>NC_090268.1:180683449-185483449 GCF_040414725.1 Anabrus simplex | reverse complement strand
CAAATGCGCCCTGTACTTCCACTATATTATTTATCTCACACATTTCTTGCAATCTAACTACTTCCTGCAGCGCTAGAAGCTTTTCGGAGAAGAAAGCAAGATAAATAAAATATATTTTTGCACTCACCTATAACGGTTCAAATAAATTAAATTCTCCTCCTCCTCCAGGCTCACTTCTTATTCTTCTACTATATGGCAAGAAAAGTTAATGTAAAATTAAAATCTTTCGCAATCCGACAATAGACGAAGTCTTGAAATTTAAAAAAAGTTAAAAGTCACCAAAAATATCACCATCACTTCCGTGATCATCCATTAACTCTCTTAGTTCAGGTAACATAACGTTGCAGGAAAAGAAACTAAATTTGTGAATAAACAATAGATGAAAGTTCGGACTTTCGCGTCGTAAAAGAATACGAGTACGCACCCTAACGAGAAGCCGAAACTCTTCGTTAGTCAAATGACGTATTCTGTTTACAATCGCTCTTTCAAATGCGCCCTGTACTTCCACTATATTATTTATCTCACACATTTCTTGCAATCTAACTACTTCCCGCAGCGCTAGAAGCTTTTCGGAAAAGAAAGCAAGATAAATGAAATATATTTTTGCACTCACCTATAACGGTTCAAATAAATTAAATTCTCCTCCTCCTCCAGGCTCACTTCTTATTCTTCTACTATATGGCAAGAAAAAGTTAATGTAAAATAAAAAATCTTTCGCAATCCGACAATAGACGAAGTCTTGAAATTAAAAAAATGTTTAAACTCACCAAAAATATCACCATCACTTCCGTGATCGTCCATTAACTCTCTTAGTTCAGGTAACATAACGTTGCAGGAAAAGAAACTAAATTTGTGAATAAACAATAGATGAAAGTTCGGACTTTCGCGTCGTAAAAGAATACGAGTATGCACCCTAACGAGAAGCCGAAACTCTTCGTTAGTCAAATGACGTATTCTGTTTACAATCGCTCTTTCAAATGCGCCCTGTACTTCCACTATATTATTTATCTCACACATTTCTTGCAATCTAACTACTTCCTGCAGCGCTAGAAGCTTTTCGGAGAAGAAAGCAAGATAAATAAAATATATTTTTGCACTCACCTATAACGGTTCAAATAAATTAAATTCTCCTCCTCCAGGCTCACTTCTTATTCTTCTACTATATGGCAAGAAAAAGTTAATGTAAAATTAAAATCTTTCGCAATCCGACAATAGACGAAGTCTTGAAATTAAAAAAATGTTAAAACTCACCAAAAATATCACCATCACTTCCGTGATCGTCCATTAACTCTCTTAGTTCAGGTAACATAACGTTGCAGGAAAAGAATCTAAATTTGTGAATAAACAATAGATGAAAGTTCGGACTTTCGCGTCGTAAAAGAATACGAGTATGCACCCTAACGAGAAGCCGAAACTCTTCGCTAGTCAAATGACGTATTCTGTTTACAATCGCTCTTTCAAATGCGCCCTGTACTTCCACTATATTATTTTTCTCACACATTTCTTGCAATCTAACTACTTCCCGCAGCGCTAGAAGCTTTTCGGAGAAGAAAGCAAGATAAATAAAATATATTTTTGCACTCACCTATAACGGTTCAAATAAATTAAATTCTCCTCCTCCTCCAGGCTCACTTCTTATTCTTCTACTATATGGCAAGAAAAAGTTAATGTAAAATTAAAATCTTTCGTAATCCGACAATAGACGAAGTCTTGAAATTTAAAAAAAGTTAAAACTCACCAAAAATATCACCATCACTTCCGTGATAATCCATTAACTCTCTTAGTTCAGGTAACATAACGTTGCAGGAAAAGAAACTAAATTTGTGAATAAACAATAGATGAAAGTTCGGACTTTCGCGTCGTAAAAGAATACGAGTATGCACCCTAACGAGAAGCCGAAACTCTTCGTTAGTCAAATGACGTATTCTGTTTACAATCGCTCTTTCAAATGCGCCCTGTACTTCCACTATATTATTTTTCTCACGCATTTCTTGCAATCTAACTACTTCCCGCAGCGCTAGAAGCTTTTCGGAGAAGAAAGCAAGATAAATAAAATATATTTTTGCACTCACCTATAACGGTTCAAATAAATTAAATTCTCCTCCTCCTCCAGGCTCACTTCTTATTCTTCTACTATATGGCAAGAAAAAGTTAATGTAAAATTAAAATCTTTCGTAATCCGACAATAGACGAAGTCTTGAAATTTAAAAAAAGTTAAAACTCACCAAAAATATCACCATCACTTCCGTGATAATCCATTAACTCTCTTAGTTCAGGTAACATAACGTTGCAGGAAAAGAAACTAAATTTGTGAATAAACAATAGATGAAAGTTCGGACTTTCGCGTCGTAAAAGAATACGAGTATGCACCCTAACGAGAAGCCGAAACTCTTCGTTAGTCAAATGACGTATTCTGTTTACAATCGCTCTTTCAAATGCGCCCTGTACTTCCACTATATTATTTTTCTCACACATTTCTTGCAATCTAACTACTTCCCGCAGCGCTAGAAGCTTTTCGGAGAAGAAAGCAAGATAAATAAAATATATTTTTGCACTCACCTATAACGGTTCAAATAAATTAAATTCTCCTCCTCCTCCAGGCTCACTTCTTATTCTTCTACTATATGGCAAGAAAAGTTAATGTAAAATTAAAATCTTTCGCAATCCGACAATAGACGAAGTCTTGAAATTTAAAAAAAGTTAAAACTCACCAAAAATATCACCATCACTTCCGTGATCGTCCATTAACTCTCTTAGTTCAGGTAACATAACGTTGCAGGAAAAGAAACTAAATTTGTGAATAAACAATAGATGAAAGTTCGGACTTTCGCGTCGTAAAAGAATACGAGTATGCACCCTAACGAGAAGCCGAAACTCTTCGTTAGTCAAATGACGTATTCTGTTTACAATCGCTCTTTCAAATGCGCCCTGTACTTCCACTATATTATTTTTGTCACACATTTCTTGCAATCTAACTACTTCCCGCAGCGCTAGAAGCTTTCGGAGAAGAAAGCAAGATAAATAAAATATATTTTTGCACTCACCTATAACGGTTCAAATAAATTAAATTCTCCTCCTCCAGGCTCACTTCTTATTCTTCTACTATATGGCAAGAAAAAGTTAATGTAAAATTAAAATCTTTCGCAATCCGACAATAGACGAAGTCTTGAAATTAAAAAAATGTTAAAACTCACCAAAAATATCACCATCACTTCCGTGATCGTCCATTAACTCTCTTAGTTCAGGTAACATAACGTTGCAGGAAAAGAAACTAAATTTGTGAATAAACAATAGATGAAAGTTCGGACTTTCGCGTCGTAAAAGAATACGAGTATGCACCCTAACGAGAAGCCGAAACTCTTCGCTAGTCAAATGACGTATTCTGTTTACAATCGCTCTTTCAAATGCGCCCTGTACTTCCACTATATTATTTTTGTCACACATTTCTTGCAATCTAACTACTTCCCGCAGCGCTAGAAGCTTTTCGGAGAAGAAAGCAAGATAAATAAAATATATTTTTGCACTCACCTATAACGGTTCAAATAAATTAAATTCTCCTCCTCCTCCAGGCTCACTTCTTATTCTTCTACTATATGGCAAGAAAAAGTTAATGTAAAATTAAAATCTTTCGCAATCCGACAATAGACGAAGTCTTGAAATTTAAAAAAAGTTAAAACTCACCAAAAATATCACCATCACTTCCGTGATCGTCCATTAACTCTCTTAGTTCAGGTAACATAACGTTGCAGGAAAAGAAACTAAATTTGTGAATAAACAATAGATGAAAGTACGGACTTTCGCGTCGTAAAAGAATACGAGTATGCACCCTAACGAGAAGCCGAAACTCTTCGTTAGTCAAATGACGTATTCTGTTTACAATCGCTCTTTCAAATGCGCCCTGTACTTCCACTATATTATTTTTCTCACACATTTCTTGCAATCTAACTACTTCCCGCAGCGCTAGAAGCTTTTCGGAGAAGAAAGCAAGATAAATAAAATATATTTTTGCACTCACCTATAACGGTTCAAATAAATTAAATTCTCCTCCTCCAGGCTCACTTCTTATTCTTCTACTATATGGCAAGAAAAAGTTAATGTAAAATTAAAATCTTTCGCAATCCGACAATAGACGAAGTCTTGAAATTTAAAAAAAGTTAAAACTCACCAAAAATATCACCATCACTTCCGTGATCGTCCATTAACTCTCTTAGTTCAGGTAACATAACGTTGCAGGAAAAGAAACTAAATTTGTGAATAAACAATAGATGAAAGTACGGACTTTCGCGTCGTAAAAGAATACGAGTATGCACCCTAACGAAAAGCCGAAACTCTTCGTTAGTCAAATGACGTATTCTGTTTACAATCGCTCTTTCAAATGCGCCCTGTACTTCCACTATATTATTTATCTCACACATTTCTTGCAATCTAACTGCTTCCCGCAGCGCTAGAAGCTTTCGGAGAAGAAAGCAAGATAAATAAAATATATTTTTCCACTCACCTATAACGGTTCAAATAAATTAAATTCTCCTCCTCCTCCAGGCTCACTTCTTATTCTTCTACTATATGGCAAGAAAAAGTTAATGTAAAATTAAAATCTTTCGCAATCCGACAATAGACGAAGTCTTGAAATTTAAAAAAAGTTAAAACTCACCAAAAATATCACCATCACTTCCGTGATCGTCCATTAACTCTCTTAGTTCAGGTAACATAACGTTGCAGGAAAAGAAACTAAATTTGTGAATAAACAATAGATGAAAGTTCGGACTTTCGCGTCGTAAAAGAATACGAGTATGCACCCTAACGAGAAGCCGAAACTCTTCGTTAGTCAAATGACGTATTCTGTTTACAATCGCTCTTTCAAATGCGCCCTGTACTTCCACTATATTATTTATCTCACACATTTCTTGCAATCTAACTACTTCCTGCAGCGCTAGAAGCTTTTCGGAGAAGAAAGCAAGATAAATAAAATATATTTTTGCACTCACCTATAACGGTTCAAATAAATTAAATTCTCCTCCTCCTCCAGGCTCACTTCTTATTCTTCTACTATATGGCAAGAAAAAGTTAATGTAAAATTAAAATCTTTCGCAATCGGACAATAGACGAAGTCTTGAAATTTAAAAAAAGTTAAAACTCACCAAAAATATCACCATCACTTCCGTGATCGTCCATTAACTCTCTTAGTTCAGGTAACATAACGTTGCAGGAAAAGAAACTAAATTTGTGAATAAACAATAGATGAAAGTTCGGACTTTCGCGTCGTAAAAGAATACGAGTATGCACCCTAACGAGAAGCCGAAACTCTTCGTTAGTCAAATGACGTATTCTGTTTACAATCGCTCTTTCAAATGCGCCCTGTACTTCCACTATATTATTTTTCTCACACATTTCTTGCAATCTAACTACTTCCCGCAGCGCTAGAAGCTTTTCGGAGAAGAAAGCAAGATAAATAAAATATATTTTTGCACTCACCTATAACGGTTCAAATAAATTAAATTCTCCTCCTCCTCCAGGCTCACTTCTTATTCTTCTACTATATGGCAAGAAAAAGTTAATGTGAAATTAAAATCTTTCGCAATCCGACAATAGACGAAGTCTAGAAATTTAAAAAAAGTTAAAACTCACCAAAAATATCACCATCACTTCCGTGATCATCCATTAACTCTCTTAGTTCAGGTAACATAACGTTGCAGGAAAAGAAACTAAATTTGTGAATAAACAATAGATGAAAGTTCGGACTTTCGCGTCGTAAAAGAATACGAGTATGCACCCTAACGAGAAGCCGAAACTCTTCGTTAGTCAAATGACGTATTCTGTTTACAATCGCTCTTTCAAATGCGCCCTGTACTTCCACTATATTATTTATCTCACACATTTCTTGCAATCTAACTACTTCCTGCAGCGCTAGAAGCTTTTCGGAGAAGAAAGCAACATAAATAAAATATATTTTTTGCACTCACCTATAACGGTTCAAATAAATTAAATTCTCCTCCTCCTCCAGGCTCACTTCTTATTCTTCTACTATATGGCAAGAAAAGTTAATGTAAAATTAAAATCTTTCGCAATCCGACAATAGACGAAGTCTTGAAATTTAAAAAAAGTTAAAACTCACCAAAAATATCACCATCACTTCCGTGATCGTCCATTAACTCTCTTAGTTCAGGTAACATAACGTTGCAGGAAAAGAAACTAAATTTGTGAATAAACAATAGATGAAAGTTCGGACTTTCGCGTCGTAAAAGAATACGAGTATGCACCCTAACGAGAAGCCGAAACTCTTCGTTAGTCAAATGACGTATTCTGTTTACAATCGCTCTTTCAAATGCGCCCTGTACTTCCACTATATTATTTTTCTCACACATTTCTTGCAATCTAACTACTTCCCGCAGCGCTAGAAGCTTTTCGGAGAAGAAAGCAAGATAAATAAAATATATTTTTGCACTCACCTATAACGGTTCAAATAAATTAAATTCTCCTCCTCCTCCAGGCTCACTTATTCTTCTACTATATGGCAAGAAAAAGTTAATGTAAAATTAAAATCTTTCGCAATCCGACAATAGACGAAGTCTTGAAATTTAAAAAAAGTTAAAACTCACCAAAAATATCACCATCACTTCCGTGATCGTCCATTAACTCTCTTAGTTCAGGTAACATAACGTTGCAGGAAAAGAAACTAAATTTGTGAATAAACAATAGATGAAAGTTCGGACTTTCGCGTCGTAAAAGAATACGAGTATGCACCCTAACGAGAAGCCGAAACTCTTCGTTAGTCAAATGACGTATTCTGTTTACAATCGCTCTTTCAAATGCGCCCTGTACTTCCACTATATTATTTTTCTCACACATTTCTTGCAATCTAACTACTTCCCGCAGCGCTAGAAGCTTTTCGGAGAAGAAAGCAAGATAAATAAAATATATTTTTGCACTCACCTATAACGGTTCAAATAAATTAAATTCTCCTCCTCCTCCAGGCTCACTTCTTATTCTTCTACTATATGGCAAGAAAAAGTTAATGTAAAATTAAAATCTTTCGCAATCCGACAATAGACGAAGTCTTGAAATTTAAAAAAAGTTAAAACTCACCAAAAATATCACCATCACTTCCGTGATCATCCATTAACTCTCTTAGTTCAGGTAACATAACGTTGCAGGAAAAGAAACTAAATTTGTGAATAAACAAGAGATGAAAGTTCGGACTTTCGCGTCGTAAAAGAATACGAGTATGCACCCTAACGAGAAGCCGAAACTCTTCGTTAGTCAAATGACGTATTCTGTTTACAATCGCTCGTTCAAATGCGCCCTGTACTTCCACTATATTATTTATCTCACACATTTCTTGCAATCTAACTACTTCCTGCAGCGCTAGAAGCTTTTCGGAGAAGAAAGCAAGATAAATAAAATATATTTTTGCACTCACCTATAACGGTTCAAATAAATTAAATTCTCCTCCTCCTCCAGGCTCACTTCTTATTCTTCTACTATATGGCAAGAAAAGTTAATGTAAAATTAAAATCTTTCGCAATCCGACAATAGACGAAGTCTTGAAATTTAAAAAAAGTTAAAAGTCACCAAAAATATCACCATCACTTCCGTGATCATCCATTAACTCTCTTAGTTCAGGTAACATAACGTTGCAGGAAAAGAAACTAAATTTGTGAATAAACAATAGATGAAAGTTCGGACTTTCGCGTCGTAAAAGAATACGAGTACGCACCCTAACGAGAAGCCGAAACTCTTCGTTAGTCAAATGACGTATTCTGTTTACAATCGCTCTTTCAAATGCGCCCTGTACTTCCACTATATTATTTATCTCACACATTTCTTGCAATCTAACTACTTCCCGCAGCGCTAGAAGCTTTTCGGAAAAGAAAGCAAGATAAATGAAATATATTTTTGCACTCACCTATAACGGTTCAAATAAATTAAATTCTCCTCCTCCTCCAGGCTCACTTCTTATTCTTCTACTATATGGCAAGAAAAAGTTAATGTAAAATAAAAAATCTTTCGCAATCCGACAATAGACGAAGTCTTGAAATTAAAAAAATGTTTAAACTCACCAAAAATATCACCATCACTTCCGTGATCGTCCATTAACTCTCTTAGTTCAGGTAACATAACGTTGCAGGAAAAGAAACTAAATTTGTGAATAAACAATAGATGAAAGTTCGGACTTTCGCGTCGTAAAAGAATACGAGTATGCACCCTAACGAGAAGCCGAAACTCTTCGTTAGTCAAATGACGTATTCTGTTTACAATCGCTCTTTCAAATGCGCCCTGTACTTCCACTATATTATTTATCTCACACATTTCTTGCAATCTAACTACTTCCTGCAGCGCTAGAAGCTTTTCGGAGAAGAAAGCAAGATAAATAAAATATATTTTTGCACTCACCTATAACGGTTCAAATAAATTAAATTCTCCTCCTCCAGGCTCACTTCTTATTCTTCTACTATATGGCAAGAAAAAGTTAATGTAAAATTAAAATCTTTCGCAATCCGACAATAGACGAAGTCTTGAAATTAAAAAAATGTTAAAACTCACCAAAAATATCACCATCACTTCCGTGATCGTCCATTAACTCTCTTAGTTCAGGTAACATAACGTTGCAGGAAAAGAATCTAAATTTGTGAATAAACAATAGATGAAAGTTCGGACTTTCGCGTCGTAAAAGAATACGAGTATGCACCCTAACGAGAAGCCGAAACTCTTCGCTAGTCAAATGACGTATTCTGTTTACAATCGCTCTTTCAAATGCGCCCTGTACTTCCACTATATTATTTTTCTCACACATTTCTTGCAATCTAACTACTTCCCGCAGCGCTAGAAGCTTTTCGGAGAAGAAAGGAAGATAAATAAAATATATTTTTGCACTCACCTATAACGGTTCAAATAAATTAAATTCTCCTCCTCCTCCAGGCTCACTTCTTATTCTTCTACTATATGGCAAGAAAAAGTTAATGTAAAATTAAAATCTTTCGTAATCCGACAATAGACGAAGTCTTGAAATTTAAAAAAAGTTAAAACTCACCAAAAATATCACCATCACTTCCGTGATAATCCATTAACTCTCTTAGTTCAGGTAACATAACGTTGCAGGAAAAGAAACTAAATTTGTGAATAAACAATAGATGAAAGTTCGGACTTTCGCGTCGTAAAAGAATACGAGTATGCACCCTAACGAGAAGCCGAAACTCTTCGTTAGTCAAATGACGTATTCTGTTTACAATCGCTCTTTCAAATGCGCCCTGTACTTCCACTATATTATTTTTCTCACACATTTCTTGCAATCTAACTACTTCCCGCAGCGCTAGAAGCTTTTCGGAGAAGAAAGCAAGATAAATAAAATATATTTTTGCACTCACCTATAACGGTTCAAATAAATTAAATTCTCCTCCTCCTCCAGGCTCACTTCTTATTCTTCTACTATATGGCAAGAAAAAGTTAATGTAAAATTAAAATCTTTCGCAATCCGACAATAGACGAAGTCTTGAAATTTAAAAAAAGTTAAAACTCACCAAAAATATCACCATCACTTCCGTGATCATCCATTAACTCTCTTAGTTCAGGTAACATAACGTTGCAGGAAAAGAAACTAAATTTGTGAATAAACAATAGATGAAAGTTCGGACTTTCGCGTCGTAAAAGAATACGAGTATGCACCCTAACGAGAAGCCGAAACTCTTCGTTAGTCAAATGACGTATTCTGTTTACAATCGCTCTTTCAAATGCGCCCTGTACTTCCACTATATTATTTTTCTCACACATTTCTTGCAATCTAACTACTTCCCGCAGCGCTAGAAGCTTTTCGGAGAAGAAAGCAAGATAAATAAAATATATTTTTGCACTCACCTATAACGGTTCAAATAAATTAAATTCTCCTCCTCCAGGCTCACTTCTTATTCTTCTACTATATGGCAAGAAAAAGTTAATGTAAAATTAAAATCTTTCGCAATCCGACAATAGACGAAGTCTTGAAATTTAAAAAAAGTTAAAACTCACCAAAAATATCACCATCACTTCCGTGATCGTCCATTAACTCTCTTAGTTCAGGTAACATAACGTTGCAGGAAAAGAAACTAAATTTGTGAATAAACAATAGATGAAAGTACGGACTTTCGCGTCGTAAAAGAATACGAGTATGCACCCTAACGAAAAGCCGAAACTCTTCGTTAGTCAAATGACGTATTCTGTTTACAATCGCTCTTTCAAATGCGCCCTGTACTTCCACTATATTATTTATCTCACACATTTCTTGCAATCTAACTGCTTCCCGCAGCGCTAGAAGCTTTCGGAGAAGAAAGCAAGATAAATAAAATATATTTTTCCACTCACCTATAACGGTTCAAATAAATTAAATTCTCCTCCTCCTCCAGGCTCACTTCTTATTCTTCTACTATATGGCAAGAAAAAGTTAATGTAAAATTAAAATCTTTCGCAATCCGACAATAGACGAAGTCTTGAAATTTAAAAAAAGTTAAAACTCACCAAAAATATCACCATCACTTCCGTGATCGTCCATTAACTCTCTTAGTTCAGGTAACATAACGTTGCAGGAAAAGAAACTAAATTTGTGAATAAACAATAGATGAAAGTTCGGACTTTCGCGTCGTAAAAGAATACGAGTATGCACCCTAACGAGAAGCCGAAACTCTTCGTTAGTCAAATGACGTATTCTGTTTACAATCGCTCTTTCAAATGCGCCCTGTACTTCCACTATATTATTTATCTCACACATTTCTTGCAATCTAACTACTTCCTGCAGCGCTAGAAGCTTTTCGGAGAAGAAAGCAAGATAAATAAAATATATTTTTGCACTCACCTATAACGGTTCAAATAAATTAAATTCTCCTCCTCCAGGCTCACTTCTTATTCTTCTACTATATGGCAAGAAAAAGTTAATGTAAAATTAAAATCTTTCGCAATCGGACAATAGACGAAGTCTTGAAATTTAAAAAAAGTTAAAACTCACCAAAAATATCACCATCACTTCCGTGATCGTCCATTAACTCTCTTAGTTCAGGTAACATAACGTTGCAGGAAAAGAAACTAAATTTGTGAATAAACAATAGATGAAAGTTCGGACTTTCGCGTCGTAAAAGAATACGAGTATGCACCCTAACGAGAAGCCGAAACTCTTCGTTAGTCAAATGACGTATTCTGTTTACAATCGCTCTTTCAAATGCGCCCTGTACTTCCACTATATTATTTTTCTCACACATTTCTTGCAATCTAACTACTTCCCGCAGCGCTAGAAGCTTTTCGGAGAAGAAAGCAAGATAAATAAAATATATTTTTGCACTCACCTATAACGGTTCAAATAAATTAAATTCTCCTCCTCCTCCAGGCTCACTTCTTATTCTTCTACTATATGGCAAGAAAAAGTTAATGTGAAATTAAAATCTTTCGCAATCCGACAATAGACGAAGTCTTGAAATTTAAAAAAAGTTAAAACTCACCAAAAATATCACCATCACTTCCGTGATCATCCATTAACTCTCTTAGTTCAGGTAACATAACGTTGCAGGAAAAGAAACTAAATTTGTGAATAAACAATAGATGAAAGTTCGGACTTTCGCGTCGTAAAAGAATACGAGTATGCACCCTAACGAGAAGCCGAAACTCTTCGTTAGTCAAATGACGTATTCTGTTTACAATCGCTCTTTCAAATGCGCCCTGTACTTCCACTATATTATTTATCTCACACATTTCTTGCAATCTAACTACTTCCTGCAGCGCTAGAAGCTTTTCGGAGAAGAAAGCAACATAAATAAAATATATTTTTTGCACTCACCTATAACGGTTCAAATAAATTAAATTCTCCTCCTCCTCCAGGCTCACTTCTTATTCTTCTACTATATGGCAAGAAAAGTTAATGTAAAATTAAAATCTTTCGCAATCCGACAATAGACGAAGTCTTGAAATTTAAAAAAAGTTAAAACTCACCAAAAATATCACCATCACTTCCGTGATCGTCCATTAACTCTCTTAGTTCAGGTAACATAACGTTGCAGGAAAAGAAACTAAATTTGTGAATAAACAATAGATGAAAGTTCGGACTTTCGCGTCGTAAAAGAATACGAGTATGCACCCTAACGAGAAGCCGAAACTCTTCGTTAGTCAAATGACGTATTCTGTTTACAATCGCTCTTTCAAATGCGCCCTGTACTTCCACTATATTATTTTTCTCACACATTTCTTGCAATCTAACTACTTCCCGCAGCGCTAGAAGCTTTTCGGAGAAGAAAGCAAGATAAATAAAATATATTTTTGCACTCACCTATAACGGTTCAAATAAATTAAATTCTCCTCCTCCTCCAGGCTCACTTATTCTTCTACTATATGGCAAGAAAAAGTTAATGTAAAATTAAAATCTTTCGCAATCCGACAATAGACGAAGTCTTGAAATTTAAAAAAAGTTAAAACTCACCAAAAATATCACCATCACTTCCGTGATCGTCCATTAACTCTCTTAGTTCAGGTAACATAACGTTGCAGGAAAAGAAACTAAATTTGTGAATAAACAATAGATGAAAGTTCGGACTTTCGCGTCGTAAAAGAATACGAGTATGCACCCTAACGAGAAGCCGAAACTCTTCGTTAGTCAAATGACGTATTCTGTTTACAATCGCTCTTTCAAATGCGCCCTGTACTTCCACTATATTATTTTTCTCACACATTTCTTGCAATCTAACTACTTCCCGCAGCGCTAGAAGCTTTTCGGAGAAGAAAGCAAGATAAATAAAATATATTTTTGCACTCACCTATAACGGTTCAAATAAATTAAATTCTCCTCCTCCTCCAGGCTCACTTCTTATTCTTCTACTATATGGCAAGAAAAAGTTAATGTAAAATTAAAATCTTTCGCAATCCGACAATAGACGAAGTCTTGAAATTTAAAAAAAGTTAAAACTCACCAAAAATATCACCATCACTTCCGTGATCATCCATTAACTCTCTTAGTTCAGGTAACATAACGTTGCAGGAAAAGAAACTAAATTTGTGAATAAACAAGAGATGAAAGTTCGGACTTTCGCGTCGTAAAAGAATACGAGTATGCACCCTAACGAGAAGCCGAAACTCTTCGTTAGTCAAATGACGTATTCTGTTTACAATCGCTCGTTCAAATGCGCCCTGTACTTCCACTATATTATTTATCTCACACATTTCTTGCAATCTAACTACTTCCTGCAGCGCTAGAAGCTTTTCGGAGAAGAAAGCAAGATAAATAAAGTATATTTTTGCACTCACCTATAACGGTTCAAATAAATTAAATTCTCCTCCTCCTCCAGGCTCACTTCTTATTCTTCTACTATATGGCAAGAAAAGTTAATGTAAAATTAAAATCTTTCGCAATCCGACAATAGACGAAGTCTTGAAATTTAAAAAAAGTTAAAAGTCACCAAAAATATCACCATCACTTCCGTGATCATCCATTAACTCTCTTAGTTCAGGTAACATAACGTTGCAGGAAAAGAAACTAAATTTGTGAATAAACAATAGATGAAAGTTCGGACTTTCGCGTCGTAAAAGAATACGAGTACGCACCCTAACGAGAAGCCGAAACTCTTCGTTAGTCAAATGACGTATTCTGTTTACAATCGCTCTTTCAAATGCGCCCTGTACTTCCACTATATTATTTATCTCACACATTTCTTGCAATCTAACTACTTCCCGCAGCGCTAGAAGCTTTTCGGAAAAGAAAGCAAGATAAATGAAATATATTTTTGCACTCACCTATAACGGTTCAAATAAATTAAATTCTCCTCCTCCTCCAGGCTCACTTCTTATTCTTCTACTATATGGCAAGAAAAAGTTAATGTAAAATAAAAAATCTTTCGCAATCCGACAATAGACGAAGTCTTGAAATTAAAAAAATGTTTAAACTCACCAAAAATATCACCATCACTTCCGTGATCGTCCATTAACTCTCTTAGTTCAGGTAACATAACGTTGCAGGAAAAGAAACTAAATTTGTGAATAAACAATAGATGAAAGTTCGGACTTTCGCGTCGTAAAAGAATACGAGTATGCACCCTAACGAGAAGCCGAAACTCTTCGTTAGTCAAATGACGTATTCTGTTTACAATCGCTCTTTCAAATGCGCCCTGTACTTCCACTATATTATTTATCTCACACATTTCTTGCAATCTAACTACTTCCTGCAGCGCTAGAAGCTTTTCGGAGAAGAAAGCAAGATAAATAAAATATATTTTTGCACTCACCTATAACGGTTCAAATAAATTAAATTCTCCTCCTCCAGGCTCACTTCTTATTCTTCTACTATATGGCAAGAAAAAGTTAATGTAAAATTAAAATCTTTCGCAATCCGACAATAGACGAAGTCTTGAAATTAAAAAAATGTTAAAACTCACCAAAAATATCACCATCACTTCCGTGATCGTCCATTAACTCTCTTAGTTCAGGTAACATAACGTTGCAGGAAAAGAATCTAAATTTGTGAATAAACAATAGATGAAAGTTCGGACTTTCGCGTCGTAAAAGAATACGAGTATGCACCCTAACGAGAAGCCGAAACTCTTCGCTAGTCAAATGACGTATTCTGTTTACAATCGCTCTTTCAAATGCGCCCTGTACTTCCACTATATTATTTTTCTCACACATTTCTTGCAATCTAACTACTTCCCGCAGCGCTAGAAGCTTTTCGGAGAAGAAAGCAAGATAAATAAAATATATTTTTGCACTCACCTATAACGGTTCAAATAAATTAAATTCTCCTCCTCCTCCAGGCTCACTTCTTATTCTTCTACTATATGGCAAGAAAAAGTTAATGTAAAATTAAAATCTTTCGTAATCCGACAATAGACGAAGTCTTGAAATTTAAAAAAAGTTAAAACTCACCAAAAATATCACCATCACTTCCGTGATAATCCATTAACTCTCTTAGTTCAGGTAACATAACGTTGCAGGAAAAGAAACTAAATTTGTGAATAAACAATAGATGAAAGTTCGGACTTTCGCGTCGTAAAAGAATACGAGTATGCACCCTAACGAGAAGCCGAAACTCTTCGTTAGTCAAATGACGTATTCTGTTTACAATCGCTCTTTCAAATGCGCCCTGTACTTCCACTATATTATTTTTCTCACACATTTCTTGCAATCTAACTACTTCCCGCAGCGCTAGAAGCTTTTCGGAGAAGAAAGCAAGATAAATAAAATATATTTTTGCACTCACCTATAACGGTTCAAATAAATTAAATTCTCCTCCTCCTCCAGGCTCACTTCTTATTCTTCTACTATATGGCAAGAAAAGTTAATGTAAAATTAAAATCTTTCGCAATCCGACAATAGACGAAGTCTTGAAATTTAAAAAAAGTTAAAACTCACCAAAAATATCACCATCACTTCCGTGATCGTCCATTAACTCTCTTAGTTCAGGTAACATAACGTTGCAGGAAAAGAAACTAAATTTGTGAATAAACAATAGATGAAAGTTCGGACTTTCGCGTCGTAAAAGAATACGAGTATGCACCCTAACGAGAAGCCGAAACTCTTCGTTAGTCAAATGACGTATTCTGTTTACAATCGCTCTTTCAAATGCGCCCTGTACTTCCACTATATTATTTTTCTCACACATTTCTTGCAATCTAACTACTTCCCGCAGCGCTAGAAGCTTTTCGGAGAAGAAAGCAAGATAAATAAAATATATTTTTGCACTCACCTATAACGGTTCAAATAAATTAAATTCTCCTCCTCCTCCAGGCTCACTTCTTATTCTTCTACTATATGGCAAGAAAAGTTAATGTAAAATTAAAATCTTTCGCAATCCGACAATAGACGAAGTCTTGAAATTTAAAAAAAGTTAAAACTCACCAAAAATATCACCATCACTTCCGTGATCGTCCATTAACTCTCTTAGTTCAGGTAACATAACGTTGCAGGAAAAGAAACTAAATTTGTGAATAAACAATAGATGAAAGTTCGGACTTTCGCGTCGTAAAAGAATACGAGTATGCACCCTAACGAGAAGCCGAAACTCTTCGTTAGTCAAATGACGTATTCTGTTTACAATCGCTCTTTCAAATGCGCCCTGTACTTCCACTATATTATTTTTGTCACACATTTCTTGCAATCTAACTACTTCCCGCAGCGCTAGAAGCTTTCGGAGAAGAAAGCAAGATAAATAAAATATATTTTTGCACTCACCTATAACGGTTCAAATAAATTAAATTCTCCTCCTCCAGGCTCACTTCTTATTCTTCTACTATATGGCAAGAAAAAGTTAATGTAAAATTAAAATCTTTCGCAATCCGACAATAGACGAAGTCTTGAAATTAAAAAAATGTTAAAACTCACCAAAAATATCACCATCACTTCCGTGATCGTCCATTAACTCTCTTAGTTCAGGTAACATAACGTTGCAGGAAAAGAAACTAAATTTGTGAATAAACAATAGATGAAAGTTCGGACTTTCGCGTCGTAAAAGAATACGAGTATGCACCCTAACGAGAAGCCGAAACTCTTCGCTAGTCAAATGACGTATTCTGTTTACAATCGCTCTTTCAAATGCGCCCTGTACTTCCACTATATTATTTTTCTCACACATTTCTTGCAATCTAACTACTTCCCGCAGCGCTAGAAGCTTTTCGGAGAAGAAAGCAAGATAAATAAAATATATTTTTGCACTCACCTATAACGGTTCAAATAAATTAAATTCTCCTCCTCCTCCAGGCTCACTTCTTATTCTTCTACTATATGGCAAGAAAAAGTTAATGTAAAATTAAAATCTTTCGCAATCCGACAATAGACGAAGTCTTGAAATTTAAAAAAAGTTAAAACTCACCAAAAATATCACCATCACTTCCGTGATCGTCCATTAACTCTCTTAGTTCAGGTAACATAACGTTGCAGGAAAAGAAACTAAATTTGTGAATAAACAATAGATGAAAGTACGGACTTTCGCGTCGTAAAAGAATACGAGTATGCACCCTAACGAAAAGCCGAAACTCTTCGTTAGTCAAATGACGTATTCTGTTTACAATCGCTCTTTCAAATGCGCCCTGTACTTCCACTATATTATTTATCTCACACATTTCTTGCAATCTAACTGCTTCCCGCAGCGCTAGAAGCTTTCGGAGAAGAAAGCAAGATAAATAAAATATATTTTTCCACTCACCTATAACGGTTCAAATAAATTAAATTCTCCTCCTCCTCCAGGCTCACTTCTTATTCTTCTACTATATGGCAAGAAAAAGTTAATGTAAAATTAAAATCTTTCGCAATCCGACAATAGACGAAGTCTTGAAATTTAAAAAAAGTTAAAACTCACCAAAAATATCACCATCACTTCCGTGATCGTCCATTAACTCTCTTAGTTCAGGTAACATAACGTTGCAGGAAAAGAAACTAAATTTGTGAATAAACAATAGATGAAAGTTCGGACTTTCGCGTCGTAAAAGAATACGAGTATGCACCCTAACGAGAAGCCGAAACTCTTCGTTAGTCAAATGACGTATTCTGTTTACAATCGCTCTTTCAAATGCGCCCTGTACTTCCACTATATTATTTATCTCACACATTTCTTGCAATCTAACTACTTCCTGCAGCGCTAGAAGCTTTTCGGAGAAGAAAGCAAGATAAATAAAATATATTTTTGCACTCACCTATAACGGTTCAAATAAATTAAATTCTCCTCCTCCAGGCTCACTTCTTATTCTTCTACTATATGGCAAGAAAAAGTTAATGTAAAATTAAAATCTTGCGCAATCCGACAATAGACGAAATCTTGAAATTAAAAAAATGTTAAAACTCACCAAAAATATCACCATCACTTCCGTGATCGTCCATTAACTCTCTTAGTTCAGGTAACATAACGTTGCAGGAAAAGAAACTAAATTTGTGAATAAACAATAGATGAAAGTTCGGACTTTCGCGTCGTAAAAGAATACGAGTATGCACCCTAACGAGAAGCCGAAACTCTTCGCTAGTCAAATGACGTATTCTGTTTACAATCGCTCTTTCAAATGCGCCCTGTACTTCCACTATATTATTTTTCTCACACATTTCTTGCAATCTAACTACTTCCCGCAGCGCTAGAAGCTTTTCGGAGAAGAAAGCAAGATAAATAAAATATATTTTTGCACTCACCTATAACGGTTCAAATAAATTAAATTCTCCTCCTCCTCCAGGCTCACTTCTTATTCTTCTACTATATGGCAAGAAAAAGTTAATGTAAAATTAAAATCTTTCGCAATCCGACAATAGACGAAGTCTTGAAATTTAAAAAAAGTTAAAACTCACCAAAAATATCACCATCACTTCCGTGATCATCCATTAACTCTCTTAGTTCAGGTAACATAACGTTGCAGAAAAAGAAACTAAATTTGTGAATAAACAATAGATGAAAGTTCGGACTTTCGCGTCGTAAAAGAATACGAGTATGCACCCTAACGAGAAGCCGAAACTCTTCGTTAGTCAAATGACGTATTCTGTTTACAATCGCTCTTTCAAATGCGCCCTGTACTTCCGCTATATTATTTTTCTCACACATTTCTTGCAATCTAACTACTTCCCGCAGCGCTAGAAGCTTTTCGGAGAAGAAAGCAAGATAAATAAAATATATTTTTGCACTCACCTATAACGGTTCAAATAAATTAAATTCTCCTCCTCCTCCAGGCTCACTTCTTATTCTTCTACTATATGGCAAGAAAAAGTTAATGTAAAATTAAAATCTTTCGCAATCCGACAATAGACGAAGTCTTGAAATTTAAAAAAAGTTAAAACTCACCAAAAATATCACCATCACTTCCGTGATCGTCCATTAACTCTCTTAGTTCAGGTAACATAACGTTGCAGGAAAAGAAACTAAATTTGTGAATAAACAATAGATGAAAGTTCGGACTTTCGCGTCGTAAAAGAATACGAGTATGCACCCTAACGAGAAGCCGAAACTCTTCGTTAGTCAAATGACGTATTCTGTTTACAATCGCTCTTTCAAATGCGCCCTGTACGTCCACTATATTATTTATCTCACACATTTCTTGCAATCTAACTACTTCCCGCAGCGCTAGAAGCTTTTCGGAGAAGAAAGCAAGATAAATAAAATATATTTTTTGCACTCACCTATAACGGTTCAAATAAATTAAATTCTCCTCCTCCTCCAGGCTCACTTCTTATTCTTCTACTATATGGCAAGAAAAGTTAATGTAAAATTAAAATCTTTCGCAATCCGACAATAGACGAAGTCTTGAAATTAAAAAAAAGTTAAAACTCACCAAAAATATCACCATCACTTCCGTGATCGTCCATTAACTCTCTTAGTTCAGGTAACATAACGTTGCAGGAAAAGAAACTAAATTTGTGAATAAACAATAGATGAAAGTTCGGACTTTCGCGTCGTAAAAGAATACGAGTATGCACCCTAACGAGAAGCCGAAACTCTTCGTTAGTCAAATGACGTATTCTGTTTACAATCGCTCTTTCAAATGCGCCCCGTACTTCCACTATATTATTTTTCTCACACATTTCTTGCAATCTAACTACTTCCCGCAGCGCTAGAAGCTTTCGGAGAAGAAAGCAAGATAAATAAAATATATTTTTGCACTCACCTATAACGGTTCAAATAAATTAAATTCTCCTCCTCCTCCAGGCTCACTTCTTATTCTTCTACTATATGGCAAGAAAAAGTTAATGTAAAATTAAAATCTTTCGCAATCCGACAATAGACGAAGCCTTGAAATTTAAAAAAAGTTAAAACTCACCAAAAATATCACCATCACTTCCGTGATCGTCCATTAACTCTCTTAGTTCAGGTAACATAACGTTGCAGGAAAAGAAACTAAATTTGTGAATAAACAATAGATGAAAGTTCGGACTTTCGCGTCGTAAAAGAATACGAGTATGCACCCTAACGAGAAGCCGAAACTCTTCGTTAGTCAAATGACGTATTCTGTTTACAATCGCTCTTTCAAATGCGCCCTGTACTTCCACTATATTATTTTTGTCACACATTTCTTGCAATCTAACTACTTCCCGCAGCGCTAGAAGCTTTCGGAGAAGAAAGCAAGATAAATAAAATATATTTTTGCACTCACCTATAACGGTTCAAATAAATTAAATTCTCCTCCTCCTCCAGGCTCACTTCTTATTCTTCTACTATATGGCAAGAAAAAGTTAATGTAAAATTAAAATCTTTCGCAATCCGACAATAGACGAAGTCTTGAAATTTAAAAAAAGTTAAAACTCACCAAAAATATCACCATCACTTCCGTGATCATCCATTAACTCTCTTAGTTCAGGTAACATAACGTTGCAGGAAAAGAAACTAAATTTGTGAATAAACAATAGATGAAAGTTCGGACTTTCGCGTCGTAAAAGAATACGAGTATGCACCCTAACGAGAAGCCGAAACTCTTCGTTAGTCAAATGACGTATTCTGTTTACAATCGCTCTTTCAAATGCGCCCTGTACTTCCACTATATTATTTTTCTCACACATTTCTTGCAATCTAACTACTTCCCGCAGCGCTAGAAGCTTTTCGGAGAAGAAAGCAAGATAAATAAAATATATTTTTGCACTCACCTATAACGGTTCAAATAAATTAAATTCTCCTCCTCCAGGCTCACTTCTTATTCTTCTACTATATGGCAAGAAAAAGTTAATGTAAAATTAAAATCTTTCGCAATCCGACAATAGACGAAGTCTTGAAATTTAAAAAAAGTTAAAACTCACCAAAAATATCACCATCACTTCCGTGATCGTCCATTAACTCTCTTAGTTCAGGTAACATAACGTTGCAGGAAAAGAAACTAAATTTGTGAATAAACAATAGATGAAAGTACGGACTTTCGCGTCGTAAAAGAATACGAGTATGCACCCTAACGAGAAGCCGAAACTCTTCGTTAGTCAAATGACGTATTCTGTTTACAATCGCTCTTTCAAATGCGCCCTGTACTTCCACTATATTATTTATCTCACACATTTCTTGCAATCTAACTACTTCCCGCAGCGCTAGAAGCTTTTCGGAGAAGAAAGCAAGATAAATAAAATATATTTTTTGCACTCACCTATAACGGTTCAAATAAATTAAATTCTCCTCCTCCTCCAGGCTCACTTCTTATTCTTCTACTATATGGCAAGAAAAGTTAATGTAAAATTAAAATCTTTCGCAATCCGACAATAGACGAAGTCTTGAAATTAAAAAAATGTTAAAACTCACCAAAATTATCACCATCACTTCCGTGATCGTCCATTAACTCTCTTAGTTCAGGTAACATAACGTTGCAGGAAAAGAAACTAAATTTGTGAATAAACAATAGATGAAAGTTCGGACTTTCGCGTCGTAAAAGAATACGAGTATGCACCCTAACGAGAAGCCGAAACTCTTCGTTAGTCAAATGACGTATTCTGTTTACAATCGCTCTTTCAAATGCGCCCTGTACTTCCACTATATTATTTATCTCACACATTTCTTGCAATCTAACTGCTTCCCGCAGCGCTAGAAGCTTTCGGAGAAGAAAGCAAGATAAATAAAATATATTTTTCCACTCACCTATAACGGTTCAAATAAATTAAATTCTCCTCCTCCTCCAGGCTCACTTCTTATTCTTCTACTATATGGCAAGAAAAAGTTAATGTAAAATTAAAATCTTTCGCAATCCGACAATAGACGAAGTCTTGAAATTTAAAAAAAGTTAAAACTCACCAAAAATATCACCATCACTTCCGTGATCGTCCATTAACTCTCTTAGTTCAGGTAACATAACGTTGCAGGAAAAGAAACTAAATTTGTGAATAAACAATAGATGAAAGTTCGGACTTTCGCGTCGTAAAAGAATACGAGTATGCACCCTAACGAGAAGCCGAAACTCTTCGTTAGTCAAATGACGTATTCTGTTTACAATCGCTCTTTCAAATGCGCCCTGTACTTCCACTATATTATTTATCTCACACATTTCTTGCAATCTAACTACTTCCTGCAGCGCTAGAAGCTTTTCGGAGAAGAAAGCAAGATAAATAAAATATATTTTTGCACTCACCTATAACGGTTCAAATAAATTAAATTCTCCTCCTCCAGGCTCACTTCTTATTCTTCTACTAGATGGCAAGAAAAAGTTAATGTAAAATTAAAATCTTTCGCAATCCGACAATAGACGAAGTCTTGAAATTAAAAAAATGTTAAATGTCTATGCTGTGGAGTCAATGGTAGTCTTCTGAGCGGACGCCGGGAGTGCAGGCCTCTTTCAACCAATTGCCGGGAAATTGTTCTGGTCGATATTGGAACAGCCAGGGTATCTTGCACATGCTGAAGAATGGCGGTTGACATGGCGTGCGGGGCTGCCACCGCTTGGCGGCGGATGCGCCGATCCTCGCGTGCTGACGTCACTCGGGCTGCGCCTGGACCCCTTGCACGTGCCACATGTCCCTGCGCCAACCATCTTCGCCACAGGCGCTGCACCGTAGACACATCCCTATGGGTATCGGCTACGATTTGACGAAGCGACCAACCTGCCCTTCTCAGCCCGATCACCATACCCCTCGTAAAGTCGTCTGTCTGCTGGAAATGCCTCCGTTGACGGCGGCCTGGCATTCTTAGCTATACACGTGTCCTGTGGCACACGACAACACGTTCTACAATGACTGTCGGCTGAGAAATCACGGTACGAAGTGGGCCATTCGCCAACGCCGTGTCCCGAACCTACTACGATGGCGTAGCAGGGGGAGAGGTGAAACTCCCACGTGGCGCATCCCAGGTGGCGGATAGGGGGGTCTTAACCGGCTTGCCGGCGGACTTGAGGGAAATAAAATACCTCTCGCGGACCAAACACACTACCCCCTGCGGGTGGGGGACGCACATGTAGAATACACCCGCGGTATCCCCTGCCTGTCGTAAGGGGCGAGCAAGGGCTGACTGAATTAGAACCATGCAACTCATTTTGAATCGTACCATCACGCGGGGAACACCATAGGTTGCCTGTACTTGCGAGTAGTACCACTAAATTCGGTACGAAATAAGTTTGTGATTAGTAGCAGTAAAAGCCTGGCCTGGTGGATTCCAGTACCCGTGCGTCGTACCCATGTGTGCAACACCGCGGGTCTGGGCGTAGCCTGTGAGTTGTACCACTATATGAGCAGCACCGTGGGTCTGCGTTGCCTGTGATTAGTACCCACTGTGTGAGGAACACCACGGGAATACCGGCGCCCGTGTTTAGTACACCTAGGTGGGGAACCTTCTCGGTTTGCGTTGACTCTGAGTTGGGCCATTGTGTGAGACACACCATAGGTCTGCGTTACTTGTACGTATTGCAATACTTGTGAGTAGTACCATCTTTTGTGGAACACCGTGAGTCTTCGCTACTTCTGATGAATACCCCAACATGACACATACCATGGTTCTATTTTACTCGCAACATGTACCATTCTGTGGGGCCTTAGACGTGGATTTTGCACCCCCTTTAGACACCAAGCATCATTGTGCTTTATAAGTGGTTCCTTGGTCGGTAATAATGTTATTTTCGATCTGTATTGAGTCCGATCCACTGGCTTTTGTTTGTTTGTTTTGTTTTTTGTTGAGTTCCTGTCCATCCATGCATTCTTCATGCCATATTTTATTTTTATTTTGGTCAGTGGATGCCTTTGCAATTTTTGTTCTTTCATTTCGTACCATTAGGGGCCGATGACCTCGATGTTAGGCCCCTTAAAACAACAAGCATCATCATCATCAACCAACGCCGTGTCCCATTTATCGTTCGCTACGTGCGCAACACAGCGGCGCATTTCACATCTTGAGCATACCTCAGTGACGTCAATCTACCCTGCGATTGGCATAAAGTTCTGACCACTCCTTCTTGGTGTTGCATTTGCTCTGTCAGTCAGTGTATTTCCATTAGTAGGCCTATATCTGGATTAGAAGTGCCACGATCACTTGCATTAATGATATAAGTATAAATACACATTTCAATACCTTAGAACAAATGTAATTGCTGCGATCACTGAACCTCTATCAGACAGTAAGAAATAAGAAGCTTGGAAGGTGTTCAACAGTCACGTATAAAGCACTGATTGAGGTGGAGGTTGTCGAATGCATAATAAATAGGCCTACAATACAAGTAATTTACTGATACAAATATCCAGTAATATTATATGAAAATACACTGGGGAAGTTCTGACGAAGTACCTCTCTAAGGCCTAAAGTGAATACCTGCAAGTCTTTTTAATAACCAAGAGATCCCGTAACAGTGGAGAAGTCAAAATCAAAAACCACGTACAGAGCCCAATGAGCGGTAAATTATAATGCCACTTCCGATCTAGTGCCAGTCAGTTTTAACATTCAGTGACCACTGATGTGCACTTAGGGCAGTCGCCCAGGTGGAAGATGTAGTTTCAGCGATAGGCCTAGTATTTTCTTCAATAACTGCAAAGAATTTGGAAATTCATTGAACATCTCCCTTGGTAAATTACTTCAATCCCTAACTCCCTTCTTAAAAAAACAAAACAAATATTTGCCCCACTTTTCATCCTCAACTTTATTTGTGTACTGTGATCTTACCCACTTTTAAAATACCACTGAAACGTATTCGTCTACAAATGCCATTCCACACCATCTATCCACCGACAGCTCGGAACATACCACTTACTCCAGCAACTCGTCTCCTTTCACCCAGGTCTTCCCAGCCCAAACCCGACAAAATTTTTGTAACGCTACTCTTTTGTCAGAAATCACCCACAACAAATCGTGCTTCTTTCCTTTTGAACTTTTCCACTTCTCAAATCAAGTAATCCTAGTTAGGGTCTCATACACGGGAACTGTACTCAAGTTCGGGTCTTATCAGAGACTTATGTGCCCTCCCCCTTTACATCCTTACTACAAACCCTAAATACCCTCATAACTATGTAAAGAGAGATCACCTCACTATAATAAAATGAAGTAAAATAAAGTAAGAACATACGAGGTACAAATCCATCTTTCGTTCCAGCATGAACAATAATCAGTCTTCCTCCCTCAGACACAGGTCGACGAATTACTCCTTGAACATCATGTCCAGATTTGTGTGGATTATTCCAGGAGTATGTGGGTGACCCTGAAAGAGAAATGCACATTTGAAACTAAAGACACCTGATGAAGATAAATTATTCTAAGATTTGTATATGTAATATTATATATAACATATATATTCACCATTCATAAATATTCAAGTCTCATCCAAGAAAACAACAGGTTTTGGTTTCTCACTGTCCTCATTACGCACGTATTCCCTCAGAAAACAGGATCTCTTAAAACAAACGTCTTCATTTTCTCTAACATACGGATAGGGATCGCCTTTACTCGACACGAACCCCATGGCCTTCAAAATTCTTCTTAATGATGTTTCTGAGACCTTGTACAAATAAGTGTCATAATTTGCTTTCATGTGGTCGAAAACCTTTCTTACAGTTACAACTTCTCCTGTGGGAAGAAAAAAGAGTTACAAGGGGCTCAAAAGAGCTGTATGTCAATACATGCACATAACATTTTCGAAATGGTCACTTATTTTGTGAAATATCTTCTAAAATACGCATCCCACGTCAAATATTATATGAAGTGAAGTAGTAGTAAATGTAATTAGCTTTCATTTGAGACCCGATTGGTATCTGGTGGCCCAGCGGTTCTCGCAATAACGGCAGATAACCCAAAACAGTCATAAGTGGGTTTTGGGGGGAAATGAAAATAAACTGTTCTCGTGTCATTTTATGGTTTTATTTATCAAACAGTTAAATTTCTTGTACCGGGCGGTACACCTCCATGCCGCTCATTCAAATATTGCGCCAATTTAAACTCCTGTACATGAGAAGTTTGGTACCTTGAAAACTGAATTAATTCTACTATTTCTTAAAAGATGTCACTACTGTAAATTTGGTAATCATGTAGTGTTCTGAACTGTGTCTATTTTGATTTGTGTTTGTTTATTCCGTATCAAGAAGTGTGGACATTCTCTTCTAGATGTCTCTACAGAGAAAAAAAAAAACTAGGATTACGCACTCTCTTGCAAAGGAATGAACCTTCTTGAAGAAGTTTTGTGTTCATAAGTTTTTGACCTTACTAAATTTTGTTCTGTGGTTTGTGCGTTGGCAACATTAATCATTTCTACCCGCTTGTTTTGAATTTAGCCAATCCCGAATTTCTCTAATTTTTGACCAATAACGTATGTCTTCTCCGATATGGAGATGTTGCTTTAAGCTATCCAATAAAGTTGAGGGGGGTGTGTGTACTCATTCTTGAAAGGTCTCGAATGTTCCACGAGGGTATATAAACTGCTGATTTTCTTGTCTCGGGGCCACACCATCGACATCTTGTTTAGTGTGTGACTATGTAGCAGGGGGCGGGAAGCGCATCTTTCTTCGGGCAGCAGTTCATCCACAAGGTAATGGCCGTTTAATAACTTTATTTCTTGTTAGCTCAGCAGTTTAACCCTCGGGGCAGGTTCGAAACTTTTCTCATGTAACCTACCTTTAGAATGTAAAAAACATTTGGTGAAAATTCCGTCTCTTTCACTACAAATTGGGATAGAGTGTGCCTAACCCTCTCGAGCTCCCACTCATATTGTTTTGAGGTGACTACGTTTTCATAACCGTTTTTCTTCTCTTCGTAATGTAATAAAGTTTTCTTATCGTGTCACCTCCTTAGTATGGGATTAGCCCTTGCGTAAGCGGCCTAGTGCCAAGTAGGTTTTAAAAGTGTATTACGAGTGCAAGCTTCGCCTCCATTCTATTTGGTATTGTGGGCCAGTAACTTAACCTGATGTTTTATTTTCCTCATGTAAAGGCGCTGTAGGTTGGGTATCAAATACCCCTGTTTCTTGGTGTGCCTTAAGGGCAGATAGAAATGAAGTTTGTTGTAGCCTTTGATAGGCTTGTCAAATTGAGAGCGGGTCTGCTCTTTTTCTTAACAATGTAATTAGGAGCTAGTGCTCCTTGTACTTAGGGGTTTTATGCCCCTCAGCAATGGTAGTTGTGAGCTGAGAGCTCAGGAATTATACTTGGGGCTTGAAGCCCAGATTTTGGTAATAACCCCCGAAATCTTGTAATTTCTTTGTACCTGATTTTGGCTTGTTTGTGACTTGTTATTTGTTGAGTTTTGAAAGTCTATATGAAAATTGTTAAACCTTGTAGTCTGTTAAAAATATAACCTTTGTCAAAGTTTTAAATTAACTTTAATTCTGTAGTTGAGACCTATTCCAGCCAGCACCTTCTTTCACCTCTGCTGTTCCACCAAAAGTCGGTAACATTTTTAATTGTAAAAAATTGTTTGATGAAAAAAGAAAAATATTACACCTATCAGGAATTACGTCATCATCAAACATTGTTTTATATACCTATGTACTAAAATGTTTGTACAAACATCATAGTGCCTAGTATAAGGACAAATTACATTTACACAAAAAAGAAAACTACTATAAATCATGTAAGTATCGTGATGTGAGTATAATGGTGTGTCATTGCGCATCCAGTCTACCGTAGTGACGTCACGCTGGGAGCAAAGCAGGGAAGGCGGTAACATTTCTCGCGCTGTGGAGAGAGCGCATCGTTCAAAATGTATTTATTTACAATCGAGAGACCTCAGATCTGTTACTACTGTCAATTTATGTAATGAATGACTTATACATAAGCATTATAGCTCTAGCAGTTTGTAATTTTCCACGAACCTGCTACGCAGGCGTAGCAGGGGGAGAGATGATACTCCCACGTGGCGCGTCCCAGGTGGCGGATAGGGGGGTCCTAACCGGCTTGCCGGCGGACTTGAGGGAAATGAAATACCTCTCGCGGACCAAACACGCTACCCCCTGCGGGTGGGGGACGCACATGTAGAATACACCCGCGGTATCCCCTGCCTGTCGTAAGAGGCGACAAAAAGGGGCGACCTTGGCGCGGACATGGATTGTGGTTTGGTATAATGTGTTGGACCTCCTGTGGATGGGAGAGGTTGAATACATCCATAGGTAATCCCTGCCTGTCGTAGAAGGCGACTTAAAGGGTTATGTGGCCATGGTCCCCTCTTTATTTTTTATTATTTTTCTGAGGGTCAGATGTAGACCACTCAAAATTTTGATGTGCGTGCTGCTCGGCGATGGAGCTCCTATGTGTGCGACTACGCTCAAAAGCCCGTGCCAGCAACCACCCAGGACGCGGTGGGTGGGAGTGTCATGTACCCGGGCAGTGGTATCCGCCTGACAACGCAGGTCCCCGCACAGCCGAATGCCAGAAAGACATATTATTATTAATTATTTTTATTTATTTTTTCTATATTTAGTGCTCTGTATACGCTATGGGGTACATGCTATTGCGGGTGACTGGAGGAAGGGAGTCCTAGTGCTCATTGCCTCAGTCATCGCGTATTAGGCATCGTTCAACATCGGACCCCGGGCAATACCTGCTATGACCAGGTGGGTATTGCCTTGGCTGCTTGGTTCGGCTACAGGGACCCCTGATCGGAGTGGGTGGCATTCGGGGAGGATACTTTCGGGATGGCGTCGAAAGAACTTCCGCCAGAAACCTCGGGTAGTTCGCTACCCAAGTCTTTAACTTTGGATTCTCTAAGGGGGGCAACCCCTTGGGAACAGGCGCAGCGATTGAATTTGGGATCCAGCTTCCCTAGGTTCCTGGTTGCTACCAGAACCGATGGGCAGGACTTCAAGCTGGTTAAATCCATTCTATTCAGTAGGTACATCGAAGGTGTATATGGCGAACTTGCGGACCTGAAGAAAATGCGCAATGGTGGTTTGCTACTGAAGACGAGCACTGCGCTCCAGGCCGATCAATTGCTTAAGTGCGACCATTTTGGCGACATCCCCGTCAAAGTGGAAGAGCACAAAACATTGAATCTGGTTCGTGGAGTTATTTTCCACCGTGATCTCGTCCTGAACACTGACGATGAATTGATGGAAGACATGAAGCACCGTGGCGTGACCCACGTCCGGCGTATCACACGCAAAGTCAACGGTGAAGACGTTGCCACGGGTGCGTTCATAGTCTCCTTCAAATTGTCAGTGTTGCCCGAGAAAGTCAAGGTAACAACCTATCGTTGCGATGTGAGGCCGTACATCCCGCCTCCTATGCGATGCTATCAATGCCAGAGATTCGGACACATGGTATCTCGTTGTTCGAATCCGTCAGTGTGTGGTACATGTGGGAAAGTAGCTCACGGCGCGGAGGAGTGTACACCTCCGTTCAAGTGCACTAACTGCTCTGGTCTTCATTCTCCTCGGGATCGGAATTGTCCGACCTATCTGAGCGAGAAGAAGATCCAGGAGATCAAGACCCTGGATGGTCTTTCCTACCAGGAAGCGCGCCGTAAGTTTAATTCTCTGAATGCACCGGCCAAGACACTTGACTTCAGCTTGATAGCACAGTCCCTGCCAGGTTCCTCATTTTCAACCGGAACACCTGCCCAGAAGATCGCTGCGCCCAAGCCAAAGAGAACCAGCTCGAAGGTGGCTCCGTCCCGGCCTTCGACCACCAACATACCTGTGCCGGCTAGGAAACCTACGCCGGCACAAAAGGGGAAGGAGACAACGTCTCCTTCCCTCCCGAGGTCGGCGACAGCCGAGCCCAAGCCGGCGGAGGCGGCATCGTCGACCAGGGCTGGGAAACCACCTCCCAGCCCGTCTCAACAAGAATCAACTGTGGGGAAGAAGAGCGACCTTAGCAGGCGTTCTTCCACTTCTCCTACGAATGGGGCTTCACGCCCTCCACCCGGAGGGCCTGATTCCACGCCAGCGGGTCTTCCTCCTAGAAGACCTGCGCGCTCCCCTCGTAAGAGGAAACCCCACCCCAAAACAACGTCGAAGAAATTGAAGGCATGCTTCACCTCGTCTAGTGGCGGGGAGATGCACGTGGAGCATGAATCTCCATCCTCGGATGGGGAGGTGAGTGTAGGTTAGGTTAGGTGGCATTACGCTGCTCCTAACCTAAACCACAATAGTCCACACTTACATTATGGCACTGTTACAATGGAATTGTAACGGTTATGATAGGCATCTTGCCGAGTTGCGCCAGCTCATTAGCGAGTATTCGGCGAGTATAGTCTGTATTCAGGAAACAAATTTCCGACCTGGTCATCATACGGTACTGAGAAATTTTCGACTATACTCGACAGAACGACATTATGCTCACCGGGCTTCCGGTGGCGTTGGCATTTTTGTCCGTTCTGATACCTACAGCGAGGAGGTTCCAATACGAACCCCGCTGGAGGCAGTAGCTGTTCGCGTACCGCTGCCTGTCATAACTACAGTGTGTAATGTTTATTTTCCATCAGGTGAGGCTCTTAACATCGATGATGTCACTGATCTTCTAGATCAGCTTCCACCTCCCTTCCTCTTGTTGGGCGATTTCAACGCCCATCACCCCATCTGGGGCTCTGAGTCGCCTTGCCCCCGGGGAAGAGAGCTGGAAACATTAGTAACAGAGCTGGATTTATGTATTTTGAACACAGGGGAACCAACACACTTCAGTGTACGTTACGGCACTTATTCTCGCATAGACGTCTGTGCAGCCGAACGTTGGTTCCGCTGTTTCGGTGGAACACACATGACGGTCTTTGTGACAGTGACCATTTTCCCATAATTCTTACTTTGCTGAACCACAAATCCGTCGAGGCTCCCCCTCGATGGATTTTTAAACATGCTGATTGGCCAAAGTACACATCACTAGCTGTCTTTAACGACAAAATCAGGCGGACCGTAGGCGAGGAAATAACTTACATCACCCAGGTTATTCTTGCTGCTGCTGAGGAGTCCATTCCGTTCTACTCGGGGACTCCTCGCCGAAAGCTCGTTCCTTGGCGGAACGAAGACATAGCAGCAGCTATCAAAGAACGCCGTCGCGCTCACGAACATTACCGTAGACAGCCCACTGCGGCCAACTTGGTAACATTTAAGAAACTCCGCGCTAAGGCGCGAGTTCTTATTCGCCAAATTAAGAAGGCTTCATGGGAGAGATATGTGTCGTCTATGACGTCACATACTCCATCATCTCAGGTGTGGACTAAGCTTCGACGTATTTCGGGTATCCAAGGATCATCTTCTGTACCGGGAATTTCCATTGAAGGCAATATCGTCACTGAACCCCTCCTGATTGCTGACCACCTCGCTTGTCATTTCGCGGATGTATCTGGCTCCGGGAATTACCATCCTGATTTCCTCGCTCTGAAGCGGGAGGCGGAACGTTCTCACCTTAGTTTTGCCTCTCAAGCTTCAGAGGACTACAACGTGCCCTTTACGGAGTGGGAACTCCGCAGCGCCCTAGCGCTTTGCAAGGACACGTCTCCTGGACCGGACAACATCCATAACCAGATGTTGAAACACCTTAGTGAAGATAGTCTACTCTATCTCCTTCGTGTGTTCAACCGAATCTTGATGGAGGGTGATTTTCCGTCTCAGTGGCGAGAGGGCATAGTTATTCCTGTCCTCAAGCCTGACAAAGATCCTAAGTATTTAGGAAGTTACCGACCGATTTGCCTTACAAACTGCCTGTGTAAGCTGTTTGAGAGGATGGTTAATCGCCGGCTTGTGTGGTGTCTGGAGAAACAAGGACTCTTGTCCGAGTACCAATGTGGATTTCGAGCCGCTCGATCCACCACTGACCACTTGGTACGGCTGGAAAGCTCTATCCAGGATGCGTTTCTCCGCAAACAGCACTTGGTGGCTGTTTTCTTTGACTTAGAGAAGGCTTGACACCACATGGCGATATGGTATCCTTTCAGCCCTGCATCAATGGAGATTCCGAGGTAACTTGCCGGCGTTTATTGCGAATTTCTTGTCCCTCCGTCTATTCCGTGTCCGAGTAGGGATGACTTATTCGCAATACCACGTACAAGAAAATGGAGTCCCACAGGGATCGGTCCTTAGTGTCACTCTGTCCGCAATTGCCATCAACGGTATTGTTGCTGCTGCTGGTCCAGCAGTTATACCGTCGCTATATGTGGACGATTTTGCTCTGCACTATAGCTCGCGTAATATGGCAGTCGCAGAGCGACAATTACAACACGCTATTAGGAGGGTGGAGCAGTGGACCTTAGAACATGGCTTTCGGTTTTCTGCCGCAAAGACCTCCGTTGTCCACTTTTGTCGTCAACGTACTCTTCACCCCCATCCTGAGCTTTATTTAGACAACGTCGTTCTTCCAGTTGTTGACACTTACCGATTTCTTGGGCTCCTTTTTGACAGTAAATTATCGTGGGAGCCACACGTGCGGCAGTTAAAAGTGCGATGCACTAGGAAGCTTAATATCCTTAAGTTTCTTAGCAGCACTTCTTGGGGGGCTGACCGCACGGTGCTCCTGCGATTCTATCGGGCACACATTTTATCCCGGTTAGACTACGGCAGTGCAGCATATGGCTCCGCAAGACCAAGCGTTCTTGCGAAGCTGAACAGTATCCACCACAGCGGGGTTAGGTTGGCGACGGGAGCTTTTCGTACAAGCCCCATCGCTAGCCTGCTCGCTGAGTCTGGTGTGCCGCCTTTACACCTGAGGCGCCAGCAACTTCTACTTACATATGCTGCAAATTTGCGACAGATGCCACTTCATCCAAGCTATCCTTGCGTGTTCAACAATGGCAACCGTTTGCTGTACGCTGCTCGTCCTCGAGCGACGCGGCCGGTTGGGATACGCTTGGATAGCATTTCCGAATTGTTTGACGTACCTTCGGTTCCTTGCCTTGTCTGACAACCAAGTGGGGTACCTCCGTGGGTCGTACGACGACCTGAAGTAATCCTGGATCTGCACACTGGCCCAAAGGAAAACACGGACCCTTCGATTTATCGGAGGCTCTTCCTGTCCGTTGTTGGCCGCTATCCAGGTTCAGTCGTCGTCTACACGGATGGTTCAAGGACAGATACGAAGGTGGGCTGTGCGTTCGTTGTTAACAATGATAGGTTCCTTTTTGCTCTTCCGGCAACGTGTAGTGTGTACACAGCAGAGCTCTATGCTATCTATGAAGCTCTGCGGTACGCACTGTACAATGAGCGCCGACACTTTCTTCTGTGTACCGACTCCTTGAGTTCGCTCCAATCTATAGATGCCTGTTTCCCTCGGCACCCTCTGGTGCAGCTAATCCAGGACCTGCTGGCCGGGTGTTGGGATGCTGGCACCAGAATCACGTTTCTGTGGCTCCCAAGCCGCATGGGTATAGAGGGAAACGAGTTAGTAGATCAGGCTGCCAAGGAGGCAGTTACACTGCCCCCGTTGCCTTTCCAGGTTCCAGTAAGTGATATTCGCTCCCAGCTGCGACATCTTGTTATGTCCCATTGGGAGATGGAGTGGCAGGCCATTCCACTTCCCAATAAGCTGAGAGCGATAAAAGGAACAACGAAGGTATGGAGGACTTCCCTTCGGGCTTCGCGGAGGGAAGCCGTGGTATTATGTCGTCTTCGGATCGGCCACGGTATCTTGACTCACTCGCATCTTTTGAAAGGAGAACCCCCTCCGGTGTGTACCTGCGGCGACCATCTTACCGTGGTACACATCCTTACGGAGTGTGTGGACCTGGTCGATCTGCGCCGTAGTCTTAACCTTCCGAGTACTATCTCCCTTATCTTGCGAGATGACGAACAGTCAGCAGACCTCGTCGTCCGCTTTATGAGGGATAGTGGACTGTTTTCTCGTGTGTGATGCTGTCCTTTGTCCTAGTGTGTTTTGTGTCACTTTCGCTTTTATCCTATTGACTTAATTTTAGTTTGTGTTGCGTATTTTAATGTGTTATTTTAACGTCTCTCGTAAATTATGTACTACCAGGCAATGCCTTATTCTTTTGTTTTCCTGTAGATTCTCTTATTTTATTCGAAAATAAGGCATTGCGTATTAGATCCACTGATTGTTTTAATCTCACCCTCATTTTTCTCCATCATTTTTTTAAAACTCTAGTCAGTGGATATGTTTTTTAAAATTTTAACATCATCTCTCATGTCGTTTATCTCATTCCATTAGGGGCCGATGACCTTCGATGTTTGGCCCCTTTAAACAACAAGCATCATCATCATCAGTTTGTAATTTTTGACATTTTCTTGGACGTTTTTCTACGTGAATATACGAGAATGTTCTTCCTGTTTAATTGTTTTAAGCGAATACAAGATCTTGTGCGCGCTAATGTTAAAATCACTTCTCGAGGAATTTTCACTGCTGGCGGTAATTGCTTCATGGTTCTCTCTGTCAGTTTGTCAAACATGCAGGGTTCCCCACAAAGATAATTACCGTGAAGGTCATTAAATTCTTTCTCCAGTATATTTGTAACTTCCAGTAAATCGTCACTGGGAATCAATAAATTTCCTCTTGACATAAATTGGAGCCAGTCTGGTTGTTTGTATGTTGCTTCTGGCTGCTGAGCAATTGTGCCTAAGTAGGAATACTTGTTGCGAAACTTGTGAGCGATATAGCCAGCAATGTATTTCAAGCCTTCCTGGGTAATTGTTTATTTTGATAACATATCTTCAAAAGCCTCAAGCACATTTGCGTGTTCTGGAGTCATATTAAAATATGCCATGTCCACCTCGTTTACACTCTGATATTCAGACTGAACGAAAATATTAGCATTGATTTCCTCTTCTTCGTAACTCTGTCCGTTTTCATCATCCAAGCTTTTGCTTAGCTGAGCCAGCATGGTTTGTGTAAAGCAATAATCTTCATCTTTTCCATCGCCATTACGTAAATTGTCACAATCACGTAGTGGTTTAATTAAACACGATTCGTTGTTGTCTACGGTGTTCTTATTCTGAGTAAACACAGCAGCAGAATGTTTTACCCAGAATGTACCACCTTAATCTATGTTTGAAGTCCAAGGGACTTGGATGATCATGAGGACCTCCCATTCCTCTTATATATGAAAAGAAATTTTCAACGACGTCCTGATTCAAGCGATATGTTAAGACATATTCCAGGCTGTATTTAGATACCAGGTACCGATACATTTCTATCAGGGACGCATTGTTAAGTAGGATTCCTTTCTGGAAGGGCAACAATGACTTATGCTTTCCAACAGTCATTGCTAACACTTATTCCGTCACCTTGCTTAAAAGAGCAGTCTGGTTTGTCAAATCTGTGCCAAAAGCATTAACACCCGAGTGGGCTCCATATTTTGCCCACGAATTGAAAAGATCGAACCAGTCATTGAACAGCTGTACCAGGAGAGCTACTTGTTTCCAGTTAATATCTGGCATCAAGCCGTGGCTGCCACAATATTCGATCGCTTTTGAGACTGTCCTAGACAATAACTGAGCAGCAGGTCGTACCTTTTGTCTCTGAGATCCAGACACGTCTAAATGGTACCTAGTAACCTTGTGAGCAAGTGTTATTTCACTACTTGATGCGCACAGCAATTTTTCAAAAGGTGATCTGTCTATTACTGCACCATTCACATTGAAACCTTGATCAAGTAGATGATATCGCACAAGCTTCAGTAAATGCGGCGCATCTGCATTAAAAAATATTTTCAGTGACTCTTCACTAGGATGCTGTATAAAACACTGCTTATTGTATCCAATGTTCAGTCCTGAATAAAGTTTCATATTCCCACCACCCATGTCACAAGTTATGGCAACAACAGTGAAACCGATATTGTACAATTCTACCAGTATTTCGCGCAGAATTTATTGTGTCATCACCTGATCAAATTTGTAATAGATGGGTTGTTTCCATACTTTAAGTAAGCCTCTTGCTATGACACTTTGACAAGTCTTGTGTGGTCCTACCCTTTGCTGCAGTTTCTTATCGATGCAAATTTCATTCGATATATACATTTCATCAAATACCAGAACAGTTAAACGCTCCTGACTACTTAATTCCTGGGCCTTGATTTTCATTAAAACAAACACATCGCGTAGTATACCCTGTTCTACATTGAAACATGCCGCCCATGTGCGCAATGTTGAAGGAGCCGGAAATGGGTAGTGATGTGCTCTTAAGTAACGGTATGCCTTTGGACTAACACTTCGCAATGATATCGCTGCTGCTATATCGTCAGAAGTCCAACGAACTCTTTTACTTTCACTTTTATTTTCACGGTTCATTAACACTTTTATTTGCCCTGGAGAAAAGATGTCCGAATATTGAAGCTATTCTCTCAGAAATGTCATTTGCCTTTTTTAGTTGTTGTAGTAATTCTCCTTCATTCTTCAATAGCTGTTCACATTTTTTCCGTAAGTCACCATTTTCTCTTTCCAACAGTAGGATCTTCCTTCTCAAACCTTCCAGTTCGTTAATTCCATTGTCTCCGTTGTAGTCCTCCTTTGCTTCAGTTCCATCTTCCCTAAAATCAATATATACACGTTATTTATTCTTTCAGTTGAAAAAAAAAAGTGGGAATGTTACATTTAAACATATAATTATTGTACCGTATTTCCTCACTCACCTGTTCAAATCAGCAGTCGGCGATCTTAGAAGCTCAGCTACATCCTTATGTCGATTTCTCTGTTTTTGCACTCTCAACCCTCCTGTCATTATTGGGAGTTAATATGTTTCGTGCTAGTGGTAAATTCTCAGTGGGAACTGCATCCGGTTTTAAATTACGGCTGTTTTTATTCCGATAATTTAGTAGTTGTTGTCTTAGAGGGATTTCAAAGCACGTCGTAGCAAAATGAAGCGAGCAAACTCGACCTAAAGTAATAAGATACTTTTGTATTAATTTAATACAGCATAAATAGAATAACGACATAAATAATTTATCATATTTTATAAGTACGTAGCATATTTCAAACTAAATTTGTCATTGCGCCGACATGCGTTTTCCCACACTCTGGCAAGGTCTTCATTTTTCGGGAATGAAAAATACTTTGTCTGATCCTTTGGTTTTTCTGGAGTAGCTTAAACAACCTGCTACTGCACAGCCCGGCATTCTCAAAAGTGTGATCCGTGTACATTAACGAGAATACTAACAGAGCTTCAAATTATATGTGACACGTATTTCAATAGATAACGCAGGTTTATCACACAAAACATACAGTACAATAGCGGCAAGCCATGTGGTCGTGGAGCCGGTTTCTCGCAATGCTCCCCGCGTGACGTCACCTGCGCAGCAGCAACGCGTTTTCGTCTCTGTTACTGACACACCATTATATTCACATCACGGTAAGTATTGTGTTTTGGTTGCCACATCATGCCTTTCTTATTATCTTAGATTGCCTTTGCTTGGGCTCGCACAAAGATGGTGTCTCGATGGCTGTGATTGACGCTGGGAGAGGTGCCCAGTCTGTACTCGGGTCATCTTCATCGTCCGAGCATTTCAGCTCCACATCGAGACGTTAATGCACAATTTGCCACCGCATGACTGGCAGAGGACTGAGCAGTGGAGCCCAGCTTTTCTGCACGAGCAGCTCCGTGAGCACTCTTTCTTGCATTTACATGAAATTTTTCGGAGAAGGGTTCTAGGTGCGGGATCTATGGTGGTGGGCATGGGGAGAGTCTCTGAGAAGACACCTTCCACCCCCAGTGAATTGGATTCAAGTTGATTCCCCGCCACTTCTGCACTTGGAGGTAGCACCTTGCTGCATGGTGGCCTGCGGCATCTTCCGTCGGTGGCAAACGGGCGAGGTTTATGCTCAGGAAATACAAAGTATCCCTTGCGATGCCACCCCTATATAGAGCCACAAAGCACTTGATGCCTGCTTCTCTCATGGCTTGTGGGGTTGGAGTCTGGCCGAAGGAAGACCTCCACTTGCTCAGCAAGTGGTTGACTTTTGCTCAGGAGAGTGGTGATTTTGGTCTTTCCTTGGCCAAACGGTGCAGAGGGGGTATCGCACCCGGAAAACGCGTGGGTGAATAGTACCGTCCCTTGATGATCGCTAGGAGTCCTGGTGGTTGTAGGAGGTCGTAGAGTAGTTACAGCAACCATCTTCGCCCTTCGTGCTCTTCTGAAGGTAGACGTTTTTCTCTTCAGCGCCTAAACCATTGAGAAGAACGAACAGGTCGACGTCTTCTCCAACTATGATGACCCGATCGGCTACTGCTCGTTTTGAAAGCGCCGTCATGACGATCTCTCGATCCGCATCTTCTTCGTCAACAGCCACTTCTACTCCCTCCTTCAGAAAGGCGTCACAACAATGAAGAGTTATTAGGCGTCTCTTGTTGTTCTCATTGCCCAACACATGCTCTTGAACAATTTGAATTACTGTGGATTCATCGAACGTTAATTCGTAGCTGGAATGATCTGCGTAGCGCCGGAGTCATTCCGCCGTTTTGGTGGTTTTTTTGTAGCATCTTCGGGGTAGCCAACAGAAACGATGGAGACGTTCTTCCCAAAGTGGTTATACGGATGTAGGTGGTATAACGCGCCAAAGGTGCTCAAACTGTGCTCTTCCGCTGCCACACGACCTTGTGCAAAAGGAAGCCACCATCCAAAACGACGTGAGTGTTGGCATCTATCGGCGCGTATCTGGAAAGAGGAGTGAAGGCGGAGTACAGAGTGGATTTTGTGCCTTTGTGCATCCCCTGTTCATTGAACAGAGACATCGGGAACGGGGCCAACTCATACTTGAAATCATCCTTTAAATCCTCAGGACCTGTCATTAAACCACTACTGTTCGAAAGCAAACTGTTTTTGACTTCTTCCGCATCACTGTTATCTCGGACGATTCGAGAAGGTCTCCTGTGTACATGCTGCTCTCCACTAGGATATGAGATGCTGCAAAAACTTTCAAGTTCTTCACATATGTTCACCATAAACACCATTCCTGTTATCCACCCTGCCAGCATACTGTCGGAGATTCCCCTTCCTTGAGTCAACCCACTGTAGGTCTTCATGGATCGCATCAGCTTCTGTTCAATTGTTAGGTCTGATCACAACCCAGCCCAAAACTTGTCAGAGCGGCAAATGGTGAATGATGAATGATCCTTTTGTGAACATGTCGTATTCACTTTTATCCATCCGATCTTGTAGAGGTTCGCGCTCTTAGCGTACAAAAAATGTCCAGCTGCGTGGACAAACGGGGCATCTTGCGGACAGTGTACAAATGAAGGTTCCAATAAAAAAATAAAACCATACAACCATAAACAGACGTGAGAACAGTTTTTTGCATTTCCCCCAAAACCCACTTATGACTGTTTTTAGTTATCTCCCGTTTTTTAGAGAACCGCTGGGCCTACTGGTACCACTCTGATCTCAAATGAAAGGTAATTAAATTTACTACAACTTCATTTCATATAACATTTGACGTGGGATGCGTATTTTAGAAGAGGCTTCACAAAATAAGTGACCACTTAGTGAAAAATATAACTTTTTGGAAAAAATTGCCTATTTTCGAAGAACTGTATCTTGAGAACCAGTGGCTGTATAAGCTCGCCCTGATCTCAAATTGTAGCAAATTTAGTCTACTTTAATAGAATGTAGAATGAGTATACCGGTCAGAACCTTCCTTCACTAAGATATTGAGCAAAACCTGAAAAAAGTCCGAAATTTTCATGGTTTTTTGGGTACACCGCCGCTCGCACAGCACATTGGAAATTGCAAATCTGGTTTTTTTAAATATTGGTTTAGGTCCTAACAACATATAAAAAATTCTGAACGACCGGGCCTTTTGCAAGCACGACCCCCTTTTCATGTTTAACTTGACTGGACTATACGTGGCGCATCCCAGGTGGCGGATAGGGGTGTCCTAACCGGCTTGCCGGCGGACTTGAGGGTAATAGAATACCTCTCGCGGACCAAACACACTACTCCCTGCGGTTGGGGGACGCACATGTAGAATACACTCGCGGTATCCCCTGCCCGTCTTAAGAGGCGACTTAAAGGGGCTCTTAACTTGGGAGTGTGGGTTGGCGACCACGGGGCCCTTAGCTGAATCTTGGCATTGCTTCCACTTACTTATGCCAGGCTCCTCACTTTCGTCTATCCTGTCCGACCTTCCTTGGTCAACTCGTATTCTTTTCCGACCCCGACGGTATCCGAGGCCTAGGGAGTCTTTCATTTTCACGCCGTTCGTGGCCCTTGCCTTTCATCGTCCGTTACTTCATTTTTCGAAGTGACGTATCCCGTCTTTTTTCTCTCTCTCTCTACCCCCTGTGGGTGGGGGAAGCAGACGTAAAATACACCCACGGTATCCCCTGCCTGTCGTGAGAGGCGACTAAAAGGTGCGACCAAGGGATGATTGAACCAGAACCATGTAACTACTTGTGGTTAGTACCGTCACGCGGGGAACACCATGGGTCGGCTTTACTTGCGAGTAGTACCACTCTGTTAGGTACTCAATAGTTTTGTGATTCGTAGCAGTCCAGTGGGGTTCACTGTGGGTTTCCAGTACCTGTGATTAGTACCACTAAATGCGAAACACCACGGGTTTGAGCGTTGCCTGTGATTAGTACCATTATGTGAGACACACCGCGGGTCTGGGCGTTGACTCTGGTTACTAATACAATATGAGAGTGTTGCGAGCTGTTTGTACTTACCTTACGTTAAAAAAAAAAAAAAAAAAAGAATTCTCCCCTTCGAATTGGTGCTCTTTTCTCCGTCTGCTGTTACGAACTGTCGGCTTCCCGGCTGCTTGTACTACTGCTGTCACTGCTCGCCTGCATGGCGCATCCACTCTGACGTCACGCCTATAGTATGTTCTCGATCTACCCCGCTGGAATATATATATATATATATGGCCTTGTGTCGTTCATTCGGCAGGTCAGTTGTGGTATAACCTTGTTAAAGACAGTGGGAGCTGGAACTCTGTATACGGCTGGACCGTGTCCATTTTACTTGTAAGCTTCGTGCTGGACTTCTGTCAAGGGTGAGCAGACACTGTTTCTTTCTATCATTTAACGTGCCCTACCTTGCTATACTTGGGCTTCGCCGTAGTAACGAAAATTGAACTTTGGTCCCTTCAGGACACATCTGAGTATTCGTGCAGCGCAAATGTTCTGCCTTTTGGACATTTATATTCCTAAAATGTGGTGTAAATGGTGTGCTGGACAGCTGATCTAAAATTCTTGCCCATACACATTCCTACCTTCTGAGATGAACTTTTGCATCGCGTCTGTTAGTGCTGGGGACTTGGCGGCTTGATCCTTATCCTATCCCATTCCTCCGTTTCTTATTTCCTTGTTTTCTTTTCTTATCCCATCTATCTGTTAACTTTGCGTAAAAATGGTGCTTGCTCCAAAGATGTGGTCTGCTAATTTAATTTGTATGTTCATCGGTTAGCTTCAATTTTATTATCGCTTCTGCGCATGCATGTGTGTTTTAATCCCTTCTGGGATCACTTGTTAGAATTCCATTTTTTTTCTCTAATCTACCAAAAGGATCACTCCCTGGATTGGAGATTGGTTTATTTCTATTCTGAATCTCTAGAATTGTTTGGCATGAGGTTACATTTTTTGATGTCCTATTGTAAACATTGTATCGATTTGTGAGCTCATCTAGCAAGTGTATGACACTACCAACTTTGTATTCTACTGGCACGAGTCTGAAACTTTATTTGATGTACCTCCCTTGTAGCGTATTGCGTAATATAATGCAAAGAAACTGATTTCAGAATCTATGGGTTCCCTCCCCCTTTTTCTCTTTCCCCTAATTGAAGTGTCGGAACATATGTTCAAAGATTGTAGTGAGTGCTGCTTAGGAATTCGATTATGACGATGTAATCAAATTTTGTATCACCTTCGTGTTTTAAAATCAAACTTAATGCTTTTATTACGCCATATGCTGGTTCATACTATTTGTTCTGATGTAAAGGTAATTTGTTACGCCTTTGAAATTGGTATAATATATTTGTTACTTTCAAACTTGTTTTCCAAAATTCTCTTTCACGAGTTCCTTTCCCCTATTACTTCTGTTTTCTCGTGTACCTACCACGGTAATTCTCTTGGGTAGCGGCCCTTTAACTTCTTTATGCACATGTAAGGAGCTCTGAATTGCACTCTTTACGGTAATGTTGACATGATGTATTGAACTGTTATATTCTCATGTTGCACGCTTCTCGGCACTCTGCGCGCTTGTGTACTGTCAGTTCTGAGTACGTTGATATCTTGTTGTCTAGTATCCCGATCAAGGGCACTCTCCTAAAAACAAATCTCAATTACAACGCTATTTCTAGCAAATTGATAGTAAGCAAAGACACTATCAAGTACAAAGGGCGTTACAAGAGACAGCGGGGGTCTTCGCTGCCTATGTTTAGTACGCACTATGTGAGGAAAACCACGGGAATACCGGCGCCCGTGATTAGCACACCTAGATGGGAAACACTATGGGTTTGCGTTGCCTATGAGTGGCGACATTCGGTGAGAAACACCAGAGGTCTGCGTTACCTGTACGACGTACAATACTTATGAGTAGTACCATAATGCCTGGAACACCGTGAGTTTCGCTACTTTATGATTAGTACCGCAACATGACAAGTACCATGGTTCTACTTTACTCGCGACATTTACCATTCTGTGGCGCCTTAGACATGGATTTTGGACCCCTTTTGACATCAAGCATCATTGTGCTTTATGAATGGTCCCTTGGTCAGTAATCAATTATGTGTTATCTTTGTTTGAGTCTGATCCCCTGTATTTTGTTTGTCTGTTTCCTCTTTTTTTTTGTGGGGTTCATGTCCATCCATTCATTCTTTATGACATTTTTTATTTCATTTTGGTCAGTGGATGCGTTTGAAATTTTTGTTATTTCATTTCGTACCATTAGGGGCCGATGACCTTCGATGTTAGGCCCCTTAAAACAACAAGCATCATCATCATCATCATCATCAACGTAAATCAGTGTTACAAACGAACAAAATACGAAATATTATTACTCCAAAAATATATATAATATAAGGAACGATTTTGCCTACTGATGTTCACACATTGTTGCGTAATGTAACAAAACAAGATTCCGGACAATAATCCTGCAAAATGACATGGCCGGTTTTGAATTCACTGACTGCATGACTTGGCCCATTCTGTTACATGACCAAAAATTCAGTGCTCTGTAACATGAAGACATGGACGATTTTAAAGCATATTCTTGTTTCACCTGATAGTGCTATACTTCTACTTCAAATTGATAACTTTAACTCATTTTCGTAAATTTTGTGACTTGGCCGGTTTTGATACTAAACTCCTTAATAATAAACATTTTCCTTGGTTATTCAGGCCTTTGTCGATGCTAACTACAAGTAGACTGTTGTTGATGTGGGAGGATGTGGCAAACAGAGCGACAGAGGGACGTATTTAGCTTCTGATCTATTTAACTTCATTGAACAGGAGCTCATAAAGTTTCCTGTACCCAACATGGTGGCACACAGCCCTTTGCTTCCATACCTCATGAAACCATATAAACAAGAAGGTCTGACTGAAACGAAGAAAATGTTTAATGAACGCTTATCACGTGCCAGAAAGACCGTAGAATGTGCAGTCGGGAAAACCTACTCCAAGTGGCGAACTTTGCAAGTCAATAGAGACTCCAGTGCATCTCGCTGACAAAATTGTGAAATGCATTTTTCTTTTCCACAAGGCAAACCTTTATATTTCGATCGAATGGCGTGCACGAAACTCCCTGGAGCGGAACATAAATCAAGAACAGCTTTAAGCCTTTCAAAATCTGACTCATTTTCCTATGCCCATTATTAAAACGCTTCTCAGTCCTAACGGACTGGTCAACAATCCTTTTAGCCTTGTCTGATTGGTCATCGTCCATAGACTGAAGATCGCTATGGACTATACCCAATTGCCACATCTCTATATGAGGTGGTGGAGTAGTCTCTACAGTAGTGGTAGCACGCAACTGTCTTAAATGCCTAAGAGTCTTCACAATAACAATCAAGTCCTTACCGGTCCTATCCATTAAATGTTGCATGATATGCATAGGAGATTTTTTAAAAGACGCTCCCCACACTACCACAACACGCCGCGATTTTCTTTTCATAACCTTATCTACAGTAATAACATTAACATTCTTTTTTAAAAACTCTAGAGGAGTAGCCCTACACGGATCAGTTCATCGAAATCAGACGATACCCTACTAACATCAGCCACTCTAAAAGTGATGTGCAAATTACCTAACCAATACTCAGTCCTTTCCTCATAAACCAGATCAAACACCCCGTGCTTGTCTGTAGAACAATACACTGGCAATGACTTAACAAGAGGCATATCCCATATGATCACCGACGTCATATCAACGCAACCTGGCACTCCTGGTTTCAACTGCGCAACCAAAAAAAAAAATCTCTAGTCCTAAAAGTCCAACAGTGGTGGTGACTTCAGGAGTATTATACAACTCGTGATTAGCCCAAGGGATCGCAACATACTGCCCAGCCAAACGTTAACTGATAATTTAGTCAAAACTTCAAAAGTAGCACAAATACAATATAGGCTCCACTTAAACGAGGACAATCAACCATATTAATGATCTTAAAATGTTTAGTCAACTTATCATTAACCGCCGATACACCCTCCAAACAATAAGACTTAACTTTGCTATTAGCAAACCTCCCACACAAGGAAATCACAACCGAGCTCGATAGCTGCAGTCGCTTTAGTGCGGCCAGTATCCAGTATTCGGGAGATAGTAGGTTCGAACCCCACTGTCGGCAGCCCTGAAAATGGTTTTCCGTGGTTTCCCATTTTCACACCAGGCAAATGCTGGGGCTGTACCTTAATTAAGGCCACGGCCGCTTCCTTCCCACTCCTAGCCCTTTCCTGTCCCATCGTCGCCGTAAGACCTATCTGTGTCGGTGCGACGTAAAACAATTGGCGCATTGGCGCGCAAAGAAATCAGACACCACGGAAGAATCCAGAACATATTTATAAGGTTTGTAAAGGTTTACAAAATACACAGGTATAGTTTTCGGCACAACAGTAACACCCTGATCTTTTGGATTTATCATCACGATGATTATCGTTAACATCAGGTAAAACCACAGACTCAACATCAGAGACTGGTTCCGCAAAGATTGTGTGGAAGTTTAAAGACTCCACACTCGAAGATACAGATGATAACTCTCCAACAGTTGAAATGTCAGGATCAGATAATAAAGATGACTTACTATCATGCAGCCCTATGAGAGACCTGACAAGAGAAAAATCTGAAGATACCAATTTATAAGCAATCAAATCAACTCCTTCAGGTAATACTTCACTGTGGCATTCGCAACACCGTACGGAGTTACTTTAACACCACTTGAAACAATAGATTGGATAATCAAATCCAACATATCATCCGTCTCTACCGCAAGCGGTGCAACAGCCCCTAATAATGATGGGTGAATAACGTTCTGAAGAGAATGTCATAGGGAAGTGCGCACAAGTCAAAATAAAAACAACGGAAGCAAAACAATAAATAACACCTCAAAATGTAAATAAGGAAGCAAGAAAACAAGGAAGAGTGCAGAGCCTTGCCCATAAAATGAGATTAGAGGAGGGGATCACAAGGAATTGCGACCGACATCGCTCAAATGACACCAACATTAAAATTTTAAAATAAATATATACTTGAAAGGAAATTAATGTTTACATATTATCAAATGAAAGGAATCTTAGACCACCAATACATAAAGTGAACTTGAAGGAATGAAAATTTAATTGGGATCCCTGAAAATCGGTAAAATAAATAAATTTTATAAATTTATAAATAAATAATCTAGGTATAAATAAATTTAATAGCTTTTAAAATAAAATAGTTTCTTCATTTTTAAAATAAAATCCTGGTGCACCAGACAGCTAAAGTTAACAAGTTACTAAAAAGGGGTTCGTAAACAAACTTAAAATTTTAATAAAATTTGTTACGGAGATCTCCGTGGTAGTTAGAGGTGAAAGAAGGTGCGGGCTGGAATAGGTCTCAACTACAAAATTAAAGTTAATTTAAAACTTTAACAAAGGTTATATTTTCTTTTCAAAATCAACAAATTACAGCTCATTACAAAATTTGGGCTTCCAGCCCCAAGTTTACTTTCTGAGCTCTCAACTCACGATCACAATTGCTAAAGGGCAGAAAACCCCTAAGAACAAGGAGCACTTGCTCCTAATTACAATGTTAAGGAAAAGAGCAGACCCGCTCTCAATTTGACAAGCCTCTCAAAGGCCACAACAACTTTCACTTCAGACTGCCCTCAAGGCACACCAGGAAACAAGAGTATTAGATACCCAACCTACAGGGCCTTTACATAAGGAAAACAAACATCAGGTTAGGTTACTGGCCCATAGTGCGATAACTTGCACTCCTACACAACGTTTTTTTCTAAAAACCTATGTGGCGCTAGGCCGACAATACAGGGGCTAATCCCAATCTATGGAGGTGACTAGTCGGCAAAATAAGTTTAAGACTTTAAGAAGGAAGAGAAAAACGGTCACGAAAACATAGTCACCTCAAATTCACAATGAAGGGGAGTTCGAGAGGGTGGCACTCTCTATCCCCGCTTTATAGTAAAAGAGATTTGAAGTTTTTACATACACAGAAAGGAAATTTACATTTTAAAGGAATAGGTTACATATTAAAGGCTTCGAACCCTCCCCTAGAGTTAAACTGCTGAGCTTGCGAGAAATAAAGATGTTAACAGGCCATTACCTTGTTGAAGAACTTCTGCTTGAAGAAAGAGGCGCTTTCCGCCCCCTGCTACATATTCACACACAAAGAGAGATGTTACTGAAGTGGCCCCGAGTCAAGAGAATCAGCAGTTTTTATACCCTCGTGGAGAATTCGAGGCCTTTCAGGAATAAGAAGACGCACCCACACGATTTTTATTGGGTAGCTAATAGCAGCATATCCATATGGAATAAGACATACATGATTGGCTGAAAATTAATTACGTAAATTCATGATTGGTTACATTCAAAACGGGCGGAAAGAAAGGATTTATATTGCCAACCCACAAACCACAGAACAAAATTTAGTAAAAATAAAACTTAGAAATACAATATTTCTTGAAGAAAGTTCATTCCATTGCACCAGAGTGTGTTACCATAGTTTTGGGTAGCGACATCTGTTAGAGAATGTTCAAACTTCTTGATACGGAGCAAATAAACACAAATCAAAATAGTCACAGTTCAGAACACTTCAAAATTACCAAATTTACAGTAGTGTCATCTTCCGAGAAACCGTTGGGTTAATACAGTTTGTTTAAGTTCAGGCTTTCTCCTGTAGAGAAGTTTCAACTTGGCGCAATATTTGAATTCGCGGCGTGGAGGTGTACCGCCCGTTACAAAATTAACAACGAATTATTTAACAGAGGGCTTCTGACACATTCTAGTGGAAGGATCATTCTCCGTAACACCCACATAACGTAAATAAAACAAAGCATGAAGATAAAAGGACTCCACGCAACCGCAGACCAATATGAAAACATATATTGCAAGGAAATTAAAATAAAATCAACACTAATAATTTATGAACTAAATCACCCCACATAGTAGATGTGGTAATTAACAAAACCCGACCCGAAATACATAATGTAATGAGGCAGGACGCACATCACAAGGAACCCAACACACGATACCGCCTCAGTAACGCAAAACAATCCCTCATAAAATTCGCCGAGGCACACACCAGCGTACACAAAACCCAACGAGACAATAATACCGAAATCAGTTGCGTAACTGCCACACGAAGATAAGAAAAGATAAGATAAGGAACAATAAACACAAGAGTAGATAAGGCCAAAGCTACGATCGCTCCACACTAGAGGTGTCCAAAGCCCTCAATTAAAACCCCGAAACATTACATTGTTGATGAATTACATCTTGAAATAAATGTAGGTATCCGTATATCATAAGGTAATAATAAATAAAACCACCCGCGGTAATGCAGAAATATACAATACTATTTTCTAACCCTACCTCTCACCGAAATAATAAATCTACGAAGAATGTAACTAATAATAATAATATAGTTTTTAAAAAAAAGGGGTGGAGTTTTGTGCAAGCGTAGTAATTAGGTCGGAACACGAGTAACAGGAGGCCGAAACACACGACACAAAGCACCAAACAATAATATGAGGATCACAACGTCAGAGAAAAAATAATAATGTGCACTACAATAAGCACCGTAATATGGATATGAATTTTACAAATGAAACAGCACACGAATAAAACTCCGGGAAAACATATGCAGGTACATCAGAAATAAGAGTAAACCAAAGAAAAACACAAAATTTGGAAAAAGCAAGGACGAATTTTGCCGGTTACCTTGAGCAAATCCAGCACTACGCCATTACACAACGTACACTTCCAGTATAATCACTCAACCGTGGCCTAATTTCACATACAATAAAACACTTATTGAATACAGAAAATCACACCAAGAAAGTAATATACACAATAATGAAACCAACGGCGTACCTACACGGTGATCAATCATGCTCAGGCAACCTACTCGTGTTATACCTAATTACTAATGCACTCACAACTAAGAATATTTAAAAAAATCTTACATACTACACACAAAGGTACCGGTACTTAAAATACTGTACTAATACCACACATTTAGTCTTCCTCGCTAGGCGAGGTATACCTGTCGTACTTAAGCGATACCAATCGGTTCAGTCATAATAATCATAATTTGAATTGTAACGTAGCCGTAAGCCATGGCGAGTTGCTTCCAGACACAAGCAAGTTCTACTCCCACATGGCGCGTCCCAGGTGGCGGATGGGGGGGTCCTAACCGGCTTGCCGGTGGACTTGAGGGAAATAAAATACCTCTCGCGGACCAAACACACACCCCCTGTGGGTGGGGAGGCTGACGAATAATACACCCACGGTATCCCCAGCCTGTCGTGGGAGGCGACTAAAAGGGGCGACCAAGGGATGGTTGAATTAGAACCATGAAACTACTTTTGATTCGTACCATCACGCGGGAAAAACCATGGGTTACCTGTACTTGCGAGTTGTACCACTATGTTCGGTATGAAATGGGTTTGTGTTTAGTAGTAGTCATGAGCGTGGCCTGGGGGTTTCCAGTACCCGTGCGTCGTACCCATGTGTGCAACACCGCGGGTCTGGGCGTAGCCTGTGAGTTGTACCACTATATGAGCAGCACCGTGGGTCTGCGTTGCCTGTGATTAGTACCCACTATGTGAGGAACACCACGGGAATACCGGCGCCCGTGTTTAGTGCACCTAGGTGGGGAACCTTCTCGGTTTGCGTTGACTCTGAGATGGGCCATTGTGTGAGACACATCATAGGTCTGCGTTACTTGTACGTATTGCAATACTTGTGAGTAGTACCATCTTTTGTGGAACACCGTGAGTCTTCGCTACTTCTGATTAATACCCCAACATGACACATACCATGGTTCTATTTTACTCGCGACATGTACCATTCTGTGGGGCCTTAGACGTGGATTTTGCACCCCCTTTAGACACCAAGCATCATTGTGCTTTATAAGTGGTTCCTTGGTCGGTAATAATGTTATTTTCGATCTGTATTGAGTCCGATCCACTGGTTTTTGTTTGTTTGTTTTATGTTTTGTTGAGTTCCTGTCCATCCATTCATTCTTCATGCCATATTTTCTTTTTATTTTGGTCAGTGGATGCCTTTGCAATTTTTGTTCTTTCATTTCGTACCTTTGATGTTAGGCCCCTGAAAACAACAAGCATCATCATCATCATCATGTTTCCCTCTGTTTAAAATACAGTTCGAGAATAAAATCACTTGATTTCCCCATTTACGTTTCAAAGTCTGTGCATAATTACCATTTTCTTGATCGAGACATAACTGTCTGTTTATACCCACCCTTATAGCTGTGCTCGTATCAACGAGCTAGGATAACATAGAGGGGCTGTATGCCTGTCATCAGCGCTCCCTGCTTGAAGCAAGTTGATTAGGGGCAGCCATGTTAACGGTTGTCAAAACAAAGCGAATTGGCGCAAGAGCATATGTTGAGGTGACAGGGAGATCGTGCATGCCAATTTCATTCCCTAATTTTTAAGAAGTGAAAACATAGATTCTCGCTTTCAAGAATGCCAGCCGTAAGCTCAGCATATGGTTGTTCTAATCGGAGTAATAAAACCACGGATATATCGTACTTTAAGTAAGTATTACTGCATATAGCCGAGATTCGTTTTTGTAATTTCTGTTTGTAATTAAATGCATTTTATTGTTTACTTAGCGAAAGTACGGATAGCCACGGTAATTATTTGTCGAATTTTGTTTCAGATTTCGTTTAAAGAACAAGGAATTAACGGAACAATGCGTTGTGAGGGCGAAAAGAGATAAATGGTATCCCACTCAATTCAGTTGCTTATGCTCTGTACATTTTCGGCCCTATTTAATTTTCATTCACATTTACAAATAAAAGAAATGGAGCGCCCACCACCAAGAAAACGTAACCACAAAAAAAAAAAAAAAAAAAAAAAAACACTCATTTCGTTCAAACGTACACTAAGTATGGTAAATACAGCATTTTACTGCTATTTTTGAAATGTATACAGCCTTTATTGTAGATGTCTGTTGCCTTGGTTTTTTAAACTATGCCACACTTCATAATGGACAACTTTCAAGCTTACCTTTCAGCTAGTAATCCCAGTATGATATAGTAATGGGAGAAACATGATATCCCCCCTAAATTATAATAAATAATTACAGTAAACGATTATTGTGGTAAAGTATTCATGGGCCGCCTCTGTGGTGTACTGGTTCGCGTGAGCATCTGCCACCCCTGGAAGCCCGGGTTCGATTCCCGGCTCCGCCACGAAATTTGAAAAGGGGCACGAGGGCTGGAGCGGGATTCTATCAGCCTGGGGAGGTCAACTGAGTAGAAGTGGGTTCGATTCCCACCTCAGCCATCCTCGAAGTGATTTTCCGTGGTTTCCCACTTCTCATCCAGGCAAATGCCGGGATGGTACCTAACTTAAGGCCACGGCCGCTTCCTTCTCCCCCCCCCCCCACAAGGCCCGTGTTCAGCATAGCAGGTGCAGCCCTCCCTCACAGTTGTATCCCCCGACCCAATGTCTCACGCTCCAGAACACTGTCCTTGAGGTGGTAGAGGTGGGATCCGTCGCTGAGTCCGTGGGAAAAACCAACCCGGGAGGGTAAACAGATTAAGAAAGGAACACAGTACTCATGAGGATGCAATAATTTTAAAAATACGAACAGAATGAGGTTGTAACCTATTGTAGGTCCCTATGATTTTAAGGCTTTCTGTCATAAATATTTATGTCCATCCTTTTTATTCTAATTTACGCTTAACCACAACAGCCAAGCAGGGTAACGCTCTTGTTCCGATTTCGAGGCCTATTCGTATGTCACTGTGCGATGATTTCGAACTACCCTACAATCAGCTGATCGTGATGTTGGGCCTCGTGCCGCAATATGATGAAGTGGCGGTATTCGCATTAATGCTTCAAGCTATCGGCAACGGTCTTTAATTCTCCCCCAGTGATTCTAAAATGCGTATTTTCTACACTTTTCGTCACATAAAGGCCATGCCCCCTTGCTTGTGTGACCAGAGGAAACATGGCGGACTTTCGTTCTGTTAGCTTCACCCAGGCAGCGCTTCCGCCTCTCTGTTATTCTAGCTCCTTGGCTCATATCGTTCACATCAACGACAGTTAATAACAAAGATGATTTAACCTTTTCGCTGCTAATATTGTGAGCGACTATCCGAACCCTCGGTGATGAATTGTTTTTAAAAAATAAAATCCCTCAAAATACATGAAAAATATGAAAATTGTGCAAGATATTTCACATGAATTGGCAAATAATTCAAGAACAGCTTTCGTTTTAATTTTTTTCACAAAAAATAACAGAAGAAAATCAGGGTTGTTCATGTGAGCCAAAAATAAAAAAATAAAATATATATATATATATATTCCAGCTTAACAAGTGCTAAATTCTCACCAAATTAGACAACGCTTTTTCAACATTTACGGATGTGAGACATTTTAGCTATTTTTCAAATCAGGGTCGTCCATAATAGTCAAAGTACTGAGTGGTCATCGCCTTGAATAGATCGGTTATGACTAATTATTTCATAATAAAAAGCTCAAGTAACATTACAGTAATGTAACAAAAATTAAATTTAAGCCAGGGTTGGCCAAAATAAGAAATGTAGTGAAAACACCAAGTTCTAAAATATCAACTCACCTACACCAAATTGTTTCATAATTTACAACACACACTCCAATGTGCCCGTCTTCAAAATTTCACTAATGTGTGGTATATTTCGAAGCAGGGGTGAACACAGAGGGCCACGTCACATTTGATGCACATGTACCGGGTTTCTCGCCTCTTCTTTTCGCCAGTTGTTGTGTTGGAGCAGACATGGCAGCATCTTTTAGGAAATTTCTTCTTTGGAGTAGGCTGTACAGAGGTTGGGAAATGTCTCTCTGTTAGTCTGAGTGGTTGGTCACCAGATGTAGGACGTCCTCTCTTACTGGTTTGTCTAGATACGTGGTACTTATGGATGAGTTCCATTATGAGCTGTAGCTGGAAATCTGCTAGTGATACGTTCTGTCCAGTTTTGACATTGAAGAGGGCATAAGAATTTAGTACAGTGATGTCCAGCTGATGGAAAAAGAACTTTCGGTACATTTCATTGACTTCCGCACACACTCTATAGAACTGATCATCATGTCTGACCGGTCAACAGGACCGATATACTTTTTATAGTCAACAACGCAATGGGGTTTCTCTATAGGCAGTCTTGTCTGTCTGTCCTTCCCTGTAGGTATCATTTTGTCTGTATGTCGCGTGGTCAGCATACAAACTTCCCTACGATCGAACCACCTGATGGCAATCATGTTATTTGTCGCTTTTGATTCAGTTTGTCCTTTCTTCAATTTTGTAGTAAATTTCGTCATACCCCTCCTGTTTCTCCTGACGGTACCACATGTGTTGGTTTTGTTTTTGTGTAGGTGATCGTACAGTTGTGGACTTGAATACCAGTTATCTATCCACAATATATGTCCTTTATGCAAGTACCTTTCAATTAGCGTCAAGACAACTGCACCTGATACCCCAAATTCACGTTCAGGAATTATTTCTGTAGTTGACCCAGTGTAAACAATAAAATCCAGCACGTAACCGGTCTCACAATCGCAGATAACAAATGTCTTTATTCCAAATCTGTGTCTCTTAGATGGGATAAACTGTATGAATGAAAGCCTGCCTTTGAAAAGCGTCAAACTTTCATCAATGCAAATGTTTTCAAACGGGGTGAACGTTTCTCTGAACTTACTTCTGAGATGGTCAATTACAGGCTTTATTTTATATAACCGGTAACCTTCAGGCTGACTGTTATTGTCATTGAAATGTATCAACCGCAATAATGAGAGGTACCTGTCTCTAGACATGAAATCCGAGAACTGCGGGGTGATTATTAGAGGATCAGTTGACCAGTATTCAAGAATTGTAAGTTTCTTCATTCTTGCCTTAAGCATTGTCACGGCGAAAAAGACGTACAGTTCTTCAGGCGTGGTTTCCCTCCATTTCTGTAGCCTTGAACTTGGAGACGGTGGCATTGTTTGCGTACCAAATACAAAGTACTTGTTTGTTTCAACTGCTATATGCTCCATAATTTCTCGTGAAAAGAAGCACGGAAATACGTCTAAAACTGCTGGTTCATCATGAATCACACCGAATGATATACCCGATGAACTGTCATCAAAACTGTGTATTACAGGACTAAACATATTACCCGTGCGCCATTGAAATAAATCAGGTTCGGAACGAATTCTTTTCCTGGTTTGTGGAGCTGGTACTTGAGGCTCTGCACTATGACTGTCATCACTGTCACTAGGACTGTAATCACTACCCAAATCACTGGTATCTGAGTACTCATCTTCCGATTCAAGGGTGTTCACAGCTTCTATAAGTTCGAACACGGAAAGAACGCGCCGTCCGCTACTTGAAGCCATTTCTACAAACCCTGGATACAGGTGCTTTGCGGGACTGCCAACCTAGATTGCGCGCTGGGCTGAGTGCATTATTTCAGATATTTGACCGTAGATAGCGTTAAAATGCAGTCTCCGTTTTGACTGATGGCCCATTATGCTGCTAAAGATGTAGCTTGTTGCCTCTCAAGTTTGAAAAACAAAGGAAACTCCAAAGGTATATATTTCCTGTTCAGAACTTTAGATAAAGTTACTGACGAGACGACGCCCGAGATATCTCCGGCGTAGCAGTGTAAAGGTTAAATAGCTGTTCATTCACTACTCTAATCCCAAAAATGAATGACTCAGGGACAATGGATAAATGCAACCTCTCAGACATAACACTCTCAACGGAAAGGGAAGACACTGAACTGACACTATCACAATACACGTCACCCAGTAGACAAGGCGTAACAAGCTCCGTGGCTTCATAATGACCCTTTGAATAATACACATGAATTTCAGATGTGGGTTTTTCTGGTGAAAATTCATATTCGCCACAAGCAACATTATTATGATGGGCAAACACTTTCACATTCCTAACTTGGCAATAGACATCAATTATATGAGCATTTCCCCAGGCATCATCCGAGGTCAATACCCCCTTTATGCCGGACAAAACATGGTCTTCATAACTACCCATCAACTCTTTAGAATTCAAAAGTTCCGATTTCAAGAGCTTAACATTTTCCATGTCATCGCATCCAACTAGCGCATAAATTTCCTCCACCCGAATTAGGAATACGAGCATGTTTTGTCAAACTGCAAACCGACCTAACACCGTGTAGCCCAGGAGCTCTAGAAAGCACCAAAGGGGGAAATTCAGAATCTTCAGAAGTAGTAACAAGACCTCTAATATCTAAACAAGGTGTTTGATTTTCAACATCATATTTAGTAACCTTCGCAATGACTTGATTTAAAGAATCATCATCTGATATCTCCAGCGGCCAATGCTAAAGACAAAGAAGTACCACATTCTAAATCACTAAATATCCTATCTATTTCCATGAATTTCGGGTTGCCAAACTTTGCCGTCATAGTCGTTTTAATCTCCGCGCCTAAAGCCGCAGGCTGTATGGTTACTATGTAATCATCAATATCAAAGATTCTATCATAGAACCACATGTGCATGTCAGACAGAACTTCATCCTATGGCGTCGCAGACCGCAGTCCCGTAGAAACGAATGGAGTGACTTTCTTCAACCACATAACAAACGTAGAAAACAAACCCGCAGATCCAATCTCGCTCTGTTTCTTCAAAGCATCCAGGATAACCTTACTAACACGCCCAACTGGATATTTAATATTATAGCAATCTATATATATTGCATTAGCAACCTGATATAATATATCCGCATCCATGAATTTAAACTCCTTCATACCCCCTGCGGGTGGGGGACGGACATGTAGAACACACCCGCGGTATCCCCTGCCTGTCGTAAGAGGCGACTAAAAGGGGCCCAAGGGGCTCTCAACTTGGGAGTGTGGATTAGCGTCCACGGGGCCCTTAGCTGAGTCTTGGCATTGCTTCCACTTACTTGTGCCAGGCTCCTCACTTTCGTCTATCCTGTCCGACCTTCCTTGGTCAACTCTTGTTCTTTTCCGACCCCGACGGTATTAGAGCATTCGAGGCCTAGGGAGTCTTTCATTTCACGCCCTTCGTGGCCTTTGCCTTTCTTCGTCCGTTACTTCATCTTTCGAACTGACGATCCCTTCTTTCTTCTTTTCTCTCTCTCTTTACCCCCTGTGGGTAGGGGACGCAGACGAATAATCCACCCACGGTATACCCTGCCTGTCGTAAGAGGCGACTAAAAGGGGCGACCAAGGGATGATTGAATTAGAACCATGAAACTACTTTTGATTCGTACCATCACGCGGGGAACACCGTGGGTTGCCTGTACTTGCTAGTTGTACCACTAAATTAGGTACGAAATAGGTTTGTGATTAGTAGCAGTAAAAAGCCTGGCCTGGTGGTTTCCAGTACCCGCGCGTCGTACCCATGTGAGCAACACCGTGGGTCTGGGCGTAGCCTGTGAGTTGTACCGCTATATGAGCGGCACCGTGGGTCAGCATTGCCTGTGATTGGTACCCACTATGTGAGGAACATCACGGGAATACCGGCGCCCGTGACTAGTACACCTAGGTGAGGAACCTTACCGGTTTGCGTTGGCTATGAGTGGCGCCGCCATTGTGTTTGCGTTCCCTGTACGAAGTGCAATACTTGTGAGTAGTATCTTCTTGAGTGGAACACCGTGAGTCTTCGCTACTTTTGATTATTACCCCAACATGACATATATCATGGTTCTACTTTACTCGCGACTTGTACCATTCTGTGGAGCCTTAGACGTCGATTTTGCACCCCTTTAGACATCAAGCATCATTGTGGTTTATAAGTGGTAACCTCGATGTTAGGCCCCTTTAAACAACAAGCATCATCATCATCATCATCATCATCATCATCATCAAACTCCTTCATATAATACTGATCCGTACTGACTCCGCATGAACTCATAAACATTCTTAGCTGTAAATTTCGTGTCATCCAAACCGAAAGTGAACTGTTTCACCCTCTGAATTAATCTTTCTAGGTTTCAATAGAACCTTAAGAGCCTTAGCATCAGTACAATGTGGTCGCCGTTCAAAGAACTTAACTTCCATCATAGTATCCTTACCAAAATGTGGTAGCATCCTAACCAACGGAGTAAGCTCAATAGAAGCATCCTCACAACGAACAAATCTAAAAAACTGAATACCATTTCTGTTAGTGGTTAATTCATAGGTATAAACTAGCCCATTCTCTGATCTTGCAACGGTCCTGAAGACATGAGACGAATAACTATCCAAATTATGCATATAACCGTATGATGCGTCGTCCTTAAAATAAAACTTAATGGTCCTGTCCCTCCTATTAACTACGTAATTACAATCCAACCCCTCTATTGTTCCTTCGTCTTTAAATAATATATCAGAATGATAGATAGAAGTGCCAACGCACACCAGAACTCCTTTTCCGTCCAAGATGTTTACAAAATCCAAAAAATCTATGTCATGGATTGAATGTATGGCTATAGCAAACCGAGATCTTATAGGACATTTCTGCGCCTTCATACCACATCTCATATCGTCAACAACTTTAGGATAAGGGTTCTCATCAATCACCAAATCCAACATACGTAGAACAAGACGGACCGAATCATAGGCACCCAAACATGGCTCACAAGAATGTCTATAATATCATTGCTTTTTAGCATGAACAGCAAACTTTCCTCCAATATCAGTTATAAGCACTCGATAATTAAAATCTTTACCTATCATCGTCCTCCTGCCAACGGCCGCGGGATCAACTCCCACCAATTGTCTCATGACAAGGTTGGTTTCAATAACCCCGGACGCTGTAGCATACGGATGCCCAACTCTCTCTGCATCATGCCAAATTAATGAATATTCAGGATAATAATACTCCAAATCTCTCTTCTGGGATGCCTCTAAACTCACATTTATGTGAAAAGTCGGTTTCTGCAATGAAGACCTAACAGCCTGCTCAAAAGAATTACATAATTCTTTATCAAATATTTCCCTAACTTGGGAAATCAGGTCAGCCGCTAGCCTCCCCATAACTTTTTGTGACATATTCTCCACTTCCTCGCTGGGAATCGCAGAACCCAATAGGCTACGTAGCGCCATTGTCACAAAGGTTGTGAAAACTCACTTATCACCCCTATGGGATGAAAAAATCACGCAGAAATGATTCGGAAATTATCGTTAAGAGTTATGTATGAATAGAATGAAAAGTAGAGACGTAAACAAATACATAGAAATAAGAATATGGTTACGGAACATACTATGTGAATATTTAAATTTAAAAAACAAACCTTTGTTTTATGTAACACGGTACATGCCTATGTAACTGTTAAGTAAATAAAAAATGAAATATTTTACTTGATTATTTACTTACTTTTATACTGTTAATAACGCGCCGATCATCTGAAGTCCCGTTCAAAACTATTCAACCATTACGAAAAATCTGAACGCACATTACTGTGATATGCATTAGTGTTATGTTTAGTAACTACTAATGTAGTTGTTTGATATAAAAATGCCTGAATTTGTGTTGTTAATAATAATAATAATTGTTACGGGGTTACCCGTGGAATGCAGAGGTGAAAGAAAGTACGGGCTGGAATGGGTCTATCCACAATATGAAACCAAAACTTAAAATTTAACCGAAGATTATATTTTCAATAGACAACAAGATTTAACAATTTTTCACTAGGTGAAATAACAAAAATCAGGTACAAGATATACTTTGTACAAATGAAAGTACAAGTTCAGGGATCTTAACCAGTTCTGGGCTTCGATCCCCAATTCCACAGTTCTTGAGCTACTAGCCCAACTTTACCAAGGGACACACTAGATCAAAGGGCAGAAAACCCCTTCATTCAAGGAGCGATAGCTCCAAAGCCATATCGGGCCTCCTAGAGGCACTTTTACCACATCAGAACGAGCTGACCCGCTCTCAATTTTTCAAGCCTATTGAAGGCAATACCATACTTTACAATTAATTGCCATTAAGGTACAACTCATAATGATACAGGGGTATCTTGTACCCAACCTACAGGGCCTTATCAGACAAGAAAAGGTTAAGTAAATGGCCCCAAAATGCAAAATGAATGGAGGCGAGAACTTGTACTCCTATATGAAAGCTTGTTAAATCCTAAGAGGCACTAGGCCAAATAAACAGGGGCTATTCCCACACTACGGGGGTGACTCGTATAAGAATTTTTTTTAACACATTAAGGAAGAGTAGGAAATCGGTTACGAAAACGTAGTCACCTCAAATCAAAATGAAGGGGAGCTCGAGAGGGTAAAGCACTCTCTATCCCCGAATTACAGTTAAAGATATATGAAGTTTTACAAAGACAGAAAGAAATTTACATGTTTCAAGAGATAGATTACATATTAAAGGTTTCGGACCCTCCCCACGGGTTAAACTGCTGAGCTAGCAAGAAATAAAGAGGTTAAACGGCTATTACCTTGTTGAAGAGCAGCTGCCCGAAGGAAGAGGCGCTACCCGCCCCCTGCTACACGTCCATACACAAAGCTAGATGTAGAAGAAGTGGCGAAGAGCCGTGAAAATCAGCAGTTTTTAAACGCTCGGTGAAGATTCGAGACCTTTCATGAATAAACACGCCACACCCTCTTTCTTTATTGGTTGATATCAAGCGGTACACGCAAAATCGAAGAAGAAACACATGATTGGTCAAAAATTAATAACAGAAATTCTTGATTGGTTAAAATCAAAACCGGCGGAAAGAAAAGATTACTTGAGAGAAAATACCTCTCGCGGACCAAACATACTACCCCCTACGGGTGGGGGACGCACATGTAGAATACACCCGCGGTATCCCCTGACTGTCGTAAGAGGCGACAAAAATGGGCGACCTTGGCGCGGTCATGGATTGCGGTTTGGTATAATGTGTTGGACCTCAAGCCACAAAATCCAATGTTCACCAAAATAGGAGCTTGTGGATCACCATTTAATTGATTATCGATATCCTGAAGAAACGTTTTATTAACATTTGGACCATCTATTGAAATTTGTAAAGAGTTTTCTTCTTTTTTTGATTGAGTCCCTAGAGTGCTGGCAGAAAACCATTGAACAAATCTGAGGAGGTAATAAGAAGTCCATACTTCATTGGTATTAGGATTGAAACCAAGAAATACAAGATCCATTTGACCCATCTGAGAAACTTTATTCAGTGACTCGTCAAAACCAACGGTGAAATGTGTGCACTTACGACACATCTCAAGAAGTTGCTTATGAAAACAGGGAGCCAAACCATGAGTGATTGTATATGCAATTTTTGTTCTGTGCAGTTGGAATTTTCGAAGCTATTTCAGAGTCTGGAAACATTACTGGGAAATAACGTACACTAGCTTCACTGGAACGTGAAGAATGGCGTTGCATGACATTATGCATGCACCATATAATCTCAGGTTTGATTACTTGCTCTCTTGAAGGATAATTCTGTTGACATCTCGTCTCTGGTGAACCTTCTTTTTGTGGAAGAAGAAGAAGAAGCAGCAGCAGCAGCAGTGGAGTCATATGCGATAGAGTTCTTTGTGGTAGCTGTGGCAGGCAGAGTACAATTTGTGTTTGCGGCTAGGGTATTGCCTACTGAGTTCAAGTCTTTTGTTACTTCACTATTCGAATGGTCTTTCTCAGAAGAACTTGAAAGGGATAACGAGAACTGGCTGAACTTGACACTACTGGCATTCTTCTTTCCTCCCATGTGAGTTTTTAATGCCTGCTTCCCCATGTTACTAAGAGAAAATGATGTTTTACATAATTTGCAATATGCTGAAAATTTGTCCTGCGGCATGGGTTTCAACCATGTTCTGAAAGCATCATCAAGCAGCCACCTCTCATTAAACGAAATGTTTTTTTTTGCTTTGATGAAGACAATGTCAGCTGAGAAAAGAAGTAAGATAAGGATATAGTAAAAATCTTTAAATAGTCCTATACTCCGCACGGCTTTCTTCTAAAGAGACAGTTCACAAAACATGTGAGCATTACCTTACCTATGCTGTCAGCACTCTACTGCTTCGATAACAGCTGCGGCTCAGAGCCCTCGTAAATTGTAATATCGTACTACGAAAATCACACGCGAATCACAAGTGAAAACAAATTCACAAAACCTTCAAAGATAGCGCAAGCACCTCCTAACAATATCAGACACTAAAACGAGGATAGGTACATTATTATTAAGAATAAAAGGAATAAATAATTCGCGGCGAATGACTGGCATAAGGAGGAGGACTGATCGAGACCACTTGTTTTTCACGAACTGTACTGGGGTATGGTCCACAAACGAACTATATGCTGACCAACACACGGATATAAAGAAAATTACAACTACATTGAACACTATTAAACCTTTGTCACACACGCCGAGTTAGGTAGCTTATCCACGTGGTGATGTAGACAATACAGTTGGCAGACAGGTTTCGAGATTGCGCTCAACCGATATAAATCGATATGAATGAGCTTGGGATTGGCTGGATCAAGACCGAGTACTTACAGACATACTTCACAAACTCAAAATCTCCAAACCAACAAACAACCTTCATCTCCACGAACCTACTACGCTGGCCTAGCAGGGGGAAAGGTGATACTCCCAGGTGGCGGATAGGGTGGTCCTAATTGGCTTGCCGGTGGACTTGAGGGAAATAAAATACCTCTCGCGGACCAAACACACTACCCCCTGCAGGTGGGGGCCGCACATGTAGAATACACCCGCGGTATCCCCTGCCTGTCGTAAAGGGCGACTAAGAGGGGCCCAAGGCGCTCTCAACTTGGGAGTGTGGATTGGCGACCACCGGGCCCTTAGCTGAGTCTTGGCAATGCTTCCACTTACTTGTGCCAGGCTCCTCACTTTCGTCTATCCTATCCGACCTCCCTTGGTCAACACTTGTTCTTTTCCGACCCCGACGCCTTGCACGCGTGATTACTACTGAACGCGGCAACACTGCGCCCGATTTCTCCCCCCGACCTGCTGTTAATCGCACGGTCCGGCGTACACAAAACTTCCTTTCAATATTACTCTTCATAAATTCGGTACCACACTGTATGGTTACAGTTGTAGTTTTTGATAACCAGGACTGAGTGCTTCAAAACAAGCCCAAGTCTGCTGCCGTACGTTTAACCTGGGCTGAAAAAGAGTTGCTTTAGTAAAGTGATGCGAACTTTTATCGGGGTGGTTGAAAAAAATTGTAACTTGAGTATTATATTAAAAATACGTGTGGTTATAACATATAAAAATTTCATTACCATCAGACAACTAGTTTTCCTTGTATGTATTCCTAAGTGAGCGCTTCCTACAGCCAAAGCCAAAAATCAGGCAATATTTATTACAACCACAAATAAAAATGATTTAATGAGCGTCTAAAACAATGCGTCTTATGTAAGCTAATGCAGAATTAAACAAGGAAAATATTGGTATAACTTGCATTGCAATAGGTTTATTGGTTCGTTTGTAATTAAAGCCTAAACTCGAGTGTCCATAATAAAGAAAATCCGATAGTAGGACGTTGTATTTTTGTGTCGGGTTGTGCAATTTGACAAGCTCATAAAGCTCGTGTTTGCACATCGTCTCACGGTGTGGAATGTTCCTATTCACTAGCCAGGAGATAATAGTCACTTTCCGTGAGCTGGGGGTTGGAGCACGATCTACTTCCTTGTTGTGATATGACGCGTTGTCATTCACGAGAACACTGCGAGGTGGAAGATTAGGAATAAGCATATATTTCACCCACTAAAAAAAAAATAAACCTGCCAGACTCCAGTTTTTTTCCTTATGACATGGGCACTAATATACCAGATATTGAATTACCGGACCATCCTTTGCTGGATACATGGGACGTATGCATATAGGTATCAGCCGTGTACACTCCGCCCGATACTGGGCATTTTTTTCAAATAAACAAATATTTTGTATTTTATGTCATGCTTTTCCATTAGGATGCGCTTAAGTGTTAGTTAGTTAATGATCAAAGGATTCGCTTAACACTAGTATTGGATCTTTCTCTAACTTTGCAAGGATTTTTGAAACTGTAGGTAAACATTTCACAACTAAGTAAAACTAGTTACCAATACGACGTACGGCACCTTCGTCATAGTCGTCCAGTCCAGTAAAATTCTTTATGCCCATTTCTCTACGTTACTACACAATGAGAGATTAGAAAGCAGCGCGCAACAGCTGAGTGTAAACTTATGCGCTACACGGGATCGTCGAAAGTGCGCATGCGCTTCCAGACGTTTTCCTAGTTCGCCCAATCTCTACACGGCAGTCTATGAATACTGTTACGAATAAAACAGCGACTGTTTTATTACTCTAATTTATTTCAGGATGACTGAGTAAATGCACACTCCATTCTGATCAATTATTAACCCTTTATAGGGCAGTTCCCAGGGGCCTTTAAAAAATATTTTAGTTATGCTATTTATTGTCTCCGGGATGTGTTGAATGTAAAATGAAGCCATATGAGATCCTGAAGGTGCCTAGTTTGATGGTATGGGGTGGTATGTATATGTACTAGAGACCATTCAGTGACAAATTTACACATAGTGTTCAGTGGTACACACATGTACCACTTTCTCATCGAAGAAACAGTGGAATATAATAACTGACCTGGACTTTGGACCCATTTAGACTTCAAGCATCCTCGATTCAGGGTTGTGCTTTAGAAGTGTTCCCTTGGTCAGTAAAACTATTATTTATGATAGTTTTTTTTAGTCGGATCTTCTGATATTTTAAATTCATATCCATCCATTCATTCTCCAGGACATGTTTTATTTTGGTCAATGGATGGTTTTGAACTTTTAATTTGTCATTTCATTTCGTACTTTTGCGTACCATTACGGGCTGATGACCTCGGTGTTAGGCCCTTTTAAACAACAAGCATCATCATCATCATCTATTAGGTACGAAATAGGTTTGTGATTAGTATAGGCAGTGAGTTGGTTCTCGGGTGGGTTTCCAGTACCTGTGAGTCGTACCCATGTGAGCAACACCGCGGGTCTGGGCGTTGCCTGTGCGTTGTACCACTATATGAGCGACACCGTGGGTCTGCGTTACCTGTGATTAGTGCCCACTCTGTGAGGAACACCAAGGGAATACCGGCACCCCTGACTAGTACACCTAGGTGAGGAACCTCATCGGTTTGCGTTGGCTATGTGTGGAGCCATTTTGTGAGAAACACCATAGGTCTGCGTTACCTGTACGAAGTGCAATAGTTGTGAGTAGTACCATTTTGTGTGGAACACTGCGAGTCTTCGCTACGTTTGATTAGTACCCCAACATGACAAATAGGATGGTTCTACTTTACTCGCGACATGTACCATTCTGTGGGGCCTTAGTCGTGGATTTTGCACCCCTTTAGGCATCAAGCATCCTCGATTCAGGATTCTGCTTTATGAGCGGTCCCTTGGTCAGTAATACATTATATATGATCCTTCTTTTGAGTTGAATCCATTAATTTTTTTGATTGCTCTTTTTTTGTTGTTTTTAGCTTCATGTCCATCCATTCCTTCTTCATGACGAATTTTTTATTTTGGTCAGGGGATGATTTTGAATTTTTTGTTGTCATTTCATTTCGTACCATTAGGGGCCGATGACCTCGATGTTAGACCCCTTTAAACAACAAGCATTATCATCATCGTTATTAAATATTGTATTGTCGTGTGCGGAACCAGACCACCTAGCAAGTATATCCCTGATTTGGAGGTTAGGCTCACTAATCACCTGAACATTAACATTAACAGAGAAATATCCCTTCCGATTACGATATATTTCGGCCCAATTGCCTCCAGGTGATTGGATTCTTACGTGCGTGCACTTGATTGCACCAGGAAAACGGCTTATTTCATACCTCGTCCTCATGGATGCTATTGCTGCAGACACTCGACAAACAACTCTACTAACAGTGGCTTTAGAAATTCCTGCATTGTCTCCGACCATTATGTGAAAATAACCAGTAGCAAAAATCGTAATATTATAAGTACCTGCAACATTGGATAAAGAGGTAAGTTTCTCTTCGTAGGATATTCCAATCTCACTTGAATTTCGTCAACAACCTTCGATAACCTGTATCTATGAAGAAATTCCGCATCCGTCAAATTTTCAAAGTCATTACGTCGCTGAACTCTTCATCGAGCAGAATTGTTTTGCAAAAGATCTAAGTAGAGCAATTCCGCATCGAAATCGAGATTCACAGCAGCCATTTTGGAACAGGTTGCTAAATGCTAATGTTAGCCATTTAACATTGGAAATGGCTGATGTTAACTTTAATACGCAGTTTAGCATTTGTTAATGTTAACAGTTGTTGATGAAAAGCAAGTTTTCTTAAATAGTATGTTAAAATGATTTAACACCTTGTTAAGTACTAACATGTGTTGATAAAAAAAGCGGGCCTAGGGAGAGTGTGGAAAATATGTATTATACATCATACTAGACTTGGACATATACCGGGTTGGCCGTGCGCGTAGAGGCGCGCGGCTGTGAGCTTGCATCCGGGAGATAGTAGGTTCGAATCCCACTATCGGCAGCCCTGAAGATGGTTTTCCGTGGTTTCCCATTTTCACACCAGGCAAATGCTGGGGTGTACCTTAATTAAGGCTACGGCCGCTTCCTTCCAACTCCTAGGCCTTTCCTATCGCATCGTCGCCATAAGGCCTATCTGTGTCGGTGCGACGTCAAGCCCCTAGCAAAAAAAAAAAAAGAAAGACTTGGACATACTTTGACAGCTTCTAACTCGGAATACAGCTTCATCATAACACTTGGACAAACTCTGGATTACAAAGAATTGGGCATACATTGACAGCTTACTTGGACATTTATCTCGGAATATAGCTTAAAAGTGTACATTATACAGACTTGGACAAACTCTGGATGAATACAGATTACAAAAACATTTCCAAAATTGTGAATACAGCCTACCTACCGGTAACTATAATGACCATTAAGTGGACTATGCATACTATTCCATAATCTTTTGTCATCACGCATCACGAAAAATCTTTTGTTTTGCCGAACACTATGATTTCTGGAGCGAGTGCGTACCTGTGGATGCAAGCAAGATGTGTTAGTGTATAGTACATAGTCATTAACATTCAGAAATTGGGTGACACTTCTTAGAACACCTTTTGCTTTGCAATGTCCATCGGCATTTTGCGTAGAAAAAGCATACATTTTAGGCGATAAACCTACAAATTCTGTCATCGCATCACCGCCACACTCGTACTTCATTAGGCGTGTGCACTTCTTCTTCATAGGAGTAATTCTAAATATATTGTCCGAATCGTAATTAGATAATCAGGATGCTTTTCATTACAGACTAAATATTTATCTCATCTATTAAATAGATCAAACTATCCGTGTCCATATACAAAAGGCTTACATCAGCATTGGCAAACTCGTAGTGAAATTGGGACATACCTAATTTTGGAAAATCAAGCATTACCATTCCTAGGTAGATAGCCTTATTATAGAGAATGTCTTATATAACTCGAGAGTGAGTAGATTCCCGTCAATAACCATTGCACAATGAAAATTGGCCATTACAATATATTTCCGAGGACCATAGCGCCATTCCCAGCTGTTGACTAGGAGAATGCGCCGGTGTTTCCGAATATCCTCCATTGATTTTCCATAACAACAATTATTCATCAACTTGAAAATTTTTACCTCAAAGTCAGTTGTGGCACGCTGTCGGTGTTCTGTATTCATTTGCCTGTATGGTTGTAGCCATGGTTTCTGATGAAATGAAATAGCGCGATGGATGTATTGGAGCTGTAAACCGTGCCGTAAACATTGCACTAAATTTTCTATGTGCAACACGTAACGTTTTTTCGCACTCAATGTTGCCATTAATTTTTTATTCCCTGACTTTGAATGTGGAGGCGTTAAATGTTCTACACAAAATGGAAGGTCTGAATGGTAATCGTGAATCTCCTGAGGATATACCAAATCAACTTCCAAAACGAAAGAGCGATCAACCTTAGCTGCAGCTTGTTCTAAATTAAAATTTGAAATTTCATATTCCGTCAACCAGCGAAAATTTCTATAAGGAAGTGGTTTTTCCATGGCATTGCCGTATAAGTTATTGCAGTCAAAATTTGTCAAATAAAATGTGGGTCGATGCGGTTTAAATGCACTCGTGTAGGGATTATTAGCATTTGCATGTTTTTGCACGAGTGTGACAAGACCACCTCGTATACCGCGTTCGAAAAATAAAAGCATGTTAATGTCATTGAGCAATTGCAGTTCAGTTTGGGTGCATAGTAACATCGCGACCCAAGTAAGGTCAGCAGACATGCAGTAGCGTACGGGGTCCTATCGATAGATATTTTGAGATAGTTTTCGATATTTTTCAAACGTATCAGTAAGTGTGTGTGAATCTTTAAGTAGAGGTCTGAATATTCACCTAAGGTATTTACTCCAAACGCGTTCCAGACTTGCTGAGCATGTGAGTAGTCTTCGTCAGAAATGTGACTATTTTTTAATTTATTGAAAAACATTTCTTTTGGCGGTAATGCACTCTCATTCAAACGCGACCAGTCATGTAAATGTACGGCAGGACTCTATTCCGAATAGATAACCTAAAATGTTCACTATCTGGAAAGTGTTGACGAATAAAATGCAGATCTTGAGGAAGAAGACCCGTAACTAGTTCATCTAACGGAAATGGCATAAACCGGAATGAATCCAAAAATCGAATGCACACATTACCCTTCCATTTTGCGAAGGCAATGAACTTCTCGTGGTTTTGATCAATTAGCGAAAGTTTACCTTTACCTAGTTTTGCAAATTCCTGAACCAGATAATGAGAGTCGTACCCAGAAAGGTCGTGAAAAAAACAGCTAATATAGTGTGCGTTTTTGAAACACAATTTACAGGACTGATGAGCAGCACCTCGAAACTGACCTGTAACATGATTGTGATATCTGTAGGTGAAAAATCTCGTTGACAAATGTGGCAAATGGTAGATGTGTTATAAAGTAGAATATCTGCATCTGGCATCTGAAGTGGGACTGGCTCGTTCAAAAGTTCACCTAGACGGTCAGCTAGAACGTCTTGCTCTTTTAACAGCCAAGTTGTACACTCTTCACCACGATGCGATTTCAAATAGGATAATGTGCGATTATAGGAGCATAGACATTAAATGCGCAACTATACGGCATATGCCGTTGATTTTCTTGAGTGTATGGCTTCAAGTTATTGGGCTCACTTGTGTTAATGGGAACTGTGAAACATTTAAAATCATCATATACAGTGAAAGGCAGAGGGTCTTGCGGATGAAAATTTCGAAATTTCGTAATACTATTTTCACCTTCAGGGAAAAGAATTTTTACTGCAGGTTGTGTTAAACAGTCGGTGTAATGACAATTCAATTTTGCCTGATTAGAAAAATATTGTAAGCAACGGTCACAGGTATGCAGCCGATATTTATGACGACTGAGGTGCGGGCTAACTAGCCTAGACAGATCTGTTGACGCTGTAATGGTTTCAAGACTCGCCAGAAATGTAGAGCATTGTTTTTTCAAATTAGTAATATACAGAGGTCCTACAACTTTACTATTTTCCAGACCATATACATGTACAGAATACAGAGGATTTTGCCGTTCAAATCGTGTCAGGTTACAAAGATCAAGTGGAAAATCTATATCACTTAAATTGAGAGAGCACATCAGTTTAAAAAAAATTGTCTGATAATGAGAATGTCTCGTAACATTATGTTAAGCTGGATGGAGGGCTGCTGCTAACGCCCAGATAAAGCAGTAGTCATCATTATTTTCGACAGTGGTAAGTGCACGACGATTCTGTATCTCTGTAGGAAGTGTAACATGCTTTGATCCCGAATTTATAGGGTCAAAACGACAAACATTTACCTGTGGGTGCAAAATCATTTCAAGTGATTTCCCACTATCTCGTTGTTGAAATTCCACAAATCGCGTTTAAAAGTTTTTGTACAACATTAGTTTGCTACCAGTCATATAAATTGTCAATACGAGACAATGCTTGCCTTTTTGTGACCAGGTATATCGTCTGCAATTTCTTGAACTGCTTTCGAAATCACAAAAGTACAAAGTAATTCTGTATTCACCTTGGCATGTTGGCGCAAACACTGAAGAAGTTTACGTTTAAAAGTAGGGAAACATGACTAGAGAAATAAATCGGAATGTAGAATTTTAGATCTATTTTTAATTTTCCCAGAACATACTCTATTCTGGAAACATTGAGCGGCATCTTGCCAAGAAAGATCTTGAGCCATACTTTAAAAATACACACACACTTCTCAAGACAGTAGAGTCTTAGCCAGAAAGATCACTTTCATCAAGAAAGTTCTTAGGCCATACTGTACCAGTAAAAGAGCCCGACTTTAAGATTTATTTTCAACGCAAGCATGGAATAGTTCTCAGGGCTAAACTGGATGATTAATAGCTAGGGCTTGGTACCGGAGGCAGGGTCCTATCTACAAGAAAAGTTTGAATCTGATTTGATAAGAGTTTATTCATGTAATGCATATTAAATTGCACATCACCTCATGGTAAATAGGGGTTGTCTTCCACATTGTCCTTTAAATGGCCCGGGTCTCCAGCTCACCAGGCCGCACCGGCGGGAACACGTTCCAGAAGATGCCCAAGTACTCCGTCAGGATGCGGACGGACCATCCAGGTTGGTTGCATGGGATACGCCTCAAATTCGCGATGCTCGTGATGACCTCCGCTGGTTCCTGAGGTCGATAGAATCAATGCCCACAAAACTCCAAAAATGTGTTCTTCGTCACTCGCTGAATTTATAAGTCAAAGTTCATGAAAACCTTGAATAATTAGTTTTCTCACCACGAGTAAAATCACTAGTCAATGTTCATAAAGACTTTCAATAATGTTATAGTTCTTCAATGGCAAAAAATACAAGTCTTGAAGTAATCAGTTGCAAAAATCACAAGTTTATGCTCATGAAAACTTCGAATAAATTTAAGAGTCCACCACTGGTAGATATTACAAGTCCCATTTATAAAGACTTATAAGAATTCAGATTTCCTCAGTGAGACTATAACCACACGAAGATAGCCTCCGACGATTATGGCAGGGTGTAGAGCCACGCTGACTACTCGACTGTGACTGACTGACTGAGATATCAGGCTATATTGAGCCCTCCTTATGTTTGGTTTGGGGACATCTACGTCACATATGCCGTGAAGCCGGTTATCTCCTGAATCCCTCGACGGATTTTCTTGAAATTCAAGCATTGCGACGTTTATGTAATTTCCATAAATGACATGTTGCTCAAGTCGCTAGCATAATTATTATAGGAGTTTTAAATTTTTTTCTATCGAATGTTCGGGAAGGTGTGACGCTTGAATCTGGAACATACGAGTTCAGGCTAGCTGCACGTGGCATGACAGGCGGGTGATCTAACTAGCCCTTGCAGCTACGTCACACATACAGCTGTTCTCAGCTTGCTCGCTCGACCCGCTGAATGTAAACACCCAGGCTTGCACGGAGTAATACGCGTGATTATTAAATACAATTATCTCTCAAAAAATGTGCATGTACAGGTCGTAACCGGTACAATACTTAGACTACAATGTACAGTTTATTTTTAAGACAGTGAAGAAAGACCTTATTAAAACTTTGGAACACAATTGTCAAGAGAGTAAAGTCTTACCCACAAAGATCACCTTCAACAAGGAAGATCTTGGACCATAATTAGCACACAATGCACACTTTATTCTTAAAATAGACCATAAAACAATGACGGGTACTTTAGAGGGAACACGATTGTCTTCGACAAACTCCACCAGACAACGCTTGTTCAACACACTCAAATATTTTAAGTATAATTGTCTTTCTAGCAGTGCCGAAAGTGTAGTTTCAGGTATCTCACTGAAGCGATTAGGAAGGAAAACTACAAAATCTTCAAGTGTACAGAGTTATCTGGAACCATATCTTGTCTCTATTTTTTCTAATTTTTTTACTCGATAGGGAGTATTCACTTCTAAATCTTGAAGACGTCGCGTCTCCGTTCCGGCTTCGAGGCCGATACTTTTGATGGTGTAGACTGGATCCATTTTAGTACTCTAGGAACAGAAACGTAAAATAAATGCTGAGAAATATTCCAGAAGAAATATGCAAAATATTGTACACTCATCAGTATAGTAGACGTTCACCCTTGAGGATATGGTTGCACACTGAGTCCTAATCGAATCTTTGCCCGTATTTGTAGTACGACATGTGCTCGACCCCTCCTTTCAATGACTTAAATAGTGTGTAGACAAGACGAACGAGTCAGTGAGAAATCGACAGAAGCAAACGTCATGAAACGCCACGAGCTCCTCCGAGAATAAGTTAGCCCATCTTAGTTTTTTTTTTTTTTTTTTTTTCTTCAGAAAAATAGGCTCACAGCCGAGGATGTGGAGGAGGTAATGCAACTGGCAGAGCAGATGCTGTGGGGTCCAGACGAACCCTTACTTTGGTAAGGGTTCTTAAAGCTCTTTATTCTAAGGATGTGTTGTAACTTCGTATTTAATCATTGTGTGTGGACAAAGCAGAGATATACAGAGAAGCGGCTATGGGAAAGAACAAGACGTGCTCGGTACAAGTCCGGTCTCCTTTGGTGTTGTATGACTTGAAAGCACAAGTCGTAGGCTTACTTCTTAACCCGAACGAAAAATATTCAGTCATTAAACAAACCAGAATTAGCAGAGCCATAGACTCGACTCGGCGTCTCAAGTACTTTGCATATGAATGAGCTTCTTCGGCCCGACAGAGAAGACTCCGGGTTCGAATCCCGTGAGGCCGGGAATTTTAACTGGGTTACATGTCGAGATGAACCATGTCAGAGCAGTTCTATCTCTCTCGAATCCAAGAAGATGCTGTAATCAAGCCAACAGAATCCATTAGGCTGACTGAGGTCTCACCAGATTACTTCCAGAGATGTTTGCCAGCGTGCCCGGCATATGTTCCATGCGAAAAATTGAATGGAATAACTTGGCTCATAAAATATTTATGGCCCTCACTTGCTAGACGTAAAATGTTTACGACCCGGGAATCGAAAATGGTGAGCAACAATTTATGACACCACACTTTCTTAGCCTAATATATCCAACTCCTTAAGGATTTTTTTAAGGCTGGCTAAATATACAGTTCCGAGTTCTATTCGCGGCCGGGATTTTTTTGGTCTAGGGAATCGTAGTCGTGCCCGACACCTCGTAATCTGCAGGCCTTATGGCTGAGCGGCGGTCACCAAGGCCCTTCGAGGCTGTAGCTAAAAAATAGTATTTCCTCAGATGAGACCGCACATTGTTACCTATGAACAGATGAAAGTGGATGTAACGTAATTCTCAAACCAGCTGACCGGACTCCGTTTACAGTCCTTGTACATTTTATGGCCGAGCCGAGATGCGAACCCGAGGTGTCAACACCTGGGGTACCCTGGTTTACATTCTGTGCCCTAGGTAGCCGACACACTTCGCCCGGCTTCATTCATTCTATTCCTGACCCGATCGAAGATACGCTGTCTCCGTGGCTCAGGTGGCCTGGGTCCCGTACCTCAAATCTCGGACAAAGCCGAGACGGGACAGATTTTTCTCTGAACATTCTCTGTCAGACGAGTGTAACAGGCTTCCTCAGGGATACGACTAGGGAGGAGGAGCAGTAGCAGGAGATTCAAATCCCGGACAAAGTGGAGGCGGGACAGGTTTTTCTCCGCATACTCTGGTTTTCCTCCAACACTCTCCAATTTATTAGCCCAGAGGAGTGCGACAGGCTTCGTAAGACTTTAAGTCGGGGATACAACTGGGCAGGAGGAGCAGGTCTCTTACCTTCCACGTCACCTGTATGTCCAACAATTCTATACATATACAGCCAAACACACCACACCAACTTTTAGTCATGTTTGGGTGTACACTCTCTTTGGGTTTAGCATGAAGACATTTTGTAACAAAATCCTTTCTGCAGATTGACCTGACCATTTAGAGCAATCTACTCTTGAAATACTATTTGCCTCAGGGCCTCCGTGGCTCAGGCGGCAGCGTGATACTACAGTCTGTGGTTTAAATCCCGGTCACTGGACAAAGCGGAGGCGGGACAGGGTTTTCTCCCTAGGACCTTCCAGAAAATATTGATGTGGAAAACGATAAATCAATCCTTTTTGACCGATTATCACCACTCAGTATCCTTATTAGAGACACGCCGAGGTGCCGCAAGACCGCGAACTTCTCCCTTGTTCTACGGACAACTCTGACCAGTCTGGCTAGAAAATAAGTTAAGTCTCATTCTAACATTTGCCTGGAATCGAACCACGGGCATGATTAGACGGGGATAGGTAACGATCTTTCTTTTCACAGTTAGCTTTTCCCAACGAGTGATCCACCTCTGGGATAGTTTCCTGGAGCGTAAGACTTTAAGTTGGGGATACAACTGGAAAAGGGGACCACTACCTTACTTCCGGATGTGCCATTACCCCACAGAGTTGGACAAGTACCTACAGCTTCTAGCAACTAACCAGAGAGGTCAATGTAATGTAACAGAGTCTGGTTAATGTTTCTTTTTCTGGAGACGTCGAGATGGGGGCACCACCTCAAAGTTTCTGAAAAAGAAGCGGTTGTGTCCTTAAGTTGAACTTATGACTTCTCAAAAGTAGTAGCTTACCAGAGAGGTCATTTTTCGAGCAGTCTATACAGTGTGGAGGTTCCGCGAGCTTCTCTCTCTCGTTCTAGTCCTAGCCGGGAAAACTACAGACGGCTCTGTATGTGGTTAGGTCAACAGAAAATTTGTATACTAATACTGAATTGTTTTACAGGCCAGTGATGGAGGAGGAGGTGGATGAAGACATGCAGCTAGGGGAGGACCTCCATTGGACAGAGGAGTTGGGGGAGTTGAGTTGGGTGGAGGACGTAGAGGAGGAGAAATCATTTTTTAAAGTAAAAAATTTATTTCTGCATGTGTGTTACACGCTACAGAGCACTGTTACATTTACATTCCTCTCCTCACTACACCCTCCAACTCCACACCTTTCGTCCTTTCATTCCACTACAACTTAAAAACAGTTTTGATTTCATTGCACTGGCCACAAGCAAAGCAGCTAGTTTTTCTCCTACAGAAACATTTGACGACGTCACACGTTGCAGAGCTTTCTTCAACAGAATTATGTCATCTATACGGCGAACTTCAGGATTATTGTCCATTTTACTCTGTTGATAGGCGAGACCGTGCTTCTTGCAAAACGAGTCTAATGGATTAATACCTTTATCCCCTCCAGCTAGGCGAATGCTGAGCTTGGTCCACGTCCGTAGTACTGGTAGGTCGGAATGTGCATTTCAAACGGTAGATTGTCAATCACTTTATCGATGAGCCCATTTTCATCGTCCTTCTCTTCTTTCGTCTTGATGCTAGTGCACCCTTCTTTCTTCTCGACGTCATACGCACGATAGGAAGAGAAAATGTCCTTACAAAAGCTTTTATTGCCTCTGTGCTAGTTTTATGAGTTGACAGATAAGGTATCCTTGCTGTGGAGACTTCGTTGTGATGCTCACTGCACGGTTGCAGTTCCGAAAGCACCGGCTATTGAGTCCACCCCCCTGGAATCGTCTTGCCAGATTTCTTTTACCGCATTTGCCACCACATAGGAAGAAACGCTTTCGGTAACGCTTTCAATTGTTCTGTCGTAAAACTACACAGTTTCTTCTTGCAGGCGAAATACTTGACTATAGCACGCTCAGAGGGATTAGCGTCTAGTCCTTCAATATCACTCCACTGAGTTGAAACAGACATGATTACACAGCAGTATCCGCTTCCTCACTAACGTCACTGATAACACTTACTTGTTTTACAGCAAACGTTCTCTGCTTCCCGGCATGCATTGCAATAAAGTCAATCAAACAGCTTCCAGACATGCAGAAGGCAGTAATATTTTTTTTCTCCACGAACCTGTTACGAAGGCGTAGCAGGGGGAGAGGTGATACTCCCACGTGGCGCGTCTCAGGTGGCGGATAGGGGGTCCAAACGGGCTTCCCGGCGGACTTGAGGGAAATAAAATACCTCTCGCGGACCAAACACACTACCCCCTGCGGGTGGGGGACGCACATGTAGAATACACCCGCGGTATCCCCTGCCTGTCGTAAGAGGCGCCTAAAAGGGGCGACCAAGGGCTGACTGAATTAGAATCATGAAACTAATTTTGAATCGTACCATCACGCGGGGAACACCATAGGTTGCCTGTACTTGCGAGTAGTACAACTAAGTTCGGTACGACATAGCTTTGTGATTAGTAGCAGTAAAAGCCTGGCCTGGTGGATTCTAGTACCCGTGCGTCGTACCCATGTGAGCCACACCGCGGGTCTGGGCGTAGCCTATGAGTTGTACCACTATATGAGCAGCACCGTGGGTCTGCGTTGCCTGTCATTAGTACCCACTATGTGAGGAACACCACGGGAATACCGGCGCCCGTGTTTAGTACACCTAGGTTGGCTATGAGTTGCGCCACTGTGTGAGACACACCATAGGTCTGCGTTATTTGTACGTATTGCAATACTTGTGAGTAGTACCATCTTTTGTGGAACACCGTGAGACTTCGCTACTTCTGATTAATACCCTAACATGACACATACCATGGTTCTATTGTACTCGCGACATGTACCATTCTGTGGGGCCTTAGACGTGGATTTTGCACCCCTATAGACATCAAGCATCATTGTGCTTTGTAAGTAGTCCCTTGGTCAGTGATACTATTATTCACGATCTTTTTTTCTCTCTGATCCATTGTTTTTGTTTGTTTATTTGTTTGTTTTTGTTTTTTTGGTAGGGTTCATGTCCATCCAGTCATTCTCCATGACATTTTTTATTTTATTTTGGTCAGTGGATGAATCCGAATTTTTTGTTATTTCATTTCGTACCATTATGGGCCGATGACCTTCGATGTTAGGCCCCTTAAAACAACAATCATCATCATCAGTACTCGTGAGGCGTACCCATGTGAGCAACGCCACGGGTCTGGGCGTTGCCTGTGAGTTGTACCACTATGTGAGGAACACCACGGCAATGCCGGCGCCCGTGCTTAGTACACCTACGTGAGGAATCTCATCGGTTTGCGTTGGCTCTGAGTGGCGTCATTGCGTGAGAAACACCACAGGTCTTCGTTACCTGTACGAAGTACAATACTTGTGAGTTGTACCATCTTGTGTGGAACACCGTGAATCTTCGCTACCTTTGATTAGTACCGCAGCTTGAGAAATACCATGGTTCTACTTGACTCGCAACATGAACCAATCTGAGGGGCCTTAGATCTGGATTTTGAACCCCTTTATACATCAAGCATACTCGATTCGGGACTGTGCTTTATAGATGGTCCCTTGGTCAGTAATACTAATATTTATAACCGTTTTTGAGGTGGATCCACTCTTTTTTTTGTCCACCATCTATTTTTCATGACATTGTTATTTATTTTGGTCAGTGGATTTTTGAACTTTTTGTTGTCATTTCATTTCGTACCATTAGCGGCCGATGACCTCGATGTTAGGCCCCTTTAAACAACAAGCATCATCATCATCAATCTAAGTATGCTATGTGCCTTAAGATGCAGTAAATATTGAGTATCCTTAAATTCCCCTGATATTTTGGCTTTCTGTGAATAAAGTTGTATACGTCACTACACAGCTCTTCTACAGAATTAGGAAGGCTTTTACATGATTCTGTGGAGCACAAATTAAAGCTGTGGCATATGTATTTACATACCAATAGGTCCTTATTCAGCTCTCTAGGCGTAGCTTTAATCCGCGTATGCCGTCATATCATCACAGAGGCATTCAGCGGCATATCCAAACAAGTTTTTGAGAGGTATTGTAATTCTTTAAAAAGCGAAACAATTGCTTGGAACAAAGATAAACTAGTGGTCGAAACCGACTTTCAACGTAGCAGGTCGTGTTACGTACATTTAGTACGTGTTGAAGAGATGCTAAGTACAGAACAGAAATGGCGACGCTAAATCGGGAAGTTGTGGGTTCGGTTCCGACTGGTGTCTTGTTAGCCATTTTTGTTCTGTACTTAACATCTCGTCCGCCTCTGTGGTGTAGTGGTTAGCGTGATTAGCTGCCACCCCCGGAGGCCCGGGTTCGATTCCCGGCTCTGCCACGAAATTTGAAAAGTGGTACGAGGGCTGGAACGGGGTCCACTCAGCCTCGGGAGGTCAACTGAGTAGAGGTGGGTTCGATTCCCACCTCAGCCATCCTGGAAGTGGTTTTCCGTGGTTTACCACTTCTCCTCCGGGCGAATGCCGGGATGGTACCTAACTTAAGGCCACGGCCGCTTCCTTCCCTCTTCCTTGCCTATCCCTTCCAATCTTCCCATCCCTCCACAAGCCCCCTGTTCAGCATAGCAGGTGAGGCCGCCTGGGCGAGGTACTGGTCATACTCCCCAGTTGTATCCCCGACCAAGCGTCTGAAGCTCCAGGACACTGCCCTTGCGGCGGTAGAGGTGGGATCCCTCGCTAAGTCCGAGGGAAAAACCGAACCTGGAGGGTAAACAGATGATGATGATGATGATGACTTAACATCTCTTCAACACGTACTAAATGTACGTAACACGACCTAATATGTTGAAAGTCGGGTTCGATTACAATGTGATCGTGAAAATTCAACATTCATTAACTAGTGGCTTCAGTTTCATCTATGATGCTTCGGAAAATGTCTTAAACCATTTTCACTTGTCATCATAATATATAACCACAACAACTAATGATTCTGTTGAAGAAATGTCTGTTGATTCATCAACGATCAAAGAGAATGTTTTTTCAGTTTGTCTGATAAGATAATTTTAGCTTCAACTGCTAAAGCATTTCTTTTTAAATATGGTGTCTTAGTGCGACCACGTTTCATGTTTTTTACTCCTGCACTGTCACAGGCAATATTGTTTTTATTAACGAAGGTAATGTGTCCATTAAATCTAAAGGAAGATTGTGCTCTGCAATATAGGCACTCATCCTTAATTCTGCTTAATTATTTCTGTTACCTCTACTACAGTGGCAACACAAAACAAGGCACAAACACAGTTAAAAGGGGAAGGTAAGAGCAAACTACACAATATCAGGAATCACTTGTTCGGGAGATGAGTCTACTGGCTCGGATTGAGGGCCAGAGCTGTCTGGATGGAACATCCTACTGAGGCCATCAGCCACGTTTTCCGTGCCACGAATGTGGCGGGCTTAAAATTGGAAGGCAGAGATCCGCACTGCCCAACGTGCTAGACCACGAACCTGCTACGCAGGCGTAGCAGGGAGAGAGGTGATACTCCCAGGTGGCGGATAGGGGGGTCCTAGCCGGTTTCCCGGCGGACTTGAGGGAAATAAAATACCTCTTGCGGACCAAACACACACCCCCGGGGGGTGGGGGAGGCTGACGAATAATACACCCACGGTATCCCCTGCCTGTCGTGAGAGGCGGCTAAAAGGGGCGACCAAGGGATGATTGAATTAGAACCATGAAACTACTTTTGATTCGTACCATCACGCGGGGAACACCATGGGTTGCCTGTACTTGCGAGTTGTACCACTATGTTCGGTACGAAATGGGTTTGTGTTTAGTAGTAGTCATGAGCGTGGCCTGGGGGTTTCCAGTACCCGTGCGTCGTACCCATGTAAGCACCACCGCGGGTCTGGGCGTAGCCTGTGAGTTGTACCACTATATGAGCGACACCGTGGGTCTGAGCTGCCTTTGATTAGTATCCACCCTGTGACGAACACCACGGGGCCCGTGGGACCGGCATCCGTGCCTAGTACACCTAGGTGAAGAAACTCATTGGTTTGCGTTGGCTATGAGTGGCGCAATTGTGTGAGAAACACCATAGGTCTGCGTTACCTGTACGAAGTACAATACTCGTAAGTAGTACCGTCTTGTGTGGAACACCGTGAGTTTCGCTACTTGTGATTAGTACCCCCAACATGCTAATACCATGGTTCTACTTTACTCGCGACATGTACCATTCTGTGGGGCCTTAGACATGGATTTTGCACCCCTTTCGACATCAAGCATCATCGTGCTTTATGAGTGGTCCCTTGGTCAGTAATCAGTTATGTATGATCTTTGAGTCTGATCCACTGTATTTTGGTTGTTTGTTTCCTTCTTTTTTTTTTGTTGGATTCATGTCGATCCATTCATGCTTCATGACGACATTATTGTTTTGGTCCGTGGATGAATTTGACATTTTTGTTCTTTCATTTCGTACCACTAGGGGCCGATGACCTCGATGTTAGGCTCCTTTAAACAACAAGCATCATCATCAACGTGCTAGACGACCGGTGTTTCGCGGCTTTTCAACTACCCAACTCAACGCGTGATTGTCAGTTTCCAGATTGAAAGGGAGATGTTCCAGGTACATTCTGAAGCGTTCTAAGGAGAAGACAACAGCCAGGGCTTCCAACTCATAAATGGAATAATTGCGCTCATCAGGATTCAGGGCACGAGAAGCATAAGAAATAGGACGACGCCCTTCTTGAAATTCCTGTAGAAAAACTCGGATATGCCCGAGGAAGAGGCGTCAGTCTGAAGGATGAAGCGTTTAGAAAAGTCTGGCATAGCCAGTACAGAGTCTCGCATAGCCAGTACAGGAGCGTTACATAAGGCAGATTTCAAGTCCATGATGGCTTCACGTTGGGCGTCACCCTACACAAATTTGGCATCGTTTCTTCTCAAATCATTTAATGGAGCTGCACGTTCAGCAAAATTAGGAATGAATTTGCGAAAGAAATAACCATGCCAATGAATCTGGCTACAGCCTTGACGTCCTTCGGAGGGGGAAAATTCTGGATGGCGGCAGTACAAGACTGATCGATTGAGACACCCCTCCCCGACACAGTATGTCCTAAGGAGGACATTTGGGGTTGTGCGAAGGAAACCTTGGATGCCTTCAGGGTTAGACCTGCTTTACGCAGTCTTTCCAGCACTTCGTTGAGGTGGACTAGGTGTTCATCGAAGGTTTCGCTAAAATTACCAGATCATCAAGGTTATTATAAACGAACTTGTACTTAATGTCCGATAAGACATAATCTAGTAACCGTGCAAGGACGGCTGCTCCAGTTGCGAGACCAAAAGGGACGCGTGCGAATTCATGTAGGTTCCAATCGTTTGCAAATGCAGTGAGATGTTTGGATTCTTCGGCAAGGGGTATCTGGTAATAAGCCTGATTTAAATGGAAGGTGGTGAAAATTTTTGCATTAGCGAACCAAGAAAAACAAGGGTGCAAATCAGGAGGTGGGACAGATTGGAGGTTTACCTTACGATTCAACATCCAATAGTCGACTACAGGCCGATAACCACCTTGCGGTTTGGGAACCAGAAACATTGGAGAAGAATAGGCTGACTTGGAAGAACGTATCACTCCATCAGCGAGCATTTGATCAATGATAGCCTTGAGGCCTTTCATTTTGGGGGGCGACAAACTGTACGGAGGAGAGCGAACAGGTATGTTATCTGTAACCTCAATTTTGTATACTCCTCAGTCCCGAGAGGAAATGTTGTTACAAGTTTGTTTTTTGCATTCTGTATTCAGTTAGGTATCAAATAACACGTTAAAAAATATTTTTCTTTCATCATAGATCCTTCATTACATAACTAAGTGTCCAGCAGGCTGGACACTGGGACTCAATTGTTGTAAACAATGAGAAAGAAGTGAGCATAAATTACGATTCTAACTATCGAGCATCAGTTGTTTACACACCTTATGCATCTGTTGTTAACAATGTAACATTCAGTTGTGAAACTGGAGGAAAAACTGCCTCTCACTCGAAATAAACAGAAATACATTACGCTTAACACACTTCAATTTCGTTTCAGATTTACAGTCCTGTTTCGACATCTTAGCCATTTGTTTTTGTCATTAATTTTGCAGAGAGGGAAATGGTTATTTCCTGATTTTCGTACGTCGTCGTTGGGAATTGGAGCTGGGAAATTTTTCTTCCTTGGTGGTTCAGGGCTCTCATCGTCCTCATCAGAAGAATGAATTGTCTGTCTTCTAGAAGTGGCAGCAAAGCTGAGCGATGCTCCAATGTAGATCTTGAACTCCGGGAGATCATAAATTCTTTACATCTGTGACCAAAGTGAAGTATCTGTCGCATTTCTCGCAGTGAACTACATGTTCACTTGGAGTTCAATCTTACACCAGTTTCACAAGTGACCTTCCAATACCCAAATAAGTGGAAGGCTTGCCATTAGGCCACATTTTGGCTCCTTGATAGATGGAAAGATCCAGTACCAGTCCATCTGGTATTGCAAGAGCAAATTTTTTTATACCAATTGGATTTGGTTGGTTTCTTACGAACTGTCTCCGTGATGCAGTTCCAGTAAATGGAATCATCTGCTCATCTATTGAGAGACCGCGTGAAATCGGAAGAGTCAAGCACTTTCTACGAACAGTATCAAGTATCGGCTGTACATTCCACCATTTATTTTCCTGTTTTTCTTCATCTGAAACTCCTAAATTGTCCACAAAATGCAACTAATTCCTCAATTTGAACATGCTGTCTGTGGAAAGGACAGCCATTGCAGGCACCCTTAATTCCTGACGATAGTACATCCGAAACCTGGGAAATTTCATGCATCCTGTAATCATGTGTGCCGTCCACAAGTTGCTTAATTGCCTTCGTAATGGTCTCAAGCGGTTTGTGATTATCCTGCGAGGCTCTGATATTAGTTTGTTCAGCTACAATCTTTCATATTTCAACAGAAACATACTGCTCGAAGTACCTTAGTAGTATCCGTAGTTCCCTCCCTTCCTCAGACCACTCTTTCTCAGGTACATCCTTCACTTTGTCAGCAAATTACTGCCTCTTCCATTTCATATCCTTTGCTTGGTAGACTGTTGTGCAGGGGATATGTATATCTTCAGATTCATATGGCTCTGGTGATGGATCAGAATTTTCTTCGGAAGGAACCACACCCCACGTCATAAACATCATCATCATCTGATAAATCATCAATGTCACTGCCCTCTTCCCAATAGAGTGAATATGTCCTCATGTGTGGTAGGGTTTCTGTAAACTAAACATATTAGAAATATTATTATTATTATTATCATTATTATTATTATTATAACACACAGTATAAAAATAATGAATCAACCTATAAATTAATTTTGGATATATTCTATTTCAATGCAACAAACATTCGGACTGAAGTGAGTTGAGATCTCATTTTGCAAAGACGTCATATTCTCCCACCAATAAGCTGAGATACTGAACAGAGACCTGCTGTCAAGCCGGCTGGACTTCCTAAGCAACACAGGATTAAGCAAATAAATTATCTAGGTACATTATGCTATATTATATAGAGAGCTTCTCCATTACATATACAAATAATTTCAATTCATAAATATACAATAATTAGTCAGTTATTTCTATACTGGCCCTTATTTCGTTAGAAAGTTTTCCTACCCATCTCAGCTATAGGCGACATGATGCCCGAACACTGATGATGATGATGATGATGATGATGATGATGCTTGTTTAAAGGGGCCTAACATCGAGGTCATCGGCCCCTAATGGTACGAAATGAAACGACAAAGTAAAAGTTCAAAATTATTCACTGACCAAAATAAAAAATGCCATGAACGAATGAATGAATGAATGAACATGAATTTAAGACAATCAGTGGATCCGACTCAAAAAACTATCATAGTTAATAGTATTACTGACCAAGGGACCACTTCCAAGGCAAATCGAGGATGCTTGGTGTCTAAATGGGTCCAAAATACAAGTCAAAGGCCCCTCAGAATGGTACTTATCGCTAGTAATGTATCTGTCGAAGATCTGGGCGGCACCCCTGCCATCTTTTGATGACAGGATGGATGTCGCGCTGTCCTCTACATCTACGGATGTAGAACTAGATAGTGTTTACGCTTACGAGCATTTTGTCGCTCGTAACCTAACACTCCTTTTATAGTCCACACTATGGGACTGTTACAGTGGAATTGTAACGGTTATGACAGGCATCTTGCTGAGTTACGTCAGCTCATTAGTGAGTACGCAGCGAGTATTGTCCGTATTCAGGAGACCAATTTCAGAGCTGGTCATCATACGGTCTTGAAGAATTTCAAACTATACTCGACAGAACGATATTATGCTCACCGGGCTTCCGGTGGCGTTGAAATTTTTGTTCGTTCTGATAGCTACAGCGAAGAGGTTCCATTAAGAACCCCTCTTGAGGCTGTAGCTGTTCGCGTCTCGCTGCCTATCATAGCCACAGTGTGTAATGTTTATCTTCCACCAGGCCAGCATCTGAACATCACTGATGTCGCTGATCTTATAGATCAGCTTCCACCACCCTTCCTCTTATTGGGCGATTTTAACGCCCATCACCCCATATGGGGCTCTGAGACGCCTTGCCCCCGAGGAAGAGAGCTGGAAACACTCCTATCAGATCTGGATTTATGTATTTTGAACACAGGGGAACCAACTCACTTTAGTGTACGTTACGGCACATATTCTCGCATAGACGTAAGTCTATGCAGCCGAATGTTGGTTCCACTGTTTCGGTGGATTACACACGATGATCTCTGTGACAGTGACCATTTTCCCATCACCCTTACTTTGTTGAAACATAAATCCGTCGAGGCTCCCCGTCGATGGATTCTTCAACATGCTGATTGGCCAGAGTACACATCACTAGCTGTCTTTACTGACGATATCCGGCGGACCGTCGGCGAGGAGATAACGTACGTAACCCATGTTATTCTTGCGGCTGCTGAGGAGTCCATTCCGCTCTTCTCCGGGAATCCTCGCCGAAAACTCGTTCCTTGGTGGAACGAAGAAATAGCAGCAGCCATCAAAGAACGCCGTCGTGCTCGTAAACGTTACCGTAGACAGCCTACTGCGGCCAACTCGGTAACATTTAAGAAACTCCGCGCTAAGCCGCGGGTTCTTATTCGCCAAAGTAAGAAGGCCTCATGGGAGAGATATGTGTCGTCTATGACGTCACACACTCCATCATCTCAAGTGTGGACTAAGCTTCGGCGTATGTCGGGTATCCATGGATCAACTTCTGTACCGGGAATTTCCATTGCTGGCAATACCGTCACTGATCCCCTCTCGATTGTTCACCATCTAGCTCGCCATTTCGCGGATGTGTTTGGCTCCGGGAATTACCATCCTGATTTCCTCGCTGTGAAGCGGGAGGCAGAACGTTATCACCTTAGTTTTGCCCCTCAAGCTTCAGAGGACTACAACGTGCCCTTTGCGGAATGGGAACTCCGCAGCGCCCTAGCGCTTTGCAAGGACACGTCTCCTGGACCGTACAACATCCATAACCAGAGGTCGAAACACCTTAATGTTGATAGTCTACTCCTTCGTGTGTTCAACCGTATCTGGATGGAGAGTGATTTTCCGTCTCAGTGGCGAGAGGGCATAGTCATTCCTGTCCTCAAGCCTGACAAAGATCCTAAGTATGCAGGTAGTTACAGGCCGATTTGTCTTACCAACTGCCTGTGTAAGTTTTTTGAGAGGATGGTAAATCGCAGACTCGTGTGGTGTCTGGAGAAAAAAGGGCTCTTGTCGGAATACCAGTGTGGTTTTCGAGCCGCTCGATCCACCACTGACCACTTGGTCCGCCTGGAGAGCTCTATCCAGGATGCGTTTCTCCGTAAACAGCACTTGGTAGCTGTTTTCTTTGACTTAGAGATGGCCTACGACACCACATGGCGATATGGTATCCTTTCAGTCCTGCATCAATGGAGATTCCGAGGTAACTTGCCGGTATTTATTGCGAATTTTTTGTCCCTGCGTCTATTCCGTGTCCGAGCAGGGAGGACATTTTCGCAATGTCACGATCAGGAAAATGGAGTCCCACAGGGATCGGTCCTTAGTGTCACTCTGTTCGCGATTGCCATAAACGGTATTGTCGCTGCTGCTCGTCCAGCAGTAATACCGTCGCTATATGTGGATGATTTTGCTCTGCATTATAGGTCGTGTAGTATGGCAGTCTCAGAGCGACAATTACAGCAAGCTATTAGGACGGTGGAGAAGTGGACCTTAGAATATGGCTTTCGGTTTTCTGCCGCAAAGACCTCCGTTGTCCACTTTTGCCGTCACCGTACACTTCACCCACATCCTGAGCTTTATTTAGGAAATGTCGTTCTTCCAGTTGTTGACACTTACCGATTTCTTGGGCTCCTTTTTGACGGTAAAGTATCGTGGGAGCCACACGTGCGGGAGCTCAAAGTGCAATGCACCAAGAGGCTTAACCTCTTGAAGTTCCTTAGCAGCACTAATTGCGGAGCTGACCGCGTGGTGCTCCTCCGACTTTACAGGGCACACATTTTATCCAGGTTAGACTACGGCAGTGCAGCATATGGCTCAGCAAGGCCAAGCGTGCTTGGGAAGCTGAACAGCATCCACCACAGCGGGGTTAGGTTGGCGACGGGATCTCTCCGTACAAGCCCTATTGCCAGCCTGCTCGCTGAGTCGGGTGTGCCTCCTTTACACCTGAGGCGCCAGCAAATGCTTCTTTCGTATGCTGCTAATTTGCGACAGATGCCACTTCATCCTAGCTATCCTTGCGTGATCAACAAATGCCCACCGTTTGCTGTACGCTGCTTGTCCTCGAGCAACGCGGCCGGTTGGAATACGCTTGGATAGCAGTTAGAGATTGTTCGACGTACCTTCGGTTCCTTGCCTTGTCAAACAACCAAGTGGGGTACCTCCGTGGGTAGTACGACGACCTGAAATAATCCTGGATCTGCACACTGGCCCGAAAGAAAACACGGACCCTTCGATTTATCGGAGGCTCTTCCTGTCCGTTGGTGGCCGCTATCCGGGTTCTGTCGTCGTCTACACGGATGGTTCGAGGACAGATACGAAGGTGGGCTGTGCGTTCGATGTCGACAATGATAGGTTCCTTTTTGCTCTCCCGGAACCCTGTAGCGTGTACACAGCAGAACTCTATGCTATCCGCGAAGCTCTGCGGTACGCACTGTACAATGAACGCCGACACTTTCTCGTGTGTACTGACTCCTTGAGTTCGCTCCAGTCTCTTGATACTTGTTTCCCTCGGCACCCTCTGGTGCAGCGGATCCAGGACCTGCTGGACGGGTGTTCGGATGCTTGCACCAGAATTACGTTCCTATGGCTCCTAAGCCACATGGGCATAGAGGGAAATGAATTAGCAGATAAGGCTGCCAAGGAGGCAGTTACACTGCCCCCGTTGCCTTGCAAGGTTCCAGCAAGTGATATTCGCTCTCAGCTGAGACATCTGGTTATGTCCTATTGGGAGATGGAGTGGCAGGCCATTCCACTTCCCAATAAGCTGCGAGCGATAAAAGGAACAACGAATGTTTGGAGGACTTCCCTTCGGACTTCGCGGAGGGAAGCCGTGGTATTACGTCGTCTTCGGATCGGCCATGCTATCCTGACTCACTCGCATCTTTTGAAGGGGGAACAGTCTCCGATGTGTTCCTTCGGCGAACACCTTACCGTGGTACACATCCTTACGGAGTGTGTGGACCTGGTCGATCTGCGCCGTAGTCTTAACCTTCCAAGTACAATCTCCCTTATCTTGGTGATGACGAGCAGTCAGCAGACCTCGTCGTCCGCTTTATGAGGGATAGTGGACTGTTTTATCGTGTGTGATGCTGTCCTTTGTCCTAGCGTGTTTTGTGTCACTTTTGCTTTTATCCTATTGACTTAATTTTAGTTTGTGTTGTGTATTTTAATGTGTTATATTAACGTCTCTCGTAAATTATGTACTACGAGGCAATGCCTTATTCTTTTGTTTTCTTGTATATCCTCTTATTTTATTAGAAAATAAGGTATTGCGTATTAGATCCACTGATTGTTTTAATCTCACCCTCATTTTTCTCCATCGTGTTTTTTAAACTCTAGTCAGTGGATATGATTTTTTTTAAATTTTAACATCTCTCATGTCGTTTATCTCGTTCCATTAGGGGCCGATGACCTTCGATGTAAGGCCCCTTTAAACAACAAGCATCATCATCATCCTTAAACACAGTGGTCGGCGGGTGAGGCAGATTGGAGAAAATCTGGGGAAAAACCGGAGTAGGGGGTGCTTGTGAAGGTTTAAAATTGTCTAGAGGGTTTAGTGAGGCATCGTACCCTCGATTTGGGTGTCCTTATGAAAAGGACGGAGTACCGGTTAGGTTAGGACTAACGTTAGCCTGCAATGTTACGGGCGCAGATAACCTCATTTGAGAAAGGTTCTCACTAAGCTGAGAGACCATGTGGGCATTAACCGGGTGTGTAGAGGTTATGCAACTTGATACCGGTGGCGCTAAGAAAGGGGGGTTGTTTTGCACCATTGAATCAGAACCAGGTTGATTAGGAACAGAGGGCAAACACTGAGCTACAACAGAATTAGCAGGAACCAGAGGAAAACTTGCAAGGGTACCAACATGCAAAAGAGATATATCATTAGCATGACTTACAGGGGTCCTAGTTCCAGACAATGAAACAGAAGATCCTAGGGCATCGTTAGTCACCTCAGACTCCTGAATAGGCCTAACATCAGCACTAGGTGTCAGATCGCACACTTGAGCAGCAACAGATACCTCACCAAAACTAACACTGTCACTCATTCCAGATGGAATCGACACTTTAATTTGAGAAACCGTGTTATTTAACTTATTGCCTTCAAGCAAACCACTGATTCTGTCGAAAACTGTGGAAAACTGTTCTAGTAGGGCTTGTCATTTCTGCCGCTCAACTTCCGGCAATTCGAGAGACAACAAATCCTTAATTCTGTCTAAATAATGTAATAACTGCCCCTTAACCCGGGCTAATTGGCCATGCCAGGGCTTAGAAGCACCAAATGACACAAGAATAGCGTTAAATTCAGGTAACTTATCTTTAATCACGGTCAAAGACTCACGCAACTCGTCTGTAGTTAAGTCAGGTATATATATAGGTAGGTTAAACGACTTTTTCAACAGGTTAGTATCATCTCTGACATTGCCTGTTGATCAATTTTTGCGAATATTTAACTCATAAATCAGTTCTTCCTTTCTCAAATGGAAAGGATTAGGAACAGCACGAGCCATCCTGACAGGTAGAAACGAGATTTCAAACTGTATACGAACCACAACTCTTACGAGGTTTTAGGTTAGGTATGATCACGGTTCACTTTTCTTCCTCCGCAATCTAGCGCTTGCCTCTGCTACCAAATGTTACCTCTACTACAGTGGTAACACAAAACAAGGCACAAACACAGTTAAAAGGGGAAGGTAAGAGCAAACTACACAATATCAGGAATCACTACACACTCGGAAAAATATTAGCTGGCATTACGCGGGTCTCCAACAAAAACATGTACGTAAATACCAGTAGGGCCAACTAGTGGACAACAAACCGGGAAGATGAAAAAGGCTGGGAACCTACTAAAAGCATGGACATGGCTTAGATTGCGGATTCCAAAATAAATCGCCGTGATCCTTAGATTTGAAAAGTATTATTTAAAAAATAATTTTACAAATGCATTCCAAATACAATTTCAAGTTACGAACTATAAGTTCAGTGATATGCATAGCTTAGAGGTTCTTTGATAATACTTTCGTAGCAGTGTAAATTCAAATTTCAAATCAACTATACATTTAGTTATCAATGCAGTTGTACAATGCAATTTACAGTGAAGAGAACAGGTTCTCCAAAATCTAGCGTACCTCAAGTGATACAGAACTACCAGAGGCAAAGCCCAAAGGAAATAATAACAAACTACAATCTACATATTTTAGTGAAACAAGCAATGGGAATGCCTCGGAAACGAACAGGTAAGCCCAGCTGAAAAACTAAGGCGTTATAAGTTACTAATTTGGCGAATCTAGGCGAGGTTAGGGCAGACTCCTGTATGAAAAGCAAATCGGAACATTTTAGCAGGAACGGAATTCAAGAGTGCTTACCCAGAGGAGTGCCATCCCGGAAACCGGGCGACGTCAACCAGATAGGCTGCTCACAGACAGACAGATAGACCAAGACCGACAGAATTCAGAATAACGAATTAATTCGTACACTGCCTCGCTCTCTCTATATATGAAACTCCGACCTTGGAGCAGCCAATCAGCGTGCACGAGTTCCTTATCGCCCGCCACCTAGACTCACCAATCACAACCCTACTTTCGGTCGCGAACTTTGACTAACATTCTAGAATACGCCTGATCGCGAATGTCGTATTTCCAGAACAGTCAGAAATATTTTCTAGAATACATTACTCACCAAACAACACACCCTGTTCCATAATTCATGTAACTTTCTGGATCCTTCCAGGAAATATAGAACAGAATTCTACTATTTACAAATGCACATGTGACCAATCTTACATAGTACAGGTTAGGTCATTACGTTATATCATGCTTTACAAATAACAGTACAGGTTAGGTCATAATAAATAAAACATATTGTACTTCACAAATAAAGTCTTAAAAAAAACACTTTTCACTTGCACTACATAGTTCACTTGTGACAATTTTCTAATGAGGAAGTGGGTGACGTCGACAGAATGCTTGTTATGCTAGGTGTGGTATCTTGTACGTTTGCTTTATGTTTAGGAGTATTTGCATGCCTAAGCATAACACTCTTGCTGCGGTTAATATTGATATTACCATCATGTTTTCTTTATCACCGCTAGGCCGAATCCAAGATTTCAACAACGGATTTCCTAACCAGGCATCATTGAACTTCTGTTTGTACGAAGGTTGGAACTTAAATAGTGGCAACTATTTATTTACAACAGATACAAAAGAGTTCAATGTTAGCAACCTTTACTGTCCTTCAATGTAGTCACCGGCGTTGTGTATAACCCGTTGCCAATGATGTGGAAGTCGTAGTATACCTTTAGCAGAGGCTGTTCTGTTGATGGTGCGTGTTACGAGGTTACCCGTGGAACAGCAGAGGTGAAAGAAGGTGCGGGCTGGAATGGGTCTAACTACAAAGCTGAGATATTGCTTAAAATTGAATTAAAGGTTATATTTTCAAAATTAGCTAAACTTACAATTTTGACAGAGAATTAGAACATTCAACAAATAACAAGTTAACAAATCAGATACACGACCAGGAAAGCCAAGATTTAGATATGCTTTAACGATCTGGGCTTCATGCCCCAACTTTTACCATTCCTGAGCTCTCAGCTGACAACCACATATTACCAAAGGGCAGAAATCCCCTTATTGCATGAACACTTGCTCCCGCCTGGCAATGTCAAGCCTCCTAGAGGCACGTATCCAAATACAAGGAAGAGCTGACCCGCTCTCAATTTTTTAAGCCTATCAAAGACCACAACGTACTTTACTACTAACTGCCCTTAAGGCACACTTTCAATGAAACAGGGGTATCTTGTACCCAACCTAATGGGCCTTGGTAGGAAAAAAATAGGTTAAGTTAATGGCCCGCAAAACCAAGTAGAATGGAGGCGTGAACTTGCACTCCTACATGAAATCTTTTAAAACCTAAGAGGCACTAGGCCTATGAAGCAGGGGCTATTCCCGAACTATGGAGGTGACTCGTATACAGAATAAATTTAACACAATAAGGGAGATTACGAAAACGTAGTCACCTCGAGTTGTAAATGAAGGGGAGCTCGAGAGGGTAAAGCACACTCTATCCCCGATATACAGTTGTTAAAGTTAAGTGAAGTTTTAAAATTTTTTACATGTTTCAAGATAGGTTACATAGTAAAGGTTTCGGACCTTCCTCGCGGTTTAGACTGCGGAGCTAGCGAGAAATAAAGGAGTTAAGTGTCCATTACCTTGTTCAAGAGCTGCTGCCGGATGAAAGAGGCACTTCCCTCCTCCTGCTACACTTCCATAAACTAGGCTAGATGTTGTTCGACTGGCCGAGAGACAAAAATTGGAGAAGAAATACACGATTTGTCGAAAATTAATTACAGAAGTAATTGATTGGCTAACTTCAAAACTGGCGGAAAGAAAAGATTTATTTTGCCAACCCATAAATGAAAGAACAAAATTTAGTAAAGAACAAACTTATGAATACAAAATTTCTTCAAATAAAGTTCTTCCATTTCTCACCAGGGTGCATGGTCATAGTTTTTGGTAGAGACATCTATCAGAGAATGTTCACATTTCTTGATCAATAGAAAACAAAACAAGTTGAACTCCACACAGTACTGACAACTTCGTAATCACAAAATTTACGGTAGTGACATCTTCTGAGGAAACTTATGAGTTGATATAGTTGTTAAAGTTCAGAGTTTCTTCTGTAGAGGAGTACTTTAAGGCGGAAAATTCAAATGTGCGGCGTAGAGGTGTACCAACCGGTACAGTGCGAATGGAGTCGTCTACTGCCTGTTGAACCTCTGCAACAGTTCTGAAGTGAATGCTCACAAATCGTCTGAAAATCACTGTCCAGTAACGCGGCAAGAGCATGCACTTGTTCTTTACTGACTCTCGTAGGACGACCTGCCCGATGAATGTCCGTCACAGTTTACCGACCGTCGTTGAAGGCTTTTACCCAACATTCCACTGTTCTGTAAGGCAATGCAGATTCCACGCAAGCCTCGTGAAGACCTTGATGACACTACCGTGCTGTACGACTTCTGGCACATTCAATCTTGATCCAACTCCGTTGTTCCTGTTTGGAAAACATAGTGACAACGTTACGTTAGACCGCTAGCTCACAAGTGACTGTGTTTCTCCCGCCTGTGCGCACGCAGGTGATGTGGGAAGGGCGAGTCCATTTGCTCTGAGTTAAGGTAGGTATGTAACCAACGTGTGCTATCAACGACAATATTAGATTCCGTTGCATAGCGTGTGAACAGCAGTGTTGCCACTATTTAAGTTCCAACCCTCGTATAACCTCTTTTGTTTCTTAGCGGAGCTGGGAACATTTGAATCGTTTTTTTCTGAAACAACACATGTCAATAAATCTTAGTTTTGAGATATCCACCTAAAACGTACAGGAACGGTAAACAATATACACGTTGTAAAAACACTATGTTTTATAGGTAGAGGACATTGAAATATGTGTTTTTATTGAAAAATAAAGGAATGAATATTGCAGTAGTTCAGGTTTGTCGGAAATTATATCCCCTTGACATGAGCTGTTTTACCAAAATAAAAAATGGGCGACAAAAATTAATTTGTTACAAAATATCTTTATTTTCGCTGTTTTACAGAAGTGTTTGGTCAGTATTCATTCTAGTCATCACCGAACACATTATCTTTGGTAACTGGCCAATTAATAATCTCATTGTAGAAATCAAGATGGTCTTCTGGAATATACTGCATTGTTTTCCTTATATCCTGTATTTTCTTCTCCTCAATAGGCTGTCTTTCTCGTGGATATGCCAACTTTGTAGGGAACGTTATGACACTCATTGAATTCCTGATACGTAGATTGAACGTATGTACCACTAGTCCGTCAATGAAATCTCCAGCTTGAACAATATTCAGCGTTTCATTTGAGTATGTGAAGTGACTGTAGAACGATATCTAGAACGATAATTTTTGGTCTTGTGGAAGTCTGCGATTCATTGATTCCACAGATAGGCAATTTTTTTAATAAAAGAATGAAGGCCACCAATATTTGAAGTCAATAATATCTTTGGATTCAACCATTTTAACTGTAAACTTTCATTGACTTGTGGACAGTACAATCATCTCTGTATAATCTTTGGGAACGTAAATTCTGTCATTTTTCCTTACCACTCTCTTTACTGCAGCAAAATGCATGTCATTGGGTAAATAAGAGTGACCTCTTCGAGGAAAACACTGATTAATTGTCTGAAATCTGCCCATAGTCACCGAAGCTAAGAAAAATGGTATGACCGTGTGGTTACGATTTTGTCCAGGGCAAGAGTCTGAAAACACATGGAGGTGTTGTACCGAATTAGGCATTTCATTGTTAATGAAATCCAAAAAAAAGCGACAACCTCATTCAGACCTTTATGTTCTTGCCCTTAGCTTTTGCTTTGAATTCGGCGGTTCATGAATCTCATAAGTTCACTCCAGCTTCCTTGATGTTCAAGTTTGTTCCCAACACGCCGCTCTCTAACCTTTGGTCTCTGAGTGACATTCTACCCGAGACAATAGATCCGGATAATATTAAAGATCTTTGGAAGAAGGCTAAAGCCAATCTTAAGGTATCTCATGAAAAGGTTAGGGAAAAGTATGATCGTGGACGGAGACCCACCACTTTGAAGGTAGGTGACCAGGTGATGGTCAAGAATTTTGTTCCCGCGGGCAAGCTTGCCCCCAGATTTCATGGGCCATGCATCATTCTCGATTTTCTTACGCCGGTTACATTGTTAGTAAGCAATCCAGCCACCGAGAGGATATTTAGGGTTCACCTGTCCCAGGTGAAACCGGTGTAAATTTTGTGTCAACTTGCTTCATATAATTTGATAGGAATATGAAGGTTATATATTTTTTTGAGTTCCTTCTATTTTATTTTATATTTAAGCATTTCTTGTAAACCTCCCCCGATTTGTTAAACTGCCATCCTGTCCTTGCCATGGCCATTACCACGCCCCCGTCTCCTGCTCCACTACACACAGTGGCTGGCTTAGATGTAATGCCATGGATATCTGCACGCCGCTGGCCCCTCAATCTCTCTACATGCCTGTGCCCTCAAAAGAAACATGATGGTCCAACACAATTCTGCCGCCTAGCTTTAATGTTTCAGTGCCCCCGCAGCCGCGCGACGCTGTGCCGCGGCTGGGTTCGAGGACGGGCCCCCTCGGCCCCAGCGAGGACGACATGTGCACGGCGAGCCGGAGCTCTCCTCCCGGCCAAGGCTGATGTGCGGCGCACGACCTGCTACTTGCCCGCAGCCTGTATATGTTCACCGCGGGTGCGGCGTGCTTCAACACCTCTGCTCCCCTCATAGTGCGGGCGAGCGGTATCTCAGGGTACTTGAGGGGTCCGAGCGGCTTCCTTTGGACGCAAGCTGTAACGGCCGGTCTGGCCATCCAACTTAGCCTACATCAACTACATTGACATTCCTGTTCAATCTTAATACCGTTTCATGGGAATTCAACAGCAATATTTGGTGGACATTGCAAAATTTTTCTTCACTTTTAAGTATTAAAAGTTTATCCTCAGAATTCAACTACTACAAACAGAAAGACTTTACTTCTCTTGCAACAACAAAATTTTGAAACTAAATCAAACCAAATTAAGAAAATCTTATAATTTTTTTTTGGCAATTAATCTCCATATCTACATCAAAACTGGGACCTTGTTTTCAAACAATTTCATGTGTCACCCCGGGAGGAACTTTTGGGGGGGGGGGTCTGTACCGGGCGGTACACCTCCACTCCGCTAATTTAAAATGTGCGCCAGTTGAAACTCCTCTGCTGGAGGAAGTCTGAACTTTATCTACGCTATTAATTCTCTACTTTCTCAGAAGATGTCACCACGTGGAAAATTTTGAGTTTTTGAACTGTGTCATTTTTGATGTGGTTTTGTTTCGCTTGAAGTAAGAAGTGTGAACTTTCTCTTCTAGAGGACACTACTGAAGATCAACAATAGTGCAACCTAGTGCGAAGTCAAAGAACTATTTTTTTTGGAGAAATTTTTATTTCAAATGTTTGTCCTTGCTAATTTTTTTTTTCAGTTATTGTTTAAGTTGGCTGTATACCCCTCTCTTTCCCCTTGTTTTGCATTTAACCAATCCTGAATTTCTTTGAGTTATTTCCGACCAATCCGATGTATCTTCCCCCAACTTGGATATGTTTCTGTACCCGAGCCAATAAAAAGTTTGTGGGAGGGTGTTTTCATTCCCCTAACGCCTAGAACCTTCCGCGAGAGGATATAAACTGCTGATTTTAGGGTCTCCGGGCCACTTCTGTTCCATCTTTCAGTGTATCAAGTACATAGCAGGAGGCGGGAAGCGCCTCTTTCCTCGGCAGCGGTCATCAATAAGGTAATGGCCGATTAATAAATTCTTTCTTTGCTAGCACAGCAGTTTAACTCTCGGGGCGGGTGCGAAGCGTTCCTCCATGTAACCTTTTCCTAAAATGTAACGATCTTTTCTTCTATTCTCTTTTAAGCTGCATATTGGGATAGAGAGTGCTAACCCTCTCGAGCTCCCACTCACATTGTCTTGAGGTGAACTTATTTTCTTAACCTATTCTTCGTTAATGTAAAACAAATTGTTCTTTCCTAAAGTCACCTCGGTAGTATGGGATTAGCCCTTGCATTAATGGCCTAGAGCCAGATTAGGTTTTTTTTTAAAACAAGTGTATTAGGAGTGCAAGTTCGCCTCCTCTCAAATTGTTATTTTAGAGGTCATGTAATTGCCCATTTTTATTTAATAGACCTCAGTAGGTTGGGTATTTTACCCCTGTGTCTATGTCCAGTGAGGACAACTTGAAGGTGGAGTTTGGTTTAAATTTTGAGAGCGAGTGGCTCTTTTTTGAGGGTTGTATGCCTCGTGGAGGCTTTTCTATGTAATTTGGAGCAAGGGCTCCTAGGTATGAATGGGGTTTTCTCCCCCTCTGTTAAAACTTGTGTTTGGGGTAAAACTGAGCTGATTGCCCAAGCATTGTGAAGTCAGGGCGCGAAGCCCAAATTCTGTAAATATTGTAACTAACCCCTTTTGACTTGCTACTTTGTACCTGCCATGCTTGTTATTTCTTTGTTTTCGAAAAGAAAATATAACCTTGTTAAATTTTAAATTAATTTTACATTGCACTATAATTTCGTAGCTTGAAACCCATTCACACCCGCACCTTCTTTCACCTCTACCTACCACGGAAAACTCCGTAACAATATGTATAAAACTTCGTCTTATTAGGACCCAGTGATGTGACGCTAAATATATTCACTGTTAACTGACGGAAGTAAAAAATATCCTGCACAGGGATATCTGGCAGGGGCAAATTTTGCATAAAATCGAATGTAATAGCAGCAATTGAATGGTCTTCCGAGCATTTCTCTTTGACGAATTTCATTTTGGAGTAAAAATTTTTTGCCCCCCTTTTGTGTATAAGAAATTCTGCTACTACTGCAACTTTCTTTGCTTTGTCATTTAAAGATGGGTTGTTCAGTTTACTGAGAGTTCTTCACAACGGAAACACGTATCCACTTGCGGACGACCAAAGGACAGGATGAATCTGTCCTTAAAAACATTTATGTATAAGCTATAAGATACTCTCATGCTAGGATGCTTTTCTTTCAAAAAGTTTGTGCATCAATACTAAGTTCAGTTTAGGATTAAGATATTTCACTTCTTTGCTTCTATAATGCGCTATTTTTGTAGGAAAACTCATGATATGGTCAATTATTGCTTGTATAACATCACCTGGTTTAGCATTGGCTGGAGTAGACTTTCCTCTTCGATCAAAGGCTGGAGTTGCAGGGGCGAGGTGGAGAGGTGATACTCCAACGTGGCGTGTCCCAGGTGGCGGATAGGGGGTCCTAACCGGCTTGCCGGCGGACTTGAGGGAAATAAAATACCTCTCGCGGACCAAACACACCACCCCCTGCGGGTGGGGGACGCACATGTAGACTACACCCGCGGTACCCCCTGCCTGTCGTAAGAGGCGACTACAAGGGGCGACCAAGGGATGAATGAATTAGAACCATGTAACTACTTTTGATTCGTACCAACACGTGGGGAACACCATGGGTTGCCTGTACTTGCTAGTAGTACCACTATATTAGGTACGAAATAGGTTTGTGATCAGTAGCAGTAAAGAGGCTGGCCTGTGGGTTTCCAGTACCTGCGCGTCGTACCCATTTGAGCAACACCGCGGGTCTGGGCGTTCCCTGTGAGTTGTACCACTATATGAGCGACACCATGGGTCTGCGTTGCCTGTAATTAGTACCCACCATGTGAGGAACACCAAGGGAATACCGGCACCCCTGACTAGTACACCTAGGTGAGGAACCTCATCGGTTTGCGTTGGCTATGGGTGGCGCCATTGTGTGAGAACACCATAGGTCTACGTTACCTGTACGGCGTACAATACTTGTGAGCAGTACCATCATGTGTGGAACACCGTGAGTCTTCGCTACTTTTGATCAGTACCCCAACATGACATATACCATGGTTCTACTTTACTAGCGATAAGTACCATTTTGAGGGGCCTTAGACTTGGATTTAGAACCCCTTTAGACATCAAGCATACTAGATTGAAGATTGTGCTAAGTGGTCCCTTGGTCAGTAATAGTACCATGTATGACCTTTTTGAGTTGGATCCACTGTTTTTTGTTCGTTTGTTTTGCTTTGCTTTTCTTTTTTTGTTTCATGTCCATCCATTTAATCTTCATGACATTTTTATTTTTTTTGTCAGTGGATGATTTTGAACTTTATTGTCATTTCATTTCGTACCATGAAGGGCCGATGACGTCGATGTTAGGCCCCTTTAAACAACAAAAATCAATCAATCAATCAATAAGATATTTAAAACCTTGATTTTCTTTTGCATACGGAATCATTTCTACCAGGTCTTCCATGTGTAAGTCATCCAAACCTCGAGTAATAACATGACGAGGGTAGTGACGTCGTGCTTGCCGGTGAAGTTCAGATGCAATCTCTCTCAACAGAATAGAAAAGAATGCACTATTTATACAACAATTTCAGGGAAGAAATTGTGCAAGAATTCCAGCCTCTCGTAACTTTTCTTCAGTAGATATTATTTTGTTGTGATGATTATTATGACCAGCCGATGTAGATGCTATGAGTAATTTTAATCGGTCTACTAATTCATTCGGATCATTCCAAAACACGTGGTCAACACCACGCTTATTATATCTCTTTAACACCATACCACGACCTGTCTTCTTCGACTCAGAAAGCTTCTTTTCAAAAAGTTGTTTTATTATGTACCTGTATTTATAACTCTTAAATCACCTTCAAACGACCTCTCCGATAGTTTCTCTGTCTATGAGCATTGGTTTGATTCAAAATAATTTTATAGCTTTTCAGATCTTTTTCGTCAATAAAGCTTTCTTGGGGAATCCGTTTAAACAACAGTTCGTACAGACCACGTGGACATCAATACCGCACACCACCGATAAGAATAGAAGAACTTTTAAACTCAACCGTTTTGTTGCCCATTTTACAACCATTATTTACACGTCGAACCCCGTATACACTAACTAGTACTCTTTTGGCTATAGAGAGGGAATTAAACATAGCCAAATAATCTTCTAACTCTTGAGCGTTTTCTGTATCAATTTTATCTTCTTCTTCCTTCACTTCATGTCCACTTTTGTTAGCATTGGACTCCGATGTCGTGTGCTCCTTTTCAACAGCTACTAGCTCCTTCATAGGTTCTGTTAAAGGTTTAAATGTCTTCTTAAACAGTGATTCTTCCCTCCTCTGACCAGACTGAAGGGCTTGAAATGTAGCTTTCACACTATTTTTTGCCGCTACAAGTTTATGTTTGTCCTTCGCTTCGCGTTTTACATCTCAACGTGTGTCAGGCACAGACGCACGTTCGACATGCTGCTCACGTTTTAACGAAAAATGTTTACCTTTAGGACAACGGCGACGATTACTTGGCTTTTTAATTCGATCGTCTGCTAGGATTAAAACACCACGTTCAACTATTCCGTTTGCATGTTTGACCATTCATTTTATTATTCTCACCATCGATTTTTTCCCTTAACTTTACCTCACTATACACCCCTCTCAGTTACACCCAACGCACCAACACCACCGCCATCTATTGTCTTCCTAACCTTAAGAATTTGAAGACCTCCTACTTATCACCTACACCTTGTTCCCCTCCTTAGCTCGAACGGATAAGAAGCTGCGATATTTGCATAAAGCACTCTGCGTGAGGTTCGAATCCCCTAGTAGATACGAAGCAGTAATAAAAATAGCTTAATTAAATATGCACACAGCATAAAGTTCGAATCAGGAGGCGAATATTTTATTTACCACAAGTACACGTGTCGCTCTTGTTTACCATCCACTGTCTCTCCTTCCCCTCTTAGAACATAATTCATGCTACCAAACTGTCAACCATCCATCATCCTCCCCCACAACACCCACACATGTCATTTAGCAATCACTCAGGCTCCTCCCAACCTAATCATATATAGCAATACCTCACACCAAGCGAAAATCCCCACTCCAAACTCCACACACACACAAAACTCCATCCACACACCATATATGGACATAACCACACCCCCACACTTTTGGCGTCACACAAACCTGCGCTCTCATTGGCTCCCAACCCCATGACGTCACACAAATCCTGCGGTCTGATTGGCTGTTTGCAAGCCCCGCATACACACACTACTGACAATCGGCGCCCCGCACAAAAACAGCCAGTTGCGCTACGTCCGTGATGTCCGTCGATTCGTCCAAGGCAATTGAATATGAAATGAATTTGACACATCCATTAATTGTCTTTGGACATCCTCGGCTAAGTGGGCAACGCAGCGCGGTATTGTTTGAGGCGACAGTGAAATATCCTTGAACTGCTGAACTTCCTACGGGCATAGCTGTTCCGCGGCATCGATTGGGCGTCCTTTTACAAACTCCCCCTTAGCTATTCGCAAAGCAACCTTATAGCTAGCTCGTAAGGTCGGATTCGAAATTCCAAGTTCCTGTCAATTCAAAACCATACTGTTAAAAATACGAAATCCATTTTATCACAATGTAATTAAAACAACCAACTACCAGATGTAACCCCCCTTTAAACAGAAAGAAGCACATAATACAAGATACATATAAAACACGTAATTATTTGATAATGCAAAATAACAAACCTTACAGAACGACATCAGCCGATGATCAAACAGGAAAACATTTTACCTTTTACAAACACGTGGCTTCGCAGGATAACCAACATGACAACTAGACAAAGGAAGTATGGAAAGCAGGCCGGGAAACCCTAGAGGACGAGACCTTACGCGACGTTGTAGGGAAAGAAACGTGAGAACATTAACCCTTTGTCCAATTTATTTAACATATAGAATTGAATCAAGGTATGAAGTGCACTAGGTTAGATAACATCATTAATTTAAAAATAAATCAATTCAAACCACGAGGTTCCTATCAGTGTTTCTCTCAGGAAAGTGAATATTTACACAAAGTTACAATGACATTTAAATACGTGAGCATAATTTCGATGTTGAAACTTACAATGAAAATTTAAAGGGGACAATGACCTAATTAGAAACATCATATAAGGCAAGTTGAAAAATGTTACAAGAGAAGGGAACAACAGAAATTAAATTTAGCGCAGAGGCCTATAGAGAGGCAGTCCTCCTAATACACATCAGTGAGGGACGCAAAGCTCGACAGGTGTGCACTAAATTGATACGGAATTACTGGAGGCAACTCGGAAGAAAAAGAAATTACAGTTTACATATTCACAAAAGATTTATAAAATGTATTGCCTCCAAAATAAAGGGTATGCCTAGTTGACGAACTACGGCATTACAAATCAAAAGCGGTGAAAACCAGGGTCTAAGGCAAACTCCGAACGAATGAATTTACATTTTAAGTTTACACTTGAGAACAGAAAACATGCTTACCCCGGGATGGCTGGAGCCGGTGAGCGGACCACCTTACAAGGTTCGTCCGATCGTTACGACGTACGAAAACCAAAGACGCTCTTGCTAAGGAGCCAAAAAGCTGGAAATTGGGAAATACTCAAACAGCCAATCAGGGAAGCTACCTATGTTTCGATCCGAAATTAGTTTTATTTTCACCAATAGAATTATAGCACCAAATATGGTAATGTGGGAAAATCATTCTAGAGATTTCGATTGCGATCGAAGCCTGCACGTGGCACTACAGGGTGATGCAAAAAATGGGTTACGAAAACAATATTACTGGAGATCTCCAATATCAATGTCAATGATAAGTAAATAATTATCTCTTCAGTGTGTCCTGAAAATACTTTAAAATACAACTTCATCAAAAATAAAACACAAATTTTTACATAATTTTTACAACAACAAAAATTTAGTCGAATTCTTCAAAAAATGTTAGTTCTTTAGTTTCTTTTGTGAAGTCAAAAATGATTCCGCCAACTATCAACTCACCACCGGTGACAAAATAACGTCAAGTGGCCTACAGCTAGAAAGATAAAGTGCACCACACCGCGACCAGTTGACCTTCGCCACAACACAGGCTGTACGGGAGAGTGAAGGCAAGAGAGAGAGAGAGAGAGAGAGACATGTAGTCTTCCCCACAATCACTGCAAGGTCGTCTGCGCCAAAAGCACACCGGCGTGAAGCCGGAGTGCAAGCGCGCCCGGAGTGCTGTTTGGCTGCCTCTGCTATAGAGGGTACTTCAACTATGGTATCCGAACTGAGGACCAGTTCAGGATGGACGTTCTTTTTGCTGCCAAAAAGTTCATCCATCTCTTCAGCGTACTCAAATACTTTTCTTCCACTCCTTGTTCCGTTCTTATTGTCCACGTATTTCTTGTAATTCCGGTCTAAAACCCTCCACCTGTTTTCACACTTGTGCTCCCTGATGTTGTTCTTCGTTATCATGGACAGTTCCTCCGCAATTGTCTTCCACATTGTCCTCATGGTTCTCATTTTGACAGAACCCACCTCTTTTCTGTGGTTTTTGAACAAGTCGATTAGCAGCGTTGTGGTATTGACGTCCCAGGACATCACAACTTCCCCTCCATAAAAGTCTCGGGAACCTTTGAGTTGCTCGTTGGTGAGGCGAGTGGCGAATCCCCAACCTAGTATGCTCGCAGTTGGGCGAGGTCGTTGAGGCTGCGGCGGGACCTGTGCTGGTGCTCTAGCGCGATCACGCACACCCTCAGCTCCCTTCTCTGCTTCAGGGGGCAAGTTCGCATCTCCTCCCGCAGATTGTTGAATTACTTCAACTGGGCGTAAGGCTTCGGGGAGATCCCATTCCCGAGGCGCGATCGCTGGATTCCGCGTTAACTCCTTGTCAGCGATAATCCGCGCCGAAGCGACTCCAGGGGGCAGGAAGTTTTCATATAGAAAATGTGTTCCCACACGGTCGAAGAATCCAGGGATGCCGTCATAGCGGCGTTCACCAGGAAGTCTCGGGGCTACGAATCTGTAGCGCACACCGGTGGGATCCTCGAAAACTGCTAAGCCTCGAAGATAAGCATTAATGGGCTCATGCACAAGATAATCTCCAGAGACGAGGAAAAACGCAAGAGCTCTCGATCTTCTTCATCCCCACGAACCTGCTACGCAGGCGTAGCGGGGGGAGCGGTGATGCTCCCACGTGGCGCGGCCCAGGTGGCGGATAGAGGGGTCCTAACCGGCGGACTTGAGGGAAATAAAATACCTCTCGCGGACCAAACACACACCCCCTGTGGGTGGGGGAGGCCGACGAATAATACACCCACGGTATCCCCTGCCTGTCGTGCGAGGCGTCTAAAAGGGGTGACCAAGGGATGAATGAATTAGAACCATGAAACTACTCTTGATTCGTACCATCATGCGGGGAACACCATGGGTTGCATGTACTTGCGAGTAGTATCACTAACATGGTACGAAATATGTTTGTGATTCGTTGCAGTAAAAAGGCTGGCCGGGTGGATTCCAGTCTCCGTGCGTTGTACCCATGTGGGCAACACCGCGGGTCTGGGCGTAGCCTGTGAGTTGTACCACTATATGAGCGACACCGTGGGTCTGCGTTGCCTGCGATTAGTACTCGCTATGTGCGGAACACCACGGGGCCCTTGGGACCGGCACCCGTGACTAGTACCCTAGGTGAGGAAACTCATCGGTTTGCGTTGGCTGTGGGTGACGCCCTTGTGTGCGAAACACCATAGGTCTGCGTTACCTGTACGAAGTACAATACTTGTGAGTAGTACCATATTTTGTGGAACACCGTGAGTCTTCGCTACTTCTGATTAATAACCCAACATGACACATACCATGGTTCTATTTTACTCGCGACATGTACCATTCTGTGGGGCCTTAGACGTGGATTTTGCACCCCTTTAGACACCAAGCATCATTATGCTTTATAAGTGATTCCTTCGTCGGTAATAATGTTATTTTCGTTCTCTATTGAATCCGATCCACTGGTTTTTTTTGTTTGTTTGTTTTGTGTTTTGTTGGGTTCCTGTGCATCCATTCATTCTTCATGACATTTTTTTGTTTTTATTTTGGTCAGTGGATGCCTTTGTAATTTTTGTTCTTTCATTTCGTACCATTAGGGGCCGATGACCTTCGATGTTAGGCCCCTTAAAACAACAAGCATGATCATCATCATTAAACGACGTCGCACATCTACTTCTTCTTTTCTTTTCAGCGCTAGCCATAGTTCAACGTTACTAATCTCTGCGATCAAATAACGTCAAGTGGCCTACAGCTAGAAAGATAAGATGCACCACACCGCGACGTGAGGCCGGAGTGCAAGCGCGCCCGGTGTGCTGTTTGGCTGCCTATGCTGTAGACGGCACTTCAACTATGGTATCCGAACTGAGGACCAGTTCAGGATGGACGTTCTTTTTGCTGCCAAAAAGTTCGTCTATCTCTTCAGCGTACTCAAGTACTTTTCTTCCACTCCCTGTTGCGTTCTTATTGTCCATGTATTTCTTGTAATTCCGGTCTAAATCCCTCCACGTGTTTTCGCAGTTGTGTTCTGTGATGTTCCTCTTCGTTATGATGGACAATTCCTCCGCAATTGTCTTCCACATTGCCCTCATGGTTCTCATTTTAAAAAAACCCACCTCTTTCCTGTGCTTTTTGAACAAATCGATTAGCAACCTTATGGTATTGACGTCCCAGGACATCAGAACTTCCTCTCCATAAAAGTCTCGGGAACCTTCACCCGATGTCCCCGCTGTTCCCTCGTGGATAATTAGGAATTCACTTAGGCCTGAAGGTGGATTGAACAGAAAGTTAACATTCTTTTAATTCTGTAATTCTAGTAAATATTGGTGTATTTTAAAAGTGATTTACTGGTAGGCTTACGGAAATGTCATTAGTTGTAATAAATCATACAATTGTGCTGTTCATTTATGTATCGATCTTCCGATTAATCTACTGTTAAGGCCGGTATTACACTGTGAAAGATCTTTCTTACTATTTTGATCAATTAATTTCACCAAATATGTAATGCCATGTTGTAATCAAAGATAATGTTATACACTGCGTCAAATACTGTATCTTGGAAATATCCACATTACACAGTTTCCTTTATCTTATTTGAGTGCGGATTATTTGCTGTTGTTGCAGAATCCAAAATAAGCAGAGGGTCAGTTCACGCTTCATCTTCATCTTTCTGCCACCTCGCTTCTTGTTCGTAATGATATGAATAATAATAATAATAATAATAATAATAATAATAATAATAATTGTTACGGGGTTACCCGTGGACCAGCAGATGTGAAAGGAGGTGCCGGGGGGAAAGGATCTAACTACAAATTCATGAATTGATTTAAAACTTTAACAAAGGTTATATTTCTTTAGGATTCCAGAAATCAACAACAAAACTTTAACAACTTTTCACTTAGTGAGATAACAATGACATAGCAATTTAAACACAAGGCTTAGAAGATCCAGGATTTTAGAACTTTAACGCATTTGGGCTACAAGCCCCTAGTTTTACAACTTTCGAGTTCCCGGTTCAAAAATTACAAAAGAGTACAATTTTATACTAGGGCAGAAATCCCTCAATATATGGAGCGTTTGCTCTCAACATACAACATCCAGCCTTCAAGAGGCATTCAGTAATCTTACTTAGAAAAAAAAGAGCTAACAGGCTCTCAGTTTTCAAGCCTATTCAAGGCAACACCAAAAATGTCTTACACCTTTTGGCCTTCCATGGCCCAACTTACAAATGAAACAGGGGTATCTCGTGCCCAACCTATAGGGCCTTCGTGTAAAATAAATAACAGATAAATATATGGCCCGAACACCAAATGAAAGGAGGCGAATGCTTGCGCTCCTAGATATGAACACTTAAAACCTAAGGGGCACTAGGCCGATGAAACAGGGGCTATTCCCAAACTATGGAGGTGACTCGTATAAGAAAGAAATTTAAGACATTACGGAAAGGAAGAAAACCAGTTACAAAACGCAGTTACCTCAACCCAACATGAAGGGGAGCTCGAGAGGGTACATCACTCTCTATCCCGATTCACAGTTATTACATAAGCCGACAGAAGTTACATTTACAGAAAAGGAGGTTACATAGTTAAAGTTTCGGACCTATAAAGATATTAAACGGCCATTACCTTGCTGAAGAACTGCTGCCTACTGAAAGAGGCGCCTCCTGCTTGACACACACACACTAAGTTAGATGACGATCAAACGGCCAAGAGACGTGAAAAACCGTAGTTTATAAACCCTCGGGGAAAGTTCGAGACCTTTCAGTAGTGAGTCTGGACGGGAGCTGCAACACGGACCAATCAGAGCGCACGGGCTTTGCAACAGGGGCCAATGAGAGCGCAGTGTTTGTGGGTGTCCAATGAGCGTGCATGTTTGTGTGGGTGTGGGGGAGGTGTGTGGGTGTGGGGGTTTAGTCTTGGTGTGAGGTCGTGCTTTATATGGTGATGTTGGGAGGAGCCTGCGTGTTGGCAAGTGCTGTGTGTGGGGGAGGATGATGGATGGTTGACAGTTTGGTGTAATTAATTATGTTAATGAGCCTTGGCGGCGGCGGCCATACTGTCTTGGAGTCGGAGAAGGGGGCACGGCGGCCATGCTGTCTTCTAAGAGGGGAAGGAGAGATCGTTGATGGTAAACAAGAGCGGCATGTGTTTTTGTGGTGAATAAAATATTCGCCTCCCGAGTTCGACAGATTCGAACTTTATGCTGTGTGCATATTTAATTAAGCTATTTTTTTATTTCTGCTTCGTATCTACTGGGGATTCGAACCTCGCGCAGTGTGCTTTATACAAGTTATCGCAGCTTCTTATCCGTTCGAGCTAAGGAGGCGAACAAGGTGTGGGTGATAAGTAGGAGGTCTTAAAGTTGTGAAGGTTGGGGAGACAATAGATGGTGGTGGTGATGGTTTAATTTTTAAGAGTTGTTACTGTACCGGGCGGTACTGTGTGGAGATGAGAAGAATGCACGAATGAGGAATGTGGTCTGCAAGCACGAACTTCCTGTTCTGCCCAGACAGATCGGCTCTTATCTGCTCTTATCTGCTACACGAAAACATTGACTCACACTTTGCAGTTTTCTGGATTACAACTGACAAGAGCGAAGAGCTACTAGTAGAAGTTAATATAAAGTCATCTGGGTAGTAGTATTGTAGTATTTATTAATGAACATAACAGGCGTTCAGCCCCGAATACATGTTCACAATAATAAATAAATAAATAAATAAATAAATACTAACTACTGCTACTGTACACCTTGGCCGTGCCATGAAGCCCGTAAGATACTCCGGAAATGTGACCTAAAAAGTTAGGTCACCACGGTAGTCATCCTCCGTCTCTTCATGCCACGTCCAGCAACTCCCCTGTCTAATTCTAAATTCACACTTAAGCCACCCTACTCCTCCAACAGAAATTTACAAACAAAAATAATAAAACATCCATAACTAATAAAATTAATAAACGTCCTAACAACCAACTGGCCCACGGTTAAATCCCTCGAGGAACCGTTAGCCCCAGCACATAATTTAATATATAAATATTTCTTACTCTATTCCTTATTGCTGAGCCCAGCATACCTTACCTCCTCCGCTGTGACCATGTTTACATTATTTCGCTGGTGTTGCAACTTTATCCTTGCTTTCGCTCTTACGTCCAACACTCATCACGTAACCTTATGCACTCAGCATTTTTATTGTTCCCTGACCTAATCTCGATCAAACTACTGCAACAACATTCCACAATTGCATACCAACCCGCCATAACACTACGTTTGCCAACCTGCATTCCTCTTTCAAACTCCACCTACTATACAGAAATGGAAAAGAAAAATAATACACCTGCACCTCCACACTGATCTCTCTCAACACTTACCTTAAATGCCATCTCTCCTTCTGTCATTACATAAATCCCTCTCACCACCACATTTCAATAGATCTCTCTCAACACCAAAAACCAAGCGCTATTAAAATCACCTCTCCGACTCCAAAAATTCAGGAATAAATAATCCATTTAACAACCAAACCATCTTCACTTACAAATACCAAAACTCTCTCGTACCATCACTTCCTCTTCACCACATTTCAACCTCCACCTTCATAATTCTGCTCCCTCTCAGCACTCACATATTATAGCAGTAAATAAACATCCACCATCCACGTTTTAATACCCCCAAATACCACTTCAGCCCCATCTCATCGGCAATGAATAACAAATACCAATCACGCACATACCAGCTCCTCTCCACCATCACATTTCTTTGTCCTCTCCATACCAGACACCAATACAATAATACCATACCACCACTTCTCCAACACCACATTTCAACCCTATAACATATCATAACTTAACATATACCACCTCTTCTTCCAACACCACATTTCAGCCCTAGCACACACTCGTCTACCATCAAATAAATCTCCATCTACAAATATCACACACTCATACATAATCCACCATCTTATACCACCACTTCTCCAACACCACATTTCAACCCTATAACATATCAATACTAAGCCTTCAATCCTTCCAACACCACACTTCAGCATACCACCTCTACTCCTTCTACACATACACTCACCTTCTGCCATCCACCATCTTATACCACCACTTCTCCAACACCACATTTCAACCCTAAAACATGTCATAACTTCCTCAATTTACCATACACTCATACTCATCCTATTACCCATCATAATTACCTACTGAAAACTCCATCTTCTACCAAACCAAAATTTACAAATAGCCAAATTACATTACTACATCTTCATACTTTTCCAATACCACATTTCAACATCTACAAATACCACCCACTCATATACCATCTCATTCAATACAACTTACTCATGAGTACACCACCACTTCTCCATACCTTTCCAACACCACATTTCAACATATACCACCTCTACTTCCAACACCACATTTCAGCCCTAGCACACACTCGTCTTCCATCAAATAAATCTCATACCAGACACCAATACAATACAAAATGATAATCAACTCACCTCTCTCCAGCTCCAAAAATTAAATAGCCATACCAGACACCAATACAATCATACCACCTTCCAACTCCCACGAAATCGGCCGTAAATAAACCATCTCAATACCAAACCGTACATAATACCAAACCATACATCACCTAATCATAAATACTAAGCCTTCCATACTTCAGCTCCAAATATCAACAAACTGCCGTCCACCATCTTATACCACCACTTCTCCAACACCACATTTCAACCCTATAACATCTTCATACTTTTCCAACACCACATTTCAACATCTACATATACCACCCACTCATATACCATCACATTAGATACAACTTACTCATGAGTACACCCTCACTTCTCCATACCTTTCCAACACCACATTTCAACATATACCACCTCTACTTCCATCACCACATTTCAGCCCTAGCACACACTCGTCTACCATCAAATAAATCTCCATCTACTAATACCATACACTCATACATCATCACAACATTCAAAATATCACTTCATCTTCACCTACAAATACCAAACACTCATTCCTCAACACTACATTATTTACTTACTCGCTATATTATTGTTTTTTGCTTCTTGTTACAATCTATTCTTACTTCTAGTATTTATCGACCTCTCGTCCTCTGTATCCTCCATCCCTTTACGTACTTTTCCCCATATGTCTTTTAAGCTCTTACTTCTGACTTTACTCATAATTTTTTTACCTTCCTGTCGATCTGTCTCCTCTTGACCTTTCTTGTTCACTACACCACTGCACCCTGCTCTCACCGCTTCTTGCTGCTCACCCCCACTCACCCCCTCACTATTTTGGACTTCTGAATCCACCTTCCCTTGTCCTTTCTTGCTCACTGTACCACTACACTCTACTCTCCCAGTTTCTTGCTGCTCACTCTCACCGTCCACTTCACTATCTTGATCTTCTGTCTCCCGGCTGCACTGCCCATTCTCTTCTGAGATGCTCTGCTCTCCTGCCACGTCCCTCCTCCTCTTCTTTTCTTCTTTCTTCTTCCCATCTTGCCTTGTCCTCTCACCGCCCTCCACCCTCTCGTTTTCGTCCATTTCCTTTAGCTTCGTCACTGAATGTACTCTAACCCATCGCCCGTTTGTCACCTCCAACCTCAGACCTCTTATTCGGGCCTTTAGCCCCTGGTTCCTCGCTCTCCATAGGTGCCTATTCAAGATCTTCATATTTTCACTTCCTTCTCTTCCCATGTCTCCTTTCACCCCTATTTTCAGTCCTTGTAAATTCTTGCTGTTATCTAACACAATTTCTGCCATTAAGGTTGAGAACAATTTAACCCTAATTGGTCTCCGACCTTTGATTTTACCAACTCTCTCTAGATCATCTATGTCTATCTCACTAAAGCTTATCTTCATTACATCACGTATAACTTCCACCACCGTAGATATCAGCTCAATCTTGCTCTCTCTCGCCCCTTCCTCAACTCCATATATAAATATTGCTTTTTTCAATCTCTCCTGCCTGTACCCCTCCGCTTCTTTCTTCATCTTCATCACCTCCTCTTTCAGATGTTTCACTTCCCCTCTCAGTAACTCGATTTCTTTCTCATTATTGACCACTCTCCTGCTCGATTCCTCAGTCTTCGTTTCAAGCCATTTCTTCATGTTCCCTATCTCCTTTCTCTGCTCCTCCATCATGTCCTTTATTTCCTGCACCTTATCCCATTGACACTTTTCCTGCATAACTTCACTCACAACCACCCTGAGTGCGGCCAAATCCTCCGTACTATATTTTCCACTGGTATTTGGGCCTGGGTTTACTTCCACCCCCCCAATAACCAGTAGCACTGCTATCACTGTCACCACCAGCACCGCTTCACTCATTTTCAATCCGTCCGTACTTATCACCAATCCACTCCTGGCCTCCTTCTTCTGCCTTGCCTGCCATTTCCCAATAGCGGCCCGGTGCTGTTCAATGCCGACCATGTTTACAGCACGCACTTCACTACGCAACCTCTCTCCTCGACCGCTCGAGCTAGACTCCATCTGGGTAGTAGCGGAGTTACTATGGTAACCACTGCGTTACGGGCTCTGCTGGTGAAAACCCCTTCGCCCCGTGCCTCATCGGGCATGTGCATTCTTCTGTTATCCCAATAATACACCTCCACGCCGCTAATTCAAACCTTGCGCCAGTTGAAACCCCCCTACTGGAAGAAGTCTGAACTTTGTCTTATGTGTTAATTTTCAAGTTATCCTGAAGATATCACTACTCGGAAATTTTGAAGTTTCTGAACTGTGTTGTTTTTGACGTATTTTTGTTTTGCTTGTAGTAAGAAGTGTGAACATTTGCTTCTAGAGGACACTACTGAAGAATTACAACGGTGCACCCTAGTGCGAAGTGAAAGAACTGTTTTTTTTTTTTTTGAGAAAATTTAATTTCAAAAGTTTGTTCTTTGCTAAATTTCTTTCAGTCATTGTTTAAGTTGGCAATATTAACCCTTTCTTTCCCCTTGTTTTGAATTTAGCCAATCCCGAATTTCTTTAATTAATTTTCCACCAATAACGTGTTTCTTCTTCATCTTGTGTAGGGGTTTTCTTTATCCACCAATAAAATGTTTGTGGGCGGGTGTTTTCCTTCCTGAAACGCCTCGAACTTTCTGCGAGAGTATATAAACTGCTGATTTTAGGGTCTCTGCGCCACTTCAGTAACATCTTTCAGTGTGTAAAGTACATAGCAGGGGGCGGGAAGCGCCTCTTCCTTCGGGCAGCAGTTCAACAACAAGGTAATGGCCGATTAATAACTTCTTTTCTTGCTAGCTCAGCAGTTTAACTCTCGGGGCGGGTCCGAAGCTTTTCCACCATGTAACTTTCCCTAAAATGTAAAGAATCTTTGTATTATTTCTATCTTTTAAGCTTCATATTGGGATAGAGAGTGCTTAACCCTCTCGAGCTCCCTCTCATATTGCATTGAGGTGAACTTACTTTCACAACCGTTTCTTCCTTAACGTAATGTAAATTGTTTCCTTCTAAAAGTCACCTCGTTAGTATGGGATTAGACCTTGCATTAACGGCTTAGTGCCAGGTAGGTTTTAAACAAAGTGTATTAGGAGCGCAAGTTCGCCTCCTCTCAAATTGGTATTTTGGAGGCCATGTAATTAAATTTTCTCACTTAATAGGCCTCAGTAGGTTGGGTATCGTTACCCTGTGTTTATGTCCTTAGAGGACAACTTGAAGGTGGAGTTTGGTGTGGCCTTTGATAGGCTTAACGTTTGAGAGCAGATCGCTCTTTTGAAGTTTGTTTCTGCGCGCCTCGAGGAGGCTTTAGGATGTAATTGGGAGCAAGTGCTCCTGAGCATGATTGGGGTCTTCTGCCCCTTTGTTGAATTCTGTATATCGTAAAGTTGGGCTAATTGCTCAAGAATTGTGTGTCTGGCACTCGGAGCCCCAAATCCTGTAATTGTACATTCTCGATTAGTGGTTTTGCTACTCTGTACCTGCCATTATTGTTATTTCTTGTTTTTTGCTAAGAAAATATAACCTTGTTAAATTTTAAATTCACTGTAATTTCGTAGCCTGAGACCTGTTAACCCCCCCGCCCCCCGCACCTTCTTTCACCTCTAACTACCACGGAAAACTCCGTAACAGTTACTTTTGAGTTGGGTCTGACTGAGAGGGTCGTGTGGTGAGGGGTAAAGTTACGGTAAAAATTTTGATGGTGAGAATAATAAAAGGAAAGGTCAAACATGCAAACGGAATAGTTGAACGTGGTGTTTTAATCCTAGCAGACGATGCGTGCGACAAAGAACTTGGTTACCCCCCGCCGAATTAAAAAGCCTAGTAATCACCGTCCTAAAGGTAAACCTTTATTATTAGAAGGTGAGCAGCATGTCGAACCTGCGTCTGTGTCTGGCACGCTTTTCGATGTAAAACGTGAAGCGAAGGACAAAGATAAACTTGTAGCGGCAATAAATAGTGTGAAAGCTAAATTTCGAGCCCTTCAGTCTGGTCAGAGGAGGGAACAATCACTGTTGCAGAAGACATTTAAACCTGTAACAGAACCTTTGAAGGAGCTAGTAGCGGTTGAAAAGGAGCGTGCGACGGCGGGGTTGAATGTTAACAAAAGTAGACATGTAGTGAAGGAAGAAGAAGAAGGAGAAAATGATGTTGAAGTATTAGAAGAAGGAGAAGAAGAAGATGTAGAAGATGATAATATTGATCCAGATAATGCTCAAGGTTTAGAAGATTATTTGGCTATGTTTAATTCCCCCTCTATAGCCAAAAGAGTACTAGATAGTGTGTACGGGGTTCGACGTGTAAATAATGGTTATAAAATGGGGAACAAAACGGTTGAGTTTAAAGGTTCTTCTATTCTTATCGGTGGTGTGTTGTATTTAGGTTCACGTGGTCTGTACGAACTGTTGTTTAAACGGATTCCTCAAGAAAGCTTTATTGAAGAAAAAGATCTGGAAACCTATAAAAATATTTTGAATCAAACCAATGCTCATAGACAGAGAAATAATCGGAGAGGTCGTTTGAAAGCGATTAAGAGTTACAAATACAAGTACATAATAAAACAACTCTTTCAAAAGACGCCTTCTGAGTTGGAGGACAGGTCGTGGTATGACGTTGAAGAGATATAATAAGCGCGGTGTTGACCATGTGTTTTGGAATGATCCGAATGAATTAGTAGACCGATTAAAATTACTCATAGCATCTACATCGGCTGGTCATAATAATCATCACAATGAAATAATGTCTATTGAAGAAGAGTTACGTGAGGCTGGATTTATTGTGTAATTTCTTCCTTAAATTTGTTGTATAAATAGTGCATTCTTTTCTATTCCGTTGACAGAGAAAGATGGTCACAATCAGCGAGAAGATTGCTTCTGAACTTCACCGGCAAGCACGACGTCACTACCCTCTTCGTCATGTTATTACTCGAGGTGTGGATGACTTACACATGGTGGACCTGGTAGAAATGATTCCGTATGCAAAAGAAAATCAAGGTTTTAAATATCTTCTTACCTGCATTGATGTTTACTCAAAATTTGCGTGGGCCCAACCTTTGAAGAGTAAACAAGGGAAGGAAGTAGCCCAGGTGTTGGATAAAATGTATAAAGCAAGCAGACGCTATCCGAAAAATATGCAAACAGATCGAGGAACAGAGTTTTATAATACTCACGTGAAACAATGGTTAGCCATACATCACATTAACCATTTCAGCACCTTTAGTAGTGTAAAAGCTAGTGTTGTGGAACGATTTAATCGTACATTACGTCACCGTATGTGGAAGAAGTTAATAGCACAAGGTTCATACAAATGGGTAGCACAACTTCAACAATTGTTGAAAGGCTATAGTAATACTTACCATCGAACTATTAAAATGAAACCGAAAGACGTAAAGGATAATCATCTGCTCACTACGGTCTATAATAGAATGAAACGGACGGACACAAGGAAGAAAAAGTTTAAAGTAGGAGACGTTGTGCGAATTTCTAAATTCAAACACCAGTTTGAAAAAGGTTTCACTCCTAGCTGGACAACGGAACTCTTTTACCATCGATCAAGTTCGTCAGACAAACCCAATAACTTACCTATTACGTGATTATCAGCAGAATCCTGTAGCAGGCGGCTTCTACACAGAAGAACTTCAGCGTACCAACTATCCGAATTATTTTCTTGTGGAGAAGGTGGTTCGTCGCAAAGGAAATAAGATGTTAGTGAAATGGTTAGGATTTGGAAATGAACATAATTCATGGATTTCAAAACAGAATGTTTGAAATTTTTATTTTTAAAAAAACGCACACACACACACACACAAATGTTTACACTCTTTACACAGCACTTTTCATGAGTTTAGTCTTTTTTTACGCTCTTTTCACTCGCAGTTGCACATTAAAATGTTCTCACAAACATGGTGTTCTTCTTCTTCTTCTTCTTCTTGTTGCCGCTTTTGCTGACGCTGTTCTAGCAAATGCTGGCGCATCTGCCGCGTCAGTGGAAGTCCTTGCGGTGGTGGTAGTGGCAGTGGTGGTGATGGTTGTTGCTGCTGCTGTTCCTCCTCCTCCTCCTCCTGTACTCCTTCCAGCCGAATACACGCACTCCTATACGTTTTGTATATCTCTTGCGCGGTAATCCCCCGCAAGAGAATGCATACAATGCCGTTAACGTCAAGGGGGTGAGCATTGCTCAAAACATACAGTAAGTCTATACACTGTTCGGCCGAAAGGTTCATTACTTCTGGAGTAATAGTTTCTGTAATGCAATCCGCGATGTTGGTACAATGTAACTGCGATGCATCTTGACGCATCGCAATTAAAGAATAGAGACGGTGTAAAGTTTGTCTGTAGTCTGCCATGATGGTTGCTCTGACTAATGCATTTCAAAATAAAGTGTCTTCTTTTATAGGACCATGGAGCCTTGTGGGAGGCTCTGTGTGTGTGTGGGGGGGGGGGTATTCTCTACCAGCACGTGCTAAAGACTTTATTTGTTTACAGCTTGCCATACACAGTTATTTGCCGCGCGTGCACACGTGTTAATAGAATGAAATTCAATACGCATTAGCAGCTCGCTCGGAGTAATTACCAGTCTTTCTTTCTAAGACGTCTCCTGCATATTTCTTGTAGCCTCTCTTGATATAACCACACACACACACACATGTTTATAAGATGCTGTATAATTAAACTCAATATGCAGAGGCAGCTCGCTAGGGGTAATTGCCGGTCTTTCTTTTAGCATCTTATTACTAATCATGAATTCTAAGACATCCCCTGCACGAATGCTGTGTGATTGTGTACTTGAAAGAGTAATTGTTTCACCATTAAGCGTACACGTAATGTCTTCGGGCAATGGTGACATGTTAAAGAGCTTAATTTCCCCATCATATGGTAGGAGGTATTGAGAAGCACCATTGTGAAGTGTGTATAAAACAGAAGTTAGCGTATCATCTTGAGGTGGTATGCTGTCGATGCGTAAAATAAAACAATATTCCCGCTCTCTTTGTGTTTCTAAAATGCGTTTTTCAATTGTTTTTAGTTTTTCTTGCTGGAAGCTGTGGAAACTTACTAACAAGTTAACACACTTGTTTAACAGTTCACCAATAATTGTAAGAGATGATTTAGATGCTGAAACGTGTTCTTGAAACTGACCGAACGTGACAGCATCTTCGTCATCACTACCACGAGCAAGATGAATGAGATTTTTTACATCAATCTTATCATCGAGATGGATATCTATAGTGGTAGAGAAGTGCTCTAACTTATCATGCAGAGCAAGTAATTGTTCATTTATGTTATCTAGTTGCTTAACAAGAGGATGTGTAACATGATGTAAATATTTTAAAGTAACAGCATCATCATCTTCTTGAGGCTCATGCAGATAGCCTAACCGTTTATTTTTTACGTTAATTACATCGCTATTTACCTCCAACAAATTAACATACGGTTGGAGTTGCGATTCAACTGTTTGTACTTTTTTACGCGTATCATCAGCGCTTTGTTGAAGAACAGTTAGAGTTTCATCGAACATAGTTTATAAATTGTAATACTCGGCTACATGCTGTTCTAGCATTCGTAACATATTTACTGCTTGCAACTCTAGTGCTTTTATTTGAGCTGTATCCACAGTTTTGTTCACAGCATAACTTTCTAAATGCCCCTTAGAGATGGCATCAGAAAAATCTTTAGCTTCTCCAAGATTGCTTACTCTTTTATGCTTGACGTTTAATGCACCTTCAACAGTTGTTGAATCAATTATTGCTGTTTGAGTACGAAGTTCTGTTTCAAGAGCACAGAGTTTAGTTGTTAGACGTGTTTCTAAATCATGTTTTGTGGTAGTTAAAGAGTTGTGAAACTCATTAAAACGTTCTTTTACTCTTTCTTCCAAGCAGTTTATATTTTCTTTGCTTGCTGCATGGTGGGTTTCGAAAAACGCTTTAGTTACAACATCTTGCGAGTCAACGGGGTCTGCTACATCCATTAAACGTGTTGTGTTGAATGTAATGCCATTTTTATCGGGGATAAAACGACAATTATTGGTATTTTTAATGTTGTTGCAACCTTATCAAGAAAAGCACCAAACAACAACGAAAACCAAACTCAATACTTACCATAAGGGCAGTAGCACCAAATACGAAGCGTGGAGGGCAAAATAGGGAGTGAAAAGGGCAGGATCTTACGTTAACATTTGACAGGTTGGCAGGTCAACATTGTTAACTACTAAATGACAGACGAAATAAAATTGTAAATAAGATGTTTACTTAAAGAGAAAAAAAACAATTCATAGCATTTATGGTTAAATAAACACTTTCTTTCAAAAAAAATAAAGGGTAAATAACTTTCTTTCAAAACACTTAACATTTAAATAAATGAACTGAATTCATTAAAACTAAATGGTACTAACTCAGACCAGTAGCAGAATTATAATACAGAAGAGGATTACAATCTTATTAACAAATGCCTTTTGTAAAAAAAAAATTATTTTTAATTTTAATATTAGACTTTAAACTTCAAGCTATACCATTGTAAATTAATTACTGGCCATAGATAATTAACTTGTTGCACCAAGGATTCAATCTTCCTTTTGTCAATCACTAGGCAATACACACCATACACACAAACCCGAAATATGTGGCAAGCAGAACCAAAATTACAAAATAACTTAAAGAAACGAACCAAAAGTTAATAACTAGGAACCAGAAAAGTATTCCCCAAATTCATACAGTATTACAAGGGGAGGAAAAAAAAAATTATGTTCCACAATGTAAAACGAACAACCACACACGCTAAAGGTCCACTAGCAACTCACGACCCAAGCTATTAAAATTTCATTTAATAATAGGCAAAGCCTGCCAAAATTTTAGCGTTTACCAGATAATAAGTATTTAGGCTAGTGACGTAACAAAACTACGTAAGAATAAGGAATGTGAGCGTTAATCACCCCGAAGTTCATGAACCGGGCAAAGAAATTTCAGATTTCTACAACCGAGGAGTACTGACATGACTAATAATAATAATAATAATAATAATAATAATAATAATAATAATAAATTATAATTACATGTATCATGAGATTAAATTCATAGAAGGTGGCATTTCCTATAAAGAATAATTTTACATAAGACCAAGATGGTTGTTAATAAATTTACTACGAGGCGGCCTTGGAACCACAACAATGAGCACATGAGATAAGACCGAACGCGGGAGATATCGGCAAGAAAGGACTACATAGCAACATGACACAATTCGGAAAATCACACTAAATACGATACAATCAGAGTACGCATTTCAAAATCAGAGAAAACAGGCAGAGAGAGAAACACACCGAGCAATAATAATAATAATAATAATAATAATAATAATAATAATAATAATAATAAAATAACAATACGAACAACCAAAACAATACGCACACCGTATATGGAGCAGAAAACCAAAAACGTACAACAATCTCAATAACAGCAAGGAAGGAATGACATAAAGCACATATGCTCACCGCGAGTTTCCAATTCGCCTTGTAATTAAATTTACATATCACTTTTACATGAGAATTTTATCAATAATGATTTAAATTTTCCAGTCGGCTAGTAAATTTCCAAATACCGGGTATAGAGTTCAAATTCAATTCACACTACATTGGCGATAACTCGAGGTAGGCCTAAAATTAAATAACAGTGATAACGTTGGTTCGTTAACGGACAAGATAATGTTTTTGAAAATTCCAAGACGACGGTTGTAAACAATGTCTCCTCCAAGTAATCCACTGAAGTACGCGTTGCTCCAAGATAATTTTTGAATAAATATTACTTACATGCTGGTGGTTTTATATCCAAATTAGTGCAATCCTTTATCACAACTTACACCAGACACATGTTTTCAGAGGTAACCAGCCTGCCTTGGCACGCAGGCTCACAGTCAACACTCACATAGTAGAAATAAAAGAATCACCAAAATACAAAGTTACTATCACTAGTGGAACATAACAAGACAGAAAACGTATTCAGGCCATTGCCTATTCTCTCTCCTGTCTAACCCGGACTATCTAACTCCATTTCGCCAGTCTTCAAAGTCTTTTAAGGAACAAGGCTAATGGCGTCCAACTCACTGCTCGGTCAGAACAAGACTACTTGCTCGCTAGTTGACGAGACAGCAAAACAACTGCAGAGCGCTCCCTTCAAGAGAGACACTACGCATGCTCAAGTCAAGGATTAGCTTATTGGGCCAATAAGGAAAATCAAAATTATTGACGTAATAATGGATTTTAAATGCATTTTAAATACCCACAGTACCGGCACATAATTTAACGGCAGTTCAACAATGGCCGATAATTGCAGATAAAAGTCCCCACACACAAATATACATGTCCAACAAATGAGGGTATCGTAAATTATTGTCTCAGTTGTTTCGCATATCAGATTGAAGTATTTCTACATCTGATGGCAACATTTGATGTTTATCAAACAACATTTTAAAATCATCGATACAAGCACTGTACTCTTCTAGATGACGCTTAGTAACAGCATCGTTTGGCTCTGCAGGTTCACCTAAACCTCTTATTACCTTACCACCCATAATAAGTTCATTTTTTGTGAGCTCTAGTGAGGACCAAGTTTTAGTAAAACTGCTCAAATTTTGTTCTAGTTGTTGTATGGTTGTATTTAAATCTTGAATATGGCTGTAGAAAATAGCATCGTTTGCTTCTACAGGTGAACCAACATTGATCAATCGCTTGCCTTTTATGTCTGTGACACTTAGAGCAATTAAAGGCATAATTACCCCAAGTGACAGCACCAAGTGTCTGACCGTGTACCAAAGGCACGGTTCAGATACGTGGAAACGTGCTAGACAAAGACAAATAAAAGGAGAAAGGGGGACTTACCATTAGAAAATAAAACAGGGCCCACAAAGGAGCGGATAAAATACACCTGGTCATATCAAATTATCACCCCTTTTAAAGGAAAACACCACCACCTTGGGGAACAAGATATTTAATCAGCAAAATTAAGTAATTGGACAAATAGGAATATCCTCGCTGGAAAATAATAAAATTAAAAATTTAAAAATATTTAAACTCAAACCAAAACCCTACGATCGACCGTTTATAAAGAAAATAATTATTTAGTTCTTGAAAGACTTAGCAAGATAATGTAGATTTATGAAACCCCTCACCAACTCTCAAGTTTTCTTACAACCAAAGGTTTTCTTTGTACAGTACAAAAGTTTTTTTTAACATCCTTTCAACCGTGAGAAACAACCTTGACAGAAACAGTTTTTGATATTGATACTGAAAACCCCTTTTTAGGATGTGTCAAACGACCCCCTGCAAGGATAGGTAGGTATTACGTGCACTTTTCAAGAAATTAAAATAATAATAATAATAATAATAATAAGCACCGAAACACCGGGAGGAAAAATGAACAGAAGGTAAAATTAAAATCTCAAAGAAAAATTAAATGGACCAAGGAAATTCGCGGAGAAGGAAGAATTCATCATCGGCACATCAAATACAAATCATCAATCCCATCACAACAACATCAACAACATTAGCATTCCCATGGCAACGACAAACAATGGGTCAAGGGAAGGAAGGGGCCAATCACAGGCCGCAAACAACAATAGGCGAAAACTAACAAAGGACCAAGAAAACAGACGCAGAAAATAACCCAAAACCCAAAAGGAAGAATAAGACTAAGTTAAATTAAAATAAAATTAACCAGAGAAGCGAGAAAAAAAAGGAAACCGGGACATACTGTACACGTAACACCCACATCCCTGAAGCGACTCGCTTGTTAAATTATTCCAGTAAAATGATAGCCTTTATCACAAAACCTTTAGGCCTAGAAAAGTCATTAATAAACGCTAGGTTACCCAATTACATTTTCGAAGAATCCAAAACGTTCTTTCACACAGTACGCAAGCCCCAATTTAACAGACATAATTACACATGCTATAAGTTCCAATTAAGAAGCCGAAAATTTGAAATTCCACAAGGCAAGACTTAGTCTTTAGATGACGCCAGTTGCATAGTGTCGCACACACTTTCTTCACATAGGAAAATTTTCGGGTCTTTCACCAAAAATCAGTAAAGGTTTAGTTGCAACAACACTTACAGTTTCATCCAGTTTGAAGGTTGTGAGGACGGCTTCGGTAGTATATGCTACTTACTTACTTGAAGAAAAACATAACATGCAAATTCCAGACGAGGAATAATAAACCAGAACAACTTGCAGAAATCGCCAGGGCAAAAGCCCTACGTATGTAACCTTAACCAGGCTCGAACATTTTCGGAGAAATTATCTCCTTAGGGAGAGAGAAGCCACACACGTTCATCTCTTCCTTTTCACCAAACAGCAATGGCGACTTCCCGAGATTCCGCAGTGCACGGCCCCAACGATCACATGTGCGCAGAGGCCAAGCCCCTGAGTGGTAACGTAGCTCGCGAGGTAGTACATACCTACGACACCAGAGTGCAGGAGAATACAGTCAGGCACAGATAGGACGTGCATACAGACAGCCGGGCAATAAGTTTTGAAAAGAAGAAGTAAAGAAGCGGCGAACCACTTCTAAGGACACAGTTTTTCCACAGCCATGAGGCCAGTTTCGAAAATATTTCCCAAGAGGGAAAAATTGTTACGCAGGTAACAGTCTCCCTCCCCGAAACTTGACATGTCCAACACATGTTTACCATCATAAGGCGGTGGTCTTGAAGCAAACAAAGTTTTTGGTAGAATAGTCCGAATGTGAAAATGACCACCAATCGCCAGCCTCAGTTTATGCACCACCTGCAGAACGAGCCCAACAGTCACTAAGGACCCAAACACATGTGATTTAAATTAAAGAAACAGTACAGTTCACTTAGACGACACCAAATGTCTAGCCACTTTCAATAATAATGAAGTTCCATGCACCAAACTGTGCACACCCAAGTCGCAGGCAAATTATTAATGGTCCAGATCACAGGGAACACTTATTCTCTAGATTTCTTGCTAAACTTTAATGCGAACTATTATCTTCCGCAAGTTCGTATGCGTCATCTGATCGGAGGTTACGCTACCTTGTGGTACATACACACCTTTAGGTAAAGTTCATAACTATTTGCTTTCAGAACATTAGACCTTCTAGGTCTTAACTGCACCAGATCACATACCTAGACTTAAATTACTACATGTTTGTTAAATTTGTAATATTATAGGACTTGCGTTAGATAAGAAACGCCTTCATTTGGTTTCCACCCTTTGGTTTGGATGGTAACGACAACCCCAAAAAGGAAAAACGCCCAGAAAGGGAAGGGAAGAGAGAAAACAACATTGGTGAGCGTAAAACACAATCACAAGGTCCAACCGGAAAATACTTAACCTAACCTTAAACTAGATTAACATGACTTAAGATTACGGTATGGCACAGGAACAGAATACGATAATTATTTAAACAATCCATCCCCAAAAGCCAAATTACATTACATTTAAGGTATCATGCCAACAAAAATATATAGGCAAGGATACAATTTTCAATACACAAGGAAAACAATAACCTAGGAAACCAAGATGGTTATTTCCACAAAACACCTTTCAATGCATACAACCAATCCTACCAGGATGGCTACGCAATAACGTCACCATTGACAAACAGAAACCAGGAGGCAACTTTACATAGAAAGAACAACTTACAGACAAGCACCAACTCAAGGGTGCTGAATAATTGCCATAACAGAAATGCTAAGAGAAACTCCCTTCCATACATAATATTACGAAACCAAGACCCAGAACAAGGAAAAGGATGTTGAAAAACGTTACACAGAACTACAAGTTAACTAAGCTTACAATCACCCTTAAGTTAAATTTAAAACGGAATAGAACCACCAATCAGAGAGCCAGTTAACAAGACTTAAACCCTTTAAGTACATGCCCAAGGACAAGAAATAAATTTAGCAATAAATCAATTTTAATACCACGTATACATACCATGCAAAACCCAAATAAACAAGAAACAGGATAGGATATAGTTAACCCCTTTTATTACCATGAAGAGAACTTCCAGAAACCGGATACTAGGTAAGGATCAAAATTCATCGGTTACAGTAAATAATTACACAAAACAAGATGAACGCAGAGGCTGCAGTTGGAGACTTCAAGACCATACAGAACACTCACAACCTAGGGAATCGTGTCACCAGAAGTTGGAGACAGAAGGCAGTGAAGACTGTGAAGTCCATGCCGTAATGACAAACAACCAACCACCACCAATTCCGATTGACAGGGTTCCGCCATTGCCATTACCCACATCCAATCCAAAACATAACCAAAATGTTATTTCATAGTTCACATACAGTAGATAAATGCATCATGATTACGATGAACTCCCGGAATTATCTTCTTCAGAAGAAAATTAATTTGCAAGTTCTTGGGTATTTTCTTTTACCATAATTATATCACCTCTTTACCAGAACATGTTTCAGTTAACGAAAGGAAAATTCCCAAACATCAATTTTAAACCTTTTGAGATAGTAAAAGAGAGATTCTCAATCTTAATATCAGTTTTATATATCGAGTTCCCATTTACCTACTAAGAAATGCAATCTTCTTGTTTCAGAATCAAGATAAACGAAGATTACCACTCGAAAAGGAAGGAATGGAAGGGAGCAAGGAACAGGGAACAAGAAAGGATCATAAATAGGTGTATGCAGAACTACATGATACCCAAGATCCAAGTATTAGCTTTAATTTAAATTTTTAACTTGCGCTCGATTGAACAAGGGCCCGAGTATACCACAAAAATACCCCAAATAATGCATAACACAAGCAAAACCAAGGTAACCAGAACTAATTCCAACAAGTAGAACAGAACAGAGGCTGATCTTCAACACAGCGAGCTCGCAAAATTCCAAATTTCACAAATACACCAGAAAAGATGCAAATGAATATCCAACAAATGAGGTTCAACATTCCATATACACCATGCATAACCAAGATGAACAAGAACAAGGAGAGGCAACCAATACACAATCAATTAGCAAAGTTTCAGGTAAGCGAAAATAGGATATAAAATATGGAAAAATCCAAGGCTAAAAAGGTAAACAAATTCATAGCAAGGGAAGAGTAGGCAGGATCGGTTGGAGACCTCTTAAAGCTCATTTAGATGGAGGGTACGCGTTTCAGTTTGTCATCAACAACAGATCAACCAACAAACACCAAGCTACCAAAACTTACAGATCAAAATTAAGTACAACACAGGACCATAATTAGCTCCATGGAAGCAACAGGACAGAAATAGGGACAGGAGAAACTCAGGAGGGAACAAAATCTGGAATCAGGTAACTAACCTACTGCATGGAAACATAATCACAATTCATTCCACAAAGGGACACCCAATCAAATTAAAAGGAAATTCAAAACGTCAGATCAGAAGACCCCAAAAGGAAAATAACGAGCAGTGACCAACACAGCGTACACCACCGGTTACCCAATAGGGTCTCAGCATTACCTGGTCTATAAATACGTGACTTTCCGATCACACTGTCGCTCTACAGCCAACAGGTGCCTCCCCCTATCTCCCAGGGGAGCAGGCAAATAAAACATAAGTGGAGGAATACGAGGGAAGTCCATAGAAAATGCTCACAGAAGCATGAAGAAGGCAGATCTCAACTAATAGACCCCATAATCTATTAGCAGGAAGATTCCAGTACCGACTAAGAGAATCCTAATCCGTCCCATACCAGAGTAGCAAACTCAAAGCGCGGTAAGATGATCAACACCAATGTCAACAGACACCAAAGAACCACTGAGAGAAGAACACCATACAGTGGCAGATAAAATTTAAAATGAGCATTACAGAAGAACCAAAAACAGATACGATGACATCAGATCAACCAGAAATGCAGGGCGACAGGAAATGAAGGAACCAGGAAACACGAAACCAGCAAGTTACAACAAGGTAAGATAGTTCCAAACGAGAAGTAAATTCATGCGAGGGGTAATTCCCAAATCTACAGAGGCACAAGGTAAAACATCAAGGCAACACATTGCCCATACCTGACATGCCATAACCACAATTGCACACACTACAATAATAATAGTAAAACCATAATGACTACCCCAAGCCACGTGTTAGCCCTTAAAGGGATAAAAGGAATACACCATCCTCAACAACATGCTCAGTAATCAATATGCAAATCCCAAAATCAAACTTACGGTACCGTACACTTTCCTTCAAACACAGGATCACGAACAAACCATTACAGGTTAAAACGAACTCAGTCCTCAGGTGTTATGACCCTACTGCATCACTCAACTCCAAAACAATAAGTAGATAAGGTAGAGGGTTGCATAGAACTCACAACTCGAAATGGAACTAGGCAAATAAGGATAGGTTGAATGAATTTTGCACAAGAAATATACCTAGACACATAATGACTTCAACAGGGTACCAAGTCAGATATGCCGAGAACTACCAAATACAAGAACCTCCATATATGATCAAAATTTACATCAGGATGACAACAAGGTCACAAATTTCAGACAGAACGAGCTAGTTTAATAATTCCACCATAAACAATTCATCAGCAGGAACACCTGAGGCAGGCCGCACCGTACAAATACTTCCAACCAGGTAACGAATACAACCGATAATAGGGTACCAAACACAATGAAACAGAGAACCACATGCAATCAATAGTTAGGAAAAGGGTAAACAAGCAAAGACACTAAAATGTCCAGGCACGTGGCCAACAAGTCACCAACCCAATCACCGATTAACAGAGTTCAACTATAGCCCATAACTACCCAATAACAGATGACATAATGTAACATGCCTCCGTCCACCACCTAACGACACACCAAACGGACACCAACAGCAAGACAGGGTAAAAATGGAAACCACTCATGCAAAAGGCACAGCAAGTCTCGCAGCTAGCTCAGATCAGCAATCGCACAGCAAACATGGAAACACATCACCACCAACTGGTTAAATAAAACATAAATGATGACTTCCAAGTAGATATAAGGCTCTACACTTTAAAGTCAAGTTCCGCTCGGGACTAATGGTAACCAAACAAGGTTAGGAAACATTTACCAGACAAAGTAAAGGTAAAGATTTTCGAGGTAACAACCGGCCCAATGTAAAGAAACATCACAGGCAGGATTAATTTCAAAGTTCAACAATCATCAAGAATTAAGTACTCGAAAGAAACAGGTACAGGCATGCACACAATCCCATTTAGGCCAAAGTAGGTAGTAAGGCATAATTTCAATCGCACAGAGCAAATAACAGTAACACATACATGCCAACCACATAAACCAGGAAAAGTTTAAAACGGGTTCAGAGACACTAACGATGGGAGGATACGATGAAATGCCAAACAGTTCAGCAGTGAATCACACCCATACAGACGAGGCACAAGGTAGACATGCCAATAGATAAGGTACATGCAAGGTTCACACGCTATTAGCAACACAGTAGGTAAAATCAACAACGATAGTTTCTCGCAGAATGATTTTAGCACGGTCGAAGCATCATGTCAGGTAAAATAATAAGAATAACAACAAACCTGGGAAGCAATATAAAACGCCAGGACAGATAATGTAATAAGTTCCCAGAGTACAGGTCAACGATCATAATCCAGAAAAACAAATAACGTCACACGCAACATATCCGAGCAAAAGCTATAACTCGATTAAACGCAATTAATTCCATAACCACAGATTAAATCATTTTCGCAGGTAGAAACTGAAAATACTGAACAAATAACCACCAAGAAAATCACAGAGCACACGGCAAACTGTGGTACACTCGTAGCCCAAAGCCAATCGATTCGTGCTCAAGTGTCGGTCATTTCACAATTTTTAAGATAAATGATAATAAATCCAGAATCTAGAGTAATTGAGTCCGAAAGCAATACTGAGGAATCAAACTTTGCAAGGCTAAGGAAGGAATAAACTTAGACAATACAAGTTCATGAAATTCCATAATGGTTAAATTATTTGAAATTGCTTCAGAAATTTCACGTTTCAAAATTCCTTCACAATGAGAGAATAGGGCTCGGAAAATTCCCAAGTCATCGACAGAATACACGCTACCTGACTCTGTCATTTCTACCAGGAACCTCAGAAACCTGGTACTTTCTTCATTAGAATTGACGGAGAAATTTTTAACTCCGTTGAAAAGATCCTTCAGTGAAGAGTGAGAGGGAGCACAATTTAAACGGGCTAACAAATTTTCAAGAACTGGGGAGGCAGCACAACATGAAGCTTGATTATTAAGTGAGGCATCAGCATGACTAGAAGGCAATGAGGTTTCCCTCTCAACAACTGATAAATTCTCCATATCCTTACTTGCTAGCATTATATCTAGTTCAGCAGAAATACTAGAAGCAATGGTCAACAGCTTAGTACTTTCAGAAACAAGACTAGGTTGGGGACACATAGTAATCAAATCTTGGATGCGGCCTAAATAATGCCACACCCTAGCCTTAAGTCTGTTAATCTGCCCCTTAGTGGGGAAGTTTCAATGAATTCTTGTCTGACAACCTCTATCTCAGTTAGACAGTCAGTAATTAAATTTAAGGACTCACCAAAGTTGCAGCACATCTTTACAGAATCAAGATTAATAGGAACCAGGACATGCGATGTCAGCAAAGCAGCGCACTCGGCAACAGTGTTAGCAGGATTGATACCCCTGATAGTGAGCTCATAAACTAGCTCTGATTTCCTGAGTTGGAATGGGAACAGCACAGCCCTCGCCATAGTTGATGTACATGAAACAATAAATCAAAAATAATTAATCCAAATAAAAGCGTTCCTTTCACAGTAAGATACTTTACAAGTTTCAGTTTTTTACACTCTTTGAAACCTCAAATAATTCAAAGTTCCCCAATGACCAGGTTTTTTAAAGGGACAATGCAAAAAAAACTCAGGTGGTTGGCACAAACAAAATAGAAAAGCTTAAAGAAAGGGAGATAAAGCATATAGTACACAGTGCCAAAATAAATTTAATGAGGATGCAACAGACCTACAGGTAGATCCAAGTAAGAGGCACACAGATCAATTAACCACGCTCTGCTACCACGAACTGTGACACTTAGAGCAATTAAAGGCATAATTACCCCAAGTGACAGCACCAAGGGTCTGACCGTGTACCAAAGGCACGGTTCAGATACGTGGAAACGTGCTAGACAAAGACAAATAAAAGGAGAAAAGGGGACTTACCATTAGAAAATAAAACAGGGCCCACAAAGGAGCGGATAAAATACACCTGGTCATATCAAATTATCACCCCTTTTAAAGGAAAACACCAACACCTTGGGGAACAAGATATTTAATCAGCAAAATTAAGTAATTGGACAAATAGGAAGGAATATCCTCGCTGGAAAATAATAAAATTAAAAATTTAAAAATATTTAAACTCAAACCAAAACCCTACGGTCGACCGTTTATAAAGAATATAATTATTTAGTTCTTGAAAGACTTAGCAAGATAATGTAGATTTATGAAACCCCTCACCAACTCTCAAGTTTTCTTACAACCAAAGGTTTTCTTTGTACAGTACAAAAGTTTTTTTTTAACATCCTTTCAACCGTGAGAAACAACCTTGACAGAAACAGTTTTTTATATTGATACTGAAAACCCCTTTTTAGGATGTGTCAAACGACCCCCTGCAAGGATAGGTAGGTATTACGTGCACTTTTCAAGAAATTAAAATAATAATAATAATAATAATAATAATAAGCACCGAAACACCGGGAGGAAAAATGAACAGAAGGTAAAATTAAAATCTCAAAGAAAAATTAAATGGACCAAGGAAATTCGCGGAGAAGGAAGAATTCATCATCGGCACATCAAATACAAATCATCAATCCCATCACAACAACATCAACAACATTAGCATTCCCATGGCAACGACAAACAATGGGTCAAGGGAAGGAAGGGGCCAATCACAGGCCGCAAACAACAATAGGCGAAAACTAACAAAGGACCAAGAAAACAGACGCAGAAAATAACCCAAAACCCAAAAGGAAGAATAAGACTAAGTTAAATTAAAATAAAATTAACCAGAGAAGCGAGAAAAAAAAGGAAACCGGGACATACTGTACACGTAACACCCACATCCCTGAAGCGACTCGCTTGTTAAATTATTCCAGTAAAATGATAGCCTTTATCACAAAACCTTTAGGCCTAGAAAAGTCATTAATAAACGCTAGGTTACCCAATTACATTTTCGAAGAATCCAAAACGTTCTTTCACACAGTACGCAAGCCCCAATTTAACAGACATAATTACACATGCTATAAGTTCCAATTAAGAAGCCGAAAATTTGAAATTCCACAAGGCAAGACTTAGTCTTTAGATGACGCCAGTTGCATAGTGTCGCACACACTTTCTTCACATAGGAAAATTTTCGGGTCTTTCACCAAAAATCAGTAAAGGTTTAGTTGCAACAACACTTACAGTTTCATCCAGTTTGAAGGTTGTGAGGACGGCTTCGGTAGTATATGCTACTTACTTACTTGAAGAAAAACATAACATGCAAATTCCAGACGAGGAATAATAAACCAGAACAACTTGCAGAAATCGCCAGGGCAAAAGCCCTACGTATGTAACCTTAACCAGGCTCGAACATTTTCGGAGAAATTATCTCCTTAGGGAGAGAGAAGCCACACACGTCCATCTCTTCCTTTTCACCAAACAGCAATGGCGACTTCCCGAGATTCCGCAGTGCACGGCCCCAACGATCACATGTGCGCCGAGGCCAAGCCCCTGAGTGGTAACGTAGCTCGCGAGGTAGTACATACCTACGACACCAGAATGCAGGAGAATACAGTCAGGCACAGATAGGACGTGCATACAGACAGCCGGGCAATTAAGTTTTGAAAAGAAGAAGTAAAGAAGCGGCGAACCACTTCTAAGGACACAGTTTTTCCACAGCCAAGAGGGAAACATTGTTACGCAGGTAACAATGTCAATCACTTCTTTGTCTGTTTCAAATCAAAGCATGCTCTTTTTGCACACCTCATCGATTTGTTGAAGTTTTTTATGTATATTTTCAATTTCTTGAGTTAAAACTGATACATGTTGCAAGAGAATAGCATCATCTGAATCAACAGGTGCACCAACATTCGTAATTCGTTTGCCTCTTACATCAAGTGTTTCACTAGTCATTTCTAGAGGTAGTTCACCTACACAAGCAGAAGCATGTGGAGAAGAAGAAGAATAAGCTGTTGAAAAAAGAGGTTTAAGTTTATCAATGGTTAGAATAATGTAACGCTTATTGCATGCGTCTCCATCTTCAATAGGATCACCAACTTCTTGAAGACGTTTTGTACGCAGGGAGTAGTTTCCTTCTAAGGTGCGAGGAATAGCACCTCCAGATGCAAACATCATTATTTCATCAACATATTCTTTTGTTGCTACATCGTCGTTTAAAATAGGTTGTGAAACTGAAACAAGGATATTTTTACACTCACGATCCATAAAACTAAGATCCGCCATCTTCAAACACCAATAATAGAATGAGTTATTTTTCTAAAAACGCTTACTTTTATATTTAAAAATGGTTTACTTTTCTAAGGGAGAAAATTCATCAAACCCTTTACGATAGCGCCCACAACTAAGACTACTTTCTTTATCTATAACCAAAAAACCATATTTATTGTTGTTCCAACAGTGCGCACAAAGCGCTGTAAAACGATCAAATTCCATATCTGTATTCACATGGTCATCATAAATATGTTTTAGGTTGCACACATCCTGTTGGAAAAGGATAAGAAAATTAGCATTGTCGCGCACTAAGTGTTTTGGAAGGTGAGTATAGGTTTGACATAAATAAAATACGTCATTGCCAAAATGTCGCCCTAAACTAAAATAGTTTTTCATATGATTTTGTTTATCACATATTACGTCATCAAAAATAAAGACAGAGTTCGGTTGTGCGTCTTGGGGGTGAATTACAGCTTCATTTTCGGAAAAAGGGAAATATTTCATTCCAGAAATAGACTGAAGAATGCGTTTTAACGTCTTGTATGCGGTTTGATGCAGTGTTTTTGAATATACGTACACATTTTGAAAGCGTAGTCCATTAGGGTGCGTTAACAAGGTAAGTAAAACTGTTGTTTTTCCAGAATTAGATGGACCGCTAACGATACATCGCACCGTATTAGGTAGAAGAATGCTGTGGCGACGCGTCCGTAAAAGGTTTTCTTCTCCTTCGTCTTTTACGCATACTACTGGGAGTGTAGTTTCTTGTCGCACTGTTTTGATAGACATAGGTACCCTGAAGTTATTTTAAAAATATCATGTGTATACATATTAAGAAAAGAAAGAGGTAGTGTTAGGTTATAAAATAACCCGATTTCTTACCTTGCACCTCACACTATGCATGTGCTTCGAAGTGGTAACAACAACATGAAGAAGAAGAAGAAGGGGAAGAACAAGCAGAAGTCTTCCGCTCGCGGTCGGGGTCTCGTCGGACGATTTTTAAACAAGGCTATTGACCACTTACGTTTCGAATTACTCCTGCCAGGTCGTTCCCAGTACTGTGGACCAGGTACCCGTTTAGAAGAGAGATTAAATCGTGGAGAGCCCGGTATTAACCCACTAGATGCTGCTTGTAGGGAACACGACATTGCCTACTTAGATAAAGATGGTGAAAAACGTCGTCTAGCTGATAAACAGCTTGCAGCAAAGGCTTGGTCTCGTGTAAAGTCAAAAGACGCCACACTAAAGGAAAGACTGGCTGCGCTTGCTGTAGCTGGTGCTATGAAAGCTAAAGCTAAATTTGGTGGAAGTATTAAGAAAAGAAAGCGTAAACAAAATCAAAAGAACATTTCTTTACAACATATAGTACGAAGAGCACGCTCAGCTTTATTACATGCTAGTCCAGGAAGTAGTTTGAACAATTTAGTAACCACAGCATTACGTGCAGCCAGGAAAACCGTACAAGGTAATCGTAAAAAGCCTGGAAACTTAAAGGAAAGAGTCATTCCTATTCCAACTCGAGTTGGAGGCGTTCTTCCTCTCATCCCAATATTCGCCGGCCTGTCTGCTCTTGGAAGCCTTGTGGGTTCAACAGCTGGTGTTGTGAGTGCCGTTAACCGTGCAGTTGCGGCTAAAAAACAACTTGCTGAAGCGAAGCGACACAATGAGACCATGGAGGCCATAGCCCTCCAAAAAGGTCGAGGTTTATATTTAGCTCCGTATAAGAAAGGCTTAGGACTCTACCTAAAACCATGGCGAAAGTGAAGTTACCCCATAGAGCTCTATCAAATCACGACTTAATGTTCTATGCTCGTAAATTAAAAATTCCTTACTTTCGTTGTGTTTACATGCGAGACACTTTACCAAAACGAGCATTATCTAAAGAAAGTGGTATTGTGAACTTAGAACCATTAAGAAAATCTGGATCGCACTGGGTTGCTTATGCAAAGCGAGGGCGGAAAGCCTACTACTTTGACAGTTATGGTGATTTACAACCTCCACTCGAGCTTGCCCAGTACCTCAAACAGTGCACTATTCAGTATAATTATTTTCCATACCAAACCTATAACAGTGTTCTTTGCGGTCATTTATGTCTTCTGTTCTTAGCAGCACTATAAATAGATGAATTTTTATTCAATTTTGATCAGACAACCAACATGCGGCCAAGAGAGTATGTCCTCACGTTAACAGGTAAAGGATCAGAAATTAGCACAAATCTTAACCAATAGTCTTTGAAGCACCCTACGAAGTAGGATTAAAAAGTTTGTGTACTTCGCGTGCTATACCGAACGTAACAGAAAAAAATAACTGTGTTCGGATTATTAATCCTACAACGCGTATAGCTGTTACTATTTTTGTTCATCCCGGTGCTTATGAAATTGATGAAATTTTAAAACTCAGAGAATTTTGAAATGTTAAAATTTCCAGGAGACGACAAAAAAAACTCCTGTATTAACCTTCACATTGCAAGTTTCAACAGCAAGGGTACGGGTGCGAAGCAACTTGATTGTTGATTTTAATGTGCCTAATTCTTTAGGGAGTATTCTCGGTTTTAAGGAGAAACAGTTAGAAGCAAATATACCACACTTTTCTGACCATCATGTCATGGTAACATCTATTAATGTAGTGCGCGTGCAGTGCAATATTGCTTCAGGCGCTGTACTGAATGGTAATATTTCGCATACAATCCATGACTTTTATCCCGCAGTGGATTATGGGTATAAGATAGTGGAGAAACCAATGCCTATTCTTTATTATCATGTTACCACGCGAAGCGTGAACACAATTACTGTGGCGCTTGTTGACCAAACAGGTGAAGTGGTAGATTTGCGAGGTGAAGAGCTGTATGTGTCACTGCATTTGCGACATGCCAATAATTTTCAATGAAGACAAAAAACGTATGTTTCACAACATCATTAACAGAAGCAACAGCGATAAGGACACAGAAAACAACAGCAACAACAAAACTACTTGTTTGCTTACTAAAGAAAATAGACATTTTTTACAACAGCTTGGCTACACAGTGCTTAAAAAGTAACTCGAAATTCTTATAAAAGGAACTTGCACTATCTGTTTTAACAACATACGGGGTTGAACAATCACAGCATTAACATCATGTTGTCGCGAGCGCTTGATGTAAAGAAGAAACCATCTTACGATACTTCTATAACGCGTATAAAAGAAAGAAGTTATCGTCCTTATGCAGGCACATCATTTGGCTACAATGATGAAATTCGAATTCCTGCCCAATCCCAAAATGAATGTCTACTACCATCTCAATCAGAGGTGCATATTGTAGGTATGGTTGCTAAAGGAACTTCTAGAGGAAAGGGAGCGGCTGTACTAGAAAGAAACTTTGCTGCTTTTCTATTTTCTGAATGTCGTTATGAGGTGAATAACCTTGAAATTGACCGGAATCGACACCCTGGAGTAACAACAACAATGAAAGCACTAGCTTCTTTCCAGAATAATGAAATTACTCACTTACAAAATGCGGGGTGGACTACTATTGTAGACAGTACAACAGGAAAGTTTCACGCCGTAATTCCTCCTTCACACTTCTTTGGATTTGCCGAGGATTACATACACGTTGTTATTAATGCCAAACACGAGTTGGTTTTTATTCGAAGCAATGATGATCGGTGCGCTCTTTTTCATGCTGATGCTACTAACTACTCTAGAATACTGATTGATGATATTTGGTGGAAAGTTCCAACTATTGTCCTTTCCGACACTAATCGCATAGAATTATTGCGAACTATTGAAAGTAATAAACCTCTTTACTTAGCCTACAGGTCTTGGGAGATGTTTGAATACCCAGCTCTGCCTGAAACAACGAAGCATATTTGGAAAATTAAATCTTCATCGCAAATGGAAAAACCTCGGTTTATTTTACTAGGTTTCCAGAAAGATGCTAGAAAGCTAACTGCACACAGCAGTCAGTTTGACCACTGCAGCCTAACTAAAGTACAACTTTTTCTCAACGATGTTTTTTATCCCTATGAGAGTTTACGAAGTGATTTTGCAATAAGTGACTATGCGGATATTTACAATAACTTTATAAAATTCCCTAAATCATACTACCAACTAGAAAATACTTATGAAAAGTACTTGCCAATTATGTCACGTGCTGATTTCTATCAAGGTAATATTATTTATATTATTGATTGTTCTCATCAAGATGACCAAATTCGATCACAGCCTGTTGACATTCGCATTGAATTTGAAACTAGTGATGTTATTCCTGCTAAAACGGCTTTGTTTTGTTTACTTATTCACGATCGTGTCGCTACCTACAAACCGCTAACTGGTGAAGTGAATATAGAACACTGAAGTGCCTAGTATACCATCAGTTTCTTCTGGACAGACAACGAAAGCACACCGTTAATTATGGCTCGAACTGTGCTGGTCGATATTTATCGTAATGAAGAAGGAAAAATCAAACTAGTGTTGTTAGTGTGTGAGTGTGGACTTACTCTAAACGTCACCTTTGAAGACACTAAGAATTACAAAACGCTTTTACAAAAATGTATTGAGTGTTTTCAGAAAGATATCCCCGATAGTGATCATGTGTTATATTTTACACATACATTAGAAAAAGAATTTAAGACATTCTTTCCGAGACACTTGCTGATATAGCTTTCGGACTATGGTTGTCCTAAAATACTTCCTCATCAGACTGAAAATAGTAAAAATTTTGAAACATCGCGCCTCTGTGCCATGATGTTGTGGTTGGAAGAAAATTACATGCGAGTTGCGTCTTCGTGTATCAAGAAACTTCGTAACAGCGGACCTAATTCTTTGAATCGTTTCGATTGGGAGTATATTTCTCCAGCTCAATTACTCCTCTATATGTCTGAAGAGATTCCTGTTGTATTCGATTTGCTGCCAGAAAGTTTTCAAAACCAGTACCCCGACTATTCTCCCTGTAAGGAACATACTGCAAAAAACTGTTGTGCCAAGACCACCAAGAAAGACTGGAAGCCGTGTAAAGAAGAAAGAAAAAAGAAAAAAAAAGAAATCTTAAAACGGTATGTGTAATATACATATTATATTTCATGTGTGCGCTAGATAATAAAAGCTTGTGCAGACAGATGTTGAACCTACCCCCCACATAGTAACAGAGACACGTGCACAGCAATCACACGTGAATAGAAATCTTTAAAAATAGAATACCTCACGCGGACATTTCACCCACCGCAAAGGTTCAATCAGGTATATAAGGAGTCGTCTTGATAGAACTCAATACATACGTGCTTTTTGCTGTCATCGTTGCTGCTGTTGCTTGACTGAGTAAGAGGTAAGATGTCGATGTCGAACAATAACTCTTTTCTTGTTACTAGAGATAGCACGCTTACAGAATTTCTTCAGCATAAGGATAACATACAGTATCCACCACAAGAATTTGAAAACACAGTTCTTGACTTAACATCCGAATACTATTGGTTAGACTCACATCCTAAAGCAACATTTAAAAGTCGTTTTTGTAAAAGATGCTTCTCTTGGCTCTATGGAAATTCAATTTTCGAACAATATCAAATACCTATTGTTCGAAACACTGTAAGCTTAACAATGCATGAAATTATCGATTGTATCGAAAAAGAAGACAAACACTATTGGTGTTATTTTTGTCAAAAACCACTCTTTTACGTCACATTTCCTAATGATATGTACATATTTCCTGCAGAATCTGCAAAAAGTAAAAGCTATTGTTCGACACTAGCATCTTTTCTCACTCAACTACACGACCCATTATCCTTATCAAGTGAAAAACAGAAACATGAAGAATAGGTTAGATTCGCTTTTCTTACTTGTGTAACTACAATTGTAGTAGTGTTGTTGTTGTTGTTTCTTTTTACAATCCTCTTCAATGTTTTCGTTTATTTTGTATGTTTACAGACATTACCCCCACCACCACTACAACCTCAACATCAACCATGAATCTACAAGAAAAACTTGTCTTTCTAGAGCAGTCATACTCAAGTGAGCTGAAGAAGCTGGTTGACCTGCCCGTGGGAAGATCGCTGCAGGTTCGACAGTACCGAGCAGTAAACACACGTTTTGGGCGCAAAATAGTGGTGGATTTGTACGAGACGCCGGGTGCTCCTAGCTGGATCACCGTGTTCCTGCCTGCCGCCTACCATGCATTAAGCGATGAAGAGATAGTGCAAATGGACATCGAGTATCGACGTTTCACCTATCTAGGTAAGGTGAATGGACAAAATAAGATATTGTTTGAAAAACTTGAAACTCTTCCATGAAGTGTAAACTTGTGAAAAAAGGTAAACAAAATAGTGTGATGAGTATAATTACTCATACAGCAGAAACAGAAGACTGTGAAAATAATAAAGACTGCTGGACTACACCATCCGGTATTGTTCACGCTTTTCACATCTACACTTCTGAATCGTCTTCTTTTTTAGAATCTGAACATCGTTCGAATATTGATATTTGTGTATTAACATTCCTTTATAAAAATAATCTTAAAGCACACAATTGTGAAGTGCATTTTTTTCTTTGTATAATCATAAAAGTGAAAGATTTGAATCGTATTTAGCAGTATTTTGCGATGACTATGATGCTTATGTTTCTCCACTGCATCAGAAACTGATTGCACATTTGCAAACAGAACATGAAACTGAGCTTGTGCATTGCGTATTAGAAATAATACCGTTTCCACATTATTGGGTAAGGTGTCGGTTACTCGATGCCCATGCTACGTTAAACATTGTGTACAGCAATTGTATCTTGTGTTTACAAAGAGCAAAACATGTACAAAATGGTACAAGTTTAATTTACCACTAATTCTATTTTACAACACACACTATTTATTTTGTGTAGTGGGTGTGTAGGTGTGTGTATTTTTTTCAATCATGGCAAAATGATTTCGAGCTGAGGATGACAGTATTACCTACTTGTCTGATCGGGGGTTATCAGAAGAATTTTTTACAACCACCAAACTTTGTCTTGCTAATCAGCTCAAACATTGTCAAGAAGGCAGTGGATTAAATGTATGGGTTGAGGGACTTGATCGTTTTGATGAACCCACATTAATTGAGTCACCACAGGATTTAAATTCTTACTGGACTATGCTAGTAGAATATTTAAATCAGAATTCGTGTTCTAACATTGTTGTTCACGCTGAACCTTGGTGTTTAAGATGGGGGTTTGCTTAATTCATGTTTCAAGCGTCGCATGTACACGAATGTTATTTACAACACTAACAACATATTTAAAGATCCTAAACTTTTTCTTGAAGCATGTTTCCCATGGTTTAAAAAGTATGTGAGGCAAGCATTAAACCGACATGCTCTTAAAGTGTACACATCGCTCAGTACTGAACATCTTTTGCCTTCCAGCGGAGAAGTCCGACCGCTGTACTTCAATACACAAAGCATAGTTATTACGCAAACCACCAATCTTAAAGAGTGGTATGAAGTGCATGTCGTAAAACCTCTTTTATTGAAACTAAGCGAATTTCAAGAGCGAGACTCGGGGTTGGCATTGCATGCTTTGTTGAACTTAAATATTAATATAGATGTTTATGTAGGTTTTCATGTAGGTAAAACAGTACAGTTAGCGAAAATAATCTCTTCAAGCAAAGCTGTAATTAACGTTCAAAGTAATGATAACTCTTGCTTCGCCTGGAGCATCGTGAGTGCACTAAGACCTGTGCCTAAAAGAGTCAATCCGAATCGAACAACTTCCTACCCTCATTATTCACAAATTTTAAATCTGGAGGGTATTCCTATGCCTATGGAATTACAACATGTGCCTAAATTTGAAGAGCAAAATAATTTATCCGTTAATGTGTACGGAGCGCAGTATGAGAACGGAGATTGGGTAGTGTGTGGGGCTAAAGAAAGAAAGAGCTCTTTTACTCTAGTACCCATTCACATCACAGCCGCTCGTCATCCTCATCGTCACATTAATTTGCTCTTACTTCAGACAAGCGAAGACGGTTCAACTGACTATCACTATGCATGGATAAAGAATTTACCTCGTCTTATTGTCAGTGGTGTATCAACGTGCAAATCTAGCATACATGTGTGTGAACGATGTTTATCTTTCTTTTACACAAAGGATAAACTTGATCAACACTTGCTAAACTGTTCTCAGTTTACACCAACTACAATGGTGTTACCGAGTGAGACGGATAAATTTGTTCGCTTCGATAGCTTCAAACGTAAACAAACAGTGCCTTTCATTATTTATGCGGATATAGAAAGTATCCTTGAACCTATCGATCCACATCTAGCGAGCGAAAAACAATCATCTTCTGTTTACAAGAACAAACATATCGCTCACAGCATCGCCTACTACTTGCACTGTTCCTACAATAAAGATTTCTGTAAATTTAATCTCTATCGTGGTTCCGATTGTTGCGAATGGTTTGTTAAAGAATTAAGTAGCATTGTTGAACAAGTTACTGGCTACTATACCAACCCTATGCCTATCAACAAATTAACCGCTGATGAAGTTAAGCAGTATGAACTGCAACTTTGTGTTATATCTGCGAGGAACCATTTGTTGAGACCAGTGAAAATCTTAAGGTGCGCGACCACGATCATTTAACGGGACAGTTTCGAGGAGCAGCACACCATCTGTGTAATCTTTTATACAGATACCCAAATTACATTCCAGTTGTCTTTCACAGTCTGTCGGGTTACGATAGTCATTTCATCATTCAAGCCCTTTGCAAGCGAAATATTAGTGTAGAAGGACAAAGTGTCCTTAAAAACCCGGGCAACATTAATCTTATTCCATCAAATATGGAAAATTATATGTCGTTCACAAAACGCATACCACACTGCCTGAGCTTGAGATTTATTGATTCGTTTCATTTTATCCATTGCTCTTTAGAACTTTATGTCTCCTACTTAGACAAGAACAGTATGCACATTACGCAAACATACTTCTCGAAGCCAGAAGAGTTCGAACTAGTGTCCCAAAAGGGAGTTTTTCCTTATGAGTATGTAGTAAACAGTAGTGTTCTGAATGAAACGCAGTTGCCTCCAAAGCAAGCCTTCTTCAGCTCACTAACACAGAGTGCAATTACCGATGAACAGTACGAAAGAGCAAAATGTGTATGGAGCGCTTTCAAGTGTCGTACTCTTGGAGATTATTCCGACCTTTATTTAAAGTCCGATGTTCTCCTTCTTGCAGACGTATTCGAAAATTTTCGTTTTGTCTGCAAACAAACCTACGATCTAGATCCAGCACATTACATCACGAGTCCGAGTCTTTCGTGGGAAGCTTTACTAAAGAAAACAAAGGTAGAATTAGAATTGCTCACTGATGTCGATATGGTTCAATTTATCGAACAAGGCATACGTGGTGGTGTTGTGTACTGTTCTCATCGTTACGCTAAGGCCAATAATAAATATATGAAATCCTATCGTCCCGATGAAGCAGATTCGTATCTTCTTTATCTGGACCTCAACAATCTATACGGGTGGGCAATGATGCAACCGCTACCTATTAGTCATTTTTCCTGGGTAGAACCCACAGAAACCTTTGACGTGACGACTATAGAAGATGATGCCGAGTTCGGTTTCATCCTTGAAGTGGAAATTTCATATCCTGAGCACATTCATGATGCTCATAGCGACTTCCCACTCTGTCCAACACACATGACAACGTCTGACAAAGCGTCTACTTCTACGCGAAAGCTTTTAACTACCTTGCATGACAAAGAGCGCTACATTATTCACTACCGAGCGCTTAAGCAATGTCTCCAGTACGGGTTGTCTTGCGTTCGCATTCACAGAATATTGCGGTTTAAACAGAAAGCCTGGATGCGTCCTTACATCGAGCTGAATACAGAACAACGAAAGCAAAGTAGAACCAAATTTGAACAACATTTTTACAAATTAATGAACAACTCTGTGTTCGGTCGCACACTCATGAATGTGCGGCGGTTTAGAGATGTAAAAATTGTCACTCAGTTGAGTGGTAGATATGGAGCTGGTCGCTTCATTTCCCAACCGAATTACAAGAGGCGTGTTGTCTTTAACGAAAATTTCGCCGCTGTAGAATTGAAGCGTTTAAAGGTGAAGAATGATAAACCCATGTATGTAGGTATGTCCGTCTTAGACTTGGCAAAGGTTAAATTAGCCTCCTTTCACTAAGAATACATGAAACCTAAGTATCCTAACGAAAATCAGCTTAAACTTTGTTACACTGATACGGGTAGTTTGATCTACCACATTCTCACCAACGATGTTTACGGCGATCTTCGGGATGATGTTTCACAGTGGTTCGACACCGGTGACTATCCTACTAACAATCCGTACCGCATACCGTGCTGTAACAGTAAGAAAATCGGCTATATGAAAGACGAATTGAAAGGTAAAATCATTACAAAGTTTATTGGGCTTAGAGCAAAAATGTACTCAATCGAAACGGAAGAATGTTACATTCACAGAGCAAGGGGAGTTAAAAGCAGTGCAAAGCTCACTATGCAAGACTATGAAAATTGTTTTTACCAAAAGATCATAGTCATGAAACAGCAACACTTAATACGTTCTCACCTACATCAAGTGTACACCGTGTGTCAGAACAAAGTAGCTCTTACATCGGATGATGATAAACGGTGTATACTTGAAGATAACGTAAGCACCCTCCCCTGGGGGCACTATCGGCTACAGAAAGCCCAAGACCCAACCCAAACTTATAGGAAAGTATAATCTACTGTCTTCAGCATTTTTCCCCATTATGTTTTCTGTTAAACTAAACAACATCTTCTGTAAATATATCATATATATTCTGTATATCATATAATTGTACATATGAATTGTATAATACTTATAAATGTGTGTCCAAGTTTTTTTCCGTATATGTGTTCTATTAAAATTGATAAATAAAATGTGATGTATTAAAATCTATCAATGCGCTTATTATTTCCCCCTCCCCACACACCAACTCCTCTCTCCTTCCTCATTACATTATTAGTATAAGCTTAGTCATATAAGAACAAAAGAAGAAGAAATAAAAACCAGAATCATTGCTGCTACCACAACAGTAACAAGTAAAAAGATCAGAGAGCGGAGATAGTGCAAAAGAAAAAAAAGCTCAGGCTCGCACGCTGGTAAGACACGTTTGTAGAACAAAGACCTCGATGAACTTGGGGGAGAACTATGACCTACACCAAAAAACAAAACAACTCTCCCGCTTCTCAACTAACCCACATATGACACGCGCGCGCGCGTGAACTTGGAGATAGTGGGCTTTTGTTTACGAACAAGACCTACACCAACAACAAGACATCAAAAACCAACTCTTTCCCTCTTAGAAGACAGCATGGCCGCCGTGCCCCCTTCTCCGACTCCAAGACAGTATGGCCGCCGCCAAGGCTCATTAACATAATTAATTACACCAAACTGTCAACCATCCATCATCCTCCCCCACACCGCACTTGCCAACACGCAGGCTCCTCCCAACATCACCATATAAAGCACGACCTCACACCAAGACTAAACCCCCACACCCACACGCCACACGACACACAACTCCACCCACACACCCATATATGGACATAACCACACCCACACAAACACGCACGCTCATTGGACACCCACAAACACTGCGCTCTCATTGGGCCCTGTTGCAAAGCCCGTGCGCTCTGATTGGTCCGTGTTGCAGCTCCCGTCCAGACTCACTACTCCTTTCATAAATAATCAAGGCACACCCTCTCACTATATTGCCTAGCTTAAAGTTACACGCCAAATCGAAGAAGAAGCCTGTGATAGGCCGAACATCATTTACAGAACTTCGGGATTGGCTAAATTCAAAACTGGCGGAAAGAAAAGATCAATATTGCCAACCCAAAAAGGAATGAACATAAGTTAGTTAGAAAAAAAATCTTATGAATACAAAACTTTTTCAAAAGTTCATCCACTTCGCACCAGGTTGCATGATCATAGTTTTTGTAGTGACATGTATTGCAGAAAGTCCTAACTTCTTGATAAATGGTAAACAAAACACGTAGAATTTCTTACAGTACATGAAACTTCAAAATAACAAAAAATCTCCTTAGATTTCTGTAGTGACATCTTCCGAGTAACGATTTAAGTACATGTAGTTTCAAGTTCACGATTTCTCCAGTAGAGGAGTACTACTAGGCGCAAATCTTAAATGTGCGGCGTAGAGGTGTACCTCCCGGTACAGTAATAATAATAATAATAATAATAATAATAATAATAATAATAATAATTGTTACCGTGTTTTTGCGGTAGTTATGCGTGAAAGAAGGTGCTGGGTGGTGAACAGGTCTCAAGCTACGAAAGTAAAATTAATTTAAAATTTAACAAGGTTATATTTTCTTTTCAAAATTAAGAAATAACAAGTACGGCAGGTACAGAGTAGCAAGGTAACAAAAGGTGCAATTACAGTATTTACAGTATTTGGGCTTCGAGCCCCGAATTCACACTTCTAGGGCAATTAGCCCAACTTTACTCCAAAATAAGTTTTACCAGAGGGGCAGAAAACCCCATTCATGTTCAAGAGCACTTGCTCCAAATTACACAGAAAAGCCTCCTCGAGGCATACAACACTTAATTTTCAAGAAAGAGCCACACGCTCTCAAACTTTAAGCCTCTCAAAGGCCACACCAAACTCCACCTTCAAGTTGTTCTCTTAGGACATAGACACAGGGGTAACATACCCAACCTACTGAGGTCTATTAAATGAAAAAGGGTAATTACATAACCTCTAAAATAACAATTTGAGAGGAGGCGATCTGCACTCCTAATGTATTTGTTTCAAAACCTAATTTGGCTCTAGGCCACTAATACAAGGGCTAATCCCATACTACAGAGGTGACTTAAGAAGGAAACAATTTACATTACGTTGAAGAAGAATAGGTAGAGAAAAAAATAAGTTCACCTCAAAACAATATGAGTGGGAGCTCGAGAGGGTTAAGCACTCTCTATCCCAATATGTAGTTTAAAAGATAGAATAGATACAAGTTTCTTTACATTTTAAGGAACGTTACATAATGGAAAAACTTCGGACCCGCCCCGAGAGTTAAACTGCTGAGCTAGCAAAGTAAGAAGTTATTAATCGGCCATTACCTTGTTGTTGACCGCTGCCGACGAAAGAGGCGCTTCCCGCCCCCTGCTATGTACTTTACACACTGAAAGATGGAACAGAAGTGGCGCAGAGACCCAAAAATCAGCAGTTTATATACTCTCGCGGAAAGTTCGAGGCGTTTTAGGGAAGAAAACACCCGCCCACAATCACTTTATTGGGTAGGATACAGCAACATATTCGAGTTGGGGGAAGATACATCAGATTGGTCAGAAATTAATAAAAGAAATTCGGGATTGGCTAAATACAAAACAAGGGGAAAGAGAGGGGTATACAGCCAACTTAAACAATGACTGAAAGAAATTTATCAAAGAACCACCTTATGAATTCAAAATTTCTCCAAGAAAAACAGTTCTTTCACTCCGCACTAGGGTGCACTATTGTTGATCTTCAGTAGTGTCCTCTAGAAGAGAAAGTTCACACTTCTTACTACAAGCGAAACAAAAATACGTCGAAAATGACACAGTTCAAAAACTCCAAAATTTCCAGGTAGTGACATCTTCTGAGAAAGTAGAAAATTAATACCGTAGATAAAGTTCAGACTTCCTCCAGCAGAGGAGTTTCAATTGGCGCACATTTTAAATTAGCGGCGTGGAGGTGTACCGCCCGGTACAATAATAATAATAATAATAATAATAATAATAATAATAATAATAATAATATAGTTTTTATTTCTGTTTTTCAGTATATTAGTTTTACATGATGCATTCGATAACAATTTTAATACAATGTACGTTCCCATTTGCATATTCAGCTCCCCACGAACCTGCTACGCAGGCGTAGCAGGGGGAGAGGTGATACTCCCACGTGGCGCGTCCCAGGTGGCGGATAGCGGGGTCCTAACCGGCTTGCCGGCGGACTTGAGGGAAATAAAATACCTCTCGCGGACCAAACACACCACCCCCTGCGGGTCGGGGACGCACATGTGGAATACACCCGCGGTATCCCCTGCCTGTCGTAAGAGGCGACTAAAAGGGGCGACCAAGGGCTGACTGAATTAGAACCATGAAACTAATTTTGAATCGTACCATCACGCGGGGTACACCATAGGTTGCCTGTACTTGCGAGTAGTACCACTAAATTCGGTACGAAATAGGCTTGTGATTAGTAGCAGTTAAAGCCTGGCCTGGTGGATTCCAGTACCCGTGCGTCATACCCATGTGTGCAACACCGCGGGTCTGGGCGTAGCCTGTGAGTTGTACCACTATATGAGCAGCACCGTGGGTCTGCGTAGCCTGCGATTAGTACCCACTATGTGAGGAACACCACGGGAATACCGGCGCCCGTGTTTAGTACACCTTGGTGGGGAACCTTCTCGGTTTGCGTTGACTCTGAGTTGGGCCATTGTGTGGGACACACCATAGGTCTGCGTTACTTGTACGTATTGCAATACTTGTGAGTAGTACCATCTTTTGTGGAACACCGTGAGTCTTCGCTACTTCTGATTAATACCCCAACATGACACATACCATGATTCTATTTTACTCGCGACATGTACCATTCTGTGGGGCCGTAGACGTGGATTTTGCACCCCCTTTAGACACCAAGCATCATTGTGCTTTATAAGTGGTTCCTTGGTCGGTAATAATGTTATTTTCGATCTGTATTGAGTCCGATCCACTGGTTTTTGTTTGTTTGTTTTGTGTTTTGTTGAGTTCCTGTCCATCCATTCATGCTTCATGCCATATTTTATTTTTATTTTGGTCAGTGGATGGCTTTGCAATTTTTGTTCTTTCATTTCGTACCATTAGGGGCCGATGACCTTCGATGTTAGGCCCCTTAAAACAACAAGCATCATCATCATCATGAATATTCAGCTCAATATTCTGGTTGAATTATTTGTACCGAGCTCGATAGCTGCAGTCGCTTAAGTGCGGCCAGTATCCAGTATTCGGGAGATAGTAGGTTCGAACCCCACTGTCGGCAGCCCTGAAAATGGTTTTCCGTGGTTTCCCATTTTCACACCAGGCAAATGCTGGGGCTGTACCTTAATTAAGGCCACGGCCGCTTCCTTCCCACTTCTAGCCTTTCCCTGTCCCATCGTCCCCATAAGACCTATCTGTGTCGTTGCGACGTAAAGCAAATAGCAAAAAAGAAAAAAAGAATTATTTGTAGTTTGTTTGTTATCAAACCCGTTTATTTTTCCACTGCTTTCTCCACATGCGAGCAAACTGTCTTGTATATGTTGCAGAGGCATGTTTCTTGGTTGGTTGGCAATGATTTCTGTCAATGAAGCACAGTGTGTTGAGACAGACACAAACACCCAGTTCTTGTGTCCGTGGAATGAGCCAGACCTGGCCAAGAATTGAACCCGGAACTCTATGGACCGAATTTTGTGACTGACTTGTGAGAATAGTGTCTTACGATGATAAAATTATCAACTTTCATAACAGAAATGTAGCAATATGAGCAGTTCCCTTACACAGTATTTTCTGTCAAGTGTTGGGAGCTGAAAACGTTTTTCTCCTCACACGGGCGCCCATGCCTGGGGGCAAGGTGGGACGCGTCCGTTCCCCCTTAACTCTAAGGGAAAGGAAAATATAATCTAATATAGTCAGGTGTTTTTTTTTAAGAAAATTATTTAAAGGTCGGTTTTACTTAGAAGTGGTAGGGGATACCGTGTGTGGTATTCTACCGTGGAGTACAAGTCGCCATTCATCTTCTAAAATATTAAAAATACTACATACCCCCAGTCTAGCCTCCCACCCCCCTACAAACTATCCTTTGGGCGCACATGCATCCTCAACCGTAATCTTGTTGCATATTTAAGTGCAGATTATCTGCTGTCGTTGCAGAGTCCAAAATGCCATTTCTCTTCTAACTCTTAGTGATGTGAATAATACCATTTGCTCAATCACTGTATTTCATCGCAAATATTTATAAACATATTTATGTTTGTTTGTTTGTTTCATCAATCACTACTGATCTGCATTTAGTGCAGTCGCCCAGGTGACAGATTCCCTATCTGATGTTTTCCCAGCCTTTTCTTAAATGATGGAAAAGACATTGGAAATTTATTGAACATCTCCCTTAGTAAGTTATTCCAATCCCTAACTCCCCTTCCTATAATCGAAGTTCTCCAAGAGAGAAAGAGAAAACAAGCAGAAATCAGCCTGGAGTTTTACTCAACTGATGCTATGATTGACCGCAGCTGGACCGGTCCAAACAATGACATGAGAAGTGCTTTGAATAGGCTGGCGGTACATGGGTTTCACCATCGTCTTTGCCGGCGATCAGGCTTTCATGAACCGTCCCTACATTGTGTGTGTATGTTGTGTGATAAACGTTGCGATCACTGCCATTTCAGCAAGTGCAACAAGGGAACAAAATCTTTACTAGAATATGCGAAAGATTAATGTATTTTAATGCACATTTGTGCGCTATTAAATAAATAAGTAAATAAATAATCGAATATTTGCCCCAATTTGTCCTCATGAATTCCAACGTTATCTTCATATTGTGATCTTTCACCCTACTTTCAAATTTATTTGATCCAAGTTATTTAAACCATAGTTCTATAACAGCGTGATACAGGCCTAAGGCTTGGAGCAATCTCGTGTGTTTATTATTTTATTAATTTTGATACGGGGATACCCGTGGAGCAGAAAGAGGTTAAAGAAGGTGCCGGGGTGAATGGGTCCAACTCCAATATCAAAATTAATTTAAAACTTGAACTGAAGTTTATATTTTTAGAACTTCAAACTTAACAATTTTTCATGACAATATTACAGGTACAAGTAGCAATCGTTAAACAAGATTGGATAAATTCCAAGATTCAGAACCTTAATACTTTGGGCCTTAAGCCACCAGTTTTACAATTCCAGAGATACCGGATTCAGTTTACACAAAATTTGGGAACCGTCAAGTCAAGGGCAGAAATCCCCCAAATCAAGAGCACTTGCTCCCAAAATTACATTATCTAGCCTTCCAAAGGCACTCTTTAATCATACAAAAACTTTGAAAAAGAGCAAACAGGCTCTCAGTATCTTCTAGCCTATTCAAGGCAATATCAGAAAATTACAATCACTCGCACAACTTACAAATTGAAAGATAATATTATACAGGGGATCTAGTACCCAACCTACAGGGCCTTGACCAAAAGGAACAGGTTATATAAACTGCCCGAACACAAACTGAGTGGAGGCGTGCACTGCACTCCCAGATAATTAAACATTAAAACCTATAGGGCTCACGGCCGATGAAGCAGGGGCTATTCCGAAACTACTTGAGGTGGCACGGATGGAAATAACTGCAATGCATTACAGAAACGAAAGGTTGTGAAAACGTAGCCACCTCAAACCAAGATGAAAGTAGAGCTCGAGAGGGTACATCACTCTCTATCCCGGTTTACAGTTAAATATTTTATGAAGGTTTTTACACTAGCCGGAAGAAAGTTACATTTTAGAACAGCTTGTTACATCCCTAAAGAGTCGGACCTTTCCCGCGGGGTAAACTGCGGAGGTAGCAAGAATGAAAGAAGTTATGTGGCCATTACCTTGTAGTTCTGTTGACCGATGAAAGAGGTCTCCCGCTTTGACACACACACTCAATGAGATGACGATCAATTGTCCAAGAGACGTGAAAAGCCTCAGGCAGGACGAATAGAACTACATAGTGTGACGACTTCTGCTGTTTGATATGTTCCTACACTACGCGGCGCTGGTGGACGTAAACAGGGATCAGCTGTCCCTGAACATGTGATTTTAAATAAGATCTGATGTGACTTAATTCGGAATTCATCGTGTAAATAAATTATTTAAAAAGTGTGTTTATTATTGTTATGTTTCAGGAATGTACATTCTCTTTACTGACAGATGACTGTGTTTATGTGCGATCTGTGTTTCGTGCAAATTAAGATGTAGTGTTCCTTGTTTTAAAAGTGATATGTGACAATTTCGTAGGATATATTTTACATTTAGTAATGATTTAATGACTTTACTTCTGAAATAGGTTCGTCAGTGTCTTAACGAATATCTCAAAAAACGGGTATGTGTGTATAGAGCTAAGTCATATTTCATTAATTCACCACGAAATCAAACTCAGTTGCAGTTATTAATTATAACCTTAAAAAAACACATGTTCAACTGTTAGTGTGCATGCTACATAATATAAATGCATTAAACTCTGCAGGCACCCACATGATGTTACGTACCGGTATGTCATACATATGTAATTCCTACATAACCACTTAAGTTAAATTATATGTTAACAAGCTCAGATTAATGAATCTTACCAGCACTTCACCCCATCAGTCAGTTAACTGGACACTTTGGAAATTTTCCGTGTATGTTTTGCGGTCGTACAAGCTTGCATTTCTTTCCGTACTTCTTTTATTCGGAAATAAAATCGGCATCGTATGTAATGAAAAATGAATTTTGGTACCAAGTCCTAGGCATGTTCAGTTCAGCACCCAAGTCTATGAGAAAGAGTAATTGGAGGTAAACTATCCAGGCATTCTTGAAATATTTCGCCTCATAATGTTTTTTGTACACTAATATTTCTCGCAGCAACTTCCTCTACATGAGAAAAGATCAATAATAATTCACTTGATTGGTAAATGAGATATTTGGATGCGTTACAATATTCCTGTAGAGTTGTTAAGGATGAAAACGGGCTACCTTTTGCCTCCTGGGTATTGTTTTACAGAGACCCAATATATGCTGTACAGTCTGTCACTTTGCTTGTACTTTTAACAATATACCCACAGAAGTGATGAAGAACATTCATTTTTGAACTGGTGAAAGTAATTATTTGTTCATCTTTCCAACTTGATAAGGATGGCTGATCAGAGGTAAGCTTGCTGTAAATTTTACCCTGAGCTGTACTTATGATTTTGGCATTATCTTTGTTAACGGCTTTTGCCATGGCTCTAATCTGACTGAAAAATGATGTTAATGGTACTTCAACTTCAGACTGGCAATTACCTCCTGTAGGTACAGCATTGCTTAGTGGGACATACACCGATTGTAACATGTGCAGATGCAAAAAGTCCACTCTAGAAGGATGATCATCACAGCTTATGGATCGTAGGATACCAAAGTGTCTTTCCAAGGGGTCTTGGTCGAATTTGCCTGTAAGCACATAAGAAAAACCGCGGCTCCACAAATACTGTGTAAATTCTCTTGTGCTTTTAAGTGCCACACGCATGGACTCAAGAGTTCTCTCAGAGGCGAATGTATTGTTTGGTGCTTTTAAGATCTCACTCATTTCACACAAACGATAAAATTTCTCACAATCAGGAAATAATGCTTCGTTGGGAGTTTTGGCATTCAATGCATCAAAAACGTCATTGAGGTCACTTCTTAAAATTTCTATGGCTTCACTTCCTTCAAAACCAGTGGTCTGACTGTCTCTAAAAATGAATTGCGTTTGCCATGGCCCTGCTGAATAACTGGAACGCCAAACGAGCATTCATTTTCTGTAAACCGTTAGGGTTGATATGTGATGAGGTTATTTTTGGACATACTCCCAAACCTGCAGAATCCTGGAGGGTGTCATTTTCATAAACTAGCCAGTAATAGTGGAAGCTGATATTGTGGCCTTTATAGGTAGAATTTTCTTTGGCAAGAAAATAGTTTCTAATGCATTTCAGGATAAGAAGTGCATCTGAAAATGCCCAAATCTTTCTGGAGGAGCTCACAGGTTTGGAATGCTTCCATTTAAGTTACCATAAAATGGGGTGAATAGGGACAATTTTTTCGGTTTTTGCTTAGTACCTTTTGAAGGAACTGGTTAACTTTAATGGGGTAATTTTCCCTATTAAAACGGAACTCGCGTGTTTATATTTTATACACACAGAATATTCTCCTGTAGTTGTAGAACTGTATATATTCTTTTAAAGGGCTGTCCCTATTCACCCCAGTGATGGGGTCAATAGGGACACTCGGTATTTTAAATGGATGTCCCTATTCTAACCGGTGTTTGGGTTGCTTGGGACACAATGTAAGTTTCTAAACAGCTTTTAATGTACAATGTATTTATTATGGGTGCAGAATTTGCATGTTTGGCACAAAAAACAAACAGAAAACTTTACAATTCACTGAAAGTATATCCTCCGCTTTTTACAACCGGTGGCTTCAGAATTTTATCACTTGTGTCTGCTCGAACTCAAAATCATCAGTTACATTTGGGAACAGATAAATACCAGACACTTTCGTAGACTGTCTGAGAAATGTTCCTATGTAATTTCTTCCTGGGTTTATCACTTTCAGTACCTTTCCTACAAAGACCTATTCCACACCTCGATCATATAAAAAACTTTACCTTTCCCCAGCTTCCTTCCCCTATTCCTTGTTCTACAACAGGTCAGAATACACTCGACCAATTCCTCCTTGAAATCATATGATAAATTGTCTACCCACCTTTCTTCTTCATAGACTCTACGGCTCCATCCGTGTTAGCAACATATCTTTGTCAAGCAGATTTTGAAATGTTGAATTTCTCCGCTGCTGAAAGTATTGACATGCCACTTTTCACTTTCAAAACTGCCTTTTCCACTATTTCAGCATCCACAGGTAAATGAGTTTTTGAATGAGGGTCTCTCTTATACTTTTTCCCCATTGTCCCTATTCACCCCACTTTCAAGTTATATGGTACAAGTCTCTAAGAAAATTTAAATAATGCACAGTTTAGTCATAGGAATCTTCTAGAAACTTCAGAAGTAGTTCAAAGAATATCACTGAATGTAATAATAATACTAACACACCGTTTCAGCCTATGAAATTAGCTCACCAACTAAAGTTTTCCTGAACGAAAAAAATGGCGCCAAAACATCAACTGCCTTACAAGCTGGCCACCGTGACAAATATTTGTTTTTGTATAAATCCTTAGATTTTCTGAAAAGGTAAAAGAATGAAGAACACTTCAATTTCCCTTAAATGAACGAAATATCTTTAGTTGACATTTTGAAGAATAAATTATTATTTTTCCTGTTTTTGTCCCTATTCACCCCATTTTACGGTATTTAGTTTACCACTGACATCAAGATTTTGCCATGTTTTCTTGTTTGTCTGACTCCCATCGCACACAAATCCAACAATGTGAATCCCAGCATTTTCCAGTTGAATAATAACTTGAAATATTATTTTTGACAGTATGTCACCAAGTGTGGAATTGCAATTTGCATATATTGCAATAGGTTGCACCCAGTGCTTTAAGAGTGGTACAAACATAAATACTAGTGCATGATTTGCAATATTTGCTTGTTGATCTTCTGGTGTGAGATTATTAAAGTCCACGTACCCATTTATTTTTAAAGAAATGCCGTTAAACTCTATTTCTTCTTTTAGTTTAACTTCATCGAATTTTAATATTCCTAACCTCATCATCATCATCATCATAAAATGGCACTGACTGAATGATTATTGATATCGTATGAACACTTCATGCCTTTCAACAGACTGCGAAGATGGTATGGTGATGGCAGTGGCAGAAGGTCATGCTGTCTACAATGCCTGTATCCTTTCGGTGACTTAATTTTCAACAGGCGTGCTTCCAGTAGTTTTTGATCATTACGCATGCCTTTTGGACTTGTGGTATTGCGCTTCTTCAGTATGGTATCAATTATTATCTTCTGTTTCCTACTTAGTCTTTCATTAGGGGAATTTACCTTTTTTTCGGGGGGGGGGGGTGATTTAATTTCTTCAAGCTCCCTTTCTACACTCATGCTCATAAATTAAGGATAATTGCACATTGTGATGCCACACAACGTGGCACTACACAAAACTGGCTCTAATAGCATTGGCACATAGTGAACACAAACGAAACATATCTGTAAGTCCACGGTATTGGTGATAAGTTGAGAAAACCATCCCAAAACACATGTGCTACAAAACGCCACTGTTTACTGCGCATGTACCCCGACATCAATATGGGGTATGATCACCATTCGCACGTACAAAGGCCGCACAACGGGTTGGCATACTCTGGATCAGGTGGTCGAGCAGTTGTTGGGGTTATAGCCTCCCATTCTTGCACCAGTGCCTGTCAGAGCTCCTGAAGTGTCCTAGGGGTTTGAAGACGTGCAGCGATACGTCGACTGAGAGCATCCCATACGTGCTCGATAGGGTTTAGGTCTGGATAACAGGCAGGCCACTGCCTTCGCCGGATATCTTCTCTGTTTCACGGTACTCCTCCACGATGGCAGCTCGGTGGGGCCGTGCGTTATCATCCATCAGGAGGAAGGTGGGACCCACTGCACCCCTGAAAAGGCGGACATACTGGTGCAAAATGACGTCCCGATACACCTGACCTGTTACAGTTCTTCTGTCAAAGACATGAAGGGGTGTAGGTGCACCAATCATAATCCCACCCCACACTATCAAACCACTGTCTCCATACAGGTCCCTTTCAAGGACATTACGGGGTTGGTATCCGGTTCCTGGTTCACGCCAGATGAGAACCCGGCGATAATCACTGTTCAGACTATACCTGGACTTGTCCGTGAACATAACCTGTGACCACTGTTCCAATGACCGTGTACTGTGTTGTTGACATCAGGCTTTACGGGCTCTCCTGTGAACAGGGGTCAGTAGAATGCACCTTGCAGGTCTCCGGGCGAATAAACCATGTCTGTTCAGTCGCCTGCAGTCTGTGTTTCTGGAGACAAGTGTTCCAGTGGCTGTGGCAAGTTCCCGAGCAAGGCTACCTGCAGTACTCCGTGGCCGTCTGCGGGCACTGATGGTGAGATATCGGTCTTCTTGTGGTGTTGTACACTGCGGACGTCCCGTACTGCAGCGCCTGGATGGGTATCTTGTCTGCTGGAATCGTTGCCATAATCTTGAGATCACACTTTGTGGAACACGGAGGGCCCGTGCTACGACCTCCTGTGTTTGACCAGCCTCCAGTAGCCCTATTATTCTACCCCTCATAACGTCATCAATATGTGTTCGTTGAGCCATTTTCACCACACAGTCACCATTAGCACGTCTGAAAACATCTGCACACTTACTCGCTGCACCGTACTCTGACATGCACCAACACACCTCTGCGTATTTGGACTACTGTCAGCGTCACCGTGCGACCACCGCAGGTCAAATGCACCACATGATCATACCCCGAGGTTATTTAAAACTGAAAACCGCCCACCATCGTTGTTTCACCATGTATCAGCATTATCCTTAATTTCTGAGCATGAATGTAGTTCAGCATTCTTTATATTTTCTTCTTTTAATCTTCTGCTAATACAGTAACTTTCCCCTGGAGATGTTTAATTCTCGTTCTTAAGATCAATACCCTCTTGTTATCAGCACTAACCTGTGATTTATTACTAGCACTAGAGCATACAGAGCCAGTACTAGGAAAAGTCACCTGTGGAAGGAATATCTAATTTGGAGATCCTCTTACTGTGATGTTTCGTGATAAATATTTCGGAAGATTGGGAAAAATATGTGGGACTGCTGTAGGATCCAGTTTCCATCTCTGTTTTGAAATTTCCACTTTTTCACTGTTACGGGGATACCTGTGGAATGCAGAGGTGAAAGAGGGTGCGGGCTGGAATGGGTCTAACTACAAGGCCGAGATACTAATTAAAATTGCATCAAAGGTTATATTTTCGAAAATAGCAAAACTTAACAATTATCACACAGAATTTGAATATTCAACAAATGACAACACGTCAACAAGTAATCAGGTCCAAGACCAGGAAAACCAAGATTTAGATACAAATTAACGATATGGGCTTCGAGCCCCACTTTTTACAATTTCTGAGCTCTCAGCTCACATCCACATATTACCAAAGCGCAGAAAACCCCTAATAACTTGGAGCACTTGCTCCCACCTAGCAGTGTCAGGCCTCCTAGAGGAACATACCCACATACTAGAAAGAGCTGACCCGCTCTCAATTTTTCCAGCCTATTAAATGCAATACCAGACTTTTACACTAAACTGCCAACAAGGCACAGCTTACATCAAATGAAATGGGGGTATCTCGTACCCAACCTACTGGGCCTCAGTGGAAAAAGAACAGATTAAGTAAATGGCCCAAAATACCAAGATGAATGGAGGCGTTGCTTGCACTCCTACATGAAGCCTTTTAAAACCTAAGAGGCACTAGGCCGATGAAACAGGGGCTATTCCCAAACTATGGAGGTGACTCGTATACAGAATAAATTTAAGACATTACAGAGAGGACGAAAACCAGTTACAAAACGTAGTCACCTCAAACTAGTATGAAGGGGAGCTCGAGAGGGTAAAGCACTCTCTACCCCCGAATTACAGTTAAAGATATTTGAAGTTTTACAAAAACGATGGGAGATTACATGTTTATTACATGCAAAGGTTTCGGACCTTCCCCGCGGATTAAACTGCTGAGCTAGCAAGAAATAAAGATGTTAAGTGGCCATTACCTTGTTGAAGACCTGCTGCCGGATGAAAGAGGCGCTTCCCGCCTCCTGCTACACTTCCATACACTAGGCTAGATTTTGTTCGAGTGGCCGAGAGACAGGAAAATCAGCAGTTTTTATACTCTCGGGGAAGATTCGAGACCTTTCATGAATAATTAAGATGCACCCACTGGCGTTTATTGGGTAGCTTGCAGTTACACATCAAAATGGAAGAAGAAAGACACGATTGGTCAAAAATTAATTACAGAAATTCTGGATTGGCTAAGTTCAAAACTGGCGGAAAGAAGTGATTTATATTGCCAACCCACAAATGAAAGAACGAATTTTAGTAAAGAACAAACTTATGAATGCAAAATTTCTTCAAATAAATTTCTTCCACTTCGCACCAGGGTGCATGGTCATAGTTTTTTAGTAGAGGCATCTATAAGAGAATGTTCACACTTCTTGATCAATGGAAAACAAAACAAGTTGAGATCCACACAGTATTGACAACTTCGTAATCGCAAAATTTACAGTAGTGACATCTTCTGAGAAACTAATGAGTTGATCCAGTTTTTAAAGTTCAGAGTTTCTCCTGTAGGGTTACTTATTGGCGCAATATTTAAACTTGCGGCGTGCAGGTGTACCTCCCGGTACATTCACCATTAATAATGAAACTATCACATTTTTGGATAAGTTCGGCCGCAAAATGCAGATCACAGATACGACTTTTATCACTTAAAGGCAGATGTTGACGTGGGATAGCTTTCGTCCACTTCGAGAAAGTGGGATCTTTGGGGGGTGAAAAAAGGCCGCTTCTCATTCGATTTTTTTTAAATCGTAACCGGACTTGCAACCCGGGACATAGCATGTTGTAGGCATATTCAGACACGGAAGTAAATTGAAGCATATGCTCAAGTATACGTCCTGCTTCTCAAATGCCTAAATATTTTTCACTTTTTAGTTCACGAAAAGTTAACACCAGGTATTTTGCACGTATAAAACTGGAAAACGTATAAAACTACCGAAAAAGGCCACAAACTGTTTCCGCACTTCCACATAAAGCCGTGGACATGGCATATTTTAATATGGCTCCAGAACACGCAAGTGTGCTTGGAGCTTTCGAAGATATGCTATCAAAAGGAACAATTACTCAGGAAGGCTTGAAATACATTGTTGGCTATATCGCTCACAAGGTTCGCAACAAGTATTCCTACTTAGGCGCAACTCTTTAGTAGCCAGAAGCAACAATCAAACAACCGGACTGGCTCCAATGTGTGTCAAGAGGAAATTTAATGAGTCCCAGTGACGATTTACTGGAAGTTACAAATATACTGGAAAAAGAATTTAATGACCTTCACGGTAATTACCTTTGCGGGGAACCCTGCATGTTTGATAAACTGACAGAGAGAGCCATGAAGCAATTACCGCCAGCAGTTAAAATTCCTCGAGAAGTGATTTTCACCTTATATTCGCTTAAAACAATTAAACAGGATGAACTTTATCTTACATTCACGTGGAAAAACGTCCAAGAAAATGTCAAAAATTACATACTACTAGAGCTATAACGCTTTTGTATAAGGCATCCATTACATAAATTGATGACAGTAGTAACATATTGGAGGTCTCTCGATTGTAAATAAATACATTTTGAACGATGCCCTCTCTTCATAGCGCAAGAAATGTTACCGCCTTCCCTGCTTTGCTCCCAGCGTGACGTCACTGCGGTAAACTGGATGCGTTCTGACACAGCATTATACTCACATCCAGGGTTGCCAATCTGGTGATTTTGTCACCAGATCTGGTGTTTTTAGGAAGTCGTATAGTGACAAAATTTGAATTTTGCGACATGTCGAAAATATGGTGTTTTTCTTTAAAACCTGGTGACATATTTGGTGATTTTATAATAAAATGTCAATTAAAAAAACTACGGTCATAAGACGTGGAACTTAGTAAAATATTATGATATTATATATCATATAAAATATATTAATATGTTTACATAAGCTACTCGCAGGGATTGGACTCCGCCTCTTCCCGTTGTGGTAGGGGTGGGGAAGCAGCACCTCCTTGATAATAAGGCCTCACCCTGACCTCTCTCAAGCTAAAGTGTTGATTCGGTACGTCTGCACGTGTAGAGTAGTCAATAGTTGTCAATGAAACAGCGAAAGATGAGCCGAGTTACGGAATCCGTCTCGGCAGTGGAATACAGGCGTGTCAGCCTACATCTAGAGCTAGGCAATCCGCACACATGTGGGCTGTTACATGAAGGAGTGGTGAGGAAATAACATTGACAGCTTAAGGGGTCTATGAGGTATCGGTTTCCGAGCCTCATGAGACAGGTCTGGTCGTGACATCCCAAGGAAGGGTGGTAGGAGTTCCTGACCAGGGGTAATGTCGCGGCCAGATAGATTTAGGATAGAGTTAGTATATATTTTAATGTAGTAAAGTAGTTAGTTTAGTTATAAGTAGAGGTGGTGTGTTGCATGTGGAGCTGGTGATCCGCCCATGCGCAAGATGCTACATAGTAGATTTAGAGGTAGTTAAGTAGTAAGTAGTTAGTGCCTAGCTATAGCCTAAATGGTCTGTGTTTATTTTGAATTGCATATTGAAACATTGTAACTTGGCGAAAGACTGTTATGTTCAGTTCAATAAATACATTCCATTCCATTCCATAATAAGGCCTCACAACAGCGCTGTGATGTCACGCTAAGGAGGCGATCGCAATCTAAAGAAACGCAAAGCATGGTCACACACAAACATGATTTTAATACGTTTAGCTTGTGGAATAACTTATTTACCAACAAATAAAGTTTAAATTTTAGAGGACATTGAATTATATTGCCGGTATTACCGTATCTTAGAGACTCTGTCATTAAAGATAAACAACACACTGTTCTAAATCACGGCAGCATTTTACAATGTTACCTTACGCCAAGCTGACTTGCTAACACACAGAACTGAAAATCACAAACATATTTCAATTTAAATAGGCACTGAATAGACAGTAAATGGTTTTAAAATAAAAAGAGAACGCATAAAATTAGTTTAGGCCTAACACGTAGACTGTACCACAAAAATATGATACACTAACTTAAAATTTATTTATAGACTTCCATTTTGCGAAAATAACTAATTTTTTTGTATCGTCTTCTGTGCATGCAATGACTATTTTTAGTTTGAATTAAAGTACGTTTATACTAGTAGTAAATTTAGAAAGACACTGAGTTAATAATATTAAGGAATAGGAGCATAATATTCACCTGATCTGTAGGTCCAAATTATAACACATTGGCATTAAAGTTAATAAGATACACATCATCATATATCAAACATGCTAGTAATGCAAAAAGACTTCAATACTTTTGCCTAGTTTTTGACTAGACAAAATTACAGGCTTTCTTCAATTTGTTCAATGTTTTATGGATTCATTAGTTTTGTTCCTGCAGTAGTTATTTATTAGAATAGCTGTACACTTCCAAATAATGTTGTAATACAAATATTCTGAAATGTGCTCCCTACATACATTCCTGTCGTCTATACATTCATCAGCTGAGAGAACAATTTGCAGGGTCACATCACTTACATACTTCTTATAGTTATTTAAGCTAAGAAATTTGCTCTCACTTTCTGGTATCATCTTTTTTATGATGACATTTGGTGAATACAGGCAACTTGCAGGTAGCCAATACCATGTTTCTGTTAGACAGGTGTTTGAAATTTAGAAAAAAAACTGAATCTTGAATTCAATTGAAGTGCCCATTTCTAAAGGGGTCTTTACATTAACAATATGCCACCAGGTAGTGATTACTTTTACAAATTCAGCTGTGCCGTCATATGTTTGTCTCTAAGTGTACAGCTGTTTCTGCAGGATATTTCAAATTGCCCCTATTGAGGCTGTCAATAACATTATGATGACTATTTCTAACAAAACTAAGAAATCTGCACAGTAATTACAATTTAATTTCTTGAGAAGAGAATGACAACAATAACCTGCTATGTACGTTTAAACACTTGTAACACCAGATGTGCTGTCAAGATCTGAGTCTGTTACATTGAGCTCGCCTGTAAATGTTTGAAATGAGGAAACTGCACAATAATCATGATCTAACAGTATATCTTCATCAACAATATAATTTACAACAATGTTCCTACCATCTGTCTGAAACTTTCCAGGATGGAAATATGACCATTTCAGTACTTCAGAACAAAACTCTGTTAGCTGTATAAGGCAGCGAGTTGTTTGAGTAAGAGCCCTATGCGTTTGACTAGACAATTTGCCACATTTCAGATTTAGATTATCCCAGTGATCTAACCACTGAACAAACATCATTAAAAAACCCTTCCCACGAACCTACTACGATGGCGTAGCAGGGGGAGAGGTGATACTCCCACGTGGCGCGTCCCAGGTGGCGGATAGGGGGGTCCTAACCGGCTTGCCGGCGGACTTGAGGGAAATAAAATACCTCTCGCGGACCAAACACACTACCCCCTGCGGGTGGGGGACACACATGCAGAATACACCCGCGGTATCCCCTGCCTGTCGTAAGAGGCGACAAAAAGGGGCGACCTTGGCGCGGACATGGATTGCGGTTGGTATAATGTGATGGACCTCCTGTGGATGGGAGAGGCTGAATACATCCATAGGTAATCCCTGCCTGTCGTAGAAGGCGACTTAAAGGGTCATGTGGCCATGGTCCCCTCTTTATTTTTTATTATTTTTCTGAGGGTCAGATGTAGAACATTCAAAATTTGATGTGCGTGCTGCCCGGCGATTGAGCTCCTATGTGTGCGACTACGCTCGAAAGCCCGTGCCAGCAACCACCCAGGACGCGGCGGGTGGGAGTGTCATGTACCCGGGCAGTGGTATCCGCCTGACAACGCAGGTCCCCGCACAGCCGAATGCCAGAAGGACATATTATTATTAATTATTTTTATTTATTTTTTCTATATTTAGTGCTCTGTACACGCTATGGGGTACATGCTATTGCGGGTGACCGGAGGAAGGGAGTCCTAGTGCTCATTGCCTCAGTCATCCCGTATTAGGCATCGTTCAACATCGGACCCCGGGCAATACCTGCTACGACCAGGTGGGTATTGCCTTGGCTGCTTGGTTCGGCTACAGAGACCCCTGATCGGAGTGGGTGGCATTCGGGGAGGATGCTATCGGGCATGGCTTCCAAACGAAGTCGGCTCTCACAAGGTGGTCGCCCACCTAAGTCTTTAACTTTTGCTTCCCTGAGAGGTTCAACTCCCTGGGAACATGCGCAGCGTGAAGGAATGGGATCCAGCTTCCCTAGGTTTCTGGTCGCTACCAGAACCGATGGGAACGATTTTAAGCTGGTGAAGTCGATCCTGTTTAGTAGACACATCGAAGGCGTCTATGGCGAACTGGAGGAACTGAAGAAAATGCGCAACGGTAGTTTGCTTCTAAAGACTCGTACAGCACTGCAAGCTGATCAGTTGCTTAAGTGCGAGCACTTTGGCGAAATCCCCGTCAAAGTGGAGGAGCATAAATCCTTGAACCTGGTTCGCGGAGTCATCTTTCACCGCGACCTTATTTTGAACACTGACGACGAGTTGATGGAAGACATGAAGAACCGTGGCGTGACACACGTCCGGCGCATTACGCGCAAGGTCAACGGTGAGGACGTTGCCACTGGTGCCTTCATTGTGTCTTTCAAGTTGTCAGTGTTACCAGAGAAAGTCAAGGTAACAACTTATCGTTGCGATGTGAGGCCGTACATCCCGCCTCCTATGCGATGCTATCAATGTCAGCGCTTCGGACATATGGTATCTCGCTGTTCGAATCAGGGTGTATGTGGTACATGTGGACGAGTAGCTCACGGCGCGGAGGAGTGCACAACTCCATACAAGTGCACTAACTGCTCCGGTTTTCATTCTCCTCGGGATCGGAACTGTCCGACATACCTGAGTGAGAAGAAGATCCAGGAGATCAAGACCCTGGATGGTCTTTCCTACCAGGAAGCGCGCCGTAAGTTTAATTCTACGAATACACCTGCCCGTACACTCGACTATAGGTTGATAGCTCAGAGTCTTCCAGGTTCGTCATTCACAACCTCGACATCTGTCCAGACCGCTGCGCCCAAGGCGACTGTTGCTGCTCCCAGCAACGTCGCGAATAGTCAAAGCTCGAAGGGGGGGACCACCCCACCTTCGACCAACCAGAAGTCTGTGCCGGCTGGCAGTTCCCAGCCGGCACAGCAAGGGGGGAAGACTAAGTCTCCCCCCCCCTAGGAGGTCGACGAAAGTCGTGCCCCAGCCGGCGGAGGCGGCATCGTCGACCAGGGCTGGGAAACCATCTCCCAGCCCGTCTAAACTCGAAAAAAAGAAGGGGAAGAAGAGCGCCCGTCCTGAGCGCTCTCGGACTTCCCCTGCGAAGGAGAAGTCATGCCCCCCATCTGCGGGATATGAGTCTGCGCCAGGAGGCACTCCTGCTCCAAAACCGGCGCGCTCTCCTCGTAGGGGACCCCCTCGCGCCCGAAAAGCGTCGAAGTTCTGGGCGACACCCCTGCCATCTTTCGATGACGGAATGGATGTCGCACTGTCCTCTACATCTACGGATGTAGAACTAGATAGTGTTTAGGCTTACGAGCATTTTTTCGCTCATAACCTAACACTCCTTTTATAGTCCACACTATGGCACTGTTACAGTGGAATTGTAACGGTTATGACAGGTATCTTGCTGAGTTACGTCAGCTTATTAGTGAGTACGCAGCGAGTATAGTCTGTCTTCAGGAGACCAATTTCAGACCTGGTCATCATACGGTCTTGAGGCATTTCAAACTATACTCGACAGAACGATACTATGCTCACCGGGCTTCCGGAGGCGTTGGCATTTTTGTACGTTCTGATAGCTACAGCGAAGAGGTTCCATTAAGAACCCCTCTTGAGGCTGTAGCTGTTCGCGTCTCGCTGCCTGTCATAGCAACAGTGTGTAATGTTTATCTTCCACCTGGCCAGCATCTGAACATCAATGATGTCGCTGATCTTATAGATCAGCTTCCACCACCCTTCCTCTTATTGGGCGATTTTAACGCCCATCAACCCATATGGGGCTCTGAGACGCCTTGCCCCCGAGGAAGAGAGCTGGGAACACTTTTAACAGATCTGGATTTATGTATTTTGAACACAGGGGAACCAACTCACTTTAGTGTACGTTACGGCACATACTCTCGCATAGACGTAAGTCTATGCAGCCGTACGTTGGTTCCACTGTTTCGGTGGAATGCACACGATGATCTCTGTGACAGTGACCATTTTCCCATCATTCTTACTTTGTTGAAACATAAACCCGTCGAGGCTCCCCCTCGATGAATTCTTAAACATGCTGATTGGCCAAAGTACACATCACTAGCTGTCTTTACCGATGATGTCAGGCGGACCGTCGGCGAGGAAATAACTTACGTCACCCAAGTTATTCTTGCTGCTGCTGAGGAGTCCATTCCGTTTTTCTCGGGGGCTCCTCGCCGAAAACTCGTTCCTTGGTGGAGCGATGAAATAGCAGCAGCCATCAAAGAACGCCGTCGCGCTCATAAACGTTACCGTCGACAGCCTACTGTGGCCAACTTGGTAACATTTAAGAAACTCCGCGCTAAGGCGCGAGTTCTTATTCGACAAAGTAAGAAGGCTTCATGGGAGAGATATGTGTCGTCCATGACGTCACATACTCCATCTCAAGTGTGGACGAAACTTCGACGAATTTCGGGTATTCAAGGATCATCTGCTGTACCGGGAATTTCCATTGCAGGCAGTGTCGCCACTGATCCCCTCGCGATTGCTAACCATCTCGCTAGTCATTTCGCGGATGTCTCTGGCTCCGGGAATTACAATCCTGATTTCCTCCCTCTGAAGCGGGAAGCAGAACGTCATCACCTTTGTTTTGCCACCCATGATTCAGAGGACTACAACGTGCCCTTTACGGAGTGGGAACTCCGCAGCGCCTTAGCGCTTTGCAAGGACACGTCTCCTGGACCGGACAACATCCATAACCAGATGTTGAAACACCTTAGTGATGATAGTTTACTATATCTCCTTCGTGTGTTCAACCGAATCTGGACAGAGGGTGATTTTCCGTCTCAGTGGCGAGAGGGCATAGTCATCCCTGTCCTCAAGCCTGACAAAGATCCTAAGTATGCAGGAAGTTACAGACCGATTTGTCTTACAAATTGCCTGTGTAAGCTATTTGAGAGGATGGTAAATCGCAGACTCGTGTGGTGTCTGGAGAAACAAGGACTTTTGTCCGAGTACCAATGTGGATTTCGGGCCGCTCGATCCACCACAGACCACTTGGTACGCCTGGAGAGCTCTATCCAGGATGCGTTTCTCCGCAAACAGCACTTGGTAGCTGTCTTCTTTGACTTGGAGAAGGCCTACGACACCACCTGGCGATATGGCATCCTTTCAGTCCTGCATCAATCAAGATTCCGAGGTAACTTGCCGGTATTTATTGCGAATTTTTTGTCCCTTCGTCTATTCCGTGTCCGAGTAGGGAGGACATATTCGCAATACCACGTTCAAGAAAACGGAGTCCCACAGGGATCGGTTCTTAGTGTCACTCTGTTCGCGATTGCCATAAACGGTATTGTCGCGGCTGCTGGTCCAGCCGTCATACCGTCCCTATATGTGGATGATTTTGCTCTGCACTATAGCTCGTGCAGTATGGCAGTCGCAGAGCGACAGTTACAGCAAGCTATTAGGAGGGTGGAGAAGTGGACCTTAGAACATGGCTTTCGGTTTTCTGCCGCAAAGACCTCAGTTGTCCACTTTTGTCGTCAACGTACTCTTCACCCTCATCCTGAGCTTTATCTAGGAAATGTCGTTCTTCCAGTTGTTGACACCTACCGATTTCTTGGGCTCTTTTTTGACAGTAAATTATCGTGGGAGCCACACGTGCGGGAGCTAAAAGTGCAATGCACCAAGAGGCTTAACCTCTTGAAGTTGCTTAGCAGCACTAATTGGGGGGCTGACCGCGTGGTGCTCCTGCGATTCTATCGGGCACACATATTATCCCGGTTAGACTACGGCAGTGCAGCATATGGCTCCGCAAGACCAAGCGTTCTTGCGAAGCTGAACAGTATCCACCACAGCGGGGTTAGGTTGGCGACGGGAGCTTTTCGTACTAGCCCCATCGCTAGCCTGCTCGCTGAGTCTGGTGTGCCGCCTCTACACCTGAGGCGCCAGCAACTACTACTTACATATGCTGCAAATTTGCGACAGATGCCACTTCATCCGAGCTATCCTTGCGTGTTCAACAATGGCAACCGCTTGTTGTACGTTGCTCATCCACGTGCGACGCGGCCGGTTGGGATACGCTTGGATAGCAGTTATGAATTGTTTGACGTACCTTCGATTCCTTGCCTTGTCAGACAACCAAGTGGGGTACCTCCGTGGGTTGTGCGACGACCTGAAATCATCCTGGATTTGCACACTGGCCCGAAAGGAGACACGGACCCTTCGATTTATCGGAGGATCTACCTGTCCGTTCTTGGCCGCTATCCAGGTTCAGTCGTCGTTTACACGGATGGTTCACGGACAGATACGAAGGTGGGCTGTGCGTTCGTTGTCGACAGTGATCGGTTTCTTTTTGCTCTCCCGGATACCTGTAGTGTGTACACGGCAGAGCTCTATGCTATCTGTGAGGCTCTGCGGTACGCACTAGACAATGAGCGCCGACACTTTCTTGTGTGTACTGACTCCTTGAGTTCGCTTCAGTCTATTGATACCTGTTTCCCTCGACACCCTCTGGTGCAGCGGATCCAGGACCTGCTGGCCGGGTGTTCGGATGCCGGCACCAGAATTACGTTTGTGTGGCTCCCCAGCCACATGGGCATAGAGGGAAACGAGTCAGCAGATCAGGCTGCCAAGGAGGCAGTTACACTGCCCCCGTTGCCTTTGAAGGTTCCAGCAAGTGATATTCGCTCTCAGCTAAGACATCTGGTTATGTCTCATTGGGAGATGGAGTGGCAGGCCATCCCACTTCCCAATAAGCTGAGAGCGATAAAAGGAACAACGAAGGCATGGAGGACTTCCCTGCGGGCTTCGCGGAGGGAAGCCGTGGTATTATGTCGCCTTCGGATCGGCCACGGTATCTTGACGCACTCCCATCTACTGAAAGAAGAACCCCCTCCGGTGTGTACCTGCGGCGACCATCTTACCGTGGTACACATCCTTACGGAGTGCGTGGACCTGGTCGATCTGCGCCGTAGTATTAACCTTCCGAGTACTATCTCCCTTATCTTGCGCGATGACGAGCAGTCAGCAGACCTCGTCATCCGCTTTATAAGGGATAGCGGTCTGTTTTATCGTGTGTGATGTTGTCCTTTGTCCTAGTGTTGTTTATGTCAGTTGCGCTTTTATTTCATTGACTTCATTTTATTTTGTGTTGCGCATTTTAATGTGTTATTTGAACGTCTAACGTAAATTATGTGTTAATATCAGTATTACTGGGCAATGCCTTATTCCTTCAATTTCCTGTACTTTCTCTTATTTTAATAGAACATAAGGCATTGCGTATTAGATCCACTGACTGTTTTAATCTCACCCTCATTTTTCTTCATCACCATTCTTTTTAACTCTAGTCAGTGGATACTTTTTAAAATTTTAACTTCATGTCTCATGTCATTCATTTCGTTCCATTCGGGGGCCGATGACCTTCGATGTTAGGCCCCTTAAAACAACAAGCATCATCATCATCATCAAAAAACCCTTCCGTTCATCACCAGGTTTGTTGGCGAGAGGCTGTTGAAATTTATCATTACGTCTTACACCTCTGAAGGGGTCTTTACATTAACAATATGCCACCAGGTAGTGATTACTTTTACAAATTCAGCTGTGCCCTCATATGATGTTAAATTGTGCTTTTCTCCTACAGCTAGTAAAGCCTTTACTATATGGTCATTAGCAACTGACACACACATTTCACATTTTGTCTTTCAAAACTTGAAGGCCATAGATCTTTGACAGTCAAACCATACCAATGCTTTACAAGGTCATTCCCTTCAACCTCAAACAAGTCCCCTATAGCTTTCAAAGATGCAACTTTAACTTTAGAAAAATCATCAAAGTCAGGATACACAAATTCCAAAACATTAGTTTTCTGGTTGAGCCAATTATTTCTGATGCATTTAAGGAGGTGTTGGGGAAAGTCCCTTCAGCATTCGGTACGACCATGACGTACTATTGCATGAGCCCAACTCCCAGTGCTAGTGATGAATATCGAATGTTTTAAACTATCGGTAGACTACAGATTGTGAAGGGCCTAAGCTATTTTTTTATTTCTGCTTCGTATCTACTGGGGGATTCGAACCTCGCGCAGTGTGCTTTATGCAAGTTATCGCAGATTCTTATCCGTTCGAGCTAAGGAGGCGAACAAGGTGTGGGTGATAAGTAGGAGGTCTTAAAAGTTCTGAAGGTTGGGGAGACAATAGATGGCGGTGGTGATGGTTTAATTTTTAAGAGTTGTTACTTTTGAGTTGGGTCTGACTGAGAGGGTCGTGTGGTGAGGGGTAAAGTTAAGGTAAAAATTTCGATGGTGAGAATAATAAAAGGAAAGGTCAAACATGCAAACGGAATAGTTGAAGGTGGTGTTTTAATCCTAGCAGACGATGCGTACGACAAAGAACTTGGTTACGCGCCGAATTAAAAAGCCTAGTAATCACCGTCCTAAAGGTAAACCTTTATTATTAGAAGGTGAGCAGCATGTCGAAAATGCGTCTGTGTCTGACACGCTTTTCGATGTAAAACGTGAAGCGAAGGACAAAGATAAACTTGTAGCGGCAATAAATAGTGTGAAAGCTAAATTTCGAGCCCTTCAGTCTGGTCAGAGGAGGGAAGAATCACTGTTGCAGAAGACATTTAAACCTGTAACAGAACCTTTGAAGGAGCTAGTAGCGGTTGAAAAGGAGCGTGCGACGGCGGGGTTGAATGTTAACAAAAGTAGACATGTAGTGAAGGAAGAAGAAGGAGAAAGTGATGTTGAAGTATTAGAAGAAGGAGAAGAAGATGATGTAGAAAATGATAATATTGATCCAGATAATGCTGAAGGTTTAGAAGATTATTTGGCTATGTTTAATTCCCCCTCTATAGCCAAAAGAGTACTAGATAGTGTGTACGGGGTTCGACGTGTAAATAATGGTTATAAAATGGGGAACAAAACGGTTGAGTTTAAACGTTCTTCTATTCTTATCGGTGGTATGCGGTATTTAGGTTCACGTGGTCTGTACGAACTGTTGTTTAAACGGATTCCTCAAGAAAGCTTTATTGAAGAAAAAGATCTGGAAACCTATAAAAATATTTTGAATCAAACCAATGCTCATAGACAGAGAAACAATCGGAGAGGTCGTTTGAAAGCGATTAAGAGTTATAAATACAAGTACATAATAAAACAACTCTTTCAAAAGACGCCTTCTGAGTTGAAGAGGACAGGTCGTGGTATGACGTTGAAGAGATATAATAAGCGAGGTGTTGACCACGTGTTTTGGAATGATCCGAATGAATTAGTAGACCGATTAAAATTACTCATAGCATCTACATCGGCTGGTCATAATAATCATCACAATGAAATAATGTCTAATGAAGAAGAGTTACGAGAGGCTGGAATTATTGTGTAATTTCTTCCTTAAATTTGTTGTATAAATAGTGCATTCTTTTCTATTCCGTTGACAGAGAAAGATGGTCACAATCAGCGAGAAGATTGCTTCTGAACTTCACCGGCAAGCACGACGTCACTACCCTCGTCGTCATGTTATTACTCGAGGTTTGGATGACGTACACATGGTGGACCTGGTAGAAATGATTCCGTATGCAAAAGAAAATCAAGGTTTTAAATATCTTCTTACCTGCATTGATGTTTACTCAAAATTTGCATGGGCTCAACCTTTGAAGAGTAAACAAGGGAAGGAAGTAGCCCAGGTGTAGGATAAAATGTATAAAGCAAGCAGACGCTATCCGAAAAATATGCAAACAGATCGAGGAACAGAGTTTTATAATACTCACGTGAAACAATGGTTAGCCAAGCATCACATTAACCATTACAGTACCTTTAGTAGTGTAAAAGCCAGTGTTGTGGAAGGATTTAATCGTACATTACGTCACCGTATGTGGAAGAAATTTACAGCACAAGGTTCATACAAATGGGTAGCACACATTCAACAATTGCTGAAAGACTATAATAATACTTACCATCGAACTATTAAAATGAAACCGAAAGATGTAAAGGATAATCATCTGCTCACTACGGTCTATAATAGAATGAAACGGACGGACACAAGGAAGAAAAAGTTTAAAGTAGGAGACGTTGTGCGAATTTCTAAATTCAAACACCAGTTTGAAAAAGGTTTCACTCCTAGCTGGACAACGGCACTCTTTACCATTGATCAAGTTCGTCAGACAAACCCAGTAACTTACCTATTACGTGATTATCAGCAGAATCCTGTAGCAGGCGGCTTCTACACAGAAGAACTTCAGCGTACCAACTATCCGAATGATTTTCTTGTGGAGAAGGTGGTTCGTCGCAAAGGAAATAAGATGTTAGTGAAATGGTTAGGATTTGGAAATGAACATAATTCATGGATTTCAAAACAGAATGTAAAACCTCTTTCATACAGAAATAAAAGAAATAAAAAGTATCTTTTTTGAAATTTTTATTTTAAAAACACACACACACAAATGTTTACACACTTTACACAGCACTTTTCATGAGTTTAGTCTTTTTTTTACGCTCTTTTCACTCGCAGTTGCACATTAAAATGTTCTCACAAACATGGTGTTCTTGTTGTTGTTGTTGTTGCCGCTTTTGCTGACGCTGTTCTACCAAATGCTGGCGCATCTGCCGCGTCAGTGGAAGTGCTTGCGGTGGTGGTGGTGGTAGTGGCAGTGGTGGTGATGGTTGTTGCCGCTGCTGTTGAAGTTGTTGTTGTTGTTGTTGTTCCCGTACTCCTTCCAGCCGAATACACGCACTCCTATACGTTTTGTATATCTCTTGCGCGGTAATCCCCCGCAAGAGAATGCATACAATGCCGTTAACGTCAAGGGGGGTGAGCATTGCTCAAATCATACAGTACCACGAACCTACTACGATGGCGTAGCAGGGGGAGAGGTGATACTCCCACGTGGCGCGTCCCAGGTGGCGGATAGGGGGGTCCTAACCGGCTTGCCGGCGGACTTGAGGGAAATAAAATACCTCTCGCGGACCAAACACACTACCCCCTGCAGGTGGGGGACACACATGCAGAATACACCCGCGGTATCCCCTGCCTGTCGTAAGAGGCGACAAAAAGGGGCGACCTTGGCGCGGACATGGATTGCGGTTTGGTATAATGTGATGGACCTCCTGTGGATGGGAGAGGCTGAATACATCCATAGGTAATCCCTGCCTGTCGTAGAAGGCGACTTAAAGGGCCATGTGGCCATGATCTCCTCTTTATTTTTTATTATTTTTCCGAGGGTCAGATATAGACCATTCAAAATTTGATGTGCGTGCTTCCCGGCGATGGAGCTCCTATGTGTGCGACTACGCTCGAAAGCCCGTGCCAGCAACCACCCAGGACGCGGCGGGTGGGAGTATCATGTACCCGGGCAGTGGTATCCGCCTGACAACGCAGGTCCCCGCACAGCCGAATGCCAGAAGGACATATTATTATTAATTATTTTTATTTTTTTCTCTATATTTAGTGCTCTGTAAACGCTATGGGGTACATGCTATTGCGGGTGGCTGGAGGAAGGGAGTCTTAGTGCTCATTGCCTCAGTCATGCCGTATTAGGCATCGTCCAACATCGGACCCCGGGCAGTACCTGCTATGACCAGGTGGGTATTGCCTTGGCTGCTTGGTTCGGCTACAGAGACCCCTGATCGGAGTGGGTGGCATTCGGGGAGGATGCTATCGGGCATGGCTTCCAAACGAAGTCTGCTCTCTCAAGGTGGTCGCCCACCTAAGTCTTTAACTTTTGCTTCCCTGAGAGGTTCAACTCCCTGGGAACATGCGCAGCGTGAAGGAATGGGATCCAGCTTCCCTAGGTTTCTGGTCGCTACCAGAACCGATGGGAACGATTTTAAGCTGGTGAAGTCGGTCCTTTTTAGTCGGCACATCGAAGGCGTCTATGGCGAACTGGAGGAACTTAAGAAAATGCGCAACGGTAGTTTGCTTCTCAAGACTCGTACAGCACTGCAAGCTGATCAGTTGCTTAAGTGCGAGCACTTTGGCGAAATCCCCGTCAAAGTGGAGGAGCATAAGTCCTTGAACCTGGTTCGCGGAGTCATCTTTCACCGCGACCTTATTTTGAACACTGACGACGAGTTGATGGAAGACATGAAGAACCGTGGCGTGACACACGTCCGGCGCATTACGCGCAAGGTCAACGGTGAAGACGTTGCCACTGGTGCCTTCATTGTCTCTTTCAAGTTGTCAGTGTTACCAGAGAAAGTCAAGGTAACCACTTATCGTTGCGATGTGAGGCCGTACATCCCGCCTCCTATGCGATGCTATCAATGCCAGCGATTCGGACATATGGTATCTCGCTGTTCGAATCAGGCTGTATGTGGTACATGTGGACGAGTAGCTCACGGCGCGGAGGAGTGCACAACTCCATACAAGTGCACTAACTGCTCCGGTTTTCATTCTCCTCGGGATCGGAATTGTCCGACATACCTGAGTGAGAAGAAGATCCAGGAGATCAAGACCCTGGATGGTCTTTCCTACCAGGAAGCGCGCCGTAAGTTTCATTCTATGAATACACCTGCCCGTACACTCGACTATAGCTTGATAGCTCAGAGTCTTCCAGGTTCGTCATTTACGACCAAGACACCTTTCCAGACCGCTGCGCCCAAGGCGACTGTTGCTGCTCCCAGCAACGTCGCAAATAGTCAAAGCTCGAAGGGGGGGACCACCCCACCTTCGACCAACCAGAAGTCTGTGCCGGCTGGGAACTCCCAGCCGGCACAGCAAGGGGGGAAGACTAAGTCTCCCCCCCCCTAGGAGGTCGACGAAAGTCGTGCCCCAGCCGGCGGAGGCGGCTTCGTTGACCAGGGCTGGGAAACCATCTCCCAGCCCGTCTAAACCTGAAAAAAAGAAGGGGAAGAAGAGCGCCCGTTCTGAGCGCTCTCGGCCTTCCCCTGCGAAGGAGAAGTCATGCCCCCCATCTGGAGGGTATGAGTCTGCGCCAGGAGGCACTCCTGCTCCCAAACCTGCGCGCTCTCCTCGTAGGGGACCCCCTCGCGCCCGAAATTTGTCGAAGTTCTGGGCGGCACCCCTGCCATCTTTTGATGACGGGATGGATGTCGCGCTGTCCTCTACATCTACGGATGTAGAATTAGATAGTGTTTAGGCTAACGAGCATTTTTCGCTCATAACCTAACACTCCTTTTACAGTCCACACTATGACACTGTTACAGTGGAATTGTAATGGTTATGACAGGCATCTTGCTGAGTTACGTCAGCTTATTAGTGAGTACGCAGCGAGTATAGTCTGTATTCAGGAGACCAATTTCAGACCTGGTCATCATACGGTCTTGAGGAATTTCAAACTATACTCGACAGAACGATACTATGCTCACCGGGCTTCCGGAGGCGTTGGCATTTTTGTACGTTCTGATAGCTACAGCGAAGAGGTTCCATTACGAACCCCTCTAGAGGCTGTAGCTGTTCGCGTCTCGCTGCCTGTCATAGCAACAGTGTGTAATGTTTATCTTCCACCAGGCCAGCATCTGAACATCAATGATGTCGCTGATCTTATAGATCAGCTTCCACCACCCTTCCTCTTATTAGGCGATTTTAACGCCCATCACCCCATATGGGGCTCTGAGACGCCTTGTCCCCGAGGAAGAGAGTTGGAAACACTTATAACAGATCTGGATTTATGTATTTTGAACACAGGGGAACCAACTCACTTTAGTGTACGTTACGGCACATACTCTCGCATAGACGTAAGTCTATGCAGCCGAACGTTGGTTCCACTGTTTCGGTGGAATGCACACGATGATCTCTGTGACAGTGACCATTTTCCCATTATTCTTACTTTGTTGAAACATAAACCCGTCGAGGCTCCCCCTCGATGGATTCTTAAACATGCTGATTGGCCAAAGTACACATCACTAGCTGTCTTTCACGATGATGTCAGGCGGACCGTCGGCGAGGAAATAACTTACGTCACCCAAGTTATTCTTGCTGCTGCTGAGGAGTCCATTCCGTTTTTCTCGGGGGCTCCTCGCCGAAAACTCGTTCCTTGGTGGAACGATGAAATAGCAGCAGCCATCAAAGAACGCCGTCGCGCTCATAAACGTTACCGTCGACAGCCTACTGTGGCCAACTTGGTAACATTTAAGAAACTCCGCGCTAAGGCGCGAGTTCTTATTCGACAAAGTAAGAAGGCTTCATGGGAGAGATATGTGTCGTCCATGACGTCGCATACTCCATCATCTCAAGTGTGGACGAAACTTCGACGACTTTCGGGTATTCAAGGATCATCTGCTGTACCGGGAATTTCCATTGCAGGCAGTGTCGCCACTGATCCCCTTGCGATTGCTAATCATCTCGCTAGTCATTTCGCGGATGTCTCTGGCTCCGGGAATTACAATCCTGATTTCCTCCCTCTGAAGCGGGAGGCTGAACGTCATCACCTTAGTTTTGCCACCCAAGCTTCAGAGGACTACAACGTGCCCTTTACGGAGTGGGAACTCCGCAGCGCATTAGCGCTTTGCAAGGACACGTCTCCTGGACCGGACAACATCCATAACCAGATGTTGAAACACCTTAGTGATGATAGTTTACTATATCTCCTTCGTGTGTTCAACCGAATCTGGACAGAGGGTGATTTTCCGTCTCAGTGGCGAGAGGGCATAGTCATCCCTGTCCTCAAGCCTGACAAAGATCCTAAGTATGCAGGAAGTTACAGACCGATTTGTCTTACAAATTGCCTGTGTAAGCTCTTTGAGAGGATGGTAAATCGCAGACTCGTGTGGTGTCTGGAGAAACAAGGACTCTTGTCCGAGTACCAATGTGGATTTCGAGCCGCTCGATCCACCACAGACCACTTGGTACGCCTGGAGAGCTCTATCCAGGATGCGTTTCTCCGCAAACAGCATTTGGTAGCTGTCTTCTTTGACTTGGAGAAGGCCTACGACACCACCTGGCGATATGGCATCCTTTCAGTCCTGCATCATTGGAGATTCCGAGGTAACTTGCCGGTATTTATTGCGAATTTTTTGTCCCTCCGTCTATTCCGTGTCCGAGTAGGGAGGACATATTCGCAATACCACGTTCAAGAAAATGGAGTACCACAGGGATCGGTTCTTAGTGTCACTCTGTTCGCGATTGCCATAAACGGCATTGTCGCGGCTGCTGGTCCAGCCGTCATACCGTCCCTATATGTGGATGATTTTGCTCTGCACTATAGCTCGTGCAGTATGGCAGTCGCAGTGCGACAGTTACAGCAAGCTATTAGGAGGGTGGAGAAGTGGACCTTAGAACATGGCTTTCGGTTTTCTGCCGCAAAGACCTCCGTTGTCCACTTTTGTCGTCAACGTACACTTCACCCTCATCCTGAGCTTTATCTAGGTAATGTCGTTCTTCCAGTTGTTGACACCTACCGATTTCTTGGGCTCCTTTTTGACAGTAAATTATCGTGGGAGCCACACGTGCGGCAGTTAAAAGTGCAATGCACTAGGAAGCTTAATATCCTTAAGTTTCTTAGCAGCACTTCTTGGGGGGCTGACCGCGCGGTGCTCCTGCGATTCTATCGGGCACACATTTTATCCCGGTTAGACTACGGCAGTGCAGCATATGGCTCCGCAAGACCAAGCGTTCTTGCGAAGCTGAACAGTATCCACCACAGCGGGGTTAGGTTGGCGACGGGAGCTTTTCGTACAAGCCCCATCGCTAGCCTGCTCGCTGAGTCTGGTGTGCCGCCTTTACACCTGAGGCGCCAGCAACTTCTACTTACATATGCTGCAAATTTGCGACAGATGCCACTTCATCCCAGCTATCCTTGCGTGTTCAACAATGGCAACCGTTTGCTGTACGCTGCTCGTCCTCGAGCGACGCGGCCGGTTGGGATACGCTTGGATAACATTTCCGAAATGTTTGACGTACCTTCGGTTCCTTGCCTTGTCAGACAACCAAGTGGGGTACCTCCGTGGGTCGTACGACGACCTGAAGTAATCCTGGATCTGCACACTGGTCCAAAGGAAAACACGGACCCTTCGATTTATCGGAGGCTCTTCCTGTCCGTTGTTGGCCGCTATCCAGGTTCAGTCGTCGTCTACACGGATGGTTCAAGGTCAGATACGAAGGTGGGCTGTGCGTTCGTTGTTAATAATGATAGGTTCCTTTTTGCTCTTCCGGCAACCTGTAGTGTGTACACAGCAGAGCTCTATGCTATCTATGAGGCTCTGCGGTACGCACTGTACAATGAGCGCCGACACTTTCTTCTGTGTACCGACTCCTTGAGTTCGCTCCAGTCTATAGATACCTGTTTCCCTCGGCACCCTCTGGTGCAGCTAATCCAGGACCTGCTGGCCGGGTGTTGGGATGCTGGCACCAGAATCACATTTCTGTGGCTCCCAAGCCACATGGGCATAGAGGGAAACGAGTTAGTAGATCAGGCTGCCAAGGAGGCATTTACACTGCCCACGTTGCCTTTCCAGGTTCCAGTAAGTGATATTCGCTCCCAGCTGAGACATCTTGTTATGTCCCATTGGGAGATGGAGTGGCAGGCCATTCCACTTCCCAATAAGCTGAGAGCGATAAAAGGAACAACGAAGGTATGGAGGACTTCCCTTCGGGCTTCGCGGTGGGAAGCCGCGGTATTATGTCGTCTTCGGATCGGCCACGGTATCTTGACACACTCGCATCTTTTGAAAGGAGAACCCCCTCCGGTGTGTACCTGCGGCGACCACCTTACCGTGGTGCACATCCTTACGGAGTGTGTGGACCTGGTCGATCTGCGCCGTAGTCTTAACCTTCCGAGTACTATCTCCCTTATCTTGCGTGATGACGAGCAGTCAGCAGACCTCGTCATCCGCTTTATGAGGGATAGTGGACTGTTTTCTCGTGTGTAATGCTGTCCTTTGTCCTAGTGTGTTTTGTGTCACTTTCGCTTTTATCCTATTGACTTAATTTTAGTTTGTTTTGCGTATTTTGATGTGTTATTTTAACGTCTCTCGTAAATTATGTACTACCAGGCAATGCCTTATTCTTTTGTTTTCCCTGTAATTTCTCTTATTTTATTAGAAAATAAGGCATTGCGTATTAGATCCACTGATTGTTTTAATCTCACCCTCATTTTTCTCCATCATTTTTTAAACTCTAGTCAGTGGATATGTTTTTAAAATTTTAACATCATCTCTCATGTCGTTTATCACATTCCATTAGGGGCCGATGACCTTCGATGTTAGGCCCCTTTAAACAACAAGCATCATCATCATCAATCATACAGTAAGTCTATACACTGTTCGGCCGATAGGTTCATTACTTCTGGATTAATAGTTTCTGTAATGCAATCCGCGTTGTTGGTACAATGTAACTGCGATGCATCTTGACGCATCGCAATTAAAGAATAGAGACGGTGTAATGTTTGTCTGTAGTCTGCCATGATGGTTGCTCTGCCTAATGCATTTCAAAATAAAGTGTCTTCTTTTATAGGACCATGGAGCCATGTGGGAGTCTCTCTCTCTCTCTCTCTCTCTCTCTCTCTCTCTCTCTCTCTCTCTCTCTCTGTGTGTGTGTGTGTGTGTGTGTGTGTGTGTGTGTGTGTGTGTGTGTGTGTGTGTGTGTGTGTGTGTGTGTGTGTGTGTGTGTGTGTGTGTGTGTGGTATTCTCTACCAGCACGTGCTAAAGACTTTATTTGTTAACAGCTTGCCATACACAGTTCTTTGCCGCGCGTGCACGCGTGTTAATAGAATGAAATTCAATACGCATTAGCAGCTCGCTCGGAGTAATTACCAGTCTTTCTTTCTAAGACGTCTCCTGCATAGTTCTTGTAGCCTCTCTTGATATAACCACACACACACATGTTAATAAGATGCTGTATAATTAAACTCAATATGCAGAGGCAGCTCGCTAGGGGTAATTGCCGGTCTTTCTTTTAGCATCTTATTACTAATCATGAATTCTAAGACATCCCCTGCACGAATGCTGTGTGATTGTGTACTTGAAAGAGTAATTGTTTCACCATTAAGCGTACACGTAATGTCTTCGGGCAATGGTGACATGTTAAAGAGCTTAATTTCCCCATCATATGGTAGGAGGTATTGAGAAGCACCATTGTGAAGTGTGTATAAAACAGAAGTTAGCGTATCATCTTGAGGTGGTATGCTATCGATGCGTATAATAAAACAATATTCCCGCTCTCTTTGTGTTTCTAAAATGCGTTTTTCAATTGTTTTTAGTTTTTCTTGCTGGAAGCTGTGGAAACTTACTAACAAGTTAACACACTTGTTTAACAGTTCACCAATAATTGTAAGAGATGATTTAGATGCTGAAGCGTGTTCTTGAAACTGACCGAACGTGACAACATCTTCGTCATCACTACCACGAGCAAGATGAATGAGTTTTTTATTTTTTACATCAAACTTCTCATCGAGATAGATATCTATAGTGGTAGAGAAGTGCTCTAACTTATCATGCAGAGCAAGTAATTATTCATTTATGTTATCTAATTAGTTAACAAGAGGATGCGTAACATGATGTAAATATTTTAAAGTAACAGCATCATCATCTTCTTGAGGCTCATGCAGATAGCCTAACCGTTTATTTTTTACGTTAATTACATCGATGTTTACCTCCAACAAATTAACATACGGTTGGAGTTGCGATTCAACTGTTTGTACTTTTTTACGCGTATCATCAGCGCTTTGTTGAAGAACAGTTAGAGTTTCATCGAACATCGTTTTTAAATTGTAATACTCGGCTACATGCTGTTCTAGCATTCGTAACATATTTACTGCTTGCAACTCTAGTGCTTTTATTTGAGCTGTATACACCGTTTTGTTCACAGCTTAACTTTCTAAATGCCCCTTAGAGATGGCATCAGAAACATCTTTAGCTTCTCCAAGATTGCTTACTCTTTTATGCTTGACGTTTAATGCACCTTCAGCAGTTGTTGAATCAATTATTGCTGTTTGAGTACGAAGTTCTGTTTCAAGAGCACAGAGTTTAGTTGTTAGACGTGTTTCTAAATCATGTTTTGTGGTAGTTAGAGTTGTGAAACTCATTAAAACGTTCTTTTACTCTTTCTTCCAAGCAGTTTATATTTTCTTTGCTTGCTGCATGGTGGGTTTCGAAAAACGCTTTAGTTACAACATCTTGCGAGTCAACGGGGTCTGCTACATCCATTAAACGAGTTGTGTTGAATGTAATGCCATTTTTATCGGGGATAAAACGACAATTATTGGTATTTTTAATGTTGTTTCGCATATCAGATTGAAGTATTTCTACATCTGATGCCAACATTTGATGTTTATCAAACAACATTATAAAATCATCGATACAAGCACTGTACTCTTCTAGATGGCGCTTAGTAACAGCATCGTTTGGCTCTGCAGGTTCACCTAAACCTCTTATTACCTTACCAGCCATAATAAGTTCCACGAACCTGCTACGCAGGCGTAGCAGGGGGAGAGGTGATACTCCCACGTGGCGCGTCCCAGGTGGCGGATAGGTGGGTCCTAACCGGCTTGCCGGCGGACTTGAGGGAAATAAAATACCTCTCGCGGACCAAACACATACCCCCTGTGGGTGGGGGAGGCTGACGAATAATACACCCACGGTATCCCCTGCCTGTCGTGAGAGCCGACTAAAAGGGGCGACCAAGGGATGATTGTATTCGAACCATGCAACTACATGTGATTAGTACCACCACGCGGAGAACACCAAGGGTCGCTTTTACTTGTGCGTAGTACCACTATATTACGTACGAAATAGGTTTGTGATTAGTAGCACACAGGAGCACCGCGCGGTCGGCTTTTGCAGTACCTGTGATTAGTACCACCATATGAGCGGGACCATGGGATGATAGCTACCATGGACCTGCCTTACCTGTGATTAGTACCCACTATATGAGGAACACCACGGGATAGGGAGAGGTCCCTGTGGTTAGTACTCTTATGTGATGAACATCATAGATTTGCGTTGCCTGTGAATGGCGCCGCAGAGTGAGAAAAACATAGGTCTGTATTAATGTCGAATTTCATAAGCTTTGAGTAGTACAATAATGTGTGGAATACCGCAAGTCTCTGCTACCATTGATTAGTACCGCAACAGGACAGATACCATGGTTCTACATTACTAGCGATAAGTATCATTTTGAGGGGCCTTTGACTTGTATTTTGGACCCATTTAGACTCCAAGCATCCTCGATTTGCTTTTGGAAGTGGTCCCTTGGTCAGTAATACTATTAACTATGATATTTTTTTGAGTCGGATCCACTGATAGTTTTAAATTCATGTTCATTCATTCATTCGTTCATTCATTCTTCATGACATTTTTTATTTTGGTCAGTGGATAATTTTGAACTTTTACTTTGTCGTTTCATTTCGTACACTTAGGGGCCGATGACCTCGATGTTAGGCCCCTTTAAACAACAAGCATCATCATCATCATCACCATAATAAGTTCATTTTTTGTGAGCTCTAGTGAGAACCAAGTTTTAGTAAAACTGCTCAAATTTTGTTCTAGTTGTTGTATGGTTGTATTTAAATCTTGAATATGGTTGTAGAAAATAGCATCGTTTGGTTCTACAGGTGAACCAACATTGATCAATCGCTTGCCTTTTATGTCAATCACTTCTTTGTCTGTTTCAAAACAAAGCATGCTCTTTTTGCACACCTCTTCGATTTGTTGAAGTTTTTTATGTATATTTTCAATTTCTTGAGTTAAAACTATTACATGTTGCAAGGGAATAGCATCATCTGAATCAACAGGTTCACCAACATTCGTAATTCGTTTGCCTCTTACATCAAGTGTTTCACTAGTCATTTCTAGTGGTAGTTCACCTACACAAGCAGAAGCATGTGGAGAAGAAAAAGAAGAATCAGCTGTTGAAAAAAGAGGTTTAAGTTTATCAATGGTTTGAATAATGTAACGCTTATTGCATGCGTCTCCATCTTCAATAGGATCACCAACTTCTTGAAGACGTTTTGTACGCAGGGAGTAGTTTCCTTCTAAGGTGCGAGGAATAGCACCTCTAGATGCAGACATTATTTCATCAACATATTCTTTTGTTGCTACATCGTCGTTTAAAATAGGTTGTGAAACTGAAACACGGATATTTTTACACTCACGATCCATAAGACTAAGATCAGCCATCTTCAAACACCAACAATAGAATGAGTTATTTTTCTAAAAACGCTTGCTTTCATATTTAAAAATGGTTTACTTTTCTAAGAGAAAAAATTCATCAAACCATTTACGATAGCGCCCACAACTAAGACTACTTTCGTTATCTATAACCAAAAAACCATATTTATTGTTGTTCCAACAGTGCGCACAAAGCGCTTTAAAACGATCAAATTCCATATCTGTATTCACATGGTGATCATAAATATGTTTTAGGTTGCACACATCCTGTTGGAAAAGGATAAGAAAATTAGCATTGTCGCGCACTAAGTGTTTTGGAAGGTGAGTATAGGTTTGACATAAATAAAATACGTCAATGCCAAAATGTCGCCCTAAACTAAAATAGTTTTTCATATGATTTTGTTTATCACATATTACGTCATCAAAAATAAAGACAGAGTTCGGTTGTGCGTCTTGGGGGTGAATTACAGCTTCATTTTCGGAAAAAGGGAAATATTTCATTCCAGAAATAGACTGAAGAATGCGTTTTAACGTCTTGTATGCGGTTTGATGCAGTGTTTTTGAATATACGTACACATTTTGAAAGCGTAGTCCATTAGGGTGCGTTAACAAGGTAAGTAAAACTGTTGTTTTTCCAGAATTAGATGGACCGCTAACGATACATCGCACCGTATTAGGTAGAAGAATGCTGTGGCGACGCGTCCGTAAAAGGTTTTCTTCTCCTTCGTCTTTTACGCATACTACTGGGAGTGTAGTTTCTTGTCGCACTGTTTTGATAGACACAGGTACACTGAAGTTATTTTAAAAATATCATTTGTATATATATTAAGAAAAGAAAGAGGTAGTGTTAGGTTATAAAATAACCCGATTTCTTACCTTGCACCTCACACTATGCATGTGCTTCGAACAACAACATGAAGAAGAAGAAGGGGAAGAACAAGAAGAAGTCTTCCGCGCGCGGTCGGGGTCTCGTCGGACGATTTTTAAAGAAGGCGATTGACCACTTACCTTTCGAATTACACCTGCCAGGTCATTATCAGTACTGTGGTCCAGGAACTCGGTTAGAAGAGAGATTAAATCGTGGAGATCCCGGTATTAACCCACTAGATGCTGCTTGTAAGGAACACGACATTGCCTACTTAGATAAAGATGGTGAAAAACGTCGTCTAGCTGATAAACAGCTTGCAGCAAAGGCTTGGTCTCGTGTAAAGTCAAAAGACGCCACACTAAAGGAAAGACTGGCTGCACTTGCTGTAGCTGGTGCTATGAAAGCTAAAGCTAAATTTCGTGGAAGTATTAAGAAAAGAAAGCGTAAACAAAATCAAAAGAACATTTCTTTACAACATATCGTACGAAGAGCACGCTCAGCTTTATTACATGCTAGTCCAGGAAGTAGTTTGAACAATTTAGTAACCACAGCATTACGTGCGGCCAGGAAAACCGTAAAAGGTAATCGTAAAAAGCCTGGAAACTTAAAGGAAAGAGTCATTCCTATTCCAACTCGAGTCGGAGGCGTTCTTCCTCTCATCCCAATATTTGCCGGCCTGTCTGCTCTTGGAAGCCTTGTGGGTTCAACAGCTGGTGTTGTGAGTGCCGTTAACCGTGCAGCTGCTGCTAAAAAACAACTTGCTGAAGCGAAGCGACACAATGAGACCATGGAGGCCATAGCCCTCCAAAAAGGTCGAGGTTTATATTTAGCTCCGTATAAGAAAGGCTTAGGACTCTACCTAAAACCATGGCGAAAGTGAAGTTACCCCATAGAGCTCTATCAAATCACGACTTAATGTTCTATGCTCGTAAATTAAAAATTCCTTACTTTCGTGGTGTTTACATGCGAGACACTTTACCAAAACGAGCATTATCTAAAGAAAGTGGTATTGTGAACTTAGAACCATTAAGAAAATCTGGATCGCACTGGGTTGCTTATGCAAAGCGTGGGCGGAAAGCCTACTACTTTGACAGTTATGGTGATTTACAACCTCCACTCGAGCTTGCCCAGTACCTCAAACAGTGCACTATCCAGTATAATTATTTACCATACCAAACCTATAACAGTGTTCTTTGCGGTCATTTGTGCCTTCTGTTCTTAGCAGCACTATAAATAGATGAATTTTTATTCAATTTTCATCAGACAACCAACATGCGGCCAAGAGAGTATGTCCTCACGTTAACAGGTAAAGGATCAGAAATTAGCACAAATCTTACTCAACCAATAGTCTTTGAAGCACCCTACGAAGTAGGATTAAAAAGTTTGTATACTTCGCATGCTATACCGAACGTAACAGAAAAAAATAACTGTTCGGATTATTAATCCTACAACGCGTATAGCTGTTACTATTTTTGTTGATCCCGGTGCTTATGAAATTGATGAAATTTTAAAATATATTATGCTACAGCTCCTTCCAAACTCAGAGAATTTTGAAATGTTAAAATTTCCAGGAGACGACAAAAAAACTCCTGTATTAACCTTCACATTGCAAGTTTCAACAGCAAGGGTACGGGTGCGAAGCAACTTGATTGTTGATTTTAATGTGCCTAATTCTTTAGGGAGTATTCTCGGTTTTAAGGAGAAACAGTTAGAAGCAAATATACCACACTTTTCTGACCATCATGTCATGGTAACATCTATTAATGTAGTGCGCGTGCAGTGCAATATTGCTTCAGGCGCTGTACTGAATGGTAATATTTCGCATACAATCCATGACTTTTATCCCGCAGTGGATTATCGGTATAAGATAGTAGAGAAACCAATGCCTATCCTTTATTATCCTGTTACCACGCGAAGCGTGAACACAATTACTGTGGCGCTTGTTGACCAAACAGGTGAAGTGGTAGATTTGCGAGGTGAAGAGCTGTATGTGTCACTGCATTTGCGACCATGCCAATAATTTTCAATGAAGACAAAAAAAAAACATATGTTTCACAACATCATTAACAGAAGCAACAGCGATAAGGATAAAGAAAACAACAGCAACAACAAAACTACTTGTTTGCTTACTAAGGAAAATAGACATTTTTTACAACAGCTTGGCTACACAGTGCTTAAAAAATAACTCGAAATTCTTATAAAAGGAACTTGCACTATCTGTTTTAACAACATACGGGGTTGAAGAATCACAGCATTAACATCATGTTGTCGCGAGCGCTTGATGTAAAGAAGAAACCATCTTACGATACTTCTATAACGCGTATAAAAGAAAGAAGTTATCGTCCTTATGCAGGCACATCATTTGGCTACAATGATGAAATTCTAATTCCTGCCCAATCCCAAAATGAATGTCTACTACCATCTCAGTCAGAGGTGCATATTGTAGGTATGGTTGCTAAAGGAACTTCTAGAGAAAAGGGAGCGGCTGAACTAGAAAGAACTTTGCTGCTTTACTATTTTCTGAATCTCGTTATGAGGTGAATAACCTTGAAATTGATCGGAATCGACACCCTGGAGTAACAACAACAATGAAAGCACTAGCTTCTTTCCAGAATAATGAAATTACTCACTTACAAAATGCGGGGTGGACTACTATTGTAGACAGTACAACAGGAAAGTTTCACGCCGTAATTCCTCTTTCACACTTCTTTGGATTTGCCGAGGATTACAAACAAGTTGTTATTAATGCCAAACACGAGTTGGTTTTTATTCGAAGCAATGATGATCGGTGCGCTCTTTTTCATGCTGATGCTACTAACGACTCTAGAATACTGATTGATGATATTTGGTGGAAAGTTCCAACTATTGTCCTTTCTGACACTAATCGCATAGAATTATTGCGAACTATTGAAAGTAATAAACCTCTTTACTTAGCCTACAGGTCTTGGGAGATGTTTGAATACCCAGCTCTGCCTGAAACAACGAAGCATATTTGGAAAATTAAATCTTCATCGCAAATGGAAAAACCTCGGTTTATTTTACTAGGTTTCCAGAAAGATGCTAGAAAGCTAACTGCACGCAGCAGTCAGTTTGACCACTGCAGCCTAATTAAAGTACAACTTTTTCTCAACGATGTTTTTTATCCCTATGAGAGTTTACGAAGTGATTTTGCAAAAAGTGACTATGCGGATATTTACAATAACTTTATAAAATTCCCTAAATTATACTACCAACTAGAAAATACTTATGAAAAGTACTTGCCAATTATGTCACGTGCTGATTTTTATCAAGGTAATATTATTTATGTTATTGATTGTTCTCATCAAGATGACCAAATTCGATCACAGCCTGTTGACATTCGCATTGAATTTGAAACTAGTGATGTTATTCCTGCTAAAACGGCTTTGTTTTGTTTACTTATTCACGATCGTGTCGCTACCTACAAACCGCTAACTGGTGAAGTGAATATAGAACACTAAAGTGCCTAGTAAGCCATCAGTTTCTTCTGGACAGACAACGAAAGCACACCGTTAATTATGGCTCGAACTGTGCTGGTCGATATTTATCGTAATGAAGAAGGAAAAATCAAACTAGTGCTGTTAGAGTGTGAGTGTGGACTTACTCTAAACGTCACCTTTGAAGACACTAAGAATTACAAAACGCTTTTACAAAAATGTATTGATTGTTTTCAGAAAGATATCCCCGATAGTGATCATGTGTTATATTTTACACATAAATTAGAAAAAGAATTTAAGACATTCTTTCCGAGACACTTGCTGATAGAGCTTTCGGACTATGGTTGTCCTAAAATACTTCCTCATCGGACTGAAAATAGTGAAAATTTTGAAACATCGCACCTCTGTGCCATGATGTTGTGGTTGGAAGCAAATTACATGCGAGTTGCGTCTTCGTGTATCAAGAAACTTCGTAACAGCGGGCCTAATTCTTTGAATCGTTTCGATTGGGAGTATATTTCTCCAGCTCAATTACTCCTCTATATGTCTGAAGAGATTCCTGTTGTGTTCGATTTGCTGCCAGAAAGTTTTCAAAACCAGTACCCCGACTATGCTCCCTGTAAGGAACATACTGCAAAAAACTGTTGTGCCAAGACCACCAAGAAAGACTGGAAGCCGTGTAAAGAAGAAAGAAAAAAGAAATCTTAAAACGGTAAGTGTAATATACATATTATATTCCATGTGTGCGCTAGATAATAAAAGCTCGTGCAGACAGATGTTGAACCTACCCCCCACATAGTAACAGAGACACGTGCACAGCAATCACACGTGAATAGAAATCTTTAAAAATAGAATACCTCACGCGGACATTTCACCCACCGCAAAGGTTCAATCAGGTATATAAGGAGTCGTCTTGATAGAACTCAATACATACGTGCTTTTTGCTGTCATTGTTGCTGCTGTTGCTTGACTGAGTAAGAGGTAAGATTTCGATGTCGAACAATAACTCTTTTCTTGTTACTAGAGATAGCACGCTTACGGAATTTCTTCAGCATAAGGATAACATACAGTATCCACTACAAGAATTTGAAAACACAGTTCTTGACTTAACATCCGAATACTATTGGTTAGACTCACATCCTAAAGCAACATTTAAAAGTCGTTTTTGTAAAAGATGCTTCTCTTGGCTTTATGGAAATGCAATTTTCGAACAATATCAAATACCTATTGTTCGAAACACTGTAAGCTTAACCCTCCGTTACACGCGCGCTCTGTTGTAACACCATTACACGCGCGCGGACTGACAGTCCGCGATTGTTTGTAAGCTCCCATTCCTTTCATTTCAATTCTTTTTCCAAGAATTCTTTATTTCCCTCTTTTGTCAATCCGTCTTACATCGTAATTACTTTATTTTGATTTTATTTATATTGATACATTTATATACCATAATCTACATTTACAAGAACATTTCAGTCCTTTAGGATAAATCAGAAGTTATCAACTGCAAATCACAGCACTTAGCAAAATTAATTGTAAATTAACAATAATTGGTTATTAATTTACTTCTTGGAATAAAATTGCAATCGTTACATTATGTTAATTGATGTATATCGCACGGAAGAAGTCACGACGTCGTGATGATCTTGCCATGGAGTAAGTGCATTTCATTTCATCCACCTTATCAACGCCCGACTTCGTGTCATTAGAGGTTTGAGGGTTTTGACCCATCTGAATCGTCATCAACAGAATGGTCTTCATGGAAAGTAAATAGAACCGAAACAACTTTCTATTTTCTTGACTTGCTTGGCACAAGGGTATATATAGCGATTTGTGCATGTTACGATTTCTGGTAGTATTTTGTCGGTAAAGAACAATTGCGCCTCAGTATTCCTGGCAACTCCTACTACTCCAGGCAAGTGTTTTATAATATTATGTTCAAGTTGTCTGACCCTTCCATTACGGTTCATTACAGGCCGATGATTCCACTCGGTCCCGTCTTTTCCTCCATACATTTCATGCTGCTCACTTTCAGTCACGTCCTCTTCACACGTGGACCGTTTGCTCTCATAATTATGATCACTATCGTTTACGACGTCCCGATCACTATCATTACTTGCACCAACTTCATCGTCGTCCAACGACTGCTCGATTTCATCCATAACTCTCGGAATAAATCGCACCAACTCCTTGGAAAGAGGACGCAAAATAATTATTCATACCTCATTTCGTAATGTCGTGTTTATCCCATTATAAATAATCACAAGAAGAAAATATATCAAAATGAGCCCACTACTACACTTGTAGGTAACAAAAGTATATAATTTTATAATAAATAGTAACGGAAGAATGGATGACTTTTCAAAAGAGTGAGTAAGATTAACAACTCACCAATACACGCCTGCGGACTCAGACTCCGCAAGTCTGCAGTTGACAATATGAACTTCTGTAATCAACAGCTCGGCGATTACTCAGACATTCTCACGCCATCACGGCCTTTGTATTGTTGAGGAAAGAAGCTACAAGAAGGCAGCCCGTTCTGCCTTGCATTTTCGGCCTATGATACCAAAGAATAATAAAGTGCGGACTCTCACTCCGCGGCGCGTGTAACGGAGGGTTAACAATGCATGAAATTATCGATTGTATCGAAAAAGAAGACAAACACTATTGGTGTTATTTTTGTCAAAAACCACTCTTTTACGTCACATTTCCTAATGATATGTACGTATTTCCTGCAGAATCTGCAAAAAGTAAAAGCTATTGTTCGACACTAGCATCTTTTCTCACTCAACCACACTGCCCATTATCCTTATCAAGTGAAAAACAGAAACATGAACAATAGGTTAGATTCGCTTTTCTTACTTGTGTAACTACAATTGTAGTAGTGTTGTTATTGTTGTTGTTTCTTTTTACAATCCTCTTGAATGTTTTCGTTTATTTTGTATGTTTACAGACATTACCCCCACCACCACTACAACCTCAACATCAACCATGAATCTACAAGAAAAACTTGTCTTTCTAGAGCAGTCATACTCAAGTGAGCTGAAGAAGCTGGTTGACCTGCCCGTGGGAAGATCGCTGCAGGTTCGACAGTACCGAGCAGTGAACACACGTTTTGGGCGCAAAATAGTGGTGGATTTGTACGAGACGCCGGGTGCTCCTAGCTGGATCACCGTGTTCCTGCCTGCCGCCTACCATGCATTAAGCGATGAAGAGATAGTGCAAATGAACATCGAGTATCGACGTTTCACCTATCTAGGTAAGGTGAATGGACAAAATAAGATATTGTTTGAAAAACTTGAAACTCTTCCATGAAGTGTAAACTTGTGAAAAAAGGTAAACAAAATAGTGTGATGAGTATAATTACTCATACAGCAGAAACAGAAGACTGTGAAAGTACTAAAGACTGCTGGATTACACCATCCGGTATTGTTCACGCTTTTCACATCTACACTTCTGAATCGTCTTCTTTTTTAGAATCTGAACACCGTTCGAATATTGATATTTGTGTATTAACATTCCTTTATAAAAATAATCTTAAAGCACACAATTGTGAAGTGCATTTTCTACTTTTTTCTTTGTATAATCTTAAAAGTGAAAGATTTGAATCGTATTTAGCAGTATTTTGCGATGACTATGATGCTTATGTTTCTCCACTGCATCAGAAACTGATTGCACATTTGCAAACAGAACATGAAACTGAGCTTGTGCATTGCGTATTAGAAATAATACCGTTTCCACATTATTGGGTAAGGTGTCGGTTACTCGATGCCCATGCTACGTTAAACATTGTGTACAGCAATTGTATCTTGTGTTTACAAAGAGCAAAACATGTACAAAATGGTACAAGTTTAATTTACCACTAATTCTATTTTACAACACACACTATTTATTAAAACAGCAGTGGCGATGCATAAAGCTGGAAGCAAGGAGAGTCCTGTCGGAATACCGCCAAGCTGTATTCCAAACAGGGGGTGGGCCGAAACCTCCCAGTCCATGTAAAGACGCTACTGATGTAGTGGAAATGATACCTCTGGAATTTGAAGAGGATACAAATGAATTTGATAGCAATGACACTTTTCCTGAGGTAGGCTACTTCCTTCCTTCCTTTCTTTCTTTCTTTCTTTCTTTCTTTCTTTCTTTCTTTCTTTCTCAATTTTCTCAACAGATCTCACTAATTTTACCTAATACTATTATAATTACTTTTACAGGTCAAGGTAGTATTGGACTGGGAGGGAGATTATTCCCATGCTCGTGATCTCCCCAGGGGCGAAGAGGCACTGGAGGTTGCTTGTGAAGACATAAGTAATGACAAGACAAGCAGCGTAGAGAAAAGCGCCCCCTCACCCTCCTCCATTGGAAAAGAAACGCCTCCGCCTGTGGAACGTGAGAGAAGATTCAAGAGAAAGAGGCAGCTACTAAATGTAAGTGTGCAGGAAAAACAAAGCAAAAGCTTCTTAGCATTTCGCGCCTGGATTGAGAAATTGGCAGTACGGTAAACAATGTCGTGGATTTGTTTTACTGCCTTGTAGGCTACGTGGACCAATTTTAGTCTTCTTCGCCGGTTGCTTTTTTCTCTTTCCATGTGTGATTTACTTCATATTAAGTAGGTAAGACTTTGCACTATTTGGACAGGTTGTCTCTTCGCTTGTAAAATGCCAGGAGCACTCTGAGAAATGTTTGACTTTTGGGAGTTCGAGAGCAATTGTCATGGATGGGGACATTTTTATAAATATATAGAGACAAAAATAATAATTTTATGCTGAGTTATATGCATTTCATAGCTTTTTAAAGGAAATAGCAGTAATCAATTTCCTAGATTATACACAGGTTATTCCTGTCTTGAAATTGATAGCAGACTGGCTTAAATATAGACGATTTCCCTTCAGTTTAAGGAAACAGGTATATCACAAAACATGTTCTAATATCTCATCAACGTTTTTCTAAAGCTGATGACTAACAACACCTTCATGTATCTATTATAAAAGGCTCTTAATAGAATATAAAAGAAAAATACACATGCTACTAAAAATAATAGATTTTAAACAACATACCTTCGTTAGATAGTTTCCTATTTCAGGGGCACGGCTACTAATGGTCTATCTTCTTCCTCCCGTCACAATCATTATCACTGTCGTCTTCCAAGGTAATTAAGTTATAATGGGTTCAAAAATTTCAAATTTCTTACCTGTTGGGAAATTCCTTTATCGTAAAATTCAAGATTTGTCCCTTTCGAATTCGCCTATGTCAAGATAAGTTCAATTGTCGGTGGTTTTCTTCAAGCGCGTATTTTGGAAGGAACAAAAAAAAACCATTGTGAACCATCTTTCGAACTTTACTACTGAATACCCTGGTATTAGTTGCACTAGTACTGGGCGTGCTGTGCGACGTAATTGCTTTCAGTGTTCTACTCTGACGATAAATACATCAGTACAGTTTCACTCGACTTGCTCGTTAACATGACAGGCCACAAGTCGGACAAGTTGGGCTACAGGCACCTGTTCATAGTAGCTTATCGAATTTGCAGCAGAATATCACAATAATATCCCCTTCACTGAGATCGATAGCTGCAGAATTGATTATTTTAACCATGTTGGTTAATCCTGTCCGTATTGACCTATTATGTTCCAATTTCTATAGACCACTTTACCGCCTTGTCAATACTTGACACCGAGCTCGATAGCTGCAGTCGCTTAAGTGCGGCCAGTATCCAGCATTCGGGAGATAGGAGGTTCGAACCCCAGTGTCGGCAGCCCTGAAGATGGTTTTCCGTGGTTTCCCATTTTCATACCAGGCAAATGCTGGGGCTGTACCTTATTAAAGGCCACGGCCACTTCCTTCCCACTCCTAGCCGTTTCCTGTCCCATCGTCGCCATAAGACCCATCTGTGGCAGTGCGACGTAAAGCAACTAGCAATACTTTACATAATTTATTATACGTAACGAATCCAGACCAATGGTTTTCTCACTAGCCGGACCTAACGTATCAAGACCAATGTAATTAAGTATAATAAAATATGTACAGTATTGACAAGGCAGAAAAGTGTTCTATAGAAATTGGCTCGATAGCTGCAGTCGCTTAAGTGGGTAGAAATTCAGTAAGACTTACATAACTTTTATAGCATTATAAGGATGTAATATGTTGGAAATCTTAAGTGGAATACCTAGTGGAGGAGCGATGTGTTCACTGCGACAGTTAAGAACCCACCCGCTATCACCCTGAAGTAATTTTGCTTTTATAACCTAATAGAAGTTATCACGCGCCATAGTCCATCGCCTTACTACGTACAAGCTTTTCCATTGGATGAGACACTATGGGATATGACGTCACTCCTAGCAATGAAGTAAGTGAATTCCGTCACCAACCCGCGCACAAGAAATACATAACTGCCCAGACCAATGGAGGTGTCACGCGGGATACTAAACGCCTAGGGCCGCTTCGCGGCTTCTAACCTGGACGCCCCCAGGCCCCCTTTGCTTCATCCAGACCAATGGCTTTGTCACTGACCAATGATTTTCTGCCTAGCCAGACCTAACGTATCGAGACCAATGGCTCTGTCACTAGAAAAATTTTCATACACACATAAAGAAGGATATAGAAGAAAGAAACATTTATACCGACATAGAACATACCTTAATTTGCTATGTCCACAAACACCGACGTCCATTTTCAACAGTAACTTGTTTATTACCGTAGCAACCAAGACATTGTTACATCATCCTACAAACTAATCAGTGACAAATGAACATTAAACAGCTGTTCTGCGCTGGTGAGCCTTAGATAAAGCTTTACCCTTTTCTCATCCGCAGATGATCTTCAGTAGCAGCATGTACTTGTTACTTCATTTAGGGAATTAGGACATCGTAGTCATGTCTCTCTCTCTCTCTCTCTCTCTCTCTCTCTCTCTCTCTCTCTCTCTCTCTCTTTGCACACGTGTGTATGTTTGTGTGTAACATAACGGGGTGTCTATGCCGGGTGGGTAATCCCAATTCATTTGTTTTAATATATGAGCTATGAAAACCACCCTAATCTTATAAACTAATAAATAAACCAGTTTGAATGTGTGACTTAATCCTTGTTTCCACGATGATCTATCCATCTTATTCACCCTTCCCTGCATTTTCTATGTTCTACTTCAATTGAACCAAGAAATTACCACTAATCATAACCTACTTTATATTCCAGGAAAGTGAAGATTACAAGCTGTCCATTAAAAAGATAGCAGAGGAAAGATCAGCTGTTCTCACAAAGCTACAGGAAGAAGAGCACTTGTTGAAAATGAGAAATTTGCAGCAGGAGAATGAAGTAAGGATGAAGGAGCACCAAATGCAAATGAAGAATTTGGAGGAAGAAAGAGAGCAGAAACAAAAAGAACATTCTCTAAAAACGGAAATTCTCCTTTAAAAAAAACATGCCTTGTTAAAAAATTTGTAAATTTATTATGTTGAAAGAAATAATTAATAGGCCTTAATAAAACATTTGCAATAAAAACTATCGATTCTTTACAGTTTTTTTTTTCAAGACCACTCATTAATGAAAGCTGCTCTGACAGCATTACCTCGCGCATTGGGAGCTCTGGCTACAATGCGTTGTTCTGGGATAATGACAGGTTCCTCATCAAGGTCTTCACCCATGTCAATGGCAATGTTATGTAGCACAGCAAGTGCTACAACACAGATTTTTGTGTTTTTCAAACTAGTGTTGAAACCCTTCAACAAACACCTGAATCGTTGCTTCCACACTCCGAAACACCGTTCAACTACATTTCTCGTACGGATATGGGCTCTATTGAAATTTTCTTCCTTAGCAGTACTGGGATTTAACACTGGTGTAAATAAATAAGGTGTGCAGGCATAGCCAGAATCTCCCAAAAGGCGTCCTTTAAATTCACCCCTCTCAAAGCGTTGCTTAATTCGACTTTCACGACTGTCATGTGTAGGGGAAGGAGGGGAGGGTTGAGACAAAATTTACATTTTATTTTTTTAAACAATTTTTCTGAATTTATTTTAATGATCAACTGGTGCAGTCAGTTCCCTATACCTTCCTCTTGAGTGTGTTATTTTCTTAAACTGTTAGATAATCAACAAAAGCCAAAAAATATTCATAAATAGACACACTACATTATGTCTCAAACCACCCTTAGTAAGGGAGGTTTGAGACACATGTATGGGAGGCTTGGGACACGTGTGAAAATTTACAGAACTGCAGTAAGTAATAGTACAAAATTATAAAAATCATTAGAACTGAAACTGTGGACATAAAAAGATATTTCTTGTGCACAAAATGCATATACAGTATATATTTTTCCAATGGAGACCTGAAATAGAAATCTATCGCACACAGTATGATGAAAAAATCAACATCGAATATGAGTTGCTTATGAGCACGCTGTGTTCCTCCAACAGTTATTGGCTTTTCCAGTTTCATAACTATATCCTCAGCTATAACATAACTCACATCTTCAGTTTCGGGATAGATGAATGTCTTACCACCTGTGCAACGTTTCAGAAATGTAATTTTGTATTCATTGTCACTGCGGTTCACAACTACTACTGATCCAACATAATAAACAATGTTCTTCTTGCTTGCAAATTTAACGAGAACATAGTCCCCAGTTTCAATGTTTTCAGGTGTGCGGTCAAAGTCATCGGTTGCCAATACCTCCTCGTTGAAGGTAGTAAAATCTAACGAGTCTTCTGAGGCTATATTAAAATCCTCATAACTGGATGATCCATTTTCTTTTGAAAATGCAAGCTTAGATTTCTTCACATTTTTATCATGAAGTGGATTGAAATTCAGCCTCCTTTTCTTTGTATTACGAGCTTCAAACTCCTGGTGTATTTCATGTTTTACTGGAGTGTCTGTCAAAATTCTAGATTTTTTAGGTTTCCTTCCCATAGTTTTCTTCCTAGGACCTGCCTTCGGAAAAGGCCGTATCTCTTCTGATGTCAAAATTCTTCTGTTGTCTACACTTCCTGAAGGCTGAGGACTTGATTCACTTGCAATAACCCTCTAACAACTTCTCTTCTTCATCCGAAAAATTTGGTTAGTGACATAGTTTGGTCTGTATGTTAGATTTTGTTTGCTGTTATCATCTGTTGCTTTTTATTTCTCAACATAAGGGCTCAAAGTCTGTTTATCTATGGAGAAACGTCTTGCTGATTCACGTAAGGCTCCACCTTCTATTACCGGTACTGCTTTAACTGCACTTTGAAGTCTATCGGTTGAAATACTGGTCCTCGTCTTCCCAGACTTACTTTTCCAAAAGAATGGTATACTGTAAAGAAGTACAGCAAGTGTAAACCAAGGATAATAGGTAAATGAATAGATAAACTGGCAAACTTTCAAAGTACCATTTACAGTGGTAAACTATATATTCAGTTCTGACTGCATGTGACGGGGAGGCTTGAGACAGTGTCTCAAGGCACCCTTAGACATTCTGTCTCAAGGCTCCCAGCACCTCATGTATATGTAAATTCGCACGAATAAACATAACCTCAAAAGCTAAAGAGTTCATTGTTTGTATAATTATAGCTTACCTCTTAAGTTCACTGATGAAATTATAACAGCTGTTAAGAATGTGTTCACTTAAACAAAAACTCAAAATATATCACGTCACCAAAAAATACTTCTCATATCTCAAAATACATTTATCACTCTAACTTCCACTCTTCAACAGAAATCACCATGAAACTCCGTCAGCTCACTCTGGTGGCACATTGCTACAACTGTCATGCAGAAGTGTTGCCAACATATAACATGTCGAGGAGATATCACTGGTGTCTCAAGCCTCCCTCCGTCTCAACCCTCCCCTCCTTCCCCTACTTCCGCTCCAACTTGCTACAATATCCCTTATTCGCAACGATGCATCACACACTACCTGAACATTGAGGGAATAATACCCCTTCCTATTGATATAGTACTGTGATACTTCTCCCGACACCTTTTTCACTCTAATATGAGTGCAGTCGATAGCACCTATAACACTCCTGAATCCACATATTTTTCTAAACTTCAGGATTTCTTCTTCCTGCTCAGCATTTGTTGACGGCATCTTAATGTATTCATTTGCTCTACTAGCGAGAGCAGTGGCTACCCTGCGGCAAATATTTGCTACAGTCTGTTACTCATGCCGTGAATATCAGCCGAATCATCTTGTACCTGTAGACAAAGAAAGAGTTATTAAAACAGAATGTTCGAATAAAGAAGAATATAATAGTAATACGCATATTTCACCGGTATGTTCTCACCAGTAGTAATGACGTCACTAATAGTACGGTAATTACTAACCTCATTCCGCGCCCATGTATGAAGAGCTGTGAGAACTTGAAGTTCGCACGATACAGAGCAACCTCTTGGATCTTTCGTTAAGTCATTTCTGACTATGTCAATAACTCGAGCATATTCCTTGGTAAATCGATATTTAATTTTGAAACTCTCATCATCCAGCAGAAATGGGTCATTCCGTCTCTTAAAGTGTTTTTTTTTTTTTTTTTTTACGAGGATGCCTTGCCTCCATAACCTCTAAATGATGTACGTCTTCTATGTTTAAAATATCGTGAAGATCATAAACGTTATCGTCCATTATTTCAACGTGCGTTCAATTAAATGGATAAGTTGAATATTTCACCACGACTATATCACTGCAGACAGCAAATACCACACGAAAATAAACTGATCACTCGTTACTTTTTCCGCTACTCGCTGCTGTTCGCTCGCTGGCTCGCTGCTATACAACGTTTATACTAGGGTCCTGGTCTGTATAAGCAATTCAATGATAACCATAACAGATGTATACACAGGAGGCTTATACACGGTTCATTAGTAACGAATTTCACATAAACGGTATATAAACCTTGTATAAAAGTTATACACCGTTTATTAGTAAGACGGATTATGTATAACGTATGTTCATTCTTTCTTAACACTTAGGATGCGTACGTTGCTGTAGTTTTTTGGCTTTGCGGGTAGTTGATGTAATTATTATATTAGTATTTACATAATTATTAACTAGTTTCTGTACATTCTTATTGTAAATTAGTGTTACAACGGATCCAGGACCTGCTGGCCGGGTGTTCGGATGCCGGCACCAGAATCACGTTTGTGTGGCTCCCCAGCCACATGGGCATGGAGGGAAACGAGTTAGCAGATCAGGCTGCCAAGGAGCCAGTTACACTGCCCCCGTTGCCTTTCAAGGTTCCAGCAAGTGATATTCGCTCTCAGCTGAGACATCTGGTCATGTCTCATTGGGAGATGGTGTGGCAGGCCATTCCACTTCCCAATAAGCTGAGAGCGATAAAAGGTACAACGAAGGTATGGAGGACTTCCCTTCGGGCTTCGCGGAGGGAAGCCGTGGTATTATGTCGTCTTCGGATCGGCCACGGTATCTTGACGCACTCCCATCTGCTGAAAGGAGAACCCCCTCCGGTGTGTACCTGCGGCGACCATCTTACCGTGGTACATATCCTTATGGAGTGTGTGGACCTTGTTGATCTGCGCCGTAGTCTTAACCTTCCGGGTACAATCTCCCTTACCTTGCGAGATGACGAGCAGTCAGCAGACCTCGTCATCCGCTTTATGAGGGATAGCGGTCTGTTTTATCGTGTGTGATGATGTCCTTTGTCCTAGTGTTGTTTATGTCAGTTGCGCTTTTATCTGATTGACTTGATTTTAGTTTGTGTTGCGCATTTTAATGTGTTATTTTAACGTCTAACGTAAATTATGTGTTAATATCTGTACTACTGGGCAATGCCTTATTCCTTCGTTTTCCTGTATTTTCTCTTATTTTATTAGAAAATAAGGCATTGCGTATTAGATCCACTGGATGCGACATTCTTCTGAAGTTTTTGATTTACAGTAAGGAAGACTACAGTACACAATGTATTTTACAAATTATCGTCGTCCGCTTTATGAGAGATAGTGGACTGTTTTATCGTGTATGATGCTGTCATTTGTCCTAGTGAGTTTTGTGTCACTTGCGCTTTTATCCCATCGACTTCGTTTTAGTTTGTGTTGCGTATTTTAATGTGTTATTTTAACGTCTAATGTACACTGACTGACAGTGACAATGCAACACCAAGGAGGAGTGGTTCGAAAGGGGTGAAAGTTGGGGAAAAAACGGAGACGGCACGGACGAATAATTGATGTTTATTTTAAACCGATATGCAGGTTACACAATGCGCACGGCATCGACTCAGTAGGATGTAGGACTACCGCGAGCGGCGATGCACGCAGAAACACGTCGAGGTACAGAGTCAATAAGAGTGCGGATGGTGTCCTGAGGGATGGTTCTCCATTCTCTGTCAACCATTTGCCACAGTTGGTCGTCCGTACGAGGCTGGGGCAGAGTTTGCAAACGGCGTCCAATGAGATCCCACACGTGTTCGATTGGTGAGAGATCCGGAGAGTACGCTGGCCACGGAAGCATCTGTACACCTCGTAGAGCCTGTTGGGAGATGCGAGCAGTGTGTGGGCGGGCATTATCCTGCTGAAACAGAGCATTGGACAGCCCCTGAAGGTACGGGAGTGCCACCGGCCGCAGCACATGCTGCACGTAGCGGTGGGCATTTAACGTGCCTTGAATACGCACTAGAGGTGACGTGGAATCATACGCAATAGCGCCCCAAACCATGATGCCGCGTTGTCTAGCGGTAGGGCGCTCCACAGTTACTGCCGGATTTGACCTTTCTTCACGCCGACGCCACACTCGTCTGCGGTGACTATCACTGACAGAACAGAAGCGTGACTCATCGGAGAACACCACGTTCCGCCATTCCCTCATCCAAGTCGCTCTAGCCCGGCACCATGCCAGGCGTGCACGTCTATGCTGTGGAGTCAATGGTAGTCTTCTGAGCGGACGCCGGGAGTGCAGGCCTCCTTCAACCAATCGACGGGAAATTGTTCTGGTCGATATTGGAACAGCCAGGGTGTCTTGCACATGCTGAAGAATGGCGGTTGACGTGGCGTGCGGGGCTGCCACCGCTTGACGGCGGATGCGCCGATCCTCGCGTGCTGACGTCACTCGGGCTGCGCCTGGACCCCTCGCACGTGCCACATGTCCCTGCGCCAACCATCTTCGCCACAGGCGCTGCACCGTGGACACATCCCTATGGGTATCGGCTGCGATTTGACGAAGCGACCAACCTGCCCTTCTCAGCCCGATCACCATACCCCTCGTAAAGTCGTCTGTCTGCTGGAAATGCCTCCGTTGACGGCGGCCTGGCATTCTTAGCTATACACGTGTCCTGTGGCACACGACAACACGTTCTACAATGACTGTCGGCTGAGAAATCACGGTACGAAATGGGCCATTCGCCAACGCCGTGTCCCATTTATCGTTCGCTACGTGCGTAGCACAGCGGCGCATTTCACATCATGAGCATACCTCAGTGACGTCAGTCTACCCTGCAATTGGCATAAAGTTCTGACCACTCCTGCTTAGTGTTGCATTTGCTCTGTAAGTCAGTGTAAATGAAGTATATATATATGCACCACGAGGCAATGCCTTATTCCTTTTCTCCCTGTATTTTCTCTTATTTTATTAGAAAATAAGAGTTTGCGAATTAGATCCATTGCTGGTTTAATCTCATACCCTTTTTTTCATCACCATATTTTTAAACTCTTGTCAGTGGATACATTTTTAAAATTTTAAATATCATATATCATGTCGTCCATCACGTTCCATTCGGGGCCGATGACCTTCGATATTAGGCCCCTTAAAGCAACCAGCATCATCATCATCATCATCATCATCATCAACAACAAAATGAGAGACGCATAACAAATATTTTAAAAAGCATCCAACAATTGCCACGCTTAAAAACTGAGACATCCGGCACATATCACGTAAATAAATATCTATCACGCTTCTCATGATGAAGATGACTGACTGGGGACAGTGAGTGTGCGCGCGCGCGCGCGCGCGCGCGCGCGCGTGTGTGTGTGTGTGTGTGTGTGTGTGTGTGTGTGTGTCCGGGCGTACACAAAAGAACAGGCCAAATACTTGTCAGTTAATGAGCCACTTTAAGTACTATCTGTTTGCAATAGAACACAAACGCATATTATTCAGTAACAGTGCTGAAAACATCACAAAATGAGACATCACAAATCACCAAAGAATGAACTATCACGCTTATGATGAGGGAGATGCGAAGCATGTGTCCGGGCGTACATGGAAGGGCCCGAGTGACTGCTCTCCCGAGCAGACCCGAGTGGTTGCTCTTTGTCAGCCCCTAGATACAAGTAAAATTGCGCGGGCGAAGTACTCATTTAAACATTAACGCGAGTGTCAAGACGGTTTTGTTTACTTTATGAGCTTTCTTGTGCTAGTCCGGGTGATTATAATTTAGTGACTGAAATTGATGACCGTATTTACCTAATGCGAACAGCGGATGGTTTGTAAAATACATGGTGTACTGTAGTCTTCAATACTGTAAATCAAAAACCTCAGAAGAATGTCGCATTTCATTTCAAAGATTTCCGAAAGACGAGGAACTTAAGCGTATACGGAAAGCCATATCTTCACTATGTTATAATACATCACTTTTAAGGAACATTTTCTCAGTAACTGTTGGACTCACACTTGAAATTTTTATGTATTATAAACAGGTATATTAGATTTGTACTGATGCTAAGATCTTTAAAATAAAGATCACTTTTTGGAATATATATATTTGACTAATGCAAAATTGTTTGTTAATATTCTCATTATTTTTCCAACCCATCTCAGAAATTTTGCAATATGTTTGCTTTTATAGCTTCAGAATGTATGGCATACTCTTACAAAGGAGTACTGAAAAGTTCACAGTGATATCTGTAATAGTTCTTGAGATAATGTTCCTTTTGCAGGTAAAAAGTAAATTTGTGGGAAATCACCTCCAAAGTTTCAACATCAATGCATGCCTGCTGCATAGCTGGGATTATCAGCATCCTCTTGTAGTTCATCAAGAAACTTCTTCTTGGTGGCTCTCCTGTTTTTTTTTCACAGTTCATGATGTACTTGGTAACATTTTCATATGTTCTTAGTCTCTCCATGTCTATAGAATACTTAGCATTTACTGTTCGAGAGCCCACCTGCTGCTCTGCCCTTCCCAAATGACCGAAGGCCATAAACTAATCTGATATTTACAGTGTACAGGCTCTTGTCTTGCTCTGAACTATTTACAGCTGAGAAATTGAAAAACTTGACACTGTATTTACAACATGTACAGAAAAGTTGTAATTCAGCAGCAAAGCCAATATGTCTGTTTGTTTTCAAGGAAATTCCACACTTGCCATACTCTTTGCAACATACATTATATTTTAATATATCCATAAAAATTATATATATATATATATATTTTCATTAATTTCACGCTCCGTACGAAATTTATCGTATTTCTGTTCGACACCATTCAGTTTTCTATTAGATGAGCTCTCAGTCCCAGCAGCCGTCTCATATTTTCACTCACGATTTTTAGGTTAGGTGTACACGGCCCTGCTTCATACCGTGAAGGTTCTAAACAAGGGTTTTGGGCCGAGTTGAAGAAGTAAATTTATTCTTTAGCCACACGTTTCCTGAACACTTTGTTCGAACATCGAGACCTAACTTCCACAAACTTCACATAATCTCACAGAAAGAACTTACGAAGAAACGCGGCCCAACTTGTTGCTTAACAACAAAGGAAGGACTATCAATAATGTAAGCTGATACAATATGACCAATCACGAATCTGCTACGCAGGCGTAGTAGGGGGAGAGGTGATACTCCCACGTGGCGCGTCCCAGGTGGCGGATAGGGAGGTCCTAACCGGCTTGCCGGCGGACTTGAGGGAAATAAAATACCTCTCGTGGACCAAACACACTACCCCCTGCGGGTGGGGGACGCACATGTAGAATACACCCGCGGTAACCCCTGCCTGTCGTAAGAGGCGACTACAAGGGGCGACCAAGGGATGATTGAATTAGAACCATGAAATTACTCTTGATTCGTATCATCATGCGGGGAACACCATGGGTTGCATGTACTTGCGAGTAGTATCACTAAATTTGTACGAAATAGGTTTGTGATTAGTTGCAGTAAAAGCCTGGCCGGGTGGATTCCAGTACCCGTGCGTTGTACCCATGTGGGCAACACCGTGGGTCTGGGCGTAGCCTGTGAGTTGTACCACTATATGAGCGGCACCATGGGTCTGCGTTGCCTGTGATTAGTACCCACTATGTGAGGAACACCACGGGAATACCGGCGCCCGTGTTTAGTACACCTAGGTGGGGAACCTTCTCGGTTTTGCGTTGACTCTGAGTTGGGCCATTGTGTGAGACACACCATAGGTCTGCGTTACTTGTACGTATTGCAATACTTGTGAGTAGTACCATCTTTTGTGGAACACCGTGAGTCTTCGCTACTTCTGATTAATACCCCAACATGACACATGCCATGGTTCTATTTTACTCGCGACATGCACCACTCTGTGGGGCCTTAGACGTGGATTTTGCACCCCCTTTAGACACCAAGCATCATTGTGCTTTATAAGTGGTTCCTTGGTCGGTAATAATGTTATTTTCGATCTGTATTGAGTCCGATCCACTGGTTTTTTGTTTGTTTGTTTTGTGTTTTGTTGAGTTCCTGTCCATCCATTCATTCTTCATGCCATATTTTATTTTTATTTTGGTCAGTGGATGCCTTTATTTTTGTTCTTTCATTTCGTACCATTAGGGGCCGATGACCTTCGATGTTAGGCCCCTTAAAACAACAAGCATCATCATCATCATCATCATTCTTCATGACATATTCTTATTTTGGTCGGTGGATAATTTTGAATTTTTTGTTGCCATTTGTACCATTAGGGGCCGATGACCTCGAAGTTAGGCCCCTTTAAACCACAAGCATCATCATCAATTAGGGCAACGGCCGCTTCCTTCCAACTCCTAGGCCTTTCCTATCCCATCGTCGCCATAAGACCTATCTGTGTCGGTGCGGCCTAAAGCCCCTGGCAAAAAAAAAAAGAATACTATTTGCACAAATGTGCATATAACCATGTTTAGCATTTCTTTCTACATACTGTATTTTTTCCTTTTTTTGGCGTACACTATGTCACACACTTCTGTTTTTTTTTCAAGAACGATTACACCGTAGGAGACTTATATGTTCGGTGTACTGGCATTCCTTACAAGTTTCTAAACACGCATTTACAACGAAGAACAGTGGAAATATTGTAGTAAGAGTTATTAGGATTTTTTTAATCTAAAAAGATTTTCCTTCATTTCGGGTTCAAAACTGCAGCGATTCACCCTTAGAACTAATAAAATTGAATGGTATGAACAATGTTGTCATTTTTTCATAAATATGTCAAAATCTGAGACATGTTTGGGATTTACTAGACTGCCTCAAATAGCATAAAGCTTCACACCCTGCTTAGTGCTTTCTAGTAGTGGCTGACTGGAAGTAATTTCAACTTTGTGTCGTTTGGGTGGTGTTCCGGCAATTTACCCGGTAGCTATTTGGAAAGAAACGTGGGCCTTAGGAGCTGGAGGGGAAGGCACAATAAATTTAAAATGCCCCCAAATGATTTCGATGAAAGAGACCACTTGCTTTACTTCGTAACAATTTATGTAAATAAGAACAAGGAGAACAGCAAGCGTTTGCGTGATAATACAATTTAACAAGTTCTCTTAGATATCCATCCTAATAACATAGTAATGCATAACAGAGGGGCCAGCCCTCGTAAAATAAGCCTTCATAATTTACAATATTCAAATGGAAGGGTTTCCTAACTGCTCGATAACAAGATCGAACCCAGAAATTCTAGTTAAATCTAACATTAACCATCCAGTCTAAACCACAACAGGTAACAAATAAGAATAAGCTCCATAACAAGATAATAAGGAAACGCTAAGGCTTGGCAAGGCTCATTAACACCATACATGCTTGGAGAGAAAAAACATACAAGAAACGCATAGCCTTCTACCAGAATAATTACAAGCCTCCAGAGGTTAATACGCAAGTACAAGGTGAAATCATTTTAACCACATTTGCTTTCATTTGTCCTGCGTTTCAATAAGGACGAAAGTACTTAAATGAAATACAAGTCTAACATCATACATCAAACCCGGGCCTCAGCCTTTAAAACCTTTACCCTAAGAGGGGCTTCACTCGTACAAGGGACATTTACACATTGAAAATTAAAATATTTGAACTACCTCAAGCCCTTTTTAACATGTACATTACACGGGGAAACGTGAGGGACTCGCTTTCTTACCTCCACACCCGAGGTTGCCTAGATCGAGCCGCCGCGGGAGCAGCCCGCAATGTGCAGCGATCAGCTCAGTGACCACAAAGTGACAGCGAGCACCATAAGCCGTCCACCTGCCCGGGACCGGACCTGGTGACGGTGACGTGTTCAACAGCTCCTCTTTGATTGGGGAGCCACAAGGGGCGAGGAAGCTAGGGCAGCGGGCGTGGAGGCAAGAGAGGGAGGGCAAGGAGAACACTCCAGAGCTTGGAGATATTCCCAATTACTCTGGAGCCATGCGGGACAAGAGACAAATAATTTCTTTATTATGGTAAGGGAAAATTAGAAGGCGGATAAAACATACATAGAAACACATACAATTAAGATAAATAGTAGACAAATACAGCTTGCAAGCATAAAACGAAACGGCCTGGCCAAACAAACAGAAAGAAGGGAGGGAGGAGAAGTTTTCCGCCGGCACAAGTGGTATAATTGGAGTTAAAAGGGACACCACACTGAGGTTATCACTCCCTTCTACGATTTGTCCATTGCTCTGGCGAGAAATCTACATTCAATAAGTGAAGTGGCTTTTGTCTTTCTTTCTTTCTTTCTTTCTTTCTTTCTTTTTGGAAAATTTCATTTGGGAATCATGGCCGCTAGAAGTAAGAAATCAAGTCAGGTTTGGGACTATTTCTCAGATTTAGGAAAAGCCAAAGGCAAATGCAATTTTGCTCGAATCAAATTTCGAGTAAAGGTGGGAGTACGTTCAATTTGATGCGGCATGTACGAGTTGCACACCCGACAGTTGTTCTATCAAGTCGTCGATTAACACCTGCAAACCAAGACATTTCTGATGATCTTGATGAGCAGTCATACACTACAGATCTTGTTACACTCAACCAGTTCCCCTTACAGCGTCAGTTACAACATCAACTGCACCACCTCCCACTTCAGCAACCCAGACATTGACATCCAGACACGTCATTCTCTGGCACTTCATCGGTTGTGAGTGGTTGGAGTGTATGTTCCGGTATGTCTCTTTTTTCAAACTCGTTCGAAGATGCGTTCCCAAGAAGTTCTCGGCAGTGTTCCGTCCACCGCTGCGGGCTTATTATAAAGGTTTTCTGTGTTGACTTGCTTCGTTTCAGGATTCGGTGGGGTTTTTCCTCTGCTTCCTCGATCACCTTTTTCTCTTCTAGGAGTTTGTGGTATATCTTTTTCATTCTTAGTGTTTCTTTATTTGCTTTCCTCGCCTCAGCGTATTTTTGTAGGTGACATTGGCTGCTACTGGATCTGGCTTTATGGAGGTATTCCAGAGCTTCTTGTCTTGCAATGTAGCATTCTTGAACGCTAGTATACGCACTTAGGCCATCTACCTCTCTCTCGCCCCTTAAAAGCCACCCCACACGTGAGAAATGGGAATAGCCTTCTTTCATTATGACTATGAATGTGTCTCCTAAGAAAAACGACCGCTTAAATGCACTCCCACAGATAGAACAACCAAGTGGCCTACCCCCGCTATATGTAAAGCTGCTTGATCCAAGAGAGGATTTATCCTAAAGGAGCTCCAAAGGAGTTTTGTAAGAGGTCCCACAAGCTGAACGGAAGTCGATCCCCACTATGACTGCTAGTAAATACCTGACAATGACTATCTGACATTGTACCTTTTTACTCTATGGAATTTAATTGCATATGTAATCTAATCATTGTGAATTATTGTGTGTATGGCCATTGGCTGCAATAAATTATCACTAAATTTATTATCATTCTCAGGCACAGGACTCTAAATAGTAGAAAGACTCGAGAAATAGATTTCGCTCGTTTAGAGACAATTGTAAAACATTATTTGCCCTTCCAAATTGTTGAAAGTCCCACCTTTCAAACGTTTTGCAGGTAGCTAAATACAGCACGCAAAATGCATTCCAGGATAACAATATCAGCAATTGTGTGTCATTGAGACGGGACAGATAAGGCAACTGATAACTGACGCAGATGCTTTTACCATTACAACAGATGGCTGGACATCAGGGAACAATGAATGCCTTTTATCTGTCACGGCTCATTTCATTTAGGAAATGACTCTGAATTCATTTTTTCTTGAGTCTTTCAAGTTTGTTGAAAGGCGCACTGCCGACAATCTCTGCGAAGAACTGAAACGCGTGACTAGAGAAGGGGAATTGCAAACAAAATAGTTGGGGTGGTTAGTGACAATGTAGCGAATATTGTGGTCGCCCTACGTCTCAGGCAGGAAACAGTGGAGCGGGGAGCAAAACAGAGAACAGAACAGCGAGAAAAGCATTTTATTAACAACGAACCGATGAAAGAGGCTGGTGGTTATAGTGAAGCGGAGGGCAAAGCAGCGAGCAGTGCGCGCCAAGTCTTCGCAGTCAAGTAGTGAATGCTGGACGACTTGTTTATGCTGGAAAATACTGCATTAAAAATCTGGCATTTGCTGCAAAACGCATATACCAGTACAAGTTGTAATGTGCAGCAAATAAACAAAGATAGGAAAATACTGGGTGAATTTCACCACCTCCATAATCAGTTACGCAGTGATCCAGATAAATTTCATGCATATTTTCGAATGACTACACGAACTTTTGACTACATATAGGATTAAGTGCAACAAACCACGAACCTGCTACGCTGGCGTAGCAGGTGGAGAGGAGACACTCCCACGTGGCGCGTCCCAGGTGGCGGATAGGGTGTCCTAACCGGCTTGCCGGCGGACTTGAGGGAATTAAAATACCTCTCGCGGACCAAACACACTACCCCTGCGAGTGGGGGACGCCCATGTAGAACACACCCGCGGTATCCCCTGCCTGTCGTAAGAGGCGACTAAAAGGGGCGACCAAAGGGATGATTGAATTAGAACCATGAAACTACTTTTGATTAGTACCATCACGCGCGGAACACCATGGGTCGCTTTTACTTGCGAGTAGTACCACTCTGTTAGATACTGAATAGTTTTGTGATTCGTAGCACTCGAGCGGGGTTCAGTGTGGGTTTCCAGTACCCGTGAGTCGTACCCATATGAGCAACACCACGGGTCTGGGCGTTGCCTGTGAGTTGTACCACTATATGAGCGACACCGTGGGTCTGCGTTGCCAGTGGTTAGTACCCACTATGTGAGGAACACCACGGGAATGCCGGTACACCTAGGTGAGGAACCTCATCGGTTTGCGTTGGCTATGAGTGGCGCCATTGTGTAAGAAACACCATAGGTCTGCGTTACCTTTACGACGTACAATACTTGTGAGTAGTACCTTAATGTTTGGAACACCGTAGGTTTACGCTACCTTTGATTAGTACCGCAGCTTGAGAAATATCATGGTTCTAGTTTACTCGCGACATGTATCATACTGAGGGGCCTTAGACCCGGTTTTTGGACCCCTTTAGACATCAAGCATAATCGATTCAGGACTGTGCTTTATAAGTGGTCTCTTGGTCAGTAATACTATTATTTATGACCGTTTTTGACTCGGATCCACTGTTGTTGTTTTTTGGGTTCAATGACCATCCATTCATTTTTCATGACATTTTTATTTATTTTGGTCAGTGGATTTCTTGAACTTTTTGTTGTCATTTCATTTCGTACCATTAGGGGCCGATGACCTCGATGTTAGGCCCCTTTAAACAACAGGCATCATCATCATCATCATCGTCATCATCCCAAGTGCAACAAAGACTACTTAAGAAGTGGACTAACTTTAATCTCCAACCAATCGACCCTACAGAACGTCTTGCGGTTACAATAAGGTACCGTAATCCGGGGTTAATTTGCACAGTTTTCTTGCCGGAAATTTGTTTCCAGCCAGTTATAATACTTAAATTTTGAATTTTTAAATGATATTTGTTTAACACATTCTAGAAGGATGCAGGAAGGTGGTTAACCACTTATATCTTCGAAAATGAAATTGAAATTGAAAATGAAATTATTTTTAACTTCATAATGTATAAAAATTTACTTTGTACCACTGTTACATTGCTACTGATTTATGAGAGATGGTTCAATGTTTGTCTCTCCAAGTGTTACATTGCACCATAAACTTAATAAATAAATCGAGAGATACATTATCACGGTCAGGAAAATGACAACGCGAGCTCAAATATTGCTTTAAATTGTAAATCACAAGATTTGTTATTAAATAAATACCAAAAATATCAATATAAAGAGACACTGTTTGAAAATTAATTAATTAATTAATTAATTGAAAATTAATTAAAGATCTGTTAATGAGAATTTGAGACACAAATGAGTCTTGTCAAAAATCACACGACCCATTTCAAGTCAAGTTCTGGAGCGGGATATAAGCCTTTCCTCGATACTTGTTTGGGAGGATTTATTCCTCCAAGTACATCCTCCCAATTATATTCCATAATGTCATCCTTTACAGGCCATTTCCATTATTTGCATGATCATTGCATAGCCTTGATAACAGCACTCTCTTCTTTTATCTCCAGTATTTTTCCAGGAATTATTTCACTTTCATACTGAAACACAACAAACTCCCCGCAAATCCTCTGGACCGATTTCCAAACTTTTTTATGGGCATGGTCTTCCTCTTCACTCACACTAAAATTGATTTCAGAGTCTGATGATTCTTTGATTATTAGGATGTTGTCGATATCATCAGAATCGGACTCTACTATTTCTTTCTTCCTACGCTTTATATTCGATGCTGAAAGTGATGGCAATGTGGAAGAAGTACAACAGTCAGTCGCATGTGCAATGCCTTTTCCTGTTTCCGCTTGTACTCGCTTCCTGCCTTATTTTGGACCTGCACCTCCCGTACCGGTATTTATCTGTCGCTTCTCTTGTAGGAATCTTGTGAAACTAGACTCAGCATCCTCGGCATTGAAACCTGAAAAAAAAACCATGATGTTGATAGTTGGTCTAGGAGGAGTACAAGACTGCATGGGTAAATTCCACACTCCAGAAACCCGATTTCAGGTTTGCAGCAGCATATGCTCATATATTTTGATTTCATGCAGTTCCTTCAGGAGCGTTGGGAAATCTTGCTTTTGAAGCACAGTATTTCTGATTCCATTTGGACTTTCTTTGTACTGGGACGAAATGTGCCTCCAACTTCTCTTCAATGGACCAAGGAAAGGAAGATCCAAGGGCTGCGTTGGGTGAGTGCTATTCAGAGGCGGGCACACAAAGCAGATGTCATTTTCCAGACATAAATTGAGTACTTCTTGCGTGATATGCGAGGACAAATTGTCTCCTATCACTACTTTCTTCCCCTCCAATTGTTTTAGCCTTGGAAGCAGCATAGACTGGAACCAACCAACAAATGTCACTGAGTCAGACCGACCACTTGGCTTGTTGTTGTACCTGGCTCCTTTGGGTCCATTCTCACTCCATGTATTCCACATGTGGGCAGCCTTATATGCAACATAAGGGGGGAGAAGTTCCCCTGCCGAACTTCCACAATACATCAAAGAAATGCAATTGTTTGATGTGTTGCGTATCGTTTCTGAATATTTTATTCCTCTCTTGGTAAGCACTTTCTTCTGACCGGGATTATCACTCAAGTTTGTCTCGTCATAATTCCAGATGTTCTCTTTTGGTACACCTTCCACAATCTCCCTCAAGTTCCTCAGATAGCCTCGCAGTACCTGTTCATTGATTCCAGCTCTTGTCTTTTGGATGTTCGTGGCAAAGCGGGCTGTCCGGTTCTGATGCCGTTTCATAAATCAATCAATCATCGCCTGGCAAATTGTTCTTGAACTGGTGTATAGTCCTTCCCGTAACTTGCAAGTAATCCTTTACAGTATGCTTCAGGTCGAATGTGTCAATTGGGAACCCAAAATTACTCAATTGTGTAACACAATCAACAAATGCTTTCTCTTCTTCAATTGAAAACAATGTAGGTTTACCTGGCTTCTTAGAGTGTTTGCCCTTCAATTTGTGATTAATGGCCCTCCTTGGGATTTTGAAATATGTTTCCGCCGCTCTCTGGGTCATTGTTCCGCTTCTCACTGCCTGAAGACACCCTTGCATTATATCTTCCGAGTAGTTACGATACTGTCTGGCGTCTTTGGTGCAATCCTTTAGAAAGTTTATCTAAGGAAAATAATGCCATTTTAGTTAAGAAATTCTAATATTGGTTACTGGTGCAAAGTAACCCAGATTTAACCTCAAATATCTCGTGATTAATATAATGATTCTATTACCATTTACCTCTTATATAAGCTGTACAAACTAAATCAGAAAGCCTAAGTGGATAAATAAGGTGCAATTTGACACACAACTTACCATCTTGTTGTGCAACTGACCGTGATGGAAGATAAATAACTTATATTTTAATCACTTACTGCATTCGTTCACTAGTTATGACACAGAAGTATCATAAACATAAAGCATGACCGCGAACAGGGACTAAATGTATACGTTTGCTATCTATTGGCGTAAGCGAAGAACGAACCGATTGGATTCTCTCAAACGCCACTGGAGCACCACCTAAAAGTTTTGCAAAGATGGTGCAGACTTACACCTAAGGCGCAAAGTAACCTCGGTTTACGGTAAGTAAAAAGAACAGTGTTTATACAAGTTTATACAAAGATGCTAAAGAACAATCACTATTCACTTGAAAAATTGCTTAAATAAGATCCTGTGGAAGGAGGGTCACAATACTCATACGTTTGAGGAACATCCTGTGTTGCAATTATTATTCGTGGTTCTTCTGCAGAAGATGACTGATGAGTGTGGTGTTGCTGGCCGGCATTCTGATAAACGAAACTGTAAACCAACTCTTGCATCCTGGTTGTTAACAACATCTTTCGCAGGGGTGGAAGCGCCTTTATGTGAGGAACCAGACTGTTGAAACAATTTACATCCTCGTCAGATTCCTTAGAATATTAATTTTCAATGAACTCCAATTTCTCTTTTTCAAGATTCACTAAAGCTCGCCCAATGGCATCATTTTCATTAACGGATGGTGATCCGTGTCTGCGTTGGATTGATTTACGCTGTGCAGACGGTAGTGTTAAAACGCTTGCTCGTTCAGTGGAGAGGGTTCAGTTTGATTCGGGTTGTCATTCAAGCCGGTACTTGCTGTTGTTTCAGTTTCGCCTATTACTGTCTTTTTTGTTTTTTGTTTTTGCTATTGGCTTTACGTCGCACCGACACAGATATGTCTTATGGCAACGATGGGACAGGAAAGAGCTAGGACTGGGAAGGAAGCGGCCGTGGGCTCAATTAAGGTACAGCCCCAGCATTTTCCTGGTGTGAAAATGGCAAACCACGGAAAACCATCTTCAGGCCTGCCGACAGTGGGATTCGAACCTACTATCCCCGGAATACTGGATACTGGCCGCACTTAAGGGACTGCAGCTATCGAGCTCGGTATATTACTGTATCTTCCTCCATGACCTCATCTGCATTGGAAACAGGCCTCTGTAGATTTCCTTCACTTGATCTGACTGTTAACCGATCCCTTAGGAAGTAGAGACTCTCGAAGTAGCGCCAAGACGAACGAGGACCAGGTGTACTATGTGCTAATCGCCGAAATGTTTCACTGATACCTTCCTCAGTTCTTTGCGGAATGCGTCTCTTAAAGTTTTCCACTTCCCTCTCACAAGGATTCGTGTGAATTAAATGTGAACATATTACGTTTGTTGTAGTTCTATTCCTCAATAATTACCGTAATATATATACAGAATGAAGCTGAACTCCACCGAAAAACTTTCGGACGTTGTTGAGGGATACCTTCTGAGCACACTGGTATAACCCTTTTATTTTTAAGTTATTCCTGAGTGACGCCTTATTAAGGAAAACATTAATATAGATTGAATTTCAACTTCCTTCATAGTTATAATCATTGAAATAGTAGGCAATTTTTTAACCACAAAGCATTTAGGGAAACAAATAAATGAACAACATTCAAAGAACAGTATTATATGGGTATACATGTTTATTTAATTCAATTTCATTACATATATTTACAGTTTGAAGTCTAAACATTAGTGTGGTAAGGCTCAAAATATTTTTTGCATAAAGCTACCTTACAGCTAGAGCAAGAAAACTTCGACCATTTTGGTTTTGCTCGAGTACTACAATGTGCGCATCGCCTACGTGTACTGGGTAAGGGCAGATGACCTCCACCACCCTTGGAGGTCTTATTACCCTTGGACTTCGCTTTGGTAACAATTACCTGACCAGAACCGTTGTTTCCACGAACCTGCTACGCAGGCGTAGCAGGGGGAGAGGTGATACTCCCACGTGGCGCGTCCCAGGTGGCGGATAGGGGGGTCCTAACTGGCTTGCCGGCGGACTTGAGGGAAATAAAATACCTCTCGCGGACCAAACACACTACCCCCTGCGGGTGGGGGACGCACATGTAGAATACACCCGCGGTATCCCCTGCCTGTCGTGAGAGGCGACTAAAAGGGGCGACCAAGGGCTGACTGGATTAGAACCATGAAACTAATTTTGAATCGAACCATCACGCGGGGAACACCATAGGTTGCCTGTACTTGCGAGTAGTACCACTAAATTCTGTACGAAATAGGTTTGTGATTAGTAGCAGTAAAAGCCTGGCCTGGTGGATTCCAGTACCCGTGCGTCGTACCCCTGTGTGCAACACCGCGGGTCTGGGCGTAGCCTGTGAGTTGTACCACTATATGAGCAGCACCGTGGATCTGCGTTGCCTGTGATTAGTACCCACTATGTGAGGAACACTACGGGAATACCGGCGCCCGTGTTTAGTACACCTAGGTGGGGAACCTTCTCGGTTTGCGTTGACTCTGAGTTGGGCCATTGTGTGAGACACACCATAGGTCTGCGTTACTTGTACGTATTGCAATACTTGTGAGTAGTACCATCTTTTGTGGAACACCGTGAGTCTTCGCTACTTCTGATAATACCTCAACATGACGCATACCATGGTTCTATTTTACTCGCGACATGTACCATTCTGTGGGGCCTTAGACGTGAATTTTGTACCTCCTTTAGACACCAAGCATCATTGTGCTTTATAAATGGTTCCTTGGTCGGTAATAATGTTTTTTTCGATCTGTATTGAGTCCGATCCACTGGTTTTTGTTTTTTTGTTTGTTTGTTTGTTTGTTTTGCGTTTTGTTGAGTTCCCGTCCATCCATTCATTCTTCATGCCATATTTTATTTTTATTTTGGTCAGTGGATGCCTTTGCAATTTTTGTTCTTTCATTTCCTATCATTAGGGGCCGATGACCTTTGATGTTAGGCGCCTTAAAACAACAAGCATCATCATCATCATCATCAGAACCGTTGTTTTACTTTACCTTAGAGGAAAATCTTGCTATCAGCTCAACAGGAAGTAAACTCCTGAATTGTAAATGACTCATACTTTTGATTTTTGCAAGTTCACTTGTTTTCTTATAGAGAATGAACGAATTTACAATAGCAGAATCAATCACGTAATAAAAGAGCTTCATCCAGCCTCTTCGTGACTTCCACGATAAGTTGTAATTTGAGTGGTATTAATCAAATTTATCAACTCCACCCATATACTGGTTATAATCAAACACTGACTGGGGACATTCTATGGATTCCTTCTGATTTTTTTTCTTCAGCCTGTTTACGGAAGTTTTAGCCTCTGGATTATGCATGTTACTAGCAATAATAAGATTTCCTGCCCCTATCTTTCAATTTAGACACTGAAATATCCCCGAATACTGAATACATCTCGGACTAGTCAGTGCGTGCTGTGCTGTGGTGTAGGATAGATAAAGGTTATGTATGCCTGTATTACGTGGACATAAATATTTAGGTCCTGGGAATGAAGTAAAAGAAAATGTAAAAGATTTTGTTTGTGAAAGTGATAAAATAGCCTATAAACATGATTTAGAATATTCAAGTGCAAAAACAGTAGAAGATATAAGAATAAGTGACAGAAAGGCAATTAAAAGTTTTTTTAGTGAATTTACACAAAATCCATCATTTTGTAGTGCTATTGGTGCTCTTGGACTAAGTGCTAAATATGGTGTTGAAACTATAACTGGAGTATTGTATCCATCTATGACTAAACTACCAAAATCTAAAAGTGAATGGTCTGGACAGCATTATGCTGCAGTTAGGTGTATAAATAAAATGCGACAAGCAAAAAGAGTGACTCAAGAACGTGGTCAATCTAAGATTAATATTCTTAAAGCAAAAAAAACCAAGACATCGTTCTCCTCAACCTGGACCTTCTTCGAGACCAGATCCTGTTCCAGAAGCTACTCCAGAATCGGAGGAAGAACGTTTTGAGGAAACACAAGAAGATACTGTTATGGATCAAGACTTACCTGACGGATCTCCTGGAGCAGTTAGTGTTAATTTTGGAAGGAATACGGCAGGATCTGCTGTACCTCCAAATGACGAACAATTTATGATATATAAATGTCCTAAATTGAATAGTGTTACTATGACTTTTCACAAAGAGCATAATTTTATATTGTGGGGTAATCAATGGAAACCTCAAGAAGTAAGATAGGGTAATAATAAATTAGGGTATAGTTTGTGTACATCTTTTGGTGATTTTCCTGTGAATTATTTAGCTTTTTATTTAAATAGTTCTGATTATCAAAGTATTCCAGATCGTTGTGATGCTTTTGTTAAAGAATTACATGTTAGTATTGTTCCTATGGGTGAAACAACTAGTTTCTTGACTGGAGGTAGTTTATCATCATCTGCTAGTGCGTATCATTTCTTGCATTGAATGTTTGCTGTTGGTTTAAATAGAGCTTTTCTAATTATGGTAGAGGATATAAAATTAAAGTCTGGTAGTATGGAAGTTGAAAGTACAGCTAATGCTGGTATAAATTCATTAAAATATAGATTATACGGAATAACAGATCCTAAAGACACGAATTGGTTAAAAGATTTTCCTTATTCTTTAAAGCATTTTCGTGATTGGAATTTGCGAACTTGTTTTATGCATCCAAGTAAACATGAAGAAGATGCTAATAAGTATGAGGCTGATGATGCTGGTGCTATAGATTTGACAAAGTATGTTCATGATTTTAATTGGATGAAAGCTAAAGACAATGTTTTTACTTATAACTACAAACCAAGTTTAGGTATAATCAAAACAGGAAAGCATTATAAGTATGGTGGCTTGAAGAATCGACAGTATAAGATTTCTTCTTCTGTGCCTCCTACTTTAAGTATTAATTATCAACCCAAAAGTTCAACTAAACAAGATCCAGCTTATTTTCATACTAATAATTTGCAAGCCCCACATGAAGATACTGAGTTTGATACTATTGATCAAGTTATTGAGAAGAATGATTTATTTGGGTATTTGAATCGTAAGCATCATGTTCGTGGTGTACCTCCGTCTTTACATTTTGGAATTTATCCAACTAGAAGTAATACTCCAGCTTCCGAATTTGAGACTGTTAATAGTGCTGTATATATTAAAGTTATGACTAAATGTGTTGTAGAATGCATAAGAGAACACATTACTACTGGAGAATGGTATGCTAGTAGTAGGTACACTCCTTTTGGAAATGATCCTCACGTTGGAACTATTTTTAATTATGTTCATGAATTTGGGATTACGACAGGAACTCAAGGAGTTAGTTGGAAATGATAACATTGTTCATTTACTTTGTATAACAACTGTATTTATTGAATAAATGGAATACATGAAGTGGATTAGGTAGTTTTTCTATGTCTACTTTATATTGATTCCATACATATCTACATATCCTCTCATCCCAAGCATCTCCCTGAAATATGTTCTTATTAGATATATTAATAATTGGAGTCTTTAACATTACTTCATCCCCTTGATTTTTGATTGCTACATTAAGTTTATTACCAGACATGATACATAGCATTTGATGTTTTGCAAATGGATCAAAATTTGCGTCGTCTAGTACTCCTACTCTACAATTAGTTAGATCTTGGAGACCAAATCTTTCATATTTATTTGCATTGCTACAGTATCCTACGTTTATGAAAGCTTATGTTACATATGTAGTAAAGAGAGATGTACATGAACTAGGTGGACCTAATATTTCTAGACAATATTTTTTTTCCATTAGTTCGATTCAAAACATTGTACAGGGTGTAAATGAATTCCTCAATCTTTTCTTCGTCTTCATAAAATTGAAACTTTAATAACTCTTCAATAAACACTTCTGTTTCCTGAATAGACATGTAGTAACAGTCATATTCTTGATGCACTGCACCGAGAAAAACATGTTCTAACTTATATTCAGGAAGTTGATTTGTCAAATAGTTGTGTAGCGTTTCAATATCCGTTCTATTGATGATTCTTTTAGTAATGGACTCTGCTTTTTCCCATGTCTCTTGTTTTATTTGGCATAAGTACGGATTTTGTAACCAAATATTTGTATTTTTTATGAGTTTAATAGGAGAGCAGGGATGTGTCATTAGAAATTTAGAAACATTGAAGGCTCCTCGCGTTCCTCTAGTACTCGGTTCTCCCTTTGTGCAAGTTGTCGACTCTTGCTCACTGCGTGCAAGAAGTTCATTGCGTGGATATCCTCCATTGACAGATGTTCCTGTTGAGGATCCATGTGCACTAGGGTCATGACATCTTTGACCGAATACTTCCACCAATCTTTGCGTGGTGTTTTCTTGATGGCGTTCAATGGAAATAGTTGTGTTCTCATTACATAGGGTTTTGATTCTCTCGGAGTCCATTTGCAGAAATATTTGCCCTTCTTGTTTTTCGAGGAAATAGAGCAGCAAATGTCTCCAAAATTGATCGGTGAGTTCAAAGGTATTTCTGATGTACTCGGGATATCTTCGTCTAACGGAGATACCTCTATGGACTGCGCATCTACATTGTGAATTTGTGTAGGCGCAGTCGTGGATAAAGTGGATGTGGTTCCATCCATCTCGTCTGTGTGCATATGCGAGACTGATTCCATGGTTTCTGTCACGCATGCACTGTGTAATATACTGCAGAGGTCCATCAATGTTTCTGTCAACGTCTTTGACAATGATGTGCAAAATTTTTTTGTTTTTAGAAATTTTACAAAGTCTCTCCACGACATTTTGTCCAAATTTGCGATCGGTAAACGCAATATTTTGCTCATTACTGTCTGCAACTCTAAGTTGGGCGAAAATGGACTTGTTCTTAGTATTTTGGTTAAAGAATCTATACATGAGAACGGATCTCGAAACGATATTACCAGTAATTTAAAGAAGTTAATAATAGTGAAAATAGATGTGTCTGGCACGTCCTCCTCAGAATCTGAACTAGAATTTTTATGTTTAATTTTCTTAACTGATTTTTTAGTTGTTGTAATGTTTCTTTTCTTGCTCACGGTTGGCCCAGTATGTGTTTTTATAGTTGTTTCTGCCGGTAGAGTAGATAGTTCTGGAGTTTCTAGAATCGTAGTCTCCTCCTCGCCGATAATCTCTGGACTGGAACAGCGAGAAGACATTCCTTTTGAGAAGAATTGTTGAAGGTCTAGTCTGGTTGGTTTACTGTATATAATCTGAAATACAAATAAATACCTGTTAGTTCATGTCGAGTATGATCAAAAGCAGGTGGATGAAAGAATGGTTCCATGACTGCTGCTCGTTCTGTCATATAGTTATTAGTATCAGGGAAGACCTGAAAATGCATGTTGTCTGATAAGTACAATTTAAAGGCTGGTTGAGCACATATCTCACACCAGAATTTTGTTGGGAAGTTTTTCAAATAGTGAAAAAATATACAAAAGTTTGGATATTCATAATTGATTTCTACTCTTCTGTCACAGTTAATGAGTACATTGAATTCTGGATTGCTGGAATTTGGTTCGTCTGTGTGTACGTATAGGTTACAATAGCATTTTTCACAGACTCTTCTTTCAAATGTTAGTGTTTCGTAGGGTGCACTTTGCTACCTTTCACAGAAGTAGTGTAAAGTTTTTACGTTTTTTTTTTTCGTGGATCATTAAAGAATCAACAAATATTGCCCTTGGATTTGTATTGTATATATATTCAAATTCTTTGAAAGAAGTCGTGTCTTTTATAATGAAGTTTCGATTCTGTTTTGCTTTTTCATACATTGTTTCAAATGATTTGTCTTGTAATTATAAGTGTCGGCAGATTTTAATGTTTGTTAATTTTTCATGCTTATCTAGTACTCTTTCATCTGTTTCTATCCAGCCTGGCAATTCCTTGCTTGCTTGATGATGCTTGTTGTTTAAATGGGCCTAACATCAAAGGTCATCGGCGCCTAATGGAACGAGATAAACGATATGAGAGATGATGTTAAAATTTTAAAAACATATCCACTGACTAGAGTTTAAAAAGAAATAAAATGGTGGGGAAATATGAGGATGAGATTAAAACAATCAGTGGGTCTAGTACGCAATGCCTTATTTTCTAATAAAATAATAGAATATACAGGAAAACTAAAGAATAAGGCTTGATGATGATGATGCTTGTTGTTTAAAGGGGCCTAACATCGAAGGTCATCGGCCCCTAATGGAATGAGATAAACGACATGAGAGATGATGTTAAAATTTTAAAAAACATATCCACTGACTAGAGTTTTAAAAAAATGGAGAAAAATGAGGGTGAGATTAAAACAATCAGTGGATCTAATACGCAATGCCTTATTTTCGAATAAATTAAGAGAATCTACAGAAAACCAAAAGAATAAGGCATTGCCTGGTAGTACATAATTTACGAGAGACGTTAAAATAACACATTAAAATACGCAACACAAACTAAAATTAAGTCAATAGGATAAAAGCGAAAGTGACACAAAACACACTAGGACAAAGGACAGCATCACACACGAGAAAACAGTCCACTATCCCTCATAAAGCGGACGACGAGGTCTGCTGACTGCTCGTCATCACGCAAGATAAGGGAGATACTACTCGGAAGGTTAAGACTACGGCGCAGATCGACCAGGTCCACACACTCCGTAAGGATGTGTACCACGGTAAGATGGTCGCCGCAGGTACACACCGGAGGGGGTTCTCCTTTCAAAAGATGCGAGTGAGTCAAGATACCATGGCCGATCCGAAGACGACATAATACCACGGCTTCCATCCGCGAAGCCCGAAGGGAAGTCCTCCATACCTTCGTTGTTCCTTTTATCGCTCTCAGCTTATTGGGAAGTGGAATGGCCTGCCACTCCATCTCCCAATGGGACATAACAAGATGTCGCAGCTGGGAGCGAATATCACTTACTGGAACCTGGAAAGGCAACGGGGGCAGTGTAACTGCCTCCTTGGCAGCCTGATCTACTAACTCGTTTCCCTCTATGCCCATGTGGCTTGGGAGCCACAGAAACGTGATTCTGGTGCCAGCATCCCAACACCCGGCCAGCAGGTCCTGGATTAGCTGCACCAGAGGGTGCCGAGGGAAACAGGTATCTATAGACTGGAGCGAACTCAAGGAGTCGGTACACAGAAGAAAGTGTCGGCGCTCATTGTACAGTGCGTACCGCAGAGCTTCATAGATAGCATAGAGCTCTGCTGTGTACACACTACAGGTTGCCGGAAGAGCAAAAAGGAACCTATCATTGTTAACAACGAACGCACAGCCCACCTTCGTATCTGTCCTTGAACCATCCGTGTAGACGACGACTGAACCTGGATAGCGGCCAACAACGGACAGGAAGAGCCTCCGATAAATCGAAGGGTCCGTGTTTTCCTTTGGGCCAGTGTGCAAATCCAGGATTACTTCAGGTCGTCGTACGACCCACGGAGGTACCCCACTTGGTTGTCTGACAAGGCAAGGAACCGAAGTTACGTCAAACAATTCGGAAATGCTATCCAAGCGTATCCCAACCGGCCGCGTCGCTCGAGGACGAGCAGCGTACAGCAAACGGTTGCCATTGTTGAACACGCAAGGATAGCTTGGATGAAGTGGCATCTGTCGCAAATTTGCAGCATATGTAAGTAGAAGTTGCTGGCGCCTCAGGTGTAAAGGCGGCATACCAGACTCAGCGAGCAGGCTAGCGATGGGGCTTGTACGAAAAGCTCCCGTCGCCAACCTAACCCCGCTGTGGTGGATACTGTTCAGCTTCGCAAGAACGCTTGGTCTTGCGGAGCCATATGCTGCACTGCCGTAGTCTAACCGGGATAAAATGTGTGCCCGATAGAATCGCAGGAGCACCGTGCGGTCAGCCCCCAAAGAAGTGCTGCTAAGAAACTTAAGGATATTAAGCTTCCTAGTGCATCGCACTTTTAACTGCCGCACGTGTGGCTCCCACGATAATTTACTGTCAAAAAGGAGCCCAAGAAATCGGTAAGTGTCAACTACTGGAAGAACGACGTTGTCTAAATAAAGCTCAGGATGGGGGTGAAGAGTACGTTGACGACAAAAGTGGACAACGGAGGTCTTTGCGGCAGAAAACCGAAAGCCATGTTCTAAGGTCCACTGCTCCACCCTCCTAATAGCGTGTTGTAATTGTCGCTCTGCGACTGCCATATTACGCGAGCTATAGTGCAGAGCAAAATCGTCCACATATAGCGACGGTATAACTGCTGGACCAGCAGCAGCAACAATACCGTTGATGGCAATTGCGAACAGAGTGACACTAAGGACCGATCCCTGTGGGACTCCATTTTCTTGTACGTGGTGTTGCGAATATGTCCTCCCTACTCGGACACGGAATAGACGGAGGGACAAGAAATTCGCAATAAACGCCGGCAAATTACCTCGGAATCTCCATTGATGCAGGGCTGAAAGGATACCATATCGCCATGTGGTGTCATAAGCCTTCTCTAAGTCAAAGAAAACAGCCACCAAGTGCTGTTTGCGGAGAAACGCATCCTGGATAGAGCTTTCCACCCGTACCAAGTGGTCAGTGGTGGATCGAGCGGCTCGAAATCCACATTGGTACTCGGACAAGAGTCCTTGTTTCTCCAGACACCACACAAGCCGGCGATTAACCATCCTCTCAAACAGCTTACACAGGCAGTTTGTAAGGCAAATCGGTCGGTAACTTCCTGCATACTTAGGATCTTTGTCAGGCTTGAGGACAGGAATAACTATGCCCTCTCGCCACTGAGACGGAAAATCACCCTCCATCCAGATTCGGTTGAACACACGAAGGAGATATAGTAGACTATCATCACTAAGGTGTTTCAACATCTGGTTATGGATGTTGTCCGGTCTAGGAGACGTGTCCTTGCAAAGCGCTAAGGCGCTGCGGAGTTCCCACTCCGTAAAGGGCACGTTGTAGTCCTCTGAAGCTTGGGTGGAAAAACTAAGGTGATTACGTTCTGCCTCCCGCTTCAGAGGGAGGAAATCAAGATAATAATTTCCTGAGCCAGAGACACTAGCGAGATGGTTAGCAATCGCGAGGGGATCAGTGGCGACACTGCCTGCAATGGAAATTCCCGGTACAGCAGATGATCCTTGAATACCCGAATTTCGCCAAAGTTTCATCCACACTTGAGATGATGGAGTATGTGACGTCATGGACGACACATATCCCTCCCATGAAGCCTTCTTACTTTGTCGAATAAGAACTCGCGCCTTAGCGCGGAGTTTCTTAAATGTTACCAGGTTGGCCACAGTAGGCTGTCGACGGTAACGTTTATGAGCACGGCGGCGTTCTTTGATGGCTGCTGCTACTTCATCGTTCCACCAAGGAACGAGTTTTCGACGAGGAGTCCCCGAGAAGAACGGAATGGACTCCTCAGCAGCAGCAAGAATAACTTGGGTGATGAAAGTTGTTTCCTCGCCGACGCTCCGCCTGATATCGTCATTAAAGACAGCTAGTAATGTGTACTTTAGCCTATCAGCATGTTAAAGAATCCACCGAGGGGAAGCCTAGACGGATTTATGTTTCAACAAACTAAGGATGATCGGACAAAGGTCACTGTCACAGAGATCATCGTGTGTAACCACCGCAACAGTGGAACCAACTTACGTCTATGCGAGAATATGTGCCGTAACGCACACTAAAGTGAGTTGGTTGCCCCGCGTTCAAAATACATAAATCTAGCTCTGTTACTAACGTTTCCAGCTCTCTCCCCCTGGGGCAAGACGTCTCAGAGCCCCATATGGGGTGATGGGCGTTAAAATCGTCCCAATAAGAGGAAGGGAGGTGGCAGCTGATCTATAACATCAGTGACATCAGTTATGTTAAGAGCTTGACCTGGTGGAAAATAAACATTACACACTGTTGTTATGACAGGCAGCGGAACGCGAGCAGCTACAGCCTCGAGGGGAGTTCTTAATCGAACCTTTCGCTGTAGCTATCAGAACGTACAAAAATGCCAACACCGCCGGAAGCCCGGTTAGCATAGTACCGTTCTGTCGAGTATAGTCTGAAATTTCTCAAGACCGTATGATGATCAGGTCTGAAGTTGTTCTCCTGAATACAGACTATACTCGGTGTGTGCTCACTAATGAGCTGACGTAACTCAGCAAGATGCCTGTCATAACCGTTACAATTCCACTGTAACAGTGCCATAGTGTGGACTATAAAAGGAGTGTTAGGTTATGAGCGACAAAATGCTCGTAAGCCTAAACACTATCGGCACCTACATCCGTACATGTAGAGGACGGCGCTACATCCATCCCGTCATCAATAGATGGCAGGGGTGTCGTCCAGAACTTCGACGCTTGTCGGGGGCGAGTTGTTCCCCTACGAGCTGGGGGGCATGACTTCTCCTTCGCAGGCGAAGGCCGAGAGCGCTCAGCAGGGGCGCTCTTCTTCCCCTTCTTTTTTCGAGTTTAGACGGGCTGGGAGATGGTTTCTCAGCCCTGGTCGACGATGCCGCCTCCGCCGGCTGGGGCACGACTTTCGTCGACCTCCCTGTGGGCGGGGGGAGACTTAGTCTTCCCCACTTGCTGTGCCGGCTGAGAACTACCAGCCTGCACAGACTTCTGGTTGGTCGAATGTGGGGTGCCCCCCCCCCCCGCCACGCCCTAGAGCTTTGACTCTTCGCGACGTTGTTGGGAGCAGCAACAGTTGCCTTGGGAGGAGCGGTTTGGACAGGTGTCGAGGTCGTAAATGACGAACCCGGAAGACTCTGAGCTATCAAGCTATAGTCAAGTGTACGGGCAGGTGTATTTGTAGAACTAAACTTACGGCGCGCTTCCTGGTAGAAAAGACCATCCAGGGTCTTGATCTCCTGGATCTTCTTCTCACTCAGGTATGTCGGACAATTCCGATCCCGAGGAGAATGAAAACCGGAGCAGTTAGTGCACTTGTATGGAGTTGTGCACTCCTCCGCGCCGTTAGCTACTCGTCCATATGTACCACATACAGCCTGATTCGAACAGCGAGATACCATATGTCCGAATCGCTGGCATTCATAGCGTCGCATAGGAGGCGGGATGTACGGCCTCACATCGCAACGATAAGTTGTTACCTTGACTTTCTCTGGTAACACTGACAAATTGAAAGAGACAATGAAGGCACCAGTGGCAACGTCTTCACCGTCTTGACGTTGCGCGTAATGCGCCGGACGTGTGTCACGCCACGGTTCTTCATATCTTCCATCAACTCGTCGTCAGTGTTCAAAATAAAGTCGCGGTGAAAGATGACTCCGCGAACCAGGTTCAAGGACTTATGCTCCTCCACTTTGACGGGGATTTCGCCAAAGTGCTCGCACTTAAGCAACTGATCAGCTTGCAGTGCTGTACGAGTACGAGGAACACCATGGGAATACCGGCGCCCGTAACTAGTACACCTAGGTGAGGAACATTACCGGTTTACGTTGGCAATGAGTGGCGCCATTGTGTGAGCAACACCATTGGTCTGCGTTCCCTGTACGAATTGCAATACTTGTGAGTAGTACCATCTTGTGTGGACCACCGTGAGTCTTCGCTACTTTTGATCAGTACCCCAAAAAGCAAATACCATGGTTCTACTTTACTCGCGACATGTACCATTCTGTGGGGCCTTAGACGTGAATTTAGAACACCTTCAGACATCAAGCATCATTTTGCTTAATAAATGGTCCCTTGGTCAGTAATATTATAATTAACTACCTTCTTTTTGAGTCTGGTCCACTGTTTTTTTTTTTTTTTTGTAGGGTTCATGTCTATCCATTCATTCTTCATGACATTTTGTTATTTTACACTGACTGACAGAGCAAATGCAACACCAAGAAGGAGTGGTTCGAAAGGGATGAAAGTTGGGGAAAAAACAGAGACGGCACGGACGAATAATTGATGTTTATTTCAAACCGATATGCAGTTTACACAATGCGCACGGCATCGACTCAGTAGGATGTAGGACCACCGCGAGCGGCGATGCACGCAGAAACACGTCGAGGTACAGAGTCAATTAGAGTGCGGATGGTGTCCTGAGGGATGGTTCTCCATTCTCTGTCAACCATTTTCCACAGTTGGTCGTCCGTACGAGGCTGGGGCAGAGTTTGCAAACGGCGTCCAATGAGATCCCACACGTGTTCGATTGGTGAGAGATCCGGAGAGTACGCTGGCCACGGAAGCATCTGTACACCTCGTAGAGCCTGTTGGGAAATGCGAGCAGTGTGTGGGCGGGCATTATCTTGCTGAAACAGAGCATTGGGCAGCCCCTGAAGGTACGAGAGTGCCACCGGCCGCAGCACATGCTGCACGTAGCGGTGGGCATTTAACGTGCCTTGAATACGCACTAGAGGTGACGTGGAATCATACGCAATAGCGCCCCAAACCATGATGCCGCGTTGTCTAGAGGTAGGGCGCTCCACAGTTACTGCCGGATTTGACCTTTCTCCACGCCGACGCCACACTCGTCTGCGGTGACTATCACTGACAGAACAGAAGCGTGACTCATCGGAGAACGCGACGTTCCGCCATTCCCTCATCCAAGTCGCTCTAGCCCGGCACCATGCCAGGCGTGCACGTCTATGCTGTGGAGTCAATGGTAGTCTTCTGAGCGGACGCCGGGAGTGCAGGCCTCTTTCAACCAATCGACGGGAAATTGTTCTGGTCGATATTGGAACAGCCAGGGTGTCTTGCACATGCTGAAGAATGGCGGTTGACGTGGCGTGCGGGGCTGCCACCGCTTGGCGGCGGATGCGCCGATCCTCGCGTGCTGACGTCACTCGGGCTGCGCCTGGACCCCTCGCACGTGCCACATGTCCCTGCGCCAACCATCTTCGCCACAGGCGCTGCACCGTGGACACATCCCTATGGGTATCGGCTGCGATTTGACGAAGCCACCAACCTGCCCTTCTCAGCCCGATCACCATACCCCTCGTAAAGTCGTCTGTCTGCTGGAAATGCCTCCGTTGACGGCGGCCTGGCATTCTTAGCTATACACGTGTCCTGTGGCACACGACAACACGTTCTACAATGACTGTCGGCTGAGAAATCACGGTACGAAGTGGGCCATTCGCCAACGCCGTGTCCCATTTATCGTTCGCTACGTGCGCAGCACAGCGGCGCATTTCACATCATGAGCATACCTCAGTGACGTCAGTCTACCCTGCAATTGGCATAAAGTTCTGACCACTCCTTCTTGGTGTTGCATTTGCTCTGTCAGTCAGTGTATTTTCTTCAGTGGATGAATTTGAATTTTTTGTTATTTCATTTCGTACCATTAGGGGTCGATGACCTCCATGTTAGGCCCCTTTGAACAACACGCATCATCATCATCAACAACTGTATCAACTCAAGTTTTCTCAGATGTCACTACCGTAAATTTTGTAATTACGAAGTTGTCAGTACTGTGTGGTGTTCAACTTGTTTTGTTTTCTATTGATCAAGAAGTGTGGACAGTCTCTGATAGATGTCTCTGCAAAATACTATGACCATGCACCCTGGTGCGAAAAGGAAGAACTTTATTTGAAGAAATTTTGTAGACATAAGTTTGTTCTTTACTAAATTTCGTTCTTTCATTTGTGGGTTGGCAATATTAATCTTTTCTTTCCGCCAGTTTTGAATTGAGCCAATCCAGAATTTCTGTAATTAATTTTTGACCAATCGTGTCTTTCTTCTTCGATTTGGATGTGTAATTGTAAGCTACCCAATAAACGACTGTGGGATTGTCCTAATTATTCATGAAAGGTCTCGAATCTTCCCCGAGAGTATAAAAACTGCTTATTTTCCTGTCTCTCGGCCACTCGAACAACGTCTAGCATATTGTATGGAAGTGTAGCAGGAGGCGGGAAGCGCCTCTTTCATCCAGCAGCAGCTCTTCAACAAGGTAATGGCCACTTAACATCTTTATTTCTTGCTAGCTCAGCAGTTTAATACGCGGGGAAGGTCCGAAACCTTTGCTATGTAATAAACATGTAATCTCCCATCGTTTTGTTAATCATATATCTTTAACTGTAAATCGGGGATAGAGAGTGCTTTACCCTCTCGAGCTCCTCTTCATTTTGAATTTGAGGTGACTACGTTTTCGTAACCGTTCTTCTACTCTTCCTAAATGTGTTAAATTTATTCTGTAGACGAGTCACCTCCATAGTTTGAGAATAGCCCCTGTTTCATCGGCCTGTTAGGTTTATAGAAGTTTCATGTAGGAGTACAGACTCTCGCCTCCATTCATTTTGTATTTTGGGCCATTAACTTAACCTGTTATTTTTCTACTAAGGCCCATTTGATGAAAGCTGTGCCTTGATGGCAATTTTGTGTAAAAGTCTGGTATTGCCTTTAATAGGCTGGAAAAATTGAGAGAGGGTCAGCTCTTTCTTATATTTGAATATGTGCCTCTAGGAGGCTTGGCATTGCTAGGTGGGAGCAAGGGCTCCATGTAATTAGGGGATTTGTGCCCTTTTTTAGATATGTGTTTTGAGCTATGAGCCCAAGGAAGTTGTAAAACGAATCTTGGCTTTTCCTATTCATGCACCTGATTGTTGATTTTGTTGACTTGTTGTTAAATTTTCAAATTCTATGTGAAAATTTTTAAGTTGCCATTTTCAAAAATATAACCTTCGTTAAAATTTTAATTCATTTCTTGGATTGTAGTTAGACCCATTCCAGCCCGCACCTTCTTTCACCTCTGCATTCCACGGGTAACCCCGTAACAACAACAACAACAATAATAATTATAATAATAATAATAATAATAATGTCAATATGTTGTTGTTTAGCTTAAAAAGCAGTTGTGATGCCGAAACTCAGACCAATCTTCAACAACCAAATAATGCCAGTGTTGAAGCACATAATGTAGAACTTAAAAAATAATTTTGTGGATATGAATCAGTGGAGCGAAATGAGTAGCACCTCCTGGACATTGCAGGCGAAAGATTTTCAGTGTTTTAGGTTTTCTTACCGCTATTACCTTCCATACACCGTCACTGCACACTTAGCATACAAACTATGTTGCTCTTGTTTTTGGTGAAGATGAAACTTGGATTCAGTTTTGGTGCCCTTGGTGTAATTTTTAGTTATCACAGGACGAGGACTTCTGCAGCTTTTAAATTCGTTCTGCAAAACTTATTTGATAAAACGAAGGCGTGGATTTTCTGGCCACGCCGGTCTAGTATTGTGAAAACAATGCCACTTTCATTTATGACACATTTTAAAAATTGAACATGCATTATACACTGTAGTGAAGTGTATTGTGAACGAACCCAAAGTGTTTGACAAAGAATGTTAAACACGAACCTGCTACGCAGGCGTAGCACGGGGAGAGGTGATACTCCCACGTGGCGCTTCTTAGGTGGCGGATAAGGGGGTCCTAACCGGCTTGCCGGTGGACTTCAGGACAATAAAATATCTCTCGCGGACCAAACACACTACCTCCTGCGGGTGGGGGACGCACATGTAGAATACACCCGCGGTATCCCCTGCCTGTCGTGAGGGGCGACCAAGGGATGCTGGTATTAGTAGGCTGTCACACTGTGCATCGATCGATTAAGAGCGACCGACTACCATCGAGCGGGATCGACTAACTTTTTTCCGCCTGTCACATAGGATAGCGATGGATGGCGATCATCCGCGTTGAAACAGCTGTACGTGCGCCTTGTGCGGGAACTTATGCGAACGGAGTCATGAGTACTGAGAGTGATAGCTCTGGTGAAGAAATTATTTTGATTGCCGAATATCTTAAGAGAAATAAAAAACGCAGAACACAGTGGACAAGACAGATATTTCTTAAACGCGAAAGCTCGGGGGCGTTCCACCAGCTTGTACCTTCCTTGTGGGACGACGAGGAAAAGTTTAAGAATTATTACCGAATGTCCAGTAATGCATACAAGGAATTAGTGGAGAAAGTGATACCACTAGTAGATATTGGACATTAAAATTTCAGGAAAAGCATCAGTTTGGAAGAAAGGCTGACTGTAACTTTAAGGTGGGTAAGCATTTTCAAAACATTCTGCGATTTGTGGTGTAGAAATTTAAGATAATCAATTTGATTTGTAGGAAAACAGTTAGAAATAAACAGTAAAGAAATATACTATTTTTTCTAATGTTTGCTGTGAACTAAATAATAACGGTAATGGTTATTGGCGAAATTGTACTTTACCACTACTTTGACCTTACCTGGATAATGCTGTGTTAGTATGGGCAGAAATTGTAGGTTAGATTAATGTTATATCAGTATGGAAAGGACCTATTTAGCCAACTGAAATGGTCGTAGATACGTGAAGTATCATTTTACCATTTCTAACTTGTAGTCCCTACACCACAATAATTAATAACCGTCATATTTATTTATAGGTTCCTGGCAACCGATGACTGATACATGTCTGCATCCTATAGATTCAGAATGGCACATAATACCATCAGTGGATTCATCCCTGAAATTTGTGATGTCATTTATTCATCATTGCAGCCAGAATTCTTGGGATGCCCTAAGAAAGAAGACAGGAATACAAAAGCCAGACAATAGTGGTTCGCAATATTTTCATTATAAAATGTACACGTCCATTATCCTTATGGCTCTTGTATCTGCAGGCTTTCGTTTCATCGTAATTCACGTTGGGTCATATTGAGAAACAGTGATGGTGGGGTGTTTGCTAATTCGGCATTTGGGAAGAAAATAATAAACAAACAGATAGACTTCCCAGATGATAAGCCACTGTATGGAGGAAGACAGCCAATGCCTCACGTGCTAGGGGCTGGTGAGGCATTTAGATTGTTACCCAATCTTATGAAACCTTATCCAAGGCGAGGGCTCACCGATGATAAGCGACAGTTCAACTTCAGATTGTCACATGCAAGAAGCACAGTTGAGTGTGCCTTTGGGGTACTGGCTTCTAAGTTCACGATTTTCTACTCACCTATATCAGTAAAACCTGTCAATGTTGATAAAATAATAAAAGCTGCCTGTGTGATGAACTTCTGCCAGCTCGAGAAGCATTTGCAAACCTCACCAATGACACACCAGTACACAGCAACAAAGAAACGAATGTGAATGCATCAAGTCGTTGTTCAAGAGAAATTAGAGACAATTTCAAAGAATATTTCAACTGACTATATTATGCAGAGAGATAAGCAAACGTTATAACAACTTTATCATTTAGACTTTCATGGCCCGTGAAACTATTCATGAGGTATACTTTTGGGCGTATGCCGTGTAATTAATTATAAAAAACACTTAAGAAAGGCAGGGTTCCTTTCCAAAGGCGTTGAGTGTGTTTTTATAATTAATTACACGGCATAAGCCCAAAAATATAACGCATGAATAATTATAACAACTTCCTGTTTGCTCACTCAGCCAGTTCTACTTTATTTTTTCCATTAGCCCCCTTGATATTGTGCCCGTTCGCATCTCGAAGACCAGCTACAAAATGGCGGCGTAGGAAGGTATGGCCCATGCGATCTACTAAGGCAATGAACTTCATATTAATGCAGCGTATAGGAGGCTATGTACGTCACGGAACGGATAATTTTCGAAGACACTGCAGAACAGTAGAGGTTCAGTTTGAATTGTTTTAAAAAAAATATAGCAGCGGAAGGATTGTTTAAGTATATACTCAAGAAATAACATTCAGAAACAAGACGCAAAAACGAGCGGAGCTACGTATTTAAAGAATATTCTTGGCTACTGTGAAGAATATTGATTATTTATAATCGGCGATAGCATACGATTAAATTATTCACCGGTGTATGCTAAGAAAAGAGCCGAAGAAAATATATAAATAAATAATTTTTGGTGATATATGATTGACTTGGATTAGTGAGGAGCCACTCTACGATCGAAGGAATAGGAATTCACCATTCTACAATATTGATAACTTCGTACGAGAGGATAGTAACTACCGTAGCAGTAAATCTAATAATTATTTCACGGAGAAAATTTTCAGAGCAAAGAAAAACTTCGACGATATCTATAAATAATTGAAATATGGAATATATCATGACTAATTATTGCGCAAATGGAATTCTTTTCGTGGTCTACAGATTCAAGATGATGACTGTCTGCTAAATTAACAAGATGGACTGAACTGGGGATATGCACCGTCGAGCCAGAGGACCAGCTGTGGATGATTGGACCGGCCAATCAGTGGACATGATGACGTGGATGAGCACCGGCCAGCCAAAGGACCGGACGAGAAGGAGTGGACCGGCGAGCCATGTGACCAGCTGATGACCATGAGCGTGCAATCCAACCAGAGATCCAGATCCGATCTGAGGGTCTAGCCGCAACCGAAGGATGGAGCAACAACCAGATCAGACGTAGCAACTGACGAGCTAAGTCCATACATTTCTTTAGTAGAGTAGTTTCTTGTAATCTGCACCCTCAATCTAACTTGGCATGTGCTGAATATTTGGTGATATTTTTGGAGTAATTAAGAACGCGTGTGTAATATAAAGTGAAGTGTGAGATATCTAAGATTTTAAGATAAGATGGAAGTGTAGAATTAGAATGCTAATATGACATATATAGGTTACCGCATTTGAATACTTACAGTGGAAACTAGTTTGGATAAAAGGTGGAAGTGTTACTTGTGAATACCTAGAAGCAATGAGTCTAATTTGCTAGTGAAATTTCGATTAATCTCGCTTACTTGAATATAGATTACGTCACGAAGTACCTGCGCGATACAATGATTATTGTCAAATTAAGTATTCCTTTCTTCATAGAAAGAGGGCATTGAACTCGTACTACTGGTGTTAAGATAAAGGTTACTGACTACGTATTTTTACAAGGCAATTCTAGTATATTTAGCATATAGTTTTGGGAGTAATGGCTATATGCATACGGCTATATGAAAGCCGGTGTTATGTTAATGTATCTTTGGAATAGTGTTGAAATGTGATTATTTATTGGAGTATATTGATGAATAGTTAAAGTGTAGAGGTTTGTTTATGTTCTACGGGAAGTGTAAGAATTGCCATTCGACGAGATAACGTTATATTAGAATTTTAAGGTGAGTTTCTGTGCCATATTTGAAAGTATATGACAAGGAGAGAACATCGCGCAGATGACCATTTTAAGGTAAGATAGACAAGCATTATGGTAGAATAGTGTATCGTGACAGTTATATTTATGTCTGACATTGGTAAATGACAGGTACTATGAATAAGAGTGTACTTTAATGTACAGTTTACTAGACTCATGACTTAGTAAACATCTAATATTTCGTGGTGCGGTGACGTTACAATAATTTCATTCTATACTATCCATACAAGTTGAATAGCTCGTATATATATGAAGTATTGAGATAGAGCAGAACGCTAGAGCACATTGAGCCATTAATAGAGGAGTGTGTGGATTTGAAACTACTTGAAAAATTTAGTTAGATGTTTATTTCTTTTCATGCAATATGATTTCTATTCGAGTATTTTAAATATGAAGAATATAATAATGGTTAGTTAGGAGCCATATGTCGTAGGCTTTAGGGGGGTATTGTCTTAGCCCGTGAGTTGTTACTTGTGCGTACTCGAAATATGTGACCAAATAATCAGAGTGCAGATCTATGAATGAATAATTTATGAATGAAAGTTGATGAACACTTTTACGATTTAATACTCACACAAGAGTATATTTGGGAAATAATTACGTGAAAATATGAACAGATTCGCGTTTACAATCTTAGTCTTTCCCATGTAATTTTATTACATTTTTCAAGTTAACGAATCACTTATTTTATCTCAGTATGACGATTTATATGTTGTGAGGATAATTTTAATAATTAACGGGACAGTATTCACAATGTATATTTTATTTGATTCCTTGATTGCTCAGTGATCTCGAATATAATTTGTGAAAATGAAATACTTTTCGGAACATGGCTACGAATATTGAGACATGTATTAATATGAATTTGAACATTAGTTATGAGAGAATGTAAGCATTTTTTTAAGCTTTAATTATTTATTTTATTTGAGCCAGCGCTGACTCTAGTCTTTCAATGATTAAATATTAATCAATTAATACTACCCAGATTTCACTTCATCTAACATCAAACATTATTTTAGTCAATAAATAATCTTATATTTTTTTCTTAGTAAGTGACTGTGTTTTAATTTCTGTTCAGGTAACGTCTAGTTGTAAGTTAGTTAATAAGTTTCATAGAAATAAGCAATTGACTAGTTCTACAATCGGAAAGAGTTTCTTTTGAAGTTATTGGTTACTGGTTCGAACTTATGCGTGTAGATACTCCTGTGGTGCGTATTCCAGCGGACAAATTCTCATTCGAAACCACGTAAAATAATTATATATATAAAATCACAGATTTTTATGAGCGGAAAATGGAATACCCTGAGAAGAAATCAAGAGCTACCGGGATAACTTGACACTGACCGCTGCATGAGCGGGTGCAATATTGATAGCTCCCCTTCATATTCCATTTCGTTCACCAAGTTCTTCCCAAGGAATCCCTCACCTATCAAATGGAAATGGGACTCTTGTTACTCCCATAGGTTCATAACTTACTTAAAATGTTCTGAGCATGCTTGAGAAAAATTCCGTGAAGCAGGTTGCTACCCTACTTACACTTTTAGTCACAGTGACACTCTCTCCCAAGCTGCTTGAGCGCCAGGAGGGCAATGACTCAGAATATCAATAAATCAAGCAGGGAAATTGTTCCACCAGATTGATACTTGTTATTTTGCCTTTGGCAAATTTTGTTTACAAGTAGTACTTATTTTGTTTAGATTGACTAAATATCATCAACTACACTTTTTGGTATAGGTAGAAATTCATAAAAGTAGAGACATGTAATTTTAGATGAATCTTAAAAAAATCTCTAACATATTAAAACTTTTAAAAGTTAGATATTTAAAAACATTGGAAGGGGTGACGGGGTGGGAGGAAGGTTAAGAACTCAGCTATATATGTTTTGGTTAAAACTTATGGCTAGTAAATATTTCTAAATACATGTTATAACTGATTACTAAAAAATTCTTCGCTCTTTTTGTGTTCCCATACCTTGGAACGTAGAATGTGACCTGTGTTTGAACGGGAAATTTGTGGTGGTGGAGTTTAATACTCTCCCAGAATTCAAAAGTTTGAGCATTGAATGGTTAGTTGGTTTGCGATACGACCCCGAATATAGAAGCGTTACCCCCACGTTCTTACTACCTTGGGAGTGGCCCTGCACTCCTAGCCTCAGCTTTTAAGATTGGTGGAAAATTTCTGTGCTTGATTTATCGATATGGACCATGAAGTTATCACGGTTGCAAAGTGGATGGTTTACAAGGCTCGGAATATATCAACTCCTGTTTCATAGCAACTGGTGTCCCAACTCTCAGGGCTACTCACTAGGCCAGGCCCATGTTGCTCATAGTTCACGAACTAGGAGGTGACTACGGTAACCCACACCACGTATCACCCTTCCATTTTTTCACTAAACTTCATAAGACTGCCAGTTATGTTTGCTGTCATGGTATTCTTAGCCAAAATATTTGATAAATTCAATTTTCTGGTAAGTTCCTTCGATCTCTCCTTATCACTCAATTCCCAACACAATTCCTTTTAAACCTGGATTTCATACTTGTTCTCTCCTACTGAAAATATTTCTGTTACAATATAGTGAGTCTTACCCATTACTTACCACCTGTACTGTACATACCTGTTACCCCCTGCGGGTGGGGGACGCACATGTAGAATACACCCGCGGTATCCCCTGCCTGTCGTAAGAGACGTCTAAAAGGGGCGACCAAGGGCTGACTGAATTAGAACCATGAAACTAATTTTGAATCGTACCATCACGCGGGGAACACCATAGGTTGCCTGTACTTGCGAGTAGTACCACTAAATTCGGTACGAATAGGTTTGTGATTAGTAGTAGTAAAAGCCTGGCCTGGTGGATTCCAGTGCCCGTGCGTCGTACACATGTGAGCAACACCGCGGGTCTGGGCGTAGCCTGTGAGTTGTCCCAGTATATGAGCAGCACCGTAGGTCTGCGTTGCTTGTGATTAGTACCCACTATGTGAGGAACACCACAGGAATACCGGCGCCCGTGTTTAGTACACCTAGGTGGGGAACCTTCTCGGTTTGCGTTGGCTATGAGTTGCGCCATTGTGTGAGACACACCATAGGTCTGCGTTACTTGTACGTATTGCAATACTTGTGAGTAGTACCATCTTGTGTGGAACACCGTGAGTCTTCGCTACTTCTGATTAATACCCCAACATGACACATACCATGGTTCTATTTTACTCGCGACATGTACCATTCTGTGGGGCCTTAGACGTGGATTTTGCACCCCTTTAGACACCAAGCATCATTGTGCTTTCTAAGTGTTTCCTTAGTCGGTAATAATGTTATTTTTGATCTGTTTTGAGTCTGATCCACTGTTCTTTTTTTGGTTCCTGTCCATCCATTCATTCTTCATGACATATTTTCTTTTTATTTTGGTCAGTGGATGCCTTTGAAATTTTTGTTTTTTCATTTCGTACCATTAGGGGCCGATGACCTTCGATGTTAGGCCCCTTAAAACAACAAACATCATCATCATCATCATCATGTAAATACCTGTTTTCACACTCTTCAACAGTAAATTATATATAGTTTATGCACCTTTATAGCCCCCAGAACCTAATTTCGAGCACTTTAATAAATAGCACACAGGTTCCATCCCCCCTTCTGTTTATGCAACAAAGTTCATCAGTTATTTTAAAGTTGTATATACATTTTGTTGGACAGTATTGATTTCTTATGTTGGTCACAGTGTCAACATGCTGTATAAGTATATAAGAGCTAACGTGATATGAAGACTGAAACAAAATAATGTGCAGACATATATAGAGGAGCCTTCATACATACCTGCATCAAGTTAACGAAGATGTCCCAGAATTTGGACATCAAAATTGAACATTTCACTGCATGAATATAGGTAAACTTGATGTAATTTTTCCATTGTTTAATGTGCATATCCCTTAAGAGTTAATGTAGCAAAATCAGGAAAGTTTGACTTAAAAAGTGAGAAAAATATCCACAGTCATCGTTTCCCAAGTAGTGTTAGTTAGTGACTTTAACATTTGATATGACTTGCAATTTGAGTTACTTTACAATATAATTAATTCTTAAAATTTTTATTGCTAATAACCTTTGATCTCGTGGAAGAAAATACATCTTTACATTTGCTCAAAAGTGGTACTTTAAGGAGTAAGAACATCTCCATCAGTGAAGAATATTGTAGGTTAAGATTGATGTATTTGGAACTACTTAATAGGTACCAACCTCATCCAGCACTAGTGAAGCTACTGGTTCTGCTGTGGTGCAACTGAAAAAAGTTATCGTTATCACTTAAATTTTCCTATGCAATGTACTCCATACCAAGTCCTAAAATCTAATAATTTCTATCACATTTCAAGAAGTAAATTACAAGTTACATTTTGTTCATTAAAAATAGACTGATACTTCACCCTCAAAAAAACATCTAGACTAACGTGACTAAAATTTGTCATATTATTGATAATATTTCATTATTTGTCGTGTAGGTATTGTTGTTTATCACTCTGTACACAGACTGTAAATTGTATTTATTTTAAAGATGTTCAGTAAAATGTAAGTTTCAGCTCATAACTAGCTCTTAGCACATATTTCAGAGTGAACAATGCTTTTCCTATGCTGTGAATGAGAATCATTATGATTAACCCTCTACTTTTCTCATAATGTATGGTACCAGTACTGTACACACAGGTATCTTGCTGACAAATTCATTCGCGTTCCATTTAATTATGCTTTAATGACTTTAAGAACAAGAGTAATACATGTTCTGTATGATTTTGTAATATCAAATATACTTTTGATTGTTCCTTAAAAGAGCTCTATGTGTTTCTAAATACACACCCTCTAGACTTGTGTATGAACTCACCCGAGAACCTTTCTTCATTGAGGACTTCCGACATACAATGACTCTACAACCAACAAAGGCATATCAAGAGCTCTTACATGAATTAAAATTAAAGAAGACAAAAATTTGGAGTGATTTCTATATAACGGATGCAATGACAACAGTCAATTGGTGTCAGAGTTGCTTCGACCTCAGATATACAGTGACCCGTGCAGCCGTCCATGGCTTCCATCACAAGGCATGTGTTGTACCTAGATTTCACGATCCGAACCATGACTGTGTATGTCGATGTTCTGAGAAGTTCTGTGGTCGTTACCACGCACTGGAGTGCCCGAAGAGACCGTGTTCTCTGACAAAACATAGTTTATACAAAGTTTATACCCCTGCACATTGTGCGCTTTTCTGTGTAAATAAAATAAATTGTTCTCACTCTTACACACAATTTGGCATGATGTTTCGTGGTAAAATAAATTTTTCCTTCAACTTGGCTTACTGCAAAAGCTTTTAAATATAACCAGAAGATAAACAAAGTGTAAATTGAGAAGCCTGTGCCACGTAATGATCTCCAGAAGTGAAGAAGAGTGTAGGCTAGGTTAAGTTTTATGTATTTGGAAGTACTGAACATGTAACAACCTTATCCAGCACTAGTGAAGCTACTGGTTCTACTCTAGTGAAACTGAACTATCTTTAATATGGGACCATCTAGCCTACAAGGTGTCTAAATTTCTTGCCCCGCTCAATGCAAAAAATAGTTACCTTTGACTCCGTCTGAAAATGTAAGACACTAGATTCATAAAAAGCAATACATTTATTAATTAATTAAAAACAAGACTTTTATTTTTAAATCACAATACACCTTCAGCATCTAATGCATTGTCTAATAGTTCGCGTCCCTCCAGCTGGAAGAGTCTTTGACCTCTCGCACTAAGTTTCTCCACGTCCCCAACTACACTTTAAAAAAATAATAATGTATACGATTTTTTATTATTGCTATTCAGTTTTTTCTTTAAGTACTCGTTTAGCACATCACCATCACCTTTCTTCCTTTTTCCACTGCACTTTCTGTTACAGGTATGTCGCATATCTCCACTAGACACCCACGAACCTGCTACGCAGGCGTAGCAGGGGGAGAGGTGATACTCCCACGTGGCGCGTCCCAGGTGGCGGATAGGGGGGTCCTAACCGGCTTGCCTGCGGACTTGAGGGAAATAAAATACCTCTCGCGGACCCCCTGTGGGTGGGGGAGGCTGACGAATAATACACCCACGGTATCCCCTGCCTGTCGTGCGAGGCGACTAAAAGGGGCGACCAAGGGATGAATGAATTAGAACCATGAAACTACTCTTGATTCGTACCATCATGCGGGGAACACCATGGGTTGCATGTACTTGCGAGTAGTATCACTAACATGGTACGAAATATGTTTGTGATTCGTTGCAGTAAAAGGCCTGGCCGGGTGGATTCCAGTACCCGTGCGTTGTACCCATGTGGGCAACACCGCGGGTCTGGGCGTAGCCTGTGAGTTGTGCCACTATATGAGCGACACCGTGGGTCTGCGTTGCCTGTGATTAGTACTCACTATGTGCGGAACACCACGGGGCCCTTGGGACCGGCACCCGTGACTAGTACCCTAGGTGAGGAAACTCATCAGTTTTCGTTGGCTGTAAGTGGCGCCATTGTTTGCGAAACCCCATAGGTCTGCGTTACCTGTACGAAGTACAATACTTGTGAGTAGTACCATCTTTTGTGGAACACTGTGAGTCTTCGCTACTTCTGATTAATACCCCAACATGACACATGCCATGGTTCTATTTTACTCGCGACATGTACCATTCTGTGGGGCCTTAGACGTGGATTTTGCACCCCCTTTAGACACCAAGCATCATTGTGCTTTATAAGTGGTTCCTTGGTCGGTAATAATGTTATTTTCGTTCTCTATTGAATCCGATCCACTGGTTTTTGTTTGTTTGTTTTGTGTTTTGTTGGGTTCCTGTCCATCCATTCATTCTTCATGACATTTTTTATTTTTATTTTGGTCAGTGGATGCCTTTGTAATTTTTGTTCTTTCATTTCGTACCATTGGGGGCCGATGACCTTCGATGTTAGGCCCCTTAAAACAACAAGCATCATCATCATCATCATCATCCACTAGACACACAATTTGATGATGTAACAGAAGTATCTTCTATCAGAAGTTCTGTACTGTCATTGTCCTGCTCCTCATCTGCATCTTCTGATGATAGGTCTACTTCCTCCTCGGGGGCCTTCGATTCCACTGGGATGTTTGTTATAGCACAAAAAAGGTAATGACAACTCATATAATATCTTAAAATGTAAATATTATAATTTTCTGCTAATAAAAGAGCATCCTTCTGAATTCTCGTAAATATCCAGGAAAACCTGACAGGTTAGAAGTATTCACATTAACTGAAGTAAACATATAGGCTACCCTGATCAACATGAATAATAAATACATTAAAATGAACCTAACAAAAAATATCAAACAGCAAAGCACACTACGCGGGCCTACAAACATTTACAAATGGTCAGCCACAAACATTGCAGAGGTCCTCTGTCTCTCTTCTTTGCAATGCACATGATAAAGGATAAACACAAGATGTTTTACATAGAATACAAAAATATTTGCCTGTGGTATGAGACCCTTCTGTATTGCATTCATAGAAGTGCAACACTTTGGCGGCAAAGCAAATCACAATATGTAGCAGATCATAATCCCCTCTAACCAATCCCAATTATTTTAGTTATTGGTAACTGAACATGTACCGTAGTAAAAATAAATTGGGTTCTCCTGGATATTTTCCTAAATTTCTTATGGGATTTTAAAGAAATGAATCTTACCTTCTTCCAGCAAAAAATGGTTCCAGAAAACTCAGGGTATCGAAGTAAGCCCATTTCTGATTTTTTTTTTTTTTTTTTTTTTTTTTTTTTTTTTTTTTTTTTTTTTTTTTTTTGCACCAAAGCCTGATGGGTGCATGCTGCTTCTACTTCTGTAGCCAGCACTCAAAATTTGCCACTTTTTGGCACAAAGTTTTGCTGAAACAAAGATTTACAATGTTGTTATTAAAGTACTGCAATTCATCTTGTTAGGCTACTTTTTGTGTTTAAAGGAAGTACGGATGTCTATTAGATTTCTTAACTATGACAGAGGTTTAGTGTTAATTTTGTTTCTAACTTTTCAGGCCTACATTGAATGTACTGCGAGTAGTATATTATATCAATTAAGGAAAACAAAACTTTTTTTACACTTAAACGCTAAGATATGATTACAGTGCTTACCATTTTTGGTCTGGATTCTTGACGCTATAGAATTCCATATAAACTCTACCGTATCCCCGTTGCTATATCCAGGAAGCTTCGGATTGTACAGCACTTCATTCTCTCTAACTAAGCAAATTAATTGATCAATTTCGTCAACTGACCAAGTACTTTTGTCCGCCATTTTAGAATTTTGCATGCTTGTATCGGATGCAGAACACCAATCACAGATCATCGACTATCGCTTGAAAACGAACACGTCTGATTTCACAAACCAGTCGATCGCTGTCGCCCCTTGTTGATCGCTGACGATCGACGTTATACTGCTGCCATTAGACACAACAGGTTTGTTTCTTTGGTCGTTTGATCGCAGTCGTTCGATCGATCCAGTGTGACAGCCCCCTAAGAACCATGAAGCTACTATTGATTAGTACCATCACGCGGAGAACACCATGGGCCGCCTTTACTTACGAGTAGGACCACTATATTTGGTACACAATAGGTTTGTGATTAGTAGCAGCAGAGAGTGGTTCCCCTGTGGGTTTCCAGTACCAGTGATTAGTACCATTGTGAGAAACACTACGGGTCTGGGCGTTGCCTGTGAGTTGTACCACTATATGAGCGACACCGTGGGTCTGCGTTGCCTGTGATTAGTACCCCCCTATGTGAGGAACACCATGGGGCCCGTGGGACCGGCACCCGTGACTAGTACACCTAGGTGAGGAAACTCATCGGTTTGCGTTGGCTATGAGTGGCGCCATTGTGTGAGAAAAACCATAGGTCTGCGTTACCTGTACGAAGTACAATACTTGTGAGTAGTGCCATCTTGTGTGGAACACCGTGAGTCTTCGCTACTTTTGATTAGTACCCCAACAAGCCAAATACCACGGTTCTACTTTACTAGCGATAAGTACCATTTTGAGGGGCCGTAGACTTGGATTTTGAACCCCTTTAGACATCAAGCATACTCGATTCAAGATTTCGCTTTATAAGTTGTACCTTGGTCAGTACCTTGGTCAGTAATACTACTATATATGATCTTTCTTTGAGTTGGATCCTTTGCTTTTTTTTTTTTTGTTTGTTTGTTTGTTTCATGTCCATCCATTCATTATTCATGACATTTTCTGTATTTTGGTCAGTGGATGATTTTGAAGTTTTTGTTGTAATTCCCTTTCGTACCATTAGGGGCCGATGACCTCGATGTTAGGCCCCTTTAAACAACAAGCATCATCATCATCAGTATTTCATTTATAATCGCACGAGTTATGTCTCAGGGCAGTTCCAGGTAAATTATAGCTAGGGATTGGTACAGGAGGAAGGATCCTATCTACAAGGAAACTTCTTTAACCCGTTCAGCCCCATGTGTATCAAATTGATACACCGTTAAACCTAGCCAGAAAGTTGGTAATTTCAGCCACAGCCCAAAGCTTACTATTGCATGAACTCGTTATTTTCGTGTTTTAAAACAAATAAAAACATTTTCACATCTTTAACTCTCCTAAATAAGGTGAGAGTCAATAAGATGCACATGGGCTATGAGCAAGTTATGTATGCGTCATTTTGATACACACAAAAAAATACTTTTAAAACATTATTTATTAATTTCTTGTTATTTCAAACACTTCCATACACATTTGGATATTGTTTTATGTTACTAGGGTTAGGTTAAGTTACGTTAGAATAGGCTAGGTTAAATTAGATGACATGAATTTGAAATTTCAAAAATGGACACAGGAATCAACACTAGGCGTGAATACATACAATACTCTGTAGATTCCTTCAACTGATTTCTTTGACATCATACTAAGAGCAACATTTTACTTTCTGCTACTTCGTTACATATCTAGGTTTCTTGAAAAAACAGTCCATACAAATGTACTTGAATTCTGGGCAACCAAAGCGCATTGTTCTTACTTGACAGCATCTCTTAGCAGGTTGTTTCCTCCCCTCACGTGCTGATAAAAGTTGGTAGCAAGAAGTGCATCTACCTCTGGACCTATCTTCAATGGTTTTGAGTTTGTGGTTCTTCGGTAGGTCGTCTTTGTCATTGTTGTGAAGACGTTCCAAAAGCAGGTAAGGTACGAGTTCTTCTCAGAATGATACAATTTGTTTTGGTGCGAAAACAGTAGCCTTGGAAACTGGGTGTGCATTAACAACAGCTGTATTAGTCAAGAGCTCAAAGATAATTTTTCTGTACCATTTTACACCTCGACGTACAGATGTACCATAAAATGCTAGCTGATCTGAAACATCAATGAATGATTTTCCTCCATTGTATTGCAAAACTGTGGATGGTTTCCTTGTAACGCCTTGTTTGGTAGTAGTTTCAGCCAGCTCAGGAACAGGTTTCGTTGTTAAGAACATCACATCCCTTTTGTCTTTCCATTTTCTCATTATTACTCGTGTGTTGCCTTCCCTGACAATCATCTGTTCTCTGTGAAGTGTACTTTTCTCGAATCTTTTAGAGATCATTTTTTCTTTTTTACGAAGTGTACCAACTAGATGTGTCTGTTTATCATTTAGCTGGTGGGCCAGTGGGACACTCGTACAAAATTGTCAGTGTATAAAGTACGTCCTCTTCCTAACAGTGGACGCACTAATTCCATAACTGTATTAGCCGAAGCTAACTGACCGCGTGGGGTGTTTTCTTATCCAGCATATACTTTCAAGTGCCAGGTGTACCCACCTTTCAGACATAACTTCTGTAACTTCATCCCATACTGATGCCTTGTTTTGGGATCTATGGGCGAAATTTGACCCTACCACGAAACGGAATCATTGACTCATCAATACATAACTCCTGTGGGTTCATGGCGTTTTGAAATTTAACATTTAGTGCACTGACCAGCGGTCTTATTTTTGCCAATCGGCCATTTGGTACGGCAATCTCGTTGTTGGAAATGTATAAGTAACTAAGAATAATTTCAAATCTATTACGACTCAAAGCTTTGGATAATGTACTGTTGTAAATTGCATTTTTGGACCAATAGTTTCTTAGCTACAGATCTAAAACGTCATACCACGAACCTACTACGCTGGCGTAGCAGGGCGTGGGGGGGGGGGGGTGATATTCCCACATGGCGTGTCCGAGGTGGCTGATAGGGAGTCCTAACCGGCTTGCCGCCGGACTTGAGGGAAATAAGATACCTCTCGCGAACCAAACACACTACCCCCTGCGGGTGGGGGACGCACATGTAGAATACACCCGCGGTATCCCCTGCCTGTCGTAAGAGGCCACTACAAGCGGCCTAAGGGGCTCTCAACTAGGGAGTGTGGATTGGCGACCACGGGGCCCTTAGCTGAGTCTTGGCATTGCTTCCACTTACTTGTGCCAGGCTCCTTACTTTCGTCTATCCTATCCGACCTCCCTTGGTCAACTCTTGTTCCTTTCCGACCCCGACGGTATTAGAGCATTCGAGGCCTAGGGAGTGTTTCATTTTCACGCCCTTCGTGGCCCTTGCCTTTCATCGTCCGTTACTTCATTTTTCGAAGTGACGGATCCCTCCTTTCTTCTTCTTTTTTCCCTCTCTCTACTCCCTGTAGGTGGGGGACGCAGACGAAAAATACACCCATGGTATCCCCTGCCTGTTGTGAGTGGCGACTAAAAGGGGCGACCAGGGGATGATTGAGTTAGAACTATGAAAGTACTTTTGATTCGTACCATCAAGCGGGGAACACCATGGGTCGCATTAACTGCGTAGTACTGCACCTGTCCAGGGTTCCAGTGCATATCAATTGATCTTGACTGGCTTACGAAGTGGCTGTAAGAATTTATTTGACGAGACCCTTTTACAGTCCCTGGAGTCGAAGTCCATCACCCCTACTTGAGTCTTTCCTCGGCTTGCTCAAGAGCTTGGGTACGTAGTATGTCCGGAAAGGGGCTTAAACGTTTTAATTCTAAGTAGGGGAAAGAGTCTCGGGCATCAGAGGAATACGAATATACCATTTACGAGAGGAAAAATCATCTATTTTTGCACAAACACCTTTAATTATCTAAGGAAACACGCTACACACTGATATGCCAGGATATTGACATATTCAATAACATTAATTCATAAATTAGGTTTGATCTTTGAATGTCCTTTTCTGCCTCTTATCAGATTAGCATTTACTTCTTCATAACCTTCATATAATTGAAAATACATAGAAAGGGTGTCCCCTTCCAGAACTACTTAGCACACGGAAGATGTAGTCATATATTAACAACACTGTATACACATCTCCCACAAAGGCATATCTTCTTCACGACAGGAATTTTATTTCATTCAATTTATTCAGATCGTGCTAATTGAGTGTTACTGCAAATTTTGCTGAGCGCATTTTAAACACATGATAGTTGTGACATTGTTTACATTTATGAATTCACCACACTTATCGTGTGGAGTACAAACTCCCGCATGACACCTGTTTCATTGGGATTACCTATGCTGTAATATAACACGTGACATTCCCTTTTAACGGTGTCCCTAAAAAAATACATATAGCAACTCAATAACCAGTATATTACATTATATGACGGAGAATAAACATTCACTTAGATAAATGATATAATATTCTGCACTTTATTTCCATGGAAAGAGCAGTATCTGGCAAGACCCATATCATTTGCCACGCGTGGGCCACAATCCTCGCCAGAATCTGGGACTCGAACTCAGGAACTCCGGCGTGTGGGGTATAATAACCTGGAAGCCCTATAACAGTTTTTATTTTCAGTTAAAAAATAAAGATGGGAGGATTTCATTCATTTGTCAAATCTGAGATACATACGACGATGTCAATTTCTTGATTTATGCATGTCCTCGGTCTACTACGGAAAGAAAGAATGAACTGAATGCATCTCCTTACAGAGTGGCCAGCAAACTTCGTTCGCGCTCCCTAGGCCATAAAACTGTCAGACGGGTCGGCTCCCTCGTCCCTTTTTTTCTTCCCCAAAAGCGAAGCCTCTCCCTTTACTTGTTATTCTTAAATATTCATATGACCGCAAAATAACTCTCTCTTTGCGATTCATTAACGCTATTAGCGTAACATCATACATATGGCCTCAATCATCTTGTTCACGAGACGGCATTTTCCATAGTCCCAAATATTTATTCAACAGGGGAATTCACATATTTAAACACCGCTGTACTTTCATACTCACAGGCCTGCAAATCAAGTACCGCCCTTTCAATCCCCATATCCCTAGACCATGCACTCTAACCTTCAGGATAAAAAAATCACAGTTAATCGCGATCTATGTAATTAAATTACACCACACAGTTAACTTTTCGTCGTCTTGAAGCATGCAGCCTTAAATCTATACAGGAGGAATTTCTACCATTGATGTGACGTGCAATTAAGAAATGAATAGTCGAACTCTCATGATGACTCATAACATTTAATTGTAACTTTATGACTGGATATATTACGAAAAGTTATCCCTTCGCATTGCATCACGTCACTTGTAAATCATACTAGGGTCTTATAACTACCAATGAATGAAATCAGTGGTTCAAACCACGAAGAACATCTCACAGAAAAAATTTTACAAACTACGATCCCTCCGAAACCTTTGTTATAATCAAATAATATTCAAAGTATTTACGTGCGAATTATTTAATTATCTCAATTTAATTAGCTATCAAGGTAAAAAGGTAAAAATGTACTCAACACTTAGATGTCTGCAATCAGCTTTCCTCAGGGGGCACAACCAGGGTTTTTAAGCTGTTATCAGGGCGTCTTCACTTGTGATGGCCTCGAAAGTCGTTCTATGTCGGTTTACCTGCATGTTGGTTCGATCCTCTTCTGGCGCCAGGAGCTCCAGAGTGTCCCTGATGTGTTGGAGTGATTGTACAGCGGACCGCTCACCAGCGCTCTTCAAACCTGAAGTTCTCGGAGGTCAAATATGCAAATGAGGAAGAACTAATTTGTTATAAATGCACTAATTGTGTCATGCATTATAACTTTGTCATGACTAAGGGTACTCATAAACTCAAGTATCCTAGCCCTATATCGTTAATTTGTCCTGCAGCTCGATATCGATACCTTCATTTGCATACACTAGTTCTCCACAAGTAGTTTAGTTTCGGAGCACCACACACTAGCCAGTCGTAATCACAGGATATAAATATTAGGTGTTAATATAATTTCTTATCGGTCATCAATCGAGCCACTCCACTTCACTAATCATTGATACGATGTACAACTCACTGCGTTTGAGAGAGTACGGAGGGTGCTGCCCGATCTACAAGAATGATGGCCGATAAGCCACTCACTGTTATCGTTGACTCAAGCCTTACTGTAACACTGTGATCGAACTATCTCTTTATTGGACCATTTCCTTCATTTAACCTCGTTTATACGATCGTTTATATATCTCGTATAATGCGACACAGTCCACTACATTCGCTGAGATCAGTTTCGTAACTGTGCACGTAATAATTTACTCCAACCGATCACCTCTTTTTATCATCCCGCGCCTCTCTGGCATAATCAGAGTAAAAATTTATCACATCCAGATCATAGCAAACTGCCTTAAGGAAGTAACAAATATTTAGCACGCAGCGCACTGTCACTCACTGTGTATTGTCATTTATCACTACATAACACTGTTCGATCAGGAATCTTCACAATGTAAAACACTGAATATTGAAACTGACTGTCCACTAACGAATACGTCTGCTGATTAGACCGAATGCACTGGATATACTGGATATACTCCCCTCTTGCCACTCGCCTTTATAATGGAAAGCCTTATTTTCTGGAGGAGGAGTCAGTCCACGCCCCCTTGTCAAACATCGGTCCGCTGGCAGGTATATTTAATCGTTGAAATTTATATCAAATTAAAGCCTGTACATCCCACTTTCCACTGATTAATTTCGTTTCGAGTCCTTCGCGGGTTCGTCTGTAATTATCAAAGCGTCAGTACCAATTCTCAGTAGGTGGAGCCTGACTCCGGGGATTTTTTAGTTATCCTGGTCCTGTCAGAGTCGGGCATCTGGTTTTACTCTCTTCCGGCCATCAACTATCTGCGTACTTCCTATTATTCTTATTATGTAGAATGGTTCTCTGCATGATAAATCCGCATAAAATCTCCTCATTCACCGAAGTCGTAACCGAAATTATCCATCAAGTATTTCCGAGTTATTAATGTTAATACCCTCGAAACAGTTGACAGCTACGCATTGGTGCCACTAGATATTTAGGGGAATGCATGGGGTGATATCGTCTCGTATGTTGAGACGACTTCTTTGAGGCTGTTTCGTGACCTCATTCCTCAGTCATGTGACATCTTGCTTGTTCCAGCTCTCTCGCTCAGAGAGAGAACGAACTCCCCTTACGGGCGCCTGTACTCCCTCCTTTCCCAATTGCGCGCAACGAGAGGAGAGGCGCGCGACTCTACGGAGAGCGGCTCGAGTCCCGGAACCGTCAAGAATATCCTCGGTTGGCGGCTATTTAACGTAGAACCGCGCGGAAAATGGCATATTCTCTATACAGGATGTCTCTATATACACATGACGATGTCATGAACGGTCACAGTACCACTATGTTACGTACGCAATAGGTTTGTGATAAGTAGCATCAGTGTGTGAATCAGGAGGAGGGTCCTACAGTACCCGTGATTCGCACCCCTATATGAGCAACACCATGGTTTTGTCTTACCTATACTCCGTTCACTATATGTGAGTATTTCCACGGGATAGTACGAGTCCCTGTGGTTAGTCCACTTATGTGAGGAATGCCTTGGGTTTGCGTTGCCGTTATAGGTTTGCGTTGCCTGTATGTGGCGCCGCAGTGTGCGAAACACTATAGGTCTGTGTTACATGCGCGCATTACACTACCTGTGAATAGTACCATAATGTGTGGAATACCGCGAGTCTCCGCTACCTTTGATTAGTACCGCAACATTGCACATAGCATGGTTCTAATTTCCTAGCGATAAATACAATTATTATTATTATTATTATTATTATTATTATTATTATTATTATTATTATTTTTCTCTAGATCACAGTAAACAAATACCAAATTGATCCGTTGAATGAGAAAAATAACAGCGTTCAACTTTAGCCACACACAACTTTTACTAACTTTAAAACAAACAGACATAGTTAATATACATACAAAGAAAGAAAAGAACACCACAGCTTATAGGCAAAGACAAAAAGAAAAGAACACCACATAAAGAACCTACTGTCCGGCCGAGTAATCGCCCCTGGTGAGAAGAAGGCCGCCCTCCCGATGATTACCCGACCGGCCCTGCCCATGGAGACCTCCTGAAGGCCCCAAAATCTAACCAGATGACAACGTTTTCCCTCTCACCATTCCATTTCTAAACGTACCCCTTGGACATGCCATGAAGTCTGTCGGATACTCCGGATATGTGACTCCCTCTGATAGGGTCACCCAGTAGTCATCCTCAGTGTTTTCATGTCATGTCCCGCCTAAGTATATTTATCTTGGGCCCTTCCCCACCCCGAATTCTTACGAGTGAGTCCTCCTCACCCTTGTCCCTTTTTCCTTGCCATCTACACCATCATTTCTCTATACTTACTAAACTACATATAAACAACAAATGGCCCACGGTCATTTCCCTCAATGAACCGTTGGCCATATAAAGAAGAAGAAAAAATACACAAAGAAAGGCCAGTACTTACTTAAATATAAACATAGCATACCACATATGCAATCCCGGAGCAAGACTACACCTTCTACCCACTGTCCTTGTCGACACGGCACATTCCATCACCGTCATTGTTCTTCTGCTTGACCTACTCCGGATTGCTGTGCCCAGACAACCTTACCTCACCAGCCGTGTCTGTGTTTACATTCTCCCTCTCCTGTTACAACTTCATCCTTGCTTAATCATGCTATATCTAATTCAAATACCAACCCATACTCTACATTAAATTTGCCATCTCGTCCACAAAACCACAATTTTCCAACTCTCACAATTACATATAGACCCCTATGGGCTACTTCTCTAAAATACCATATAGTTAAAAGACATACACCACACACCCCTCCATCTCCTCAATTCCGCCACAAATAGATTTACATAATACACAATACCTACACCATCACCTCACCCTACTTCTCAAACACCCCATTTCATCATACCGCACACACTTCATTATTTACCTCTATCATCACCTCTCAGCCAATACTTTAACTTCACTATTGAAATTAGCGGTAGACCATAAAAGAATTATTATAATAGTTTGGTATCACTGCGTGATATTAACAACAGTTGGTGCTATTTTCTGAGAGCGAGTTGGATATCCTGGAGTTACTGACGAAGTGATGCCAACTGTTTGAAAATGGCGGTTTCTAGGAGGAAGGATGGAGCAGAAGTTCGTGGTGGTATGCAATTATTTTGTTGGCAATTTTTGTTCATCTGATTTCCACCAAATATTTAACCTAAGATACTGATAGTTATAAACACCATATTACTTTTGCGTTAGTCTTATCCTCTAGGCTAGAAACATTCACTTATTTCTAGTGTATCCTGTAGGAGACATTAGGCCATAAGCTAGTACGGTTTGACTTTCATGAATGTAAGTTGTGTTCTATCATTTGGTCCTCACCAATAAAATACATAGAAGAATACGTCATTATAGGCAACAATAATTCCATCAACAGCAATAATAGTAACAATGGGCATGACTGAAGTTACAGAGGCAACAATAATTCCAATATTATTAGTAATGTTATTTTTGATACAATACTCCTTTCTTTACATTCTGAATATGAGCAGCAAATTATGCGATAATTGACAGAGTCTGACTTTACTTTGCAGACGACCCACACTTCAATGAGTTTGTGATGGAAAACCTGAATGGAGATGTCACTGTGACTTTTACGATGACGAGAATATAATAGATCCAGCTTATATTCCTCAGGATGACGCTTTATCACCCTCTACTGACGAAAGTGAAGATGATCTAGATTCTTGTGAAACATCTATCATTTCCATAACTCCGACTACCACACATAGTTCACTATCGAAGGATTCATTTCGGATATGTCTTGAGTCGTCAAATTCTTGTCATTCTTCATCCCTCAGGACCTCACAAAGGAAACTAACACTTCCACAAAAAACACCTCCTCCTACAGACTCTGTTTCTCCAGCTATAGATACTAATACATCTAGAAGAACTTACTGGAAGAATGTGGCATCAGGTGCATTCAATCCTTTAACCCCAGCTCCTCGTTTTGAAGACAACGCTGTTACCGGCATAGAATTACAGCCAAAGGCTTCTTCCATAAATTCATCCCTGATGATCCCATAAAAACACTAACACACCACAAAAAACCAGAGATATCTAAAAGACACCGGCAGGATCTTAGGTCTAACAGAAACAACTTTCTTCGGAATTACAATAGTTATCTCCTATCTGAAGTATCCCAGGATCCGCATGTACTGGGCCCGGAAAACTCAAGTTCCTGAAATCGCTGATAACATGTCGAAGGATAAATACTTCTTGATTAGGAGAAATTTAAAATTAAGGGATGATTTACTGGTTTCTGACAATGAACGCGCTGAAGATACCTTTTGGAAAGTGAGACCTCTTCTGAAATACATTGGAGCGGCATGTTTGCTGAATTAAAGATCTTCTAATGTTACCATCGATGAGCAGATGATTCCCTTCTACGGCCATGCACCTGCATGGCAGTATGTGAAAGGGAAGCCAAACCCATGTTGTCTCAAATGTTTCGTAGCAACTGCCCCGGATGGTCTACAGCTGGATTTTTTGTTTATGCAGGGTACGGACACCAAATCATTGATCATAATGATCCTGACATTAGTAATTTACATCTTGGTGGAAGAGTAGTTGTGAGACTGGCTAAACATATGCCTCCAAGTTGTACTTTGTATATGGATCGGTTTTTTTGCATCAGTTCAATTACTAGATGTTCTCCATTGCAAGGCTCAATGTCAAGGAACAGGGACACTGAAGAAGTCTCAGGTCCCTTCATCATCAGTTTCAAGTCTGATGCAGAGCTGAAAGGACTTGGTCGAGGTTCTGTAGATGAGAAAGTGAGAAATGATGGCCAAATTTGTATTTTAAAATGGTTTGATAACAAGCCTGTTATATTAGCATCCTCCGTTGAAGGAAAGGTTCCGCAAGATGTTTGCCATCGGTGCTCAAAGAAGGATAAAGTATATATTCCAGTAAATCGTCCTCTTGCTGTGAAAAATTATAATGCTTTCATGGGAGGAGTCGGCCTCTTGGACAGGATAATTAGTTATTACAGAATTTTTGCAAGAATTAGAAAGTGGACCATCGACTACTTGTATTTTCGAATGGAATTGGCAGATTATTTAATATGTAAATCAGCTGATGAACAGGATACCTCAGAATACGAGCCCAGTGAACGTTCTCCCAAGAAAATGAGGTACAACGCAAGAACACCACTACCTTCTCGTCACCTGAGGACGAAGAACGTCTTGCATCTTCCAGAGATCCCTACAACATCATCCAAAAATAGATCCAGAATGCCAGGTTGTAAAGCCAACTCTGCAAGAATAAAATTTTCAACTTGTGCAGTCTATCTCTGTATGCAAGAAGAAAGACTGTGCTTACAGTTATTTCACGAACTGTAAATGTAAGAAGCATTAATTTAGTCACCAAGAGTGTGTGGGTAATGACAGGTTGTAAAGTGCTGTCAAGTACAGACAGAATTTCAAATTTTAAGAAAAGTGTTTATTAGATTATTTTCTCCCTCAATTTTTTGTAAATAAAGCTCATTGAATGCCAATGATAATAAAAATATAATTATTTAAGAATACCAGATTTTAAGTGATTAAGACCTAATGTCTCCTGTAGGATACACTAAAGTTTCGAATGAAGATTTGGTGAAATAATTTTTTTATCATTTTCCTAGTGTTATGAACATTATTTAGCACCAGAATAAGTATAAAAAACAAAACAAAATTCAAACCTACCCTCAGGACTGAGGAGGTTAATAATTTAGTACAACAATAAACACACCACCACTTCTTAATTACTTCTCCAGTACCATATTCCAATAAATAACCCTCCACCAACTTCTCAGTATACATCCAATTACTACAACCTTCTACCAACCTTTCTCCATCACTACATTTCAATCTCCACAATCATAACTCTGCTCCCTCTCCACATTTTCGCATTTCATCAATACATAATCATCCACCGACTACGCCTTATACATCCAATTACAATATCGCTTCTCCATCATTCAATACCCATACATATTCATACTCCTTGGACATGCCATGAAGTTCATCGGATACTCCGGATATATGACCCCCAAAGGGTCACCCAGTAGCCACCCGCACTGCCTTCATCCCACGTCCATCCTCTAATGAATAATACATCGATACCTATTATTCATCAGCATCTAAAACTACGACCCTATACCATCACTTCTCCATCACCACATTTCAACCTCCACAATCATAACTCTACTCCCTCTCCACATTCACACATTTCATCAACAACTAACCATCCACCAACTAAACATTATACCGATTTACTGCTTTCTACATTCTTGAACGAGTCTTGCTCACTTACAATGTTTACAACAGTGGCTTGGTCGGTTTTGGGGGTAGCTGCCCCAGTCAGCAATTGAAGAACTTTATTTGACATTTCAGAGAGGTGGTCAACAAGTTTGCTAGCCTCCTTAGCATGGTCATCTTTTAGTTTAATAGACAATAGGTCCCTTACTCTATTGTAAAAATGGTTTAACCTAGGCTGTACTCTTTTAAGTTGGTTAGCAGAAGGATTACTCACTTCAAAAAACTCTACGGATGCCAGCTCAGTGGTGTTGTCAGTGATAGTGGAGAGAGCCTCATCAATTTCCTTCTCTCCCAAGGTTGGGATACAAATTGGTAACTCTAATTACTCTTTCAGTTTGGTTGTATCTGCCGCAACCGTGCCTCCAGATTGAACATTTCTAATATATAATTCGTAAATCAATTCATCCTTGAGCAAGTAGCCGGGATGGAGGACTTCGCGAGGGCCGGACATGATGACAGAAGTTTACAAATTTAGAAAATAGGAAAAGAAAAATTCCAGCGACTGAGAAAATTGTTGGAGTACAAACTGAATCCTATGTTTAGCCGTCAAAAGGGGCTTAATTGAGACCTATTCAACCACGCTCTGCTCCCACTTGTTCCGGGGTTACCCGTGGAACGCAGAGGTGAAAGAAGGTGATGAACACCATAGTTTTGCGTCGCCTGTAAATGGCGCAGCAATGTGCGAAACAGCGTAGGTCTGTAATGCATGTGCGAATTTCATTACCTGTGAGTAGTACCATAATGTGTGGAATACCGCGAATCTGCGCTCCATCCATCCATTCGTTCATTCTTCGTCCTCACCTTTTGATTAATACCGCAACATAACAAATACCATGGTTCTACATTCCTAGCGATAAGTACCATTGTGAGGGGCCACTTACTTGGTTTTTGGATCCCTTTTGACTACAAGTATCATCCATTCAGTATTGTGCTATAGAAGCAGTCCCTTCGTCAGTAATTCTATTGTTCTAGGCCAGCTTCTGTGCATGTGAGGCACTGTGGGTCGGTTCCACTGACCGTTTTAAATTCATATCCATCCATTCATTCTTCGTCCTCACGTTTTGAATTGTGGTCAGTAGACGTTTTTCGGCTTTTAATTTGTCATTTCATTTCGTCTCATTTCGTACCATTAGAGGCCGATGACCTAGATGTTAAGCCGTTTTAAACAACAAGCATCATCGTCATCAAGCAGTATCCTATGAGCTGAAGGTGGCAACAATTGAAGCATAGTATAAGTTATTGAATCTAGGCCAGGAGAAGAACTTGTAGAAGGTACAAGTGTCAGAGTTAATTCATGGAGGTGAATAGGTTGTAATAAAGTGGAATATTGAGTGGGTTGGGAAACAGTTTGAGTAAGAGAAGTGAGAAATCGCGTGGAATGGGTGAATGTGGGCTATGTTGAGCAGGACGCGTTAAAGTTTTAATTGCATTCCACAAAGAGGCAGTGGATATTTGTGAAGTCAGCTATGATATGAAGGTTTTCCAGGCTCTCCGTCTTTTTTCACGAAATGTACTTGTTTCACTCTAGCAATATGATGCTTTAAACATAGGGGAAGTTGCCCCAGTGCCGGACACTTACGCCTTTTGTCTATTTTATGGAAACCTTCTCCATTAATTAATATGGAACTCAGTTCCGAGGATAAAGGATAACATATGTAATTAGATAATACGACAAAAGTGGAGATATATATATTATATTTTAATAGTGTAATTTTGAAATATAAAAATGGGTACTAATGACGTTGTTCAAAAAACTGTTTCCAGTATCGGACGCATTATCTTAAGAACAAAAAATATCAATAGTCAACAAACACATACGATTTCAAATGACATTATGATACAGAAGTTAGTTATTTACTTCAGGTGAATCACTTACCTCGTAAGTCATAGCTTGCAACGTTCACACACAAAGTGATGAATGTTATCACTACCAGCACACCCAACGTGAGCCCAACCACTACAGGTGCAACACTGTACCCAGTCCTCCTCAAAGCACTCTCCACAAATGAGACACTCAGTCTTCTTGGAATAATTTTCATCTGCTTTCCTATCGCAATCTTCTCAATCCTCCTTTTTGCAACAGTGACATCTGACCTTGACTCCTTTTTTGACCTCTCCCCAATGTTATCTTTTTTCTGTCTTCGTTGTTCTTGTTTTTCTTTCTTTAGCAACTTCGCTTCTTCTCTCTCTTCCAGCAACTTTTTGTAAGGCGTGGATGTCAAAATCTCGCTTTTTTTCTCCTCTCTTTTTTCTGACAGTGACTTTCCTCTTCGAAACATCAGTCACGGGGGAGATCTGATCGATGGCTTTTTGAAAGGCCTTAGAAGTGGAAGAAACAGCCATATTGACTAGGGGAGCGTTCTGTTGCGGGACGATCACAGGAAAGGTGTTCAAGTTCCCTAAGGTGGCTGATCAGAAGCACTACCCACTCTGGTATCTTCTTCTGGCAATGACCTGGTGTTTGACGCTGGGAGGAAGTCCAGTTCTGTAAAAATATCCTTATTGAATGGGTAGATCCCTGTGCACTCATATGCTGATTTTGCTTGATCCATTGTGCAAATTCTTGAAAAGGCAGTTCCAACCAATCTGCAGATGTCCTTTCAGTGATTTTCAGTCCATGTCTTCCATACTTGCTCATCCACATCTCACATGCTGAATTGAATGTAGTTTTAGAAGGCCTCATAATTGCTGAATCCAAAGGTTGGAGGTTGTGTGTGGTGTGGGGGGGGGGGGCAAACTCAACATATGAACATGGTGCTTCTTTGCGCACAGACCGACCTCGAGGTCTTTGTGAGTACTATGACCATCCAAGGTAAGAAGAACTGGACTTTGTTCTAATGGAGTAGTTCTCTCAACAAAAGCTTTCAACCATTTCAGGAAGCCTGAAACTGTGATCCAACCGCTGTCTTGAACATCAAAGATGCTTCCATCAGGTGCGTCCTTGGTCAACTTTGGATCCATTCGAATTCTGGGGAAAACGAAAAGAGGGGGGATAAACTGGTCCCCTGCAGCGTTAATACGAAGCATAACTGTAATGTTCCTCCCTCGATCACCCGAGGTCAGCTTGCTGACTTGTTTTTTTCCTTTAAGGGATAGACCTTTCAATGTGTTCGAATGCACAACACTGACACCAGTTTCGTCACAATTAAAATTTCTGCTTGGAGGAAAGGAATATTTCCTTAATAGTTCCTCTAATTTGACATAAAAAGCATCCACTTGTTCCTTGTTAAATCCTTGGACTCTCTGTAAACTTGTTGATTGAGTACAGCGCAAAGGAAGTTCCGGATGCCGCTTGATGAATCCACGATAAAACTTATTTCCAGCGATTTTTTTGTTTTTTAAAACTGGTATGGTAACTGGAAGTGTTCAGCATGGTCATACGCTAGTGTTAAAAGTTCGCTTTTGTTCACGGGCAAGAAACAACCGTCAATATATTTGAGATGGTTAACAAGTTCATTTTCCAACTCGTCGTTGAATGTCTTATGAAATCTACCCATTGATGGCGCCATTTTAATCGAGTCGCCGTTTTTAAGGGCACAAATACGATCTCCCAAAAAGCTTTTGGGGACACAAAAGTGTTCTGATGCTCTCCAAATGCTGAATTCCCCCGCGAGCACACCATCAACTGCCTTCTTCATCATTTCATCACTCCACCTTCCCTTTTTATGTGCATCCATCTCATTAAGTACCCTAAAAAAACGACAGCATTAATATGTTTGTCACAGGATTCTGTCTTTTTGTCCGGTACTTTGGACATACGCAGTGTTCGGTACTGAGGCCAAGCGAGAGGTCGAAGAATATTGCCTACTATTAATACCCAATGAATATTTCCTTTATCCAAGCACATTATCCTGTTCTCTATTCACATGGAATATTGACTAATATAAACATAATTTCTTTAACTCGCCCAAAGAGGGTAAAAAGATGCTGTAAATGTTAACTGCGTAGTACAAGTAGTATGTTACGCGCACTTCACAACGAATATCTCAACACTGGCAAACTCTACAAGCAAGTCGCGCGAACGTCTGCTTTCCTCTGTGTCTCCCTAACACATTTTTGTCTATCAGGTGGTTTCATTTAGCGAAGGAATGTGTAAACCTCCACTGTCTGGTACTGGGATGCGTCCGGCGCTGGGGAAACCTCCCCTAAATAATTTTGTAATGCCATTTCTTTTCGATACGCCTCAAATAAACGTGTTCGTCTTAATACCAACTGGTGGCACTAACTATCCCACCAATGTATATACTGAAAGTGGCGTAAATACGTGGGCACACAAGGTTTGCAAGGATGAAATATATTTATGTAGGTATTAATAATCGAATGAAGTGAACTATACGTGAGAGGAGTACGGTGCATATTACTGAGTTGATTGTGTATGAATGTACAGTAAGTTTGCTTATCGAAAGTGCGAAATGAGCGGACATTGCTACGGAGTTTAGTTACTCTCTGCGTTAAGCATAGTTTTCTGATATCATGTGTGATGTATATAGGATAACGATCGCTAGAATGTGTATCAGAAAGTGTTTGCCATGTGATTATAGGAGCCATCTGAGACCTATAAAAAGTTAAATCCACGCCACTGGAAGGTTCGCCAGGAAGGGATATTCTCGTAGGGGATCCATCATTTAAATAGTGTGAAATCATGCTGCTGAGACTCAGATAGGAGATGAAGTCCCCTTGGTGTATCATCTCACTTCCCCATAAAGTATGATGGCAATTGAAGTATCCGAAGATAATAACGTGATCTAAGGCGTCAAATTGACAAAAATGTGCCCACTGATTTGCGGTAATGTAAACATCGGGAGGTAAGTAGACATTAATGAAATGAATATTATTGTGCGTAATACCTATGGCGTAGGTATGAGAAGTTTGATAAGTGAGAGGTAAAATATGTTATGTTATGATTCCGTTTAATAAAAATTGCTACACCAGCATTACCTGGTCCGCCTTGTCGCTCGAGATTAAAACCTGGTGAATGAAATGTGGAAGAGCTGGACAACCATAATGATATCAGAAAAAGTTTCGCGGATTAATAATTGTAACTCATATATTTTAAGAACTATGCCTCTTGCATTCCACTGTAAAATGCCAATCATACACTGCCATCATATTGGCTATTCGATCCATTAACTGACATATAACGTGTGATAGTTGCTCCTCTCCGCCGGCATTTTGTAATAGGAGAGCTATGATTTTTTAATTTCTTGCTGAAGTTGACTTATTTGCTGATGCAGAAGATTTGCTTGTCGTGCTTCTGAAGTGCTGATACTTAAAAAAGGGGAAGCGGTAGAAGAAGAAGAGGTTACCTGGTGTGAATTTTCATGAAAATGTCGTCCAAGTGCCATAGGGTGTAACTGATCGAGATGCTGGTTATTTTTAGATTCCACGAACACGGTGAATGGGCCATAATGAGTCCGGGGGTAAAATTCTCTTTCTGTTTGAGCATTAGAACCGTTATCCATTTGGTTACACTGTTGAGCAGGTGTTTGTTCATTATGAAGTTGAAGTTCCGAGTTTTGAAGTGATTAATTTTCCATTGGAACTTCCACTTTCTGATTCACTGGTATTTGACCACTCAAAATATAACCGCCTCCCCCGCCGGAGGCGGCCATCGTACCCACAAATAACTAGCAACCGATACTGCTTGAGGAACACAAGCTATATCGCACTCGTGGTATACTCAGCGCACTAGCGAATTGAAGCGAACAACCTGAATGCTCAGCGCGAACTCCATCCTGTACACTCAACTAGTTATGTGCAACCATGTTGCTGCAATGTGTTTACATTCAGTCAGCTCTCTGTTTTATCTAAGAAAACGTATAACAGAACACTTTATTTTAGGATTCCGTGCATACGTATTCAAAGTGTATACTCATGAGCATCGGCACTTAATAGGAGTATAATCTCAGCCCAAGCAGTATGTACTCCATTTGGTAAGAATAAAAAGGTTCTCCTCTAAAGGAATAGATACTCACGTTGTGTACAATCGTCAACTGTTAACATCTTTGGTTCCAATCGCAACATAACCTCAACTAGATACTGTTTAGCTTGTAGTTTGTACTGATTGTTCGTTCGTCGATATGGAAAGTATTCCTACGTTAATATTTGCAAATATTTTGCAGAAACATGCGGTACTTTTTAGTAAGACCCAACTGCCGGCGGTTCGGAAAGAAAAATTCGAATCGTTTGAAGCAATTCACACAAAATTGCAAGCCCTCGGCAAGAAAGTTAAGACCTGCACCATAACAGAAAATATAATCAATATGAAAATGAGAGTCAAACAATAGTGCGTCGTAAACCAAACAGGGAATAAGAACGATAGTGCTGAAGGACTGGGAGAGTATTATCCACGAGCTGTTGGATGCGGATACTAATCCAACATTGACACGAATTCCAGGTATGTCCTCAAAGTATATTCACGAGTTTTCTTGAACAGGTTTATAGAAGTTGCAGAAAGTGCCAACGCTACAAAATTTAAGGATAATATATTTCTATTTATTGCTTTATAAAAACCAAATCACATTCAGGCATTTGGTTCACAGTACCCGGGTTCGAATCTTGTGCCTGGGATTTTAGCTTCGTTTGACTTAATTGTCCTAGAAAACTGTATAATTGAATTAAAACATATTTTTGTATTTTTCGTAGGAGCAACTGCAGTTGGAGTAGGGCTTCTTGAAGTTCAGCCAGAACACATTCCTCCACCTGTAGTGGAATTTGTAATATTGGAAGAGGGAAGAGAAGGGAGGGGTCCTATAGAAATTATGAACTCGCCAACTGTAGCTACCCCTAAGCGAAAAAGAAGTGTTTTGGATGACTACGAAAATGAAGAGACTAGAAATCAGAACAATACAGAACTGCAGTGCTTGGTGCTGTTAAAGCAGATAACAGTGTTTGAACTCACGGACAAAAGTTAAAATCCAAGATTAAAGAATGATAGTCAAGTATAGATATTTTAAAAAATAAATTGTTTCGCATATTTTTATTTATTTATTTATTATCTTTTTTTGTGAACAATAACCGGATTGACACTGGTACTTGCTGCAATTCAAACACCTTGATGTATTATTTCTGCAAATTCATTTACCCTAGCTTCACCGTTCCACCTGATATTTGCAGCAGCTGCCACGTCATCCTCGTTTCCATCCTTTAATCTCACATTGCCACCTAACGGTGGTAGTTCAGCGTCCTCATCTTGTAAGTACTTAGCAATATTGTGCAACACACAGCAACAAATGATAAGTTTTGGCACTTTATTTAAAGACAGGCTACCTTTTGCTGAAGAATTGCGAAACGTTGTTGTACTTGCTGAAAACATCGTTCTGTCACAACTCGTTCTTTGGTAACGCACCTGTTATAAGCAGTTTCTTGAGGTGTTTCTGGATTTCCAAATGGTATCATAAGCCATGGTGCAATACCATAACCACTATCCGCTAACAGCAATGCATTTACCCTATTTAGAAGTTAATCTTATCTGGACAGCTGAATTTCACCAGACTTTTGAATCATGCACAGATTCAGGGCATAATGCAATCCACACAGGTGAAAACTTCCTTGGCATTGCATGTTGCCTGTACAGTAATACTTGCATTCCTTTTGGTGGTGGTGGTGATTAATGTTTTAAGAGGAAGTACAACTGGGCAACCATCCTCTATATAACACTAATAAGAGAAAAAATGGAAGGGGTCCGACACTTCGAAAAATGAAGGTATCGGCCAAGGAAAGACAAGGGCCACGAAGGGCGTGAAAATGAAAGACTCCCTAGGCCTCCATACGTAATACCGTCGGGGTCGGAAAAGAACAAGAGTTGACCAAGAGAGATCGGATAGGATAGATGAAAGTGAGGAGCCTGGCACAAGTAAGTGGAAGCAATGGCATGACTCAGCTAAGGACCCCGTGGTCGCCAACACACACTCCAAAGTTCAGAGCCCCTGGTGGCCCTTTTAGTCGCTTCTTACGACAGGCAGGGGATACCGTGGGTGTTATTCTACCGCCTCACCCTCAGGTGGTTAGCATTCCCTTTCCTGTTAATATATTCATCACCATAATTTGGATGCTTATTAATTCTAACATGAGTGCAGTCAAGAGCGCCTATTGCTGCTGGAAACTAGTACTTTTCCTGCCAACAATCTATGTACCGTACCCGTCTTCATAATATCCCGATCTAGTCGCGGCAGAGACGTGGTTACCGTTCAAAAAAAATTGATATGGGCGAAACTAAATTCAAAACTCGTCATGAGCAATATGCCAAAGGTACATGACAGGAATTCGGGCACATAGACTACGTGAATAAGACAGAGAAATGGGGGTACAATTGATTTATTAAAGACATTAACCCATTCACTTACGACACGAAATATATATAACAACACTAAGCCTGTTGGCCACATAAAATCAAAGTAAAATATGTGCCCCGCACATATCCATGTTAAACACAAAATTTATGCACTGGGGACTCGGCCTTACAAAGAAAAACACGGCTTGGGATTGACTTTGGATGAATACATTTTAATTTAAGTCGACGCAAGCTCAATGTCAATTCCCTTGTGGGATGCGCTACGAAAAGTGTCTATACATGACTGCGGTATATAGTTAAACACACTCCTAACCGATCCAATCTATACATATCTACATATCAATAACAAAATCAATTCAGCCCTGAGCAGCAACTTATGATTACACAGATTCTAAATATGTAGCCGCCCTCATAGCAATTGGATGGCATGGAGGCCAGCGACCATCTAATTGGCTACCGAGCCAATAAAACACACAGAAAAAATTAACCTAAAGCAACGCTGATCACATCAACACATATACAAAGGAAACAAAACAAACAGTCAGTCATCATCATCACACCCATGTCAGCGATCAAACCGACAGGCATGATAACACATGTACATAAAGTAGGAGCATGGAACCTGTAAAATAACAACATGAAATATGCATAAATGCTCCACATGTGGTCAGCGGGATCCTCCTTAGCAGGCAGGTATATGGGTTACGTCCATGAGTCAGACGCAAGGGCAATCCCTTAAGGATCACTTTCACTGTCGCAAACAGCTGTTACCTGTAACTTCCTAATTGTCTTGGAAGATACACACATAACGGTCTGACAAGCCTTCAACAAAGCATGGCCTTTGGGGTGGTACACCTGACTTCTCAAGGCTAAATTCACAACACTGTTACTGCTTTCTGCATAAAATGACCTGCGATCTCAATTCGCAGATTAAAGACCAACACACATCAACAAGGGCTTAGCCTCTTTCATTTGAATACATACATCGCATACAATAAATCTCGAGACCAGCTCGGGCCTTGCACTCGGCAGTATGACTACGGCAATTCCAGCCTCCTTCAAATGTCTCAATATAGGATCCCCTAAAATATACATCAACTCCCTCGTGAATTCTCACGGCTTGCATACCCTCAAACCCATCTAAACTAACAAAAAAAGGGGGGAAAGAAAGGCATGCATCAGCCCAGGACGTAATTACAGTAAATTGAATTGGAAAACCACTGTGCCCTCTGGCTGACAATTAACTTTAAATTATTTATACACATATGATGTAACCTAGTGTGCAACTATTACCCAGGCATGCTAAAAAATGACGCTTACATGGCCACTGGCGTCATCGCGAACTTAGGCCATGGTCATCTCAGTCTTCAGGATGTGGGAAGTCGCTCCATCGATGCTCGGCGCGGGCTCCATTGCGCTGATTGATGTGGCTCCTGTAAACAGTTCAATTAGGCACTGTTTCTTCGCCGCTAGTCGTATACGTTTGTAAGATCACGCCCTTAATGCTTGGCCGTTAATTGACTACGACCCGCAAGCGAAAAATTAGTTCGTCCCGCTCACCATTAATTTAAGGGCAATTCGGCCCGGACGTGAAGAGTCCTTGGCGCGGCAACGCAACACACGAATACGAGAGTTCCCCGATCGCGCCCGCGAATTGTTATTATTACATATATGCTGATCACTCCCGGATCGAATTAATATACTGCACATACATTGTGCCACAGTTGATCACAGTTATTATTAACTGTGTTATCTCGAACACGTATCACTGGCTCAGTTCTCATATATCAGAACAAAACGTTCTCTAATAAGTATGGTCTTCGGCGGGCGATCGACCAACCGGCACGAAATTCAGACAGAGAATGAGGTGACGCTCCCTTGTTACTAGCAGTTATAAAGACTCGCAGAGTTTATTCAAAGGCCGGAACTCCCTTCTGAAGAATAGAAAGTCTGTTGAGCGGCGGTTTAGTTTGAATGAGAAGCCGTTGATAATGCGAAATAACATCTAGGTCTTAAGTAGCCACCAAATATATTCTCAGGCATCAGAAAAATTACAATTACCAAACCACTAGGCAATGTTCACTGTGCTCGTCACGTAAAATAACATCCAGACTTCACAAGAACTACTATACGGACCGGCAGATAACTTGATGTGTGGACGCGCAGAGAGATACTCGCCTCCAGTTTGGAAGCTGCTTACGTCGCACACGGCTGATAGTGAAGTGTCAGCTATTGGGGGAACTGTTCACAGTATCTGCAACCGGACTGTAAACTAATTCATAACAGCATTTATTATTACATCATAACTAAGTTATTTATTCCGATAATCTATCTCACAGTAGATATGTATTTACGTGGGTTTTTTTAGGCATTGAAAATAAAGCCAAGTGGCAAATGTCCACTTATTATAACAATTTTAAACGGCATTCAATTCATCCTATTTGTTGGTTCCTAAAAACCAAGCATTATAAAATCAATAGAAAATCGCAGTACCACTTTGTCTTACTTAATACATTGTTCTTAGGAATGTTGCTCTTTTTATACCCCACGAACCTGCTGCGCAGGCGTAGCAGGGGGAGAGGTGATACTCCCACGTGGCGCGTCCCAGGTGGCGGATAGGGGGGTCCTAAACGGCTTGCCGGCGGACTTGAGGGAAATAAAATACCTCTCGCGGACCAAACACACACCCCCTGTGGGTAGGGGAGGCAGACGAATAATACACCCACGGTATCCCCTGCCTGTCGTGAGAGGCTACTAAAAGGGGCGACCAAGGGATGCTTGGATTAGAACCATGGAACTCCTTTTGATTAGTACCATCACGCGTGGAACACCATCGGTCGCTTTTACTTGCGAGTAGTACCACTCTGTTAGGTACTCCATATTTTTGTGATTCGTAGCACTCGAGGGGGTTCAGTGTGGGTTTCCAGTACCCGTGAGTCGTGCCCGTGTGTGCAACACTACAGGTCTGGGCGTTGCCTGTGAGTTGTACCCGTGTGAGCGACACCACGCGTCTGGGCGTAGCCTGTGAGTTGTACCACTATATGAGCGACACCGTGGGTCTGCGTTGCCCGTGATTAGTACCCACTATGTGAGGAACACCACGGGAATGCCGGCGCCCGTGCTTAGTACACCTAGGTGAGGAACCTCATCGGTTTGCGTTGGCTCTGAGTGGCGCCATTGTGTGAGAAATACCATAGGTCTGCGCTACCTTTACGACATACAATACTTGTGAGGAGTACCTTAATGCTTGGAACATCGTGAGTTTACGCTACCTTTGATTAGTACCGCAGCTCGAGAAATATCATGGTTCTACTGTACTCGCGACTTGTACCATACTGAGGGGCCGTAGACCTGGTTTTTGGACCCCTTTAGACATCAAGCATAATCGATTCAGGACTGTGCTTTATAAGTGGTCCCTTGGTCAGTAATACTATTATTTACGACCGTTTTTGAGTCGGATCCACTGTTCTATTGTTTGTTTGTTTTTGTTATTTTTTGGGTTCATGTCCATCCATTCATTTTTCATGACATTTTTATTTGTTTTGGACAGTGGATTTTTTTGAATTTTTGTTGTCATTTAATTTCGTACCATTAGGGGCCGATGACCTCGATTTAGGCCCCTTTAAACAACAAGCATCATTATCATCTTTTTATACCATCATTCTTCCACACAAATGTCACCACAAGCAAAAATAATTACATGAAATATATGAAACACTGACTTGTCCAGATTTCTAGAGTATACCCGAGAGAAATCAATAAAGATCATTATTTAGAAATTATTCGCACTGCCACATAGTTTAGATCCACCAAGACACTAACTTCGCGCGTATACGCGAATAAATCTGCGGATATCCGTGCAGGGCTCTAGTTATGGACTCCAATATGCCTGAAGCTGCAGTGTGAATAACATTTCTTGAAACAGATATGGAATTTGATGTTGCAAAACAAGAGTGGCAGGAAAAGTACTAGTTTCCAGCAGCAATAGCCGCTCTTGACTGCACTCATGTTAGAATTAATAAGCCTCCAAATTATGGTGATGAATATATTAACAAGAAAGGGAATGCAAACTCCCTGTGGGTGGGGCGGTAGAATAACACCCACGGTATCCCCTGCCTGTCGTAAGAGGCGACTAAAAGGGCCCCCAGGGGCTATGAACTTTGGAGCGTGGGTTGGCGACCAGGGGGTCCTTAGCTGAGTCCTGACATTGCTTCCACTTACTTGTGCCAGGCTCCTCACTTTCATCTATCCTATCCGACCTCTCTTGGTCAACTCTTGTTTTTTTTCGACCCCGACGGTATTAGAGCATTCGAGGCCGAGGGAGTTTTTCACTTTCACGCCCTTCGTGCCCCTTGCCTTTCTTCGTCCGTTACTTCATTTTTCGAAGTGACGGATCCCTTCTTTCTTTTTCTCTCTCTCTGTACCACCTGTGGGTGGGAGACGCAGACGGAAAATACACCCACGGTATCCCCTGCCTGTCGTGAGAGGCGACTAAATCACGCGGGGAACACCATGAGTCGAGTTATACCACCACGAAATAGGTTTGTGTTTAGTAGCAACAGGGGGGTGAATCAGTATGGGTTTTCCAGTACCCGTGAGTCGTACCCATGTGAGCAACACCGCGGGTCTGGGCGTTGCCTGTGAGTTTTACCACTATATGAGCGACACCGTGGGTCTGCGTTGCCTGTTATTAGTACCCACTATGTGAGGAACACCACGGGAATACCGGGACCCGTGACTAGTATACCTAGGTGAGGAACCTCATCGGTTTGCCTTGGCGATGGTGGCTTGTCATATTCAGGTGTCGGTAGTTCTTCGAGTAATACTTGTGTTATCGATAGTTAAATACGCACCGGGCGAGTTGGCCGTGCGCGTAGAGGCGCGCAGCTGTGAGCTTGCATCCGGGAGATAGTAGGTTCGAATCCCACTATCGGCAGCCCTGAAAATGGTTTTCCGTTGTTTCCCATTTTCACACCAGGCAAATGCTGGGGCTGTACCTTAATTAAGGCCACGGCCGCTTCCTTTCAACTCCTAGGCCTTTCCTATCCCATCGTCAACATAAGACCTATCTGCGTCGGTGCGACGTAAAGCCCCTAGAAAAAAAAAAGTTAAATACGCGTACGGTCCGGTTCGTTTGTGCCGATGTGATTACAGTACTCTTAAGTGTAACAGTGCGCGAGACACAGTTTGGGGAAGAGTTCTAGTGATTAATAAATGCAGTTTATCTGGCGTCGTGGCTTCTCTCAACGGCTCGAGGTACTTTGTGTCGCCATACCGAAGTGAAAGGTGCGCCCGCGGCCGGCTCGTCCACAGGTATCCAGCTATGTACTAGCCGTCCTAATGCTAGCGCTTTCCGGAGATGTACAACTGAACCCAGGTCCCAACCAAAGCAATCAAGGTATGACATTTTTCTATCAAAATGTGAGGAGTATGCGTAACTCGCTTGCTGACTTCAATGCTGGTCTAAGTGAAGGGAACTATGACTGTATTTGTATCAGCGAAAGTTGGCTTAACGAAACTGTAGTTGATACTGAAATATTAACGGAGAGTTACATTGTATTTCGGAAGGACAGACATTCCGTGAACACTGCAAAACTGGATGGTGGAGGTTTTTTACTAGCTGTGAAGCCTGACCTTGGAACAGTGTCGAATCCTGAGCTTGCTGGGAATTGGGAGTGTCAAGTGTCAACCCTCATCCCGGTCGTGCTGGCTTCATTGTGTGCTGCTACCTGCCTCCAGATGAAGTGAACGACCGGCTTAGTAACCTACGTCAAACATTGGGAAACATTACATCTGTCCTCAACACACGGGACACTGTTATTGTGTGCGGTGATTTTAACTTGAGCCAATTAGCTTGGAAAACTGATGAGTCGTCGAAAGTACAACACATTATCAAACAGAGAAGCGAGGAGGTATTCTTATTTCTAGAAATTATTAATGAATTCGATCTCAGTCAGATTTTTGATTTCCCTACTAGGAATGATAATTTTCTAGACTTAATTTTAGTCTCAAACGAATTACTTCGGAGTGGAAAGTGAGTCAAAACTGAAAATGTAATTCACTCAGATCACCAAGCCATCGAAATCTTCCTGCCTATGCCAAGGAAATTACGCTTCAAAGCGCAAAACAAAGTATATTTGCATGGAAGAAAGCTGATTTTTCTTTAATGAGGGACCTTTTATCCCTGTGCCCCTGGGATATGATTAAAGAGTCTCACTCTGTGGATGAAGCTGTGAACACTTTTTATGACTTACTATATGCGGTCATAAAAGACAGCGTACCATTTCGAAAAATTAACATCAGAAAATATCTTTCTTGGAACGACTCACAACTAATCCAGAAACTGAAAGAAAAAAAGGGCGAGAAGGAAATACAAACGATCAGGCCAAGAGTGCGACCATGTGCGGTTTTCCACATTACGAAGTGAATGTAAAAAACTGCAGCGTGCTAAGTACAGAGACTACGTTAGGTCGGTAGAAGATGACGTCATCACACGCCCTAAGCGCTTTTGGAATTTTATTAATAATAAAAGGAAATCTTCCCGTCTGCCTCCCACTATGCTCATAAACGGAACTGAAATCCACGATAAAGATAACATTCTAAATAGATGTGTTTCTCACACAGTGGCGCCACTCCTAGCCAGTGCATACCGATGAGGTTCCTCACCTAGGTGTACTAATCACGGGCGCCGGCATTCCCGTGGTGTTCTTCACATAGTGGGTACTAATCACTGGCAACGCAGACCCACGGTGTCGCACATATAATGGTACAACTCACAGGCAACCCCCAGAACCGTGGTCTTGCTCACATGGGTACGACTCACGGGTACTGGAAACCCCAACTGCTTACCCACTCACAGAAATGTTGAAGAAATTGAATTCCGTCATCATCTAGTCCAGTAAAAGGCATTTGATTGTGGTCCCTCTTGCAAATTCCTTTAATTACACTTTTGACGTTTACAATACGCCACCACTTACTAATAATTTCTAAAAAATTTGCTGTGGCATTAGAATCTAGTTGACTGGTGCTTAAAGCAGCTATGGTGGTGTCATGGAACAGATTATCAACAAGTAACTCTGCCTATCAAGATTGATGGGATACACCGTTTTATAATTTTTAAAAGCTGTAGCAATCAGGTTGGATCCATGACTGTGGTACACATACAGGTTCCTTAAATCATTAAAGCACGCCGTACAGATAATCTGATCTGCTTCAAAATCAGGGAAATAAAAGTTTTGTCTCTGTCTTTCTGATTCAGCCAGTGATTCCTGATGTTCTTAAATATATGTACAGGATCAAACATGAGAAATATCTGTAAATTCTTGTGTTGGGGATTTGGTATACAATATGGACTTCCACTTCCTAACAATGAACACATACTGCTAAACATATTCTTATTTATCCTATTTTTGTCACATATTACATAACAATTAGTCCTGTTTACACTTTACAATGGCGAAAAATGAGAGTATCCTCCTATTCAATACATCATATATTCCGTCATTAGACGGAGCAAACAAATTCAAACATGTTTCGGCTCGCTTGAGCCATCTTCAGTGAAAAAATTAGGGGGGTTGGAATGATTTACATAATATAAGTTGAAAAAATGCTTAAAAAAACATAATGAAAGAGCAAATGAACAAACAAACCAAAGAGCCTAGACGGAAACAAAATTAGCACAAATATACAATATTTACATCAATATGCAGAGCAAAAAACAACTTATTGCGACAAAATTCAGTGAAACAGGTGTTAATTTAAAATAATAATTGAAACTAAAAACTGCGTTAACCTAAGAAACAAGGGAATGAGAAAACAAATGATGCAGATGGAAATGAATAATAGTAGCACATGGTGAGGTTGTGGACCTCATAGTTTACAAATTACTGGTTTAGTAAAAATGACAAAACAGTTTGAAATTGCTGTCAAAATCACCCTAGTAGTAACCCATCACATCAAGTTGGTCAGGAGGAGAGCGGGAGCAAACATTTTTGAGAAACCAAGCCTGATATAACCTGCAGGCGAAAAGCCTGTGACAAGAAGAAAAAACAATGAAATTCAAGGCTTTAGAAATAGCAGCATTCTCAATATCTTCTCATACTCTCATTTTTCGTCATTGTAAAGTGAAAACCGTCAATACGGAATGATTCTAATATCTTGTAATAATAATTAGTCCTGTATTCTGAACAAGTGTCAGAGCGTTCATTGTCAGGTTAAATAAAATATCTCCGGGCTGTGCTTTCACTGGAGGTGAGAGAGATGACATCCTTAAAGGATCCAAATGCAGAATGCACCATGAAAGCTTGCATTGTTCATGCTTCTTGTAAAGAGCAATTCTTGGCTTGACCAATGATACTCCGTTCTTGCTCTCAAGAGAGGGATTCACATAAATTTCATGAAGACTTAAATAAATTCCTTGTCACTCGGTAAAGAAAGTTTCTGTTTTCCTTTTCCGAATTAGGTGACACTTGTCAATTTGCTGCTAATTTTTCAAGGTATTTAGGGTGCGTTAGTATCAGTGTACCACTCTCACGCAAAGAACAATAAGCAGCATGAGACTGACAGTTCAACATGAAGGCAAGAATCAATGTACTTTTTGAGTAACTCTTTTTCCTTTTAGTACAAAGTTCGAATTGTTCCCTTAAGAAAACAAGGTTTAATGAGAAGTCTGTGCTTTCACTGGTAACATAACAAAACTCCATGAGCTTGTCAAGCATTTTAAGTACATTACTTTGTACACATTCAACACTAACACTACTAGCAGTGGCTCTTGTATAACTTATTAAATATTCATTTAGCTGAGACCACTTGGAGATTTTACCATCAGCTAAACATTTAATTTCTTTGACTGTCACCTGATATTTATTAACATATACAGTCACATTCATATCCTGGTGAATTTTTAGTAAATGACTTACATTTGGCAAATCATCCAGATTTAATCTGTATATGCAAAGAAATTCATTACAGATACCGATCTGCCATACTGACATGTCAATTTTTGGTATGAAGAAGGGATTCTAAATGATTAAAGTCAGCTATTAAGTCATCTTGAAGCTCTGATTCCTCCGAATCTGTTTTCGTCTTGTTTTCCCTACTCTTAATTTCCAGTCTCCTATCTTCAGGATCTTTTCTTTTCACACACTTTGATGACAAATATTTGGGCAAATTTGGGAAAATAGTTGGACATGCATCAGGAAGAAGCTCATTAGGTTTAGGTGGTTGTATAGTATTATTGCCTTTACTATCACAACATTTTACCCCTTGTGAAATGTTTTATACACACGACTGAATCCTTCCCAGGTTCCCTATTATCCCGCTTAACTTGACGAGTCCATTTTTGTTTTCATTCCTCATCTTAAGGAAACCTAAATGATGTAACATAACCATCCTTTTTGATGTCATAGTTTCTACGACACATACGAGCACAACATTTTCTAGGCATCTGCAAATACAGGAAACGTGTTATTAATAACCCAGATTCGGGCATGCCTTCAAGTATTTCGATAATGGGTTCTACGTATATCACTCAATCACCTACCTCGTTACATATGCTCGAACATATCCATGAAAAATACAAATAAACACAATACGAAGTTCACTACACATCAACATACACAGATAGCTCCAGCGCTTTCGTCTTCGCCTCCACTGGACGTTGCCAAACTCACATGACTCCGGCTTGTAAAATGTAGACGGCTCTGGTTTGTTCTGTAAACAATAAGGGCAACAGTAGATTTTTTATGTTGAGCAGCCTAAGCTAATTTTCTGTAGGCTATAAATGGCTGATATGAAAATGATTTAAGAAATTCCATTCCACGAACTTGAGGAAAATAAAATACCTCTCGCGGACAAAACACACACCCCCTGTGGGTGGGGGAGGCAGACGAATAATACACCCACGGTATCCCCTGCCTGTCGTGAGAGGCGACTAAAAGGGGCGACCAAGGGTTGATTGTATTAGAACCATGAAACTACTTGTGATTCGTACCACCACGCGGAGAACACCAAGGGTCGCTTTTACTTGTGCGTAGTACCATTACATTAGGTACGAAATTGGTTTGTGATTAGTAGCACACAGGAGCACCGTGCGGTCGGCTTTTGCAGTACCTGTGATTAGTACCATCATATGAGCAGGACCGTGGGATGATAGCTACCATGGTTCTGCCTTGCCTATGATTAGTACCCACTATATGAGGAACACCACGGGATAGGGAGAGGTCCCTGTGGTTAGTACTCTTATGTGATGAACACCATAGGTTTGCGTTGCCTGTAAATGGAGCCGCAAAGTGAGAAAAACACAGGTCTTAATTATATGTCGAATTTCATAAGCTCTGAGTAGTACAGTAATGTGTGGATTACCGCAAGTCTCTGCTACTTTTGATTAGTACCGCAACAGAACAAATACCATGGTTCTACTTTGCTAGCGATCAGTACCGTTATGAGGGGCCGATGAATTCGATTTATGACCCCCTTTTGACTGCACGCATAATCGATTGTGTTATGCTATAGCAGTCGTCCCTTGGTCAGTAATACGATATTGTCACGTCAGTTTATGTGAATGTGACACCTTGCGGGTCGCATCCACTTTAAATTCATGTCCATCCATTCATTCTTCGTTCTCACGCTTTTGAATTCTGGTCAGTGGAGAATTTTAGACTTTTAATATGTCATTCCATTTCATCTTATTTCGTACCATTAGGGGCCGATGACCTAGATGTCATTATCATAAGAAATTCCATTAGAATTATAAGGAATACAATTTTATAAGTAGTTGATTAGCTTTAAAATGTACACACAATTATATTAGAGAGCAAAACAGAAAAGAAAATCCCTTTGCCCACAGGAAGTGATGGGAGATCGGTCATGCGGTACAATGAAACGTTTCATTGTGGCCCGGTATTTAGTGTTTCATTGTGCCCCACGAGCATGTCTTTCATTCATACAACGCTAGTATAAAAAATCGTAATAATTAATTGCTGTTACTTACCAATATGGAAGCAGAAGCAGCACAGTTTTAAATGTACACATTTGAATAACGAAAAATTTAACACAGACTGAAGAATATCAAAATGTTCACAGCCTTTACAAATTACTTCAGGTACGCCAAAACTGTAAATAACATGCCACTAGAAAACAAGGATGAGCAGCCATACTAAAATGGGTATAAGGAATCAGGTAGCAACTAAGGTGTACACCGCACGGAAGCCATACTTTTACACCTTAATTAAAAGAATTTAATGCTGTTGTTTCATTGTGCCCCGTCCTCCCCTAATGTGGGTGCTGGAGTTCACCAAAAAGGACACCTCGAATTTAGATAGAGCAAGGTAAATTTCTTCTGTACTGGTACATCTGTTATAGGCCTTACCTAACCATCTGAAAACAAGTAAACGGGTGGAAACTGCAACTGGGTTGTGCAATAACTTCTCCATGTTAATTTAAAATAAATTTTCTATATTCTGACATATACATAATCTGAGGAAGAGCATTTCATCGACACATATATAACAAATGATACTGATAAAAGACTGAAGATTTTCCATATACATATACAGTACAATAAAAACTGGGTCTGTAATAGAAGTGCTTGGGAAATACAGCAGGCCCTAGATTTTCAAACACACATTCCATTGAAAAAGTAGTACATGCCGTTCATTGGCAACGCATTGTCTACCCATGTAAGAACGCTGTAGAAACTTCTACGTGTAACACACATTGTCTCAGAAATCAAGCTGTACATTGAAAAGACTATATTTAACACACCCCTATACGGGTATCCACCTTTTCTTTCCAAATGGTCATGACATGCATAGTATGAGGGAGTGTTGTCAGTCTGGAGAGGCAGATCTCCTCCACTTACAAATGAGTCCTCTTAAGAATCAGTACCTTACAATTGTATCTATGGTCCATAGCTAGTACGGATGCTATCAACGCAGCTGAGTCCTTATCGCAGACGTGACTCGACCAAATTTCACGTGATTTCCTGCCTTCTGTTAAAAGCTCTAATTTTCTTAATTACTCTAGACGTCTAGACTATACAATATTAACCTCTTAACATACCAATTATTTACAAAATTGTGAATAATTTTTACCTAAATTTTTATTGTTAAAATGGGCTATTTATTGAAAACTAATGACAGTGGTAACAATGAAAATACATTTTTCGAACTTAACAATGAAATATAAGCCACCGAAAAGTTCCTGTTTTAAAATCCCGAGTATACTCGTGATACTTTTTACGGGTTCTAAAATAAATAACACAGCACTAAACAGATGGCAAGTAATACAACATGACACTCAATACTGTGCAAATGTTTGTGGCTGTGTGAAATGCCCTAAAAGAAGGATCAACACACAATGCTATATCGCACTCCTTACACATGTACCTGGATTCCCTCCGTGCCTTCTTCCCTCTAGCATCGCGCACACTGCTACACATTCTGCACATCCTTGTTGGGTTTTGCTTCTTATCCGTCGGAGGAATCACCGAAGGAAAATAGCGGCCAATAAGTCGCATTGGGGTTGCTTTTGTTGAAGGACGACCTGCTGCTTTCGGAGAAAATTCCTCTCTATGATGTGCAATCATTTTCTCAACGACAGTCACACGAAAGTCAAGAGCATTCGTCCTTCCTCCATGTTTTTTGAAGAGGACAAAAGCATTCCATACTGCTAGTTCCAAGAGGTGAAAAAATATCTTCTTATAACACTTTTTTCCTCTCTTGCGTGGCAGGGGGTTAGTAGCAGTGTGTTGATCTACTTTATCAACACGCCCCATTGTTTCGTTATACGCGAACACAGATTTAGGTTTCACAGCTTCCTGTTTCTGTCCTCCGCGTCTTTCCGTTTCTGCATTATGGATGGTAGATAGGAGGCAGACATCTCTCTTGTCTTTCCATTTTATTGCAGTCAGTTTACGTCGCTGGAATGCTGCAATCTCACCCTTCTTGAGTTTCGTGCTCCGGAAATTTGGAGGCATATCTGCTCTATTGTGGCGCACAGTGCCTAACATATCTGTACGATTGGTAATGAGAATGTCGGCCAGTTGGGGAGAACTGTAATAGTTATCCACAGTTCGACAGTACCCCTTGTTACGGAGTTATCCGTGGTAGTTAGAGATGAAAGAAGATGCGGGCGGGAATAGGTCTCAACTAAAAATTAAAGTTAATTTAAAACTTTAACAAAGGTTATATTTTCAAAACTTAACAATGATGACATAGAATTTATAAACTTAACAAGTCAACAACAAGCCAAAATTAGATACAAAGAAATCACCAGATTTAGCGGGTTATTACAAGATCTGGGCTTCGAGCCCCAAAATAATTTCTGAGCTCTCAGCTCACAATAACAAGATACCAAAAGGCAAAACACCCTTAATTACATGGAGCATTAGCTCCTAATTTTACATCTCAAGCCTCTCTAAGGCACTTTTACCACAACACTATAAAGAGCTGTCCCGTTCTCGATTTTACAAGCCTATCAAAGGCTACAACAAACTTCATTTCTATCTGCCCTTAAGGCACGCAAGGAAACAGGGGTAATTAATACCCAACCTACGGGGCCTTCGCATGAAGAAAACAAACATGTTAAGAAAAATGGCCCAAAATATACAAAATGAATGGAGGCGATAACTTGCACTCCTACACCAAGTTTTTGTCTAAAAGCCTATGTGGCGCTAGGCCGATGATACAGGGGCTAATCCCAATCTATGGAGGTGACTAGTTGGCAAATAAGTTAAGACTTTAAGAAGGAAGAGAAAAACGGTTACGAAAACATAGTCACCTCAAATTCAAAATGAAGGAGAGTTCGAGAGGGTGAAGCACTCTCTGTCCCCGCTTTACAGATTTGTAATTTGTAGATAGACAGAAAAGAATTTACATTTTAAAAGGGTAGGTTACATACTAAAGGTTTCAAACCCTCCCCGAGAGTTAAACTGCTGAGCTAGCAAGAAATGAAGATGTTAATAGGCCATTACCTTGTTGATGAACTGCTACTTGAAGAAAGAGGCGCTTCCCGCCCCCTGCTACATATTCACACACTAAGAGAGATGTTACTGAAGTGGCCCCGAGACAAGAAAATCAGCAGTTTTTATACCCTCGTGGAGAATTCGAGACCTTTCAAGAATGAGTAGACACACCCCCTCAATTTTATTGGGTCGCTAAAAGTTACACATCAACATCGACAAGGGAAAGACACTATTGGTCATAAATTAATTACAAAAATTAGTTATTGGTTAAATTCAAAACAGGCGGAAAGAAGGATAACTGTTGCCAATCCCCAAACCACAGAACAAAATTTAGTAAAAATAAAACTTAGGAATACAATATTTATTGAAGAAAGTTCATTCCATTGCACCAGTGTGTGTTACCATAGTTTTGGGTAGCGACATCTGTTAGAGAATGTTCAAACTTCTCGATACGGAGCAAACAAACACAAATCAAAATAGACACAGTTCAGAACACTTCAAAATTACCAAATTTACAGTAGTGACATCTTCAGAGAAACCGTTGAGTTAATACAGTTTGTTAAAGTTCAGGCTTTCTCCTGTAGAGAGGTTTCAACTGGCAGAATATTTGAATTCACGGCGTGGAGGTGTACTGCCCGGTACACCCCTTATTCAGCAGGGGTTTCTTCAGTGTCATAACAACTTGTGATGACATGGGTAGATGTTTGTAGTCATCATCAAATTTAGAGCCCTTGCCCTTGTATATGATCAGGGACCAAACATAACCTGTAGCTGACTCACACAGCAGATATGTTTTGATACCGAATCTGGCTCTCTTGAGAGGCAGATATTGGATCCAGCCCAATCGTCCTTTATACAGCAGCAAGCTTTCGTCAATTGTCACATCCCTTTCCGGGGTACACACAAATTTCCAAATTTAATAGACATGTGATTCAGGATAGGCCATATTTTGTTTAGTTTAGATTGTGGATGATTTTCTGCAACATATGTAGTATTGTCCGAAAAATCTAGGTACCTCTTCAAGTTAAGAAATCTTCGAAAAGGAAGAACTTGACGAAATATGGGTGAAGCTAATATAGGTGCCTTGGACTAATACATTTGATATGTAGGTTTCTTTACAATGCTTTGCAGTATTGTCAGCGCGATAAAAATATACATTTAATCAATTGTTGTGTCCTTCCATTCCGGAGCATTAGTCTGTCTTGCATACCTGTTAGTCTCGGTCACCAAAATATCCATAAAATCATCGTCAATAAACTGACTAATATAGTGCATAACATCCTCACAACACGGCTGGAAATGTATTTCAGGATTAGCCTTGAAAGGAAAGCGCGGTGGGGCAGTTGGTATTGTTCCGAAAGTATCAATTTCACACCACTGTCTGGCACTTGCAATATCACAATCAGATGAACTAGAACCAGCACTTTCTTCTTCTGAACTGTCCTCAAAAACTTCTTCAGAACTATCAGACTCACTAAACTTAAAGTCAAACTCTTCTTCACTCTCCATTTTCACCTAACAGACAAAGTACACTTAGATAGCAACAAATACGGGAAAGCCGCGAAAACGATCTGCCTGAGTCACCGACATCCACTATGGTTGAGTCAGAGACATCTGTTGGCAAAAATAGGACTCTAAAGTAATAATTTCATAAACATCTGGCGGAAATATTGAGAAACAACAAGAAACGAGTATATTCAGGCTTTTAAATTAGGTACCGATCAATGAGCGCCATTCCCGAGTATACTCGGGATTTTATTTTATATAAATATATAAAACCCCGAGTATACTCGGGCTTTCATGTTAAGAGGTTAACAAACAACATCCCATATGGAAACCTTCCAGCTTATAAACTTTAATATGTGAACAATTCATTTTTGAATAAACCTAATAATAAATGTAATGCAGGGGTGTATTATCACATTGTATATAATTCTTATTTTAGTGACTTACAAATTTTTACACATTTTTTAATTTTCAGAAATCACTTGGAACAAATATTCACCAGGAATCCTGAGGACTCCAAAGCATCCTGCCTTTGCTAGCAGCTACTCGATCGACTCGATACCGATCCCTGATGTTCCCAAAGGTGAGAATCGTGACTTAAAAAAAAAAAAGACACTCACGCTCTCTCACTCTTTCTCTCTCAAACTACCAACAATACGGACATTTAACTATTAATCAAAAATTTCTACCAACAGAAAAACTGTGACATACTAAAAATAGACCATACAAACATAAGAATCCAACCATGTGGAGACAATACAGCTGCAATATATGCATTCAGAAGGGATACTTTTTATTAATGTTCAAGTGATTAGTGATCCTAACCTTCAAATCAGGGATGTAGTTGCTAGATAGCCAGGTTCTGAACATGATCGTACAATATTTAACTCCCATGACGGAGCACGGTTTGAAGTGGGGACAATTAATGAAGTGGTCTTGTTACGAGATCATGGATGCCCTTTCAGAAAAAGTATTTAACTCTGTGCTACTTACATCCTAAAATGAAACCTCAAAACCGTTATAAATAACAATATAGCACACACAGAACTGTGTGAAGGGGATTATAGGGGTCTGGAAAAGGCAATTTCTCGTTCTTAGCTTCGGACTGCGAATCATATGTTGGTCAACGTCTTTATATTGATTTCATGTGCCATGTTCTACACCTGTATTAACCTCTAGCATCCTGAGCTACATCTGATCGGCAAAAATAATCAAATTTCACTTTTGTTCTCTATGGATGTTCAGTAGGACTATAAATTTGACAAAAAATAATTTCATCCCTTAACAAAGTCAGGAGGGTATGTATCACCAGTGATACATCAGGACGCCATGGAGACAAAATATCCTGAACTGAATGGTAAATAAATTTTCATTAGAATGTTTTATTTTTATATTTTAGGATTATAAGGCATTTTCTTAATACTAAATAGATATATAAAATGTTAATAAGGATTTTTAATTATTCATTACATTGGAATTTTAAAATTAAAAAAAAACCTCAAAGTTAGCAGTCTTGCTTGAATGAACACATATTTACAAAAATAAAATTGAGTTCACTGAGAATGCTAAGAAGGAATATCAAATTGTCTGGTAAAATCCCATGTTCTGTACTGTTCTATCTCCTGTGGAAAGCAAGAAAGCAATTCCTGTCCAGGGATAAACACAATGCACTGTGTACAACGGGCCCAAGTTAATGCATTGCAGCCGGGAAGTCTACATCTGGACCGGTTCTTCTGTTTGTCCCTCATCATTTCCGGCATATGCAGAGCGTTTTCAAACCTGTTGCGTGGTGGAGGTAATAACTGGGGTGTTCTTGGCCTTTTACGTTTTCCATGTTCATTGGCATCATCTTCACTGTCTTCGATCTCTTCTTCAACCCCTACGTTGTCCTTGTAAAAGTAAATAAGTTTTTCTGCAACGTCCAGTTTGAAATCGAAGTAAGTCAGAATGTCTTTCCTCTTAAAACCCCTTCGTAGACTATCTTGTCTGTATTCTATCCATGCCGCTGCCAAGGCAAAATCCATAAAATGGTGGATCACTCGTATTGTCCATTTGTTTGTTCGGCTTCTCATAGCATATTTTCCCTGTACTCTGTTGCGGTACATTGGTATAATTAAATATGAGTATGTATTTCCAAGTACTTGCAGCAATCGCTTGGCAAATATCAACGAGAGTTCGATATGAAGGAAGCGAAAGACTCCCAGTAATATGTGCTGGTATGCCGCACAGAGAACTTAGCAAAGCAGAGCGCAGGGAAACGTGTAAAATGAAGTAATGGCACTATTCAAATGTCATGCCACAATCAGTGCAGAACATATCCCAAGTCATGGGCCGATTACAATTATGGGCCTTTTCCCAAGGGGAATTTCCGTGGTAGGTACATACTAAGCAAAACGAAAGAGAACACAGAAATGAGAACTCCCAAAAGCACAGGTTTAGAAAAGATGAACATATATATTGAAACAACTTCAAAAGAAATAACAAATGTTTTCACAACAGAGAGTAAAATTGGACCATTTGATACACCATAGAAAAAGGGAATCATACAAGTTATTGACAGGTCTTATTTTGGTTCATACAGGCACTAAAAAGGGTAACCACACAAATCACAATAAATCTTTGGTATACTCAGGTACGAGATAAGGGCTATAGGAATAAATTAATGTTCTCATTACATTCAAGTTCCAATATGACAACGTTCACATGAATGCCGCGCAAAAAACAGCAAGAAATTTTGAAAAAGAACAAGTAAAAATTATGCAAGTTAAAGGGAACTTTCCAGTACCTAAAATGGTACGCAATAAAACGACATCATATCCCCCAAAATCTAACACACACTTGTTTAAGACAGGAAGATACTAGAACATTCGAAATGTAAACAGCAGACGCAGTGCGAAATTGGCAGAGCACAATGTTACCAAATTTCATTAGCAAATTATGAGAAAATACGAATGGGAGACAAAAAGGAGAATGGAAAGGGGAACAGGAAAAGAAAACCAAGAAACAAACAGCAGGGAAAGGGAAATTATCAGGCTGTCAAGTCCCACTTCAAAACGAGGGAAGGCAAAGTTCATGCACAACACTTTAGAAGTTGAAGGTCACCATAGTATCGCTAGTCCAGTACACTTCTTCCTTCACATTTCCACCACAAGTCTAAAGCCAATAGTTTGGCACAGCGTAATTTCGTAGAGTCCTGAAGGGACTAGAGTTCGAAATCCAAGCATTAGCCAAGCCCATATGGAGAAAGAGAGGGCAAAAATTGAATGGATGACAATAATAATAATAATAAAAGTCTGCTCACCCAGTACGTAAAGAAGAATGAAGTAAAATTGAAATGCACACGGTCCAGCCGCGTACACTGCTCAAGCTCTCACTGCCGATTACAACATATCAATCACACCTGATCGCCGGACAAGAGAAAGCGGCGAGTATATATACGGAAGCGAAGCGAGCTCGAGAAAACACTGGAACCGGGTGACGTCACGGTTATTGCGCGTGGAGGGGGAACAGTCCAAGCAGTGGTGAGACAGACTTGTAAGCTGAAAGTTCGTGAAGCAGCGCAATATAATGTGCACTAAATCGGAGCGGAGAAGTATGCATAAGGTAAGCGAAGTTGAGCTCGTAACAACTCTGTCCAGCAAGTCAGCTCCCCCATGTGCTGATTGTACTGTTTCACACCGTGGTGTCTTAGAACTTGAATGTAACGTGCATCCTTTTTTGCCCAGCGCATACATTCATCAACTGGCTGAGCTCCAAACTCAGATGAGGCGACGTAAACAGGCTTGTTGTCAAACCACTTGGTGACGACTAACTTCTCATCTCTCCTGACAACTTGATCAAAGGTGCCTCTTCCTTCCTTTCTCATGTCTAGGTCCCGTTTGAACTGGACAATTTTGGGTAGGCGGCTGACCATTATGGTCCCAGTTGCCAATATGGATCTATGGGTAAGGAGGCTCTCAAGAAGTACCAGTGAAGTAAAATGAAAACTGATGAGCCAGGAGGTAGTAAATCACAGAGTTTTAGCACTACTCTACCACCTAAATCAATTTTGTCAGGAAGGGGTGTTTTCTCAGAGATTATTTCCCCTCCTTTTCCCTGGTACATCAGGAAATCAAGAGGCAGACCACTTGGTGTGGCCATGACAAAAAATGTTCAATCCAACAGGATTGGGCTTACCTCGGATGTACTGTCGCATTTTCACTTGGCCATGAAAGGGTGTACTTTGTTCGTCAATGGACACTTCTTTAGGCCGAGGATTTTTTAGACATCCCTCCCTAATTGTGTCTAGGAATGGCCGGACTTCCCAAAAACTGTCCTGCTGTTTAGCCTCGTTAGACACTGCATTGTTATCAACTATTTTCAGTGCATTTCTAATTAAATAAAATCTGTCCCTTGAGATATTATCTGCAATAAAGGGGTAACGAGTCCTTCGCTCCCAGCACATCCTTATCAGCGGAAAACCCAACAAAGATGCTACAATTGCAGAACCCCAGAATATGCAGATTTCCTCCCCAGTGCAGCCCAGTGATTTTCCAGTTACTGCCACCTGCCTGATGTTCATGTACTCAGACATATCTTCAAACAGTGATGGCTGAACATATTTGGTGAAATATTCGAAAGGTTTTTTAAGATGTTGTTCATCTGGGTAGTTTGGTGGTTCCTGAGGATTTCCAATAGGGGGTGGTTCAAAACTTAAAAAAAAGAAAACTTATTTAACCACTCAGATTACTAGATACGCGAATAAATTGAACAACGGAATATAAATTTAACTTACGCAGTTTTATGTAACCAGCCTGAACCTCTGAAATGAGTACTTCCTATGGGAGTTTCAGGCTCATCCTCCGAGTCCGAGGGAGAACTAGCCTCACTATCATCGTTCACTGTACTTGGTAAACAACCCGAGAACTCATCATCATCACCATCGTCATCTGGACCTTGCTCTGCGTCTGACGAATTGGGGTCAATTTGATCTACGAGCTCCAATACATCACTTTCTTTCAATCCTGCAGCAAAAATTAGTAAAATAATTTTAAAGACAAGTTTATTGTTGGTGAAAATTAATATACCAAATCATACTTTTAAAAGATAAACTTTCTACTTAAGACAATGCATCTGTGAAAATCCTAAAATCTACAGTTTTCATCCTATCACCTTAGAATTTTGATCATTTAATATCAGTATCAGCATGAAAGTAGGAAAGATCACAATATGAAGATAAAGTTGGAATTCAAGAGGACAAACTGGGGAAAATATTCATTTATAGGAAGGAGAGTTAGGGATTGGAATAACTTACCAAGAGAGATGTTCAATAAATTTCCAATTTCTTTGAAATCATTTAGGAAAAGGCTAGGAAAGCAACAGATAGGGAATCTGCCACCTGGGCGACTGCCCTAAATGCAGATCGGTATTGATTGATTGATTGATTGATTGATTGATTGATTGATTGATGATACAACATACAAAGTTTCAAGTTTCTATCAATAACAGTTCTTGAGATATTCATAAATGTAATCAATATTTTTAACAATTTTCGATGCATTTATAAAATGCTCCTCATGCCAAACGGCTCAACAGATCTGGCTTAAAATTTGATCTTGGTTTTAAAAGACCAGTATAAAAGAAGTGATGTGTGGGTTTTGACATATTTTAATTACACTGAAAGGAACAAATTATTTCACATAGGCTTAACTTTTTAAATATATTGTATGATGATCATGATGAAAAAAAACTAGATTGACACTGAACTATTGCATGTATTTTAAAATTTGCACATCAGTTTGTTACTATGTTGTACCTGAAACTATCCTAAAAGTTTCAAGTAGATTGATTGAAAACTGTGGCATGAGGAGCATTTTGAATCATGAAAAGTGTTGGAAAATAAATTCTGAGGAAAAAGAGTTTGAAATTTTAGAGATGAACAATAGTCCAATACCTGAAACTAGTTGACTTAAAACTCCCCAGCACCATGTGTTGGCCCTCTGCTGCCTTCTACCTGGCCTCACTAGCAGTTTAGAGAGTTTTAATTTCCTTCGGGCTGTTTTGAACGCTTGTCCCTCATTACACTAATTTTCTGTCCTGAGCTGCTAACTTTAACACCCCTAACATTAGCTTTTAGTTTCTCACTTGCTTCACAACCCATGTTGAATTCAGCAATTGCTGATGTTACAGCAGTCTCCAGTTCTTTATTTGACATAAACACTTCCTTCGGATACTTAGCCCAAATTACATTATGCATTCCCCGGGCACAATATTTGGTGTGGGGATTTTAACTTCCCCTACTTGATGTTGTAAAATAGTACTTACATTCTTATCCCTGTTAGAAATGTCATTGTTTCACTTTATCCAACACTTTACTAGGTCGTTTCTTCCGGCGACGACAAGTCTCAATTCTTCTGCCCATTATGTACACTGATAATAACCCAACCTCACAAATCCCAACCTCAAAAACTAAGCTGCTTGCACTAAGTAGATACTGTTATTGTTTATGGATTATTTATAATACACTTATTACAAATGTAACATTTAAGAAATTACAGAAAAGCAGAGTAGGCCTAAAACATGAATGATAAACACAAAACGTGAGATCACAACTCTTTGTTTACATTCAACACATGGACGAGCTCCATCCTTGAAATAAGCGCCAATTCCACTCGATATATCGATAGTCCATCAGAATAGCCAACATAAAGACCCACAGCAACAAAATTTCTTACATCCAACCCGCACGCTTAATTCAAAATCTTCGAAAAACGAAAGATATTCATGAGAATAGTGTCGATGGGCGGCAACGCCCACTTGCACCGGGTCATTTAAATAAAACAAAGCTCAAAAATAAAGTACAAGGTATAAACATTATGAGAACATAAAAAACTAAAAATGGATTTTTTTCTCAATTTTCACCAAATTTCACCGATACATTGCCATAACATGGAAAATAATTTCTGTAACGCTTTGACTTGAAATAGGCTATGCCCCAGTATGGATCTTAACTGGAAAATATTTCAACCCCTGTGTTCATTACTGCATTGCCGATTAGTATTGGTAGCTACCTGATGTATCATACATGATACATCGACAACAGTCATGATTTTCAAATTCCCGTGAACACACATGGCAATGAAAAGAATTTCACACTAAAACACGCACTTTTGCAATTGTAGTGAACATAATGAAAACGAAAATTAAATCCAGTATCATTATAAATACCTCTTATTGTGCTAGCCATGACGGACACCTCTTCCACGACTGTAGTTAAAGACCTCCCGCCAATACTGCGTTCAACAAAGCAATTTCAACCAATGGATATCTCGCAGCGCATGCCTTGCTCCACGTGATACAGCCGGCATTCCGTCAAGAACAGGCACCGTTGCGGAGAAAAAAATTAACAACTGAATGTATCATATATAACACATCAGGACGCTAGAGGTGCATTGTTGGTAACTCTCGCGAAAGTTAACATCGTGCTAGCTAACGTTTCCCGGGGAAAGATTGAGGAAACGCAACAATCTTAACACTGTGTTAAACAACTTATTTTAGCAACTGTTTATGAAACTTGGCTTTAATTTCATTATTTCATCATTATCCGTTTAACTTCCAAGGGAGGGGGGGGGGGGGGGCTTGAGGGATCCCGCATCTACCGCCTCTGGGGCACTGTCCTGATGCGTGAGATTTTGCGTCGAGCTTACAACTGGGCATGAGGTCCTGTATCTAACACGTGATGCTGAACAGGGGTCTGATGATGATGATGATGATGATGCTTGTTGTTTAAACGGGCCTAACATCGAGGTCATCGGCCCCTAATGGTACGAAATGAAACGACAACGTAAAAGTTCAAAATCATCCACTGACCAAAATGTCATGAAGAATGAATGAATGAATGAATGAACATGAATTTAAAACAATCAGTGGATCCGACTCAAAAAACTATCATAGTTAATAGTATTACTGACCAAGGGACCACTTCCAAAGCACAATCCTGAATCGAGGATGCTTGGTGTCTAAATGGGTCCAAAATACAGATCAAAGGCCCCTCAGAATGATACTTATCGCTAGTAATGTAGAACCATGGTATCTGTCCTGTTGCGGTACTAATCAAAAGTAGCAGAGACTTGCAGTATTCCACACATTATTGTACTACTCAGAGGTTATGAAATTCGACGTATAATACAGACCTATGTTTTTCCCACTTTGCGGCGCCATTTACAGGCAAGGCAAACCTATGGTGTTCATCACATAAGAGTACTACCCACAGGGACCTCTCCCTATCCCGTGGTGTTCCTCATATAGTGGGTACTAAACACAGGCAAGGCAGAACCATAGTAGCTATCATCCCATGGTTCTGCTCATATGGTGGTACTAATCACAGGTACTGCAAAAGCCGACCGCACGGTGCTCCTGTGTGCTACTAATCACAAACCTATTTCGTACCTAATATAGTGGTACTACGCACAAGTAAAAGCGACCCTTGGTGTTCTCCGCGTGGTGGTACTAATCACATGTAGTTTCATGGTTCGAATGCAATCATCCCTTGGTCGCCCCTTTTAGTCGCCTCGCACGACAGGCAGGGGATACCGTGGGTGTATTATTCGTCTGCCTCCCCCACCCACAGGGGGTGTGTGTTTGGTCCGCGAGAGGTATTTTATTTCCCTCAAGTCCGCCGGCAAGCCGGTTAGGACCCCCCTATCCGCCACCTGGGACACGCCACGTGGGAGTATCACCTCTCCCCCTGCTCCGCCTGCGTAGCAGGTTCGTGGGAACAGGGGCCTTGTGGGGGAATGGATTGAAAGGGGTAGGCAGGGAAGGAAGAGGAAAGGAAGCGGACGTGAGTTAGGTAACATCCCGGTATTTGCCTGAAAGAGAAGTGGGGAGACCACGGAAGACCACTTCGATGATGACTGAGGAGGAAATCGAATCCGCTTCTACTTAGTTGACTTCCCGAGGCTGAATCATCGTACCAGTTTTCAAGTATAATTGCAAAGCCGGGAATAGAACCCGGGCTTCCGGAGATGGCAGCTAATCACATTAGCTACTACACCACGGAGGCGGACTCTTAATTTATAATTATGATCAAAATTTAATTTCTCTCCCCTCAAAATACAAACTTCGTGAGTAGCCACAACAAACATTATATCTACAGTATAGTTTCAGTTGTTCTTCCGACAAGTTTACATGCAAGGGACTTTTGCAATACCGTGCACTTGTTCATGTTTTGAGCAAGTGTGCATTCAGTGAACTGTCTCACACTATACAAACTATATACCTTACATTTATAAAAATACCTTTTTAATGATAGATTATGCAAACAGCCCAGCTACTAAATTAATTAAATTAAATCATTAACTGTAGATAAACTTGTCAATTTGTGTCCCACTGAAATTAAATTCTCCACGAACCTGCTACGCAGGCGTAGCAGCGGGGGAGATGATACTCCCACGTGGCGGTTAGGGGGGGGGGGGGGTCCTAACCGGCTTGCCGGCGGACTTGAGGGAAATAAAATACCTCTCGCGGACCAAACACACTACCCCCTGCGGGTGGGGGACGCTAATGCAGAATACACCCGCGGTATCCCCTGCCTGTCGTAAGAGGCGACTAAAAGGGGTCCAAGGGGCTCTCAACTTGGGAGTGTGGATTGCCGACCACGGGGCCCTTAGTTGAGTCTTGACATTGCTTCCACTTACTTTTGCCAGGCTCCTCACTTTCGTCTATCCTGTCCGACCTCCCTTGGTCAACTCTTGTTCTTTTCCGACCCCGACGGTATTAGAGCATTCGAGGCCTAGGGAGTCTTTCATTTTCACGCCCCACGAACCTGCTGCGCAGGCGTAGCAGGGGGAGAGGTGATACTCCCACGTGGCGCGTCCCAGGTGGCGGATAGGGGGGTCCTAACCGGCTTGCCGGCGGACTTGAGGGAAATAAAATACCTCTTGCGGACCAAACACACTACCCCCCGCGGGTGGGGGACGCACATGTAGAATACACCCGCGGTATCCCCTGCCTGTCGTAAGAGGCGACTAAAAGGGGCGACCAGGGGCTGACTGAATTAGAACCATGCAACTAATTTTGAATCGTACCATCACGCGGGGAACACCATAGGTTGCCTGTACTTGCGAGTAGTACCACTAAATTCGGTACGAAATAGGTTTGTGATTAGTAGCAGTAAAAGCCTGGCCTGGTGGATTCCAGTACCCGTGCGTCGTACCCATGTGTGCAACACCGTTGGTCTGGGCGGAGCCTGTGAGTTGTACCACTATATGAGCGACACCGTGGGTCTGCGTTGCCTGTGATTAGTACCCCCTATGTGAGGAACACCACGGGGCGCATGGGACCGGCACCCGTGACTAGTACACCTAGGTGGGGAACCTTCTCGGTTTGCGTTGACTCTGAGTTGGGCCATTGTGTGAGACACACCATAGGTCTGTGTTACTTGTACGTATTTAAAGATAAAAATTGCATTGTTCCGTATTGAAATTATTAACATTAAAAATTAAATAATTGAAGTTCAACCAATTCAATACATAAAAGAAAGAAATGTAGTAATTACATTCTTATTTAAATGGGACCGGTTTCGACCCTAGTCCAGGTCATCGTCAGCCGTAAAAACAAGTAGGCGAAATCACACAATGTTTATGAATATTGGAGAAATGGGTCAGTTTCACACTCTGTCAGGCACAAAGTCACAACACTATCAAATAATATATGAAGATTATAAATAAACTTGAAGTCGCAGACGAATAGATTTGTAGAAGCAAATCGCCAGTTCCCGGTGATCAGCGCGGCACATTCAAGGTCATGCGCTGCGGTCTCGAACGCCAAAGTAGAGTGGAGAATGTCTTGAATGTCCAATATTTGTCTCGGTTGCGGGAAGTTAAGTACGTAGCAAGTTCTCATTCAATTATACAGATTTGCGTCGTATATTTTTATATACGTACTTAACTTCCCGCAACCGAGACAAATATTGGACCTTCAAGACATTCTCCACTCTACTTTGGCGTTCGAGACCGCAGCGCATGACCTTGAATGTGCCGCGCTGATCACCGGGAACTGGCGGTTTGCTTCTACAAATCTATTCGTCTGCGACTTCAAGTTTATTTATAATCTTCATATATTATTTGATAGTGTTGTGACTTTGTGCCTGACAGAGTGTGAAACTGAACCATTTCTCCAATATTCATAAACATTGTGTGATTTCGCCTACTTGATTTTACGGCTGACGATGACCTGGACTAGGGTCGAAACCGGTCCCATTTAAATAAGAATGTAATTACGACATTTCTTTCTTTTATGTATTGAATTGGTTGAACTTCAATTATTTAATTTTTAACTTGTACGTATTGCAATACTTGTTAGTATTTGTGGAACACCGTGAGTCTTCGCTACTTCTGATTAATACCCCAACATGACACATACCATGGTTCTATTTTACTCGCGACATGTACCATTCTGTGGGGCCTTAGACGTGGATTTTGCACCCGCTTTAGACACCAAGCATCATTGTGCTTTATAAGTGGTTCCTTGGTCGGTAATAATGTTATTTTCGATCTGTATTGAGTCCGATCCACTGGTTTTTTTTTGTTTGTTTTGTGTTTTGTTGAGTTCCTGTCCATCCATTCTTCATGCCATATTTTATTTTTATTTTGGTCAGTGGATGCCTTTGCGATTTTTGTTCTTTCATTTCGTACCATTAGGGGCCGATGACCTTCGATGTTAGGCCCCTTAAAACAACAAGCATCATCATCAGCAGCATTTTCACGCCCTTCGTGGCCCTTGCCTTTCTTCGTCCGTTACTTCATCTTTCGAAGTGACGGATCCCTTCTTCTTTTCTCTCTCTCTTCACCCCCTGCGGGTGGGGAGCGCAGACGAACAATACACCCACGGTATCCCCTGCCTGTCGTGAGCGGCGGCTAAAAGGGGCTACCAAGGGATGCTGGTATTAGAACCATGAAACTACTATTGATTAGTACCATCACGCGGGGAACACCATGGGTAGCCTTTACTTACGAGTAGTACCACTATATTTGGTACACAATAGGTTTGTGATTAGTAGCAGCAGAGAGTGGTTCCCCTGTGGGTTTCCAGTACCGGTGATTAGTACCATTGTGAGAAACACCACGGGTCTGGGCGTTGCCTGTGAGTTGATCGGCACCGAGGCACCGAGGATCTGCGTTGCCTGTGATTAGTACCCCCTATGTGAGGAACACCACGGGGCCCATGGGACCGGCACCCGTGACTAGTACACCTAGGTGAGGAAACTTATCGGTTTGCGTTGGCTATGAGTGGCGCCATTGTGTGAGAAACACCATAGGTTTGCGTTACCTGTACGAAGTACAATACTTGTGATTAGTACCATCTTGTGTGGAACACTGTGAGTCTTCGCTACTTTTGATTAGTACCCCAACATGCCAAATACCATGGTTCTACTTTACTCGCGACATGTACTATTCTGTGGGGCCTTAGACGTGGATTTTGCACCCCTTTAGACACCAAGCATCATTGTGCTTTATAAGTGATTTCCAGTACCCGTGCGTCGTACCCATTTACGACTGGATAGAAAAATTAAGGAGGAGACAATAACAAATCTGAAAAAATAAAAGATTAAAATATGAAGAAAAGTTGTTTCATACAGTTCTGATTGAAAACCTAAAGCCCAGATCCAAAGTAATCCACAAAGTGATCCCTAACAGCAACATATCCCACTTTCTCATTTGCCACTGCTCCTCCTTCATCTTCAATTGCAGCATTGATAGCTTCCTGAAGCTGAGGGTATATTTCAGGTAAGTCCTCGTTCATTTCGACTGCTAAATTGTAAAGCACAGCACTTGCCACAATTACTGCTTCCACCCTTTCAGTATTCAGTCTAATTCCATTTATTGATGGGAGCTAAAGATAAGAGTTCCGCTAGGAATGTGGCCGGGAATGCGTTAGGCCTCGCTTCTCCCCTCGTCCCTGGCTTCACGTCATCAAGCTTGTGTATGTACTTGCGTTTCTGAAAACGTTCGCCCTCGCAGTCGCAGTGTCCTTAGCTGGTCTCTTTCCGCAAGGCACTCGATGTATTTTTATATATCGCAGGTGGGTAACATTATTCATCTGTTAACAGACTATATCCGACCAGCGAAATATTAAGACAAGGCAGTTTCCAACTAATAGTAATCTAGGTTAATTTCCACTGAAACTGGGAATTTATGCCAACATTCGATTTTATCAGGAGCGGAGTCCATCCTCAAGGTGCAAATCGAAAGAGCTTCTGTTATTATTTTTTATTTTAATATATATACTGCATTAATTATTATAATACTTTTTACACATTTTTACAAAATGTCCGATGACGATTACATCACTAAAAGAGGACGATATTTATTTCCTATATTTCAAATGTAGTAAGTTTCAAGAAGTGAGCTACAGGCAGGTCAATTTCGTTCGTCAGTGTGCCGAGTTACGAATGCATTCTCTCTCACACACACATGTACCGGCGTGTTCGTTACGTGAAGAAAATAATAATAATAATAATAATAATAATAATAATAATAATAATAATAATAATAATAATTGTTACGGAGATATCCGTGGTAGGTAGAGGTGAAAGAAGGTGCGGGTGTGAATGGGTTTCAAGCTACGAAATTAACGTGCAATGTAAAATTAATTTAAAATTTAACTAGGTTATATTTTCTTTTCAAAAACAAGAGATAACAATCATAACAGGTACAGAGTAGCAAAAATGTAGGTACAATATTACTGGATTCGGGCTCAGTGCCCTTACTTCATAACTCTTGGGCAATCAGCCCCGCCTTACTCCAAAAAAAATTTTAGCCAAGGGGCAGAAAACCCCATTCATGCCCAGGAGCACTGGCTCCAAACATTACACATAAAGCCTGCACGAGGCATACAGAAACAAATTTCAAAGAGCGATCCGCTCTCAAAATTGTAAGCCTATCACAAGGCCACACCAAACTCTACCTTCAAGCTGTCCTCTAAGGACGTATTCACAGGGGTAAAATACCCAACCTACGGAGTTCTATTACATGAAAAGAAGGTTGATTACATGACCTCTAAAATAACAATTTGAGAGGAGGCGATCTTGCACTCCTAATACACTTTGTTTTTAAAACCTAATCTGGCTCTGGGCCGCTAACGCAAGGGCTAATCCCATACTACAGAGGTGACTTAGAGAAGAACACTTTACATTACATAAACGAAGAATAGTTTGAGAAAATAAGTTCACCTCAAAACAAATGTGAGTGGGAGCTCGAGAGGGTTAGCACTCTCTATCCCAATATGTAGCTTTACAAGAAAAAGATGAAAAGAGTAATTACATTTTAGGAAAAGGTTACATGATGGAAATGCTTCGAACCCGCCACGAGTGTTAAACTGCCGACCTAGCAAGAAAAGAAGTTATTAATAGGCCATTACCTGGTGTTGAACGGCTGAAGAAGAAAGAGGCGCTTCCCGCCTCCTGCTATGTACTTAATACACTGAAAGATGGAACAGAAGTGGCCCGGAGACCCCAAAATCAGCAGTTTATATACTCTCGCGGAAGTTTCTAGGCGTTAGGGGAATGAAAACACCCGCCCACAATGTTTTTATTGGATAGGACCCCGCAACAGATACAAGTTGGGGGAAGATACACCAGATTGGTCGGAAATTACTAAAAGAAATTCGGGATTGGATAAATCTAAAACAAGGGGAAAAAGAGGGGTATACAGCCAACTTAAACAATAACAGAAAGAAATTTAACAAGAAACAAACTTTTGAAATAAAAATTTCTGCAACAAAATAGTTCTTTGACTCCGCACTAGGGTGCGCTATTGTTGATCTTCAGTAGTGTCCTCTAGAAGAGAAAGTTCACACTTCTTACTTCAAGCGAAACAAAAACACATCAAAAGTGACACAGTTCAAAAACTCAAAATTTTCCACGTGGTGACATCTTCTGAGAAAGTAGAGAATTAATAGAATAGATAAAGTTCAACCTTCCTCCAGAAGAGGAGTTTCAACTGGCGCAACTTTTAAATAAACGGTGTAGAGGTGTACCGCCCGGTACAACAATAATAATAATAATAATAATAATAATAATAATAATAATAATAGTCTAACAATGAACCAGATTGAATATGTGCGCGTATAACAGTTTTTATGATTACGATCCAATCATGCAACTCCACGAACCTACTACGATGGCGTAGCAGGGGGAGAGGTGATACTCCCACGTGGCGCGTCCCAGGTGGCGGATAGGGGGGTCCTAACCGGCTTGCCGGCGGACTTGAGGGAAATAAAATACCTCTCGCGGACCAAACACACTACCCCCTGCGGGTGGGGGACGCACATGCAGAATACACCCGCGGTATCCCCTGCCTGTCGTAGAAGGCGACTTAAAGGGTCATGTGGCCATGGTCCCCTCTTTATTTTTTTTTTTTATTTTTCCGAGGGTCAGATGTAGACCATTCGAAATTTTGATGTGCGTGCTGCTCGGCGATGGAGCTCCTATGTGTGCGACTACGCTCGAAAGCCCGTGCCAGCAACCACCCATGACGCGGCGGGTGGGAGTGTCATGTACCCGGGCAGTGGTATCCGCCTGACAACGCAGGTCCCCGCACAGCCGAATGCCAGAAGGACATATTCTTATTAATTATTTTTATTTATTTTTTCTATATTTAGTGCTCTGTACACGCTATAGGGTACATGCTATTGCGGGTGACTGGAGGAAGGGAGTCTTAGTGCTCATTGCCTCAGTCATCCCGTATTAGGCATCGTCCAACATCGGACCCCGGGCAGTACCTGCTATGACCAGGTGGGTATTGCCTTGGCTGCTTGGTTCGGCTACAGAGACCCCTGATCGGAGTGGGTGGCATTCGGAGAGGATGCTATCGGGCATGGCTTCCAAACGAAGTCGGCTCTCTCAAGGTGGTCGCCCACCTAAGTCTTTAACTTTTGCTTCCCTGAGAGGTTCAACTCCCTGGGAACATGCGCAGCGTGAAGGAATGGGATCCAGCTTCCCTAGGTTTCTGGTCGCTACCAGAACCGATGGGCACGATTTTAAGCTGGTGAAGTCGATCCTGTTTAGTAGACACATCGAAGGCGTCTATGGCGAACTGGAGGAACTTAAGAAAATGCGCAACGGTAGTTTGCTTCTAAAGACTCGTACAGCACTGCAAGCTGATCAGTTGCTTAAGTGCGAGCACTTTGGCGACATCCCCGTCAAAGTGGAGGAGCATAAGTCCTTGAACCTGGTTCGCGGAGTCATCTTTCACCGCGACCTTATTTTGAACACTGACGACGAATTGATGGAAGACATGAAGAACCGTGGCGTGACACACGTCCGGCGCATTACGCGCAAGGTCAACGGTGAAGACGTTGCCACTGGTGCCTTCATTGTCTCTTTCAAGTTGTCAGTGTTACCAGAGAAAATCAAGGTAACAACTTATCGTTGCGATGTGAGGCCGTACATCCCGCCTCCTATGCGATGCTATCAATGCCAGCGATTCGGACATATGGTATCTCGCTGTTCGAATCAGGCTGTATGTGGTACATGTGGACGAGTAGCTCACGGCGCGGAGGAGTGCACAACTCCATACAAGTGCACTAACTGCTCCGGTTTTCATTCTCCTCGGGATCGGAACTGTCCGACATACCTGAGTGAGAAGAAGATCCAGGAGATCAAGACCCTGGATGGTCTTTCCTACCAGGAAGCGCGCCGTAAGTTTAATTCTACGAATACACCTGCCCGTACACTCGACTATAGCTTGATAGCTCAGAGTCTTCCAGGTTCGTCATTTACAACCTCGACACCTGTCCAGACCGCTGCGCCCAAGGCGTCTGTTGCTGCTCCCAGCAACGTCGCAAATAGTCAAAGCTCGAAGGGGGGGACCACCCCCCTTCGACCAACCAGAGGTCTGTGCAGGCTGGCAGTTGCCAGCCGGCACAGCCAAGGGGGAAGACTAAGTCTCCCCCCCCCCCAGCAGGTCGACGAAAGTCGTGCCCCAGCCGGCGGAGGCGGCATCGTCGACCAGGGTTGGGAAACTATCTCCCAACCCGTATAAATTAGAACAGAAAAAGAGGAAGAAGAGCGCCCGTCCTGAGCGCTCTCGGACTTCCCCTGCGAAGAAGACATGCCCTCCATCTGGGGGATATGAGTCTGCGCCGGGAGACACTCCTGCTCCCAAACCTGCGCGCTCTCCTCGTAGGGGACCCCCTCGCGCCCGAAAAGCGTCGAAGTTCTGGGCGGCACCCCTGCCATCTTTTGATGACGGGATGGATGTCGCGCTGTCCTCTACATCTACGGATGAAGAACTAGATAGTGTTTAGGCTTACGAGCATTTTGTCGCTCATAACCTAACACTCCTTTTATAGTCCACACTATGGCACTGTTACAGTGGAATTGTAACGGTTATGACAGGCATCTTGCTGAGTTACGTCAGCTTATTAGTGAGTACGCAGCGAGTATAGTCTGTATTCAGGAGACCAATTTCCGACCTGGTCATCACACGGTCTTGAGGAATTTCAAACTATACTCGACAGAACGATACTATGCTCACCGGGCTTCCGGAGGCGTTGGCATTTTTGTACGTTCTGATAGCTACAGCGAAGAGGTTCCATTAAGAACCCCTCTTGAGGCTGTAGCTGTTCGCGTCTCGCTGCCTGTCATAGCAACAGTGTGTAATGTTTATCTTCCACCAGGCCAGCATCTGAACATCAATGATGTCGCTGATCTTATAGATCAGCTTCCACCACCCTTCCTCTTATTGGGCGATTTTAACGCCCATCATCCCATATGGGGCTCTGAGACGCCTTGCCACCGAGGAAGAGAGCTGGAAACACTTCTATCAGATCTGGATTTATGTATTTTGAACACAGGGGAACCAACTCACTTTAGTGTACGTTACGGCACATACTCTCGCATAGATGTTAGTCTATGCAGCCGAACGTTGGTTCCACTGTTTCGGTGGAATGCACACGATGATCTCTGTGACAGTGACCATTTTCCCATCGTTCTTACTTTGTTGAATCATAAACCCGTCGAGGCTCCCCCTCGATGGATTCTTAAACATGCTGATTGGCCAAAGTACACATCACTAGCTGTCTTTAACGATGATGTCAGGCGGACCGTCGGCGAGGAAATAACTTACATCACCCAAGTTATTCTTGCTGCTGCTGAGGAGTCCATTCCGTTTTTCTCGGGGACTCCTCGCCGAAAACTCGTTCCTTGGTGGAACGATGAAATAGCAGCAGCCATCAAAGAACGCCGTCGCGCTCATAAGCGTTACCGTAGACAGCCTACTGTGGCCAACTTGGTAACATTTAAGAAACTCCGCGCTAAGGCGCGAGTTCTTATTCGACAAAGTAAGAATGCTTCATGGGAGAGATATGTGTCGTCCATGACGTTACATACTCCATCATCTCAAGTGTGGACGAAACTTCGATTAATTTCGGGTATTCAAGGATCCTCTGCTGTACCGGGAATTTCCATTGCAGGCAGTGTCGCCACTGATCCCCTCGCGATTGCTAACCATCTCGCTAGTCATTTCGCGGATGTCTCTGGCTCCGGGAATTACTATCCTGATTTCCTCCCTCTGAAGCGGGAGGCAGAACGTCATCACCTTAGTTTTGCCACCCAAGCTTCAGAGGACTACAACGTGCCCTTTACGGAGTGGGAACTACGCAGCGCCTTAGCGCTTTGCAAGGACACGTCTCCTGGACCGGACAACATCCATAACCAGATGTTGAAACACCTTAGTGATGATAGTCTCCTATATCTCCTTCGTGTGTTCAACCGAATCTGGACAGAGGGTGATTTTCCGTCTCAGTGGCGAGAGGGCATAGTCATCCCTGTCCTCAAGCCTGACAAAGATCCTAAGTATGCAGGAAGTTACAGACCGATTTGTCTTACAAATTGCCTGTGTAAGCTATTTGAGAGGATGGTAAATCGCAGACTCGTGTGGTGTCTGGAGAAACAAGGACTCTTGTCCGAGTACCAATGTGGATTTCGAGCCGCTCGATCCACCACAGACCACTTGGTACGCCTGGAGAGCTCTATCCAGGATGCGTTTCTCCGCAAACAGCACTTGGTAGCTGTCTTCTTTGACTTGGAGAAGGCCTACGACACCACCTGGCGATATGGCATCCTTTCAGTCCTGCATCAATGGCGATTCCGATGTAACTTGCCGGTATTTATTGCGAATTTTGAGTCCCTCCGTCTATTCCGTGTCCGAGTAGGGAGGACATATTCGCAATACCACGTTCAAGAAAATGGCGTCCCACAGGGATCGGTTCTTAGTGTCACTCTGTTCGCGATTGCCATAAACGGTATTGTCGCTGCTTCTGGTCCAGCCGTAATACCGTCCCTATATGTGGATGATTTTGCTCTGCACTATAGCTCGTGCAGTATGGCAGTCGCAGAGCGACAGTTACAGCAAGCTATTAGGAGGGTGGAGAAGTGGACCTTAGAACATGGCTTTCGGTTTTCTCTCGCAAAGACCTCCGTTGTCCACTTTTGTCGTCAACGTACTCTTCCCCCTCATCCTGAGCTTTATTTAGACAACGTCGTTCTTCCAGTTGTTGACACTTACCGATTCCTTGGGCTCCTTTTCGATAATAAATTATCGTGGGAGCCACATGTGCGGCAGTTGAAAGTGCAATGTGCTAAGAAGCTTAATATCCTGAAGTTTCTTAGCAGCACTTCTTGGGGGGCTGACCGCGCGGTGCTCCTACGATTCTATAGGGCACATATTTTATCTCGCCTAGACTACGGCAGTGCAGCATATGGCTCAGCAAGACCAAGCGTTCTTGCGAAGCTAAACAGCATTCATCACAGCGGGGTTCGGTTGGCGACGGGAGCCTTTCGTACAAGCCCCATAGCTAGCCTGCTCGCCGAGTCTGGTGTGCCGCCTTTACACCTGAGGCGACAGCAACTGCTTCTTACCTATGCTGCTAATTTGCGACAGATGCCACTACATCCAAGCTATTCTAGCGTTTTCAACAATGGCAACCGTTTGCTGTACGCCGCTCGTCCCCGAGCAACGCGGCCGGTTGGAATACGTTTAGATAGCAGTTACAGATTGTTTGACGTACCTTCGGTTCCTTGCCTTGTCAGACAACCAAGTGGGGTACCTCCGTGGTTAGTACGGCGACCTGAAATAATTCTGGACCTACACACTGGCCCGAAGGAGAACACGGACCCTTCGATTTATCGGAGGCTCTTCCTGTCCGTCGTTGGCCGCTATCCAGGCTCAGTCGTCGTGTACACGGATGGTTCAAGGACGGACACGAGGGTGGGCTGTGCGTTCGTTGTCGACAATGATAGGTTTCTTTTCGCTCTCCCGGAAACCTGTAGTGTGTACACAGCAGAGCTCTATGCTCTCTGTAGAGCTTTGCGGTACGCACTGTACAATGAACGCCGTCACTTTCTTGTGTATACTGACTCCTTGAGTTCACTCCAGTCTATTGATACCTGTTTCCCTCGGCACCCTCTCGTGCAGCGGATCCAGGACCTGCTGGCCGGGTGTTCAGATGCCGGCACCAGAATTACTTTTCTGTGGCTCCCAAGCCACATTGGCATCGAGGGAAACGAGTTAGCAGATCGGGCTGCCAAGGAGGCAGTTACACTGCCCCCGTTGCCTTTCAAGGTTCCAGCAAGTGATATTCGCTCTCAGCTAAGACATCTGGTCATGTCTCATTGGGAGATGGAGTGGCAGGCCATTCCACTTCCCAATAAGCTGAGAGCGATAAAAGGAACAACGAAGGTATGGAGGACTTCCCTTCGGACTTCGCGAAGGGAAGCCGTGGTATTATGTCGTCTTCGGATCGGCCACGGTATCATAACTCACTCGCACCTTTTGAAAGGAGAACCCCCTCCGGTGTGTACCTGCGGCGACCATCTTACCGTGGTACACATCCTTACGGAGTGTGTGGACCTGGTCGATCTTCGCCGTAGTCTTAACCTTCCGGGTACCATCTCCCTTATCTTGCGAGATGACGAGCAGTCAGCAGACCTCGTCATCCGCTTTATGAGGGATAGTGGTCTGTTTTACCGTGTCTAGTGATGTTCTTTGTCTTCGTGTATTTGTTTCCATTGCGTTTTTAACCTATTGACTTCATTTTAGTTCGTGTTGCGTATTTTAATGTGTTATTTTAACGTCTAATGTAAATGAAGTATCTATATATGCACCACCAGGCAATGCCTTATCCCTTTTCTCTCTGTATTTTCTCTTATTTTATTAGAAATAAGGCATTGCGAATTAGATCCACTGCTGTTTTAATCTGATACTCATTTTTTCATCACCATATTTTTAACTCTGGTTAGTGGATACGTTTTAGAATTTTAAATATCATGTATCATGTCGTAAATCACTTTCCATTAGGGGCCGATGACCTTCGATGTTAGGCCCCTTAAAACAACAAGCATCATCATCATCATCAATCATGCAACTCATCCAGACATGCAGTCATTCCCTCATTTAGTTAATATATAATGTCTATTGTAAGCTAAGGAGAAATCTGTTCGGACTTATAAACAATTTTACACTAATTAATAATAGGAGTACGGGTAATATACGTGTTGTTCTAGACAATATAACACTGTTAATGTCTAGGACAAAAGGAATTATAAGGAAACAAAATTAAAAACTGCAATTTAAGATTGGGTGTAAATAATGATTAGGAGTAATTATAATGTTTAATGTAGTAATAGATACAAGAAGAGCATTCATATCAAAAATAGCAATAAATGATTACTCTTTCCAGGCGATCCGGAACTCGGGGAAGGGGTATTCTATTCTACTATTCTGTATAACAATGTTCCCGCTTGTGCGTCACGAATTCTGTGCCGCAAGGGTTACTTTATGTGTCGTTAAAGCTATCGACACGACGCTGACGTAGTTCAGCACCTTCAAACACCATTGCACTTAACCGAGATTGAACCCACAGACTTATTGTAAGCTCAGAAACCCAGTGCTGTACCGTCTGAAATGGGTGAGAGAGGAAGTAACTTATTCATTATTCGACCAGTTAGTTTACTGAAGAACATAATTTTATAGAATATTATTAATCACAAAATATTTAAAACAATAGACTGTAGGCCTAAATTAGCTTCAGCAAGCCTTGTGTCCCTATGCCACATTTTTATACACAGTACTATCAAATAAATTAACATTTAAAACAATAGACTGTAGGCCTAAATTAGGTTCAGCAAGCCTTGTGTCCCTATGTCACTTTTTTGACACACACAACCATAAAATAAATTAATATTTAAAACAATAGACTGTAGGCCTAAATTAGCTTCAGCAAGCCTTGTGTACCTATGCCACATTTTTATACACAATACTATCAAATAAATTAACATTTAAAACAATAGACTGTAGGCCTAAATTAGCTTCAGCAAGCCTTGTGACCCTATGTCACTTTTTGACACACACATCCATCAAATAAATTAACATTTAAAACAATAGACTGTAGGCCTAAATTAGGTTCAGTAATCCTTGTGTCCCTATGTCACATTTTTATACACAATACTATGAAATAAATTAACATTTAAAACAATAGACTGTAGGCCTAAATTAGCTTCAGCAAGCCTTGTGTCCCTATGTCACTTTCCTTGATACACACAACCATCAAATAAATTAACATTTAAAACAATAGACGGTAGGCCTAAATTAGCTTCAGCAAGCCTTGTGTCCCCATGTCACATTTTTATACACAATACTATGAAATAAATTAACATTTAAAACAATAGACTGTAGGCCTAAATTAGGTTCAGTAAGCCTTGTGTCCCTATGTCACATTTTTATACACAATACTATGAAATAAATTAACATTTAAAACAATAGACTGTAGGCCTAAATTAGCTTCAGCAAGCCTTGTGTCCCTATGTCACTTTTTTGACACACACAACCATCAAATAAATTAACATTTAAAACAATAGACTGTAGGCCTAAATTAACTTCAGCAAGCCTTGTGTCCCTATGTCACTTTTCTTGATGATACACAATATAACGAAGTAAAATATCATTAAAAACAATATTTCCTAAGGTGAACACTTACTTAAAGTTACACGAACGAATTAACAGAAACCCTACGAAGAAGTATTTGAAGAGCATCTTCGATGGGTTACTCACTGTCTGTTAGGGGATGAGCAAGTTCGGATTCGGACGAGGAAAACTGGTCATCGCTTGATTCATTAGTCACTATCCAGAGATATGATGAATTCTTCGAGCGCGTCTTCCATCAGTCCATCGTTCTTCCAGTACTCTTCCTCACTGTTACGAACGTGGGAACAATATCCTTCCCAGTCTGCTTTGGTAATAGAAGAAATTGCAGTTCTCGTTACGGCTTCAAGCTTTGTCATGGAAATGTCCCCGGTAACATTGCTTTCCCGTACAATCCTCTTTGCCTTTGACCAAGCCAGTTCAATGGCATTAAACTCGCACATGTAAGGCGGCAAACGAATTACGTCATGCCCATGCGACCTTAACATCTCATCAATCCGGAAGATTTTCTCGGGACCTTTATTAATTTCAATCAAATGAAAGAGCTCCGATTTTCTCGTATCCTCACCGTATGGCACATATTTCCTTTCTAGCCAGCTTTTCATTTCCTTTTTAACAGCATACTTCGTGGGGGGTTTGTTCTGTTGCACACAATGATACGAAGCATTATCTAACACTATAACACTGTTCTTAGGGAGGTTAGGCAACAGCTTCTCACGAATCCACTTCTCAAAATTCTCTGCGTTCATCTGGCCATGATAATCTCCTGACGATTTCCCGGCCTTAAAAATAACCAACGCTCCTTCCAGGAACCCATCTTCACATCCCGTGTGTACAATAATTAAGCGATTCGATGAGCTTCTGTTGGTCATAACACCAGGTTGATTGTCACTTTGCCAACACTTATTAAATGTTAAATTATTATCTACCCATGTTTCATCTATATAAACAATAGAACGATTATCACTTCTATAACGCCGCATAGCTCTTAAATACCTACAGCGCCAACTGACAATGTTTGGGCGCTCCACCAAAATTTTTCTGAAATTCTGACACTTCTTCCACTTAAATCCCATGTCTCTTAAAATTCGCCTCAAGGAATGAACGCCCCACGGAAATTCGATTTTCTCCTTGATGGCTTGGGGCATGTAGGCACTTTCTTCTGGACTACATAAAAGTCTTGAATTACTTCTCTTATTACATCTCTATTAAACCCATCACATTGCACTTTTCTTTCTTCGGGCTGTGGGCGATGCTTCCCTGGTGTTGATAGTGACGTATCGCCAGCTGCTGTACTTTCCTTGCGAATTCTACTCACTGTGCTGACTGAAATGCCCGTGTAGATACACGCAAATTAGTTTGCCTCAGTAAGTGTTTCAGTTGCCCTTTTCGTGCCTCTTCATCACATTCTTGGATAACATGCCTGATAACCTCCCTAGCTTCGCTGTGGATAGTCTTTCCTTTCTTCCGGCAGGGTTCCATAATAGTAATACAAAGTAGCACTATAATAACATAAATGTTTTATAACACAGTTATGTAAGCCTCAATATATAAATCGCTGTTCAACACTTACGACACATAGACAAGATGAACGCTACCGAGCTGTTCGACTGGCCACTTAAATCATCAAAGGCAGACTGGCTGCTGGCTGGCTGACGATAGTTTTAGGAAGAGCCATAGCCGAGACGACAGTGAGAGAAACCTGCTCCCCCGTGTCCCACCTCACGCCCCGCTAGTCTTCTCTTCAGCTCGCATCAATACCAGTACTGGAATATGCCTCTTCGACATCCCATATGTCCTCTCAAACTACATTCCTTGTTCTTATCTGTGACTCATTGTACAGATTTTCTGCAGGTGTCCTTGGGGGTGTAATGGGAGTTAAAAGGTAGGGTGTTGCGCCATACCCTGAATCACCTAGGAGGACACGATTCGCCATTAGACCACGTTCAAATCGAGCTCTGAGCGCAGAATTGTTAAAAATTGTTCGATCATGTACAGTACCTGGCTACCTTACAACTATGTCAATAATTTTTAAGTCTGCACTGCTCACAGTCTGCTTATTATAGGAAAAGAAACCTTTCCTTCCCCTACATTCCTCTGCATTTTCTCCTCCTGGAGATCTGATTTTTATGTGTGAGCAATCTATTGCTCCTGTCACTCGAGGAAAAGCAGCTATTTTAAAAAGCTCTTGTTGCACGCAAGCAATTTCCATCCGTGTGTCTGGAAATTTTGTGAATCTTGGAACTAGACGTGTAATTGACTCTGTAACTTTGTGGATGATTCTGCTTGCAGTTCCTTTGTCAATACTGCAGAAGTCCGCTGTACATGTAACAAAATCTCCGCAAGCAAAATATCTTAGTGTTAGCAGCAACTGGTTCATCGGGGAGATGGAATGATTCCTGTAAAGGAGAACCTGTTATTATTCCTTTATTTTACTTTTTTACTTTGAAAACTATGACACTTTGTCCATTATAAAGTAGCAATTCAACTGTTGTTCTAACCTAACAGAGCCAGAAGTTGATATTAAATATCAGTTAACCAAGCCCACTGAAATGCATGCACCAACCGACCCTATGGGCGATATTTTCACACCAATCATAACAGGGACTGGCTGCATAAGGAATGGTATTACTAGCATCGCTCATACCTCGGTCACTCTCATATTGTCAAAGCCAAGGATGAGACTGAGACAGGTCAATGAAAGTAACAAACTGCTCTAGCCCATACCAGAAGACACAGCGCACTGTAAACACTACATCTTGCCAGCAAGGGCTCAATTTCATATAGGCTAATTTTGTTTTTCTTCAAGAGATGCTAATGTGATTGGCCTACTATGGAACATGAATTAGAAACACCCTTTTTATACTCTGTAATTGTTCATAAATTTTCGTAAAACTGGCCTAACCGCATTCTATTTTAACCCTACTTTTGTTAAACTTCTGTTGAGTATAAGGCATTACCGTACATTGCAAACTGTGGTAATAAAAAGTATAGGAAAACTATAAGTAAACTCAAACATAGCAGAAGAACACACAAATACACGGTGCGAATTCTAACAGTTTACTAAGCATTACGAAAACCTCTTAAATCCTCACAAATGTTTTCTGTTCCATACAACATTAAAGACTATAGAACAATTGAAGGGCTTAGTGGAAAAAGGGGGTATCCTTGCAAAATGTACTTTTGAGATATTCAGCATTTTATTAGATTGCCTGTAACTTTGTCAAAACGATAAGAATCGGAAAATGTTTTAAGGAGTGAGTTATGTAGGCACTGTATTAACTTCCTGCAAATATGGGGCAGAATACCTAGATTTTTATTATAAAAAATGTTCACTTGACTACTGACATGTAGATGATATTGTAGACAAAACACAGATTTTCAAATACTTGAAGCAAACAACTACCTATTTCATCGGATCCCGGTCCTACCATACACTCTGGCCAAACACACATCAATGCATCACTTGTATTACAAACTTGAACACCGAATTTGTAGGTCCATAACTGTGTTAAATAAAACACAACTTCGGTTGAAATCATTAGTGTCAGTAATGCTTGTTGTAAATCCATAGTAATAACCAACGTGTCACACGCAGGATCGAGAGACATTTTCTTTGCTTTAGATAGACTTTCGTAATCCTTGTCAGCTTTCTTTAGATGCAGACGGTGACTTAATGCCATACCTCCAAGCGGGATATTTGCAGCTTCGTCACATACTTTACACTTGTTACTTCGTGGAAGTTTGAAGCCTATGTTGAAATAGTGATTGAAAATGAACCGGTATTTATGAAGTTTTAAAGGAACAGCTCCATTGTCACGGCAGTAGATGACATACACTCGGTCCATTTCCTCGAGTGAATCGACACTGAGAATATAATGCCTATTTATATTCTGTGAAAGCGAATAATGAGATCTGTATCTAGGGAACAATCCAATGTGCTTCTTCGCAAACTCGACATCATTATCTTTGCACTTATGAGGTCTGTTGTGATGCTTCCCTCGTCTATCCATTTTCGGAGTCTGTAAACATGATGACTCGCCATTCGTATTTTGAGGAACATCTGTAATAAAACATAACCTAACTTAATATTTACAATGACTATATTCTGTTAATAAGTTTAATTACAATGTATAAATATATTAAATCGTATTTCTCCCATTAGTTGGATAGGTAAACATTTAGCCAGTCGGAACCCAGGAATCAAAGAGATTTGGGATACTTCCTTATTCCACTCAGAAGTGTGAGACTGCTCTGTAAGGCCTGTTATCTTATCCTCCGTAGTATTGACATGGAGCAATTCTGCACTCTGATAGTTCAATAAACAGATGCCAGATGGACCCAGCTTACATAATATGCACTTAGCTCAATTTTCACCAAAAGGAGGGATACCTCCTTTTTTCCACTAACCCCTTCAATTACAGGCTCACAAATTAAGAAATCCTGTGGAACTACTGTAGCGAAGCACTAGCACTATTAGTTTTCTACGTATATGAGCACATGTCTAACAAATTCCTAGTAATATACAATTCCACAAAGAAACTTATTAAACTTAAAATATATAGTAATATAGTCAAACAGTAATAAACCTAGTTCCAATATTTGATGATAAAGCGTTGCTACACTACAATTTAGACACAGCAGGTTAATTCAAATCAATTAAAAATAATATTAGGCTAACCTACCTGTCAGTCATATGCTCCAAGCGATCGTTGATCAAAACAGTCTGTTTCGTCAATCGAAATCTGATGAAAAACTCATTATCATCCAATTTATTAACCCGCCAGTACTAGCGGGTGATCGCCGCGCTCACTTTCATTTTTAACAGCTTGTAACTCTAACCTAGTGGAAGGTGGGAAGCCAAGCTCTCGTCTATCTACCTCTCTCAGTATCCCCTTTGACGGATACAGGAAACCGGAAACGTGAGTGCTTCCCAGATGCTTTGATTTCAATCTTGGCGCAGACACGAACGGAAATGAGCGCAGCGCTCACCCGCAAGGATCCGTGTAACTTTTCGTGCATTTGCGAAGTAGTGCGAGTCTGAGTGCCGAGTGATGTTTTATTAACATATTTAGTAAGGAACGTGGTTGTTAGAGGAATCTGATGATGAAAGTTTAGGCTCTCCTCTGATAGACAATGATAGTGAAGATTCGGAGGGAGAGATTGAAAACAGTGATGATGACACTAGCAGTGAAGTGGCCGCTGAAGATTCTGATTTCGATGAGCACATCGGGCCACATTATGTTCGTAAGGACAATGTCACGGTGTGGAACATTCATCCCCCTCCACACAAGAGGCGAAAGAGCAAGAAGAATATTGCCATTCATCCGCCAGGTGTGGAAACACGTGCTCAGGACGCAGCGACAGTTCTACAGTCGTGGGACTAGTTCATTCCTAACGATGTGATTGCTGAAACGTTCGTTTGCGGAAGTTCAGACAAAATTACACCCGTGAGCGTGACGTCTTGGAAACAAATGTGAACGAGATAAAGGTCCTGATTCGTTTTATATACTTAGCAGGAGTTATGAAATTATCACATCAAAATATCCGAGGCTCATGGGCACCTGATATGACAGCACCGCAGTATTTTCGCCTGGTAATGAGTTACAATAGATTTTATTTGCTTCTTAGTGCCTTGAGGTTTATATTCGTACTAGGCACCAAAGGAAAGCTCTGGATAAGTTGGCGCCATTCAGAGAAATATTTCAAGGTTTGGTTCAGCGATGTGAAGACAACTACAGTGTCGGGGAATACATCACACTAGGTGACAGCTTCAGGCAGTACATTCCAAACAAACCATCCAAATACGGAATCAACATTTTTGCCTTGGTTTGTTCTCGGATGTTTTATACTGCAAACATGGAGATATATGTGGGAAGACAGCCTGAAGGCCCCCTTGTAATAGACAATAGTCGTAGTAGTCTCGTCAGAAGATTGGTTCAGGTAATAGAATACAGCGGCCGGAACGTGACTGTCGATAACTGTTGTTTTTGTTTTGTTTTTTTTTTTTTTTTTTTTCGTTGGGGTTGTGAATGAGCTTGTACGGGAGAAAAACCTAACAATGGTCGCAATACTGATGAAAAGTAAGCGGGGGATTCCGCCACAACTCGTCAACACTAGATCCAGGCCTGTAAATAGCAGCATTTCTGCTTTTGGGGAGCATTGTATGCTGATTTCGTATGTGCCTAAAATGAATAGAAACGTAATACTCATATCAAGTATGCAAAAATTTCCGTAATTGATGAAACGACTGAGGACCTTACGAAACCAGAAGGACTTAACTTTCTTAATTTGACGAAAGGAGGGGTCGATATTGTTGATGAAATTAAGTCTTTGTATCTAGAGTGTGCTGCAGATGGCATCTAAGAATATTTTTCACAATGTTGGATATTGCCAGTATGAACAGTCAGATTATTTTCCGTTCGAACACATCTGAAGAGTTACCGCGAAGGAAGTACCTGAAGACACTCGCCCTGGTCCTTACAAAATTCCATCTTGAAGAAAGAGTTGCAAAATCTGGAATTCATTCAGATCTGCGTCTGAAAATTCTGAAAGTTCTGGGGAAAAAGCCCGATCCTCCACAGGTGACATCGTTAGGAAGGGAAAAGTGTGCATACTGTCCAAGAATGAAGAACATGAAAACAGCAGCCAGATGTGTGAAATGCAGTGCACCAATTTGCGGAGAGCGCATAGTAAGTGTTTGTAAACCAAACCATGCCATTTTCCACATACGGATCATAGTGACTCGGAAACAGAATAAAGGTGGCAACAGTGTTGAGGCTTTATATTGAAACATCTGTTCCACAAGAAAATGAACTGTTGCCTAATTTACGAACAGGTTCAACAATGACAGTGCTATAGACAGAAACATTGTTTTGTTGGTTTTTGTTCGGTTTTCCTTTTTTGGAATTTTTTGTGCAGAAGGTGGTTATATGTCACGCTACTATCCAGATTTCAAGAAATTAATGCATTCTAACCTGAATAAAGTGAGCGAACCCCAATTCTAGTAAGATTAATCTAAATTTCTATAAAGCATGCATTCAAACCTATATTAAGTGAGTTAAACCCAAGCATGTATACTATTATTTCAAAACTGCAATTATAATGAATAAATCTCCTTATCTGAATGAACGTTGGCAAAAGAAATCGTTAGGAGAACGAACGGACACGAGGTGAGCGCCGCGCTCACCCGCGAGTAACGGCGTTATACATGCAGCCGCGAGTAACGGCGTTATACATGCAGCCGCGAGTAACGGCGTTATACATGCGGCCGCGAGTACTGTCGGGTGAAACAAATCTGGACGAGGTCTCGCATTCCGCTTCTTCCTTGTTTTTAAAAATAAATCACAAAGGATTTCATCGTCACTATCAGACTCTATTACCATATCCATTACCATACCCTCCGTCTCACGCCTGTATAACGTTATACTCGGGATACAACTTATCCAGTCATTGTACAACTGGTTTCTGGAATAAGATTTATCCCAGCTTTATTCCTTGTTCGCACAACTGGTCCTTAGTAAGCTCTTGCCGAGCGCTCACAACTTTCTTTAAAAGATCTGGCCTTCAAAATCGTTTAGAGAATTCTTTGAAAGGTGACGTAGACACACGACGGAATTAATTCGCAGTGGATTAGAATTCTTGAAGTTCTAACCGAAAAGAAACAAGAAAAACTGAGAGACTGCATTGAGAAAAAATGCTAGATGATGTCATTGGCTTCGTAACGCCTTTTAAAAACGCATGTGATGAACTGGAAAATTCAAAATTACCAACCGTCTATTCGACTATATTGTGGAAATTAAAACTTCAGTCCTTCCTGGAAGAAAAGGAAGATGAGCCTGAGTTAATTTGCAGTTTAAAGAACCGAGCAAGATCTATTTTGAGTAGTAAGTGGGAAATAACAGCAGTGCACAAGATAGTTACCTACCTACACCCTAAGTACAAGAGCTTAAAAATTCCTCAGTGATGCGGACAGGACGAAGTGAGATATGACGCTAGGAAGTTTATTACACCAAGAAGTAACCAGGTCCTAATTGCAGAAAAGTCCAACTCAGAGCCCCCAGCGAAGAAGAAAAAAATAGGGATTTTTCAGTGAATTTGAAAATTCGTCTGACAATGGATGTGCAATAGATACTAGTGCTTCAGTGGATAAAGTTTCGAAGTACAATAACGAAAAGATCAAGTCCACGGATCTACATGATTTGATTACTTGGTGGCGTGAACATGAAAACCAATATCCTGATCTTTCCAAAACCGGGCGAGTTGGCCGTGCGTGTAGAGGCGCGCGGCTGTGAGCTTGCATCCGGGAGATAGTAGGTTCGAATCCCACTATCGGCAGCCCTGAAAATGGTTTTCCGTTGTGTCCCATTTTCACACCAGGCAAATGCTGGGGCTGTACCTTAATTAAGGCCACGGCCGCTTCCTTCCAACTCCTAGGCCTTTCCTATCCCATCGTCGCCATAAGACCTATCTGTGTCGGTGCGACGTAAAGCCCCTAGCAAAAAAAAAAAAAATCTTTCCAAACTGGCCTATTTCATCCATTCCATTCCAGCATCTAGCGCCCTGTCGGAGAGGAGCTTCTCCACGGCAGGGCGAATAATACAAGATCGGCGGACGTCTCTCAAACCGAGATCAGTTGATGACATCAATATTCCTGAACAGCAATCTTCCACGCTAGCCAGGTAACTGTGTAATCCCTTTCTTTCTTTCTTTCTTTCTTTCTTTCTTTCTTTCTTTCTTTCTTTCTTCGTTTCATAACACATTTTGTAAATAGAGTACTGTATACAGGTAGCCTAATAGCGTCATCTAATGTTTTACAGTGATGGTGGCTGATGCAGTACCGTACTAAACTGACTATGAATTGTTAAACAAAAATCTCATCAGTGGAGTTCACGTAGTTCAAAACATTTCAGAGATTTTGATTGTTCTATTTACAATATCGTTGTGAGTCATATTATTCTATAGAGTAGTATGTACCTTTGGTATTCATTTAGAATTCAGAATCTTCGTGGTCACTCACAGTTTGTGAACTGATGTCGTGCTAGAAAATATACATAGACATTAAAGTAGATTGTGTTAAAGGGTTTGTTTCGAGATTGGGTTCCACCTGATTTCACAAATATTTTAAAAACACATCTTGTAAGTTTCATTGTAAGCGTCCATGTTAATAAAAGATACCTCAGTTGTTCTTAAGTTTTGAAACTGTACCCCAATGCCGCGCATTTAAATCTAGCGCCCCACGAACCTGCTACGTTGGCGTAGCAGGGGGAGAGGTGATACTCCCACGTGGCGCGTCCCAGGTGGCGGATAGGGGGGTCCTAACCGGCTTGCGGCGGACTTGAGGGAAATAAAATACCTCTCGCGGACCAAACACACACCCCCTGTGGGTGGGGGAGGCTGACGAATAATACACCCACGGTATCCCCTGTCTGTCGTGAGAGGCGACTAAAAGGGGCGACCAAGGGATGATTGAATTAGAACCATGAACCTACTTTTGATTCGTACCATCACGCGGGGAACACCATGGGTTGCCTGTACTTGCGAGTTGTACCACTATGTTCGGTACGAAATGGGTTTGTGTTTAGTAGTAGTCATGAGCGTGGCCTGGGGGTTTCCAGTACCCGTGCGTCGTACCCATGTGAGCACCACCGCGGGTCTGGGCGTAGCCTGTGTGTTGTACCACTATATGAGCGACACCATGGGTCTGCGTTGCCTTTGATTAGTATCCACTATGTGAGGAACATCACGGAGCCCGTGGGACCGGCATCCATGACTAGTACACCTAGGTGAGGAAACTCATTGGTTTGCGTTGGCTGTGAGTGGCGCCCTTGTGTGAGAAACACCATAGGTCTGCGTTACCTGTACGAAGTACAATACTTGTGAGTAGTACCGTCTTGTGTGGTACACCGTGAGTTTCGCTACTTTTGATTAGTACCCCCAACATGACAAATACCATGGTTCTACTTTACTCGCGACATGTACCATTCTGTGGGGCCTTAGACATGGATTTTGCACCCCTTTAGACATCAAGCATCATCGTGCTTTATGAGTGGTCCCTTGGTCAGTAATCAATTATGTATGATCTTTGTTTGAGTCTGATCCACTGTCTTTTGGTTGTTTGTTTCCTTTTTGTTTTTGTTTTTTGTTGGGTTCATGTCCATTCATTCTTCATGACATTATTATTTTGTTTGGTCGGTGGATGAATTTGACATTTTTGTTCTTTCATTTCGTACCATTAGGGACCGATGACCTCGATGTTAGGCCCCTTTAAACAACAAGCATCATCATCATCATCATCATCATCATCATCAAATCTAGCTCCCAAAAGAACTCCTCTACTGGTGAAACCGTGAAATTGAAACTAGACCAACTTATAAATTTACTCTGAATGTGTCACCACTAAAATCTGATGTAATTTTGTTATTGTAAAGTTTCCTGAACTATGTGAATATCTACTTGTTTTATTTTCCATTCGTCAAGAAGTTTGGACATTCTCTCATAGATGACACTACCCTGGTGGGTGGTATAAGAACTTATAATTCAAAGAAGTTTTGTATTCATAAGTTTTTTTTACTAATTGATGTTCATTTATTTTAGGTTGGCAATATTTATGTTTTCTTTCCGCCAGTTTTGAATCCAACTAATCAGTAATTTCTGTAATTAATTTTCTACCAATCACAGTCTTCTTCTTGATTTTGAGTGTAACTTCGAAAGTACCCAATAAACATGAGACGGTGTGGCTTGTTTAATCTTGAATGGTCTCGAACTTTCCCCGAGGGTTTATATACTGCGGATTTTCACGTTTCTTGGCCAATTGATCGTTATCTTACTGAGTGTGTGTGTCAAGCAGGAGGCAGGAGGCCTCTTCGTTAGCTGCTAGAAATTCTACCAGGTAATGGCCACATAACACCTTTCTTTCTTTCTTGCTAGTTCCGCAGTTTAACCCGAGGGAAAGATCCGAATCATCAATTATGTAACCCTCTTTTCTAAAAATGTAACTTTCTGCCGGCTAATGTAATAACTTCATAAAATCTTTAACTGTAAATCGGGGATAGAGAGTGATATACCCTCTCGAGCTCCCCTTCATCCTGGTTTGAGATGCCACGCTTTTGTTTCCGCAAAGTGTTAAAGTTATTTCCATTCGTGCTACCTCAGCAGTTTGGGATTAGCCCCTGTTTCATCGGCTTAGTGCCCTATAGGTTTTTTTTTTATTTTTATTTTTTTTTTTTTTGTAGCACAGTCGTCGCCTCCATTCAAATTGTACTCGGACCGCTCATTTAACCTGTTCTTTTTTAACTAAGGCCTTGTAGGTTGGGTACTAGATACCTCTGTGTAATAATATTTCTATTTGTAAATAATGCCTTGTTAGGCCAGAGATTGTCACATTTTCATGCAATGTTGCCTTGAGTAGGCTTGAGAAACTGAGAGCCTGTTAGCTCCTTTGCAAGTTTTGTAATTGCAATGTGTGCCTCCGGAAGGCTTGAAATTTAGATTGTGGAGAGCAAGTGCTCTTGAATTAGGGGATTTCTGCCCCTGAATAATTTGTGCTCTTTTGTAAATTCGAGCTAGAAGCTCAGGAAATGTAAAGCGAGGGCTTGAAGCACAGGATCTGTTAAGATCACTTACCTTGTCTGTTCCTAGACTGATTTTAAGATGTTTAATTGTTCTGAAAAATTGTTAAGTTTGAAGTTCTAAAAGAAATATAACCTTTGTTGAAGTTTTAAATCTATTCTTGACATCGTACTTAGACCCATTCACCCCAGCACCTTCTTTCACCTCTGCGATCCTCAAATACCCCGGAACAGAAACAATGTTTCATGTTATCTTACAATAGGGTGGTTTTAAACTATTTTGTTCGTACCTAGCCTGTTGGAATATGTTAACAGATCTATCTGTTTCAATACCTTCGCTGTTTGGACACAGTTGTTTGATGAATGTCAAGAACTTCTCCTATGCCACACCTGTCATTCTTAAAAATGCTTTTGTTTTAACTATGTTCTTAATAGCACCTCCTCTTGTTTCCAGTTTCTCCGGTCCAAGTAAGTATTGATTTAACCAGTCCACATTCACTTTTGAAAAACGATACAGACCTTTAAAGTTATTAGAGTTCACATGTTCACTCCTCTCCTTGTAAACTTTTTCACGAAGCACCACATTATCAATAAACTCGGCCGTGTTCTTTAAGTCTCTCAATCTCAAAAGCAAAAAATTACTCTATACCCATATTTGAGACAACTATCAGCCATACTCAAAACAAAGTGAGTATATTCTCTTCAGTTTTGGATGGTGCTCCCTTTTATTCATACCACATATGAGAATCTACTCTCATACTCTTAGGAAGGTTAGTATAGTCTCCACCACCTCCATAACACGTGTATATACTCAGCTAGTGAGAACATTCTTATGAAAAGTTGAGTACATACTATATTCTCATTTTTATTCATACCACACAATATGCGACTCCAGTTCACTTAACTACGCAACCCGCGGGAAAAGTTAAGTAATTATTTCTCAAAACACGTCGTCATATCGAATCTAAATTTTAACCCAATATACAATGTAATGTTTTATACATTATTTATAGGGCCGATGACCTCGATGTTAGGCCCCTTTAAACAACAAGCAAGCAACATTATTTATAATTATTTATTTAATTTTATAAATAATTTTATGTTCCCATGTTTGCATTCTTGGTCACGTTGTAATCTTTATATATCCAATGGTTATGTTGTATGACTGAAATTCGTAAATGAATTCAGTTCCTTTACATCAGTTTGTATTTATATTGGATAGAATGATGTATATCACTGACTGGCCGATACAAAGAAAGACGTGAGGCGTTGCCGCGCACTTCATCATTTGTTGGGTAGGAGTACGTTATTTTGCAACCGTTTTATACAACGGTTCTCTGCGCGCAACGGTTTCGGCGACAACCGTTTTCTGCGCGCAACTGTTTAGCCCAGCACTAGTACCTAAGAAATTCGTTTTGCAACATTTCAGCATTGTTTTCATGTAGTTTAAAGCTGCGATTCCAAATGGTCGTTGCATATTCTAGCCGACTTCTCACAAAGGAGTTGTATAATAGCTTTATTCCCTCGGAATTTATGAAGTCGCGTGTACATCTGTTAATAAATCCTAATATTCTGTAAGTATCTGCAACAACTTCGTTTACGTGTAGAGAGAACGTCAATTTATCGTCAAAATGCACACCAAGATCCTTTTTAGAATTCTCTGATAACAGATTAGTATTCAAAATGTTGTACAAGTGACTTTTATTTTTATTCCTGGAAAATACCATTACATGACACTTCCCAGTGTTAAAATCTAACTTAATAGCGCTCCAATGTGATATGTTATTGAGGTCTTTCTGAATGAATCTACAGTCCTCCTATGACCGAATGGTTTTGAAAATTTTTACATCATCTACGAATAGCAATATGTTTGAATAATGTATGCATTTAGGACGATCATTAATAAGTAGTAAGAAGAGTAATGGTCCAAGATTTGAATCCTGTGGGACACCAGTTCGAGTATTGTAATACTCAGACTCAAATCCTTCATTAGGCACAAATTGTTGTCTATCAGAGAGATATGATGCAAATCATTTGATTAAGCTGTGAGAGAGTCCATAATAAGCTAATTTATTTAAAAGTACATCGTAATCAACTTTATCGAATGCTTTTCTAAAATCTGTGATAAATACATCAACTTGGCCATCTGCATCCATGGCTGCCGATACTTCATGAGTGAACTCCAACAAATTTGTCGTTGTCGATTTCCCCGGTCTGAAGCCATGTTGGGTGTTCGAACGCTAACGCGGAAGAAATTGCAACGGGTCTGTAGTTATTAATTACAGACCTATCCCCGGATTTGTGAAGCGGACTAACTCGCGTTATCTTCCACTTTGTAGGAAAAGTTCCAGTTTTTAGCGAAATGTTAAAAATAACTGAGAGAGGGTGTATTAAAATATCTCCACAGCCTTTAATACGGAGGGATTAGATCTGGACCTGCGGCTTTTATAGGTTTCATCTTGCGTATTGCGTTTTGAATTTCGGTAGTACAAATTTCATTAACATTTAGTACATTCATCAATGGATCTATTTACGTATTCTCATATTTCTCTGTGTATACAGATGAAAAATAGCGTGCATAACTGTGAGCAACAGATTTGTCGCTTAATAGTTCTTTTCCATTGTATTTCATTACACGGACATAGATGTTCCTTTGCTTACTTTTAACGAATGCCAAAAAGTTCTTCGTATCTATGTCTATTTCATGCTATACCTGCCCGATATAGGCTTTATACGCGATGCTTATATCTTTCTTAACAATTCTCCATTCTTTGAATTTCAAGAAATGAGAAGCCTGATTTCTCTGCCTTTCGCGCATTTTCTTGTGATCTGCTTTCCGCCTGACATTTCGTATTAGCGCTTGCGTTAATCAACAGGGGTATCGTTTCTTTTCCCTGACGGATACCGGAACACAGGAATTTATAACAGAATAAAATTTAGAATAAAATATGTCTAATACCTGGTTAACATGAGTGTAATTTTCCAGAAAGCTCCAATTTATGTGCGAAATTCAAAATCTGCCTTGTTATAATTGTATACAATTCTATTTCCCGCATTATTATATTTTGCTCCCTTTTCTCGGTAACAGAAGGCAATATTTAAGGCCGGGTGATGTTTGTCCTCTGGTACGAGAGGATGGAATTTTTTGTCGACATTAATAGAGTGAAATTTGGCAATACTGGGTGAAGCATTCCGCCAATTGTTATTAACAACGCCGTTAACATTTCTTAATCCCATGAATTGTAAGAAATTATTTAAGCGTACGGTTGTACACGTTATATCGTTTTCTGCAACAATTTGTGGTAAATTAGGCTAAAGTCTCCTAATATCACTGCTTATTATTTAAAATAAGGCTGGCTTCAATACCTTCGTAAAATTCACTATATGCAGCCAGTTCAGTACTAAGCGGAAAGTATACCACGCAAATAAAGATACTATTGCTAATTGATTGATGCTTGTTGTTTTAAGAGGCCTAACATCTAGGTCATCGGCCCCTAATGATACGAAATGAAACGACAAATTAAAAACCCAAAATCCTCAACTGACCACAATTCAAAACGTGGGGACGAAGAATGAATGGCAGGGGATACCGTGGGTGAATTCTTCGCCTGCGTCCCCCAACCACAGGGGGTAGACAAAGAGAAAAAAGAAGTAGGGATCCGTCACTTCGAAAAATGAAGTAACGGACGAATATAGTCAAGGGCCACGAAAGGCGTGAAAATGAGACTCCCTGGGCCTCGAATGCTCTAATACCGACAGGGTCGGAAAAGAACAATTGACCAAGGGAGTTCGGACAGGATAGATGAAAGTCGCCTCCTAAGACAGGCAGGGGATACCGCGGATGTATTCTACATGTGCGTCCCCCACCCGCAGGGGGTAAAGATACTATCAAGATTTTCTCTCAGAAGTTAACACATACATGCTCAGCTGAAACATATATGTCAACCTGTGAGGCCTTATATTTGTTGCTGACAGCCAGTACAACACCTCCGCCAAGTTTTTATCTGTTCATATTTAATTACGATCGCATCGAAATACGTTATATCTCTGATCAGAGAGCTCATAGTTGCTAATAGAAGAATTTAGCCAGCTCTCCGTCAAAGTTGCTTGCTGATGATGATGCCTGTTGTTTATAGGGGCCTAACATCTACTGTAGGTCATCGGCCCCTAATGGTACGAAACGGTGATGGTGGTGATTATTGTTTTAAGAGGAAGTACAACTAGGCAACCATCCTCTATTTAACACTAATCAGAGAGAAGAAATGGAAGGGGTCCGACACTTCGAAAAATTAAGATATCGGCCCAAGGAAGACAAGGGCCACGAAGGGCGTGAAAATGAAAGACTCCCTAGCCCTCGCAAACCTAATAGCGTCGGGGTCGGAAAAGAACAAGAGTTGGCCAAGAGAAGTCGGATAGGACAGATGAAAGTGAGGAGCCTGGCACAAGTAAGTGGAAGCAATGCCAGGACTCAGCTAAGGGCCCCGTGGTCGCCATCCCACGCTCCAAAGTTCAGAGCCCCTGAGGCCCCTTTTAGTCGCCTCTTACGACAGGCAGGGGATACCGTGGGTGGTATTCTACCGCCCCCACCCACGGCGGGAGGTACGAAACGAGACGAAATGGAATGACAAAGTAAAACTCCAAAGTCCTCCACTGACCAGAATTCAAAACGTGAGGTCGAAGAATGATTTGGATCGATATGAATTTAAAACAACCAGTGGATCCGATAGACAATGTCTCGCATTCACCAAAACTGACATGAAATATTAGTATTACTGAACAAGGGACTGCGTCTATACCACAATACTGAATCGATGATGCTTTTAGTCTAAAGGGGTCCAAAATCGAAGTCATGGGACCCTCATAATGGTATTTACCGCTAGGAAAGTAGAACCATGGTATTTGTTATGTTGCGGTACTAATCAAAGTAGCGTAGACTCGCGATATTCCACACAGTATGGTAGTACTCACAGGTAATGAAATTCGCACATGTAATACAGACCTATGGTGTTTCGCACATTGCGGCGTTTACAGGCTATGCAAACCTATGGTGTTCACGTAAGTGTACTAACCACAGGGACTCGCGCTATCCCGTGGTGCTCCTCATATAGTGGGTACTAATCATAGGCAAGCCAGAACCATAAGTACTATGCGCATGTAAATTCGACCCGTGGTGTTCCCCGCGCGGTAGTACTAATCACAAATAGTTTCATGGCTCTACTTCAATCATCCCTTGGTCGCCCCTTTTAGTCGCTTCTTGCGACAGGCAGGGGATACCGTGGGTGTATTCTGCGTCCCCCACCCACAGGAGGTTTTGTGTTTTTTGGTCCGCGAGAGGTGTCTTATTTCCCTTGACAGAAACATGATCACCTGGACCTTGTACGCACTTGCCACCTCGTCTTTGGCTGCGCGAAGTATTTCTTTCCTGAAATATTAAATTATATATTGAAATATCGTATTATGATGTAAAAATGGCTCAATAGTGAAATAGAATAACATGCATATGATTACATCATACCTTAACAGTGATTGGTGAAACGTTTAGTATAGGTGGCGGCGGCAATGATTCTTCTGATTCGATCTCCGAAATACTATCATGATCACTGTCATTATTATTGGTTCCTGGATCAATATCCATAGCTGTACGGTCGATAAAATCCCCTTCCATTTCTGCATCACTCAGTTCATCAATGTCTGAACCATCCAAAATACTTGTGGCATCAAGATCTACAAAACAGAAAAGTCAAATTTAAGTTTGCATTTTCAACTGCAAGACTAATTTCATTATCATAGAAATAGTATATTCCCTGTCCAAACTACTAACAGAGACTCAATGTCCTCTTAAAAGTACACGGTGTTCAGGGGCAGATACAACTCTGAGACCCAATGTCCTTTTTAAAGTACATGGGTGTTTCATACAATATTCTGAAGTTCCATGAAATTATATAACCCATACAATCATATGTATGAGCGAACAAATGTATCTAGTATAAGTTACAATGAAAACAAATGTGTATAAAGCTGCAATAATATTCTAAAACGAGACTTACTCGAGCGCCCGTCCTTGGCCAGTGTAGAACTTGCCGACTCCATCTTGTATGACCCTCTCTCCCTGCGGTTGGGCGCGCACCAGCTGTACGGCATGAATGCCACACGCTGCTAAACAAATTTCCTAGCGACTGAAACACAGATTTATTAATTTATTTATTTATTTATTTATTTATTTATTTATTTATTTATTTAATACATGTGCCACCAACAGAGACATGCTCCAATTATAGGTGGCTTTTACAAATTATTTGAACAAATAACATAGAAATACCAAAAAGAAGAAAATGTGAAAACGCTATGTAAATGAGATGATAATGCTCTGTATGAAATGGATGAAACAATATATCGTATACAGAAGCCTGTTAATAAATCAAACAAAAAATTGTAACAAAATCATGTAAATATTATACATATAAACAAATCACTTCGACGAGAAAAATTATTTTAATATATTTACATATGTGTCATATTCATAAGCAAAGTCAAGATCTATATGATACTTATTAACTAAGTTATTGTATGTTTCACACATATTGATAAACGGAGAGTTCTTAAAAAATACAGTTTTGGAGACTGGAGTAATAAACAATTGCCGAAATCTTAAATTTCATTTTCTAACATTAAAACATAACTCGTGAAGCGAACTATTATCGTCAATTAATGCATTAACCATCTTATAGAGATAAATTTGTTGGGCTATTACACGCCTACTGGCTAGCGATACATATTTAAATTCATTCAACAAAAATTCTTATGAAACATAATTTCTAAAGGGGAATATCTTATATTTTTTATAACAAATATATCTTAAAAAGCGTTTCTGCACCCTTTCAATTTGATTTTGGTAAGATTTATAACATGGAGACCAAATTATACATGAATACTCAAGTTTTGATCGGACAATACTATTGAATAATAAGGTGAGTGCATACGTGTTAGAAAAATCTCTTGAATTTCTAATTATAAAACCCAATTTCTTATAGGAATCATTAACCATTGTATTAATATGCTCCTTGAAAGATACATCTTGTAACAATTGCCCCTAAGTCATTAACAGAGTGGACAACTTTGAGTTCTTCATTATTAATTGTATATTTATAATTCAGTGTATTTTTCTTATTTGAAATCTGAAGGAAACAGCATTTATTTATATTAAGTTGCAAACAGTTTTCAATACTCCATGCGTATAAGTAATCCAAATCATATTGTAATTTCAACATATCATCAACATTTTTTATCTCTTTATAAAGTTTGACATCATCAGCATATAATAAACACTGAGAAAACCTAATTCTAGTGGGCAAATCATTAATATATAAAATAAAGAATAAAGGGCCAAGGTTAGACCCTTGTGGTACACCAGAAGTAACATTGTATGTGAAAGACTCATGTTGATGATAGTAAACATATTGTTTCCGTGCACTAGGATAAGATGCAAGCCGTTTTAACCAAGGAGGGGTCAGACCAAAGCATGACAATTTTTTCATTAAAATGCCGTGATCTAATTTGTCGAAGGCTTTGGAAAAATCTGTGTATATTACGTCGACCTGTCCTTGATTATTCAAAACGGTATAAGCATGTTGTATAAATTTTAATAAATTAGTCGTAGTTGATCTACCTGGCATAAAACCATGCTGATTGATATGTACACCGACCCTCACATGATTAAATATACGCGTGTACATTATTTGCTCAAATACTTTAGCCGGTGCACACAAAATACAAACAGGGCGATAGTTTTCAATATTTTTACTGTCCTCACATTTAAAAACTGGACACACTTTTGCTATCTTCCATACGTTTGGAAAGGTTTGCGTTTTTACCACAATGTTATATAAGGCTCGTAAGGGAAAATCCAACAAATTCGAACATGCTTTCAGTACGTACGGCGGTATTCCATCAACACCACATGACCTTTTAGGTTTTAATTTTTTAATAGCTAACTTATATTCCTTTTCGTCCACTAATTCTAAAGGTAACGGATAATTAACATATACATCAGATGAATCAGGAATATCATAGGTTGGTGGAGGTTTCGATTATACCGATCCAAAAAAGGTTGCAAAGCCATCAGCTATACTTTTATTATTATTAAGTAAGATATTGTTAAATCTCATGCCCTGTTGCAGATCCTCCCTGGTATTTCTTTTGCATTTTATATAGCTCCAGAACTGATTAACATCACTTTTGATATTCTCTTCAAGTTTAGAAATATAATTCTTATACGCTTTACTGATCATATGTTTCGTTTCTCTCCTTAACTGGTTAAATATTACCCTACTATACTCTGAATGTTTCCTTCGCTTTCTGTGGATTTCCTTCAGTTTCAAGTTATTTATTATGTCTTTAGTAAACCATGGAGGATACTTTTTCTTTGTGTGAAAATTCTTCATAGGTACCGTTTCACAAAATACAGAGTGTACCTGAGCATAAAAATACTCAACAGCCTGGTCAGCGTCTGTAAATTCTACAATCCTAGACCAATCCATTCGCTCGAACCTTTTATACATTTGAAAGAAATTATCCCTTCTAAAGTCAAATAACTGCTTAGGTTGTTCACGTTGTTGTGAAACATGGCTACGCTCTCTGTTTAATAGTAGCGTGACTGCAATTGCAGGATGATAACTATCCTCCTTAATTAAGGCGCACTCATCTCTATATACTGTTAATGTGTTAACATTCGTAATAATAAGATCAAGTGTATTTCCATTTGCATTAAGAATATTATTGACCAAGTGCAACTGATAGAGTGACATAAACTCAGCTAAGGTTCTATATGCAGGTCCAAAATTTACAATATTACTTTGCTCACCAGTAATTAATGGCAAATTAAAGTCACCAGCTATAATAAGATCTAAATTGGAAAAGTCCTTATTAACTTCAATCAATCTATAGAAGTCAAATATGCTTCCAATTTGGTTGCAGGTGGAAAATACACTGACATTATTACATAACTGTGACCATTAACTATAATTTTTACACAAACTGCTTCAGTATCACCAAAATCTAACGTTATTTGTCTTGATACTATAGAACCTTCAACAGCTATCAATGCGCCTCCTCCTTTTCTTGTACCTCCACGATCTTTTCTATACACATTAAAATCCCTACTAAACAGTTCGCTGTTAGCAACATGAGATTGTAACCATGTTTCCGTAATCAACAGAATATCGTATTCTGATTCACTATTGTTAACATAAAACTCCGAAATTTTAATGTTTAACCCTCTTACATTCTGGTAGTAAATATTAATTGCATTAAAAATCATTTTTCTCAAAACGAAAAAGTTACACAGTCTCATTTAATCCATACACATCGTCCAGGGTTTTTAGATTAAACCCCTGCCGATCACCCTCTCTTTTTCGGAGTTTAATGTTACCTCCATGATCTACCCATAGAAAAGCATAATTTCCCTCCTTAATTTTTCGAGCTTGGCCAAGAACCTTTCTTCGTAGGGACGTCAAACTGTGGTTTATATACACCGTCTCATACTCAGAAAATCCGAGATGAGACGCATTTAAATCCCTTTTAACCTTGCGTTTTTGAATGAGTTCATTCTTGACACTACGGTGTACAAACTTCACTACAATGGCACCTGAAGCTTGATGCAATTGCCTCTTCAACCTATGACATGCATCAAGCGATTCATTCATGATCTCCACATTTAATACCAACATGCTTAACAATTTCATAAACATCCTCATTAACTCGTTCAGGTACGCCTAAAATTTCAACCGTGTTACGACGACCATACTGATCAAGTTCATCTAACTGTATTTGTGTGTATTTTAGTTGCTTCTTAAGATTTAAATTTTCTTCTCTCAATTTTTCCATTTTCTCCATGCACTGATTTATTACTTCCGACTGCTTTTTAATGAATGTTGCATTCTCATCCAATTTTACGTGAGCTAACTCCAAACTTTTGCCTAACTCTCGCTCCGCCTCTATACTTGATTTCTTAACCTCTGCAATTTCTTTCTTCAACTCAAGTAAGAGCTGATAGACGTCGCCAATAGATGGTGCTGTTGCTAGTTCCAAGCCATGTACACTATTTCGTCTTTCCTTTTCACAACAAGCACACCTCCAAACTTGATTTTCAGATTTTAAGAAATTTAATTCAACGTCTCCTATATTAACACATTTGCAATGGAACCAGCCTTGACAGTTACTGCACTGAATCTTAGAATTTATATCCTGCCTAGAAACAGCCTTTTGACATGCTACACAAGAGCTCATGGTGGCGAAGAATGGTATCACGATCGATATAAGAATCGATTGTGTAAGTTGACGATAACTGCTCTTCACTACTCTTTGGAATTATGTTCAAGTTGGTAGCAGTTCACCTCAATGTTTACATTAACAGATTCTTCCTCAAATAACTTAAACTTGGCTCGTAATACATCACTAATTAAGATCTAATAAAAATGCAATACGTACATCAATTCTTCAAACCTTAATAATCCAGAGGCACACGGTTTCACTTCGTTATTCGAACTACGTACAACCAAAATCACAAGATATTGAGGAGCACTACCGTCACACACCCACTACTCAGCCATGTTGGACATGTAATGAAGATGACCATTATCGCGGGAGATATGAATATTTTATTCGAGTGTTCTTTTAAAAGGACGCCAGGCCTCAGGAGGATAAAAGGCATTGCCGCTGCTGCTGGTTCAGCTGATTTTGCTGTGCACTATCGCTCGGGTAATATGGCAGTCGCAGAGCGAAAATTACAGCAAGCTATAGGGTGAGTGGAGCAGTGGACCTTCGAACATGGCATTCGGTTTTCACCGCGAAGACATGTGTTGTCCACTTTTGTCGCCAAAGTACTCTTCACCCTCCTCCTGAACATTATTTAGGAAATGTCGCTCTTCCTGTAGTTGACACTTACCGACTTCTTGGGCTCCTTTTCGATAGCAAATTATCGTGGGAGCCACACGTGCGGCAGTTAAAAGTGCAATGCACTAAGAAGCTGAATGTATGAAGTTTCTTAGCAGCACGAATTGGGCTGCTGACCTCACGGTGCTCCTACGATTCTATAGGACACATATTTTATCTCGGCTAGACTACGGCAGTGCAGCATATGGCTCACCAAAATTCGGCGTTCTTGCGAGACTGAACAGCATCAACCACAGCGGGGTTAGGTTGGCGACGGGAGCTTTTCGTACAAGCCCCATTGCCAGCCTGCTCGCTGAATCTGGTGTGCCACCTATACACCTGTGGCGCCAGCAGCTCCTGCTGTCGTATACTGCAAATTTGCGACCGTTGCCACTTCACCCAAGCTAATCTTTGCGTATTCAGCAATGGACACCGTCGGCTGTCCGCTGCCTGCTTGGCCTGGAGCAACGTGGCTGGTTGGAATACTCTTGGATAGCAGTCACAGATTGTTTCACATACCTTCGGTTCCTTGCCTTGTCAGACAACCAAGTGGAGTACCTCCGCCGGTAGTACGACTACCTGAAATAATCCTGGGTCTAAACACTCGCCCGAAGAAAAGACGGACCTTTCGATATATCGGAGGCTCTTTCTGTTCGTTGTTGGCCGGTATTCAGGCTCAGACGACGTTTACAAGGATGGCTCGAGAACAGACTCTACAGTGGGCTGTGCGGTCGTTGTCGATACTGATAGCTTTCTTTTTGCTCTCCCGGAAACCTGTAGTGTAAACACAGCAGAGCTCTATGCTATCTGTGAGGCTCTGCGGTACGCACTCTCCGATGAGCGCCGACACTTTCTTCTGTGTACTGACTCATTGAGCTCGCAACAGTCTACTGATACCTGTTTCACGCGGCCCCCTCTGGTGCAGGGGATCCCGGACATGCTGGCCGGGTGTTCGGATGCCACCACCAGAATCATGTTTATGTGGCTCCAAAGCCATATGGGTGTAGAGGGAAATGAGGTAGCAGATAAGGCTGCCAAGGAGGCAGTAACACTGCCCGCCTATGCCTTACAAGGTTCCAGCAAGTCATATTCGCTCTCGGTTGAGACATTTCGTTATGTCCCATTGGGAGATGGAGTGATGATGATGATAATGATGATGCTTGTTGTTGAGAGGGACCTAACATCTAGGTCATCGGCCCCTATGATACGATGATTATGATGATGCTTGTTATTTTAAGGGGCCTAACATCGAAGGTCATCGGCCCCTAATGGTACGAAATGAAAGAACAAAAATTACAGAGGCATCCACTGACCAAAATAAAAATAAAAAATGTCATGAAGAATGAATGGATGGACAGGAACCCAACAAAAAACAAACAAACAAAAACAAAAACCAGTGGATCGGATTCAATAGAGAACGAAAATAACATTATTACCGACCAAGGAACCACTTATAAAGCACAAAGATGCTTGGTGTCTAAAGGGGGTGCAAAATCCACGTCTAAGGCCCCACAGAATGGTACATGTCGCGAGTAAAATAGAACCATGGTATGTGTCATGTTGGGGTATTAATCAGAAGTAGCGAAGACTCACGGTGTTCCACAAAAGATGGTACTACTCACAAGTACTGTACTTCGTACAGGTAACGCAGACCTATGGTGTTTCGCACACAATGGCGCCACTTACAGCCAACGCAAACCGATGAGTTTCCTCACCTAGGGTACTAGTCACGGGTGCCGGTCCCAAGGGCCCCGTGGTGTTCCTCACATAGTGAGTACTAATCACAGGTAACGCAGACCCACGGTGTCGCTCATATAGTGGTACAACTCACAGGCTACGCCCAGACCCGCGGTGTTGCCCACATGGGTACAACGCACGGGTACTGGAATCCACCAGGCCAGGCTTTTTACTGCAACGAATGACAAACATATTTCTTACATGTTAGTGATACTACTCGCAAGTACATGCAACCCATGGTGTTCCCCGCATGATGGTACGAATCAAGAGTAGTTTCATGGTTCTAATTCATTCATCCCTTGGTCGCCCCTTTTAGTCGCCTCGCACGACAGGCAGGGGATACCGTGGGTGTATTATTCGTCAGCCTCCCCCACCCACAGGGGGTGTGTGTTTGGTCCGCGAGAGGTATTTTATTTCCCTCAAGTCCGCCGGCAAGCCGGTTAGGACCCCCCTATCCGCCACCTGGGACGCGCCACGTGGGAGTATCACCTCTCCCCCTGCTACGCCTTCGTAGCAGGTTCGTGGCCCTATGATACGAAATGAGACGAAATGGGATTACAATTTAAGTACAAAATTCATCCACTGACCCGAATTCAAAACGTGATGATGAGGCATGAATTGATGAATATGAATTTAAAACAAGCAGTGGATAAGACGCGCAATGCCTCACATTCCCAGAAAAAGAAAGTTACTGACCAAGGGACTGCTTCCCAAGCCCAATCCTGAATCAATGATTCTTGTCTGAATGGGTCAATACCTATGTCAACGATCCCGCATAATGGCACTTATCGGTAGTAAAAGAGAACCATGATATTTCTCAAGCTGCGGTACTAATCAAACGTAGCGTAAACTCATGGTGTTCCAAATATTAAGGTACTACTCACAAATATTGTACGTCGTAAAGGTAACGCAGACCTATGGTGTTTCTCACACAATGGCACCATTCATAGACAACGCAAACCGATGATGTTCCTCACCTAGGTGTACTAATCACGGACACCGGCATTCCCGTGGTGTTCCTCACATAGTGGGTACAAATCACTGGCAATGGAGACCCACGGTGTCGCTCATATAGTGGTACAACTCACAGGCAACGCCCAGACCCGGGGTCTTGCTCACATGGGTACGATTCACGGGTACTGGAAACCCACACTGAACCCCGCTTGAGTGCTACGAATCACAAAACTATTCAGTACCTAGCAGAGTGGTAATACTCGTAAGTAAAAGCGACCAATGCTGTTCTGCGCGTGATGGTACTAATCAAAAGTAGTTTCATAGTTCTAATACAATCAGCCCTTGGTCGCCCCTTTTAGTCGACTCTCACGACAGACAGGGATTCCGTGGGTGTATTATTCGTCTGCCTCCCCCACCCACAGGGGGTGTGTGTTTGGTCCGCGAGAGGTATTTTATTTCCCTCAAGTCCACCGGCAAGCCGGTTAGGACCCCCTTATGTGCCACGGGGAGTATCACCTGTCCCCCTGCTACGCACGCGTAGCAGGTTCGTGGAATCTGAAGGTGTTGGTAGTGTAAAACCCTACGGTACAAACCCAGCTAATTCCTCAATTCACCATTATCTTCTGTGTAACAATATACAGACTGCTCCATCTGTCACACTTATAATTTTGGTGATACTCCAAGATCCAGCCAAACATTTCCGCAGGCAAAGCACAGATTATTGTAAAATACACTTTCATCTAAATCACTCGACATTTTGAAGCACATAGACACTGATCGAATAACACAATATCAGTAACTTATCTAAATTAATATTTCTCTAGAAACACTACTAGTTTGGAAGTAGAGAAATGGCTTATTCTCAAAATGATGTACGCACGCTACAGTTTTCTCATGGATTTCAAAATAATCACGATGTATTTTCCTGATCCATTTCTCTCTTAATGTTCTATTCCGTACAAAACGTAAGGATAGTTGAATGAGAGGCATTGCCATAGTTAGACTAGAACCTGGTCCACCTTGTGCCCTCATGTTCTTTAATAGGTAAAAACACGATCAAAACAAGCACATTCTCAAATTACTGTGTATAATTACAGATCCTATGTGTCCACTGACTCATATAAATACACTTGCACACTTATATTCTACATTTATCGTCAACTTTCATTTCCAACAATTCCGGCTACTCGATTCGCCATCTTTGAAGTTCGAGAGTAGCACTAAGGTCTGACGATTGGGGTCTGTCTTGGTGTTGCACGAACGTAAGATACTGGACTGGTGATGATGATGATGATGATGATGATGATGCTTGTTGTTTAAAGGGGCCTAACATCGAGGTCATCGGCCCCTAATGGTACGAAATGAAATAACAAAAAGTTCAAATTAATCCACTGAACAAAATAAAATAAAAATGTCATGAAGAATGAATGGATGGACATGAACCCTACAAAAAAAAAAAAAAACAGTGGATCAGACACAAAAAAGGTCGTGAATAATAGTATTACTGACCAAGGGACCGTTTATAAAGCACAATGATGCTTGATGTCTACAGGGGTGCAAAATCCACGACTAAGGCCCCACAGGATGGTACATCTCGCGAGTAAAGTAGAACCATGGTATTTGTCATGTTGGGGTACTAATCAAAAGTAGCGAAGACTCACGGTGTTCCACAAAAGATGGTACTACTCACAAGTATTGTACTTCGTACGGGTAACTAATCACAGGCAACGCAGACCCACGGTGTCGCTCATATAGTGGTACAACTTACAGGCAACGCCCAGACCCGCGGTGTTGTCCACATGGGTACAACGCACGGGTACTGGAATCCACCCGGCCAGGCTTTTTTACTGCAACGAATCACAAACATATTTCGTACCATGTTAGTGATACTACTCGCAAGTACATGCAACCCATGGTGTTCCCCGCATGATGGTACGAATCAAAAGTAGTTGCATGGTTCTAATTCATTCATCCCTTGGTCACCCCTTTTAGTCGCCTCGCACGACAAGCAGGGGATACCGTGGGTGTATTATTCGTCAGCCTCCCCCACCCACAGGGGGTGTGTGTTTGGTCCGCGAGAGGTATTTTATTTCCCTCAAGTCCGCCGGCAAGCCGGTTAGGACCCCCCTATCCGCCACCTGGGACGCGCCACGTGGGAGTATCACTTCTCTCCCTGCTACGCCTGCGTAGCAGGTTCATGGAGACCTACGGTGTCTCGCACACAATGGCGCCACTCATAGCCAACGCAAACCGGTAAGGTTCCTCACCTAGGTGTACTAGTCACGGGTGCCGGTCCCATGGGCCCCGTGGTGTTCCTCACATAGTGGGTACCAATCACAGGCAACGCTGACCCACGGTGCCGCTCATATAGCGGTACAACTCACAGGCTACGCCCAGACCCGCGGTGTTGCTCACGTGGGTACGACGCACGGGTACTGGAAACCACCAGGCCAGGCTTTTTACTGCAACTAATCACAAACCTAATTTAGTGATACTACTCGCAAGTACAGGCAACCCATTGTGTTCCCCGCGTAATGGTACGAATCAAAAGTAGTTTCATGGTCCTAATTCGATCATCCCTTGGTCGCCCCTTACGACAGGCAGGGTATACCGCGGGTGTAGTCTACATGTGCGTCCCCCACCCGCAGGGGGTAGTGTGTTTGGTCCGCGAGAGGTATTTTATTTCCCTCAAGTCCGCCGGCAAGCCGGTTAGGACCCCCTATCCGCCACCTGGGACGCGCCACGTGGAAGTATCACCTTTCTCCCCGCTACGCCTGCGTAGCAGGTTCGTGGATTAAGCGACTGCAGCTATCGAGCTCGGTATTGTCAGAATCAAGGAACGAAGTGTTAAGGGTAAAGGAAGGTTCCTTTTCTGAGTGGATCCCCTAATGTATTAGGCTGTGTTGGTGGAAGTCACATTCCAGTTCAATCACCGAGCAAAGATATGGGTGAACTTTATAGAAACAGAAAGGGATCCTTTTCCATTAATGTCCAAGTTGTCTGTGACCATTTATTGAAGATTAGGGATATTGTCGCACGATTTCCTGGGTCTGTTTATAACAGTACAGTCTTCAACAGTTCCCATATCAGGACTAGGTTTGAAGCTCAGGAGTTTGATGTCACTTTATTTAGTGACAGTGCTTACCCATGTCGTCCGTATCTCATGACTCCATTTCTCAATCCTAATACTGTAGGCGAAGTAGGATATAATCATGCTCATATTAGAATTAGAGTGTCAGTGGAACATACAGTTGGTGTCTGGAAAAGGAGATTTGCTTGTTTATCTTTAGGCCTGAGGCTTAAATTGGAAACAGCACTTGCTGTAATTGTGGCTACTGCTGTTTTACATAACCTAGCAATAGATGAACATGGACAAGAGTTTGACAATGAAGCTATTTCTGAAGAAAATAACAATGACCCACCTCTGCCAGACAATGTGTCTGGAAATGCTCTGAGAAGAACACCGGTTACCACCTTTTTCAGGTAAGACTGAAATATTATTTAAAAAATAAAATTGTACAACACTACATTTTAATGAAAAATATAACACACTGCAGTAGAAAAAAAAATTATGTAACTTTGTTGTTGCCCTGCTTCCAAATATCAATGTTGCACTTTAATTGCTGATACTGTGCTTGCTTTATTTTAGATCTAAGGTTTTAAGTTCATTTTCTATCTTAATATTCTCTAACTAGTTTAATTTAACTTGTCTTTCCAATCTTGCACTCTCCAGTTCTATATCAAGTTTACTTTCAGTTAGTTTACGGCATCTTTTCACATGGTCCACCACTAAAATACTGGTTTCCTCCTCCCTTGCTTTTATTGCCTCCTCAGTAGTCATTACTTTCAATTTTTTTCATGAATTTCATCTTCATATCTGTCTTTAGTGTTTTTTCTGTTTATTACCCTGTCTGCCATACACTCTGCTGCCCTCTTCCTTCTTATAACATTACCAGAAGTTTCGTCACTGTTTATTGCAGCTGATCGACTGTGGGCGTTGGGGTGACCACTTCTGCTGCCCTTTGGACATCAGGGACTGCCTGGGTGACAACTTCTGGCACCTTATGGACTATAGGGGCTGTTTGGGGGACGGCTTCTGGTGACTTTTGAATTTGAACTTCAAGGGCTGTTTGGGTGACCACTTCTGGTGACTTTTGCAGATGATCATAATCATCATCAATCACATCTAGTACAACATCTGGAAAGGAAAAATAATAGTATTTATTAATATAAACTAAAAGCCGGTCATAGTTAAGTTTTATTACTTACTCCAACAAAATATTTAATTAATAAATTATATGACAGAAAGGAAGATAACAGATAATCACCTCCAAGATATTCAGCACATGAATGATGAAATGAAATGGCGTATGGCTTTTAGTGCCGGGAGTGTCCGAGGACATGTTCGGCTTGCCAGATGCAGGTCTTTTGATTTGACACCCGTAGGTGACCTGCGCGTCGTGATGAGGATGAAATGATGGTGAAGACGACCACATACACCCAGCCCCCGTGCCAGAGAAATTAACCAATTAAGGTTAAAATTCCCGACCCTGCCGGGAATCGAACCCGGGACCCCTGTGACCAAAGGCCAGCACGCTAACCATTTAGCCATGGAGCCGGACCACATGAATGATAACAATTCTTCAGAGGCTCAAGCTGAGGTTTCAACGTTGCTATGAATCTCTCATCTATGTTATCTGTTTTTGGAGTAAATGTTCCACCTCCTGTTTTGTAATGCTCCACCTGAAATAATAAATACATGCATGTTTACCAATAATCATGAAACAATAAATCTCATTGAATCCTAATGTAATTCACATAATAGCAAAGCAAACCAGCAAACCTCATATCTAACAGACAGACCACTGAGGATAAAACTAGAAGAGAAGTATTATTTTATTCTAGCCTTGTATATACACTAACGTAGTCCTAATTATATAATATTTACAATAGTTATCCACATGTTGCATCATTATTTCATTACTGGTATATTAACAATAATTAAGATTAAAGATCCTTAACTGATAATTATTGTATTATTCAATTACTAGCAACCATGATACTTTCCTGTGTCATGAAAATATAGGCCTACTCAGTACCTTCCATGTATCTTAAGATTAGTTGCCTAAATTTCGACAAAACAAGTTCTAGTTCGTATTCAAATGTAACGACTGCATGATAAGAACAAGTTATAGTTCGTATTCAAATGTAACTACTGCACTTGCATTTCATTTTCTTATTGTCTTGCTACTGTTTGTAACAATATCATTTTGACTGCATGATCAGATTAGGCCTTCTATTATTATTATTATTATTATTATTATTATTATTATTATTACTACGGAATTTTGTGGATTTGCAGAGGTGAAGGAAGGTGCGGGCTGGAATAGGTCTCAACTACAAAATTAAAGTTAATTTAAAACTTTAACAAGGTTATATTTTCTTTTCAAAATCAACAGATAACAACGGTTAACAATTCTCACTAGGTGAAATAACAAAGAACACTCAGGTACAATGCAAATTTACAAATTCTGGGCTACGAGCCCCAAAGTCTGAGTTCTCGACTCACAACCACAAATATCAAAGGGCACAAGACCCTTAATTACATGGAGCTCTTGCTCCCGCTTAGTAGTATCAAGCACCGAGCTCGATAGCTGCAGTCGCTTAAGTGCGGTCAGTATCCAGTATTCGGGAGATAGTAGGTTCGAACCCCACTGTCGGCAGCCCTGAAAATGGTTTTCCGTGGTTTCCCATTTTCACACCAGGCAAATGCTGGGGCTGTACCTTAATTAAGGCCACGGCCGCTTCCTTCCCACTCCTAGCCCTTCCCTGTCCCATCGTCGCCATAAGACCTATCTGTGTCGGTGCGACGTAAAGCAACTAGCAAAAAAAAAAAAAAAAAAAGTAGTATCAAGCCTCAAAGAGGCACTTTCCAAAGATACCAGAAAGAGCTGACCTGCTCTCAATTTTATAAGCACAAACAACTTTACTTCTACCTGCCCTCAAGGCACACTAAGAAACAGGGGTATTTGATACCCAACCTACAGGGCCTTTGCATGAGGAAAATAAAACATCAGGTTAAGTTACTGGCCCATAATACAAAATTGAATGGAGGCGAAGCTTGCACTCCTAATACACTTTTAAAACCTACTTGGCACTAGGCCGCTTACGCAAGGGCTAATCCCATACTAAGGAGGTGACACGTATAAGAAAACTTTATCACATTAAGAAGAGAAGGAAAACGGTTATGAAAACGTAGTCACCTCAAAACAATATGAGTGGGAGCTCGAGAGGGTTAGGCACTCTCTATCCCAATTTGTAGTTAAAGAGACGGAATTTTCACCAAATGTTTTTTACATTTTAAAGGTAGGTTACATGAGAAAAGTTTCGAACCTGCCCCGAGGGTTAAACTGCTGAGCTAGCAAGAAATAAAGTTATTAAACGGCCATTACCTTGTTGATGAAGTGCTGCCCGAAGAAAAAGGCGCTACCCGCCCCTGCTACATAATCACACACTACGCAAGATGTCGATGAAGTGGCCAGGAGACCAGAAAATCAGCAGTTTTTATACCCTCGCGGAAAATTCGAGACGTGTCATGAATGATTACAACCCGCCCACAAAATTTTATTGGATAACAGCAAAAGCTAATACACAAGACGAGGAAGAAACACCTTATTGGTGGAAAATTAATTACAGAAATTCCTGATTGGCTACATTCAAAACAGGCGGCAAGAAAGGATTATATTGCCAACCTACAACTGACAGAGCAAAATTTAGTTAAGACAAAACTTACGAGTACAAAATTTCTTCAAGAAAGTACATTCCTTTACACCAGAGTGCGTTATCATAGTTTTGGTGGAGACATCTGTTAGAGAATGTCCAAATTTCTAGATACGGAGCAAACAAACACAAATCGAAATAGACACAGTTCAGAACACTTCCAAATTGCCAAATTTACAATAGTGACATCTTCCGAGAAACCGTTGAGTTAATACAGTTTGTTAAAGTTCAGGCTTTCTCCCGTAGAGGAGTTTCAACTGGCGCAATATTTGAATTAGCGGCGTGGAGGTGTACCACCCGGTACAATTATTATTATTATTATTATTATTATTATTATTATTATTATTATTATTATTATTATTTCCTCCAGGCCCAATATTGTCATCAGCTCTTCATGGAGAATTCAGGGAAAAGAAGTAAGATTTTAATCACATAGAAATTAACTTACCGTATTTTTTTCTTTAGTTAGTGCAAAGAAAGCTATTTTCGAATGTGAGAAAATAGTCTGTGTATCTTTCAATGTGGTGGTGGTGATTACTGTTTGAAGAGGAAGCACTTATCTTTCAAAGGCAAAGAACAAGCCTAGAAACAACCAGCTGATAATTTCAATGAAATTTGTGGTGACCTGACTTCACCTTGACTCCCAAGAAACATAAAACATCTGGACCTCTTTAATTAAAAATCTTGCTGAGAGCTGTTGTTTATGTTACCTTCTTATCTGTGTCAACACACATCACACCCTTCAGGAATATTTAAGTAGCCTTGGTTAGCTCCCTACATTCTGTTGAAGTTCTCAAGTGGACTGCTAAACCTCATGTCACCACTTAAGAGAGGGACTGGGAGGTAAGTACGAAAACAAATGCTTCTTTTATGTTAACTTTAATCTCTTCCTTCGTTGGTTCACCAACAAATCATAAAAATACTGGTGGATAAGTTGGTTTGCCTGATATCATTTTCTGCTATATTTGGGTGATTGTTCATTCCTTGAGGAAAACTGTGCAGTGTGTTAGTGACTTCAAACTGGAGGTATGCTTTCTTAACCTCAGTTGTACATTGAATCATTAGCCTATCTTCTATCTCATCAATAATTTCAATTAATTCGTTTTCTGATGCCAATAGACCTACCTTTTAGCTGTGTTAAAAAGTGTAGTGTTTGAGTAAATAGATCAGCAGCTTGTTATTCAAATCTATGGTAACATTTTTACTAGGAAATTCCCAGATACATTAATACAAACTGGGGGAAAATGGGTTTAGTTTAAACTCAGAATTAACTATTTTTGGGAGGATGGTTGTCCAGCTGTACTTCCTCTTAAAACAATAATCACCACCCAGCAATGCTAAACTGCAGCAGTTTCAAATAAATGCAAGTTTAAACTCATTTGGAGGAAATGGCCCTAAGTCTAGGAATTTCTTTCTTTCTTCCTCTTACTGTTTTGCTATTTGTTTTACATCACAGTGTCAGATAATTCTTATGCTGATGGGATAGAAACGTGTACGACTGGTAAGGAAGCAACTGTGGCCTTAATTGAGGTATAACCCCAGCATTTGCCTGATGTGAAAATGGGAAACCATCATCAGGGCTGTTGACAGAGAGGTTCCAACCCACTATCTCCTGAATGCAAGCTGGCAGCTACGTAACAAACTGCGTAGCGAACTCACTCGTAGGCATTTCTGATGTAAGGTTTATATGGATAGCCTAACCTATAATATAGCAGGTATAGATAGAAACATTCTTATTGAAGAATCTTACCTTATCATCTGTAATATGCTGCCGAGCCTTCCTCTTCAATATGTCGTACAAATAGTGCAGCTGTTTCGGGAGCCTGGGTCCTGATTGACAATTGGCATTGTACAATTTGGTTATTTCCTCCCAAGCTGTATTCTTCTCTTTCACACTCGTTGCATCAGTCCTTTTGTTTCCTATAACACTTATGAACTGCTCTACAATATCTATCAATATATTTTTATCTTGTTCAGTGAAGTTTTTTGCCCTTTTGCTATCCATGATGTTGCCTTCTGCAGAATTTAGCAAGACAATATTATACAACGTATTGTACCGTATGACGTATTTGTGAAGATGACTGGAGCAGCTGGATAATAGTCAAGACTGTGAATCACTGCCTTTTGGATTCTGCTCATGTTATGCATAAAAACAAGGCAGTACTAGCGGAGGCATCTAGTGAGTAGTTATGAAACATGATCAACGAGCCAATAGTTGACAGTTCGATAAGTTAGCTGCTATTACGCTGTGCAACGCAGCGAAGATTTATCGAGTCAACAGCTGTCGGAAAGATATCTCGCCATTCCAGAAACCGGGCATGAATCTATCACGAACCATTGTTGATAGATTGAAGGACTAGTGTCAGAACTGATCAGTCCCTGAAATGAATAGTTCTTTGGGAGCAGTTCCTTTTCTTCCTACTCTTCTCAATCAGTAATTTCGCTCGCAAGAGTCCCCAGGCGTCTGGACTGCCGACAATGGCACGTGACCAGCACATGGGTACGTTGAGGTTTTGAGCGCGAACAGTTATTTGTAATATATGCACTGTTGTGGATTGTTAGGTATTTATTTTTTAGGTGTCTTGACATATTACTAATATTTCATCCTTTCACACTAATTTCCGCTTTGCAGTATCGACATATGCCTTTGTTTTCTGTATAGCTGAAATGAAGCCACGCAGCACTTCTTCGGTTGGACATCTTCACCTGTGACAAAAAAAAATAAAAAAAATAAAGGTCTAAGCTTTGAAACGTATGAAAAAGTTAGGCCCCTACTTATTTCTTTTTCGCAATAAACGGCGGAAAAAAAATTGGAAATCTATTTGTAGAGTCCACTCATTCTTAAAGGTATTTTTCCCCAAAGTGGGGGTTTGGAAAAGGATTTGGAAGGAATCGGCCATGGCTTTGGAAGAAGGTACTGTTCTAGCATGTTCCTGGAGGGAAAATGGAAAACTACGTGAATCGCCTTAAAGAACAGCTGATGAGAGATTCGAACCCACAGCGCTCCCGAGTCCGGGTTACAAGCAAGCAGTGCTTAAAGTCACGCTACAGCGGTCGGTGATAAACTATGAGTTCGGTGATTCCACAGTATTAATATTTTGATTACACAATTTGGGATATTTATTTATTTATTTATTTATTTATTTATTTATTTATTTATTTATTTATTTATTTATTTATTTATTGCCCAACCTAGTTTCCGCCATCGGCTTACAGGCAATACATACTACAAAATACACAGCAACAAAAAAACAAAACTTTAGATAAACACTCACAGGCAATAAATACTAAAAAATACACAGAAACAAAAAAAAAACTTTAGACAAACAATCGCGAATCTACGCCCCTTAAACTACTAACTACATGCCCTTCTAATTTAGTGGCGTCACCCAGGCGGATAACCATACCATGGGCAACGCCACCCTACACTAAACAAACCATATCTTCTATAAAACCACTAACTCCAGTACTCTAACTAATTTGGAGGCGCTGCAGAGGCGGTTAGCCAGACCATAAGCAGCACCACCCTTCACTACTCTAATTTGGTGGCGCAGCAGAGGCGGAAAGCCGAACCATAAGCTGCACCACCCTTCGCTAAATCTAAAGTTATATATACTACATACATAAAGAAACATCTAAAAACAAAAGGAAAAAGGAAAGCAACTGGCTGATCACGTCATCCCCTGGTAACGAGGGAACCCCTTCCACCCATGATGCCGCTATCAGCCACAGCCGTGGGTCAGATGACATACCCACCTAAACCTCTATCGCAATGTGTTCCCTCCCATCTACTAGTCTGCGTCGTCTTATTACACATTGCCTACTCCCATCATGACTCTCAATTTATACGCGGACATGTTTGCTTACCTCATCTAGGGATGGGTCTTTCTCACCCCATCCTTCCCTCTTATATCCCTCCTCCCTCCCTTTTCCACATCTTTCCAACTCCCTTCTATACCTACACCTATCCAACTATCTTATAATACTTATACATAACTTAACCACTATATTGACAACATTATAACTTGAAGTTCATATTTTATACACCATTTATCACACAAACTGTCAATAGTTCTACAGTTTCTTTGTTCCTCACCGATCTTTCGTCCTATTTGCCTCTCTTAGTCTTAAAGATATAAAAAACACTACTCATTTCTATTTTAATTCTACAAACTTTCCTTCTGACACCCATTTTCTGGCATATGACATTTTTCTATCGTTCACTTAATTTCTTTATAAACCTAGCTCTAACCAAATTTAAATATTTTGATATATTTAGATCCTCTTTCCCAGATCCTCTTTCCTCTGCATAGCCATGTCGTCATCTTATAACTCTTTTCTACTTTATCTCTTTCTTATTTAACACTTTCTTTCTCATCTCTTCTAATTCACTACATTTGGAAAATATATGCATATCCGACCATCCCTCTCCACATAGAATACATCTATGCTTATTTTCTCGACGTATCCATCCTATATTTTTTGGAATTCCCATAACCCACCAGTATAAACCTCTTTTATCCCTCCTGCCCTCAAATTCAGTTCTTTGGTGTGTAATTTCTACTAATTTGTTTAATATTGATAATGAGTTTCGTTCCCTACATACCATTATTAAACATTGTCTTTCTATATCAGCCACTCTCTTTACCACCTTACTCAATACCCATTCTTTCCTCTCTCCCCAACCTTCAGCTCATTCTCCTAACTCTATCCTTCGTAATATTTTTTTACACTTATTCACCCAGTATTCCTCGTTTTCCATACTTTTCTGGAACCTATACACCTCTTGAACTAAATACCCTCCCTTTCCTTCTTCCAATCTCATCCAGTACTTCATTATCTTCTTTGCTGTAGTAATATCTAACGATTCTTTACATACTAATCTAGATGCCTCGTTAGCTGTACAGTTAGGAACCCCATCATAATCTTACTAAATTTTGCCACCATCCGGTTTAATTCCTTTCTATTCTCTTCCAATCTCCACACTTCTGCTCCATATAGCAATTTTCCTTTAACCATTGATTGAAACACCATTCTCTGAATTTTATATTTAATTTCCGGGAATTTATTCTCTAAAACCCCCACTACTGCAAGTACTCCTCTCCCTTTTAATAAAGCTCTTTTGGTCTGTTATTCCATGTTCCATTGCTGCTAATTATCGCTCCTGAATACTCAATTTTATTTTTTGTTCTGATTTCTTCCTGTTCTACTAACCAAAATTTCTTTTCTTTCTTGTCTTTCCTTTTCCTGCATACCATTATCTGTGTCTTCTGCACATTTATTCTAAGTGCCCATCTTCTAGTATATTCCACCACCTCTTCTAGCCCTTTTCTCAACCCCCTTGCTGTTAGCGACAAAATCAATAAATCGTCCGCAAAAAGCAGACCCGGTATTTCCTGTTTCCTTATCCAAGGACATTGCCAGCCCTCGCCTCCATGACCGTCTAATATATTGTTTATAAACAATAAAAATAAAATCGGTGACAGTTTACATCCTTGTCTTACACCCCTCTTGGATTCTATGTCATTACTCAATCCACCCCCTTGTAATCTAATCATAATCATTACTTCCTCATATATCCCTTCTATTGCCATCCTTATTTTCTTTGATAACCCAATATCCCTTAACCTAGTAAACAACGCCTCCCTATTTACTGCATCGAAGGCTTTCTCCAAATCTATTGCTGCTACATATAATCTCATCCCTGCTATCTTGACATATTTCGTGAATAGGGTATCCAAAATCCATATATTATCCACCGTATTTCTCTCTTTTCTGAACCCATTTTGAAATTCCGAAATCCTTCCATACTTCTCTGACCAATTTATGATCCTATTGGCTAAAATCCCTGTATACGCCTTCGATAGCGAGTCCAGGAGTGTAATTCCTCTGTAGTTATTAGGATCACTTCGACTCCCTTTATTCTTGTATATCGGACATAATACTCCTTTTCTCATTTCGCCTTCAGCATCGATTTGTTTGTTCCTACTTCCTTCCAAACTCTGTTGTTTATACCATTCGCCCCGCCCGCTGCTTTCGTTTTATTTTACTTAACACACTAACTTCTTCTTCAATTGTTATTTCTCCATCTAATAACTGTACTCCAACTTGTAACTCCCTTCGGATAAATTTCATACTTCTTTCCTCTTACCAATCTCCTCCTCCACTCAAAAGACCTGTAAAGTATCCTACCCACTCCTTTTCTTCTATGTTTATTCCCTTCCCCGTATACCTAGCTCTCTTAAGATTGTTAATGTTTTCCCATATTCTCAATTTTTTTTCTCTTTGCAATATCTATTAACTCTTTCCGCTTCCGTCTCCTTCCAGCATTTCTTTTTCTCTTTCAGTAAATTCTTATATTCTCTTCTTAATTTACAATATTCCTCACTTTTCTCTTGTTTCCCTCCTTTTTTAAATTCTGCTAGTGCTGTCATAACTATCTTACGTTCCCTACTACAGTCTTCATCAAACCATCCCGTTACCCTGCTTTTGTCTCTCTCTCTCCTCTCTTACCTTCACTTTCTTTCCCACCTCCCATACCGGGCGTTCTATTATTTTGAACGCTTTATCTATGTTCTCTTCTTCCAGCACCCTTTCCGCTTCTACTCTTATACTATCACCTCTCACACTTGGATCAATTCTCAATTTCTCGATCGTAGCTTCATTCCAAATATACTTCCATCTCTCTTTATGCTTCATCCTATTACCTAACCCTCTCTTTTTTTCGCCATTTTCCTCTCTTAATTTTATCCTGATGGGCATGTGATCCGTTGACCCACATTCTACCACTTCAAAAATTATTTTCCTTGAAGCTGTTTCCGAGCTTACTCCTATATCTACCACACTCCCTCCCTTCGATGTGATGAACGTCAGTTCTCCTGTACTGTCTCCCTCCATCCAACCATTTAAAATATATAATTTTTCTGTAGCACATAGCTCTAGCAATTTAAGACCATTACTATTTATCTCTTTGTCTTTACTGCTTCTTCTGTAACCCCTCACTTCAGTATCCTCCCTTCCATAATTTGGTACCCTATTGCTCACTCTTGCGTTCCAATCTCCTATTAATATCATACCATCTTCCATATATGTACCCTTAATTTTATTTATTTCTTCCATCAGATCTTAAAAAAAAAATGTTATTCGCATACAGTGAATCTTTAGGATGATTGTACAAAGAGCTAGACAAATTGCCTCCTTCTCTTCACTTCCCATCTTAACTCTATACCATACCAACCCTTCTACCTCATTCTGTACTCTTTCCACTCTCCCTACTACCTCATTTTTATTAAGACTGTTATTCCTCCAGGGTTCCTTCCCATCCTTCCTATTTTTTTCTTTGTGACATTAATTACTCTATACCCTTCCCAATCAATTTCTATCCCCTTCCCTATCCAAGTATCTACAAAGGCTATTATCTCAAACTCTTTGACTAATTTCTCTATTTCTTTATTTCCTAGCTTCCCTAACAACCCCTCAATATTCCACAACCCTATCGTCATCTCTAGTTATTTTTTACCTCCCCCTCTCTGTTTCTGTACTTCCCCACTTCCACCCTTACTCCTAGTCACTCTTTCTTGCAAGTCTTCTCCCTCTCTAACCCCTTCTTCCTTCCTCTCTTCCTCCTTCCCTTTCTCCGTGCCTACGCATTTTTTCTTTCCCCATAAATCGTTCAAACTCAATGATCTTTCCTTATTTAGTACCTGTCTTCTTTCCATTTTATTTTCTGCATTACTTTTGTTCGGTGAGGATGAGTCCTTGTCCTGCTTTCTGTTGTCTTCACTTGCACCTTTCACTTCACTTTGCTCCACTTTATCGCTCACACTATCTTCCACTGTATTGATTACCTGCCTCGACGTTTCAACTGTGATGATGATGATGATGCTTGTTGTTTTAAGGGGCCTAACATCAAAGGTCATCGGCCCCCAATGGTACGAAATGAAAGAACAAAAATTGCAAAGGCATCCACTGACCAAAATAAAAATAAAATATGGCATGAAGAATGAATGGATGGACAGGAACTCAACAAAATACAAAACAAACAAACAAAAACCAGTGGATCGGACCCAACACAGATCGAAAATAACATTTTTACCGACCAAGGAACCACTTATAAAGCACACTGATGCTTGGTGTCTAAAGGGGTACAGATTGAAAATAACATTTTTACCGACCAAGGAACCACTTATAAAGCACAATGATGCTTGGTGTCTAAAGGGGGTGCAAAATCCACGTCTAAGGCCCCATAGAATGGTACATGTCGCGAGTAAAATAGAACCATGGTATGTGTCATGTTGGGGTATTAATCAGAAGTAGCGAAGACTCACGGTGTTCCACAAAAGATGGTACTACTCACAAGTATTGCAATACGTACAAGTAACGCAGACCTATGGTGTGTCTCACACAATGGCCCAACTCAGAGTCAACGCAAACCGAGAAGGTTCCCCACCTAGGTGTACTAAACACGGGCGCCGGTATTCCCGTGGTGTTCCTCACATAGTGGGTACTAATCACAGGCAACGCAGACCCACGGTGCTGCTCATATAGTGGTACAACTCACAGGCTACGCCCAGACCCGCGGTGTTGCACACATGGGTACGACGCACGGGTACTGGAATCCACCAGGCCAGGCTTTTACTGATACTAATCACAAACCTATTTCGTACCGAATTTAGTGGTACTACTCGCAAGTACAGGCAACCTATGGTGTTCCCCGCGTGATGGTACGATTCAAAATTAGTTTCATGGTTCTATTCAGTCAGCCCTTGGTCGCCCCTTTTAGTCGCCTCTCACGACAGGCAGGGGATACCGCGGGTGTATTCTACATGTGCGTCCCCCACCCGCAGGGGGTAGTGTGTTTGGTCCGCGAGAGGTATTTTATTTCCCTCAAGTCCGCCGGCAAGCCGGTTAGGACCCCCCTATCCGCCACCTGGGACGCGCCACGTGGGAGTATCACCTCTCCCCCTGCTACGCCTTCGTAGCAGGTTCGTGGCGTTTCAACTGTGGTTACCACATTTCCTCTCTCCTCTTGAGTGTGCACCTGTCTCTCTCTGGGCCGTTTCGCTCTTTCCTCTTTCTGTTTCAGCTCTTCATCTTTTTTAGTTTTGTAACTGACCACACGCGCCACCATACCCCATTTGTGACTACTAGCCTTTGGTCTTTTATAAATGCTTTCAGGCCCTGATGTTTGGCTCTTCCTAAATGTTTCCGTAGGATTCTGTTGTTCTCGATCCCTTCTTTTCCTAAGTCTTTGTTAATCCAAATCCTTTCCCCCTGTAAGTTCTTTGCGTTTTTTAATACTATGTCCGCCATTATCGTGGACATCATCCTCACTTTCACAGGTCTCCTACCTTTCACTTTTCGTATTCTTTCGATATCGTCAATATCACTGAAGTTAAGTTTAAGCTTATTTTGTATGAGGTCCACAACTTTATAAATAAGCTTCACCTTATCTTCGTTTCGTTCCTCCTGTAACCCATAGATGTATATACATTTCTTCCTTCATTGTTGGTTGACGCGGCCTAGCTCATTCTTTAGAAACTTCAGTTCCTTTTCCATATTTTTAACCTGCTCTTTTAGCGTACTCGTTGTCCTGTCATTCTCCTCTATTCTTTATTCCGTGGCACCCCACTGCTCCTTGAACCAGGATTTTATATCTTCAAAACCCTTGGCTTGTTCCTTTTTTAATTCATTAACCAATACCTCTCCGGTGTTTGTTTTTACCGCTTCTCCTATCATTCCCTTGATTCTCTCCAATTTGGGTTATGTTTTCAAACTCTGTAAATATCGCATAACGTGCGTTTGTATTAAGCCTATTTTAGCTTTCAGTACTACACATCCGAACACAAAAATGTAAAAAAAAGTGTGTGGATACATAAATTTAGGCCAAGTTATTTACATTTCACTAGATAGTTCTCTCCGCACACTCCTACTCCTAGTCCAATCACGTCCCGCTCACATCGCATATAATCCTCTCATTGGTCGGTTGGGACTAAAAGAACTATAGCTCTGTAGCTAGTCTCCCGACACGAAAATCTAAAAGATTATGGTTTACAGAATGCAATCAATCTACACAAGTACATTTACATTTCACTAACCACTGGCCAACTTTCTGTTCTGATTAGTCTTACTCTTACTCTTAGTTCCACCATGTCCCACTCATATCGAATGCAAGCATCCTATTGGTCGGTTGGGACTTAAAGAACTACAACCACAGTCTAATACATATAGTCGCGAAGCTCTAATAAGAGGTAGGTTCATCCAAGACCAACAACAACCTATCAGACCTTAATGCAGAATCCAACATGGCGGAAACATTGGGCTCACTGTCTGCTGTGGGAAGCAGCTAGGCATTAATTCCTAACTAATATAATTAACGCCGATAACGTTCATAAATCATAATCGTAAAGAAGAATTAGTACATGAAATATAAATCATGTTTCCATAGTTATAAAATACGAAACGGTTTAAAATAATATACCAAAATCGAAATAAGTATTCAACCAACTTACATAACCCTACAATGACAAAATGTAAGTACCGTAATTAATATTTGTTGGTAAAACAACCACGCACAACACATTACAAAAAACTTCATGAGAGTGAAATGACACACTGTGCTTAGTAAATAAGATATTTAGCAACCAGGTCAACTTTAAATATCACACGACTCAGTAACATAACCCTGCGACACTTGACACTTGAAATTGACAACATTTAATAAATATTTCTTGGTAAAACACAACAGTGCACACGCAACACATTACAAGAGAAAAAAACTCATAGCACTGAAATAGTGTACCGTACTCAGAAAATAAGAAATTCAGCAACCAAGTCTACTTTAAATACTCACATGACTCACTAACATAACCCTACAGCCAGTACACTTGAAAATGACAGAATTGATGATGATGATGATGCTTGTTGTTTAAAGGGGCCTAACATCGAAGGTCATCGGCCCCTAATGGAATGTGATAAACGACATGAGAGATGATGTTAAAATTTTAAAAACATATCCACTGACTAGAGTTTAAAAAATGATGGAGAAAAATGAGGGTGAGATTAAAACAATCAGTGGATCTAATACGCAATGCCTTATTTTCTAATAAAATAAGAGAAATTACAGGAAAACAAAAGAATAAGGCATTGCCTGGTAGTACATAATTTACGAGAGACGTTAAAATAACACATTAAAATACGCAAAACAAACTAAAATTAAGTCAATAGGATAAAAGCGAAAGTGACACAAAACACACTAGGACAAAGGACAGCATTACACACGAGAAAACAGTCCACTATCCCTCATAAAGCGGATGACGAGGTCTGCTGACTGCTCGTCATCACGCAAGATAAGGGAGATAGTACTCGGAAGGTTAAGACTACGGCGCAGATCGACCAGGTCCACACACTCCGTAAGGATGTGCACCACGGTAAGGTGGTCACCGCAGGTACACACCGGAGGGGGTTCTCCTTTCAAAAGATGCGAGTGAGTCAAGATACCGTGGCCGATCCGAAGACGACATAATACCACGGCTTCCCTCCGCGAAGCCCGAAGGGAAGTCCTCCATACCTTCGTTGTTCCTTTTATCGCTCTCAGCTTATTGGGAAGTGGAGTGGCCTGCCACTCCATCTCCCAATGGGACATAACAAGATGTCTCAGCTGGGAGCGAATATCACTTACTGGAACCTGGAAAGGCAACGTGGGCAGTGTAACTGCCTCCTTGGCAGCCTGATCTACTAACTCGTTTCCCTCTATGCCCATGTGGCTTGGGAGCCACAGAAATGTGATTCTGGTGCCAGCATCCCAACACCCGGCCAGCAGGTCCTGGATTAGCTGCACCAGAGGGTGCCGAGGGAAACAGGTATCTATAGACTGGAGCGAACTCAAGGAGTCGGTACACAGAAGAAAGTGTCGGCGCTCATTGTACAGTGCGTACCGCAGAGCCTCATAGATAGCATAGAGCTCTGCTGTGTACACACTACAGGTTGCCGGAAGAGCAAAAAGGAACCTATCATTGTTAACAACGAACGCACAGCCCACCTTCGTATCTGACCTTGAACCATCCGTGTAGACGACGACTGAACCTGGATAGCGGCCAACAACGGACAGGAAGAGCCTCCGATAAATCGAAGGGTCCGTGTTTTCCTTTGGACCAGTGTGCAGATCCAGGATTACTTCAGGTCGTCGTACGACCCACGGAGGTACCCCACTTGGTTGTCTGACAAGGCAAGGAACCGAAGGTACGTCAAACAATTCGGAAATGTTATCCAAGCGTATCCCAACCGGCCGCGTCGCTCGAGGACGAGCAGCGTACAGCAAACGGTTGCCATTGTTGAACACGCAAGGGTAGCTGGGATGAAGTGGCATCTGTCGCAAATTTGCAGCATATGTAAGTAGAAGTTGCTGGCGCCTCAGGTGTAAAGGCGGCACACCAGACCCAGCGAGCAGGCTAGCGATGGGGCTTGTACGAAAAGCTCCCGTCGCCAACCTAACCCCGCTGTGGTGGATACTGTTCAGCTTCGCAAGAACGCTTGGTCTTGCGGAGCCATATGCTGCACTGCCGTAGTCTAACCGGGATAAAATGTGTGCCCGATAGAATCGCAGGAGCACCGCGCGGTCAGCCCCCCAAGAAGTGCTGCTAAGAAACTTAAGGATATTAAGCTTCCTAGTGCATTGCACTTTTAACTGCCGCACGTGTGGCTCCCACGATAATTTACTGTCAAAAAGGAGCCCAAGAAATCGGTAGGTGTCAACAACTGGAAGAACGACATTACCTAGATAATGTACGTTGACGACAAAAGTGGACAACGGAGGTCTTTGCGGCAGAAAACCGAAAGCCATGTTCTAAGGTCCACTTCTCCACCCTCCTAATAGCTTGCTGTAACTGTCGCTCTGCGACTGCCATACTGCACGAGCTATAGTGCAGAGCAAGATCATCCACATATAGGGACGGTATGACGGCTGGACCAGCAGCCGCGACAATACCGTTTATGGCAATCGCGAACAGAGTGACACTAAGAACCGATCCCTGTGGTACTCCATTTTCTTGAACGTGGTATTGCGAATATGTCCTCCCTACTCGGACACGGAATAGACGGAGGGACAAAAAATTCGCAATAAATACCGGCAAGTTACCTCGGAATCTCCATTGATGCAGGACTGAAAGGATGCCATATCGCCAGGTGGTGTCGTAGGCCTTCTCCAAGTCAAAGAAGACAGCTACCAAATGCTGTTTGCGGAGAAACGCATCCTGGCTAGAGCTCTCCAGGCGTACCAAGTGGTCTGTGGTGGATCGAGCGGCTCGAAATCCACATTGGTACTCGGACAAGAGTCCTTGTTTCTCCAGACACCACACGAGTCTGCGATTTACCATCCTCTCAAAGAGCTTACACAGGCAATTTGTAAGACAAATCGGTCTGTAACTTCCTGCATACTTAGGATCTTTGTCAGGCTTGAGGACAGGGATGACTATGCCCTCTCGCCACTGAGACGGAAAATCACCCTCTGTCCAGATTCGGTTGAACACACGAAGGAGATATAGTAAACTATCATCACTAAGGTGTTTCAACATCTGGTTATGGATGTTGTCCGGTCCAGGAGACGTGTCCTTGCAAAGCGCTAATGCGCTGCGGAGTTCCCACTCCGTAAAGGGCACGTTATAGTCCTCTGAAGCTTGGGTGGCAAAACTAAGGTGATGACGTTCAGCCTCCCGCTTCAGAGGGAGGAAAGCAGGATTGTAATTCCCGGAGCCAGAGACATCCGCGAAATGACTAGCGAGATGATTAGCAATCGCAAGGGGATCAGTGGCGACACTGCCTGCAATGGAAATTCCCGGTACAGCAGATGATCCTTGAATACCCGAAAGTCGTCGAAGTTTCGTCCACACTTGAGATGATGGAGTATGCGACGTCATGGACGACACATATCTCTCCCATGAAGCCTTCTTACTTTGTCGAATAAGAACTCGCGCCTTAGCGCGGAGTTTCTTAAATGTTACCAAGTTGGCCACAGTAGGCTGTCGACGGTAACGTTTATGAGCGCGACGGCGTTCTTTGATGGCTGCTGCTATTTCATCGTTCCACCAAGGAACGAGTTTTCGGCGAGGAGCCCCCGAGAAAAACGGAATGGACTCCTCAGCAGCAGCAAGAATAACTTGGGTGACGTAAGTTATTTCCTCGCCGACGGTCCGCCTGACATCATCGTGAATGACAGCTAGTGATGTGTACTTTGGCCAATCAGCATGTTTAAGAATCCATCGAGGGGGAGCCTCGACGGGTTTATGTTTCAACAAAGTAAGAATAATGGGAAAATGGTCACTGTCACAGAGATCATCGTGTGCATTCCACCGAAACAGTGGAACCAACGTTCGGCTGCATAGACTTACGTCTATGCGAGAATATGTGCCGTAACGTACACTAAAGTGAGTTGGTTCCCCTGTGTTCAAAATACATAAATCCAGATCTGTTATAAGTGTTTCCAACTCTCTTCCTCGGGGACAAGGCGTCTCAGAGCCCCATATGGGGTGATGGGCGTTAAAATCGCCCAATAAGAGGAAGGGTGGTGGAAGCTGATCTATAAGATCAGCGACATCATTGATGTTCAGATGCTGGCCGGGTGGAAGATAAACATTACACACTGTTGCTATGACAGGCAGCGAGACGCGAACAGCTACAGCCTCTAGAGGGGTTCGTAATGGAACCTCTTCGCTGTAGCTATCAGAACGTACAAAAATGCCAACGCCTCCGGAAGCCCGGTGAGCATAGTATCGTTCTGTCGAGTATAGTTTGAAATTCCTCAAGACCGTATGATGACCAGGTCTGAAATTGGTCTCCTGAATACAGACTATACTCGCTGCGTACTCACTAATAAGCTGACGTAACTCAGCAAGATGCCTGTCATAACCATTACAATTCCACTGTAACAGTGTCATAGTGTGGACTGTAAAAGGAGTGTTAGGTTATGAGCGGAAAATGCTCGTTAGCCTAAACACTATCTAATTCTACATCCGTAGGTGTAGAGGACAGCGCGACATCCATCCCGTCATCAAAAGATGGCAGGGGTGCCGCCCAGAACTTCGACAAATTTCGGGCGCGAGGGGGTCCCCTACGAGGAGAGCGCGCAGGTTTGGGAGCAGGAGTGCCTCCTGGCGCAGACTCATACCCTCCAGATGGGGGGCATGACTTCTCCTTCGCAGGGGAAGGCCGAGAGCGCTCAGAACGGGCGCTCTTCTTCCCCTTCTTTTTTTCAGGTTTAGACGGGCTGGGAGATGGTTTCCCAGCCCTGGTCAACGAAGCCGCCTCCGCCGGCTGGGGCACGACTTTCGTCGACCTCCTAGGGGGGGGAGACTTAGTCTTCCCCCCTTGCTGTGCCGGCTGGCAACTGCCAGCCGGCACAGACTTCTGGTTGGTCGAAGGTGGGGTGGTCCCCCCCTTCGAGCTTTGACTATTTGCGACGTTGCTGGGAGCAGCAATAGTCGCCTTGGGCGCAGCGGTCTGGACAGGTGTCTTGGTCGTAAATGACGAACCTGGAAGACTCTGAGCTATCAAGCTATAGTCGAGTGTACGGGCAGGTGTATTCATAGAATGAAACTTACGGCGCGCTTCCTGGTAGGAAAGACCATCCAGGGTCTTGATCTCCTGGATCTTCTTCTCACTCAGGTATGTCGGACAATTCCGATCCCGAGGAGAATGAAAACCGGAGCAGTTAGTGCACTTGTATGGAGTTGTGCACTCCTCCGCGCCGTGAGCTACTCGTCCACATGTACCACATACAGCCTGATTCGAACAGCGAGATACCATATGTCCGAATCGCTGGCATTGATAGCATCGCATAGGAGGCGGGATGTACGGCCTCACATCGCAACGATAAGTGGTTACCTTGACTTTCTCTGGTAACACTGACAACTTGAAAGAGACAATGAAGGCACCAGTGGCAACGTCTTCACCGTTGACCTTGCGCGTAATGCGCCGGACGTGTGTCACGCCACGGTTCTTCATGTCTTCCATCAACTCGTCGTCAGTGTTCAAAATAAGGTCGCGGTGAAAGATGACTCCGCGAACCAGGTTCAAGGACTTATGCTCCTCCACTTTGACGGGGATTTCGCCAAAGTGCTCGCACTTAAGCAACTGATCAGCTTGCAGTGCTGTACGAGTCTTGAGAAGCAAACTACCGTTGCGCATTTTCTTAAGTTCCTCCAGTTCGCCATAGACGCCTTCGATGTGCCGACTAAAAAGGACCGACTTCACCAGCTTAAAATCGTTCCCATCGGTTCTGGTAGCGACCAGAAACCTAGGGAAGCTGGATCCCATTCCTTCACGCTGCGCATGTTCCCAGGGAGTTGAACCTCTCAGGGAAGCAAAAGTTAAAGACTTAGGTGGGCGACCACCTTGAGAGAGCAGACTTCGTTTGGAAGCCATGCCCGATAGCATCCTCCCCGAATGCCACCCACTCCGATCAGGGGTCTCTGTAGCCGAACCAAGCAGCCAAGGCAATACCCACCTGGTCATAGCAGGTACTGCCCGGGGTCCGATGTTGGACGATGCCTAATACGGCATGACTGAGGCAATGAGCACTAAGACTCCCTTCCTCCAGCCACCCGCAATAGCATGTACCCCATAGCGTTTACAGAGCACTAAATATAGAGAAAAAAATAAAAATAATTAATAATAATATGTCCTTCTGGCATTCGGCTGTGCGGGGACCTGCGTTGTCAGGCGGATACCACTGCCCGGGTACATGATACTCCCACCCGCCGCGTCCTGGGTGGTTGCTGGCATGGGCTTTCGAGCGTAGTCGCACACATAGGAGCTCCATCGCCGGGCAGCACGCACATCAAATTTTGAATGGTCTACATCTGACCCTCGGAAAAATAATAAAAAAATAAAGAGGGGACCATGGCCACATGACCCTTTAAGTCGCCTTCTACGACAGGCAGGGATTACCTATGGATGTATTCAGCCTCTCCCATCCACAGGAGGTCCATCACATTATACCAAACCGCAATCCATGTCCGCGCCAAGGTCGCCCCTTTTTGTCGCCTCTTACGACAGGCAGGGTTATACCGCGGGTGTATTCTGCATGTGTGTCCCCCACCCGCAGGGGGTAAATGACAGAATTAAAGCAGCATTTGTTGGTAAATCACATCAATACACAACACGTACGTATGTTAAGTGCTCAGAACTGGAGGCTGGTTTGATCCTCCCAGTTCCACCATCAGCTGTCAGAGGTGGCCTAGGTGTCACTGAAGAGGCATATTAGGGAAAGTGAAGTAGCTCTCCGTTGCTTTCCTCGTTGAGCCAAAAGTTGCTATTATATATCAGTCTGCCAAGCCCACTAAAATGAACGCACCGACTGACCCTATGAGCAATATTTTCACACCGTCCATCACATAGACTGGCTGCATAAGAAATGGCATTGCTAGCATCACTCATACCTCGGTCACTTTCATGTTAATACCAATATTCTTGGTCTGTTATAGGACATAATAAATTCTGCAGCTAACTGATTCCTGGTTGCCAACGTTTCGCCCCAGTGTGCTTAGTTGGGCTCACCAGTTGGTGAATAGCATACCTACCAAGACGCATGGCTAGTGCATACCGTGGAGGTCACTGCGTAGGCTACTGGAGCCACCGGCAGTGCCAATGCACTATGAGAGACTTTGTCTCATTTTCAAAAATTGATGCCTGCCAGGCCATCATGTTCCCTATGGGAATCGACATCTATATCACTTTCATGTTGTCAAAGCCAAGGATGAGACTGAGACAGGTTAATGGAAGTAACAAAATTGCTCTAGTCCATACCAGAAGACATTGTGCACTGAGAACACTAGGTCTTGCCAGCAAAGGCATATTACATGAAAAATACAAATTAACCAGGACAGTGAAATAACATGCTCTACAAATACACATTCACCAGCTATATTGTACTTTAAATATGGAATTAAAGGTATGTTTATAAGAACATCAGGTTATTTTCAATGACACTAATCGAGATTAGAGACAAACTTAACTGATACATTTAAAAAAGCTTTTCAATTTGTCGAGCACACAAGTTAAATATAGGCTAAATATTACACTATATGATACCTGTAAAAAACAAATTATTAAACAAAGAATGACATGCTTCATTCTTAAAAGAACATCAGATTCTATCAAGTCACATTCAATATTTTTAAATATTTGTTTACTTTGTCCAAACACCTATGAATTTGAAATCTGGAACTTACGTTAATAAAGTCGTGCCTTCTCCAGCTCCACCATACATTGTGAGGCGTCTGCAAAACTGTTACTCCTTCAATGGCTCAAATCCCAACAGCTACAAGTCCTCTGCTCTTTATTACATCTCTGTCCCACCTGGTCAGGTCAATGACTTGCTGCACTCCTCCTTCAGGTGCTTTACCTCTAGTATGTTCATAGTAATACTATTCATTGTAGTTGCTATCATTATTATTTCTTATATTACAATTATTTTTTTAAAACTACGCAAGGGTTCTTAATGAGCATTTAATGGTCTGCCTATTATACCAGAACATTTTTAATTAGAGAGTCCTTGTAAGATGTTATTTTTAGTGATAAATGATAATCAATTCAAGGATCATCTCAAGTGGCGAGGGCAGTACGTAAGTTCACAGAACCTACTATAGATAAGAATATCCTAACCCACATTCCAGGCGTTTAAGTCAGAGATTACCTCCTGTGGGGTTCGTTAAGCGCTAATGTAACAAGTGTGAATGAGTCAATACTGGAAAATAGGGCTTCCTTCTTAACAAATTAAACTGACACGTTATCTTCTGAAGACGATCATTTACTGCTAAGTTTCAACACTTTGCGTTGCTTAGCTTTTTGACTTGGTTCTGCATTTGCAGCATCACAGGTACTTCTCTTGAAATTTTTAGATTGAAGTTTCTTTGCCAGTTCTTTTGAGACACTTCTTTCCTCAAGGGCTTTACCATAATTATTGATGAAAACATTTCCTATCACATGAATGCACTTTTTAATCATTGTTTTCAACTTCATACCACACTGACACTCATCATCAAGGTTGCACACACTACTCTCAATTAACTGAAATCCTAACACTACCAGTGCCTCTCTTTGATTGTGTAACTTAAGAAATTCTGGTTCGTAACTGTCACTAATTAATGCCTGGAAAAGTCTGAAAATGTTACAACACAATGACATGACCATAGACGATGGACACTTCAAACCACCTCTGTTCACTAGATTAAAATACATCATCACTTCCCTGTCACTATCCACAAGTAATTCATTTTCACTCTGCAACATTTTAATGCAGTCATCACACTTTTTACACAATATTTCAATCACTTGCAAACTGGTGTAGCTAGCAATGCACACTAAAATCCGCAGTGTTTCAAGGGGAACCGTGATGTGAACTACTTCTTCTAATGCAGACTCTAATGCATCTAAATTATCAATAATTCCATCATGGCTATTGTTATGGACATTATGGGCAAAGTCTTTCAAAGAAAATTCACCAAGTTTTGCAGACCTCATCTTCAATACTCCTAACACTTTGAGCTTTCTTTCAGACTCAAGAATTTGTTCCACAGAAACATTATAAGTGCAACCACTCAATCTTCTGTAGGCACCAAATCTTCCCTCTAAACTGTCTGTCTGCAATTTGGCAGTAAGCACATAAGACCAGTGGTACTTCCTGAAAATATATTTACACAGTTCTACCACTGTGGTAAGAGTATGTGTCAAAGCAGTATACGTTTCACTTGTTAATCTTCCTTCTGTTTGTGACATGTGCCATATGTCTATGTATGTTTTTAAACATGTAAGGAATGAAAGTTTCTTGTCATCAGGCCCAATAATTGGACTGGCCTCTTCATTCCTGGTATATGTACCTTTCATGGGATGCTGTACATTACAGATTGACCACCACTTTTGAATTAATTTTACAAACTGGATTGTGCCATCAGAAACATCCACACCTTGACTTTTAAGCAATTCCAAAGCAGCAATATTCTTAGGATCAAAGATTTTTACTGCTAACGATACATTTTGTCTCTCTATTGGTGTTGGATACAGAGCCTTTCTAGATAAATTTGGAGCCATTTTTAACAACAATCTCTTCTCTGAGTGAAACAACTCTCTGAGGTCTGAAAATTTGGCCTCAGTAGTTGTAAATTTACAGACTGACTCTGTACCAACATCAACGTTCACCATTTCACTTAAAACAGCAAATGTCTCATCAACGTTTGGTATAATGAAGGTTTCATCTGATCTGTTCAACCAATTATTTCTAATGCACTTTAGAATATGTACACTGTCAAAAAGAAGAAACAAGGACTTACATGGATCTGCTGGATTTTGAATACAAGGTTTCAAGTTATTACTACCACATAAAAGTTCAAACATTTTCCTGTTGGTGCGATGGTTATCAGCAATCAAGCAGACAACATCAAAACCTAATTCAACCATGACGTTTAAAACCTTAAGTGTGAGATCATGCAGTGTTTCAGAGTTCATATTCTTCACCGGAAAAAGACCAATTACATCTTTATTACCAGAATGCAATGATGAAGCCATAAATACTTGCATGGTAGATGCTGCATCATACTCTGAACTATTTTCAGCCATTCCTACTAATTTACCAGCTTTATATGAGATTTTTGAGTTTACATGAACCTCGTCAAGCATTACTGACACAACCTTTTCATTCTCCTTCAAAAGTTTGCTTTTTTCTCTCAAAAAAGCTACCTGTGCAGGACGTATTCCTGGACTGCTGGGGCCTATTTTTGATAAAAACTGTCTTAAATATACACGATGAGGCAATGTCATTACATTTGTTTTACGCAAAAAATTGTATGCACCAGGGTACGAATAAGAGAAAGTCGCAGCCCATATCAGTAGTTCTGGGGAGTATCGTATTTGATTGTTTATAGAGAGCTCTAATTGTTCCAAGACAAATTGTATTTTACTAGTTCTCTCTTTACTAAACTCACAGTCTAACTCAAGTGCATTTTTCACAAGCTTCATCAAAAAAGAAAGTTTATCAGTGAAACCAATATTATCATCAGAATAACTTGCGAGGTGACTTACCAAAGTGTCAAACTTTGTCCATCTGTCACACTTCAGGTCTTCACAACCATCAGATTTCAATATAAATCTAAAATGCTCTGTCGGCAAACACACATTTTTGTAAAACACTTGAACTGTAAAAGAACTGGAAACCTTAAAGCTCACTGAAATGAATGGAACGTTAGTAAATGACTCATCATCCACCTTCACAAACAACACGTAATCTTCCTTCACTATTGCAGTGAATGGTTTAACACATTTTTTCTCGACTTCACAGATGAATGTGTTAAAATCAGTAATTTTGTCATTTTCGCACCACTTATTAAAATTCTCCTCATCTCTCCTAATAAGCTCTTGGACCCTGTCTTCGGGATTTGTCCTTTGTTTTGAAACACTAACAGTGTGATAAGAGGGCTGATTAGGAAATATAGTGGGGTATGCATCAGAAGTCAGTTTTGGTATTTTTCTGGGCACTCTAATGGGATCACCGTTGAGCACAGGAAAAACATCTTCACTTATAATAAACTTAGGGTCAAAATGTTTAATGCATACCGAAGTATTATCAGTAACCTCAAAATGGTCACGATGAATATTCCTAACCCATTTGTCTCGTAAAACTTTGTCCTTAGGAAACCTAAAAGTTGTAGTATTGGAAGACCCATAATTTGATCGACAACCAGGCACAGAACATTTACGACCCATTGTACTTATCTAACACATTTATACACTCCACCAGACCAAACTCACCGAAGCAGCAGCAAATAATATACGGCACTAATAACCTCTAAAATACTAAAACTAATTCCACTCCACCAGATCAAACTCACTGAATCACCAACACATTACATACGGCCGTAATAACCTCTGAATACAACTAAAAACATCACTAGCACTTTAAAAAATAACTAGATAACAAATAAAAGGACACTGAAACATTACTTAACACACAAACATATTTGGTGGATAATTAATTTGCGAATTCCAGTAGCAAGATAACCTCAACGAACTAGACACGTGCTGAGCTTACACCAAACTGAATGTAAACATGGCCCTACATGCCGGATACGCGTAGCCCAATGCGGCGGCCATTTTGTGACGTATCGATATGTGCCTTCAGGTCTGATAATATTGTAGTTGGTCTTGGTTCATCCATTTGACAGCTGAAGAGAGACTAGCACCTCTAGCGGCGAGGTAGAGGCAACTTGCTAGCAGACAACAGGGAACGAATTACCACTACAGTCTAAAATGGTCATAACTCCTGTACGATTCATGCAAATAATGTCCTGACAAGGTTACTGTAATCCTTATGAAATAGTGGAGGAGGTCAAACAATTTATTTCGATGAGGAGTTCCAGGATAATACCGAAATATTTAACCTTAAGGAGTTTTTTTTACCGCGGACTATAACATATAATCGCTTCTACAGGGCAACCGGTTGGAAATAGGTATATGCCATCGCGGAGTTATTTGTAGAGGTTTCTATGCTCTATAATTCGTACGCTTACACTTGGGGTCTGTCGTTGACGGTACACGCAGCGTAAGCCAAGAAAGCAAATGACCGACCGACCGACATGGAACCTGCCAAGTTGGGCTAAGAAGGCCAACGCTCTACCATCTGCGTTGCTACTCAGGCCGGCTATTATTAACCGACAACAAACAAAAAAAACCTCGGCTACTTCGGTTCGCGCAGCTTGTTTCGGCTCATCCTGATGTTACCCGACGAATCAAGGACAAGCACACGAGCAGCTGGCTGAAAGGACGGCTATCAAGCTGGCGTTAACACATACTGCAAGTAGCTGCAGTCAGGCTCTTCGATTGAGGTTATTCTTTCATTAAAGCCGGAAACGCAATGCAATTAAAAGAACGAAAGTAAATGTAAAGTGGCCAAAAGTATTAAACATTAAGTTAAATGGAACAACTTATAATACCCAAGCTGTAAACCACATTAAAAAAAATAAAAATATACTGTTCCAATAAGCGTACACACAGAGTACATAATATAAACAACACAAAATAACCGTCGAAGACACTCTCTGCTACAGTCAAGTATCTTTTCCGATTTTAACATACGCTTCAATTTGTCCAGTGTAGGTACAGTTTTTTTCATCACGTAAAATTCGCTTATTTTCCGATGTATCACATCTTTTGTGAAGTCGTCTGTTTCGATCCTTTTCTTGTGGACTGTTTTCTTGCCATCAGGTGTAGAAAAATGCAAACGACCCTTGCCCATAGACGTCTTCCCTTCCGCTAAAATACGTTTCACCAGTGACTTTGAATCCCTGTTGTTTCACGTGTTGAAGCTACTACATTATAATTCAGTTTATGAACTGTTTTCTGTTCTTGTAAGTGAGCAGCTACGTTATATACTATTTCTCTGGCTTATCCCCTTACAGGCCGTCCAGATTTGCTACCAGACTTCGAAATAGCAGCCATAACTATTGTGCATTCAAATGACACTCTCAGTAGAATAACATAGTACATAACACTATATAGTTGAAAGACTGGGCTGCCGTCAATTATTTCGCTGCTGAACGGCTTTAGGTGTGTGTGTTTTGGCATACCAGTAGCGCAACTGCCGATACTTGTAATTCTGTTTTTTTACACAGTCAAGAATTTAGTTTATTCACCTGGTTTATGTGCTCCGTAATGAGTAATGACCCTTGAAGGTCGCTAGGTAACACTGTTCAACACTATATACATAAAACATTTACCAATACAGTACACGCTACACGCGAAGGAATTATAGGACTACAATTACTACAACTAAAGAAAGAAATGTGAATAAAACTGACAAAACAACAAGAGCGCTAAAACGGATACAGAAGTGACAGCGAAACTCTTGTGTAACCGCGCTTCACAGTGTGCACAGTACGGTGGTCAGACAGCATGTGACCCCCTCCACTACTCCGTATGATGTCAGACATCCACTCGGAGAGAATGCACAGGGAAGTGAGCTTTGCGCAGGTTCTTTTGTTAGTTGCAGGGTAATACTAATAGCACATAATAATAAATTATTCACTACGTCAACAGTGTTCGTGTTCTCAGTATCTAAAGCGGATCCACTGTACTGATTAAAATGCAGTCAACATATGGAAACGCGTGTGGTGCTATAAATTGCTCCAATAACCGGAAGAATTCACCGGGATTGTCTTTCTTTAGATTTCCTAAAGATCCAGACAGGTAAGTCTAAGCAACTGCATGTGAATTTTATTATTATGAAGCTAATTGTGATTGTCAATAACCATAGGTTACCTACACAAATACATAACTTGTATATTCTTACTTTCAGGAGCAGAAAATGACTAATAAATAGTAGAAGAGATGATCTTTCTACTAAGGATGTGCAGTATTCATATGAAAATATAAGATTATGTTCCCTTCACTTTGAAGATATCTAGTTTATGAACGCTGAGAAGAAGAAACTGGTGTGGAATGCAATTCCTACTGTATTTGATGTGCCCAACAAACCACCTCGGACAACACTGAAAAGGAAACTTCCGACAAGAGTTGATGCACCGATTTCCAAAAAACGTAAAGTACCGAAGTGTATAGATAGTGTTGATCCCGTTCCTACATGCAGCACAGACGGTCCATCTACATACCCAACAGGTAGGCCTAATATAGCAGAAATTCCAGAAGTTGGATTAAATAAATTGTATAAAATAATTGATAATTTACGTCGACAGTGTAAAATTAAGTCAGCAGAAATTGTGCGTTTACGGCGAAAGTGTAGAGAACTTAAAAAGTGTTCGTGTGTTCGTAATTGCAAACAGATCGTAAGTAAATTAGGTCGCAAGAAAGCCGTGGAGGCAGATAAACAAAAACTTAAGTATATAGCGTCTAAATACATGACAAAGGAAGCTGTTAATCTGATTGAGAGTCAAATTAAAGAAACTGACAGAAGTAAATTAGGTACAAGATGGAACGACGACATTAAATTATTTGCTCTAAGAAATCTGTATTACAGTCCACAGACAAATTTTTATCTCAGTATTTTCAACTGCCATCAGTGCGTACCCCACAAAAATATGCAGAGGGAATCAGGCTTCAATGTGGAATAAATGAAAATTTGTTTCAACTTTTAAAAGAAAAAGTTCGAACCCTTCCTGAGCATGCCAAGATTGTGAATCTGTCAATTGATGAAATGTCCAGTATGTGTAATATGTCATATGATACTGCTAGTGATCGTTTTGAGGATTTAGGCTATAAGCGTACAGCAAAAGTAGCAAACAGTGTACTTGTATTTCATTTGAATGGTCTATTCTTTAATTTCAGTCAGACATTAGCATATTTTTTTACATGCAATGGAGTGAAGCCTGGTGAACTTAAAGAAATATTCTTTTGCGTTGTTGGTAAACTAAAAGAAATTGGGCTGCAAAACTTGTGTTTGTGAACAAGGTTCAAATTTCATGGAATTGAGAAATAGTATGGGGATTACTGCAGCACATCCTTACTTTGTTACTGACGAAGAAAAAATTGTCTTCTTTTACGATAGTCCTCATTTGGTAAAAAGTATACGTAATAATTTGTTTAAATATGATATTGTGTATAAGCACGAAAGTAAGGAACTAAAAACTGCTACTTGGAATTTTATTTCAAAATTGTATTAAAGTGATTGCAAAAGACAGTTTAAATTGGCCCCTAAAGTAACAAAAAATCTGTCAAACTGCCAGCATTTTCAAAAATGAAAGTAAGCTCTGCTGCTCAGGTTTTAAGCCGTACAGTTGCTGTAGCAATAGATACTCTTGTAGCTAGTGGTGAGTTTCCATCTTCGGTTGTACGTACTTCACAGTTTTGTCAAAATATGAATGACCTATTTGATATATTTAATTGCTGTAATTTGAAGGGACCTGTAAAATTAAGAAATGCCATAACAGCTATATCAGATCATCTAACAGAGCTGTCTGGTCTTAAAGAATGGATTGAATCATGGCAGTTTATAGATTGCAATGGTAAGAATTGCACAAAGAGAGTGAAATGTGTGAGTGGATGGAAAATGAATATTGTTGCTCTTGAACTGCTTCATGCTGAACTGGTAGCGGGTACGGATAAATATCTAATGATGAGAAAAATTATCTAGACCATCTTGATTAATTTTTCTCACTTATGCGCCATAAAGGAGGATTTTGTAACGATCCATCCCCAAGGCAGTTTATGTCTGCTTTCAATAATTCTGTATTATGTAAACTTTTCAGTTGTATCAATAATGTAAGTAGTAACTGTGAAGTTGTTGACTGGAGTCAACTTAGACATGAAGCATGAAAAAACATTAAGTTTTCCAGTTCATTTTGTAACAATAATGATCAGCATGTAGAACCTGTACTTTCAATGCAAAATATGTGCTTGCCAAGAAACCTGGCTGAAGAGAATAGTATGCGGTATGTGTTTGGATTTTTAGTGAAGAAGTTACTTAGGAAACATAGCTGTGTGGCATGTAAATCAGCTCTAACTGAAAGTAATGGACTTCTTGATGATAGTAATAAGATTTATAGTAATTTCGAGAGTTATGATTCTGTAAGTGAAGATGAAGGATTAACTGTGTGTAGCAAATAAGCATATGCATTCCTAGAAAAATTTGAAAATAAGTTCCTAGTTTATTTTCAAGAGTATGCTCATAGAGTGAAGTGTGGAGAGTCATTGGTAGAATTACTGATAAAAGTAACAGAATTCCCAGCTGAATGTTGTGAAGGGACTAAATTAATTGTTTTGAAGATATGTCTAACAGTAAGGTTGTTTTATATACTTAAATTTAACAATGAAGAAATGATGCAGACAAAGCGTAGACATACTAAGGGCCTGTACTACGACAGCCAGATAAAAGTGCGGTATAAATTTATTTGGCAGTTTGGACATTTATCTGGAAGTTCGGTTGAAACCGCGTACTACGACTTTCGTTTATGTGCAATCTGGGAAAATATTCTCGAGTATAGCTATGCCGAAGTTGGAGAGGCTGTTAAAGGCTCGCTCCCACCTAGTGGAATCGAACCGAACACCCAAAATTTCCACTCAACCGCTCACATCTAGCGGAACAGAATCGAACGGGATTCTACGGGAAACTTCAGGCTTGCAATGGAAGGCCTGATAGAAGGAGTGAGGAGGCAGAGATCGGAGAATTTTCTGGGTGCATGAAATTAACAAGAGAGCCGAAAGAAGACTATTCAAACTTCTTTGAATGTTTATTGCGCGATGAAGCTAAGTCTCGACGGTACCTCAGAATTATTGCATTGCAATTTCAATAACTATTTCAGATAGCAGAATTTAACAGAAAAGTTCAATTTTACAGGAGGAAATGCTACCTCAGATGCAATGGGAGTCCGCGATCATTTTTGAAACAACTTTAATATACCAGATTGTGTTCTGTGGTAGGATGAAATCATTAATCGAGGTACCTTCACCATTATTTTTTTACAATCTGCTTTGCGTCGTACCGACACAGATAGGTCTTACGGCGACGATGGGGTAGGAAAGGGCTAGGACCGTGGCTTAATTAAGGTACGGGCCGAGCATTTGCCTGGTGTGAAAAATGGGGAAACCACGGAAAACCATTTTCGGGGCTGCCGACAGTGGTTTACGAACTCACTATCTCCCGAATGAAAACTCACATCTACGCCACCCTAACCGCACGGCCAACTCTCTGTAACATTAATTAAAGACAGTGAAGTGTAGTAATTGTCCACAACAGAGCAATTTAGTATACAGTAGCCTACTTTTTGTTAGGAACACATATACGACAGTTTGAAACCTAGGGAATGCGACTTAGAAATCGTTCACTGTAAATATAATAAACTCTTAAATATAAATCCCATATGGGATGTGGTATTAATTATCGTACTGATATACCGTATGTGGACTCCAGCATAACATGATTTTGTGAGGAAGTCAACAAAAATTATGAAATAAATTGTATATAGACTACAGTAACCTACCACAAAATTTAATATTCTAGTAAGTTTGGTTTTTCATAGCCTTGCTTATTTCCTCCAAGGCATTATTTTTACGTTGTTGTAGTAATGCTCGTGGGTCTTGTAGTAGAGGAAATGATATTTTTGAATTAAACTGGTATTTCCGTGTCTTGTATTAATAAATTAAATTAACTAACACAAAATAGAACGTTTCCGACCGTATCCAAGAAACACTGACTTTCCAGCTGAAGGTGATACACATTTGCCGCCAAATGTTCGTCCGAAAGATCTTGACCCGACCGTCTACGAAGTTGCACGAATCTTGATAATTCTGTTCGATTCCACTCCGCTAGTCGAAAAATATTCTTGGCAGAGAATCCTGTTCCGTCCGGTTCGATTCGATTCGACTCGTGGCGATCGCCAGCTCTATCTCCCATTTAAACACATGTTAAAAACAAATTTTGTTCGGTTCGATTCGATTCCATTCCTCTAGGTGGGAGCGGGCCTTAACGCTCTTATCTGGGACTTCGCTCTTATCGGGGACGCTACTGTAAAGAATCCAGTTCAGTCAGGAACGACACATCTCTACTTCAAATGGCAAGACATCATCAGCTATGATCCTTCATCAAACGAAAAATCTATGGGTTCCCCTTCAGATTCCTCATCGGAAATGTCATTTATGGCATCAATAATATTTTCTTCAGTAGTAAGTCGTTGACGTGAGGCCACTGTCACCTACAACTATTCACACACTATCTACACACCGATACGGCAAAACTAACAACCTATTGTACAACAAAGCGTGAGTAGTGTCCTTACCGCACGATTGTTCCGATGTGACTAAACGGTTTCGCACCTCTCCCTTCCTCCGCAGCCAATGCGATGTTGCGGCTTGGGCACAGTACATATGCTTGGAGAATTCCGGTGACACGGACTAAAAGTTTCAGAGGCTAAATGGAAGAACAGATGCTAAACATAATTATCAATGACGGGTCAAATACACCCAGCCGCAGTTCTCGGTATATCTGGATTTTTTAAACAGGGGGTTGCCCCCTGAAAACTAAAATTATGTGTGGTTGTTTAGGTCCCTTATATATGAAAAGTCATAAAAATCTAGCACTCCAGGTAGAGACACAAAGAAGATAGGGAAGAAAGAACTAAGCCGCGGTCCTAGTGTTAATATACCGGAATTAGCTACATCACAGCTGTCCGTAGCTCTTCCACCATAGCATTTGGATATAAAAGAAATGTAACCTGATGCAGTAGTGGAAACAAGAAATTTTACTGTAAATGAATTCTTATAATGAGGAAACATTGAAATTCTTTGACGAAACAGGGCACATCACTGCAATCTATAATGGATGTGCAATTTTCATAGTGTTTTTTAAAAGCATTAGGCATTGTGCTTTTTATAGTGGATCGTTGTGGCCAGAAAATCCACTCCTTTGTTTTCTCAAAAATATGATGGAGAGCGAATTTTAAAAAAGCAGATGCTGTAGTCGTAGGACAAAAATTACGCCTAGAGCGGTGAAACTAATACCGTGTTTACATTTCATTCGCAATAGAAGCAGCACGTTTTCTTTAGTAAATGTACAATTCTGATGAACAGAGGATAACAGGATATGAAACACTGCAAACTTAACACCTGCTATTTCAAGAAGATTCTGTTCGTTGTCTTTCACTGACCTGTATCCTTGAAATGTATGGTGTCAACGAAGTCCACGTGAATACCACAATCTGTTTATTAGTGGCAGCTGGTGGTATCTGAAGCTGGGTTTTGCACCAAAATTTTCAATGTTGCAATTTTAAATGAGAATCTTGTACACATAACAAGAATCCCTAGTATCCGTATGTAATGAACTGCATTCATATTAAAAATGAAATATATCCAGCAATTAAAACACAATAAATAAGAGTATGTCTGTTAGGTCATCAGTCCAGGGGGAATTACAGTTATTCTTACCTCACGTGAATTGAAAATTCACCCTCCTGTTTTTCATTGATGCAAACTTGTCAGTCACCCGTTGATTGAAGTCTGCGATTTCCATCACCAGATGTCTTTCTATAGAAAGCATTCCCAAGACCAATAATCTTTCCTGGGTCATAGAGTTCCTTAAGAAAGATTTTATTCTATTCAAAGTACAAAAACATATTTCTGCTTCGACAGACGTCATAGGGATTGTAAGAATTAACTTCAGCAGTTTCAAGCACTCAGTTCAGTGAACGTCCTCTCTAGGTTGTTGGTTAATATAAACTCTGCTAGATTAACAGCACCCGACAATGATCTGAATTCTTGTGCTAAATAGATGGACGATAGTTCATGGCGTAGTTTCAGTTTGTCCAAAAACGTATACTCTCTTTTTTTATTCTTTGCTAGTGGCTTTACGTCGCACGACACAGATAGGTCTTATGGCGACGATGGGATACGAAAGGCCTAGGAGTGGGAAGGAAGCGGCCGTGGCTTTAATTAAGGTGTGAAAATGGGAAACCACCGAAAACCATATTCAGGGCTGCCGACAGTGGGATTGGAACCCACTATCTCCCGGATGCAAGCTCACAGCCGCGCGCCCCTAACCGCACGGCCAACTCGGCCGGTCGTGTACACTCTTTGTTGAAACTAAACTATACAAACACCGGTAACTTTGTGACGAACTCTTACTCACAATTTAGAATCCATCAGTTATAATCAGAGACGAGAATTATAGGCACTAAAAACAGTTAAAATAGGCAGGCAATTAGGCTCTTAAATTAGACAAAATAGGCATTTAAATAGGCACTAACGTGTAAAATAGGCAACAAAATAGGCAACAAAATAGGCATGAAAAATTTGCCTATAATTTAATAACACACACAATTACTATAAACGGAATATACAAGTAACGTTTCAATGTTTTCCGGTAACAATCTTGTTCTCCTCTCATGCGTAGTGTTTTTGTACTGAGAGAAAGATCTCTCAACATCACATGAAGTGATTGGACAAAACTTCAGTGAAGTCACTTCATCTGGTTTTATTTCGCTGACAGCGGATGCCTTCCCAGAGGTTCGGACAAAACTTCCCCTGACTTCTTCCACAATCCTAAAGGACTCCACCAGGGACATGACACTCTTCTCCAACCTGGTGATTGCTCCCGGCAGCTTGTTGAAATCTGAAGATGCTCCGGTTTACGCAGGGGCATATTAGCTCCCAACATTGCAGTGCATAGGTCTAAAGAATATGGTTGTTGGTCGCTGCCCAAAGTGGACTGGTAGAAAGGCTGCGTTGATACAGATTTCTTTACTCGTATCAGATGCATCGCAGTATTTCTAAGTTCATCTATGTGGTATTTTTCTCACATTTGATCTGAAAAATAATAAAATTGACATAAATTACATTGTCCCTATATCTTAAATTTCTAACGATGAGCTAATTGCCAATAATGCTTAGTATGTATCATGCATTTTTTTCATAAAAAAGACTATAAGAGGTGATGTTTCTAGAAGTACAAAACAAAGTAGGAAAAAGGGAATTAGTAATTTACATGGAAATATGTCTTCAAGGATTTTCAGTTATAATTTGGCAGTATCGTGTCGAGTTCACCGGGTGAAAGATTTATAATTAAAAAGACGTGAAATGATACCGGAGTAGCGTAGAGGAGAGATCCGTCCTTTATGCTTGCCAAGGACCCACCAAGCTCGCCCTAGCAGTATTCTTACTTATATAGAAGAATGAAAGCACAACTTAGACACTACAGCACAGTGGTAAAGCTTCAGAGAGCCTGACAATGAATAAAAAGACTGAGCTTCAAGATCTCGAAAAAAAAAAAAAAGGAGAGGAGAATCTTAACGAAAATTTTTTGGACCACAGAAAAATGCTGATGGGGATTGGAGGAATAGAAAAAATGATGATCTCTACAAATACACCGAAAACATCACTGTCACCATGCAAAAGCGAAGGCTAAAATTCAGTAGCCATCTAGGAAGAATGGATGAGAAACGGCTAACTAAGAAAATATTCAAGTACATCACTGGACTAAAAGCTTCGACGAAGTGGGTAGAAGAGGTAAAAAAAAAAAAAGATGCAATAGAAAGTGGAATTACAATGGATATGATTCACAACAGAAAAGAATTTAGAAGCCGAGTGTACAGCATCAAAACATTCTAGGAGAAACCACCAAAATGTAGACCCAAATTGGTCATATCTGAGAAAAAATGGACGATTAGGAGTGAAAGGATGAAGAGGTTCTGGGAGGAGAATAGTAAGAATAAGAAGAAGAAGAGAAAGCCTTCGGTTCCATGGGGTCCATAGGCGGCTAAATTCGGAAACAAGAAGAAGAAGAAGAAGAAAAAGAAGAGAGAAAACGGAGGCACTTCAAATCTCAGATTTGTGAACATTTTATTTCTATTCACTAGCATTGGTCAGCCAGGTCAGGTATCATGAAGACTATTTTCTGTGTTGCCTGCAATAAATACTCCATCGTGTGTGCCCACAAGGCCGCCATCCTCGTTGAAAATTAGAAACCGCGTCATTTGAAATTTTCGTGACATGCGCCCATAACCTTATTTTTTTCACAATTTAGTAAGACTCTAGAGCAGGGATGGCGAACCTATGCCACGCGTGTCATTAGGTGACACGCGAACACGATTTCGGTGGCACACCACATGCACATATTAAAATTTTTATGTACGTTTCAGGTTTAAGAAATAAATACCGAATATCTAAATTCTGGTCCCATTCGAACGTGCATTATGGCAACACTACAACACCCCTGGGTCCGGAAGTCAAGTGAATTAGTAAAGTTTGGCTTGTGTGTGGTTGCCAGCATCGCGTAATTATTCTTAGTGAGTAACTGTTTATTTTTGTGAATTTTGTGAGACAAATAGTTGCCAAGAAATTATCCCAATATCGAGATATGGAAAAAGTATTGCACTTTACTTCAAAACCAATATTGCACAAATGAGTCTTTTTTGAGTGGTTCGATATTGACAGTTTAGAAATGGAATTGACTGAATTTTAAGAAAGCATGTGTGGGTGAAAAAGTTCGCACAACTTGATGAAGCATTAGTGAAAATCGAGTGTGCTGTGGATGGTGAATACTCTCTCCAGAAGCCGGAGAACTTAATACTTGAACAGTCTCCCACAAATGTTTTCGGCCATGAAGAAACTTGCTACAGCGCTACTTACTTTGTTTGGGTCATCATACGCCTGCAAGCAAATATTTTCTACAGTGAAGGTTGTGAAAACAAGTTATGACCCTAACATAAATGACGAAACTACTAAGTATTTTTGCGGTATTCGCAAAATACGACCATGAAAATGCTATCACATGTATTTGGTATTTGGAATGAGGAATGGAAGTCGGCGGTGGCGGTGGTGAGTAGGGGCGGGGGTTGTATCCATTACAAACGAAAATAACAAGTGGCACAGTAAAGAGTTGAGAATAATAATCCAGACCTAAAATGGCACACTAGTTGGAAAAGGTTCGCCATCCCTGCTCTAGAGGCTTGTTAACCTGGGAGCTTACGCCCCTCAGACTCTCTTTCCTTCCCCCCCCCCCCCCCCTCCCCCCGACAAGCACAACTGTTACTAACCGGACCTCACCAATCCAGATCAACGGTCTTTTCGCTAGCCTGGTCTTGTAAAAATAGTCTTGGCAACCTTGTAAAACACGCTGTGGCCTCGTCCTAGGCGGGCTACATTGGATCTGCACACGGCCTTGACCATATTGCTTGCCTTATCGGTCACACATGCAGCAATTGTTTCGCTTATACCACATTCTGTCACGATTCCCTTGAGTTCAGATGCTATATTCTCTGAAGAATGATTCCCACAAATTTACTGCACGACAGTAAGAAAGACTGCAGAATGCAGTGTTCATCTATAAAATGTACTGTGATGGCGAGATAGTTTTCATTCTTTACGGATGTCCATCCATCTGTGGTTATACAAATGCATGAGGCTTCCTCTGAGAGGGAGGATCGGGTTTTATCAGCTGTTTCATCATACATGGCATTTAGCATGGAATAACAAAAGCGTTTTTCTGCTAGAAAGTTCATAATTTGGAATGATCATATTGAAAAATTATCTGAATTCTCTTCCCTCAACTACGCTAAATGGAAGTTATTCTTTAACTATTACCTTAAACATTTGCACATCAATTTGTTTACGTTTGTGTGAATAGACAGGTTTTGTTGCATACCCGGTAATTTTGGTCTGTATTGGGTTCAGTGTAGAGGTTGAAGCCACAACACGCTCTTGTTGAGTTGGAGCAACTGAACTGGCAGCAGACGCAGAAGCCACAATACACTCGGTTCCAGGAGGTCGTTCAGAATCATCTCCAGCTCCTTTTAGTGGGTTTAAACGACTTTCATTTGGATTTATAGCAGGATGTTTGAGCCGCAAATGCCTTTAATCGAAAGTATTAACGAACAAACATTGCACTTTACTTCATCGTTCTCTGATCGTACGAAATAATCCCACACCGGACTTCTTAAATTTGCCATGATACACTTACGACACTCACAGGCGGAAAGATGCTTCACTCTCACTGAAATTCATGAACTGTCCTTAGTACTGAATGAGAGTAAACAGTATCAATTTCGAAGCACGGGGAATCCCTTCTGAAGTTTCCACCAATAGCAATCTGTAGAAGTTCAAACCAATAGCAGCTCCGGCATTGGTCACTTGAATACGCTCTATGGATGCAGGCCTGAAGTAGGGGTGCCAGACTGGGCGAAAGGTCGTGTATCGGCCTACCTATTCAGGAATCCAGTTCGGGACTAATGACAAAGTTTTGTCACTTTCATTAGAAAAAAATGCTAGTCACTCTAATACATTCGAAGGTTTCCGGCGACGCAGGATGGGAAAGATCTGGGATTAGGAAGGTAGCAGCCATGGCCTTAATTAAGGTACAGTCCCAGCATTTCCTGGTGTGAAAAAGGAGAAACTACGGAAAACCATCTTAACGGCTGCCGACGGTGGGATTCGAGCCCACCATCCCCCGATTGCAAGCGCATAGCTCAGTCGTTTTTGAAAATATGTATTTTTCTATGAGCAGAGGATTTTTTAAAATCGTCATATTTTGTATAGGCTACCCGAGATATACAGTAGCCCACTAGTTTTCTGATTCAACATACTGTTGGTTAAGTTATTGCGTCAGTCGGCTCACTTACTGTCCACATATTATTGAAGTCTTGTGGAACGATGTGACATACGAACTGAGAGGATACTGAGTCGTTCTTCCCAATATAAAACAGGTACTTTTGAGTGGTCATGAGCATGACTCATAGTCATAGGGCAGGCTAGAGTCGAGTTTAATTGTCAAATGTCAACTAAGTTATAATTAGGGCCCGGATTTTTAGGTTCTTAAAAACCACGTTTTAGTTTTTTAATAGCTCAAAATAGTTTTTTTAAGTTTTTATCCTCTTGAAATAGTTTTTAATGATCATTTCAATCATTATTAAAGTTATACTATTCATTCCAATTTTTTGTACTTTATTGTAACCTTCACGCCTCTCTAGTACAAAACTATACCACTCATTTCAAAATATGGGACAGAATGGCTTAATGAAAGCACTTCAAACACATCATACCAACTGAAATTAAAAATAACAAAGAATATTTATGCGCAAATACAATAAATGGTTCATGTAGGTTAAATTTTTGTCACTTCCAGTGCATCAAAAAACTTTGTTAATAAACTTAACCATGATAGGTTAATATTGTGTTTGGTCCGTATTGACTAGTCTAAATGCCAGCCGGCAAAGAAATTGTTTAATAGATTTAGAATTTTTACCACTGAGGAAGGGAATGGTTGAGATTTCCCGAAACATGTTTGGTTTAATAAATAGTTTTTCTTTCATTTAATTAGTGTATTGATGAAGGCGGATTAAATAAACTATTTTAAATAGTTATATTATACATTCAAGAAACATTTTCAGAAGCATATAACACAGTTTTCACTTGCTGTTACATTGTACTACTAAATGCATTTCCAGATTTTTCAGAGTAAAACTTTTTCGGTTATCTCTCAAAATATTCTTATAGCAGGAAAATGTACGCTCCACACAACAAGAAGTCATTGGAGCAAGCGTCATTGAAGCAATAGCTCTCGGTCGCCATGGTACCTCGTCAGTAATTTCTTCTCCCTGAAGTACTGTATTGCAGACACACTGTTCATTGTTGAAAATCCAGGGTTCCGCTGTAGAATTTTGGTGAGCTTGAGTGAATAGGCTGCACCCACTGGCCCTGGTATTTCCTTCTTCGAAATGGAGTCCACAACTTCTATTGCATCTTTTAATGGCAAGGATGCCGATTCAACGCGCTCAATAGCTGCAGGAAGATCAGCAAAGTGTGCCCTAATGAAGGCAAGTGAAACAGCGTTCTTGTTCGTGACAGTTGTTTTAGCCTTCGCTATGCAGAGTGCATCATCGACATCGAAAGAATTTATAACATTTGTAATGTCTTCAAAGTGATTGGCGTAGTATAGGGCTGCATTGAGCCATGTCCTCCAATGAGTGATGATGGGTTTGGGAGGAAGAGGAGGTTGAGGCAACATTTCCTTGAATGTGAGAATGCAGCTAGGAGCTTTAAGAAACAACTTTCTCACAGAAGAAACAATACTGTTTACTCATGGAAAATTGTTTCTAACCTCTTCAGCCAATCTGTGTAAGCTATGGGCTATGAAAGTTACATGCAGCATGTTAGGGTAGAAACTCTTCAAAACTTCACCAGCTTTGATCATATATGCCGCACTATCACTCAAAAGAAGTAAAAACTTGCCATCCTGTTTTTCTCTTGGCCAAAGAATGCGAAGAGCATCTCGCACTGTGCAAGCTATGATCAGCGAATTCCACGGCACGTTTGCGGAAACCAGCACTTCACATAAACGGATATTACCGAGCTCGATAGCTGCAGTCACTTAAGTGCGGACAGTATCCAGTAATCGGGGAATAGTGGGTTCAAACCCCACTCTCGGCAGCCCTGAAGATAATTTTTCCGTGGTTTCCCATTTTCAGACCAGGCAAATGCCGGGGCTGTACCTTAATTAAGGGACGGCCGCTTCCTTTCAATTCCTAGGCCTTTCCTATCCCATCGTCGCCGTAAGACATATCTGTGTCGGTGCGACGTAAAGCAAATAGCAAAAAAACAGACTTGAGAAAATATAATTTTGCCATCTGTAGTAAAGTTCGGATCGTTACCAATCCACTGGCGAATCAACGAACTTCGAGATGACTTGCCTTTAGGCATCGCGACTTCTGAGATGCGTAAGCTTGATTGATGATTGATGCTTGTTGTTTTAAGGGGCCAAACATCGAAGGTCATCGGCCCCTAATGGAACGAAATGAATGACATGAGACATGAAGTTAAAATTTTAAAAAGTATCCACTGACTAGAGTTAAAAAAGAATGGTGATGAAGAAAAATGGGGGTGAGATTAAAACAGTCAGTGGATCTAATACGCAATGCCTTATGTTCTATTAAAATAAGAGAAAGTACAGGAAATTGAAGGAATAAGGCATTGCCCAGTAATACAGATATTAACACATAATTTACGTTAGACGTTCAAATAACACATTAAAATGCGCAACACAAAATAAAATGAAGTCAATGAAATAAAAGCGCAACTGACATAAACAACACTAGGACAAAGGACAACATCACACACGATAAAACAGACCGCTATCCCTCATAAAGCAGATGACGAGGTCTGCTGACTGCTCGTCATCGCGCAAGATAAGGGAGATAGTACTCGGAAGGTTAATACTACGGCGCAGATCGACCAGGTCCACGCACTCCGTAAGGATGTGTACCACGGTAAGATGGTCGCCGCAGGTACACACCGGAGGGGGTTCTCCTTTCAGTAGATGGGAGTGCGTCAAGATACCGTGGCCGATCCGAAGGCGACATAATACCACGGCTTCCCTCCGCGAAGCCCGCAGGGAAGTCCTCCATACCTTCGTTGTTCCTTTTATCGCTCTCAGCTTATTGGGAAGTGGGATGGCCTGCCACTCCATCTCCCAATGAGACATAACCAGATGTCTCAGCTGAGAGCGAATATCACTTGCTGGAACCTTGAAAGGCAACGGGGGCAGTGTAACTGCCTCCTTGGCAGCCTCATCTGCTAACTCGTTTCCCTCTATGCCCATGTGGCTGGGGAGCCACACAAACGTAATTCTGGTGCCGGCATCCGAACACCCGGCCAGCAGGTCCTGGATCCGCTGCACCAGAGGGTGTCGAGGGAAACAGGTATCAATAGACTGAAGCGAACTCAAGGAGTCAGAACACACAAGAAAGTGTCGGCGCTCATTGTCTAGTGCGTACCGCAGAGCCTCACAGATAGCATAGAGCTCTGCCGTGTACACACTACAGGTATCCGGGAGAGCAAAAAGAAACCGATCATTGTCGACAACGAACGCACAGCCCACCTTCGTATCTGTCCGTGAACCATCCGTGTAAACGACGACTGAACCTGGATAGCGGCCAAGAACGGACAGGTAGATCCTCCGATAAATCGAAGGGTCCGTGTCTCCTTTCGGGCCAGTGTGCAAATCCAGGATGATTTCAGGTCGTCGCACAACCCACGGAGGTACCCCACTTGGTTGTCTGACAAGGCAAGGAATCGAAGGTACGTCAAACAATTCATAACTGCTATCCAAGCGTATCCCAACCGGCCGCGTCGCACGTGGATGAGCAACGTACAACAAGCGTTTGCCATTGTTGAACACGCAGGGATAGCTCGGATGAAGTGGCATCTGTCGCAAATTTGCAGCATATGTAAGTAGTAGTTGCTGGCGCCTCAGGTGTAGAGGCGGCACACCAGACTCAGCGAGCAGGCTAGCGATGGGGCTAGTACGAAAAGCTCCCGTTGCCAACCTAACCCCGCTGTGGTGGATACTGTTCAGCTTCGCAAGAACGCTTGGTCTTGCGGAGCCATATGCTGCACTGCCGTAGTCTAACCGGGATAAAATGTGTGCCCGATAGAATCGCAGGAGCACCACGCGGTCAGCCCCCCAATTAGTGCTGCTAAGAAACTTCAAGAGGTTAAGCCTCTTGGTGCATTGCACTTTTAGCTCCCGCACGTGTGGCTCCCACGATAATTTACTGTCAAAAAGGAGCCCAAGAAATCGGTAGGTGTCAACAACTGGAAGAACGACATTTCCTAGATAAAGCTCAGGATGAGGGTGAAGAGTACGTTGACGACAAAAGTGGACAACGGAGGTCTTTGCGGCAGAAAACCGAAAGCCATGTTCTAAGGTCCACTTCTCCACTCTCCTAATAGCTTGCTGTAACTGTCGCTCTGCGACTGCCATACTGCACGAGCTATAGTGCAGAGCAAAATCATCCACATATAGGGACGGTATTACGGCTGGACCAGCAGCAGCGACAATACCGTTTATGGCAATCGCGAACAGAGTGACACTAAGAACCGATCCCTGTGGGACTCCGTTTTCTTGAACGTGGTATTGCGAATATGTCCTCCCTACTCGGACACGGAATAGACGAAGGGACAAAAAATTCGCAATAAATACCGGCAAGTTACCTCGGAATCTCCATTGATGCAGGACTGAAAGGATGCCATATCGCCAGGTGGTGTCGTAGGCCTTCTCCAAGTCAAAGAAGACAGCTACCAAGTGCTGTTTGCGGAGAAACGCATCCTGGATAGAGCTCTCCAGGCGTACCAAGTGGTCTGTGGTGGATCGAGCGGCTCGAAATCCACATTGGTACTCGGACAAAAGTCCATGTTTCTCCAGACACCACACGAGTCTGCGATTTACCATCCTCTCAAATAGCTTACACAGGCAATTTGTAAGACAAATCGGTCTGTAACTTCCTGCATACTTAGGATCTTTGTCAGGCTTGAGGACAGGGATGACTATGCCCTCTCGCCACTGAGACGGAAAAGCACCCTCTGTCCAGATTCGGTTGAACACACGAAGGAGATATAGTAAACTATCATCACTAAGGTGTTTCAACATCTGGTTATGGATGTTGTCCGGTCCAGGAGACGTGTCCTTGCAAAGCGCTAAGGCGCTGCGGAGTTCCCACTCCGTAAAGGGCACGTTGTAGTCCTCTGAATCATGGGTGGCAAAACTAAGGTGATGACGTTCTGCCTCCCGCTTCAGAGGGAGGAAATCAGGATTGTAATTCCCGGAGCCAGAGACATCCGCGAAATGACTAGCGAGATGATTAGCAATCGCGAGGGGATCAGTGGCGACACTGCCTGCAATGGAAATTCCCGGTACAGCAGATGATCCTTGAATACCCGAAATTCGTCGAAGTTTCGTCCACACTTGAGATGATGGAGTATGTGACGTCATGGACGACACATATCTCTCCCATGAAGCCTTCTTACTTTGTCGAATAAGAACTCGGGCCTTAGCGCGGAGTTTCTTAAATGTTACCAAGTTGGCCACAGTAGGCTGTCGACGGTAACGTTTATGAGCGCGACGGCGTTCTTTGATGGCTGCTGCTATTTCATCGCTCCACCAAGGAACGTGTTTTCGGCGAGGAGCCCCCGAGAAAAACGGAATGGACTCCTCAGCAGCAGCAAGAATAACTTGGGTGACGTAAGTTATTTCCTCGCCGACGGTCCGCCTGACATCATCGGTAAAGACAGCTAGTGATGTGTACTTTGGCCAATCAGCATGTTTAAGAATCCATCGAGGGGGAGCCTCGACGGGTTTATGTTTCAACAAAGTAAGAATGATGGGAAAATGGTCACTGTCACAGAGATCATCGTGTGCATTCCACCGAAACAGTGGAACCAACGTACGGCTGCATAGACTTACGTTTATGCGAGAGTATGTGCCGTAACGTACACTAAAGTGAGTTGGTTCCCCTGTGTTCAAAATACATAAATCCAGATCTGTTAGAAGTGTTCCCAGCTCTCTTCCTCGTGGGCAAGGTGTTTCAGAGCCCCATATGGGGTGATGGGCGTTAAAATCGCCCAATAAGAGGAAGGGTGGTGGAAGCTGATCTATAAGATCAGCGACATCATTGATGTTCAGATGCTGGCCAGGTGGAAGATACACATTACACACTGTTGCTATGACAGGCAGCGAGATGCGAACAGCTACAGCCTCAAGAGGGGTTCTTAATGGAACCTCTTCGCTGTAGCTATCAGAACGTACAAAAATGCCAACGCCTCCGGAAGCCCGGTGAGCATAGTATCGTTCTGTCGAGTATAGTTTGAAATGCCTCAAGACCGTATGATGACCAGGTCTGAAATTGGTCTCCTGAAGACAGACTATACTCGCTGCGTACTCACTAATAAGCTGACGTAACTCAGCAAGATGCCTGTCATAACCGTTACAATTCCACTGTAACAGTGCCATAGTGTGGACTATAAAAGGAGTGTTAGGTTATGAGCGAAAAAGTGCTCGTAAGCCTAAACACTATTTAGTTCTACATCCGTAGATGTAGAGGACAGTGCGACATCCATTCCGTCATCGAAAGATGGCAGGGGTGTCGCCCAGAACTTCGACGCTTTTCGGGCGCGAGGGGGTCCCCTACGAGGAGAGCGCGCCGGTTTTGGAGCAGGAGTGCCTCCTGGCGCAGACTCATATCCCCCAGATGGGGAGCATGACTTCTCCTTCGCAGGGGAAGTCCGAGAGCGCTCAGGACGGGCGCTCTTCTTCCCCTTCTTTTTTTCGAGTTTAGACGGGCTGGGAGATGGTTTCCCAGCCCTGGTCGACGATGCCGCCTCCGCCGGCTGGGGCACGACTTTCGTCGACCTCCTAGGGGGGGGAGACTTAGTCTTCCCCCCTTGCTGTGCCGGCTGGGAACTGCCAGCCGGCACAGACTTCTGGTTGGTCGAAGGTGGGGTGGTCCCCCCCTTCGAGCTTTGACTATTCGCGACGTTGCTGGGAGCAGCAACAGTCGCCTTGGGCGCAGCGGTCTGGACAGGTGTCGAGGTTGTGAATGACGAACCTGGAAGACTCTGAGCTATCAACCTATAGTCTAGTGTACGGGCAGGTGTATTCGTAGAATTAAACTTACGGCGCGCTTCCTGATAGGAAAGACCATCCAGGGTCTTGATCTCCTGGATCTTCTTCTCACTCAGGTATGTCGGACAGTTCCGATCCCGAGGAGAATGAAAACCGGAGCAGTTAGTGCACTTGTATGGAGTTGTGCACTCCTCCGCGCCGTGAGCTACTCGTCCACATGTACCACATACAGCCTGATTCGAACAGCGAGATACCATATGTCCGAATCGCTGGCATTGATAGCATCGCATAGGAGGCGGGATGTACGGCCTCACATCGCAACGATAAGTTGTTACCTTGACTTTCTCTGGTAACACTGACAACTTGAAAGAGACAATGAAGACACCAGTGGCAACGTCTTCACCGTTGACCTTGCGCGTAATGCGCCGGACGTGTGTCACGCCACGGTTCTTCATGTCTTCCATCAACTCGTCGTCAGTGTTCAAAATAAGGTCGCGGTGAAAGATGACTCCGCGAACCAGGTTCAAGGATTTATGCTCCTCCACTTTGACGGGGATTTCGCCAAAGTGCTCGCACTTAAGCAACTGATCAGCTTGCAGTGCTGTACGAGTCTTTAGAAGCAAACTACCGTTGCGCGTTTTCTTCAGTTCCTCCAGTTCGCCATAGACGCCTTCGATGTGCCGACTAAAAAGGATCGACTTCACCAGCTTAAAATCGTGCCCATCGGTTCTGGTAGCGACCAGAAACCTAGGGAAGCTGGATCCCATTCCTTCACGCTGCGCATGTTCCCAGGGAGTTGAACCTCTCAGGGAAGCAAAAGTTAAAGACTTAGGTGGGCGACCACCTTGTGAGAGCCGACTTCGTTTGGAAGCCATGCCCGATAGCATCCTCCCCGAATCCCACCCACTCCGATCAGGGGTCTCTGTAGCCGAACCAAGCAGCCAAGGCAATACCCACCTGGTCGTAGCAGGTATTGCCCGGGGTCCGATGTTGGACGATGCCTAATACGGCATGACTGAGGCAATGAGTACTAAGACTCCCTTCCTCCAGTCACCCGCAATAGCATGTACCCCATAGCGTTTACAGAGCACTAAATATAGAGAAAAAATAAAAATAATTAATAATAATATGTCCTTCTGGCATTCGGCTGTGCGGGGACCTGTGTTGTCAGGCGGATACCACTGCCAAGGTACATGGCGCTCCCACCACGCAATGGTCCTGGGTGGACAGTTGCGGGCTTTTGGGCGTAATCGCACACGTAAGAGGCCCATCTCCGGGCAGCACGCACATCAAAATTTGGAATGGACTACATCTGACCCTCGGAAAAATAATAATAAAATAAAGAGGGGACCATGGCCACATAACCCTTTAAGTCGCCTTCTACGACAGGCAGGGATTACCTGTGAATGTACTCGACCCCTCCCATCCACAGGAGGTCCAACACGTTATACCAAACCGCAATCCATGTCCGCGCCTAGGTCGCCCCTTTTAGTCGACTCATACGACAGGCAGGGGGTACCGCGGGTGTATTCTACATGTGCGTCCCCCACCCGCAGGGGGTAGTGTGTTTGGTCCGCGAGAGGTATTTTATTTCCCTCAAGTCCGCCGGCAAGCCGGTTAGGACCCCCCCTATCCGCCACCTGGGACGCGCCACGTGGGAGTATCACCTCTCCCCCTGCTACGCCTGCGTAGCAGGTTCGTGGATGCGTAAGCTTCTTAAACTGCCTTCAATAATAAATTGATTTATAGGGAAAATTAATTTTAGTCTGTCGCATAATAATGTATATAGAGCTAAACAGTGAAGAGCGCCGTAGCTGGCGGTAGTCGACCGTACACAATGAGAGATGCACTGAAGCTGGCAAGTTAGGCGGGCTTGTACCTGCTAGATACAGGTCAGTGAACGCCAGGGGGTTGTCTCTTGATTTGTGCTGTACGCTAGTGGAATAGTATCGTATCACGTTGTTTCGCTCGCACTAGTTATACTTACAAACCACTTCCAGTTCCAAACCATGAAGTCATTTCAAAAACTCGTGCATAATGTTTATTTTTTAAAAAATCATTCAATTTCATTAATATTTAGTTATTTTTAGGTTTTATAAGATTCGCGTAATTTACTCCAATGGTAATGAAATGGATAAGTAAGTTAAAATACTGCAGTTAACTAGCAAGGAATAAAATAGTTTAAAACCTAAAAATCCGGGCCCTAGTTATAATACTAAGATTCATTAACCTCTTCTCGCATAGAGGTAACACATGATGCCGGATAACTATTCGTCCGTTGCTTGGTTACAAAAATCATCCTAGGTACCTAACGTGCATGGTGGCATCAGGGGAGGTAAGTTATTGTACTTGCAGACAGGTAGCAGTAGCATTCGCAGTTGAGTTGCAACTGCTTGTTCCCGCCAGTGCACATGTGTTCTCAAGTCCGCTTGCGCTAGGAATATAATCCCTTCGTGTACGCATCAGTATTGGTTTCCAAAGTAAGTAAAATACTGGGATATGCAGTATTGAATGCTTTATACAATAGTATGAAAAAATACATATAATAATTCGGAGTAGTACTCGAAACCGTAACACATGTGGCATCATATGATGCCAGTATGCAGAATGTTACACATAATCTCCAAGTCTTGGTCGGTTATGGTAGCAAAAAAAAACATTTGATTTAGGTCGAAATTCGAGTTTATATTATTGTTAATTTACGAAGTATGATGTAAGTGGTCCAGAAATATTTCTTACTACGCCGATGTTGCTTTCAATTTAATTTTAGATGCCGTTCTTCCTAGGTTATTATATACAGCAGCCTATAATAAGACTATGCCGCCTATAATGTGATGATTGTTAAAAATGACTAATGAGCCCATTATTTCAGAAGAGATTCGTAATGGCTGACTTTCTGGATCCAGATGAAATCAAGGAACACTTGTTGGAAGATTCTCTGCCCCTAGATTCTGATGCCAGCTTTTCGAGTAGTGATGACGATAATGAAGTCATTCAAAGAAGCATTCGTGATCACATATTTCTAGATAGTGATAACGATGATAATGTTCCACAGCTACAAAATGACCAAAATTCTACACAACTGCCTCCATTTATTGATACTGGAACACGTAACCTCGATGATGATGATGATGCTTGTAGTTTAAAGGGGCCTAACATCGAGGTCATCGGCCCCTAATGGCACGAAATGAAATGGCAACAAAAAAAACTATCAAAATCATCCACTGACCAAAATAAGAAAATGGCATGAAGAATGAATGGATGGACATGAACCCAAAAGGAAAACCAAAAAACAATAAATACACAAACAAAAAACAGTGGATCCAACGCAAAAAGGATCAGAAAAAATAGTATTACTGACCAAGGGACCACATATAAAGCATAATCCTGAATCGAGGATGCTTGATGTCTAAAGGGGTCCAAAATCCATCTCTAAGGCCCCACAGAATGGTACATGTCACGAGTAAAGTAGAACCGTGGTATTTGTCATTTTGGAGTACTAATCAAAAGTAGCGAAGACTCACGGTGTTCCGCACAAGATGGTACTACTCACAAGTATTGTACCTCGTACAGGTAACGCAGACCTATGTTGTTCCTAACACAATGGCGCCACTCATAGCCAACGCAAACTGATAAGGTTCCTCACCGAGTGTACTAACCACAGGGACTAGCATTATCCCGTGGTGTTCCTCAACATAATAGGGACCAATCACAGGCAACGCTGACCCACGGTGCCGCTCAGAGCCAACGCAAACCGAGAAGGCTCCTCACCGAGTGTACTAACCACAGGGACGACGTAACCTCGAATCTGGAACTAGTCATTTATCACTAGCTCCCGAACCTAGTTGTTCTAAAACTAACACCCAAGGAACCAAGGTCACTCCATTATCCACCGCTGATAAGGTAAAGCAAAGACCTGAACTATGGTTCTCAGGGAAGGACAATGACTACACCAACCGAATCCCTCAGTTCCTTGATACCTACAGTATACAAATAGATGGAAATGATCCATACGATTTTTTCATTCATCTGTTTCCAGAGATATTATTTGCTGATATAGTATACGAGACTAACCGTTATGCGTTTCAGAATGGGAAAATGTCATTCAGGGTTACAGAAAATGAACTGAAAATCTTCCTGGGAATGTATATTATAATGACTTACATTAAATATCCGCAATCAAGGATGTATTGGTCATCAGTGAAAGGTCTTCGAATGGATCTAATTGCAGACAGCATGTCAGTCAATAGATTTGAGGAAATAAAACGTTGCATCCACTTTGTAAATAATGACGATAAAGATGATCAGATGCCTGATATATTCTGGAAAGTACGTCCAATTGTTTCCACCTTGCACCAAACTTTCCATGAAGCTGTTAATCCTAAAGAATATCAGAGTGTGGATGAAATGTTGGTACCTTTCAAAGGCAGGAGTCATTTGAAACAATATTTGAAGGACAAGCCAAAAAAGTGGGGCTTCAAAATTTGGGTAAGCGCTAGTGTGGATGGTTATGTTCACTGTTTTGAACTTTATGAAGGAGCCAAGAGCAACAAGATAGGAGTGCACTAGGACCTATTGAAGACACTGTTGTTAAGCTCTGCCATTGAACTGAAAGGAAGAATCACAAATTATTCATAGACAATATATTTACATCAGTCCCTTTGCTGGAGCACTTGAAATCGCAAGAGATTTATGTTGTAGAAACTGTGCGTTTGAATAGAATTCCCAACATTCAGACAAAACTTGTGGATGGGAAGCAGCTTCCAAGAGGATCATGCTCAATTGCAACATCCGGTGACAACATGACTGTTGTACGCCGGAAACACACGAGGGAGGTGCACTTACTCTCAACATATGCTGGTGCACAACCAGAGGATGAAGTGGAAAGATGGGGCAGGAAGGAGAAAAGAACTGTATCCATTGCAAGACCTTTTGCTGTTGGAGAGCACAATAAATTCATGGGTGGTGGAGACTTGATGGACAGAATGTTTGCCGACTATCTCCATGGGTTTAAAAAAAATGGTATCTAAGACTATTTTTTCACCTCCTAAATATGGCTATTGTGAATTCATGGCTGTGTTACAGGGAAAAAGTTGGAAAGAACACTGTGCTTACATTTAAGGCTGCTGTTGCTACATCTCTTATTCTGAGGGAGAAGATGAACCAGTTGCCAAGAAGAAGTAACCAGTGAAAAGAGCTGACGGACAGGTATGGTATGATGGCCGAGGACACTATCCAAAGAAAGTAACAACAAAACAAGCGCCAAGATGCCATGATAAATTCTGCAAGAAACGTACCAGATACGTCTGTAAGAAATGTGAGGAAACTGTATGGCCAGAATGTATGGACAGATTTCATTATCAATGAAAAACATTGTTTGTTGATCTTGGATTTTCAATATTGAGAATACCTAGTGTAGTAATGTGATAAGTGTATAAAGAAATTATCTTACATAAAAATAACATACCTATTTAATGTCTTTAAAATGTCAATAATTTTTCATACGTGATACCTTCATTGTTAACTCAGATATTGGTTATCAGATGCATAATGGCATCAAATGATGCCAGGATCCACAGGTCCTTATGTGGGCCCTTATAATGAAAACGTTATTATCTTGTAATTTTATAGGGCTCTCAGAGCAAGATGTCACGAAAAGTTTTTTTTCTTTTTTTTTTTTTTGTGAACGGAAGTTAATTCATGCAAGAAGAGGTTAAACTAACGAATAGTATAACCTAATAGCCTACCTACTTACTAGCTACTTTAGAATTATGTTTTGACTACATTTTTAACACTGAAAATAAATCCATCTATTATTTAAACCTCCCTGTAAGAAGAGGACAGTGAATGCAAGTGGGTATTATTTTCAAATGAGCTGAGCTCGGGGGTCCATTTAGCGTACGATTCTTTCAGTGTACGATGGCTATGTGTGTATTGCTTCAGAGGAAGCCCGGCTCTCCGCCAGTGTCCAGTGTGTCGATAAGGAGCAGTGTGTATCTTGTGTCTCACTGAGCCGTGCTCGTTCACGATTCTTTCGGTGTGCCATGGCTCACTGTATGCCTCGCTGCAGCGGAAGCTCGGCTCTCCGCCAGTGTAGGGTTGGGCACTATGTTCCTGTTTCGGGACACTGTGCCGGTGCACAGTTATGTTTCGCTGTTCCGGAACACGGAGTGTCAATTGCTCCGAAACATTCTCAATTAAGACCGAGATATTGACTTGCTATCCCGTCAGGAGCGCCATTACGCACTGTCCTTCCCCTTCGCCTACTAGCTGACTGTCGATACCGGCAGTGTGCACTTTGTTCTAGCGCCTGACACTCAGGAGCTGTCATCGGCTAAGTTAGCGTGCTGGCCTTTGGTCACAGGGGTCCCGGGTTCGATTCCCGGCAGGGTCTTTGGTTAATTTCTTTGGCACGGGGGCTGGTTGTATGTGTTGTCTTCATCATAATTTCATCCTCATCACGACGCGCAGGTCGCCTACGGGAGTCAAATCAAAAGATATGCACCTGGCGAGCCGAACCCGTCCTGGGATCTCGCGGCACTAAAAGCCATACCCCCATTTCATTTTTATCGGCTAAGTTCGTGCATGATCGTCGTAGCAGGATATTTAACCACCACACTCTCCCTCTGCTTGAACTTTTCAGAAATTATGATTTTTACTTTCCTCGAGTTCAGAGTGTATTGTGAACAGAATTACAGGCTCTGATATAACTGAACGCTCACAATGCTATCGCGTGCTCAATTTGTTATCGGTTCTAATGCTACTTGGTAAACATTCATTATTCTAACTCCTTAAAGAGAACCTAAGTCGCTAATGTGATTATGAAATTCTTACATCTACTTACAAATATTATCATATTTATATCGTTATGGTGGAGGACCATGTCATATTGTAGGTGGAAAAGTGACTTATAAATATCACTTCTTCACCTGAATGTTTCGTCTTAAAATAACGATTTTAGTTTTCCTATAATTAAAGGACATTCTGACATACTGAGCCCACCAAGTTATTCACAACTACTTGAGAATTAAATAATACACTAGCTTAAGTAATAATTTCACTGAAAATTCTCAAAGAAAGAAACTCAAGTCCACGTTTTAACAAACTTCACCTCATTACCGCAAGCTAAAGATTACTGACTGAAAGCATCTTTTGGCGCGGGATCTTCGAGAATGCGTACACTATAAGAAAGAAAAGAAAGTCTTGTGTATAATTGTTACCGTGTTTTTGTGGTAGTTATGCGTGAAAGAAGGTGCGGGTGTGAACGGGTCTCAAACTACGAAAGTAAAATTAATTTAAAATTTAACCAGGTTATATTTTCTTTTCAAAAACAAAGAAATAACAAGCATGGCAGGTACAAAGTAGCAAGTCCAAGGGTAGTTACAATATTTACAGGATTTGGGCTTCGAGCCCTGAAAACACAATGCTTGGGCAATCAGCTCAGTTTTACCTCCAAACACAAGTTTCAACAGAGGGGCAGAAAACCCCATTCATGCCTAGGAGCCCTAGCTCCAAATTACACTGAAAAGCCTCCACGAGGCATACAACACTCAATTTTCAAAAGAGCCACTCGCTCTCAAATTTAAGCCTCTCCCAGGCCACACCAAACTCCACCTTCAAGTTGTCCTCAACGGACATAAACACAGGGGTAAAATACCCAATCTACTGAGGTCTATTAAATGAAAAGAAGGTTAATTAAATGACCTCTAAGGTAACAATTTGAGAGGAGGCGAACTTGCCCTCCTAATACACTTTGATTAAGACCTACTTGGCACTAGGCCGTTAATTCAAGGGCTAATCCCATACTAAAGAGGTGACTTTAGAAGAGAACAATTTGTTTTACGTTAACGAAGAATAGGTTGAGAAAAATAAGTTCACCTCAAAAACAATATGAGTGGGAGCTCGAGAGGGTTAGCACTCTCTATCCCAGTATGTAGCTTTAAAAGAGAATATATGAAAGGAGAAGTTACATTTAGGAAAAGATTACATGGTGGAACGCTTAGATGATAATAATAATTTCGTGTGGCTAGTTCTAGCCGAGTGCAGCCCTTGTAAGGCAGACCCTCCGATGAGGGTGGGCGGCATCTGCCATTTGTAGGTAACTGCGTGTTATTGTGGTGGAGGATAGTGTTATGTGTGGTGTGTGAGTTGCAGGGATGTTGGGGACAGCACAAACACCCAGCCCCCGGGCCACTGGAATTAACCAATTAAGGTTAAAATCCCCGACCCGGCCGGGAATCGAACCCGGGACCCTCTGAACCGAAGGCCAGTATGCTGACCATTCAGCCAACGAGTCGGACGCTTAGATGATGATGATGATGCTTGTTGTTTTCAGGGGCCTAACATCGAAGGTCATCGGCCCCTAATGGTACGAAATGAAAGAACAAAAATTACAAAGGCATCCACTGACCAAAATAAAAATAAAAAATGTCATGAAGAATGAATGGATGGACAGGAACCCAACAAAACACAAAACAAACAAACAAAAACAAAAACCAGTGGATCGGATTCAATAGAGAACGAAAATAACATTATTACCGACCAAGGAACCACTTATAAAGCACAAAGATGCTTGGTGTCTAAAGGGGGTGCAAAATCAACGTCTAAGGCCCCACAGAATGGTACATGTCGCGAGTAAAATAGAACCATGGTATGTGTCATGTTGGGGTATTAATCAGAAGTAGCGAAGACTCACGGTGTTCCACAAAAGATGGTACTACTCACAAGTATTGTACGTCGTACAGGTAACGCAGACCTATGGTGTTTCGCACACAATGGCGCCACTTACAGCCAACGCAAACCGATGAGTTTCCTCACCTAGGGTACTAGTCACGGGTGCCGGTCCCAAGGGCCCCGTGGTGTTCCACACATAGTGAGTACTAATCACAGGCAACGCAGACCCACGGTGTCGCTCACATAGTGGTACAACTCACAGGCTACGCCCAGACCCGCGGTGTTGCCCACATGGGTACAACACACGGGTACTGGAATCCACCCGGCCAGGCTTTTTACTGCAACGAATCACAAACATATTTCGTACCATGCTAGTGATACTACTCGCAAGTACATGCAACCCATGGTGTTCCCCGCAGGATGGTACGAATCAAGAGTAGTTTCATGGTTCTAATTCATTCATCCCTTGGTCGCCCCTTTTAGTCGCCTGTTACGACAGGCAGGGGATACCGCGGGTGTATTCTACATGTGCGTCCCCCACCCGCAGGGGGTAGTGTGTTTGGTCCGCGAGAGGTATTTTATTTCCCTCAAGTCCGCCGGCAAGCCGGTTAGGACCCCCCTATCCGCCACCTGGGACGCGCCACGTGGGAGTATCACCTCTCCCCCTGCTACGCCTGCGTAGCAGGTTCGTGGGGAACGCTTAGAACCCGCCCCGAGAGTTAAACTGCTGAGCTAGCCAAGAAAGAAGTTATTAATTGGCCATTACCTTGTTGCTGACCGCTGCCGAGGAGAGAGGCGCTTCCCGCCTCCTGCTATGTACTTAATACACTGAAAGATGGAACAGAAGTGGCCCGGAGACCCAAAAATCAGCAGTTTATATACTCTCGCGGAAGGTTCTATGCGTTAGGGGAATGAGAACACCCTCCCACGAGGATTTTATTGGTTCATCAATAAACCCCCTACACAATACTAAGAAGAAACACATAATTGGTGGAAAATTAGTTTAAGAAATTCGGGATAGGCTAGATTTAAAACAAGGGGAAAGGAGGGGTTAATTTTGCCAACTTAACCAATGACTGAAAAAAAATTAGCAAAGACAAACATTTGAAATAAAAATTTCTCCAACAAAATAGTTCTTTGACTTCGCACTAGGGTGCACTATTGTTGATCTTCAGTAGTGTCCTCTAGAAGAGAAAGTTCACACTTCTTACTTCAAGCGAAACAAAAACACATCAAAAATGACACAGTTCAAAAACTCAAAATTTTCCACGTGGTGACATCTTCTGAGAAAGTAGAGAATTAATAGCGTAGATAAAGTTCAGACTTCCTCCAGCAGAGGAGTTTCAACAGGCGCAAATTTTAAATTAGCGGCGTGGAGGTGTACCGCCCGGTACAATAATAAAAGGAAGTACGGGTAGAACATACTGGGCCCACGAAGTTATTCTTGGCTATTTTACAATTAAATAATACACTAGTTTAATTGGTTTCACTTCAAGACTCGCAAGTAATCAAAGGTAAGCGTGACTTGTGACGACAGGATGCGTTCGGCACCATGAGCCGAGCGACAGCGAATATAGCCGATGACGGCTCCTGAATGTCAGGCGCTAGACGGAAGTGCAGTGTGCCCGTGCCGCCGCCAGTCCTGCCACGTGCTGCTCGTGTTGGAGTGTTCCGTGTTCTGTCATATCCTCTTTGTTCTGTGAGTTCCGTTGCGCCGGCCACTGGCCTTCGATAGTAAATCGGTACATGCGAATAACTTAGTGTGTTCTGTTTTGTGTTCAACTGTTCTATAAGAGTGTTTTCATTGAAGCTTCGGAATATATACCGTACAAAAGACGGTGAACTTTCCATTATGTCGCACCGGAGTCCCGTTTGGGACTTCTTTTACTAGAATAAAACCCGACAGAGTGAAATGCAATATATGTTTTTCTATTTTGTGCGCAAAAGGATCTTCAACCGGCACAATGACGAGACATTTCAGACTTAAACATCCCACTACAGACATTTATCAAAGTGGGTGCGTATCGGTGCATCAACTAAGAAGACGAAAAGGCAACAACTGAAGCTTCAAGTCCTGTGCCTGCCACATCTGTTCAAGTAATAACTGGACAAACCCATCATCCTGTGCCGCTAATGGAATCTGTTTCATCACCATCTACCACCAACACTACTACTACTATTATAGGTACGTCCGATCATACACTCGAGTTACGCACATTAAGCAGAGGGAAGGTACACTATGTCAACAACTAAGAAAGAGAAACTTGACGAACAGTTGTTGAAATGGATTGCAAAAGATTTTTTACCTTTCAATACAGTTGAGGCTGGGGAGTTTCAGAAGTTTTTATCGATGTTGAATCCTAATTATAGTATCCCAAGCCGTAGAACACTTTCGAATAGTCTCTTGAATAAACTCTATGACACAACATCGCAAAATGTCAAGGCTAACATGTCAGAAAATGCTTCATATGTAGCCCTCACAACACATGGGTGGACTTCATTGAAAAATGAAAACTATATAGCAGTTACCGCTCATTTCATGTGAAAAAGGGATGGCACACTCACTTCAAAGCTTCTGTCCTGCTCGAAGTTTGTAGGAAGACACACAGCTGACAACATTGCCGAAGAACTCGAGAAAGTGGTAATAGAATGGGATCTTCAGGACAAAATCGTGGCGTGCACAACAGATAATGCTTCAAATATGGTTAGTGCGGTTCAGAAGTGCAACTGGTGGCACATACCGTGTTTGGCGCATAGTTTGAATCTAGTAGCACAATCAAGCCTGGAAGAAATAAAGCCAACGAGAGAGAAGGTAAAACGTGTTGTCGAATTCTTTAAAGGGAGCCCACAATCCCTGGAGAAACTTCACAGCACTCAAAAACAGATGGGCTATCCTGTTCTGACTCTAAAGCAGGACTGTCCAACACGGTGGAACTCTACATACGAGATGATGAATAGAGTCATACAGACGAAAGAACCACTACAAAGCAGTGGCGGTTCGTGCATGAAGGGTTTTTCGGCGCCGCCCCGCCGCCTTTACTGAAACACGTAACATAATTTCACTCCGTAGCTGATTATATAAAGAGATGGACAAATGTAGCAAAGTCTAACTTATGGTAGTGCGTTATTCAGTTAGTCAATGTTATCTTTATTGTTTTGGCTGTAAACGTTTCACTTTTTTATTTTCAAAGACATGGCAAAGGCTGTCTGACCGTGGCATCCGTTCAGCAAGCACGATGTTTTCATTTTGGTCCAACACGATGTTTTCTCTTTAGACATTAGGCGGTCGGGTGCTGGCAGGAGAGCCCCCAGTAAGTTCCTAGAGTTTAACAAGAGCGAGGGGTGCGGGAGGAGCCTTGGAAGACGATTTGGGCTTGTCAGGGGAAGGAAGAGTGCAGGGGGCGTGTATGCTTAGAGCATTTAATACTTGGTCTGTCCGGCAGAGCCCGTAGCAACGCCGCCAACCACTTTACAATGTACCTAGGCCTTTTCCCACACGTCTTACGTTAACTGTTGTTAGAGGTTAATTCCAAAACTGTTTACAAAACAATGAATTCCATTAGACTGACTATTTAAACAATTCCGTTCTAAAAATAAGCTAAAATAAAGATTTAAAATCTAATCATAAGGTGATGGCACTATTTGTACGTTGGTCACATTGCTTTGAGATTTGAGGGAGCCGACAGGAACTCGGGCGTGCATTGTTCTCGTGAATGTCATTGTCGTTTGTGATCAGTGAAACAGGAGTAGCCGTGATTGCAGTAGCTGTTAACCGGCTAATGTTTGTACAATTCCGATGACAACGTCAGAAAATGAAAGGTGCTTCTGTACGCTGAAAAGGATTAAGTCGTTCACTAGGAATTATTATTATTATTATTATTTTTATTATTACCATTATTATATTTCATCTACAATTATCGTAGCGCTGGCCAGTGAAAACTGAGCCGTTGGAGAGGAAGGGGTGGGGGGGAGGAGATGACGCACAGCCCTGTCAGAGTAAAATGTCACGAACCGCCACTGCTACAAAGTACTCTTGCAATAATGGACAATAATTCTGTGGAAGTTTTAAACAATGAAGACTGGTACATAATTGAGAAATCAGTTGAAATTCTACGGTGCTTCGATGAAATGACGAGGGAAGTCAGCAGTGAAAAGCACGTTACCCTTTCAAAAATTGGATTGATGAGTAGGAACCTTCGAACTCATTACCAACAGCTGCGAGAGATGGAATATGACAGTCCGGCCATTTCTCGACTCCTTGGCAAGATATATGAAGAACTGGCAAGTAAAATTTGCAACAAGTACCGCAATATAAATATATTGTGGGAAGCAACACTTTTAGATCCACGATTTAAGACGTATGGTTTTATGAAGGATGAAAGCAAACTTAAATAAAGGAAAACTTATTAATGATGCCGCTACCGTTATTGGCACTGCACACCAACAGACAGCTGTTAACACATCAAGTGGAACACAAGAGGCCTCATCAAATGAGAATCAGGCATATGGGTCTACAGTATCATTTTCGAGCATACTATGGAAAAACTTTGATGCAGCCGTTGAAGAGCTCGTTAAAGAGCCAACTGTTAATCCAAAAGCAGCAAGTATCATACAGATGGACAAGTATTTAAATATGCCTCTTCTGCATAGGCTAGAGAGTCCTCTTCAATGGTGGAATGACAACAAAGATACCTTGCCAGCCCTCGACGACTTAATGAACAAGAGACTTTGCATTATGGCGACATCAGTTCACTGTGAACGAGTGTTCTCAAAACAGGGACAGACCATCACAGGAAACCGTACACGTCTAAAAAGTGACAAAGTTTCTAAAATCATGTTCCTGAATGCAAATATGTCGTGAACTTTTTTGAGCACCATTTAAAGTGTTGTAGCCTATTGGAAGATTGGAAGATTAACATTTGTTGCCTCTGCCTTCCCTGGCTCATGACTGTCCCAGAGCTCCTGTACCCCCCGGCTTTTATAGCCTGAGCGGGTATCGCGTGTAATTTGAGGAGCACTGGGCGCAGCCCGCGAGCCAGCGAAGGCAAAAGCGACAGGCCCTAAAAGAGTGACCTGCCAGTGCTTTTATTAATCATATTTAAATTTTACAATTCCACCTTAGAAAGTCCTCCCCTAAGAGAGGTTCACATGGTTAATTATTTACTTTGGACTATACACTTAGGCCTAAAAGCCCACAAAAGCATAACAAATGTTGTTGTACTGCTGGTGTTAGCGTGAGCTGTTGTCGTTGAGTGTCGATGTTCACTCCCAAGTAAGTTAAACTAGTTGTAGGTTGTAACACTGATTTGGAGGGGTTAATTGTAATACCAAGAACAAGATCCATATACAATAGGATGTCGTCCACTGGAATGTCCTCCCCATAGAACAACCAATCATCGAAATAACACACTGCATGTACGGAAAACTGATCACAAAGCACTTGGGTAGCGGCGATGGCCCATCGCTGCATCACTGATGGGGCAAGTGTATGCCCCATTGGGAGGCGTGTGAAGGCGAGCTTCTGCCGGCGGTAGTAAACTCCATATAGATGTCGGTGGCGTGGATCGATGGGTATCTGGTAGAATCCCGACTTCAAATCAATTTTGATGAGTAGGGAGTTTGGAGGAATGTGACGTAGTGCTTGAGCCGGTGTGGCCAGCGAGAACTTTGGAATGGTGTAATGCGCTGTCCAGGCACTCAAGTCGTGAATCACTCTGGCGTTGCCGTCGGGTTTTGACACAAGGAACAAAGGATGCGCCTCGGTGATGTCCGCATCGATCAGGATCTGATGTCGCCGTAAGTCCGAGATAACCATGTCCATCAAGGGCGAGGGCCTAGTAGGGGCAAAGATGTGTGGAGCAGAGGCCGGCCGAGGAAGACTAACTCCGTGCTCCAGAATGTGCTCGGCGTATCGTCCGATAGCATTGTCCATATAAGGGACTGGTGCTGCTAGAGGGACAGCGACGGACCGATATGAGCTGGGTTTCCGGCGTACTGGCTGGAAGTCTGGTAGGTGGTCCAAAGGAGGCCAAGCTGGATCCGGCGGTAGGAGGGGCTGCTTGGGTGGTCGGTAGAAACTTCCTCCGTCCTCCCAAGTGTCGTAGTCCTCGCTGTCGTCGTCTTCGTCCTCTGGTGTGGTCTGAGAGATGGGATCGTCAGAACCGGCTTCATCCGGCGGGGATGAAGGGCGGCCATCGTCGTCCATAATATCCCATGGGCTGGAGTCCCGTGGTATAATCCAGTCATCTCGGATTATAGGCGCCGTGGGAGTGAAGTTCTCGTAGTTCTGCGGATAGTCAGGTTGGTCCGGGTCAAAAGTAGACCAGTATTCGGATAGTGTTTGATGTAAGGAGTTGTGTGGATGGCCGATGGTCGCCTTCTGAGGGGAGCGTGGCAACGAGTGTTCTCAAAACAGGGACAGACCATCACAGGAAACCGTACACGTCTAAAAAGTGACAAAGTTTCTAAAATCATGTTCCTGAATGCAAATATGTCGTGAACTTTTTTGAGCACCATTTAAAGTGTTGTAGCCTATTGGGAACATGCATCATTTTCAAAAATATTTTTTTTTGAAAAGTACACCAATGAAATAGTACGTAAACGTATTACATTGTGGTATGTTGCCTTGTTTTCTACCATTAAAAAAATATTTAATAGTGCCTTTCCGCAAGGCGAGTGAAACGGCCTCTGACGTAAGCGGCGCGCTGTGACGTCACGATCCCGTATCGCATGGAGCTCTACCAGCCGTTGTGCATCAGCCGTTGCTAAAGCCGATTGTTTATTATTCATGATCGCGAATAACTTCAGAATGACAGAAGAAAGGTTCAAAACAGCACAATCAGACAATCTATCATGTGTAGATGTCATCATTCTTGAAAAATAGTGACTTTTGTGGCCGCAGAATTTCGCGGATAAAAAGCAAGTTTGTAAGTGGCATCTTTTATATACGTGCAATGTACTGTAACCCATAGTATTAGGATAACAACTGAACCTGGATAGATATCACATCACTTTCAACATTTCCTTCTAGACTGATTCCCCTATTAAAGAATAACATTACATTTTCGGGCTTTCAGCATTAGTAAAGTAAGAAATCGGATTTCAGCACTAACATAAACATATAGGTAGCATTATAGTACTAGTCCGCTTCTGTGGTGTAGTGGTTAATGTGTGCCATTCCCGGAGGCCCGGTTTCGATTCCCGGCTCTGCCATGAAAGTTGAAAACAAATAGTACGAGGGCTGGAACGGGGTCTACTCAGCCTCGGGAGGTCAACTGAGTAGAAGGGTTTCGAATCCCACCTCAGCCATCCTCGAAGTGGTTTTTCGTATTTTCCTACTTCTCCTCCAGGCACCTAAGGCCACAGCCGTTTCCTTCCCTCTTCCTTGTCTATCCCTTCCGATCCTCCCATCCTCCAACAAGGCCCCTGTTGAGCATAACAGGTGAGGCCTCCTGGGCGAGGTAATGGCCCTCCTCACCAGCTGCATCACCATACTCAAAGTCTCACGTTCCAGGACACTGCCCTTGAAGTGGTAGAGGTGAAATCCCTCGCTGAGTCCGAGAGAAAACCAACCCTGAAGGATAAACTGATTAAGAAAGAAAGAAAGAAGGAAAGAAAGAAAGATCATAGTACTATAGGGCTATAATCTATCATTCCCCAAAAAATATATATTTATGGTTGGGACAACTGGCCTACCCACTTCCGGGGCCCATGAAATAGAATTAAATATCTTTGTGGAGGGAAAAAGTTAAACATGATAAAGGTAAATATGACTTCATCTAGTTTTCACAAGTCGGGCTGAGTGGTTCAGACTGTTGAGGTGCTGGCCTTCTGACCCCAACTTGGCAGGTTCGATCCTGGTTCAGTCCGGTGGTAGTTGAAGGTGCTCAAATACGTCAGCCTCGTGTCGGTAGATTTAATGGCACGTAAAATAACTCCTGCAGGACTAAATTCCTGCACATCGGCGTCTCCGAAAATCGTAGAAGTAGCTAGCGGGGCGTGAAGCCAATAACATTAATTACATTTGGCTTTTAACAAGCTGAGCATATCAGGAAAGAAAAGTGTCCTGGTGACATTTTAGTCGTTCAATACAGGAATGTCTTTGGGTGCTGTGACTTTAATTTTTTTTCTGTTTGCTTTACGTCACACCGTCACATAATGGCGACGATGGGACAGGAAAGGCCTAGGAATGGGAACAAAGCGGCCGTGGCCTTAGGTACAGCCTCAACATTTGCCTGGTGTGAAAATGGGAAACCACGGAAAACCATCTTCAGGGCTGCCGGCAGTGGGGTTCAAAACCCACTATCTCCCGGATGCGAGCTCACAGCTGCGCGCTCCTAACCGCACGGCCAACTCGCGCGGTATTTTTACCCTTCGGTTTATTGACTTGGCTTGTATAACCTAAAACTTAGGCTAAGTTGGATTATATTTTAAACACCTACATCACTATTTTCACCTGTGTGCAATTATGTTATTTATTTCATTAATATTATGATAATTATTATAATTGAGCATTGTTAACTTATAAGACTCCAACAGACAAGCATTGGTTTTGTGTAGAGTTATACATTTGTTAAATTCACGTCGTTTCCTTTCATGATGTACACGCCTATTCTTTGCTACATTATAGGGTATTTAGATATAGCCTGAATTTCTTTACCAATTAAGCTCTTCAATAAAGACATACATAACTCTCCCATGCCAAGATATATTGGTAGAATTAGAGCTGTCAAAATGGTTCATAACCCCTTTGATTTATTATCTTGACATGGATCACCCAAAACATAGGTTAGGTTTGGAGAATACTTTAATAATCAGCATTATTTAATGCACCGTTTATTACTTTCATATTCCAAGATGTAATTGAAGCATTTAAATAAAGCATCATACATTAAAATTTAAAGTTTTACCACTAGAACAGCTGACATGGAAAAGTGATTTGAAAATTCAAACAAATTCATCTTACGTTAAAATTTTCAAAAAAATAAACTGTAGACTTTTCCGATATATCACCAGCATTTCTGCAGCTCGCCAAAATCCATTTCTCCCTAGTTTTAGCGTCTTTGGAACGTTTATAAACAATTTGTTTGGGATGGTATGCGATGTGCTATTGCACATCGGAACTCTACACCATTTATACGTTTTCTGCCTCACTGTCTGCACAGGATTCATTTTAAGTCTAAAATATACCACTCAGATTATTATCCAATGTATAGACCTCGAATTTAACCATACTAGACACCAACGTAAAGTAGAAATACGCGAAGTGTATCCTGCTTCTCACAGCACACTGCGTGTTATTTCGTCTGCTAATTCAGTCAACCTGTACGATGACGTCAGGCCAATGAGATCGCGTACTTGCGTGACGTGACATTTTCGTAGATTTTTATCATGTTTGGAGTTATTATTTGTACATTCTGATCACATTTTTGAATTCTGCATGCAATTTTGTATCAGATTAGCATATTTTTAATTAAAACCCCGGATCATGCATGTTCCCTATTGGAAGATTAACATTTGTCGGTAGTTTCACTTAATTTTTATTTTCGTGCTCTCCTTGTACAGTATACAGTGTTTAATTTTTATTTTCGTGTTCTCCTTGTACAATATATAGTGTTTAATTTTTATTTTCGTGTTCTCCTAGTACAGTATATAGTGTTTAATTTGTATTTTAGTGTTCTCCTTATACATTATACAGTGTTTAATTTTTATTTTCGTGTTCTCCTTGTACAGTATATAGTGTTTAATTTTTATTTTCGTGTTCTCCTTGAACAGTATATAGTGTTTAATTTTTATTTTCGTGTTCTCCTTGAACAGTATATAGTGTTTAGTTTTTATTTTCGTGTTCTCCTTGTACAGTATATAGTGTTTAATTTTTATTTTAGTGTTCTCCTTATACATTATATAGTGTATAATTTTTTTCGTGTTCTCCTTGTACAGTATATAGTTGTGACTTCCCCTCTCGGAGAACAATCATCAAACGAGAAATGCAACCAAGCAAGCAAAGGGCGCCAATCTTTAAGTTGAGGACTTAAAGATAAAATTTATAATCAAGCTTGGACAGACTCTTATCACAGGGGTGAGGTGATAGTACACTAATCATTAAGTAGGAGAATTAGAAATCAAAAGGCTAAGTAAGGCAGATTGACTACAATGAACTAGAGAAATACTATTTATTATATTTACTATAAATGACGACGGTTTAACGAGAACTGAATTTAAATTAAAAAATGAATTTAACAGAAAATTGAATGACTCTACTTCGCGAAAACTTGCAATATCTTTAACTCGCTTGCTCACCATTTAGTCTCGTTCTGCTGGTCCTTGGGAAGCTTCCATCCTTGCAGCTGGAACATCACCGGTCGTCTTTGATATCTCTTCATCTGCAGCTCAGTACCATTCCTGCCTTACAAATTGCACCCACCACTAATTGGAAGATGACTTCAAAACTAACACTCCCTATTATGCTTTATCCCATAGATTGGAGATAAGCCCTATGTCACAGTTAGAAGAACCACCTTGGGTTATATGGAGAGGATACTCAATTAAGAATCCTTCCAACTTTACTGATAATGTTCTCTGAAGTTTCATTTCTATCTAGATTAAAACTATCTATTGACTTAGACTGGTTCAAACCGGTCTTGTAGCCGTGCTGTACGTACTTCCTCATGAGAGTGGCTATACACCCCTCATTCAGAATTTCTAAGTATCGAGACGCAGAATCAAGTAGAAAATCAAGTAGAAGCCTCGTAGAAGATCGTAGAATAATGTAGAGAGACTCGCAGAAGCGAATAAGACGTTGTAGAGAGACCCTCCAGGAGCTCCAACACGTCCTTTTATCACCTTCTCTCGCGCTAATTACAGGCCGCTACACGTGGTCCAATCAGATGACACTTCTCTCCCCACTCTAGAAATTAGAGTTGACGGGCCATATCCATGATATCAACTGTTCTTCTATTCGTCCTTTCACTCAGTATCCATGGCAACATGACGCTCCTTTGAAAATATAGGCGTTGATCAGTTCGAATAATTCTGGTCGAAATACGGTAGCTTACGTTAGGACGCGTGAACACGTGCTCGCTTTTCTCAGAACTTGGTGTCTAAATTTATCCTTCCTTCATCCTCGGTGATGTGGCAAGATAACTGAAATCTACTGCAAGTTAATTTTAACCAACTGTCGCAAGAATCTAAGTGAATATTAGGATATTCAGCCCTCGTTTATAAGTCGTAGTTACAAAGTAATGAAATGATAGTGAGCAAATGATTAAACATGAATTATAATACAATTACATACCAAATAAATATCATGACGTTAAATTCCTGAATTAATTACACATAATAAAATTAACATAATTACACTGTAACGTCTGGAACGTTACATAGTGTTTAATTTTTATTTTCTTGTTCTCCTGGTACAGTATAATAGAGTGTTTAATTTTTATTTTCGTGTTCTCCTTGTATAGTATATAGTGTTAATTTTTTTTTTCGTGTTCTCCGTGTACAGTATAGTGTTTAATTTTCTAATTTCCATTTCTCTTTGTACAGTATATACTGTTTAATTTGCATTTTAGTGTTCTGCTTTAATATCGTGTACATAAATAGAGTACCGGTACTGACGAATATCTCTTCAATTGTGCGAGTATATGTTTAATTAGTGAAAATAACATAGTGACATTTGTAGCACATCTACTGCCAGTGTAATTATGACAGGTGTATTTCAGAATGAATGAAAACGTTCTTATCCTAAAAACATTTTATACATGATATTTCCGGGTGTATATTTAAGATTTTCGACTGGTTTTTCACGTGCCGTGGAGTTTTATCCTGGCCCTAATTACAATACCTGCCGATACATTCAACTGGTGGAAGTATCCTTGGATTAGTTACTTTAAAACACCTGTACTGCCATTGTAACTGTGTTATCTGTATTTCGTATTGACCGAAAAAATCTCAACCTAAACGCAGCCTTTAAACGAGATTATTGGGCGCGAATTTGTGTTCCAACTGTTCGTTCACGTTTCGTGCAGCTTTATGCTGGCCATGGCCATAACTAGGAACTACACACAGCAAGTTCGATACAGGCATATTCCCGCTGGCCCGGAGCATGTAATGTTGCCTCTCGAAGTTCTCTCTACTGCGCAGTTAACAGCCCCGTGTCCCAAGTGTCCACTGCACACAGCCAAGGCCAACTGGTTTATCTAGTGCGGCCTTCGACAACACGTTCGGTACAGGCACGTTCCAGCTGACGCGGAGCATGTCATGTTGCCCCTCTCTCTCTCTCTCTCTCTCTACTATGCAGTTACAGTCCCGCGTCCCATGTGGCGGCACTCTGTACCGAAACGCTCCGCCTCCAAGCTCCTAATGTTGCGGAACAACTGAATGTTCCAGTCTGCCCAACCCTACGCCAGTGTCCAGTGTGCCGATAAGGAGCCGTGTGTATCTTGTGTCTCAGTGAGCCGTGCTCGTTCACGATTATTTCAGTGTGCTATGGCTCACTGTATGTCTCGCTGCAGCGGAAGCTCGGCTCCCGCCAACGTCCAGTCTCCTGCTAGTGAGCCGTGAGTGCGCCACTCAGCACTGTCCGCTGGGAGTAAGCTGAATCGTGTGCCGTGAGCTCGCCGTTCCTGTGAGTCGATTCACTCGGACACTTGAATTAATCGATACACTGCTTCGAATCATGCATTCAGTAACCAACACTACTCGACTGCGACTCCCCCTGACTGATTACGTGACTTGCCGCCCGAGCGTAGCACCGCCCAAGCGCACGAGGTCTATAGTATTCACAAACTCGACGAGCTTCAAGGTCAAGCTACCTGCTTGTTATCTCACAAACTTCGCCCGTGTTATGGCCTAGACAAGTGATCAAGGGAGGTTCACATTCCTCAAGGGATGGACAAAGAATGCTTTCAGGACCGCGTAAAATGTGATCATACTAAGCAATAAAACGTATGAGGAAGGAACGAGGTTTCACTGTAATGAGAAGTAGCATACTATTGTATTATGAAATCTTAAACATCAGGAATTTTGCGATGTACAGTACCTTGATGAGAAATCATTCATTTTCATTGCAAGCATGGGCCTACTAATCCTCCAGACTACCCCACAATGTAGTCAAAACCTTCAAATGTCGTAAATTGCGGATGACTGACATTCAGCAGTTTGATGGAAACTTTCATGAATGTAACAATAAGGTTCAACGAGATACATTCATTTTAAAGTATCTGAGTGTACAGAAGCCCAAAAGAGAAAGAACTGTAAAGAAACGAAGTTCAAGAAATGATGTCAGTGGTCAGTACTATATAAAACTTGCTAATACAGAACAGTTTCACATTCAGTCTGCCAAAAGACATTCTTTAATGCATTGCATGTCAGAAAAGATCGGGTTCAGAGAATTGCTGGAAATCACTTCACGGCAGGGAAACTTCCAACAGAAAAGAGGGGAGGAGCTAGGATCAAACCAGAGTACACTGAAAAGAGGCACTCTGTGAAACGTTTCATTGAAAGTTTGCAGTGTTGTGAAAGTCACAATTGCCGCGGAAAGTCACCTGTCAGACAGTATCTACCCGGAAATTTAAGCATCGCGAAGCTATACAAAATGTATAACAACAAATCGCCTGAAAAACTCAGGGTGAAGTGGTGATTCTTCTGTGAGAATTTTACGCGTTGCTACAACATACGATTCGGAACACCAGTTACTGACACTTGCTCAAAGTGCTTAGAGCTCAAGGAGAGAATTAAACTTGAAAGTTCGAAGGTATCACTGAAGAATGATTTAATCTTAGAACTTAGAGTACACGAACTAAGGCCTGCAGTTTTTTTTGTGTGTGTGTCAAAAAGTCCAAGAAGAAAGAGACAGCATGGCAATCTTTTCATTCGACTGCCAAAAGAATCTTGTGAATCCAAAAGTTCTAGATCAAATTGCATATTGTAGTCGCCAATTGTACACCTATAATATTACCATTGTGAGGGGTACCTCGCACGTCAGGTTGACAAAAGAGAATGTTTTTACATACACATGGATGGTTGATGATGATGATGCTTGTTGTTTTAAGGTGCCTAACATCGAAGGTCATCGGCCCCTAATGGAACGACATGAATGACATGAGACATGAAGTTAAAATTTTAAAACGTATCCACTGACTAGAGTTAAAAAAGAGTGGTGATGAAGAAAAATGAGGGTGAGATTAAAACAATCAGTGGATCTAATACGCAATGTTTTATGTTCTCTTAAAAGAAGAGGAAGTACAGGAAATCGAAGGAATAAGGCATTGCCCAGTAGTACAGATATTAACACATAATTTACGTTAGAGGTTAAAATAACATATTAAAATGCGCAACACAAACTAAAATGAAGTCAATGAGAGAAAAGCGCAACTGACATTCCAAAAAATGTACACTTTATACACATATATACATGAATCTATCTTGATGCGAAAGTTCATTGAAAAGCTAGAGTTCTTGATAGTTGAAAAGTATCTGCTCTATACCGTCACAAGTGTAAACAGTAGCGAAAGTTTGCACTAATAGAATATTAGTTGTTTCTGTAACTTGTCAGGAACTGACATTGAAATGCATAATTAGTAGAATACTAATTGATGGGTTTGAGCCTAGGTGGGACTGAGGGAATACTGTTATCGGGCTCGACGTGGCTGCAGGAAACGGGAGCGGAGGCAGTAACCCGAGGTGAAACCTCAAACACTCAGAATCATTCCACCTATTCGAGACACCTTTTTAAGAGGGATAGCCTCCGTGTTCGACATTCGGCGTAATCTGGTGCTGGGCACTGGTAAGTCCTCGCTTGTGGCTGGAAGGCAGCGCCTTTATATAGCTGGCTGATGTAACAGGCAAGCGCAGTGCAGACGTCTCGTAGAGTCGAGAACAATCCAGGCTGTTGCGTGCGCGGAGCAGGCGGCGCAGAGCGAGGAGCGCGAAGACACACGACAATAGACACGTAACACACTTCAACACATGTCTTCTCACTAGGAACACCTTCACTTACCTCTTATATATCTTTAAAGAACACACGTTACCAAACACTTACCTCAGACCATCATAATTAATGCGCACTTCTTTGCTAGTTTCCTCATAGAACAAACACACACTACCTAAATCGAAGTCTATTCTACTTCCATGATTTGCAACCAAGTCAGCCCCTAAAGCAACTGAATACACACGTTTTGGTACAACAAGGCATAACTGAAACTTACAATTATCTTAATCTTGATTGGTACCGCTATCACCTTCTTTGCTCACTATGACTTACCCAACGGCTGTTATAATATCTAATAGTACCTTCACTTACCTTCTTCATATCACAGTTTCTATCATCGGAGTTACTACTTCACTACTTACATCATATTCTCAGTATTGTAAGTACTTACATCACTTAACAGAACACTTCTTACGTCTACCTTACTAATACTATTAATTACTTCATTACCTACGACTACGTCATTACTTAAATACCTCACTTAACACAACTTATGTCACAATCACACTGTACTCTTAAATCTACTTTCACTACATAACTATCTACACTACCTACCTGTTTTTGACAACTCTTACCTTCGGACTGTTCTCGTAACCTGTTTATGCAGTCCGCTGGGAGTTTAAAGTGCGCTGGCTCAATGATGGATCCTGAATAACATTCGTGTTAGGCCTATTTTCATCTTTATGACTCAAATCCCCACGCCTCCCATTGTCGGATTGCCTCGGGTAACTCTGTTGACCTCTATCACTATTGAAATTCCTATTAACCCTCGTCTGATCATAATTGTTACCTCTCCTCTGATAATTATCTGACCTGTTTCCCGCTCCCTCTACAGTTCTACTTTGCGGTCAATTACCACCTATGCTACTATTCAGAGAATCAAAACTATCTAACAATACCTCCATTTCTTTGATAGTACTAACTTTCTGCATACACGCAGCTTCCCTAATCCTATCACAATAATGTTTTAACATAATCCTTACGATATCAACTTCTGAACCAATACTATTAAGATTTTTCCAGATAAGCACGTGTGCCAGAAAGTATTCTGTCATAGACACTCCCTGCTGTTGTCTATATTTACCAAGCATAATCCGTTCTCTCTCACGACCCTGGACATTCTCATCCCATAACTTATTAATAAACTTCTCTTTAAATTCTTCCAAATTAGACATATTATTACGGTACACTTGAAACCAGGTTTTACTTTCACCGATGAAGGAATTAGACAAGATCTCTAACACGTATTCCCATTCGATAATATTATCCCTCAACTTATTTGCAAATCTTTTATCAACTAATGTTACAAATTCCATAGGATTAAATTGTTTTCCAGTAAACTTAGGCAAATCTTGGTACCTATTGTATAAACCACTCGTTACTACTATTTCTCTTGTAATCTGACCTCCTCTCATTTCTTGCCGTAGTACCCTCTGGCAATTCAAAACTTTTTCTTCCGCCACTCTCTCCGCATTCTCTTTCATTATTCTCAATTCTTCCTGTAGTTTTTCCTCTTTCTCTGTAACCTTCTGCGACAAAGTTTCTTGTTTATTCTTTAGTTCTCTGACCTGCCCAAGCTCTTTTTCAAACGTTTCTACCTTACTGACACATTCCCTCATATCTTGCCCCACTGCATTATGGATCTTGTCTAGTCCTTTGTCTACAATCTCGTGAATTTCTTCCCGATTACTAGAAATTTTATTACTTAACTCTTTGATATTCTCTGTATAAGTTCCTTTGACATGCTCAATTTGAGTATGAAGATCGCTCCGACTCGACTCCATTTCTCCTCTAAGGTTAACACACACTTTATTTACCTTATTTTCAAACTTAGATATTTGACTAGTTACCTCTACTATCTTAGTATCTATTTTAGAATTTAGTGAATTAGTGATTCACTTAGCCCATCTATTTTATCATTAATCGCACTGTTACCATTAATCAATTCTTCGATTTTACTACTTAGAGAGTTAATCTGTTTATTACAATTTTCATTATTAGTACTAATTAATTCTTTCATCTCTTTATTATTTTCACTACTACTACTACTAAAAAATTCTTTCATCTCTTTCTTATTATTTTCACTGTTCTTTTCACTGAGCTCGGTCATTTTTTCCATCCGTTCATTACTATTTTCATTATTAGTATCAATCTTTTCCTCCATTCTACTACTGAACTCGGTAAATTTGGCCATCAGCAAATTTAGAGTATCTTGGTTCATCCCCCCCGCGATTTCCTTCTGAGTTTCAGTGTGCTTCTCAATTTCTGCACTTTCCTGAATTACCTCAGAAGCTTCCATCGTATTCACCTGCTCCCTACTCTGAATTTCACCTTGGATGTCCGCAGAAGCAACAACCTCGTCGTCACATGACTTGTTATTGTCTCCCTTGTCCATCTTTGGTTCACTAGTGATAGTACGCGATCTCAAATTAATTTCCCTCTTCAAATTCCTTGACATATCCCCAAAATACAAATATATATCACAAAATTACACTCCTGACATTTACCGGTAATAATTGCGTCGGCTTAAATGTGCATACTCTTCCCAAAATGAACCTATGGTATGCTGTCATTCCGAACAAATTCTGAATTTATTCGAGTCCCACGTTGCGTCGACACATTGTAAACATCTTCGTGACTCGCTGACTATCTTTTGAAACATATAAATCTGCATTTAACATGAAAAATATGAAATTCTGAAATATCTGCATTTATATTGGAAATTATGACAATTAATATTCATTAAATAAAATACACAATCGTCGAGCCCTGGATTCACACTTACTCCTTACCTGCTTACTTACACATACGTTATTTGAAGGGCGCCAGCTACCACTCAGTGCAGCAATAGTAGAATGAGAATCTTGACTATCTCTAGGGTGTGGGGTAATAAGCTTACTTTTGACAACATACCACATAAGTTCTGGGAAAAGGAGTTTGGCGTTCGGATTCCCCATTAATTTTGAGGTTTAGATATTTTACTGTCATTGAAATAAAACTATGAATTCGTTTGATAGAACAAAATATATTCTTTAAATAATATATTAAAAATAGTGAGTCTTGTTGCGATAAAACAGATGAGAATACGAATTATGACATTGCAACTGAAAGAAACTAGGCATGAATTTGAATTCTTCTTGAGCGGACATTTAACAATTTATACGAAATATTTCCCTCACTGATTCACTTGACTGTACCTTCAACACTTTGAGTGTAATTACGACGTATTCCTTTGATCTGGTGTTTACTGTAGATGTGTCACGCTTAACTTGGTGATACATTCTTGTGACTGCTTCTTCTCCATATCATCTGACTTCTTTGTAAGTCAATATGGTATTACCTCATGGCAGGTGGTATCCCTCTCTGACTCCATGGTAAGCTCTTGCGTCCGTGTCTTCAACTAAGTGACCAACCAACATTGGCCTCACTCTCTCAATGACCAATAATTAATGGCTCACTGAGTCTTCTCCATCTCTCGTTCACACTCGTTGACTGACCGACTGAGGCCTCTTCATCTCGTAGACTTCTTCACTGTTCAGCTTCCGTTTAACTAATGACTGACGCTACAATATGCATCCACCTTTTATAGACGTTGGTCGACACAGCTACGTAATCTCCAGAAATAACAATGACTTACTCCCACAACGCCTCAAACTGTTGCATGTAATGGTGAAATCCCCTGGGGCGGCTGAGTCTCTGAGCGCATTGCTAAAAGCTCACGATGACGTAGCCATGACTTGGCAGAATCGCCAGCAGTTTTGCACAATGTAACGATGCCATATTCAATACCTGATATATATAACAATTCTCACTGTACATGTATTGAGTGTTATTTTCCACACACGTATATATGCATACATCTAAGTACAGTACAATCCCGCAAGCGACAAGCATTGCAAAATTGAATTGAATAAGAATGATAATTACAATAATAGTAATAATATCTCAGATAAAATAATAATAATACTGACATAATAATAATAATAATAATAATAATAATAATAATAATAATAATAATAATACAGATAAAATAATAAAATAATAAAAATACAGATATCATCTTGTAACGGAATTTGAACCGTTACAATACGAAGTGTTTTTTTCCTATTGCACAAACACATATTTCATGATACCAAACATTACATTTCTGGCAAAGAATCCAGTCACCTTGTTTCATTGATTGTACACTGTAATAGTTCATCAAACAAAATCCACACTCATCGTCGTTTGCTGGCGATATTCTTCTTCGAATACTACTTTCGTCTACACTGGCAGACCCGTGTTTACCCTTATCGTTACTTTTCTTCTGTGCCTGTTGAAAAAGACGTCTCTTGCTGCAGATTTTCGTCTGAAGTCAGTCGCACTGATGTCTGCGTTTTCCGTTTACGTAATGACACTTTCTTCTCTGGCGTTGTCAGAATAACTCTGACAGCATCTTGGGGTGAGCTCTTGTTTGATGCTGGCGTTATGGTGTCGATCTTGCCTTCATTTACTTCGTTTGATGTTGTCCCGTTTCCGAAGTGCTCATACTGCTGGCAGTAGTTGGAATGGTAGTGGATGAAGAAGCTGGAGTTTGAAATGAACTGCTCGCACTGCTGAAAGTAGCTGAAATAGATGAGGTAATAGGGGACTGAAATAACGCAGCAGGAGCGAACTTTTCTTCTGAAACAGTGTCCTTAGAAAATGGCATTATTCCTGTACACTGAAAACCTGTGATAGCAGATCCAGCTGACGCCGATTGATACCAGGCAGTAGAGAAAATAGGGCAGAATCTTGATTTTGTAAGATTGTCATTGGGGTTACGATGAATCCACTCGGTTACATTTCTGTGGAGCCTTCAGGGACTTAAAGAATGTTCTGTCTAACGGCTGTAGAGCATGTGTACTGTGTGGGGGCAATCCCAAAAGTTCCATCTCGTTCTCCAGACGGTATTCTATAGCTTGCAGGTTCGTATGTCTCCCGTGATTATCGATAATGATTAGAACTTTTCCTGTCATTTTATATTTCTTGAAGTGTCGAAGCCAGGTCATGAAAAGTTCTTCGTTAAGGTACCCCGAATCGCTCATCTCCACGATGGAACCAGGAGGTAATCCATCATGGAATTCAGGGCGCTTCCTAACTCCCTTAAAAATGACCATTGGTGGAATGTACGAACCTGATGCACTCATACACGCAACCACTGTCACATTTTCTCCTCTTTCCACATTTATTAATGAAACAATCTCGCATTTGCCCTTCCGACTGACTATTTTAGGAGGTCTGTTGTTGAGAGAAAAGCTGGTCTCCTCCATATTGCATATGCGCTCAGGTTTATCAAACATGTCATTTTCTTCCAGAATATCTTCCAAATTTTGGAAGTAATGACTTACCTCCTCTTTATTTAACACTCTGGCTCATGATAGACCTTCAGGTTTTCGCAGGCTTAAATTGGGATATCTTTTCAAAAAGACTCGAAACCAATCAATCCCTGCAATCTTATTATCTAAGCTCCAGGGATGTTTGACATTGTTCGTTTCAGCTAACTCAAATGCAGCTTTCCTCACCTGAATAGGCGTCAGACCCAATCCTCGTTGCTCTGGTGATAGGAGCCTCTCGACTAAGGCCCCTTCCATTTCAAGTGTGAGTAACGTTGGGCGACCAATTTTGTCTCCAACTCGTGGATTTAATCCAGCTTGTATTTATTTTTTTATTTTTGTTTTGCCATGTAGCGTACTGAAAGGAATGTAATATAATTCTGATGCACCTCGAATGCTTAGATGCCCATTAATTACACTGTTCACTGCCGCTCCCATCGCTATCAGATTCCACTTATTATAAATTTTATTTTCTGATCTTTTCCGCGGCATCTGAAATAAACGAATACATTCGGATGAGAATGTGCAGAATACAGCCCTGTCAATAAATTAACCTAATGCGTAGGCTATTTTATTTTGTGAGTGAAAACGAATAAAATTCTAAACATTGTTCGACCTATGAGTTCATAAAGGCAGTGTTTGTTTCTGAATACCATGAAATCATAAATGTGAATTTGAGTTAGGAACCATATTGTTGGTTTCTCAGAGAGTAGGAAATTGAAACATTCTTTTTTTTTAAGTCAGGAGAAAACTATATTCTGAAATCCTTAAATAGCATCATCATCCTCTTTTGATTCATAATAAGACATTCTTTTTTTATCTGATTGTGCCCTCGTTCCGAGGTGGTGCAGCCCTTTATAGGCACACCCTCAATGGAGGTGAGCTGCATGTACCATTTTCACCACATACCAGCTCTCCTGCCATTTATAAATCTCTGGCAGTACCGGGAATCGAACCTAGGCTCCCCGAGGAGGGCAGCTAGTAGCGCTAACCGTTACGCTACGCAGGCGGACAAGACTTTCATTGTAACACAATATTGCTATCCAACTGCTTAAACCAATATATTTCCTCCGATCGAAATTGTACTAGTGTATCGATATTGTACCTGTCTGCTGATCGAAAATGTACTGTTGGTATTTCTGTATCTATCGTCACACACTACCCCTGCATGCCAACAGATGGCAGCACATGTCACAGAGGAGTTCTCTGTGGTACGCAGAAATAAACTACATCGTGGTGGTGGTGGTGATTATTGTTTTAAGAGGAAGTACAACTACGCAACCATCCTCTATATAACACTAATCAGAGGGAAAAATGGAAGGGGTCCGACACTTCGAAGAATGAAGATATCGGCCAAAGGAAGACAAAGGCCACGAAGGGCGTGAAAATGAAAGACTCCCTAGTCCTCGCAAACCTAATAGCGTCGGGGTCGGAAAAGAACAAGAGTTGACCAAGGGAGGTCGGATAGGATAGATGAAATTGAGGAGCCTGGCACAAGTAAGTGGGTGCAATGCCAGGACTCAGCTAAGGGCCACGTAGTCGCCGACCCACGCTCCAAAGTTCAGAGCCCCTGGGGCTCCTTTTACTCGCCTTTTACGACAGACAGGGGATACCGTGTGTGTTATTCTACCGCCCTCACCCACAGGGGGATAAACCGCATGGTTCTAACCTCACAATATCATTGTCTGCCAGCCTGTGAAAAATAGGAAGTTTTATAACAGAGCACAAAATTAAGCAAGTCAACTCACCTTGCTACAAGAAGAAATATGTATCTCTGAAGCACAAACTGCTGTATTCCTGACACAATCACTAGCAACACAGCTTCCGCACTGTAACGCCACACTTAGGCAAGTGGAAAATATATGCTAAACCTTAGTTTGATTGAAATTGTACCTACAGTATGTCGAAATTGTATCACCTTTCCCTATGCATATATGTTTCACGTCATTAGGTTTATACTTGTCTGAAGCGGGAAAAAAAATAATAAAAAAATGAAAAGACAACACATTTTCCTAGGACCAACTAATAGTGCATATATTAATTTAAAAATAATTCTATTCACTTAAGGTTAATGTTCAAACATTAGAGGTTCATGGTTAATATAAGGAAAGTATTTATAAAAACTATAACATGATTATCTAGTGATAGAGTGCACAATAATAAAACTGCATTTACCATTATGCAACTTTGAGTCAGATATCTGTTCATTTTTGAAAATGATGATGATGATGATGATGCTTGTTGTTTTAAGGGGCCTAACATCGAAGGTCATCGGCCCCTAATGGAACGAAATGAATGACATGAGATATGAGTTAAAATTTTAAAAAGTATCCACTGATTAGAGTTAAAAAAGAATGGTGATGAAGAAAAATGAGGGTGAGATTAAAACAGTCGGTGGATCTAATACGCAATGCCTTATGTTCTATGAAAATAAGAGAAAGTACAGGAAATCGAAGGAATAAGGCATTGCCCAGTAATACAGATATTAACACATAATTTACGTTAGACGTTCAAATAACACATTCAAATGCGCAACACAAACTAAAATGAAGTCAATGAGATAAAAGCGCAACTGACATAAACAACACGAGGACAAAGGACATCATCACACACGATAAAACAGACCGCTATCCCTCATAAAGCGGATGACGAGGTCTGCTGACTGCTCGTCATCGCGCAAGATAAGGGAGATAGTACTCGGAAGGTTAATACTACGGCGCAGATCGACCAGGTCCACGCACTCCGTAAGGATGTGTACCACGGTAAGATGGTCGCCGCAGGTACACACCGGAGGGGTTTCTCCTTTCAGTAGATGGGAGTGCGTCAAGATACCGTGGCCGATCCGAAGGCGGCATAATACCATGGCTTCCCTCCGCGAAGCCCGCAGGGAAGTCCTCCATACCTTCGTTGTTCCTTTTATCGCTCTCAGCTTATTGGGAAGTGGGATGGCCTGCCACTCCATCTCCCAATGAGACATAACCAGATGTCTCAGCTGAGAGCGAATATCACTTGCTGGAACCTTGAAAGGCAACGGGGGCAGTGTAACTGCCTCCTTGGCAGCCTCATCTGCTAACTCGTTTCCCTCTATGCCCATGTGGCTGGGGAGCCACACAAACGTAATTCTGGTGCCGGCATCCGAACACGCGGCCAGCAGGTCCTGGATCCGCTGCACCACAGGGTGTCGAGGGAAACAGGTATCAATAGACTGAAGCGAACTCAAGGATTCAGTACACACAAGAATGTGTCGGCGCTCATTGTCTAGTGCGTACCGCAGAGCCTCACAGATAGCATAGAGCTCTGCCGTGTACACACTACAGGTGTCCGGGAGAGCAAAAAGAAACCGATCATTGTCGATAACGAACGCACAGCCCACCTTCGTATCTGTCCTTGAACCATCCGTGTAAACGACGACTGAACCTGGATAGCGGCCAACAACGGACAGGTAGAGAATCCGATAAATCGAAAGGTCCGTGTCTCCTTTCGGGCCAGTATGCAAATCCAGGATGATTTCAGGTCGTCGTACAACCCACGGAGGTACCCCACTTGGTTGTCTGACAAGGCAAGGAATCGAAGGTACGTCAAACAATTCATAACTGCTATCCAAGCGTATCCCAACCGGCCGCGTCGCACGAGGATGAGCAACGTACAACAAGCGGTTGCCATTGTTGAACACGCAGGGATAGCTCGGATGAAGTGGCATCTGTCGCATATTTGCAGCATACATAAGTAGTAGTTGCTGGCGCCTCAGGTGTAAAGGCGGCACACCAGACTCAGCGAGCAGGCTAGCGATGGGGCTAGTACGAAAAGCTCCCGTCGCCAACCTAACCCCGCTGTGGTGGATACTGTTCAGCTTCGCAAGAACGCTTGGTCTTGCGGAGCCATATGCTGCACTGCCGTAGTCTAACCGGGATAAAATGTGTGCCCGATAGAATCGCAGGAGCACCACGCGGTCAGCTCCCCAATTAGTGCTGCTAAGAAACTTAAAGAGGTTAAGCCTCTTGGTGCATTGCACTTTTAGCTCCCGCACGTGTGGCTCCCACGATAATTTACTGTCAAAAAGGAGCCCAAGAAATCGGTAGGTGTCAACAACTGGAAGAACGACATTTCCTAGATAAAGCTAAGGATGAGGGTGAAGAGTACGTTGACGACAAAAGTGGACAACAGAGGTCTTTGCGGCAGAAAACGAAAGCCATGTTCTAAGGTCCACTTCTCCACCCTCCTAATAGCTTGCTGTAACTGTCGCTCTGCGACTGCCATACTGCACGAGCTATAGCGCAGAGCAAAATCATCCACATATAGGGACGGTATTACGGCTGGACCAGCAGCAGCGACAATACCGTTTATGGCAATCGCGAACAGAGTGACACAAAGAACCGATCCCTGTGGGACTCCGTTTTCTTGAACGTGGTATTGCGAATATGTCCTCCCTACTCGGACACGGAATAGACGGAGGGACAAAAAATTCGCAATAAATACCGGCAAGTTACCTCGGAATCTCCATTGATGCAGGACTGAAAGGATGCTATATCGCCAGGTGGAGTCGTAGGCCTTCTCCAAGTCGAAGAAGACAGCTACCAAGTGCTGTTTGCGGAGAAACGCATCCTGGATAGAGCTCTCCAGGCGTACCAAGTGGTCTGTGGTGGATCGAGCGGCTCGAAATCCACATTGGTACTCGGACAAGAGTCCTTGTTTCTCCAGACACCACACGAGTCTGCGATTTACCATCCTCTCAAATAGCTTACACAGGCAATTTGTAAGACAAATCGGTCTGTAACTTCCTGCATACTTAGGGTCTTTGTCAGGCTTGAGGACAGGGATGAATATGCCCTCTCGCCACTGAGACGGAAAATCACCCTCTGTCCAGATTCGGTTGAACACACGAAGGAGATATAGTAAACTATCATCACTAAGGTGTTTCAACATCTGGTTATGGATGTTGTCCGGTCCAGGAGACGTGTCCTTGCAAAGCGCTAAGGCGCTGCGGAGTTCCCACTCCGTAAAGGGCACGTTGTAGTCCTCTGAAGCTTGGGTGGCAAAACTAAGGTGATGACGTTCTGCCTCCCGCTTCAGAGGGAGGAAATCAGGATTGTAATTCCCGGAGCCAGAGACATCCTCGAAATGACTGGCGAGATGAATAGCAATCGCGAGGGGATCAGTGGCGACACTGCCTGCAATGGAAATTCCCGGTACAGCAGATGATCCTTGAATACCCGAAATTCGGCGAAGTTTCGTCCACACTTGTGATGATGGAGTATGTGACGTCATGGACGACACATATCTCTCCCATGAAGCCTTCTTACTTTGTCGAATAAGAACTCGCGCCTTAGCGCGGAGTTTCTTAAATGTTACCAAATTGGCCACAGTAGGCTGTCGACGGTAACGTTTATGAGCGCGACGGCGTTCTTTGATGGCTGCTGCTATTTCATCGTTCCACCAAGGAACGAGTTTTCGGCGAGGAGCCCCCGAGAAAGACGGAATGGACTCCTCAGCAGCAGCAAGAATAACTTGGGTGACGTAAGTTATTTCCTCGCCGACGGTCCGCCTGACATCATCGTGAAAGACAGCTAGTGATGTGTACCTTGGCCAATCAGCATGTTTAAGAATCCATCGAGGGGGAGCCTCGACGGGTTTGTGTTTCAACAAAGTAAGAATGATGGGAAAATGGTCACTGTCACAGAGATCATCGTGTGCATTCCACCGAAACAGTGGAACCAACGTCCGGCTGCATAGACTTACGTCTATGTGAGAGTATGTGCCGTAACGTACACTAAAGTGAGTTGGTTCCCCTGTGTTCAAAATACATAAATCCAGATCTGATAGAAGTGTTTCCAGCTCTCTTCCTCGGGGACAAGATGTCTCAGAGCCCCACATGGGGTGATGGGCGTTAAAATCGCCCAATAAGAGGAAGGGTGGTGGAAGCTGATCTATAAGATCAGCGACATCATTGATGTTCAGATGCTGGCCTGGTGGAAGATAAACATTACACACTGTTGCTATGACAGGCAGCGAGACGCGAACAGCTACAGCCTCAAGAGGGGATCTTAATGGAACTTCTTCGCTGTAGCTATCAGAACGTACAAAAAAACCAACGCCTCCGGAAGCCCGGTGAGCATAGTATCGTTCTGTCGAGTATAGTTTGAAATGCCTCAAGACCGTATGATGACCAGGTCTGAAATTGGTCTCCTGAATACAGACTATACTCGCTGCGTACTCGCTAATAAGCTGACGTAACTCAGCAAGATGCCTGTCATAACCGTTACAATTCCACTGTAACAGTGCCATAGTGTGGACGATATAAGTAGTGTTAGGTTATGAGCAATAAAATGCTCACAAACCTAAAGACTATCTACATCTACATCCGTAGATGTAGTGGACAGCGCGACATCCATCTCGTCGTCAACAGACGGCGGGGATGCCGCCCAGAACTTCGACATTTTCCGGGGGCGAAGGGGTCCCCTACGAGGAGAGCGCGCAGGTTTCGGAGCAGGAGTACCGCCCGGCGCAGACTCATACCCCCCAGACGGGGGGCATGACTTCTCCTTCGCAGTGGAAGTCCGAGAGCGCTCAGGTCGGGCGCCCTTCTTCCCCTTTTTCTTTTCTAGTTTAGACGGGCTGGGAGATGGTTTCCCAGCCCTGGTCGACGATGCCGCCTCCGCCGGCTGGGGCACGACTTTCGTCGACCTCCTAGGGGGGGGGGAGACATAGTCTTCCCCCTTGCTGTGCCGGCTGGGAACTGCCAGCATGCACAGACTTCTGGTTGGTCGAAGGCGGGGAGGTCCCCCCCTTCGAGCTTTTACTCTTTGCGACGTCGCTGGGAGCAGCAACAGTCGCCTTGGGCGCAGCGATCAGCACAGGTGACGATGTTGAAAATGATGAACCTGGAAGACTCTGAGGTATCATGCTGTTGTCGAGTGTACGGGCAGGTGTATTCGTGGAATTAAACTTACGGCGCGCTTCCTGGTAGGAAAGACCATCCAGGGTCTTGATCTCCTGGATCTTCTTCTCACTCAGGTATATTGGACAGTTCCGATCCCGAGGAGAATGAAAACGGGAGCAGTTAGTGCACTTGTATGGAGTTGTGCACTCCTCCGCGCCGTGAGCTACTCGTCCACATGTACCACATACAGCCTGATTCGAACAGCGAGATACCATATGTCCGAATCGCTGGCATTGATAGCATCGCATAGGAGGCGGGATGTACGGCCTCACATCGCAACGATAAGTTGTTACCTTGACTTTCTCTGGTAACACTGACAACTTGAAAGAGACAATGAAGGCACCAGTGGCAACGTCTTCACCGTTGACCTTGCGCGTAATGCGCCGGACGTGTGTCACGCCACGGTTCTTCATGTCTTCCATCAACTCGTCGTCAGTGTTCAAAATAAGGTCGCGGTGAAAGATGACTCCGCGAACCAGGTTTAAGGACTTATGCTCCTCCACTTTGACGGGGATTTCGCCAAAGTGGTCGCACTTAAGCAGCTGATCAGCTTGCAGTGCTGTGCGAGCCTTCATAAGCAAACTACCGTTGCGCATTTTCTTAAGGTCCTCAAGTTCGCCGTAAACGCCTTCGATGTGCCGACTAAAAAGGATCGACTTCACCAGCTTAAAATCGTGCCCATCGGTTCTGGTAGCGACCAGAAACCTAGGGAAGCTGGATTCCATTCCTTCACGCTGCGCATGTTCCCAGGGAGTTGAACCTCTCAGGGAAGCAAAAGTTAAAGACTTAGGTGGAGGACCACCTTGAGAAGGACGACTTCGTTTGGAAGCCATTCCCGATAGCATCCTCCCCGAATGCCACCCACTCCGATCAGGGGTCTCTGTAGCCGAACCAAGCAGCCAAGGCAATACCCACCTGGTCGTAGCAGGTACTGCCCGGGGTCCGATGTTGGACGATGCCTAATACGGGATGACTGAGGCAATGAGCACTAGGGCTCCCTTCCTCCAGTCACCCGCAATAGCATGTACCCCATAGCGTGTACAGAGCACTAAAGAAATGAAAAATAAATTAAAATAATAATAATATGTCCTTCTGGCATTCGGCTGTGCGGGGACCTGTGTTGTCAGGCGGATACCACTGCCAAGGTACATGGCGCTCCTACCACGCAATGGTCCTGGGTGGACAGTTGCGGGCTTTTGGGCGTAATCGCACACGTAAGAGGCCCATCTCCGGGCAGCACGCACATCAGAATTTGGAATGGTCTACATCTGACCCTCGGAAAAATAATAAAAAAATAAAGAGGGGACCATGGCCACATGACCCTTTAAGTCGCCTTCTACGACAGGCAGGGATTACCTGTGAATGTACTCGACCCCTCCCATCCACAGGAGGTCCAACACATTATACCAAACCGCAATCCATGTCCGCGCCTAGGTCGCCCCTTTTAGTCGACTTATACGACAGGCAAGGGGTACCGCGGGTGTATTCTACATGTGCGTCCCCCACCCGCAGGGGGTAGTGTGTTTGGTCCGCGAGAGGTATTTTATTTCCCTCAAGTCCGCCGGCAAGCCGGTTAGGACCCCCCTATCCGCCACCTGGGACGCGCCACGTGGGAGTATCACCTCTCCCCCTGCTACGCCTTCGTAGCAGGTTCGTGGTTTTGAAAATGACTTTGACTTCACTCCATAACGAAAGGGGGGGCCGATTTCAGCGCTGACTAGTGGAAACAATTGGAATTTGCGATACGAATTAAAAACGGAATGTAAACGGAAACAATCGGTTGTAACGGTAGTTGACGACTAATCGAATAATTCGGTAGTTTTCATTCCATAGTCTTGTCACTAGTCTCGGCCCGAAAGTGGCCACGGCTGGTCCGTGGTCCAACAGCTTTGCACTCTGACCGGCCAGCCGAGCAGAAGAGGGGTGGCCACGGCTCTACCGTGGCTCTACGCTTCTGCATTCGGGAGACGGGACGGGGCTGGACCTCACAGCTGGCCTCAACCGTCGGCTGTCCTGAGAATGGTTTTCCGTGGTTTTCCAATCTCCTACACTAAAGCGAATGCCGGGACAATTACTTGTATAGGCCACGGCCGCCGACCCCCTCACCTTCTCCGAGCATCTCCCTCACCGTAACAAATCTCCCGGCCTGGGAGACGGGGTCACAGTCTAAAACGCCCGCCTGCCGCTTCAGGGGAAGAATGAAAACATTTTAGTAGTAGTAGTCGTAGTAGTAGTAGTAGTAGTAGTAGTAGTAGTAGTCGAACTTCAAGCTAATTCCTAGCAAGTACAGCTTACAATTCACGCAGTAAGACTTGTGCTTCATACGGTGACAGAGTAAATACGGAGAAGTGTTTAATTAGTGTAAGCGGTATTATCCAGTGTTTCGGCTTTTCTCCTCGGTTCAGTTCGTTTCTCATCCGGAGCTCAGTGGTTCAATTACACTCACATTCTGTGGTCCGTAGTTGGAATCCTCTCACAGCATTTTAATTTCTGCTCCGTCACGGATGGTGTTCCAGGCAGCAGTCCAAACTTCGTATCCAAATGTACAGAGTTCACTCTTAGCGAAGGAACCTTACATAAGTCAAGATGTCTTTATTCCTTCCATTTCTGCCATTCCTTTGTAGTACATGCAGGCATCGCTTGCCAAGCTTTGTGATGAAATTAATGAATTTAACAGCGACATCCCCAACGAATTATTACATGCAGTGTCGTAGACTTTCATGAAGTTCAGTGTCTGTCAGAAAGAGTGGATGAATCGATTTCTCAAGAACAGATCTGAGCTGAATTCGAAGATAAGCATGATGCAATTAGGGCTAAAGTACAACAGATAATCAGTGCACGGGGTACCAGTTCCTCTCCCAAAAAAGTGAATATAATGAGCCTATAAACAATAATACGGGCCCATGCAGCTTATTGAAGCTTCTCTTACCAAATTCTCAGGTGACGTTACTTAATTTGTGCATTTTTATATGTTTGATTTACTCATTTTGAAGAATCAGTCGCTACGTTATATTGAGAACTGGCTCATCAACTTATTAGGATGCGCCCATAACTGCAGATAATGTTGTTGTAGCTAGGGAAACAATTTACAAGAGATATAGGAATCCTAAAGAGCCTCCGTGGCTCAGACGGCAGAGCGTCGGACTCTCACCGCTGGATACCGTGGTTCAAATCCCGGTGACTCCATGTTAGATTTGTGCTGGACAAAGCGGAGGCGGGACAGGTTTTTCTCCGGGTACTCCGGTTTTCCCTGTCATCTTTCATTCCAGCAACACACTCCATTATCATTTCATATCATTTATCAGTCATTAATAAATCACCTTGGGAGTGGCGACCCCATTGTAATAACAGCCTATATATGTTTCATTCATTACATCCCTGACCCGGTCAATGACTGGAAAACAGGTTGTAGGTTTTCATTTTCATAGGGATCCTAAAATGATAGTGAGGCTCGCATAAGTTTACTGTTATCTTGACACTGTCCAAAAGGAGTCTGCATCTAGCTTATGTATACTTCCGAATCACATGCAGTCTAATTTAAAACCTATCGAATCTTTCAAGTTAGACGGATTCCTCCATGAGATAATAATTAGTCAACTACTACTAGATAACCTTCCTAAAGCTACCAGAAAACGGTGGGAGATTAGTAACACATCCAAGGACTTAGCTACTCTTTGTAAATAGTTTGAATTATCTTTAAAGGGTAGCGCAAACACTTCAAATGATTGACTTTTCTCGTCGCAAGGTCCAACTGGATTATACGGGTACTAGATATTCTCGAAGTAGTACCACCCAAGATAGTTTCAAGCAGGATAAACAACTTTATCATAGTAGGCTAGTTCCTACGTTGGGGTTTATGCAAGGAGCAGCATCCTATCTACAGATTCCAAACCTTTTTCAGGTTATGATGCTCATCGCAGAAATGCCCTGGTTAAGCAACACAAGATTTGCTACAATTGTTTGCATGAGTTACACACTGTTCATGTGTGGCCCTCAAATTCAAGAAGCAAGTCTTGCAGTGGTCACGTACACACCCAGCGTAGGCACTCCAGTACACAACACATAAGTTCGCGAAGAAATATATATGAATTTTACCTTAAAATACTTTTAGAATAGATATGTGTTCATTATGAATGCCAGGGACCCACAACCCCGCCCAAAATGGTACATTCACTTTTATAACCTAACAAAAGATTTCGAGCGCCATTGTTCATTAGCCGGCCAGCTACGAGCACAGCCATTGGTCGACGTGACATCATTCCCAGAATTCCTAACTCGCTGCTTCCGTTACCAACCCGCGCAAAATAAAAAAAGCTCTGTTAGTATAGGTCGGCCAATTGCGCGTGGGAACAATAGAGCGAGTCTAGAAGATCATGCGACTTACCCATGCCAGTCTTCGGGCACCCTTCGCCCCGCTCGTACGTCACCGCGCTCCAGGCTGTATAAGAAGCGGTCAGAGCAAAGCAAAGCAACTTTCAGTTCACACGAATTCTTTATACACATTATTCTTTACACTAAAATATTCACATCACTAGTAGGCATTACTAATACGTTCGAGTTAACTAAAAATACTAATACATTTTCTAACTTTCTACTGAGGTAAAGTACTAATACTAATATTCACACGAGCTAATTGTTGAGTTCCTCTACACCTGACATCGCTGTGTCCTCACTGTCTCCTGATTGAATGTTCTCTTCGGATTCACTGTCACCGTCACTGTCACTAATGTCACTACTGCCATTAACTGTGATGCTGTTCTTTCAATCGCGTCTTCGACTAGTCCTTACCGTGCGTAATATTCTAATTCATTTTCCTCTTTGAGGCGGCAAACCTTTCTCCATTCTTCTTCTCCGGTTTCTGATAATCTTTCTCTGCACAAAGCGATAACATCGTCCATTTTAAAAGAGGTGTTACTACTTCCTACCCATTGTTTCACGTCAGCCCATATCATTTCTATGGGGTTTAAATCAGGATGGTATAGTGGTAGTCTCAATGTAGTGTGCCCATGTCTTGCCATAATTTCATCTTTGAGATACTGCTGATGGAGCGGTTTGTGCTATTTAATAATGTTGTACATTTCGGCCTTTAGCATACTCTCTTCAAACGGAATTCCTTTCCCTCTAAGCCATGCTTTCATGGTGTCGTTCCTACTATTAGAGGTCGGAGTTTTGTTCAGACGAACGTTATGATAAGAAGCACTATCTATTACCAGCAAATCGGTATTAATTGTTCTGTCAACCAGCGCTGATAATTCTCAGAGTTCATTTCATTATGGTAGTCTCCCGTCGACCACCCCGATCTGAGGGTGGTGGTGATTATTGTTTTTAAGAGGAAGTACAACTAGGCAACCATTCTCTATATAACACTAATCAGAGGGAAAAATAGAAGGGATCCGATACTTCGAAAAATGAAGATATCGGTCAAAGAAAGACAAGGGCCACGAAGGACGCGAAAATAAAAGACTCCGTAGACCTCGCAAACCTAACAGCGTCGGGGTCGGAAAGGAACAAGAGTTGACCAAGGAAGGTCGGATAGGATTGATGAAAGTGAGGAGCCTGGCACAAGTAAGTGGAAGCAATGCCAGGACTCAGCTAAGAGCCCCGTGGTCGCCAACCCACAAGTTCAGAGCCCTTGGGGCCCCTTTCAGTCGCCTCTTACGACAGCCAGGGGATACCGTGGGTGTTATTCTACCGCCCCCACCCACAGGGGGACACCCCGATCTGATCATTAATAGAGCGTTCGGTACAAAACCCGACAAGCCACCGGCATGGACGATTAATCTATTGCCTTTTGATACAGATGTCATCAAACCTGCTACCGTGTCAACAGTCCAGTTCTTAGGGCTTGAGTGGCTACTATGAAAGTAAGACTCGTCTTCATAAACTATGGGACGACCCTCCTCGACATTTCTTAATCACCTTCAGGAACTGTACACGCAAAGACCTAATGCCATGCCGTTCCATCAGAAGAGCCCTGTTGTTTCTTGTCTTTTTGCATTTAAAACCCATATTCTTCAAGACAAGTTTTAAACTTGTTTTCTCACCTGTAAACTTTATGCTATCCTCATCCTGAAGTCTAGGGAGGAGATTGGCGATTGTTGGCGCACATTTCTCTACAAGATAAAAGTCGTGCACTGTACGGCGAATCACAGACAGGTCGAAGTCATCCACACCAGTGCTTTTTCCCAGGCGTTCCAAATGATGTTCCCGTTTCTTCAGCGGCTTCCCTTTCCCTAATAATCCGTCTCACAGATCGTTCAGACACACGAGTCGCCCTTACGACCCTTTCCTGAACCTTTTTCAAAGGGATCATCACTTCACCGTTCGCTGCTTCTCTCTTCATAAATTCGTGTAAATTCGAAATAATGTCACGTGATTGACTATGCAAGGTTTTCGACGCTAGTTTCGGATGAACGGGAGGCATTGTAAGAAAGTAAAAACGAACCACTAGTCACTATTCTTACCGCTCGCGTTACTCTGCTGTCCGCACGCTGTCAGTTCGAGGAGAGAACTGGGACCATAATTACTATGCGCATGCCCTGTACTGATTGTCATGAGAAAAGTGGCCCCTTCGAAAAGCTTTTATCTATCGCCGCGGTGCATATTGCCTGCACGGCAAGGAAAAAGTTACTTTAATGGTTGTAACCTTGAACGTGGCGCGTACTACACACACACAAATAACTTACAAAGCAAACGTAACGTAATGAATTTTTAAAACCTACGTTAATACAGGGGAGGGTAGAGTTCTCCGGCAGCTCGGGAGAAATGGTGCATGGTGCAGTCTCTCTGCTAAGGGGAAATCACTTTTAAAGAGAAATTCAGCGGGATAGCCTGCAAAATGTCCCTTTCTTCTTCTGATTGCCAGGATGGAATAGCTACCGTGTTTAAAGTGGCGCCACTTATTCCCAATATTTTGGGTGTGAACGGAAACCCCATCACCCGGTACTTGACACCTGTTGGCCCTGTTAACTTTTCCGCTCCTCCAAGATTCAATAAACGCTAGGGAAAAGTTAACTCTCTGGTGAACAAATCCCTCGTCCTCTAAAACAATCATAGGCTTTTCAGCTAGCAGGGTCTGTTTGTCTCTTTTTTCCTACCGGAACAACAACAAAATTCTTAAAAGTGTCCCTCTCTACTCCTCCGAAGAGCCACTGTCCTGTGATTGTCCTTTCCCTCTGATAGTTTGTTTTCCAAATTTGCTCTCGTCATTTTTGACAATCACTCTCGCCTCTACTATTTTATTTTATTTCTGTCCACCCATGCCACACGCACACCTCACGGCAGAAGCTCCTCCAGTCTATAACAGTCTGCTGTGCAATACCAAGCTCCAAGCTTGCTTAAAAGGCACCACAAAACAGAAAAGAACCCTATCTGATATAATGAAAGGTGGGACTTTCCAAAGAAAATATTCTTTCTGGCACTCACATTCCAGGTGCATTTCACCCCTGCTACCCGCCGATTGCACATGAAAATAATTATTTTTCTCACTACAGTTAATTTAGTGGGCCCTCAACACTTCTCACAGTTCCTCTGTCTAGTTATCAACCTGTGCCGTTGATAAACATTCAAGATCTGCTCTAAATTCTCCTCCAAACGATTAAAAGAATTAATTTTAACTCGCAACCTCCACACGAGGCCCAAGCAATACTACAACTAAACCTTCCTTTCCCTCGCAGTAGTTTCAACCTTCCCGCTATAGTATCGTATAATTTCGTGTAACTTCATAACATTTCATTGGATATTTCCTTAACAGTTGATAACAGTTCGCACATCGTAAATACGCTCCTATCGGCAATCCCGTGAACTAAGCTGAGAGCAGAAGCCCCCGTGTACAATGAGCGGACTGAGTGGAATGCGTACGCTAGGCTTATGCCAATTCATGCAGGGGCTCGAGTTTAAATACCGCCCAATTTCACAATGACCATGGTGGAAACAACTTTTCTAATTACTGTACCGGTACCATGAAACTCAAACCACAGGTTCAAGTCTTACTTGCTACAGCAGTAGTTAACGTGGTCATTTACGCGTGGTTTTTTTTTTTTCAAAAAAATGTTGACACCTCATTGCCACATGCTTCTGTAACATTAGAAGGAAGTGGAATGGAATGAGTGTGAAAGGAGAGTTGTGTTCATTGCGATGTCCAGGAACCCACCGCCCCATTCCCAGAGGTACACTTATTTTTATAACTTAATAGAGGAGAATTACACGCCACGTTTCATTACTTAAGTAGCTATATCCATTCCTACTGACCAATATTAAGTGGCACATGATATCATTCCCGTCAGTCATTATAATTAATCAACACTTAAGCTGGCAACTTCCAATATAATTGTGCGTGGACTGACTCTTGCGGAGGACGTGGTCAGGGCGGTGGTCAAGGCTGCCAACACCCCAGGTTAGAGCCATGAAATGTGCACAGAATCATTGGTCTTGATTGGTTAGGGTAGGAGTGGACAAGACGAGTGATTTGGGGACAAGCAAACGGGGTCTGGGGGCATAATTCACCGGTTTAGAGACCACAGGCCTCTAGTTTCCCTAACTATTTTCAGTACTTTTTCAAAATAAAGATTGCTCCGGGCCGATAACAACTGGTTAGGTTACGATTTAAGTCGCTGCTGCTCTACATCCACCTCTACATTAAGGTAAGTTTCATATAAAAGTATTCGCATCCTGTATTCAGCATTGTTTACTTTCAGTATTGTGCTTTTAGTGCTTTTATTCTGGGCGTGTTGGTAATAGAGTATATATATATATTGCTAGTTGCTTTACGTCGCACCGACACAGATAGGTCTTATGGCGACGAGGTAATAGAATCTGGTTACTACGATTGATGATGATGATGATGCTTGTTGGTTAAAGGGGCCTAACATCGAAGGTCATCGGCCCCTATTGGAACGAGATAAACGACATGAGAGATGAAGCTAAAATTTTTAAAAACATATCCACTGACTAGAGTTAAAAAAAATGGTGATGAGAAAAATGAGGGTGAGATTAAAACAATCAGCGGATCTAATACGCATTGCCTTAATTTCTAATAAAATAAGAGAATATACAGGAAAACTAAGGAATAAGGCATTGCCTGGTAGTACATAATTTACGTGAGACGTTAAAATAACACATTAAAATACGCAACACAAACTAAAATGAAGTCAATGGGATAAAAGCGCGAGTGACACAAAACACACTAGGACACAGAACAGCATCACACACGGTAAAACAGTCCACTATCCCTCATAAAGCGGACGACGAGGTCTGCTGACTGCTCGTCATCACTCAAGATAAGGGAGATAGTACTCGGAAGGTTAAGATTACGGCGCAGATCGACCAGGTCCACCCACTCCGTAAGGATGTGCACCACGGTAAGACGGTCGCCGCAGGTACACACCGGAGGGGGTTCTCCTTTCAGTAGATGGGAGTGCGTCAAGATACCGTGGCCGATCCGAAGGCGACATAATAATACGGCTTCCCTCCGCGAAGCCCGAAGGGAAGTCCTCCATACCTTCGTTGTTCCTTTTATCGCTCTCAGCTTATTGGGAAGTGGAATGGCCTGCCACTCCATCTCCCAATGAGACATAACCAGATGTCTCAGCTGAGAGCGAATATCACTTGCTGGAACCTTGAAAGGCAACGGGGGCAGTGTAACTGCCTCCTTGGCAGCCTGATCTGCTAACTCGTTTCCCTCTATGCCCATGTGGCTGGGGAGCCACACAAACGTAATTCTGGTGCCGGCATCCGAACACCCGGCCAGGAGGTCCTGGATACGCTGCACCAGAGGGTGCCGAGGGAAACAGGTAGCAATAGACAGAAGCGAGCTCAAGGAGTCAGTACACACACGAAAGTGTCGGCGCTCATTGTACAGTGCGTACCGCAGAGCTCCACAGATAGCATAAAGCTCAGCTGTGTACACACTACAGGTTTCCGGGAGAGCAAAAAGAAACCGATCATTTCCGACAACGAACGCACAGCCCACATTCGTATCTGTCCTTGAACCATCCGTGTAAACGACGACTGAACCTGGATAGCAGCCAACAACTGAATGGTAGAGCCTCCGATAAATCGAAGGGTCCGTGTCTCCTTTCGGGCCAGTGTGCAAATCCAAGATGATTTCAGGTCGTCGTACAACCCACGGAGGTACCCCACTTGGTTGTCTGACAAGGCAAGGAATCGAAGGTACGTCAAACAATTCATAACAGCTATCCAAGCGTATCCCAACTGGCCGCGTCGCGCGAGGACAAAAAGCGTACAACAAACGGTTGCCATTGTTGAACACGCAAGGATAGCTTGGATGAAGTGGCATCTGTCGCAAATTTGCAGCATACGTAAGTAGAAGTTGCGTTGCTGGCGCCTCAGGTGTAAAGGCGGCACACCAGACTCAGCGAGCAGGCTAGCGATGGGGCTTGTACGAAAAGCTCCCATCGCCACCCTAACCCCGCTGTAATGGATACTGTTCAGCTTCGCAAGAACGCTTGGTCTTGCGGAGCCATATGCTGCACTACCGTAGTCTAACCGGGATAAAAAGTGTGCCCGATAGAATCGCAGGAGCACCGTGCGATTCGCTCCCCAATTAGTGCTACCAAGAAACTTCAAGAGAGTAAGCCTCTTGGTGCATTGAACTTTAAGCTCCGCACGTGTGGCTCCCACGATAATTTACTATCGAAAAGGAGCCCAAGAAATCGGTAAGTGTCAACAACTGGAAGAACAACGTTGTCTAAATAAAGCTCAGGATGGGGGTGAAGAGTACGTTGACGACAAAAGTGGACAACAGAGGTCTTTGCGGCAGAAAACCGAAAGCCATCTTCTAAGGTCCACTGCTCCACCCTCCTAGTAGCTTTTTGTAATTGTCGCTCTGCGACTTCCATATTACGCGAACTATAGTACAGAGCAAAATCATCCCATATAGCGACGGTATAACTGCTGGACCAGCAGCAGCAACAATACCGTTGATGGCAATCGCGAACAGAGTAACACTAAGGACCGATCCCTGTGGTACTCCATTTTCTTGAACGTGGTATTGCGAATATGACCTCCCTACTCGGACACGGAATAGACGGAGGGACAAGAAATTCGCAATAAACGCCGGCAAGTTACCTCGGAATCTCCACTGATGCAGGACTGAAAGGATACCATATCGCCATGTGGTCAGTGGTGGATCGAGCGGCTCGAAATCCACATTGGTACTCGGACAAGAGTCCTTATTTCTCCAGACACCACACGAGTCCGCGATTTACCATCCTCTCAAACAGCTTACACAGGCAGTTTGTAAGGCAAATCGGTCTGTAACTTCCTGCATATTTAGGATCTTTGTCAGGTTTGAGGACAGGAATGACTATGCCCTCTCGCCACTGAGACGGAAAAACACCCTCTGTCCAGATTCGGTTGAACACACGAAGGAGATATAGTAGACTATCATCACTAAGGTGTTTCAACATCTGGTTATGGATGTCGTCTGGTCGTCTGGTCGAGCGCTAGGGCGCTGCGGAGTTCCCACTCCGCAAAGGGCACGTTGTAGTCCTCTGAAGCTTGAGAGGCAAAACTAAGGTGAGAACGTTCCGCCTTCCGCTTCAGAGCGAGGAAATCAGGATGGTAATTCCCGGAGCCAGATACATCCACGAAATAACTAGCGAGATGGTCAGCAATCAGGAGGGGTTCAGTGACGATATTGCCTGCAATGGAAATTTCCGCTACAGAAGATGATCCTTGGATACCCGAAATCCGTCGAAGCTTCGTCCACACTTGGGATGATGGAGTATGTGACGTCATGGACGACACATATCTCTCCCATGAAGCCTTCTTACTTTGTCGAATAAGAACTTGCGTCTTAGCGCGGAGTTTCTTAAATGTTACCAAGTTGGCCACAGTAGGCTGTCTACGGTAACGCTTACGAGGGCGACGGCGTTCTTTGATGGCTGCTGCTATTTCATCGTTCCACCAAGGAACGAGCTTTCGGCGAGGAGTCCCCGAGAAAACGGAATGGACTCCTCAGCAGCAGCAAGAATAACTTGGGTGACGTAAGTTATTTCCTCGCCGACAGTTCGCCTGATATCATCGTTAAAGACAGCTAGTGATGTGTACTTTGGCCAATCAGCATGTTTAAGAATCCATCGAGGGGGAGCCTCGACAGATTTATGTTTCAACAAAGTAAGGATGATGGGAAAATGGTCACTGTCACTGAGATCATCGTGTGCATTCCACCGAAACAGTGGAACCAACGTTCGGCTGCATAGACTTACGTCTATACGAGAATATGTGCCGTAGCGTACACTAAAGTGAGTTGGGCCCCCTGTGTTCAAAATACATAAATCCAGATCTGTTAGTAGTGCTTGCAGCTCTCTTCCTCGGGGGCAAGGCGTCTCAGAGACCCATATGGGGTGATGGGCGTTAAAATCGCCCAATAAGAGGAAGGGTGGTGGAAGCTGAGCTATAAGATCAGCGACAACATTTATGTTCAGATGTTGGCCTGGTGGAAGATAAACATTACACACTGTTGCTATGACAGGCAATGGAACGCGAACAGCGACAGCCTCAAGTGGGGTTCTTAATGGAACTTCTTCGCTGTAGGTGTCAGAACGTACAAAAATGCCAACACCACCGGAAGCCCGGTGAGCATAGTACCGTTCTGTCGAGTATAATCTGAAATTTCTCAAGACCGTATGATGATCAGGTCTGAAGTTGGTCTCCTGAATACAGACTATACTCGCTGCGTACTCACTAATGAGCTGACGTAACTCAGCAAGATGCCTGTCATAACCGTTACAATTCCACTGTAACAGTGCCATAGTGTGGACTATAAAAGGAGTGTTAGTTTATGAGCGACAGAATGCTCGTAAGCCTAAACACTATCTACTTCTACATCCGTAGATGTAGAGGACAGCGCGACATCCATCCCGTCATCAAAAGATGGCAGGGGTGCCGCCCAGAACTTCGACGTTTTTCGGGGGCAAGCGGATCCTCAACGAAGCGAGCGCGCAGGTTTGGGAGCAGGACTGCCTCCCGGCGCAGACTCATACCCCCCAGATGGGGGGCATGACTTCTCCTTCGCAGGGGAAGTCCGAGAGTGCTCAGAACGGGCGCTCTTCTTCCCCTTTTTCTTTTCTAGTTTAGACGGGCTGGGAGATGGCTTCCCAGCCCTGGTCGACGATGCCGCCTCCGCCGGCTGGAGCACGACTTTCGTCGACCTCCAGGGGGGGGGGGAGACTTAGTCTTCCCCCCTTGCTTTGCCAGCTGGAAACTGCCAGCCTGCACAGACTTCTGGTTGGTCGAAGGTGGGGTGGTCCCCTCTTTCGAGCTTTGACTATTTGCGACGTTGCTGGGAGCAACAACAGTCGCCTTGGGCGCAGCGGTCTGGACAGGTGTCGAGGTCGTAAATGACAAACCTGGAAGACTCTGAGCTATCAAGCTATAGTCGAGTGTACGGGCAGGTGTATTCGTAGAATTAAACTTACGGCGCGCTTCCTGGTAGGAAAGACCATCCAGGATCTTGACCTCCTGGATCTTCTTTTCACTCAGGTATGTCGGACAATTCCGATCCCGAGGAGAATGAAAACCGGAGCAGTTAGTGCACTTGTAGGGAGTTGTGCACTCCTCCGCGCCGTGAGCTACTCGTCCACATGTACCACATACAGCCTGATTCGAACAGCGAGATACCATATGTCCGAATCGCTGGCATTGATAGCATCGCATAGGAGGCGGGATGTACGGCCTCACATCGCAACGATAAGTTGTTACCTTGACTTTCTCTGGTAACACTGACAACTTGAAAGAGACAATGAAGGCACCAGTGGCAACGTCTTCACCGTTGACCTTGCGCGTAATGCGCCGGACGTGTGTCACGCCACGGTTCTTCATGTCTTCCATCAACTCGTCGTCAGAGTTCAAAATAAGGTCGCGGTGAAAGATGACTCCGCGAACCAGGTTCAAGGACTTATGCTTCTCCACTTTGAGGGGGATTTCGCCAAAGTGCTCGCACTTAAGCAACTGATCAGCTTGCAGTGCTGTACGAGTCTTTAGAAGCAAACTACGATTGCGCATTTTCTTAAGATCCTCCAGTTCGCCATAGACGCCTTCGATGTGCCGACTAAACAGGATCCACGACCCTGCTACGCAGGCGGAGAGGTGATACTCCCACGTGGCGCATCCCAGGTGGCGGATAGGGGGGTCCTAACCGGCTTGCCGGCGGACTTGAGGGAAATAAAATACCTCTCGCGGACCAAACACACTACCCCCTGCGGGTGGGGGACGCACATGTAGAATACACCCGCGGTATCCCCTGCCTGTCGTAAGAGGCGACTAAAAGGGGCTACCAAGGGCTGACTGAATTAGAACCATGAACCTAATTTTGAATCGTACCATCACGCGGGGAACACCATGGGTTGCCTGTACTTGCGAGTAGTACCACTTTATTAGGTATGAAATAAGTTTGTGATTAGTAGCAGCTGGAGGGGGTTCTCCTGTGGGTTTCCAGTACCCGTGCGTCGTACCCATGTGAGCAACACCGCGGGTCTGGGCGTCGCCTGTGAGTTGTACCACTGTATGAGCGACACCATGGGTCTGCGTTGGCTGTGATTGGTACCCACTCTGTGAGGAACACCACGGGATGTGTGGTTAGTACACCTAGGTGAGGAACCTTATCGGTCTGCGTTGGCTATGAGTGGCGCCATTGTGTGAGAAACACCATAGGACTGCGTTCCCTGTACGAAGTGCAAACCTTGTGAGTAGTACCTTCTTGTGTGGAACACCGTGAGTCTTCGCTGCTTTTGATTAGTACCCCGACATGACTAATACCATGGTTCTACTTTACTCGCGACATGTACCATTCTGTGGGGCCTTAGACATGGATTTTGCACCCCTTTAGACATCAAGCATCCTTGTGCTTTATAAGTGGTCCCTTGGTCAGTAATACTATTATTTTCGATATTTTTTTTAAGTCTGATCCACTGTTTTTTTGTTTGTTTGTTTGTTTGTTTGGTTGGTTGGTTGCTTTTTGTTGGGTTCATGTCCATCAAATCATTGTTCATGACAATTTTTATTTTATTTTGGTCAGTGGATGTATTTGACCTTTTTGTTATTTCATTTCGTACCATTAGGGGCCGATGACCTCGATGTTAGGCCCCTTTAAACAACAAGCATCATCATCATCACTGAACAGGATCGACTTCACCAGCTTAAAATCGTGCCCATCGGTTCTGGTAGCGACCAGAAACCTAGGGAAGCTGGATCCCATTCCTTCACGCTGCGCATGTTCCCAGGGAGTTGAACCTCTCAGGGAAGCAAAAGTTAAAGACTTAGGTGGGGGACCACCTTGAGAAAGCCGACTTCTTTTTGAAGCCATGCCCGTTAGCTTCCTCCCCGAATGCCACCCACTCCGATCAGGGGTCTCTGTAGCCGAACCAAGCAGCCAAGGAAATACCCACCTGGTCGTAGCAGGTACTGCCCGGGGTCCGATGTTGAACGATGCCTAATACGGGATGACTGAGGCAATGAGCACTAGGACTCCCTTCCTCCAGTCACCCGCAATAGCATGTACCCCATAGCGTGTACAGAGCACTAAGAATAAGAAAAATAAATAAAAATAATAAGAATATGTTCTTCTGGCATTCGGCTGTGCGGGGACCTGCGTTGTCAGGCGGATACTACTGCCCGGGTACATGACACTCCCACCCGCCGCGTCCTGGGTGGTTGCTGGCACGGGCTTTTGGGCGTAGTCGCACACATAGGAGCTCCATCGCCGAGCAGCACGCACATCAAAATTTTGTATGGTCTACATCTGACCCTCGGAAAAATAATAAAAAATAAAGAGGGGACCGTGGCCACATGACCCTTTAAGTCGCCTTCTACGACAGGCAGGGATTACCTATGGATGTATTCAGCCTCTCCCATCCACAGGAGGTCCATCACATTATAGCAAACCGCAATCCATGTCCGCGCCAAGGTCGCCCCTTTTTGTCGCCTCTTACGATAGGCAGGGGATACCGCGGGTGTATTCTACATGTGCGTCCCCCACCCGCAGGGGGTAGTGTGTTTGGTCCGCGAGAGGTATTTTATTTCCCTCAAGTCCGCCGGCAAGCCGGTTAGGACCCCCCTATCCGCCACCTGGGACGCGCCACGTGGGAGTATCACCTCTGCCCCTGCTACGCCATCGTAGTAGGTTCGTGGGTTACTACGTTTGACAACAAAGGCGCCAAATGCAACTTTACGTTGGTGAATAGGAATGCAAGTTTGTATTTCAGCAATAATGGCGACTGTTGCTTTGTACTTGGTTATAGAAGTAAATGTACTTTCTGTGGGCGGGATGGTGGGTTCCAGGACATCGCAATGAACACATCTCCCTTCTAAAAGCAATACAAAGTAAGATTTCCATAAATTATAATTCTTATTAATGTTACTAAAGTTGGAAGTTCCGGCTTAAATTTTACTGCAAAATTATCTCACGGCATTAAATCCATCATCATTAATTGTTACGGAGTTACCTGTGGAGCAGAAGAGGTGAAAGAAGGTGCCGGGATGAATGGGTCTAACTACAATGTCAAGAAAAGAATTTTGAAAACTTAACTGAAGGTTATATTTTCGAAAAATAACAAACTTAACAACTTTTCACTTAGTGAGATAACAATGACATTTCAGGTCCAAAATTAGAAACAAGACTTAGAAAAATCCCAGATTTCAGAACTTTAACACACTCTCGGGCTACAAGCCCCTAGTTTTACAATTTTTGGAATTCCCAGCTCACATTTTACAGACCAGCATAAATTTGTTCACGGGCCGATGACCTCTGATGTTAGGCCCCTTAAAACAACAAGTATCATCATCAAGCAAATTTGTTCACAGGGCAGAAATGCCCTAAATGCATGGAGCACATGCTCCCAATATATAATATCAGGCCTCGCAGAGGCCCTTTTACAGCACTAGAAAAATGAGCTAAAGTGCTCTCAGTTCTCAAGCCTACTCAAGGCAACATCCAAGATATCTTACACATTTTAGCCGTGCATGGCCGAACCTACAAATTGAAACAGGGGTATCTTGTACCAAACATATAGAGCCTTCGTGTAAAAGGAAATAACAGTAAAATAAATGGCCCGAATACAAAATGAAAGGAGGCGAACGCCTGCGCTCCTAGATAAGAACACTTAAAACCTAAAGGGCACTAGGCCGGTGAAACAGGGGCTATTCCCAAACTAATGAGGTGACTAGTATAAGAATAAATTAAGATATTACGAAAAGGAAGAAAACCAGTTACAAAACGTAGTCACCTCAAACCAAAATAAAGGGGAGCTCGAGAGGGTACATCACTCTCTATCCCCGATTTACAGCTAAAGATTTTATGAAGTTATTACATAAGCCGGCAGAAGTTACATTTTCAGAAAGGTAGGTTACATACTTGATGATTCGGACATTTCCCCTCAGGTTAAGCTGCGGAGCAAGCAAGAAATAAAGATGTTATGTGGACATTACCTTGTCAGTGTACTGCTGCCTGATGAAAGAGGCGCCGCCCGCCTCCTGCTCTGACACACACACACTCAGTAAGGTGACGATCAATTTGCCAAGAGAGGAGAAAATCCGCAGTTTATAAACCCTCGGGCACGTTCGGGACCATTCAAGATTAAACTAGCCACACCCTCTCATTTTTATTGGTGGATTTAAAAGTTACACACAAAATCGAAGAAGATGACTGTGATTGGTAGAAAATTAATTACAGAAATTCGTGATTGGTTGGATTCAAAACTGGCGGAAAGAAAAGATCAATACTGCCAACCCAAAAATAAATGAACATCAATTATTAAAAAACCTTATGGATACCTAACTTCTTTAAATCAAAAGTTATTTCACTTCGCGCCAGGGCGCATGATCATAGCTTTTTTTGCTGTGACATCTATGGAAGAATGTCCAAACTTCTTGATGAAGGGCAAACAAAACAAGTAGAAATACAGTCAGTTCAGGAAACTTCAAAATAACAAAATTCCATTAGATTTTAGTGTACATCTTGTGAGTAATGGTTAAAGTAGGTCTAGTTTCAAGTTCACGGTTCCTCCAGTAGAGGAGTTTAGGCGCAAGATTTAAATGTGCGGCGTAGAGGTGTACCTCCCGGTACATTAATAGTAATACTAATACTATTATTATTATTATTGTTCCGAGGTATTTGTGGAACAGCAGAGGTGAAAGACGGTGCGGGCAGGAATAGGTCTCAACTACAAAATTAAAGTTAATTTAAAACTTTAACAAAGGATATATTTTCTTTTCAAAATCAGCAAATAACAACAACAGAGTAACAGGTACCAAGTAGCAGGAAAACAAGTTAAGAAATTACATTTGCTGGAGTTCTAGCTCCAGGTGAATAATTAATGAGCTCCAAGCTCCACTTTACCAATATGCAACCAGACTACCTGCGGCAGAATTCCCCTGAAATCAAAGAGCACTTGCTCTCACCTAACACATTCCGGCGTTCTAGAGGCACTCAAAACCTAATTCGAAACGAGCGAACCGGCTCTCAGATACTCACGCCTATTTAAGGCATCCTCGACTTTTACAATCACTTGCCTGCAGGCACAACTACTGGGCCTACTCAGAAAAGGAACAGGTTAATTACATGGCCCAAAATACCAAATTGACTGGAGGCGTAGCTTGCACTCCTAATACATTTTGAAAACCTACTTGGCACTAGGCCGCTTACACAAGGGCTAATCCCATATTAAGGAGGTGACTCGTATAAGAAAACTTATTACATTAAGAAAAGAAGAAAATCGGTAATGAAAACGTAGTCACCTCAAAACAATATGAGCGGGAGCTCGAGAGCTTAAGGCACTCTCTATCCCAATTAGTAGTTAAAGAAACGGAATTTTTACCAAATGTCTTTTACATTTTAAAGGTAGGTTACATGAGAAATGTTTCGAACCTGCCCCGGGGGTTAAACCGCTGAGCTAGCAAGAAATAAAGTTATTAAACGGCCATTACCTTGTTGATGAAGTGCTGTCCGAAGAAAGAGGCGCTTCCCGCCCCCTGCTACATATTCACACACTAAGCAAGATGTCGATGGAGTGGCGACGAGGCATGAACCTCAAGCAGTTTTATACCCACAAGGAAGCTTCGAGACCTTTCATGAAATAAAAGCGCCACACCTCTTCCCTTTATTGGCTAACATCAAAAGTTACACACAACATGAACAAGAAACCTAGGATTGGAGGAAAATTAATTTAGAAAATTCGGGATTGGCTGAATTCAAAAAAGGCGGAAAGAAAAGGTTTATATTGCCAACCCACAAACCACAGAACAAAATTTAGTAAAAACAAAACTTAGGAATACAATATTTCTTCAGGAGACTACATTCCTTTACACAAGAGTGCGTTATCATAGTTTTTGGTAGAGACATCTGTTAGATAATGTCCCAACTTCTTGATACGGATCAAACAAACACAAATCGAAATAGACACAGTTCAGAACACTTCAAAATTACCAAATTTACAGTGGTGACATCTTCCGAGAAACCGTTGAGTTAATTCAGTTTGTTAAAGTTCAGGCTTCCACGAACCTGCTACGCAGGCGTAGCAGGGGGAGAGGTGATACTCCCACGTGGCGCGTCCCAGGTGGCGGATAGGGGGGTCCTAACCGGCTTGCCGGCGGACTTGAGGGAAATAAAATACCTCTCGCGGACCAAACACACTACCCCCTGCGGGTGGGGGTCGCACATGTAGAATACACCCACGGTATCCCCTGCCTGTCGTACGAGGCGACTAAAAGGGGCGACCAAGGGCTGACTGAATTAGAACCATGAAACTAATTTTGAATCGTACCATCACGCGGGGAACACCATAGGTTGCCTGTACTTGCGAGTAGTACCACTAAATTCGGTACGAAATAGGTTTGTGATTAGTAGCAGTTAAAGCCTGGCCTGGTGGATTCCAGTACCCGTGCGTCGTACCCATGTGTGCAACACCGCGGGTCTGGGCGTAGCCTGTGAGTTGTACCACTATATGAGCAGCACCGTGGGTCTGCGTAGCCTGCGATTAGTACCCACTATGTGAGGAACACCACGGGAATACCGGCGCCCGTGTTTAGTACACCTAGGTGGGGAACCTTCTCGGTTTGCGTTGACTCTGAGTTGGGCCATTGTGTGAGACACACAATAGGTCTGCGTTACTTGTACGTATTGCAATACTTGTGAGTAGTACCATCTTTTGTGGAACACCGTGAGTCTTCGCTACTTCTGATTAATACCCCAACATGACACATACCATGGTTCTATTTTACTCGCGACATGTACCATTCTGTGGGGCCTTAGACGTGGATTTTGCACCCCCTTTAGACACCAAGCTTCATTGTGCTTTATAAGTGGTTCCTTGGTCGGTAATAATGTTACTTTCGATCTGTATTGAGTCCGATCCACTGACTTTTGTTTGTTTGTTTGTTTTGTGTTTTGTTGAGTTCCTGTCCATCCATTCATTCTTCATGCCATATTTTATTTTTATTTTGGTCAGTGGATGCCTTTGCAACTTTTGTTCTTTCATTTCGTACCATTAGGGGCCGATGACCTTCGATGTTAGGCCCCTTAAAACAACAAGCATCATCATCATCATCATCATCATCAAAGTTCAGGCTTTCTCCTGTAGAGGAGTTTCAACTGGCGCAATATTTGAACTAGCAGCGTGGAGGTGTACCGCCCGGTACAATTATTATTATTATTATTATTATTATTATTATTATTATTATTATTATTATTGTACCGGGCGGTACACCTCCACGCCGCTTATTTAAAATTTGCGCCAATTGAAACTCCTCTGCTGGAGGAAGTCTGAACTTTATCTACGGTATTAATTTTCAAGTTTCTCAGAAGATGTCACTACTGGGAAATGTTGTAGTTTCTGAACCGGGTCGTTTTCGACGCATTTTTGTTTCCCTATTGTAAGAAGTGTGAACTTTCTCTTCTAGAGGACACTACTGAAGATCAACAATAGTGCACCCTAGTGCGAAGTGAAAGAACTGTTTTTTGGAGAAATTTTTATTTCAAAAGTGTGTTTCTTGTTAAATTTCTTTCTGCTATTGTTTAAGTTGGCTGTATACCCCTTTCTTTCCCCTTGTTTTGTATTTAGCCAATCCCGAATTTTTAAAATTAATTTCTAAACAATCAGGTGTATCTTCGCCAAAGGGGATATGTTGCTGTACCCTAGCCAATAAAGTGATTGTGGGCGGGTGTTTTCTTCCCTGAAACGCCTCGAACTTTCCGCGAGAGTATATAAACTGCTGATTTTGGGGTCTCTGGGCCACTTCTGTTCCATCTTTTAGTGTGTAAAGTACTTAGCAGGGGGCGGGAAGCGCCTCTTTCTTCGGGCAGCAGTTCAACAATAAGGTAATGGCCGTATAATAACTTCTTTTCTTGCTAGCTCAGCAGTTTAGCTCTCGGGGCGGGTCCGAAGCGTTTCCACCATGTAACCTTCCCTAAAATGTAAAGATAGCTTGTATTTATTCTATCCTTTAAGCTACATATTGGGATAGAGAGTGCTTAACCCTCTCGAGCTCCCACTCATATTGTGTTGAGGTGAACTTATTTCTCACAACCGATTCTTCCTTAATGTAATGTAAATTGTTATATTCTAAAGTCACCACTGTAGTATGGGATTAGCCCTTGCATTAGTGGCCTAGAGCCAGATTAGGTTTTTAAACAAATGCATTAGGAGTGCAGTTCGCCTCCTCTCAAATTGGTATTTTAGAGGCCATGTAACTAATCTTTTCTCATTCAATAGGCCTCAGTAGGTTGGGGATCTTACCCCTGTGTTTATGTCCTTAGAGGACAGCTTGAGAGTCAAGTTTGGTGTGGTCTTTTATAGGCCAGAACATTGAGAGCGTATTGCTCTTTTGAAATTTGATTTCTGTGTGCCTCGAGCAGGCTTTACTGTGTAATTTTGGAGCAAGTGCTCCTGGGCATGATTGGGGTCTTCTGCCCCTTTGTTGAATTCCTGTATATTGTAAAATTGGGCTAATTGTTCAAGTATTTGGGTTTGGCTCTCGGGGCCCATCCGGTAACTCTGTAATTGTACATTCTCGAATAGTGGCCTTGCTACTCTGTACCTGCCATGCTTGTTATTTTTTTGATTTTATAAAGAAAATATAACCTTGTTAAATTTTACATGAACTCTAATTTCGTAGCTTGAGACCCGTTCACCCCCGCACCTTCTTTCACCTCTAACTACCACGGAATACTCCGTAACAAGTGGTAGCAGAGCGTGGTTGAATGGGTCTCAATTTAGACCCTCTTGACGGCTAAACATTGTTTTGTTCCGAACTCTAACAATTTTCTCAGTTGCTGGAATTTTTTCATTTTTTCAAAATTGTTCTGTCATCATGCCCGGCCCTCGCGATGTTCTCCATCTTAACTATTTGCGCAAGGAGGAGTTGATCTATGAATTAACTATTAGAAATGTGCAATCTGGAGGCACGGTTGCGGTAGACACAAACAAGCTTAGAGAGTCCCTTGATTTGCCCATTTCCATCCCCACTCTGGGAGAGAAAGAAATTGACGACTCTCTTTCCACGATCACCGAGAATACTACTGGGCTAGCATCTGTAGTTAGTTTTTTTGACGAAAATGATCCTTCTCCTAATCAAATTAAGCGTGTGCAAGCCAGGCTATATCATTTTTTAAATAGAGTTAACGATCTGTTGTCTCTGAAGTTGAATGACGTTCAGAGTTAGGAAGCTAGTATGTTGCTTGAAAATATTTCTGAATTATCCAGTAAGGTTACCCAATTGTTAACTGGGGAAGTTCCTCCCAAAATCGATCAACCCACCACGATGAATGCAGGTAGCGAGGAAGAGCCTCCTAAGGGAGAAGTCAATAGGATAACCGTTGCTGCTCAAACTATCTCTGCCCCATTGGACAATGAGTCTGAACGCCGTACGTCGTTGAATAATGTACGTTCTGAATTAACTTCTTTGCCACTTAAACCTTTACCGACTATGTCACCTGGGTTCAGCAGTTTGCCTCATCCATTGGCAATGTTGCTCAGAGGTATCTCGAAGTTTTCTGTCAACACCACCAGTGAAGTTATTTCTTTCTTAAGGTTTTTAGTTGAATTTCAGGATCATGCCCTTGTTTTTTCTCTTTCTCCATGTCAAATTTTGCAAATCATCTATCCTTATGCAATTGTATTCTCTCTGACAAAATAGTAAGAGCCATAGCTGAACAGTCATCTATTGAAGATTTTCATGCACACTTGCTTGCAAATTTTTTCCTGCCCGCGCGAGGTCATCTCTGATTCAGAAGTACTATTATCGAGTACAGAGACTGGATGAAAATCCGGCTGATTTCATACAAGACATTAAGTTTTATACTAGGGTGTTTGCTCTTCATTTTCCTGAAGATCAGATTGTACAGGCTATTGTAGAAGGAATTTCACCATCCTATACGTCATATTTGTGTTTCGTGGCGTGCCCGCAAACCTTCTCTGAACTTGAAGCATTGGCCGTCTCAGCGGAAGGAGTTAGATACGCCGATTCCTTGCGTGTCGCGAAAGAACCCCCGCCTTGTTTTAGTAATACTCGGCCTCCACCTCGCCGATCAGTCACACCTCGTAAATGTTACGCTTGCGGGTCGCCTGACCATCTTCGGAACAAGTGTCCATTGATCAAATCTAGTAGGGCAAATAATGGAGCTGGCTCATCACAAGGCTGTTTTAAATGTGGGGCTTTCTCACATATCGCCAAGAATTGCCCAAATTCAAATAGCACCCCCTCCTGCTCAACTTCTGGTGCAACTTCCACCAATGTCACTAATAATAAGTGACTAGCGGCTTTGGCTAAGTCGACTAATTCTGCTTCCCAAGGCTCAGCCCCTGGCAAACAGGTCGTAAATTCAGGGAACGTTCAGTCTTCAAATTCATCTTTTGAATGCCCCAAAGAGTGTCTTAGGATTGCGGCGGATTCCCCCGCACCTGTTCCTTTGCTTAAGATTGAGTTAAATAACGAGCCTATAACAGCTCTATTAGATTCAGGCAGTGTTTGTTCAATTATTTCGGACCAATGGTATTCAAAATTGAAATCTGTTTGTAAACTACCTGACTATGGCTCATCTACTGTTCAATATGTTTCGGCTAATTCATCTCCATTAGAAATTCTAGGTTCTGTACAGGTCAAAATTCGTATTTTTAAATTTACATGGAAAATCAAACTGTTTGTGGCTAAGCACTTGTCTTGCCCCATCATATTGGGAGCGGACTTCATTTCTCACACTGGTCTTGTGCTCGATCTTCAGAGTAAATCGTGCACATTCAAATTTGCTTCCAATTGTAAAATCCCCTTCTTAAAATGTAATTCTGCATCATGTTCATCTATTTCGCCTACACAGGATGAGATGTTGTTAGACCTTAGACATCTACCTGAGGAGCAGGCTGATAGTATTCGTAAGTTGTGTCAGTCGTTTCCAGAGGTGTTCTCTGATACTCTTGGTGTTACTGACCTTATTGAATACAAAATTGAGGTCACGGATTCGATTCCTGTCCGTTTTCCACCTTATAGGCTATCTCCACCAAAAATGAAGGCTCTGAAAGAAATCATCGATCAGATGTTGAAGGATGGTATTATTAGGCCCTCTAAGTCTGCGTATTCTTCGCCTATTTTTCTAGTCCCGAAACCCCAAGGTGGCTTCAGGCCTGTCATTGATTATAGGGCTCTCAATCGGAAGGTGGTGTTACAATCTGTGCCCCTTCCTGACCTTCATTCTTGTTTTTCATGGTTTCGTAAGGCCAAGTTCTTTACTATCTTGGACCTGAATCAGGCCTACAATGAAATTCCCCTTGCGGAAGAGTCTAAACATCTTACAGCGTTTGCCACGGACTGGAATTTATACGAATACAACCGCGTGCCTTTCGGGCTCCACACGAGAGCACCTGTACTCACTAGGCTGCTAGATAGGGTCTTCTCCGACATCAAATTTGAGTACTTGTATCACTACTTGGATGATGTCGTATTTTCGGAGACCTTTGAAGAACATCTAGATCATCTGCGAGAAGTTCTCAATCGCCTTCGTAAGGCTGGGTTAACTGTCAAGTTGTCCAAGGTTGCCTTTGCTAAGCCCTCTATGTCATTCCTAGGGCATATTGTGTCACCCGATGGTGTTGCAGTCGATCATTCTAGAACATAGGCCATCCGTGATTTTAAACCTCCCAAGGACATCAAAGGTATCGCCAGGTTCATTGGTATGGTGAATTTCTTCAGGAAGTTCATTCCTAACTTCGCTAATAGAGCGGCGCCCATGAACCTTCTTCGTAGGAAAGGCATCAAATTCGAGTGGGGACCTTCTCAACAAGCCGCTTTTGAAGATCTTAAATTAGCTCTCTGTAATGCCCCTGTCCTTGCTATGCCTGATTTCTCAAAGAAATTCATCGTCCAAACCGACGCGTCGTCGTCAGCAGTACCTGCAGTCCTTCTTCAAGAGACTGAACTAGGGAGGCGACCCATCGCCTATGCATCTAGGACCTTGTCGGCTCAAGAAGCCAAGTATTCCATCTATGAGCTCGAAGGTTTGGCAGTCTTATTTGCCTTAGAAAAGTTCCGTCTCTATCTGGAACATGTCAAATTCGACCTGGAGACAGATAATCAAGCCTTAAGCTGGGTCTTAGGTAGGCCGCGTCGTACTGGTCGTATAGCCCGTTGGGCCATCCGTATTTCTGCCTTCCAATTCGATGTCAGGCATATCCGAGGTACCGAAAATGTTGTCGCTGATGGACTCAGCCGTATGTTTTCCAACGACGTCGAGACCCATGAACCGGTCGACAGTTCATCACCTCCCGAGCCCATACTATCTGATGTTAATGCCATCTTAACAGATGCTCCCATGCTCTTTAGGGATATCGAGAAATACCAACGTGAAGATCCGACGCTGGCTCCGATAATGGAAACCCTTTCTTCTGGGGAACATGTCGTCCCTTATGTTCTGAGGAATGGTGTTATATGTTGCCCATCAAGGCATGATAAGATGATGAAGGTTGTCGTTCCAGCGGTTCTTGTACCTATGATCTTCAAGTATTATCATGAAACCCCATTAGGAGGGCATCTAGGCATATTTAAAACTCGTGAGAAGATTCGTGAAATGTTCATCTGGAAGGGTATGGTCAGTGAAATCCGTGAACTAGTAAAGGCTTGTAAATCCTGTTTGCTTAGTAAACCAACCATGTCCACCAAGGTAGGCCTTTTGTCTTCTCATCAAGCGTCGCGCCCCATGGAACGCCTGTATATTGATTATGTAGGACCCTTCCCCCAGTCGAAGGGAAATGCTAACAAGTTCATCTTTGTATGCGTAGATGGTTTTACAAGATTTTCCTGGTTATTTCCGACTAAGCTGGCTACCGCTCAGTCCACCATTTCTTGCCTAAATTCTATTTTTGCTTCTTTTGGTCCGCGCCAATATATTGTGTCTGATAATGCTAAGGCGTTCACATCAAAGCTTTTTCGTAAATTCTGTTTTGACTTGTCCATCTCTCATGTAACTACTTCTGCTTATTATCCTCAACCATCTCTGGCTGAACGGGTTAATCGTAATCTCAGGTCCGCGCTTATTGCCTATCATCATGAAGATCATTCCAGGTGGGACACGTCCCTGCATTGGTTAGCTTTTGCTTTGAATTCGGCGGTCCATGAATCTCACAAGTTTACTCCAGCTTCTTTGATGTTCAAGTTTGTTCCCAACACGCCGCTCTCTAACCTCTGGTCTCTGAGTGACATTCTACCCGAGACAATAGACCCGGACAACATTAAAGATCTTTGGAAGAAGGCTAAAGCCAATCTTAAAGTGTCTCATGAAAAGGTTAGGGAAAGATATGATCGTGGACGGAGACCCACCAATTTGAAGGTAGGCGACCAAGTGATGGTCAAGAATTTTGTTCCCGCGGGCAAGCTTGCCCCCAGATTTCATGGGCGGTGCATAATTCTCGATTTCCTTACGCCTGTTACGTTGTTATTAAGCAATCCAGCCACCGACGGGATATTTAGGGTTCACCTGTCGCAGGTGAAACCTGTATAATTTCTGTGCTAACTTGCTTCATATAATCTTGAAAGGAATATGAAGGTTTTTTTTTTTTTTGAGTTTCCCTTTTAAGGCTTTCTGCCCCTTCTATAATATTTTGTTTTATATGTAAGCATTTTTGTAAAACCTGCCCCGAACCGTTAAACTGCCATCCTGTCCTTAACACGGCCATTACCACGCTCCCGTCTCCTGCTCCACACTACACAGTGGCTTAGTAAATGCCATGGATATCTGCACGCCGCTGGCACCTCAACCTCTCCACAAAGCCTGTGCCCTCAAAAAATGATGATGGTCCAACAATTCTGCCGCCTAGCTTTAATGTTTCAGTGCCCCCGCAGTCGCGCGGCGCCGTGCCGCGACTGGGATAGAGGAAGGGCCCGCTCTACTCCAGCGAGGACGACATGTGCACGGCGAGCCGGAGCCCTCCTCCCGGCCAAGGCTGATGTGCGGCGCACGACCTGCTACTGACCCGCAGCCTGTATATGTTCACCGCGGGCGCGGCGCGCTTCAACACCCCTACTCCTCTCATAGGGCGGGCGAGCGGTATCTCAGGGTACTTGAGGGGTCCGAGGGGCCTCCTCTGGACACAAGCTGCAGCGGCCGGTCTGGCCATCCAATTTAATCAACTACATGGACATTTACTATCAGCAATTACTACACTTGGGAATTCTACTGCAATATTTGGTGGACTTAGAAAATTTTTCTTCACTTTCAAGTATTAAAAGTTTTTCTTCTGAATTCAATTCCTACAAACATAAAGACATTACTTCAACAGTTACTACAAGTATTTTGAAACTGGATCAAACCAAATTTAGAAAATTTTTATAAATGCTTCTGCAATTAATCTCCATATCAACATCATAACTTCGACCTTATTTTCAAACAAAAGTTTATGTTCTTCTGCGTTACCCCTTGGAGGAATTTTTTTTTTGGGGGGGGAGGTCTGTACCGGGCGGTACACCTCCACGCCGCTTATTTAAAATTTGCGCCAATTGAAACTCCTCTGCTGGAGGAAGTCTGAACTTTGTCTACGGTATTAATTTTCAAGTTTCTCAGAAGATATCACTACTCGGAAATGTTGTAGTTTCTGAACTGGGTCGTTTTCGACGCATTTTTGTTTCCCTATTGTAAGAAGTGTGAACTTTCTCTTCTAGAGGACACTACTGAAGATCAACAATAGTGCACCCTAGTGCGAAGTGAAAGAACTGTTTTTGGAGAAATTTTTATTTCAAAAGTTTGTTTCTTGTTAAATTTCTTTCTGCTATTGTTTAAGTTGGCTGTATACCCCTTTCTTTCCCCTTGTTTTGTATTTAGCCAATCCCGAATTTTTAAAATTAATTTCTAAACAATCAGGTGTATCTTCTCCAAAGGGGATATGTTGCTGTACCCTAGCCAATAAAGTGATTGTGGGCGGGTGTTTTCTTCCCTGAAACGCCTCGAACTTTCCGCGAGAGTATATAAACTGCTGATTTTGGGGTCTCTGGGCCACTTCTGTTCCATCTTTTAGTGTGTAAAGTACTTAGCAGGGGGCGGGAAGCGCCTCTTTCTTCGGGCAGCAGTTCAACAATAAGGTAATGGCCGTATAATAACTTCTTTTCTTGCTAGCTCAGCAGTTTAGCTCTCGGGGCGGGTCCGAAGCGTTTCCACCATGTAACCTTCCCTGAAATGTAAAGATAGCTTGTATTTATTCTATCCTTTAAGCTACATATTGGGATAGAGAGTGCTTAACCCTCTCGAGCTCCCACTCATATTGTGTTGAGGTGAACTTATTTCTCACAACCGATTCTTCCTTAATGTAATGTAAATTGTTATATTCTAAAGTCACCTCTGTAGTATGGGATTAGCCCTTGCATTAGTGGCCTAGAGCCAGATTAGGTTTTTAAACAAATGCATTAGGAGTGCAGTTCGCCTCCTCTCAAATTGGTATTTTAGAGGCCATGTAACTAATCTTTTCTCATTCAATAGGCCTCAGTAGGTTGGGGATCTTACCCCTGTGTTTATGTCCTTAGAGGACAGCTTGAGAGTCAAGTTTGGTGTGGTCTTTTATAGGCCAGAACATTGAGAGCGTATTGCTCTTTTGAAATTTGATTTCTGTGTGCCTCGAGCAGGCTTTACTGTGTAATTTTGGAGCAAGTGCTCCTGGGCATGATTGGGGTCTTCTGCCCCTTTGTTGAATTCCTGTATATTGTAAAATTGGGCTAATTGTTCAAGTATTTGGGTTTGGCTCTCGGGGCCCATCCGGTAACTCTGTAATTGTACATTCTCGAATAGTGGCCTTGCTACTCTGTACCTGCCATGCTTGTTATTTTTTTGATTTTATAAAGAAAATATAACCTTGTTAAATTTTACATGAACTCTAATTTCGTAGCTTGAGACCCGTTCACACCCGCACCTTCTTTCACCTCTAACTACCACGGAATACTCCGTAACAATTATTATTATTATTATTATTATTATTATTATTATTATTATTATTATTATTACTCGATGATCGCTCCATGAACACTATTTACGTTCACAACTCACAGCACTAGGCTACACTGTAACTCAGAGAAGTCCGCTAGAGCGCTCTGTACGTTGTGACCTGCACGTTATCCATGCTGAAACACTTTTATTAAGATAACCTTATCTCACATGCTGGTACTTTCAAATACTTCAACAATATTAAACTCTGGTAAAAATAAAAAGAACTATTTCTCTTCAGAAAAGTGAAGTTTGAAGAATACGATTCCTTCTTTTGCGTATTTCAAAGCGACAATGTCGGTAACACAAGGGTCGTCGTTTGTTTTTCCTGGGCATATACTGGTACACACGAAGAACTGATAATCAAGTCTTCTGAAAAATGAATGGTCTTGATAGGTAACAACAAAAGGTCTTTGAATTTTTCTTTCCTGGCTTCCTTACAAATCTGAACATAATCTGCAGGTGCACTGATGTCCCTAGTTCGCAAAACATGTTAAATCCTAGAATGCATAGAGTCGCGTATGCCCTTTCACTAGGTACTTTTCTTCAGTGGGCAATCCTTTGGCCAGAGAAATATGCAGAAAGTGTGCCCGTTCGCATCTCGTAGACCATTTACAAAATGGCGGCGTAGGAAGGTATGGCCCATGCGATCTATTAGAGGCAATGAACTTCTCATTGATGATTGATTGATTGATTGATGATTGTTGTTTAAAGGGGCCTAACATCTAGGTCATCGGCCCCTAATGGTACGAAATGAGACGAAATGGAATGATTTATTAAAAGTCTAAAATTCTCCACTGACCAGAATTCAAAAATGTGACAACGAAGAATGAATGGATGGACATGATTTTAAAACAATCAGTGGTTGCGACCAGCAATGTCGCACAGTCACATAAACGGACGTGACAACATCGTATTACTGACCAAGGGACTACTGCTATAGCATAACACTGAATCGATTATGCGTGCAGTCAAAAGGGAGTCCTAAATCGAAGTTTTCGGCCCCTCATAACGGTACTGATCGCTATCAAAATAGAACCATGGTAGCTGTCCTGTTACGGTACTAATCAAAAGTAGCAGAGACTTGCGGCATTCCACACATTATTGTACTACTCAGAGCTTATGAAATTGGGCATTTAATACAGACCTATGTTTTCCCACTTTGCGGCGCCATTTACAGGCAACGCAAACCTATGGTGTTCATCACAGAAGAGTACTAACCACAGGGACCTCTCCCTATCCCGTGGTATTCCTCATATAGTGGGTACTAATCATAGGCAAGGCAGAACCATGGTAGCTATCATCCCATGGTCTTGCTCATATGGTGGTACTATTCACAGGTACTGCAAAAGCCGACCGCGCGGTGCTCCTGTGTGCTACTAATCACAAACCAATTTCGTACCTAATGTACTGGTACTACGCACAAGTAAAAGCAACCCTTGGTGTTCCCCGCGTGATGGCACGAATCAAAAGCAGTTTCATGGTTCCAATTTAAACATCCCTTGGTCGCCCCTTTTAGTCGCCTCTCACGACAGGCAGGGGATACCGTGGGTGTATTATTCGTCTGCCTCCCCCACCCACAGGGGGTGTGTGTTTGGTCCGCGAAAGGTATTTTATTTCCCTCAAGTCCGCCGGCAAGCCGGTTAGGACCCCCCTATCCGCCACCTGGGACGCGCCACGTGGGAGTATCACCTCTCCCCCTGCTACGCCTGCGTAGCAGGTTCGTGGGAACTTCTCATTAATGCAGTATATAGAAGACCATGCACGTCTCGGAACGGACCAATTTGGAAGCCACTACAGGACAGTAAGAGGGTCAACTGGATTGTTTTACGAAAAAAATATAGCAGCGGAGTAATTGTTAAAAAATCTTCACTCTAAAAAATTTTCATCGGTGGAGGAAGGACGCAACTCCAAGCCAAGCTTCACATCTGAAGATTATTCAAGATTTCCGAAAAAGATATTGACTATTTTATGATCGACGTTCAAAACAGGCGAAATAATTCACCGGCGCACAGTATAAGAATAAGTAAAGTACGGTGAGCTACATCTGACTTGGATCCCGTGAGCAACCATTCTGCGATTGGCTAAGAAGGACTCACTGTATCAGAGGACCGATAACTTCGTATGGGCAGAAGATTATCCCTGTTGAATTTAAAGAAGAACAAAAGTACATTTCGAATTCTGGAGAAAAAGGCTGTTACATAAATTTATATATATATATATATATACGGAGAACTTATTTCCGACTGAAGAAAATTTCATCCCTAAGAATAAGAAATAGAACAATCGATTGGGACAGATCATCAAAGAAATGGAATATATCATGACTGATTTCTCCGCAGAAAGAATTTTCTTTGCTGTCTGCAGAATTGGAATGATGACTGCTTGCTAAATCTACAAGATGGACTGAACTGGGGAAAGGTACCTTCCCAACCAGACGACCAGCCGATGATGGCAAGACAACAGCCAACCAGACGACCAGCCGATGATGGGAAGGCAACGGCCAACCAGACGACCAGCCGATGAGGAAGAAGGCAACGGCCAACCAGACGACCAGCCGATGAGCGGGAAGGCGATGTCCAACCTTAGATCCAGATCCTAACAGAGGGTCTAACCACATCCAAGCAATGGAGCGACAACCTGACCAAACATAACATCTAACGAGCTAAGTCTTTACATTTTCTAGTAGAGTAGTTTCTTTCAATCTGCACCCTCACTCTAACTTCGGCATGTGCTGATTAATTGGTGATATTTATGAATTAATTAAGAACGTGTGTGAATTATAAAGTGAAGTGTGAGATATTTAAGGCTGTAACATAAGATGGCAGTGTAGAATTAGAGTTCTATTATATCATATACATACTACCGCACTTGCACACAAATAGTAGAAACTAGCATGAGTAAATGAGGTGTTTCCTGTGAAGATCCGATAGCAATGAGTCTATACAAGTCCTGAAACTTCGATTGATCTCGTATTAGTTGTACAATGATTACGTCACGATTTACCTGCGCGGCAGTCATGAATATATTTAAGTTACGTACTCCTTGCTTTATAGAAAGAGGGCATTGAACTTCGATTGCTGTTAAAATATAAGAGATTATTGAAATGCGTTTATAATAAGGCAATTCTAAGATGCTTGGCATAGAGCTCTAAGAGTAATCGGTGATATGCGTACGGTAATAAGTATGCCAGTGGTGTGATAAATGTATATTGAAAAGGTGTTATAATATGGTTATTTCTCGGAGTATATTAAGGAATATTTGAAATGCAGAGGTTTGTTTATGTGCTGCGGTATGAAAAAGAATTGCTATTTGCTGCGGAAACGTTACGTTAGATTAACATGAGGTGAGTTCTGTGTCACATAGAAAGATTACGTTAAAAGAGTGTACATCGCGCAGATGACCCATTTTAAGGTAAGATTGACATGTACTATGGTATAATTGTGAATCGTGACAGTTTTATCTGACATTGGTAAATGCCGTGTAGTATATACGAGAGAGTTCTTTAATATACGGTTTAACTATGCTCATGGCTAAGTCTACATATGACATTCTTTGGTGCGGTGACATATTTCAATATGAATGCGTATTAATTTCATTCTGTACTGACCATATGAGTTGAGTAGCTCGCATACATGAAAGATATTGAGTAATAGGAGATAGCTAAATCACATCGAGCCGATGGTAGAGGTGTGTGTGGATCGGAAACTACCTAAACAGTTACATAGATGATTTATTTCTTTTAACGCAGAGATGAATTGAGTTGAAGTTCTTAAAGAATATAATGAGTAGGAAAATGGTAAGCTAGGAGCCGTATGTCGTAGGCTCTAGGGAGGTATTGTCTTAGCCCGTGAGTTGTTATTTAAGCGTATTCAAGAAGGACCAAATAATCAGAGTTCAGATTTATGAATGCAAACTTACGAGAGCAGTTTTATGATTTCATATTCACGCTAGAGTTTATTTCGAGACATATAAGCAAAGATATGCTCAGATTTATATTCACAATCTGACTTTAACACATTTAATTATTATCACGCTTCATTCTAGCAAACTAAACGTTTTTATCACACAGAATTGACTTAAATGTGGTGAGAATAATTGATGCTTGTTGTTTTAAGGGGCGTAACATCGAAGGTCATCTCTCTCTCTCTCTTTAGATCATTACATTCAGACTTGTAAATATACTGTACATAGTAGCTTTAGTTGTCCTCAGTAATAAAGGATAGGGAAATAACTTCATCTTTTATTTCGGGAGTTGCGGGACGAGTCATACCTACAATTACCTCCCTACATTCCGCTCGGCAGGACAGGTAATACTTCAACATCCAACGGCCTGGTGACCAACCTACGAGAACGTCTCTCAGGACAGGTAGGTCACGACAGTGCATATTTACAAACTAAGACATTTACTCGGGAGTAGAGAAACTTCGATTCGCTCAATTAAGTAAAATCGTTTTCAAAATAACATGGCGATTACCTGTAACAAAATTTTCTGGCAAACATACCTATCAATGCATTTTTACCGAGCTCAAAGGAAGCGTTTCTCATGACCCGCAGCCTTAAATCTACTCTCTCGCTAGCTGATTATCGGTACTATAAACAGAGTATCTTAAAAACGGTAGACGCAAATCTTCATCAGATATCAGTAAAGATAAGGAGTAGGCTATTAATAATGGCTTACCGCAACCTGAATGCTTTAGGAGAATGCGCAATAAATCACCAAACTGGGCTTAGCAACATTGCTTACTACATATTTTGGAGTGGTGGTGGCGATTATTGTTTTAATAGGAAGTAAAACCATCAAGTGAAACATCCTCTTGACACAAGTGGAAACAATGCAGGACTCAGCTAAGGGCCCCTTGGACGCCAACCCACACTCCGAAGTTAAGACTCCCGTAGGTCCTTAATCGCCGTTTACGACACGTGGTCTTGATTATTGTTTTCAGAGGGAGTAAAACTAGGCAATCATCCTCTATGAAGATATCGTCCAAAGAAAGACAAGGGCCATGAAGGGCGAGAAAGTGAAAGACTCCCTAGCCCTCGAATCCTCTTACAGCCTCAGGGTCGGAAAAGAACAAGAGTTGACCATCGGAGGTCGGACATGATAGATTAAAATTAGCCTGGCAAATGTAAGTAGAAGGAATGCCAGAACTCAGCTAAGGGCCCCGTGGTTGCCAACCCATGCTCCCAAACTGAGAACTCCTGGGGCCCCTTTCAGTCGCCTCTTACGAAAAACAGTGGATACTGTGGGTGTTGTCCTACTACACCCACCTCCCCAGGGACGTTTACGACAGGCAGGGGATACCGTGGACCTTATTCTATCGTATAGGAAGTACAACTGGGCAGTCATCCTCTATTAACACTAATTAGGTGATGGAAGGGATCCGACACTTCGAAAAATGAAGGTATCGGCCAAAGGAAGACAAGGGCCACGAAGGGCGTGAAAACGAAAAACGCCCTAGTCCTCGAGTGCTCTAATTCTGTAGGTAAGAAGGGAATGCTTCAAAAATAGTAGTTACTGCATTCTCCTTCAGAACAACTTTCTTCATGGACCGATCAAACAATTCCGGTTTGAAATGTGCTGAACATATTCTGGTGTAAGCAGAAGGCATCCAATTTTCCCTTCTAATGGTCCTCATCATCATCATCATGCTTGTTGTTTTAAGGGGCCTAACATCGAAGGTCATCGGCCCCTAATGGTACCAAATGATGATGATGCTTTTTGGTTTAAGGGGCCTTACATCGAGGTCATCGGCCCCTAATGGTACGAAATGAAATAACAAAAAGTTCAAAAAATCCACTGACCAAAATAAATAAAAATGTCATGAAAAATGAATGGATGGACATGAACCCAAAAAATAACAAAAAACAAACAAGTAACAAACAAAACCAGTAGATCCGACTCAAAAAAGGTCATAAATAATAGTATTACTGACCAAGGGACCACTTATAAAGCATGGTCCTGAATCGATTATGCTTGATGTCTGAAGGGGTCCAAAAACCAGGTCTGCGGCCCCTCAGTATGGTACAAGTCGCGAGAAGTAGAACCATGATATTTCTCAAGCTGCGGTACTAATCAAAGGTAGCGTAAACTCACGATGTTCCAAGCAGTAAGGTACTACTCACAAGTATTGTACGTCGTAAAGGTAACAGAGACCTATGGTGTTTCTCACACAATGGCGCCACGCATAGCCAACGCAAACCGATGAGGTTCCTCACCTAGGTGTACTAAGAACGGGCGCCGGCATTCCCGTGGTGTTCCTCACATAGTGGGTACTAATCACTGGCAACGCAGACCCACGGTGTCGCTCAAATAGTGGTACAACTCACAGGCTACGCCCAGACGCGCGGTGTCGCTCACACGGGTACAACTCACAGGCAACGCCCAGACGTGTGGTGTTGCACACACGGGCACGACTCACGGGTACTGGAAACCCACACTGAACCCCCCTCGAGTGCTACGAATCACAAAAATATGCAGTACCTAACAGAGTGGTACTACTCGCAAGTAAAAGCGACCGATGGTGTTCCGCGCGTGATGGTACTAATCAAAAGTAGTTTCATGGTTCTAATCCAAGCATCCCTTGGTCGCCCCTTTTAGTCGCCTCTCACGACAGGCAGGGGATACCGTGGGTTTATTATTCGTCTGCCTACCCCACACACAGGGGGTGTGTGTTTGGTCCGCGAGAGGTATTTTATTTCCCTCAAGTCCGCCGGCAAGCCGGTTAGGACCCCCCTATTCGCCACCTGGGACGCGCCACGTGGGAGTATCACCTCGTGGTCTAATTGTCTTAATCCACTCTGCTCTCCTTTCTTCATGAACAGGAGACCACTAACCTAAAAATGCTTACAAAAAGTGGACGGTGCTTCTGAGGCTCCGAAATACAATGGAGGTAATATAATGTACTGTACCCGTCTAAATGGTGCCTCAGTTAATTTAAGAAAGATGGACAAAATTTTATTACGGAATATTGGTTTACGAGACCGCGTGTATCAGCTGTTACCGTGCTGTGCCGATGGGAGCCAGCCGAAAGTAGGTCAACAGCTGTTGAAGGCTGCCAGCGCACGCAGTTACGTCACCTGACACACTGACAGACGAGAGGGGAGATTATTCTCGAAAATCCACTCAAAGCTGTGAAAGACGAATCACGGCGCATGATGGCCAACAGCCAATGGAAATAAAGGAAGGTCCTAGAAAATCTTAGGATTTTTCTAGAACAAAGTCGAGGAAGAGTCCCTTGTGAAACACCGAACAGTACACAAGAGTACCTTACGAAACGACGAACAGAATAATTTTGAAGTAAGTCGTACAGTCGTATTCTTACGGAGAAGATGAACAGTGCATTCTCTACGGAAAGAAGAGTATTTGCAGACGACGTTAATACCTGTATAATTCTCGTAAGGCACAACCATTGCTTTATTTGAGTGCCCGTGCAACTTGTCTTTAGCTCCATGCAGTATTCAGCGGGTTTATTACAGCCGCACATTTTCCCGTGTGGAACTTGCTGACCCGCAGACAGTTCGTGTGTTTATTGAAGTCGAGTTTTTAGTAGAAACTCATGGAATGTTCCGTTGGACATTATAAAGGAAAGACACGACCTTAAGGGAATATTCGAGGAGTAATCTAGCCTTTAAACATCGTAATAACCAATAATATTATTTGTCAGCTTTAAGACGTATCGTAACTAGGTGACTGGGTTTGGAAGTCGAAGGTGGTAGTAAACCTGGACATGAAAATACATCGTTGCACCACTTAAGTGTTGTGAATAATTTAGTGAGTTACAACTAGTGTGGATTCTATTGTTAATACAGAATTTTAGTTTCAACTATCTCCGTGAAACCTAGCAGCCAAGATGCAACGAACACGAGGAAAGGATTGGAATTTTCCGGAAATTTGCTGGAGTAATACGACAATGCTGGACGTAGCCATAGTCAAGATGGATTAGACTCCAGTGTGCACGCCAACACGATGACCTTGTACACCTGTAAACCATCATAGCTGAGGAAGAGGACACCGACGCCCGTAGCAGCATCCCGACGCCACGAATTTTCATCGGAACTATAAGTACCGCTGTAAAATTTCTTCTCTTTTAGTAGATGCCTAGTAGATTACATTCCTCTAAGCAAGAATACAGTTTTTTTTAGTAATGTTGTACTTAATGGTGATGGTAGAGTATTCATTCCTTCGTTGATTTGTGATTTCAATATTGTTCCTTCTTTGCATTTTCTTGGAATAATGGTTTCCTTTTTTCGAATTCGGTGATGAGTAATCCCTGTTGCCAGTGAGTTTACAAGGTCAGAAGTAATCACGATCTTCAAAAGGACATTATAAGGGATTAAGACCTAATAATAACGAGAATAATAATAATAAAAATAAAATAAGGTAATAATAATCATGACAAAGAGGATGTGATTATGATGATGATGATGCTTGTTGTTTTAAGGGTCCTAACATCGAAGGTCATCGGCCACTAATGGAACGAAATGAATGACATGAGACATGAAGTTAGAATTTTAAAACGTATCCACTGACTAGAGTTAAAAAAGAGTGGTGATGAAGAAAAATGAGGGTGAGATTAAAACAATCAGTGGATCTAATACGCAATGCCTTATGTTCTCTTAAAAGATGAGGAAGTACGGGAAATCGAAGGAATAAGGCATTGCCCAGTAGTACAGATATTAACACATAATTTACGTTAGAGGTTAAAATAACACATTAAAATGCGCAACACAAACTAAAATGAAGTCAAAGAGATAAAAGCGCAGCTGACATAAACAACACTAGGACAAAGGACATCATCACACACGATAAAACAGACCGCTATCCCTCATAAAGCGGATGACGAGGTCTGCTGACTGCTCGTCATCGCGCAAGATAAGGGAGATTGTACTCGGAAGGTTAAGACTACGGCGCAGATCGACCAGGTCCACACACTCCGTAAGGATGTGTACCACGGTAAGATGGTTGCCGCAGGTACACACCGGAGGGGGTTCTCCTTTCAGTAGATGGGAGTGCGTCAAGATACCGTGGCCGATCCGAAGACGACATAATACCACGGCTTCCCTCCGCGAAGCCCGAAGGGAAGTCCGCCATACCTTCGTTGTTCTTTTTATCGCTCTCAGCTTATTGGGAAGTGGGATGGCCTGCCACTCCATCTCCCAATGAGACATAACCAGATGTCTCAGCTGAGAGCGAATATCACTTGCTGGAACCTTGAAAGGCAACGGGGGCAGTGTAACTGCCTCCTTGGCAGACTGATCTGCTAACTCGTTTCCCTCTATGCCCATGTGGCTGGGGAGCCACACAAACGTAATTCTGGTGCCGGCATCCGAACACCCGGCCAGCAGGTCCTGGATCCGCTGCACCAGAGGGTGCCGAGGGAAACAGGTATCAATAGACTGGAGCGAGCTCAAGGAGTCAGTACACACGAGAAAGTGTCGGCGTTCATTGTACAGTGCGTACCGCAGAGCTCCACAGATAGCATAAAGCTCCGCTGTGTACACACTACAGGTTTCCGGGAGAGCAAAAAGAAACCGATCATTTCCGACAACGAACGCACAGCCCACCTTCGTATCTGTCCTTGAACCATCCGTGTAAACGACGACTGAACCTGGTTAGCGGCCAACAACGGACAGGTAGAGCCTCCGATAAATCGAAGGGTCCGTGTCTCCTTTCGGGCCAGTGTGCAAATCCAAGATGATTTCAGGTCGTCGTACAACCCACGGAGGTACCCCACTTGGTTGTCTGACAAGGCAAGGAATCGAAGGTACGTCAAACAATTCATAACTGCTATCCAAGCGTATCCCAACCGGCCGCGTCGCACGAGGATGAGCAGCGTACAACAAACGGTTGCCATTGTGGAACACGCAGGGATAGCTCGGATGAAGTGGCATCTGTCGCAAATTTGCAGCATACAAAAGAAGCATTTGCTGGCGCCGCAGGTGTAAAGGCGGCACACCAGACTCAGCGAGCAGGCTAGCGATGGGGCTAGTACGAAAAGCTCCCGTCGCCAAACTAACCCCGCTGTGGTGGATACTGTTCAGCTTCGCAAGAACGCTTGGTCTTGCTGAGCCATATGCTGCACTGCCGTAGTCTAACCGGGATAAAATGTGTGCCCGATAGAATCGCAGGAGCACCACGCGGTCAGCTCCCCAATTAGTGCTGCTAAGAAACTTCAAGAGGTTAAGCCTCTTGGTGCATTGCACTTTTAGCTCCCGCACGTGTGGCTCCCACGATAATTTACTGTCAAAAAGGAGCCCAAGAAATCGGTAGGTGTCAACAACTGGAAGAACGACATTTCTTAGATAAAGCTCAGGATGAGGGTGAAGAGTACGTTGACGACAAAAGTGGACAACGGAGGTCTTTGCGGCAGAAAACCGAAAGTCATGTTCTAAGGTCCACTTCTCCACCCTCCTAATAGCTTGCTGTAACTGTCGCTCTGCGACTGCCATACTGCACGAGCTATAGTGCAGAGCAAAGTCATCCACATATAGGGACGGTATTACGGCTGGACCAGCAGCAGCGACAATACCGTTTATGGCAATCGCGAACAGAGTGACACTAATAACCGATCCCTGTGGGACTCCACTGTCTTGAACTTGGTATTGCGAATATGTCCTCCCTACTCGGACACGGAATAGACGGAGGGACAAAAAATTCGCAATAAATACCGGCAAGTTACCTCGGAATCTCCATTGATGCAGGACTGAAAGGATGCCATATCGCCAGGTGGTGTCGTAGGCCTTCTCCAAGTCAAAGAAGACAGCTACCAAGTGCTGTTTGCGGAGAAACGCATCCTGGATAGAGCTCTTCAGGCGTACCAAGTGGTCTGTGGTGGATCGAGCGACTCGAAATCCACATTGGTACTCGGACAAGAGTCCTTGTTTCTCCAGACACCACACGAGTCTGCGATTTACCATCCTCTCAAATAGCTTACACAGGCAATTTGTAAGACAAATCGGTCTGTAACTTCCTGCATACTTAGGATCTTTGTCAGGCTTGAGAACAGGGATAACTATGCCCTCTCGCCACTGAGATGGAAAATCACCCTCTGTCCAGATTCGATTGAACACACGAAGAAGATATAGGAGACTATCATCACTAAGGTGTTTCAACATCTGGTTGTGTATGTTGTCCGGTCCAGGAGACGTGTCCTTGCAAAGCGCTAGGGCGCTGCGGAGTTCCCACTCCGTAAAGGGCACGTTGTAGTCCTCTGAAGCTTGAGAGGCAAAACTAAGGTGATGCCGTTCTGCCTCTCGCTTCAGAGCGAGGAAATCAGGATGGTAATTCCCGGAGCCAGATACATCCGCGAAATGACTGGCTACATGGTCAGCAATCAGGAGGGATTCAGTGACAATATTGCCTGCAATGGAAATTCCCGGTACAGAAGATGATCCATGGATACCCGAAATACGTCGAAGCTTAGTCCACACTTGAGATGATGGAGTATGTGACGTCATAGACGACACATATCTCTCCCATGAAGCCTTCTTACTTTGACGAATAAGAACTCGCGCCTTAGCGCGGAGTTTCTTGAATGTAATCAAGTTGGCCGCAGTAGGCTGTCGACGGTAACGTTTGTGAGCGCGACGGCGTTCTTTGATAGCTGCTGCTATTTCTTCGTTCCACCAAGGAACGAACTTTCGGCGAGGAGTTCCGGAGTAGAACGGAATGGACTCCTCAGCAGCAGCAAGAATAACCTGGGTAATGTAAGTTATTTCCTCGCCGACGGTCAATCTAATTTCGTCGTTAAAGACAGCTAGTGATGTGTACTTTGGCCAACCAGCATGTTTCAAAATCCATCGAGGGGGATCGGATTTTTGGTTCATCAAAGTAAGAATGATGGGAAAATGGTCACTGTCACAGAGATCATCGTGTGTATGCCACCGAAAGAGTGGAACCAACGTTCGGCTGCATAGACTTACGTCTATGCGAGAATATGTGCCGTAACGCACACTAAAGTGAGTTGGTTCCCCCGTGTTCAAAATACATAAATCCAGCTCGGTAACTAATGCTTCCAGCTCTCTCCCCCTGGGGCAAGGCGTCTCAGAGCCCCAGATAGGGTGATGGGCGTTAAAATCTCCCAACAAGAGGAAGGGAGGTGGAAGCTGATCTATAAGATCAGTGACATCAATTATGTTAAGAGCGTGACCTGGTGGAAAATAAACATTACACACTGTTGTTATGACAGGCAGCGGAACGCGAACAGCTACAGCCTCGAGGGGAGTTCTTAATGGAACCTCTTCGCTGTAGGTATCCCAAGACCACCGGACGCCCGGTGAGCATAGTACCGTTCTGTAGAGTATAGTTTGAAATTTCTCAAGACCGTATGATGACCAGGTCTGAAGTTGGTCTCCTGAATACAGACTATACTCGCTGCGTACTCACTAATGAGCTGACGTAACTCAGCAAGATGCCTGTCATAACCATTACAATTCCACTGTAACAGTGCCATAGTGTGGACTATAAAAGGAGTGTTAGGTTATGAGCGAAAAAATGCTCGTTAGCCTAAACACTATCTAATTCTATATCCGTAGATGTAGAGGACAGTGCGACATCCATCCCGTCATCAAAAGATGGCAGGGGTGCCGCCCACAACTTCGACACTTTTCGGGCGCGAGGGTGTCCCCTACGAGGAGAGCGCGCAGGTTTGGGAGCAGGAGTGCCTCCCGGCGCAGACTCATACCCCCCAGATGGGGGGCATGACTTCTCCTTCGCAGGGGAAGTCCGAGAGCGCTCAGAACGGGCGCTGTTCTTCCCCTTCTTTTTTTCAGGTTTAGACGGGCTGGGAGATGGTTTCCCAGCCCTGGTCGACGATGCCGCCTCCGCCGGCTGGGGCACGACTTTCGTCGACCTCCTAGCGGGGGGAGACTTGGTCTTCCCCCCTTGCTGTGCCGGCTGGCAACTGCCAGCCTGCACAGACTTCTGGTTGGTCGAAGGTGGGGTGGTCCCCCCCTTCGAGCTTTGACTATTTGCGACGTTGCTGGGAGCAGCAACAGTCACCTTGGGCGCAGCGGTCTGGACAGGTGTCTTGGTCGTAAATGACGAACCTGGAAGACTCTGAGCTATCAAGCTATAGTCGAGTGTACGGGCAGGTGTATTCGTAGAATGAAACTTACGGCGCGCTTCCTGGTAGGAAAGACCATCCAGGGTCTTGATCTCCTGCGTCTTCTTCTCACTCAGGTATGTCGGACAATTCCGATCCCGAGGAGAATGAAAACCGGAGCAGTTAGTGCACTTGTATGGAGGTGTGCACTCCTCCGCGCCGTGAGCTACTCGTCCACATGTACCACATACAGCCTGATTCGAACAGCGAGATACCATATGTCCGAATCGCTGGCATTGATAGCATCGCATAGGAGGCGGGATGTACGGCCTCACAGCGCAACGATAAGTTGTTACCTTGACTTTCTCTGGTAACACTGACAACTTGAAAGAGACAATGAAGGCACCAGTGGCAACGTCTTCACCGTTGACCTTGCGCGTAATGCGCCGGACGTGTGTCACGCCACGGTTCTTCATGTCTTCCATCAACTCGTCGTCAGTGTTCAAAATAAGGTCGCGGTGAAAGATGACTCCGCGAACCAGGTTCAAGGACTTATGCTCCTCCACTTTGACGGGGATTTCGCCAAAGTGCTCGCACTTAAGCAACTGATCAGCTTGCAGTGCTGTACGAGTCTTCATAAGCAAACTACCGTTGCGCATTTTCTTGAGTTCCTCCAGTTCGCCATAGACGCCTTCGATGTGCCGACTAAACAGGATCGACTTCACCAGCTTAAAATCGTGCCCATCGGTTCTGGTAGCGACCAGAAACCTAGGGAAGCTGGATCCCATTCCTTCACGCTGCGCATGTTCCCAGGGAGTTGAACCTCTCAGGGAAGCAAAAGTTAAAGACTTAGGTGGGGGACCACCTTGAGAGAGCAGACTTCGTTTGGAAGCCATGCCCGATAGCATCCTCCCCGAATGCCACCCACTCCGATCAGGGGTCTCTGTAGCCGAACCAAGCAGCCAAGGCAATACCCACCTGGTCATAGCAGGTACTGCCCGGGGTCCGATGTTGAACGATGCCTAATACGGCATGACTGAGGCAATGAGCACTAAGACTCCCTTCCTCCAGTCACCCGCAATAGCATGTACCCCATAGCGTTTACAGAGCACTAAATATAGAGAAAAAAATAAAAATAATTAATAATAATATGTCCTTCTGGCATTCGGCTGTGCGGGGACCTGTGTTGTCAGGCGGATACCACTGCCAAGGTACATGGCGCTCCCACCACGCAATGGTCCTGGGTGGACAGTTGCGGGCTTTTGGGCGTAATCGCACACGTAAGAGGCCCATCTCCGGGCAGCACGCACATCAAAATTTAGAATGGTCTACATCTGACCCTCGGAAAAATAATAATAAAATAAAGAGGGGACCATGGCCACATGACCCTTTAAGTCGCCTTCTACGACAGGCAGGGATTACCTATGGATGTATTCAGCCTCTCCCATCCACAGGAGGTCCAACACATTATACCAAACCGCAATCCATGTCCGCGCCTAGGTCGCCCCTTTTTGTCGCCTCTTACGACAGGCAGGGTATACCGCGGGTGTATTCTGCATGCGCGTCCCCCACCCGCAGGGGGTAGTGTGTTTGGTCCGCGAGAGGTATTTTATTTCCCTCAAGTCCGCCGGCAAGCCGGTTAGGACCCCCCTAACCGCCACCTGGGACGCGCCACGTGGGAGTATCACCTCTCCCCCTGCTACGCCATCGTAGTAGGTTCGTGGAGGATGTGATTAAATAGGAGTAAATTATGATTAAATCGTTATCTTAAAAAAAAACTGTTAGACATGTATGATGATTGATACTAGAAGGGAAGGTAATCGACGAGTAATAGGAACAACTCATCGAGAGAACGTTCTAGGAGCCACTGTAGGAAATAAAAAATAATTTTCATAATAATAATAATAATGAAGGTCGGAAAATTTTAACGAGTTGTTGAGAAAATTGAGCGATCATTGTGATAGTAAATTTTGATGAATTGACGATATGGGACTACTAGGGTGCATATCAGTCATAATAATTATAATGGATCACAGTGATTATATTGAGTGATGATGGTGATAGTGATTTATGATGGTATGAAAAGATTTAGGGACTAATAATAGTTCTTGTTCTTCGCTCAACAACTGATATGAATAATGCACGACTTAATCATTTTTAGATTTTCTCGAGGCTCTTAAACGCATATTTCTAATGATGGTGATGATTATTCATCGAGAAAAATTTTGTCATCCTATTTCATCTTATAATTACAGTCATGAGGAGTTCTCATTATGGTCAGGTAATGTTGTAAGGGTCTTCAACCGAATTCAAGAGGAAGAGAGAGTTACAATAAAATAATAATAATAATAATAATAATAATAATAATAAAAATATTATAGTTCTATTGTGTGATAAATCTACTTTTAAACAGTTGTTAGAATTATGTTATTTCGTGACATTTACCCACATCATTCCAGGAATGCTTATCTTTTGTGTATTTGATGTGATTGATGATGCATTGATATTGTTGTTGGTAATTCCACATAGTGTTGCGTGATACTCTATCCATCCATGGAATGATAGTTAGTTAGGAAATGTTAGTAAGAATTCTAAAGGAATACAGTCGAGCGAAGTCTACGAGAGAGGGGAAGTTCGCCAAAGGATTTTTCAAAATTTTCAAACATTGTAAGAAATTTCTCGAAGTGGTAAAGAGTTTTCCAAAATTTATAACGACGATCTCAAACATTGTAAGGAGTTTTCCAAAAGTGATTTATATAGAACTTATTAAGAATAAGCTAAAGACTTTCATGATAGTGATAAATGATTTAGAAAGGATTTTTCACAAGTGTGGTAAAGTAAATCTTTAACAATTTTTTTATAAGTAAATGCAAATTTCGATAGTGAAGTTTCTCAAAGTGGTATTAAAGTAATTCACCTGAGAATTTTCTAAACCTGTGTTGCAATTGAAAATGATAGCATTGCTAATCACATGATTAATTCAATGTTGCAGAGTAAAATGTTGAAGGGAGTTTCATTGAAGAAGTAATGGAATCAAATGAAATCGAGAAGTATGCAAGAACTCAGTCATTTTATTTGTTCACAAGCAATAATGAATTGAATCACTTTGGTGAAATATTGTATTATGTTTTTTTGTGCATTTTGTTCAGACTGAGTTTTCATTATTATAATAAACATTGTTGTTATTTTGTCCTGATTTTCATTCAACATTATGTCTCCTATCCAGTCACCAATTGCCCTGTAAAAACAAATGTTCTGTCGGTCGGTCCCGTAACAGCAAGTTGGCCCTGCGAACAGTTCACCCTTTGGGACTCTCGTTCCAACGACTGAGCGACCCCGGAGAAGGGGACAGTACTGTACTACATATTACACGCCATACTTATAATTTTACTTGTGAAATATTGTTCCAGGAATATTTTTGGATTTCCGATTCTTGCAACCGTATGCACAACACGACATTGTAAGAGCTACAACTAAATATTAGTATCTCTTTTACATTTTAGCGTGTCGTACAGTGTTTGCATCTGAAAATTCCTACAATGACAATTTGCGCACACCGTATTCACTTCAACGAGCTGTGATAGAGTTGACTATCAAAAAAGCCCATGCGTTCTCGCGCCTATTTACGACCACGCCCCCTACGTAGACCACTGTCACTGGTCTTCACTCTCAGAGCTCCAATACATCCCTGTATTCTTTACTTCCTGGCCTTTCATCTCCATGAACAGAGAAATTTCTTCAATTATTACAAAGAAGGTTGCTAGCACTTTCGCGGAACTTAACCAGCCCACAATGCAATAAAAGGGAATGTCGCTACATTCTGCCTCGAGATCTTTTAAAAATTCTTTGAAGTGCCGATGGTTCAAACCTTGCTTTCAGCAGAAATTTACACATTTTGACACAGTATTTAAAGTTGCGAACGTTTATTGCACATAATTGAAGGGGTGATAGAAAAAACAACCCTTGTCAATACAAACACTTTTTCCAGGTGAGTAAAAAAACATTACACCTTCATTCCTTAACCCTGGAGCAGGCGCGTCATATTTTGTAACACGTATGGTCGCGTGGGGGACAGGTGTTACCCAAATACTTTGAGGTTCTTCTCCGTAAAATAAGCTAATGTTGAGATTCATCACTGATAATATGATTTATTGGATTTATACAAAGATATTAAATCAAAAGCAATTAACTGAAACATCCATACCACGAACCTGGTACGCCGGCATAGCAGGGGGAGAGGTGATAATCCCACGTGGCGCGTCTCAGGTGGCGGATAGACGGGTCCTCACCGGCTTGCCGACGGACTTGAGGGAAATAAAATACCTCTCCCGGACCAAACACCCTCCCCTGTGGGTGGGGGAGACAGACGAATAATACACCCACGGTATCCTCTGCCTGTCGTGAGAGGCGACCAAGGGGTGATTGTATTAGATCCATGAAACTACTTGTGATTAGTACCAGCACGCGGAGAACACCAAGGGTCGCTTTCACTTGTGCGTACTACCACTATATTAGGTACGAAATAGGTTTGTGATTAGCAGCACACAGGAGCACCATGCGGTCGGCTTTTGCAGTACCTGTGATTAGTACCACCATATGAGCAGGACCATGGGATGATAGCTACCATGGTTCTGCCTTGCCTATGATTAGTACCCACTATATGAGGAACAACACTAGATGTCTCTGTAATGCTCACAAAGCATGTGTGTTCAAAGGTATATTGTTTCATAGGTACAACAGTCTCCCCTACACGGTTATTTATTTATTTATTTTATTAATGTCTTTCTGTACATGGCGGGGCTCAGGCCAAACCATATAATTATGCACCTGCATAAACATAATATACTGAACATTATAACTACTTAAAAAATAAGTTAAGTATAATTTAAAGTTAATGTGAAATGTAATATGTATGAAATGTAACGCATCATAAAAATCATTTTAACATTTTAAAATTAATTTATAATATTTACTATTATTAAAGCTATATCTCGAAAAATTTAAACTATAATGGTTCTAACCTTACATTGACATTTTATTCATTTAACTTAATAATCTAAAATTTAAGGGTACTTCTAAGAGTAAATCAATCTGAGTGTAGGTAAAATTTCCAGCACATTCTTCTGAATAGCTTTAGGTTGCTTATGTCTCTAATTTCAGCCGGGAGAGAATTCCAGGAACGTATGGTCCCCGGTACAAATGACTTGTTATACGTACTACTGTGATGAGTGGGGATGGACAGCAGGGTTTGTACTGATGACCTTGAGAGTGTTCTGCCTGAGGGAGAGAGGTAGTTGAAATCTATTCTCAGATAATGTGGTTTACCTGTTCGCAGTATTTTGTGAAGAAGAGAAACAGCATGGTATTTACGTCTATCACATAATCTTAACCAGGACAGCTGATGGAGGAATGGGCTGATGTGGGAATGGAGCGGAACATTTAGAATGAATCGAATGCAGGCATTATGCGCCCGTTGAAGTTTAGAACCAAGTGAACAACTTATGTTATTATAGACTACATCACCATAATCAAATATTGGTAGTATTAGTCCTTGAATGAGCAGTTTCCTGGTTTTGACAGGTAGAAAATCTCTCAGTTTGTATAGTGAGTGTAATGAACCGAATACACGTTGACAAATTTTTGTTACGTGCTCTGACCAACTTAAATACTTATCAAAAATTATTCCAAGGTTCTTAACAGAGTCTTTCAGTGCTATAGGTGTTTCATTGATCTTGACAACCGGTATATTGATACTTTCTAACTTGGCATGCGCTTTTTTAGATCCTATTATGATGGCTTGCGATTTTAATGGGTTTACTTTCAGGCAGTGGCTACTAGTCCATTCGTTAATGTTAAATAAGTCTTCGTTTAGTTTCATGGTTGCTTCTTGTATGTCATTCGGCTTGGTATGAATAAACAATTGGATATCGTCAGCGTATAAGTGATATTTACAGTTCGTCAGTTGTTCTATAGGTCATTCATGTATAGGGAGAACAGAAGTGGTGATAACACCCCACCCTGTGCTACCCCCATCTCAGTATTTCGCCACCTAGACACATTGTCTCCCACTGACACACATTGTTTACGTCCACTGAGATAGGAACGTACCCAGCATAATACATTATTAGAAAATTTCATCATTTCTAATTTAGCTAGTAAAATGTCTTTATCTACGCAATCAAATGCCTTTGTAAGGTCGAGAAGAATAAGAATTGTCATTTGTCCGTTATCCATTGCTAGCTGAATGTCGTTTGTTACTTTTACTAATGCTGTGCTGGTACTGTAGTTCGATCTAAACCCTGATTGATATCTGTCGAGTAAGTTATGATGTAAGAGATAGGCTGTCATTTGTTTGTGTACTAGTTTCTCCAGTACTTTTCCTAGTACAGGGAGAATACTAATAGGGCGGTAATCGTCAAGGGTTGTGGGGGTACTGTTTTTCTGCAAGGGTCGGATGATGGCATTTTTCCAGTTCCCAGGAAATATTCCCGTCATAAGAGAGGTGTTAATAATATGCGTTATTGTAGGAAGAATGATGTCTAGAATTCTTCTTAAAAGGGACAGGTTTATTCCATCGTGTCCAGTAGACTTTGATTTTATGTCATTAAGGGCACTCTTTACATCATCTGGAGTCACGTGAGAGAAGTAGAATGTTTCACCACCATGCTTTCCCTTTGAAAATATTCTGTCAATAGTGGCTCTCTTGGTATTTCCGTTCGTCTGGACGTTTCTTGAGCTAAAATACTCATTCAGATCATCCAAAGGTACATTACAGTTACTGTCCTTTGTCTTCGTTTTACTTAGACCCATATCTCGGAGAGTCTTCCATGCAACAGCAGAGTCATGAGTATTTAAAATTTCGTACGAGTAGCGTATTTTGGCGTTTCTTATCATCTGCGTGGTTTTATTTCGAAGTTTTTTATAATTCTCAAAATTTTCCTGCGCTGGATGTTTCACATAGTAGTTATAGGCTGAGTACCTATCTTTCATTTTATCACGAATTTCTTGATTGAGCCACGGGTTAGAGGGTCGCTTTACTCGAGCAGTACGTAATGGGGCATGTCTGTCGTATAAAGTTAAGAGAAGTTCATTAAAATGAGATACTTTGTCGTCAATGTCCTTTATATACTGAATTGTGTGCCATGGTGTGCTCAGAGCGTCCTCAACGAGAGCTTCGTCGTTCAAATTTTTGAAATCCCTGTATTTGATTATCTTAGGCCTGTATTTTGGACATTTTAAAGAGTATGCAGCGTAAATCATGTCATGGCGGGAAAGGCCTGGCACAGGCATCTGACCATGTGTCAATATACGGTCATTATTGTTTGCAATGATTAGGTCGAGGAGTGTGTGCGAGGTTGCAACATGGTGTGTGGGTTGCAAGGGCAGAATTGTCATATTAATTGATTCAAACAAGCATGTTAGTCGCCTAGTCTCAGTGGTTTCATTTTTCAGGTCAGTGTTGAAGTATCCCATTAAAATCATATGTTCATACCTGAATATTAAATCCTGTAGCGCTTCTTCTAAATCTGTGATGTTTCCAGTCTTCGGTGGGCGGTACACTACACCGAGTAAACACTTCGTACCACGAATTTCAATTTCTACAAACAAGAACTCCGCTCTGTGAGAGTATTCACTTGGCGATTTAAATATTACCTTGTATTTCAAATCATCGCGTATGAATATTCCGACTCCGCCTCCAGGCTTTCCCTCTCTGTCGTTCCTAATTAAAGTGTATCCACTCATTTTGACCAGCGCTGAAGGTATAGATTGACGCAGCCATGACTCTGAAATCATTATAGCATGCAGATTACAGGTTGAAAATATTTCGGAGAATTCTGAGAAATGTGGGACAATGCTCTGTGTATTGACATGTGCTATTTGTAGAGAAGTAGGATAGGGCGCAAGAATGTCTTCGAGACGGTTAGCGGTATTCTGCGAGGGGGCTGGCACGACGGGGTAATGACCTGCCTGGGACAGTGGTGAAAGGAGGCTGAAATTAGAGACATTTGTTTCCTGGTTGCTAAATGTTGCCAACTTGAAAGTTAAATGATGACAACTGATAGTAAGAAGTACCTACTACAACTATAAGATTATCACCTAATCAAAACTACAACTATGTGGAAAATTAACTTAAGTGAACTAAAATAACTATGGCGGTCCTTATATTACACAGAGTCTGCTCGTGACTAGCGAATACTGTTCAAATCTGAACGATTAGTTATGGCTATTTTACGGTTCCCTTGTTTTACGTATATGATTCCATCTCTAGACCATACGTTCTGGACGTAAATTTTGCGACAGCGTCCTGAAGAAGTCGGAGTCTTGCTGGAGTTAGGTCCTCGCGGATGGTTTTATTCGTGCCCTTAAGTTTCTTTTTGTTCGTGAACATAGCGTTCCTCTTACGGTATGACACAAACTTGACGATTATAGGTCGCGGACGCCCATTCTGGTTTTTCCCAACCCTGTGAGACCTATCAATGTCATCCACGGAAAGACTGACCCCGATTTCTTTCGCAATGTCAAGAACTAAATTGTCAGTGTTCTCGTCCGCAGTTTCCGGTATCCCGAACACACGTGGGCACTGCCTTCTCTGATACTGTTCTAAACAGTCAGTTTTATCCTGCAGTTCAGTTTTTAAATCACTGATTGTTTTGTCCCGCTCCTCTAGAGCCCTCCTAAGTTCTTCAATTACACTCGTATTAAAATTGATAGTCTCTTTTAATTGGTCAACAACTGACTTTGTTACCTGGTCCTGGATAAGGTTGGCAAGCGTGCCAAGTGTCTCCTTGCTGCTCAGCGCTTCCTGTACGGCCTGCTTAACTATGGCTTCCAGTGGCACTTGCTTCACCTTGCGTGGCATTATTAATTTATTGGATTTCTTGCCTTTTACTTTCACCAATCACTTCACTAACATTCACTCAGAACCACTGCACTGGTAGAGATAATGTTATACACTCTGAGCTGCCACACTACGAATATTCACCTGCTAAATCCACGTTCGCAACGAGCCTCGTATTCTGCGTCTATGCACTGTCCGCCATACGAAACAACCAAAACTCTCAATGTGCATGCTATTCGCATGCTCATACGCAACATCTTATTTATCTCACACGAGTAAGTGTTGAATTTGGAGTTTAATCATTTCCCAAGCCATGTTTTTGAGGAATTCCTCCTTTTCATCTTTTTTCAAACTTCTGATTTGTCTTGAAAATAATAAATGCGTTTTTATTGGAGCAATATTGAGCAAGTTGAAGAACACTAGCATTGGCCATCGCTGTGTGCTTCTAGCAACATCATATTTCTGAGATAGCTGGTCCACCAAATCAAACCCACCTTTAGTCATATTATAAAAGCTTATCATGTCTGGCTTCTTTTGTTAACCTGTGTCCATGTCTATGGCATCATCATGGTGCATTGTTGAAATTACCATAACAGTTTTGTTCTTTTTAGTACAATATGACATAAGCGTGCACTTTTCCTGAAATCCGAAGAGGGAAGACTTTTCTTCCCTTCGCTAGTGCGGCAAAAACTCTTTCGGAATTTCCCTCTTGTTACTTTGTACTGTGCCGACATATGTCAGGGACTTATCTGTAAGAAGGGCTTTATCCAAGGGAATACTGGAAAACCAGTTATCTCCGGTAATATTTCGATTTGTTCCCGTCACCGGCTCAACTAATCGCAAAACAATGTCTTCGGTGTCATGTTCACTAACAATAACTGCATCCTCTTCCCCATCGCTTTCTTCAAGTGAAATATCTTCCTCCTCGCTAAATGACTCATTTAGCCAATCAGTTATAACTGAAGGATCCACCGAGTTTGCAGTACTCTGTTTTTTAGGTCCGGACATGGTAGCAATAAAATGTTGTCCTCAACTAAAAATCGTACAATCATATAAAAAACAGAAACAATCTTATAACGTCATGATTTAATGATGAGGTTAGAGTGCATTTATTTTTTAATTATTATTACTCATTTAAAGTAATAAGCTTCATGGTTGGGTTCCGTATTGAGTTAAGACTTAACTTAAAATGAATACAAGATTTATTGCTCCACCTTCTCAATACTTAAATTCATACAAAGTTTAACAAAACATCACAATATGATAGTGTCAGGTACTAGTTTCGGTCCATCATCAGCCAAGCCGAAATTGCAAGTAAAAGACATTAACTAAATTAATATGGATGAACATGAGGATGGATGGTAGTGGAATGACATACAAGAAAAATCCTTATACATAAGTTACAATAAATATGATCAGAATGTTAAAATTAACAAATGAATAAAATAATTGTGATGTTGTTTAAAATTTCTTGATGCCAAAGTCTAGGTTGACGGTTGGACTCGTGTTGCACATTTGAATTCAAGTGAAGTCTTAGTTTTCTGGAAAGTTCTGAGGGCAAGTTCCACGATGGCGCAGAGGGAATTGTCCAATATGACCAATATAGACTTGACGAATTGAGAAAGCTGGACTTCTTCTATGTAGCTTAAGCAAATGCTGTGTTTAAGGGAAGTCTCAATTCAGTCGGAACCCAAAGAAGCTGAAGAACAAAATTAGAATTAACTCGAAAAATCTGATAGTGAAAGTACTAAGGGTGTGTGTGTGTGTGTGTGTGTGTGTGTGTGTGTGTGTGTGTGTGTGTGTGTGTGTGAAATAACGAGTACTCACCTTGCACTTGCTTTGAACGAGCTATTGGAAGGAGTGCAATAGACAGAGTGAGCGTTACGCAGCGTAGACCAGCAAGGAAGGAGAAGGGATGCGGAGGGGAAGGATGACGTAAGTGTGGAAGGAGATAGGGAGGGAAGGAAGTTTAGTTTAGTTTATTGCCTTTCTTATATGGCGGGGCTCATACTATGAAGCCTGCTATTATGCCAAACCATATTATACAACAGCTTTATACAATTTACAGAATAATGTACATACAATCATTTTTACATATATTTCTAAAAATCAATTACTTAACCTCCATAATTTTGTATCCTTATTGATAATTAAGAGCTAATTATTAAATTTTTACGTTGGTGAAATCTCCTTTTTACATATTTGTGTACCACATTAAACATTTCCTTTTAAATTACTTCGGATTGCCTATGCCTCTAATTTCAGCTGGGATTGAGTTCCAGGAACGTATGGTAGCAGGTATGAATGAGTTGTTGTACGAGTTACTGTAGAGAATGGGAATGGACAAGAGGGGACGTGTGGATGACCTTGAGGGAGCTTTATCGGAAGGGGAGAGGTATTTAAAGTCTGTTCTAAGATAGTCTGGTTCGTTTGTTTGCAGAATACTGTGGAGAAGGGAAACAGCGTGGTATTTACGTCGTTCAGTCAATCCATCCACGACAGCTGCGAGAGGAAAGGGCTAATATGAGTTTGGATTGGGATATTTAATACGAATCGAGCACAAGCATTGTAGGCTCGCTGTAGTCGACATGAAAGTGTTTTGCTCATGCTATTATGAACTACATCTCCGTAGTCAAATATTGGAAATATTAGACTCTGTACTAATAATTTTCTTGTGTTTCTTGGAAGGAAGTCCATCATCCTTTTTACAGAATGTAATGAGTAGAATACTCTTTGACAAATTTTTGTGACATGTTCCGACCAACTTAAATATTTATCGAACACTACTCCAAGGTTCTTTACATGATCGCTAAATGTTACTGGTATTCCACTGAGCATAACACTGGGTATAGACGTGTTTTGTATTTTAGCATGAGATTTATTACGTGCCAATTATGATGGCCTGTGATTTTGATGGGATCACTTTCAGGCCATGTCTGCTAGTCCAGTCATTAACATTTGCTAGGTCTTCGTTTAACTTAGTGATTGAATTGTTTAAGTCATTAGGCTTTGTGCGAATATATAACTGAATATCATCTGCATACAGGTGATATTTACAATTGGTCAGCGTCTCAGATAAGTCGTTCATGTACAATGAGAACAAAAGTGGTGACAATACTCCTCCCTGAGCCACGCCCATCTTAGTGGTTTGCCACGAAGATGTATCGTTTCCCGCTGATACGCGCTGCTGACGACCACTATGATAGGAGTGTACCCAGGTTAAAGTGCTGTAAGAAACTTTCAGCGCCTTAAGTTTAGCGAGTAATATGTCTCTATTTACACAATCGAAGGCTTTGCTTAAGTCCAAGAGAACAAGTATAGTCATTTGTCCTTTATCTATCGCTAGTTGCATGTCATTTGTCACTTTGACTAATGCAGTGGCAGTACTGTGGTTTTGTCTGAATACCGATTGATATTTGTCAAGTAAGTTGCACTGAATAAGATATTCAGTCATTTGTTTATGCACTATTTTCTCCAACAGTTTTCCTAATATAGGAAGGATACTTACAGGACGATAATCTTCGGGACTGTTGGGATTGTTGTTTTTAGGGAAAGGCCGGATGATTGCATGTTTCCAATTCGAAGGAAATACTCCAGTCATGAGTGAGTTATTAATGATATGCGTGACCGTTGGAAGTATGATGTCTATGATTCTTTTTAAAAGCCACGAACCTACTACGCTGGCGTGGCAGGGGGAGAGGTGATACCCCCACGTGGCGCGTCCCAGGTGGCGGATAGGGGGGTCCTAACCGGCTTGCCGGCGCACTTGAGGGAAATAAAATACCTCTCGCGGACCAAACACACAACCCCCTGTGGGTGGGGGACGCAGACGAAGAATACACCCACGGTATCCCTGCCTGTCGTAAGAGGCGACTAAAGGGGGCGACCAAGGGGTGATTGGATTAGAACCATGAAACAACTTGTGATTAGTACCACCACGCGGGGAACACCATGGGTCGCTATTATTTGCGCGTATTACTACGTTAGGTACGAAATAGGTTTGTGATTAGTAGCAATCAGGAGCACCGTGCGGTCAGGCTTTTACGATACGTGTGATTAGTAGCACTATATGAGCGACACCAGGGTTCTGGCTTGCCTATGATTAGTACCCACTGTATAAGGAACACCACGGGATAGTACGAGTCCCTGTGGTTAGTACACTTACGTGATGGAAACCATAGGTTTGCGTTACCTGTAAATGGCGCCGCTATGTGTGAAACACCATAGGTCTGTATTACCTGTGCGAATTTCATTACCTGTGAGTAGTACCATAATGTGTGAAATGAAATGAAATGTCGTATGGCTTTTAGTGCCGCGATATCCCAGGACGGGTTCGGCTCGCCAGTTGAAGGTCTTTCTATTTGACACCCGGAGGTGACCTGCGCGTCGTGATGAGGATGAAATGATGATGAAGACAACACATACACCCAGCCCCGGTGCCATCGGAATTAACCAATTAAGGTTAAAATCACCGACCCGGCCGGGAATCGAACCCGGGACCCTCTGAACCGAAGGCCAGTACGCTGACCGTTCAGCCAACGAGTCGGACATGTGTGAAATACCGCGAGTCTACGATACTTTTGATTAGTACCGCACCATGTCAAATACCATGGTTCTACTTTCCAAGCGATAAGTACCATTATGAGAGGCCGATAACCTATATTTTGGACCCCTTTAGCTTGCAAGATCATCGATGCAGTATTGAGCTATGGAAGCAGTTCCTTGGTCAGTACTACTCTTGTTCTCCGTCACTTTCTGAGACTGAGGCATTGCGGGTCGCATCCACTGATTGCTTTAACTTCATATCAATCCGTTCATTTTTCGTTCTCGCGTTTTGAATTCTGGTCAGTGGAGGATTTTGGTTTTTATTTTGTAATTGCATTTCGTACCATCAGGGGCCGATGACCTAGATGTTAGGCCCCTTAAAACAAGAAGCATCATCATCATCATCATCTTTTTAAAAGAGACAGGTTGATTCCATCATGGCCAGTGGACACTGTCTTTATTTCACTGAAGACTTTCCTAACGTCACTGGGTGTCACATGAGAAAAGTAGAACTGCTCGCTATTATGTGTTGTTTTTGAGGATATTCTGTTAATTACTGCTGCTTTGGTCTGACCGTCAATATGAGAGGATCGTGAGCTAAAGTATGAATTTAGGTCAGCTGGTGGTACATTACAGTTGTCATTTGTCTTGTTTTTGCATAATCCCTTTAGGGGGAAATAGTTCAGGGCGGGTTAGGAGAGAGGGAAGTTATTGGAATTTGAGATGGAAGGGGACCCTTAATTGATTTAAAGAAAGGTTTATTAACAGTTGATTTGTTTTTCCTATAATAGGAAATGAAAAGATCGAATAAAATTTCTCGGTAATTTCGTTAAGATTGTAGTTGGCATTGAAATATTGATCCAAATGTATGTAAAAGCTCTCAGTTATGTTGAGTAGAGGCCCCTTTTTAGTTATTTCGAGTATGTCCATGTCTGTTTCAATGTTCGTGAAACTATGGTTATAATCGACCATATGTTGGCTGATGGCTGAAAACTTGTATTTAGCTGCGTTAGAATGCTCAGAGTATCTGATATTGAAACTCCTACCGGTCTGCCCTATGTAAGAAATATTTGAACATGTGTTACATCTGATTCTGTAGCCCCCTGATTTTGAGTATCTGTTTATTTTATTAATATGTGAAGTGTTATGTAATATTTGCATATTGTTGCTGCTGATTTTGAAGGCTATTTTCATGCCTTTTTTCTTTAAAACATTAGTAATTATGTGAAACTAAGCCTTCACTTGAATTCAAATGTGCAACATGAGTCCAACCGTCAACCTAGACTTTGGCATCAAGAAATTTTAAACAACATCAGAATTATTTTATTCATTTGTTAATTTTAACATTCTGATCATATTTACTGTAACTTATGTATAAGGTTTTTACTTGTATGTCATTCCACTACCATCCATCCTCATGTTCATCCATATTAATTTAGTGTAGCTTCCACCAAAGTCCTAGTCAACATCGATGGCTGTGACAATATGGAACTTGCTGGGGTATGGGTAGTGCTGAGTAATGGCATTCAGCACATGCCTAGTGCATCTGAGTGTTATGAAAGGTGCTGCTCATAGGGTCAGTCATGCTGCAATAGTACTTTCTGACTCAGTGAGGAAAGCAATGGCAAACTACCTCACTCCTCATCTTGCCTAGTATGCCTTATTTTGGTGCTGCCATTTGTTTTTGGGGTTTCCTTATAACCGCATAACCTTTGGTGGTGCTATTTGAGGATCCAACCAACCTCTGGGCTGATGACCTAACAGACAGAACAACAGTCTTTTACTTGCAATTTCGGCTTGGCTGATGATGGTCCGGGATATGGACCGAAACTAGTACCTGACACTATCATATTGTGATGTTTTGTTAAACATTGTACGATTTTAAGTATTGAGAAGGTGGAGCAATAAATCTTGTATTCATTATTATTACTCACCAAGAAGATTTTCAAAATATGTTGCACCATTGGTCGCGTGGGGGACACCTGTCACCCACCGATGTTAAATGGATTCTGCTTGGCACAAAAATGGAACAGTCAAGAAAAGCATTATCAGGTATTGTTGGCGGCAATATTCTCGGAAACTACTAAACGTTACGCGGGCTTGGAACAAACGAAATACCAACGGCATAAAGTAATAATGACCTGGGTGACGCCTGTCCCCCACGCGCCTGTTCTAGGGTTAAAGGAGTATAACACTGAAATTAGAGATTTACATTGCTTCATGCTTTATCAATGTATTCTTTGTATTAGATTTAGTTATATAAGAAAACTTTTCAAGTTATTGTGCGTTTTTTGGGACGTTCACGTTGACAAGGGTTATTTTCCTAGAAATGCAAATCAGTAATGTGGACATAAACGACCGTATAAGGCAACTGCTTCTTGTGTTTCTCCTAACAATAATATTATGACACCGAAGTGTCCAAATAAAACACTGAAACAATTCTTACAGCATATTAAAATAAATGAACCGTAATATTCTAGTTTTCATTAGACAGGTTTCTTTCAGTTCCTATTTCAGCTGCCAACCAATCTCTATTCGTCTTCACCGATGCTATTATATGTCAACTTCAATATCATTCGACTTCAGAATCTCCGGCAACATGCATTTCAAGTGATTTTATAATAACACACTGCTGGCCTGCAACACACCATACAGTTTTTTCAAATCTCCAAATTTTCCAAGATTCAGAGGGATGGGGCCTTCGTAGAGTCTTTTCAGGTACAGTTCGTTTGGCAGTTTTGTCCTATTACTTATACATGACCTCCAACCCCCATTGTAAGTATGTTTGACTGCAAGGAACTCGTGTTCTTGTGTTATTATGAGCATTCTAGCTTCCTTAAGTTTAACTGCTACCCCGGAATTCTTCAGAAAAACTTCTCAACAGAATCTTTGACGTCATATAGGTAATCTTGATCAACATTGACAACATGGAAAGGGCTAGGTTTTGACCAACATTTTCGCATTAGTTCATCCTATTCAGATGGAGTTTCAACTATAAATTTCCTCTTCATTTTCTCTATGATAGAGACATCTTGGTCATTTGGTAAGTGATGATGATGAAGATGATGCTTGTTGTTTAAAGGGGCCTAACATCGAAGGTCATCGGCCCCTAATGGAACGAGATAAACGACATGAGAGATATTTGGTAAGTACGAGCGGCCTCGAATTGGGAAAATGTAGTTGATTGACTTTAACATTTTCAAACAGTGGACTAGCATGTACAGAAAATAAACCATCATGTAGTTCTTATTCTGCGCTGAGCAGCCATCGGATAACAGCACAAGATCCTCTTTCAAGTTATCGTGATGATTGCAGAAGTAATTAAGAAGAAGTGAGGTAACAAAGTTTTGACCCTTTTTTCCTACACATTCACTATACACATACAGACACACCCTAGCATTGGTTTGTATATGTGGAAGGGGTAAATTCTGCATGAAGTCAAAGGATATAACTGACACTAATCCTTCACGAGCTTTCTGTTTCCATTTCCTCTTCAGCTCATAGAATGCCTCTGCCTTTCTTAGGTGAAGTTCTTTCTGGGCAAGAAGCTGTTATGAAGCGTTTATGAAGAAAGATTAGAGGCTACTGCACAAGATGGCGGCTGCTGTTATGCATGCGGTGGAGGGCAATTTGAAATTTCACATGCTTTTTGACAGCGGCCATCATTAATCAACAGAGCATCGTACTGCCATCTTTAGCTACTACCTTGGAAATGTGGTGGAAGGTAATTCCACGTGCTTTTTTTGACAGCGGCCATCTTTAATCAACAGAGCATCGTGCTGCCATCTTTAGCTACTACCTTTGAAATGTGGTGGTGGGCAATTTCCACATGATTTTTGATAGCTGTCAGTCACCATCTTTAACTACATGCACATGGCTTACTACTATTATCTTGACGGAAGTAAAACATTATAGCGTGGGACTTAGCCACGCCGCAAGCAAGCAAGCTGCCCTTCTTACGATCATAGTTATAAAGCAAGCTGCCCTTCTCAACATACTATTATCTTAGTTTTTTAAAGCAAGATGCTGTTAGAGATGCCAGCTATGGGTGATTGCACAGAGGCTACTGCACAAGGTGGCGGCTGCTGTTATGAAGAAAGCTAGCTCAGAGGCTACTATACAAGATGGCGGCTATATATAGGCTGTTATGGCCTTCTCTTCTGTTAAGACACATGTTTAAACATGTATCGGGAAGGCTAGAGTGAGCACGTGTTGCAGCGATGACGTCATCATAGTTGTGCATGTTTAGACTTAATCGTTTTCTCAAGAGTAAGTAGGTGTAAGGAGGTAAAGGAATGTAATAAGTACAACATTTTGAATGCAATGAAATATTTATTTACAATGTACTACAACAGTGTTCGTTTTCCTGCTGACAAGGTTGGTATGCTTCTTAACAACCTTTTGCGAAGAGGTAGCATGCTTCCGAAATGCCTCCTGCAACATTCAAATTAAACAAAACATTTAGAAATATATTATACTAAGTATGTTATGCTTTACAAAGAAGATAATACACTTCTTACCTTGTTATTCTTTTTCTGAATCATCATCATCATGAGGCACTGGAAAAAGTTCATTCATACACTGTGTACAGTGTCCAATCCTCGGATTTGGTCCATCCCAATCGTCATCACCATTTCCCCCTCGATGCTTGTAATGACGCTGACAGGTTCAGCATAAAGCTACATCGATTGACATCTTACTGTGTAGAGGAACGATGTCCCAAAAATCATGTACATAAGGGGCAGCGTACGTAGGTAAAAATCCTGGCGGTAAGTATTGAATAAGATGTTTTGGCATCGAGGTTCTATGTTTATAGAATATCTTAATAGCCTCACTTACTCGTGCGAGATAAATAAGATGTTGCGTATGAGCATGCAAACAGCATGCGCATTTACAGTTTTGTTTGTCGTACTCTTTCTGTTCCATAGCGTACGATGTCGAAGCACACACTAATGATGATAAAGGACTATCTTTATTTATAGTCTAGTAACAATATTCCTTAGCGGATGGTAAGTAACATCACTCATATGTATAATAAAACAACAGGCTGCTGTGTTAGCAGGAATGTTTTCAGATGTTTCAAATTCTAAACGAATTTTTTTTTTTTTTTTTTTTTTTTTTGCAAGTTGCTTTACGTCGCACCGACACAGATAGGTCTTACGGCGACGAAAAACGAATATCAACAGGAGATTCTTTTATAGATTCTTCATGATAAGAGCAGTCTATAACTACAATCGGTGCTTTATTTTTAAATTCTTGAGGCGAAAATAGCGGACGATCTTCTTTCTGATAATACGATGATTGGAATTTACAAAACTGTCATAGAGCATCCCAAATTTATTTTTCTCAAAGTTAATGTCTGTGTTTTCGTAGGGATACGTAATTCCGTTGAGATATAGTCTAACATGTCTTCATTTACAGTGAATAAACAGTGAGCTATCTTTTTCGTGATTGAATTTACGATGGGTTTAAAATCGAAAAATAATATACAAGGGCTTCTCAGTAAAACGTGATGTTTTAACAGCCCAGCTATGCTTGTTTGTAGGTGGTAACACAGGATATTCATGCAGTTCCCAACTTCGAAAACGTATAGGTAATGGTGTATCATTTTCTACAATCTTGAGCAATCGAAGTTTTTCACGATCAGATAAGGTTACATGTGGAATCCTCCACAATATACGATGAAGTGTAATTTTCGATTCCACTGTTGTTTCTGCTGCTTTAAGATAATTGTAATCACTTCGATCACGGATCAGAATAAGCTCTTTTTTGCGTTGATTATAATACGTGTAAAGTCTTCTGCGAAGCCAAAAATATGTTTCAGTGATAACATACCCGTAAAAGTTCCATCATCATTAATCATCCAGTTGTTAGTAGAAGGGCAGCTTGCTTGCGGCGTGGTTAAGTCCCGCGCTATAATGTTTCACTTCCGCCAAGATAGTAGTAGTAAGACATGTGCATGTAGTTAAAGATGGCAGCTGACAGCTGTCAAAAAAATACGTGAAAATTGCCCGCCACCAGTTTCAAAGGTAGTAGCTAAAGATGGCAGCACGGTGCTCTGTCGATTAAAGATGGCAGCTTATTAACAAAAGCATGTAGAAATTGCCGCCACCACATTTCAAATGTAGTAGCTAAAGATGGCAGCACGATGCTCTGTTGATTAAAGATGGCCGCTGTCAAAAAGTATGTGGAATTTCAAATTGTCCTCCACCGCATGCATAACAGTAGCCGCCATCTTCTGCAGTAGGCTCTAAGGTAGCTTTCTTCATAAAAGCTCATGTATAGCCGCCATCTTGCGCGAGCGTCCCTAGGGCGTCTCATAAGAGCCTATGTATAGTCGCCATCTTGCGCAAGCGTCCCTGGGGCGTGTCCTAAGAGCAGAAGCCATCTTGTGCAAGCACCCTTAAGCTGTCTCATAAGAAGCTATGTATAGCCGCTATCTTGTACAATTAGATAGCCGGCATCTTGCGCAAGCATCCCTAGGGCATCTCATAAGAGCAGCAGCCATCTTGCGACCGCCATCTTGCGCAAGCGTCCCTAGGGAGTCTCATAAGTCTACGTATAGCAGCCATCTTGCGCAAGCACCCTTAAGGCGTCTCATAAGGAGCCGTGTATAGCCGCCATCTTGTGCAATTGGCATCGGGAATGGCATCCAGCCGTAAAACTGAGGTTAGGCCCTTCCATGAGGTTAAGCTTGCTGTCTTGCGCGTAAAAAGTTAGGTTAAGCCCCTCCAAGATGGCGGATGTGAGGTTAGGCTCGCGCTCTTAGACAGCATAGCAATGCGGTGGAGGCCTCTGTGGTGGGACCTGCGGTGGTGGCGGCGGAGGAGGCCTCTGCGGAGGGCCGGTGGAGATGGAGGCGCCCGAACCCGTAACTTATACTACTCATAGGCTCTTATGAGATGGCCTAAGGTCGCTTGCGCAAGATGGCGGCTATACATAGACTGTTATGGCCTCCTGCTCTTCCTTGTCCTCTTCCCCTACCTTTTTCTCCTCTTTTTTCTCTGACGGTGCATAGCTTTATGTCTCTATCCGACAGGTCTAAACATGTATAACTATAACGACGCGATTTTATGCTTAAGGGTAGAGTGAGCATGTGCTAGTATTCTGTTTTTAATTTAGCAGTGATGACGTCATCAAAGTTAAGCATATTTAGACTTGTTCGTTATTAAGGTCACTTACTCAAGCGTTTATAGATAGAAAGCGTAGGTGTAAGGAGGCGAAGGAATGCTATAAGTACAACATTTTTAATGCAATGAAATATTTATTTACAAAATTAAAACAATGGACTACAACAGTCTTCGTTCTGCTGCTGACAAGGTTGCTATGCTCCTTAACAGCTTTCTGCGAAGAGGTAGCATGCTTCCGAAATTGTAATGCCTCCTGCAACATTCAAATTAAACAAAACATTTAGTGTTTATGAAATATATTATACTATGTATGTTATGCTTTACAAAGAAAATAATGCATGTCTTAATTTGTTGTTATTCATGTGGTTTGTTCCTTTTCTGAATCATCGTCATCATATACTGAAATAAACGGAAAAAGTTCATCTATGCACTGTGTACAGTGTTCAATCCTCGGATTTGGTACATCCCAATCATCATCACCATTTTCACCTCGATGCTTGTAATGCCGTTGACAGGTTTTGCATAAAGCTACATCGATTGACATCTTGCTGTGTAGAGGAAGGATGTACCAAAAATCATTTACGTAAGGGGCAGTATATAGTGAATAAGATGTTTTGGCATCCCATATAAGGTTCTATGTTTATAGAACTTAATAGCCTCACTTACTCGTGTGAGATAAAGAAGATGTTGCGTATGAGCATGCGAGTAGCCTGCACATTGAGAGTTTTGGTTGTTATTAACCGTAACCGTGTAGGGGAGACTGTTGTACCTATGAAACAATGTACCTTTGAACACACATGCTTTGTGAGAATTACAGAGACATCTAGTGGCTGCCAGTTGCATTAGTTCATTAAGCTGATAACAGATGATGATGATGATGATGATGCTTGTTTTAAGGGGCCTAACATCGAAGGTCATCGGCCCCTAATGGTACGAAATGAAAGAACAAAAATTGCAAAGGCATCCACTGACCAAAATAAAAATAAAATATGTCATGAAGAATGAATGGATGGACAGCAACTCAACAAAACACAAAACAAACAAACAAAAACCAGTGGATCGGACTCAATACAGATCGAAAATAACATTATTACCGACCAAGGAACCACTTATAAAGCACAATGATGCTTGGTGTCTAAAGAGGGTGCAAAATCCACGTCTAAGGCCCCACAGAATGGTACATGTCGCGAGTAAAATAGAACCATGGTATGTGTCATGTTGGGGTATTAATCAGAAGGAGCGAAGACTCACGGTGTTCCACAAAAGATGGTACTACTCACAAGTATTGCAATACGTACAAGTAACGCAGTCCTATGGTGTGTCTCACACAATGGCCCAACTCAGAGTCAACGCAAACCGAGAAGGTTCCCCACCTAGGTGTACTAAACACGGGCGCCGGTATTCCCGTGGTGTTCCTCACATAGTGGGTACTAATCACAGGCAACGCAGACCCACGGTGCTGCTCATATAGTGGTACAACTCACAGGCTACGCCCAGACCCGCGGTGTTGCACACATGGGTACGACGCACGGGTACTGGAATCCACCAGGCCAGGCTTTTACTGCTACTAATCACAAACCTATTTCGTACCGAATTTAGTGGTACTACTCGCAAGTACAGGCAACCTATGGTGTTCCCCGCGTGATGGTACGATTCAAAATTAGTTTCATGGTTCTAATTCAGTCAGCCCCTGGTCGCCCCTTTTAGTCGCCTCTTACGACAGGCAGGGGATACCGCAGGTGTATTCTACATGTGCGTCCCCCACCCGCAGGGGGTAGTGTGTTTGGTCCGCGAGAGGTATTTTATTTCCCTCAAGTCCGCCGGCAAGCCGGTTAGGACCCCCCTATCCGCCACCTGGGACGCGCCACGTGGGAGTATCACCTCTCCCCCTGCTACGCCTGCGTAGCAGGTTCGTGGCTGATAACAGATAGAGCATCTTATGCTTGTTAAGTGAGTTTCCATGACTTGTTTTCTTCGTAATCAATCTTGTGAGTTTTTGGTCTTGTGAACGTACATTTAGTCAGCCAAGTTTTCATTTTATAAGTGTAAATGTATCTGAGATACTCAAATTATACAAATGCAGTCTGATTATCTATGAATTGTGAGTAAGCTGGATCAATATTTTCCAGGATTAAGTTAACCTAAAAGTCAGTAGCATGGCTTTTACTCACACACACACACAACACATTCTATGCGTGAGGAAGGAAGGATACAGACGTGCCTCTCCTTAGCTGGTGCCTTATAGCGACATTGGAAGTTTTTAAATAGCTTTTTGGCATATTAGAACCTGAGAGTTCGTCCTGCCCTGCTCAAGGTCACTGGGTGAGGAGTGATAGACCCTGAGTGGTCGCTCGCTGCTTCTTCTCATGCTGAAATTGGCTTTTTGGTGTGCTTGAACGACCGTTGCCCCTTACATCACTACACCCGCTCAACATCCATTATTGCTGGACCAGCTCCAACAATACACCGCGCGGGAGGATCTGCCTCGTTCCTGCTCTACTAGCAGAAAAGTCACTTTTGACCTACGTTCTTCCACCCACGCGGTTCACTGCTTCGGGCCCTGTCATGGGGACACCACTTTAAAAACGCTACCTGGCCCGAACCAGTGTCCGGTACGTGGCAAAGGGCCACCCGAGGCGCTGCGGCGCTGCCGCTGCTGTTTTTCACGTATCAACTCACACTATACTGATAAATAAACACACAAGATGGCCAAGTGCGGCAATAAAGCCGCTACAGAAAAACCTCCGCCTATTCAAATCAGATCAGATAAAAGGTGGAGGGACTTAAGTACCTTCATACAAAACAACGTCACTAATAAAAACTATGAAATTACCCCTACTAGAGAGGGCGCTAATGTGAAAGTACAAACGTTGGAAGACCACAGTAAACTTACTGCGGCACTAAACCTACACAATATCAACTACTACACTTTCGCCACAAAAAAGCGAACAGTTAATAAGCAAATGGTCATCAGAGGACTGCCCCTTGACATTACTCCCGAGGAAATTCTGGGCGACCTGAAAGACAAGGGCTACACACCAGTGCATGTCTCACAAATGTACAAGACAATTCCGCAAAGTGATGATAAACCCAAAAGAGTATACATGCCCCTCTTTATCGTCGCATACCCAGATACTCAAGATAACTCCGAACTCCTCCAGCTGTCACACATACTGAAAATACCAGTGCGTACCGCAGAAAGACTGCCCCCTACAGAGGTCAAAAGGGTGGTACAATGTTTTAATTGTCAAGGGTTCGGCCACTCACGAGTAGGGTGTCATATGACCCCGAAATGCGTGAAGTGTGCTGGCCCCCATAAAACCCAAGGACTGCACAGTAAGAAAAACCGAAGAACTACGGTGCGCAAACTGTAGGGGACAGGGCCACCCAGCCTCACACAGACAGTGCCCTAAATTCCTTGAATACATTAAGAAACGTTTCCCCGAGAAACCACAGAACACTGACCAACAGAAAATGACTCCCAGGACACTAACATAAACAGAAGGAGAAACTCCACTTCATCCTCATGCTCAATCCCTATCTTCAACAGATATAGTGCACTAGAAACAGACGACACTGACTGCCCAGATGAACCAATCAACACAAACAGCAGTAATGTACACTTCACAGAAGCTGATTTCCCGGCAACACTTGGGCAATCCAACACCACATCTCAAAGCACCACCACGTCACTAAACTTCAGTACAGCACTCAAAAAGCCTACCAAAAAAGACAAACGGTCAAAACCTCAACCAAACACATGCGACAGACAAGGCAAACCTCACCAGCCCGACCCGCCTACCATTACTACCACCACAACAAACACAGACAATAACACACCCCAAGCCACCCCCCAAACGTACACCTACCGCCCCACCCACACCTGCTCATCCAGCCGTGCCCTCCATTACACACCAATTCACAAAGCTAAGACTGCCCCTGAACACCCCTGACGACATCAGATACTTTATAGAAGAAGCACAAGCACACATGAACCTACTCATCTCCACCACAGTAAAAGCCATACAGTCTATACTGAACACACTCTTACAGCTCTCCAACACAATCATCACAAAGCTCCACGGCTAGACGTCCACTTAAAATAACCACATGGAATGCAAACGGCCTAAATGACCCCGCAAAAAAGGCCGAACTCAAACATTACCTCACAGAACACAATATTGACATTTTACTTGCACAAGAAACAAAACTAAAACCCCACAAACGCTTTCACATACCACAATACGCAATATGCAGGACAGACAGAGATGGAGACGGCGGTGGGACTATGATTGCAATCAAAAGGCGCATTTCCCACAGCCAAATCTACCTACCAGACACACGCACACTTGAAGCCACAGCCACACAAATAGACGATGAACACGAAACATTAACCATCATATCTGCCTATTTACCCCTCAAAAAAGATTACATACATCCGATTTCGACCTTCTGCTCGACTACCCACACGTAATACTAGCCGAAGACCTCAACAGTAAACACACCGACTGGAACAGCAAAGTAATTTAACCCACACGGAAACACACTAAGAAACCACAGCATACAACACAATTATTTTGTGATCGCCCCACTAGAACCTACTTTCTACTGGTGGCAAAATGGTACACTACACTCTGACACTAATGACATCGCCCTCCTTGAAAACGTACCTTACAACACAAAAATTGACACTATGCAACAACTACGCTCAGATCACAGACCAGTATTACTCGAAATCGGCATCAAAAAACACCAACGCAATTCACACAAGATAATCAACACCAAATTCATAGACTGGGACACTTACACTACACAACTTGAAAAACTTACGGACCTTAACCCCTTACCACCCCCCACAACTCCAGAAGACATCGACTCGGCCATTACCTTATTTACCAACATCCTACTTACAGCCGGCAAAGCTAGCACCACACCACGACACACCTCACCAAACACCCTACCACCACACCTCATACAACTAGTACAAGAGAAAAACAGAGCCCGCACCACATTTCAACGAACCCGCACACTCCAAAGTAAAATAAATTTTAACCGCCTACACTCCAAAACTAAAAGAGAATTAGTTAAACACACTAACGACACCTGGACAGAAAAACTCGCCCAAATAACCACACAAAACGACACAGATAACAATAATAATAATAATAATAATTTAAACAACCTCTGGAAAACTACAAAAAGTTTTACTAAATCAGATCTCCCCACCCCTCCTCTAACTAAGCCTGATGGCACTAAAATCACCTCAAACTTAGAAAAGTCAGAACTTTTAGCCGATACCCTCAAAGAAAATTTTAAACCTAACAAGAACAGAATAAACCAATAACACGATAACACTGTAAACAATACAATCCGCAATTTTCTCCTTACCCCTAACCACTCAACTGTCCCCCCATTTAAACCGGTAGAAATTAAAAACATCATCAAGAAATTATCAAACAATAAAGCCCCCGGCCAAGATGAAATGCCAACACCTCTGTTAAAACACCTAAATACAAAAATGATAAACTTTTTAACACAAATCTTTAACGCTATGCTAATACTAGAGTACTTCCCACAACAGTGGAAAGTAGCTAAAATTATATGCTTCCCCAAACCAGGCAAAGACCCCAAAAATCCTGCTAATTACCGACCCATAAGCTTACTAAGTATCATTTCTAAAATCTTCGAAAAACTAATATACTCACGAATTAAAGACACTATAAATAATAACCTAATACACGAACAGTTCGGGTTCAGGCAAAATCACTCCACTACACAACAATTACTCCGAGTCACTGAAACCATTACACACGGCTTTCAATATAAACAAGGAACACTAGCCATATTCCTGGATTACAAACAAGCATTTGACCGAGTACATCACCCCAGCCTCATTTACAAGCTAATTAAATTACGCCTACACCCCTCATACATTAAACTCATACACAATTACCTTACAAACCGATCTTTCTACATTACCACACACGGCAAAAATTCTACTACAAGACCAATATATGCCGGAGTGCCCCAGGGTAGTATTTTAGGACCAATCCTGTTTCTCCAGTATATAAACGACATACCACGCACAAACAACACATTAACTGCAATATATGCCGACGACACAGCCATCATGGCTAAAAGCCGAAACCCAGACATAGCTACACAACACATACAACAACACCTACTCAGACTCGAACCCTGGCTCACCAACTGGAAAATCCAAGTCAACCTACAGAAAACCAAAGCTATATACTTCACACGAAAACACAAACAACCCCAACAACACCTCACACTCTACAACCAACCAATACAACAAGTACACAGCCACAAATACTTAGGAATAACCCTAGACTCCAGACTCAACCTACAAGAACATATTAACAACACTATCCAACGAGCCAAGACACATGCACTAATGCTATATCCACTCATACATAAAAACAGTTCATTATCACAGAAAAACGTCAAGCTTATCTGCACTACATTCATACGACCAGTCCTTACATATGCAAACCCAGCCATAGGCTTCATCTCTATCACAAACATACGGCGACTACAAAGTATACAGAATTGGTTACTACACCTGGCAGTAAAGGATTACTCAGTCCCTATTACACAACTACACAACATTACAAAAGTACCTTACTTACTAGACTATGTCCATTCCCAAACTACCAAATTCTACTGCACTGCACACCAACACGAGAACCCACTCATTAATACACTAGGCCAATACGACCCCGACAGGACTGAAAAACACTACAGACGGCCTAAATACATACTCGCAGTAAAAGACATTCTCACCAACCCCGACATATAAATTTAACTGAACAACACATAACTGAATTACATACACCAACAATAGTTAACTAACACAAAAATAAGGACCGTTTTTTCTCTATTCCTCTGCTACCTGCGCACTCCCCTACCGTGCTGATAATACATCCAGAGACCGGAACTTAGGGCGGTGTGCCCACCATAAAGATGCTACTCATACTACCACCGCATACTTGCACTAATAATTGAATATTCTACGCACTGTGTAAGTCACTGCATTAAAAAGTCGGCTAAATCTCCCAGCAAACTCCTGAACGCAGGGAGTGTGGCTGTTGCAACTGGATACCCATTGTAACAGCCACGGCCGTAACAAACCTAAAACTCTGCTGTGCCAGCCAAGAGAATACTACGCGACCCCCTGGTCACACACACATATTAAACAGCAAAAAACACGCATACACATACCACACACACTTATACAATGGAATAACATAGCGCAAAAGCAAGCTCCACACAGCATAATCACCCACAAACGATCACGTTACTAACACACATACTGTTTTACTATTAATATTGAAAAAAATATTAAAATAAACAGCTCATACAAAACCAAAAATACTACTAAACAGCACAACACTCAACAAACATAACAACAATACAGTCCGACAGAGGGGCGCAGAATAGCGCACCGGCATCGGTACCCCACATACCACCTATCTCCTCCGAGATAGGTGCACATACAGATGATCAGGGTGGCTTTTACTCACTAACACCATATCTTGTACCTGTGAACACTAGTGCATATTGTACTTTTGAACACGAACACTGTTCAGAGGTACACGAGATTATGAATATGATTGTGCTTTATCTGGAAATAACAGATTGAATTATCGTAGCTTACTTATAGTAATGGTTAATTATTGTTACGGATTCCTTCTATTCCAGTAATAATGCGGAGGAGTAAAACGGGCAAGAAGAGAGATCCCATTGATGCAGATTCAATGAATACGGCAGTGGCTGCTGTTACAGCATCACCAAGCAAACGTATTTCCTTGCGTGAGGCATGCAAAATTTTTGGTGTGAAATTGGGTGCTCTACACAAACATTTAAAGCTGCACAGGAACTCAGGATCAACTGAGTCATTTTCATATAATGTTCGCTATGATACCAAGAAAGTTTTTTTTTCTGAAGAGGAAGAGGAAGCTTTAGTTGACTATTTGCAGACATCTGCCAAAATGAATTATGGCTTAAGTAAAAAGGCCGTTCGAGAATTAGCATACACGTATGCAGTTGCTAATAAAAAACGAATTCTACGTCAGTGGAAAACTAATGAAATAGCAGGAGAAGAGTGGATGCGTCTATCTATGAAGCGTCACTATGACAAACTTTCTCTAAGGAAACCTGAGGCCACGAACCTGCTACGCAGGCGTAGCAAGGGGAGAGGTGATACTCCCACGTGGCGCGTCCCAGGTGGCGGATAGCGGGGTCCTAGCCGGCTTGCCGGCGGACTTGAGGAAAATAAAATACCTCTCGCGGACCAAACACACACCCCCTGTGGGTGGGGAAGGCAGACGAATAATACACCCACGGTATCCCCTGCCTGCCGTCAGAGGCGACTAAAAGGGGCGACCAAGGGCTGATTGTATTAGAACTATGAAACTACTTTTGATTAGTACCATCACGCACGAAACACAATGGGTCACTTTTACTTGCGATTAGTACCACTCGGTTAGGTACTGAATAGTTTCGTGATTCGTAGCACTCAAGCGGGGTTCAGTGTGGGTTTCCAGTACCCGTGAGTCGTACCCATGTGAGCAACACCACGGGTCTGGGCGTTGCCTGTGAGTTGTACCACTATATGAGCGACACCATGGGTCTGCGTTGCCAGTGATTCGTGCCCACTATGTGAGGAACACCACGGAATGCCGGCGCCCGTGATTAGTACACCTAGGTAAGGAACCTCATCGGTTTGCGTTGGCTATGAGTGGCGCCATTGTGTGAGAAACACCATAGGTCTGCGTTACCTTTACGACGTACAATACTTGTGAGCAGTACCTTAATGTTTGGAACACTGTGAGTTTACGCTGCCTTTGATTAGTACCGCAGCTTGAGAAATATCATGGTTCTCCTTTACTACCGATAAGTGCCATTATGCGGCATCGTTGACAAAGATATTGACCCATTCAGACAAGCATCATAGATTCAGGATTGGGCTTTGGAAGCAGTCCCTTGGTCAGTAACATTTTTTCTGGGAATGTGAGGCATTGCGCGTCTTATCCACTGCTTGTTTTAAATTCATATTCATAAATTCATTCCTCACCATCATGTTTTGAATTCGGGTCAGTGGATGAATTTTGTACTTTTAAATTGTAATCCCATTTCGTACCATAGGGGCCGATGACCTAGATGTTAGGCCCCTCTAAACAACAAGCAGCATCATCATCAAAACCTGAGGCAACAAGTCTGTCACGAACTACCAGCTTCAACCGAACAAATGTTGACCTCTTTTATAATAATGTAGTATATGTACATGCTGTGTTTGGGTCAATACCTCCAGAAAGAATCTACAACGTAGATGAGACAGGTTTATCAACTGTGCAAGAGCCACCAAGTGTTCTAGCTCCAAAGGGCATGAAGCAAGTGGGTGCTACCACTTATGCTGAACGTGGAACCACCGTGACTATGTATGATAGCTGCAATAAATGCCATCGGGAACCACATTCCTCCTATGTTGATTTTCCCCAGAGTCAACTTTAAGCATTTCATGCTGCAAGGTTCCCGTAATGGAACTATTGGAGTAACGAATCCCTCTGGATGGACTAATGAGGAATGCTTCGTACGGTTCTTGGAGCACATTAAACATACAAATCCCTCCAAGGAGAAGCATGTTCTGATGATTTTTGATAATCACGAGTCACATCTTAAGTTTACCAGCCATTGAACGTGCCAGAGATGTTGGAATAGTTATGCTGACTTTCCCTCTACATACTTCTGACAAAATGCAGCCCTTTGATCGCACAGTTTTCGGTCCCTTTAAGACTTCCTATTATCAGATTCTTGATTCATGGCATCCCAATAACCCTGGGAAGACTTTTGACATTTATGGAGTTACTACCGTGCTTTCAGCACAAGCAATATAATCAGTGGTTTCAAAGCTACTGGTATCTTCCCACTACATCCGGGTGTTTTTCACAGAAGATGACTTCCTGGGATCATACGTAACCGACCGTCCATTCAAACAAAGCTCTATGCCAGACACAACTATGCAGAATTCTCTCCCTGGTACCTGGAAAACAACCGCAAATCAGACACCCCTAGGAGCACAATTAAATTATTTATATTCACAGACGCTTGGTAATTTTCCACATGAATTATCAGGTCCATCAAGTCATGTGGGTCAGGTGTCGCATGAAAACCCAATCCCAGTTTCTCCAGTGGAAATTCAACCGTATCCCAAAGCTGCTCCAAGAAAGTCTAGCAAACGAGGAAGAAAACAGAGAAGAACACAGATAATCACAAACACACCAGAAAAGGGGGTGATTAGAATGAGAAAAAAACAAACTAATGCAAAAAGAAGCAAAATCAGTGAGGTCAAGAAAAGGTGCAAGAAAGTTTTACAGAGTGATTCAGAGGATGAATATTTAGGGCCTGAGAATTTTGAAGACAGCAGTGATGAGTGTGATGTAATAGATGATTTGAAGGAACAGGAGATATTTGAAATGAATAACTGCATTGTTGGTAAGTTCGTGTTATTTAAGTTTTTGAAAAAGAAAGGCAATGCGGATTATTTAGTCACAGAAATAGTTGGCTGTGACTGAAATTTCTAAATATAAAGTGAAATATTTGAAACGTATCAGGGTAACTAATAAATTCATTTACGAGGGGAAGGGAATTTTTGATGTTAGTGAATCTGATATAGTAATGGAACTACCAAAACCAATGCAATTTGGCTCATCACGGAGACAGAAAGAAAAGCTAGTTTTTGAGGTTAATTTTTGTAGCAGTAAATATAATATGGAGTGAGGGTTTATGACTCTGTACCGGGAGGTACACCTCTACGACGAACGTTTAAATCTTGCGCCAATTGGAACTCTTCTACTGAAGAAACACTGAACTTAATACTGGACCTACTTAAACTTTTGCTCTGAAGATGTCACTGTGTGAATTTCGACTTGTTTTTGTTTACTATTTATCAAGAAGTTTGGACATTCTCTCATAGATGTCACTGCCGAAAAACTATGATCATGCACCCTGGTGCGAAGTGAAGGAACTTTATTTGAAGAAATTTTGTATTCATAAGTTTGTTCCTTACTAAATTTCGTTCATTCATTTGTGGGTTGGCAATATTTATCTTTTATTTCCGCCAGTTTTGAAGTTAGCCAATCAATTATTTCTCTAATTAATTTTCAGCCAATCCCGTATGTCTTCTTCGATTTTGTGTGTAACTGTGTACTGTAGGCAATAAAAAACCTGTGGGTGTGTCTTAATTATTCATGAAAGCTCTCGAACCTTCCCCGAGGGTATAAAAACTGCTGATTTTCTTGTCTCTCGACCACTCGATCAACATCTAACCTAGTGTGTGGACATGTAGCCGGAGGTGCCTATTTCTTCAGGCAGCAGATCGTCAGCAAGGTGATGGCCGTTTAAACATCTTTATTTCTTGCTAGCTCAGCAGTTTAACCCGCGGGAAAGGTCCGAAACTTTTACGATGTAACCTATCTTTCTGTAATGTAATTTTCTGCCGTCTGATGTAAATATCTTTAACTGGAAATCGGGGATAGGGAGTACTTTACCCTCTCGAGCTCCGCTTCATTTTGGTTTGAGGTGACTACCCTTTGGTAACTGACTTTCTTCTCTTCCTTAATGTTTTAAATTTATTCATTATACGAGTCACCTCCATTGTTTGGGAATAGGCCCTGTTTCATCGGCCTAGTTCCCGTTAGGTTTTAAGAAGTTACATCTGTTACGGCCTCTCTAATACATCAAGATTTTTTTTTCTTACCATCTGCCATCCGTCGCATTCTACTGTTGCCATATTCTCACCATCTGCTTGCTTGCCCAGCTGTTCACAAACTGGCCTGTTCCCCTGCACTGCTGCTGCTCCGCTGTGACGTCACGGTTACGTATTTTTCGTCGAGTAACTTCTGGATTCGCTTCACCACCTATATAAGCGTGCTATTACTTCGTTTCGCGGGTCAGATATTGAGTGATAACATCCCCGAGTGGAGAGAGCGGAACATTTCGCAGGCGGCTGGCCCGTTGCGATATTTTACATTTTTTTTATTCTGTGAAAAGCTGCATTGAAAATCTTCAGATTGGGTGAGCAAAATGTTATAACTTCTTCATCTTTCGTGTTTTCCATCAAGACTTGAATACTGAACGATTGATTATTCTGTACCTTTATGGCCTTCATTCTAACAGAGTCCTTCAGACTGACATCTTAATTAAACTCCTACTTTACATGATAAATCGTATTTGGACAAATGTTAGAAGTGTTGCCACTTCCTGAACTTTTCTTGAGGCCGCAGCGGTCGCTCACACTGCCAACTTATGGAGTTTAAGCAGCCTGGAAGAATCCCCCTTCCTTTCCTTCCCTTCTCAGCCTGTCTCCTTATTTTTCCTTTTTTTAAGTCGTATATTTCTCTCTTCTCTTACCCCTTTCGGGTTTGGTATTTGATTGTAAATGTGGCCTTTAATTACTATTGTCAAAATTACATTAGTACCTCCCCATCCTTTCTTAATCAGCGTCATTTTAAAAAAATTTAAAAAATGAAAACAAAATATATAAATTAAAGATATACTATTTATGATTTTCTGCCGAATACGGGTCTTGGGTTTTTGCAGAAATTTATTGGTGTTATTCGCAAGAATTAGTTTTAATCAAGATGTGTCTCGATTGCATTTTGTTGTTAAAACTGCCGAGCCCTTACTAAAATCTTTGTGATTCCTATGCTTGGATTGTTGCACTTTACCTGTTCTAGCCATTTATGGTTGAAATATAACTTGGTTAAATTGATTCCCTTTTCTTTAATTTGGTTTGTTGTACGCTCCCTTCCCCCTGTTCTCTCTCTTTTTTGTTTTTTGACTCTGCACTTACCACGGACGGCCTTCTTGGTCGGCCCGCCGAAGTTCCACTGACTGCTCATTGATAAATGTTATCAGTTTTTGTGTTGCCGTAATCTAACAAGATTTATGATTTGGGACATCAAACATATGCCCTTCCGTGGTCTGACAAGTTCCCACCAGTGAAATGATACATGCCTGACTTAAGTGCTGAGCAGCTCAGAATGTATGCTGTTTGATGATCCTTTGTGTCGTGGGTCGATTATTATTCATTACCTGTACTGTGCTTTACCTCGTTTTCGTCATTCCTACGAATATATCATTTATTGACACCACATACTGTTTCATTCGCCACACATCGAGGAGTGCAAGTATTCGCCTCCTTTCTTTTGGTATTCGGGCCATTTATTTACTGTTATTTCTTGTACACGAAGGCCCTGTAGGTTGGGTACGAGATACCTCTGTTTCATTTTTTGTGATTTGCGCCTTGATTTCAAGTATTGTAAGGTCTGATATTGCCTTCAATAGGCTTGAAAAACTGAGAGCGCGTCAGCTCTTTCAAGTGTTTGAAAAGTGCCTCTGGGAGGCTTGACGTTAAAAGTTGGGAGCAAGTGCTCCATGTATTTGGGGTTTTCTGCCCTTGGAACAATTGTGCTTTTGTAAAACTAGGGGCTTGTAGCCCAAGGGTGTTAAAATTCTGATATCTTGGATCCTTCTTGTCTTGGTTCCAAATTGTTATTTCACAAAGCGAAAAGTTGTTAAAGTTTTGTTGTTGATGATTGTTAAAGTTCAAAAATATAACCTTGGTTACAATTTTTAAATTAACTTTAAGTAGTTAGACCCATTCACCCCAGCACCTTCTTTCACCTCTGCTGTTCCACAGATACCCCGGAACAGACTTAAATTGTGAATTTATTGTTTTATGCTTAAAGTTTCAGAACTACTTGGTACTTAATTGTTTAAGCAACGTATATCCTTGTGAACAAGTATTATATTTTCACTCTATTCCTCTCAGTGACCAATATTCAAACGTACATGAGGGTGTGTTCAAAGGTACACGACCATCCTGTACGTTTGAACAATTGTTCTCAATAATTATTTTTTTAATTAATAGAGAATGTGCGGTCCAATATATTAACTGATGTATTATTTAATTAAAAACATATTAATCTTACATAGTGAGTAATTTAAAGGAGAACACAACACAAAAATCAAGTTGCCTCAGAATCAAAAAGTGTATCGGACAGTGTTCAACTATATATTTGCTTTTGCTGTGCGCCGCTCCGCAGGCCGATGAACTAAGGAAACGCGAGTATCTGTGATGTCACTGCGCTGTACGCGCTGAGCGAGCCATCCAGTTGATTATTGCAGTACGTGCTCAGCCGCTCTTCCGTTTACTTGAAGTGTTGTTTGTTATAATAGTGCGGTGACTGTCGAAATGCCTTCCTGTAGTGTGTACGGCTGTAACAACACAACGAGTAGAAACCGAAATTGTAGACAGAAAGAAAGACATTTCCATAGGTTTCCAAATCGAAGTAAGTCGCCTCGAAGGTTTAGCAGTTCGGTACAATTTTGCAAGAGGAAACACTTTTCTTCCGGTAAGGGAGCTACTGTGTGCTCAGTGCATTTTAAAAATACAGACTATGATGAAACGTAACTTCCGAAAATGAAGGTGATACCTACGGAAAAGCTGCAAGGTCCGAAATTGATGATGATGATGATGCTTGTTGTTTTAAGGGGCCTAACAGCGAAGGTCATCGGCCCCTAATGGTACGAAATGAAAGAACAAAAATTACAAAGGCATCCACTGACCAAAATAAAAATAAAAAATGTCATGAAGAATGAATGGATGGACAGGAACCCAACAAAACACAAAACAAACAAAAACAAAAACCAGTGGATCGGATTCAATAGAGAACGAAAATAATAGTATTACCGACCAAGGTACCACTTATAAAGCACAATGATGCTTGGTGTCTAAAGGGGGTGCAAAATCCACGTCTAAGGCCCCACAGAATGGTACATGTCGCGAGTAAAATAGAACCATGGTATGTGTCATGTTGGGGTATTAATCAGAAGTAGCGAAGACTCACGGTGTTCCACAAAAGATGGTACTATTCACAAGTATTGTACTTCGTACAGGTAACGCAGACCTATGGTGTTTCGCACACAATGGCGTCACTTACAGCCAACGCAAACCGATGAGTTTCCTCACCTAGGGTACTAGTCACGGGTGCCGGTCCCAAGGGCCCCGTGGTGTTCCGCACATAGTGAGTACTAATCACAGGCAACGCAGACCCACGGTGTCGCTCATATAGTGGTACAACTCACAGGAATCACAAACATATTTCGTACCATATTAGTGATACTACTCGCAAGTACATGCAACCCATGGTGTTCCCCGCATGATGGTACGAATCAAAAGTAGTTGCATGGTTCTAATTCATTCATCCCTTGGTCGCCGCTTTTAGTCGCCTCGCACGACAGGCAGGGGATACCGTGGGTGTATTATTCGTAAGCCTCCCCCACCCACAGGGGGTGTGTGTTTGGTCCGCGAGAGGTATTTTATTTCCCTCAAGTCCGCCGGCAAGCCGGTTAGGACCCCCCTATCCGCCACCTGGGACGCGCCACGTGGGAGTATCACCTCTCCCCCTGCTACGCCAGCGTAGTAGGTTCGTGGGGTCCGAAATTGAAGCCAGGGTCTGTTCCAATAAGATGTCTGGCGTCGACAGATGGAGATACTTCTCAGGCAGGAATGCTAATTCATACGGAACACTCGTCAGAAATTAAAAGAGCACGACGAGAAGGTATGAGGCTAAAAGACGAAGGGAGTTTGTTGACACAGTATTAAACGAAAGTGATAACGATAATGATGTACACGACGTTCAGAATGATATGAGTGAAAATATTTCACCAGACAGACACGAATGTAGTGTAGAAATGCAGTGTGAGTTAGGAAGCGAAACAGCTAGAAAATAATTCGACGTTTCAACTTCCGGCACAGCCTTGAACAGTGGCGTAAAGGGAGAACAGTTGAATGGCAGTTTATATGAACCAGATGAAAGTGACAGTTTAACATTATATTAGTGATACTGATAACGAACACACTCAGGTCGATGTACATATTACAGGTTCATATTTATTTGTAGCGGGGCAAGTTTGCTCACACTCTTTGAAATTTGTTACATTTGTAAAAGTAAAGTGAAAAACATTTCACATTACATTAAAGGGACTATGCTGTGCGTGTGAAATCACTTTGCGATTGTGATAATAAAGTCCGTTCCTATTCTCAACATATGGAAGGAAAGAAACCGGAAGCAAATGTCCTAGTGTCATCAGTGTTATTGTTGTCAGGTTGTCAGGCATTCTGTTTGAACCTTTTCGGTCATTCTGCAAGACCATTAACTTACATATGATGTCACGAACTGTATATGATAGAATTATTCATAGAGTAACTGGTCCGATAGTGGAGGGTGCTTGGGATCAATAAAGGACTAAATAAATGTTATTGATTGTTTCAAAAGCAGTGACAAACCCATTTGGTTAGCCGGAGATGGCCAGTACGATTCTCCCGGTTTTTGAACCAAATATTTAGTGTGTTCACTAATGGATATAAATACAGGCCGCATAGCTCATTTGGAACTTGTTCAGAGAGTGATGGTGAAATGTGATCTTGAAAGGGCTGCGTGTGAAATCGCGATAAGGAAGATTGTACAGGAAGAAAATTGTAATATAAAACTCTTCCTTTCCGATAGACACAAAGGAGTAAGGTACTTACTGAGAACGCAGTATCCTGATACTGAACATTAATTTGATGTTTGGCGCATATCAAAAAGTCTAATGAAAAAGATGAAAGCTCTCGATAAAAATCATCCAGAAGTTCAAGCGTGGAGGCCAGTATAAATAATTATTTATGGTGGGCAGCACAAACATGTAATGGAAACAGTTCTGTGTTACTCGATAAATTTACATCAATTTTGCACCATGCAAAAAATGAGCATAAGTGGTTAGAAAACGGTGAATGGAATCCTGTGAGCACGATACATTAACGGAGGAGGAAGAGAGAAAGGAAATGTGGATTAAAGGAAATTCAAGTTCATATTAAGCCTTGAAGAAAATAGTTTTAGACAAATCTTTCTTAAAAGATGTGGAACATATAAAACACTACGTTCACACCGGAAGCCTATACAGTTATCACAACCTTCGTTTGAAATACGCTCCTAAAATAGTTCATTTCTCGTACAGAGGCTTAAAGCTCAGGTCACTGATTACTGCATTGGACTATAGTTGGAACATCAATAAATTGAAAGCTGGTATCAAAACTCAGTACTCAAAATCAACAGGAGCCTGGGTGATTTAACAGAAATATGAGGCGTCAAGCGATGGATGGAAGAAGGCAATAATGAACAAAATAAATCTCTTGCAAACTAACTATAGTAGAGCCTCACCTGAAGATCAAGCAATGGATCTGTCACTGCCTAAAAACATCGCTCCAATACCACGACCTCCCAACGACGACCTGATCAAGGAGCACTTCTCACGATTTCACTCGCAACAGTAAATGAGGTACCGTACTTCATGTCAAATTAATACATTATCTATATTTATCATACAAACACGCTTAGGAAACTCTTACATAATTCTACTGTTTAATTTCATTTTTTCATTTACAGCTTGAAGCCCACATAGGTGCCATCGGATTCCGCAAATGTGTTCCTTATGGTGTTGACAACACATGATGGTATGACAACTCTGTTCTTTTTACCAATCGCAGTCCATGAATTTACCCACGAAGTGAACTGTTTGTAACAAATAAAACGCCAAGTTCTATTTGATGGATTTAAAGCTGTCAGTAAACGTTTCCTTGCCATGTTCTTTGTTTTTAAGCTCATGTTATGCCTTGTCATTGTCAATACTTCTCGGTCTAAAATAATCCTTGTAAACGAGGGATTTCTTGTTATACACATAAATTTCTCAGATTTCATTGCTTTTACATTGTCTAATTCACAACAGCATACACTTTCTTCATCCGTATCCATGATGGTACACTCATTACATTCACACCAAGTTCGCGTGCCGGCACGGCCTGTAGTGTTTAGCATATCCATCTCAAGATCGCTCTCTGAATGGACATCAGCAAACGTCGTTCGTTCTGGCTCATACTGATACGGACGAATGATATTTACATCCATTATAAATAAAAATAAGCCCACTAACACTGGCAACAGAAGAACACGGCAGTAGCTGATGGAGTGCGGGAAAAGACTGCGCGAGTTTACTCCCAGCGTCAAGGCTGCCAGGTAGACTCTACAGCGCAGTGACTTCACGACCAGATACTACTTCCGCACATAACTTGAGAATGGTTCGACATAGAGGCACCGGATCAATGGCATCGTTATTACATTCCCATAATACATATTTAGCAATGAATAACGAAGTATGTGTTTTTGTGTTGTGTTTAAGTATGAAAAAACATCTGATTTATTTCAAAAAATTACAAAAGTGTTCAAAGGTCACTCTCCCCTACTCTTTCTGTTCCATAGCGTACGATGTCGAAGCACACACTTTATTTATAGTCTCTTAACAATATTCGTTAGCGGATGGTAAGTAACATCGCTGATATGAATATATATTTATTGAACGAATCAACGACTTCCCGCAATTACGGGTTGTCACAATGGACAAACTAAAGCATATCAGGATAGATAATGTTTTTATCACATAGAAATATAGCGATGATGTGGATTTTTTAGGTTATGGAGGTCCGAACAGGTGAAATTTCACGATTTCTACAGATCCACGTATGGTGGTGGTAACTATTCTGTCGATGCTGTTCATAGGCAGGTCGAACTTCTTCCAGAATTCTATGAACAAGGCAGGTATTGTGCCACGAGCACCAATCATTAGGCCGATAATCTCTACTTCAGAAAATATTTTTGTAGAACGGAATGGTGGGCGCGTAAATGTTCTGCTTTTCAAGATGAACTTCAGTAGACCGGCCGACATGGTGCTCGAATCGGATGGTCGGATCGATAATGAAGCCTGTCTTGTCGTTATCTTTAAAGGCAAGTATGTCAATTCGTCTTGTACTCCCTGTCGTAGACAAACCGTGGACTTCTTCATATACACGGTAGTTTTTGTTACGGAGTTCTTCTGCAATCAGTGATCTTATCTTGTGATGACGTGAGTTTCTCAGTACTTCGCCGTAGGGGCAAGAACCCAGAACGTGAGCCAGTGTTTCTTTCTCTCTGACGCATCTGCGACAGAGGTTTCCGTCCTGAGTTCTTACTTTTATAGATTCTTCATGATAAGAGCAGTCTATAACTACAATCGGTGCTTTATTTTTAAATTCTTCAGGCGAAAATAGCAGACGATCTTCTTTCTGATAATACGATGACTAGAATTTACAAATCATGTCATAGAGCATCCCAAATTTATTTTTCTCAAAATTAACGTCTATATTCTCGTAGGGATACGTAATTCCGTTGAGATATAGTCTAATATTTCTAAATTTACAATGATCAAACTGTGAGCTATCTTTTTCGTGATTGAATTTACGATGGGTTTGAAATCGAAAAATAATATACAAGGGCTTCTCAGTAAAACGTGATGTTTTAACAGCCCAGCTATGCTTGTTTGTAGGTGGTAACACAGGATATTCATGGAGCTCTCAACTTGGAAAACGCGTAGGTATCATTTTCTACAATCTTGAGCAATCGAAGTTTTCTCTATCAGATAATGTTACATGTGGAATCCTCCACAATATACGATGAAGTGTAATTTTCGAATCCACTGGTGATTCTGTTGCTTTAAGAGAATTGTAATCACTTCGATGCTCTTGTTTTGCGTAGATTATAATACGTGTAAAGTCTTCTGCAAAGCCAAGAATATGTTTTAATGATAACATACCTGTAAAAGTTCCGTCCTGATTAATCATCCAGTTGTTAGTAGCTTTTGGACACCATCCTGCCATCCGCAAACGATTTCTCTCTCTATTACAAAAGAAGGGCGGAGTTTCATTGCACTTGTAATACCAACATTCTTCGATCTATTTCAACATTATTTACTTCATATCGCGCTTCAGAAAAGAGAAAACCGAGCTCGATAGCTGCAGTCGCTTAAGTGCGGCCAGTATCCAGTAATCGGGAGATAGAGGGTTCGAGCCCCACTGTCGGCAGCCATGAAGATGGTTTTCTGTGGTTTCCCATTTTCACGCCAGGCAAATGCCGGGGTTGTACCTTAATTAAGGCCACGGCCGCTTCCTTCCACTTCCTAGGCCTTTCCTATCCCATCGTCGCCATAAGACATATCTGTGTCGGTGCGACGTAAAGCAAAAAAAAAAAAAATGGAAAAGCTAGAGCATGGTTGTTTAGTTGTGATGTGCTTGATCCACTTCTATCCGACTTATCTAGTCGCCCTTCAATATAGAGGTAGCTTTCATGTGGTAAGGTGTATACATCTTGCTGATTAATAATAAAATGAATTTCATCATTGTTATTTAATCCAAACGTAAAAGATTGATAGGAATGAAGCTCACTTCGTACTACACCTTCACGAGTTTCTACTGAATTCGTAATGTTTAGCATTTCCTCCATTCTGTTGTAGTAGCGTATAATCTAAATCTTGGAGTATCTGCTTATGGGGTTATCTGTTAACTCGATGAGTCTTCGCAAACATGTAGTATGTCTTCGGAATGTACACCGTGTTTTATAGTTTTTCATACTGGTTTGAGATGAAGTTTGAAAGCTACGTACGCGTGCCGATCTAAATGAATAAGCTGATTATGTGTATTTACAAGCCTAAGAGTAATGTTTACTAATGTGTTTTACAGACACAGGATGATAAAGAACTACTCCTGCTTTCTCACGAATAGTATATACACGTTCCTCTGTAATAATAAAGTCGTGCAGGACGTGCGAAGGTTGTAGCTTACTATTCAAGTCTGTAATAATATTACAAGTAATGTTGACATAATAATCATCGAAGAGTGTTATAGGATGATCAGACTCGTAACATACGTTCGGTAGGAGCTCCCTTGATGAAAATCCAAGCAATGGTCCAATCGAATCAGGTTGTGATTTGAAGTCAATCTTAAATGATGATTCAATAATACATTTATGTGTAATGTTGCTTACAGTAATTGAGAACTTGTAAATATGATTACTAAAACTATCTTCTCTAAACTGTTCAATTAACGTACTTTCAATGTAGTCATGAATATCGTCTACTGAATAACTATCTGAGAGTAGGATTAGCACATACTCATCATAATAGAACTGGTTTACACTATCACGCACATTACAGATTTTATTGTACCTTTCAAACGATACTAGTCCAAGACTATGTAGCTGATATACAAGTTAAATCGGTGGAATAAAATACCTATTGTTTCAGGTCCTTCACCAAGTACAGCGAACGTTCTTTCACTGTTAGTCATCACGTGCACACTAATGCTTTGTCTCTACTGTCTGGGTTTGACATAAGAACATAAGACATAGTCGTCGTCCGCACATGCGTGTTATGAATTTTTGCTTCCTCACCTTTTCCCCAGCACGTTTCTTCACCTTTTTCTGTAACAACTTGTTTACTCTCTCCACAGCCATGATAAGTGTTTATAAGCGATGACAACTCGTTAGTTTTAGGTCCGTGATACAGTTTAATGAGTTGACATGTACGATACTGTTTCACTGAAGGTGTCCTACCTAAACTCAATTGTTCGTAATGTAAACTACACAGGATCTTGGGTCCACTCACGAGGTACCTTATCCCAGATCTTTACAGCATTCGCAGCTACATTAACCCAAAATGCCTTTGGTAATGCATTTAACTCTTCTTCAGTAAAAGTGTTTAGTTTCTTTTTGCATGCATAAAACTTAACGATTGCCTTTTCAACTGCGTTATACTTTGTACCATTTAGAAATGACATGATGTCTTTACAAATGTTTCTTTTACAATGACGTCAGTTCGACACTGCAATTTACATATGTTGTTCACCTCCCGACATGCACTGCAGCACAAACAATCAAAGAGTATGCACACATATTGTAGAGACTGTTTAATTGTTTCTCCACTATGCTCCTTCAGAAGAGTTTTAAATGATGGACACCCTAATTCATGCATGTCGATAATTTCACACGATGATGGTAGATACTCACGCAACCATTCTTTTCACAACCCTTCATAAAAACAAGATCTGCTCTTGATAAATGTGCGTTCATTATTAAAGATAGAAGACGATAAGGTATTCTTTTTTCTTCCCACTGCAAACTTAATTTTTGGGATCCATTGAGTCTGCTTTTAATCGTCATCTGTTTGCAAACAGTAAGGGAGAGGTGGACTAAATACTAAACTAACAACTTTTCGTGCCCACAACACACTGCAATCCAACACAGCTACCTCTTTAAACATAAATTTGTTGCCGTTTACTTTAGAGCGTTGTACATCAACTATTAATGTTCTCGTCATGTTCGAATAAAGCGCTCGCTCTACTCTCTATCACAGCATCTAAGAGACTAAAAAAAATCTTACTCATATTATCTATAAAGGCTACAGTAAATAACCTTCATAACGGACAAGTGTAAGCATGCATAACCATAATAACGTTATCACTGCAAGTTAAAAACAGAATAATGGCACGTGCTCACACCTGTTATGCGTAAAGCCTTAAGCATAAGATCGCGTCGTCATAGTTATGCATGTTTAGACTTGTCGGATAGAAACGTAAAGCTATAAGCTGACCTCTTGCGCCCCGTTGGAGGAGGAACGCGGCTGTGTCCCGTCAGAGGAGGCTATAAGAGCCCGTGTATAGCCGCTATATTGCGCAATCACTCCTAGGCCGTCTCTTTAAGTGCCATCTGGCGCAAGCGTCCTTAGGCCGTCACATAAGAGCCTATGTATAGCTGCCATCTTGCGCAAGCGCCCCTAGGCTGTCTCGTAAGAGCCTATGTATAGCTGCCATCTTGCGCATTCCGCTCCTAGGCCGTCTTATAAGAGCCTATGTATAGCCGCCATCTTGCGCAAGCGCCCCTAGGCTGTCTCGTAAGAGCCTATGTATAGCCGCCATCTTGCGCAAGCACCCCTAGGCCGTCTCATAAGAGCAGCCGATATCGTACGCCAGCGCCCCTAGGCCCCCTCATAAGAGCCTATGTATAGCCGCCATCTTGTACAATCGCCCATGGCCGGCGTCTTTCTCCATAAGAAGCCGTGTATAGCCGCCATATAAAGCAATCACCCATGGCCGTCATCTTTCTCCATATAAGCCCATGGATAGCCGCTATTTTGTACAATCGCCTATAGCCGGCATCTTTCTCCATAAGAAGCCGTGTATAGCCGCCATCTTGCGTAATCGCCCATGGCCGTCTCCTTACGTATTGTCTACTAAAAATGGCTTCGGGAAGGGCATCTAGCCGTAAAACTACGTCTTGTAAGGTTAGGCCCCTCCAAGATATCGGCTGTGAGGTACTTGCTCTCTTAGGCGTCGGGAACAGCAACTAGCCGTTAAAGTAAAGTTAAGCCCCTCAAGATGGCGACTGTCAGGTTAGGCTCGCTGTCTTATGCAAAATCCGCAAATCGACATTGAACACCTTCTATACTAGGGGCCAATTACCTTGCATTGGAACCTGCACTGCTACACTACTAGACTTCGTGTGCTGACTCAGCGATTTCTTTGCCCTACTACTGAGATCACTTACGCCCTTAGCTTGAACAGATACCATGATTATAATGGGAGACTCAAACTGCAGGATAGATACACCAACACAAAAGACGAAGATCGTGATTAGCCACCTAGAAAAGGAAGGCCTACCGCTGCTGAACGACAGAAAAGAAAAAAACGTACCTCATCGTAAATGGAACCAACACTATTGACGTAGTATTCACAAATAGCGACAAGACTATCAGGAGATCCGAAGAGACATCTCAGCAAGAATACGTCTACCAGTGCATACCATCATAAATGCGGGAAACACGGTCCTAGGGATGATGATGATGATGCTTGTTGTTTTAAGGGGCCTAACATCGAAGGTCATCGGCCCCTAATGGAACGAGATGGAGGAAATGACATATGATAGTTAAAATTTAAAACGTAGCCACTGATTAGAGTTTTAAAAAAATGCGATGAAAAATGAGTATGAAATTAAAACAATCAGTGGATCTAATTCGCAATGCCTTATTTTGGAACAAAAGAAGAAAAATTACAGGAGATAATGGAATAAGGCATTGCCTGCTAGTACAGATATATATACATACTTTACATTGGACGTTAAAAGAACACATTAAAATACGCAACACAAACTAAAATGAAGTCAATAGGATAAGAGCGTAATTGACACAAAGATACAAGCACAAAGGACATCATTACACACGATAAAACAGACCGCTATCCCTCATAAAGCGGATGACGAGGTCTGCTGACTGCTCGTCATCGCGCAAGATAAGGGAGATAGTACTCGGAAGGTTAAGACTACGGCGCAGATCGACCAGGTCCACGCACTCCGTAAGGATGTGCACCACGGTAAGATGGTCGCCGCAGGTACACACTGGAGGGGGTTCTCCTTTCAAAAGATGCGAGTGAGTCAAGATACCGTGGCCGATCCGAAGGCGACATAATACCACGGCTTCCCTCCGCGAAGCCCGAAGGGAAGTCCTCCATACCTTCGTTGTTCCTTTTATCGCTCTCAGCTTATTGGGAAGTGGGATGGCCTGCCACTCCATCTCCCAATGAGACATAACCAGATGTCTCAGCTGAGAGCAAATATCACTTGCTGGAACCTTGAAAGGCAACGGGGGCAGTGTAACTGCCTCCTTGGCAGCCTGATCTGCTAACTCGTTTCCCTCTATGCCCATGTGGCTGGGGAGCCACACAAACGTAATTCTGGTGCCGGCATCCGAACACCCGGCCAGCAGGTCCTGGATCCGCTGCACCAGAGGGTGTCGAGGGAAACAGGTATCAATAGCCTGAAGCGAACTCAAGGAGTCAGTACACACGAGAAAGTGTCGGCGCTCATTGTCTAGTGCGTACCGCAGAGCCTCACAGATAGCATAGAGCTCTGCCGTGTACACACTACAGGTTGCCGGGAGAGCAAAAAGAAACCGATCATTGTCGACAACGAACGCACAGCCCACCTTCGTATCTGTCCTTGAACCATCCGTGTAAACGACGACTGAACCTGGATAGCGGCCAAGAACGGACAGATAGATCCTCCGATAAATCGAAGGGTCCGTGTCTCCCTTCGGGCCAGTGTGCAAATCCAGGATGATTTCAGGTCGTCGTACAACCCACGGAGGTACCCCACTTGGTTGTCTGACAAGGCAAGGAATCGAAGGTACGTCAAACAATTCATAACTGCTATCCAAGCGTATCCCAACCGGCCGCGTCGCACGAGGATGAGCAACGTACAACAAACGGTTGCCATTGCTGAATACGCAGGGATAGCTCGGATGAAGTGGCATCTGTCGCAAATTTGCAGCATACATAAGTAGTAGTTGCTGGCGCCTCAGGTGTAAAGGCGGCACATCAGACTCAGCGAGCAGGCTAGCGATGGGGCTAGTACGAAAAGCTCCCGTCGCCAACCTAACCCCGCTGTGGTGGATACTGTTCAGCTTCGCAAGAACGCTTGGTCTTGCGGAGCCATATGCTGCACTGCCGTAGTCTAACCGAGATAAAATGTGTGCCCGATAGAATCGCAGGAGCACCACGCGGTCAGCTCCCCAATTAGTGCCGCTAAGAAACTTCAAGAGGTTAAGCCTCTTGGTGCATTGCACTTTTAGCTCCCGCACGTGTGGCTCCCACGATAATTTACTGTCAAAAAGGAGCCCAAGAAATCGGTAGGTGTCAACAACTGGAAGAACGACATTACCTAGATAAAGCTCAGGATGAGGGTGAAGTGTACGTTGACGACAAAAGTGGACAACGGAGGTCTTTCCGGCAGAAAACCGAAAGCCATGTTCTAAGGTCCACTTCTCCACCCTCCTAATTGCTTGCTGTAACTGTCGCTCTGCGACTGCCATACTGCACGAGCTATAGTGCAGAGCAAAATCATCCACATATAGGGACGGTATTACGGCTGGACCAGCAGCAGCGACAATACCGTTTATGGCAATCGCGAACAGAGTGACACTAAGAACCGATCCCTGTGGGACTCCATTTTCTTGAACGTGGTATTGCGAATATGTCCTCCCTACTCGGACACGGAATAGACGGAGGGACAAAAAATTCGCAATAAATACCGGCAAGTTACCTCGGAATCTCCATTGATGCAGGACTGAAAGGATGCCATATCGCCAGGTGGTGTCGTAGGCCTTCTCCAAGTCAAAGAAGACAGCTACCAAGTGCTGTTTGCGGAGAAACGCATCCTGGATAGAGCTCTCCAGGCGTACCAAGTGGTCTGTGGTGGATCGAGCGGCTCGAAATCCACATTGGTACTCGGACAAGAGTCCTTGTTTCTCCAGACACCACACGAGTCTGCGATTTACCATCCTCTCAAATAGCTTACACAGGCAGTTGGTAAGACAAATCGGCCTGTAACTTCCTGCATACTTAGGATCTTTGTCAGGCTTGAGGACAGGAATGACTATGCCCTCTCGCCACTGAGACGGAAAAGCACCCTCCATCCAGATACGGTTGAACACACGAAGGAGATAGAGTAGACTTTCATCACTAAGGTGCTTCAACATCTGGTTGTGGATGTTGTCCGGTCCAGGAGACGTGTCCTTGCAAAGCGCTAGGGCGCTGCGGAGTTCCCACTCCGTAAAGGGCACGTTGTAGTCCTCTGAAGCTTGAGAGGCAAAACTAAGGTGATGACGTTCTGCCTCTCGCTTCACAGCGAGGAAATCAGGATGGTAATTCCCGGAGCCGGATACATCCGCGAAATGACTGGCTAGATGGTCAGCAATCAGGAGGGATTCAGTGACGATATTACCTGCAATGGAAATTCCCGGTACAGAAGATGATCCATGGATACCCGAAATACGTCGAAGCTTAGTCCACACTTGAGATGATGGAGTATGTGACGTCATAGACGACACATATCTCTCCCATGAAGCCTTCTTACTTTGGCGAATAAGAACTCGCGCCTTAGCGCGGAGTTTCTTGAATGTTATCAAGTTGGCCGCAGTAGGCTGTCGACGGTAACGTTTGTGAGCGCGACGGCGTTCTTTGATAGCTGAGGCTATTTCTTCGTTCCACCAAGGAACGAGCTTTCGGCGAGGAGTCCCCGAGTAGAACGGAATGGACTCCGCAGCAGCAGCAAGAATAACTCGGGTTATATAAGTTATTTCCTCGCCGACGGTCTGCCTGATATCATCGTTAAAGACAGCTAACGATGTGTACTTTGGCCAATCAGCATGTTTCAAAATCCATCGAGGGGGAGCCTCGACGGATTTTTGGTTCATCAAAGTAAGAATGATGGGAAAATGGTCACTGTCACAGAGATCATCGTGTGTATGCCACCGAAACAGTGGAACCAACGTTCGGCTGCATAGACTTACGTCTATGCGAGAATATGTGCCGTAACGTACACTAAAGTGAGTTGGTTCCCCCGTGTTCAAAATACATAAATCCAGCTCTGTTACTAATGTTTCCAGCTCTCTCCCCCTGGGGCAGGGCGTCTCAGAGCCCCAGATGGGGTGATGGGCGTTAAAATCGCCCAATAAGAGGAAGGGAGGTGGAAGCTGATCTATAAGATCAGTGACATCAGTTACGTTAAGAGCGTGACCTGGTGGAAAATAAACATTACACACTGTTGTTATGACAGGCAGCGGAACGCGAACAGCTACATCCTCAAGAGGGGTTCTTAATGGAACCTCTTCGCTGTAGCTATCAGAACGTACAAAAATGCCAACGCCTCCGGAAGCCCGGTGAGCATAGTATCGTTCTGTCGAGTATAGTTTGAAATTCCTCAAGACCGTGTGATGACCAGGTCGGAAATTGGTCTCCTGAATACAGATTATACTCGCTGCGTACTCACTAATAAGCTGACGTAACTCAGCAAGATGCCTGTCATAACCGTTACAATTCCACTGTAACAGTGCCATAGTGTGGACTATAAAAGGAGTGTTAGGTTATGAGCGACAAAATGCTCGTAAGCCTAAACACTATCTAGTTCTACATCCGTAGATGTAGAGGACAGCGCGACATCCATCCCGTCATCAAAAGATGGCAGGGGTGCCGCCCAGAACTTTGACGCTTTTCGGGCGCGAGGGGGTCCCCTACGAGGAGAGCGCGCAGGTTTGGGAGCAGGAGTGCCTCCCGGCGCAGATTCATATCCCCCAGGTGGAGGGCATGACTTCTCCTTCGCAGGGGAAGTCCGAGAGCGCTCAGGACGGGCGCTCTTCTTCCCCTTTTTCTTTTCAAGTTTAGACGGGCTGGGAGATGGTTTCCCAGCCCTGGTCAACGAAGCCGCCTCCGCCGGCTGGGGCACGACTTTCGTCGACCTCCTAGGGGGGGGAGACTTAGTCTTCCCCCCTTGCTGTGCCGGCTGGCAGTTCCCAGCCGGCACAGACTTCTGGTTGGTCGAAGGTGGGGTGGTCCCCCCCTTCGAGCTTTGACTATTTGCGACGTTGCTGGGAGCAGCAACAGTCGCCTTGGGCGCAGCGGTCTGGACAGGTGTCTTGGTCGTAAATGACGAACCTGGAAGACTCTGAGCTATCAAGCTATAGTCGAGTGTACGGGCAGGTATATTGGTAGAATTAAACTTACGGCGCGCTTCCTGGTAGGAAAGACCATCCAGGGTCTTGATCTCCTGGATCTTCTTCTCACTCAGGTATGTCGGACAGTTCCGATCCCGAGGAGAATGAAAACCGGAGCAGTTAGTGCACTTGTATGGAGTTGTGCACTCCTCCGCGCCGTGAGCTACTCGTCCACATGTACCACATACAGCCTGATTCGAACAGCGAGAGACCATATGTCCGAATCGCTGGCATTGATAGCATCGCATAGGAGGCGGGATGTACGGCCTCACATCGCAACGATAAGTTGTTACCTTGACTTTCTCTGGTAACACTGACAACTTGAAAGAGACAATGAAGGCACCAGTGGCAACGTCTTCACCGTTGACCTTGCGCGTAATGCGCCGGACGTGTGTCACGCCACGGTTCTTCATGTCGTCCATCAACTCGTCGTCAGTGTTCAAAATAAGGTCGCGGTGAAAGATTACTCCGCGAACCAGGTTCAAGGACTTATGCTCCTCCACTTTGACGGGGATATCGCCAAAGTGCTCGCACTTAAGCAACTGATCAGCTTGCAGTGCTGTACGAGTTTTTAGAAGCAAACTACCGTTGCGCATTTTCTTTAGATCCTCCAGTTCGCCATAGACGCCTTCGATGTGTCTACTAAACAGGATCGACTTCACCAGCTTAAAATCGTGCCCATCGGTTCTGGTAGCGACCAGAAACCTAGGGAAGCTGGATCCCATTCCTTCACGCTGCGCATGTTCCCAGGGAGTTGAACCTCTCAGGGAAGCAAAAGTTAAAGACTTAGGTGGGCGACCACCTTGGGAGAGCAGACTTCGTTTGGAAGCCATGCCCGATAGCATCCTCCCCGAATGCCACCCACTCCGATCAGGGGTCTCTGTAGCCGAACCAAGCAGCCAAGGCAATACCCACCTGGTCGTAGCAGGTATTGCCCGGGGTCCGATGTTGAACGATGCCTAATACGGGATGACTGAGGCAATGAGCACTAGGACTCCCTTCCTCCAGTCACCCGCAATAGCATGTACCCCATAGCGTGTACAGAGCACTAACAATAGGAAAAATAAATAAAAATAATTAATAATAATATGTCCTTCTGGCATTCGGCTGTGCGGGGACCTGCGTTGTCAGGCGGATACCACTGCCCGGGTACATGATACTCCCACCCGCCGCGTCCTGGGTGGTTGCTGGCACGGGCTTTCGAGCGTAGTCGCACACATAGGAGCTCCATCGCCGGGCAGCACGCACATCAAATTTTGAATGGTCTCCATCTGACCCTCGGAAAAATAATAAAAAAATAAAGAGGGGACCATGGCCACATGACCCTTTAAGTCGCCTTCTACGACAGGCAGGGATTACCTATGGATGTATTCAGCCTCTCCCATCCACAGGAGGTCCATCACATTATACCAAACCGCAATCCATGTCCACGCCAAGGTCGCCCCTTTTTGTCGCCTCTTACGACAGGCAGGGGATACCGCGGGTGTATTCTGCATGTGTGTCCCCCACCCGCAGGGGGTAGTGTGTTTGGTCCGCGAGAGGTATTTTATTTCCTTCAAGTCCGCCGGCAAGCCGGTTAGGACCCCCCTATCCGCCACCTGGGACGCGCCACGTGGGAGTATCACCTCTCCCCCTGCTACGCCACCGTAGCAGGTTCGTGGCGGTCCTAGGGAAAACGTGCAAGAAAACAAATATTCTATCGCGAGAAATCGATAAAAAAAAAAAACTAAACATGGATATGATGATCCTGGCATCGAGAGAAATAAAGAAGGAAAATGAAACGAAGCATTAAACATAATCGAAAAAAACAGTCAAGGCATGCAGTAGTAAAGAAAGATAGGAAACAAAGGTGGGCAAAACCTTGGTTCAACCAAGAGTGCTACAAGGCAAGAAAAGATGCGTTAAAAGCACTTCATAAAGCAAGAACTTCTCAAACACAAGAGGACTTTGAGGAATATAATAAGGCCAGGAGATGCTACAAACAAACACTAGACAAACATTTAAAAAAAAAACTACCAGGCAGAAGAAAAGGAACTCATCCAAGAAGCCGAACGAAAATGGTACAGGGCCTTAATGCCGAAGCAACCCTATTTCCCTAGGGACCTTCCACTCGAAACTTGGGAAGAACACTTCTGGAAAGTCCTTCAGGACAGAGAAACACGTCCAGCAAATGAAGACCAAGAAGAAGAAGTAAAGTCAGTGCTTCCATTTTCAATAGACGAAGTACGGAAACAAATCCCCGACTCAGAGAATGGTAAAGCATGCGGACCAGATGATATTTTCTACGAGCATCTAAAAGAAACAACACCTCAACTCACGAAAACATGGACAGAGCTCTTCAATTAATGTCTGCGACAAGGAAAAATCCCGGATAAATGGAGGATATATACATTGAAGGTATTATACAAAGGAAAAGGGTATTCCAGTGACCCGAACTCCTACAGAGGGATAGCTCTGGAATGCTCTCCACTGAAAATTCAGACAGGCCTCCTGGCCAAAAGAGTTAGCAAAATGACATATCACGCAATCCCTGAACAACAGTTTGATGATGATGATGATGATGATGCTTGTTGTTTAAAGGGGCCTAACAGCGAAGGACATCGGCCCCTAATGGAACGAGATAAACGACATGAGAGATGATGTTAAAATACTAAAAAACATATCCACTGACTAGAGTTTTAAAAAAATGATGGGGAAAAATGAGGGTGAGATTAAAACAATCAGTAGATCTAATACGCAATGCCTTATTTTCTCATAAAATAAGAGAATCTACAGGAAAACAAAAGAATAAGGCATTGCCTGGTAGTACATAATTTACGAGAGACGTTAAAATAACACATTAAAATACGGAACACAAACTAAAATTAAGTCAATAGGATAAAAGCGAAAGTGACACAAAACACACTAGGACAAAGGACAGCATCACACACGAGAAAACAGTCCACAATCCCTCATAAAGCGCACGACGAGGTCTGCTGACTGCTCGTCATCACGCAAGATAAGGGAGATAGTACTCGGAAGGTTAAGACTACGGCGCAGATCGACCAGGTCCACACACTCCGTAAGGATGTGCACCACGGTAAGATGGTCGCCGCAGGTACACACCGGAGGGGGTTCTCCTTTCAAAAGATGCGAGTGAGTCAAGATACCGTGGCCGATCCGAAGACGACATAATACCACGGCTTCCCTCCGCGAAGCCCGAAGGGAAGTCCTCCATACCTTCGTTGTTCCTTTTATCGCTCTCAGCTTATTGGGAAGTGGAATGGCCTACCACTCCATCTCCCAATGGGACATAACAAGATGTCGCAGCTGGGAGCGAATATCACTTACTGGAACCTTGAAAGGCAACGGGGGCAGTGTAACTGCCTCCTTGGCAGCCTGATCTACTAACTCGTTTCCCTCTATGCCCATGTGGCTTGGGAGCCACAGAAACGTGATTCTGGTGCCAGCATCCCAACACCCGGCCAGCAGGTCTTGGATTAGCTGCACCAAAGGGTGCCGAGGGAAACAGGTATCTATAGACTGGAGCGAACTCAAGGAGTCGGTACACAGAAGAAAGTGTCGGCGCTCATTGTACAGTGCGTACCGCAGAGCCTCATAGATAGCATAGAGCTCTGCTGTGTACACACTACAGGTTGCCGGAAGAGCAAAAAGGAACCTATCATTACCAACAACGAACGCACAGCCCACCTTCGTATCTGTCCTTGAACCATCCGTGTAGACGACGACTGAACCTGGATAGCGGCCAACAACGGACAGGAAGAGCCTCCGATAAATCGAAGGGTCCGTGTTTTCCTTTGGGCCAGTGTGCAGATCCAGGATTACTTCAGGTCGTCGTACGACCCACGGAGGTACCCCACTTGGTTGTCTGACAAGGCAAGGAACCGAAGGTACGTCAAACAATTCATAACTGCTATCCAAGCGTATCCCAACCGGCCGCGTAGCTCGAGGACGAGCAGCGTACAGCAAACGGTTGCCATTGTTGAACACGCAAGGATAGCTTGGATGAAGTGGCATCTGTCGCAAATTGGCAGCATATGTAAGGAGAAGATGCTGGCGCCTCAGGTGTAAAGGCGGCACACCAGACTCAGCGAGCAGGCTAGCGATGGGGCTTGTACGAAAAGCTCCCGTCGCCAACCTAACCCCGCTGTGGTGGATACTGTTCAGCTTCGCAAGAACGCTTGGTCTTGCGGAGCCATATGCTACACTGCCGTAGTCTAACCGGGATAAAATGTGTGCCCGATAGAATCGCAGGAGCACCGTGCGGTCAGCCCCCCAAGAAGTGCTGCTAAGAAACTTAAGGATATTAAGCTTCCTATTGCACTGCACTTTTAACTGCCGCACGTGTGGCTCCCACGATAATTTACTGTCAAAAAGGAGCCCAAGAAATCGGTAAGTGTCAACTACTGGAAGAACGACGTTGTCTAAATAAAGCTCAGGATGGGGGTGAAGAGTGCGTTGACGACAAAAGTGGACAACGGAGGTCTTTGCGGCAGAAAACCGAAAGCCATGTTCTAAGGTCCACTTCTCCACCCTCCTAATAGCTTGCTGTAACTGTCGCTCTGCGACTGCCATACTGCACGAGCTATAGTGCAGAGCAAAATCATCCACATATAGGGACGTTATTACGGCTGGACCAGCAGCAGCGACAATACCGTTTATGGCAATCGCGAACAGAGTGACACTAAGAACCGATCCCTGTGGTACTCCATTTTCTTGAACGTGGTATTGCGAATATGTCCTCCCTACTCGGACACGGAATAGACGGAGGGACAAAAAATTCGCAATAAATACCGGCAAGTTACCTCGGAATCTCCATTGATGCAGGACTGAAAGGATGCCATATCGCCAGGTGGTGTCGTAAGCCTTCTCCAAGTCAAAGAAGACAGCTACCAAGTGCTGTTTGCGGAGAAACGCATCCTGGATAGAGCTCTCCAGGCGTACCAAGTGGTCTGTGGTGGATCGAGCGGCTCGAAATCCACATTGGTACTCGGACAAGAGTCCTTGTTTCTCCAGACACCACACGAGTCTGCGATTTACCATCCTCTCAAATAGCTTACACAGGCAATTTGTAAGACAAATCGGTCTGTAACTTCCTGCATACTTAGGATCCTTGTCAGGCTTGAGGACAGGAATGACTATGCCCTCTCGCCACTGAGACGGAAAATCACCCTCTGTCCAGATTCGGTTGAACACACGAAGGAGACATAGTAAACTATCATCACTAAGGTGTTTCAACATCTGGTTATGGATGTTGTCCGGTCCAGGAGACGTGTCCTTGCAAAGCGCTAAGGCGCTGCGGAGTTCCCACTCCGTAAAGGGCACGTTATAGTCCTCTGAAGCTTGGGTGGCAAAACTAAGGTGATGACGTTCTGCCTCCCGCTTCAGAGGGAGGAAATCAGGATGGTAATTCCCGGAGCCAGAGACATCCGCGAAATGACTAGCTAGATGGTCAGCAATCGCGAGGAGATCAGTGGCGACACTGCCTGCAATGGAAATTCCCGGTACAGCAGGTGATCCTTGAATACCCGAAATTCGTCGAAGTTTCGTCCACACTTGAGATGATGGAGTATGTGACGTCATGGACGACACATATCTCTCCCATGAAGCCTTCTTACTTTGTCGAATAAGAACTCGCGCCTTAGCGCGGAGTTTCTTAAATGTTACCAAGTTGGCCACAGTAGGCTGTCGACGGTAACGTTTATGAGCGCGACGGCGTTCTTTGATGGCTGCTGCTATTTCATCGTTCCACCAAGGAACGAGTTTTAGGCGAGGAGCCCCCAAGATGATGATGATGATGATGCTTGTTGTTTGAAGGGGCCTAACATCGAAGGTCATCGGCCCCTAATGGTACGAAATGAAAGAACAAAAATTACAAAGGCATCCACTGACCAAAATAAAAATAAAAAATGTCATGAAGAATGAATGGATGGACAGGAACCCAACAAAACACAAAACAAACAAACAAAAACAAAAACCAGTGGATCGGATTCAACAGAGAACGAAAATAACTTTATTACCGACCAAGGAACCACTAATAAAGCACAATGATGCTTGGTGTCTAAAGGGGGTGCAAAATCCACGTCTAAGGCCCCACAGAATGGTACATGTCGCGAGTAAAATAGAACCATGGTATGTGTCACGTTGGGGTATTAATCAGAAGTAGTGAGGACTCACGATGTTCCACAAAAGATGGTACTACCCACAAGTATTGTACTTCGTACAGGCAACGCAGACCTATGGTGTTTCGCACACAATGGCGCCACCCACAGCCAACGCAAACCGATGAGTTTCCTCACCTAGGGTACTAGTCACGGGTGCCGGTCCCAAGGGCCCCGTGGTGTTCCGCACATAATGAGTACTAATCACAGGCAACGCAGACCCACGATGTCGCTCATATAGTGGTACAACTCACAGGCTACGCCCAGACCCGCGGTGTTGCCCACATGGGTACAACGCACGGGTACTGGAATCCACCAGGCCAGGCTTTTTACTGCAACGAATCACAAACATACTCCGTACCATGTTGGTGATACTACTCGCAAGTACATGCAACCCATGGTGTTCCCCGCATGATGGTACGAATCAAGAGTCGTTTCATGGTTCTAATTCATTCATCCCTTGGTCGCCCCTTTTAGTCGCCTCGCACGACAGGCAGGGGATACCGTGGGTGTATTATTCGTCAGACTCCCCCACCCACAGGGGGTGTGTGTTTGGTCCGCGAGAGGTATTTTATTTCCCTCAAGTCCGCCGGCAAGCCGGTTAGGACCCCCCTATCCGCCACCTGGGACGCGCCACGTGGGAGTATCACCTCTCCCCCTGCTACGCCTGCGTAGCAGGTTCGTGGAGCCCCAGAAAAACGGAATGGACTCCTCAGCAGCAGCAAGAATAACTTGGGTGACGTAAGTTATTTCCTCGCCGACGGTCCGCTTGATATCGTCATTAAAGACAGCTAGGGATGAGAACTTTGCCCAATCAGCACGTTTTATATTCCATCGAGGGGGAGCCTCGACGGATTTATGCTTCAACAAAGTAGGGATAATAGGAAAATGGTCACTGTCAGAGAGATCATCGTGTGTATTCCACCGAAACAGCGGAACCAACGTTCGGCTGCATAGACTTAGGTCGATCCGAGAATACGTGCCATAACGTACACTAAAGTGAGTTGGTTCCCCTGTGTTCAAAATACATAAATCCAGCTCAGTTGCTAATATTTCCAGCTCTCTTCCCCGGGGGCAAGGCGCCGCAGAGCCCCACATGGGGTGATGGGCGTTAAAATCGCCCAATAAAAGGAAGGGAGGTGGAAGCTGATCTATGAGATCAACGACTTCAGTTATATTAAGATGCTGGCCTGGTGGAAAATAAACATTACACAGTGTTGCTATGACAGGCAGTGAAACGCGAACAGCTACAGCCTCGAGCGGGGTTCTTAATGGCACCTCTTCGCTGTAGGTATCAGAACGTACAAAAATGCCAACGCCACCGGAAGCCCGGTGTGCATAGTATCGTTCTGTAGAGTATAGCTTAAAATTTCTCAAGACCGTACGATGACCAGGTCTGAAGTTGGTCTCCTGAATACAGACTATACTCGCTGCGTACTTACTAATGAGCTGACGTAACTCAGCAAGATGCCTGTCATAACCATTACAATTCCACTGTAACAGTGCCATAGTGTGGACGATATAAGTAGTGTTAGGTTATGAGCAATAAAATGCTCACAAACCTAAAGACTATCAACATCTACATCCGTAGATGTAGTGGACAGCGCGACATCCATCTCGTCGTCAACAGACGGCGGGGATGCCGCCCAGAACTTCGACGTTTTTCGGGGGCGAAGGGGTCCCCTACGAGGAGAGCGCGCAGGTTTCGGAGCAGGAGTACCGCCCGGCGCAGACTCATACCCCCAGACGGGCGGCATGACTTCTCCTTCGCAGGGGATGTCCGAGAGCGCTCAGGACGGGCGCTCTTCTTCCCCTTTTCCTTTTCTAGTTTAGACGGGCTGGGAGATGGTTTCCCAGCCCTGGTCGACAAAGCCGCCTCCGCCGGCTGGGGCACGACTTTCGTCGACCTCCTAGGGGGGGAGAGACTTAGTCTTCCCCCCATGCTGTGCCGGCTGGGGACTGCCAGCCTGCACAGACTTCTGGTTGGTCGAAGGTGGGGTGGTGCCCCCCTTCGAGCTTTGACTATTTGCGATGTTGCTGGGAGCAGCAACAGTCGCCTTGGGCGCAGCGGTCTGGACAGGTGTCTTGGTCGTAAATGACGAACCTGAAAGACTCTGAGCTATCAAGGTATAGTCGAGTGTACGGGCAGGTGTATTCGTAGAATGAAACTTACGGCGCGCTTCCTGGTAGGAAAGACCATCCAGGGTCTTGATCTCCTGGATCTTCTTCTCACTCAGGTATGTCGGACAATTCCGATCCCGAGGAGAATGAAAACCGGAGCAGTTAGTGCACTTGTATGGAGTTGTGCACTCCCCCGCGCCGTGAGCTACTCGTCCACATGTACCACATACAGCCTGATTCGAACAGCGAGATACCATATGTCCGAATCGCTGTCATTGATAGCATCGCATAGGAGGCGGGATGTACGGCCTCACATCGCAACGATAAGTTGTTACCTTGACTTTCTCTGGTAACACTGACAACTTGAAAGAGACAATGAAGGCACCAGTGGCAACGTCTTCACCGTTGACCTTGCGCGTAATGCGCCTGACGTGTGTCATGCCACGGTTCTTTATGTCTTCCATCAACTCCTCGTCAGTGTTCAAAATTAGGTCGCGGTGAAAGATGACTCCGCGAACCAGGTTCAAGGACTTATGCTCCTCCACTTTGACGGGGATTTCGCCAAAGTGGTCACACTTAAGCAGCTGATCAGCTTGCAGTGCTGTACGAGTCTTCATAAGCAAACTACCGTTGCGCATTTTCTTAAGGTCCTCAAGTTCGCCGTAAACGCCTTCGATGTGTCGACTAAAAAGGATCGACTTCACCAGCTTAAAATCATGCCCATCGGTTCTGGTAGCGACCAGAAACCTAGGGAAGCTGAATCCCCTTCCTTCACGCTGCGCATGTTCCCAGGGAGTTGAACCTCTTAGGGAAGCAAAAGTTAAAGACTTAGGTGGAGGACCACCTTGAGAAGGACGACTTCGTTTGGAAGCCATTCCCGATAGCATCCTCCCCGAATGCCACCCACTCCGATCAGGGGTCTCTGTAGCCGAACCAAGCAGCCAAGGCAATACCCACCTGGTCGTAGCAGGTACTGCCCGGGGTCCGATGTTGGACGATGCCTAATACGGGATGACTGAGGCAATGAGCACTAAGACTCCCTTCCTCCAGTCACCCGCAATAGCATGTACCCCATAGCGTGTACAGAGCACTAAATATAGAGAAAAAATTAAAAATAATTAATAATAATATGTCCTTCTGGCATTCGGCTGTGCGGGGACCTGTGTTGTCAGGCGGATACCACTGCCAAGGTACATGGCGCTCCCACCACGCAATGGTCCTGGGTGGACAGTTGCGGGCTTTTGGGCGTAATCGCACACGTAAGAGGCCCATCTCCGGGCAGCACGCACATCAAAATTTCGAATGGTCTACATCTGACCCTCGGAAAGATAATAAAAAAATAAAGAGGGGACCATGGCCACATGACCCTTTAAGTCGCCTTCTACGACAGGCAGGGATTACCTGTGAATGTACTCGACCCCTCCCATCCACAGGAGGTCCAGCACATTATACCAAACCGCAATCCATGTCCGCGCCTAGGTCGCCCCTTTTAGTCGACTTATACGACAGGCAGGGGGTACCGCGGGTGTATTCTACATGTGCGTCCCCCACCCGGAGGGGGTAGTGTGTTTGGTCCGCGAGAGGTATTTTATTTCCCTCAAGTCCGCCGGCAAGCCGGTTAGGACCCCCCTATCCGCCACCTGGGACGCGCCACGTGGGAGTATCACCTCTCCCCCTGCTACGCCTGCGTAGCAGGTTCGTGGGAACAACAGTTTGGTTTCACCAAACAGAAATCCACAATCTAAGCAGTAAGTTGCTTGCAGAAAGACATAGAAACAGCGTTGGAACTCCCAAGAGGGAAACTTCATGCAATATTTATAGACTTCACAAAAGCCATTGACTTGTTAAATAGAAAAGTTATAATGGAGAAATTAGAAATAATCGTTGGAAATAACCAAATAACAAGATTGATACAAAATATCCTGTCAAACAATCAAATAGTAATAGACAACAGAGTATCCACAACAGACCCTATGAAGCAAACAAATGGAGTGCTACAAGGCGATCCCTTGAGTCCTCTACTTTTCATAATAGTCACCGCAGAAATATCTAGAGAAATAGACATAGAAAGTGTGAAAATCTACGCTTACGCAGACGACATGGTCATTGCATTACAAAACTTGGAAAACATTCGAACAGCCTTCAGCAAACTTACAACATGGACAGAAAATGAATTTATTATAAATAATAGAAAAAACGGCAAAAAATGACATTCCGAAGAGGAGGCAGACTATCAGCAAATGACGTCATCATTATGTGAATATTCCGATGAAGAACGTACCGTATTTCAAATACTTAGAAATCACACTTCAGACGAGTGGAGATGTCTATGACTTTCACATAAAAGAACGAACCATCGCAGCAAAGACGGGAATTACTAGCATAAAGAACCTAAGGCAACTATCCCTGCCCACAGCTACTACACTGTTTCGCTTAAGAATTGCTCCCATCACAACATATAGACTGGAAACCATCTAGACACACCTAAAGAAGAAAAATTCAAAGACATAGAAGAAGTCAAAGCCAATTTCCTCAAAAGTGCACTATGTCTGTCAAAGTACACATTATCTCGACTTACATATGTACTGGCAAGAGCAATTTTTCGTCGAAGACCTCCGCCTTGACCTGCTTCTACCAGCTGCCAAAGCCTACTTGGATGTACTGCAGGAACTCAATAAGAAGAGACAAGAGATATGGCCAGCGTTTTATTCAACGGATGCGATGATATACAGAGAATGGACACAAGCCAGATATGACCTTCGTCATGTATTGACAAGATATGCCGTACACGGTTTCCATCATCGGATATGCCTAACAGATGAATTCCATGACCCGGACGATAACTGCAAATGCAAATTATGCGGAGCCTACTGTGACCGATATCATCTGATATTGTGCAACAAAAGACAAAACTCTTCGACAAGTTTCTGTAAGAACTAAATGCACATTGTGCGAAATTTATCATATTATTATTCCAGGAAATTGTAAAATATGTCCTTCCGTCTCTAAATCAATGCCTGGTTGTAGGAGAGATGTTTCAGGAGTATTTAATTGTTGCTATATTTGTTTGGAAGGCTGGGCAAGTTCTACAAGTTTCTTCCTCTCGACATTTTACAGGCTGAAAATAAATACCGGCACCCATCTTTAGTATCAAAAGGGACGTGAAATTGGAGAAATTAATAACTTCCCTGGGAGAGCTAGGGATGCAACCCAGCACTCTGGGTTGTATTTACACTTATTGACCACTAGACTTCAGATGAAATTATCTAACTGAATATTATGCTACAGAATGAAGAAAGAATAATCTTAATTATATTGTGCGCATGTGCTTCGATAAGAAGAAAACTTAGCGTTCCCAACGTGAACGGATTACTCGTAACTCCAAAAGATAAACAGGTCATCACAATAGAAGAACTCGTTAACTCCGCGTAGTGATAAAAGTATTCAGTTTTACATAACATTTAAGTTTTAAGTAATTTTCTACCAGATGGATAAAAACAAAACATACCTGAATCTCTTCGGATGCGTAATTTTGCAATAATGGCTTATTACTGTCGTAATAGTGGCATTTTGTAGGACTCTCTGTTTCAGTTCACTGTATCTTTTATGAACGCAATGGAGATATGAGATTTGCAATTGTACAATCGGATGGTGTTATGCAATGATAAGCAACAAAATTCATGTTCCGAGAAAACGGCGTCTTTGTAAATGCTTAAAGAAAAACTATCTACCTTGTGCATTTTTTAAAATATAAATCAAATCTTGTTATATTCACGTAGCACCTTATTTGTTTTTCCAAAGTAATGTAATCAAAAACCACAATCAATATTTCTACTTTGTCAACGATGACCACAAAACCAACAATCTTATCAGTGGATTTAAAATTCATTCAACGCATCACTTAATTTAACTCATATTACATTTCATCGTCATTTACCAACATTAATTTCTCCACTAATTCCTTATTTAAATTCATTTTTCGGTTTCCATTATATTTGCTAAACACCATATTTCAATAATAATAATAATAATAATAATAATAATAATAATAATAATAATAATAATAATAATAATAATAATAATAATAATAATTGTTACCGAGTTTTGGTGGTAGTTATGCATGAAAGAAGGTGCTGGGTGGTGAATAGGTCTCAAGCTACTAAAGTGAAAATAATTTTAAAATTTAACAAGGTTATATTTTCTTTGCAAAATTAGGTAACAACAAATAGAACAGGTACTTAGTAGCCGAAACACGATTGAAAAATACATTTACATAGGTACCCCATTTGGGGCTTCAAAAGTCAGAAACATAATTCTTGGGCAATCAGCTCAGTTTTACCCCAAACACAATTTTAACAGAGGGGCAGAAAACCCCATTCATACCTAGGAGCCCTTGCTCCAAATTACACAGAAAAGCCTCCTCGAGGCATACAATATACAATTTTCAAAAGAGCCACTCGCTCTCAAATTTAAGCCTCTCCCAGGCCACACCAAACTCCACCTTTAAGCTGTCCTCAAAGGACATATACACAGGGGTAAAATACCCAACCTACTGAGGTCTATTAAATGACAAGAAGGTTAATACATGACCTCTAAAATACAATTTGAGGGGAGGCGAACTTGCACTCCTAATACACTTTGTTTAAGACCTACTTGGCCTTAGGCCGTTAGTGCAAGGGCTAATCCCATACTACAGAGGTGACTTAAGAAAATAACAATTTACATTACATTACGGAAGAATTGGTTGAGAAAATAAGTTCACCTCCAGACAATGTGAGTGGGAGCTCGAGAGGGTTAGCACTCTCTATCCCAGTATGTAGCTTTACAAGAGAATAGATGAAAAGAGAAGTTACATTTTAGGAAAAGGTTACATAGTGGAACGCTTAGAACCCGCCCCGAAAGTTAAACTGCTGAGCTAGCAAAGAAAGAATTTATTAATCGGCCATTACCTTGTTGTTGACCGCTGCCGAAGAAAGAGGCGCTTCCCGCCCCCTGGTATGTACTTAACACACTGAAAGATGGAACAGAAGTGGCCGAGAGACCCAAAAATCAGCAGTTTAAATACTCTCGCGGAAGTTTCTAGGCGTTAGGGGAATGAAAACACCCTCCCACAAACACTTTATTGGGTAGGACACAGCAACATATTCAAGTTGGGGGAAGATACATCTGATTGGATAGAAATTAATTTAAGAAATTCGGGATTGGTTAGGTTCAACACAAGGGGAAAGAAGGGGTGAATATTGCCAACTTAAACAATGACTGAAAGAAATTTAACAAAGAACAAACTCTTGAAATTAAATTTTCTCCAAAAAACAGTTCTTTCACTTCGCACTAGAGTGCACCGTTGTTGATCTTCAGTAGTGTCCTCTAGAAGAGAAAGTTCACACTTCTAACTACAAGTGAAACAAAAACACATCAAAAATGACACAGTTCAAAAACTCAAACTTTTCCACGTGGTGACATCTTCTGAGAAAGTAAAAAATTAATACCGTCAATAAAGTTCAGACTTCCTCCAGCAGAGGAGTTTCAATTGGCGCACATTTTAAATTAATTGCGTGGAGGTGTACCGCCTGGTACAATAATAATAATAATAATAATAATAATAATAATAATAATAATAATAATAATTCTTACGGAGTTTTGTGGATTTGCAGAGGTGAAGGAAAGTGCGGGCTGGAATAGGTCTCAACTACAAAATTAAAGTTAATTTAAAACTTTAACAAGGTTATATTTTCTTTTCAAACTCAACAGATAACAACGGTTAACAATTCCCACTAGGTGAAATAACAAAGAACTCTGAGGTACAATGCAAATTTACAAATTCTGGGCTACGAGCCCCAAAGTCTGAGTTCTCGACTCACAACCACAAATATCAAAGGGCAGAAGACCCTTAATTACATGGAGCTCTTGCTCCCGCTTAGTAGTGTCAAGCCTCATAGAGGCACTTTCCAAAGAAACCAGAAAGAGCTGACCTGCTCTCAATTTTATAAGCACAAACAACTTTACTTCTACCTGCCCTCAAGGCACACCAAGAAACAGGGGTATTTGATACCCAACCTACAGGGCTTTTACATGAGGAAAATAAAACATCAGGTTAAGTTACTGGCCCATAATACAAAACTGAATGGAGGCGAAGCTTGCACTCCTAAGACGCTTTTAAAACCTACTTGGCACTAGGCCGCTTACGCAAGGGCTAATCCCATACTAAGGAGGTGATGATGATGATGATGATGCTTGTTGTTTTAAGGGGCCTAACATCGAAGGTCATCGGCCCCTAATGGAACGAAATGAAGGACATGAGATATGAAGTTAAAATTTTAAAAAGTATCCACTGACTAGAGTTAAAAAGGAATGGTAATGAAGAAAAATGAGGGTGAGATTAAAACAGTCAGTGGATCTAATACGCAATGCCTTATATTCTATTAAAATAAGAGAAAGTACAGGAAATCGTAGGAATAAGGCATCGCCCAGTAATACAGATATTAACACATAATGTACGTTAGACGTTCAAATAACACATTAAAATGCGCAACACAAACTAAAATGGAGTGAATGAGATAAAAGCGCAACTGACAAAAACAACACTAGGACAAAGGACATCATCACACACGATAAAACAGACCGCTATCCCTCATAAAGCGGATGACGAGGTCTGCTGACTGCTCGTCATCGCGCAAGATAAGGGAGATAGTACTCGGAAGGTTAATACTACGGCGCAGATCGACCAGGTCCACACACTCCGTAAGGATGTGTACCACGGTAAGATGGTCGCCGCAGGTACACACCGGAGGGGGTTCTCCTTTCAGTAGATGGGAGTGCGTCAAGATACCGTGGCCGATCCGAAGGCGACATAATACCACGGCTTCCCTCCGCGAAGCCCGAAGGGAAGTCCTCCATACCTTCGTTGTTCCTTTTATCGCTCTCAGCTTATTGGGAAGTGGGATGGCCTGCCACTCCATCTCCCAATGAGACATAACCAGATGTCTCAGCTGAGAGCGAATATCACTTGCTGGAACCGTGAAAGGCAACGGGGGCAGTGTAACTGCCTCCTTGGAAGCCTGATCCGCTAACTCGTTTCCCTCTATGCCCATGTGGCTGGGGAGCCACACGAACGTAATTCTGGTGCCGGCATCCGAACACCCGGCCAGCAGGTCCTGGATCCGCTGCAACAGAGGGTGTTGAGCGAAACAGGTATCAATAGACTGAAGCGAACTCACGGAGTCAGTACACACGAGAAAGTGTCGGCGCACATTGTCTAGTGCGTACCGCAGAGCCTCACAGATAGCATAGAGCTCTGCCGTGTACACACTACAGGTGTCCGGGAGAGCAAAAAGAAACCGATCATTGTCGACAACGAACGCACAGCCCACCTTCGTATCTGTCCTTGAACCATCCGTGTAAACGACGAACGAACCTGGATAGCGGCCAACAACGGACAGGTAGATCCTCCGATAAATCGAAGGGTCCGTGTCTCCTTTCGGGCCAGTGTGCAAATCCAGGATGATTTCAGGTCGTCGTACAACCCACGGAGGTACCCCACTTGGTTGTCTGACAAGGCAAGGAATCGAAGGTACGTCAAACAATTCATAACTGCTATCCAAGCGTATCCCAACCGGCCGCGTCGCACGAGGATGAGCAACGTACAACAAACGGTTGCCATTGTTGAACACGCAGGGATAGCTCGGATGAAGTGGCATCTGTCGCAAATTTGCAGCATACGTAAGGAGGAGTTGCTGGCGCCTCAGGTGTAAAGGCGGCACACCAGACTCAGCGAGCAGGCTAGCGATGGGGCTAGTACGAAAAGCTCCCGTCGCCAACCTAACCCCGCTGTGGTGGATACTGTTCAGCTTCGCAAGAACGCTTGGCCTTGCGGAGCCATATGCTGCACTGCCGTAGTCTAACCGAGATAAAATGTGTGCCCGATAGAATCGCAGGAGCACCACGCGGTCAGCTCCCCAATTAGTGCCGCTAAGAAACTTCAAGAGGTTAAGCCTCTTGGTGCATTGCACTTTTAGCTCCCGCACGTGTGGCTCCCACGATAATTTACTGTCAAAAAGGAGCCCAAGAAATCGGTAGGTGTCAACAACTGGAAGAACGACATTACCTAGATAAAGCTCAGGATGAGGGTGAAGTGTATGTTGACGACAAAAGTGGACAACGGAGGTCTTTGAGGCGGAAAACCGAAAGCCATGTTCTAAGGTCCACTTCTCCACCCTCCTAATAGCTTGCTGTAACTGTCGCTCTGCGGCTGCCATACTGCACGAGCTATAGTGCAGATCAAAATCATCCACATATAGGGACGGTATTACGGCTGGACCAGCAGCAGCGACAATACCGTTTATGGCAATCGCGAACAGAGTGACACTAAGAACCGATCCCTGTGGGACTCCATTTTCTTGAACGTGGTATTGCGAATATGTCCTACCTACTCGGACACGGAATAGACGGAGGGACAAAAAATTCGCAATAAATACCGGCAAGTTACCTCGGAATCTCCATTGATGCAGGACTGAAAGGATGCCATATCGCCAGGTGGTGTCGTAGGCCTTCTCCAAGTCAAAGAAGACAGCTACCAAGTGCTGTTTGCGGAGAAACGGATCCTGGATAGAGCTCTCCAGGCGTACCAAGTGGTCTGTGGTGGATCGAGCGGCTCGAAATCCACATTGGTACTCGGACAAGAGTCCTTGTTTCTCCAGACACCACACGAGTCTGCGATTTACCATCCTCTCAAATAGCTTACACAGGCAATTTGTAAGACAAATCGGTCTGTAACTTCCTGCATACTTAGGATCTTTGTCAGGCTTGAGGACAGGGATGACTATGCCCTCTCGCCACTGAGACGGAAAATCACCCTCCGTCCAGATTCGGTTGATGATGATGATGATGCTTGTTGTTTTAAGGGGCCTAACAGCGAAGGTCATCGGCCCCTAATGGTGCGAAATGAAAGAACAAAAATTACAAAGGCATCCACTGACCAAAATAAAAATAAAAAATGTCATGAAGAATGAATGGATGGACAGGAACCCAACAAAACACAAAACAAACAAAAACAAAAACCAGTGGATCGGATTCAATAGAGAACGAAAATAACAGTATTACCGACCAAGGTACCACTTATAAAGCACAATGATACTTGGTGTCTAAAGGGGGTGCAAAATCCACGTCTAAGGCCCCACAGAATGGTACATGTCGCGAGTAAAATAGAACCATGGTATGTGTCATGTTGGGGTATTAATCAGAAGTAGCGAAGACTCACGGTGTTCCACAAAAGATGGTACTACTCACAAGTATTGTACTTCATACAGGTAACGCAGACCTATGCTGTTTCGCACACAATGGCGTCACTTACAGCCAACGCAAACCGATGAGTTTCCTCACCTAGGGTACCAGTCACGGGTGCCGGTCCCAAGGGCCCCGTGGTGTTCCGCACATAGTGAGTACTAATCACAGGCAACGCAGACCCACGGTGTCGCTCATATAGTGGTACAACTCACAGGCTACGCCCAGACCCGCGGTGTTGCCCACATGGGTACAACGCACGGGTACTGGAATCCACCTGGCCAGGCTTTTTACTGCAACGAATCACAAACATATTTCGTACCATGTTAGTGATACTACTCGCAAGTACATGCAACCCATGGTGTTCCCCGCATGATGGTACGAATCAAAAGTAGTTGCATGGTTCTAATTCATTCATCCCTTGGTCGCCCCTTTTAGTCGCCTCGCACGACAGGCAGGGGATACCGTGGGTGTATTATTCGTAAGCCTCCCGCACCCACAGGGGGTGTGTGTTTGGTCCGCGAGAGGTATTTTATTTCCCTCAAGTCCGCCGGCAAGCCGGTTAGGACCCCCCTATCCGCCACCTGGGACGCGCCACGTGGGAGTATCACCTCTCCCCCTGCTACGCCTGCGTAGCAGGTTCGTGGCAGATTCGGTTGAACACACGAAGGAGATATAGTAAACTATCATCACTAAGGTGTTTCAACATCTGGTTATGGATGTTGTCCGGTCCAGGAGACGTGTCCTTGCAAAGCGCTAAGGCGCTGCGGAGTTCCCACTCCGTAAAGGGCACGTTGTAGTCCTCTGAAGCTTGGGTGGCAAAACTAAGGTGATGACGTTCTGCCTCCCGCTTCAGAGGGAGGAAATCAGGATTGTAATTCCCGGAGCCAGAGACATCCGCGAAATAACTAGTGAGATGATTAGCAATCGCGAGGGGATCAGTGGCGACACTGCGTGCAATGTAAATTCCCGGTACAGCAGATGATCCTTGAATACCCGAAATTCGTCGAAGTTTCGTCCACACTTGAGATGATGGAGTATGTGACGTCATGGACGACACATATCTCTCCCATGAAGCCTTCTTACTTTGTCCAATAAGAACTCGCGCCTTAGCGCGGAGTTTCTTAAATGTTACCAAGTTGGCCACAGTAGGCTGTCTACGGTAACGCTTATGAGCGCGACGGCGTTCCTTGATGGCTGCTGCTATTTCATCGTTCCACCAAGGAACGAGTTTTCGGCGAGGAGTCCCCGAGAAAAACGGAATGGACTCCTCAGCAGCAGCAAGAATAACTTGGGTGATGTAAGTTATTTCCTCGCCGACGGTCCGCCTGACATCATCGCTAAAGACAGCTAGTGATGTGTACTTTGGCCAATCAGCATGTTTAAGAATCCATCGAGGGGGAGCCTCGACGGGTTTATGATTCAACAAAGTAAGAACGATGGGAAAATGGTCACTGTCACAGAGATCATCGTGTGCATTCCACCGAAACAGTGGAACCAACGTTCGGCTGCATAGACTAACATCTATGCGAGAATATGTGCCGTAACGTACACTAAAGTGAGTTGGTTCCCCTGTGTTCAAAATACATAAATCCAGATCTGATAGGAGTGCTTCCAGCTCTCTTCCTCGGGGGCAAGGCGTCTCAGAGCCCCATATTGGGTGATGGGCGTTAAAATCGCCCCTAAGGAGGTGACACGTATAAGAAAACTTTATTACATTAAGAAGAGAAGGACAACGGTTATAAAAACGTAGTCACCTCAAAACAATATGAGTGGGAGCTCGAGAGGGTTAGGCACTCTCTATCCCAATTTGTAGTTAAAGAGACGGAATTTTCACCAAATTTTTTTTACATTCTAAAGGTAGGTTACATGAGAAAAGTTTCGAACCTGCCCCGAGAGTTAAACTGCTGAGCTAGCAAGAAATAAAGTTATTAAACGGCCATTACCTTGTTGATGAACTGCTGCCCGAAGAAAGAGGCGCTACCCGCCCCCTGCTACATAATCACACACTAAGCAAGATGTCGATGAAGTGGCCAGGATACCAGAAAATCAGCAGTTTTTATACCCTCGCGGAAAATTCGAGACGTTTCGTGAATGATTACAACCCACCCACAAAATTTTATTGGATAACAGCAAAAACTAATACACAAGACGAGGAAGAAACACCTTATTGGTGGAAAATTAATTACAGAAATTTCTGATTGGCTACATTCAAAACAGGCGGAAAGAAACGATTATATTGCCAACCTACAACTGACAGAGCAAAATTTAGTTAAGACAAAACTTATGAATACAAAATTTCTTCAAGAAGGTACATTCCTTTACACCAGAGTGCGTTATCATAATTTTGGTAGAGACATATGTTAGAGAATGTCCAAATTTCTTGATAAGGAGCAAACAAACACAAATCGATATAGACACAGTTCAGAACACTTCCAAATTGCCAAATTAACAATAGTGACATCTTCCGAGAAACCGTTGAGTTAATACAGTTTGTTAAAGTTCAGGCTTTCTCCTGTAGAGGAGTTTCAACTGGCGCAATATTTGAATTAGCGGCGTGGAGGTGTACCACCCGGTACAATAATAATAATAATAATAATAATAATAATAATAATAATAATAATAATAATAATAATAATGTAGTTGACCATCATGACATCCATCATTCATTTGTCAGAGTGACCTTTGAAATCAAAAAAGAAAATCAACTCAAAATGCCACGGGAGAGGTGATAATCCCACGTGGCGCGTCCCAGGTAGCGGATAGGGGGATCCCAACCGGCTTGCCGGCGCACTTGAGGGAAATAAAATACCTGTCCCGGACCAAACACACTACCCCTGCGGGTGGGGGACGCGCATGTAGAATTTTCGATGTGCGTGCTGCCCGGAGATGGTCCTCTTACGTGTACGATTACGCCCAAGAGCCCGCAATTAACCATCCAGGACTCTTGCGGGTGGGACGTCATCGTCCAACATCGGACCCCGGACAGTACCTGCTATGACCAGGTGGGTATTGCCTTGGCTGCTTGGTTCGGCTACAGAGACCCCTGATCGGAGTGGGTGGCATTCGGGGAGGATGCTATCGGGCATGGCTTCCAAACGAAGTCGGCTCTCTCAAGGTGGTCGCCCACCTAAGTCTTTAACTTTTGCTTCCCTGGGAGGTTCAACTCCCTGGGAACATGCGCAGCGTGAAGGAATGGGATCCAGCTTCCCTAGGTTTCTGGTCGCTACCAGAACCGATGGGCACGATTTTAAGCTGGTGAAGTCGATCCTGTTTAGTAGACACATCGAAGGCGTCTATGGCGAACTGGAGGATCTTAAGAAAATGCGCAACGGTAGTTTGCTTCTAAAGACTCGTACAGCACTGCAAGCTGATCAGTTGCTTAAGTGCGAGCACTTTGGCGAAATCCCCGTCAAAGTGGAGGAGCATAAGTCCTTGAACCTGGTTCGCGGAGTCATCTTTCACCGCGACCTTATTTTGAACACTGACGACGAGTTGATGGAAGACATGAAGAACCGTGGCGTGACACACGTCCGGCGCATTACGCGCAAAGTCAACGGTGAAGACGTTGCCACTGGTGCCTTCATTGTCTCTTTCAAGTTGTCAGTGTAACCAGAGAAAGTCAAGGTAACAACTTATCGTTGCGATGTGAGGCCGTACATCCCGCCTCCTATGCGATGCTATCAATGTCAGAGATCCGGACATATGGTATCTCGCTGTTCGAATCAGGCTGTATGTGGTACATGTGGACGAGTAGCTCACGGCGCGGAGGAGTGCACAACTCCATACAAGTGCACTAACTGCTCCGGTTTTCATTCTCCTCAGGATCGGAATTGTCCGACATACCTGAGTGAGAAGAAGATCCAGGAGATCAAGACCCTGGATGGTCTTTCCTACCAGGAAGCGCGCCGTAAGTTTAATTCTACGAATACACCTGCCCGTACCCTCGACTATAGGTTGATAGCTCAGAGTCTTCCAGCTTCGTCATTTACAACCTCGACACCTGTCCAGACCGCTGCGCCCAAGGCGACTGTTGCTGCTCCCAGCAACGTCGCGAATAGTCAAAGCTCGAAGGGGGGACCACCCCACCTTCGACCAACCAGAAGTCTGTGCCGGCTGGCAGTTCCCAGCCGGCACAGCAAGGGGGGAAGACAAAGTCTCCCCCCCCAAGGAGGTCGACGAAAGTCGTGCCCCAGCCGGCGGAGCCAGCATCGTCGACCAGGTCTGGGAAACCATCTCCCCGCCCGTCTAAACAAGAAAAGAAGGCGGCGAAGAAGAGCGCCCGTGCTCAGCGGTCTCGCACTTCCCCTGCGAAGGAGAAGTCATCTGGGGGGTATGAATCTGCGCCAGGAGGTACTCCTGCTCCCAAACCTGCGCGCTCTCTTCGTAGGGGACCTGCTCGCCCCCGAAAAACATCGAAGTTCATCTTTTGATAACGGGATGGATGTCGCGCTGTCCTCTACATCTACAGATGTAGATAGTGTTTATGCTTGCGAGCATTTTGTCGCTCATAACCTAACACTCCTTTTATAGTCCACACTATGGCACTGTTACGGTGGAATTGTAACGGTTATGCCAGGCATCTTGCTGACTTACGTCAGCTCATTAGTAAGTACGCAGCGAGTATAGTCTGTATTCAGGAGACCAACTTCAGACCTGGTCATCATACGGTCTTGAGAAATTTCAGACTATACTCGAGAGAACGATACTATGCTCACCGGGCTTCCGGTGGCGTTGGCATTTTTGTGCGTTCTGATACCTTTAAGAACCCCTCTTCAGGCTGTAGCTGTTCGCGCTCCGCTACCTCTCATAGCAACAGTGTGTAATGTTTATTTTCCACCAGGCCAGCATCTTAACATAAATGATGTCGCTGACCCTTCCTCTTGTTGGGCGATTATAACGCTCATCACCCCATATGGGGCTCTGAGACGCCTTGCTCCCGGGGAAGAGAGCTTTAAACACTACTAACAGATCTGGATTTATGTATTTTGAACACAGGGGAACCAACTCACTTTAGTGTACGTTACGGCACATATTCTCGCATAGACGTAAGTTGCTTGGTTCCACTCTTTCTGTGGAATGCACACGATGGTCTCTGTGACAGTGACCATTTTCTCATGATGATGATGATGATGATGCTTGTCGTTTTAAGGGGCCTAACATCAAAGGTCATCGCCCCTAATGGTACGAAATGAAAGAACAAGAATTGCAAAGGCATCCACTGACCAAAATAAAATATGGCATGAAGAATGAATGGATGGACAGGAACTCAACAAAACACAAAACAAACAGACAAAAACCAGTGGATTGGACTCAATACAGATCGAAAATAACATTATTACCGACCAAGGAACAACTTATAAAGCACAATGATGCTTGGTGTCTAAAGGGGGTGCAAAATCCACGTCTAAGGCCCACAGAATGGTACATGTCGCGACTAAAATAGAACCATGGTATGTATCATGTTGGGGTATTAATCAGAAGTAGCGAAGACTCACGGTGTTCCACAAAAGATGGTACTACTCACAAGTATTGCAATACGTACAAGTAACGCAGACCTATGGTGCGTCTCACACAATGGCCCAACTCAGAGTCAATGCAAACCGAGAAGGTACACCTAGGTGTACTAAACACGGGCGCCGGTATTCCCGTGGTGTTCCCTCACATAGTGGGTACTAATCACAGGCAACGCGGACCCACGGTGCTGCTCATATAGTGGCACAACTCACAGGCTACGCCCAGACCCGCGGTGTTGCACACATGGGTACGACACACGGGTACTGGAATCCACCAGGCCAGGATTTTACTGCTACTAATCACAAACCTATTTCGTACCGAATTTATTGGTACTACTCGCAAGTACAGGCAACCTATGGTGTTCCCCGCGTGATGATACGATTCAAAATTAGTTTCATGGTTCTAATTCAGTCAGCCCTTGGTCGCCCCTTTTAGTCGCCTCTTACGACAGGCAGGGGATACCGCGGGTGTATTCTGCATGTGCGTCCCCCACCCGCAGGGGGTAGTGTGTTTGGTCCGCGAGAGGTATTTTATTTCCCTCAAGTCCGCCGGCAAGCCGGTTAGGACCCCCCTATCCGCCACCTGGGACGCGCCACGTGGGAGTATCACCTCTCCCCCTGCTACGCCTGCGTAGCAGGTTCGTGGATTTTCTCATCATTCTTACTTTGTTGAAACATAAACCCGTCGAGGCTCCACCTCGATGGATTCTTAAACATGCTGATTGCCAAAAGTACACATCACTAGCTGTCTTTAACGATGATATCAGGCGGAACGTCGGCGAGGAAATAACTTATGTCACCCAAGTTATTCTTGCTGCTGCTGAGGAGTCCATTCCGTTTTTCTCGGGGACTCCTCGCCGAAAAGTCGTTCCTTGGTGGAACGATGAAGTAGCAGCAGCCATCAAAGAACGCCGTCGCGGCCATAAGCGTTACGGTAGACAGCCTACTGTGGCCAACTTGAAACATTTAAAAAACTCCGCGCTAAGGCGCGAGTTCTTATTCGGCAAAGTAAGGTTTCATGGGAGAGATATGTGTCGTCTATGACGTCAAACACTCCATCATCCCAAGTGTGTACTAAGCTTCGACGGATTTGATGATGATGATGATGATGCTTGTTGTTTTAAGGGGCCTAACATCGAAGGTCATCGGCCCCTAATGGTACGAAATGAGGCGAAATGGAATGACATTTTAAAAGTCTAAAATTCTCCACTGACCAGAATGTAAAAACGTGAGAACGAAGAATGAATGGATGGACATGAATTTAAAACAATCAGTGGTTGCGACCCGCAATGTCTCACATGCACGTAAACAGACGTGACAATATAGTATTACTGACCAAGGGACTACTGCTATAGCATAACACTGAATGGATTATGCGTGCAGTCAAAAGGGGGTCCTAAATAGAAGTTATCGGCCCCTCATAACGGTACTGATCGCTAGCAAAATAGAACCATGGTATTTGTTCTGTTGCGGTACTAATCAAAAGTAGCAGAGACTTGCCGCATTCCACACATTATTGTACTACTCAGAGCTTATGAAATTCGACATATAATACAGACCTATGTTCTTCTCACTTTGCGGCGCCATGTACAGGCAACGCAAACCTATGGTGTTCATCACGTAAGAGTACTAACCACAGAGACCTCTCCCTATCCCGTGGTGTTCCTCATATAGTGGGTACTAATCATAGGCAAGGCAGAACCATGGTAGCTATCATCCCATGGTCCTGCTCATATGGTGGTACTAATCACAGGTACTGCAAAAGCTGACCGCGTGGTGCTCCTGTGTGCTACTAATCACAAACCAATTTCGTACCTAATGTAGTAGTACTACGCACAAGTAAAAGCAACCCTTGGTGTTCGCCGCGTGGTGGTACTAATCACAAGTAGTTTCATGGTTCTAATACAATCAACCCTTGGTCGCCCCTTTTGGTCGGCTCTCACGACAGGCAGGGGATACCGTGGGTGTATTATTCGTCTGCCTCCCCCACCCACAGGGGGTGTGTGTTTGGTCCGCGAGAGGTATTTTATTTCACTCAAGTCCGCCGGCAAGCCGGTGAGGACCCCCCTATCCGCCACCTGGGACGCGCCACGTGGGAGTATCACCTCTCCCCCTGCTACGCCTGCGTAGCAGGTTCGTGGTTCGACGGATTTCGGGTATCCAAGAATCATCTGCTGTACCGGGGATTTCCGTTGCAGCCAGTGTCGCCACTGACCCTCTCGCGATTGCTGACCATCTAGCTAGTCATTTCGGGGATGTATCTGGCTCCGGGAATTACCATCCTGATTTCCTCGCTCTGAAGCGGGGGGCAGAACTCCATCACCTTAGTTTTGCCACCCAAGCTTCAGAGGACTACAACGTGCCCTTTACGGAGTGGGAACTCCGCAGCGCCTTAGCGCTTTGCAAGGACACGTCTGCTGGACCGGACAACATCCATAACCAGATGTTGAAACTCCTTAGTGATGATAGTTTTTTACTATATCTCCTTCGTGTGTTCAACCCAATCTGGATAGAGGGTGATTTTCCGTCTCAGTGGCGAGAGGGAATAGTCATTCCTGTCCTCAAGCCTGACAAGGATCCTAAGTATGCAGGAAGCTACCGACCAAATTGTCTTACAAACTGCCTGTGTAAGCTATTTGAGAGGATGGTAAATCGCAGCCTCGTGTGGTGTCTCGAGAAACAAGGACTCTTGTCAGAGTACCAATGTGGTTTTCGAGCCGCACGATCCACCACTGTCCGCTTGGTACGCCTGGAGAACTCTATCCAGGATGCGTTTCTCCGCAAACAGCACTTGATAGCTGTTTTCGTTTACTTGGAGATAGCCTACGACACCACATGACGATATGGTAACCTTTCAGTCCTGCATCAATGGGGATTCCGAGGTCATTTGCCGGTATTTATTGCGAATTTTTTGTCCCTCCGACTATTCCGTGTCCGAATGGGGAGGACATATTCGCAATACCACGTTCAAGAAAATGGAGACCCACAGGGATCGGTCTTTAGTGTCACTCTGTTCGCGATTGCCATAAACGGTATTGTTTCTGCTGCTGGTCCAGCAGTAATACCGTTCCTATATTTGGACGGCTTCGCTCTGCACTATAGCTCGTGCAGTAGGGCAGTCGCAGAGCGACAGTTACAGCAGGCTATTAGGAGGGTTGAGCAGTGGACCTTAAAACATGGCTTTCGGTTTACTGCCGCAAAGACCTCTGTTGTCCACTTTTGTCTTCAACGTACTCTTCACCCTCATTCCGAGCTCTATTTAGGAAATTACTTTCTGCCAGTTGTTGACACTTACCGATTTCTTGGGCTCCTTTTCGATAGTAAATTTTCGTGGGAGCCACATGTGCGGCAGTTGAAAGTGCAATGTGCTAAAAAGCTTCATATCATGAAGTTTCTCAGGAGCACTTCTTGGGGGGATGACCGCGCGGTGCTCCTACGATTCTATAGGGCACATATTTTATCTCGCCTAGACTACGGCAGTGCAGCATATGGCTCAGCAAGACCAAGCGTTCTTGCGAAGCTAAACAGCATCCACCACAGCGGGGTTCGGTTGGCGACGGGAGCCTTTCGTACAAGCCCCATAGCTAGCCTGCTCGCTGAGTCTGGTGTGCCGCCATTACACCTGAGGCGCCAGCAAATGCTTCTTACCGATGCTGCTAATTTGCGACAGATGCCTCTTCATCCAAGCTATCCTTGCGTTTTCAACAATGGCAACCGTTTCCTGTACGCCGCTCGTTCCCGAGCAACGCGGCCGTTTGGAATACGTTTAGATAGCAGTTGCAGATTGTTTGACGTACCTTCGGTTCCTTTCCTTGTCAGACAGCCAAGTGGGGTACCTCCGTGGGTAGTACTGCGACGTGAAATAATCCTGGACCTACACACTGGCCCGAAGGAGAACACGGACCCTTCGATTTATCGGAGGCTCTCCCTGGCCGTTGTTGTCCGCTATCCAGTTTCAGTCGTCGTCTACACGGATGGTTCAAGGACAGATACGAAGGTGGGCTGTGCGTTCGTTGTCGACAATAATAGGTTTCTTTTCGCTCTCCCGGAAACCTGCAGTGTGTACACAGCGGAGCTCTATGCTATGTGTGGAGCTCTGCGCTACGCACTGTACAATGAGCGCCGACACTTTCTTGTGTGTACTGACTCCTTGACTTCACTCCAGTCTACTGAAACCTGTTTCCCTCGGCACCCTCTGGTGCAGCGGATCCAGGACCTGCTGGCCGGGTGTTCGGATGCCGGCACCAGAATTACCAATCTGTGGCTCCCACGCCACATGGGCATAGAGGGAAACGAGTTAGCAGATCAGGCTGCCAAGGAGGCAGTTACACTGCCCCCGTTGGCTTTCAAGGTTCCAGCAAGTGATATTCGCTCTCAGCTGAGACACTGGTCATGTCTCATTGGGAGATGGAGTCGCAGGCCGTTCCACTTCCCAATAAGCTGAGAGCGATAAAAGGAACAACGAAGGTATGGAGGACAACTTCGGGCTTCGCGGATGGAAGCCGTGGTATTATGTCGTCTTCGGATCGGCCACGGTATCGTAATTCACTCGCATCTTTTGAAAGGAGAACCGCCTCCAGTGTATACCTGCGGCGACCATCTTACCGTGGTACACATCCTTACGTAGTGTATGGACCTGGTCGATCTTCGGCGTAGTCTTAACCTTCCGGGTACCATCTCCCTTATCTTGCGAGATGATGAGCAGTCAGCAGACCTCGTCATCCGCTTTATGAGGGATAGTAGTCTGTTTTATCGTATGTAATGTTGTTCTTCGTGCTAGTGTATTTGTGTCAATTGCGTATTTTAATGTGTTATTTTAACGTCTAATGTAAATTATATCTGCACTACCAGGCTATGCGTTATTCCTTTTCTCCCTGTATTTTCTCTTATTTTATTAGAAAATAAGGCATTGCGGATTAGATCCACTGCTGTTTTAATCTCATACTCATTTTCTCATCACCATATTTTTAACTCTTGTCAGTGGATACATTTTAAAATTTAAAGTATCATGTATCATGTCGCCCATCACTTTCCATTAGGGGCCGATGTTAGGCCCCTTAAAACAACAAGCATCATCATCATCATCTTCATCACTCTCCCTGGATATTTTCTCTCTGATGTTGATATGCGATCTGCAGAAGCTCGCCACCCACTCTTCCTTTCAGTCTCAACAGATATTTCAAAATTATCTTAAGAATATCTACTTGGATATTTTCTTCACATATTAATCTTACTCCACAATTTGCTGTACAATTTGGTAACCCCATTACAATTTTACAGAATTTGCTTATAACCTGGCTCAGCATCTCACACTCTTACTCTACACACCATAGGTCAGCTCCATATAGCATTCGATTTTTAACGGGTTGAGAATGTGACAGCATTTTTCTTTTTTAATTATATAATTCCCAAAATTAAAGCGAACACACTGAAAATTTAACTGAAGTAAGCAACAATGTTTTAATTTGACTTACCAGGTTCAATTTTGTATTTTCTTCACAAGGGAGTGTTGGTGGGGCATTTTTTCTTGGCACAATATGGGGTGAGAATGTGACATGGCGTTCCTTTGTTGAATTCCCTAAGAAAAAGCCTGTGGCACATTCTCACACCACTTTTCATGTAAGTGAGCAAATTGAAAGTGGTTTTAATATTGAAATCGCTTTTAATTTATCTTAATGTACCATTTCATGATTTTTATAAAGCAACTCTCTCAGCACAGAAATCACTTCTCAGTTTTTCCTTCTTTTGAATGTGAGTTTAAGGTTTAATAACAGAAAAAACTTTTTAAATTCAGTTTTATTAAATTCTTTGATTACAGGATTACTTACAAGTAAAGTAAGAAATATTAAGAAAAATTATTTGGCAACAAGCGTGAATTATTTAAGGCTTCATTTCAATTAGAAATATGTCACGTTTTCCAATTTTTCGTGGTGTCTGTGTCTTCCTGACGACCTGCTCCTTGCAGTACCATAACACGTCCGGATGTTCGGGCCACTTCCAGTATTTCCCATTCTTCGTTATAGTAGTTACTTTGACTTCCCCACATCGTCGAAATTTGTCAATAATTTTCCTGGATATAATTGTCCATCATCATACCTGACGACTACAAAGTCTCCTGCAGATAAATCATTCTTTGCTCCTCATTAGTTGTTTGTACCGGTACGTCTGACTGTTCATCTTCATGATCATCAACATTCATATCCTCTTGTCCATCCGTATTTTCATCGTCTGAATTTGCGCAAGAACCCAAACTGTCTTCGCTTTCCGCATAAACCAACGTCTCTTCTTGTTCTTCTGACGATGTGTCGTCTTCATTTTGATGCTTTCGTTTCTGTGGCCGTTTCTTCTTTTCTCCAGAAACATGTTGTGCTTTCCTTTGTCTAGATGTTCTTGCTTCAGCGTCTCTTGGCTGTAATGCAATATTTTCAAGAGTAAAGCCTTTTCCGGGTGGCACGTTGATCTTCTTCTTTCTGCTTGATATTGAAACAGTTTCTCCCCTTTTCTTTCTCAGTTCCTCAAGAAAAGTGTCACCGATATTTTGTCTGTGGTCTGGAGACTTTTCGATTACACTATCACTCAGTTTACTCAGCACAGCAGTTTTGTCAAGGGGGAAAATTCCACAAGCACGAAAACCAGACTTCAGGTTGATACTGCCTCTCTCATTCAACTGCACCATAATTTCATGCAGTAAGCAAGGGAATACAGTCTTCGGAATAGTCGAAAGTCACCTTCCAGCATCTGTTTCCTTCCAGTCTGTGAGTATTTTCTTCCGGGCACTTTTCATCGTCCTAAAATAGGCCACATCCAAAAGTTGTAGCAAATGTGTAGAATGTGGTGGAAGGGCAATAAACTTGATGTTATGCTCAGTGCACAGAGAAATCACGTGGTAGTTGATATGGAAGCTCAGGTTGTCTCCTATTAACACTTTCGTTCCGACTGTCTCTTCAAAATTGAGAGCAACAGAAATTCAAACCAGTCCTCAAATATCCTGGCATCGAACCAACCACTTTTCGAGCGGTTATACCTTGTTCCAGGAGGTCCACCCCCCGTCCAACATTGGTACATTCCTTCAGCCCTATATGTAACATAACGAGGTGCGAAATCTCCGGCAGCATTCCCACACATCATTATGGAGACGGAAGCCTTAGTAGCATTTTTTATCTGTTCAGGGTACTTACAGCCTCTCTTTACTAGAATTTTCTTGGAGCCTGGATCATCTTGTAGATTCGTCTCATCATAATTCGAGACATTTTCGGAAGGAATTCCCTCAATTTCTCCCGAAAGATTATCAAAATATTCGCTGATAATATCATTATCAAGGCTAGCACGTGATCGAAAGATGCTGTTACTGTGTATCACAATAGTTGCTCATCAGAGTTCAGCACCTTCCAGGTAGCACGCGCCTCCAGCAATGTGTTCCCGGGGCGCTGGGGTTGACTTCCGGTGAGAGAGTCTCAGATACTTGTAAGATAACATGGTGTGATACACGCGTGATCCGCGTAATGCTAAGATGCCTCACGAACATCAAGCTCCATAGCCATGTGGAGTTTCATTTTATCATGTAATTCTGTTGTTAAGTGTTTCAGTGTACGTAATCAATGTTAATAAACCAACATGAATTATATTTTATGCATTATAAAGATCCGAGTGATTATTTGTGCCAGCGCAACTAAATGGAAACCGTTATACAGTCCACTCAGTAACTTGTACCAGACCACGAAACAGATGCACTGAGCCATTCTAGAACTCAGACTGCTTTTGTGTCTCTGTAAGAAGAGAAAAGCCCAGTCTTTTCCAGGGGTGTTGTTCTTGAAACGTTTTACTTTACGGCCTATCCTGTCAAGGTATGACCGTATTAACACACGTAATTCATTAACAGTAACGGGAAAACCGTAAGTTGCCACCGCGACCACATGAGAAACTATTACTTTCTCCTCTTCACAAGACAACACTGTTTGACCACCTGATTTACCGACAAGTTGTCCATGAATTTTCTTCCACAACGTGTTTCTATGGATTCCATATTTCTCCGCCACTTGAATAGAAGCTTTTTTCCCTTTGATTTCATTCAGTGCTGCTTCTAACTGATCATCTGTCCAATTTCGGTAATTTCGTCCACCAATTTTCTTTTTATAAATCCGTCCCATTATAGAGAAACACAGCCTGTAATAAATTTAAAAGAAAACCAATGTCACATTTTCACCCCACAATCTTCTCATTTTAGATCAAATTATTTGCATTTCATGAACAAATTATGATAACAATGTGTTTAAAACTGAGATATGACCTAGAACACCAAAGGATTCAAAATATACCTTTTGCCTACAATTCACGGTGGAAGCTGCACAAAACAGACAATGCAAATGTATACAATAGAGCGGGAACGGCGAGTACTTTTAAATACATTGCTCGCGCCAAGGTAAAAGAATAAATGCAGAAAGAACGTCATGGCTGCCAATCTTTGACTATAAACAAAGCATTATTGCAGGCCACATTCTTATATTTGACACCAAGTGGCACTGGGAGATGCAGACATATGAAATGACGTCACTGCCACATTCTCACACCACTAGTCACATTCTCACCCCGTTTTACTACGGCTTGCGTAACATTTCTCTGAACCTTGTAATCTATATTTGGGAATTTATTTTCAAGAATTCTAATTACTGATAATGCTGCAAAACGCTTCCATTTTGCTTGTTTTATCTGATGGACCCACTTCCCGTTATTTGCTATATATATTCCCAGGTACTCTAATCTATTCGTGACCTCAACTTGACATCCATCTATCATCCATTGTTCATTCTTCGCTCGCTTACAGCCCTTTTTACAGATCAGAACTTTCGTCTTGGAAATGTTAATTTTTAATGACCACTTTTTAGCAAACTCTGTCAGAGCATTCATGCTCTTTTGCATGCCTCCGGCCGTTAACGTCATCAGCAGGACATCGTCCGCGAAAATCAGGCCGGGTATTTCTTGATTTACTAAAACTGGATTCATCCACTTATTTTATTTATTTTATTTATTTATTATGCCTTTGTAGGTGGCGAAGTTACGGCTCTTGGCACTCTCTTACACTTAACCACTGTAGTAATACATCACTGAGAGCAGAGTTTTAGTACATATTATATAGTAAATAAAAACCTACACAAAAATACATTACACTTTTCTAACTCACATTCATTCGATCATTCATTCATTCCAGTCATACAAGTTAGTCAGCTCCATGTCCAAATATATCGTCTATAAATAACAAAAATAAAATAGGAGATAGCTTACATCCTTGTTTCGTGATGATGATGCTTGTTGTTTAAAGGGGCCTAACATCGATGCCCATTTCGTCAGTCTATTTGCCAGAATCCCTGTATATAATTTACTTAGGGAGTCCAATAGTGTTATACCTCTATAGTTACTTGGATTACTTCTCTCCCCACGCTTCTTGTAGATTGGACATATTATACCTGCCTGCCATGCCTTAGGAAACTCTCAAGAATCAAATATCTTATTGAACAATTTTACTAGTATTTCCAGCATTTGTTGACTTTTAACTGCTTCTTTCCAAAATTCATTAGTTATACCACTGAAGACCCCCGCTTTCCTACATTTGGCCTTTATGATCATTTCTAAAAACTCACATTCTGATATTTCTTCATCTAAGCAGGGGATACATATCTCTAAACCCCTCGAGATATCCATGCATGTTCTATTAATTATCCAAGTATCCTGTCCGCCCAGCAATTTGTTAAAATGATCAATCCAGACTCCATTAGCAATTTTAACATTGGAATATCCTCTCTCACCTCTACTTATTTTGTTAATTCTATTCCATATCTTATCACTTTTATTATTATTACAGTCTATGTTTATTAGTTTTGCCTCCTCCTGTTGCCATGTCCTCTTTTGTTCTACTAACAACACTTTATATTCCTTTCTTAGTTTACAATAGCGTGCCCGAATCTCAGGCTCCCCCTCTTAGTTTTACACACATCATTATACCATCTTTTCCTTTTGTATTTATTATTATTTTGCATTCTTTTCACGTGGGCTACAGTTTTAAAGAGTTACTCTACTAGTTCTACCGCTAGGTCCACATTACTTCTCAATAACGCTACCTCTATTCCACTCTTAATTATCTGGAATTCTTCTCCCATTAAATATGACTAATCTGTTTGGGGTATTCTCGCACCACTTATGTTTATTAATTATCCTATTATTCTTTTTTCTTACAGTGTTACGTTCCTCCTGCTCTTTCCCATACACTTCTAGGGTAACAGATACCGGGGAATGATGTGTTCCGGGCCATTCTTAGATCTCTATTTCCTTTACCGTCTCTAAAATATCTCCTGTACACACAACCAAACCAATTACACTACCTCCCTGTGCTGTGATATATGTTAGCTTTCCCATTTCATCTCCCCGCCACCATCCATTTAGAATATATAAATTCTCTGCGGCACATAGTTCTAGTAGTTTATCCCCATATACATTACGTTCTTTATCACGACTGTTTCTGCTACCTATTATTGGCTCTATTCCTTCTTTGCTATATGCTGGAATTGACTCTCCAATTCGTGCGTTCCAATCTCCCAACATAATGATTCCTGCTTCTTCGTAGTTACCTATTATTAAGTTAATCTCCTCTATTAAATACTCAAAAAAGTTCACATTGGTGACCCCATAGGATGGTTGTATATAAAGCCTAAGCATATACATCTCTGTTTACTCCCTTCCAGTTTAAGTTTGATCCAAACTACATCTTCCATATCGTTAGGCAATTTTTCTATCTGACTACTAAATTCTTCCTTTATCAGGAGTGATATCCCTCCCGGAATTCTGTCTCGAGTCCCTCGTTTTCTTTTTATTACACTTCTCGTAACATACCCCTTCCATGTTAAAATCTTCCCTACCGGGCGAGTTAGCCGTGCTCGTAGAGGCGCGCGCCTGTGAGCTTGCATCCGGGAGATAGTAGGTTCGAATCCCACTATCGGCAGCCCTGAAGATGGTTTTCCGTGGTTTCCCATTTTCACACCAGGCAAATTCTGGGGCTGTACCTTAATTAAGGCCACGGCCGCTTCCTTCCAACTCCTAGGTCTTTCCTATCCCATCGTCGCCATAAGACCTATCTGTGTCGGTGCGACGTAAAGCCCCTAGCAAAAAAAAAATCTTCCCTTCGGGCATCCATGTTTCTAAAACAAGCGAATATCTCAAAATTTTCCACAAGCTCAGACATTCCATCATTCCCCAGTTTACTTAATAAGCCTTCTATATTAACAAAACCAATTCTCAATGCTAGTTATTTCACTTTCCTGTTATCAGAGACACTTCCTGTTTTGCTATGTGTGTTTATTGTTTTATAAATGTGTATTATACTTCCATGAGGAGAACTATAAATTTCCCCTAGCTTCTTTCCTTCCCGTTTATTACCTTTTCCATCTGTAAGCACCCCCTTCTTAGCCCATAAGTCTTTCAAGCTCTGTCCATGCTTCTTTTTCTTATACTCCTCTATCTTGCTGCTGCTTTTTTCAGCTACCGGTGTAGTACATGAGCTATTTCCCGATTCATCATCAGGTGTTAAGCATTTACTTACAGGTCGTCCCTCCGTACTAGTGGCAACAGCCTCACTGTCAGTAGGTGTCAGCAACCTTGTCGGCACAAGCTCCGCTCCTGTTTCCTGCACGTCATCATTCCTTCTTCCGTGTTGTGCTGGTACCGCACTTTCTTCTCGCGTCAAGGCTTCCAGTTGGGATGGCGTGTAGTTCTTACTCCAACCATCGCCTGTGATGAATAGTCTCTTGCCTCTAATAAACGCTGTAAGGCCCTCTCTTCTTGCTCGCCCCATGTGAAATCGTAGGATTCTTATCTCCTTCCTTTCTTCAATTCCCAGGTCTCTCTGGATCCAAGCTTCCGTCCCTTTTAAATTCCTGGCATTCCGAAGAATTTGGCAGGTTTGCATTCCAGATACCAATTGTACTTTAATCGGCCTGTTTCCTTGGGTCCTTCCTATTCTCTGCACGTCGTCCACATCGGATTCCGTACAATTTACTTTCACTCCTAGCGTGAACACTTCCAACAAAGCATCTAGTAACGCCAATTTGTCCTCGCTTCTATTGTCCTTAATCCCATGTATGTGCAGGCATCTGCTACTTTGGGCAAACACTGATCTCCGGACCTGCATCTCCAGCTCCCGTGTGCGCTGCTCCAACACCAATCGGTGATCCTTTGCAATTTCCATTTCTTCCTGGTATTTATCCAGAGATTCGTTTATACCTGCCATATCACCCCGTAGACTATCTTTCATATCCTGAATATCTTTATTCTGTGCCATAATGAGCTCCCTCGTTGTGTCTGTTTAGCTGACCTCTTTTATCACCTCCTTAATCTTTGGTATATCTTCCCAATTCAGTGGTCCAGGGTTACTTTAGACTTCTCCAATTACTAATAATGCAGCAATCACGAACGCTGCCAGCACGATTTCAGAGTATTTTACATCACATTTTAAACCACATACCTGATATTTTATGCGATTGTTCCATCGGCCGATGACCGCTCGGTAGAGTTCTAAGCTTATTCCCATTTCGCTTACGCCACAACACTCAGCACTCCACACACACGTCTGCTCTGTTAGCAGGGCTCCAATCGACTGACATCCCATATAACTCAGGAAGAGTATTCTTATGTTTCCAAATTTCCAGTGCGTTTTTAGATCTTTCAAGGTATGGCAATTCCATATATTGGCGAATGTTTAAATTAAGGGAGGTTGTTGGAGTCATAACAGTTTTAGCATTTGCTATTTTGCCGTCGAAATGAACCCACAGGGAATAGCTATCATTTACTTCAGCAAGCGTCAGGTAAGTGTCGGATGAGGACATATTTTCTTCCGTGATGGATTTTTGGGATATAGAAGTAAGTTCCTCTGCAATCCACTTCTGCACATTAGAAGCATTTTGTTCTAGAGCAAATGCCATTTTCTTCAACCTTGGATCTAAAAATGTGGCCCTTGCAGCAATTTTGTTCATTTCGTAAACCCCTAAACGTCTCCCAATAACATCTAGCAATACAGCTTTCAAATTATTCCCAGTTTCAGTCACAGATTGTTTCATCCTGATGCTGTACTGCAGTCCTCTAATTAATGGGATTGTCAGTGACATTGTCGGGTATTTTTTCTCCTGAAAATTCACTCGTCATTAATTCCACAGGCTTCAGAAGTGGAATGTAATCTGCCAAGATGTTCCATTCATCAGTCTGCAAATTGGATGGTACCTTGGGAAGGTGCGATAGTGCCGCGGACAATGGATCTTTGAATTTTAACAACCGTTCGGTCATAATGAGGCTGGAATTACATCTCGTACTAATATCGTGCTTGATCTTCAGGATAGGCAGTCCCATTTGCTCTTGAAATTCCGTCAGTTTTCTGCATGCTAAGTCACTGTGTTTAGAGTGGCTCACTAAACGTCTGCACTTGGCGAGCAAATCGCCTAGCAATTCGATTTGATTGATAGCTTCATTCACGCTTAAATTTAAGACGTGGGCAATGGATGGTGATATTTCTTCAGATGCTATAGCTAGCTATATTGTCCGAGACGATAGTGGTGATCTTATGTGTAACTTTCCAGTCTTCAAATACGGCAAGCAGAATCGCTGCATTGTTCTTTCCCCTATGTGCTTCTTGAAGCTCCCTAGTCGCTAAAACTGCTGAATGTAATGTGTTCTCTAAAATGAAGTGGCATGCGACAGTAATATAAGTGTTACGAGGTATTTGTGGATTAGCAGAGGTGAAAAGAAGGTGCGGGCTTGAATGGGTCTAACTACGAAATTAAAGTTACTTAAAAACTTTCATTAAGGTTATATTTTTGAACTTAACAATTAATAACCAACAGAATAACAACAACAACAGAGTAACAGGTACCAAGTAGCAGGAAAACAAGTTAAGAGATTACATTTGCTGGGCTTCAAGCCCCGGGTGAATAATTCATGAGCTCCAAGCTCCACTTTAACAGTATGCAACCAGACTACCTGGGGCAGAATTCCCCTGAAATCAAAGAGCACTTGCTCTCACCTAACACATTCCGGCCTTCTAGAGGCACTCAAAACCCAATTCGAAACGAACGAACCGGCCCTCAGTAACTCACGCCTATTTAAGGCATCCTCGACTTTTACAATCACTTGCCTGCAGGCACAACTTACAAATTTACACAGGGGTATCATATACCCAACCTACTGGGCCTACTCAGAAAAGGAACAGGTTAATTACATGGCCCAAAATAACAAATTGACTGGAGGCGTAGCTTGCACTCCTAATACACTTTTAAAACCTACTCGGCGCTAGGCCGCTTACACAAGGGCTAATCCCATACTAGGGAGGTGACTCGTATAAGAAAACTTTATTACATTAAGGAAAGAAAAAAATCGGTTATGAAAACGTAGTCACCTCAAAACAATATGAGTGGGAGCTCGAGAGGGTTAGGCACTCTCTATCGCAATTTGTAGTTAAAGAGACGGAATATTTACCAAATGTCTTTTACATTTTAAAGGTAGGTTACATGAGAAAAGTTTCGAACCTGCCCCGTGGGTTAAACTGCTGAGCTAGCAAGAAATAAAGTCATTAAACGGCCATTACCTTGTTGATGAACTGCTGCCCGAAGAAGGAGGCGCTACCCGCCCCCTGCTACATATTCACACACTAAGCAAGATGTCGATGGAGTGGCACCGAGCCATGAACCTCAGCCGTTTTATACCCACAAGGAAGCTTCGAGACTTTTCATGAAATAAAAGCGCCACACCCCCTCCCTTTATTGGCTAACACCAAAAGTTACACACAACATGAACAAGAAACCTGGGATTGGAGGAAAATTAATTTAGAAAATTCGGGATTGGCTGGATTCGAAACTGGCGGAAACAGAGATCAATATTGCCAACCCAAAAAATGAAAGAAAGAAATTTAACAAAGAACAAACTTATGGATACAAAGTTTCTTCAAAAACAGTCCCTTCACTTCGCACCAAAGTGCACAATCGTCGTCTTTTCTCTGTAGAGACATCTAGAAGAGAATGTCCACACTTCTTGATACAGGGCAAAACAAACACAAATCGAAATAGACACAGTTGAGAACACTTCAAAATTATAAAATTTACAGTGGTGACATCTTCTGGGCAACTACAAAGTTGCTTCAGTTATTAAAGTTCAGGGTTTCTCCTGTAGGGGATTACTAGTAGGCGCACAATTTAAATTTGCGGGGTCGGGGTGTACCAACCGGTACAATAAGATATATGTATATATGGCTTTCTGATTATCACATGTTTGTGGTAATAGCGACATGATTCACACGATTTAACACAGACACAACATTTAACTTAACTTCGTCATACAGTGCTGGCAGTAATTTAGAAGATAATAATTTCCGACTCGGTAATGTATACAAAGGACTCAGTTTCTCAGTATACTCCACGAAACTACGATTTTCAACTAAAGAGAGAGGTCCACTGTAATCATTTTAATGATGCACAGGTCAATGTCTTTCCTTTTAGCATCAGAAAGCACGTTTCCACTAGACCCAGTTGACCTTAATTGACGCTGATAACGACGTTTCGTAGGAGGGGGAAGGAATAATTGTAGAATCTTGGTGCAGTTCAGTCCCTTGTGGTGCTGGAACCTGTGGCTTGGGATTCACTTTGGATGAAGAGTAGGTTGTAGGAAATGGCTGTTTTTACTTCCGATGAACTACTGTGACTGCTACATGGTTGCGTGTTTAATTCTAATGTCCTACTAGTCGATGGTTGTGAAAGCGTAATATCCACATGATCGAAATAATTAGATTCTGTAGGCCTACTACACGGTTGTATAACCAAGTGCAATTGTAAGTCTGTAGTATTTCCGAAATATTTAATTTTTATTTCTTTTACATTCGAAACACGTCACATACGTTTGCTCTTGTGATTTTTTGAAATAGTTCCAAACTTCAGATCTTTTCGAACGTGGTTTCATTATGCACTAAATGTTTGAAAGAAATGTAACATTAAAGACAATTTCAATAAGGAACTAATGTTAATACGATACAATCGTTAACAGAACAAATGAATGACACTCTTTGTTCAAACTTCGGAAAGAGACTGATCCAAGGCTTAAACCGCCAAGAACAGTAGACAGGAATTAGGCGGGGGGGAAGGAGGAAAACGTTTGAAGCAATTTTCGTAACCTCATGTCTTAAGTAAGCAACTACACGCGGTAAAGACGCATTCTGGTTGGCTAGGCTCTCTGCAGCGTTGTTTAATCAATACGTCCTATTTCATTATTTTTAACTTAAATAAATGCAATCAAGAATATTATATTCATATTGTATACCTATTAATTACATTTTGTGACGAGAGATCGTTTCGTATGGCAAATATTGCATCAAGTCTAACTGAGCGTAAAGTCATTTTTGGAAAAACGAATAGCGTCTGGGCAGTCAAAGTCGAACTTCTTCAAATAGCCAAGTCACTGAAAAACGATTATAATTGTACCGGGTGGTACACCTCCACGCCGCTAATTTAAATGCGCGCCAGTTAAAACTCCTCTGCTGGAGGAAGTCTGAACTTTATTGACGGTATTAATTTTCTACCTTCTCAGAAGATGTCACTACCTGTAAATTTTGGAGTTTTAGAACTGTGTCACTTTTGATATGTTTTTGTTTCGCTTGAAGTAAGAAGTGTGAACTTTCTCTTCTAGAGGACACTACTGAAGATCTACAATAGTGCAACCTAGTGCGGAGTCAAAGAACTATTTTTTTGGAGAAAATTTAATTTCAAGAGTTTGTTCTTTGTTAAATTTCTTTCTGTCATTGTTTAAGTTGGCAATATTTACCCCTTTCTTCCCCTTGTTATGAATGTATCCAATCCCGAATTTCTTCTATTAATTTCTGACCAATCTGGTGTATCTTCCCCCAACTTGAATCTGTTGCGGGGTCCTACCCAATAAAGAGTTTGTGGGAGGGTGTTTTCTTTCCCCTAACGCCTAGAACCTTCCGCGAGAGGATATAAACTGCTGATTTTCGGGTCTCCGGGCCACTTCTGTTCCATCTTTCAGTGTATTAAGTACATAGCAGGAGGCGGGAAGCGCCTCTTTCTCCGGCAGCGGTCAACAATAAGGTAATGGCCGATCAATAAATTCTTTCTTTGCTAGCTCAGCAGTTTAACTTTCGGGGCGGGTTCTAGGCCTTCCACTATGTAACTTTCCTTTAAAATGTAAAAACTACTGGTATCTATTCTATCTTTCAAACGACATATCGGGATAGAGAGTGCTTAACCCTCTCGAGCTCCCACTCACATTGTCTTGAGGTGAACTTATTTTTCTCAACCAATTCTTCCGTAATGTAATGTAAATTGTTATTAAGTCACCTCTGTAGTATGGGATTAGCCCTTGTATTAATGGCCTAGTGCCAAGTAGGTCTTAAGCAAAGTGTATTAGGAGTGCAAATTCGCCTCCTCTCAAATTGTATTTTAGAGGTCATGTATTAACTTTCTTGTCATTTAACAGACCTCAGTAGGTTGGGTATTTTACCCCTGTGTATATGGCCTTTGAGGACAGCTTAAAGGTGGAGTTCGGAGTGGCCTATGATAGGCTTGTATTTTAAGGGGAAGTTGCCCTTTATTGAAAATTGTGTCTCTGCCTCAAGGAGGCTTTTGGGTGTAATTGGAAGCAAATGTTTCTGGCATGTTTGGGGGTTTTCGGCCCCTTTGTTGTATGGTGTTCATTGTAAGGTTGGGCTCTTTGCTCAAGAATTATGTTTCTGACTTTTGAAGCCCCAAATGGGGTACCTATGTAAATGTATTTTTCAATCGTGTTTCGGCTACTAAGTACCTGTTCTATTTGTTGTTACCTAATTTTGCAAAGAAAATATAACCTTGTTAAATTTTAAAATTAATTTCACTTTAGTAGCTTGAGACCTATTCACCACCCAGCACCTTCTTTCATGCATAACTACCACCAAAACACGGTAACAATAATGATTGTGTTTTAGCAGAGAAGGCTAGATTTTATGCCGAGAATAGATGGAACAAATCAAAACACTAATCGACAACTCAAATGTAGAGGAAGCTGTGCATGAACTGGAGAAACTCTTAACACACGCAGCCAGCCCCAGGAAAGAGCGAAGAGCAAAAGCATGGTTCGATCAAGAGTGCTTCCTATTAAGGAAAGAGGTGCTTCAAGCTCTACACCGACTAAAATCGGACGTCGAGAATCATACACTCCTTCAGACATACACCGAGAAAAGAAGATGCTACAAAACACTAACACGGGAGATGAAAACGGCATACAGGGAAGAAGGAAGAAGAATAGTTGAGGAAGCCAGGAGAGATACATTCATAGCAATCCGCCCTCGAAAGCAGGCACAGACCCACTATATCAGCATGGAGGAATGGACGAGACATTTCAAAGACACCCTCAGCAAAGAAGGAAGAGAAGGAACACCGGAAACCAACCAAGTGCAAACAACGCATCAGACGGCAGCATGGTCTCCACTTACTACAACTGAGGTTCAAAACATTATTGAATCCACAAAAAAGAAAAAAGCCGGATATGATATACACTGACTGACAGAGCAAATGCAACACCAAGAAGGAGTGGTCAGAACTTTATGCCAATTGCAGGGTAGACTGACGTCACTGAGGTATGCTCATGATGTGAAATGCGCCGCTGTGCTGCGCACGTAGCGAACGATAAATGGGACACGGCGTTGGCGAATGGCCCACTTCGTACCGTGATTTCTCAGCCGACAGTCATTGTAGAACGTGTTGTCGTGTGCCACAGGACACGTGTATAGCTAAGAATGCCAGGCCGCCGTCAACGGAGGCATTTCCAGCAGACAGACGACTTTACGAGGGGTATGGTGATCGGGCTGAGAAGGGCAGGTTGGTCGCTTCGTCAAATCGCAGCCGATACCCATAGGGATGTGTCCACGGTGCAGCGCCTGTGGCGAAGATGGTTGGCGCAGGGACATGTGGCACGTGCGAGGGGTCCAGGCGCAGCCCGAGTGACGTCAGCACGCGAGGATTGGCGCATCTGCCGCCAAGCGGTGGCAGCCCCGCACGCCACGTCAACCGCCATTCTTCAGCATGTGCAAGACACCCTGGCTGTTCCAATATCGACCAGAACAATTTCCCGTCGATTGGTTGAAGGAGGCCTGCACTCCCGGCCGGCGTCCGCTCAGAAGACTACCATTGACTCCACAGCATAGACGTGCACGCCTGGCATGGTGCCGGGCTAGAGCGACTTGGATGAGGGAATGGCGGAACGTCGTGTTCTCCGATGAGTCACGCTTCTGTTCTGTCAGTGATAGTCACCGCAGACGAGTGTGGCGTCGGCGTGGAGAAAGGTCAAATCCGGCAGTAACTGTGGAGCGCCCTACCGCTAGACAACGCGGCATCATGGTTTGGGGCGCTATTGCGTATGATTCCACGTCACCTCTAGTGCGTATTCAAGGCACGTTAAATGCCCACCGCTACGTGCAGCATGTGCTGCGGCCGGTGGCACTCCCGTACCTTCAGGGGCTGCCCAATGCTCTGTTTCAGCAGGATAATGCCCACCCACACACTGCTCGCATCTCCCAACAGGCTCTACGAGGTGTACAGATGCTTCCGTGGCCAGCGTACTCTCCGGATATCTCACCAATCGAACACGTGTGGGATCTCATTGGACGCCGTTTGCAAACTCTGCCACAGCCTCGTACGGACGACCAACTGTGGCAAATGGTTGACAGAGAATGGAGAACCATCCCTCAGGACACCATTCGCACTCTTATTGACTCTGTACCTCGACGTGTTTCTGCGTGCATCGCCGCTCGCAGTGGTCCTACATCCTACTGAGTCGATGCCGTGCGCATTGTGTAACCTGCATATCGGTTTGAAATAAACATCAATTATTCTTCCGTGCCGACTCTGTTTTTTCCCCAACTTTCATCCCTTTCGAACCACTCCTTCTTTGTGTTGCATTTGCTCTGTCAGTCAGTGTACAATGAATACCTGAGAGACACAGCTCATCTACTAGCTCCAATTTGGACGAAACTTTACAATAAATGCATAGAAACAGCCAAAATCCCAGATCAGTGGAGACAATCTATAGTAAAGGTAATTTTCAAAGGTAAAGGAGACCCGAAGGACACAAATAAATACAGAGGAATAGCCCTGGAAAACAACCCTTTTAAGTTATTCACAAAACTAATCACAGAAAGAATAAGGGACACAGTAGAAAAGCACCTCCCAGAATCTCAATTCGTGTTTAGGAGAGGAAGATCCACTCTCGCAGCGGTGGAACTACTGCTAAATAACATCTGGGAAGCCATCGAAAAGAAGGAAAAATACTATACAATCTTTATAGACTTCACGAAAGCCTTTGATCTCCTGGACCGAGCATTAATACAAAGGAAGCTCGAGGAAACTCTAGGAAGAGACAGCGTCTGGACAAGGATCATAAACTCCATAAATGAATGGAACAAGATAAGAATCTCGGACAGCCTATACCTTTCAGAACCGATAATTCAAACAAATGGTGTACTCCAAAGGGACCCACTAAGCCCTCTGCTATTCATCCTGGCAGCGAAGGACATTATGGAAATTGCACAAAATGAAGATGTAGCAGCATACGCCTATGCGGATGATATTGTGATTGGCTCAAAAAAGCTTAAAGAAACTGCAGAACACTATAGACGAAGTGGGAAAATGGTGCATTGAACACAAGTTCGTAATTAACATTGAGAAGACGGAAATGATGGTGTTCAGATCAGGAGGGCAAATACCAAAATCGACAAGAATCACCTTAGAAGGGAAAATAATATCTATCACCAAAGAATACAAATATCTAGGGATAACACTCCAGCCGTCTGCAAAATGCTTCGCTACACACACAATAGAGAAAGCGACACAAGCAATTAGAGCGATAAACGAAATAAGCTTCATCAGAACACTAAATCTTGACACAGCAATGGCGCTCTTCAACTCGAAAATCGTTCCAATACTCACGTATGGGATTGCATGGACACACCTGAATGAAAAGAACTTAGCAACACTGGAAAGAGTTAAAGCAACATACATCAAACGGCGCCGGTATTCCCGTGGTGTTCCTCACATAGTGGGCATCAATCACAGGCAACGCTGACCCACGGTGCCGCTCATATAGGGGTACAACACACAGGCTACGCCCAGACCCGCGGTGTTGCTCACATGGGTACGACGCACGGGTACTGGAAGCCCCCAGGACAGCCTCTTTACTGCTACGAATCACAAACCTATTTCGTACCTAATGTAGTGGTACTACTCGCAGGTACAGGCAACCCACGGTGTTTCCCGCATGATGGTACGAATCAAAAGTAATTTCATACTTCTAATTCAATCATCCCTTGGTCGCCCCTTTGAGTCGCCTCTTACGACAGGCAGGAGATACCGCGGGTGTGTTCTACATGTGCGTCCCCCACCCGCAGCGGGTAGTGTGTTTGGTCCGCGAGAGGTATTTTCTTTCCCTCAAGTCCGCCGGCAAGCCGGTTAGGACCCCCCTATCCGCCACCTGGGAGTATCACCTCTCCCCCTGCTACGCCAGCATAGTAGGTTCGTGGTCACTGGAAGCTAGCAAGGCAATTCACAAGAAAAGTGCACAAGTCTTTTTTTTTTTTTTTTTCGTTTCTCAGAGAAAGTGAGCCAGGTGTACTTACACTGTCTTTCGATTGTCAGAAGAATTTGTCATATCCCAAAGTTCCTGATCAGGAAACTTACTATTGGCACCAACTCTACTTGTTCAATTTCTCTATTGTTGTTGGAAATTCTAAGAGCACAATGACACCAGATAACTGTTTCAGCTAAATATGGACTGAGGGAACCTACCCGAAAGGTTCGAATGAGGTGGCATCTTGCGTTTATCACTGCTTGCAGAACTTGGACTTAGCGCACATTAAGAAGATAAAGCTTTTCGCCGACGAATGTGGGGGGGGGGGGGGAATAAAAAGAGAATGATGATAGCTATGCTCCAAAGGTGGTTCCTGCAAACACCAAGAGACGTAGAGGAAGTACAGTTAATTTTTCCAGTAACAGGCCATTCCTTCATTCCCCGTGATCGGTTATTCGGTCTCTGTAAAAAAGAAGTCAAGAAGAGAGAAGTAATCGAAGATCCATTCGTCAACCAGGGATTGACATGGATATATTTAACAGGAAACAAGAGGCCATTCAACAATGGCACTTTAAATTCGCGCCTTGCAAGCACTACTTTTTCAGAAGATCAAAAACATCTCATCTCATGGTCCTTGTGGATGGGGAGCAGTTTTACTATCATAGAACTGAAACCTACAGATCCCTGATGAAAACTAAAAAGAATGTGTCGGCTATAAACCCTACACCTGTTCGAAAGAACACTACTTCAGTCAACAAGAAAAGTGTCAGATGTGAAAAGCCTCCTTGAATTGCACTTTGGCTCTGATTGGAAATTGAGCCCATCACAGAAATTCTACGTTGACTGCTTTGACTCTTGGGAGAGTCATCAGTTAGATGTCAATAATGAACTTTGCAGTGCAACAGAGGAAGCTCCTGAACTGTGGTGATGGTGGTGATTATTGTTTTAAGAGGAAGTATAACAACTAGGCAACCATCCTCTATATAACACTAATCAGAGGGAAAAATTGAAGGGATCCGATACCTCGAAAAATGAAGATATCGGCCAAAGGAAGACAAGGGCCACAAAGGGCGTGAAAATGAAAGACTCCCTAGCCCTCGCAAACCTAATAGCGTCGGGGTCGGAAAAGAACAAGAGTTGACCAAGACCAACTACAATATTATCAGACCTGAAGGCACATCGATACATCACAAAATGGCCGCCGGGCTACGCGTATCCGGCATGTACGGCCATGTTTACATTCAGTTTGGTGTAAGCTCAGCACGTGTCTAGTTCGTTGAGGTTATCTTGCTACTGGAATTCGCAAATTAATTATCCACCGAATATGTTTGTGTGTTAAGTAATGTTTCAGTGTCCTTTTATTTGTTATCTAGTTATTTTTAAAATGCTAGTGATGTTTTTAGTTGTATTCAGAGGCTATTACGGCCGTATGTAATGTGTTGGTGATTCAGTGAGTTTGATCTGGTGGAGTGGAATTAGTTTTAGTATTTTAGAGGTTATTAGTGCCGTACATTATTTGCTGCTGCTTCGGTGAGTTTGGTCTGGTGGAGTGTATAAATGTGTTAGATAAGTACAATGGGTCGTAAATGTTCTGCGCCTGGTTGTCGATCAAATTATGGATCTTCCAATACTACAACTTTTAGGTTTCCTAAGGACAAAGTTTTACGAGACAAATGGGTTAGGAATATTCATCGTGACCATTTTTAGGTTACTGATAATACTTCGGTATGCATTAAACATTTTGACCCTAAGTTTATTATAAGTGAAGATGTTTTTCCTGTGCTCAACGGTGATCCCATTAGAGTTGTTGCTTGCTTGTTGTTTTAAGGGGCCTAACATCAAAGGTCATCGGCCCCTAATGGTACGAAATGAAAGAACAAAAATTGCAAAGGCATCCACTGACCAAAATAAAAATAAAATATGGCATGAAGAATGAATGGATGGACAGGAACTCAACAAAACACAAAACAAACAAACAAACAAAAACCAGTGGATCGGACTCAATACAGATCGAAAATAACATTATTACCGACCAAGGAACCACTTATAAAGCACAATGATGCTTGGTGTCTAAAGGGGGTGCAAAATCCACGTCTAAGGCCCCACAGAATGGTACATGTCGCGAGTAAAATAGAACCATGGTATGTGTCATGTTGGGGTATTAATCAGAAGTAGCGAAGACTCACGGTGTTCCACAAAAGATGGTACTACTCACAAGTATTGCAATACGTACAAGTAACGCAGACCTATGGTGTATCTCACACAATGGCCCAACTCAGAGTCAACGCAAACCGAGAAGGTTCCCCACCTAGGTGTACTAAACACGGGCGCCGGTATTCCCGTGGTGTTCCTCACATAGTGGGTACTATTCACAGGCAACGCAGACCCACGGTGCTGCACATATAGTGGTACAACTCATAGGCTACGCCCAGACCCGCGGTGGTGCACACATAGGTACGACGCACGGGTACTGGAATCCACCAGGCCAGGCTTTTTACTGCAACGAATCACAAACATATTTCGTACCATGTTAGTGATACTACTCGCAAGTACATGCAACCCATGGTGTTCCCCGCATGATGGTACGAATCAAGAGTCGTTTCATGGTTCTAATTCATTCATCCCTTGGTCGCCCCTTTCAGTCGCCTCGCACGACAGGTAGGGGATACCGTGGGTGTATTATTCGTCAGCCTCCCCCACCCACAGGGGGTGTGTGTTTGGTCCGCGAGAGGTATTTTATTTCCCTCAAGTCCGCCGGCAAGCCGGTTAGGACCCCCCTATCCGCCACCTGGGACGCGCCACGTGGGAGTATCACCTCTCCCTCTGCTACGCCAGCGTAGTAGGTTCGTGGATCCCATTAGAGTGCCCAGAAAAATACCGAAACTGACTTCTGATGCATACCCCACTATATTTCCTAATCAGCCCTCTTATCACACTGTTAGTGTTTCAAAACAAAGGACAAATCCCGAAGACAGGGTCCAAGAGCTTATTAGGAGAGATGAGGAGAATTTTAATAAGTGGTGCGAAAATGACAAAATTACTGATTTTAACACATTCATCTGTGAAGTCGAGAAAAAATGTGTTAAACCATTCACTGCAATAGTGAAGGAAGATTACGTGTTGTTTGTGAAGGTGGATGATGAGTCATTTACTAACGTTCCATTCATTTCAGTGAGCTTTAAGGTTTCCAGTTCTTTTACAGTTCAAGTGTTTTACAAAAATGTGTGTTTGCCGACAGAGCATTTTAGATTTATATTGAAATCTGATGGTTGTGAAGACCTGAAGTGTGACAGATGGACAAAGTTTGACACTTTGGTAAGTCACCTCGCAAGTTATTCTGATGATAATATTGGTTTCACTGATAAACTTTCTTTTTTGATGAAGCTTGTGAAAAATGCACTTGAGTTAGACTGTGAGTTTAGTAAAGAGAGAACTAGTAAAATACATTTTGTCTTGGAACAATTAGAGCTCTCTATAAACAATCAAATACGATACTCCCCAGAACTACTGATATGGGCTGCGACTTTCTCTTATTCGTACCCTGGTGCATACAATTTTTTGCGTAAAACAAATGTAATGACATTGCCTCATCATGTATATTTAAGACAGTTTTTATCAAAAATAGGCCCCAGCAGTCCAGGAATAGGTCCTGCACAGGTAGCTTTTTTGGAGAAAAAAAGCAAACTTTTGAAGGAGAATGAAAAAGTTGTGTCAGTAATGCTTGACGAGGTTCATGTAAACTCGAAAATCTCATATAAAGCTGGTAAATTAGTAGGAATGGCTGAAAATAGTTCAGAGTATGATGCAGCATCTACCATGCAAGTATTTATGGCTTCATCATTGCATTCTGGTAATGAAGATGTAATTGGTCTTTTCTCCGGTGAAGAATATGAACTCTGAAACACTGCATGATCTCACACTTAAGGTTTTAAAAGTCATGGTTGAATTAGGTTTTGATGTTGTCTGCTTGATTGCTGATAACCATCGCACCAACAGGAAAATGTTTGAACTTTTATGTGGTAGTAATAACTTGAAACCTTGTATTCAAAATCCAGCAGATCCATGTAAGTCCTTGTTTCTTCTTTTTGACAGTGTACATATTCTAAAGTGCATTAGAAATAATTGGTTGAACAGATCAGATGAAACCTTCATTATACCAAACGTTGATGAGACATTTGCTGTTTTAAGTGAAATGGTGAACGTTGATGTGTTGGTACAGAGTCAGTCTGTAAATTTACAACTACTGAGGCCAAATTTTCAGACCTCTGAGAGTTGTTTCACTCAGAGAAGAGATTGTTGTTAAAAATGGCTCCAAATTTATCTACAAAGGCTCTGTATCCAACACCAATAGAGAGACAAAATGTATCGTTAGCAGTAAAAATCTTTGATCCTAAGAATATTGCTGCTTTGGAATTGCTTAAAAGTCAAGGTGTGGATGTTTCTGATGGCACAATCCAGTTTGTAAAATTAATTCAAAAGTGGTGGTCAATCTGTAATGTACAGCATCCCATGAAAGGTACATATACCAGGAATGAAGAGGCTAGTCCAATTATTGGGCCTGATGACAAGAAACTTTCATTCCTTACATGTTTAAAAACATACTTACACATATGGCACATGTCACAAACAGAAGGAAGATTAACAAGTGAAACGTATACTGCTTTGACACATACTCCTACCACAGTGGTAGAACTGTGTAAATATATTTTCAGGAAGTACCACTGGTCTTTTGTGCTTACTGCCAAATTGCAGACAGACAGTTTAGAGGGAAGATTTGGTGCCTACAGAAGATTGAGTGGTTGCACTTATAATGTTTCTGTGGAACAAATTCTTGAGTCTGAAAGAAAGCTCAAAGTGTTAGGAGTATTGAAGATGAGGTCTGCAAAACTTGGTGAATTTTCTTTGAAAGACTTTGCCCATAATGTCCATAACAATAGCCATGATGGAATTATTGATAATTTAGATGCATTAGAGTCTGCATTAGAAGAAGTAGTTCACATCACGGTTCCCCTTGAAACACTGCGGATTTTAGTGTTCATTGCTAGCTACACCAGTTTGCAAGTGATTGAAATATTGTGTAAAAAGTGTGATGACTGCATTAAAATGTTGCAGAGTGAAAATGAATTACTTGTGGATAGTGACAGGGAAGTGATGATGTATTTTAATCTAGTGAACAGCGGTGGTTTGAAGTGTCCATCGTCTATGGTCATGTCCTTGTGTTGTAACATTTTCAGACTTTTCCAGGCATTAATTAGTGACAGTTACGAACCAGAATTTCTTAAGTTACACAATCAAAGAGAGGCACTGGTAGTGTTAGGATTTCAGTTAATTGAGAGTAGTGTGTGCAACCTTGATGATGAGTGTCAGTGTGGTATGAAGTTGAAAACAATGATTAAAAAGTGCATTCATGTGATAGCAAATGTTTTCATCAATAATTATCGTAAAGCCCTTGAGGAAAGAAGTGTCTCAAAAGAACTGGCAAAGAAACTTCAATCTAAAAACTTCAAGAGAAGTACCTGTGATGCTGCAAATGCAGAACCAAAGTCAAAAAGCTAAGCAACGCGAAGTGTTGAAACTTAGCAGTAAATGATCGTCTTTAGAAGATAACGTGTCAGTTTAATTTGTTAAGAAGGAAGCCCTATTTTCCACTATTGACTCATTCACACTTGTTACATTAGCGCTTAAGGAATCCCACAGGAGGTAATCTCTGACTTAAACGCCTGGAATGTGGGTTAGGATATTCTTATCTATAGTAGGTTCTGTGAACTTACGTACCGCCCTCGCCACTTGAGATGATCCTTGAATTGATTATCATTTATCACTAAAAATAACATCTTACAAGGACTCTCTAATTAAAAATGTTCTGGTATAATAGGCAGACCATTAAATGCTCATTAAGAACCCTTGCGTAGTTTAAAAAAAAATAATTGTAATATAAGAAATAATAATGATAGCAACTACAATGAATAGTATTACTATGAACATACTAGAGGTAAAGCACCTGAAGGAGGAGTGCAGCAAGTCATTGACCTGACCAGGTGGGACAGTGATGTAATAAAGAGCAGAGGACTTGTAGCTGTTGGGATTTGAGCCATTGAAGGAGTAACAGTTTTGCAGACGCCTCACAATGTATGGTGGAGTTGGAGAAGGCACGACTTTATTAACGTAAGTTCCAAATTTCAAATTCATAGGTGTTTGGACAAAGCAAACAAATATTTTAAAATATTAAATGTGACTTGATAGAATCTGATGTTCTTTTAAGAATGAAGCATGTCATTCTTTGTTTAATAATTTGTTTTTTTACAGGTATCTTATAGTGCAATATTTAGCCTATGTTTAACTTGTGTGCTCGACAAATTGAAAAGCTTTTTTAAATGTATTAGTTAAGTTTGTCTCTAATCTCGATTAGTGTCATTGAAAATAACCTGATGTTCTTATAAATATACCTTTAATTCCATATTTAAAGTACAATGTAGCTGGTAAATGTGTATTTGTAGAGCATGTTATTTCACTGTCGTGGTTAATTTGTATTTTTCATGTAATATGCCTTTGCTGGCAAGACCTAGTGTTGTTCTCAGTGCACAATGTCTTCTGGTATGGACTAGAGCAATTTTGTTACTTCCATTAACCTGTCTCAGTTTCATCCTTGGCTTTGACAACATGAAAGTGATATAGATGTCGATTCCCATAGGGAACATGATGGCCTGGCAGGCATCAATTTTTGAAAATGAGACAAAGTCTCTCATAGTGCATTGGCACTGCCGGTGGCTCCAGTAGCCTACGCAGTGACCTCCACGGTATGCACTAGCCATGCGTCTTGGTAGGTGTGCTATTCACCAACTGGTGAGCCCAACTAAGCACACTGGGGCAAAACGTTGGCAACTAGGAATGAGTTAGCTGCAGAATTTATTATGTCCTATAACAGACCAAGAATATTGGTATTAACATGAAGGTGACCGAGGTATGAGTGATGCTAGCAATGCCATTTCTTATGCAGCCAGTCTCTGTGATGGACGGTGTGAAAATATTGCTCATAGGGTCAGTCGGTGCGTTCATTTTAGTGGGCTTGGCAGACTGATATATAATAGCAACTTTTGGCTCAAAGAGGAAAGCAACGGAGAGCTACTTCACTTTCCCTAATATGCCTCTTCATTGACACCTAGGCCACCTCTGACAGCTGATGGTGGAACTGGGAGGATCAAACCAGCCTCCAGTTCTGAGCACTTTAACATACGCACGTGTTGTGTATTGATGTGATTTACCAACAAATGCTGCTTTAATTCTGTCATTTTCAAGGGTACTGGCTGTAGGGTTATGTTAGTGAGTCATGTGAGTATTTAAAGTAGACTTGGTTGCTGAATTTCTTATTTTCTGAATACGGTACACTATTTCAGTGCTATGAGTTTTTTTCTCTTGTAATGTGTTGCGTGTGCACTGTTGTGTTTTACCAACAAATATTTATTAAATGTTGTCAATTTCAAGTGTTGCAGGGTTATGTTACTGAGTCGTGTGATATTTAAAGTTGACCTGGTTGCTAATTATCTTATTTACTAAGCACAGTGTGTCATTTCACTCTTATGAAGTTTTTTGTAATGTGTTGTGCGTGGTTGTTTTACCAACAAATATTAATTACGGTACTTACATTTTGTCATTGTAGGGTTATGTAAGTTGAATACTTATTTCGATTTTGGTATATTATTTTAAACCGTTTCGTGTTTTATAACTATGGAAACATGATTTATATTTCATGTACTAATTCTTGTTTACGATTATGAATTATGAACGTTATCGGCGTTAATTATATTAGTTAGGAATTAATGCCTAGCTGCTTCCCACAGCAGACAGTGAGCCCAATGTTTCCGCCATGTTGGATTCTGCATTAAGGTCTGATAGGTTGTAGTTGGTCTTGAGTTGACCAAGGGAGGTCGGATAGGATAGTCGAAAGTGAGGAACCTGGCACAAGTAACTGGAAGCAATGCCAGGACTCATCTAAGTGCCCCGTGGTCGCCAACCCACGCTCCAAAGTTCAGAGCACGTGGGGCCCCATTTAGTCGCCTCTTACGACAGGGAGGGGATACCGTGGGTGTTATTCTACCGCCCCCACCCACAGGGGGATCCTGAACTGTGTGCTTAAATGTCTACCCAGGCCACTCTTAAGCCATACTGAAAGAAACATGGATATTATGTCTTCTTGTATTTTGTGCTTTTAATAAATAGTAGCAAATCGAGTAAAATCCATACTGCTAACATGCAAAATGAATAAAGTCCACTTAGAAGCAAAATCAAAGTCCACTTTTAAAACAACAATAACAGTCTAAATAATAATACTATGAATATTATTACTTCTTCTAATAATAAGCCAATTTTTTGTGATTTGATGCTTATATTTCGTAATGGAAGGTGGTAGCGGTCTTGTTTGGCATTTTCTCGAAATGTACTGGAGTGGACTTCATCCGTTTTGCTTTTAGGCGACTCAATTAGTCTACATGATTCATTGTCGTCACGAGAAGGCAAGGACTCTGACATGCATATGGAGGAAATCAAGCCACTGCCAGAAAGCGACTAATGAGACTACGTAAATACGACATACCTTGATTTTATTTTTTATGTATGAATCATATCTGTCTATTAATGCATCACTTATTCTGATTTTTATTGGCAATAGAAGTTCATTTACGTGGCTCAGTGTGTTTGCTATTTAGGAATGTAATATTGTAGGTTAGTTCTCGAAGTAATCGTCCCTTTTATGAAGTTTTTGTTTTGCAAGAGTACCGTACGATTAATACAGGTACTGTCGATTGTTTATTATTATTTTCACACTCGGTAGTTTGTACTACAGACAGCGAACTTTTAAGTGGTTCTCAGTGAAGGCTTTGCTTACATCGGGCATCAGATTGGTGTTCTTGCATGTAGATTTTCGAAAAATTCACAGTACAAGCTTGAATATAATGAATCTGCTGAGTTATTCGTTAAATCATCTCATTCACAGTACTTAAATATTTTTTCTCCAACAATGTTCCAATGTTGACATCTCAATACATGAAACGCATTTCTCTATTTACTCCCTGAACCACCATCGTGAATACAGAAGTAGTTCTGAGTTACGTCCAGAGATGGCGCTACTATCCTCAATGTTATCCGATGTTGTGATAATCCGAAACCGAGACCATATTGGCATCCCTCTATTAGTGACTACTTCGCGTGAAAGTATTCGAATACTTTTATCAGGATTCGCGATATCTCGAGAACTTGTAAGAATCGAATTCTTCGACATTTAGGTCTCGAACACTCTCATCACTAGTATGTACTGTTAAGAGGGTGTAAGTTTCTGTTACGAATTTTAATAATCACATTATTCTGTTAATGAAACTAATTATAATCTAATTGAAATTGGTACCTAACGTTTGATTTTCATGTATTTATGAACTGTCCCTTATTTTCGTGAAAAATCCTGTATTTTTAGGTAAATGTCCCTTATTTCTAATATCAAAAAGTGGCAACGCTACTTCCTGTTCAAGTCTTTCAACAGTTTCTGGACACTATCCAGAAGATCATCCTTACTAACTGAGAAACCAGCCTTAGTGACAGATGCTATCTACAGTACTAGAGTCCCTTCGTCTTCCTTGGTTAGCACAGGAGAGGGACACATATTTTTGAATTTGTCTTCCCCTCCCAGCACATACCTGCGTAAGCTCGTACGAGGTACTCCGTGATCCCCGGCAGCAGTTAACAGTGGGACGCTCAGGGTAACGTCTTTTGCAGCTTTTTACAAATTGTTCTTTTTTAAAGCCTTCCAATTCCCCTTCTGAGAGGCCATTCTTGAGTCCTAAACGAGAACAATAATGTCGAAACCAGGTGATACAATAATGAGTTGAACACAATGACATGGGAATATCGGCAACAAAATGGAAACATTACGCATAATAAATTAACGGAAATAGCTTATGGTATACTGGACTGAGTAATTAGTGGACACCGCCTGTCCACTATTGGATTTTTTCATCAAAACTTCACGAAATCAACTCAATATGGTACATGAGAGATTGCAAGTTTAGTTTTGAATACCGATTAGAAAAATTATATATCTTTAGACACCAGTAGCGGAGTGTCCGGGGTGTCGCTGTCTCATAATCGCCATTTCTATGCTGGAATAGTGGGTACCCAACCTAACACGTCATGCACACGAATAATTACTCAAAACACGCTCAAGCATTAATCTGCACATTCTAAGGTAACAGCATCGCAGACCAGTATGTGTCTTCTGTGATTTATTTTTCTAAATAATATATACACACTTACCAATATCCTTAATAAAATCCATAGCACATCACTACACTTCAATAGAGAGACAGCTGACTCCATTTTCAAAATCCCCCCCCCCCCACTTCCATGATTCTTGACGAAGCTAATAGTACTCACGCTCGCCGCTAAATACCAGCTGCTATTCCACGAACCTACTACGCTGGCGTATCAGGGGGAGAGGTGATACTTCCACGTGGCGCGTCCCAGGCGGCGGATAGTTGATGATGATGATGATGATGCTTGTAGTTTAAAGGGGCCTTACATCGAGGTCATCGGCCCCTAATGGTGCGAAATGAAATAACAAAAGGTTCAAATTAATCCACTGACCAAAATAAAAAAAATGTCATGAAGAAAGAATGGATGGACATGAACCCTACAAAAAACAAACAAACAAACAAAAACAGTGGATCAAACTCAAAAAAGATCGTAAATAATAGTATTACTGACCAAGGGACCACTCATAAAGCACAATAATTCTTGATGTCTACAGGGGAGGAAAATCCACGACGAAGGCCCCACAGAATGGTACATGTCGCGAGTAAAGTAGAACCATGGTATCTGTCATGTTGGGGTACTAATCAAAAGTAGCGACGACTCACGGTGTTCCACACAAGATGGTACTACTCTCAAGTATTGTACTTCGTATAGGGAACGCAGACCTATAGTGTTTCACACACAATGGCACCACTCGTATTTAGACCCGATGAGTTTGCTCACCTAGGGGTACTAGTCACGGGTGCCGGTCCCACGGGCCCCGTGGTGTTCCTCACATAGGGAGTACTAATCACAGGCAACGCAGACCAACGGTGCCGCTCATATAGTGGTACAACTCACAGGCTACGCCCAGACCCGCGGTGTTCCTCACATGGGTACGACGCACGGGTATTGGAAACCCAGCCGGCTAGCCTCTTTACTGCTACTAATCACAAACCTATTTCGTACCGAATTTAGTGGTACTACTCGCAAGTACAGGGAACCCATGGTGTTCCCCGCAAGATGGTACGAATCAACAGTAGTTTCTTGGTTCTAATTCAATCATCCCTTGGTCGCCCCTTTTAGTCGCCTCTCACGACAGGCAGGGGATACCGTGGGTGTATTATTCGTCTGCGTCCCCCACCCACAGGGGGGTAGAGAGAACAAAGAAGAAAGAAGGGATCCGTCACTTCGAAAAATGAAGTAACGGACGAAGAAAGGCAAGGGCCACGACGGGCGTGAAAGTGAAAGACTCCCTAGGCCTCGAATGCTCTAATGCCGTCGGAGTCGGAAAAGAACAAGAGTTGACCAAGGGAGGTCAGATAGGATAGATGAAAGTGAGGAGCCTGGCACAAGTAAGTGGAAGCAGTGCCAAGACGCTGCTAAGGGCCCCGTGGTCGCTAATCCACACTCCCAAGTTGAGAGCCCCTTGGGCCCCTGTTAGTCGCCTCTTACGACAGGCAGCGGATACCGCGGGTGTATTCTACATGTGCGTCCCCCACCCGCAACGGGTGCGGCGGATAGGGGAGTCCTAACCGGCTTGCCGGCGGACTTGAGGGAAATAAAATACCTCTCGCGGACCAAACACAGAACCCCCAGCGGGTGGGGGACGCACATGTAGAATACACCCGCTGTATCCCCTGCCTGTCGTGAGAGGCGACTAAAAGGAGCGACAAAGGGATGATTGCCTTAGAACCAAGAAACTACTTTTGATCAGTACCATCTCGCGGGGAACACCAAGGGTTGCCTTTACTTGCAGGTAGTACCACTACATTAGGTACACCAGAGGTGTGTGGTTAGTAGTAGCAGAGAGTGGTTCACTGTGGGTTTTTCAGTACCTGTGATTAGTATCATTGTGAGAAACACCATGGGTCTGGGCGTTGCCTGTGATCAGTACCAGTATATGAGTGGCACAGTGGGTTTGCGTTGCCTGTGATTAGTACCCACTACATGAGGAACACCACGGGAATAATGGCGTTCGTAATTAGTACACGTAGGTGAGGAACACCATCGGTTTGCGTTGCCTATGAGTGGCGCCATTATGTGAGAAACACCATAGGTCTGCGTTACCTGTGCGACGTAATATACTTGTGAGTTGTACCAGCATGCGTGGAATACCGTACGTCTACGCTGCTTTTGATTAGTACCCCCACATGACAAATACCATGGTTCTACTTTACTAGTGTTATGTACTATTATGCGGGGCCGTTGACCGGTATTTTGGACCCCTTTAGCCAACAAGCCTCCTCTATTCAGGATTGTGCATTAGAAGTGGTCCCTTGGCCAGTAATACTATTTTTATGTTAGTTTTGGGGTCGGATCAACTGATTGTTTTAAATTCATATCCCTCCATTGATTCTTCATGACATTTTAGTCAGTGGATGACTTCCGAACTTTTAATTTGTCATTACATTTCGTACCATTAGGGGCCGATGACCTAGATGTTAGAGCCCTTTAAACAGCAATCATCATCATGACTTCGGTAAGGATTATGTGTACTCTTCACACAAAGTACCCTAGACCGGTTTTCGAGTAAAGTATGTGGCCAGGCACGTGAGTCAGCCTCCCCTACTTCCAAGTGGTTCGGGGAAGAGCACATCAGCATGAGTTGGCCTGCGATAACGAACAGGATCAACAATCCCTATACTCAGCTATTGTACATCCGCTACACGAGGACAGAATGACATAACCGGCGTATCCTACTACGGCCGTAGAAAACACATTAAGAACTGAAATATTTGGCTCAGTTATGGAAAATTAATAGGTAGGGACCTGCGTTTTTCGTCTTATGCTTTGGCGGAATTTATTTACTGATTTATTTATTACTGCCTTTCTGTACATGGCGGGGCTCAGGCTATGAAGCCTGCTATTATGCCAAACCATATAATTGTACACCTGTGTAAACTGAACATTATAACTACTTAAAATTAAAAATAAGTTTAATATAATTTAAAATTAACATGAAAATGTAAAGTATCATCATTTGTTTTTAACATTTTAAAATGAATTTATAGTATTTACTATTATTAAAACTATACCTCGAAAATTGTTAATGTTACTAATCTTACATTTACATTTTATTCATTTGACTTAATCTAACATTTGAGGGTACTTCTTGGAGTAAATTATTCTGATTGTAGATAAAAGTTCCAGCACATTCTTTTGAATACCTTTAAGTTGCTGATATCTCTAATTTCAGCCGGGAGGGAATTCCAGGAACGTATGGTCCTCGGTACAAATGAGTTGTTATATATCCTACTGTGGTGAATGGGGATGGACAACGGGGATCGTGTTGATGACCTTGCGGGTGTTCTGCCTGAGGGAGAGAGGTAGCTGAAATCTATTCTCAGATAGTCTGGTTTACCTGTTCGCAGTATTTTGTTCAGAAGAGAAACAGCATGGTGCTTGCGTCTATCACATAATCTTAACCAGGACAGCTGATGGAGGAATGGGCTGATGTGGGAATGGAGCGGAACATTTAGAATGAATCGAATGCAGGCATTATGCGCCCGTTGAAGTTTGGAACCAAGTGAATAACTTATGTTATTATAGACTACGTCACCATAATCAAATATTGGTAGAATTAGTCCTTGAACGAGCATTTCCCTGGTTTTGACAGAAAGTCCCTCAGTTTGTGCAGTGAGTGTAATGAGCCGAATACACGTTGACAAATTTTTGTTACGTGCTCTGACCAACTTAAATACTTATCAAAAATTATTCCAAGGTTCTTAACGGAGTCTTTCAGTGTTATAGGTGTTTCATTGATCTTGATAACCGGTATATTGATACTTTCTAACTTGGCATGCGCTTTTTTAAATCCTATTATGATGGATTGCGATTTTAATGGGTTTACCTTCAGGCAGTGGCTACTAGTCCATTCGTTAATGTTAAATAGGTCTTCGTTTAGTTTCATGGTTGCTTCTTGTATGTCATTCGGCTTGGTATGAATATACAATTGGATATCGTCAACATATAAGTGATATTTACAGTTCGTCAGTTGTTCTGATAGGTCATTCATGTATAGGGAGAACAGAAGCGGTGATAACACCCCACCCTGTGCTACCCCCATCTCAGTATTTAGCCATCTAGACATATTGTCTCCCACTGACACACATTGTTTACGTCCACTGAGATAGGAACGTACCCAGCATAATACATTATTAGAAAATTTCATCGCTTCTAATTTGGCTAGTAAAATGTCTTTGTCTACGCAGTCAAATGCCTTTGTAAGGTCGAGAAGAATTAGAATTGTCATTTGTCCGTTATCCATTGCTAGCTGAATGTCGTTAGTTACCTTTACCAATGCTGTGTTGGTACTATAATTCGATCTGAACCCTGATTGATATCTGTCGAGTACGTTATGTTGTAAGAGATAGTCTGTCATTTGTTTGTGTACTAGTTTTTCCAGTACTTTCCCTAGTACAGGGAGGATACTACCAGGCCGGTAATCGTCAAAGGTTATAGGGGTACTATTTTTCGGCAAGGGTCTGATGATGGCATTTTTCCAGTTCTCAGGAAAGATTCCCGTCATAAGAGAGGTGTTAATAATGTGCCTTATTGTAGGAAGAATGATGCCTAGAATTTTTCTTAAAAGGGACAGGTTTATTCCGTCGTGTCCGGTAGACCCTGATTTTATGTCATTGAGGGCGCTCTTTACATCATCTGGAGTCACATGAGAGAAGTAAAATGTTCCTCCACCATGCTTTCTCTTTGAAGATATTTTGTCAATAGTGGCTCTCTTGGTATTTCCGTTCGTCTGGACGTTTCCTGAGCTAAAATAATTATTCAGATCGTCCAAAGGTACATTACAGTTACTATCCTTTGTCTTTGTTTTATTTAGACCCATATCGCGAAGAGTTTTCCATACAGCTGAAGAGTTATGTGTATTTAAAACTTCGTACGAGTAGCGTATTTTAGCGTTTCTTATCATTTGCGTTGTTTTATTTCGGAGTCTTTTATATTTCTCAAAATTGTCCTGTGTTGTATATTTCACATAGCAGTTATAGGCTACGTCTCTGTCTTTCATTTGGTCACGAATTTCTTGATTGAGCCAAGGGTTATATGGTCGCTTTACTCGAGCAGTACGTAATGGGGCATGTCTGTCGTATAAAGTTAAGAGAAGTTCGTTAAAATGAGATACTTTGTCGTCAATGTCCTTTATGTACTGAACTGTGTGCCATGGTGTGCTCAGAGCGTCCTCAATGAGGGCTTCTTCGTTCAAATTTTTGAAATCTCTGTATGTGATTATCTTAGGCTTGTATTTTGGACACTTCAAAGAGTATGCTGCGTAAATCATATCATGACGCGAAAGGCCTGGCACAGGCATCTGTCCATGTGACAATATACGGTCTTTATTGTTTACAACGATTACGTCAAGGAGTGTGTGCGAGGTTGCAACATGGTGTGTGGGTTGTAAGGGCAGAATTGTCATATTAATGGATTCAAACACGCATGTTAGTCGCCTAGTTTCAGTAGTTGCATTTGTCAGATCAGTGTTAAAATCTCCCATTAAAACCATGTTTTCATACCTGGATATAAAATCCTGTAGGGCTTCCTCTAGATCCGTTGTGTTTCCGGTCTTCGGTGGGCGATACACTACACCGAGTAAACACTTCGTACCACGAATTTCAATTTCTACGAACAAGATGATGATGACGATGATGCTTGTTGTTTAAAGGGGCCTAACATCGAAGGTCATCGGCCCCTACGAACAAGAACTCCGGCCTGTGAGAGTATTCACTTGGCGATTTGATTATTACCTTGTATTTCAAATCGTCACGTATGAACATTCCGACTCCGCCTCCAGGCTTAATTGAAGTGTATCCACTCATTTTAACCAGCAGTGAAGGGATAGACTGACGCAGCCATGATTCTGAAATCATTATAGCATGCAGATTATAGGTTGAAAATATTTCGGAGAATTCTGAGAAATGTGGGACAATGCTCTGTGCATTGACATGTGCTATTTGTAGAGAAGTAGGGTAGGGCGTAAGAATGTCTTTGAGACGGTTAGCGGTATTCTTCGAGGGGGCTGGCCCGACGGGGTAATGGCCTGCCTGGGACAGTGGTGAAAGGAGGCTGAAATTAGAGACATTTGTTTCCTGGTTGCTTAATGCTGCCAACTTGAACGTTATGACAACTGATGGTAAGAAGTACCTACTACAACTATAAGATTAGCACCTAAATTAACACTACAACTATGTGGAAAATTAACGTAAGTGAACTAAAACAACTATGGCGGTCCTTGTATTGCAGAGAGTCTGCTCATGGCTAGTGAATACTGTTCAAATCTGAACGATTAGTAATGGCTATTTTTCGGTTCCCATGTTTTACATATATGATCCCATCTCTAGACCATACGTTTTGGACGGTAAATTTTGCGACTGCGTCCTGAAGAAGCCGGAGTCTTGCTGGAGTAAGGTCCTCGCGGATGGTTTTATTCGAGCCCTTGAGTTTCTTTTTGTTCGTGAACATAGCGTTTCTCTTACGGTATGATACAAACTTGACAATTATAGGTCGCGGACGCCCGTTCTGGATTTTCCCAACCCTGTGAGACCTATCAATGTCATCCACGGAAAGACAGACCCCGATTTCCTTCGCAATGTCTAGAACTAAGTTGTCAGTGTTCTCGTCCGCAGTTTCCGGTATACCGAACACACGTAGGCACTGCCTTCTTTGATATTGTCCCAGTCAGTTTGGGGGGTTGCTTTTGAAGAATTTCGAGGGAATGGACTCCTCAGCAGCAGCAAGGATATCTTGTGTGGTGTAAGTTACTTCCTCGCCGACGGCCCGCCTGAGATTGTCGTTAAACACCTCTAGATGATGATGCTTGTTTAAAGGGGCCTAACATCGGGGTCATCGGCCCCTAATAGTACGAAATGAAATTACCACAAAAAGTACAAAATCATCCACTGACCAAAGTAAAAAAAAGTCATGAAGAATGAATGGATGGACATGAAACCAAAAAACAAATAAACAAAAAACAGTAGATTCAACTCAAGAAAGGTCATATGTAGTAGTATTACTGACAAAGGGACCACTTACAAAGCACAATCCTGAATCGAGTATGCTTGATGTCTAAAGGGGTTCAAAATCCAGGTCTAATGCCCCTCAAAATGGTGCTTAATGCTAGTAAAGGAGAACCATAATATTTCTTAAGCTGCGGTACTAATCAAAGGTAGCGTAAACTTACGGTGTTCCAAACATTAAGGTACTACTCACAAGTATTGTACGTCGTAAAGGTAACGCAGACCTATGGTGTTTCACACACAATGGCGCCACTCATAGCCAGCGTAAACCAATGAGGTTCCTCACCTAGGTGTACTAATCACGGGCGCCGGCATTCCCGTGGTGTTCCTCACATAGTGGGTACTAATCACTGGTAACGCAGACCCACGGTGTCGCTCATATAGTGGTACAACTCACAGGCAACGCCCAGACCCGTGGTGTTGCACACATGGGTACGACCCACGGGTAGTGGAAACCCACACTGAACCCCGCTTGAGTGTTACGAATCACAAAACTATTGAGTACCTAACAGAGTGGCACTACTCGCAAGTAAAAGCGACACATGGTGTTCCGCGCGTGATGGTACTAATCAAAAGAAGTTTCATAGTTCTAATACAATCAGCCCTTGGTCGCCCCTTTTAGTCGACTCTCACGACAGGCAGGGGATACCGCGGGTGTATTATTCATCTCCCTCCCCCACCCACAGGGGGTGTGTGTGCCGCGAGAAGTATTTTATTTCCCTCAAGTTCGCCGGCGAGCCGGTTAGGACCCCCCTATCCGCCACCTGGGACGCGCCACGTGGGAGTATCAACTCTCCCTCCGCTACGCCTGCGTAGCAGGTTCGTGGAAACACCTCTAGTGATGTGTATTTTGGTCAATCAGCATGTTTAAGAATCCATCAAGGAGGAGCCTCGACGGAATTTTGTTTCAACAAAGTAAGGATGATGAGAAAATGGTCACTGTCACAGAGATTATCGTGTGTATTCCCCCGAAACAGCGGAGCCAACGTTCTGCTGCACAGACTTACGTCTATGCGAGGATATGGGCCGTAATGTACACTAAAGGGAGTTGGTTCCCCTATGTTCAAAGTTCATAAATCCAGCTCTGTTACAAATGTTTCCAGCTCTCTTCCCCTGGGTCAAGGTGTCTCAGAGCCCCATATGGGGTGATGGGCGTTAAAATCGCCCAATAATAGAAAGGGAGGTGGAAGCTGATAAATGATGTCACTGACCTTATAGATGTTAAGTGGTTGGCCTTGTGGAAAATAAGCATTACACACTCTTTCTCCGACAGGCAGCCGTACCCGAACCGCAACTGCTTCCAATGGGGTCCTTCGAGGAACCTCTTCGCTATAGGTATCAGAACGCCACCAGACGCCCGGTGAGCATAATATCGTTCTGTCGAGTATAGTCTGAAATTCCTCAAGACCGAATTAAGACCTGGGGCCTGTTCCACGAACGCACCTTGCAACTTTGCACTTTTCACATTTCAATTCTTGTTGCAAAGTGCAAAGTCTTTCTCTTCCACCATGATCTAGGTATTGCTTTGCAATTTTTTTGCAAAGTGAAAAGTCTTTGCGTATGAGTGAACCGATCACGTTCATTCCATGGTCAAACTGTATAATACTCCATGATTTTAATACTTTACTTTTCGCGGTGAATTTGACGATAATTGTGGTACCGGCAGTTTTAAACTTTTGATCATGGGAAAGAAAATTACAAGAAGCTAGCGGCGATAGAAGTTGTCAAGGAGAAACGGGACATTCTTTTTGGCAACTTCAAAAATAACCTATCACATGATGATAAGCGATCCGCTTGGACTGAATTTCTAAAGAAAGGTCAGTCTCTGCAGTTAGCTGGAGCCGAAAAATCTTGGATGTACGCGAGGGATAATCTATTTGGATTATGGAAATGTCGTGCACTAGTAAGTAAATATTTACGTTTGCATTAAATGCAGTAATCGAGAATATATCGCTTAAATCAATTTGTACAACCTCACATATGCCGATGCAGCATGTTACATAAAATTGTAATGTAGAAGTGATTGAAGAATATGTGTCATGATTTCCTCTTACCTATATATCACGTCTGAAGCATTAAATTCTTGTTTTTAGGCAAAAAGGGATAATGCCAAGAAAACTGGAAATGAAGGAGAGAGAGAGATAAGGAATTGGATGAGGTGGATGCTGCTATCCTTGACATCCTACAGAAAGATTCGGCCGTTTTAGACGGGTTGAATCTTCCAGAAAGCTACATGGAAAATCAAGCGACCTTGGAGCCAATACCGACTCCTGCTGAACTTCCCAGTGGCGAAAACCTACAAAATACACCGAAGAGAAAGAAAAGGAATCTGTCGAATTCCCCACGGCCTATTGCTAACATTGAAGAATATAAGGTGACAAAATAATTGAGGCAGGAACTTCTCCGTGTGGAAATATACCACAGGAAGTTGCAAACTCTGAAGCTGGAAAGGGAATTGGAGATACCACCTTCAGAATTTACTAGTGACATTGTAGCTTCTGCTTCGCAGAATTTTGTCTATACCACAGACGAATGCATATAATACATAGCCGATGAAAGAACCGAGTGGTTGATTTGCACTTAAATTTCATAGTAATATGTTTATCGTATGTAGATTAGTAAAAATATAGTGTAGTAAATAAAAATTAATGTTATTGATATAGAAACAGATATTATTGTTCAGTTCAGTTCGTGAAATATCTCAACAACGAATTGAGTTTAGCAACGGCGTCTAAATCGGGTGGCTCATCATTTCCAGGATTGGGGTCTTTATTTTCATCCATTAAGGCAAGTAAGTTTTCTTCATTTTCTCTTCCAACCTTACGTGCAATATTATGCAATGCAATATACGCTAAGACCACCTTTCGCACTTTTGTTGGACATAATCGTAAGTGGTTTAAGCAGGGAAAACGTTCCTTTAAAATTCCGACACTGTTCTCAACAATACGCCGTGTCGATTTATGTGCCTTGTTAAATCGTTGCTCAACAGCATCGTCAAGATTTCTATCAAGAGGGGGTATTAGCCACTCTTTTAGTCCATAGGCACTGTCACCTAACGTAACTGCTCCTGGGAACGGCCTCCAACCTGCATCAAAACGTCTACATACGGCAGTGTTTCTTAAGAACCTGGAATCGTGCACGCTACCCGGCCAACTAGCATTAGCACTGTAGAAGGTCAAGTCTGCGCCACTAATCACCATGATATTGAGAGAATGATGCCCGTGTCTATCAACATAAACCTCCTCGTGCTCTCAGTAGGAGCATCAATATTAACGAGAGTACCGTCAACACATCCACACACTGTTACGACCGCTCTACAACGTCTTACCTTCTGCCTTCTGTCGCATTCATCTGCTTGCTCGCCCAGCTGTTCACTAACTGGTCTGGTCTCTGGCTCTGCTGCTGCTTCCTCGTTGTGACGTCACACCTACGTATTTTTCATCGAGTAACTTCTCGAATATGTTCACCACCTATATAAGCAAGCTATTCCTTACTCTCGGCGGTCAGACATTCAGTTGGAAATCAACTCGAGTGGAGAGAGCGGAACTGTTCGCCAACGGCTGGTCCGTTGCGACGTTTTACCTACTTTTATTTGTGAATTGCTGCATTGATTTATCAAAAGACTGGGTGAGCAAAAGTCACAACCTTTTATATCTTTCGCGCTCAATATCAATATTTGAACTTTGAATGTTAAATTATTTAGGGGTTTCGTGGTTTCAATCCTAACTTAGTCCTTCAGACTGGAACCTATATCAACCTCATACGGCAGAATCAACTGTGCTTGGACAAGTGAGAGTAGTGTTGCCACACCTTGAACTTTTCACTGACCCGAGTGGTCGTTTACATTGCCAACGTGATAGCGTCTAAGCAGCCTGGAAGGATCCCCACCCCCTCTTCATTCCCTTTTTTTCTCTTCTTCCCTCCTTACCCCACTTCCTTTTTCTTTCCTTTTCTTCCTTTCGGATATTGAGTTCTAAAAATTCTTGTCCTCCGATGCGCTATAACTTTCCTGCCCTCCATTTGGGTGCAAAATCAAGATTGTAAGGGTGGCCTTAAATCATTGTTTATATTAAGATTTAGTGGCTTTGTTTCTTAATTAAGGTGTTTGTGTACTTATATAGGTGTTGATTCTAGTTTTCCCTGTCGAACCTTGCTCTTGGGCTTTTCTTGAAAGTCATAATAATAGTTCCCAAGAAATCTTAGTGATTGTTATTCTTGACTGTGTCTTGGTTGTCAAACGGGCTGAGCCCTTGTCAAAAGTTTGTAATTCCCCTTCTTTGCTTGTTGTACCCTGCTTATTCTAGTCATTTACAGTTTAAAATACAACTTGTTTTAAAACCATTCTCCTTTTCTTACATTTGGTCAGTTGTGCGTTCTCTCTCATTCTTTACCTTTCCCCTTTCCCTTCTTCCTTTTAAAACAAAAAAAATGTACTTACCACGGACACCCCTCTCGGGTAGCCCGCCGTGGCGTCCACTGGCTCTGTTGATTGGTGAATGATAAAATCTGATATACTAGGTTTCACCCAACGAGGCATTGACCGCTAGTCTTTCCGTGGTCTGACAAGTCACCACTAGTGAAATAACTTTGGTTTACCTTGAGCGTTGTGGTGTCCCAAAGATTATCTTTGGACGATCTTTGTTATTGTGGGTCGACCATCTCATTTTCTATGCTAAGGTTTTCTTTCCTTTTGCCACTGGTATGAATAAAATATTTATTGGCACCCCACATTGACTTATCACGGCACAACACTGAAGGAAAGCCATCCTTCATTAGAAATTCCGTCGCTATATTATGTGGATTATCAGTTAGGAAATATTACATTTACTATAGCATCTACGACTTTAGCAACAGTTCTGCAAACAGTTCATTTTGATGTCCCATGCATTGCTGCCACACCGTGCAGCTGGGCACCATTTCCTAACCAATGTAAGCATATCAGAGTTTGTTCCTTTTCGGAAAGGGACTGACTTCTTTTTGTTGCAGGTTTCAATAAAAGACTAATCATTTCAAGAATACAGTCAGTCTGTAATGGGGTAACACGAAAACACTCGCGAAATTCCGTCGAAGTGAGGTTATGAAAATTTATCCTCTCTTTGTATGTTCTCTTGTTGGAATCTTCATCACTGTCCTCACTTGATTATAACAAAAGATCTCGTCGTAACATGTTTATATCCTAAACGAAATTCTAGGCCGAGAAACTAGTGTACATACTTGTTAAGTAACAAGTGAAAAGACAATCATCTCTCTGCAAAATTTCTGAAAACTTTTCACTTCATTACTTTGCACTTTGCATTTCTGTATCAATGGAGGAACATAACAGGCTCGAAAAGTGAAAAGATTCCTAACTTTTCACTTTTTACTTTGCAAGCTAAATCTGAAAAGTGATGGTGGAACAAAATCTGAACTGAAAAGTGCAAAGTGCAAAGTGAAAACTTGCAAAGTTCGTTGGTGGAACAGGCCCCTGGTCTGAAGTTTGTCTCCTGAATACAGACTTGCCGTGAACTGACTAATGAGCTGACGAAGCTCAGCAAGATGCCTGTCATAACCGTTACAATTCCACTATACCAGTGCCATAGTATGGACTATGAAAAGAGTGTTAGGTTATGAGCGACGAGATGCTCTTAAACCTAAACACCCAGACGCCCAGTACTTCAACGTTTTTCGGGGGCGAAAGTCGCCCTGCGAGGGGAGCGCACATGTCTTAGATCAGGCGTACTTGCTGGCGCAGACTCATGATCTCCCCCTCGCAGGACAATTGCGGGTTCGTCCGGTAAGGGCTCTTCTCCGCCTTCTTTTCGAGTTTAGACGAGCTGGGAGATCATTTCCCAGCCCTGGTCGACGATGCTGCCTCCGCCGGCTGGCGTAGCAGGGGGAGAGGTTATACTCCCACGTGGCGCGTCCCAGGTGGCGGATAGGGGGGTCCCAACCGGCTTACCTGCGGACTTGAGGTAAATAAAATACCTCTCGCGAACCAAACACACTACCCCCTGCGGGTGGGGGACGCACATAAAGAATACACCCGCGGTATCACCTGCCTGTCGTAAGAGGCAACTACAAGGGGCCCAAGGGGCTCTCAACTTGGGAGTGTGGATTGGCGACCACGGGGTACTTACCTGACTCTTGGCATTGCTTCCACTTACTTGTGCCAGGATCCTCACATTCATCTGTCCTGTCCGACCTCCCTTGGTCACCTCTTGTTCTTTTCCGACCCCGACGGTATTAGAGTATTCGAGGCCTAGGGAGTCTTTCATTTTCACACCCTTGCCTTTCTTCGTCCGTTACTTCATCTTTCGAAGTGACGGATACCTTCTTTCCTCTTCCTTTCTTCCTTTTTCTCTCTCTCTACACCCCTGAGGGTGGGGGACGCAGACGAATAATACACCTACGGTATCCCCTGCCTGTCGTGAGAGGCGACTAAAAGGGGCGAGTAAGGGATGATTGAATTAGAACCATGAAACTACTTTTGATTCGTACCATCACTACTCGCAAGTACAGGCAACCTATGGTGTTCCCCACGTGATACTTTCCCTCGAGTCAGCTTGTAGAGATAACTACTGAGTTAGAAAAATGGTGGCCAGTACCTTAGCTGATGTACTGCTTGCCGTTGGATGAGGCCCCCACCTCCTCTCTTAACACACACAGTTCATTCACTTCGCACCAGGGTGCATGATCATAGTTTTTTCAGTAGAGACATCTATAAGAGAATGTCCACACTTCTTGATCAATAGAAAACAAAACACGTTGAAATCCACACAGTATTGACAACTTAGTAATCACAAAATTTTACTGTAGTGACATCTTCTGAGAAACTTATACGTTAATCCAGTTTTTAAAGTTCAGAGTTTCTCCTGTAGAGGAGGATTTATTGACGCAAGATTTAAAACTGCGGCGTAGGGGTGTACCGCCCGGTACAGAACCCCCCCCCCCCCAGATGTCTTTCCAAGGGGTGACACAGAAGAAGTTTTTGATGATGATGCTTGTTGTTTTAAGGGGCCTAACATCGAGGTCATCGACCCCTGGATGAAGTGTTTGGTTTTACCAAAAAAATTAATCATCAATTGAAGAAACTTGAAGGAGCTTGGTAATGGCCATAAGGGATAGGACAGCAGGGTAACCAGAGGGGAAGGTCGCACATGAAATGCCTATTTCTATAACAATTAAAATAAATTGGGGCAGAAGGCCTCCGAAAAAGAACAATATATAACCTTTACACCGTTGCAACACATAGATGGCTAAGTTAACCAGGATATTACACAGGTTTATTCTGTGATATATGTACCCTAAAGATCCTCTCGGTGGCTGGATTGCTCACTAATACTGTTACTGGAGTTAAGAAATCCAAAACATTGCACGGCCCATGAAATCTGGGGGCAAGCTTGCCCGCGGGAACAAAGTTTTTAACCATAACTTGATCTCCAATTTTTAAATTGGTGGGCCTCCGTCCACGATCATATCTTTACCTAACGTTTTCGTGAGAAGCTTTAAGATTGGCTATAGCCTTCTTCCAAAGATCTCTAATATTATCTGGATCTATTGTCTCAGGTAGAATATCACTAAGAGACCAAAGGTTAGAGAGCGGCTTGTTGGGTACGAACTTAAACATTAACGAAGCTGGAGTGAACTTAAGAGATTCATGAACCGACGAATTCGAAGGCCAACCAATACAGGGATGTGTCCCATCTGGAATGATCATCATGATAGGCAATTAGAGCTGACCTCAGATTACGATTGACCCGTTCAGCCAGAGGTGGTTGAGGATAATACGCTGATGTTGTTACAAGTGAGATGGATAGATCAAAACAGAATTTACGGAAGAGATTGGAGGTAAAGGCTTTAGCATTATCAGACACTATATATTGACACGGACCAAAAGAGGCAAAGATGGAATTTAAAAAGAAATAGTGGACTGAGCGGTAGCCAGCTTAGTCGGAAATAACCAAGAAAATCTTGTGAAACCATCTACACACACAAGGATGAATTTATTGGCATTCCGCTTTGATTGGGGAAGGGTCCTACGTAGTCGATATAGAGGCGTTCCATGAGGCGCGACGCTTGATAAGAAGACAATAGCCCTTGTTTAGTGGACATGGTGGGATTACTAAGCAAACAAGATTTACGTGCTTTTACCAATTCACGAATTTCGCCGTCCATACCTTTCCAAATGAACATTTCTCGGATCTTTTCTCGGGTTTTAAAGATGCCTAAATGCCCCCCGAATGGGGTCTCATGATAGTACTTGAAGATCATAGGTACAAGAACGGCTGTAACCACAACTTTATCTTCGTATCATGCCTCGACGGGCAACATAAAACCCCATTCCTCAACACATAAGGGACGACATGTTCCCCAGAAGAAAGGGTTTCCATAATAGGAGCCAGAACTGGATCTTCACGTTGATATTTTTCAATATCCCTAAACAACATGGGAACATCCGTTAGAATGGCATTTACGCCAGGAGATATGGACTCCGGAAGTGAAGAACTGTCTTCCTGTCTTCCTCCTTAGAAAACATACGGCTTAGTCCGTCCGCCACAACATTTTCAGAACCCCTTATATGCCTAACATCAAACTGGAAGGCAGAAATTCTGATGGCCCAGTACGACACGGCCTAGCTAAGACCCAACTTGAGCCTTGGTTATCTGTCTCCAAGTCGAACTTGACATGTTCCTGATAGAGGCGGAAATTCTCTAGTGCAAATAAGACTGCCAAACCTTCAAGTTCATAAATGGAATACTTGGCTTCTTGAGCCGATAGTGTCCTAGATGCATAGGCGATGGGTCGCCTTCCTAATTCAGTCTCTTGAAGAAGGACTGCAGCCAACGCCGACGACGACGCGTCGGTTTGGACAATGAATTTCTTCGAGAAATCAGGCATGGCAAGAACAGGGGCGTTACAAAGAGCTAATTTGAGGTCTTCGAAAGCGGCTTGTGAGAAGGCCCCCACTCAATTTCGACGCCTTTCCTACGGAGTAAGTTCAAGGGCAACGCTCTGTTAGTCAAGTTAGGAATAAATTTCCCGAGGAAATTCACCATGCCTATGAACCTGGCAATACCTTTGATGTCCTTAGGATGTTTGAAATCACGGATGGCCTGTGTTCTAGAATGATCCACTGCGACACCACCGGGCGACACAATATGCCCTAGAAATGACATAGAAGGCTTAGTGAAAGCAACCTTAGATAGCTTCACGGTTAACCCTGCCTTACGAAGGCGATTAAGGACCTCTTTCAGGTGATCTAGATGTTCTTCACAGGTCTCAGAAAATACGACGATATCATCAAGATAATGGTATAAGTACTCGAATTTGATGTCGGAGATGACCCTTTGAACCGCAGACGGACAATAATCAGACAGTTTACAGACAGACTTTAATTTCGAATACCATTCAGCCGAAATAATTGAACACACACTCCCAGAGTCTAATAGGGCGGTAACGGGTTCATTATTCAACTCAATTTTGAGAAGTGGTACAGGTGCGGGGGCATCCGCCGCAATCCTAAGACATTCTTTGGAACCTTCAATGATGATGATGATGATGATGCTTGTTGTTTTAAGGGGCCTAACATCGAAGGTCATCGGCCCCTAATGGAACGAAATGAATGACATGAGACATAAAGTTAAAATTTTAAAACGTATCCACTGACTAGAGTTAAAAAAGAGTGGTGATGAAGAAAAATGAGGGTGAGATTAAAACAATCAGTGGATCTAATACGCAATGCCTTATGTTCTCTTAAAACAAGAGGAAGTACAGGAAATCGAAGGAATAAGACATTGCCCAGTAGTACAGATATTAACACATAATTTACGTTAGAGGTTAAAATAACACATCAAAATGCGCAACACAAAGTAAAATGAAGTCAATGAGATAAAAGCGCAACTGACATAAACAACACTAGGACAAAGGACATCATCACACACGATAAAACAGACCGCTATCCCTCATAAAGCGGATGACGAGGTCTGCTGACTGCTAGTCATCGCGTAAGATACGCGAGATTGTACTCGGAAGGTTAAGACTACGGCGCAGATCGACCAGGTCCACACACTCCGTAAGGATGTGTACAACGGTAAGATGGTTGCCGCAGGTACACACCGGAGGGGGTTCTCCTTTCAGTAGATGGGAGTGCGTCAAGGTACCGTGGCCGATCCGAAGACGACATAATACCACGGCTTCCCTCCGCGAAGCCCGAAGGGAAGTCCTCCACACCTTCGTTGTTCCTTTTATCGCTCTCAGCTTATTGGGAAGTGGGGTGGCCTGCCACTCCATCTCCCAATGAGACATAACCAGATGTCTCAGCTGAGAGCGAATATCACTTGCTGGAACCTTGAAAGGCAACGGGGGCAGTGTAACTGCCTCCTTGGCAGACTGATCTGCTAACTCCTTTCCCTCTATGCCCATGTGGCTGGGGAGCCACACAAACGTAATTCTGGTGCCGGCATCCGAACACCCGGCCAGCAGGTCCTGGATCCGCTGCACCAGAGGGTGCCGAGGGAAACAGGTATCAATAGACTGGAGCGAGCTCAAGGAGTCAGTACATACGAGAAAGTGTCGGCGTTCATTGTACAGTGCGTACCGCAGAGCTCCACAGATAGCATAAAGCTCCGCTGTGTACACACTACAGGTTTCCGGGAGAGCAAAAAGGAACCGATCATTTCCGACAACGAACGCACAGCCCACCTTCGTATCTGTCCTTGAACCATCCGTGTAAACGACGACTGAACCTGGATAGCGGCCAACAACGGACAGGTAGAGCCTCCGATAAATTGAAGGGTCCGTGTCTCCTTTCGGACCAGTGTGTAAATCCAGGATGATTTCAGGTCGTCGTACAACGCACGGAGGTACCCCACTTGGTTGTCTGACAAGGCAAGGAATCGAAGGTACGTCAAATAATTCATAACTGCTATCCAAGCGTATCCCAACCGGCCGCGTCGCACGAGGATGAGCAGCGTGCAACAAACGGTTGCCATTGTTGAACACGCAGGGATAGCTCGGATGAAGTGGCATCTGTCGCAAATTTGCAGCATACAAAAGAAGCATTTGCTGGCGCCTCAGGTGTAAAGGCAGCACACCAGAACCAGCGAGCAGGCTAGCGATGGGGCTAGTACGAAAAGCTCCCGTCGCCAACCTGACCCCGCTGTGGTGGATACTGTTCAGCTTCGCAAGAACGCTTGGTTTTGCGGAGCCATATGCTGCACTGCCGTAGTCTAACCGGGATAAAATGTGTGCCCGATAGAATCGCACGAGCACCACGCGGTCAGCTCCCCAATTAGTGCTGCTAAGAAACTTCAAGAGGTTAAGCCTCTTAGTGCATTGCACTTTTGGCTCCCGCACGTGTGGCTCCCACGATAATTTACTGTCAAAAAGGAGCCCAAGAAATAGGTAGGTGTCAACAACTGGAAGAACGACATTTCTTAGATAAAGCTCAGGATGAGGGTGAAGAGTACGTTGACGACAAAAGTGGACAACGGAGGTCTTTGCGGCAGAAAACCGAAAGCCATGTTCTAAGGTCCACTTCTCCACCCTCCTAATAGCTTGCTGTAACTGTCGCTCTGCGACTGCCATACTGCACGAGCTATAGTGCAGAGCAAAGTCATCCACATATAGGGACGGTATTACGGTTGGACCAGCAGCAGCGACAATACCGTTTATGGCAATCGCGAACAGAGTGACACTAAGAACCGATCCCTGTGTGACTCCATTTTCTTGAACGTGGTATTGCGAATATGTCCTCCCTACTCGGACACGGAATAGACGGAGGGACAAAAAATTCGCAATAAATACTGGCAAGTTACCTCGGAATCCCCATTGATGCAGGACTGAAAGGATGCCATATCGCCAGGTGGTGTCGTAGGCCTTCTCCAAGTCAAAGAAGACAGCTACCAAGTGCTGTTTGCGGAGAAACGCATCCTGGATAGAGCTCTCCAGGCGTACCAAGTGGTCTGTGGTGGATCGAGCGGCTCGAAATCCACATTGGTACTCGGACAAGAGTCCTTGTTTCTCCAGACACCACACGAGTCTGCAATTTACCATCCTCTCAAATAGCTTACACAGGCAATTTGTAAGACAAATCGGTCTGTAACTTCCTGCATACTTAGGATCTTTGTCAGGCTTGAGGACAGGGATAACTATGCCCTCTCGCCACTGAGATGGAAAATTACCCTCTGTCCAGATTCGGTTGAACACACGAAGGAGATATAGGAGACTATCATCACTAAGGTGTTTCAACATCTGGTTGTGGATGTTGTCCGGTCCAGGAGACGTGTCCTTGCAAAGCGCTAGGGCGCTGCGGAGTTCCTACTCCGTAAAGGGCACGTTGTAGTCCTCTGAAGCTTGAGAGGCAAAACTAAGGTGATGCCGTTCTGCCTCTCGCTTCGGAGCGAGGAAATCAGGATGGTAATTCCCGGAGCCAGATACATCCGCGAAATGACTGGCTAGATGGTCAGCAATCAGGAGGGATTCAGTGACAATATTGCCTGCAATGGAAATTCCCGGTACAGAAGATGATCCATGGATACCCGAAATACGTCGATGCTTAGTCCACACTTGAGATGATGGAGTATGTGACGTCATAGACGACACATATCTCTCCCACGAAGCCTTCTTACTTTGACGAATAAGAACTCGCGCCTCAGCGCGGAGTTTCTTGAATGTAATCAAGTTGGCCGCAGTAGGCTGTCGACGGTAACGTTTGTGAGCGCGACGGCGTTCTTTGATAGCTGCTGCTAGTTCTTCGTTCCACCAAGGAACGAGCTTTCGGCGAGGAGTCCCCGGATAGAACGGAATGGACTCCGCAGCAGCAGCAAGAATAACTCGGGTGATATAAGTTACTTCCTCGCCGACGGTCTGCATGATATCATCGTTAAAGGCAGCTAATGATGTGTACTTTGGCCAATCAGCATGTTTCAAAATCCATCGAGGGGGAGCCTCGACGGATTTTTGGTTCATCAAAGTAAGAATGATGGGAAAATGGTCACTGTCACAGAGATCATCGTGTGTATGCCACCGAAACAGTGGAACCAACGTTCGGCTGCATAGACTTAAGTCTATGCGAGAATATGTGCCGTAACGCACACTAAAGTGAGTTGGTTCCCCCGTGTTCAAAATACATAGATCCAGCTCGGTAACTAATGCTTCCAGCTCTCTCCCCCTGGGGCAAGGCGTCTCAGAGCCCCAGATAGGGTGATGGGCGTTAAAATCGCCCAACAAGAGGAAGGTAGGTGGAAGCTGATCTATAAGATCAGTGACATCAGTTATGTTAAGAGCGTGACCTGGTGGAAAATAAACATTACACACTGTTGTTATGACAGGCAGCGGAACGCGAACAGCTACAGCCTCGAGGGGAGTACTTAATGGAACCTCTTCGCTGTAGGTATCAGAACGTACAAAAATCCCAACACCACCGGACGCCCGGTGAGCATAGTACCGTTCTGTCGAGTATAGTCTGAAATTTCTCAAGACCGTATGATGACCAGGTCTGAAGTTGGTGATGATGATGTTTGTTGTTTTAAGGGGCCTAACATCGAAGGTCATCGGCCCCTAATGGAACGAAATGAAGGACATGAGATATGAAGTTAAAATTTTAAGAAGTATCCACTGACTAGAGTTAAAAAAGAATGGTAATGAAGAAAAATGAGGGTGAGATTAAAACAGTCAGTGGATCTAATACGCAATGCCTTATGTTCTATTAAAATAAGAAAAAGTCCAGGAAATCGAAGGAATAAGGCATCGCCCAGTAATACAGATATTAACACATAATGTACGTTAGACGTTAAAATAACACATTAAAATGCGCAACACAAACTAAAATGGAGTCAATGAGATAAAAGCGCAACTGACATAAACAACAACAGGACAAAGGACATCATCACACACGATAAAACAGACCGCTATCCCTCATAAAGCGGATGACGAGGTCTGCTGACTGCTCGTCATCGCGCAAGATAAGGGAGATAGTACTCGGAAGGTTAATACTACGGCGCAGATCGACCAGGTCCGCGCACTCCGTAAGGATGTGTACCACGGTAAGATGGTCGCCGCAGGTACACACCGGAGGGGGTTCTCCTTTCAGTAGATGGGAGTGCGTCAAGATACCGTGGCCGATCCGAAGGCGACATAATACCACGGCTTCCCTCCGCGAAGCCCGAAGGGAAGTCCTCCATACCTTCGTTGTTCCTTTTATCGCTCGCAGCTTATTGGGTAGTGGGATGGCCTGCCACTCCATCTCCCAATGAGACATAACCAGATGTCTCAGCTGAGAGCGAAGATCACTTGCTGAAACCTTGAAAGGCAACGGGGGCAGTGTAACTGCCTCCTTGGCAGCCTGATCTACTAACTCGTTTCCCTCTATGCCCATGTGGCTGGGGAGCCACACGAACGTAATTCTGGTGCCGGCATCCGAACACCCGGCCAGCAGGTCCTGGATCCGCTGCACCAGAGGGTGCCGAGGGAAACAGGTATCAATAGACTGAAGCGAACTCAAGGAGTCAGTACACACGAGAAAGTGTCGGCGTACATTGTCTAGTGCGTACCGCAGAGCCTCACAGATAGCATAGAGCTCTGCCGTGTACACACTACAGGTGTCCGGGAGAGCAAAAAGAAACCGATCATTGTCGACAACGAACGCACAGCCCACCTTCGTATCTGTCCTTGAACCATCCGTGTAAACGACGACCGAACCTGGATAGCGGCCAAGAACGGACAGGTAGATCCTCCGATAAATCGAAGGGTCCGTGTCTCCTTTCGGGCCAGTGTGCAAATCCAGGATGATTTCAGGTCGTCGTACAACCCACGGAGGTACCCCACTTGGTTGTCTGACAAGGCAAGGAATCGAAGGTACGTCAAACAATTCATAACTGCTATCCAAGCGTATCCCAACCGGCCGCGTCGCACGATGAGCAACGTACAACAAACGGTTGCCATTGTCGAATACGCAGGGATAGCTCGGATGAAGTGGCATCTGTCGCAAATTTGCAGCATACGTAAGTAGTAGTTGCTGGCGCCTCAGGTGTAAAGGCGGCACACCAGACTCAGCGAGCAGGCTAGCGATGGGGCTAGTACGAAAAGCTCCCGTCGCCAACCTAACCCCGCTGTGGTGGATACTGTTCAGCTTCGCAAGAACGCTTGGCCTTGCGGAGCCATATGCTGCACTGCCATAGTCTAACCGAGATAAAATGTGTGCCCGATAGAATCGCAGGAGCACCACGCGGTCAGCTCCCCTATTAGTGCTGCTAAGAAACTTCAAGAGGTTAAGCCTCTTGGTGCATTGCACTTTTAGCTCCCGCACGTGTGGCTCCCACGATAATTTACTATCAAAAAGGAGCCCAAGAAATCGGTAGGTGTCAACAACTGGAAGAACGACATTACCTAGATAAAGCTCAGGATGAGGGTGATGTGTACGTTGACGACAAAAGTGGACAACGGAGGTCTTTGCGGCAGAAAACCGAAAGCCATGTTCTAAGGTCCACTTCTCCACCCTCCTAATAGCTTGCTGTAACTGTCGCTCTGCGACTGCCATACTGCACGAGCTATAGTGCAGAGCAAAATCATCCACATATAGGGACGGTATTACGGCTGGACCAGCAGCAGCGACAATACCGTTTATGGCAATCGCGAACAGAGTGACACTAAGAACCGATCCCTGTGGGACTCCATTTTCTTGAACGTGGTATTGCGAATATGCCCTACCTACTCGGACACGGAATAGACGGAGGGACAAAAAATTCGCAATAAATACCGGCAAGTTACCTCGGAATCTCCATTGATGCAGGACTGAAAGGATGCCATATCGCCAGGTGGTGTCGTAGGCCTTCTCCAAGTCAAAGAAGACAGCTACCAAGTGCTGTTTTCGGAGAAACGCATCCTGGATAGAGCTCTCCAGGCGTACCAAGTGGTCTGTGGTGGATCGAGCGGCTCGAAATCCACATTGGTACTCGGACAAGAGTCCTTGTTTCTCCAGACACCACACGAGTCTGCGATTTACCATCCTCTCAAATAGCTTACACAGGCAATTTGTAAGACAAATCGGTCTGTAACTTCCTGCATACTTAGGATCTTTGTCAGGCTTGAGGACAGGGATGACTATGCCCTCTCGCCACTGAGACGGAAAATCACCCTCTATCCAGATTCGGTTGAACACACGAAGGAGATATAGTAAACTATCATCACTAAGGTGTTTCAACATCTGGTTATGGATGTTGTCCGGTCCAGGAGACGTGTCCTTGCAAAGCGCTAAGGCGCTGCGGAGTTCCCACTCCGTAAAGGGCACGTTGTAGTCCTCTGAAGCTTGGGTGGCAAAACTCAGGTGATGACGTTCTGCCTCTCGCTTCAGAGGGAGGAAATCAGGATTGTAATTCCCGGAGCCAGAGACATCCGCGAAATGATTAGCAATCGCGAGGGGATCAGTGGCGACACTGCCTGCAATGGAAATTCCCGGTACAGCAGATGATCCTTGAATACCCGAAATTCGTCGAAGTTTCGTCCACACTTGAGATGATGGAGTATGTGACGTCATGGACGACACATATCTCTCCCATGAAGCCTTCTTACTTTGTCGAATAAGAACTCGCGCCTTAGCGCGGAATTTCTTAAATGATACCATGTTGGCCACAGTAGGCTGTCTACGGTAACGCTTATGAGCGCGACGGCGTTCTTTGATGGCTGCTGCTATTTCATCGTTCCACCAAGGAACGAGTTTTCGGCGAGGAGTCCCCGAGAAAAACGGAATGGATTCCTCAGCAGCAGCAAGAATAACTTGGGTGATGTAAGTTATTTCCTCGCCGACGGTCCGCCTGACATCTTCGCTAAAGACAGCTAGTGATGTGTACTTTGGCCAATCAGCATGTTGAAGAATCCATCGAGGGGGAGCCTCGACGGGTTTATGATTCAACAAAGTAAGAACGATGGGAAAATGGTCACTGTCACAGAGATCATCGTGTGCATTCCACCGAAACAGTGGAACCAACGTTCGGCTGCATAGACTAACGTCTATGCGAGAATATGTGCCGTAACGTACACTAAAGTGAGTTGGTTCCCCTGTGTTCAAAATACATAAATCCAGATCTGATAGGAGTGTTTCCAGCTCTCTTCCTCGGGGGCAAGACGTCTCAGAGCCCCATATGGGATGATGGGCGTTAAAATCGCCCAATAAGAGGGAGGGTGGTGGAAGCTGATCTATAAGATCAGCGACATCAGTGATGTTCAGATGCTGGCCTGGTGGAAGATAAACATTACACACTGTGGCTATGATAGGCAGCGAGACGCGAACAGCTACAGCCTCAAGAGGGGATCTTAAAGGAACCTCTTCGCTGTAGCTATCAGAACGTACAAAAATGCCAACGCCTCCGGAAGCCCGGTGAGCATAGTATCGTTCTGTCGAGTATAGTTTGAAATTCCTCAAGACCGTGTGATGACCAGGTCGGAAATTTGTCTCCTGAATACAGACTATACTCGCTGCGTACTCACTAATAAGCTGACGTAACTCAGCAAGATGCCTGTCATAACCGTTACAATTCCACTGTAACAGTGCCATAGTGTGGACTATAAAAGGAGTGTTAGGTTATGAGCAACAAAATGCTCGTTAGCCTAAACACTATCTAGTTCTACATCCGTAGATGTAGAGGACAGCGCGACATCCATCCCGTCATCAAAAGATGGCAGGGGTGCCGCCCAGAACTTCGACGCTTTTCGGGCGCGAGGGGGTCCCCTACGAGGAGAGCGCGCAGGTTTGGGAGCAGGACTGCCTCCCGGCGCAGACTCATATCCCCCAGATGGAGGGCATGACTTCTCCTTCGCCGGGGAAGTCCGAGAGCGCTCAGGACGGGCGCTCTTCTTCCCCTTTTTCTTTTCAAGTTTAGACGGGCTGGGAGATGGTTTCCCAGCCCTGGTCAACGAAGCCGCCTCCGCCGGCTGGGGCACGACTTTCGTCGACCTCCTAGGGGGGGGGAGACTTAGTCTTCCCCCCTTGCTGTGCCGGCTGGCAGTTCCCAGCCGGCACAGACTTCTGGTTGGTCGAAGGTGGGGTGGTCCCCCCCTTCGAGCTTTGACTATTTGCGACGTTGCTGGGAGCAGCAACAGTCGCCTTGGGCGCAGCGGTCTGGACAGGTGTCTCGGTCGTAAATGACGAACCTGGAAGACTCTGAGCTATCAAGCTATAGTCGAGTGTACGGGCAGGTGTATTTATAGAATGAAACTTACGGCGCGCTTCCTGGTAGGAGAGACCATCCAGGGTCTTGATCTCCTGGATCTTCTTCTCACTCAGGTATGTCGGACAATTCCGATCCCGAGGAGAATGAAAACCGGAGCAGTTAGTGCACTTGTATGGAGTTGTGCACTCCTCCGCGCCGTGAGCTACTCGTCCACATGTACCACATACAGCCTGATTCGAACAGCGAGATACCATATGTCCGAATCGCTGGCATTGATAGCATCGCATAGGAGGCGGGATGTACGGCCTCACATCGCAACGATATGTTGTTACCTTGACTTTCTCTGGTAACACTGACAACTTGAAAGAGACAATGAAGGCACCAGTGGCAACGTCTTCACCGTTGACCTTGCGCGTAATGCGCCGGACGTGTGTCACGCCACGGTTCTTCATGTCTTCCATCAACTCGTCGTCAGTGTTCAAAATAAGGTCGCGGTGAAAGATGACTCCGCGAACCAGGTTCAAGGACTTATGCTCCTCCACTTTGACGGGGATTTCGCCAAAGTGCTCGCACTTAAGCAACTGATCAGCTTGCAGTGCTGTACGAGTCTTTAGAAGCAAACTACCGTTGCGCATTTTCTTAAGTTCCTCCAGTTCGCCATAGACGCCTTCGATGTGTCTACTAAACAGGATCGACTTCACCAGCTTAAAATCCTGCCCATCGGTTCTGGTAGCGACCAGAAGCCTAGGGAAGCTGGATCCCATTCCTTCACGCTGCGCATGTTCCCAGGGAGTTGAACCTCTCAGGGAAGCAAAAGTTAAAGACTTAGGTGGGCGACCACCTTGTGAGAGCCGACTTCGTTTGGAAGCCATGCCCGATAGCATCCTCCCCGAATGCCACCCACTCCGATCAGGGGTCTCTGTAGCCGAACCAAGCAGCCAAGGCAATACCCACCTGGTCGTAGCAGGTATTGCCCGGGGTCCGATGTTGAACGATGCCTAATACGGGATGACTGAGGCAATGAGCACTAGGACTCCCTTCCTCCGGTCACCCGCAATAGCATGTACCCCATAGCGTGTACAGAGCACTAACAATAGAAAAAAGAAATAAAAATAATTGATAATAATATGTCCTTCTGGCATTCGGCTGTGCGGGGACCTGCGTTGTCAGGCGGATACCACTGCCCGGGTACATGATACTCCCACCCGCCGCGTCCTGGGTGGTTGCTGGCACGGGCTTTCGAGCGTAGTCGCACACATAGGAGCTCCATCGCCGGGCAGCACGCACATCAAATTTTGAATGGTCTACATCTGACCCTCAGAAAAATAAAAAAAGTAAAGAGGGGACCATGGCCACATGACCCTTTAAGTCGCCTTCTACGACAGGCAGGGATTACCTATGGATGTATTCAGCCTCTCCCATCCACAGGAGGTCCATCACATTATACCGACCGCAATCCATGTCCGCGCCAAGATCGCCCCTTTTTGTCGCCTCTTACGACAGGCAGGGGATACCGCGGGTGTATTCTGCATGTGTGTCCCCCACCCGCAGGGGGTAGTGTGTTTGGTCCGCGAGAGGTATTTTATTTCCCTCAAGTCCGCCGGCAAGCCGGTTAGGACCCCCCTATCCGCCACCTGGGACGCGCCACGTGGGAGTATCACCTCTCCCCCTGCTACGCCATCGTAGTAGGTTCGTGGCGGTCCTGATTCCCCGGCTGGCCGCATTCCTCTTGTCTCTTCCCATAATGAAATTTTTTATATTTACAAAAATTCCACTGCACATCACTGAGTGATATCGTGATGTAAACGACACACACTTTTAAAGTTGACATTCACAACTTTCGTAACGAATTTCGCCTTTACTACACCTGCTAATCAACGAAAACTGGAAGCACATACACAGCACTAACAGCTATAGCGTAATATTCACAAAGATTATTTACACACACACACACACACACACACACACTCACACACACTAAGATTAACTGCCTTATGTGAAGTAGTACCTATCGATACTACTATGCCCTCAGGCTAGAGTGTTGGTAGAATGTGGAATGACAAATCGTTTACAGCCTTGATTCTTAAGTGTTACTTTAATAATTAAATGAGTGTGCAACTGATGCTTCTTACTTCTAATAATAGCCATTTTCTTATGTAAAATAGGTGGATTATTATGTGCGCAGTTTCCATAATTGTGTAAACTTCGCTCATTCTGAACTACATCATTTTTAATACATTTTAATCTCTGTATGTGTGGTTTATTTAAGGGCATTATGCAATATGATTTAGATGTAGTAACTACAAATGAATCTGTGATATTTCCAGCACATTCGTCTCTCATTTTACGTATAATTTTTTTGTTTACTAGTGGTAGATTATATGCATTATTTTGAGGATAGTTACTAGTGTCAACCCTACCTACGGCTGGGTTTATATCAATGTAATAGTCATAAGTTTTGATTTGGTAAATAAATGAATCGGTATCTGTGTAGAGTAATTTTACATTATCAGCGTACTACTTCATCATATGACCATAATGGAATTCATACACGAGTGTTTTAGCTAATTCAAGTTCAGCAAAACCAACGTAAGTAGGTTTGTCATACTTGATCTTAACACGATTCATCTGTATAATGACTAAATTTTCATGTATAATAGTACAGCTATGGAAATTACTTATTAAATTGTTAGCACAAATTTTCTGAATATTTTCCCAGTTTGTAATCAATTTTACATCAACGCGTTTGTCAACATTTTCCATTGTCTTACTAAACACACTGTTATTCGTGAGTTTATAGAAATCTTTCACAAACACGTTAATTGCATTTGTTTTTAAATCATTGTTGAGATCGATATATGGTTTTAGCCACGGTGACTGATGGAACTCCGGTACGCGATGAATTTTTGTTAACTTCAAACCATGCTGCAAACAAACACTGTTTTAAATTCCGATAATAAATGACATACTTAAATTTGTCACACGAATTGGTGATTAGCATGTTTGTTGTTGATGTGATGTACGGAGACTTCATAAATTCAGGGCAGAACGGTAAGCCATTATGACAAGTGCGTAACTCTTCAGGATACTGTAATCCGACTTCAAAGAAATACCCTTTATTAGCTTTATCGTCTAGGGCAGGGCCATCCAAACAGCGCTCCCCGAGCGCTAGCGCTCTGGCCGCGCTCCAAGCCAGTGCTCCGAGCGCTTATAGTGACACATATAGTGTCACTGTAGTCTAGTCCAATGCGCTTTGTTGACAGCGTGTAACTAAATAACTAAATCAGTTTTTTCGCAGTTATCATGACTGAACATCATACAAAGAAAGGAGTGGTGAAGCAGCAGCCTTTAAAGCAGAATGGGAAATTTCATCATTCTGTACAGCTTATAAAGGGCATGCCATATTTTTAGTGTGCCACCGAGATTTAATGTGTTAAAAAAGCACAATTTGGAACGGCACTACAGTGCCAACCACAGTGATGATTACGGTGATTTGACAGACACCAGTCGCCAATCGAAGTTGGAAGAATTGAAAGAAAATTTCAAGCAACACTGTCCTGTAAATATTATTGTTTTAATTTTTAAATGCTTGTTTACAAACGGGAATGGAGAAATGATTGAGTTATCTGAAGAACACTGAAACTGTGACTTGCCGTATTTTTGTCTGACAGATGATTGAGGAGAGTGAGGTTTGTGGACCCATTTTACGAACAAGCTAGAATTGTTCGCCGCGATTTGCCAAAGTTGGGAAACCCTTCACGGAAGGGAAATTAATCAAGGAGTGCCTAATGGATGCGGCGGCATGTATTTGTCCTATGGAGCTAGTTGAGAAATTTGAAAAAATCTCTCTTTCTCCTCAAACTGTGGCTCGCAAAATAGACGATATGGCCGTTGATATGGAACAGCAATTAATGGAGAAGGCAGCAAAGTTTGTATCCTTTTCCATCGCCATCGACGAATCAACTGACACTGCGGACAAAGTTCAGCTCGTTATTTTCATTTGAGGTGAGGATGACGATCTTCGGGTCACCGAGCATTTCCTAGACTTGGTAGCTCTCAAAGATATCACTACCGGTTTCGATATTTTCCAAGCAGTGGAGGGTGTTTTTGAGTCAGTGGGATTAAAATGGGCGCGGTTGACGAGTGTAACGACGGATGGAGCTCCTGCTTTACGTGGTCTATGCACGGGGTTCCTCAGCTATGTAAAATTAAACATGGCTGAGAGCGGTAGTACCCTAATGGCGGCGATCCACTGCTTTATACACCAGGAGGCAATCTGTGCAAAAGTCGCCAAGCTTAAAGACGTAAGGGGAACAGTTGTGCGAATGGTAAATTTTCTTCGTTCCCATGAACTCACGCACCGTCAATTCAAAGAGTACCGGGCGAGTTGGCCGTGCGGTTAGGGGCGAGCAGCTGTGAGCTCGCAATCGCGAGACAATGGGTTCGAAACCCACTGTCGGCAGCCCTGAAGATGGTTTTTTGTGGTTTCCCATTTTCACACCAGGCAAATGCTGGGGTTGTACCATAATTAATACCTTAATTAAGGCCACGGCCGCTTCCTTCCCATTCCTAGGCCTTTCTTGTTCCATCGTCGCCATAAGACCTATCTGTGTCGGTGCGACGTAAAGCAAATAGCAAAAGAGTTCTTGGATGACATCGAAGGGGAGTATCCGGATATCCCGTACCATGCAGAAGTAAGATGGCTGAGCAACGCGAAATGCTTCGAGTTTTTTGATTGCGGAATGCAATAGATAACTTTTATGACATGAAAGGGTGGCCCGAAGTTATTTTGCGTGATCCTAAGTGGGTGGCGGACTTGTCCCCTTTAGGTGACTTTACTGCCCATCGGAATATTTTGAACACTTCGCTTCAGGGCGAAAAGCACATTATCTCCGATTTGGTGGAAAAAATTCAAGCGTTCGAAAGAAAATTGATTTAGTGGGAAAACCAGTTGCGTGCAAGGAACACAGGACATTTTCCATTGCTTGAAACAGTGAAATACGGTGTCGACTTTGATGAGTATTTGCAGGCAATTCGCCAATTACAACAAGAGTTTGAAAAGAGATTTTCAGAATACAGAACTCCAAGCGGTGTTAGATGTATTTGTTCGACCATTTTCTCTTAGTGCAGACAGTTCTCCACAGCTATTTCAATTAGAGTTGCTTAAACTGCAGTGCAATGTTCGTCTTAAAGACCGCTTTCTAATGTCACCAAGTTTAGAAGAATTTTGCAGCGGCTTTCCGCAAGAAGAATACCCCGTTTTGTATAAACACGCATGTAAAGTTCTGTCAATGTTCGGCTCAACGTGCATTTGTAAGTGTTTCTTTTCGGTTCTTAAGTTTACCAAAAGTAAATATCGTGCAACGATAAGCGATAAAAACATGCGCAATTGTTTAAGAATAGCTGTGTCCAGAAATACTGTAGGCATACTCAGTTTGGAGATGATTGTTTGCTCCAAAAGTAAAAGCTTGTGAAAACGACTGACCAAAAGTCACTCAGTGTCTGTACTATCTCTTCATATCGGTAAAACGTTGTTGAATTTTTCTCTCAGATATGTTCAAATTTCAGTTTTGAATAAATCGCATTACTGTATTCTTTACTTAGCACTTGATTTCGTTTCCTGCATATTCCATGCATCGGAGTACCTTCCGATTTGTAGATGCGGTATATTTTTACGGCAAAACGGCCGTATCATTATGATGTCAACAAACCCACAAAAGCCGTCGGACGCACGACTATACGTACGCATCTGGTCAGCGCGGTCCAAAAGTTAAGTTTTTGTAGTAGTTTTTGAATTTACTACAATGGTCACAAGTTCGACCGTCGGTTCGCAGTGCCGACTGGTAGAGTAAGAAGTCACAAATTTTATCAATGTTTTTTTCTCAAGTCGAATATGACCTGGTGGTCTACACACTAAGACTTAATCTAATGTTGTGAGCTGCGATACATTGTGGAGTCTGCTTTTATACCATGATATCTCTTACTTATCATTAAGAGGAGAACAACAAGTATTATACAATATCACATGAGCGGATGCTGGTCAGCAGTGCCGCTGGCGATAGGAGATAAACAGTCAATAAGAGGAAGTTGCCTCAAGCGATTAGTTGGCGACAGCCTCCTTAGGGTCTTGGGACATGATAACATTAATCAGCTATTTACAAAAGGTCGGAACAAACACATTCCTTGTCCCTTGTGACACACTAATGTTAATCATTCATTTCCGTTTAAAATTGATATCTGGTTTCCTCGAGCGGTTTGGAGTGATTATGACTTCCCGTCTCGGAAACTGTAGGCAGGGAACATAACTCCTCCCCCCTTAGATTACCGTTACTGCCCTGAGTAACTCTTAACTTTCTTGTTTTACATTTTACATACAATTTTTCACATATTTGATACAATCTTTTCTCATTCCAGTCAAGCAAAACGCAAGGAGAGCACAAGAATGGTTTGATGCTGAATGCTATGCACACAGGAGACTAGTATTACAAGCACTACACAAAGTTGAAGCTGATAATACAACCACCAACCTGGCAGAATACGCCATTAAACGCAAAGCATTTAAGATGATGATAAAAGAAAAGAAACAATCATACCTTGAGAATAAGGCAAAACAATTGGCAGAAATAGCAAGAGAAAGACCGTTCCAAGCCCAAAACCCACGGAAACCGCGATTCCCTCATGACATAACAATGGATACATGGAAGACCCATTTTTCTGGTGTCTTAAACAGAGAAGGTAGAATGCATGCAACAGAGAAGAAGATAGTCACTGAACAAGATCAGACATTCCAGAATTTCACTAAAGAGGAAGTGGAAACAACAATAAAACACCTAGCATCTAATAAAGCAGCGGGCCCCGATGGAATATACAATGAACATATAAAGACCTCAATGGGATCCTTTATTGAAGTATGGACCTCACTACTCAATAAATGCATTGAGAAAGGGGATATACCTCAAATATGGAGAGAATCTACAGTAAAAATCTTATACAAAGGCAAAGGTAATACAAGCGCACCAGACTCATATAGAGGCAATGTATTCAAAGTTTTCACCAGACTCCTTACACAACGACTGACAAAAGAAGTAGATGAAAAGATTCCCGACAATCAGTTCGGCTTTCGTCGAGGAAGATCGACTCTGCATGCAGTACAGAATCTACTAGATAGTATCGACGACACTTTAAGACACCGAAAACAAAAATTCTTCGCAATCTTCATTGATTACAACAAGGCATTTGACTTCCTAAATAGGCAGAAATTAATCAAGAAACTAGAAGCGGTCTTAGGAGGAAATCACAGATTAGTCACCATAATAAACAACATTCTCACAGTAAACACAATAACCATAGATGCTGGAAACAGTATCTCAGACAGTATTATACAAACAAATGGAGTCCTACAAGGAGACCCAATAAGCCCAATACTATTCAACGTGGCAACTGCAGGTATTGTGGAGATGGTCATGATGATGATGATGATGATGATGATGATGATGATGATGATGCTTGTGGTTTAAAGGGGCCTAACATCGAGGTCATCGGCCCCTAATGGCACGAAATGAACCGACAAAGTAAAAGTTCAAAATCATCCACTGAACAAAATAAAAAATGTCATGAAGAATGAATGAATGAATGAATGAATGAATGAATGAAGGAACATGAATTTAAAACAATCAGTGGATCCGTCTCAAAAGAAACTATCATAGTTAATAGTAGTACAGACCAAGGGACCACTTCCAAAGCACAATCCTGAATCGAGAATGCTTGGTGTCTAAATGGGTCCAAAATGCAGATCAAAGGCCCCTCAGAATGATACTTATCGCTTGTAATGTAGAACCATGGTATCCGTCCTGTTGCGGTACTAATCAAAAGTAGCAGAGACTTGCGGTATTCCACACATTATTGAACTACTCAGAGGTTATGAAATTCGACATTTAATACAGACCTATGTTTTCCCACTTTGCGGCGCCATTTACAGGCAACGCAAACCTATGGTGTTCATCACATCAGAGTACTAACCACAGGGACCTCTCCCTATCCCGTGGTGTTCCTCATATAGTGGGTACTAATCATAGGCAAGGCAGAACCATGGTAGCTATCATCCCATGGTCCTGCTCATATGGTGGTACTATTCACAGGTACTGCAAATGCCGACCGCGCGGTGCTCCTGTGTGCTACTAATCACAAACCAATTTCGTACCTAATGTAGTGGTACTACGCACAAGTAAAAGCGACCCTTGGTGTTCTCCGGGTGGTGGTACTAATCACATGTAGTTTCATGGTTCGAATGCAATCACCCTTGGTCGCAACTTTTAGTCGCCTCTCACGACAGGCAGGGGATACCGTGGGTGTATTATTCGTCTGCCTCCCCCACCCACAGAGGGGGTGTGTTTGGTTCGCGAGAGGTATTTTATTTCCCTCAAGTCCGCCGGCAAGCCGGTTAGGACCCCCCTATCCGCCACCTGGGACGCGCCACGTGGGAGTATCACCTCTCCCCCTGCTACGCCTGCGTAGCAGGTTCGTGGGGAGATGGTCATAGCTGACAATGTACCAGTAGTAATATACATGTATGCAGATGACATGGTCATCGGCTCCAGTAACAAAGAAGAACTACAAAAATCATTTGGCAGACTACAAGACTGGGCTAAGCAGAATGACTTCAATATAAACAGAAGCAAAACCGTGCAAATGATATTCAGAAAGGGTGGCAAAATAGCCAAAAAGGATATCGTACAATATGGAAAAGAACTCACGGTAGTTAACCACTATAACTACCTAGGAATACGACTAAAATCAACAAGAACATTGTTCAAAATGCATGTAAAAGAGAAAGCGATAGCAGCAATCAGAGCCTTTCAGGACATCTCGCATCCAGAACTATTAGATCTCAAGACGCCATTATTTCTTTTCAATACTAAGATAACACCCATAATCACATACGGGATTCAATTAATATGGAATAATCTGTCAACTGCAGACCTGGCAGTCATAGAAAGAGTGAAAGCAAGCTTCCTCAAACGCACTAAACGAGGCTGGTATATGAACTGGCAAAGGAGTCTTTCTATATAGAGGATATCAAATCCAAACTAGGACTTCCATACACGATTGCATAAGAGAAACATATAAAAGAGAGATATGAAAAGAGATCAAGTATTTGGAAAGATTTTTACAGCACTGAAGCCATGATGAACAGAGCTTGGACGATGGCAAACTATGAGCTCAGGCATATGGTAACCCGTTACGCGGTCAATGGCCTCCATCATAAAATATGCGTGATCAAGTCATTCCATACGCCAGGTGATAAGTGTAAATGTGAACTTTGCAACAAAACATGTACAGGATACCATCTACTCAGTTGTGCAAAAAGAGTGAAATCTCTCATAGAGTACAGCAAGGAGAACTAACTATTTAAAAATGCACAAATGTGCGCATTTGTTATATTATTATTTTCTACATACTAATATTACAATACACAGTGTAATACAAATAATTATTCCATTAATTGGAGTAAATTCTTTTACAATATCATACTTTGGAGTAATTGGTTTTAATTCTAGTTTTAGTTCATTTGCATCGAGATGCGAATATATGAACTTTACTTCATGTTTTATAGAAAGTTCTTTTTGCACAAACAAAAGAGGAAATTGCTTAAAGTAATTCGTTGGTTTTGGTTCCAACGTGATCCCCATAGTGGAAATTGAACATGAGTCATTTGAATACACAATATTTGGTCCTGTGATGATGATGATGATGCTTGTTGTTTAAAGGGGCCTAACATCGAAGGTCATCGGCCCCTAATGGAACGAGATAAACGACATGAGAGAATTTGGTCCTGTAATTCGTACAGTCTTTTCGTTATTGATGATGATGATGATGATTCTTGTTGTTTTAAGGGGCCTAACATCAAAGGTCATCGGCCCCTAATGGTACGAAATGAAAGAACAAAAATTTCAAAGGCATCCACTGACCAAAATAAAAATAAAATATATCACGAAGAATGAATGGATGGACAGGAACCCAACAAAACACAAAACAAACAAACAAAAACCAGAGGATCGGACTCAATAGAGATCGAAAATAACATTATTACCGACCAAGGAACCACTTATAAAGCACAATGATGCTTGGTGTGTAAAGGGGGTGCAAAATCCAAGTCTAAGGCCCCACAGAATGGTACATGTCGCGAGTAAAATAGAACCATGGTATGTGTCATGTATTAATCAGAAGTAGCGAAGACTCACGGTGTTCTACAAAAGATGGTACTACTCACAAGTACTGTACTTCGTACAGGTAACGCAGACCTATTGTGTTTCGCACACAATGGCGCCACTCACAGCCAACGCTAACCGATGAGTTTCCTCACCTAGGTGTACTAGTCACGGGTGCCGGTCCCAAGGGCCCCGTGGTGTTCCTCACATAGTGAGTACTAATCACAGGCAACGCAGACCCACGGTGTCGCTCATATAGTGGTACAACTCACAGGCTACGCCCAGACCCGCGGTGTTGCCCACATGGGTACAACGCACTGGTACTGGAATCCACCCGGCCAGGCTTTTTACTGCAACGAATCACAAACCTATTTCGTACCAAGTTAGTGATACTACTCGCAAGTACATGCAATCCATGGTGTTACCCGCATGATGGTACGAATCAAGAGTAGTTTCATGGTTCTAATTCATTCATCCTTGGTCGCCCCTTTCAGTCGCCTCTTACGACAGGCAGGGGATACCGTGGGTGTATTATTCGTCTGCCTCCCCCACCCACAGGGGGTGTGTGTTTGGTCCGCGAGAGGTATTTTATTTCCCTCAAGTCCGCCGGCAAGCCAGTGAGGACCCCCCTATCCGGCACCTGGGACGCGCCACGTGGGAGTATCACCTCTCCCCCTGCTACGCCTACGTAGCAGGTTCGTGGCTTTTCGTTATTAGCACACGTTTGTAACAGTGTCTCTTCTTTAGTACTAAAGAAAAGGAGGCGCTCATTATTTAGCGCTCGAAATATTTGCACATTATTTTTGACACTAGCAAATTCACATCCAGTAGTTTTAGTTAAATTACAAGGTGTTACTCTTATCGTATAATGGATACACACACAATTTTGTGTTCCTTTAATACATGGTATAGTAGGCCATTTTGATGTTGGTCCCTGTAAATAATATTTTTCAGAGGGAATAAATACAATATTATCAACAGTAGGTACAGGATAAATCTGATACAATTGATAATTATTTTCGTCAGTAATAGGTACAGAAAGGATTACAATTAACTCTGTATCCAACATTATTGTTTGGGTTTTGGTGAATTTTAAATTTTCATACAGGTGGTAAGGATCAGCATGTATTAGGAATTTTGAAGGATAAATAGAATACAAATGTTTCACAATATTTCGTACATCTTCTTGAGAAATCAGTTCTACATTGGTTATGTCATTGAAGGAAAGGCTGATGGTGTCTTCCAGTGTCTTGATGATTCTTCTTAATTTGTTCACACACATTAGCACGTATTGATAATGTTCCAATGTGCTTATTTTGAAATCTGCCTTCTCTAACTTATTTTTAATTATACCCAGATTGAGGTTGACATGGTTCATTTCTTCATAAAATGTATTAGCAAGAGAGTTACTAAATGATACAAGGCTATTAATGTGTTGCATTTCTTTAATATTGCCTTCTCTCAATGATTTAATTTGTTTTTGTAAATTGTCTAAATCGTCTTGATCTATATTACCTGAGATAAATTTAATTACTTTACCTAGGCCATTAATGAGTCCACGTTTATTTCTATGTTTTATAGGTAGAAGTTTATTTAGCTCATCCTATCTTTTAGTGTATTACTTAATGCTTTAGATAGATATGGGAAAGTATTATTAGAATACGTTATAAGAGATGAGACTGCATTTTGAGTATTAATGTAAGATTGGAATAAATTAGTTAGGTTGAAATGAAACATGAATTTGTGATAATTGTTGATTATTACCGCAGGTCCAAGTGAATCTGCTAAGAATCCCTGGGTTTTTATTTTTCTGACGTTAATCGAACCATATCCTGAGAGGAATCTGGAAGAGAAGAGATTTTCCTCTTAGGTTTTATGTCTCTAAAATTTTCTGACATGCACTTTGCCATTTTTCATTGTACAGTGTACTTTTTGACCTTCTATTTTAGTTATGATACCTTCGTTGTACAAATTCTTTGACTTTTTATTTCTAGTCAATGGATTTGCTACGTAAACATTTTCTCCGATGTTATAGGTGTGTTTAAAAGTAGGATTGTTTGGTTTAGGATTCTTTTCATTTAGGATTCAAAATTGGTCACTTTGTCTCTGAATGTATTCATTGATTTTTGGCGTGGGAGAGAAAACGTGATCTAATACGTCATAGTAGGGTCCATAGAGTATATTAAAAGGTGGTTTTCTGGTTGTCGAGTGTACTGAAGAGTTGTAATTTATGATGATATTCACTAAGAGTTGGGGTATAGGAGAGAACTTGCCATTGTCTCCTGAAATGCGTAATTTTTCGAGCAGCGTAGAATTGAACCTCTCTGCGGGAGAGTTAGATGAAGAGTTCAGTGGAGTGGTTCCATGATACTCGATGTTTGAGGCTTTACAATATTCTTTTATAATATTGTTTTCAAATTCTCCGCCTTGATCGTATGTGATCTTTTTAGGCAGGCCATGGTATGAGAAGTAAAGTTGTAACTTGTTTAATACAGTAAGAGCTGTGCCATCTGACAATATGTAGGCTTGTCCGTATTTTGAGAATACATGTAGTATTGTCAAAATCCGTATTTGCTCAAAATGAAACGTATCTATGTGGACCTGAGCGAAAGGGTGGTCTGCTGTTATTGGACCTTGGTTCTCAACCCGTTTGGGATGTCTTTCGTACTTATTTCGCTGACCTAGACTACACTGATTGATCAATTTTCGAACTTGTTCTTTTAGGTGAGGCCAATAGTTCTTGGTTTGCAAGTGTTCTATGGTCTCTGAGGTTCCATTATGATTAATTGAATGGTATTGCAAAATTAAATGCTTTTGTTTTTCGGAGTATTCGACATCTTCTAACAGTTCTGATGCTCTAATAATTATGAGTTCAGAAGTGAACAGTTTCTGGCAAGTTCTAATGAAGGGAATTTCTAAGGTTGTATCGTCAAAGAAAACAGCATATTTGTTTGAAATTATTACCTTTAGTAGGAGGTCTGTCAAGTCTTGGTAAAGGTTTGTTTTTGTGACTATCATGTAGTGTCGTGTGTTCTTTCTGAATAGTGTCTGTTTAATTAATTTGGGAGAGTTTCCAAATTTTCCAATAATTTGATTGCGGTTTTGATTTAAGTTCCTTTCGGAAGCTTTTAACGTGAAAATGGGATCCTCCTGGTTAGAGTGTATAGTTTGGTTATCAATGTCATCTTGATATCCGTCATTCTCAGCTATGGCTAGATTAGAGTCTGTTTCTTCGTTTGCGTTTATCTCAATGCGAGACAAGGCATCCGCGACATAGTTTGTTTTTCCTTTCACATAATTGATATCGAAATCAAATTCTTCTAGTTTAATTTTCCAGCGATACAGTCTCGAACTCGGGTCTTTCAAAGTGAAGAGCCACTGTAGTGGTCTGTGATCACTTTCTACTTGGAAATGCCTTCCATATAAGTAGGGCTTGAAATGTTTGCAACTATCTACTATGGCGAGTAATTCTCTTTCGATAGTTCAATATTTTCGTTCGGTTGGGTTTAGTGTCCGTGAATAGTAAGCAATAGGATGTCCCTTTTGTGAGAGAACACTTCCAATTGCGAAGTCTGAACTATCAGTTGTCAGAGTGAAAGATTCATTAAAATCTGGATAGCTTAGGACAGGGGCGTTTATTACAAGGGTCTTGAGTGTTTTAAACGCATTTTGATATTCAGGATCCTCTATATCAATTTTGGCTCCTTTCTTTAAGTATCGTGTTATACGTTGTGCAATTTTAGCAAAATTCTGAATAAATCTATAAAAAAGGGCCAATCCGAGAAATTGCTTAATCTCTTTGGTGGTTTTTGGGACGGGATATTCTTTGACTGCTTTAATTTTGTCTGGGTTCGGTTTGATTCCAGTTTGTGTCACAGCGTGACCCTCAAAAGGCAACTTCCTTATGAAGGAATTCAGTCTTGTCCAATTGTACCTTCAGATTGACTTCTCTGAGTTTTTGAAATACTTGGGACAAGTGCTCTTCTAGAGATTTGCTGAACAGAATTATATCGTCCATATAAACAAAATAAAACTTTTACAGAAATGGTCGTAAAACGTTATCCAAAACGCGTTGAAATGTGGCTGGGGCATTCTTAAGTCCGAAAGGCATCATTTTGAACATTAGGTGCCTATTGTCGACCGAAAAAGCTGTCTTCTCGACTGATCTGGGGTCCATTTCTATTTGATGGAAACCCTGTGCCAGGTCTAAGGTGCTGAAATATTGGCAGCGCCCTAGATTGTCGAGAATCTCTTCGATTCTGGGAAGTGGGTATTTGTCTTCGATAGTCTTTTTATTGAGCTGACGGAAGTCCGTGACCAGACGCGATTTTCTTTGCCGTGAAGCGTCTAGCGTTTTGGGGACAATCCAGACTGGGTTACAATAAGGCGACTCGCTAGGAACTAGTATGCCTTGTTCTAAAAGCTTTTCTACTTCCTTGTTAATTATTTCTTTCAGATGAGGTGGATATTGGTAGTTTCCTTGGTGTGCTGGTTCTTCGTCAGTAGTCCGTATGTAATGTTTTACTACATTGGTAAACGATAAATCGCAACCAGGTTAATAAAATATATCAGAGTATTCAGAACAGAGACTGTGAATAGCGTCTCTTTCTAGCTCATTTATATGTTGTGTTCTGAGGTATTCCTTTATGTCTCTATCTGTTATAGAATTGATTTATAGTGGTTGAAAGTCCACGTTTTCAATTGGTTCGACCAATATGGGCTCTTTAAAATCCAGTCTTTGATGTGTCTTACTTGGGTAAAGTACTTGATAACCCTTCGCATTCAGGATTGCGTCAGGAAAGTGAAGTCCATTGTGCTCAAACTGGGGAATATATACATCTCCCTGTTTAATTTTAATTGGAATTGAGATGAAGTGTGATTCTTCTGTAGGCTGTGTGAGTTTCTGTTCGGTAAGCGAGTGAAAATGAAGTGGTGTTTCTTGTCCTGATAGAGTAAGTTTGTTAGTACTGTAGTCTATCTTTGCGCCTAGTCTGGCAAAATCTGCGGTGACTATTAAAGCATCGAAATATTTATGCCATTTCATCACTCTAAATTTTACCGGAGAGTCAATATTATATTCAGAGAAAATTGGAAAGCTTACATTATCATTGCCTATTGTTTGGGCATGAACTGACTGAATACAAAATGGTTCCTTAAATAAATTATCGGGAAAGCATGTGTATGTTACGCTTGGATTCATTATAGAATTACGCGCTCCACTATCAAGTAGGATTTTAATTCCGTGCAAACTAATAAATGGTAGTTGAGGTGCATTATAAATATTGTTTAGGTCTTCGACCGTGACGGCTGGGCCAAGCGAAAACCCTGATTCTGTGTTTCAATTTCCGGTTCGAATTGTTCTACTGGCTCTAAATACGAGTCGTAGCAGTATTGGAAATCTTGTTCCAATTCTTCGGGATGTGGAATTTCAGATTGACAGTTTTCAAATTCTGCGCGCTGAGAATTCTCTGTCAATTCCGCGTGAGAATTTAAGTTACCTCTGATTGTTGAGACACCTGACATGGGTCTTGGAAGATTTCGATCTGACGGAGCGAAACGTCTTCCAATATTATTCGGAGTAGGGTAAGGGCGATTTGTCGGCTGTGGTGGTCTCATGGGTATTGTGTTTCTTTGTTGTGTAATTTGTGGTGGTGTATTGGACGAGACAAAGTTGGTCCGATTGTTGGGTTGACTTTGTACATTCTGTGGTACTGGGTTATGCGTATTATGCGTAAATTGAGGAAATGACCTCGGTAAGAAACTCTGAGGTGTGAATGGATTGTGATTCGTGTTACTGAAATTGTTAGGCAAGTGTTTGGGAGTAGGTTTGTGGAGAAATTGTTTATGTCCTTCTCTTAAATGATCCATACAGCTCTCATGTGCTCTATCATTATCATAAGATCTGCAAATTCTAAGTGCATGACTTAAATCTGGGACATGAGCGTAACGTAAGAATGCTCGGTATGGTTCTAATATTCCGGCTTTAAATGTGCTCAGACCTAATTCTTCTATTTCTCTCAACTTCAAGTCTAGAACCTGATCACTTTGAGTTTACACAGGCTCTTATATCTAAGAATTAACGCTTCTAAACGTTCGTGGTAATTGGTATAAGATTCATTATGCTTTTGGAAACAGAGATTTCTTGGAGCAGAAGTCGCTCGTTTCTAACATCTCCGTATTTTGAGACACGCTTTTCTTTGAATCTGTCATAGTGTTAGCATCAAAATCTAGTATACTACGCGCTTCTGCTTTCAGTTTTGATTTCACTACATTGAATAGGAAATAGTTACTTAAGTCCGCATGAAGGACTGTTGTTACTCTTCTGAAGTAATTCAGAAATGAGTCGCACCTAGCAATAAAATAATCTAAGCTACGAGAAGATGTGCCATCAAATTCTGGAAATAATTGTATGTGGGCATATTCAAACTTAGAGAGTAATTCTCCTTCCATTTATTAAGTTAAAAAATTATTTCCCGTAAATACAAGTATTTAATTAATTACCTAATGTAATTGATTGTGAAGAGTAACGTATCTGTTTGATACTACTAATTCATATTCAGTTAAAATATATAAATTAAGTAGTTAGTAATTCATTGGTTTAATTCAATTGACTTTGAAAAGTAACGATTCTATTCGATCTTACTAGTTCGCGTTCAATTGAAAGGAAAATATGCTTATTTATTATGTTAGTTGGGTTTAATTCAATTGAATTTTGAAAAAGCAACGCATCTATTCGATCTCACTAATTCTCATTTCAATTCACAGGAAATATGCTTATTTATTATTTTTAGTAAAGTTTAATTCAATTTGATATTGAAAAAGCAGCTCATCTATTCGATCCCACTAATTCGCCATCTAATTGAAAGGAAATGTGCTTATTTAGTGTTTGAATAATTGTATTATTCTTATTACTTACATTAATTAAACTTAATTGAATTTAAAAACGAACTTAAAAAATGAACCAGGCTATTCTGAACTTGGGCTCACAGAATAATATTTCTAAAAAGTGAAGGCGGCAGTTTACTGTTGGCACTTATAGTGGAGGCGGCTGTTTTACCGTTAGTACGTATTTAGAAATAGCACATTGAAAAAAATTGTTAGTATTGACTTACAGGCTTGAGAAGATGAACAGCAATTTCAGCATCTTCGGTCTGCAGTGGATAGTCGGCGGCTTCTCCTCTGGTGGTCAGTTGCGGCAGTTTGGACGGATAGGCAGCTGGCGGATCGGCAGGCGGGCAGCAGCAAAGTCCAACTAGTGAGGTCTCAGCTGAAAGCTCCTTGTAGAAGTTGTTGCTCACCTCCAATCTGCTCTGTAGTCAATCTGGCTAGGATAGACGGCTTGCCTATCCCGGAGCGGGCCGCCAGTTAAGTTTTTGTAGTAGTTTTTGAATTTACTACAATGGTTACAAGTTCGACCGTCGGTTCGCAGTACTGACTGGTAGAGTAAGAAGTCACAAATTTTATCAATGTTTTATTCTCAAGTCGAATATGACCTGGTGGTCTACACACTAAGACTTAATCTCATGTTGTGAGCTCCGATACATTGTGGAGTCTGCTTTTATACCATGATATATCTTACTAATCATTAAGGGGAAAACAACAAGTATGATACAATATCACATGAGCGGAATTTGGTCAGCAGTGCCGCTGGCGATAGGAGATAAACAGTCAATAAGAGGAAGTTGCCTCAAGCGATTAGTTGGCGGCAGCTTCCTTTGGAAACATGATAACAATGAGTAATTACAATCTTTGAATTGGGACAAACACATTATCACATTGGTTGGCGACAGCCTCCTTAGGGTCTTGGACATGATAACATTAATCAGCTATTTAGTCTTAAAGGTCGGAACACACACATTCCTTGTCCCTAGTGACACACTAATGTTAATCATTCATTTCCATTTAAAATTGATATCTGGTTTCCTCGAGCGGTTTGGAGTGATTATGACTTCCCGTCTCGGAAACTGTAGGCAGGGAACATAATTCGAACACCGTCTGTCTAAGGTCTCCTTGCTGCCACACTGTAGTGGTGGTAGGGTAAGAAGCGCTAGTTTGACTGCCCAGTGCTCCCCGAGCGCGGGCACGCTCTCGGAGCGCAATGGCTGGATGGCCCTGGTCTAGGGTGTGCAGCTGTAAATCGCCAATCTCGCACTGCGGTAGCCAGCGGAATCTATTTAACACACTTATGCCCAGGTGGGTCGTTTCCCACCCATCAAATTATGCTATCCTTCTTTAAACTAACTCATTGTTGACACTTGTAAGATCAATCAAGCTAACCATTATATATTTCGTCATACGTTTGGGCGAGAATTTTATTCATTGTTGGCGTTATTCTTGATCTGGAGTCAATAGAAGAATAGCCAGCCGTCTGCACGCGGGAGATGAATGTTAGTACAACTGAAAACTATTCTCATCGGCATGTTATTCGTTGCAGTATTTACTATTTAAAACTACAATAATATACATACATAATTTGATATCCAAGTAACTTGCTTAGAATTTCCGGTACTTTCAATAAAACCTAGTGTGGGTCGCTAACGACCCGCTGGGCAGTTACCCACTGACTTTCACATTCACTCGATAATGACCATGTGTTTAATTTAAACCTTACGTAATCAATCTTAGTATTCCTAATTGCTCTGTAATTTATTGTCGATCCTTCATGTTACCGTGTTTTGGTGGATCAGCAGAGGTGAAAGAAGGTGCGGGCTGGAATGGATCTAACTACAAGTCCGAAAGATGCATTAAAATTTCAATGAAGGTTATATTTTCAAAACTTAACAATGGTGATATAGAATTTTTGAGCATACAACAAATAACAAATACAAATACAAATAACAAATACACAATCAAGAAGTCCAGGATTAGAGAACAACTGAATGATCTGGGCTTCAAGCCCCACCGTATACAACTCTGAGCTTTCAGCTCACAATCACCAAATACCAAAGGGCAGAAAACCCTTAATTACCTGGAGCCCTTGCTCCCGCTTAATAATACCATAAAGAGCGGACCTGCTCTCAATTTTATAAGCCAATCAAAGGCCACAACAAGCTTCACTACTAACTGCCCTCAAGGCACACAAAGAAACAGGGGTATTTAATACCCAACCTACAGGGCCTTCGCATGAAGAAAACAAGACATCAGGTTAAGTTACTGGCCCAAAGTACAGCAAGGACTGGAGGCGTGAACTTGCACTCCTAAATATACATTTTAAAACCTAAGTGGCTCTAGGCCAATGCGCAGGGGCTAATCCCAAGCTAGGGAGGTGACCCGTATGAGAAAACTTTAATATATTAAAGAAGAGAAGAACGGTTATGAAAACGCAGTCACCTCCATTTCAAAATGAAAGGGAGCTCGAGAGGGTAAAGCACTCTCTATCCCCGACTTAAAGTTCAAGAAAACAGACGTTTAGCAAGAAAAAAAGGTTTACATGTTTAGTAATTTACATATTAAAGGTTTCGAACCCTCCCCGAGAGTTACACTGCTGAGCTAGCAAGAAATAAAGATGTTAAAAGGCCATTACCTTGTAGAAGAGCTGCTGCTTGAAGAAAGAGGAGCTTCCCGCCCCCTGCTACATATCCACACACAGAGTTAGATGTTATACGAGTGGCCCCGAGACAAGAAAATCAGCAGTTTTTATACCCTCGTGGAAAATTTGAGATCTTTCAAGAATGAGTAGACACACCCCCTCAATTTTTATTGGGTAGCTAAAAATTACACATCAACATCGAAGAAGAAAGACACTATTGGCCAAAAATTAATTAAAGAAATTCGAGATTGGCTGAGTTCAAAACTGGCGGACAGAAAGATTAATATTGCCAACCCAAAAAATAAAAGAACAAAATTTAGTAAAGACAAAACTTAATACAAAATGTCTTCAAGAGAGTTCATTCCATTGCGCCATTGTGTATTACCATAGTTTTTCTTTTTGGTAGAGACATCTGTTAGAGAATGTCACAGTTCTTTATCAATGAAAAACAAAAGCAAATTAAAAACACTCAGTGACCTCTTCTGATAACTAGTAGAGTTAGTTCAGTGGTTAAAGTTCCGGGTTTCTCCAGTAGAGAAGTTTCAATTGGGTCAAAATTTGAACTTGCGTCGCGTAGAGGTGTACCGCCCGGTACACTTCAGATATCCCCGACTGATGTGTTGATATCTTTATTGGGCCGCCTGAAGATGGAGGAGAAGGAACAGATGCTGACTCTCGTGATGAAGATTGTTCAGATCCTGACAGACTAAATTGTTCTCAGCTTCAAGCTCCAACAGAGTTAGTGATGCAGGTACCAATAAACAGTAACTTCAATTCAGAACTTGAACCACTTCCGGAAAATGAACAGGTTGACAGCAGTGACTTGGACACAAATTGTACTAAAGGTACAGCTAAATCGCCCTCTTCCAATTGGGAAATAGGTGATATGAAATTCCCACCCTCTTCTTCGTCCAATGTTTGTCATCCAGGTAAAAAAATTACGAGCCAATCACAGCCTATAGATTTTTTGAAAGCGTTTCTCGAAACAGACACAGTTCTTCAAATATTGAAATATACCGTTGGTTATGCCTCTTACACCAATAATCCACAGTTTGAATTATCATTGGAAGAGATGTACTCTTATCTCGGCATACTATTTCTGAGAGTGTATGTACCCCTGCCACAAAGAAGGATGTTTTGGGAGAACTCAGATGTTAGAAACGAACTAGTTCAGAACAGCATGCGTAGGAATAGGTTTGGGGAAATATTCCAATTTCTTCATATTTGTCATAATTTGCATCTGCCGGCAGGTGACAAAAGAGTAAATTGAGAAATTTTAGAGATCATCTAAACAAGTTATTTCTTATAAATTCTCCCAGTGAAGACAAAGTATCTATTGATGAGTCTATGATCCTGTATTTCGGGCACCACGGGTGTAAGCAATTCATCCGCGGCAAACCAATTCGTTCCGGCTTCAAAGGCTGGGTAGCCGCTCAGCCGACAGGCTACTGTCTCCAAGCTGATATTTACCAAGGATATAGAGGAGGAGAAAAGAGTGGGATTAGGTTAAGCTATAGTAATGACATTGGTGGATATTCTTTCTGAGGTATTTCCTGGGACTGCTATTCCTTTCTATTTCGACAACTTTTTCCACGTCAGCTAAGCTTCTATGTAGGATCTCTGAAAAAGCCATCATGCTACAGGAACTCTCAGAAGCAACACAATGCTAAAGTGCCCTATTTCTGATAAGCCTGTCATTGAAAAGAAACCGTTGGCTGCACGCTGCCTGTTCTCGAGCAACGCAACCGTTTTTAATACGCTTGGATAGCAGTCACAGATTGTTTCACGTACTTTCGGTTCCTTGCTTTGTCAGACAATTAAGTGGAGTACCTACGTGGGTAGTACGACGACCTGAAATAATCCTGGATGAGCACAATAGCCCGAAGGAGAACACGGACCCTTCGATTTATCAGAGACTCTTCCGGTCCGTTGTTGGCCGGTATCCAGGTTCAGTCGTCGTCTACACGGATGGTTCAAGGACAGAAACGAAGGTGGGCTGTGCGTTCGTTGTCGACAATGATAGGTTTCTTTTTCTCTCCCGAAAACCTCTAGTGTGTACACAGCAGAGCTCTATGCTATCTGTGAAGCTCTGCGGTACGCACTGTCCGATGGACGCCGACACTTTCTTCTGTGTACTGACTCCCTGAGCTCGCTACAGGGACCTGCCCCCGTTGCCTTTCAAGTGATATTCGCTCTCAGCTGAGACATCTGGTTATGTCCCATTGCTAAATGGACTGGCAGGCCACTCCTCTCCCAAATAAGCTGAGAGCGGTGAAAGGTACAGCGAAGGTGAAGGACATCCCTTCGGGCTTCTCGGAGGGAAGCAGTGGTATTATGTCGTCTTTGGATCGGCCGCACACCCATCTAGATGATGATGATGCTTGTTGTTTAAAGGGGCCTAACATCGAGGTCATCGGTCCTTAATGGTACAAAATGAAATAACAAAAAGTTCAAAATCATCCACGGATCGAAATAAAAAAACACGTGCCATGAAGCAGGAAGGGACAGACATGGACCCAAAAAACATGCAAGCAAAAAAAACAGTGGATCCGATTAAAAAAAGACCATAAATAATACTATTACTGACCAAGGGAGCATATCAAAAGCACAACCCTGAATCGAGGATGTTTGATGTCTAAAGGGGTCCAAAAGCCCCACAGAATGGTACTTATCCCTAGTAAAGTAGAACCATGGTATTTGTCATGTTGGGGTACTGATCAAAAGTAGCGAAGACTCACGGTGTTCCACACATGATGCTACTACTCAAGTATTGTACGCCGTACAGGTAACGCAGACCTATGGTGGTCTCACACAATGGCGCCACCCATAGCCAACGCAAACCGATGGGGTTCCTCACTTAGGTGTACTAATCACGGGCGCCGGTATTCCCGTGGTTTTCCTCACACAGTGGGAACTAATCACAGGCAACGCAGACCCACGGTGTCGCTCATATAGTGGTACTAATCACAGGCAACCCCCAGACCCGTGGTGTTGCTCACATGGGTATGACTCACGGGTACTGGAAACCCACAGTGACTCTCTCTCTCTCTCTCTCTCTCTGCTGCTACTAAGCACAAACCTGTTGTGTACCTAACTTACTGGTACTACTCGCAAGAAAAGGCACCCCAGGGTTTTACCCGCGTGATGGTACCAATCAAATGTAGTGTCATGGTTCTCATATAATCATCCCTTGGTCGCCCCTTTTCGTCGCCTCTGACGACAGGCAGGGGATATCGTCTGCGTCCCCCACCCACAGGGGGTAGAGAGAGAGAAAAAAGAAGAAAGACGGGATTCGTCACTTCGAGAAATGAAGAAACGGACGAAAAAGGCAAGGGCCTCGAAGGGCGTGAAAATGAATGACTCCCTAAAACTCGAATGCTCTAATACCGTTGGGGTCTGAATAGAACAAGAGTTGACCAAGGGAGGTCGGCCAGAATAGACGAACATGAGGAGCCTGACACAAGTAAGTGGAAGGAATGCCAAGACTGTGCTAAGGGCCCCGTGGTCGCCAACAGACGCTCCCAATTTGAGAGCCCCTTGGGCCCCTTTTAGTCGCCTCTTACGATGATGCTGATTGATGATTGTTGTTTAAAGGGGCCTAACATCTAGGTCATCGGTCCCTAATGGTACGAAATGAGACGAAATGGAATGACATATTAAAAGTCTAAAATTCTCCACTGAGCAGAATTCAAAAACGTGAGAACGAAGAATGAATGGATGGATATGAATTTAAAACAATCAGTCGTTGCGACTCGCAATGTCTCACATTCACATAAACAGACGTGACAATATCATATTACTGACCAAGGGACTACTGCTATAGCATAACACGGAATCGATTATGCGTGCAGTCAAAAGGGGGTCCTAAACCGCAGTTATCGGCCCCTCATAACGGTACTGATCGCTATCAAAATAGAACCATGGTATTTGTTCTGTTGCGGTACTAATCAAAAGTAGCAGAGACTTGCGGCATTCCACACATTATTGTACTACTCAGAGCTTATGAAATTCGACATATAATACAGACCTATGTTTTTCTCACTTTGCGGCGCCATTTACAGGCAACGCAAACCTATGGTGTTCATCACAGAAGAGTACTAACCACAGGGACCTCTCCCTATCCCGTGGTGTTCCTCATATAGTGGGTACTAATCATAGGCATGGCAGAACCATGGTAGCTATCATCCCATGGTCCTGCTCATATGGTAGTACTAATCACAGGTACTGCAAAAGCCGACCGCGCGGTGCTCCTGTGTGCTACTAATCACAAACCAATTTCGTACCTAATGTAGTGGTACTACGCACAAGTAAAAGCAACCCTTGGTGTTCTCCGCGTGGTGGTACTAATCACAAGTAGTTTCATGGTTCTAATACAATCAACCCTTGGTCGCCCCTTTTAGTCGCCTCTCACGACAGGCAGGGGATACCGTGGGTGTATTATTCGTCAGCCTCCCCCACCCACAGGGGGTGTGTGTTTGGTCCGCGAGAGGTATTTTATTTCCCTCAAGTCCGCCGGCAAGCCGGTTAGGACCCCCCTATCCGCTACCTGGGACGCGCCACGTGGGAGTATCACCTCTCCCCCCTGCTACGCCTAGGCGTAGCAGGTTCGTGGTCTGTTATAAGGGGTCCGGCCTTCGAGAACACTCATTCACATGACGTGGAAGTTGAACAATACACAGCCGAATTTTAGCCAGTTCAAAGAGTGCTGGGTACACTTGACCGCCGTTCAGACCACCACTGAAGTGGACTTCCATGCGTCTGTATTAGGGGTCCCTGCAAATATTTATCCACTTCCACTATGGCAGCAGCTCTGGAGTGTTGATTACTCTGCAACCTGGAAACCACCTCATCGAATTCAACTCAGAGACAAGAAGTAGATTCGGCGATTGAAACTGGGTTTTCTGCAGTGGTGGTGGATGTATCCGACAGGTATCTCGCACAGTACCCGATAAGGTTTTGCTTTGCTTTCTCAGCAGAGTTTTTGTCAGAAAATCAATGTAGGCCTAATTTGAACCGGGGGTCCAATAACGTTGCTTCTGCGAAAATGGTATTTTCATCTATATTGCGAAATCGCCGATTGAGCTCCTCCACTAGCTTCACGGCCATCTGTTTCACATCACCTCGAATTTTAGAGTTATTGGCAAATCTGCAACACCATCTTTTCAACGACCGACTGAGGAGTATAACTTTCGACGCAGTGACCAGTCTTTCACTGCTCATTTCCTCAGGACAATCTTTGAAAACTTTCAACACTTCCCAGGCTTGCGTTATGCTTGCAGTGTCATCTGTGGTCAAATTTGGAAGATCAGGGTAATTTATATACCACGTTTCCATGGGCATTGAAATCGATTTGAGTACGCTTTCCGAACTCAGTACGTTACCTCTTTCCATGTGGAATTCAATTCGTATTCAGATTGATTTGAATACGATAGTCTTGACACTCGTAGTTGATGAGATCGCACGAGGCCGTACGAGAACACTCCGACGTGAAGCACTTGACAGCAACGGCCAACCCTAACCAAAGTAGTGTTAATAAAGATGATGATGCTTGTTGTTTAAAGGGGCCTAACATCGAGGTCATCGGCCTCTAATGGTACGAAATGAAATGACACCAAAAAGTTCAAAAAATCCACTGACCAAAATAAATAAAAATATCATGAAAAATGAGTGGATGGACATGAACCCAAAAACACAAAAACAAACGAACAAAAAACAGTGGATCCGACTCAAAAACGGTCATAAATAATAGTATTACTGACCAAGGGACCACTTATAAAGCACAGTCCTGAATCGATTATGCTTGATGTCTAAAAGGGGTCCAAAAACCAGGTCTAAGGCCCCTCAGTATGGTACATGTCGCGAGTACAGTAGAACCATGATATTTCTCGAGCTGCGGTACTAATCAAAGGTAGCGTAAACTCACGGTGTTCCAAACATTATGGTACTACTCACAAGTGTTGTACGTCGTAAAGGTAACGCAGACCTATGGTGTACCTAGGTGTAGTAATCACGGGCGCCGGCATTCCCGCGGTGTTCCTCACATAGTGGGTACTAATCACTGGCAACGCAGACCCACGGTGTCGCTCATATAGTGGTACAACTCACAGGCAACGGCCAGACCCGTGGTGTTGCTCACATGGGTACGACTCACGGGTACTGGAAACCCACACTGAACCCCGCTTGAGTGCTACGAATCACAAAACTATTTCGTACCTAACAGAGTGGTACTACTCGCAAGTAAAGGCGACCCATGGTGTTCCCTGCGTGATGGTACGAATCAAAAGTGGTTTCATGGTTCTAATTCAATCATCCCTTGGTCGCCCCTTTTAGTCCCCTCTCACGACAGGCAGGGGATACCGTGGGTGTATTATTCGTCTGCCTCCCCCACCCACAGGGGGTGTGTGTTTGGTCCGCGAGAGGTATTTTATTTCCCTCAAGTCCGCCGGCAAGCCGGTTAGGACTGTAAATAAAGAAGTCCTCGTGCATTCTTATCAAAGGGATTTAAATTCCGTGATACAAACTTGTTTTAAGTACAGCCCGTACAATGGAAGTTTCAAAAGCTGAGGTATTGTGCCTAATAGTGTATCAGTTTTTTTTTTAAAGTTTAATCCATTCATTTGGTAGATGGGAGAATGAACGATTGGCGCGATAGAGGAAAACGGTGTTCTTCCTGCAGCAGTTGCAAGCGCGGAATATGATTTTCCTTCAGTCTAAGCTAAACAAAAAGAAGCATATGAAGAGAAGGTACTGGATTTAAAAAAAGGAGTAAGGAGTGGTGGGAGCGTATAGCGCAGCGTTACTTCACAGAAGGTGAATAGTCAGAACCCTGCAGGATGAGTTCTTCGACATTGTACCGGGCGGTACACCTCCACGCCGCTAATGCAAACATTGCGCCAGTTGAAACTCCTCTACTGGAGAAAGCCTGAACTTTAACAACCACATTAATTCTAGGGTTTCTCAGAAGATGTCTCTACTGTAAATTTTGAAGTGCTCTGAACTATGTCGATTTCGATTTGTTTTTGTTTTCCCTGTAGTAAGAAGTGTGAACATTCTCTTCTAGATGGCACTACTTAAGAACTACAATTGTGCACCGTAGTGCGAAGTGAAGGAACTTTTTTTTGAAGAAATTTGGTTCATAAGTTTGTTCTTTGTTAAATTTCTTTCAGTCATTGTTTGGGTTGGCAGTATAACCCTTCTCTTTCCGCCAGTTTTGAATTTGACCAATGAGGAATTTCTGTAATTAATTTTCCACCAATAAGGTGTTTCTTCTTCGTCTGGTGTATTAGTTTTTGCTGTTACCCAATAAAATTTTGTGGGCGGGTTGTAATCATTCATGAAACGTCTCGAATTTTCCACGAGGGTATATAAACTGCTGATTTTTAGGTCTCGGGGCCACTTCAGTAACATCTCTCCTAGTGTGATTATGTAGCAGGGGGCGAGAAGCGCCTCTTTCTTCGGGCAGCAGTTCATCCACAAGCTAATGGCCGTTTAATAACTTTATTTCTTGCTAGCTCAGCAGTTTAACCCTCGAGGCAGGTTCGAAACTTTTCTCATGTAACCTATCCTTAAAATGTAATAGACATTTGGTAAAATTTTGGCTTTTTAACTACAAATTGGGATAGAGTGTGCCTAACCCTCTCGAGCTCCCACTCCTATTGTTTTGAGGTGACTTTGTTTTCACAACCGTTTCTTCCTTTCTGAATGTAATAAAGCCTTCTTATACAAGTCACCTCTTTAGTATGGGATTAGCCCTTGTGTATGCGGCCTAGTGCCAAATGGGTTTTAAAAATGTATTAGGAGTGCAAGTTTGGTGTGGCCTTTGAATAGGCTTGATCTTTGAGAGCGGGTTTGCTCTTTCTTAAAAGTGGATTTTGTGTGTGCCTCGAGGAGGCTTTACTGGGTAATTGGGAGCAAGTGCTCCTTGGCATGATTGGGGTTTTCTGCCCCTTTGTTGTACCTTGTATATAGGTAAAGTTGGGCTTATAGCTCAAGGATTGTGAGTCTGGGGCTCGAAGCCCAAATCCAGTAACAAACTGTAATTGTACTTTCTTAATTTGTTGATCTGCTACTTGGTACCTGTTATATTCTGTTATTTATTTATCTTGAAAAGAAAATATAACCTTTGTTAAATTTTTAAATTAACTTTAATTTCGTAAGTTGAGACCTATTCCACCCAGCACCTTCTTTCACCTCTGCTGTTCCATAGATACCTCGGAACAGACATATAAGTTCATATGTCTGCGTCTTGAACCACACCTCAAATCTAACAAGTTTTTTTTGTGCGCAAACTAATGTCTGTCGAGAAAAAGTTGCAATTGCTTTCTACAAACTAGCTTCATGTGCTGAATATAGAGTTGTTGCAAATCAGTTTGGTACATATAAGTGCATGGTACATAAATGTTTGTATCAATTTTGTGAAGCCCTGTGTGCTGAATTCAGGAGTGACTATTTAACTGTACCTGATGATGTAGAGGCACAAGAGATCGATGATGGGTTTGAGGGTATGTGTGGCATACCTACTGTCATTGGTGCAATTGATGGTACCCATATCCCAGTCTTGCCACCAACGGTTGGGTACAGAGATTTCATAAATTGTAAAGGTTGGCCTCCATATAATATGATGGCAGTTGTGGACCATTTATATAGGTAATTTAACTTCGTTACTTATTTTTAATGTAATGATGAAATTTTTTCTTTCGAAAAGATTAGGTATACATTGATATGATATTCTCAACGAACCTACTACACTGGCGGAGCAAGGGGAGGGGTGATACTCCCACGTGGCGCGTGCCAGGTGGCGGATAGGGGGGGTCTTAACCGGATTGCCGGCGGACTTAAGGGAAATAAAATACCTCTCGCGGACCAAACACACAACCCTCATCCACGGTATCCCCTACCTGTCGTAAGAGGCGATTAAATGGGGCGTCCACTGAAGTGGACTTCCATGCCTCTGTAGTAGGGGTTCCTGCAAATATTTAATCCACTTCCACTAAGGCAGCAGCTCTGGAATGTTGATTACTCTGCAGCCTGGAAACCACCTCATCGAATTCAACTCAGAGACAAGATCGCGAACCTGCTACGCAGGCGTAGCAGGGGCAGAGGTGATACTCCCACGTGGCGCGTCCCAGGTGACGGATAGGGTGGTCCTAACCGGCTTGCCGGTGGACGTGAGGGAAATAAACTACCTCTTGCGGACCAAGCACACACCCCCTGTGGGTGGGGGAGGCAGACGAATAATACACCCACGGTATCCCCTGCCTGTCGTGAGAGGCGACTAAAAGGGGCGACCAAGGGATGATTTAATAGGACGATGAGAGTACTTGTGATATTCACCACCACGCGGGGAACACCATGGGTCTCTTTTACTTGCGCGTAGTACCACTCTCTTAGGTATCAAATAGGTTTGTGATTAGTAGCAAACGTGAGCGCGACGGCTCCTACAGAACCTGTGTCGTACCCCTATATGCGCAACACCATGGGATTAGCGACACCATGGTGCCTTTGTATGCTTCGCACCCACTATGCGAGGAACACCACCGGATTGTAACGGGTCCCTGTGGTTAGTCCACTTATGTGAGGAACGACAAAGGTTTGCGTTGCTTGTCAATAGCGCCCCAGTGTCCGTAACATCATAAGTCTGTGTTACATGTGCGAATTTTATTACCTGTGAGTAGCACCATAACGTGTGGAATACCGCGAGTCTACGCTTCTTTTGATTAGTACCGCAACATGATAAATAGCATGGTTCTATTTTCCTAGCGATAAGTACCATTTTGATGGGCAGACGACCTGGATTTTGGACCCGTTTCGACTACAAGCATTATCGATTCAGTATTATGCATTAGACGCAATCCCTTGGTCAGTAATACTATTATTTAACGCTAGTTTCCGGGAATGTGGGGTATTGCGGGTCGGATCCACTGATTGTTTTAACTTCATATCCATCCACTCGTTCTTCGACCCCCTGTTTTCGAATCTGGTCAGTGGAGGTTTCTAGATTTTAAATGGTCATAACATTTCGTCTCATTTCGTAGCATTAGGGGCCGATGACCTCGATGTAAGGCCCCTTCAAACCACAAGCATCATCATCATCGCATATGATATTCTCAACTGATGATGATGATGATGCTTGTTGTTTAAAGGGGCCTAACATCGAAGGTCATCGGCCCCTAATGGAACGAGGTAAACGACATGAGAGATGATGTTAAAATTTTTAAACATATCCACTGACTAAAGTTTAAAAAATGATGATGGAGAAAAATGAGGGTGAGAGTAAAACAATCAGTGGATCTAATACGCAATGCCTAATTTTCTAATAAAATAAGAGAATATACAGGAAAACAAAAGAATAAGGCATTGCCTGGTAGTACATAATTTACGAGAGACGTTAAAATAACACATTAAAATACGAAACACAAACTAAAATGAAGTCAATGGGATAAAAGCGAAAGTGACACAAAACACACTAGGACAAAGGACAGCATCACACAAGATAAAACAGTCCACTATCCCTCATAAAGCGGACGACGAGGTCTGCTGACTGCTCGTCATCACGCAAGATAAGGGAGATAGTACTCGGAAGGTTAAGATTACGGCGCAAATCGAACAGGTCCACACACTCCGTAAGGATGTGCACCACGGTAAGATGGTCGCCGCAGGTACACACCGGAGGGGGTTCTCCTTTCAAAAGATGCGAGTGAGTCAAGATACCGTGGCCGATCCGAAGACGACATAATACCACGGCTTCCCTCCGCGAAGAACGAAGGGAAGTCCTCCATACCTTCGTTGTTCCTTTTATCGCTCTCAGCTTATTGGGAAGTGCAATGGCCTGCCACTCCATCTCCCAATGGGACATAACAAGATGTCGCAGCTGGGAGCGAATATCACTTGCTGGAACCTTGAAAGGCAACGGGGGCAGTGTAACCGCCTCCTTGGCAGCCTGACCTACTAACTCGTTTCCCTCTATGCCCATGTGGCTTGGGAGCCACAGAAACGTGATTCTGGTGCCAGCACCCCAGGCCAGCAGGTCCTGGATCCGCTGCACCAGAGGGTGCCGAGGGAAACAGGTGTCTATAGACAGGAGCGAACTCAAGGAGTCAGTACACAGAAGGAAGTGGCGGCGCTTATTGTACAGTGCGTACCGCAGAGCCTCACAGATAGCATAGAGCTCTGCTGTGTACACACTACAGGTTGCCGGAAGAGCAAAAAGGAACCTATCATTACCAACAACGAACGCACAGCCCACCTTCGTATCTGTCCTTGAACCATCCGTGTAGACGACGACTGAACCTGGATAGCGGCCAACAACGGACAGGAAGAGCCTCCGATAAATCGAAGGGTCCATGTTTTCCTTTGGGCCAGTGTGCAGATCCAGGATTATTTCAGGTCGTCGTACGACCCACGGAGGTACCCCACTTGGTTGTCTGACAAGGCAAGGAACCGAAGGTACGTCAAACAATTCGGAAATGCTATCCAAGCGTATCCCAACCGGCCGCGTCGCTCGAGGACGAGCAGCGTACAGCAAACGGTTGCCATTGTTGAAGACGCAGGGATAGCTCGGATGAAGTGGCATCTGTCGCAAATTTGCAGCATACGAAAAAAGCATTTACTGGCGCCTCAGGTATAAAGGCGGCACACCAGACTCAGCGAGCAGGCTAGCGATGGGGCTAGTACGAAAAGCTCCCGTCGCCAACCTAACCCCGCTGTGGTGGATACTGTTCAGCTTCGCAAGAACGCTTGGTCTTGCGGAGCCATATGCTGCACTGCCGTAGTCTAACCGAGATAAAATGTGTGACCGATAGAATCGCAGGAGCACCACGCGGTCAGCTCCCCAATTAGTGCTGCTAAGAAACATCAAGAGGTTAAGCCTCTTGGTGCATTGCACTTTTAGCTCCCGCACGTGTGGCTCCCACGATAATTTACTGTCAAAAAGGAGCCCAAGAAATCGGTAGGTGTCAACAACTGGAAGAACGACATTACCTAGATAAAGCTCAGGATGAGGGTGAAGTGTACGTTGACGACAAAAGTGGACAACGGAGGTCTTTGCGGCAGAAAACCGAAAGCCATGTTCTAAGGTCCACTTCTCCACCCTCCTAATAGCTTGCTGTAACTGTCGCTCTGCGACTGCCATACTGCACGAGCTATAGTGCAGAGCAAAATCATCCACATATAGGGACGGTATTACGGCTGGACCAGCAGCAGCGACAATACCGTTTATGGCAATCGCGAACAGAGTGACACTAAGAACCGATCCCTGTGGGACTCCATTTTCTTGAACGTGGTATTGCGAATATGTCCTCCCTACTCGGACACGGAATAGACGGAGGGACAAAAAATTCGCAATAAATACCGGCAAGTTACCTCGGAATCTCCATTGATGCAGGACTGAAAGGATGCCATATCGCCAGGTGGTGTCGTAGGCCTTCTCCAAGTCAAAGAAGACAGCTACCAAGTGCTGTTTGCGGAGAAACGCATCCTGGATAGAGCTCTCCAGGCGTACCAAGTGGTCTGTGACCACCACAATAATGCCCGCAAACACACACCCATTCATATCGCGGGGCAAAGACGTATATCAGTCAGTCGCGATTACAAGGCACTTGAAACAGCCACAAGATAAACATAAAATAAAAGCGAAAACACATCTCACATTGACTGAGGTTGAAGCTGATCAATTAAAAATCAGAATATGAATACTGGCAGAGTTTAAACCTGATAAAAACCCATCGATAATTTAAAAATACTACTCCGAGTAGAGGCGACTCCATCTTTCAGTCTGTCCTTCAGGTCATAACAACAACAACAAAGACGTCAAGTCAAGGAGATAAAAGACTCGCGGAAGGAAGGACCATCCGTTTACAAAGCAGGGGCGCTGCCCTCTGCGGTACAGTTTGGGAAATAGTTAATAGCCAGTTTAGTGAAGTCAAACGAGAGCTAATGCAAGCTCTTACCAATCACAGATAAACCTACATGTTATGAACATGCTAAACGAGCATGTTTCAACATTAAATTTCATGTACAGTACGGTAATTATTTAGCTTGCTCTAATTTATTTGTAAATATCTCCCCTTCATTACAATATAAGAATTTGAGATATGAAGTATTGTATCTCCTCCTTTAATGAAGCTAGGTTATTAACATTATGTACTCCTTCTTCCTTAAATCAGTTTATTCCATAAAACAGTTTAAAAGTTATTGTACATCATACATTTAATTTATGAACTGCATCATATCAACTAAGAGCCTGAAATCTCATAAAGTTATGGAAGAATGTTCATTTTATTAAGCATACTTCCTCACCAGTCACTGAAAATAAAAATTGTGTACAATTCCTCTGTACAACTCCACGACTCATTCAAATTAATTGAGATAAAGATGTAAGCTATGCATGCACGTACAAATGTAAATAATAAAGGACATCTTTCAAAAAAAAAAAAGTATTAACACGCACTTATGCACAGCACAACACTAATATATGGAATGAGTGGAAGAGCGATCGTACTTTATGGTTTAAAGTATAAATAAAAAGGACATCTTAAAAAAACAAAGAAAATAAATATTATCACACTCTTAGGCACTGCACAACACCAATGTATGAAAAGAGTGGTAAATCCATACAGTTCATGGTTTAAAATATAAATAAAAAGGACAACTTGCAAAAAACAAAGAAAATAAATATTATCACACACTTACGCACTACACAACACACAATTATGGAAAGAGTGGACGATACATAGTGTTTATGGAATCCTACTTGGTCTTTTTGTCTTTACATCGCTATTATCTGATTCTTCGTCAGCTTCAGTTTGGGGTAGTCTGGATGATGTGGACTGCTGAGGTGATGGACTTGAAAATTGTTGCTGGTATGGAATGACTGATTGTGGAAGAATATGATGATGATGATGATGATGATGCTTGTTGTTTAAAGGGGCCTAACATTGAGGTCATCGGCCCCTAATGGTACGAAATGAAACGACAAAGTAAAAGTTCAAAATCATCCACTGACCAAAATAAAAAATGTCATGAAGAATGAATGAATGAATGAACATGAATTTAAAACAATCAGTGGATCCGACTCAAGAAACTATCATAGTTAATAGTATTACTGACCAAGGGACCACTTCCAAAGCACAATCCTGAATCGAGGACGCTTGGTGTCTAAATGGGTCCAAAATACAGGTCAAAGGCCCCTCAGAATGATACTTATCGCTAGTAATGTAGAACCATGGTATCTGCCCTGTTGCGGTACTAATCAAAAGTAGCAGAGACTTGCGGTTTTCCACACATTATTGTACTACTCAGAGCTTATGAAATTCGACGTATAATACAGACCTATGTTTTTCCCACTTTGCGGCGCCATTTACAGGCAACGCAAACCTATGGTGTTCATCATATAAGAGTACTAACCACAGGGACCTTCCCCTATCTCGTGGTATTCCTCATATAGTGGGTACTAATCATAGGCAAGGCAGAACCATGGTAGCAATCATCCCATGGTCCTTCTCATATGGTGGTACTAATCACAGGTACTGCAAAAGCCGACCGCACGGTGCTCCTGTGTGCTACTAATCAGAAACCTATTTCGTACGTAATATAGTGGTACGACGCACAAGTAAAGGCGACCCTTGGCGTTCTCCGCGTGGTGGTACTAATGACATGTAGTTTCATGGTTCGAATGCAATCATCCCTTGGTCGCCCCTTTTAGTCGCCTCTCACGACAGGCAGGGGATACCGTGGGTGTATTATTCGTCTGCCTCCCCCACCCACAGGGGGTGTGTGTTTGGTCCGCGAGAGGTATTTTATTTCACTCAAGTGCGCCTCTACGCGCACGGCCAACTCGCCCGGTATTCCATATAATTGTATGTAGGTCCTCCGATCTTCTCCTACCGGCAGCTTCCTCTGCTTCTTGCTGTTCTCTGAAGAACTCGTTCATGAGCTGCCTCTGCCGTTCCATGAATTCCCCCAAACCAACTCCTGGGGACTGTTTCCTCTTCTTATATAACTGTCTACCTGAAGCACTTGATCCACTTGTACTCTCTCCAGCAACAGTTCCAGTAGATGACTGGCTCCCTGTCGGTGAATGAAGGAAGTTACTCAGGTCTGTTGTGGTTACATCGGGGGCGATGTCCACCTCAGGTTCGCTAACAATTACCCCTCCCTGTTGTTGTTGTTGTTGTTGTTGGTGCTGCTGTGTAGGGATTCCAACAGTATCAAACCCTTCAACTGAAGTTGGTCTACTTCCTAGCATTTCATCAAGATCAAAATATTCACACTCTTTTCCGTCCGATCCCCTCGTACCGTTCTCTTTTCTGCAAGTATTCTACGCAGACTTCAGACTCTTCCACTTATTCTTAATCTGTTCAGCATTCTCAATTACATAACCTCGCTTTCCCATTTCCTGCTTAACTAATTTATATTTCAGCATTTTTGTATCGCTTTCCATCGAAGAACTTATGTATTTCCTTCTCTCGTATTATTTCTAATAACGTTATACACTCCTCCAGCGTCCACAGATTTCTACTTACTACACATGTTAAATTTGTCAACTAAACCAAGAAATAAACACGAACGAAATCACAGGAAACACACGATAAACAAAGTACAATCGAGCATTCGCAGCATTTTCGAATCGATTTCAATACGTTCCGCGTTTCCATGATACTATTACCGTACTTAGTACGATTCGATCCTACTTTCTAACAGGATCGACTTTGAGACTCAATACGAACTGAGTCCCCGTTTCCATGAGGTATTGGATACGGAAAGCGTATTCAAATCGATTTGAATTCCCCATGGAAACGTGGTAATTATAACCGATATAGGGAATTCCTGACATCAACTATTCTTTGTAGGATATCAAAGGTTGAATTCCACCTTGTGATAGTATCCTTATTGAGCTTCATGCTAGCCTGCGAACTACTTTTAAAAAATTCAACAATTTTTTTTTCGCTTTGGTCCGAATGGGTTCGAGGTACTGCAACCAATTCTGAACTATCAAATTTAGGGTATGTGCTAAACAGGGGATGTGTTTCCAGGCTGTGAGTCGTATTGCTGCCACAATATTAGGAGCATTGTCAGTAACATCACACACGACTCTTTCTTCAATGCCCCATTCCAAAGTAAGACGTCGCAGTTCTTCGGCTAGGTTTTCTGAAGTGTGTCTTTCGTCGTACTTAAAGCACAGGAGGGAGGATTCCAGCTTCAAGTCTTTAATATAGTGTGCTGTCACTGACAAGTAGCTCTCATTTTTAACTGAAGTCCACCCAACCATCGTCAATACAACCGCTTCTGCAGACTGAATTTTGGTTTTCACCACTTCCTTAGTCATGGCGTATTGTTGTTGGAAATTGTCCTCCGCGCAGGCATTCTATAAGCCCCAATCAATTTACCCAGGAACTTTGGAAAATGTTTGCTCTCATCTATGCCAAAGAGCAAATAATCTTTCACTACAGTCTCCAGGAGTGCGAAATCTATCTCCTGGTTTCTTTTGTTAGACGGAGGCTTTGCAAAATACATTGATAGTGTTCCTTGATTCTGGGGACGGATTGCTGTTGTTGAAATGGCACCGTTATCCCGTGGCACTGACTGCTGTTCGGTGCTGGCAGTTGATGTTGCTGGGTGTGGATCATCCTGGTTATCTTCCGGAGAAATACCGAGAGGTGCTGTACTAGGAGGCACTAAACGCCTGGCAGATAAATACACTGTTTGGTGCATCATGCGAACATGACGAGCAAGATTAATGTATTTCCTCCTTTGTACGAAATTTGCTTCGAACAAAAGTTACACTTAGATTTCCCATCACCTAAATCGGCGAAGAAACCCCAAATTTCTTCCGCGATCGCGAGTTGCTAGCCATTGTATGACAGTGAAGTGATACACAAATTGCTTTCGGAATACAAGAAAGAGGGATTTTACCTCAAATGGTACCAATAGCCCAACATGCAATTTACATTTTGAATTTCAAGGATTATTATTCCTGACAAAAATAAAATCGAAAAGAAAATTAATGAAAGATTAATCAAGGTAGATAAATAGACATTTATGGCAGTGGTAATCATATTCATTCTATTTCGGATTGAATTTTAAGAGGAAAAAGTGTTATGTGATGAATAACGTTGCTAACCCTGGTGTTTTCTGCCAGAGTACAACTAAAAAAGGTATCACGTGGCAGATATAAAAAGTGTAGGATGCATCATGCGAATAAGACGAGCCTAGATTAAATGTAATCTTCGTTATATGAGACAGGCTCCCCTGTTTATCTTTTCCTTGTCCCTATCAACCATCATCTAGATGCCGTAAGCAGGTAAGCCATTTGGTCCATAATAGCATAGCTCTACCCTCTGTTGGTAATATCATTAAGTATTACGAAGTCGGTGCTGAACGACATACTCTACAGCTTCATCAGGCTTGATTACTTCATGAACTCAGTACTAAATTTGAACGATTCACAGTTAAGAGCGTGAATGAGTAAAGTAGTTCAAAGGAATGAACTGGCTCCACCCATCGCTACTATCAGTGAAGTTCTCGGTGATTTCCTCAGTAAGCCTCATGAGTTGGTGGACGCTTGAGTGCTTACTTCGGAAGCCAAACTTCATTATTAGTTTGTCTTCAGTGATAGTATTTACCTTGGTGAGCAGCAGGGATTTAAATAATTGAGAAAGAATGCATAGGAGGGAGGTTGGCCTGTAATTTTGTGGAAATGAGGCATCCGAAAGGGGTTTTGGGATCATGATGAACTTGGCCGTAGCCCCTGCGGGTGGGGGACGCAAATGAAGAATACACCCACGGTATCCCCTGCCTGTCGTACGAGGCGATTAAACGGGGCCTCAGGGGCTCTTAGTTTGGGAGAGTGGGTTGCGACCACGGGGCCTTTAGCTGAGTCCTGGCATTGCTTGCACTTACATGTGCCAGGCTTCTCACTTTCATCTCTCCTGCCCGACCTCCCTTCGTCAACTCTTGTTCTTTTCCCACCCCGATGGTATTAGAGCATTCGAGGCCTAGGGACTCTTTCATTTTCACGCCCTTCGTGGCCCTTGCCTTTCTTCGTCCGTTACTTCATTTTCCGAAGTGACGGATACCTTCCTTTTCTTCTTTTTTCTCTCTCTATCCCATGTGGGTGGGGGACGCAGACGAAAAATATACCAACGGTATCCCCTGCCTGTCGTAAGGGGCGACCAAGGGACGATTGAATTAGAACTTGAAACTCTAGTGATTAGTACCACCACGCTGGGAACACCATGTGTCGCCTTAACTCGCGAGTAGCACTACTATGTTAGGTACACAATGGGTTTGTGATTAGTGGGTTGTGGGTTCACTGTTGGTTTACAGTATCTGGGATTAGTACCACTGGGTATATGCTTAACACCACGGGCTTACGTTGCCTGTGATTATTACCCACTATGTGAGGAACACCACGGGAATGCTGGCGCCCGTGATTAGTACACCTATTTGAGGAACACCATGGGTTTGCGTTGCCGATGAGTGGGGCCATTATGTGAGAAACACCTTAGGTCTGCGTTACCTGTGCGACGTACAATACATGTGACTGTACCATAATGTGAGCAACACCGTGAGTCTACGGTACTTTTTGAGTAGTACCGCAACATGAGAGATACCATGGTTCCACTTTACTAGCGATTATTATGGGCCGTTGACCTAGATTTTGGACCCCTTTAGACAACAAGCATTATCGTTTCAAGATCGTGCTTTGCAAGCAGTTCCTTGCTCAGTAATACTATTGTTTTAAGACAGTTTCTGGGAAGGTGTGGCATCGCGGGTCGTATCTACTGATTGTTTTTATACTGTATATTCATTCTTCATCACGTCGTTTTTATTTGTAGTCAGTGGATCTATTTAGGAATTTTTTAAATTTCAGTAAATTATTATGAGTTGGATCCGCTGATTATTTTAAATTCATATTCAACCATTCATTCTTCATCGTCAAGTTTTGAATTCTGGTCAGTGGATCAATTTTTCTGCAAGCCTTCGGGCTGAGCAGTGGTCGCTTGGCAGGCCAAGGCCCTTCAAGGGCTGTAGTGCCATGGGGTTTGGTTTTTGGTTTTGGATCAATCTTTGCCTTTTAAATTGTTGTTACATTTCGTAGCATTAAGAGCCGATGATCTAGATATAAGGCCCTTTAAACAACCATCATCATCATCATCATCATCATCATCACCACCATCACGACCTTGGCCGTTTTCCAAAAGGTGGGGAAGTGGGCATATCGGAATGTGGCCTTAAAGAGCTTAGGGCCCGTATTCACCAACGCGAGTGAAAGCTTTTATCTCGGTTTAAAATTTTACCGGAGATTGAGTGCCCGGTAAAATGGGATATCTAAGATAATAGCATACCAAAATGGCAGCTCGTAGACGGCTGTAATATCTAATTGAAAGGGAAAATCACAGCGACGATGAATATGATCAAGATTATCCAGTTAGTAAGCGTCCTAGGTGGATAAAAGAACGAGCGGCATACTTCGAGGACTACGGCGAAACCGATTTTCAGACACATTTTAGGTTATCTTAGCTTCGACACTCTCAATCTTATCAAAGATTGAACATAACCTGGAATTCCCAACAAATAGGTAAGTCGAATTCTCTATTATAGCTTACATCGTGTACGGTACATGATTAGGAACGATTTGTTAATGAAGAACTAAGGAATGCTGAATATTTTTTGAGTGAAGTAAGTTGTACAATTTCTTAAGTGGTTATTGAACAAGTGACAGGCATACCGGTAACCAAGAAAGAACAGGTAGGTTAGGACTTCTTCTTGTATTTTTGTTAAAAAAAATTACATACTTGTCTTAAGTTAGTACTGTACAAACATACATATTTAGGTAACCACAATGTTTATCAATACATCCCATTTTTTATAATACAAAAACTGTATGGATTGTCTTTCTACCCTTTCAGGAATCAAGCTGCTTCACCCATAAAGCAGCTGCTGCTTACTTTAAGATATTACGCTACTGGGAGTGGGCAGCTCGGAGTGGCAGATTATGCTGGGGTGAGCCAGTCTAGGGCATCTCGAATTGCACAACGAGTCAGCGTAGCCATAGCAGCTTTACGACCCCGCTATATTAATCTTCCTCAAACACCTCAGTCTATAAACCGCACACAGATTCACTTTTACAATATCGCCAGGTTTCCGACGATGATAGGGACAATGGACTGTACTCACATTCGGATACGATCCCCTGGTGGTAATGAAGCAGAGCTCTTTCGAAACAGAAAGATGCACTTTAAATGTCCAAAGAATATGTAATACTAACACGGAATTTTCCAACATTGTAGCTGGATGGCCAGGCAGTAGTCATGGCAGCACTATTTTTAATAATTGTGTACAACGAGCCAGATTTGAGCAAGGTATCTACAGAGATTCCGTATTGTTGGTAGATGCAGGTTACCTCTGTAGACCATATTTAATGCCTCCACTGGACGCAATTCGAACACCGGAAGAGAATCTTTACAATGAATCACAAACAATAAGAACAAGAAATGTGATAGAAAGAACATTTGGCATATGGAAGCGAAGATTCTCAGTTCTTGCTTCGGGAATGTATGTAACATTAGATCGTGCATTTCCTGTGATAACTGCTAAAGCAGTTGTTCATAATATCTTGTGTCAAGCAGGAGAAGAGCTGCCTCCAGATGATCCACGTAGACAGCTACCTACACCGTGGGATGAACTCTTAGGAGAAAGGCAGATTGATGGACGAATGGATGAACAGACCGTCTTGTTAGACGAACAATAATTGATGACGATGATGATGCTTGTTGTTTTAACAGGCCTAACATCAAAGGTCATCGGCCCCTAATGGAACGAAATGAATGACATGAGACATGAAGTTAAAAAGTATCCACTGACTAGAGTTAAAAAAAGAATGGTGATGAAGAAAAATGAGGGTGAGATTAAAACACCCAGTGGATCTAATACGCAATGCCTTATGTTCTATTAAAATAAGAGTAATACAGGAAAACGAAGGAATAAGGCATTGCCCAGTAATACAGATATTAACACATAATTTACGTTAGACGTTAAAATAACACATTAAAATGACAACACAAACTAAAAATGAAGTCAATGAGATAAAAGCGCACTGACATAAACAACACCAGGAAAAAGGACATCATCACACACGATAAAACAGACCGCTATCCCTCATAAAGCGGATGACGAGGTCTGCTGACTGCTCGTCATCTCGCAAGATAAGGGAGATTGTACTCGGAAGGTTAAGACTACAGCGCAGATCGACCAGGTCCACACACTCGTAAGGACGTGTACCACGGTAAGATGGTCGCCGCAGATACACACCGGAGGGGGTTCTCCTTTCAGTAGATGGGAGTGCGTAAAGATACCGTGGCCGATCCGAAGGCGACATAATACCACGGCTTCCCTCCGCGAAGCCCGAAGGGAAGTCCTCCATACCTTCGTTGTTCCTTTTATCGCTCTCAGCTTATTGGGAAGTGGAATGGCCTGCCACTCCATCTCCCAATGAGACATGACTAGATGTCTCAGCTGAGAGCGAATATCACTTGCTGGAACCTTGAAAGGCAATGGGGGCAGTGTAACCGCCCCCTTGGCAGCCTGATCTGCTAACTCGTTTCCCTCTATGCCCATGTGGCTTGGGAGCCACAGAAACGTGATTCTGGTGCCAGCATCCCAACACCCGGCCAGCAGGTCCTGGATTAGCTGCACCAGAGGGTGCCGAGGGAAACGGGTATCTATAGACTGGAGCGAACTCAAGGAGTCAGTACACAGAAGAAAAGTGTCGACGCTCATTGTACAGTACGTACCGCAGAGCCTGACAGATAGCATAGAGCTCTGCTGTGTACACACTACAGGTTGCCGGAAGAGCAAAAAGGAACCTATCATTGTCAACAACGAACGCACAGCCCACCTTCGTATCTGTCCTTGAACCATCCGTGTAGACGACGACTGAACCTGGATAGCGGCCAACAACGGACAGGAAGAGCCTCCGATAAATCGAAGGGTCCGTGTTTTCCTTTGGGCCAGTGTGCAGATCCAGAATTATTTCAGGTCGTCGTACGACCCACGGAGGTACCCCACTTGGTTGTCTGACAAGGCAAGGAACCGAAGGTACGTCAAACAATTCGGAATTGCTATCCAAGCGTATCCCAACCGGCCGCGTCGCTCGAGGACGAGCAGCGTACAGCAAACGGTTGTCATTGTTGAACACGCAAGGATAGCTTGGATGAAGTGGCATCTGTCGCAAATTTGCAGCATATGTAAGTAGAAGTTGCCGGCGCCTCAGGTGTAAAGGCGGCACACCAGACTCAACGAGCAGGCTAGCAATGGGGCTTGTACGAAAAGCCCCCGTCGCCAACCTAACCCCGCTGTGGTGGATACTGTTCAGCTTCGCAAGAACGCTTGGTCTTGCGGAGCCATATGCTGCACTGCCGTAGTCTAACCGGGATAAAAAGTGTGCCCGATAGAATCGCAGGATGACCGTGCGGTCAGCTCCCCAAGAAGTGCTGCTAAGAAACTTAAGGATATTTAGCTTCCTAGTGCATTGCACTTTTAACTGCCGCACGTGTGGCTCCCACGATAATTTACTATCGGAAAGGAGCGCAAGAAATCGGTAAGTGTCAACAACTGGAAGAACGACGTTGTCTAAATAAAGCTCAGGATGGGGCTGAAGAGTACGTTGTCGACAAAAGTCTACAACAGAGGTCTTTGCGGCAGAAAACCGAAAGCCATGTTCTAAGGTCCACTGCTCCACCCTCCTAATAGCGTGTTGTAATTGTCGCTCTGCGACTGCCATATTACGCGAGCTATAGTGCAGAGCAAAATCGTCCACATATAGCGACGGTATAACTGCTGGACCAGCAGCAACAACAATACCGTTGATGCAATCGCGAACAGAGTGACACTAAGGACCGATCCCTGTGGGACTCCATTTTCTTGTACGTGGTATTGCGAATATGTCCTCCCTACTCGGACACGAAATAGACCGAGGGACAAGAAATTCGCAATAAACGCCGGCAAGTTACCTCGGAATCTCTACTGATGCAGGGCTGAAAGGATACCATATCGCCATGTGGTGTCATAAGACTTCTCTAAGTCAAAGAAAACAGCTACCAAGTGCTGTTTGCGGAGAAACGCATCCTGGATAGAGCTCCCCAGGCGTACCAAGTGGACAGTGGTGGATCGAGCGGCTCGAAATCCACATTGGTACTCGGACAAGAGTCCTTGTTTATCCAGACACCACACGAGTCGGCGATTAACCATCCTTTCAAACAGCTTACACAGGCAGTTTATAAGGCAAATCGGTCTGTAACTTCCTGCATACTTAGGATCTTTGTCACGCTTGAGGACAGGAATGACTATGCCCTCTCGCCACTGAGACGGAAAATCACCCTCCATCCAGATTCGGTTGATCACACGAAGGAGATATAGTAAACTATCATCACTAAGGTGTTTCAACATCTGGTTATGGATGTTGTCCGGTCCAGGAGACGTGTCCTTGCAAAGCGCTAAGGCGCTGCGGAGTTCCCACTCCGTAAAGGGCACGTTGTAGTCCTCTGAAGCTTGAGAGGCAAAACTAAGGTGAGAACGTTCCGCCTCCCGCTTCAGAGCGAGGAAATCAGGATGGTAATTCCCGGAGCCAGATACATCCGCGAAATGTCTAGCGAGATGGTCAGCAATCAGGAGGGGTTCAGTGACGATGTTGCCTGCAATGGAAATTCCCGGTACAGAAGATGATCCTTGGATACCCGAAATACGCCGAAGTTTAGTCCACACTTGAGATGGAGTGTGTGACGTCATAGACGACACATATCTCTTCCATGAAGCCTTCTTACTTTGTCGAATAAGAACCCGCGCCTAGCGCGGAATTTCTTAAATGTTACCAAGTTGGCCGCAGTAGGCTGCCTACGGTAACGTTTATGAGCACGACGGCGTTCTTTGATAGCTGCTGCTATTTCGTTCCACCAAGGAACGAGTTTTCGGCGAGGAGTCCCTGAGAAGAACGGAATGGACGCCTCAGCAGCAGCAAGAATAACTTGGGTGACATAAGTTATTTCCTCGCCGACGGTCCGCCTGATATCATCGTTAAAGACAGCTAGTGATGTGTACTTTGGCCAATCAGCATGTTGAAGAATCCATCGAGGGGGAGCCTCGACGGATTTTTGGTTCATCAAAGTAAGAATGATGGGAAAATGGTCACTGTCACAAAGATCGTCGTGTGTGTTCCACCGAAACAGCGGAACCAACGTTCGGCTGCATAGACTTACGTCTATGCGAGAATATATGCCGTAACGTACACTGAAGTGTGTTGGTTTAACTGTGTTCAAAATACATAAATCCAGGTCTGTTATTAATGTTTCTAGCTCTCTTCCCCGGGGGCAAGGCGTCTCAGAGCCCCAGATGGGGTGATGGGCGTTAAAATCTCGCAACAAGAGGAAGGGAGGTGGAAGCTGATCTAGAAGATCAGTGACATCATTAATGTTAAGAGGTAGCCCTGGCGGAAAATAGACATTACACACTGTTGTTATGACAGGCAGCGGAACGCGAACAGCTACAGCCTCCAGCGAGGTTCTTAGTGGCACCTCCTCGCTGTAGGTATCAGAACAGACAAAAATGCCAACGCCACCGGAAAGCCCGGTGAGCATAATGTCGTTCTTTCGAGTATAGTCGAAAATTTCGCAATACCGTATGATGATCTGGTCGGAAATTTGTTTCCTGAATACAGACTATACTCGCCGAATACTCGCTAATGAGCTGGCGCAACTCAGCAAGATGCCTATCATAACCGTTACAATTCCATTGTAACAGTGCCATATTGTAAGTGTGGACTTCTGAGGATTAGGATAGGAGCAACGGAATGCTACCTAACCTAACCAACACTCACATCCCCATCCGAAGATGGAGATTCGTGCTTCATGTGCAGCTCCTCGTCATCAGACGAGGTGATGCAGGCCTTCAACTTCTTCGACGTAGTCCGGGTGCGGGGTTTCTGCCCACGCGGAGAGCGCGCAGGTTTCCCCGAAGGAAGACCTGCTGACGCAGAATCAGGCCCTCCTGGTGGAGGGCGTGACACCCCATTTGTAGGAGATTTGGAAGAGCGCCTGTTAAGGGCGCTCTTCTTCCCCGCCGTCTAGACGGGCTGGGAGTGGAGTTCCCAGCCCTGGACGACGATGCCCCCTCCGCCGGCTTAGGCGCGGCTTTCGCCGACCTTGTAGGGGAAGGAGAACGTCTTCTACCCCTTCTGTGCCGGCGTAGGTCATCGTCAGATTCATCGTCAGTGTTAAGGACGAGATCACAGTGGAAAATCACTCCACGAACCAGATTCAAGGTTTTGTGCTCTTCCACTTTGACGGGGATGTCGCCAAAGTGGTCGCACTTAAGCAACCGATCTGCTTGGAGCGCAGTGCTCGTCTTTTAAAGCAAACCACCATTGCGCATTTTTTTCAGGTCCTCCAGTTCACCGTAGACACCTTCAATGTGGCGACTAAACAGAATCGATTTCACCAGCTTGAAGTCTTGCCCATCGGTCCCGGTAGCAACCAGGAACCTAGGGAAGCTGGAACCCAGTCTAAGTCGCTGCGCTTGTTCCCAAGGGGTTGCCCCCCTTAGGGAATCAAAAGTTAAAGACTTGGGTAGCGAACTACCCGAAGTGGCAGGCGGAAGTTGCTTCGACGCCATGCGCGAAATCATCCTCCCCGAATGCCACCCACTCCGATCAGCCGAACCAAGCAGCCAAGGCAATACCCACCTGGTCGTAGCACGTATTGCCCGGGGTCCGATGTTGAACGATGCCTAATACGGGATGACTGAGGCAATGAGCACTAGGACTCCCTTCCTCCAGTCACCCGCAATAGCATGTACCCCATAGCGTGTAGAGAGCACTAACAATAGGAAAAATAAATAAAAATAATTAATAATAATATGTCCTTCTGGCATTCGGCTATGCGGGGACCTGCGTTGTCAGGCGGATACTACTGCCCGGGTACATAACACTCCCACCCGCCGCGTCCTGGGTGGTTGCTGGCACGGGCTTTCGAGCGTAGTCGCACACATAGGAGCTCCATCAACGGGCAGCACGCACATCAAATTTTGAATGGTCTACATCTGACACTCGGAAAAAAAAAATAAAGAGGGGACCATGGCCACATGACCCTTTAAGTCGCCTTCTACGACAGGCAGGGATTACCTATGGATGTATTCAACCTCTCCCATCCACAGGAGGTATATCACATTATACCAAACCGCAACCCATGTCCGCGCCAAGGTCGCCCCTTTTTGTCGCCTCTTACGACAGGCAGGGGATACCGCGGGTGTGTTCTGCATGTGTGTCCCCCACCGCAGGGCGTAGTGTGTTTGGTACGCGAGAGGTATTTTATTTCCCTCAAGTCCGCCGGCAAGCCGGTTAGGACCCCACTATCCGCCACCTGGGATGCGCCACGTGGGAGTATCACCTCTCCCCCTGCTACGCCATCGTAGTAGGTTCGTGGCTAATCAAATGTAGCGTAAACTCACGGTGTTCCAAGCATTAAGGTACTACTCACAAGTATTGTACGTCGTAAACGTAACGCAGACCTATGGTGTTTCTCACTCAATGGTGCCACTCATAGCCAACGCAAACCGATGAGGTTCCTCACCTAGGTGTACTAATCACGGGCGCCGGTATTCCCGTGATGTTCCTCACATAGTGGGTACTAAGCACTGGCAACGCAGACCTACGGTGTCGCTCATATAGTGGTACAACTCATACGCAACGCCCAGACCCGTGGTGTTGCTCACATGGGTACGACTCACGGGTACTGGAAACCGACACTGAACCCCGCTTGAGTTCTACGAATCACAAAACTATTCAGTACCTAACAGAGTGGTACTACTCGAGTAAAAGCGACCCATGGTGTTCCGCGCGTGATGGTACTAATCAAAAGTAGTTTCATGGTTCTAATACAATCATCCCTTGGTCGCCCCTTTTAGTCGCCTCTCACAACAGGCTGGGGATACCGTGGGTGTATTATTCGCCGGCTCCCCCACCCACAGGTGGTGTGTGTTTTGTCCGCGAGAGGTATTTTATTTCTCTCAAGTCCGCCGGCAAGCCGGTTAGGACACCCCCTATCCGACACCTGGGACGCGCCACGTAGGAGTATCACCTCTCCCTCTGCTACGCCTGCGTAGCAGGTTCGTGGTTTAAAAGAAGAGTTGAGGAAGGGAGGGGGGGGGGGAGAGTTCGTGGTAATAACGAGAGCTTTGTCAAATGTACGATACAGATGTTTACACGCTGTCTGCGCGAAAGTATTTAAAATAATAAATACAGGGATATAATCAATGCCGTACATACTGGTACTATAAATATCTATAGTTCAGTTATTATGAGTTTCGACTTGACGTTTGAGCGCTGCCTTTTGGCGGAGGGTAAGTGAATTAATCAACAGCCAATCTTAGGGAGCCGATCGCTCCGAAAGAGCGCGTTAAACTCGAGTTCCGGTTAGCAGTGTTGTCGTCCTGTTGTTTACGGTAATCACGTGCTGTCAGCTGTGTGTTTTATTGAGCTCCGTTCTTTTCGCGGCCTTTGTGTGTCTTTGTCTTAGGCTGTTGTTCGTTTATATTTCGTAGCGTAGAGTTTATAAAAGTATTGTTTAGTGTTTTTAATAGTATAGCGCGTTATATTGTAGTGAATAGTGTGTAACAAGTGTTTTAGTTTATATAGTAGCTTAGTTTAATATTTCGTTCGGTAGTTATGTGTATGTATGTTCAGTCCGTCAGCGATTCCGCTGGTGGGATCCTCAACAGCTCTGCCATCAGCTGTTGTAGATGGCCTAGGCATCACTGAAGAGGCGTACTAGGGAAATGAGGAGTGAGGTAGTTTCCCGTTGCTTTCCTCCGGTAGTTATGTTGTAAGTTAATTTTAGGCCCGTGTGTGAATTTGATATTCTGTCATGTCGACGCCTACGTCTAAGGATGAAACTCCCAAGAGAAGATAGCCCTTCGGACGCGGTACTCCACTAAGGAGCCAGGCCCGGGAAATTGTTTGCAATGTTAGGGAGTATTTCGAAAAGGAGAAAGATAACGGCGCACCTCTCATGCTGTTGCGAAAGCAGTTCAGAGAACAGCTGATGCGACCAAAATCAACAGGAGCACAGTTATAAGCATAGGGAAGGAGAAGTACTCTGCCGAGGACCAGACAGCGGGGCTGTCCAAACTTGAAACTCCAGGGAAGAATAGGAAGAAGCCTAAATCTGTAACGGAATTAGACTCTTTTCAACAAGATGTGATTCACAGGCATATTTACGCCTATTACCGTAGGAAAGAAAAACCTACTCTTGAGAAATTGTGTCGTTCTCTTGAAAGCAGTGAACTTTTTAGTGGAAGCAAATCTCCTCTTAGAAAAGTAGTTAAAAATCTGGATTTTAGGTACAAGAAGTTTAACGGGCGAAGAGTGCTGATGGAGAGAAGCGATATTGTGATGTGGCGGTGTAGATTTCTGAGAGAGATTATTCACGAGAATTTTGATTCTATTGTATGGTTGGACGAAACTTGGGTTAATGCTTCTCATTCCCAGAGCAAAGGCTGGATAGATGATTTAGTAGAAGGCACTATGCCAGTACCTGTTGGGAAGGGGGGCAGTGTCATACTGATTCACGCCGGTACTTCGCAAGGTTTTGTGCCAAATTGCTTGTATGTGTTCCGATCTAAGAAAACCGGAGATTACCACGAAGAAATGAATAGTGGCACATTCCAGAAATGGTTTGAGGAAAGGCTGCTGAACAACTTGCTTGAAAAGAGCATTATAATGGACAATGCGCCCAACCACTCCGTCATTCTTGACAAAGCACCAACAATGGCGGCTAGAAAGAATGAGCTGATTAATTGGTTGAAGGAGCACGATATTTCGGTTCGCGATGACATGAGGAAGGGGGATCTCATGCAACTTGTGAAACAAAACAAGCCCCAGTGCCCAGTTTATGTGGTGGATGAAATAGCTAAGAGGCATGGCCATAAAGTAGTTCGCCTTCCAACATACCATTGTCACTTTAATGCGATAGAACTGATTTGGGCCCAAGTGAAGGATTATGTAGCTGAAAATAACCGACTCTTCACAGTTTCGGAAGTTGAAAGTCTTATTTTAGAAGCCGTAGGCCTTATAAGTGCGGAGGACTGGAGCAACGTTGTGAGACACAAGAACTCCGAGATGATTAAAGCTTGGGAGAAAGTCTCACAGACGATTATGTTGAAAACTGTATTACCTCTTTACGGTCAGGCGAGAGTGACACCTCAACAGACGATGACAATGCCGATAGTGACTCAGAAATGAGTGGTGTGTTCCCTTCGTAGGATTATTTCCTTCATTAGGGGAAATTGAATCTAACTGCAACGCGAGCTCTTCTACATAGTGAGTTGAAATTTAATTTAATTTTCTCATGTTTTATCTCTTCGAGCATTGATATATGTTTATCTTGTAGTCTTATCCTAAATGTGTTGTGTATTGTTGTTCATCTTACGTGAATTATGTATGTTGCTGCAAAGAATAATTGATTGTGGACATATTCCAGTTTATACATTTCCGTTCGTGTTGTGTATCGTAAATCAACTGTTTGTATTCGTAGCAGTTTGGCACCACAGTCTGACTGCCGGTTAACTGTCAAGTCGAAACTCATAAAAACGGAACTATATGAATGTTTGTTCTTTTTAGATTGCGGGCTTATATGAAAATGGGAATACATATGACAACGGAGACACAAACAGAAAATGGAGTTACCAGCATATTTCCAAGTGACATGAACTTTAAAGATTGATCAATCTCCTTTCTGCCTCATATGAAATTATCACATATTCACTTGATGGACTACTTCGTTTCCAGAAAATCCGAGATTGATGGAGCTCCAGTGAATTACAAGTCGTTATGTGATGCCGGATATAATTTATTTAATATAAGGTTCATTAAAATCATTAAGTGTGTGTTTGAGAGTGATAGGGTATTTGTACTGTCTTCTGTGAGATCAGAATTCACCAAAATCAAACAGTACACTGTTAAGTTGATACTACATCGCTGTGGTTCTGGCATTCTGGCAGCAAGTTGCGAGTGTGTAGCAGGTATTGGACCCAAAGCTTGTTGTCAGCATACTGCTGCCCTTTGTTATGGCCTTGAACACTTCAGCAAAACTGGTTTGACAAAATGTTCAGAAACACCAACTGACGTTTTACAAACATTTCACCAGCCTGCACGAAAAAGGAAAGTACACGGAAGTTCCGTAAAATTGTCAAATCTGCCCATAGCAACAGGTTTACGGTTATGTTTTGATCCAAGACCAGCCTCACGCAGAAACGAGGAAGGTTATGAGTCATATGTGAGACATTTAATTGAAAATTCAGGAATGAAACTGTCTTATTTGTCATCACTTCCCAAATCGAATGTTAACATCTTGCCTGTTGCACATGATCATTTTTATGGAACAAGCACGAACTCAAATTATTTGATGATGATGATGCTTGTTGCTTAAAGGGGCCTAACATCGATGTCATCGGTCCCTAATGGTATGAAATGAGACGGAATGGAATGACAAATTAAAAGGGCAAAATTCTCCACTCACCAGAATTAAAAACGTGAAGACGAAGAATTAATGGATGGATATGAATTTATAACAGTCAGTGGATGCGACCCGCAATGCCTTACATTCGCAGAAACTGACGTAAAACAATAGGATTACTGACCAAGGGACTGCTGCTATAGCATAACACAAACGATGGTGCTTGCAGTCTAAAGGGGGGTCCAAAATCCAAGTTATCGGCCCCTCATAACGGTACTTATCGCTAGGAAAGTAGAACCATATTATTTGTCATGTTGCGGTACGAATCAAAAGTAGCAGACTCGCGATAATCCACACATTATGGTACTACTCACAGGTTACGAAATTCGTCATATAATACAGACATATGGTTTTTCTCACATTGCGGCGCCATTTACAGGCAACGCAACCCTATGGTGTTCATCACATAAGAGTATTAACCACAGGGAACTGCACTATCCCGTGGTGTTCCTCATATAGTGGGTACTACTCATAGGTAAGGCAGAACCATGGTAGCTATCATCCCATGGTTCAGCTCATATGGTGGTACTAATCACAGGTACTCCAAAAGCCGACCGCACGGTGCTCCTGTGTGCTACTAATCACAAAGCTATTTGGTACCTAATATAGTGGTACTACGAGCAAGTAAAAGCGACCCTTGGTGTTCTCCGCGTGGTGGTACTAATCACAAGTAGTTTCATAGTTCCAAGACAATCATCCCTTTTAGTCGCCTCTTACGACAGGCAGGGGATATCATGGGTGAATTCTTCGTCTGCCTCCCCCACCCACAGGGGGTGTGTGTTTGGTCCGCGAGAGGTATTTTATTTCCCTCAAGTCCGCCGGCAAGCCGGCTAGGATCCCCCCTATCCGCCTCCTGGGACGCGCCACGCGGGAGTAACACCCCTTCCCCTGCTACGCAGGTTCGTGGACTCAAATTATTGATCTGAGTTAGTGTCTGTCTCTGAGGATTCCATAAAAGATATAGAAAGGGAAACAAGAGGGCAATCCAGATGTGCACTATGGTACAAGGAAAGGAAGTACAGGCTAACTGCAAGCTATTTTGATAGAATATGCCACACTAAATAAGCCAAAACTTTGGCCCATACATTAATTGCAGGTAGCCAATACCAAAGTAAATTTATAAAGTGGGGTTTGGTTAAGGAATGTCTGGCAAGGAGGAGGTATGAAGAAATTACACACCATAGTGTATCCAAATGTGGGTTGATTATTCATCGAATCAAGAACTATCTAGCAGCAAGTTGTGAGCGACTCATTGGGAATGACAGAGTGCTGGAACTGAAAGGGGTGCCAAGCCATGAATATGACAAAGTATCTGCCAGCATTGCACCTTATTTAATTGAGAACAAAGCTGGCATACATTTAAAGCAGTCACACAACTATTATTTTCAAGTCCAAGGACAGTTGTTTATCACTGATAGACAGTTCTGTAGTATTGCTATCCACACAGCTGTTGATATAGTAATAATAAACATTGATAGGAATGAGGAGTTTATTGAAGAAATGCTACCACAGCTTGAGAAATGTCACTATGAGTACTTTATTCCAGCTTTAATGGAGAACTAAATCCATGGGTCTTTGGTATAAATGAACAATTAAGATTGTTTTTATATCATGCTTCCAGCAACTGCTCATTTGTAACATTATATAGTCTACTGCCATGTTTTGCTTTAGTAGGTTTAATTTTATTGTAAATATATACATACTAGCTATCACATGATTGATCTCCTGAAACTACACAACATGTGAGATACAAAACTAATCCTACCTGACAGAGGAACTTTGCTTATGTGAAGCTTTCTTTGTAGAATTTTGTATGTTTTCCCTAAACCTATAGCCCTTTCAATGTGTATTCTTTTGGAAGCAATTCTCCTTGACATGGTATTTTCCATGGTGGAGAAATGCCTTTTTCCTTTCAAGAAGACTGGAATATCTACACGTAGTCCCTTTGAGCAAAGTAGTTTTTGAAATTGAAACCCTCGGTCAACCATTACTGAGTCACCTTCTTCCAGCAAGTCAATAATAATAGATTTTATGAACAACTGTCTGTCTGGAACTCATCCACCATACGCATTTGATATCAAACACACAAATCCTGATGGATTTATTGCAATCAGTACATTCACAGTGTTACAGTTTTTGTACGTAGAACGCTTAGGCTTCATGATTGGAATTTCAGTACAGTCTAAAATTACTCTTGTGTTAGGATATTGCTTCTTAAATTCCAGAGGGGAGTTTTCCCTCACAGTCTTCTGATGATGATGATGCTTGTTGTTTTAAGGGGCCAAACATCAAAGGTCATCGGCCCCTAATGGTACGAAATGAAAGAACAAAAATTGCAACGGCATCCACTGACCAAAATAAAAATAAAATATGGCATGAAGAATGAATGGATGGACAGGAACTCAACAAAACACAAAACAAACAAACAAACAAAAACCAGTGGATCGGACTCAATACAGATCGAAAATAACATTATTACCGACCAAGGAACCACTTATAAAGCACAATGATGCTTGGTGTCTAAAGGGGGTGCAAAATCCACGTCTAAGGCCCCACAGAATGGTACATGTCGCGAGTAAAATAGAACCATGGTATGTGTCATGTTGGGGTATTAATCAGAAGTAGCGAAGACTCACGGTGTTCCACAAAAGATGGTACTATTCACAAGTATTGCAATACGTACAAGTAACGCAGACCTATGGTGTGTCTCACACAATGGCCCAACTCAGAGTCAACGCAAACCGAGAAGGTTCCCCACCTAGGTGTACTAAACACGGGCGCCGGTATTCCCGTGGTGTTCCTCACATAGTGGGTGTACCGGGCGGTACACCTCCACGCCGCTAATTCAAAATTCGCGCCAGTTGAAACTCCTCTGGTGGAGGGAGTCTGAACTTTATCTAATGTATTAATTTTCAAGTTTCTCAGAAGATGTCACTACTTGGAAATTTTGAAGTTTCTGAACTGGGTCGTTTTTGATGTATTTTTGTTTTACCTGGTGGAAAAGCTTCGGACCCGCCCCGAGAGTTAAACTGCTGAGCTAGCAAGAAAAGAACTTATTAAACGGCCATTACCTTGTTGTCGAACTGCTGCCCGAAGAAAGAGGCGCTTCCCGCCCCCTGCTATGTACTTTACACACTGGAAGAAGTGTGAACTTTCTCTTCTAGAGGACACTACTGAAGAACTACAACATTGCACCCTAGTGCGAAGTGAAAGAACTGTTTTTGGAGAAATTTTTATTTCAAAAGTTTGTTTCTTGTTAAATTTCGTTCTGTTATTGTTTAAGTTGGCTGTATAACCCTTTCTTTCCCCTTGTTTTGAATTTAGCCAATCCCGAATTTCTTAATTAATTTATAACCAATCAGGTGTATCTTCCCCAAAGGGGATATATTGCTTAACCCTATCCAATAAAGTTTTTGATGATGATGATGCTTGTTGTTTTAAGGGGCCTAACATCGAAGGTCATCGGCCCCAGAATAAAGTTTTTGTGGGAGGGTGTTCTCATTCCTCAAACGCCTCGAACTTTCCGCGAGAGTATATAAACTGCTGATGTTAGGGTCTCCGGGCCACTTCAGTAGCATCTTTCAGTGTGTAAAGTACATAGCAGGGGCGGGAAGCGCCTCTTTCTTCGGGCAGCAGTTCAACAACAAGGTAATGGCCGTTTAATAACTTCTTTTCTTGCTAGCTCAGCAGTTTAACTCTCGGGGCGGGTCCGAAGCTTTTCCACCATGTAACTTTCCTCTAAAATGTAAAGACACTTAGTTTCAATTCTATCCTTTTAAACTAAAAATTTGGGATAGAGAGTGCTTAACCCTCTCGAGCTCCCACTCATATTGTTTTGAGGTGAACTTATTTTTCTCAACCGATTCTTCCTTAACGTAACATAAATTGTTTCTTTCTAAAGTCACCTCTTTAGTATGGGATTAGCCCTTGCATTAGCGGCCTAGAGCCAGATTAGGTTTTAAACAAATGTATTAGGAGTGCAGATCGCCTCCTCTCAAATTGGTATTTTAGAGGCCATGTAATTACCCTTTTCTCTCTTAATAGGCCTCAGTAGGTTGGGTATTTTACCCCTGTTTTCGTGTCCGTGCAGGACAACTTGAAAGTGGAGTTTGGTGTGGCCTTTGATAGGCTTAAGGTTTGAGAGCGAGTGGCTCTTTCTTGAAAATTGAGTGTTGTATGCCTCGAGGAGGCTTTACTGTGTAATTTTGGAGCAAGTGCTCCTGGGCATGAATGGGGTTTTCTGCCCCTCTGTTAAAACTTGTTTTGGGGTAAAGTTGGGCTAATTGCACAAGAATTGTGAGTTCGGGACTCGAAGCCCAAATCCTGTAAATACTGTAATTGTAATTTGTTACCTTGCTACTCTGTACCTGCCATTATTGTTATTTCTTGATTTTGCTAAGAAAATATAACCTTGTTAAATTTTATCTTAACTTTAATTTCGTATTTTGAGGCCCGTTCACCCCCGCACCTTCTTTCACCTCTGCTAATCCACCAAACAACGGTAACAGTGGGTACTAATCACAGGCAACGCAGACCCACGGTGCTGCTCATATAGTGGTACAACTCACAGGCTACGCCCAGACCCGCGGTGTTGCTCACATGGGTACGACGCACGAGTACTGGAATCCACCAGGCCAGGCTTTTACTGCTACTAATCACAAACCTATTTCGTACCGAATTTAGTGTACAGGCAACCTATGGTGTTCCCCGCGTGATGGTACGATTCAAAATTAGTTTCGTGGTTCTAATTCAGTCAGCCCTTGGTCGCCACTTTTAGTCGCCTCTTACGACAGGCAGGGGATACCGCGGGTGTATTCTACATGTGCGTCCCCCACCCGCAGGGGGTATGTGTTTGGTCCGCGAGAGGTATTTTATTTCCCTCAAGTCCGCCGGCAAGCCGGTTAGTACCCCCCTAACCGCCACCTGGGACGCGCCACGTGGGAGTATCACCTCTCCCCCTGCTACGCCTGCGTAGCAGGTTCGTGGACAGTCTTCTGAGCAACCCAAATGTTTAATTCATTGAACTGGCAGTACATAAAATTGATCGATGTATGTATGTATGTATGTATGTATGTATGTATGTACGTTCAGTCTTCAGCCCTACGGCTGGTTGGATCCTCAACAGCTCGATGATGATGAGCCTAACATCGAGGTCATCGGCCCCTAATGGTACGAATTGAAATAACAAAAAATCAGATTCATCCACTGACCAAAATGAAATAAAAAATGTCATGAAGAATGAATGGATGGACATGAACCCTACAAAAAAAAAAAAAACAGTGGATCAGACACAAAAAAAATTATAGTATTACTGACCAAGGGACCACTCATAAAGCACAATGATGCTTGATGTCAATAGGAGTGCAAAATCCACGACTAAGGCCCCACAGAATGGTGCATGTCGCGAGTGAAGTAAAACCATGGTATTTGTCATTTTGGGGTACTAATCAAAAGTAGCGAAGACTCACGGTGTTCCACGCAAGATGGTACTACTCACAAGTATTGTACTTCGTACAGGTAACGCACACCTATGGTGTATCGCACACAATGGCGCTACTTACAGCCAACGCAAACCGATGGGTTTCCTCACCTAGGTGTACTAGTCACGGGTGCCGGTCCCAAGGGCCCCGTGGTGTTCCTCACACAGTGAGTACTAATCACAGGCAACGCAGACCTACGGTGTCGCTCATATAGTGGTACAACTCACAGGCTACGCCCAGACCCGCGGTGTTGCCCACATGGGTACAACGCACGGGTACTGGAATCCACCAGGCCAGGCTTTTTACTGCAACTAATCACAAACCTATTTCGTACCGAATTTAGGGATACTACTCGCAAGTACATGCAACCCATGGTGTTCCCCGCATGATGGTACGAATCAAGAGTAGTTTCATGGTTCTAATTCAATCATCCCTTGGTCGCCCCTTGTAGTCGCCTCTTACGACAGGCAATGGATACCGCGGGTGTATTCTACATGTGCGTCCTCCACCCGCAGGGGGTAGTGTGTTTGGTCCGCGAGAGGTATTTTATTTCCCTCAAGTCCGCCGGCAAGCCGGTTAGGACCCCCGTATCCGCTACCTGGGATGCGCCACGTGGGAGTATCACCGCTTCCCCTGCTACGCCTGCGCAGCAGGTTCGTGGCCTCAACAGCTCTGCCATCAGCTGTCATAGATGGCCTAGGCATCACTGAAGAGGCCTCCTAGGGAAATGAAGAGTGAGGTAGTTTCCCGTTGCTTTCCTCGCTGAGCCAGAAGTTGCTATTACATATAGCTCTGCCAAGCCCACTGAAATGCATGCACCAACCGACCCTATGAGCAACATTTTCACACCATACTTAGCAGGGACTGGCTGCACAAGGAATGGCAATACTATAGAGCGTTCCAACCTTAAATTGCAGTACAGAGTGGATGGAGAGCGCTGTTGCGAAATCGACTCGTAAAGATCACGCTCGAGTGTGACTCAAACAGGGCGTCACAGTTCCACATTTTTCGTTTGTAATTTTAAGTTCATTCATTAATAAATTAATATTTGTAGGATGGTAAAATAAATACAACATACCTCAATCAAACTTGAGGATGATCCGGACGATGAAGAAAGTCGTATTAAAAACTTTTCATCGTGGACATCGTCCTGTAATTCATCTGCTTTTCACAAAACTCTTTCATTTTTCTTTACTTCGTTCACGTAATTTGCCCACTTGTCTTATGTTTTTACGGCATAAAAATTTTAGTTCAGCATTTGAAACAAAACCATGTTCATTACCCGCATGGACTAAGGCAAATCACGGTCCTCGGCTTTTCGGTGGCCTAAGTCCCGAACTCACTCCTTCTAAAGCGGCCTGCCGTGCACTTTTCACTGTCGTATCCTTCCATTCTCTTGTCACTGTCTGTCCAATATTTACCCACGATTCATCTGTGTAAATTATAGCTTTATTTTGTGCCTTCAAACGTTCTATCTCCCCGAGATATCTGTGCCTCCAATTAATAATTTCATCGGTTTCAGTGAAAGCTGCTTTTATTACCCCTTCTTAAATAACGGAAGCCTATATCATGTAAGAAGCGATACAACGTAGTTTTGGAAAATCGTGGCAAAGAATCTTCTCCATTTACGCGACTGAAAATCACGTTCAATGTCGGTGGTATGTTAGCAAATAAAAGAGAGTGAACCACCCGACGCATCCACTTCTAACAATTTCATCATATTTAATTTTTCTGTCGTCCATCTCTTTTATTTTCGAGAGTTTGCTAAGGTCTATGTGTGTGTTCCTTCCTTATAGCATAGATTGTTCTTTCGGAACAACCTGTAGCTTTAGCTGTTTCACTGATTGCGCTGCTCATATTCATATTCTTTAAAAAAATAATCCAGGACACTCATAATATTGCCTTCTTTTCCCCTGAGTTTTCCTACGGAACGTTTCTTTTTAATTTGACGATCCATTATACATCCCCCTGCACTTTTTCTTCGAACTAAGAACTATGCATACGAGCACGAACTGACAACTACACAGACTACACAAACACAATCCACTTGTCCTCAAGAACTATACATTTATCACTGATCTTGTCCGGCTGCATGGCTAAATGGTTAGCGTGCTGGCCTTTGGTCCATAGGGCCCCGGGTTCGATTCCCGGCCGGGCCGGGGATTTTAACCTTCATTGGTTAATTCCAATGGGTCGGGGGCTGGGGGTGTATGTGCCGTCTTCAGCATTATAATTCTTCACAGGTAGGGGCCCCATTCTTATAGGCGCACAGGTCGCCTATGCGGCGTCAACACTGGAAAGACCTGCACTCGGCCTCTTCGGAGGCCACACGCCATTAAATATTATATATATATATATCTTATGCTTATATCACTGATCTTTATTTAATCAATCTTACAATACTGATTAAATGAACACCACTGCACGCGGCTGCCAGTATATTTAAAAGCTCAGATAGCCGAGTCACTCGTGAAACGTGAAACAAACGAGACGTTCTCCCTGTCATAAATTAAGAGATAACGAGATAGGGACTTGAGGTATGATTTAAAAATAACTTCCATATTCAAAGAGCGTTTGCTTTGCTTTAACCACGCCATGATCCTTCTCCACATTTTCTTCGAAATTAGATCCCCACGCACGAGCACGAACTCGCGAACCGCACAAACGAAATACACTTTCCGTCAAGAATTGTACATATGTCACTGATATGTATTTAATCACTATTATACATACTACTGACGAAATGAGCATTGCACTGCATGCGACTGTCTGGAAATGTTAAAAGCGCATGTTTGGGAGATCACTACCGGTACTTCAGCCAGACAGCCAGCCGAGTCACGCACGAAACCAAAATTCAAGGAGATATTCTTCCTGTCACAAATGAATAACTAAGCAAGATAGGAACTTCGGAATTGTTTTAAAAATAACTTCTATATCTGAAGACCATTTGCCTCGCTATGACCCCCCATGCAAATTCAATAGGAAAGACGCTGGCCAGCGACTGACTTTTTCGTGCCTACACATAAAATTCCCTGAACATGACTGAAAATAAACGCATATACTGCATTTTGTTATCATTTAAATTTAAAAATAAACTTATCTACATTGAGCTGAAATGTTTCTTTACCAGCAGTGGAAAAATTAGGAAAATAATGAATATAAAATAGGAGTTATGGCATGATAAGTTCTATGGAATGAAGATTTTGCATTTGGCGGAACTTTCCATTATATTACCATTTTCACACTAAATTATTTTTTTACAATTTTTTTTTGTTAACGGCATCAAATGCGCCTTGAAATTCTGTACATAACACGATATTCACCCATTTTAACCTATAACATTCTGATTCACGGATATTTGGCAAACCCGCTGCATTAGAGTAGGACAGCGCTACCCGCAAAACATAGAAGGAAAGAGACGGAATTATCCCATAACTGCTGTACTGCAATTTAAGGTTGGAACGCTCTATAGCATCACCCAGCAAAAAGAAACCTGTCAGTGTCGACAACGAATGCACACTCCACTTCAGTGTCTGTTCTCGAGCAATCCGTGTAAACGACGACTGAGCCTGGATACCGGCCAACGACGGACAGAAAGAGCCTCCGATAAATCGAAGGGTCCGTCTTTTCCTTCGGGCCAGTGTGTAGATCCAGGGTTATTCCAGGACGTCGTACTACCCACGCAGGTAGCCCACTTCATGATATTCAGCTTCTTAGTGCATTGCACTTTTACTGCCGCACGTGTGGCTCCCACAATAATTTGCTATCGACGACGACGACGATGATGATGATGATGATGCTCTTTGTTTAAAGGGGCCTTTATCGAGGTCATCGGCCCTGAATGGTACGAAATGAAATGACAACAAAAAGTTCAAAATCATCCACTGACCAAAATAAATAAATAAAGTCATTAAGGATGAATGGATGGACATGAACCCCCCCCCCGAAAAACAAGCAAATAAGAAACAGTGGATTCGACTCAAAAAAGATCATAAATTATAGTATTACTGACCAAAGGACCACTTATAAAGCACAATCCTGATGATGATGATGCTTGTTGTTTTAAGGGGCCTAACATCGAAGGTCATCGGCCCCCAATGGTACGAAACGAAAGAACAAAAATTTCAAAGGCATCCACTGACCAAAATAAAAATAAAATGTCATGTAGAATGAATGGATGGACAGGAACCCAACAAAACACAAAACAAACAAACAAAAACCAGTGGATCGGACTCAATAGAGATCGAAAATAACATTATTGCCGACCAAGGAACCACTTATAAAGCACAATGATGCTTGGTGTTTAAAGGGGGTGCAAAATCCAAGTCTAAGGCCCCACAGAATGGTACATGTCGCGAGTAAAGTAGAATGTGTCATGTTGGGGTATTAATCAGAAGTAGCGAAGACTCATGGTGTTCCACGCAAGATGGTACTACTCACAAGTATTGTACTTCGTACAGGTAACGCACACCTATGGTGTTTCGCACACAATGGCGCTACTTACAGCCAACGCAAACCGATGAGTTTCCTCACCTAGGTGTACTAGTCACGGGTGCCGGTCCCAAGGGCCCCGTGGTGTTCCTCATATAGTGAGTACTAATCACAGGCAACGCAGACCCACGGTGCTGCTCAAAATAGTGGTAAACTCACAGGCTACGCCCAGACCCGCGGTGTAGCTCACATGGGTACGACGCACGGGTACTGGAATCCACCAGGCCAGGCTTTTACTGCTACTAATCACAAACCTATTTCGTACCAAATTTAGTGGTACTACTCGCAAGTACAGGCAACCTATGATGTTCCCCGCGTGATGGTACGATTCAAAATTAGTTTCATGGTTTTAATCCAGTCAGCCCTTTGTCGCCCCTTTTAGTCGCCTCTTACGACAGGCAGGGGATACCGCGGGTGTATTCTACATGAGCGTCCCCCACCCGCAGGGGGTAGTGTGTTTGGTCCGCGAGAGGTATTTTATTTCCCTCAAGTCCGCCGGCAAGCCGGTTAGGACCCCCCCTATCCGCCACCTGGGACGCACCACGTGGGAGTATCACCTCTCCCCCTGCTACGCCAACGTAGCAAGTTCGTGGAAAGGTGAAGAATGGTAAACCCATGTATGTAGGTATGCCCGTCTTATACTTGGCGAAGGTTAAATTACCCTCCTTTTACTATGAATACATGAAACCAAAGTATCCTAACGAATATCAGCTTACACTTTGTTACACTGATACGGATAGTTTGATCTACCACATTCTCACCCATGATGTTTACAGTGACCTTCGGGATGATGTTTCACAGTGGTTCGACACTGGTTACTATCCTACTAACAACCCGTACCGCATACCGTGCTGTAACAGTAAGAAAATCGGCTATATGAAAGACGAATTGAAAGGTAAAATCATTACAAAGTTTATTGGACTTAGAGCAAAAATGTATGCAATCGAAACGGAAGAATGTTACATTCACAGAGCAAAAGAAGTTAAAAGCAGTGCAAAGCTCACTATGCAAGACTATGAAAATTGTTTTTACCAAAAAGTCATAGTCATGAAACAACAACACTTAATACGTTCTCACCTACATCAAGTGTACACCGTGTGTCAGAACAAAGTAGCCCTTACATCGGACGATGATAAACGATGTATTGTGCCCTTTTAAAGGCACCCAAGGCGGTAGTCTTCTTTCTTGATATGTGCGCCGGCTGCTCCTGAAAATAATGACATTTAAAAATACCTACCGCCTCATGTAGACTCTTCTTCCTCAAGGTGGTGCGTCCTTCGATCGCACGGGTTGATGGGCCACACGTCGATCGGGGTGAGGAAATGAAAGATGGGGTAAACTAAACTATTAAATGACGGTACCCAAAGACTGAATTAAAATTTAAATAAATAAAATGATTTATTTAACAAAATTTGCAAAGTGTAGAATGAAAGTAAGCTGGTGTAAAGTAAAATAATGTGAAATGAAATTAAAATTAAAAACCATAAAAGGATCTGCGTTACAATAAATTAATTATCTGCCTTAATAAATTTCGACTAAGGTCGATTATACTTAAATATTCTGGATTACATCGAACCACTGTCTCCATGATGATGACGTGACCACATTTAAACACTGGTCAGAAATACAGCCTCATTTGAATAAATGATTTATAATACCTTGGAACATGTCCTCTCAAAATAAATTTGAGTAATTAATTAGTTAATTTATTAATTCATCCAATTGACATTGACTTTAAGGTGTCTATCAAATATTTAATTCATGTTCAAATTCATTTGGGAAGCACCCAACTCTAAAGTAATACTAGAATGCACTAACCATGTGTGAAAATAAAAGAAAAGAGAGAAAATAAAACAACTATGAACATGGTACTTTATCCATTATATTACCTTTGCCACATATTTAAACTACTCGTGGCTGAAAACAAGAAAATTTATTGAACTGAACACTTGAGTGCTACCATCACTCATTTAATTATTTAAACCTTATTTACTTAACTGTGATAGCCTGGACGCTTAAAATACTTAAATTAATTAGGCCAAGTGCCTCAAGTTTACATCTCAAATGAAAGCGATCCCTTTACATCGTTAACTTTACGTGGTTTGCCGCTGCCTGCATTTTCATTGCGAATGCATATTTGTGTGGTACCAACTCTGGATGGAGGCAGATCCCATCGTATTTATGTAAGTCATCTGCGGCATTTGTGATACAACTGCTTATTAAAGATCGCTTCATTTGCCTAACTGAAATGTAGTGGATTTCTAAGACTTGGTGATTACTGACTGTCTTTTGGTATGAGCATACCACTACTATGGTTTTGACTATGAACTAATCGATGATCTATTACCCTAACACATGAAATCTTATTTACATAAATGAACATGTCAATGGAGAAACACTGCTCCCAAGAAATACTGAAATTAAAATAACCTGACTACACCTATTTATTTACATAAATCAAATACAAACACTATTCACGAATCAGATTCTAAAATAATACGGTGACAAAATATATACAAAGAAATGATATCATAATAAAAATCTAGATCCCAAAAATCGCTGCCTAATAAAATTTAAAATAAAAATGCGCAATGTCGCAGTACAAAATATTACCCTGATCCAAGCAGCAAAATTACGTGAATTTGATGGCAGTCTTCTAACCTCAGACGAAAAATGTCTGGACATGACCCTATTCAACCTTTACGGACAATAATCATTGGTATTACATGTCATCAATGATTATACGTGATGTCGAAACACACATTGATCGGACGCTCTGTTCACAATTTGTCTCGGACTTTCAATTGCATTTTCCGAGCATTTATTTTCCCTGGAAACTATTTGAAGCAATACAGGCTTTCCGCCTACAACCATAACACATGTCGCATATTTAACACTCTCGGTTAAATTATTCATCTCTCAATTCTATTTATTCATCAATATTCTCGACGTAGTAACTCATAGTACGGCCTCGCTCGTATCCGGCGGGCGAAATAACTGTGTCGTTCACACATCCATTTATACGACATTATTAATGACATGGTCCAAATATCACATTTTCTATTTCTCACCGCAGAACATCAAGGATATTACTATTACTTTGCTCGTTATTAGTTCATCCACAGTTTCACATCTTATGAAATATCAGAGCTAACTTATCAATGGCTTCCTGTCACTAATTAATTAACTGAAATAACGAGATTGCCTCTCAAAAACACGGCTATCGAAATGCGTAACCACGTTACAATGAAGAAATTAACTTTCGCGTATCAACCAGATCGTCGCGAAATACAAAGTATGAGAGCTACCGGAAACGGTCATCTGAATAATGATTACATAACATGAAATAATAAACTGAATGCGCTAGCAGCAAAAATAAACATTTAAACTGACATGGCGGCATCTACAAAATCAAAACGTCAACAAAATGACATTCATTACCGCAATTATAATTATTATTATCATCACTTTAAAAATCTGCACTACACTGTACGTAAATTTCTTAGTGCAATAGGATTCTCATATGTCAAAATGACTGACTTCAAAAATAATCCAGAAATAATATGAAAAACATGAACTTAAGGAAACTGCGCACATAACACTCGCTAACATTTATTATTATTATTATTACGATCCTAATTTTTATAATTACCATCCGATCCGTGAATTATTTACAATCCTATCTAAAATTCTAAATTACATTTTTGATCATCGATTGTTCATAGTCCTACATATTTACATTTTGCTCATTTACCTTATTTGTGCTGGAGGCAGGTCAGATCATCCTCCGGACCCCGTCATGATGAATTTAGTACTTCATCTTCAAGCTGATGTTATCCAAGAGGTCACACACGCAAACTTGATGCATTTTTACAATAGCGTTGCACACGTCCATATTTATATTAGCACTCGCATTTTTAACACTCCTACGAAGAATGTTCAATGACACTGCATTGAGCACCTGACGTGAAGTTGAAAGTCTGGATTCCGCTACCTGCCTGCTGTCGTCTCTCTCTCTCACCCCTCTCAGTTTGTTTGTGTAAAGGATTATTGGTTATTCACCTTTTCTGACCATAACACTGGACTCAAGGTCTTAGTGCGGCAGCATTCCACAAGCGAAACAAAGTTTTTCTCCCTGTAACTGGCTTGACTAATTCTGCTCCCAAATATCTCAATTGCAATAATAGTTCTATGAGAGTGTGGAAAAATTTAAATGTAATGTTCCCGATGATGTGGAGAATTTTATAATAATCGTCCTCCAAAATATGACTTTTCCACGAAATATACAAGCTACACGTGAACTAGGGAAAATGTTATCCAGCTACGTGTTACGACGAGATTCATTGTTCATTCCGGTCCTAGCACGGTATAAGTTCGTTCAAGGGAAGTATTGAGAGTATAACTACTATTGTCATTTGTTAATTTAATTGCCTGATTATCTCTGCATGAAGTAAAGTAGAATAAAAGTTTTTCAAAGTGTTCATTTCGGCCAAGATATTACTCACACAAATAAATACATTACTCACTCGGATGTCAACTACTGTATAAGACACTGGAGATTCTTACAAGACTGCGAATTCTCACAGGACTGCGATTCACCGCAAGACTGAGAATTCCGACGAGACTGAAGTTCACCACACTGGTGTCTTCGTTTTTGTAAACAGTCCTCCCCCCACTTCGAAAATAGTTCTGTGGAAGGGATGTGGCGTAATAATTCTGCACTTGGGACCGATTTATCATATGTCCGTAAGTTAGGATATTAGGAAATGTGTTCTAAACATTCCAAATTTTGGTCCGATTTACGTGCTACATTGCGTTATGAGAAACGATCACAGGTTAATTTATACGACGGCGCGCGTCACTGGCTCTATTTTCTGAGTATGGCGCCTTCCCGCCATGACTGTTCACTTCCAGGGCGATACCACTCTTCCATGTAAAGTTGAAAATTTCTTATTTAACCACTGATTAACCACACATTTGAACTGATAAATCCTTAAATACTGCTTGGAAATCAGGACACAATATTTCACAGCTACTTCGGGCACCAAATCGTGAAATACTAGCTGTAGATTCCAGCTATGACAAGACATTAAAATTTGCAATTTTGTGATTGGCTGAGACGTTCGCGCTCTTGGTGGCTTGGATTCTTCCATTTTCTGCCAAGGGATGACGGGCATTATTCGTGTCTCACTCGCTCTTCTAGGCAGGGCAAATTCCGACGTGCCGATTCACGTGGGAACTGGATAGAAAGTTTCCACTTCTCGTCGGCATCATAAAACATAATTGGACGTACCACTCAGGCTAGCTACTTCCTGTTCGTGCCTTAAGACGTATTCTGTGGATATATTTTCAGTCTGAACGGCGCCTGGCCGTTGCTTTGTGAGACTGCAAGCTTTTCCCAGCCTGCTGCAGTATTCCCATATGCGAATTATTAAACATTTAATTTATCCATTCATTATACAGTACAGACCCTGTGTGTCCTATGCGACACATAAAATTAGCAATGTTCTGAAGGCTAGAGAACCGGTGTGGCGCGTGCGACACATCCAATTTAGTTCTCGTGGCAAACTGTAGAGTGCAGTTAACGACCGAAAGTAGTTTTGAACCCAAATAGCGGGAACTGCGTGACTGGAAAGTCATTGTTTGAGATAGTGTGCTCAGAAATTGAACTGAAAATGGCGCGTTCTGCATGTAAGTGATTTTGACTGTTTTCATTTGCATGTATCTGATTTGTTTCAATTGATTTATAATTGCAACACGTTAAAGAGTCTAGAGTCGTTTGATATAGTATAATTTAAAATTTTGTGAATTATCTCGACTGTACGAAGTGTTTTGAAAGCGTGTGTCGCATACGACACACTGGAACTAAACCTTAATTCTAATACTGATTTCGTTTAGAATTTTCTTACGACCGTCAAAGAAATTAGAGTACCAGTGTTGTTCCGATACACTAATTTCTCGACAATTAGAGCAAAATAGTAATAAATAGTGACAACAGATTTGAATTAATAGGTATAGGTAGTTACAAAAGTTTGTCTTCTTGCGAGACTGAGACATTTTTATAAGCAGTGTGACTTTGGCATAATTCAAATACATTCTGGCATTTAATTTTTAACGGTCTCTTGCATTACAGTGTCCGCGGAGGAAATTATATCAGAACTTGAAATTGATGGCAACTGCTCTGATCTCGAGGGTATGGACTCAGAAAGTGATGACATTTTAACACCCAATGAAGTCATTTACGAAGATGTTCCTTCCGACAGTCCCGAGGATCCTACTGAAGAATTAGAAATTCCAGTGAATCATCGTATTCCACCATGGAGACATACCGATATATTTGAACCTCTTCCACCTGCTCCAGCTTTACATGAGGTCCCACGTGATTTTGAGGAGTTGGAACCCTTTCAATATTTTTCGAAATATGTGTCGGAGAGTATTTACAGCGTTGTATCTCGATGTACAAATGTGATGTCTCTATCGCGTTTGGGAAAATCTCTCAATACAACTGCCGAAGAAATCAAAAGGTTTTTTGGCATTTCAGTGACTATGTCATACTTGGGATATCCAAGGCTGAAGATGTACTGGGCGGGTTCCACTAAAGTAGAACACATAGCTTCAAAGATGTCCCGAAATCGTTTCTTTGCCATCAGACAGAATTTAAAAGTTGTAGTTGATGATGATGTACCGACTAAACGCCGCAATGATAAGTTCTGGAAGGTGAGGCCTTTATTAGAGTCAGTTGGTGATGGGTGCTTGAAAAATGCGAGGTCGATGCAGGTGTGTATTGATGAACAGATGGTGCTATTCTGGGGTCATGCTGCAATGCGACAGTACATCAGGGGAAAGCCTGAACCATGTGGATTGAAAAAGTTTGTATGTTGTGCTCCTGATGGTCTACCACTAGATTTCTTCATGTACGAGGGGAAAGGAGACACAATTGTAAATGGATATGATGACCTGGACATTGGGGGGAAATTTGTGATGAGGCTGTCACAAACTTTACCACCAGGGACGGTAGTATACATGGACAGATATTTTACGTCTGAAATCTTGTTGGATTACCTACATTCTGATGCTTCATGCCAAGGAACGGGAACAATACAACTTTCCCGTATTCCTCGTGAAGTAAGACTGAGAAGTGATGCAGAAATGAAGAGGGAAGGCAGGGGCTCGGTTGACCAAGTTGTTCGTGATGATGATGATGATGATTGTTGTTTTAAGGGGCCCAACATCGAAGGTCATCGGCCCCTAATGGTACGAAATGAAACGACAATGTAAAAGTTCAAAATTATCCACTGACCAAAATTAAAAATGTCATGAAGAATGAATGAACGCATGAATGAATGAATGAATGAATGAATGAATGAACATGAATATGAATTTAAAACAATCAGTGGATCCGACTCAAAAAACTATCATAGTTAATAGTATTACTGACCAAGGGACCACCTCCAAAAGCAAATCGAGGATGCTTGGTGTCTAAATGGGTCCAAAATACAAGTCAAAGGCCCCTCAGAATGATACTTATCGCTAGTAATGTAGAACCATGGTATCTGTCCTGTTGCGGTACTAATCAATGGTAGCAGAGACTTGCGGTATTCCACACATTATTGTACTACTCAAGGCTTATGAAATTCGACATTAATACAGACCTATGTTTTTCTCACTCTGCGGCGCCATTCACAGGCAACGCAAACCTATGATGTTCATCACATAAGAGTACTAACCACAGGGACCTCTCCCTATCCCGTGGTGTTCCTCATATAGTGGGTACTAATCACAGGTAAGGCAGGTCCATGGTAGCTATCATCCCATGGTCCCGCTCATATGGTGGTACTAATCACAGGTACTGCAAAAGCCGACCGCGCGGTGCTCCTGTGTGCTACTAATCACAAACCTATTTCGTACCTAATATAGTGGTACTACGCACAAGTAAAAGCGACCCTTGGTGTTCTCCGCGTGGTGGTACTAATCACATGTAGTTGCATGGTTCGAATACAATCATCCCTTGGTCGCCCCTTTTAGTCGGCTCTCACGACAGGCAGGGGATACCGTGGGTGTATTATTCGTCTGCCTCCCCCACCCACAGGGGGTGTGTGTTTGGTCCGCGAGAGGTATTTTATTTCCCTCAAGTCCGCCGGCAAGCCGGTTAGGACCCCCCTATCCGCCACCTGGGACGCGCCACGTGGGAGTATCACCTCTCCCCCTGCTACGCCTGCGTAGCAGGTTCGTGGCAAGTTGTTCGTGGCGATGGGCAAGTGTGCATAGTAAAATGGTTTGATAATAAGCCAGTTACTCTTGCCTCGTCCATAGAAGGCACAAATCCAGTTGGGGAATGCCGCCGTTGGTGCAAAAAAGACAAAATCTACAAGAAAGTGAAGCGGCCTCTCATTGTTGAGAATTACAACAAATTTATGGGAGGAGTGGATTTCCTTGACAGAGTGCTGTCATACTATAGGCAAAATGCAAAAACCAGAAAATGGACTGTACGGCTCATTCTACATTTCTTTGATTTTGCTTGTGCAGCAGGATGGATAGAGTACCGAGGGATTGCAAGGTACTGAAGAAAGCAAAGGAAGACATCATGGACTACCTGGACTTCAAAATCGAAGTAGCCGAATGGCTCATTAATTCAGAACCAAACTACAGGGGAGAAGAAGAATCAGAAGAAAATGAAACACCAGAAGACACAGCCTGCCAGGTGAAAAAAGAAAGTCTTCATCACCACATCCAAGCACTGCTAAGAGGACGTCTGGTGCACTTCACATGTAAGAAATGGTGGATGATGGCAAAACACACAGATGCAGAATGCCAGGCTGCAAAAGTGTGCGAGCTCGAGTTTTCTGCACAGTATGTGGAGTACATCTGTGTCTTGTTTCTGGGCGAAACTGTTTCAAAGGGTACCAACGGAGGAAGTGAGCAACAGCAGCAGTTGCCAATGACAGGGGACACTTTCATCATCACAGTTTCAGGTCCAGTATCCTAAACTGTTCTCAGAACATAGACAAAGATTGTTAGCTTGCAGTAGTGAACATACAACAGTGTTTCGTGTGGTAGATTTTGCAAATTTGTGCCAAGAACCCAGTAATTCATTCAAGACTATGAAGTGCCTATGAAGTTAAGAGTACCAATGTGTCACATACGACACATGCAGTTTTTCAAAAATGCTTTTCGTAAATTCATAGTTTTTATTGTATCTGTGATATGTGATGCCCAATTAGCAATATATCTAATTTTTATTTCAAAAATAGTATTACTTCATACCTTGGGTCTGTAGAGGTTATGCACATTCTCTTATGGGTGCAGTATACTTGAAGGTAATGTAAGAACCCTCCCCTGGGGACACTGTCAGCTACAGAAAGACCAAGATCCAACCCAAACTTATAGGAGAGTATAATCTACTATCTTCACCATTTTCCCCCATTATTTTTTCTGTTAAACTAAACATCTTCTGTAAATATGTGTATAAATAACTCTGTATAATACTTGTATGTGTGCATCTATAAGTGTTACTTGCGAACTTCCTCTTCCCTTTAGGAGAGACTGATACACTTAAAAAACATATTCTTTCTGTAACTAAGTATACATTACTCCAAGTTGTAAATAATACTAATGTGTGTCCAAGTTTTTTCTGTATATGTGTTCTATTAAAATTGATAAATAAAATTCATCAATGCGCTTCTTATTTCCCCCCCGCACATCGACTCTTCTCTCCATCCTAATTACATTATTAGTATAAGCTTAGTCATATAAGAACAAAAGAAGAAATAAAAACCAGAATCATTACTGCTACCACAACCGTAACAAATAAGATCGGAGAGCAGATATGGTACAAAAGAAAAAAAGACTTGCTCAGGCTCGCATGCTGGTAAGACACGTTTGCGGAACAAAGACCTCGATGAACTTGGGGGAGAACTATGACCTACGCCAAAAAACAAAACTCTCCCGCTACTCCACTAACCCATATATGACACGTGCGCACCGCCATGCACGCATGTGAACTTGGAGAGAGCAGGCTTTTGTTTACGAACAAGACCTACACCTACAAGAACAATTAATGACACCAAACGGTCAACCATCCATCATCCTCCCTCACAACACCCACACTTGTCATCCCTCAGCACTCAGGCTCCTCCCCACCTAACCATATATAGCACGACCTCACACCAAGACAAAACCCTCACCCCACACAACTCCACCCACACACCCATATATGGACATAACCACACCCACACACCTCCCCAAACCCATGACGTCACAACAATTCTGCACGCTCATTGGCTCCACGCAAATACTGCGCTCTGATTGGTGGTTGCAAAGCCCGCATGGACTCACTAGTCAGGGGATACCGTGGGTGTATTATTCGTCTGCGACCCCACCCACAGGGGATAAGGAGCGAAAAGAAAAAGTAAGAAGGAATCCGTCACTTCGAAAGATGAAGTAACGGACGAAGAAAGGCAAGGGCCACGAAGGGCGTGAAAATGAAAGACTCTCTAGGCCTCGAATGCTCTAATACCGTCGGGGTCGGAAAAGAACAAGAGTTGACCAAGGGAGGTCGGACAGGATAGACGAAAGTGAGGAGCCTGACACAAGTAAGTGGAAGCAATGCCAACACCTAGCTAAGGGCCCCGTGGTCGCCAATCCACTCTCCCAAGGTGAGAGCCCCTTGGGTCCCTTTTAGTCGCCTCTTACGACAGGCAGGGCTACCGCGGGTGTATTCTACATGTGCGTCCCCCACCCGCAGGGGGTAGTGTGTTTGGTCCGCGAGAGGTATTTTATTTCCCTCAAGTCCGCCGGCAAGCCGGTTAGGACCCCCCTATCCGCCACCTGGGACGCGCCACGTGGGAGTATCACCTCTCCCCCTGCTACGCCAGCGTAGCAGGTTCGTGGCCTGAAATAATAAACAACTAAAATAGCAAAATTCGTTAAACTGTTCATACCACATACGACAGCCTGTCAGAAGATTTACTGGCAGGCAAAAGAATTCCTGCGGGACAAAATTTTGTCGACACGATGTCCTTGGAAACCGTAATAGTACATGGGTTGCCGGCAAGCAGTTCAGATATTACTGTTCAGAAATAAGAGCTGCTCAACCCTTTTTCCTATGAGACGATTCCTGTTCTCGGTCACTATCTGTCCTGCCTTTGAAAATATCCTTTCGCAAGGAACGGACGTCGCGACAATTGAAAGACGAGCTTTCGCCAGGTCGTAGAGGGAAGGATAAAACCTGTTTCCTTTCTAACCACCAACACAGTGGATTACCTTTTCCGGAGAAAAGAGGTTCCTGGAAGAATTTATCCACTTTCACAATTGCAGCAGCTCTTGGATTTGGATTACTTTCGATTAAATTAACGGACTCGTCCCAGTCATCCCAAATAGCGAATCCTTCCTCAATTGCTATCGGCGCTGATGCTGATCCCGCGCTCGAATGAAGCGACTTCTCACAGCAATAATCAGTGACTGCTTAGCCCTTTCAGCGTTTCGAGGATCAGAGAAGCCTTAACTCTTACATCACGGGTCGAGTAATGTGGCCCGTGCGAACACATTATTATTCTCTTCGATACCCTGGAAACGCTTATTAAGAGCTTCGACGAGTTTCTCGGCCATCTCTCGTACATTATTCGTCACAGCAGGTGTTATAAATTTAGAGCACCACTTCTTCAGAGCCTTGTGTAACAGTATGACCTTGGAAACAGTGACATGTTCGCTGCTCATCTCCTCGGTGCAGTCTTAAAATGCCTTCAGCACGTCGCAGATTTGGTTCATAACTGCGGTGTCGTCATTTGTGATGCTGGGAAGTTCCGGATAATGAATCTGAGTGATCGACATCACGGAATTTTTCAGTCCAGCATTCATCTCAGCATCTCATAAGTGGAGTTCCATCTGGTGGCAAGCTGAGGATTGCTTCTCCCAGTTGTTCTTGCATAGCCTTCAGTTTGATGCTGGCCTGCGTGCTACGCTTGAAAAATTTCACAACACGCTTACATTTTGTCAGCAGCTCTCGGATGTTCTCAAGGTCACACAGCACAACCAAGTTCAAAGTATGGGCAAAACAGGGAATATGTTTCCACCCAGTAAGTCTAATGGCAGCTTTAATATTTGGTGCACTGTCACTGACATCACAAGCTACCTTGTCTCGGATATCCCAATCTCCTGTAACCCGCTTCAATTCCTCCGCCAAGTTTACAGCGGTATGCTGTTCGTTATACTTGAAACATTCTGCGAGACTTGATTTCATCTCCATATGTTCATTAATGAAATTAACTGTTAATGAGAGATAACTTTCATTACTGATGGAAGTCCAGCCATCCGTTGTAATTGCTAACGTATCTGCAGACTGTAATAAATCCCTCACTTTCACCTTCAACATGTCACACATCTGCGGTAACAAGACACGTGAAACTGTCTTTCTGGTGGGCAATTTATAGGCAGGATTGGCCTTGTGCATAAACTTCCTGAAAGAAACATCCTCTACAATTCGAAAAGGCAGGTAGTTTTTCGCAATAGCCTCTGTATGTATGTATGTACGTATGTATGTATGTATGTTCAGTCCGTCAGCGATGCCGCTGGTGGGATCCTCAACAGCTCTGCCATCAGCTGTCATAGATGGCCTAGGCATCATTGAAGAGGCGTACTAGGGAAATGAGGAGTGAGGTAGTTTCGTGTTGCTTTCCTCGCGCAATAGCCTCTACAAGTAGAAAATCAAGTTCTTGATTTTTCTTGTTGGTAAGAGGCCTGTGAAAATACTCCGAAATATTTGGAGCACGTCTAGGTTGTTCTGGTGGTGATGGTGGTGGTGCTGATGATGATAATTGCTCTGGCATAGTATTCGTTGAAGAATACACAGAATTTCTCCGCGAGTGCACTCCAGTGGATCAGATCCTATCTCACCGGTCGCCGGCAGTGTGTACTTAATAACAACAATGAATATTCAAATTGGCGTACGGTCGACGTAGGAATACAACAAGGATCTGTACTGGGTACCCTATTTTTCTCTTTGTATATACATGGCATATCTTCCGGATTAAAACACTGTAAATACCACTTATACGCTGATGACCTACAGATATATATACACAGCAAACCCGAAAACCTACAGTCAGAAACACGTCACCTCAATGAAGGCTTGATGACCATAGATATATGGGCCAGAAATCACAGATTAAAATTAAACCCATCAAAATCCCAGGCAATAATTATTGGTTACCCTAAATTACTTAGCAAACTCAATCGAAGAGCGTTACCACAGTTGTCCATAAGTGGTACTCCGATACAGTATAGCCAAAATGTAAGAAATCTTGGTATATTTGACGAACATCTGTCCTGGTCTGCCCAAACTATATCTGTGTGTAGAAAACTATACGGAACTCTACGCTGCCTCAGTAAATTCAAATTCACTTTCCCTTTTAAACTAAAGAAAATCCTTGTTGAATCACTCGCATTACCTCATTTTCATTATTGCGATATAGTTTACAACAACCTAGGAGTAGACTGGTGAAGGAAATTACAGTGTGCTCAGAATGCTTGTGTAAGATTTATCTGTGGACTTCGTTACGCTGACCATGTCACACCGTCTTACACGCGGCTCGGGTGGTTTCGCCTGCAAAAACGACGCAAACTTCATAATTGTTGAATACAGTGACATTTCAATAAATGTCGATAATTTGCAAGTACAGCCTTTAAAGGGGACTTTGAAAGAAAAACACGGTAGTAGGTTACGACCTGTTTTGAGAACTTTGATGCCGGCCAATAGAGTACCGTCACAAAAGGAAACTATTTTGGGTGCTGCAAAAAGAAATCTTAATGCTCCTGATTTAAAAAATGAAATGTCTGATATGGTCCTTGGAAATTTAAAGTATAAAAATTTTTTGCGGTCATACATAACTGACAATAATATGCAGGTTTTTGAAGGGTTTAGTGAGGACACCGTAGATATTTGTGCTGCTGTAGTACAAGAGTGGTTGGATAAACAACCGCCGAGTGTCATAAAAAAAATTTATTCAGAAGAACCACTTCATGAAAGAAGGTACAATAAATTTAACTACATGATCAAGTCTAAATTGAAACCTCCTTTAGAATTATCTGCAGTCTGGAAATATACTAGTGTACAAACGATAGCTTATCAGGAAAAATGCATCAATGCTGTATTTTGTCCGGTTTTGCCATTATGCGTGATAGGTTGTTATCAGTATTGAGTGATAGATTTATGGTTATGACGGGCATGTCTGTGGCGGAATTTGAAGTTGAGATAAATAAGAGGGTCAATATTGAGAAATTGAAAACATCCAGTCAAATAGAGAATGACATGTCTAAGTATGATAAATCCCAAAATGCGGCGATATTGGAATTTGAGAGACTGCTGTATTTGGGTTTAGGCATGTCGCAGGAACTGGTACGAATTTGGGTCGAAGCGCACAAGAAGTCCTTGTTATACGACAGGGTAAATGGTGTGAAACTTGAAATCGAATATCAAAGGCGATCGGGTGACGTCAGTACTTTTTTTGGAAACACTGTAGTATTAATGGCTGTGATGGCGGCTTGTTATGATATGAATGATGTGCAACTGGGTTTGTTTGCAGGTGATGATAGTGTGCTTTTTTTAAGCCTGGGATGTTAATTGATTATGATCCTTCCACTAGAATGGCAGATTTGTTCAATCTCGAGTGTAAGTTGTTGGATAGGTACCAAATTCCGTATTTTTGTTCAAAATTTTTGATTATTCATGAAGGTTGGTTCTATGTGGTTCCGGACTTATTGAAATTTGTAACAAAATTCGGTCGTACAGATTTACTTACTTATGATCATGTGGAAGAGTATCGAGTTTCTTGTAGCGATGTGCTGCAAGTTGTGATGAATGAGAAGATCTCTAGGGAGATTAGTATGGGCTTGTATGAGAGGTATGGTGGAAAGATTCAAGACTGTACCAAATTGATGAGAGTCATACATGCGTTAATAAGTGATCGTATGTTTCAAAAATTATGGGAAAATTAGAGTCTCATTGATAAGACTCGAGGGTCAATCAATATTAGAGACTCGAAATTGTATACAACATTTAGAGATGGAGAACGGATTGGCATCAGATTTTACCAGAAAATCATTGCAAATTCAACAAGAATTGGCGAGCAAAGTAAAGGCTTCCCCAAAGGTCGATGTGTACGTGTATGATACATTTCGATATTTCAAGGATTCTGTAACAATTTTGGTTGATAATATAAGGGTACTAAAAAGGGACGATAAGTATGCTGTTTTAAGTCAAGCGGCGCAGTCTGTGTTTACTGAAAATAATCAATATAATCAATACTGAATGACATTGGCTAACGTACTCCAACATACACGAAGTTTAATCCATAAAAATTGCTTAATTCCTTATAATACTAAGAACCTACTATGCTTCTTTCCTCATGGGATATTTCAAGCTTTCCAAGAACAACAACAAACTATGGTTCCTATTTTGTTGCTGCCAAACGAATGGCATAGGTGAATCAAAATAACATTGGATGAACATACTTTCTACAAACTATCGACCTAACGATTCATCCACCGTTGAAGAGATCCAATTGTCGCTTTGTAGTTTGTAAATTATTAGATAATTTTAAATGTATTCATGTAACAAATTTTGTTTTAATTGAATTTGCACATTTTTATAAATTTAAGTACATATCACCTAAAGTACGGCCCCCTTTTTTATTTGTAAAAGATAGGAAGATTCTTAGTATTAGGTTAAATTTGTATATATTGGTTCCAAATGTTTAACTCAGACAAGGTCTGGGTCTTGACCTTAAGATTGAGAATAAGCTGAAGATGCCCAAAAGCAGGGCGAAACATGTACCTATATAGTGTATACAAATCACTTAGAATTTAATCACCACAAAAGGTGAATTGTATTGAATAGTTGGCATAATCAATTTTATTCTAACAGAATATTACTCATAGTTGTGCTTTTGCCAGCTGTGGCGGTAAGATGGCCAGAACTAGCACAATGTATACATCCAGTTCTGGCCATATTACGTTGATTATTAATTTTTAAGGCCCTAAGACTGCAGTATACACTAAATTACTTTCATTTGTTTTAGGTTATGGCTCCCAAGAGGAATATATCTCAAGAGTAAACCAAAACAAACAGGAGGTTGTTCATGTATTCTCCAACTAAAGTTAGGAGAGCCTTCCAAGCTGTAAGAAATGGTTCCATGTCAGTACTTGCAGCCAGTAATACCTTCACGGTGGCTAGGACTAGTCTTCAAAGGGAACTGTCTGGGGAAAGCACAGAATTGGTAGGAAAGACAGCCGAACTCCAGAACTTGGACATGAAAATGAAGCAAAAGTAAGGGACTGGATTCTGGAAAATGCTAGGTTTGGCTTTCCAATTAACAAAACCTAACAGAGACAATAGATCCACTGATTCCAGACCAACAATTAAGCTTCAGAGAAGGAAGGTCCGCCTTACAAGCCATACGTAATCTTAATGACATCGACCAAGCATTAAGACATCCAAAAGGGCAAATTCAGAACTGTCTTCATTGACTACACCAAAGCCTTTGATTTCTTGAACAGGACAAAACTGGTTCCAAAAATAGAATCCATGACAAACTGAGGAAATGAAGTTACAACAGCCAGAAGAAATATACTGAGTTATAACAGAATACAAATAAAACGGAAAAACAACTTCAAGAGAGATCCTGCACACAAATGGAGTACTACAGGGGGATCCCATCAGCCCTACCCTATTCAACATCGCTATAATGGAGTTTTAGTTATTCTACTCGTTCCATGAGTTATTCAGTATCTCCGCGTAACGCGATTACGAGACTTGGGTCCAACGAGTTTACTGAATGCTATTACTATGTCATCTCATCCTGTGTTTACTTCGAGGATTCATCCGTCCAGTGCATACTTGTCTGTGGCGGACTGTACGCTGATGCCATCTTGCGGCACCCGATGAAATTAACTTAAGCGGCAGCTTGATGTGTGGAAACAATGTCTTGTGAGTGTCGCTTGTTTTTTGGTTGGGTCGAGTAAGGAAGCAACCTTCCGGTGAAGATATTTTGGCTGAAAATTAAGACGATGATGATGCGTGTTGTTTAAAGGGGCCTAACATCGAGGTCATCGGCCCCTAATGATACGAAATGAAAGAACAAAACATTCAAATTCATCCAGGACCAAAATAAAATTAAAAATGTCATGAAGAATTAATGGTTGGACATGAACCCAACAAAAACAAACAAACAAACAAAAAAACAGTGGATCAGACTCACAAAGAAGGTAGTGAATTAGAGTATTACTGACCAAGGGACCATTGATGATGATGATGCTTGTTGTTTTAAGGGGCCTAACATCGAAGGTCATCGGCCCCTAATGGAACGTGATGGACGACACGATACACTATATTTAAAATGTTTAAAATGTATCCACTGACAAGAGTTAAAAAATATGGTGATGAAAAATGAGTATGAGATTAAAACAGCAGTGGATCTAAAACGCAATGCCTTATTTTCTAATAAAATAAGAGAAAATACAGGGAGAAAAGGAATAAGGCATTGCCTCGTGGTGCATATATATATATTTCATTTACATTAGACGTTAAAATAACGCATTAAAATACGCAACACGAACTAAAATGAAGTCAATGGGATAAAAGCGCAATTGAAACAAATACACGAAGACAAAGGACATCACTAGACACGGTAAAACAGACCACTATACTCATAACGCGGATGATGAAGTCTGCTGACTGCTCGTCATCGCGCAAGATAAGGCAGATGGTACCCGGTAGGTTTAGACTACGGCGAAGATCGACCAGGTCCATACACTCCGTAAGGATGTGTACCACGGAAAGATGGTCGCCGCAGGTACACACCGGAGAGGGTTCTCCTTTCAAAAGATGCGGGTGAGTTACAATACCGTGGCCGATCCGAAGACGACATAATACCACGGCTTCCCTTCGCGAAGCCCGAAGGGAAGTCCTGCATACCTTCGTTGTTCCTTTTATCGCTCTCAGCTTATTGGGAAGTGGAATGGCCTGCCACTCCATCTCTCAATGAGACATGACCAGATGTCTCAGCAGAGAGCGAATATCACTTGCTGGAACCTTGAAAGGCAACGGGGGCAGTGTAACTGCCTCCTTGGCAGCCTGATCTGCCAACTCGTTTCCCTCTATGCCCATGTGGCTGGGGAGCCACACAAACGTGATTCTGGTGCCGGCATCCGAACACCCGGCCAGAAGGTCCTGGATCCGCTGCACCAGTGTGTGCCAAGGGAAACAGGTATCAATAGACGGGAGCGAGCTCAAGTAGTCAGTACACACAAGAAAATTGTCGGCGCTCATTGTACAGTGCGTACTGCAGAGCTCTACAGATAGCATAGAGCTCTGCTGTGTACACACTACAGGTTTCCGGGAGAGCAAAAAGGAACCTGTCATTTCCGACAACGAACGCACAGCCCATCTTCGTGTCTGTCCTTGAACCATCCGTGTAGACGACGACTGAATCTGGATAGCGGCCAACAACGGACAGGTAGAACCTCCAATAAATCGAAGGGTCCGTGTCTCCTTTCGGGCCAGTGTGCAAATGCAGGATGATTTCAGGTCGTCCTACAACCCACGGAGGTACCCCACTTGGTTGTCTGACAAGGCAAGGAACCGAAGGTACGTCAAATAATTCATAACTGCTATCCAAGCGTATCCCAACCGGCCGCGTCGCACGAGGACAAGCAGCGTACAACAAACGGTTGCCATTGTTGAACACGCAAGGATAGCTTAAAGTGGCATCTGTCGCAAATTTGCAGCATACGTAAGTAGAAGTTGCTGGCGCCTCAGGTGTAAAGGCGGCACACCGGACTCAGCGAGGAGGCTGGTAATGGGGCTTGTACGAAAAGCACCCGTCGCCAACCTAACCCCGCCGTGGTGTGAAGAAATTAGCGATGGAAGTAATTCCTGAAGTTGCTACTGCACTTTTCAAAGAAGAAAAGCTCAGTCCTAAGGCATTAGCAAGTAATGTCAAAGAAAAGGTCATTGAGATTATATAATTCGACAAGCCCCTGGAAAAAGAGATGTGAAATCAGTAAAAAATAAGGATTCGGAGAAACGTGAATTGATCCACAAAAAAAAGGCATATGTTGTTTACTATTGCAGAATCAAATGTCATTTTCAAACAAGAAAATGAAAGTCTTTCGATCAAAAAGTCAAAATTCTTTGAGCTACGTCCTGAATATGTCTTACCAATAGCACAAACGCCACACAATGTATGTGTGTGTAAATATCATTCTAACTTTGAATTTCTTCAGGCTATTAAGAATGTGAAATCAGATTTTCCAGGCTGTGGAAGGGAACTTTTGACTACAATATGCTGTGATACAAATAATGAAGAATGCATGACAGGGCTCTGCTCTGAATGCCAAATCAGCATTGAAGCATTACTTGGAGACACTAATTTAGATACATTCATCACATGGAAACAATGAAAGGAAGTAGATGGATTTCATAAAGTGGTTTTGACAGATGGATCTCTTCAAGATGTTTTAACCGACATGAAGAACCAAGTGGAATATTATAAAATTCACACGTATGTTAAATGTGTTCAGTCCCGATACTTTGAGGAGAGAAAAAATAAAATTGCAGCAAATGAATGTATTCTGCAAGGTGATTTTGAAGAAAATTTCAGTGCTGTAGCTCAGGATGAGATACAGAGTGCTCATTGGAGCCATCGACAGACAACTATCTTCACAGCCTGTGCTTGGTTACATGGTGCTACACGTTCTATGGCTGTGGTAAGTGATGAATTGTGCCATGATAAATGTGCAGTCTGGGCATTCTTGCAGTGTGTTACACAGACATTAAGAAGAGAGTTCCAAAATTTAGAAAAGATTGAGATCTTCTCTGATGGCTGTACAGCTCAATTCAAAAATCGCTTTAATCTTTATAATCTTTGTTACATGGAGAGTGATTTTGGACTGGAAGGAGAATGGAGCTTTTTTGCTACTTCCCATGGAAAAGGGGCAGTAGATGGAATTGGTGGAACTATAAAGCGCAAGGCATGGACTTGCATCAAAGCTAGAACTGCTGTGATCAATTCTGCACATTATTTCTATGATTGTGTGAAGTCTATGGCAGGATTAAATGTTCTCTTCTTATCTAGTGATCAGATCTGTAGTTGCAGACCTATTTTAGAAAACAGATGGGCAAAGACCATGGCCATTCCTTATTTGCTGTCAAAACATTATATCAAAGTGTCTGAAAAAGGAGGCCATCTTCTGGTAGGAAGGACAGCACAGTCAGCATTGGAAGAAATAAAAGCAGAAGATTTACCAGTGGACATAGATACATGTAATGCAAAAGCATTATTAGAAGATGTTTCGATTGGAGATTTTGTTTTAGTATCTTTGCAAAGTTCAACTCGTACCAAAAAGGAAGCCATCAGTAAGCAGTACTTTGCCACTGTGCTTGAGATTGATTGGAGGAGAAAGGAACTGAAGCTACAATACATGCATCCAAGTGGTACTTACTGGGTTTGGCCAGATAAAGATGACATTTCATGTGAGAACTTCAGTGCTGTTGTCAGGAAAGTTTCCCACCTATACCAATCAATAATCGTGGTCAGTTTCAGTTTTAGTTATGTTAACAGAAATTAACTGCATTATTACTTTCATTCCTAGTGTTCAATTACAAATATTTTCTTTACTCTTACATCAAGTTGTATGTCCAGATATTCATATAGTACTGGAGTTACAAAACTGTGTTTCTGTTATTTGTCATGTGATGAGAAATAGTGGCAGCATCCTTAACATAAGTTATTGTAAAAACAACTACTTTATAATCACAGGTCATTTAATTGCACTTTATAAATATAAAATGTACACTGTCACACCCGTCACATGTTGTTTAATTTTTTTTAATGAAATACTGTAATTTTTTTCAAGAACTTGACGTGCTTATAATATTGAGAGAAGTGTGCTTTATTGAAATAAAATACCTATTTGGCAATAAAACTTAGTATCTAACAGAATTTTCCTAATAATTGAAATAAATCAGAAACTCTTGTCGCAAAAGGGTCACACCCGTCACGTTATAAAAAATTGTACTATCTGTAGTAAAAAGCCTGTGAAATTTTCTTTTTTGCTCCAACTGCAGACCTTACACACAAGTCAACTAAATATCAATAATTCAAAGAACTACCTACTCAGCGTAATGAAAAAATCAATTACAAATTGATGTATAATTGTGTAAATGTCACACCGTCCATATGGAATGGCTGAATAGTGTCCCATCCGTTACACATTTTGTAAATCCTCAAAATCATATAGAATATTAATATGAAAGTTAAAATGTTCTCACTAAATATTCATTTACTTACGAAGCAAAGCTTAATATTCATGTTTGATGATGGTTTTATAATTATTTATTTGAGTTTTGTATAATCAAGGGCACACATTTCCATATTTTCTTAGAATAATACAGATGTATATTCATTATTCGGTCAGCTTCATGTTTATTGATTTTTCAAATAATTAACCCTAGAACTACCAACGGGGGGGGGAGGGGGGAATTGCCCGTGTTATCTCATTTTATGAATAAAATGCGCAATTTGTAACCCAGAAAAGCAATATTTTAAATATGAATATTGAATTTTCACGAGCGCATTGTAATCTAAACATGTACGTAACACGACCTAATACGTTGAAAGTCTGTTTCGAATATTTTGAATAGTTGTCACATACGATGTCTACTAAGATGTCGCATAGTCATTATTTCAATGTGTGTTTTTTTAAAGTTCCTATAATATACTTTTGTTGGGGGGGCAATTTTTTGCTCCCCCCCCCTTTAGACATGCATGTAACAGATTTCCTATCTGACGAAATATCTTAACAATGTCAAATGGTCGGATTCACACATTTGCACTTTGAATGTTGGCACTTATGAGGACTATTGTCATTACCCAGTGCTACTTCAACAACTGCTTCTGCTCCATCATACAAAAGAGAAAGATGTCATCAGTGTTTGAAATCCATTCACACTAAGATGTTGCAGATGTTCCAAATACGTCTGCAAGACACATTCTACGAAAACTATTATCTGTACCAACTGTGAAAGTGAATGAAAGAACATTCATAATGTTCCTATGATTTATGACTTAACTGTTGCTATACACCATGAAAATTTCATTATTCTCTTTGTTTTTTGTTTTTTTTTTTTGTTGTTGTTTGTGAGTGCAGTCACTGTTAACTTATCTCCATACTGTAATATTACAGGAATTGTACATTAAAAACTTCATAAGAGATGAAAATAATAGCGGGTAAATTTTGCCTGGACGGAAAAAGGAACATTTCCTTGGCTGCTTATCCAAACAGCTGTTCAAATACTCCTTCCCTCGCAGAGAACAAATCCGTGAATTTCTTCTCACAGCAAGCACGCTGTATCCTGTAAACCCCACGTTAAGGTAAGTCATTGTTGATTAATTCAAGTGTTGAACATAGTGTTGCATAGAATGCGCTGCTGTCACTTCTTGTAATTTTTGTCTAACATATCCACACCAATTGTTTTGATGATGGTGATGATGCTTGTTGCTTAAAGGGGCCTAACATCGAGGTCATCGGCCCCTAATGGTACGAAATGAAATAAAGTTCAAATTCATCCACTGACCAAAATAAAATAAGAAATGTCATGAAGAATGAATAGATGGATATGAACCCAACAAAAAAAAACAATAACAAACAAAAAACAGTGGATCAGACTCAAAAAAAGATCGTAAATAATATTATTACTGACCAAGGGACCACTTATAAAGCACAATGATGATTGATGTCTAAAGGGGTCCAAAATCCACGTCTAAGACCCCACAGAATGGTACATGTCGCGAGTAAAGTAGAACCATGGTATTTGTCATGTTGGGGTACTAATCAAAGTAGCGAAGACCCGCGGTGTTGCACACAAGATGGTACTACTCGCAAGTATTGTACTTCGTATAGGTAACGCAAACCTATGTTGTTCCTCACACAATGACGCCACTCATAACCAACGCAAACCGATGACGTTCCTCACCTAGGTGTACTAACCACAGGGACTCGCACTATCCCGTGGTGTTCCTCACATAGTGGGTACCAATCACAGGCAAAGCAGACCCACGGTGCCGCTCATATAGCGGTACAACTCACTGGCTACACCCAGACCCGCGGTGTTGCTCAGATGGGTACGACGCATGGGTACTGGAATCCCCCAGGCCCGGCTCTTTACTGCTACTAATTACAAACCTATTTCGTACCTAATTTAGTGGTACTACTCGCAAGTACAGCCAACCCATGGTGTTCCCCACATGATGGTACAAATCAAAAGTAGTTTCATGGTCCTAATTCAATCATCCCTTGGTCGCCCCTCTTAGTCGCCTCTCATGACAGGCAGGGGATACCGTGGGTGTATTATTCGTCTGCGTCCCCCACCCACAGGAATTAAAGAGAGAGAAAGAAAGAGAAAAAGGAGAAAGAAGGTATCCGTCACTTCGAAAACTGAAGTAACGGACGAAGAAAGGCAAGGGCCACGAAGGGCGTGAAATTGAAAGACTCCCTAGGCCTCGAATGCTCTAATACAGTCAGGGTTGGAAAAGAACAAGAGATGAACAAGGGAGGTCGGATAGGATAGATGAAAGTGAGGACCCTGGCACAAGTAAGTGGAAGCAATGCCAAGACTCAGCTAAGAGCCCCGTGGTCGCCAATCCACACTCTCAAGTTCAGAGCCCCTTGGGCCCCTTTTAGTCGCCTCTTACGACAGGCAGGGGGTACCACGGGTGTATTCTACATATACGTCCCCCACCCGCAGGGGGTAGTGTGTTTGGTCTGCGAGAGGTGTTTTATTTCTCTCAAGTCCACCGGCAGGACCAACTGTTTTGTCACACCCCGAACCTAACCCATCCAGCCCAATGGTCTTGCCACTCCCCGGACCTAACCAATCCAGCCCAATGGTCTTGTCACTAAGAATGCATTAAGATGGCAAGCCTGCCGAGTGTTACGTGACGTCGCCGGAGCCACACCATGTTGGATCTCTAACCTCACTTTTGCACACCGGGTACAAACAAAAAAAATATGAAGATAAAAACAGGGAAAACTAAAAGAAGTAGTCATTCAAGAAGAGACATCAGAGTCTGAAAGTTCTGTCAGTGAGGCAGTCAAGTCAGATGAAGATGAACGTGGTGGTCTAGATGTAGATGTGGGTGATTGTCATGGACTGGTACTAAATGAAGATAATGGACAATATCAAGTAAGCAGTATGGAGAAGAGTGGTCCGACAGGATGGAAATGGCCACAAAAAGATTTGTTGTGGTACCCTGAAGATGACATCATTCAGACTATCAGACCACCTTCTGTGGTCAATACTTGAGGAATGTGTGCAGTACCTGAGATGGCAAGATACAGTAAACCAAATAAACAAGAAAGTGTTGTCTGGTATTTTCTGTATGAAATTCTGTTGCTTTTTATATCTACCGTTCTCTCAGTTTCTGTTCAAAATGTTTCATTCATATTGTATCTGCAGATTTCTATGTTTATTCTCATTATTGATTATTTCTGTTAAAAAAACATGATTAAGTACTGTAGGCTATTTTCTTTACGTATTTTTATGATTGTTCACATTTGCATATTGTTGTTTTGCTTAGTGTGTAAGGCAAGAAGTAGAGTTTTAGTTTAGTGTGATTTGTTTAGGATTTTTATTTCCATTAGTGACTGCGAACCATGTAACCTTGTCACAGTGGGGAGGCTTGCGTGTAACCATATCGGATGGGTATCTGTTGAGAGACCAAACTAAGGAATGGTTCATCGAAAGGGGTTTAGCAGCCTTTCGGAAGTTGCAAGGGCGGCAGTCTGGATGATTGACTGATATGGCCTGGTAATGATACCCAACATGGCTTAGCTCTGTTGATACTGCTACACGGCTGAAAGCAACGGGAAACTATAGCCGTAACTAACTCCCAAGGACATGCAGCTCTCTCGGTATGAATGATGTACTGATGATGGCTTCCTCCCGGGTAAAATATTTTGGAGGTAAACTAGTCCCCCCATTCGGTTCTCCGGGTGAGGACTACATGAGACGAGGCGATCATCAGGAAGATGGATACCGACATTCTGCGAGTCGGAGCATGGAATCTTAGAAGTTTGAATCATTGTGGTAGGTTAGAAAATCTGAAAAGGGAGATGGACAGACTAAAGTTAGATGTAGTTGGTATAAGTGAAGTACGTTGGCGGGAAGAAGAGGATTTTTGGTCAGGCGATTACCGAATTATCAACACAAAACTAAACAGGGGAAATGCAGGAGTTGGTTTAATAATGAATAAGAAAATAGGGCAGCGGGTAAGCTACTATGACCAGCATAGTGAAAGAAATATTATCGTCAAGATAGACACCAAACCAATGCCCACCACAATAGTGCAGGTCTATATGCCTAGGTACTAGCTCAGCAGATGAAAAGGAAATCGAAAGAATATATGAAGAGATAGAAGATTTAATACAATATGTAAAAGGTGACTAGAATCTAATTGTGATGGGAGACTGGAATGCAGTGGTAGGCCAAGGAAGAGAAGGTAATACAGTAGGAGAATTCGGATTGGGACGAAGGAACGAAAGAGGAAGTCGGCTGGTTGAATTCTGCACTGATCATAATTTAATCCTTGCCAATACTTGGTTCAAACACCACAAATGACGGTTTTATACGTGGACGAGACCCAGAGACACTGGAAAGTATCAAATAGACTTTATTATGATTAGGCAGAGATTCAGAAACCAGGTGTTGGATTGCAAAACGTTCCCAGGAGCAGATGTGGACTCTGACCACAACTTGTTGATCATGAAATACCATCTGAAGCTGAAGAAATTGAAGAAAGGAAAGAATGCAAAACTATGGGATCTAGACAAGTTGAAAGAAAAGAGTGTGAGGGATTGTTTCAAGGAACATGTTGCACAAGGACTAAATGAAAAGGCTGAAAGAAACACAACAGAGGAAGAGTGGATAGTCATGAAAACTGAAGTCAGTAGGGCTGCTGAAAAAATGTTAGGAAGGAAGAAAAGATCAACTAAGAATCAGTGGATAACTCAGGAGATACTAGACCTGATCGATGAACAACAAAAATACAAGAATGCTACAAATGAAGAGGGCAGAAAAGAATACAGGCAATTAAAGAATGAAGTGGATAGAAAGTGCAAGTTAGCTAAGGAAGACTGGCTGAAGGAGAAGTGCAAGGATGTTGAAGGTTGTAATGGTCCTAGGAAAGGTCGATGCTGCACACAGGAAAATCGAGGTAACCTTTGGAGAAAGGAAATCTAGGTCTATGAATAGTAAGAGCTCAGATAGAAAGCCACTTCTAGGGAAAGAAGTCAAAGCAGAAAGATGGCATGAACATCTCCAACAGTTGTATCAAGATAAAGATGTAGATAATTTGGTTCTGGAACAAGAGGCTGTTGATGCTGATGAAATGGGAGACCCAATTTTGAGGTCAGAGTTTGACAGAGCTGTGAGTGACCTAAATAGGAACAAGGCACCTGGAATTGATGACACTCTCTCTGAATTACTGATTGCCTTAGGAGAAACCAGCATAGCAAGGTTATTCCATTTAGTGTGTAAGATGTACGAGATAGAATTCCCATCCGATTTTTGGCGGAATGTTGTTATACCTACTCCCAAGAAAGCCGGTGCTGACAGATGTGAAAACTACCACACCATTAGTTTAGTATCTCATGCCTGCAAAATTTTAACATGTATTATTTACAGAAGAATGGAAAAACAAGTTGAAGCTGAGTTGGGAGATCAATTTGGCTTCATAAGAAATGTAGGAACACGTGAAGCAATCCTGACTTTACGTCTGATCTTAGAGGATAGTATCAAGAAGGACAGGCCCACGTACATGGCATTCGTAGATCTAGAAAAGGCATTTGACAATGGTGATTGGACCAAGCTATTTAAGATTCTGAAGGTGACTGGGATCAGATACCGAGAACGAAGAATTATCTACAATCTGTATAAAAATTAGTCTGCAGTGATGAGAATCGAGGGCTGTGAAAAAGAAGCAGCAATCCAGAAAGGAGTGAGGCAAGGCTGCAGTTTGCCCCCCCCCCCCCCTCCTTTTCATTGTTTACATGGAACAGGCAGTAAAGGAAATCAAAGAGGAATTTGGAAAGGGAATCACAATCCAAGGAGAGGAAATCAAAACCTTGGAATTTGCCGATGATATTGTTATTTTATCTGAAATCACAAAAGATCTCGAGAAGCTGCTGAATGGTATGGACGAAGTCTTGGATAAGGAGTACAAGATGAAAATAAATAAGTCCAAAACAGAAGTAATGAGTGCAGTCGAACAAAGGCAGGTGATGTAGGAAATATTAAATTAGGAAATGAAGTCTTAAAGGAAGTAGATGAATATTGTTACTTGGGTAGTAAAATAACTAACGATGGCAGAAGTAAGGAGGACATAAAATGCAGACTAGCACAAGCAAGGAAGAGCTTTCTTAAGAAAAGAAATTTGCTCACTTCAAACATTGATATCGGAATTAGAAAGATGTTTTTGAAGACTTTTGTGTGGAGCGTGGCATTGTATGGAAGCGAAACATGGGCGATAACTAGCTCTGAAAGAAAGAGAATAGAAGCTTTTGAAATTTGGTGTTACAGAAGAATGCTGACGGTGAGATGGATAGATCGAATCACGAATGAAGAGATACTGAATGGAATTGGTGAGAGGAGATCGATTTGGCTAAATTCGACGAGAGCGACAGAATAATAGGACACATCTTAAGACACCCAGGACTTGTTCCGTTGGTTTTTGAAGGAAGTGTATAATCCCCGGCCGAATTAATAGTATCAGTAAGATTTTCTTTAAGTCATGGAATCTGAAGTGATTTAAAAGTGGTTTGAAGGCTTGGTACATGCAAGAAAAGAAGATACATTCAATAGTTAGATATTTACAGTTGGTACAATTGCATTATTGTTACTCAATTGTTACTACAGCGTTAGATGTGCAACTGTCTACTGCTGGGTAGCATTTGGCGCCAAACTGGTTTATTGCAACTATCGGTTTTTCATTATTTGTTTGACACTACAATTCAAAGGTAAGCCATAATACTATTTGCATTTCATTTTCTAAACTGTGTTTGGTGATTTTACAATGCAATTCACTTAGAAATGAAGTATTGTTTGGAAATGAAGGAGTTCTTTTAATTTTTTGCAGGTTAGGATGTCTGGTGACATAACACCTCGTAAAAGGGCACAGATAAAGGTCCTAATTGAGACAGGAATGTATTCTCAGCGTGAAATTAGCAATAAGGTAGGTGTGTCTCAGCCTACAGTGAACCGTATCAATAAAAAACTAGCTTTTGGTGAAGATCTGAGTGTAAAAACGAAGCCATTGTAGACCTCTTTTTACAGAGCATGGTGGACGATGCCTTACCAAAATTTGTAAACAAAACCGTTATTCAACAGTAAAAATGTTAAAAACTGAACTGGAAGCAAACGGAGTCCAACACGCCGAAAGCTGAAAGATTTAGACCTCAAAGCGCACAGACCTTGCAAAAAACCAAGGCTCACGCCTGTTATGATGGCTAAGCGATTAAAGTGGGCCAAGGAACACAAACATCATGATATTAACTATTGGAATTCGGTAAGTCCTATCTACAATGTTTATGGTTGTTATTAGAGAGATTTTGGAGGTTATGTAAGGAATTGATGTTATCCTATATTAAATTTCAGGTTTGCTTCAGTTTGCTTCTTGCGCAGAAGTCCCAGTTTGTTCGTCGTAGATCAGGCGAAAAATATCACCCAGATTGCATTTCCCGGATGGTGAAGGATCCTGATAAAGTAATGGTCTGGTCGGTAATCAGTGGTGAAGGAACAGGACTTCTCCATATAGTGGAAGGTACCATGCGTCAGGACCAGTACAAGGAAATTCTGCGTACAGAACTACTGCCTCAGATACAGGAATGGTTTCCCAATGGGAAAAAGATGACTTTTATGCAAGATGGAGCACCCTGCCACACAGCCAAGTCGGTCATAGACTTTCTGCACCATCACAGCATACCGTTATTGCCATGGCCGGGAAATTCCCCAGACATGAACCCAATTGAAAATGGGTGGGAGTTGGTAAAGCGAGAGATAGCAAAAGAAACTATAACTACAAAGAGGAGACTCATAGAAAAGCTCAATGAGGTTTGGTACCATAACCCTCGCATACAGGAAACTGTCCAGAGCTCATCGAAAGCATGCCCAGGCGGGTAAAAGCTCTGATAGATGCAAAGGGTGTAGCACAAAATATTGAAATTGCACAGGCATAAGGACATTTGCCATAATTTCCTTACTAGTCATGTAAATTTGTTTTAAAGGGTTAAGAAACAAATGTTCACTCATTTACTGGAATAAATGTAATAATAATCTATTGCAATTAGCAATTAAAGAAAATTTTGTGAAAAAATTGTGTTGATTCTATTAATTTGGCTGGGGATGTAGGTGGTAAGAACGGTAGGGGTAGACCAAGGTATGAATATGACAAGCAGATTAGAGCGGATGCAGGATGCAATAGTTACGTATAAATGAAAAGGTTAGCACAGGATAGGGTGGCAGAGAGAACTGCATCAAACCAGTCTGTGGACTGATGACTCAAACAACAACAACAACAACAACAACTGGTGGCCACAACTGGCACAGAGGATGGCAAAAACTGGTGTACATGTGGCCATAACTGTGCTGAAAATGATAGTTTTTCTTATTAAGGCTGTAACTTGGAAAAACATTACAATACAGTAGTTTATTTTCTGATGAATGAAAGATGTAGAGCATGACTGTTCTTTCACAAAAAGGTAAGGTTTTAAGTTCCTATAAAAAATAAAATTTCCTTAAAGAGGACACAAATAGTACATCTACCCTACCAAGAGCAAGAACATTCAGCGAGTGGTGCAATTTGCAGCAGAAAGGAACAGGTGTATGTTTATACAATGAATATACTCCTGCCAACTCACATCTCCTGTTTTTCAGTGTAGTGAGATTGTTAATTGAAAGCCATAATCGCAGCCCGTAGATGTCAACCTCAAGAAAAGGAATATTTACAGTACAAACAATTCCTCACTACAGAGATAAATACCAGCTAAAAGAAATCGACATAGTGGCTCCAATGATTGGAGCGAGAGGAACAACTCCCGTTTTTGGAAACGTATGCCTCCACCAGTGACGATGGGGAAAGTTGCCTTCATTGCCTTACAGGGTTCATAAAAAAAAATCATTGTTACAATTAGGTTACCACCTAAATTTCTCAAGACTGTATCCATTTCTTTTCTACAAATGAATGTAAAAGTAGACCTTGTCACAAGGCAGGCTGTGCATAAGAGGAGGTAGGCCCTATTTCATAAATAACATAGGAACAACTGTGTGTAAAGATGAAAAAATAATGAAAAAATAAAAAAAAAACATCATGCTGAAGTGAGAGCAGGTTGAATCTGTAAGGAGGCTTATCAGAAGTGGCTCCAAACAAGGGCTGATGCAGCCAGGGAAAAGCACGTAGATAAAAGAAACAGAGCGAAACAAATACACTATGTGATCAAAAGTATCCGGACACCCCCAAAAACATACGTTTTTCATCTTATGTGCATTGTGCTGCCACTTACTGCCAGGTACTCCATAGCAGCGACCTCAGTAGTCATTAGACATCGTGAGAGAGCAGAATGGGGCGCACCGCGAAACTCATGGACTTCGAACATGGTCAGGTGATTGGGTGTCACTTGTGTCAGAAGTCTGTACGCAAGATTTCCACACTCCTAAACATCCCTAGGTGCACAGTTTCTGATGTGATAGTGAAGTGGAAACATGAAGGGACACATACAACACGAAAGCGTACAGGCCGACCTTGTCTGATGACTGACAGACCGCCGACAGTTGAAGAGGGTCATCAAGTGTAATAGGCATGCATCTATCCAGACCATCACACAGGAATTCCAAACTGCATCAGGATCCATTCCAAGTACTATTACAGTTCAGCAGGAGGTGAGAAAACTTGGATTTCATGGTCGGGCGGCTGCCCATAAGCCACACATCACGCAGGTCAATGCCAAACGACGCCTCGCTTGGTGTAAGGAGCGTAAACACTGGACGATTGAACAGTGGAAAAACGTTGTGCGGAGTGACGAATCACGGTACATACTGTGGCGATCCGATAGCAGGATGTGGGTATGGCGAATGCCCGGTGAACGTCATCTGCCAGCGTGTGTAGTGCCAACAGTAAAATTCGGAGGCGGTGCTGTTATGGTGCGGTAGTGCTTTTCACGGAGGGGGCTTACACCCCTTGTTGTTTGCGTGGCACTATCACAGCACACATTATGAGGAATGTGGGGTTAGATGAAGAAGAAAGAGGAATCAAAATAGCTGGGTTAAATATAAACAACCTGAGATATGCAGATGATACTATCCCGATGGCAGAAAATGAAGACGACTTGAAAACCATCTTACTGAAAGTGAAAGTTCAAAGGACGACTAATGTTGAATGTCAAGAAAACAAAAATTCAGGCAACTACACCTGTCAATTCATGGCATGTAGGAAGAGAAAAAAATTGAAGTAGTCTCCGTTTTCAACTATCTTGGCTCACAGATTTCTGCTGATGGTGACTGTAGCCATGAAATCAAAAGACGATTGCTAACTGGTAGAAAGGCAATGACCAATCTTGACAATATCTGAAGGAGTAGAGACATAACATTATCAACAAAGATCCGTATAGTAAGGACCATGGTTTTTCTAGCTGTGATGTACGGATGTGAGACCTGGACCATAAGAAAAGCTGAACGCCGTAGAATAGACTCCTTTGAATTGTGGTGTTGGAGGAAAATCCTTGAGTCCCATGGACTGCGAAGAGAACAAATAGGTCAGTTTTACATTAAATAAAACCCGAGTGTTCCTTGGATGACCTAATCCTGAAACAAAAACTAAGCTACTTTGGACACATCATGAGAAGACACAATTCATTAGAAAAGACTTTAATGCTGGGGAAGATCGAAGGCACAAGGAGAAGAGGACGGCAAAGAATAAGATGGATGGATGGCATCACAGAAGTACTAAATTCCAGTTTGGAAAATCTTCGGGAGACAGTGCAGGACAGAAGAAATTGGCACATTTTAGTTCATGGGGTCACGGAGAGTCGGAATAGACTAAACGAACAGAGAGAGAGATCATAGCACAGGCCTACATTGATGTTTTAAGCACCTTCTTGCTTCCCACTGTTGACGAGCACTTCGGGGATGGCGATTGCATCTTTCAACATGATCGAGCACCTGTTCATAATGCACGGCCTGTGGCGGAGTGGTTACATGACAACAACATCCCTGTAATGGACTGGCCAGCACAGAGTCCCGACCTGAATCCTATAGAACACCTTTGGGATGTTTTGGAACACAGACTTCGTGCCAGGCCTCACCGACAGACACCGCTACCTCTCCTCAGTGCAGCGCTCTGTGAAGAATGGGCTGCCATTCCCCAAGCAACCTTCCAGCACCTGATTGAACGTATGCCTACGAGAGTGGAAGCTGTCATCAAGGGAATTCCAGCATTACTGATGGAGGACGCCACAAACTTGTACGTCATGTTCAGCCAGGAGTCCGGATACTTTTTATCACATAGTGTAGTTGTTGAAGTATTGGGAAGATTTTGATAATAACCTGAAAAGGCTAGGTCAAGCACCAGGGAAACCATCCTGGACATTAACAAAGAATCTTAGAAGAGGAGGGAAAAAAGGAAATGTACAGTGTTTTGGGTAAATCAGGTGAACTCATAATAGATTACAGGTAATCACTGGATAGGTGGAAGGAATACTTTGAAAATCTTCCCAGCAGAAAAAGAAATCTTCCTGGTGACATCACGAACAGCAAAGCTCATGGGGAGGACAGTGATGTCTGTGAAATTACGCCTCAGGAAGTTGAAAGGATGGTAAATACACTCAAAAGTCATAATGCAGCAGGAATAGATGAAATCAGACTTGAAATGGTGAAATATAGTGGGAAGGCAGGGATGAAATGGCTTAAGAGATAGCTGGTTTATTTACCGTAACCAATAGAGTAATAAAATGAGTATGGAATGTTAGTAAGGTACCTCCTGATTGAACAACAGCAGTAATTGCACTTGTCTATAAGAAGGGAACAGGAAGGATTGCAACAATTATTGAGATATCTCGTTGATCGGTATACCAGGTAAAGTGTTCACTGGGATATTGGAAAGTGTGTGCAATCGGTGGTTGAGAGTTAAGTTGGATGAAAACCAGCAAGGTTTCAGAACACAGAAGATTTTCAGTTTCTAACAATTTGAAGATAAGAGGTATACACTACAAAAGGCCACATAACTAGTTACAAACAGAGGATTATGGCAACAGTTTGTAAATTCACAGAGGCTTGCAGACTGAATACTGAAAGGCAGAACAGTCTATACTAATGTATCTATGTATAAATAAATAGGAAAGAAAGAAATATGATTCTGCGAGAGATTGGATTGCTAGGTGGAGAGATGTATGGGGGCTTACAGAACAACGTAAGTTTCAAAGTCGCCTTACAGTACACCATGCATAACAATACCTGCCTCCTTGAAACTTACTAGTTCGCTGCATGCAGGCAGCTTCCATTTGATGCACGAAGAGGAAAATTTTTCATATTTCAAAGTATAAACACAAATGCACCTTCCTGTAGAGGATGTACTAAAAGCTAACACGCATAAATGTAGTCTACTTACAAAGCCACATCAAAATCAACTTCATACGAAGTTCTAGGATTAGTAAATATTTCTGAAAAAGAAAATAAAAAGGAGGGGGGGGGGGGGCTCTTCACAGTTATACTCCGAATGAGATAGCGTAACAGTAATTCAATCACTTCATAATATCTGTCCTATTCTGCATCATGCCCAATATTAAAAAATAAATGTACACAACTCACTGAAGACTTCAAACAAGTTACACGACCATCCTCACTCACCAAAAATAAATCCAACGCCAACAGTATCCAATTAGCTTTTAACAACTTATTAGGAACTCTTTGTAGAAATAAATCATTCGACAGACAAGGAAGGATCGTTATAGTATCAAGAAGAGGTGGTTGTAAGACATGCCGCACGGCACCAAAGAGAACGAGCAAAGCAAACAAATAGCTTCCTAACCTCTCCTTAAAAGCTATTCAGAATTTGTCCCTGACCATCCGTACACGAGCAACGAGTGAGTGACGCATCTGGCCGGCCCGCAGCGAAGTGCAGTGTTGCCAACTACTCCTACTTGTCCTACTTAAGAGTTGTGGGCTCTGTTTATGTCACCCAGTCATCATACTTATTTATAGAATTACCCACTCATAGGAGATTCATATGAAAATGAAAACCGACAACCTGTTTTCCAGTCAGTGACCGGGTCAGGGATGTAATGAATGAATCATATATAGGCTGTTATTACGATGGGGTCGCCACTCCCAAAGTGACATATTAATGAATGATAGATGCTACGAAATGAGAATGGAGAGTGTTGCTGGAATGAAAGATGACAGGGAAAACCGGAGTACCCGGAGAAAAACCTGTCCCGCCTCCGCTTTGTCCAGCACAAATCTCACATGGCATGACCGGGATTTGAACCACGGTATCCAGCGGTGAGAGGCCGATGCGCTGCCGTCTGAGCCACGGAGGAGGAGATTCATATATCACTCGCAATTCAACACTTCCAAACACGCAAACGATGAATAATAATGTTATACACTCACGGTATTGACTGTATATTCGTAGATCACTAAATTTGGTTGCACACGGCACGAAATTCGAAGCAGGAGCGTGTGATCGTTTGTTAAACAAGTGAATTACTAATGTTTACATAATCAATTTGGAGTACCGGTACTTAAGAAACCGATTTACGGTATTTATTATAGTGTGGATAAGCTCTGGTCAATCAATCAATCACAACTGATCTGCATTTAGGGCAGTCGCCCAGGTGGCAGATTCCCTATCTGTTGTTCTCCTAGCCTTTTCTTAAATGATTTCAAAACAAAAGAAAAATTGAAATTTATTGAACATCTCCCTTGGGCTGTGTTCATAAAATGCTACTCTGAGTAGAGTTGGGTTAAAGCAGAGTTAACTCCCTGGAAATAGTTTTTATGAACACCACAGGTCGAATCAAATCAAAAATCAAAATCTCTTTATTTGCAAATAAGGTGTCCACCTCAGTGGCAAATGGTACACTAAAATACATTATTGTCAAGCACTAAATATTAAATTAACAAGAGAAGAAAATTTTCCTATAATACAATATTATACAATTTACGCTAACAATTTTTTCTATTGAACACACAGCTCATCCTTAATAAATTTATACTTATAATATCTCCTGTACTACTTACAAATATAGTCAACTGATATACAGTATGTGGAATTACTTCAAATGATACTGTACAACTGGTATAAGATTAAAAGTTGCATTGCATTTATTTACTTTTTTTCTTTACCCATTCTGGAACCTAAGTAGCATAACGACCTGCTGCGTCTTAACCAGAGCCCCTTTTGCCACCACTTTTCAGAGTTCCTGAAGGGCCTTCACAGTTACCGTAGCGGTCCCAGGGCCCTCGAAGTCCCCACTGAACTTCACCCCTACAGGCTTCTTGAATATCTGTACAGATTTGGGAAAAGGATCAAACACTACCCCTGGTAAACTGTTCCACTCCTTCACACCCTTCCCAATGAATGAAAATTTACCCCAATCGCTTCCGCTGAAATTCCTTCTAATTTTATATTTGTGGTCAATCCTGCCGATATAATTATTTTCCAACTGAAGCCTCTCACGGATATCTCCCCATGCTGCTTCTCCTGTATAGGCTCTATATAATCCTATAAGTCTAGTTTTCTCCCTCCTCTTACTTAAAGTTTCCCACCCTAGTTCCTTTAACATTTCTGATACGATACTCTTTCTCCTGAAATCCCCTGTTACAAATCTTGCTGCTTTCCACTGCACACTATCTATTTCTTTTATTAGGTATTCTTGGTGAGGATCCCAAACACTGTTTGCATATTCCAATAATGGACGAACCATACTTACGTAACTTTTCTCTTTTAATTCTTTGTTGCATCCTTTAAGTAGCCTCATTATGACATGTAACGATCTGTATGCTTTCCCAACAATGTCATCTACATGACCCTTCCAGTGCAAATTACTTTCAAATCTTACACCAAAGTATTTGCACTTGCCATCTTTTGGGATAACTACCCCATCCAAAGTATATTCAAATTCAGATTTAAAACTCCTGTTTGTAAATGTTGTAACAGTTGATTTGCCTCCATTAACCTTCATATTATTCTCTTCAGCCCATTGTTGGATACTCTCAAGGTCCCTTTGTAATTCTGAACAATCCTCAATGGTATTTATTTCCCTGTAAAAAAGTATGTCATCTGCATACAATCTTATTTTTGATGTTATATTATTCCCTAAATCATTTACGTATATTAAGAAAAGTAACGGACCGAATATAGTACCCTGTGCAATTCCCTTCCAAACTTTCTCTTTCTGTGATACGTTATTTCCTACTTTGACTTTCTGAACCCTTGAATTTAGAAATGTTTTAACCCAACGTGTAACCCTTACGTCCAATCCTATTCCCTCCAATTTCTTTAATAATATTCCATGTTCACCTCTATCAAAGGCTTTGGAAAGATCTCTTGCTATGCAATCTAACTGGCCTCCTGAATCCAATTGGTCTGATATGTCCTGCTAAAATCCCACCAGTTGTGCCTCACAAGAAAATTTCTTTCTAAATCCGTACTGGCTCCTCATGAACCAATTTTTATCATCACATATCCCTCTGATGTACTTTGATAAACTCTCCAGAATTTTAAAAACTGTACTGGTCAGGCTGATTGGTCTGTAGTTCTCTGGTTTTCTTTTATCACCCTTTCCTTTATAAATTGGTATTATGATATATTCCTTCCATTCCTTTGGTATTACACTATTATTTATGACATAGTCAAAGAGAAATTTTAAATAAGGCACCATGTACCGCCCCATTGCCTTTAAAACCTCCCCAGTAATTTGATCACTTCCTGCTGCTTTTCTTTGCTGGAGCAGTTGGATTTCTCTGAAAATATCTTCATTTGTGAATGAGAAGCTTCTTGTTTCCCTCTGTGTCTCTCCCTCTCTTTCTTCTGTTTCGGTTTCCAACTCCTGACAATCATCTACTGAATCTCTGAATTCCCTACTAGAGAGGTTTGCTTTCTCAGTATCTGTTAAATAGTGTTCACCCCCTTCCCCCACCATTGTAGGAATTTGAATTCCTTTTCCTTTTTGATTCCTGATATATGAATACAGCTTTTTCCATTTCCCTTTGTGGTCATTATGCTCTTCAAGAATGTCATTCATATAATTCTCTTTTACTTCCTTTTTCACTCTATTCAGTTCCCTCATTAGCTGTTTTCTACTTTCTCTACTCTCCCTACCTTCTTTGATTTTCCTATTTACTATTCTACAATTTCTTTTTAATTTTCTTATTTCCCATGTATTATAAACAGAGTATGAAGTCATTTTACCCTTCTTAACAGGTACAAATCTCCTCTCTCCTTCCCAAATGATTCCTTTGAATTTAGCCCAAAGTGTATCCACATTACTCCCTTCACTTATCCAACAACTGAATTGTGATTTAAGGTAAGTCCCAAATTCATCAACTTTAGTTTTTCTGTACAATTTTTTGTCTTGTGTGACCTCTCTTATTAAGCCTTTTCTGGTACCAGTCCCACATCCATTATTACAGCATTATGGTCACCTATTCTTTCAATTACCTCAGTTTTATCAACAATTTCCCATGGTTTAACCAAGAATACATCTAGTAAGTTATTGAGACGAGTTGGTTCTTGTACTGCTTGTGTAAATCCTCCCTCCCAAATTAACTTATTTGCCAGTTTCTGTTCATGGGCTTCACTTGCAGCTCCATTCCATTCAACTTCCGGCAAGTTTAGATCTCCCCCAATTAATATCACATCATTATTATTGTTTTTATGAGTATAATCTATTATTTTCTCAAATATTTCCAAGTCTCTTTCCTCTCTTCCAGGCCTGTATGTTCCTATAATTCCCACCTCCTTCATATTATCACAAATTAATTTTATCCCTAATATTTCATCCCTTTCATCGGTAAACCATTCATGTGAACAATAAGTTTCCTTCACCAGAATAAACACACACCCCTTCCTTTTTATCTTCTCGGTCTCTACGATAGACTGTGTACCCTTCTGGAAATACTTCTCTATTACCCACCCCCTCTCAACCACGATTCCACTCCTATCACCACATCAGTCTCATAAGATTCCATCAATGTACCGAATTTTAATTGTTATTTACTACACTCTGACAGTTTACCAAGAGCAATCTCAGACCACCTCCCTCCCTATAACTTGACTGTTGCAATTGGGTAACTTGAAATTCCTCCGCAAACACACTATAAAAACCGTGTTTGGCACCATCACTAAAGTTTCTCACAGTCTGGGTAAAACCAGGGACAAATTGTCCCCACTTTTACATCCTGGGGTATACGAAATTCCCTGTACTTGCGGTAAGCCATACATTGGCCAAACATGCCGGTCCGTTGGTACTCGCGTCAAGGAACATGAACGTAATATTCGTCTCAACCAGCCAATAAATCAGCAATAGCTGAGCACGCTCTATCGTCGGGTCTTGATGTCATGTTCCAATATGTTCGAGCTCTTACTCACAGTAGACCCTACAAGTCCAGTATTATACGGGAAGCTGTGGAAATACGTAGTTATAAATCCTAATAAATTCAACAGGGCACTGGCTATCAATTAAGTAATACTTGGTTGCCAGCCATTAAGGATTTACGTAGGTAGTTCCCTTCCCTGTCCCTTCGCTATTGTTATTTCGTTTCGATTCTTCCAAATTCGTACGTTCCTCATCGCCAGGTGTTTAATTCCAAGCTTGTGTCAATGTCATACATTCATATGTGCGTACACCTGTTGTGTTATGTGAACCTCTCAGACTGATTCTGATGGTTCCGTCAGCTTCCGCTTCGTATGCTAGCGCTGTACCGCGTCCGGGGAGCCACCTAGTGACGAATGAACTTACACTTTCCACTTCTATTGGGTAACGTCTAATATCAAACCTCATTGTTTCAGAAGCCTTCCTCGTGGACAGTCAAGATTTTCTTCTGATGACGCAGAGCTAAGTTCTCTGCGAAATGTAAAGAATTTCACCTTATTTTATTCACACGCCATAACGCCAAAAGCCTATATCATGTCTATAAGTACGGGCCGTGAAAGCATCAATGGCAAAATACTTCTCTGTAACTTAATTACAGTAATTATTCGTGGATTTTGCTCATTTTATGTAATTATAAGAATGAATACATGATTATAAGTTGTTTAAAATCATTAGAGTAGTTTGAGTAACATCCATGTGGTTGTAAATTTATATACCGGTATGTGTACATTGGGTCTCAGAAACAACTTCAAAGGATTTGTATTTTTACACATATTTTTACATTGGGTCTCAGTAACAACTTCAAGTGTTTTGTATTTGTACACATTTTAATGTTAATTTTTTACATTATTTACAACCTAGTCTAATTTAACATGAATTTTCTAATAGAAATGGCATTTAGAGGACCTATAATATCAGATGAAGAATTGCTTGAGATCCTAAACAACAGTGACATCGAGATAGACGACATTGCGGCGAATGTGATTACATTCCATTTTTTCCACATGACGACGACGGCAATAATCAGTCACAGCCGGAATTTTCTGATAATGCAACACTGCCTAGATGGACAGCAAGGTGGCAACCAGGAGAAGGGTGCAGATAACAACGAAGTTGACAAACACGATGAGGGTGTGAACAACACCCAAGGTGACAACCAGAATGTGGAAGCGGAAGGTGACAACTTAAATGGATAGCCGGAATTTCGACCAATAAATGGAGGTAGGCCTCGATCAAGAGGACAAACACCTTTAAAGGAACGTGGACTTGGACGAGGCTGGGGTTCAAGAAAGTGATCGAGAACGAGGAACAGGACGAGGTCGAGGAAGGAGCCGAATTCACGGAACGATACGAGAAAGAGGACAAGGAAGGGACCAAGGACGTCTACGACCTGTTGTTAAATGAGACGGGAATCGTTTAATACATAACTTACCACAATTTATTACACCGAATGACACTCGTGGATCTAGAGAAGGCTGGAATCCACTGCAGTACTCCAGTTAACACTTTGATGATGATTTTTTTAACATCATGGTAGAGCAAACTGATAATTATTACCATTTAAATAAAGGGAAAGTGCTGAAAGTGACTTTGAGAGAAATTAAAATATACAAAGGGATATCAATGACAATGAGAATCCGCTTGTACTGGTTTTCTTTTTTCCGTGTTGAACTAATTACGAAGGCAATGCCTAGAGATAGGTATATTGCCATTTGACCATCAGTCCATGTTGTGAGTGATGAGACGACAGCACAGGACAAGCTTTGGAATGTTCGTCCAATAATTGACAAGTTTCGCGCAGCAAATTTGAAAATCCCTAGAGAAGCTGATGTGAGTATCGATGAGCTGATCATCCCTTTTACGGGAAATGTTAGTATTAGGCAGTATGTCCCACAAAAACCGAATCCAACTGGTTTGAAGAACTATGTGTTAACTACTAAACAAGGTGTTATCCTGGACTTTTAAATCTATCAGGGTAAAACTACAACAAAACTTGCACCCAAAGTTGATGGCCCTCTGAAACTAGGGACCGGGTGTCGTGCTATCTTGTGGCTAAGTGAAAGCTGTCTGCTAGGCACGAACCTTTACTTTGATCGATACTTTACTGGTTTACCTTTACTTCTAGCCTTGAAGGCAAAAGGTATGACTCGGACTTCGACTATAATGAAACAGAGGCTACTCAACATTGATTTGAAGTCTGATTCTGAGCTTTGTAAAGAAGGAAGGGATGCATTTGATGCTACGGTGAGAGATGATGGAGATATTGTAGTCCTAAAATGGTTGATAATAAATTAATAACAATGGCATCAACAGTTCATGGTGCAGAACCTTTCATTGCGACGAGGCGGTATTCGAGAGCAGAGAGAGAATATGTACAAGTTCGAATGCCAAACTTGGTTAAGCAGTATAATCTGAACATGGGGGGAGTTGATCTATATACTAGATTAGTCGCATGCTATCGATCTTACCACAAGACAACGAAATGGCCTGTGCGTTTCATGGAACATTTCATAGACATGGCATGCGTGAACAGCTGGTTAACATATAGAGATGATAGCCTAAAGGCGGGAGTGCCAAAATCTAACATAATGGACTTACACTATTTCAAGATGCGAGCACTGGAGCCAACACTGGATCTACACGTTGATATTTTTCAATATCCCTAAACAACATGGGGGCGTCAGTTAGGATGGCATTTACTCCAGGAGGTATGGACTCGGGAAGAGAAGAACAGTCTTCCTCTACAAAGGGCTCTACATCATTAGAAAACATACGACTTATTCCGTCCGCCACAACATTTTCAGACCCTCGAATATGCTTAACGTCAAACTGGAAGGCAAATCCTGATGGCCCAGCGGGCTATACGACCAGTGCGACGCGGCCTAGCTAAGACCCAACTTAAGGCTTTGTTATCTGTCTCCAAGTCGAACTTGACATGTTCCAGATAGAGGCGGAACTTTTCTAGTGCAAATAAAACTGCCAAACCTTCAAGGTCGTAGATGGAATACTTGGCTTCTTGAGCCGATAATGTCCTAGATGCATAGGCGATGGGTCGCCTTCCGAGTTCAGGCTCTTGAAGAAGGACTGCCGCCACCGCCGACGATGACGCGTCGATTTGCACAATGAATTCCTTAGAGAAATCAGGCATGGCAAGAACAGGGGCATTACAAAGAGCTAGTTTCAAGTCTTCAAAAGCGGCTTGTTGAGAATGCCCCCTCTCGAATTTAACGCCTTTTCTACGAAGTAAGTTCAAGGGCGCCGCTCTGTTAGCGAAGTTAGGAATAAATTTCCTAAAGAAATTCACCATGTCAATGAATCTGGCAATACATTTGATATCCTTGGGAGGTTTAAAATCATGGATGGCCTGGTTTCTAGAATGATCCACTGCGACACCATCGGGCGACACAATATGCCCTAGGAATGACATAGAAGGCTTAGCGAAAGCAACCTTAGACAACTTCACAGTTAACCCTGCCTTAGGAAGGCGATTAAGGACATCTTTCAGATGATTTAGATGTTCTTCAAAGGTCTCAGAAAATACGACATCATCAAGATAATGGTATAAATATTCAAATTTGATGTCAGAGAAAACCCTGTCTAGCAGTCTCGCAAGCACAGCTGCTCCCGTGGGGAGCCCGAAAGGCATGCGGTTGTACTCATACAAGTTCCAATCCGTGGCGAAAGGTGTAAGATGTTTGGATTCTTCCGCCAGACGGATCTGATTATACGCCTGGTTAAGGTCTAAGATGGTGAAGAACTTAGCTTTTCGAAACCATGAAAAACAAGAGTGAAGGTCGGGAAGGGGCACAGATTGTAACACCACCTTCCGATTTAAAGCCTTATAGTCAATCACAGGCCTGAAGCCACCTTGGGGTTTTGGGACTAAGAAAGGGTCGAATAATACCATCTTTTAAGATTTGATCTGTGATCTCTTTCAGAGCCTTCATTTTAGGTGGAGATAGCCTATAAGATGGAAATCGGACTGGAATCGAATCAGTAACCTCGATCTTGTAATCGATAAAGTCAGTAACACCAAGAGTATCAGAAAAAACATCTGGAAACGACTGACACAACTTACGAATACTCTCAGCCTGCTCCTCATGTAGATGTCTAATGTCTAACAACATCTCATCCTGGGTAGGCGAAACAGATGAACATGACACAGAACTACATTTAAGCAAAGGAATTGTACAATTACAAGGAAATTTGAATGCGCACGACTCGCTCTGGATGTCGAGCACTAGACCGGTGTGAGACATGAAATCCGCTCGTAATATAATGGGGCAAAACAAGTGCTTAGCCACAAACAGTTTAACTATCCATGTGAATTTCGAAAGGCAAATTTTGGCATATAGAGATCCTAAAATTTCTAATGGAGTAAGGTCGGCCGAAATGCATTATACCGAAGACGAACAATAGTCAGAAAATTTACAGGCAGACTTTAATTTAGAGTACCATTCAGCCGAAATAATGGAACACACACTCCCAGAATACTGTAACAGGTTCGTTATTCAATTCAGTTTTGAGAAATGGTACAGGTGCGGGGGTATCCGCCGTAATCCTAAGGCATTCTATGGGACCTTCGAATGATAAATTAGAAGAGCCCTGACTTTTCCCTGAGCTTTCGTCGGGTTTGACAGGGGCTGAGCCTGAAAAAGGGGAGCACGCCTAGTCAGGCGATGCCACTAGTCACTTTTGTTTATTGGCGTTGTTGGAAGTTGCACCAGGAGAGGAGCAGGAGGCGGTGCTATTAGTATTCGGGCAATTCTTGGTTATATGGGAAAACGAGCCGCATGACCCTGCTCCATTCCTTGTCCCGCTAGATTTGACCAAGCGACACTTGTTCCGGAGATGATCTGTCGACCCGCAAGCATAACATTTGCGAGCAGTGAATGTTCGGCGGGATGGAGGCCGAAAATTACTTGATGATTGAGGGGGCTCCTCCGCAACACGTAATGTGTCCGCATATCTAACTCCCTCCGCTGAGACAGCCAAAGCCTCTTACTCGACAAAAGTTTGAGGACGCGACGCAAAACACAAATATGACCTTATTGTGGGGAAATGCCTTCCACAATTGCGCGCACAAATTGATCTTCAGGGAAATGAATAGCAAATGCCCTTGTGTAGAATGTAATGTCTTGGATGAAGTCGGCAAGATTTTCATCCAGACGATGTACACGGTAATAATACTTATGGATTAGGGATGACCTAGCTCGAGCCGCAATGAAGTTAGCTAACAGATGGGCGTGGAAGTCTTCTATAGAGGATTGATCAGTAATTGCTCTTACTATCTTGTCAGAGAGGACACCTATGGAGTAAGGGTAAATAATTTGAAGAATTTGACACGGAGAAAGAGAAAAGACAAGAGCGTGATCTTGGAACTCGACTAAAAATCTTAAGAATGAAATAACGTCACTGGTGGAGTTAACGGATAACTTAGAAATACCCCTAAGCAACATCGCGAAACTACTGAACCCGGGTGACATAGTAGGTAAAGGCCTAGGGCACGGAGAATTTGTTTCAGAGACTGCATTATTCAAAATAAATGTTGGAATGGATGTACAACGGCCGGACTCGGTTTCTAATGGGGCAGATGTTCGTTGAGTAGCCGCAGCTGTACTAGTTTCCTCCCCTTTGGAAGAACACTCCTCGCTTACTATGTTTACCGCAGAGGCTTGGTCGGATTTGGGAGGAACAGACCCAGATAACAATTGACTAACCTTACTGGACATTCTAGAAAGATATTCTGCAAGATTACTAGCCTCCTTACCCTGAAGTTCATTTTACTTAAGAGACAATAGATCGCTCACCCTATTATAAAAAGGTACAATCTAGCCTGTACTCTTTTAAGTTGGTTAGAAGATGGATCACTTACTTCAAGAAAACTAACTACAGATGCTAGCTCAGGTGCGGGGGTGAACAGGTCTCAAAAAATACGAAATTAAAGTTAAGATAAAATTTAACAAGGTTATATTTTCTTTGCAAAATCAAGAAATAACAAGAGTGGCAGGTACAGAGTAGCAAAGCAAACAAGCGGGAATGTACAATTACAGAGTTACAGGATTTGGGCTCCGAGAGCCAGACACATAATTCTTGAGCAATAAGCTCAACCTTACGCTATACAAGATTCAACCAAGGGGCAGAAGACCCCAATCATGCCCAGGAGCTCTTGCTCCCAATTACACAGTAAAGCCTCCTCGAGGCACGCAGAAACAAATTTTAAGAAAGAGCGGCCCGCTCTTAAGTTCAAGCCTATCAAAGGCCACACCAAACTCCACTTTCAAGCTGTCCTCCAAGGACACATACACAGGGGTAAAAATACCCAACCTACTGAGGCCTATTCAGAGAAGAAACAGAAATATTATATGGCCTCCAAAATACCAACATGAGAGGAGGCGTTTTTGCACTCCTAATATACTTTATTTAAAACCTACTTGGCGCTAGGCCTCTAATGCAAGGGCTAATCCCATACTAAAGAGGTGACTTATAGAATGAGACAATTTACATTACGTTAAGGGGAGTTATGACTGAATTTGAAAACTTCTACAATTTACATGCTATTGGAACCAAATTTTATGTACACATGTATTGTAATACAGTTAGACCCTGTACTAAATTTTAGCTATGTATGTACCTTGGTTCTGAAGTTATTATTTTTTTGTCATTTAAAATGCACTCATGCGGAAAAGTCCCTTGCGATGAAGTTTTTGTCTGATGAAGTTAAAAATTTGCTGAAAAGTAGCTCTTGCATACAGAAACAAAAGTTATAAACGGTTTTGTTATCAGAGTTATAGTTTTCCTTCCAGAAATTCTGAAATCATTAAATTTTTTATTTAAAAATTCACAGCATGACCCAAATTCTACATCAGGAAATCAATAGAAATAACCAGTCCATGTCAAAACCTATGATAACTTCCCATCCTAGCACATATAAGAGTAGACTCACCAAGTTTCATTCATTTCAGGTCACAATTGTGTCGCAAGGAGCATTTTTAAGACACAAATACACGAGAAAAAAAATGTGATAAAAATGCATAAGAAAATCAACTCACTTTAGAACTGTCCTGCAGCATACGTTGCACCTTCAGACCTCCTAAATCTTTCCTCTGTTGATATTTTTACCAGTTTGTGATGTTTTCTCTCCTTTTTGTGTTGTTCACTGGTCCTCTTCCTGCTCCGAGCTACACGACGGTTGTCTTGTGATTTACACAATGACTGGGTGGTTGAAGAAAGAAGTGAATTCCTGATGGCATGATGTGTCTCAGCTGTCTTGTAGTATCCCATGTTGAACTCTGAGACTGCCCTGAGTACACCTAGTTCAAGTTTTGACTTGGAAATAAATACTTCCTTCGGACACTTAGACCAAACCATGCTGTGAAGTGACTCGTTGGGATTCTGGGTCTTACCAGCACAACAACGTCGCAACATTTCATCTGAAGCCAGTCGCTGATATACTGGTGCAATCTTGGTTACAACAGATGGCCTAAGCTTGCAAGTCATTCGACTATGACTGTCAACTGGTTTCCCCTCTGCCTGCTGTCTATTAAAGAAGCACCAAGAATCGACACCTTTGGGGCAAGTTATATGCTGAGGGTTGAGATCTGTTGACATGCAATGTCTAAGGGTAGAATAAATTGCCCTCTTCATTTTAGCCACATCTGGGATGTTGTTGACTATGGCATGTCTGAAATAATGCCCAAGCTTGGTCATGGTGGTTTCCGTCAAGCTGCCCTCTTTCCGCCCACCTAGTGTTTCACCCTTTGCCTTCCAATCTCTAACAGTATTGCGAAGAGCAGTGCCAAGGCGTTTTGATACATGATTAATGCACTCTTCCTTTACTATGGTGATACCTGGTCCATATACTTGAATCTGATTTAAATGAACATGAGTCTTAGCATCCCCATCTGACAACATGGTACTGTAGCGGAACCCCTTGCCAAGTGACCTCCTCCACAGAATCTCTCCAATATCTTTTTCCATAGCATTGGAGGACCCACAATAATTCTTTTCACACTCACTAGAATTGTTATGACCTTCATACCATATATCAAATTCTGAACTATGTTTCCCCAAGTCCCTTTCAGCTACCACACACTTCTGACAGTACTTTGACAGCACATGGTAATCTAGCACAATACCAGTCTGAATGTCAATAGCAAACCCTCCTCCATAGTTGGATGTGTGACCACGTTTATGCCAGCTCGCATCATATGATACACAAATATCTAATATTTCATTGTCATTAGCTCCATGAGAACTGCGTACAACTTGTGCAGCCATATCTAGTACTTCTTTCCTCATTAATTTTCCCTCATCAATTAAAAGTTTCAGGTGGGCTGAAAAAGGCCTAGGTCCTAAAGTGTTCATGCCCATACCAACTGAGAACTTTTCCAACCCTCGTTGACCCTTACCTAGAGTGCTAAATGTCTCAACCATAGCATTGTTGACATGGAAAGCAGGCCTCTGTGAATTATTATTTTTCACTCTTGGAGAACTATATACATTTGCAGAAACATAATCACAATTTCTGCATTTAACTAGAGGAAAAACCATGGCTTTCTCTAAATTGAATGAAAATTGACTTGGTTCGACACTCACCACATAGTAGTTCTTTCACAAGTTCACTCCACACATCACTATGTACTAAGGTGTAATTTACAGGCGCAACATTAGAACATTTAGAGGTAGGGTAAGAATCAGAAAATGAGTCGATTTGTCTTTCTGAAACAGTAATAACTGGAGGTGGTAAGGTACTAGAAACAGGAACCTCCTCACTAGGCCTAAATGGAGCTGTACCCGGCTTTACCTCCTGACATTTCCTTGCTGAATATCTCAATTTTGCAGCCAGACTTCTCCTAGAAGGGCGTTTCTTTCCTGACCTATAAGAAGTTCTGGGCCCTTTATCCATCATAACACAGGATGTTTGCCTAACCTAACAAAGTATATAACTACCAATACACTCGAAACAAAGCACTATCTCGTTATATACACTGAATTTAAAATATTCACACTATATATACACAGTAAAATGAACTTAGGTACTGCTTTTCACTGGATAATAATTTTATCACTCAGAAATAAGATTTCTCGAGCAAAATGTATACAAATTAAAACAGGAACATGCGTCCACAACGCGACGTAAATAAATACTAAGCAAAAAATGTAAACAAAGATAGAAGAGAAAAAATGCAACCTTGAAAATACACTTGTGTGGCTCAAATAAATCTACTCTTGTTTTGCAACACATTTTTAGTTCCCTTTGTTGGACTAGTAAATTATTTCTCTTATTTTAGTATTTATTTTGACTACGTAGTAAACAAATGAAAGGAGACTGCGTAGCTGAGTGTCTGTCGACCCCAGAGGGAAATGTTTCGCGCAATATTCAAAATTCCGAACAAACAACTCAACAACAACGAAGACTGTGGCGTCTCAGTAGAAAGAGGGCGTGGACCGGACATTAAATTACACGCGCTCTCCCTTTAAATAGCCGCTGGGAGGTTTAAAAATGGTGCTGGAAGGAAATTTATAACATTTTCTGATAGAGAAAAGATGGAGCTAATTTTTAAACACAAAACTCAAAAAGTGATTTTTCGACATAAATTCCACAAATTTCAGTCATAACCCTCCTTAAGGAAGAAATGGTTGTGAAAATAAGTTCACCTCAACGCAATATGAGTGGGAGCTCGAGAGGGTTAAGCACTCTCTATCCCAATATGTAGTTTAAAAAAATAGAATAGATACCAAGTGTCTTTACATTTTAGGTGAATGTTACATGGTAAAACGCTTCGGACCTGCCCCGAGAGTTATACTGCTGAGCTAGCAAGAAAAGAAGTTATTAAACGGCCATTACCTGGTGGTTGAACTGCTGCCCGACGAAAGAGGTGCTTCCCGCCCCCTGCTACGTACTTTACACAAAGATAGATGTTACTGAAGTGGCGCGGTGACCCGAAAATCAGCAGTTTATATACCCTCGTGGAAAGTTCGAGGCGTTTCAGGATTGAGAACACCCTCCCACAAGAATTTTATTGGCTAACAACGAAAACCCCTACACTAGATGAAGAAGAAACACATTATTGGTGGAAAATTAATTACAGAAATTACTCATTGGTCGAATTCAAAGCTGGCGGAAAGAAAGGGTTAATATTGCCAACTTAAACAATAACTGAAAGAAATTTAACAAAGAACGAACTTATGAATTCCAAATTTCTCCAAAAAACACAGTTCTTTCAATTCGCACTAGGGTGCATAATTGTAGTTCTTCAGTAGTGCCATCTGGAAGAGAATGTCCACACTTCTTACTACAGGTAAAACAAAAATACATCGAAAACGACCCAGTTCAGAAACTTCAAAATTTACAGGTAGTGACATCTTCTGAGAAACTTGAAAATTAACACAGTAGATAAAGTTCAGACTTCCTCCAGTAGAGGAGTTTCAACTGGCGCAAGGTTTGAATTAGCGGCGTGGATGTGTACCACCCGGTACAGACCCCCCCCCCCAAAGTTCCTCCAAGGTGTAACACAGAAGAACTTAAACTTTTGTTTCAAAATAAGGTCCAAGATATGATGTTGATATAGAAGTTAATTGCAGAAGCATTTATCAAAATTTTCTAAATTTGGTTTGATTCAGTTTCAGAATTCTTTATAGTAACTTTAGATGTAAAGTCCTTATGCTCGTAGAGGTTGAATTCAGAAGGAATCTTTTAGTTTTTAAAGTTGAGGACAAATTTTCTAAGTCCACCAGATATTGGAGTTGGATTCAAAACTGTAGTAATTGTTGATATTAAATGTCCATGTAGCTGATTGATTACATTCAAGGTTGATTAAGTTAGACGGCCAGACCGGCCGCTGCTGCTTGTGTCCAGAGGAGGCCGCTCGGACCCCTCAAGTACCCTGAGATACCGCTCGCCCGCACTATGAGAGGAGTAGTGGAGTTGTGCACGCCGCACCCTGGTTGGCCTCACAGGAGAGGGGCGGGCCCATACCCCACCTCAGTGGCGGTACGGCGCCGCGCTGCTGCGGGGGCACTGAAACATTAAAGCTCGGCGGCAGAATTTTGTTGGACCATATTTATTTTAGGGTACAGTCTTTGTGGCGAGGTTGAGGGGCCAGCGGCGTGGAGATATTTATTTAATTCCCATAAGCCACAGTTTGTAGTTGAGCAGGAGACGGGAGCGTGGTAATGGCCGTGGTAAGGACAGGATGGCAGTTTAACTGGTCGGGGGAGGTTTACAAAAATGCTTATATACAGGCAAACAGATTCCAAGGGCAGAAGGCCTTAAAAATGAAACCCCTCAAACAAAAATATAACCTTCATATTTCTTTCAAAATTATATGAAGAAATTACACCGGTTTCACCTGTGACAGGTGAACCCTAAATATCCTCTCGGTGGCTGGATTGCTTAGCAATAAGGTAACGGGTGTAAGGTAATCGAGAATAGTACACGGCCCATGAAATCTGGGGGCAAGCTTGCCCGCGGGAACAAAATTCTTGACCGTCACCTGGTCGCCTACCTTCAAATTGGTGGGACTCCGTCCACTATCATATCTTTCCCTAACTTCTTCATGAGACACTTTAAGATTGGCTTTAGCCTTCTTCCAAAGATCTTTAATATTATCTGGATCTCTTGTCTCGGGTAGAATGTCACTCAGAGACCAGAGGTTAGAGAGCGGCGTGTTGGGAACAAACTTGAACATTAAAGAAGCTGGAGTAAACTTATGAGATTCATGAACAGCCGAGTTCAAAGCAAAAGCTAACCAATGCAGGGACGTGTCCCACCTAGAATGATCTTCATGATGATAGGCAATAAGGGCCGACCTGAGATTACGATTAACCCGTTCAGCCAGAGATGGTTGAGGGTAATAAGCAGAAGTTGTAACATGAGAGATGGACAGCTCAAAACAGAATTTACGAAATAGATTAGATGTGAAAGCCTTAGCATTATCAGACACAATATATTGACACGGACCAAAAGAAGCAAAGATTGAATTTAGACAAGTAATGGTGGACTGAGCGGTAGCCAGCTTAGTCGGAAATAACCAGGAAAATCTTGTAAAACCATCTACACATACAAAGATGAACTTGTTGGCATTTCCCTTTGAGTGGGGGAAGGGTCCTATATAATTAATATACAGGCGTTCCATAGGGCGCGACGCTTGATGAGAAGATAAAAGGCCTACCTTGGTGGACATGGTGGGTTTACTAAGCAAGCAGGATTTACAAGCCTTTACTAGTTCACGAATTTCACCGTCCATGCCTTTCCACATGAACCTTTCACGAATCTTTTCACGAGTCTTAAAGATGCCTAGATGCCCCCCCCCCAATGGGGTCTCATGATGGTACTTAAAGATCAAAGGTACAAGAACAGCTAATAACAACTTTCATCATCTTATCATGCCTCGAAGGGCAACATAAAACACCATTCCTCAGTACATAAGGGACGACGTGTTCCCCAGAAGAAAGGGTTTCCATTATCGGAGCCAGCGTCGGATCTTCCCGTTGGTATTTCTCAATGTCCCTAAAGAGCATGGGAGCATCTGTTAAGATAGCATTAACCTCAGATAGTATGGACTCGGGAGGGGATGAACTATCGACCGGTTCATGGTCTCGACGTCGTTGGAAAACATACGGTTGAGTCCGTCTGCGACAACGTTTTCGGTACCCCTGATATGCCTAACATCAAATTGGAAGGCAAAAATTCGGATGGCCCAACGGGCTATACGGCGAGTACGACGCGGCCTACCTAAGACCCAGCTTAAGGCTTGATTATCCGTCTCCAGGTCGAATTTGACATGTTCCAGATAGAGACGGAACTTTTCTAAGGCAAATAAGACTGCCAAACCTTCGAGCTCATAGATGGAATACATGGCTTCTTGAGCCGATAGAGTCCTAGATGCATAGGCGATGGGTCGCCTCCCTAGTTCAGTCTCTTGAAGAAGGACTGCAGCTACCGCCGATGACGACGCGTCGGTTTGGACGATGAATTTCTTCGAGAAATCTGGCATAGCAAGGACAGGGGCATTACAGAGAGCTAATTTAAGATCTTCAAAAGCGGCTTATTGAGAAGGTCCCCACTCAAATTTGATGCCTTTCCTACGAAGAAGGTTCAAGGGCGCCGCTCTATTAGCGAAGTTAGGAATAAACTTCCTGAAGAAATTCACCATACCAATGAACCTGGCGATACCTTTGATGTCCTTGGGAGGTTTAAAATCACGAATGGCCTGTATTCTAGAATGATCGACTGCAACACCATCAGGTGTCACAATATGCCCTAGGAATGACATGGAGGGATTAGCAAAGGCAACCTTGGACAACTTCACAGTTAACCCGGCCTTACGAAGGCGATTGAGAACTTCTCGCAGATGATCTAGATGTTCTTCAAAAGTCTCCGAAAATACGACGACATCATTAAGATAGTGATACAAGTACTCGAATTTGATTTCGGAGAAGACCCTATCTAGCAATCTAGTGAGCACAGCTGCTCCCGTGGGGAGCCCGAAAGGCACGCGGTTGTATTCATACAAATTCCAGTCCGTGGCAAACGCTGTAAGGTTTTTAGACTCTTCAGCTAGGGGAATTGGATTATAGGCCTGATTCAAATCCAAGGTGGTGAAGAACTTGGCCTTACGAAACCATGAAAAACAAGAATGAAAGTCAGGAAGGGGCACAGATTGCAACACCACCTTCCGATTGAGAGCCCTATATTCAATGACAGGCCTGAAGCCACCTTGGGGTTTCGGAACTAGAAAAATAGGCGAAGAATACGCCGACTTAGAGGGCCTAATAATACCATCCTTTAACATTTGATCGATGATTTCTTTCAGAGCCTTCATTTTAGGTGGAGATTGCCTATAAGGTGGAAAACGGACAGGAATCGAATCCGTGACCTCAATTTTGTATTCAATAAGTTCAGTAACACCAAGAGTATCAGAGAACACCTCTGGAAACGACTGACACAACTTACGAATACTTTCAGCCTGCTCCTCAGGTAGATGTCTAAGGTCTAACAACATCTCATCCTGGGTAGGCGAAACAGATGAACATGATGCAGAATTACATTTCAATAAGGGGATTTTACAATTAGACGCAAATCTGAAAGTGCACGACCTACTCTGAAGATCGAGCACAAGACCTGTGTGAGAAATGAAGTCAGCTCCCAATATAATGGGGCAAGACAAAGGCTTGGCCACAAACAATTTAACTTTCCAAGTAAATTTAAAAATACGAATTTTGGCTTTTAAGGAACCTAGAATTTCTAATGGAGAAGAATTAGCCGAAACATATTGAACAGGAGATGAGCAATAGTCAGGAAGTTTACAAATAGATTTCAATTTCGAATACCATTGAGCCGAAATAATTGAACAAACACTGCCTGAATCTAAAAGAGCTGTTATAGGCTCATTATTTAACTCAATTTTGAGGAAGGGCACAGGTGCGGGGGAGTCCGCCGCAATCCTAAGACATTCTTTGGGGCATTCAAAAGATAAATCTGAAGACTGAGTTTTTCCTGAATTTTCGACCGGTTTACCAGCGGCTGAGCCTCGGGAAGCTGGATTAGTCGACTCAGCCGAAGCCACTAGTCACTTTTTATTATTGGCATTGGTGGAAGTTCCACCAGACGTTGAGCAGGAGGGGGTGCTGTTCGAATTTGGGCAATTCTTGGCGATATGTGAGAAAGCCCCACATTTAAACCAGCCTTGTGATGAACCAGCTCCATTCCTTGTCCCACTAGACTTGGTTGATGTACACTTATTGCGAAGATGGTCAGGCGACCCGCAAGCATAACATTTACGGGGTGTGACTGGTCGGCGAGGTGGAGGCCGAGGATTACTAAAAGAAGGAGGGGGTTCTTTCGCGACACGCAAGGAATCAGCGTATCTAGCGATCCAGCTCAACTAAATCAATTTCGGTTATCCCATGTGATGCCCAGGATCATTCATACGGTGTGAGTAAAGCAGAACCTACCTTCTCTCCGTCACATGTAGAATTATTTGAAGTTACTCCCGACTCTGATAAATATATGGTTACTGTATCACTAAACAATAAGACACAGTGTTTTGAAGTTGACTCTGGTGCATGTTTTACTTTGCTTCCTGAAGATGCATTTAATGAATTGGATCTAGGTTTACCCTTACAACAATCTGGAATTGCCTTTCGTTCATATTCAGGCAATATTATCACACCTATGGGAAAGGTTACAGTCTCAGCTGTATATAAAGACAAGGAAATCCAAGATGATATATATATTGTCCCTAAGGGCTACTCGGCATTACTTGGAAGATTGTGGATTAGGAGACTTGGTATTGAATTAAAGGAAATAGATGCTAGCAAGGAAACTCCACTCATGTCATATCCAGTTAACGCTATCTTTTCAGTTGATGACATAATTAATGAATTTCCTGATGTATTTGAAGAGAGAATTGGACGTGTTCCAAAATTTGAAGTAAAGTTACAGTTACGTGAGGGAGCTAAACCAGTATTTACACGAGAACGGGATGTTCCCTATGCACTTCGTGAACGAGTTGAAAGGGAGCTGGACTCACTCGAAGCAGCTGGGGTCATATCTCCTGTATCATCAAGTGATTGGGGGTCACCGTTGGTCGTCATTCCCAAGCCAGATGGAGGAGTTAGATTATGTGTTGATTACAAATGTGGTGTAAATGAGAAACTTGTTGCTGCAAATTACCCCATAAGGCGAATTGATAATGTGTTGAACAGCCTACGTGATTCCAAATATTTTTGTAAACTGGACTTGTTCAAAGCATTTCTACACTTGGTAGTTGATGATGAAAGTGCTACAATCCAGACTATATCTACACATCGTGGAACATATAGAATCAATCGTCTAAGTTTCGGAATTAAAACAGCGCCATCCCAATTTAACCGAATCATTTCACAAATCCTCAGGGGACTTCCAAAAACAGAAGCCTATTTTGAAGACTTAATCGTACATGGATCAACTCTGGAGGAGTGCACACACAATTTGCGGTTATGTCTGATGATATTATCTGATTTTGATCTGCATATCAACCGAGCTAAGTGTTCTTTCTTTGAAGAGAGAATTGAATATTTGGGCCATGTTATCCAGCATAATACCATTAGTAAGTCCCCAGAAAAAGTTAGAGCTGCTAATGACATGCCTCATCCTACAAGCGTTGATGAACTACGCAGATTTTTGCGACTAATCACATACTACTCCAGGTTTATACCAGATTTCTCCACCATGTCATATCCATTACGGCTCCTGCTCCGCAAAGGCGAACGTTACATATGGACTTCGGAATGTGAAGCCGCATTCCTCAAGTTAAAAGCAGAGTTGTGTAGCGATAGGGTCTTAACGCCCTATGATCCAAAATTACCAATAGTTCTGACGTCAGATGCAAGTCCAACAGGTGTTGCCGCTGTCCTTAGCCATCTAATTGATGGAGAAGAAAGGCCGATTGCGTATGCATCACGATCACTGACTGTATCAGAACAGAACTATAGCCAACTAGACAGGGAGGCTTTGGCAATAATGTTTGCTGTCAACCACTTTTACGCCTATGTTTTTGGCAGGCACTTCACACTAGTGACTGACAATGAACTGCTAACTCGTATTTTTCAGCAAAACAAAGCTCTACCACAGATAACATCTGCTCGTCTACTACGATATGTTTCGTTCTTGTCGGGATTCGATTACACAGTTCAATTTAAGAAGGGTGCAGATAACCAAAATGTTGACTGTTTATCGCGGGCTTCCCTACAGCAAATCCATTCTTCAACAGATATCTCCATTGGGGATGAAGTTAACCAGTTATTTTCGCACCTAATTTTTCAAATTTCAAGCAAACGAATCACATTTCGCACCATCCAGGATGAAACACGTAAAGATCATGAACTGAGTAAACTTGTTTTTGATTTACAGAATGAACGGATGGTTTCAGAATATACTCTGAATGATGGTGTGCTGTTTAGACAAGATAGAGTTGTTATCCCTTCCAGACTAAGCGATCAGGTTTTAAATGAACTTCACGAAACTCATTTGGGCATCATGAAGATGAAACAGCTGGCCCGTCGCTACGTCTATTGGCCTGGAATTGATCGAGACATTGAACGCCTAGTAAAAGGATGTCAAACATGTGCACTGACAAGAGCAAATCCACCAACATCACCAGTGCATCCATGGGACGAACCAAAAGAGAACTGGGAAAGAGTGCATATTGATTATTCAGGACCTTTTGAGAACTGCAACTTTCTGATTTGTGTGGACGCCAAATCGAAATGGGCAAAAGTGCAAATTTTACGAGATTCGCCAACAAGTACCTCCACAATCATGTTGCTAAACCGTATATTTGCTTCTCATGGATTTCCAGCAAGCATTGTCTCAGATAATGCAGCCATTTTTCAAAGTAATGAATTTCGCACCTATTGTTCAACAAATGGAATTTTTCAAAAATTCATTGCACCTGGTCACCCAGCCACTAATGGCTTAGCAGAACGACATGTTCAAATATTGAAGAATCGTCTCCGTACTGCCTCTGATGATAATGTCCCAATATACGAGAAAATACAAAAGATTCTGTTTCGATACCGTGCTACACCCCTTGCATGTGGAAAGTCACCAGCAGAGCTATACCTGAACCGAAAAATGTGGATTCGCCTTGATGCTTTCTTCCCTACCCGACCTCAACCTTCATTATCGGTAGCCATACCAGGACGATCGTTTCATGTGGGGGAGAGAGTCCAGGTGCGCTTCTTTTGCAATAACAAGTACACTTGGAAATTTGGAAAGGTTGTAAAGAAGTATGGTCAGCGACACTACCTATTTATTTTGGACGAATCAGGAAGGACACTGAAACGCCGTATTGACCAAATGCGTGGGACACTGATTCAACCTAAATCAGTTACATTTGAACCAGCCCAGTCATACGACGTACCTAGAGCTCCAGAATGCCATGTCTCGGTTAATTCTGATTTAACAGTATCACCACGCCAAGATCCAGCTGTTCCAGTAGAAAATCCATCAACCCCAGATACGGCAGTGACACCACGACAGAATCCCGATGTTCCAACAAATGTACGTGTCCGTAGATCATCAAGACATACTCGACTGCCTGTGCGGTTCCGTGATTTTGTTTTGTGAACCAACTCAGCTCAACTGTTCTGTGAGAAGTGAAGTACCTTTTTCAAAATTCAATAGATTATCTGGTTTTCCCTAGGCCGAAGAAACAGGGGCTAATCCCGACCTATGGAAGTGACTCGTATGAGAAAACTTTAAGACATTACAGAAGGGAAGAAAGAGTTACAAAACGTAGTCACCTCAAACCAAAAATGAAGGGGAGCTCAAGAGGTTAAAGCACTCTCTATCCCCGTTTTACAGTTAAAGATATGTGAAGTTTTACAAAAGCGACGGTAAATTACATGTTTCAAGATAGGTTACATAGTCAAGGTTTCGGACCTTCCCCGCGTTTTAGACTGCTGAGCTAGCGAGAAATAAAGATATTAAGTGGCCATAACCTTGTTGAAGAGCTGCTGCCGGATGAAAGAGGCGCTTTCCACCTCCTGCTACACTTCCATACAGTAGGCTAGATGTTGTTCGAGTGGCGAAGAGCCGAGAAAATCAGCAGTTTTTATTCCCTCGGGGAAGGTTCGAGACCTTTCATGAATAATTAAGACACACTCACAAGATTCTATTGGCTAGAGTACACAGTTACATACAAATTCGAAGAAGAAAGACACGTTTGGTCAAAAATTAATTAAAGAAATTCGGGATTGGCTAAGTTCAAAACTGGCGGAAAGAAAAGATTAATACTGCCAACCCACAAATGAAAGAACGAAGTTTAGTAAAGAGTAAACTTATGAATACAAAATGTCTTCAAATAAAGTTCCTTCACTTCGCGCCAGGGTGCCTGATCATAGTTTTTTGTAGAGACATCTGTGAGAGAATGTCCACACTTCTTGATAATTAATAGACAAAAACAGTTCGAAATTAACACAGTGACATCTTCTGAGAAACTGTTGAGTTAATTCAGTTTTTAAAGTTCAGAGTTTCTCCAGTAGAGGAGGATTTATTGGCGCAAGATTTGAAACTGCGGCGTACGGATGTACCTCCCGATAAAATTATAATCACGTCTACTTAATACTTCTGGCTCGGGGACTGGTGTTTGTGCTTGTTCCAACACTTTTCCTTTCGTATTCAGACAGCACACTACACTTCCGACCACCACATGAACTTGATATAGTGATTACTAGACCTCGGATTTTTAGGTGCTGAAATGTTATTTTAGCTGCCTAAAACACTCTCAAATAGGCTCTACAATACTTTTAGGCAGCTTCACTTTTACTTATCTTAATATGCATTATTGAAAATACCATGTAGATTTTGCTAAATTCGTTATAATTTGTTAAGGTGAAATAATAATAATTAAAAAAAAAATCACTCACCTCTTTGCTGCAAACGTCACAGAATATAATTTTACCATCAGATGTGAAAAGGTTAAACTATTGTAAATTGAGGATGATTTAGAACCTGACACTTTCGGCTTAATTCACACACTGACAAAACGGGAAAAGGGTATTGTTAAAATACGTTAATTATCAGTGGCGGCTGGTGGAGAAAATCAGTTGTGTGCTGTAACCCATCCCCACTCCAAAGAATAAAAATATTTAGAAGCATACTGGTATGTGGTTTTCAAGAGGCTCTCCACTGAGTTTTCCACACTGAATAAACACGCAAACAACCCCAACACCTATACACATTCCTCATAAAAAAACTATAACACTATATAATTAAAAACACAGTAACACATGCAATAGCAAAATATTCACGATCTCAAACACTTGGTGTGAGCGTGCAAAAAACAGAACTTCCCAATGTTACCAACATCATTGAAATAAAACCAGCAACGTCGTAATGCAAAATTATATGTTAAGTTTTTTTAGTGTCATTTATAAACTGGACATAATAATTAAAGAAAATCACAATATCATGTCCTTATTTTGAGAACATAAAAAGTACAATTTTTATAGTTCATCGATTTACAAATGTGACTATGGAATAGGCATGTTGGTAGTATTCTGTCCTCTTTGGTATTAGAAGAGCTGGCGCGAATCGTTTTCGCGTTTGCTTAGAGCGATGCCACGTTCTCATATCGTTCGTAATGCAAGTGTGTCTAGTGCAAGTGCTGACTGTTTGTGGTCGAATGAAGAATCGCTGTGATGTGATGACTTGGCTGTTGTTTCCACAGCCTATCGGGACATATCGGAACACATTCTCTTTGTATCGGAAATGTTCGGCACGCATGCGCAAAAGGCAGAGTTCCTGGTTTCTGTGAGCTCTGATCGAACAGCACCCGGCGTGGAGCGCACCAGTAGTTACCTGGTTGTGAGGGGAGTTGAATAATGTCCTATTCTTTGGCTGACGTCTTTTTCAATGCATTGTACAGTACAGTATTTGATTGTAGAAATTTTTTTAAAAATACATCGAGTTGAGCCTCTATGGACAGCGTGGAAACAACCAACTTCATTTCAGTGTCTAAGTCTTGTTCTTGTTCCGGCTTTGACTTGCTGCCAGTATCTTCAGAGCCCAGCGACGAGTGCCTGTTTATGCTCTTCAGACAAAGGTCCTTTCCATCTTCTGGAATTTGATGCCATTTGGAAACCTTGATAGTTGTTCACCAATCTTCTGAATGTGTTCCTGTCATGAATTTCTTGGTCTGAAATACCAATCTGCCTCAGATCTTTTTCGCATTCCTGGAACCATCTCGGCCTTGTTGCCTTAGATTGAATAAAATTCCATATTCTTTTTGTTAGCCGATCATCAGTCATCCTCAAGAGATGATCGTAAAATAATAGCCGTCTCTTCTTAATTGACGCTGTGAGAGGTTCTGTCTTCTGTAAAAATTCTCATTTGATCTCATTCGCCACTGTTCATCAACCCACCTATTACCTAGGATTTTTCTTAGTATATTGCGCTCTCTTTTGTCCAGCCGGTCAGCTTGACCTTTACTACTTAAGGTCAAAGTTTCAGAGGCATATAATCCCTCAAGTTTTATAACTGTGTTATAGTGTCGGAACATTGCCCGTATACTCATAGACTTTTTGTTATAGATATTCCTTGTCATTTGGTATGCCTGGTCTAAGTTCCTCATCCTGACATTAATTGCTTCCTCTTCTAATCCATTCTGTTGGATGACTTCACCAAGATATCTTCAATTCTTGACACGACCGATTTTTCCAAGATTAGTGATCATACATTCAGGTCCATCGCAGATGTTTGTCATATATTTTATCTTCGGGACAGAAATCTGGAGTCCTACCTTTTCAGCAACTTGTGACAGCCTATTGATCTTGTTGACTGCTGAATCTATGTTGTTAGCAAATATGGCGAGATCATCCGCAAAGGTCAGGCAGTCAACGTACACCCCATTGTGCTTAGGACCAAGTCTGAACTGATCTTCCTTTGTTCCTTCTTGGTCCAACAACTTCCTACACTCTCGAATGACTTTTTCCAAAACACTGTTGAAGAGGAGTGGGGATAGTCCGTCTCCCTGTCTGACACCCGTTCTGATTTTAAACGGTTCTGAGATCTCACCCATAAATTTTACTTTCGACATTGTGTTGGTTAGAGTTTTTTGATCAAATTCCTTGACGTATCATCCACTCCAAATTTTTAAACTAATTTAATTTTCCCAATAGGCAATGTGCTGCAGCACTTCAGCGCATTAGGTACGGCCGCCCCTGTCAATTATATTACACTGGTGTACTGATGCGTACCGTTTTGTAAAGAAGGCTTTAGAAATAAAGTTCCTGGAAGTAGTTTCCATGAATTTCTTTGCCAAGTGTCAACTAGAGAATTATGGATTAAAGCAATAAGCAGACAAGGTATGGTACAGTAAATACGCAGGCCCTGTGACGGCAAAAAATAGGTTACTCATTATTATTGCTCCTGTTCTAATGATAATAATTTCCTTATTCTGTTGTGTAGGTGGTACCAAAGATAAGTTATGGAAGCCTAGTGACCACTCCGTCGAGTGCTGCAATGGCATGTATTGGAGGGTATTTGGTAAGAGTTGTCGAAGACCACATGCCATGCCAATAGTGTGTTGATAAAATTAGTGATATCCAGAGTCCATCTCAAGTAATGTCATTAATAAAAATCAAAGACAGAAGTGGTCTCACGTCTCAGCTATCGAAAGCCAAGTTTTGTTTCACTGCTGATGAAACTGGGGCAAGTAAGGGACGAAATGTTATCGGTAACGCTGTGCAGTCCAAAAATAGCACAAACATTAACCGAAATACTGTTGCCACGTATTGCTAAAAATCCTGTTCTATAGTGTGGGAAAAGTGATCATCCTGAGGAACTAAGCAGAATAATACTGCAGAAGTTTCTGCGCCCCTCTGTCACTAACTACGCTAATTGCATGACAGATGAGTATCGCCGAGAATAATTCTCGAGAAGAAAAACAATTTATGAGAAGAAATTATCAAGAAAAATGGTTAAAGTCGTTCCTTTTCACTGAAAATCTACGGTGCGGTAGTTAAAAAATCTAGTGCAGACCTTATATCCTTTTAAATGACAGACATATATTGCAACAGTTATGTGTTTTATCTGAAATGAAAATCCCCAGCTGAACTGAGCTCCTAGGGTTAAAAGGTGAACATTTATTAATTTCTACTTCATTCTGCTCAGCAAAGTATATAATATACAGGTAGTGTAGTGTAGAGGTACATTTGTGCAGGTTTTAACTCCCGTTAGCAATGATAGTTATTGCTAACGTGAGGTGGTCTACTAGCGCTGCAGTGGTCAAGACGCGCACTGCCAGGCGGACACTTTCTGAAGAGAGCACTGCGAGTGATCAGGCTTTGTATTCCGTGAAGGCTAAGATTAAATACCCGTGCACAAGCATACTTTGGCGTAGAGCGATGAATGGATGCATATTGCATATGGATGCGTTTATGTACAACAACAACAAACTGGGTGTTGGGAAGAACCTGTTGGTATTTTGTGGTTTAATATGTGTGATATTGTATTTTACGTGCCATGCCATAACTGGCGCGCTTACGGAACAATTACTGAAGTTTCCTATTATTTGTATAGGAAATGAAATGTGCCCGTTGAACCGTTAGGTTAATGGAAGAGGTTCGTATGCAACTGTGGATACATGCCATTTCTACTTGCGTGTTTGTTTTACCCTACTACCACCTGATAAGATTCTGGGATAGTCGGCGTAACTAGTGCTTTGCAATTTATTAACTCAATTTTCGTACTGTGTAGAGTTTTAAATGCAGAATCCACTTATTTGTACCGTGCTTTTTGAAATTTCAACTTGAAGTAGCTAGCCTACACCGGTACCGTACTGGTAATTGAATTAAGGACAGTGTTATAATATCTCCTCTCCATATCGCCCGACACGTAATTTTAAAACCAATAATGGTATTCCAACCATCTCTGCATTTCTCATCTTCAATTAATGGTTCAGACACATCAACTGGTAGAGTTAACTATCTTTTAACTGCTGAAGTGCGTGTTTGTGTCGTATTCTTATGTAGTAGTCATACGATTAACCCTTCTGTTATCAACGTTTTTTGCACAACTTAATATTGCCAAGGGGTATAAGGCAATTGCACGAAGTTTACTCATGTTTAAAGCGATACTTTATTTATGCAGTAGCATCACAAATTAATTTGGAAGCAACCGTTGTATAAATAGCGGTTGTGTAGTTTTCTATGAATTTGGCCCACAGGTTTCAAATATGAGGAGCTCGTGAATCTCGTCTTTCTGTTTTCATTTCTGGGACATTTAGCACATCTTTCTTCCAGTCTTCATTTTTGATGCTCCGTCTATGGCGACTACATTGGGATCTTGTCTCTTCTTTTCACATCAACCCCAACTGCTTCAGTGGCTCTTAAGACATGCAGATGAAGACAGACTGGGTTTCTTGCACTTCCTTGTATGTGTGGTTTGGCTAAAGTCATGATAAATTCTTGAAAAACTTCCTCTTGTAATATTTTTCTGCAAATCAGGGTATTTTACTGACCACAAAATGTATGTGTTGAGGGCTACAATATAAACTATCTCCATGAAGATTCAACAGGGTCATCGATTGGTTATATGCACACAGGTGTACGGATTTGTTATCATATCTCCTATACCCACCGTACCTGTAGTCTCATAATGATAAACGAGGAAGAGCTTTTTCTCTTAATCGTCCGTATCATTTCCATCATAATGTTGTGCGGACAATAGAATGGGCCTAATTAAGTTACTCTTCTTGGGCACGTACAAAACAAGTGTCGTGTATTTAGTAGTAGCCAAGCAATGAAGATTTTTCTTCTTTTTCAGAATTCGGTAGAAATTCTATAAATTTCATATACTGACGTCATAGAAATGACCTGTGTTGATTTATTAGCGGTACTATCGATAAATACTACATAACTAAAGTTATATACAGTTACATTTCCGATCATTTATATCTTATATATTTTTACCGTGTCGACCATGATAACAGAGATATTCATGAATTTGTATTTTTGTTGCTAAGTCCATATCAGCTCTGAGCCTCCGAGTGGTTGCTGAACGCTGGAGGAAATTTCTATGCATCCGGCATCGACAAGTTGGTTGTGCGTTTGCAGAATTGCTAGGAGTCTCTTGGAAACTATGTGGAAAAGTGACGTTACAGTGTATGTCGTTATAGTCGTGTTGCTGTTGTATATGTGGTGTAATAAATGTTCATAACTGGGAAGTGCAACTTATTTTCTGATCTGCCCTCGTACGAATTACAATCTCGAAAAGGTACTGGAGGAGTAAAACACCTTCTAGCAAACCTAAGGGCTGGAATGACATACAAGAATAATCGAGAACAACCAAATACTTTAATATGAAATACCGGACAGCTTGCTGTTTTCAGCGAGAAAGTCGATAGTGCTGCTACCTACATGGCTTTGTGTGACCAACTCTTCAATAATATATTGCCATCTGTATGATTCTTGGCGCACTGCTGCATTGTTTATAATGTATCAGTGTTTGTCACTAAATAATTTTACATTGCAGTTATATTCCAAGAAAAGTGTTATGCGCTGAACAAATTACCCAGCAGGATAATGAGCATGGGAACTGATAAGAACCGCAAGTATTAAAAAAAGTAATGACCTCGCATCTATGAGGTTACATTCTATGCCCCTTATATTAAGAAAATCAATCAAATACTCTACTGAAATGTTAGTGGGACGTAAAACCAATAATATTAACAAATATGAAACTCTAGTATACTCAAACTTGAGGGTCCACGTTGGTAAACAGTACCATAAATTTCACAATCGAAAACTTGTGGGCCTGTAGCGTAATGGTTATCACGGTAGTCTAGAAATTGAAAATTGAAGGCCATGAGTTTCTAAACTAGTCACCTTTTTTTACTGGAAGAAAATAATAATAATTTTCTTTACGTCCCACTAAGTACTTTGTGGTTTTCGGAGATGCTGAGGTGCCGGGAAATAGTTCTGCAGGAATTCTTTTACATGCCAGTAAATCTACCTACATGAGGCTGACGTATTTGAGCACTGCCAGATGCCTTACAAAATCCTGCGCTAGGTAATTGAGAAAAGGCTAGAAAGAAGGGGAGAGGGTAGGTGTTAAATATTTCCCCTAGAGGCCGGGTGGATCCTCAAACAAATTCTGCTTTATAATTTTTAAGACATAGCGAAAGGCATGGCTAACATAATGCTAGTTTGGAGGTTTATGAAGGAGGCATTTCATATTTTAAAATTTCATTCTTAATTATTATGATCATTCAATTATTTTAACAAAAATATTTCCAATGAGAGTAGTGCATTCCTTTCAACTGTAGCATAGACAAGTATGCAGTTCGCACTCCACTCAATCCTGTTGAGATAGTTGTCCGGTATTGGTATATTAAAGTATTTGGAATAACCAATATTAGCGTCAAATCCATAGTTTCCGTGATCGCTGAGTTATATTGGGGCACTCTGGATGCTGTTTAAGTACCAGTTCAGCTGCGTAGGCATGGCGAAAAGTGTTGATAAAGAAAATGTCCAAACTTACCAATATTATTTTGATTAACGAGAAGCGCGGCTGTGAGCTTGCATCCGGGAGATAGTAGGTTCGAATCCCACTATCGGCAGCCCTGAGGATGGTTTTCCGTGGTTTCCCATTTTCACACCAGGCAAATGCTGGGGCTGTACCTTAATTAAGGCCACGGCCGCTTCCTTCCAACTCCTAGGCCTTTCCCATCCCATCGTCGCCATAAGACCTATCTGTGTCGGTGCGACGTAAAGCCCCTAGCAAAACAAAGAAAAAAGATTAACGAGAAAGAAAATAGTCTATAGGACTTGAAATTAAACACAGCAATAACTTCTAACCTACAAAATAGTTCTTAATCAGTCAACATCATAATAACAAAATCTACAAAAATTCTCTTAACAAATAATTAACAGGTAATAAAATATCTAAAGGAATATAGCTAGTATACAGTAATACAAAGAAAGCAAGCAGTTTATCATAAGAAATATCCCTGGAGTTCTGACCTCTCAAGAAGTTCCCTTATGTAATAGTTTTAATATAATAAGAATCAGATCGGTCACTCCATTTTATCTTCCGTGTACTTCAGTATTCCCTCTTCCTTCTCTATTACCTTTCATCATCACCACAGTCTTACTCTTCTCCACACTTATTTTCCTTCCATATTCCTCTTATCTTCTGATTCCATACAGTAGGCTAACTTGTTCTTGTACTTATATTTCATATTCTCCCCATATTACTGTGTCGTCTGCACACTTGCATGGATTTCATCCATGACTGTTATGAAGAGTTAGAGGGAATAATACACTTCATTGTTGAAGCCCTATTTCTAAATTGAACCAGTTTCTTTGTTCTGTCTTATTCTTCACACTACTTGCACAATTTTCGTACATGGATTTGATCATTTTTACTTATGCTCCACCTACCTTCTTTTTTTATCAATGCATCCCAGACCAGTTGCCATGGTACATTGCCATAGCCTTTTCAGTATCTATAAATGTCATCCCTAAGCCCTTCCTAAACTCTCACTATGTTTCTTAATGCATTTTTCACACTTAAATTTTAATAAAATTTAAATGATTATTTTAATGTAACATTTGAAAAAATGTCTGAAAGAGCAAATTTTGCTCTACAAAAAGCATAATAAGAACCTTAATTTTTACCAAAAATACATCTATAAAGCTTTCATGTTAAAGAAAAAAGTCACATCTTACTAGTAGCTGAACAACCTGTCCCAGAAGTTGTACAATAGCCACACCATTAGTTGAACAGTACTAAAACATCACTGTCCTCTTCAAAATTCGTCTTCAGTTTTGCCTTCCTACAGACATGCTGTGTAGAAACTGGTACCTAATTCTTCCTTCTGTACCTGTAATATTAGGATCATCTAGTTTTTTAAAAATCTGAGAGATGACCACAACACTGACATCATCTTCATCAGTTCTAAATTTGTAAAGCCATTATTTTCTGCGCACTTTTTATCGATATATTTCCGTCCAGGATGAGGAGTAAGGAGGTAGATCTCGGGGTACCAGTAGTACTGCCAACTGAATGGAAATGAAATCTGAATTGAATCGATAATATGATCGGTTGATATGAATTTTGCTAAACCTTTGTTATCTTAAGTCAACAACTGTGTCACACACACATTATATAACATTTCTCGATGCGTATCTTATTCCTAGAGTGAATTTTATAGTTTGGCTTTGCTGTGTAAATAACAACAGTACTAGTACGTAAAGTGTACGCCAGATGTCGCACAGCGATGCATAAGCGATTGATTCATAGTTTGTGATTCAAAGGTTGCCAGTACGAATCTCGAAGATTGCCGAGGTCGACCAATTCAGCACTAGGGTGTAAATATATCCAGAAAAGTTGCGCAGATAATACTTGTATTTCATCATTTAGACCTAGAACTTTTTGTATGATGTATATATAGTTGGACGATTTTTTTTTTTTTCCTGGAAAATTCACAAGAACAGTCTCCTTCTTTGTAGACACTTCTGTTTCATTAACACCTTCTTCTTTCTCATTCCCTTCATCTTCAGATGATGGAAGCAGAGTTACATCATCCAGGCTGTCACCACTTTCCACCCATTCCTCACTGGTTTCAGAGTCTGTTTGTTCAATTCTTTTTTGTTTCCTTTTTCTTGCATTTCATTTTTTCAAGAACTGTCTGTGCTTCTTTTTCAGGATTTTTCTAGCTGATTCTTTGGCTTGCAGTTTTCTTTTCTTTAACTGCTTTAATTCCCTCCTTTTGCTGGACCCAATCTAGCCACTTTTTTGATGATGTGTGCGGCAAGTGTTCCTTCTCCCTTCCTCCTTTAGCAGGTGGAGAATCTGTAGGCCAAGTGACATGATTGCCAAATGAAGGACTAATCCTTGACTTCTTTACTTAAAAGACCTGATGAGCATTTTTAACCTCTGTAGTCCTATTCTTTACAGGAGTTAATGTTACTCTTGGGCATGGCTCTAGCTCATAGTCAGTATTCTGCAAATCTGCATTGCTTGCTAGGCTCATTCTTGGGGCAGTGGAATTGACATTTTCTGCTACTCCAGAAATATCTTAATTTGCAGCAATTTTGTCACTCTGTTCAGTTACAGTGCACTTGTTCCATACATCAAAGGTCCTTCTCACCAGTTTTTTCAGCATCTCTGAACTGTTCAGCTCTACCAGCTTTCATTAAGGATTCGAACATAAGGAGTTGTTCAATCTTGATCTCTGCTGGTTTCACAGACTTCTTGGTCGTCACAGCTGGTGGACTTCACTTGACATACATCTAGCATAGTCAACTGTATAGGTCAAATGGATAAAGCCCACATTTTCTAAATCCATTTCTTATTACATCTGGAGTTGCCTTGTCTCAGAATACTGCTGCTAATAATTTTCCAAGTATGACTTTGTTCACAACTTCATTATTATTCATTTTCTTCCATTCATACACAACATTTTTCCATCCAGACTTAAGGGGTCGAAATGTGCTAACATGTGCAGGGTAGAAGATGTGGGTAGCATTGGGCAAAAGTGCAAAGTGCAAAATCTGATTATCTGAACAGTATTTTGCCACATTGTAGGTGGTATGTGATTTGTGGCCATTTACTAGCAGAAGAACTGGGAAGCCAAGGGTAAAAAAAATATTGGCAATGTATTCAAAATAAATAGCCCCTGTCATCCAACCATTTTTAGACCTGGCAATGGGTCCATGTTTTCTGAAATGTCCCTCGGTATTCTTTATAATGGAAAAACTGCCGTTGCAGGAGCAATTTCTCCAGCTGCATTAAAATTAGCCATAACTGTAATAGCTTCTTTTTCATTTCCAGTCTTTATTTCATATAAATTGTTGAATGATATTGATCCAAGAACTCGTCCTGTCTTTGGACATGTCCGAGCTTTCATCTGCGTTGGAAATCCTACTTGGATTATCCAAGAATGTCCAAAGCATTTTCACTACTTTCACTACTTTCTTCCAGGAGTACCATCTTCTTTAACTACATCGGCAACAGTCTCCATTAATGTTTGTAGTTTCACAGAAAAAGCTTTCTTGGCATAGGTATGAATCCATCTCACCAGTAAACTTTCTTCCTTCTTAGAAAGAATAGTGTGGGGCCCCATTTTACGTATCATGGAACTTTGCCACTTACTTTTTTTATTTTTTAAAATTTTTTTTTTTTAACATAGCAATCACACTTTTTTTTTTTAAATAACAACTTTTTATTGATACAAATACATGCTTACAAGTTTTACAGTTGGTAGGTTTACATGTCTCCTGGTCTACGGTAAGTCCGTTCCACTTCCACTACCACTTATCAGTTCTGGAACATTCTTACATTGCTATGACATTAATTGATGACCATTAACGACCTGGTCTTGGGTAAAAAAAAATAATAGTTCTTGTGCCTAATCCTTTGCCGCAGTTGGTACACATACAGAATACAACACCAATAATGACATAGATGACAGTACAAATTTAACAAACAATGTCTTAGTAGAAATATAGAAAGTAAAAAAAAGTAAAAGGTCTCTTTTTACTTTGGTAACTTGGCACTATTGAAGTTTGTTAGAAAGCATTATTATGTAAGCGTTAGGATGAAAATAAATACAAATAATAAAATAAAATAGCAACACACTCTTTTTGGCTTTACCGAGCTGAAACAGTAGCACAAGTTTCGGAGAATTACAAAAGACATTAAAAATAAATAAGTTACTTAAGTGTTCATGTTGTTTTCAGTAGAGAAGTCTTCCATGATTGAGTACAATAACGGACTATATTCCCCCACATGTTTAGCTTTTGGTGATGATAAAACTTGACCAATACCATCTTGAATATCTTGACACAAACTATTGTGTCGAGAGTTCCAAGTTCCAGGAGTTTTTAATACTGTATGCACGTACACTGCAAGCACTAACACGAGCACAGATGTAAAATGAGCTGAAGTTGTTCCAAAGGTGGGGCGGACAAGCCATTCCGGTGGTACTTCAAAATGTTGGGATCGAGCAGTCCGTTTGATGATGTACGTCACATATCGCCAAGCTTGCGTAACACGGGCACAATCATGCAGACGGTGGAGAAGAGTGTCTTCTCCTCTGCGACACACGGTACATAGTGAACTTTCTGCCATACGAATATTATACAGTTTACTATTTGTCGGCACAATATCATGAACAACTATATACCACTTTGCTTGAAGTTCAAGAGGAAGAACCCGATGCGTAATATTCCTCCAGATGCGATTCCAGTTGCATACCAAAATAGACTGCTGAATCCTGGGAGCTACATATTGGCTACGCTGCAGAAACATATAGATGCTTCTCGAGGTCACGTTATTGTTCATAAAAGTTTGTGGTAGATAGCTCATTTCATATTTCAAATATCGTGCATGAGGGGCGAATTTATCTACATCATGGAAAGGGGGAGGGTTAGGCATCTGCTGTAAACTGCACCACTGTTGGAGAAAATTTTGAGAATACGGATGACCTTCACCAATAAGGAATTTTATGTGTCGATTGAGGAATAAGGCTGTCACATGGTTCTGAATATTCTTGAGTCCTAATCCACCAGTAGATCTTGACAGAGTTAAAGTATCACGATTCACCCTTAGGATTGAACCTTGCCATATGTACCATCCTACAGCAGACATTATCTTAATACCGGATACCCGAGGCAGAGGTAGGATTTGACCCATGTAACCCAGTTTACTGATTATGTATATATTGATGTACTGAATTCTTTGCAGTAATGATAAATTCCTGTATTTTTCTCGCTGTAACAGTCCGCGTATCACATTCACTGTTTTGCCCCAGTTACGCTGGATCATTTGGTGAATACTGTTAAAACAACTAAGGCCTAAGATTTTTACCTCGTTCTGAACTGTTGCCCAGTTTAACAAAGGTTTATCACGTATATGGCTTGCTCCTAGTTTTAACAAACACGATTTATGAACGTTCAGCTGTGCACCAGATATATTGCAGTAGTCACTGATAGTTTTTTGGAGATCTTGTGCGTTTGTTCTGCGGTCCGCAATGATAGTGACATCATCAGCAAAGGCAAGGATTTCCATCTTATCTCGGTCGCGTAAACATGCTAAATTACTCAATAGTGGTTCAAGAGATAGCACAAATAATAACATAGATAACGGACATCCTTGTTGTACTCCTGTTTTTATGTTAATTGCCTTAGTAAAAAACCCATTAAATTGGACCTTCGTAGAACCTCCCTGAAGAACATGTTGTAGGATACCAATAAAGCGGTTGTCTAGTCCCATTGCACGTAGAACAGAAATTAAATAGGTATGATTCACTCTGTCAAACGCCTGATCGAAATCTAAAGATATTAGTTGTTTACACTGTCTTCTGACCCTACAATCACTGATAATGTCTCTTATTGCACATACTGAGTGTATAATGCTCCTACCGGGAGCTCCGCACGATTGGTGTGCTCCTAAAGCATCGGACATAAGGAAGGTCAGTCGCTGTTTAAGACATCGGGTGAGTAACTTGTAATCGAAATTCAGCAGAGTAATTGGTCTGTAATCATCTATACTCTTAGGATTAGGCTTTTTTGGTACCAGTACAATCAATCCCTCTTTTAGGCGACTTATATTTGGTCTTGAATATAACACATCATTTAAAGCTAGCGTAAGGTCTTCCTTGATAACTGGCCAAAATGTCAGGTAGAATTCTCGTCCAAGGCCATCTAATCCAGGGGATTTGTTAGGCAGACTGCGCTGTATGGCTTCATAAATGTCTTCCTCCCGCAATTCTTCAATAAGATAGTCTTGTTGCACATGTGTCAGTCTTCCTCGAACAGAATAAAAAAAGGCGCTGTTGCTGTCAAGAAGAACATCATTCGTTTGTTCATACAATTGTGTAAAGAAATGCTCAATTGTGTTCTTAATGATATTGACATCCCCAGAATACTCACCACTGGACGATGCCAGTTTCGAAATATATTTTTGTTTGCCTCGTTTACTCTCACGAATGAGATGGTACAATGATGACATTTCATCGGTAGTATTCCGATGATCTCGTGCTCGTATTTTAAGTCCTTCAATCATTTCTCTGTGTAGTTTGAGGAGAAGTGCTCTTGTTTTCTTGATACGAAGATATGTTAATGGGTTCCTGGGATCTTCCCTATAAAGCTGACGTAAACACTTGTAAAAGAATTCGGATTTTTGATTGAGCTGTCGAGTATACTGAGCACTAAACCGTTTCAGGAATTTGATTACATTGGGCTTTGCATAGGATAACCACCACTCAAGTCTCGTTGTATAACGTGAATGATGTTTTCTCCATAGTTGCCACTGCACAGAAAACTGTTCCTGCAGTTCCTCACTGTTGAGAATATTTGCATTTAGTTTCCATACACCCCTTCCCCGAGCTACTCCCAGCTCTGATTGCTTTAATTTACATATATATGCTGCATGGTCCGAAAATTCGACGGGGCACACATCCGCATTCCCAACATGCTCTTCCAGACTTTGACTGACATATATTCGGTCTAATCTCGATGCTCCTTTCGCGCAAAAATATGTATAGCCGGGGTCGGATGATGCTTGTAATTCCCAGGTGTCTATCAGTTTGAGCCCTTTCACTAGAGTTGACAAGGCTATACAATTCTGAAAACTCCCGCTCTGATCTTTAGCATTGATAACTGCATTAAAATCCCCGCCAATAACCATGCGATCTCTATGATTTTTAATTAGATGTACGATATCACTTGTATAGAATTCATGTCGTTCGGCTCTCGCCTGAGAACCAGAAGGTGCATAAATATTTACAATTAGAAGTCCTTTTATGTTGAAACTGATACCACGAGAACTGGGAAGAAAAACGGGAGCTGTATGGGGAATTGTATCTTTTATATATATAGCTGTACCTCTTTTGGTCTCGTTGATATTTACTATTCTTTCATACCCAAATATATGAAGTAAATCATCTGTAGCAACCTCCTGTAACAATGCTATATCAACATCTTGGTCACGAATTAATTTCTTAAGAAGCTGCTGCTTGCTGTCTATCTGGATACAGTTAATGTTTAAGGTCATTATAGTGTACGTCAATAGCATGAGGAATGTAACATTCATCTGGATACCAAACTGAACTGTCGAGCCCTTGGATCTGACAGACATTGCCAAACTACCGTCTCTCACCTATCCTCCCTCCTTGTCTTCGAGGATCCTTTGTGCTGATATAAGGTTGTACTGACTTATGGACGCCATCTTTGGTGGTCGGGGTAGTTTTTAGCTTTTTAACGTTTTTCTCTGGCGGGACAATCTGACTTGAGGGAACTTCGCTAATGTCGTTAAGCAGTGAATGAGGCGAGGGTTCAAGGTCATCTGACCACAGCTGTTTAGGAGTCTCACTATGACCTGTCAAATTTTCGGTTGTGTTACTATCATCAGTATCGAGTTCCATATCTTCCTTCGGAGGACTGCTAGTGTTGGGGTAACTAGAACTATTTAACTTGTCTGCCAACAAACTGCTTACGTCAAAGTCTGTATTTACGAGGTCAGAATTAATAAGTTCGTTTCCTGTCGTAAGTTCAGGGACATTTGTGTTATGGTGGGGTGAGTGTTATTCAACTTGAATGTGATCCGTAGATTGTTCCAGTCCTACAGTTCCGACATGAGCTGGTTGTGTGTCTGTTTCTGGTCCGTGCACATCGACTGAGTTGCCTTGTCCATGTGGCAGAAGGTTATTTGGAAGGGAATGTATCTCTGCTTCCGTTGTGGTAACTTGAACTTCGTGTAGTGTATCTTGTTTATGTCCCCGGCTGGTCTGGTCTTGTTGTGACTCAAGACCGATAACCTGTCGTGAGTCCAGCTTGTCGCTCCTGCCTGTGTTTACAAACGTGTCGCTCGCGAGAGATGGGGCAGTGGAGTGCCCTGCAACTACTTGACTCATAAGCCGACTACCTGTTTCACCAGTCGAAGTTGCTCCTCGCCTTACCGGGCAATCTTGTCGGAGATGGTCACTACCACGACAATAATAGCATGTTTTTGGTTGTCCTTCATAAAGTACCTGAGCTCGATATCCGTCGATTGTCACTATTGTTGGGATAGCACTTTGTAATTCGATACGCATAGCTCTAATGCCACTAAATACATTAAATGTGTATGTAGAAGACCATTTTTCATTACGTATGTCCCTAACTTTCCCATATTGACTGAAATAAGTTGCCACGCGTTCATTGGCCATTTCAATAGGAAGATTCATTATCCGTACTAGTTTCGTGTCCACATCAGCACATGTGATAATTACCTCCGAAAGTGAACCATTGAATTTCTTTACCTGAGATTTTCCTGCTGTTGAAGTGAGAATGCGCTCCATCAGAAGTTTGTTGGTTAATTTTATGTACACTGCTGTTTCCAAATTGTCCAATTGTATTGCTTCCACTTGGTCAACATTTAATTTTAAAACTGTTTCAATCCACTCATGAATTTCTGCCGGTCCGGGTTTGTTTAGTTTATCAGGAAATGCACATTTTAATGTATTCTTCCTAATATTTAAGCTTGCCATTGTCTTGCACTTTGTACTAATACCACTCGAAACACTCTACCTCACAGTACACAACAGAACAGCGCGTTCGATGTTTACGCTTGCACGTCTCACAGCGAACTCAGACCTGATCGACATTATTGGAGAGTGTGCTCAGAGCAACATTAAAATCTCTATAGATACTTTCTGAAGACTTAATCCTTCATTAAGGGCCTGTACTGCTGCTAACAGTATCCTCAGAGTATCGGAATAACGGTTTTTTACTCTCCTTTAACATTTGTCCTGTTTCAGAGGCATGATCCAGGTGTAAATTTAATCCATCCATTTTGCCTGTCTGTGGAAGGGAAATATTAGAATCTATGAGCTTCCTCTATAAGGTGGCTATTACTGCTTTTGAGGGGTTCCAGTGCTTGAACACACCAATGGTTGAACATCAAAACAAGTGTTCAACTACTGGATCCAAGCAACACAAGCTCATTCTAACCTCAAATTATGATTCTATATACTCTTTACTACCAATATATTTATAATTTACTTTTATAAGATCACTAGCTGTAGTACTCAGCATTGCCGGGGTAGTTATTTAATGTTTTAGATGTTTTAGTGTTATGTCTGAAGTGAATCTTTATAGAATTCCTTATTGAGATGTTTATTAATATTTTACAATCTGTTTTATAGTTTGGGTTATTTAGATGTGTTCATTTTCAAGTTTATGATTATTTAATTTTTGAGTAAAACTTTGTCCTTGCGGATGCTCGAATTGCCTGGGAAGTATTTGATCCTTTCAAAAAAAATTATCTGATACCTATATGTATAGATATGATGTACATGATTTCAACTGTGATTGAGACTGTCACCTGTCAGCCTTGGGACCCCAAAAGCAGTGGATTCAAAACTAATCTTGGTCATTTTAGACTATTTACGTTTAACCCCATCTCAGCCCCGTCCCAATGGAAGATGAATGTGTACTTAAACGGTATCCAGAACATCGCAATATAGCACAGCGACACATAAACAGTGGATTTGACATTAATATCAGTTATTTTCCATAATTTTTACATGTCATACTCTCCCATTCCCCACCCCCAGTGGGGGTTGGGATGTTTCTTCTCCATAGTTAATTTTTTTTTTCCAGATGGTAAAGCAATATATACATTATAAATATATAATGTATATATTGTATATAGTGTATATATTGGTATGTTTATATTGGTTAAAAAGGTCCCAAACCTTGACCTAAAGGTTGTTTACAGGCTGAAGATGCCCAAAATAATGGGTGAAACATGTACCTGACCAAATAAGTCTACATAAAATCATGTAGAGAATAACCACATTAAACGTGGAAAGTATTGAATAGGTGTTTTTTTATTAAATTATCCTTGATATCTATGCTTAACGTCATCTTCAATACGGAACAATAATGAGAGTTGTTACTTGTCATTTAGTACGCGTCGAAGAGATGTTAAGTACAGAAAAAAAACTGCCAACCGGGCACCAGTGTGATCCGAACCCACAACCTCCCGAGTTAGCGTTGGTAGCTCTACCAATTGAGCTATGATGGCCTAATTCTTTTTTGTTCTGTTGGAAAGGAGATACGCTACAGGTCTGGCTCTATTATCTACAACCCTCAGCGACTGCATGTCTTCGCATACAAAAGTAGCCAAACTCCTATGCAACTTATTTTTTTCCTGCACTGTCTCATCCATGCATAGGAAAGGAATCACTTTCACGGTGTGCAACTGTATTTGTACCATGTACTTACAAGCGCCCGTTTTATGCGATTCCATAAATTTGACGTTCCTCCACCTGCACAATAGATTTGATTGCAAATTTTACAAGTAGCGGATTTTCTACCTGGACTGCTAGTAAAGTACTGCCATGCTTGGGAGGACTTTCATGGCATTATTGCTTCTCTCTTATTACAAATATCGGTAGAAAATATAGCACAACAACTTTAAAACAAGATATATGTAGTATAAGAAAACACACATAGAATAGACGTCTCAGTCTGGAGTCTAAACAACAGAATAGTGGTGTTGCGAGTGTAGCCTGGCTGGAAGGTTTACTGAAGCACTCGCAGCGCTATACGGAGTATGCGAGTTGAATTGGTGCTCCGCTGTGACGTCACGTAAACCTGAAGAACCGAGTTACTCTACAGTTCTACTCGCTCCGTCCCCACCACTAATTCTGTCTAATAGGGATGTCTTTATTCCTGCTTCTTTCCTCACCTCCTCATTTCTTAACTTGTCCACAGGTAACAGGCAGCCCTGCCCAGGGAGTGGTGCCCCTCCCTTTGAGAGTCCCAGAGCACACTGACGCAGTGTGTAACATCTGGTAAAGGGTTCCACCTCACGGTAACGAGTGAAGACCTCAACGGCAGCAAGAGTGGAGAATATGATTCGGTACAGTGGAGCTGGCAGAGGAGGCAACTCGTTCCTGTGGGGGTAGTACAGATGGAACCCACTGCCTTGTGGGATGAGGAGGGATTTGCAAAGGCTAAGGGAGTAAACTCGGAAAGAAAATCCTCAATTACGTTAGGCCTAGCGAGCTAGTAAAGGAGTTGCTTTCAAAACACATAGTAGGTAATATATGCACCAAGTCTAGTTGACAGCTATGCAGGAACATATGCACAAACGTCCATAATCTCAGTCATTTGGACATTTTCTTTTCTTCACTCCTCTCGCCTCTCCTGCTGACTGGGGCTGAACTCGGACTAAAACGACATCTGTAGTGTCACTATTCATTTGAGCGACCCCGAAAGCTGGATTTGGCACTATTTTAGATTATTTGTATATCTCACTCACCCCTACCACAAAGGGAGCTGAACTTGGACTTACAAAAAATCCGGAATGTCGCTATTCATCTCGGCGACCCTGAAAACTATGGATTCGACACTATTTTTTTATATCTTGCCCTCAGCTCCTAAGGGTGCTTGGCGTGTCTTACGCCCACACGGTTTGTCTCCTGATATCATGTCATAAATGCGCCAAGTTTGGTGGAAATCGCCCCAGTGGTTTAGGAGTAGAAATAATACATACAAACAATGATATTTATATAGATTATATAGACTCTCCTTTTCTTGCTCGGGGCTCTGAATTGACAATACATGGAAGCAACACAGGTGTGAGGATGGACACATCCGTCGAAGTGCTTAACTGTTCTTGAGCAAGTTGACGGACACATCCGTGAAAGTATGTCTTTGGGTTGAGTTGTTGGTCTAACCATGTCCTCAATTACAGAAAATAAAGGGTCCATACAATCTAAAAAGTTGGAGAACTCTGATGTAGCTGTGGCTGCATATTTCTGAAATGAAAACTCAGAAACACCACTGTGTACATTGAAAGGGGTGAATGACAGGATTATCATCTCCACTTATCCTCACTTAGTCAACCTGTTTTGCACATTTTGGTTATGGAGGCCTGGCGCGAATTTTGTGCCCATCATCACTCTCTGAGTCAGTGGTGATGTATACATTTTCTGACTCATTTACCTTCAACACTTCTTCTTACAAATTTTCTTCCAAATCCTGAAGATCTTCGCTTACACTATCTTCTGAATCACTCTCTAAAACGTTATTAATTAATTTCACTAACTCCTCCTTTTCAGAAACGCGCAAACTGCTAGTTGCCATACTGGCTCCTGACTTGAAGGGAATTTGAAATTTTACTGAGTCACACTATGCACATGATGTGAATGTCAAACAAGGAGAAACTTTAACATACCCTTGTCTCTACCTTCTAGCATACAAAAATCTTTTACTCAAGAGCCATCTGTTACAAACTGGGTGGACTACAACATTGGCAATCCGTAGGCCAACCTCTTCATCCGAGTTCGTTGGATTGTACAAATAATCTTCAAAGTAACCCCAATATATTTTTCCAGTTTGGCAGTGTGATTGTAAGGTGTACAAAAAGTCCCGTTACTCCTCACCTGACTGTGTACTAAATACCTTTTGAATAATGTTATTGGTTTTTTACATCCCACCCAATAATTTGATGGATTTTTGGAACTGCACTAAATGCTTATTTTTGTTGCAGGTGATTCTGGTTCGTGAAGAAATGGATGATGAATCTAATGACACCTGGACCAATGAATCGTTCTGATTACCAGGTCTAATGAACAATGTTACACCGGAAAATCGTGAGAGAAATGAAAATGTTTTCAGCATTATATTTAATGTGGTTGCTTCAACAAAACCATCAATATTACTTTGGAATAGGAAGCTATTTTAAAATGGCTCCATGAACGACCAACATCAAGAGTCCATACCCACAGTATCCCCTGCCTGTCGTAAGAAGCACCTGAAAGGGGCCCCAGGGTCTCTCAACTTGGAAGCGTGGGTTGGCGACCAAAGAGCCCTTAGCTGAGTCGTGGTATTCCTTCCACTTACTTGTGCCAGGCTCCTCACTTTCATCTATCCTGTCTGACCTATCTTGGTCAACTCTTGTTCTTTTCTGACTCCGAATGGTATTAGTGCATTCGAGGCCTAGGGAGTCTTTAATTTTCACGCCTTTGCCACCATAGGCAAAACACCATGGGCTTACGTTGCGACACCATGGGCCTGCGTTGCCTGTGATTAGTACACCTATGTGAGGAACACCATGGGTTTGCATTGCCTATGAGTGGCACCATTACGTGAGAAACTCCATAGATCTGTATTACCTGTGCAACGTACAATACTCGAGAGTAGTACCATAATGTGTGGAACACTGTGAGTCTCCGCATCTCTAGATTAGTACCGCAGCATGAGAAATACCATGGTTTTGCTTTACTAATGATAAGTGCCATTATGAGGATCCGTTGACCTGGATTTTGGACCTCTTTAGACAAAAATAATCATCGATTCAGGATTATGCTTTGGAAGCAGTCCCTTTGTCAGTAATGCAATTTTTTTAACGATAGTTTCTGGGAAGGTTTTGCAGGTCGGATCCACACACAGTTTTAAGTTCGTAATCATCGTTCGTCTTCGACTTTTTGAACTGTAGTCAGTGGATCACTTTTGGAATCATTTTTAACTTTCAGTATTGTGAGTTGGATTCACTGTTTGTTCTAAATTCATATTTATCCACCTATTTGTTCTTCATCACGATTTGAATGCTGGTTAATTTTGGACTTTTAAATTTCCATTACATTTCGTCTCATTTTGTACAATTAGGGGCGATGATCTAGATGTTGGGCCCCTTTAAACAACAAGCATTATTATTGTCATCATCATATCTAAGTTGTTTAATACATATTGAACAGTTTTGTTGTATGTAACGCTGAAATTCGTAAAATTCTTTGTCTGGAAATGTTCGTGTTAGTGATTGCTTACTTACAGTACAACTTCTTATCTTTTTCTACACTGTAGTCTCCGGCAACTCTTTTGTTCAAACAACTTTTTATCTTTTTCTACACAATAGTCTCCAGCGATTCCTTTGTTTCTTCACACTCAGATTGGGCTTCATCTAGAGTGTTTTCCTGGTTATCACACTTTTTGAGAAGGTTTTCATAATATTCCAAACTGGTGTTTTCCATCTAATTAGGACCTTAGTGAACTTAAGCAATTTTTTCTGTCAGGGAGTTTTACTTTCTTCACCAGAACTCCAGGAGAAATAAAGTTAGGGTTAATGTCTGCTGCGGTTGCATTAGATTTTGTTAGAAATCTATACATGGACACGTCATGATAGTAAAAGTGCTCACCCTTAATCACGACCTGACCCCCTGTGGGTGGGGGATGCAAATAAAGAATACACCTACGGCATCCCGTGCCTGTCGTAAGAGGCGACTAAAAGGGGCAACCAAGGGATGATTTAATTAGAACTATGAAACTACTTGTGATTAGTACCATCACGCTGGCAACACTATGACTCCCTCTTACTTGTGAGATGTACCGCTATGTTAGGTACACAATAGGTTTGTGATTAGTAGCAGCAGAGAGTGGGTTTACAGTACCTGTGATTAATACCACTATATGCGGAACACCACATGCATACATTGCCTGTGATTAGTACTATTATGTTAGACACGCCACGGGTCTGGGCGTTGCCTGTGATTAGTACCACTATATGAGCGACCCCTTGGGTCTGCGTTGCCTGTGATTAGTAGCCGCTATATGAGGAACACCATGGGAATATCTGCGCCCGTGATTAGTACACCTACGTGAGGAACACCTTGGGTTTGCGTTGGCTATGAGTGGCACCGTTATGTGAGAAACACTATAGGTCTGCGTTACCTGTGCAATGCACAATACTTGTCAGTAGTATCGTAATGTGTGGAACAGTGCGAGGCTACGCTACTTTTGATTAGTACCACAAATAACCATGGTTCTATTTTACTAGCAATAAGTACCATTATGAGGGGCAGTTGACGTGGGTTGTGGACCCTTTTAGAAAACAAGCTTCCTCAATTCGGGATTGTGCTTTGGAAGCAGTCCCTTGGTCAGCAGTACTATTGTTTGTGATAGTTTCTGGGACGGATCCACTGATTGTTTTAAATTCATATCCATTCATTGTTCATCATAACGCTTTTTATTCGGTTCATTGGATGATTTTGAACTTTTAAATTGTCATTACATTTTGTCTCATTTCGTGCCATTAGGTGCCGATGACCTAGATGTTTGGCCCCTTTAAACAACAAGTATCATCATCAATCACGATGTGCTTTTGTTTTTTTAAATCTGTTTTGATAAAAAAACGTTTTTGGATGGAGCGAACTTGAAATGCCATTCATTCACTGGCTTAAATACTGTGTATGCTTCTATTTGCCAGTCACGGAAATCAGTCAGAACCCACATTTACAACAGTTGAAAAACTAGATATGATTTCCACATATTGATCAGGGTTTTCAATTTGCTGCAAAGATTTGAAATTTTCTCATAGTTGGCAAAGATTCTATCTGGTGGCATGAATGAATGTCCATGAGTTGGGAAAATTATTTCAATATATATGAGAGTCTATGAGAGTTGATGGGGTGTCGAAAAAAAAGAAGCCATTTTGAGCACATCGCAAGGATGATTTGGTTTTTATTTTGGCCTCCGCATCCGTGTGCTTAAAGACATGTTGATCATGTGTCTAAATATGGTCTGCCATAGCCAATGTTAAAATTTCAGTTGAAAATATACGCGAAGTAACATTCTTTCACGTTTAAACTATTGTCTTCAGGTTTTTCATTTATATTTTATGTGGTTTTGCTATGTTAAGGCCAGTCGGTTGAACTGGCGTCCGCTTTTATAACGGCAATAATACACGTCACTACAGGCGAAAGAAGAAATAAACTCAACCATTGACTGCTTCTTGTCATTGAATTTAGCTGAAACATGATCTCCTCCTCTGGTTTCTTCCAGTATAAATCCACAATTATGAAAGTTCGTAGTAACAAATTCCATGTGTGACCTTTTGATTTGAAGATATCAAAAAATGAACTTAGAGTTTGCAGATTTTGCTTCTAAGGACAGTTTTGTAATTTCAGTGTTTCTGTGTCGTTTTTGCTACTAAGAGTGTAGTTTTCTTAAAGCATACAGGTCACAGTATGCAGTTTTCTCAAAATACCGTTTTCAGAAAAAAGTGGAGATTGCAGCTTTTGCTAGATTGCAGCTTTTGCTTTTGGCCACCTCACTTGTGAGGGGCTGGTGACCTGGATTTTGGCTCCCCTGTTGTTGGGGGCGGTAGGATAACAGCCACGGTATCCCCTGTCTGTCATAAGAGGCTACTGAAATTGGCCCAAAGGGCTCTCAATTCGGGAGTGCGGTTTGGTGACCACGGGGCCCTGAGCTGAGTCCTGCCATTGCTTCCTTTTACTTGTGCCAGGTGCCTCGGTTTCAACTATCCTGCGAAAGGTGGTCACTGGGATTTGCTGCTCAAACGAGAATTGGTGTAAGATGATGTATTTACCACTCCAGAACTCGTACATTTTACCATCAGCTCGGCACCAAAACCCCGTATTTTCTCTAGTTTGTACAACCAGACATTTCTCTTGGCATTCAGAACATTTCAAACCCTGAAACAGATGCAGCCAAGTGCTCCGATGAACAAGTATGTACTCATAATGTAGTCTCAATCCAGATTCCGAGCTGTGACTGTCATTGAAATATGGTAGCTTCGTATTACTAACAGATGAAACTTCTGTGTTAGTACTCACTTTATCTGAAATACTGTGCTTTGTATGTACTAAGGGTAGGAGACAAACATTCTCTTGAAAATGGCCAGGTTCTTGTTCAGTTTGCATAGGTTCACTCTTTTCACAGAGGTTACGTCTTTGTTATTTTCTCTTGGCATTCTGAAGGCCTGCCCTCTGAATTCCGGAGTTCTCCATTCGAAAAACACGTGCGAAGAAAGAACTACCACCAACGTTTAGCGAAAATCACATGGAGAAACATACATGAACTTCAAACCCAGTAAACATAACCAACGAAATCAACTCAAATACCATAGAAAAGGAGTTGCTTTACATGTGTTTAAATTCACAAGATATGTTATGTTAATGCTATGACATATAAAATTATCAAAATGATAATTGAAAAGTCAAAATTGAGAGAAAGAAAGACAAATCAGAATTAAAATTATGCACTGAAAATTATTATTGTCTGCAGATACATGTCCTTCGTTTACTATTTGCAAAATTTCAACATCCCAGGCACTAAAGTTTCTAATTTAAAAAATATTTTATTTCACTATACAAATGTACACATTTCATGCTAGTTCACTTTTAACACATGTGATACCCTACGCAGATGCCATGAAGTCCCTTCGTACACTTGGAACAGGCAGTTTGTGATCTTTTTACTGGCCCTCGATCTTTTTTGCTGCATACAACGCATCTTTTCATTAATCTGCCATCTAATTTCACCAAACCCTAGGTGGGTTTAGCTTGGGTAAGGCATTGTTTATTAGGTTTTTCTCCGGGATCCACTCCTTTTCTATAGAGTCTATTATGGAGGAAGTGAACTTCAGCTGTGTCGTACCTTTACTAGAAGTATTCTGTTTATAAATAAAGTGTGAATTCAGCACCATTTGCACAAAGATACAAGATACCACCTTCTTCCAAAATCTTAGTGTTCGGCGCTCGTCAAAGTATGTGTACAGCATCATGTCAGATGCGCCAACTCCCCCCATTGAATTGTTATATTCGACTATTACAGCTGCCTTTCTTACTTCAACCTTCTGGGCTCGATGCCTCTTGACTGTTCTAGTGTGTGCTGTGCAGGATGTAGACAAAGGAAGAACTGGATTTTTCTGTGATTTTCTTTTTTCCGGTGCCCAGCCAGAACCTCATTACTCCGAAAATACTTCTCATGTCCTACACCAAATTTTTCCTTCAGCTCCTGTGGAATATCTTTTCTGTTGCATCTGAGAGTGCCTGTTACGTAAGTACCATTTTCAAAGCGGTACTTGGCCAAAGGCATCCTGGTAAAAAAAAAAATTGTCAATAATAAAAGTGGTAGCCTTTCTTCAAAGAGTTTCCTATAGTCAGTAATGTATGAACTACTACATGTCCCAAGCCGAACTTCCTAATTTTCTCTTTGTCAACATCACTCTGTAGCAATAAAACTCCAGGCAGTAAGTGATAACAGAGTCACAAATCATCCAAAACTTAATGCCCCACCTGTGATGCTTCTTATTAGGGTGGTACTGCATCAGACATGAATGGCATTTTGTGCCCACTAATTATTCATCTACACTTTATTGCTGATGAGGTGTGTAGTGAAACCGGAACAGTATATTGGCATGGTCAACTACTGGCTGAAAACTTGCACATGGATCACATTTAGGGTGGCCAGGTAGAAAGATGATACATCAGATAGGCTTAGTTTTCCTCCAAACCACTGGTCCTGCGATGTGTGCGTGATTCTATACAAGACTTATCTGATGTGGCCTCCACATCAGATAGGCCACGAAGATCTTGCCTTTTTTTCGTAGGCAAGGCTGATATTCTTGCAACGGGGCGGGCTTCTACACAAGACTTATCTGATGTGACCTCAACATCAGATAGGCCACAAGATTTTGCTTTTATATCCTCCCAGACCCTGACGTTCTTACGAAGGGGTGGGCTTCTACACAAGACATACTTGCTGTGACCTCAACATCAGATTGGCGACCAAGATCTTGTATTTTTTCTCTCCGAAATTCTGACGTTCCTGCGATGGGGCCGACTTCTACACGTCTTATCTGATGTGGCCTCAACGTCAGATAGGCCACCAAGATCTTGCTTTTTTATACTCCGACCCCCTGACGTTGCCGCGATGGGGCGGGCTTCTGCAGAACACTCACCTGATGTGGCCTCAACATCAGACAGGCCACGAAGATCTTGCTTTTATATCTTCCGAGACGCTGACGTTCTTGCGATGGCGTGGGCTTCTACACAAGACTTACCTGATTTGACCTCAACATCAGATTGGCGTCAAGATCTAGTATTTTTCTCTCCGAAGCCCTGACGTTCCTGCGATGGGGCCGGCTTCTACACGTCTTATCTGATGTGGCCTCAATATCAGATAGGCCACCAAGATCTTGCTTTTATATCTTCCGAGACCCTGACGTTCTTGCGATGGGGTGGGCTTCTACACAAGACTTACCTGATTTGAAATCAACATCAGATTGGCGTCAAGATCTAGTATTCTTCTCTCCGAAGCCCTGACGTTCCTGCGATGGGGCCGGCTTCTACACAAGTCTTATCTGATGTGGCCTCAACATCAGGTAGGCCACCAACATCTTGCTATTTTTCCCTTCCGACACCCTGATATTTCTGCGATGGGACGGTCTTCTCCACAAGACTTCTCTGATGTGGCCTCAACATCAGATAGGCCACGAAGATCTTGCTTTTTTCCGTAGGCACCGCTGATATTCTTGCAGTGGGGGCGGGCTTGTAGACAAGACTCATCTCATATGGCCTCAACATGAGATAGGCCACCCAGATCTTCTCTTTTTATTTTGGTCCGAACCCCTGATGTTCCTGCGATGTCGCGGGCTTCTACACAAGACTACTCAGATAGGCCGCCAATATCTTGCATTTTTCCTCCGAATCCCTGACGTTCCTGCGTTGGGGTCGGCTTCTACAAAGGATTATTCTATGTGGCCTCAACATCAGATAGGCCCCCAAGATCATGCATCTTCTTCCTCCGAACCTTTGACGTTTCTGCTGTGGGGCCGGCTTCTGCACAAGTCATATCTGATGTGGCCTCAACTTCAGATAGTTCACCAAGATCTTCCTTTCTTTGGTCCGAACCCCTGATGTTCCTGCGATGGGGCGGGCTTCTACACAAGAATTCTCGGATAGGCCGCCAAGATCTTGCACTGTTTCCTCCGGACCTCTGATGTTCCTGCGTTGGGGCGGGCTTCTACAAAAGAGTATTTGATGTGGCCTCAACATCAGAGGCCACCAAGATCTTGCAATTTTTCCCTTCCGGAACCCTGATATTTCTGCGATTGGGCGGGCTTCTACACAAGACTTATCTGATGTGGCCTCAACATCAAATAGGCCACGAAGATCTAGCTTTTTTCGTAGGCACGGCCGATATTCTTGCAATATGGCGGGCTTATACACTAGACTTATCAGATATGACCTCAACATTAGATAGGCCACAAGATTTTGCATTTATATCCTTCCAGACCCTGACGTTCTTGCGAAGGGGTGGGCTTCTACACAAGACATACTTGCTGTGACCTCAACATCGGATTGGCGACCAAGATCTTGTATTTTTTTCTCTCCGAAACTGACGTTCCTGCGATGGGGCCGACTTCCACACAAGTCTTATCTGATGTGGCCGCAACGTCAGATAGGCCACGAAGATCTTGCTTTTTTTCGTAGTCAAAGCTGATATTCTTGCAATGGGGTGGACTTATACACGAGACTTACCTGATGTGGCCTCAACATCAAATAGGCCACCTTGATCTTCCTTTTTTTGGTCTGAACCCCTGATGTTCCTGCACTGGGGCGGTCTTCTAAACAAGCTTCTGGGATTGGCAGCCAAAATCTTACAATTTTCCTCCGACGTCTGACGCTCCTGCGATGGAGCGGGCTTCTACAAAGGATTATTATATGTGGCCTCAACATCAGATAGGCCACCAAGATCTTGCTATTTTTCCCTTCTGAAAACCTGATATTTCTGCAATGGGGAGGGCTTCTACACAAGACTTCTCTGATGTGGCCTCAACATCAATACGCCCACGAAGATTTTGCTTTTATCCTAGGCACCGCTGCTATTCTTGCAATGGTGCGGGCTTATACACAAGACTCATCTGATGTGGCCTCAACATCAGATAGGCCACCAAGATCTTGCTATTTTTCCCTTCCGAAACCCAGATATTTCTTTTTCCTAGGCACCCTTATTCTTTGAATGGGGCGGGCTTATACACCGGACTCATGTGGCCTCAACATCAGATAGGCCACCAAGATCTCCCCTGATGTTCCTGCGATGTCGCGGGCTTCTACACAAGACTACTCAGATAGGCCGCCAATATCTTGCATTTTTTCCTCCGAATCTCTGACGTTCCTGCGTTGGGGTCGGCTTCTACAAAGGATTATTGTATGTGGCCTCAACATCAGATAGGCCCCCAAGATCATGCATTTTTTCCTCCGAACCCTTGACGTTTCTGCTGTGGGGCCGGCTTCTGCACAAGTCATATCTGATGTGGCTTCAACATCAGATAGGTCACCAAGATCTTCCTTTTCTTGGTCCGAACCCCTGATGTTCCTGCGATGTCGCGGGCTTCTACACAAGACTACTCAGATAGGCCGCCAATATCTTGCATTTTTTCCTCCGAACCCCTGACGTTCCTGCGTTGGAGCGGGCTTCTACAAAGGATTATTATATGTGGCCTCAACATCAGATAGGCCACCAAGATCTTGCTATTTTTCCCTTCCGAAAACCTGATATTTCTGCAATGGGGAGGGCTTCTACACAAGACTTCTCTGATGTGGCCTCAACATTAGATAGGCCACGAACATCTTGCTTTTTTTCGTAGGCACCGCTGATATTCTTGCAATGGGGCGGGCTTCTTCACAAGACTTCTCGGATAGGCCGCGAAGATCTTGCACTTTTTCCTCCGAACCTCTGATGTTCCTGCGTTGGGATGGCCGTCAGCAAAAGAGTATTTGATGCGGCCTCAACATCAGATAGGCCACCAAGATTTTGTTTTTTTTTACTCAGAACCCCTGACGTTGCCGTGAAGGGGCGGCCTACTACACAAGACTTATCTGATGTGGCCTCAACATCAGATAGGCCACTAAGATGTTGATTTTTTTTACCTCCGAACCCCTGATGTTCGCGTGATGGGGCGGCCTTCACCACATGATAGATGTGATGTGGCCTCAACATCAGATAGGCCACCAAGATTTTGCTCTTTTATACTCCGAACCGATGACGTTGCCGTGATGGTGGGGCCTTATACATAAGACTTTACTGATGTGGCCTCAATATCAGATAGACCACGATAAACTTGCTTTTTCCATAGGCACCGCTGATATTCTTACAATGGGGCGGGCTCATACTCAAGACTCATCTGATGTGGCTTCAACATCAGATAGGCCACCAAGATCTTGCTATTTTTCCCTTCCGAAACCCAGATATTTCTGCATTGGGGAGGGCTTCTACAAAAGATTTATCTGATGTGGCCTCAACATTAGATAGGCCACGAACATCTGCTTTTTTTCGTAGGCACGGCTGATATTCATGCAGTGGGGCGGGCTTATACACAAGACTTATCTGATGTGGCCTCAGCATCAGATAGTCCACGACGATCTTCTTTTTCCTAGGCACCCTTATTCTTTGAATGGGGCGGGCTTATACACCGGACTCATCTCATGTGGCCTCAACATCAGATAGGCCACCAAGATCTTCCTTCTGTTTGGTCCGTGCCCCTGATGTTCCTGCCTTGGGGCTGGCTTCTAAACAACATTTTTCGGATAGGCCGCCTATATCTTGCACTTTTTGCTCCGAACCCCTGACGTTCGTGCCTTGGGGCGGGCTTCTCTAGAAGACTGTTTGATGTGGCCTCGACATCAGATAGGCCACCAAGATCTTGCTACTTTTCCCTTCCGAAACCCCGATATTTCTGCGATGGGGCGGGCTTCTACACAAGACTTATCTGATGTGCCTTAACATCAGTTAGGCCACGAAGATCTTGCTTTGTGCTTTTTTCGTAGGCACGGCTGATATACTTGCAACGGGGCGGGCTTGTACAAGAGACTTATCTGATGTGGCCCCAAATCAGATAGGCCACCAGGATCTTCCTTTTGTTCGTCTGAACCCCTGATGTTCTTGCGATGAGCCGGGCTTCTACACAAGATTTCTCGGATCGGCCGCCAAGATCTTGCATTTTTTCCTCCGAACCCCAGATGTTCCTGCGTTGGGGCGGGCTTCTGCAAAGCACTATTATATGTGGCCTCAACATTAGATAGGCCACGTACATGTTGCTTTCTTTTCCCTTCCGGAACCCTGACATTTCTGCGTGGGGGCGGGCTTCTACAAAAGACTACCTGATGTGGCCTCAACGTCAGTTAGGCCACCAAGATTTTGCTTTTTTATACTCCGAACCCATGACGTTGCCGAGATGGGGGTGGCCTTATATACAAGACTTTACTGATGTGGCTTCAATATCTGATAGGCCACGATAAACTTGCTTTCTTCATAGGCACCGCTGATATTCTTACAATGGGGCGAGCTCTTACTCAAGACTCATCTGAAGTGGCCTCAACATCAGATAAGCCACCAAGACCTTCCTTTTGTTGGTCCGAACCTCTGATGTTCCTGCGTTGGGGTGGGCTTCTACACAAGACTTTTCGTATAGGCCGCGAAGATCTTGCATTTTTCCTCCGAACACCTCACGTTCCTGCGTTGGGACGGGCTTCTACAAAAGACTATTTGATGTGGCCTCATCATAGGTCTTGCTATTTTCCCTTGCGAAACCCTGATATTTCTGCGATGGAGCGGGCTTCTCCACAAGACTTACCTGATGTGGCCTCAACATGAGATAGGCCACGAAGATCTTTCTTTTTTCCCTAAGCACCGCTGATATTCTTGCAATGGGGTGGGCTTATACACAAGACTCATCTCATGTCGCCTCAACCACGAACCTACTACGCTGGCGTTGCAATGGGAGTGGTGATACTCCCACGTGGCGCGTCCCAGGTGGCGGAATGGGGGGTTCTAACCGGCTTGCCGGCGGACTTGAAGGAAATAAAATACCTCTCGCGGACCAAACACACAACTCCCTGTGGGTGGGGGACGCAGACGAAGAATACACCCACGGTATCCCCTTCCTGTCGCAACAGGTGACTAAAAGGAGCGAACAGGTGATGATTGTCTTTGAACCATGAAACTACTTGTGATTAGTACCACCATGCGGAGATTATCATGGGTCGCTTTTACTTGCGCGTAGTACCACTATATAAGGTACCGAATAGGTTGGTAGTAATTAGCACACAGGAGCACCGTGCGGTCGGTTTTTACAGTACCTGTGATTAGTACCAGCATATGAACAGGACCATGGGATGGTAGCTACTGCTGCACCAAGTAAAATTGGCAGCGATGTGGAAATAAGGAAGGTGCGGGCTTCAAGACCGAAGGCTGAATACCAGTGACGGGCAAGGAGAGCCATAACGCAGTTAGCGAAAACCGAGTCGTTGTAATGCTGAACATTTATTACAATAATAAGTGCGCACAAATAAAGTCCGTATTCATTGGGGGACCTGCCCTCCAACAATTCAAATATTACAACTCTCAATTCTTAACAAACTCCTTTTAGTGACAACATGTTGAATTAAAAGAAACCCCGTTAACACATTAACTTTTACAGAAGCAAACCCTCTTACTATTCTATTTACTGAGGCTCTTAGCCTCTATTAACAAGAGAACAAACACGTTACATTCTCAATATAAGGCAACTCCCTCCCTAAGCCTAACGTTGGTTGGTAAGCTTTCCTACCTCCACGCTCGCGGCTAGATGACCAAGCTGCTTGCTCGCTCCAAGCGAACTGAAGGAAGTTTACTGCGAGCACCGTGCCATCCCTCGGCAGAGGCGAGGAGGGGCAAGGTGGAGAGAGAACACGACAAGTGCGCAGGTCGGAGGAAGGCTTGCCAACACAACTTGGAGGGTGCCACCAGGGCGGAAATAATTTCACATTTCCCTGGGGCCATAAGGGAACGGGACAACATTTGTACTTTATTAAGATAGGAAGAAAAAACACACATGTTACAAAGATATAATATATGCAGATCGATCTGTATGAATTGTAAATTTAAAAGTTCATGACGAAGGAGAGTTCCTCTTGGTACAGCTACCATGGCTCTGCCTTGCCTATGATTAGTACCCACTATATGAGGAACACGATGGGATAGGGGAAGGTCCCTGTGGTTAGTACTCTTACGTGATGAACACCATAGGTTTGTGTTGCCTGTAAATGGCGCCGCAAAGTGAGAAAAACCACAGGTCTGTATTATTTGTCGCATTTCATAACCTGTGAGTTGTACCATAATGTGTGGAATACCGCGAGTGACTGGCACTTTTGATTCGTACCGAAACATGACAGATACCCTGGTTCTACTTTCCTAGCGATAATAACCGTAATGAGGGGCCGATAACATGGATTTTGGACCCCCTTTAGACTGCAAGCATCATCGGTTTAGTGTAATGCTCTAGCAGCAGTCCCTTGGTCAGTAATCCTGGCGAACTAATTGTAGTCTTTGGGCATGGGAAAGGCCGTTGCGCTAGGACTCCAGTCAGATCTCAATGGTGTGAACCTCCCGCCGGCGGCTGGAGTGTGTCGCACGCCGAAAAGGTCGTTAGCTACATACAATCCACGGACGAGATCTCCCATTCCGTGCGAAAGGACGCCAGCTTGAACGCAAGCGCCAGTGACTGGCTCGAGCTAACTATTTGGGCGCCCGGTGCGACTGGCGGCTCTTGATGGACAGCCACCAGTATCGGGATTGCTGGCCAGGTGACAAAGATGTTATGGGGGAGGTACTGAGCAGCCCTAGCCTCTGCATATCCCAGCCGGCGACCGGGGGCTGCTAGCCGGTACAATGCTTGGAGGTCTGCAAGCTGGAAATCAATGTTCTCAATCAGAGTCAACCGACCTGATGCTACCCCATTGATCCAGGCCATATGTTCTGGTGCTGCGGCATACACATTTATGCATTGAACGTAGTCCCCCGCAGGAAAGGCGGTTGCGATGGGCGCGGCCTGAAAAGTGGAGCATGTATCTAGGGCCAATGCCTAGTAGAATAGCTGGCATACACTCCTACGTTGTCATAGAACTGCATGTTCATGCCGGCTGTGCCGACGCAAGCTCTCGCGAATTGGATATTACTGGGATTCAGGGCACCTAGTAGAACTGAGGATGTTGTACGCTCATTCATCGCGGTGCCGATGTAGAGCTGGTCTAATGCTGTCGTGTCCACTGGCCCGATTACACGCGACTGGGTAAACCTGACGCTGTGCATCCTCATGTTTGGGACTCGGTTAGCACCACTGAAACTAGCGAGCACAGGATATGGCTCTTGGAAGCCTCCCCCAACTGCCGGCCTCGTGACATCACTCTTGATACTCAGCAATCCCCTTTCACATCGAAAGGAGTCTGAATGTTTCGTGATGTCCACTTGCTGCATTCTGAAGTAGTTAGGGGGTTCGTGCGTGGCCTTGGCATCAACGAACGTTTCACCTGAAAGGTTTTGAGCCTCGAAACTCTGGTCGCCCACTCTAACTGGCGCAGTGGGGGTGCTGTCGCTTGCGCCCCCTCCTGAACTTCTTAGGGACTCGATGGTTTGGAGAGTCTCCTTCTGCCTCCACAAGATTGGCACCCTCGCCTGCACCTACACCTCGGCCATCGATGTTGGTATCTGGCACAACTAGGAGTGACATCTCCACAGCGGCTTGGGACCCCAGCGCACTGCTGCCCGCTAGGCCCGGTTCCATCTGGTTGGGTGTTGGGGTGCTCACGGGGCCTGGGGTAGGGGCCTGGCCAGGCCCCCAGCTTCTGGGGGGTGTTGAGCGGTTGTCACACTTGGGGTGGCCACGTCGTCCTCGGACTGCGGGCCGCTTGCCTTCTCCCTGAGTTGTAGATGGCCTATACCCGAGCTTTCGAGCTGATCGCTTTGCCCAGGTTGTCCAAATTCTACCACGCCTTCTGGTGGTGACGGGGGTGCAAAGGTAGCCTCCTCTCTTCCGGAAGTTGAATCCTCTGTTGGGAGAAGGGGTGTCTGGGAGACAAAATCGGAGCCACGGGATGGTTTGATGATTGTAGGAGGGAACGTGAGATAGTTATGTCAGCACTAGCAGAGTTTAAGAAAGGAGGGAAACAAGAAAAAAGAGTGGAATATTGTAAACTAAGAAGAGAATACAAGAAGCTACTCAATGAGAAAAAGAAATGCTGGAGAGAGACGGAAGCAGAAAGAGTGAACAGATATTGCAAAGAGAAAAGATTTGAGAGGATATGGGAAACCATTAACAAACTTAAGAGAACTAGGACTACGGGGAAGGGAGCAAGCATAGAAGAAAATGAGTGGGTAGGATATTTTGCAGGTCTTTTGAGTGGGAGAGGAGATTGGTATGGGGAAAAAGTAGGACATTTATCCGAAGAGATTTGAAGCAGGTGTACAGTTACTAGATGAGAAAATAACAATCCAAGAAATAATTAGTGTGTTAAGTAAAGTAAAAACGAAAGTAGCGGGTGGGGCGAATGGTATTACCAATAGAGTATGGAGGGAAGTAGGGACAAACGAATCGATGTTGAAGGTGATGGTAAATTTTTTAACAAGATGTGGGAATCGGCGAAATTTCCTAGTGAATGGAGAAAAGGAGTATTTTGTCCTATATAAAAGAATAAAGGTAGTCGAAGTGATCTCTAATAACTACAGAGGAATAACACTCCTTGACTCGTTATCGAAGGTATACACAGGAATTTTAGCCAATAGGATTTTAAATTGGTCAGTAATCCTATTGTTTTACGTCAGTTTCTGTGAATGTAAGGCATTGCGGATCGCATCCACTGATTGTTTTAAATTCATGTCCATCCATTCATTTTTCGTCCTCACGTTTTGAATTCAGGTCAGTGGAGAATTTCGGACTTTTAATTTGTCATTCCATTTCGTCTGATTTCATACCATTAGGGGCCGATGACCTCGATGTTAGGCCCCTTTAAACAACAAGCATCATCATCATCATGTGGCCTCAACATCAGATAGGCCACCAAGATCTTCCTTTTTTTGGGTCCGAACCCCTGATGATCCTGCGATGGGGCGGGCTTCTACACAAGACTTCTCGGATAGGCCGATAAGATATTGCATTTTTTCCTCCGAACCCCTGATGTTCCTGCGTTGGTGCGGGCTTCTACAAAAGACCTTTAGATGTGGCCTGAACATGAGATAGGCCATCAGATCTTGCTATTTTTCCCTTCCGAAACCCTGATAGTTCTAAAAGGGGAGAGCTTCTTCACAGGACTTATCTGATGTGGCCTCAACATTAGATAGGCCACGAAGAGCTTTTTTTCGTAGGCACGGCTGATATTCTTGCAACGGGGCGGGCTTGTACACAAGACTTACCTGATGTGGCCCCAAATCAGATAGGCCACCAGTATCTTCCTTTTGTTCGTCTGAACCCCTGATGTTCTTGCGATGGGCCGGGCTTCTACACAAGACTTCTGGGATCGGCCGCCAAGATCTTGCATTTGTTCCTCCGAACCCCTGATGTTCCTGCGTTTGGGCGGGCTTCTGCAAAGGACTATTATGTGTGGCGTCAACATCAGATAGGCCACCAAGATTTTGCTTTTCTATACTCCGAACCCATGACGTTGCCGTGATGGGGGGCCTTATACACAAGACTTTACTGATGTGGCCTCAATATCAGATAGGCCACGATAAACTTGCTTTTTTCATAGGCACCGCTGATATTCTTACAATGGGGCGGGCTCTTACTCAAGACTCATGTTCCTGCGATGGGGCGGGCTTCTACACAAGACTTTTCGGATAGGCCGCGAAGATCTTGCATTCTTTTCCTCCGAACCCCTGATGTTCCTGCGTTGGGGCGGGCTTCTACACAAGACTTTTCGGATAGGCCGCCAAGATGTTGCATTTTTTCCTCCGAACCCCTGACGTTCCTGCGTTGGGGTGGGCTTCTACACAAGTCTTCTCTGATGTGGCCTCAACGTCAGATAGGCCACCAAGATCTTGCTATTTTTCCCTTCCGAAACCCTGATACTTCTGCGATGGGGTGGGCTTTTACAAAATATTATTTGATGTGGCCTCAATATCAGATAGGCCACGAAGATATTCCTTTTTTTGGTCCGAAACCCTGATGTTTCTGCGATGGGGCGGGCTTCTTTACAAGACTTCTCGGATAGGCCGCCTAGATCTTGCATTTGTCCTCCGAACACCTGACGTTCCTGCGTTGGGACGGGCTTCTACAAAAGACTATTTGATGTGGCCTCAACATGAGATAGGCCACCAAGATCTTGCTATTTTTCCCTTGCGAAACCCTGATATTTCTGCGATGGAGCGGGCTTCTCCACAAGACTTACCTGATGTGGCCTCAACATGAGATAGGCCACGAAGATCTTTCTTTTTTCCCTAAGCACCGCTGATATTCTTGCAATGGGGTGGACTTATACACAAGACTCATCTCATGTCGCCTCAACCACGAACCTACTACGCTGGCGTTGCAATGGGAGTGGTGATACTCCCACGTGGCGCGTCCCAGGTGGCGGATAGGGGGGTCCTAACCGGCTTGCCGGTGGACTTAAAGGAAACAAAATACCTCTCGCAGACCAAACACACAACCCTCTGTGGGTGGGGGACGCAGACGAAGAATACACTCACGGTATCCCCTTCCTGTCGTAAGAGGCGACTAAAAGGAGCGAAAAAGGGATGATTGTCTTGGAACCATGAAACTACTTGTGATTAGTATCACCATGCGGAGATTATCATGGGTCGCTTTTACTTGCGCGTAGTACCACTATATAAGGTACCGAATAGGTTGGTGGTTATTAGTACACAGGAGCACCGTGCGGTCGGCTTTTACAGAACCTGTGATTAGTACCAGCATATGAGCAGGACCATTAACTCATGGAAGTAAAATTTTTCTAAGTCCACCAAAGGTTGATTTGAAGCAATTATTAATTGCAGAAATAAAGTGTCCATATAACTGTTGAAATACATTAGCTGCCAATTAATTTTGACGGCAAGACCTGCCGCTGCTGCTTGTGTCCAGTGGAGGTCGATCGGATCCCTCAAGTACCCTGAGATACCTCTCTCCCGCTACTATGACAGGGGTTGTCGTGGTGAAGCACGCCGCAGGTGCGAAGTTTGTTTACAGTCCTCGAGTAGCTTGCGGGTGGTGCGCCGCACATCAGCCTTGGCTGGAAGGAGGACTCCGGCTCGCCGTACACTAGTTGACCTCACTGGAGTGGAGTGGGCCCGTACCCCACCTCAGTGGCGGTACGGCGCCGCACGGCTGCGGGGGCACTGAAACAGTAAGATCTCGGCGGCAGTATTTGTGTTGGACCATAATGGTTTTAGGGTACAGTCTTTGTGGTGAGGCTGAGGGGCGAGCGGCGTGGAAATTTTTATTTTATTTTAATGCCACTGGTGTGGTTTAGCAGGAGACGTGAGCGTGGTAATGGCCGAATTGACAGGACAGCAGAATAACTATGGGGAATGTTTTACAAGGTAAATGAACAAACACACAGCAGAAGGCCTTAAAAATACCCCCCCCAAAAATATAACCTGTGGGGTTCTTACAAAATGTTACAGATACAATGAGGGTGTAATTTACATAGGTTTCACCTGAGACAGGTGAAACCTAAGGATTCTCTCGGTGGCTGGATTGCTCACTAACAATGTGACCGGCGTAAGAATATCCAAGACGGTGCACGGCCCATGAAATCTGGGGGCAAGCTTGCCCGCGGGAACAAAATTCTTGACCACAACTTGGTCTCCTACTTTTAAATTGGTGGGCCTCCGTCCACGATCATATCTTTCCCTAACCTTTTCATGAGAAATTTTAAGATTGCCCTTAGCCTTCTTCCAAAGATCTTTAATATTATCTGGGTCTATTGTCTCAGGTAGAATGTCACTAAGAGACCAAAGGTTAGAGAGCGGCGTGTTGGGTACAAACTTAAACATCAAAGAAGCTGGAGTGAACTTATGGGATTCGTGAACCGCCGAATTCAAAGCGAAAGCTAACCAATGCAGGGATGTATCCCATCTGGAGTGACCGTCGTGATGATAGGCAATCAGAGCCGATAATATGCACTAGTTGTTACATGCGAGATAGATAGATCAAAATAGAATTTACGGAAGAGATTGGAGGTGAAGGCTTTAGCATTATCAGAAACAAAATATTGGCATGGACCAAAAGAAGCGAAGATGGAATTTAAACAAGAAATGGTGGACTGAGCGGTAGCCAGCTTAGTCGAAAATAACCATGCGAATCTAGTGAAGCCATCTACACACACAAGGCAGAACTTGTTGGCATTCCCTTTTGACTGGGGGAAGAGTCCTACGTAGTCGATGTAAAGACGTTCCATGGGGCGCGACGCTTGGTGAAAAGACAATAGCCCTAGCTTAGTGGACATGGTGGGTTTACTAAGCCAACGAGATTTACAAGCGTTTACCAAGTCCCGGATTTCACCGTCCATACCTTTCCAAATGAACATTTCTCTGATCTTTTCTCTAGTTTTAAGGATGCCTAAATGCCCCCTCTAATGAGGTCTCATGATAGTACTTGAAGATTATGGGCACGAGAACAGCTGGAACCACAACTTTCATCTTCGTATCATGCCCCGACGGGCAACATAAAACACCATTCCTTAATACATAAAGGACGACATGTTCCCCAGAAGAAAGGGTTTCCATGATTGGAGCCAGCGTTTGATCTTCGCGTTGATATTTTTCAATGTCCCTAAAGAGCATGGGAGCATCAGTTAGAATGGCGTTAACCTCAGGTCGTATGGACTCGGGAAGTGAAGAACTGTCTTCCTGTTCAGAGGTCTCTACATCATTAGAAAACATACGGCTAAGTCCGTCTGCCACAACATTTTCAGTACCTCTTATATGCCTAACGTCAAACTGGAAGGCAGAAATTCTGATGGCCCAGCGGGCTATACGGCCCGTGCGACGTGGCCTAGCTAAGACCCAGCTTAAGGCTTGGTTATCTGTTTCCAAGTCGAACTTGACATGTTCCAGATAGAGGTGGAACTTTTCTAGAGCAAACAAGACTACTAAACCTTCAAGTTCATAGATGGAATACTTGGCTTCTTGAGCCGAATGAGTCCTAGAAGCATAGGCGATGGGTCGCCTCCGTAGTTCGGTCCCTTGAAGAACGACTGCAGCTATCGCCGACGACGACGCGTCGGTTTGGACGATGAATTTCTTAGAGAAATCGGGCATAGCGAGGACAGGGGCATTACAAAGGGCTAATTTGAGGTCTTCGAAAGCGGCTTGTTGAGAAGGCCCCCACTCAAATTTGATGCCTTTCCTGCGAAGTAAGTTCAAGCGCGCCGCGCTATTAGCAAAGTTGGGAATAAATTTCCTGAAGAAGTTCACCATGCCTATGAACATGGCAATACCTTTGATGTCCTTGGGAGGTTTGAAATCACGGATGGCCTTTTTTCTAGAATGATCTACAGCGACACCATCGGGCGACACAATATGCCCTAGAAATGACATGGAAGGCTTAGCGAAGGACACCTTGGACAACTTCACCGTTAACCCTGCCTTACGAAAGCGACTCAGGAACTCTTTCAGATGATCTAGATGTTCTTCAAAGGTCTCAGAAAATACGACATCAAGATAATGGTATAGATACTCAAATTTGATGTCGGAGAAGACCCTGTCTAGCAGTCTCGTGAGCACGGCTGCTCCCGTGGGGAGCCCGAAAGGCGCACGGTTGTATTCGTAGAGGTTCCAATCGGTGGCAAACGCTGTAAGATATTTAGATTCTTCCGCCAGAGGTATCTGGTTATAAGCCTGATTGAGGTCTAAGATGGTGAAGAATTTAGCCTTTCGAAACCATGAAAAACAAGAGTGAAGGTCTGGAAGGGGCACAGATTGTAACACCACCTTCCGATTGAGAGCCATATAGTCAATCACAGGCCTGAAGCAACCTTGGGGTTTTGGGACAAGAGAAATAGGCGATGAATACGCCGACTTACAGGGCCTAATTATGCTGTCTTTCAACATCTGATCTGTGATTTCCTTCAAAGCCTTCATTTTAGGTTGAGATAGTCTGTACGGTGGAAAACGGACTGGAATCGAATCCGTAACCTCAATCTTGTATTCGATAAGGTCAGTGACACCAAGAGTATGAGAAAAAAGCTCTTGAAACGACTGACACAACTTGCGAATACCATCAGCCTGCTCCTCAGGTAGATGTCTAAGATCTAACATCATCTCATCCTGGGTAGGCGAAACAGATGAACATGACACAGAACTACATGTTAACAAGGGAATTTTGAGACTGCAAGCAAACTTGAACGTGCACGACTTGCTCTGGATGTTGAGCACTAAACCGGTGTGAGACATGAAATCAGCTCCCAGGATAATGGGGCAAGACAAGTGCTTGGCCACCAACAGTGTTATTTTCCAAGTGAATTTCAAAATTCGAAATTTGGCATTTAGAGAACCTACAATTTCTAATGGAGATGAGTTTGCCGAAACGCATTGAACCAAAGACGAACAATAATCCGGAAGTTCACACACAGATTTTAATTTGGAATACCATTCAGCCGAAATAATGGAACAAAGACTGCCTGAGTCTAAAAGAGCAGTTGCAGGCTCATTATTTAATTCAATTTTGACAAATGGGACCGGTGCGGGAGTATCCGCCGCAATACTACGACATTCCTAGGCAAGAGATGAATTAGAGGAACGAAATTTCCGTGAGCTTTCGGCAGGTTTACTCGGGGCTGAGCCTCGCAAAGAAGAGTTAGTCGACTCTGCCGAGGCCACTAGTCACTTTTGAGTGTTGGTGGAAGTTGCACCCGAAGTTGAGCAGGAGGGAGTGCTATTTGAATTCGGGCAATTTTTGGCAATATGGGAGAAAGCGCCGCATTTAAAACAGCCTTGAGATGACCCTGCTCCATTCCTTGTCCCGTTAGATTTAGTTAATGGACACTTGTTCCGAAGATGGTCAGGCGACCCGCAAGCGTAACATTTACGGGGTGTGACGGGTCGGCGAGGTGGAGGCAGAAAATAACTAGAGGATGGAGGGGGTTCTTTCGCGACACGTAATGTGTCAGCGTATCTAACCCCTTCGGCTGAAACAGCCATAGCTTCCAACTCGGCAAAAGTTTGCGGACGCGACGCAAAACACAAGTATGACCTGTAAGATGGTGAAATTCCTTCCACTATTGCCTGAACATTTGATCTTCTGGAAAATGGTTGGCAAATACTCGGGTGTAGAATTTGATGTCTTGAATAAAGTCGCAAGGTTTCCTTCCAGACGCTGTACTCGGTAGTAGTACGTTTGAATGAGCGATGACCTAGCTCGAGCGGGCATAAAATTTGCCAGAAGGTGTGCATGAAACCCTTCAATAGTTTTGTTCGGCAATTGCCCTAACTATTTTGTCAGATAGAACCCCAATTGCATAGGGATAAATAATCTGCAGAATTTGACACGGGGAAAGAGAAAAAACAAGAGCATGATCTTAGAATTCAACAAAAACCTTAAGAATGAAATTACGTCACTGGTAGAGTTAACAGAAAGTTTAGAAATATCTCTGAGCAACATTACTAAAGGATGGGGCAAACTGCTGAAGCCAGGTGACATAGTAGGTAGAGGCCTAAGTGGCGGAGAAGCTGTTTCAGAAGGTGCATTATTCAACGAGTTACGACGTTCAGATTCGTTGTCTAATGGGGCAGAGGTTTGTTGAACTCCTACTGATTTCCTATTTTCTTCTCCTTTAGAAGAGTCTTCCCCGCTAACTACGTTTACCGTAGCGGGTTGGTCGGTTTTGGAAGGGACTGCCCCAGTTAACAGTAGACTAACCTTACTGGACAATGTGGAAAGGTTTTCGAGAAGAGCACTAGCCTCCTTCCCTTGAATGTCCTTCAACTTTAGAGACAACAGATCGTTAACTCTATTAGAAAAATGAAACAATCTAGCTTGCACACATTTAAGTTGATCTGGAGAAGGACCATTTTCTTCAAAAAAAACTAATTACGGATGCTAGCTCAGTAGAATTGTCAGTGATCGTGGAGAGAGTCGTCAATATCTTTCTCTCCCAAAGTTCAGATGGAAATAGGCAAATCAAGGGACTCTTTAAGCTTGTTGGTATCTACCGCAACCGTGCCTCCAGATTGCACCTTTCTAATTGGTAATTCATAGATTAATTCCTCCTTGCGCAAATAGCCGGGATGGAGGACATCGCGAGGGCCGGGCATGATGACAAACACTTTACAAAATTTAGAAAAATGGAAAAATTGCAGTGACGGAGAAAACTGTTAGAGTTCAAAACAAAGCTAGGTTTAGCCGTCAAAAGGGGCTAAATTGAGACCCATTCAACCACGCTCTGCTACCACTTGTTACGGAGTTATCCGTGGTAGGCGGAGGTGAAAGAAGGTGCGGGCTGGAATAGGTCTCAGCTACAAAATTAAAGTTAATTCAAAACTTTAACAAAGGTTATATTTTCTTTTCAAAATCAACAAATAACAGTATAACAGGTTCCAAGTAGCAGATCAACAAATTAAGAAATTACAGTTCGTTACAAGATTTGGGCTTCGAGCCCCAAGTATAATTTCTGAGCTCTCAGCTCACAAGCACAAATTACCAACGGACAGAAAACCCCTAATTGCATGGAGCGCTCGCTCCCAACATTTAACCTCAAGCCTCCCAGAGGCACCTTTACCACAACACCATAAAGAGCTGACCCGCTCTCGATCTTTCAAGCCTATAAAGGCTTTTACACAACCTGCCAGCAAGGCATAATAAAGAAACAGGAGTATCTCGTACCCAATCTACTGGGCCTTAGGTTAATATAAATGGCCCAAAACAAAAGGATGGAGGCGTGAATTTGCACTTCTAAATCTACATTTTAAAACCTAGGTGGCTCTAGGCCGATACACAGGGACTAATCCCAAGCTAGGGAGGTGACTCGTATGAGAAAACTTTAATACATTAAAGAAGAGAAGAAACGGTTATGAAAACGTAGTCACCTCGATTTCAAAATGAAGGGGAGCTCGAGAGGGTAAAGCACTCCCTATCCCCGCTTTACAGTAAAAGAGATTTGTAGTTTTTACATAGACTGAAACGGAATTTACATTTTAAAGAGATGGGTTACACATTAAAGGTTTCGAACCCTCCCCGAGAGTTAGACTGTTGAGCTAGCAAGAAATAAAGATGTTAAAAGGCCATTACCTTGTTGAAGAACTGCTGTCTGAAGAACGAGGCGCTTCCCGCCCCCTGCTACATATTCACATTTTGAGTAAGCAGTTTTTATACCCTCGTAGAAAATTCGAGACCATTCAAGAATGAGTAGACACACCCCCTCAATTTTTATTGGTAGACTATGAATTACACATGGAAATTTGAAGAGGAAAGCTATGATTGGAGGAAAATTAATTACAGAAATTACTGATTGGTTAAATTCAAATCAGGCGGAAAGAAAGGGTTAATATCGCCAACCCACAACCCATGGAACAAAATTTAGTAAAGAGAAAACTTATGAATACATGATTTCTCCAAGAAGATTCATCCCTTCACACCAGAGCGCATTATCATAGTTTTTGGTCGAGACATCTGTTAGAGAATGTCCACACTTCTTGATCAATGAAAAACAAAAGCAAATCAAAAGCAGACAGTGACATCTTCTGATAACCAGTAGAGTTAGTTCAGTTTTTAAAGTTCAGAGCTTCTCCTCTAGAGAAGTTTCAGTTGGCACAAGATTTGAACTTGCGTCGTAGAAGTGTACCGCCCGGTACAGTCTGTATTCAGGAAACAAATTTCCGACCAGATCATCATACGGTACTGAGAAATGTTCGACTATACCCGGCAGAACGACATTATGGTCACCGGGCTTCCGGTGGCGTTGCATTTTTGTCCGTTCTCATACCTACAGAGAGGATGTTCCAATAAGAACCCCGCTGGAGGCTGTAGCTGTTCGCGTTCCGCTGCCTGTCATAACTACAGTGTGTAATGTTTGTTTTCCACCAGGAGAGACTCAACATCAATGATGTCACAGATCTTCTAGATCAGCTTCCAACTCCCTCTTGTTGGGCGATGTTAACGCCCTCACCCCATTTGGGGCTCTGAGACGCCTTGCCCCCGGGGAAGAGAGCTGGAAACATTAGTAACCGAGCTGGATTGATGTATTTTGAACACAGGGGAACCAACACACTTCAGTGTACGTTACGGCACATATTCTCTCATAGACGTAAGTCTATGCAGCCGAACGTTGGTTCCGCTTTTCCGGTGGAACACACACAACGATCTTTGTGACATTGACCATTTTCCCATAATTCTTACTTTGCTGAACCAAAAATCCGTCGAGGCTCCCCTCGATGGATTTTTAAACATGCTGATTGGCCAAAGTACACATCACTAGCTGTCTTTAACGACGAAATTAGATTGACCGTCGGCGAGGAAATAACTTACATTACCCAGGTTATTCTTGCTGCTGCTGAGGAGTCCATTCCGTTCTACTCCGGAACTCCTCGCCGAAAGTTCGTTCCTTGGTGGAACGAAGAAATAGCAGCAGCTATCAAAGAACGCCGTCGCGCTCACAAACATTACCGTAGACAGCCTACTGCGGTCAACTTGGTAACATTTAAGAAACTCCGCGCTAAGGCGCGAGTTCTTATTCGTCAAAGTAAGAAGGCTTCATGGGAGAGATATGTGTCGTCTATGACGTCACATACTCCATCATCTCAAGTGTTGACTAAGCTTTGACGTATTTCGGGTATTCATGGATCATCTTCTGTACCGGGAATTTCCATTGCAGGCAATATCGTCACTGAACCCCTCCTGATTGCTGAACATCTCGCTAGTCATTTCGCGGATGTCTCTGGCTCCGGGAATTACCATCCTGATCTCCTCGCTCTGAAGCGGGAGGCGGAACGTCATCAACTTAGTTATGCCTCTCAAGCTTCAGAGCACTACAACGTGCCCTTTACGGAGTGGGAACTCCGCAGCGCCCGAGCGCTTTGCAAGGACACGTCTCCTGGACCGGACAACATCCATAACCAGATTTTGAAACACCTTAGTGATGATAGTCTACTATATCTCCGTGTGTTCAACCGAATCTGGACAGAGGGTGCTTTTCCGTCTCAGTGGCGAGAGGGCATAAGTCATTCCTGTCCTCAAGCCTGACAAAGATCCTAAGTATGCAGGAAGTTAGAGACCGATTTGCCTTACAAACTGCCTGTGTAACTTGTTTGAGAGGATGGTAAATCGCCGACTCGTGTGGTGTCTGGAGAAACAAGGACTCTTGTCCGAATACCATTGTGTATTTCGAGCCGCTCGCACCACCACTGACCACTTGGTACGTCTGGAGAACTCTGTCCAGGATGCGTTTTCCGCAAACAGCACTTGGTAGCTGTTTTCCTTGACTTAGAGAAGGCCTATGACGCCACATGGCGATATGGTATCCTTTCAGTCCATCAGTGGAGATTCCGAGGTAACTTGCCGGCGTTTATTGCGAATTTCTTGTCCCTCCGTCTATTCCGTGTCCGAGTAGGGAGGACATATTCGCAATACCATGTTCAGGAAAATGGAGTCCCACAGGGATCGGTCCTTAGTGTCACCCTGTTCGCGATTGCCATAAACGGTATTGTTGCTGCTGCTGGTCCAGCAGTTATACCGTCGCTATATGTGGATGATTTTGCTCTGCACTATAGCTCGCGTAATATGGCAGTCGCAGAGCGACAATTACAACAAGCTATTAGGAGGGTGGAGCAGTGGACCTTAGAACATGGCTTTCGGTTTTCCTCCGCAAAGACTTCTGTTGTCCACTTTTGTCGTCAACGTATTCTTCACCCTCATCCGGAGCTTTCTTCAGGAAATGTCGTTCTTCACGTTGTTGACACTTACCGATTTCTTGGGCGCCTTTTCGATATTAAATTATCGTGGGAGCCACATACGCAGCAGTTGAAAGTGCAATGCAGTAAGAGGCTTAATCTCTTGAGGTTTCTCAGCAGCACTACTTGGGGAGCTGACGGCGCGGTGCGTCTACGCTTTTACATGGCACACATTTTACCGATGTTAGACTTCGGCAGTGCACCATATGGCTCAGGAAGACCAAGTGTTCTTTCAAAGCTGAGCAGGATCCACCACAGCGGGGTTCGGTTGGCGACGGGATCCTTTCGTACAAGCCCCATAGCTACCCTGCTCGCTGAGTCTGTTGTGCCGCCTTTACATGTGAGACGCCAGCTGCTCCTACTTACGTATTGTGCTAATTTGCGACAGATGCCACTTCATCCAAGCTATCCTTGCGTGTTCAACAATGGCAACCCTTTGCTGTACGCTGCTTGTCCTCAAGCAATGCGGCCGTTGGAATACGCTTGGATAGCAGTTATGAATTGTATGACGTACCTTTGGTTCCTTGCCTTGTCAGACAACCAAGTGGGGTACCTCTGTGGGTTGTACGACGACCTGAAATCATCCTGGATTTGCACACTGGCCCGAAAGGAGACACGGACTCTACAGTTTATCGGAGTCTCTACCTGTTCGTCGTTAGCCGCTATCCAGGTTCAGTCGTCGTCTACACGGATGGTTCAAGGACAGATACGAAGGTGGGCTGTGCGTTCGTTGTCGGAAATGATGGGTTCCTTCTTGCTCTCCTGGAAGCCTGTAGTGTGTACACAGTAGAGCTTTATGTTATCTGTGGAGCTCTGCGGTACGCACTGTACAATGAGCGCCGATACTTTCTTGTGTGTACTGACTCCTTGAGCTCGCACCAGTCTATTGATACCTGATTCCCTCGGCACCCTCTGGTGCAGCGGATCCAGCACCTTTCAAGGTTGCCTTTCAAGGTTCCAGCAATTGATATTCGCTCTTAGCTGCGAAATCTGGTTATGTCTCATTGGGAGATGGAGTGGCAGGCCAATCCACTTCCCAGTAAGCTGAGGGCGATAAAGGGAACAACGAAGGTATGGAGGATTTCCCTTCGGGCTTCGCGGAGGGAAGCCGTGGTATTATGTCGTCTTCGGATCGGCCACGGTATATTGACCCACTCGCATCTTTTGAAAGGAGACCCCCCTCCGATGTGTACCTGTGGCAACCATCTTACCGTGGTACACATCCTTACGGAGTTTGTGGACCTGGCCGACCTGCGTCGTAGGCTTAACCTTCCGAGTGCAATCTCCCTTATCTTGCGAGATGACGAGCAGTCAGAGACCTCGTCCTCCGCTTTATGGGGGATAGTGGTGTCTTTTATCGTGTGTGATTATGTTCTTTGTCGTAGTGTTTTTGTGTTAATTGCGCTTTTATCCCATTGACTTCATTTTAGTTTGTGTTGCGCATTTTAATGTGTTAATTTAACGTCTAACGTAAATTATGTGTATATATCTGTACTACCAGGCAATTTCTTATTAGTTTTGTTTCCTGTCTTTTCTCTTATTGTATGAGAGAATAAGGCATTGCGTATTAGATCCACTGATTGTTTTAATCTCATCCTCATTTTTCTTCATCACCGTTTTGTATATCTAGTCAGTGGATACGTTTTAAAATTTTAACTTCACATCTCATGTCGTTCATTTCGTTTAGGGGCCGATAACCTTCCATGTTAGGCCCCTTTAAACATCACGCATCATCATCAGTAGCGCACAGGAGCACCGTGTGGTCGGCTTTTGCAGTGCCTGTGATTAGTACCACCATATGAGCAGGACCATGGCATGATAGCTACCATGGTTCTGCCTAGTCTATTATTAGTACCCGCAATATGAGGAACACCACGTGATAGGGGAAGGTCCCTGTGGTTAGTACTCTTACGTGATGAACACCATAGGTCTGCGTTGCCTTAAATGGCGCCGCAAAGTGAGAAAACCATCGGTCTGTATTATATGTCGCATTTCATAACCTGTAAGTAGTACCATAATGTGTGGAATACCGCAAGTCTCTGCTACTTTTGATTCGTACCGCAACATGACAGATACCATGGTTCTATTTACATAGCGATAATTATCGTTGTCAGGGGCCGATAAATTGTATATTGGACCCCCTTTAGACTGCAAACGTCATCGATTCAGTGTAATGTTCTACAGCAGTCCCTTGGTCAATAATCCTATTGTTTTACGTCAGTTTCTGTGAATGTAGGGCATTGCGGGTCGCATCCACTGATTGTTTTAAATTCATGTCCATCCATTCATTCTGCCTCCTCACGGTTTGAATTCTGGTCAGTGGAGAATTTTGGACTTTCAATTTGTCATTCCATTTCGTCTCATTTCGTACCATTAGGGGCCGATGTCCTCAATGTTAGGCCCCTTTAAACAATAAGCATCATCATCAGATAGCAAAGTTTCACGCCTAACTTAACGGAACCTGTTTCAAACATGTTATACTTCGAGCAGCTTGGCACATACAATATCTTAACCCAATATTTAACGCCAATGAAGTGGCTTACAAGCAATAGGCATGTTCCTCCCATCATCCGTAGGTCTGATCAAAACTTAAGATCTCACCTCGCATACCCCTTGCGGTCCTAGGGTCGAAGAAGTCAAGCGCTCAGGTGACAGAGCAAGAAGCGAATGCCCTACTACCAGCGAACCAGGACGGCCTCGCCGAGAGCGGCGATGACCCAAGGCTACGTCACGCTTAGCGACTCTCATAGGCTAGCCAAGAGAGGCGTGGCGTTTCCGCACGGGGCAAGGGAGGGGAAACCAAAAGGGAGACAAGATCATGACAGAACGCTTCCAGCGCGGAAGAACCCCTTTACCTGGAGCCATGAATTCGGAATGCTTCATTAAAAATTTCCCGATGGCATGACACAAAAAGGGGTGGAATAACACTATTATAAATAAGGATGAGCTGAAAGCTCATTAAAATCCATATACCAAGTTTTATAAAGGGGGCGGGGGGATACAATTTACGGCTGAGTATTGTTTGAGTCCTGCATCAATGGAGATTCCGAGGTAACTTGCCGGTATTTATTGCGAATTTTTTGTCCCTCCGTCTATTCCGTATCGGAGTAGGGACGACATATTTGCATTACCACGTTCAAGAAAATGGAGTCCCACAGGGATCGGGTTTTAGTGTCACTCTGTTCGTGATTGCCATAAACGGTATTGTCTCTGCTGCCGGTTCAGCTCTAAGCTCTGAAACATTCGTGTCCCTTTGTTCAGTTCTGTTTTGGGCAAAAAGCTGGGTACGATAGGAATACATTTTCTCATTAGTGCGCTTTACTACTTCTAACATATCTGTGCTAAACAAACACTCTCATGCTTGTAACGGACTGCGTGAATCCTCCAATGCATTTGCAGGCCCTTTGACAGTAGGAAGTTTCATAATTAGGTTTAGGGCAGGTGTTCTCACATTCCTAGTGGGCTCACTCGATGGCCATTTGTATTTTTACCAAGAAATAAGCTGTTCCGCTATTGGACTGGTTTATTGTATCACAATTAGCATCGTCAGAATCATAGACTTGTTCGGAATCGGTATTATGTTCGGAATTATAATCCGGATCGTTTTCGCGATCACTTGCATCAATTCCTTCATCTTGTTCTAACACACTGTTTACAAAGTCAGGAAAATTAGGATCAAGCACAGGCATACGTCCACGAGATGTAGAAACCATTATACCTCTGAAAATGAAATACTAAATAATACTCAAAATTATACTCCGCACGGCTTTACTTCTAAATTGAAGTTTCGCAAAACAAATGAGCATCGCATCGCCTTTCCTGTGTTGGTACCCCCTGCGGGCGGGGGACGCACATGTAGAATACACCCGCGGTATCCCCTGCCTGTCGTAAGAGGCGACTAAAAGGGGCGACCAAGGGCTGACTGAATTAGAACCATGAAACTAATTTTGAATCGTACCATCACGCGGGGAACACCATAGGTTGCCTGTACTTGCGAGTAGTACCACTAAATTCGGTACGAAATAGGTTTGTGATTAGTAGCAGTACAAGCCTGGCCTGGTGGATTCCAGTACCCGTGCGTCGTACCCATGTGAGCAACACCGCGGGTCTGGGCGTAGCCTGTGAGTTGTACCACTATATGAGCAGCACCGTGGGTCTGCGTTGCCTGTGATTAGTACCCACTGTGTGGGGAACACCACGGGAATACCGGCGCCCGTGTTTAGTACACCTAGGTGGGGAACCTTCTCGGTTTGCGTTGACTCTGAGTTTGGCCATTGTGTGAGACACACCATAGGTCTGCGTTACTTGTACGTATTGCAATACTTGTGAGTAGTACCATCTTTTGTGGAACACCGTGAGTCTTCGCTACTTCTGATTAATACCCCAACATGACACATACCCTGGTTCTATTTTACTCGCGACATGTACCATTCTGTGGGGCCTTAGACGTGGATTCTGCACCCCCTTTAGACACCAAGCATCATTGTGCTTTATAAGTGGTTCCTTGGTCGGTAATAATGTTATTTTCGATCTGTATTGAGTCCGATCCACTGGTTTTTGTTTGTTTGTTTGTTTGTTTTGTGTTTTGTTGAGTTCCTGTCCATCCATTCATTCTTCATACCATATTTTATTTTTATTTTGGTCAGTGGATGGCTTTGCAATTTTTGTTCTTTCATTTGGTACCATTAGGGGCCGATGACCTCGATGTTAGGCCCCTTAAAACAACAAGCATCATCATCATTTCCTGTGTTGGTAGCGCACTGCGCCCACGAGAACAGCTGATGCAATACGACTGCGGTTAACAGCCCTAGTAAAATGTAATACCGTACTCAGAAAAACTAATGTATATGCATTCAAAACAAATTCACAAGAACTACACTTACTAACAATATCTGACACTAATAACAGAATACATTATTAAGAAGAAAGGAGAATTAGGAAATGACACATCACTCACCGCTAATGGCTAGGAGGTTAGGGCCTACAAATGGAACACTCCACTGATCTCAGTCACTGGAAACCTCCAACAATGAATCACTGTCACGATCACCAGCTCCCAAAGATATTATGAAACTTTCGACGGAGTTCTACAGTACATCTTCATTTTCCCACGCCTCGCATATTAATCTTTGTGTACTGCGCACAACTTTCCTCCAATCATCGGCACTGACATTCGCCACAGCTTCGGCTAACAAGTTTTCCACCTCAGGTACAGTAAACCGCTTATTTTTGGTTGCAGCATAACCCTTAATCTGAGCCCAAATTTTCTCTATTGCTTTGAAATGCCAATGATAACGTGGAAGTCAAATAATTTTATGTCCATGACGTCTTGCAATTTCGTCCACGACATACAATGGAAATGTTGGCTTGTTTTCTTTCACAAGCCGCAACAGTTCACCTTTCTTCATGTCGTCCCGCACTGGAATGTTGTGCCTCCTTAACCCTAGAATCATTAAGTCCCTCCAGTGTAACACGAATCATAAACTTTCGTCTGTCAGACTACCAAAAAGAAAAGCACTTTAATAAGCATAAACCCAACATTTTACACAAAATACGTAATGTTATACTTAAAAACTACCACACGTAGTGATGACAATGCACTGTGGTCAGTTTTTCTTTAGTAGGCACATTCAGTGCACGGTTTTGCCTGGAGATAAAGACAAATGTGCCTTCGGCATGTCTTACAAAGGAATCGGGTCCTTCATCTTTCCTTTGATAGACAAAACGCACAAATTTTTCTTCCTTCAGCAGTACCTGATTGAGGCTCTTCAGGAATGCCATCTTTTCCAAGAATTTCAGCGACAGTCCTCTTCAGGCTGCGCCTCAAAGTTGGTGTCTGAAGTCTCCCTTGCAGCTTTGGAGCCATTAGCATTTCGGATATATCCTTTGCAAACTCGCCTTGAAAGTGGTTTTTTGCCGTTTTGAACCATCTTATACACATAAATAATATATCCATTGACATGTGATGTATTAATCATACTATAAAAGATACACATTGGCCATCTTCTCGTTTTTCTTGAAGAGGACATCAATGTTGACATTTCATCGAAAGTGTCCACGGCACTTTTAGTCCCATTGTAGTCTTCCGCCATATCTTTTTCCGATTGGCTGCTATTGTTCCTACTTCATGGCATGTAGAAAGGAGGATTACATTCTTGTTTGGTTTTCCTTTATAGGATACCATTGTTTTTATACCAGCATAACAAAACATGGAGGACGCAAGTTTTCTTCCTTTGACTGTTTTCATCTGTGGTGGTATCTGTCAGTGGCTTGTCTTTTCTCATTGCTCCAATGATTGTCAGGTTATGGTCGCAATGCAGAGAATCAGCCAGATGAATTGAGGTGAACCAATTGTCGGTCGTGATATTTCTGTTTGATCCATGGATTGGCCGGGTAATTTTATTCACGAAATACATTACCACTAATGTCTCCTGAAGAGAGTGGTTCTCTGTCTAATTCAGAAAGAACTGCCGCTATCAATTCATCATCGTGCGCTAGATTTTCCATTTCAGAATCCTAGTAACCTTACGTATTAGTACAAAAAACATTACTGTAATAAACCAAATATTCACACTATTTACAGCTATGTAGAAATCACGAATACTTTCACAAATCATAAACTTTCGTCTCTCAGACGACGGTCATATCGCAGCGAACAAACAAATGGACCTTTATGCTTGAAACCAAGGTCAGCACTGATTGTTGATAGCTGGGGAAGAATAGATGGAAGGGGAAGGCACAGTTCATTAGCGTCTGGAAATTCCCGCTGAAACTTCAGGGGTGCGTAGTCTGGGAGACGAAAGTTTATGATTCTAGGGTTAACCACTCAGCAAGAATCGACTTCTTTATTGCCATTGTCGGAGCTTTATCCTGAATTACCGAATGGTAGGGGGCGTTGTCCATTATTATCGTACAATTTTCAGACAGGTTATTCATTAATGTGTATTAAAACCAGTTCTGAAAATTAACGCTATACATCTCGTGGTAATCGCCGGTGTTCTTAAACCTCAGAACATATAAAGAGTTAGGTACAAACCCGTTTGCGGTACCGGCTTGTAGCACAATAATTCTTCCCTCCTTTCCAATGGACACTGCCACCTTCCACAGAATCATCTGTCCAGCCTTTTCCTACGGTATGGTTTGCGTTAATTCATGTTTCATGTACCCACACAATCGAATCAAAATTTTCCTTCATAACGTCTTTTAAAAACCGGCGCGCCACATCACATTATTACTTCTCTCCATTAATACTCCCGGAGCGTTTAATTTATTGTAACGGAATCCCACTTCCTTTACCACAACATTCAATGAAGTCTTGCTTCCATTAAATAGTTCGCTTTCCTTCAGAGACTCGCGTAGCTTCGCAAGAGTAGGGTGGTCATTTCTGCGGCAGTAGTCATAAATATGACGACGAATGGCATCTTTCTGGGAACTGTCCAAGTTCGTCACTGATTTGGTCCGATTCCCTTTCTTACCCGGCGTTTCAAACTTAGAGGATCTGGGAGATTGTTCCACAGCGATGTATTTCTCCTGTGTATTTACTTACTTTGGTAGCGTCGGCAGTTCTCTGTACGGCTTGTGCTAAAGGAAGCAATGTGGCACTGTTTTCCTTTTCTTTCTCAAAGTACTCACGCGTTGGACACAATTTCTCGGGCCTGGCTTCTCAAGGGCGTGCCTTGTCCCATACCTCTCGATTTCTTGCCACATGTCTTTCCCGAACTACACTGAGACATGGTAAACACGGCGAACTAAGTACACTGATACACGGACGTAAATAAAACTACAGCTATTTAATCATTGAATCTATATTGTACTTACAAATGCTATGCTAAACTGTAAACTACACTATACTCTACTATACTAGAGAGATAAAGACTAATATGAAAAACACACTAATTACTGAAGGAAAGTGCAAAAGATCGCGAACGGCACCGAATACCATACACGCTGAGCGAGATAGGTTAACCACGTGGTGAATGTAACTATTAGACTTGACAACTATGTTTCAAGATCGTGCTCTGCCGATATAAATCGATATGTATAGTAGCTTGGGATTGGTTGGATGTCTATACTTCAGGGCATAACCACCAGACAGAGCCAAAATCGGCCAAAACATCAATTTAGAAATAGAGCCATGCGGAGCATGCACGAAGTGTCACGGGTGTAGACATTGTTATCAAACGTAACATACAACCACTTACGCTGTCGTGGGGTCAATAATGGCACAACTTGATATTTCAGCTTATGCACTGGGGAAACAAATCACACCCATAAACATCCACTTTGCATGCAAGTCAAGCTTGCATTGCTGATAAGGTAAAAGGAATGTTGAAGGTCAGAGTAGCAGGCTGACGCAACGCCACGGCTGTCCATTTCTGCTGGTATCGTAAAAGACCCCATAACAATGTTTGAAGATAAATAATCTTCAGTCGTGTTTTTAAGAGTAGGGCAGGTAATATCATGAAGAAGTTGGAATTCAAGAGGATGAATTGCGGCAAACATTTGTTTGTAGGAAGAGGAATTAGAAATTGTGCTACCATAATATATCAAGGGAAATGTTTGAGTAATTTGCAAGTTCTGTCAAATACTTTAAGAAAAGACCAGGTAAGCAGTTGAATCTGCCACCTAGGAGTCCACGAACCTACTACGCTGGCGTAGCAGGGGGAGAGGTGATACTCCCACGTGGTGTTTCCCAGGTGACGGATAGGGGGCTCCTAACCGGCTTGCCGGCGGATTTGAGGGAAATAACTCTCGTGGACCAAACACACAACCCCCTGTGGGTGGGGGACGCAGACGAAGAATTCACCCACGGTATCCCCTGCCTGGCGTAAGAGGTAACTAAAAGGGGCGACCAAGGGATAATCAAATTAGACCAATGAAACTACTTGTGATTAGTACCGCCACGCGGGGAACACCATGGGTGACTTTTACTTATGCGTAGTACCACTATGTTCGGTACCAAATAGGTTTGTGATTAGTACCTAACGAGAGCGCGACGGTTTTACAGTACCTGTGATTAGTAGCACTATATGAGCAACACCATGGGATGACGAAACCCATGGTTCTGGCTAGCCTATGATTAGTACCCACTATATGGAGGAACACCACAGGATAGTAAGAGTCCCTGTGGTTAGTATACTTACGTGATGAACACTATAGGTTTCCGTTGCCTGTACATGGCGCTGCAATGTGCGAAACACCGAAGGTCTGCAATACATGTGCGAATTTCATTACCTATGAGTAGTACCATATTGTGTGGAATACCGTGAGTCTACGCTACTCTTGATCAGTACCGCAACATGACAAATACCATTGTTCTACTTTCGTAGCGATAAGTACCATTGTGAGGGGCCGCTGACTTGGATTTTGGACTCTTTTCGACTACAAGTATCATCGATTCAGTACTGTGCTATAGAAGCAATCCCCTGGTCAGTGATACTCTTGTTTCACGCCAGCTTCTGTGCATGTGAGGCACTGTGGGTCGGTTCCACTGATCGTTTTAAATTCGTATCCATCCATTCATTCTTCGTCCTCACGTTTTGAATTGTGATCAGTGGATGTTTTTGGGTTTTTAATTTGTCATTTCATTTCGTACCATTAGGGGCCGATTACCTCGATATTAGGCCCCTTTAAACGACAAGCATCGTCAACCCAGTATCCAGTATTCGGGAGATAGTAGGTTCGAACCCCACTGTCGGCAGCCCTGAAAATGGTTTTCCGTGGTTTCCCATTTTCACACCAGGCAAATGCTGGGGCTGTACCTTAATTAAGACCACGGCCGCTTCCTTACCACTCCTAGCCCTTCCCTGTCCCATCGTCGCCATAAGACCTATCTGAGTCGGTGCGACGTAAAGCAACTAGCAAAAAAAAAAGCACCATCATCATCATCATCACTGCCTGGGACTCGGCTCTAAATGACGGTTATGACTGTAATTGTAGCACATTAATGAACAGTATTGTACATTTCTGTCACTGTACAGTTACGCCAGACTCTTAAGGATTTTCCTGTTAATTAGTTTGTGCTATATATACTTGGATGCCACTAACTTTTCAGTGACAGTTTCTGCTGTATTTTCCAAAACTACCGACAAATTTCTCAGCAATAATGCTGGCAAGTCGCTCCTGACTAGATTGATCACAGATAGGGCACTAGAAAAGTGGGCATCATCAGTAGAATTAGCGAACATATGATTTCCAACATATTTTTGCTTGAAAGATACAGTACTGCTTTTTCAACGAAACGTTGAAGAATAGATAATACTGTTACAAATGTAGGTTTAGGATAACGCAGAATTCCTAGATCTTGATTCGAAAGAAGGGTCATTGGAGAGGAGTTGTTGGAGTTCTAGGAAATGGAGTTCAAACATTCCATACAATTTATTCTATTGCTGGCACTATGTAGCCACCAATATACGTTAGGCTTGCAGTCTTCATGATTGGCAATGGCGATGCTGGAAATGAAACAGAACTTCTTAAAGGCAGGTGGAACACCCTATCTTGGCAATGTTAAATTGTCCATATTTGAAAGTATTTTTCTACAAAACTCTAAAGCTCAGAATTTGAAAATTATTTTTGGACAGTAGCAATTTATGCTGTATATACTGACACTTTTATAACTTCATCTAGCCCCACATATAGCAGAAACATCTTTTTATTTTACTGCTAAAAATAATTGCTTCTTTAGAAGTGTTATATTAAATTAAAGTTACACACTGCCTAGTGCATCCCTGGACCATATTCTGGATCATCTGGGTCATCACAATCATCTTCCCTTGCTCTTTTCCAGTTCCTGCTCACTGCACATGGCGTACCTGTTCACTGCTGCTTTCATTGTCAATTTCGTTCAAAAATTCACTGTCAGATTTGTTACTTTCACTGGGGTCAGTGAAAAACGTTCTTCTTGATTTACCGCTCACTGGAGTTGATTTGGTTCCACTACAAAGAGGTGTCTCCAATTACCTCACACTCACGTTACTACATTCAGCAGAACTATTATCCACAGACAGCGTAATATTACTGTTAACATTCGCTTTAGGTTTCCTTCCAGGGCGTTTCATGAACACCACGAACCTGCTACGCAGGCGTAGCAGGGGGAGAGGTGATACTCCCACGTGGCGCGTCCCAGGTGGCGGATAAGGGGGTCCTAACCGGCTTGCCGGCGGACTTGAGGGAAATAAAATACCTCTCGCGGACCAAACACACACCTCCTATGGGTGGGGGAGGCAGACGAAGAATTCACCCACGGTATCCCCTGCCTGTCGTAAGGGGCGACCAAGGGATACTCCAATTAGAACCATGAAACTACTTGTAATTAGTACCATCACGCAAGGAACACCATGGGTTGCATTTACTTGCGCGTATTACCACCCTGTTAGGTACGAACCGGGTTTGTGATTATTAGCTACAGTTTGTGAATCAGGATGGGGTTCGTACAGTACCTGTGATTCGTACGCCTATATCGCACCCTCAGAACAAGACTGTTGTAACTACCAAATCACTGTTTTGAGTAAATTGCGATAAAAGATTTCGAATGCACTTCAAAATTCAGAGTTTTAAGATAGACACTAGAATTTTTTTACTCACACTTTTATATCAGTCTGGCGCCTGGAAATGTAACTGTTTACCTTCAATGTATAAAAGCAGGCATAAAATAAACAACAAACTATAGTTACGACAGTTCATGTGTTGGTATATTGTTGCCACGAACCTGCTACGCAGGCGTAGCAGGGGGAGAGGTGATACTCCCACGTGGCGCGTCCCAGGTGGCGGATAGGGGGGTCCTAAGCGGCTTGCCGGCGGACTTGAGGGGAAATAAAATACCTCTCGCGGACCAAACACACTTCCTCCTGCGGGTGGGGAACGCACATGTAGAATACACCCGCGGTATCCCCTGCCTGTCGTAAGAGGCGACTAAAAGGGGCGACCAAGGGCTGACTGAATTAGAGCCATGCAACTAATTTTGAATCGTACCATCACGCGGGGAACACCATAGGTTGCCTGTACTTGCGAGTAGTACCACTAAATTCGGTACGAAATAGGTTTGTGATTAGTAGCAGTAAAAGCCTGGCCTGGTGGATTCCAGTACCCGTGCGTCGTACCCATGTGAGCAACACCGCGGGTCTGGGCGTAGCCTGTGAGTTGTACCACTATATGAGCAGCACCGTGGGTCTGCGTTGCCTGTGATTAGTACCCACTATGTGAGGAACACCACGGGAATACCGGCGCCCGTGTTTAGTACACCTAGGTGGGGAACCTTCTCGGTTTGCGTTGGCTATGAGTTGCGCCATTGTGTGAGACACACCATAGGTCTGCGTTACTTGTACGTATTGCAATACTTGTGAGTAGTACCATCTTTTGTGGAACACCGTGAGTCTTCGCTACTTCTGATTAATACCCCAACATGACACATACCGTGGTTCTATTTTACTCGCGACATGTACCATTCTGTGGGGCCTTAGACGTGGATTTTGCACCCCCTTTAGACACCAAGCATCATTGTGCTTTATAAGTGGTTCCTTGGTCGGTAATGATGTTATTTTCGATCTGTATTGAGTCCGATTAACTGGTTTTTTTGTTTGTTTTGTGTTTTGTTGAGTTCCTGTCCATCCATTCATTCTTCATGCCATATTTTATTTTTATTTTGGTCAGTGGATGCCTGTGCAATTTTTGTTCTTTCATTTCGTACCATTAGGGGCCGATGACCTTCGATGTTAGGCCCCTTAAAACAACAAGCATCATCATCATCATCATCATTTCGTACCATTAGGGGCCGATGACCTTCGATGTTAGGCCCCTTAAAACAACAAGCATCATCATCACATGCATATAGATACATTGTTGCCAGGAACTTATTCTGGTTCTGTGCAGGACAATTATCACTGTAAAATATAAAGTGGATTTGAGATATTCATAGACACAGGATGCAATTTCTATTGCTCCTTTCTTACTAGATGCTTCATTCCAAAGGTAGCAATAACCTTTTTTGGGTACATTATAAAAACTTGTGAAATAGTACACATTGAGCAGTTATTTATAATAATAACCACGAACCTGCTACGCAGGCGTAGCAGGGGGAGAGGTGATACTCCCACGTGGCGCGTCCCAGGTGGCGGATAGGGGGGTCCTAACCGGCTTGCCGGCGGACTTGAGGGAAATAAAATACCTCTCGCGGACCAAACACACTAACCCCCCTGCGGGTGGGGGACGCAGACGAAGAATACACCCGCGGTATCCCCTGCCTCACGTAAGAGGCGACTAAAAGGGGCGACCAAGGGCTGACTGAATTAGAACCATGAAACTAATTTTGAATCGTACCATCACGCGGGGAACACCATAGGTTGCCTGTACTTGCGAGTAGTACCACTAAATTCGGTACGAAATAGGTTTGTGGTTAGTAGCAGTAAAAGCCTGGCCTGGTGGATTCCAGTACCCGTGCGTCGTACCCATGTGTGCAACACCGCGGGTCTGGGCGTAGCCTGTGAGTTGTACCACTATATGAGCAGCACCGTGGGTCTGCGTTGCCTGTGATTAGTACCCACTGTGTGAGGAACACCACGGGAATACCGGCGCCCGTGTTTAGTACACCTAGGTGGGGAACCTTCTCGGTTTGCGTTGACTCTGAGTTGGGCCATTGTGTGAGACATACCATAGGTCTGCGTTACTTGTACGTATTGCAATACTTGTGATTAGTACCATCTTTTGTGGAACACCGTGAGTCTTCGTTACTTCTGATTAATACCCCAACATGACACATACCATGGTTCTATTTTACTCGCGACATGTACCATTCTGTGGGGCCTTAGACGTAGATTTTGCACCCCCTTTAGACACCAAGCATCATTGTGCTTTATAAGTGGTTCCTTGGTCGGTAATAATGTTATTTTCGATCTGTATTGAGTCCGATCCACTGATTTTTGTTTGTTTGTTTTGTGTTTTGTTGAGTTCCTGTCCATCCATTCATTCTTCATGCCATATTTTATTTTTATTTTGGTCAGTGGATGCCTTTGCTATTTTTGTTCTTTCATTTCGTACCATTAGGGGCCGATGACCTTCGATGTTAGGCCCCTTAAAACAACAAGCATCATCATCATCATCATATTTATAATAAAACACTGATAGGTCACCCCACGGTGCCTGAAGGACAGACTGCAGATCAGAATCGCATACTTTAATATCGTTACCTCCAAGTGCTTTTTCTAAATCAGCATTTCTCTTGTCCTCTAGTGGACACGGCAGTAGGTCTATGTATGTTCTTTGAGATGGCAAATTATCGGTGTCAACATGCATCAGATGCGAGTTTGAAGCATTCACTTCTTCTGCTCTTACAATTACACTAATACAACATTCGCCAGAAAAAATGTGACATAGCAACGATCCTCTACTTGGGAATACAAGTTTGCAATCTCGACAGGACGTCATTACTTCTATATCACTTTGTGGAATTTTACTTGCTACACAATCGCAAATTGCCAGTTCCTTGGTACAACACTGTCTTTCTATAGAAAGCATAACACTGTCAACACTATTCATACAATAATAATGTGCACCACACACAACGACTTACGACAGTTTGTCAGTATGTACCTCTACAAATTCACAAAATCTAAAAACTGTTGTTCCACGAACCTGCTACGCAGGCGTAGCAGGGGGAGAGGTGATACTCCCACGTGGCGCGTCCCAGGTGGCGGATAGGGGGGTCCTAACCGGCACATGTAGAATACACCCGCGGTATCCCCTGCCTGTCGTAAGAGGCGACAAAAAGGGGCGACCTTGGCGCGGACATGGATTGCGGTTTGGTATAATGTGATGGACCTCCTGTGGATGGGAGAGGCTGAATACATCCATAGGTAATCCCTGCCTGTCGTAGAAGGCGACTTAAAGGGTCATGTGGCCATGGTCCCCTCTTTATTTTATTATTATTTTTCCGAGGGTCAGATGTAGACCATTTCAAAATTTTGATGTGCGTGCTGCCCGGAGATGGGCCTCTTAGGTGTGTGATTACGCCCAAAAGCCCGCAACTGTCCACCCAGGACCATTGCGTGTTGGGAGCGCCATGTACCTTGGCAGTAGTATCCGCCTGACAACACAGGTCCCCGCACAGCCGAATGACAGAAGGACATATTATTATTAATTATTTTTTGTTTTTTTCTCTATATTTAATGCGCTATACACGCTATGGCATACATGCTATTGCGGGTGACTGGAGGAAGGGAGTCTTAGTGCTCATTGCCTCAGTCATCCCGTATTAGGCATCGTCCAACATCGGACCCCGGGCAGTACCTGCTATGACCAGATGGGTATTGCCTTGGCTGCTTGGTTCGGCTACAGAGACCCCTGATCGGAGTGGGTGGAATTCAGGGAGGAAGCTATCGGGCATGTCTTCCAAACGAAGTCGGCTCTCTCAAGGTGGTCCCCCACCTAAGTCTTTAACTTTTGCTTCCCTGAGAGGTTCAACTCCCTGGGAATATGCGCAGCGTGAAGGAATGGGTTCCCGCATCCCTAGGTTTCTGGTCGCTACCAGAAGCGATGGGCATGATTTTAAGCTGGTGAAGTCGATCCTTTTTAGTAGGCACATCGAAGGCGTCTACGGCGAACTGGAAGAACTTAAGAAAATGCGCAACGGTAGTTTGCTTCTACCAGGTGATACTTCCACGTGGCGCGTCCCAGGTGGCGGATAGGGGGGTCCTAACCGGCTTGCCGGCCGCCTTGAGGGAAATAAAATACCTCTCGCGGACCAAACACACACCCCCTGTGGGTGGGGGAGGCAGACGAATAATACACCCACGAAATCCCCTGCTTGTCGTGAGAGCCGACTAAAAGGGGCGACCAAAGGATGGTTGTATTCGAACCATGCAACTACATGTGATTAGTACCACCACGCGGAGAACACCAAGGGTCGCTTTTACTTGTGCGTAGTACCACTATATTAGGTACGAAATAGGTTTGTGATTAGTAGCACACAGGAGCACCGCGCGGTCGGCGTTTGCATTAACTGTGATTAGTACCACCATATGAGCGGGACCATGGGATGATAGCTACCATGGACCTGCCTTACCTGTGATTAGTACCCACTATATGAGGAACACCACGGGATAGGGAGAGGTCCCTGTGGTTAGTACTCTTATGTGATGAACATCATAGGTTTGCGTTGCCTGTGAATGGCGCCGCAGAGTGAGAAAAACATAGGTCTGTATTAATGTCGAATTTCATAAGCTTTGAGTAGTACAATAATGTGTGGAATACCGCAAGTCTCTGCTACCATTGATTAGTACCGCAACAGGACAGATACCATGGTTCTACATTACTAGCGATAAGTGTCATTCTGAGGGGCCTTTGACTTGTATTTTGGACCCGCTTAGACACCAAGCATCCTCGATTTGCTTTGGAAGTGGTCCCTTGGTCAGTAATACTGTTAACTATGATAGTTTTTTGAGTAGGATCCACTGATTGTTTTAAATTCATGTTCATTCATTCATTCATTCATTCATTAGTTCATTCTTCATGGCATTTTTTATTTTGGTAAGTGGATAATTTTGAACTTTTACTTTGTCGTTTCATTTCGTACCATTAGGGGCCGATGACCTCGATGTTAGGCCCCTTTAAACAACAAGCGTCATCATCATCATCAGTTTGCTTCTAAAGACTCGTACAGCACTCCAAGGTGATCAGTTGCTTAAGTGCGAGATTTGGCGAAATCCCCGTCAAAGTGGAGGAGCATAAGTCCTTGAACCTGGTTCGCGGAGTCATCTTTCACCGCGACCTTATTTTGAACACTGACGAGTTGATGGAAGACATGAAGAACCGTGGCGTGACACACGTCCGGCGCATTACGCGCAAGGTCAACGGTGAAGACGTTGCCACTGGTGCCTTCATTGTCTCTTTCAAGTTGTCAGTGTTACCAGATAAAGTCAAGGTAACAACTTATCGTTGCGATGTGAGGCCGTACATCCCGCCTCCTATGCGATGCTATCAATGCCAGCGATTTGGACATATGGTATCTCGCTGTTCGAATCAGGCTGTATGTGGTACATGTGGACGAGTAGCTCACGGCGCGGATGAGTGCACAACTCCATACAAGTGCATTAACTGCTCCGGTTTTCATTCTCCTCGGGATCGGAATTGTCCGACATACCTGAGTGAGAAGAAGATCCATGTGATCAAGACCCCGGATGGTCTTTCCTACCCCACGAACCTGCTACGCAGGCGTAGCAGGGGGGAGGTGACACTCCCACGTGGCGCGTCCCAGGTGGCGGATAGGGGGGTCCTAACCGGCTTGCCGGCGGACTTGAGGGAAATAAAATACCTCTCGCGGACCAAACACACTACCCCCTGCGGGTGGGGGACGCACATGTGGAATACGCTCGGTAAAAGTCGTAAAAGGCGACTACAAGGGGCGACCAAGGGATGATTGAATTAGAACCATGAAACTACTCTTGTTTCGTACCATCATGCGGGGAACACCATGGGTTGTATGTACTTGCGAGTAGTATCACTAACTTGGTGCGAAATAAGCTTGTGGAGGCGGCATTGTCGACCAGGGCTGGGAAACCATCTCCCAGCCCGTCTAAACTCGAAAAAAAAGAAGGGGAAGAAGAGCGCCGGTGCTGAGCGCTCTCGGACTTCCCCTGCGATGGAGAAGTCATGCCTCCCATATGGGGGGTATGAGTCTGCGCCAGGAGGCACTCCTGCTCCCAAACCTGCGCGCTCTACTCGTAGGGAACCCCCTCGCGCCCGAAAAGCGTCGAAGTTCTGGGCGTCACCCCTGCCATCTTTTGATGACGGGATGGATGTCGCGCTGTCCTATACATCTATGGATGTAGAATTAGATAGTGTTTAGGCTTACGAGCATTTTTTCGCTCATAACCTAACACTCCTTTTATAGTCCACACTATGGCACGGTTACAGTGGAATTGTAACGTTTATGACAGGCATCTTGCTGAGTTACGTCAGCTCATTAGTGAGTACGCAGCGGGTATAGTCTGTATTCAGGAGACCAACTTCAGACCTGGTCATCATACGGTCTTGAGAAATTTCAGACTATACTCGACAGAACGGAACTATGCTCACCGGGCGTCCGGTGGTGTTGGCATTTTTGTACGTTCTGATACCTACAGCGAAGAGGTTCCATTAAGAACTCCCCTCGAGGCTGTAGCTGTTCGCGTTCCGCTGCCTGTCATAACAACAGTGTGTAATGTTTATTTTCCACCAGGTCACGCTCTCAACAACCGATGCCACTGATCTTATAGCTTCCAACTCCCTCTTGTTGGGCGATTTTAACGCCCATCACCTCATCTGGGGCTCTGAGACGCCTTGCCCAGGGGGAGAGAGCTGGAAACATTAGTAACAGAGCTGGATTTATGTCTTTTGAACACGGGGGAACCAACTAACTTTAGTGTGCGTTGCGGCACATATTCTCGCATAGACATAAGTCAGTGCAGCCGAACGTTGGTTCCACTGTTTCGGTGGCATGCACACGATGATCTCTGTGACAGTGACCATTTTCCACGAACCTACTACGATGGCGTAGCCGGGGGAGAGGTGATACTCCCACGTGGCGCGTCCCAGGTGGCGGATAGGGGGGTCCTAACCGGCTTGCCGGCGGACTTGAGGGAAATAAAATACCTCTCGCGGACCAAACACACTACCCCCCGCGGGTGGGGGACGCACATAAAGAATACACCCGCGGTACCCCCTGCCTGTCGTATGAGTCGACTAAAAGGGGCGACCTAGGCGCGGACATGGATTGCGGTTTGGTATAGTGTGTTGGACCTCCTGTGGATGGGAGGGGTCGAGTACATTCACAGGTAATCCCTGCCTGTCGTAGAAGGCGACTTAAAGGGTCATGTGGCCATGGTCCCCTCTTTACTTTTTTAATTATTTTTCCGAGGGTCAGATGTAGACCATTCCAAATTTTGATGTGCATGCTGCCCGGAGATGGGCCTCTTACGTGTGCGATTACGCCCAAAAGCCCGCAACCGTCCACCCAGGACCATTGCGTGGTGGGAGCGCCATGTACCTTGGCAGTGGTATCCGCCTGACAACACAGGTCCCCGCACAGCCGAATGCCAGAAGGACATATTATTATTAATTATTTTTAATTTTTTCTCTATATTTAGTGCTCTGTACACGCTATGGGGTACATGCTATTGCGGGTGACTGGAGGAAGGGATCCCTGGTGCTCATTGCCTCAGTCATCCCGTATTAGGCATCGTCCAACATCGGACCCCGGGCAGTACCTGCTACGACAAGGTGGGTATTGCCTTGGCTGCTTGGTTCAGCTACAGAGACCCCTGATCGGAGTGGGTGGCATTCGGGGAGGATGCTATCGGGAATGGCTTCCAAACGAAGTCGTCCTTCTCAAGGTGGTCCTCCACCTAAGTCTTTAACTTTTGCTTCCCTGAGAGGTTCAACTCCCTGGGAACATGCGCAGCGTGAAGGAATGGGATCCAGCTTCCCTAGGTTTCTGGTCGCTACCAGAACCGATGGGCATGATTTTAAGCTGGCGAAGTCGATCCTTTTTAGTCGACACATCGAAGGCGTTTACGGCGAACTTGAGGACCTTAAGAAAAGGCGCAACGGTAGTTTGCTTATGAAGACTCGTACAGCACTGCAAGCTGATCAGCTGCTTAAGTGCGACCACTTTGGCGAAATCCCCGTCAAAGTGGAGGAGCATAAGTCCTTGAACCTGGTTCGCGGAGTCATCTTTCACCGCAACCTTATTTTGAACACTGACGACGAGTTGATGGAAGACATGAAGAACCGTGGCGTGACACACGTCCGGCGCATTACGCGCAAGGTCAACGGTGAAGACGTTGCCACTGGTGCCTTCATTGTCTCTTTCAAGTTGTCAGTGTTACCAGATAAAGTCAAGGTAACAACTTATCGTTGCGATGTGAGGCCGTACATCCCGCCTCCTATGCGATGCTATCAATGCCAGCGATTCGGACATATGGTATCTCGCTGTTCGAATCAGGCTGTATGTGGTACATGTGGACGAGTAGCTCACGGCGCGGAGGAGTGCACAACTCCATACAAGTGCACTAACTCCTCGGGATCGGAATTGTCCGATATACCTGAGTGAGAAGAAGATCCAGGAGATCAAGACCCTGGATGGTCTTTCCTACCAGGAAGCGCGCCGTAAGTTTCATTCTATGAATACACCTGCCCGTACACTCGACTATAGCTTGATAGCTCAGAGTCTTCCAGGTTCGTCATTTACGACCAAGACACCTGTCCAGACCGCTGCGCCCAAGGCGACTGTTGCTGCTCCCAGCAACGTCGCAAATAGTCAAAGCTCGAAGGGGGGGACCACCCCACCTTCGACCAACCAGAAGTCTGTGCCGGCTGGGAACTGCCAGCCGGCACAGCAAGGGGGGAAGACTAAGTCTCCCCCCCCTAGGAGGTCGACGAAAGTCGTGCCCCAGCCGGCGGAGGCGGCTTCGTTGACCAGGGCTGGGAAACCATCTCCCAGCCCGTCTAAACTTGAAAACAAAAAGGGGAAGAAGAGCGCCCGTCCTGAGCGCTCTCGGACTTCCCCTGCGAAGGAGAAGTCATGCCCTCCATCTGGGGGATATGAGTCTGCGCCGGGAGGCACTCCTGCTCCCAAACCTGCGCGCTCTCCTCGTAGGGGACCCCGTCGCGCCCGAAAAGCGTCGAAGTTCTGGGCGGCACACCTGCCATCTTTTGATGACGGGATGGATGTCGCGCTGTCCTCTACATCTACGGATGTAGAACTAGATAGTGTTTAGGCTTACGAGCATTTTGTTGCTCATAACCTAACACTCCTTTTATAGTCCACACTATGGCACTGTTACAGTGGAATTGTAACGGTTATGACAGGCATCTTGCTGAGTTACGTCAGCTTATTAGGGAGTACGCAGCGAGTATAGTCTGTATTCAGGAGACCAATTTCCGACCTGGTCATCACACGGTATTGAGGAATTTCAAACTATACTCGACAGAACGATACTATGCTCACCGGACTTCCGGAGGCGTTGGCATTTTTGTACGTTCTGATAGCTACAGCGAAGAGGTTCCTTTAAGAACCCCTCTTGAGGCTGTAGTTGTTCGCGTCTCGCTGCCTATCATAGCCACAGTGTGTAATGTTTATCTTCCACCAGGCCAGCATCTGAACATCACTGATGTCGCTGACCTTATAGATCAGCTTCCACCACCCTTCCTCTTATTGGGCGATTTTAACGCCCATCACCCCATATGGGGCTCTGAGACGCGTTGCCCCCGAGGAAGAGAGCTGGAAACACTCCTATCAGATCTGGATTTATGTATTTTGAACACAGGGGAACCAACTCACTTTAGTGTACGTTACGGCACATATTCTCGCATAGACGTTAGTCTATGCAGCCGAACGTTGGTTCCACTGTTTCGGTGGAATGCACACGATGATCTCTGTGACAGTGACCATTTTCCCATCGTTCTTACTTTGTTGAATCATAAACCCGTCGAGGCTCCCCCTCGATGGATTCTTAAACATGCTAATTGGCCAAAGTACACATCACTAGCTGTCTTTAGCGAAGATGTCAGGCGGACCGTCGGCGAGGAAATAACTTACATCACCCAAGTTATTCTTGCTGCTGCTGAGGAGTCCATTCCGTTTTTCTCGGGGACTCCTCGCCGAAAACTCGTTCCTTGGTGGAACGATGAAATAGCAGCAGCCATCAAAGAACGCCGTCGCGCTCATAAGCGTTACCGTAGACAGCCTACTGTGGCCAACTTGGTAACATTTAAGAAATTCCGCGCTAAGGCGCGAGTTCTTATTCGACAAAGTAAGAAGGCTTCATGGGAGAGATATGTGTCGTCAATGACGTCACATACTCCATCATCTCAAGTGTGGACGAAACTTCGACGAATTTCGGGTATTCAAGGATCATCTGCTGTACCGGGAATTTCCATTGCAGGCAGTGTCGCCACTGATCCCCTCGCGATTGCTAATCATCTCGCTAGTCATTTCGCGGATGTCTCTGGCTCCGGGAACTACAATCCTGATTTCCTCCCTCTGAAGCGGGAGGCAGAACGTCATCACCTGAGTTTTGCCACCCAAGCTTCAGAGGACTACAACGTGCCCTTTACGGAGTGGGAACTCCGCAGCGCCTTAGCGCTTTGCAAGGACACGTCTCCTGGACCGGACAACATCCATAACCAGATTTTGAAACACCTTAGTGATGATAGTTTACTATATCTCCTTCGTGTGTTCAACCGAATCTGGACAGAGGGTGATTTTCCGTCTCAGTGGCGAGAGGGCATAGTCATCCCTGTCCTCAAGCCTGACAAAGATCCTAAGTATGCAGGAAGTTACAGACCGATTTGTCTTACAAATTGCCTGTGTAAGCTATTTGAGAGGATGGTAAATCGCAGACTCGTGTGGTGTCTGGAGAAACAAGGACTCTTGTCCGAGTACCAATGTGGATTTCGAGCTGCTCGATCCACCACAGACCACTTGGTACGCCTGGAGAGCTCTATCCAGGATGCGTTTCTCCGAAAACAGCACTCGGTAGCTGTCTTCTTTGACTTGGAGAAGGCCTACGACACCACCTGGCGATGTGGCATCCTTTCAGTCCTGCATCAATGGAGATTCCGAGGTAACTTGCCGGTATTTATTGCGAATTTTTTGTCCCTCTGTCTATTCCGTGTCCGAGTAGGTAGGACATATTCGCAATACCACGTTCAAGAAAATGGAGTCCCACAGGGATCGGTTCTTAGTGTCACTCGGTTCGCGATTGCCATAAACGGTATTGTCGCTGCTGCTGGTCCAGCCGTAATACCGTCCCTATATGTGGATGATTTTGCTCTGCACTATAGCTCGTGCAGTATGGCAGTCGCAGAGCGACAGTTACAGCAAGCTATTAGGAGGGTGGAGAAGTGGACCTTAGAACATGGCTTTCGGTTTTCTGCCGCAAAGACCTCCGTTGTCCACTTTTGTCGTCAACGTACACTTCACCCTCATCCTGAGCTTTATCTAGGTAATGTCGTTCTTCCAGTTGTTGACACCTACCGATTTCTTGGGCTCCTTTTTGACAGTAAATTATCGTGGGAGCCACACGTGCGGGAGCTAAAAGTGCAATGCACCAAGAGGCTTAACCTCTTGAAGTTTCTTAGCAGCACTAATTGGGGAGCTGACCGCGTGGTGCTCCTGCGATTCTATCGGGCACACATTTTATCTCGGTTAGACTACGGCAGTGCAGCATATGGCTCCGCAAGGCCAAGCGTTCTTGCGAAGCTGAACAGTATCCACCACAGCGGGGTTAGGTTGGCGACGGGAGCTTTTCGTACTAGCCCCATCGCTAGCCTGCTCGCTGAGTCTGGTGTGCCGCCTTTACACCTGAGGCGCCAGCAACTACTACTTACGTATGCTGCAAATTTGCGACAGATGCCACTTCATCCGAGCTATCCCTGCGTATTCAGCAATGGCAACCGTTTGTTGTACGTTGCTCATCCTCGTGCGACGCGGCCGGTTAGGATACGCTTGGATAGCAGTTATGAATTGTTTGACGTACCTTCGATTCCTTGCCTTGTCAGACAACCAAGTGGGGTACCTCCGTGGGTTGTACGACGACCTGAAATCATCCTGGATTTGCACACTGGCCCGAAAGGAGACACGGACCCTTCGATTTATCGGAGGATCTACCTGTCCGTTCTTGGCCGCTATCCAGGTTCGGTCGTCGTTTACACGGATGGTTCAAGGACAGATACGAAGGTGGGCTGTGCGTTCGTTGTCGACAATGATCGGTTTCTTTTTGCTCTCCCGGACACCTGTAGTGTGTACACGGCAGAGCTCTATGCTATCTGTGAGGCTCTGCGGTACGCACTAGACAATGTACGCCGACACTTTCTCGTGTGTACTGACTCCTTGAGTTCGCTTCAGTCTATTGATACCTGTTTCCCTCGGCACCCTCTGGTGCAGCGGATCCAGGACCTGCTGGCCGGGTGTTCGGATGCCGGCACCAGAATTACGTTCGTCAGGCTCCCCAGCCACATGGGCATAGAGGGAAACGAGTTAGCGGATCAGGCTGCCAAGGAGGCAGTTACACTGCCCCCGTTGCCTTTCAAGGTTCCAGCAAGTGATATTCGTTCTCAGCTGAGACATCTGGTTATGTCTCATTGGGAGATGGAGTGGCAGGCCATCCCACTTCCCAATAAGCTGCGAGCGATAAAAGGAACAACGAAGGTATGGAGGACTTCCCTTCGGGCTTCGCGGAGGGAAGCCGTGGTATTATGTCGCCTTCGGATCGGCCACGGTATCTTGACGCACTCCCATCTACTGAAAGGAGAACCCCCTCCGGTGTGTACCTGCGGCGACCATCTTACCGTGGTACACATCCTTACGGAGTGCGTGGACCTGGTCGATCTGCGCCGTAGTATTAACCTTCCGAGTACTATCTCCCTTATCTTGCGCGATGACGAGCAGTCAGCAGACCTCGTCATCCGCTTTATGAGGGATAGCGGTCTGTTTTATCGTGTGTGATGATGTCCTTTGTCCTAGTGTTGTTTATGTCAGTTGCGCTTTTATCTCATTGACTCCATTTTAGTTTGTGTTGCGCATTTTAATGTGTTACTTTAACGTCTAACGTACATTATGTGTTAATATCTGTATTACTGGGCGATGCCTTATTCCTTCGATTTCCTGTACTTTCTCTTATTTTAATAGAACATAAGGCATTGCGTATTAGATCCACTGACTGTTTTAATCTCACCCTCATTTTTCTTCATTACCATTCTTTTTTAACTCTAGTCAGTGGATACTTTTTAAAATTTTAACTTCATATCTCATGTCCTTCATTTCGTTCCATTAGGGGCCGATGACCTTCGATGTTAGGCCCCTTAAAACAACAAGCATCATCATCATCTATTTTGAACACTGATGACGAGTTGATGGAAGACATGAAGAACCGTGGCGTGACACACGTCGGGCGCATTACGCGCAAGGTTAACGGTGAAGACGTTGCCACTGGTGCCTTCATTGTCTCTTTCAAGTTGTCAGTGTTACCAGAGAAAGTCAAGGTAACAACTTATCGTTGTGATGTGAGGCCGTACATCCCGCCTCCTATGCGATGCTATCAATGCCAGCGATTCGGTCATATGGTCTCTCGCTGTTCGAATCAGGCTGTATGTGGTACATGTGGACGAGTAGCTCACGGCGCGGAGGAGTGCACAACTCCGTACAAGTGCACTAACTGCTCCGGTTTTCATTCTCCTCGGGATCGGAACTGTCCGACATACCTGAGTGAGAAGAAGATCCAGGAGATCAAGACCCTGGATGGTCTTTCCTACCAGGAAGCGCGCCGTAAGTTTAATTCCACGAATACACCTGCCCGTACACTCGACTACAGCATGATAGCTCAGAGTCTTCCAGGTTCGTCATTTTCAACATCGTCACCTGTGCTGATCGCTGCGCCCAAGGCGACTGTTGCTGCTCCCAGCGACGTCGCAAAGAGTAAAAGCTTGAAGAGGGGGGACCACCCCACCTTCGACCAACCAGAAGTCTGTGCAGGCTGGCGGTTCCCAGCCGGAACAGCATGGGGGGAAGGCTAAGTCTCCCCCCCATAGGTGGTCGACGAAAGTCGTGCCCCAGCCGGCGGAGGCGGCATCGTCGACCAGGGCTGGGAAACCATCTCCCAGCCCGTCTAATATAGAAAAAAAGAAGGGGAAGAAGAGCGCCCGTCCTGAGCGCTCTTGGACCTCCCCTGCGAAGGAGAAGTCATGCCCCCCACCTGAGGTGTATGAGTCTGCGCCGGGCGGTACTCCTGCTCCGAAACCTGCGCGCTCTCCTCGTAGGGGACCCCTTCGCCCCCGAAAAACGTCGAAGTTCTGGGCGGCAACCCCGCCGTCTGTTCACGACAAGATGGATGTCGCGCTGTCCACTACATCTACGGATGTAGATGTTGATAGTCTTTAGGTTTGTGAGCATTTTATTGCTCATAACCTAACACTACTTATATCGTCCACACTATGGCACTGTTACAGTGGAATTGTAACGGTTATGACAGGCATCTTGCTGAGTTACGTCATCTTATTAGTGAGTACGCAGCGAGTATAGTCTGTATGCAGGAGACCAATTTCAGACCTGGTCATCATACGGTCTTGAGGAATTTCAAACTATACTCGACAGAACGATACTATGCTCACCTGGCTTCCGGAGGCGTTGGCATTTTTGTACGTTCTGATAGCTACAGCGAAGAGGTTCCATTAAGAACCCCTCTTGAGGCTGTAGCTGTTCGCGTCTCGCTGCCTGTCATAGCAACACTGTGTAATGTTTATCTTCCACCAGGCCAGCATCTGAACATCAATGATGTCGCTGATCTTATAGATCAGCTTCCACCACCCTTCCTCTTCTTGGGCGATTTTAACGCCCATCACCCCATATGGGGCTCTGAGACGCCTTGTCCCCGAGGAAGAGAGCTGGAAACACTTCTAACAGATCTGGATTTGTGTATTTTGAACACAGGGGAACCAACTCACTTTAGTGTACGTTACGGCACATATTCTCGCATAGACGTAAGTCTATGCAGCCGTACGTTGGTTCCACTGTTTCGGTGGAATGCACACGCTGATCTCTGTGACAGTGACCATTTTCCCATCATTCTTACTTTGTTGAAACATAAACCCGTCGAGGCTCCCCCTCGATGGATTCTTAAACATGCTGATTGGCCAAAGTACACATCACTAGCTGTCTTTACCGATGATGTCAGGCGGACCGTCGGCGAGGAAATAACTTACATCACCCAAGTTATTCTTGCTGCTGCTGAGGAGTCCATTCCGTTTTTCTCGGGGACTCCTCGCCGAAAACTCGTTCCTTGGTGGAGCGATGAAATAGCAGCAGCCATCAAAGAACGCCGTCGCGCTCATAAACGTTACCGTCGACAGCCTACTGTGGCCAACTTGGTAACATTTAAGAAACTCCGCGCTAAGGCGCGAGTTCTTATTCGACAAAGTAAGAAGGCTTCATGGGAGAGATATGTATCGTCCATGACGTCACATACTCCATCATCTCAAGTGTGGACGAAACTTCGACGAATTTCGGGTATTCAAGGATCATCTGCTGTACCGGGAATTTCCATTGCAGGCAGTGTCGCCACTGATCCCCTCGCGATTGCTAATCATCTCGCTAGTCATTTCGCGGATGTCTCTGGCTCCGGGAATTACAATCCTGATTTCCTCCCTCAGAAGCGGGAGGCAGAACGTCATCACCTGAGTTTTGCCACCCAAGCTTCAGAGGACTACAACGTGCCCTTTACGGAGTGGGAACTCCGCAGCGCCTTAGCGCTTTGCAAGGACACGTCTCCTGGACCGGACAACATCCATAACCAGATGTTGAAACACCTTAGTGATGATAGTTTACTATATCTCCTTCGTGTGTTCAACCGAATCTGGACAGAGGGTGATTTTCCGTCTCAGTGGCGAGAGGGCATAGTTATCCCTGTCCTCAAGCCTGACAAAGATCCTAAGTATGCAGGAAGTTACAGACCGATTTGTCTTACAAATTGCCTGTGTAAGCTATTTGAGAGGATGGTAAATCGCAGACTCGTGTGGTGTCTGGAGAAACAAGGACTTTTGTCCGAGTTCCAATGTGGATTTCGAGCCGCTCGATCCACTACAGACCACTTGGTACGCCTGGAGAGCTCTATCCAGGATGCGTTTCTCCGCAAACAGCACTTGGTAGCTGTCTTCTTTGACTTGGAGAAGGCCTACGACACCACCTGGCGATATGGCATCCTTTCAGTCCTGCATCAATGGAGATTCCGAGGTAACTTGCCGGTATTTATTGCGAATTTTTTGTCCCTTCGTCTATTCCGTGTCCGAGTAGGGAGGACATATTCGCAATACCACGTTCAAGAAAACGGAGTCCCACAGGGATCGGTTCTTAGTGTCACTCTGTTCGCGATTGCCATAAACGGTATTGTCGCTGCTGCTGGTCCAGCCGTAATACCGTCCCTATATGTGGATGATTTTGCTCTGCACTATAGCTCGTGCAGTATGGCAGTCGCAGAGCGACAGTTACAGCAAGCTATTAGGAGGGTGGAGAAGTGGACCTTAGAACATGGCTTTCGGTTTTCTGCCGCAAAGACCTCCGTTGTCCACTTTTGTCGTCAACGTACTCTTCACCCTCATCCTGAGCTTTATCTAGGAAATGTTCTTCCAGTTGTTGACACCTACCGATTTCTTGGGCTCCTTTTTGACAGTAAATTATCGTGGGAGCCACACGTGCGGGAGGTAAAAGTGCAATGCACCAAGAGGCTTAACCTCTTGAAGTTTCTTAGCAGCACTAATTGGGGAGCTGACCGCGTGGTGCTCGTGCGATTTTATCGGGCACACATTTATCCCGGTTAGACTACGGCAGTGTAGCATATGGCTCCGCAACACCAAGCGTTCTTGCGAAGCTGAACAGTATCCACAACAGCTGGGTTAGGTTGGCGACGGGAGCTTTTCGTACAAGCCCCATCGCTAGCCTGCTCGCTGAGTCTGGTGTGCCGCCTTAACACCTGAGGCGCCAGCAACTACTACTTACGTATGCTGCAAATTTGCGACAGATGCCACTTCATCCGAGCTATCCCTGCGTATTCAGCAATGGCAACCGCTTGTTGTACGCTGCTTATCCTCGTGCGACGCGGCCGGTTGGGATACGCTTGGATAGCAGTTATGAATTGTTTCACGTACCTTCGATTCCTTGCCTTGTCAGACAACCAAGTGGGGTACCTCCGTGGGTTGTACGACGACCTGAAATCATCCTGGATTTCCACACTGGCCCGAAAGGAGACACGGACCCTTCGATTTATCGGAGGCTCTACCTGTCTGTTGTTGGCCGCTATCCAGGTTCAGTCGTGGTTTACACGGATGGTTCAAGGACAGATACGAAGGTGGGCTGTGCGTTCGTCGTCGGAAATGATCGGTTTCTTTTTGCTCTCCCGGAAACCTGTATTGTGTACACAGCGGAGCTTTATGCTATCTGTGGAGCTCTGCGGTACGCACTGTACAATGAACGCCGACACTTTCTCGTGTGTACTGACTCCTTGAGCTCGCTCCAGTCTATTGATACCTGTTTCCCTCGGCACCCTCTGGTGCAGCGGATCCAGGACCTGTTGGCCGGGTGTTCGGATGCCGGCACCAGAATTACGTTTGTGTGGCTCCCCAGCCACATGGGCATAGAGGGAAACGAGTTAGCGGATCAGGCTGCCAAGGAGGCAGTTACACTTCCCCCGTTGCGTTTCAAGGTTCCAGCAAGTGATATTCGCTCTCAGCTGAGACATCTGGTTATGTCTCATTGGGAGATGGAGTGGCAGGCCATCCCACTTCCCAATAAGCCGAGAGCGATAAAAGGAACAACGAAGGTATGGAGGACTTCCCTTCGGGCTTCGCGGAGGAAACCGTGGTATTATGTCGCCTTGGGATCGGCCACGGTATCTTGACGCACTCCCATCTACTGAAAGGAGAACCCCCTCCGGTGTGTACCTGCGGCGACCATCTTACCGTGGTACACATCCTTACGGAGTGTGTGGACCTGGTCGATCTGGCCGTAGTATTAACCTTCCGAGTACTATCTCCCTTATCTTGCGAGATGACGAGCAGTCAACAGACCTCGTCATCCGCTTTATGAGGGATAGCGGTCTGTTTTATCGTGTGTGATGATGTTCTTTGTCCTAGTGTTGTTTATGTCAGTTGCGCTTTTATTTTAATGTGTTATTTTAACTTCTAACGTAAATTATGTGTTAATATCTGTACTACGGCGTAATGCCTTTGTACCGGGCGGTACACCTCTACACCGTTTATTTAAAAGTTGCGCCAGTTGAAACTCCTCTTCTGGAGGAAGGTTGAACTTTATCTATTCTATTAATTCTCTACTTTCTCAGAAGATGTCACCACGTGGAAAATTTTGAGTTTTTGAACTGTGTCACTTTTGATGTGTTTTTGTTTCGCTTGAAGTAAGAAGTGTGAACTTTCTCTTCTAGAGGACACTACTGAAGATCAACAATAGCGCACCCTAGAACTATTTTGTTGGAGAAATTTTTATTTCAAAAGTTTGTTTCTTGTTAAATTTCTTTCTGTTATTGTTTAAGTTGGCTGTATACCCCTCTTTTTCCCCTTGTTTTAGATTTATCCAATCCCGAATTTCTTTTAGTAATTTCTGACCAATCTGGTGTATCTTCCCCCAACTTGTATCTGTTGCGGGGTCCTATCCAATAAAAACATTGTGGGCGGGTGTTTTCATTCCCCTAACGCCTAGAAACTTCCGCGAGAGTATATAAACTGCTGATTTTGGGGTCTCCGGGCCACTTCTGTTCCATCTTTCAGTGTATTAAGTACATAGCAGGAGGCGGGAAGCGCCTCTTTCTTCTTCAGCCGTTCAACACCAGGTAATGGCCTATTAATAACTTCTTTTCTTGCTAGGTCGGCAGTTTAACACTCGCGGCGGGTTCGAAGCATTTCCATCATGTAACCTTTTCCTAAAATGTAATTACTCTTTTCATCTTTTTCTTGTAAAGCTACATATTGGGATAGAGAGTGCTAACCCTCTCGAGCTCCCACTCACATTTGTTTTGAGGTGAACTTATTTTCTCAAACTATTCTTCGTTTATGTAATGTAAAGTGTTCTTCTCTAAGTCACCTCTGTAGTATGGGATTAGCCCTCGCGTTAGCGGCCCAGAGCCAGATTAGGTTTTAAAAACAAAGTGTATTAGGAGTGCAAGATCGCCTCCTCTCAAATTGTTATTTTAGAGGTCATGTAATCAACCTTCTTTTCATGTAATAGACCTCCGTAGGTTGGGTATTTTACCCCTGTGAATACGTCCTTAGAGGACAGCTTGAAGGTAGAGTTTGGTGTAGCCTTGTGATAGGCTTACAATTTTGAGAGCGGATCGCTCTTTGAAATTTGTTTCTGTATGCCTCGTGCAGGCTTTATGTGTAATGTTTGGAGCCAGTGCTCCTGGGCATGAATGGGGTTTTCTGCCCCTTGGCTAAAATTTTTTTTGGAGTAAGGCGGGGCTGATTGCCCAAGAGTTATGAAGTAAGGGCACTGAGCCCGAATCCAGTAATATTGTGCCTACTTTTTTGCTACTCTGTACCTGTTATGAGTGTTATCTCTTGTTTTTGAAAAGAAAATATAACCTAGTTAAATTTTAAATTAAATTTACATTGCACGTTAATTTCGTAGCTTGAAACCCATTCACACCCGCACCTTCTTTCACCTCTACCTACCGCGGATATCTCCGTAACAGCCTTATTCCTTCGTTTTCCTCTATTTTCTCTTATTTTAATAGAACATAAGGCATTGCGTATTAGATCCACTGAATGTTTTAATCTCACCCTCATTTTTCTTCATCACCATTTTTTTAACTCTAGTCAATGGATACTTTTTAAAATTTTTACTTCATGTCTCATGTCATTCATTTCGTTCCATTAGGGGCCGATGACCTTCGATGTTAGGCCCCTTAAAACAACAAGCATCATCATCATCATCATCAAAGTGTTGTTTGCGTGTTTTGAAATGGTATGGTATAGCTTACAGCTACAACAGTTTTACTGTTCGGTAGAGGACAAAATATCAGTTTTGAACGTGTTTATAACTCAATATTCAACTTTTGCGATTTACGGCAGTCTTGTCTGAGGGTGCGATATGAGCGACACCATGGTTCTGCCTTACCTATGCTCCGTTCCCACTATGTGAGGCATTCCACGGGAAAGTACGGGTCCCTGTGGTTAGTCCATTGTGTGAGGTACGCCATGGGTTTGCGTTGCCTTTATAGGTTTGCGTTGCCAGCAAACAGCGCCGCAATGTGCGAAACACCATAGGTTTGTGTTACAAATGCGCATTACACTACCTGTGAATAGTACCATAATGTGTGGAATACTGCGAGTCTCCGCTACTTTTGATTAGTACCGCAACATTACACAGCATGGTTCTACTTTCCTAGCGATAAATACCATTATGAGGGACTGACGACCTCGATTTTGGACCCGTTTCGACTATCGGCATAATCGATTCAGCATCGTGCTATAGAAGCGGTCCCTTGGTCGGTAATACGATTGTTTTGTGCCAGCTCTGTGCATGTGAGGCACTGTGGGTCTGATCCACTGATCGTTTTAAATTCATATCCGTCCATCCATTCATTCTTCGTCCTCATGCTTTCAATTCTGGTCAGTGGAGGATTTTTGAATTTTAAGTTGTCATTTCGTCTCATTACATACCATTCGGAGCCGATGACCTCGATGTCAGGCCCCTTTAAACAACAAATATCAATCAATCATATTTATAAAAGTAGGTTACATAGTTAACGATTCGGACCTTTCCTTCGGGTTAAACTGCGGAGTTAGCAAGAACGAAAGATGTTATGTGGCCATTACCTTGTAGATGTACTGCTGACCGATGAAGGAGGTCGCCCACCTCCTGCTTTGACACACACACTTAGTACGATGACGCCACGAACCTGCTACGTAGGCGTAGCAGGGGCAGAGGTGATACTCCCACGTGGCGCGTCCCAGGTGGCGGATAGGGGGGTCCTAACCGGCTTGCCGGCGGACTTGAGGGAAATAAAATACCTCTCGCGGACCAAACACACACCCCCTGTGGGTGGGGGAGGCAGACGAATAATACACCCACGGTATCCCCTGCTTGTCGTGAGAGCCGACTAAAAGGGGCGACCAAGGGATGGTTGTATTCGAACCATGCAACTACATGTGATTAGTACCACCACGCGGAGAACACCAAGGGTCGCTTTTACTTGTGCGTAGTACCACTATATTAGGTACGAAATAGGATTGTGATTAGTAGCACACAGGAGCACCGCGCGGTCGGCTTTTGCATTACCTGTGATTAGTACCACCATATGAGCGGGACCATGGGATGATAGCTACTGTACCGGGCGGTACACCTCCATGCCGCTTATTTAAAATTTGCGCCAGTTGAAACTCCTCTGCTGGAGGAAGTCTGAACTTTATCTACGGTATTAATTTTCTACTTTCTCAGAAGATGTCACTACGTGGAAAGTTTGGAGTTTTTGAACTGTGCCACTTTTGATGTATTTTTGTTTTGCTTGTAGTAAGAAATGTGAACTTTCCCTTCTAGAGGAAACTACTGAAGATCAACAATAGTACACCCTAGTGCGGAGTGAAAGAACTGTTTTTTTTGAGAAATTTTTATTTCAAAAGTTTGTTTCTTGTTAAATTTCTTTCTGTTATTGTTTAAGTTGGCTGTATACCCCTCTCTTTCCCCTTATTTTGTATTTAGCCAATCCCGAATTTCTTTTATTAATTTCTGACCAATCGGATGTATCTTCCCCCAACTTGAATATGTTGCTGTATCCTACCCAATAAAGTGATTGTGCCACGAACCTGTTACGCAGGCGTAGCAGGGGGAGAGGTGATACTCCCACGTGGCGCGTCCCAGGTGGCGGATAGGGGGGTCCTAACCGGCTTGCCGGCGGACTTGAGGGAAATAAAATACCTCTCGCGGACCAAACACACACCCCCTGTGGGTGGGGGAGGCTGACGAATAATACACCCACGGTATCCCCTGCCTGTCGTGAGAGGCGACTAAAAGGGGCGACCAAGGGTTGATTGTATTAGAACCATGAAATTACTTGTGATTAGTACCACCACGCGGAGAACACCAAGGGTTGCTTTTACTTGTGCGTAGTACCACTACATTAGGTACGAAATAGGTTTGTGATCAGTAGCACACAGGAGCACCGCGCGGTCGGCTTTTGCAGTACCTGTGATTAGTACCACCATATGAGCAGGACCATGGGATGATAGCTACCATGGTTCTGCCTTGCCTATGATTAGTACCCACTATATGAGGAACACCACGGGATAGGGAGAGGTCCCTGTGGTTAGTACTCCTATGTGATGAACACCATAGGTTTGCGTTGCCTGTAAATGGCGCCGCAAAGTGAGAAAAGCATAGGTCTGTATTATGTCGAATTTCATAAGCTCTGAGTAGTACAATAATGTGTGGAATGCCGCAAGTCTCTGCTACTTTTGATTAGTACCGCAACAGAACAAATACCATGGTTCTATTTTGATAGCGATCAGTACCGTTATGAGGGGCGGATAAATGCTATTTAGGACCCCCTTTTGACTGCACGCATATACGATTCCGTGTTATGCTATAGCAGTAGTCCCTTGGTCAGTAATACGATATTGTCACGTCTGTTTATGTGAATGTGAGACATTGCGGGTCGCAACCACTGATTGTTTTAAATTCATGTCCATCCATTCATTCTTCGTTCTCACGGTTTTGAATTCTGGTCAGTGGAGAATTTTAGATTTTTAATATGTCATTCCATTTCGTCTCATTTCGTACCATTAGGGGCCGATGACCTAGATGTTAGGCCCCTTTAAACAACAATCATCATCATCATCATCATCAAAGTGATTGTGGGCGGGTGTTTTCTTCCCTAAAACGCCTCGAACTTTCCGCGAGAGTATATAAACTGCTGATTTTTGGGTCTCTGTGCCACTTCTGTTCCATCTTTCAGTGTGTAAAGTACATAGCAGGGGGCGGGAAGCGCCTCTTTCTCCGGCAGCGGTCAACAACCAGGTAATGGCCGATTAATTACTTCTTTTCTTGCTTGCTCAGCAGTTTAACTCTCGGGGCGGGTCCGAAGTTTTTCCATTATGTAACCTTCCTTAAAATGTAAAGAAACTTGTATCTATTCTATCTTTTAAATTACATATTGGGATAGAGAGTGCTTAACCCTCTCGAGCTCCCACTCATATTGTTTTGAGGTGAACTTATTTTCTCAACCTATTCTTCCTTAACATTATGTAAATTTGTTTCTTTTCTAAAGTCACCCCCGTAGTATGGGATTAGCCCTTGCATCAGTGGCCTAGAGCCAAATTAGGTTTTGAAACAAATACATTAGGAGTGCAGATCGCCTCCTCTCAAATTGTTATTTTAGAGGTCATGTTATTACCCCTTTTTTTTCATTTAATAGACCTCAGTAGGTTGGGTATTTTACCCCTGTGTCTATGTCCAGAGAGGACAACTGGAAGGTGGAGTTTGGTGTGGCCTTTGAGTTGAGAGCGAGTGGCTCTTTTTCGAAAATTGAGTGTTGTATGCCTCGTGGAGGCTTTTCGTTGTAATTTGGAGCAAGTGCTCCTGAGCATGAATGGGGTTTTCTGCCCCTCTGTTAATACTTATTTTGAAGTAAGGTTGGGCTGATTGCCCAAGCATTGTGAAGTCGGGGCGCGAAGCCCAAATCCTGTAAATATTGTATCTACCTTTTTGACTTGCTACTCTGTACCTGCCATGCTTGTTATTTCTTTATTTTGAAAAGAAAATATAACCTAATTAAATTTTAAATTAATTTTACTTTCGTAGCTTGAGACCTGTTCACCACCCCGCACCTTCTTTCACGCATAACTACCACAAAAACACGGTAACAGCTACCATGGACCTGCCTTGCCTGTGATTAGTACCCACTATATGAGGAACACCACGGGATAGGGAGAGGTCCCTGTGGTTGGTACTCTTATGTGATGAACATCATAGGTTTGCGTTGCGTTCATTTATACATACACTCATGTAGATAATCGTAGGCGTGGCACTTGCATGTGGAATGGCGATCCGCCTGTGCAAAGGTCACTATTTTAGATAGGGAATCATAGCCAATTAATTAATTAATTAATTAATTCATACACTTATGTAAGGCTATAACCGAAGTAGGACGGGATAGGACGGGCCTATCCCAATCGAATATGTAGAGTGATCTAAATGCAACAGAGAAAGAAGAATAGGGAGGGGGCACATGAGGTGCGGGATTTCCGCTTACGTGTGCCTCGCAGAAATTAGGGAATGGTGAGAAATTAGTGTTTGACAACTATTAGATCAGGTGGGGTCTTCTGTTTGGGCCTCAAGAGAAAGGGCCGGACGTGTTATCCTTGGGAAGGTGGCTCGTTTTTCTCACCAGGGGTGGATAACACGACCGGGCAGTAGTCATGCATAATCCCATCCATGCATTTATCCTGCCAACCGAATGCTCTCTCCTCAGTTGGTGGCTATCCGTGACTGGGAGGGAAGTGTTCATTCATTTATTCATGCATGCATGACAATATTATTCGGTCATGGAATCATAAAAAAAAACCTCATTCATGCATTTATGTACATCTATGTATAGTGTCTGTGAAAATGGAGGAGAACTCTGTACAGACTTATGATAAATAAATAAATAAAATAGTTGATAGGGAGAGGTCCCTGTGGTTAGTACTCTTATGTGATGAACATCATAATTTTGCGTTGCCTGTGAATGGTGCCACAGAGTGAGAAAAACATAGGTCTGTATTAATGTCGAATTTCATAAGTTTTGAGTAGTACAATAATGTGTGGAATACCGCAAGTCTCTGCTACCATTGATTAGTACCGCAACAGGACAGATACCATGGTTCTACATTACTAGCGATAAGTGTCATTCTGAGGGGCCTTTGACTTGTATTTTGGACCCGCTTAGACACCAAGCATCCTCGATTTGCTTTGGAAGTGGTCCCTTGGTCAGTAATACTATTAACTATGATAGTTTTTTTGTCGGATCCACTGATTGTTTTAAATTCATGTTCATTCATTCATTCATTCATTCATTCATTAGTTCATTCATTCTTCATGGCATTTTTTATTTTGGTCAGTGGATAATTTTGAACTTTAACTTTGTCGTTTCATTTCGTACCATTAGGGGCCGATGACCTCGATGTTAGGCCCCTTTAAACAACAAGCATCATCATCATCATCATCAGTAAGACGACGATCACTTGGCCAAGAGACGTGAAAAGCCGAATTTATAAACTCTTAGGGAAGGTTCGAGATCAGTCAAGATGAATCAGGACACGCCTTCTTGATTTAAATGTTTAAAAACTAAGTGAAGAAGAAATACGGGATTGGTTGGAAATTAATCACAAAAATTAGGGATTGGCTAGATTCAAAACTGGCGGAAAGAAAAGGAAGAATTGCCAACCCAAAAATAAATGAACATTATTCAGTTACAAAAACCTAGAAATACAAAACTGCTTTAAATCATAAGTTCTTTCACTTCGCACCAGGGTGCATGGTCGTATTTTTACTGGTGTCATATGTGGAAGAAAGTCCAAACGTCTTGATGAATGTCAAACAAAACAAGTAGAAATTCACTCAGGTTAGGAAACTGCACAATAGGTGGTGATATCTTCTGATTAAAGTTCCAAGTTGGTGTAGTTTGTCTCACTGTTTCGCCAATAGAGGAGGCGCTAGTTTTCAGTGCGCGGCGTTGCGGTGTACCTCCCGGTACAATTATTATTATTATTATTAGTTACGAATTATATAGAATCTCCTGCAATATCCCTTCACCTGTACTGATACGCGAGAGGCGCGTCCCGAACCACGTTCACGACAAATTAGTGAGATCTCTTGAGAAAATTGAGAGAGAGGGAGAGAGAAAAATGAAGGAAGTTGCCTAACTCAGGAAACGTGCCGTTGCTGTCGAACTCATTGGTATCCTCTTGAAATTCCAGAGGTATCATTTCAACCACATCAAGAACTTCCTTACAAGGACTGGGAGGTTTCGGCTCACCCCCTGTTTGGTATATGATGATGATAATGATGACGATGATGCTTGTTGTTTAAAGGGGCCTAACATGTAACGTCATCGGCCCCTAATGGAACGTGATGGACGACGTGGTATGGTATGGTATTTAAAATTTTAAAATGTATCCACTGAATGGAGTTTAAAAAATGGTGATGAAAAATGATTATGAAATTAAAACAATCAGCGGATCTAATTCGCAATGCCACGAACCTGCTACGCAAGCGTAGCAGGGGAAGAGGTGATACTCCCACGTGGCGCGTCTCAGGTGGCGGATAGGGGGGTCCTAACCGGCTTGCCGGCGGACTTGAGGGAAATAAAATACCTCTCGCGGACCAAACACACACCCCCTGTGGGTGGGGGAGACTGACGAATAATACGCCCACGGTATCTCCTGCCTGTCGTGAGAGGCGACCAAGGAATGATTGTATTAGAACCATGAAAATACTTTGATTAGTGCCATCACGCGCGGAACACCACTACTTGCGAGTAGTACCACTCTGTTAGGTACTCCATATTTTTGTGATTCGTAGCTCTTGAGTGGGGTTCAGTGTGGGTTTCCAGTGCCCGTGTGTGCAGCACCACACGTCTGGGCGTTGCCTGTGAGTTGTACCCGTGTGAGCGACAACACGCGTCTGGGGGTAGCCTGTGAGTTGTACCACTATAGGAGTGACACCGTAGGTCTGCGTTGCCAGTGATTAGTACCCACTCTGTAGGAACACCACGGGAATACCGGCGCCCGTGATTAGTACACCTAGGTGAGGAACCTCATCGGTTTGGCTATGTGGCTATGTGAGGCGCCATTGTGTGAGAAACACTATAGGTCCGCGTTACCTTCAAACGTGCAATACTTGTGAGTAGTACCTTAATGTTTGGAACTCAGTGAGTTTACGCTACCTTTGATTAGTACCGCAGCTTGAGGAATATTATGGCTCTCCTTTACTACCGATAAGTGCCCTTAGCATCATTGTGCTTTATAAGTTGTCCCTTGGTCACTAATACTATTATTTACAATCTTTTTTTTGAGTCTGATCCACTGTTTTTTTGTGTTTGTTGTGTTCATGTCCATACATTCATTCTTCACGACTTTTTTTAAAAATATTATTTTGGTCAGTGGATGCTTTTCATTTTTTGTTGTTATCTCATTTCGCACCATTACGGGCCGATGACCTCGATGTTGGGCCCCTATAAACAACAAGCATCATCATCATAATTCGCAATGCCTTATTTGCGAATGTAATAATAGAAAATACAGATGACAAAGGGATGAGGCATTGCCTGGAAGTAAAGATAGATGTATATATAATTTAAGTTAGAAGTTAGAATAACACATTCAAATACGCAAACACGAACTAGGTCAGTTGGATAAAAGCGCAATTAACACAAATACACAAGGAAAAAGGACTTCATTACACACGATAAGAAAGACCACTATCACTCAAAAAAAGGATGACGAGGTCTGCTGACTGCTCGTCATCTCGCAGGATCGGGGGATTGTACTCGGGAGGTTAAGCCTACGGCGCAGATCGACGCGGTCCACGTACTCCGTAAGGATGTATACAACGGTAAGATGATCGCCGCAAGTACACACCGGACGGGGTCCTCCTTTCAGTAGATGGGAGTGCGTCAGGATACCGTGGACGATCCGAAGAAGACATAATACCACTGCTTCCCTCCGAGAGGCCCGAAGGGAAGTCCTCCATACCTTCGTAGGACATTTAACATTTCCCAGCTTATTTGGAAGAGGAGAGGCCTTCCACTCCATCTCCCAATGGGATGTAACCAGATGTCTCAGCTGAGAGCGAATATTACTTGCTAGAACCATGTAAGGGAACGGGGGCAGTGTAACTGCCTCCTTGGCAGCCTGATCTGCTAACTACGTTCACACCCACGACACGGATGGGCGACTCTCAAAGCTGACCAATGAAAGCGATTGTTCGTCCATATCTAGGATCGTAGTGTTAAGTGCACCCGCTGCAATCGCTGTTGATGATTAAGATATCATACCACCTGGACTACATTTACGAAATAAAAAACATACGCCTCAACCCAGGATCGACCCCTTGACCTCATGCACGCTAACCCAAAACTCTATCCACTGCACCAACTGTACAGCACTGCCAATATGTGCTGACAGAGGTAGTTACCTACCTGTGGTTAGAGTGTTGTCAGATTGCCATTCTGTAACGTCCTTATTCTGCTGGATATACTCGCAGGACGAACTTTTGAGAGAGACATTTTTATTGCTGCCATGTAAGGAGTCGCGCCCTACAACGGACACAAAGAGCTTCCGATAAATCGAAAGGGTCCGTGTTTTCCTTCGGACCAGCGTTCAGTTCCAGGATTAATTCAGGTCGTCGTATTATTCATCAAGGTACCTCACTTGGTTGTCTGACGACTCAGGGAACCGAAGGTACATCAAACATTCTGTGACTGCTATCCAAGCGGATTCCAACCGGCCGCGTTGCTCTAGGAGGAACATCTGACAGCGGACGGTTTCCATTGTGAAATACGCAAGGATAGTTTGGGTGAAGTGGCATCTGTCGCAAGTATGCAGCATAGGACTGAAGCAGATTCAGCGAGCAGGCTAGCAATAGGGCTTGTACGGAAAGCTCCCGTCGGCAACCTAACCCCGCTGTGGAGGATGCTATTCAGGTGCGCAAGGACGCTTTGCCTTGCTGATCCATATGCTGCACTGCCGTAGTCTAAACTGGATACCACGAAACTACTACGCTGCTGTAGCAAGGGGTGAGACGATACTCGCACGTGGCGCGTCCCAGATGGCGAATAAGGGGTCCTAACCGGCTTGCCGGCGAACTTGAGGGAAATGAAATACCTCTCGCGGACCAAACACACTACCCCTGCGGGTGGGGGACGCACATGTAGAGTACATCCGCGGTATTCCCTCCCAGTCGTAAGAGGCAACTAAAAGGGGCGACCTAGCGCGGAAATGGATTGCGGTTTGGTGTAATGTGTTGGACCTCCGGTCGATGGGAGGGGTTGAATACATTCACAGGTAATCCCTGCCTGTCGTAGAAGGTTACTTAAAGGGTCACGTGGCCGTGGTCCTCTGTTTATTTTTTATTATATTTCCTAGGGTCAGTTGTAGACCATTTCAAGATATTGATGTGCGTGCTGCTCGGAGATGGGCATCTTACGTGTGCGATTACGCCCGAGAGCTCGCAATTGCCCACCCAGGAATCTTCCGGGTGGGAGCGCCATGTACCTTGGCAGTAGTATCCGCCTGACAACACAGGTTCCCGCACAGCCGAATGCCAGAAGGACATATTATTAATTATTAATTAATTCTTTATTTCTCTATATTTAGTGCTCTGTACACGCTATGGGGTACATCCTATGTAGTGTGACTGGAGGAAGGGAGCCCTAGTGCTCATTGCGTGAGTCATCCCGTATTAGCCATCGTCCAACATCGGACCCCTAGCAGTACCTGTTATGAAAAGGTGGGTATTACCTTGGCTGCTTGGTTCGGCCACAGAGACCCCTGATTGGAGTTGGTGGCATTCGGGGAGGAAGATTTCGGGCATGGCTCCTGTACCGGGCGGTACACCTCCACGCCGCGAATTGAAATATTGCGCCAGTTGAAACCTCTCTACAGGAGAAACCGTGATCTTTAACAACTGTATTATCTCAACGGTTTCTCGGAAGATGTCACTACTGTAAATTTGGTTATCTGGAAGTGTTCTGAACTGTGTCTATTTTGATTTGTGTTCGTTTGCTCCGTATCAAGAAGTTTGAACATTCTCTAACAGATGTCGCTACCCAAAACTATGGTAACCCACTCTGGTGCAATGGAATGAACTTTACTGAAGAAATATTGTATTCCTAAGTTTTATTTTTACTAAATTTTGTTCTGTGGTTTGTGGGTTGGCAATATAATCCTTTCCTTCTGCCAGTTTTGAAATTAGCCGATCAAAAATTTCTGTAATTAATTTTCCACCAATAAGGTGTTTCTTCTTCGTTTTGTGTATCAGTTTTTGCTGTCGGCCAATAAAAGTTTGTGGGCGGGTTGTTATCATTCATGAAAGGCCTCGAATGTTCCACGAGGGTATATAAACTGCTGATTTTCTTGTCTCGTGACCACTTCAGTAACATCTTTCGCAGTGTGTGAACATATATAGCGGGGGGGGGGGGGGCGGGAAGCAGCAGTTCATCTACAAGGTAATGGCCTGTTAACATCTTCATTTCTTGCTAGCTCAGCAGTTTTAACCCGCGGGGGAAGGTTCGCATCCTTTTGAATGTAAACCTTACTGTATTCATGTAAAGTAGCTGCAATTTGGGATAGAGTGTGCTTAACCCTCTCGAACTCCCCTTCATTTTGAATTTGAGGTGACTATGTTTTCGTAACCATTTCTCTCTTCCTTCTTAAATTCTTAAACTTACTTGCCAACTAGTCACCTCCCTAGTATGGGATTAGCCCCTGTATAATTGGCCGAGTGCCACCTAGGTTTTAAGAAGTTTCATGTAGGAGTGCAAGCTACGCCTCCAGTCAATTTGGTTTTTTGGGCCATTTAATTAACCAAGAGTTTGTTTTCTTCATGTGAAGGTCCGGTAGGTTGGGTACAAGATACCCCTGTTTCTCTGTATGTGTGCCTTAAGGGCAGTTAGGAAAGAAGTTTGTTGTAGCCTGTGATAGGCTTGTAAAATTGAGAGTGGGTCTGCTCTTTCCCTCTTAATATTGTAATTAGGAGCAAGTGCTCCTTGTACTTAGGGGTTTTCTGCCCTGTAACTATTGTGGTGGTGAGCTGAGAGCTCATAAATTAATCTTGGGGCTCGAAGCCAAAATCTTGTAACAATTGTAATTTCTTAAATTGTTTTTCTGCTACTTGGTACCTGTTACTCTGTTGTTCTCTATTGATTTTGAAAAGAAAATATAACCTTTGTTAAAGTTTTAAATTAACTTTAATTTTGTAGTTGAGACCTATTCCAGACCGCACCTTCTTTCACCTCTAACTACCACGGATAACTCCGTAACAGCTTCCAAACGAAGTCGCCACTCTCAAGGTGGTCCCCCACCGAAGTCTGAAACTTTTGTTTCACTGACAGGTTCAACTCCCTGGCTCGGGTAGTTCGCTACCCAAGTCTTTAACTTTGGATTCTCTAAGGGGAGCAACCCCTTGGGAACAGGCGCAGCGATGAAATTTGGGATCCAGCTTCCCTAGGTTCCTGGTTGCTACCAGAACCGATGGGCAGGACTTCAAGCTGGTTAAATCCATCCTATTCAGTAGGTACATCGAAGGTGTATATGGCGAACTTGCGGACCTGAAGAAAATGCGCAATGGTGGTTTGCTTCTGAAGACGAGCACTGCGCTCCAGGCCGATCAATTGCTTAAGTGCGACCATTTTGGCGACATCCCCGTCAAAGTGGAAGAGCACAAAACATTGAATCTGGTTCGTGGAGTGATTTTCCACCGTGATCTCGTACTGAACACTGACGATGAATTGATGGAAGACATGAAGCACCGTGGCGTGACCCATGTCCGGCGTATCACACGCAAAGTCAACGGTGAAGACGTTGCCACGGGTGCGTTCATAGTCTCCTTCAAATTGTCAGTGTTGCCTCAGAAAGTCAAGGTAACAACCTATCGTTGCGATGTGAGGCCGTACATCCCGCCTCCTATGCGATGCTATCAATGCCAGAGATTCGGACACATGGTATCTCGTTGTTCGAATCCGTCAGTGTGTGGTACATGTGGGAAAGTAGCTCACGGCGCGGAGGAGTGTACACCTCCGTTCAAGTGCACTAACTGCTCTGGTCTTCATTCTCCTCGGGATCGGATTTGTCCGACCTATCTGAGCGAGAAGAAGATCCAGGAGATCAAGACCCTGGATGGTCTTTCCTACCAGGAAGCGCGCCGTAAGTTTAATTCTCTGAATGCACCGGCCAAGACACTTGACTTCAGCTTGATAGCACAGTCCCTGCCAGGTTCCTCATTTTCAACTGGAACATCTGCCCAGAAGATCGCTGCGCCCAAGCCAAAGAGAACCAGCTCGAAGGTGGGTCCGTCCCGGCCTTCGACCACCAATATACCTGTGCCGGCTAGGAAACCTACGCCGGCACAAAAGGGGAAGAAGACAACGTCTCCTTCCCTCACGAGGTCGGCGACAGCCGAGCCCAAGCCGGCGTAGGCGGCATCGTCGACCACGGCTGGGAAACCACCTCCCAGCCCGTCTCAACAAGAATCGACTGTGGGGAAGGAGAGCGACCTTAGCAGGCGTTCTTCCACTTCTCCTACGAATGGGGCTTCACGCCCTCCACCCGGAGGGCCTGATTCCACGCCAGCGGGTCTTCCTCCTAGAAGACCTGCGCGCTCCCCTCGTAAGAGGAAACCCCACCCCTAAACAACGTCGAAGAAATTGAAGGCATGCTTCACCTCGTCTAGTGACGGGGAGATGCACGTGGAGCATGAATCTCCATCCTAGGATGGGGAGGTGAGTGTAGGTTAGGTTAGGTGGCATTACGCTGCTCCTAACCTAAACCACAATAGTCCACACTTACATTATGGCACTGTTACAATGGAATTGTAACGGTTATGATAGGCATCTTGCCGAGTTGCGCCAGCTCATTAGCGAGTATTCGGCGAGTGTAGTCTGTATTCAGGAAACAAATTTCCGACCTGGTCATCATACGGTACTGAGAAATTTTCGACTGTACTCGACAGAACGACATTATGCTCACAGGGCTTCCGGTGGCGTTGGCATTTTTGTCCGTTCTGATACCTACAGCGAGGAGGTTCCAATACGAACCCCGCTGGAGGCAGTAGCTGTTCGCGTACCGCTGCCTGTCATAACTACAGTGTGTAATGTTTATTTTCCACCAGGTGAGGCTCTTAACATCAATGATGTCACTGATCTTCTAGATCAGCTTCCACCTCCCTTCCTTTTGTTGGGCGATTTCAACGCCCATCACCCCATCTGGGGCTCTGAGTCGCCTTGCCCCCGGGGAAGAGAGCTGGAAACATTAGTAACAGAGCTGGATTGATGTATTTTGAACACAGGGGAACCAACACACTTCAGTGTACGTTACGGCACTTATTCTCGCATAGACGTAAGTCTGTGCAGCCGAACGTTGGTTCCGCTGTTTCGGTGGAACACACACGACGATCTTTGTGACAGTGACAATTTTCCCATAATTCTTACTTTGCTGAACCACAATTCTGTCGAGGCTCCCCCTCGATGGATTTTTAAACATGCTTATTGGCCAAAGTACACATCACTAGCTGTCTTTAACGACAAAATCAGGCGGACCGTCGGCGAGGAAATGACTTACATCACCCAGGTTATTCTTGCTGCTGCTGAGGAGTCCATTCCGTTCTACTCGGGGACTCCTCGCCGAAAGCTCGTTCCTTGGTGGAACGAAGACATAGCAGCAGCTATCAAAGAACGCCGTCGCGCTCACAAACATTACCGTAGACACCCCACTGCGGCCAACTTGGTAACATTTAAGAAACTCCGCGCTAAGGCGCGAGTTCTTATTCGCCAAAGTAAGAAGGCTTCATGGGAGAGATGTGTGTCGTCTATGACGTCACATACTCCATCATCCCAGGTGTGGACTAAGCTTCGACGTATTTCGGGTATCCAAGGATCATCTTCTGTACCGGGAATTTCCATTGAAGGCAATATCGTCACTGAACCCCTCCTGATTGCTGACCACCTCGCTAGTCATTTCGCGGATGTATCTGGCTCCGGGAATTACCATCCTGATTTCCTCGCTCTGAAGCGGGAAGCGGAACGTTCTCACCTTAGTTTTGCCTCTCAAGCTTCAGAGGCCTACAACGTGCCCTTTACGGAGTGGGAACTCCGCAGCGCCCTAGCGCTTTGCAAGGACACGTCTCCTGGACCGGACAACATCCATAACCAGATGTTGAAACACCTTAGTGATGATAGTCTACTCTATCTCCTTCGTGTGTTCAACCGAATCTGGATGGAGGGTGATTTTCCGTCTCAGTGGCGAAAGGGCATAGTTATTCCTGTCCTCAAGCCTGACAAAGATCCTAAGTATGCAGGAAGTTACCGACCGATTTGCCTTACAAACTGCCTGTGTAAGGTGTTTGAGAGGATGGTTAATCGCCGGCTTGTGTGGTGTCTGGAGAAACAAGGACTCTTGTCCGAGTACCAATGTGGATTTCGAGCCGCTCGATCCACCACTGACCACTTGGTACGGCTGGAAAGCTCTATCCAGGATGCGTTTCTCCGCAAACAGCACTTGGTGGCTGTTTTCTTTGACTTAGAGAAGGCTTATGACACTACATGGCGATATGGTATCCTTTCAGCCCTGCATGAATGGAGATTCCGAGGTAACTTGCCGGCGTTTATTGCGAATTTCTTGTCCCTCCCTCTATTCCGTGTCCGAGTAGGGAGGACATATTCGCAATACCACGTACAAGAAAATGGAGTCCCACAGGGATCGGTCCTTAGTGTCACTCTGTTCGCGATTGCCATCAACGGTATTGTTGCTGCTGCTGGTCCAGCAGTTATACCGTCGCTATATGTGGACGATTTTGCTCTGCATTATAGCTCGCGTAATATGGCAGTCGCAGAGCGACAATTACAACACGCTATTAGGAGGGTGGAGCAGTGGACCTTAGAACATGGCTTTCGGTTTTCTGCCGCAAAGACCTCTGTTGTCCACTTTTGTCGTCAACGTACTCTTCACCCCCATCCTGAGCTTTATTTAGGCAACGTCGTTCTTCCAGTTGTTGACACTTACCGATTTCTTGGGCTCCTTTTCGACAGTAAATTATCGTGGGAGCCACACGTGCGGCAGTTAAAAGTGCAATGCACTAGGAAGCTTAATATCCTTAAGTTTCTTAGCAGCACTTCTTGGGGGGGCTGACCGCACGGTGCTCCTGCGATTCTATCGGGCACACATTTTATCCCCCACGAACCTGCTACGCACGCGTAGCAGGGGGAGAGGTGATACTCCCACGTGGCGCGTCCCAGGTGGCGGATAGGGGGGTCCTAACCGGCTTGCCGGCGGACTTGAGGGAAATAAAATACCTCTCGCGGACCAAGCACACTACCCTCTGCGGGTGGGTGACGCACATGTAGAATACACCCGCGGTATTCCCTGCCTGTCGTATGAGGCGACAAAAAGGGGTGACCATGGTGCGGACATGGATTGCGGTGTGGTAAAATGCGTTGGACCTCCTGTGGATGAGAGGGGTTGAATACATTCACAGGTAATCCCTGCCTGTCGTAAAAGGTGTCTTAAAAGGTCATGTAGTCATGGCCCCCTCTTAATTTTTTATATTTTTTAGAGGGTCAGATGTAGACCATTTGGAAATTGATGATATGCGTGCTGCTCGAAGATGGGCCTCTTATGTGTGCGATTACGCTCAAAAGCCCGCAATTGACCACCCAGGAATACTGCGGGTGGGAGCGCGATGTACCTTGGCAGTAGTATCCGCCTGACAACACAGGTCCCCGCACAGCCGAATGCCAGAAGGACATATTATTATTAAATATTTTTATTTTTTCTCTATATTTATTGCTCTGTACACGCTATGGGGTACATGCGATTGCGGGTGACTGGAGGAAGGAAGTCCTAGTGCTCATTTTGTCAGTCATCCCGTATTAGACATTGTCCAACATCGGACTCCGGGCAGTACCACCTATGACTAGGTGGGGTATTGCCTTGGCTGCTTGGTTCGGTTACAGAGACCCCTGATCGGAGTGGGTGGCACTCGGGGAGGAAGATTTCGGACATATCTTCGGAACGAAGTCGCCCATTTCAAGGTGGTCCCCCACCGAACTCTTTTACTTGCTTCCCACGAACCTGCTACGCAAACGACTGAAGTAAAATTCATCTTACATTTATATAATCGTAGGCACTTGTACTTAATACTGTGATGACGGGTTTTTGTTCTCTCTCTTTTTAAATACTTTTGTGGACTTACGATATCTGTTTGTCAGGATGTGGAGAGGACTTTAGATAGGAGAAAGACATGTTGAACTATAAAATTATGGCGCTAACACTTTCACAGGACTTTATTATAAACATATAAAAATCACAAGGGAGAAAACATCAATAAAATTCAGTGCAGCATTGAGCGCAGCTGCACTTATGTTGAAGTTTATAGACCATGAGCCAAAACTGCTAACCAGGCAATTTTATTCCGAGTCAGGGTAGTCTTCTGTGACGGATTCTTCGGTCTTGAGATTCCTGAAGTACAAGTGGTATTCTTCTGGAACCCACTTCAAAATGGTGCACAAATCCTTATACTTTTCTTTACAAATTGACTTCTTAACAGTTCTAATCACAGGAAGAGTTTGTGGGAAAGATGTCCATGCTCTTCTGGTATTCCCCCTCAAATCGACTTATTTGAACCATTCATCCTGGAACGAGGTTTTGTACTGATACGTGTATGGTTTGTCTTTTCTCACTTGGATCTGAACCATTTCAGAAATATGTGCGTTTTCTCCCAGGGTGTTTTTCTTCCTCAGAACAATCATGTTGCTGTCCTTGCTTGAAAAACGCAAGAAAGCTTTGAAATCTGCCGCACACATTCTTTCATCTTTGATTATTTTTCCACTTTCGTCTACTAAGTTTATCCAATCATTACTAGTGAAGATGTTTTGTGTCTCGATCCTTTTCGTCTTCCTTTCCGGGGTTTATCGTGGAACGCAGAGGTGAAAGAACGTGCCCGGGGGACTGGGTCTAACTACAATCTAAAGAACTGAATTTAAAACGTAAACTGAAGGTTATATTTTTGAGAAACAACAACTTAACAATTTTTCACTTAGTGAGATAACAATGACATTTCAGGTAAAAAATAGAAAAATCCAAGTTTCCAGAACTTTAACACTCTTGGGCTTCAAGCTCTCGATTTACAATTCTTGAGCTCCTAGCTCAAATTTACAAAAGAGCACGAATTTACTGAAGGGCATAAATCCCTCAATGCATGGAGCTCTTGCTCCCAACTTGCAATATCAAGCCTCCCAGAGGCACTTTTACAATACTTGGAGAAAGATCTAACGTGCTCACAGATCTCAAGCCTACTCAAGGCAACGCCAAAAATATCTTACACCTTTTGGCCTTCCATGGCCCAACTTACAAATTGAAACAGGGGTATCTCGTACCCAACGTATAGGGCCTTCGTGTAAAAGGAATAACAGTTAAATAAATGGCCCGAACACAGAATGAAAGGAGGCGAATGCTAGCACTCCTAGATACTAACACTTAAAACCTAAGGCCGATGAAACAGGGGCTATTCCCAAAATACGGAGGTGGCTCGTAAAAGAATAAATTAGAACATTACGGAAAGGAAGAAAGCCAGTTACAAAACGTTGTCACCTCAGACCAATATGAATGGGAGCGCGATATGGTACATCACTCTCTATCCCTGATTTACAGTTAAGGATTTTATGAAGTTATTACATAAGTTGGCAGAAGTTACATTTTCAGAAAAGTAGGTTACATACGTGATGATTCGGACCTTTCCCTCGGGTTAAACTGTGGAGCTAGCAAGAAAGAAAGAAAGAAAGAAAGATGTTATGTGTCCATTACCTTATAGAAGCTCTAGCAGCTCTAGCAGCTGACGCAGATGACGATCAGTTGGCCAAGAGACGCGAAAATCGCCAGTTTATAAAACCTCGGGGGAAGTTCGAGATCATTCACGAATAAACTAGCCACACCCCCTCACGTTTATTGGGTACTTTCAAAGTTACACTCAAAATCGAAGAAGACTGTGATTGGTAGAAAATTAATTACAGAGATTAGGGATTGGCTAGATTCAAAACTCGTTGGAATAACAAGGAAATATTGCCAACCCGCAAATAAATGAACATAAATAAAAAACTTATGAATACAAAACTTGTTTGAATTATAAGTTCTTATACCACCCACCATGATCAAAGTTCTTTGGCAGAGTCATTTAGGAGAGAATGTCCAAACTTCTTGATGAAGGGCAAACAGAACAAGTAGAAATTCACACAGTACAGGAAACTTCACAATAACAAAATTATATCAGATTTTAGTGGTGACATCTTCAGAGTAAAGTTCTAACTTGTATTATTGGTTTCACATTTGATAGAGGAGTTCTTTTAGGCGCTCATTTTGAACGCGCCGCGTAGAGGTGTACCTCCCGGTACACTTTTCTTTACTAATTGACTTCTTAACAGTTCTAAACACAGGAAGAGTTTGTGGTAAAGATTTCCTGGCACTTCTGGTATTCCTCCTCAAATCGACTTCTTTGAACATTTCATCCTGGAACGAGGTTTTATACTGATACGTGTATGGTTTGTCTTTTCCTACCTGGATATAAACCATTTCAGAAATATGTGCGTTTTCTCTCAGGGTGTTTTTCTTCCTCAGAACAATCATGTTGCTTTTTTTGCTTGAAAAACAAAAGAAAAATTCGAAATCTGCCAAACGCATTGATTATTTTTCCACTTTCTTCTACTAAGTTAATCCAATCATTACTAAGTGAAGATGTTTTGTGTCTCGATCCTTTTCTTCTTCCTTTCAATAATATATGTTAGGCCCCTTTAAACAACAATCATCAATCATCATCATCAACCTTTCAATAATGCTGTGTACAGTATCCACTTCCATGTGGGTGTGCCCACGCAACAAATACTTGTGGTTAATAAACAATTTTTTCCATTTCGAAATAAGCCAACAGTACATGATAACCATTTGATAATTTCTGTTCTGACCTGAGCATTTATCTGACCAGACAGTTAGAATGTGTGTTTCATCAGTTAGATGATTATTTGCCCATTTCAAGAAACATGAAGCCATCTCATATCCTCCACGGCCTCCACAGGTTTCATCATACATCATGCAATAGGACTGTCTTAGTGTGGAAGCATGTAGAGTATAGTTTAGTGTCCATAACTTCCTGAGGTAGTAGGACTCTGAATTTGTTAGATATGGTGTCGGTAAACATTTTTGTAGGTGCACCATTGCAACTTTCTCGTTTTTGCCGCAGGTTTCCTTGTCATTTTCGTTCATCTTGTAGCGGGGTGTGGCTTCTTCCAAGGGCTCTTTCTTCCTTTCCATAGTTTCAAATATCTCATGTTGTGTGGACGATTGTTGGTTTATCTGGATATTATATTCATCGCACTTGTCACACGTATCATTATCTGGCAACTTAAAATTGACGTTATACTCTTCATTGAATATTTTTCGAAACAACCATTATTTTGCTGCTATTTTTCTTTCCTTGGTACTGTAACAGTAAATACAGTACTCTGACGAGCATGAGTTAGACGCAGGGCATGTACCGTTTCTGACTGAAGTGCTTACAGAGGAAGAGGGGTGTCTTTAACAAAGTTCAAATATATCACCTTCATACAGCAAATATGCAGGAAATTGTTCTTTCCTCATCCAGGCTGGTGATGTACTCGAAATCCGGCTGTTCTCTTCGTACTGGCATCAGTCTCCTCTCAGCACCAAGGAACCACGATTTCTCCCACGATGGAAATTCTAGAAATTCTAGAATATCCATACGACGTCCAGAAGATCGGGATAACGTGGTAATGTGAGCATTGAGATTTGGTGCACAGAGAATGACTTATGACTGAACACATTAGCACCCTGGACACGGAAAGAACACCCTGCGGTTGGGGGACACACATGCAGAATACACCCGCGGTATCCCCTGCAGTTACATTGCCCCCGTTGCCTTTCAAGGTTCCAGCAAGTGATATTCGCTCTCAGCTGAGACATCTGGTTATGTCTCATTGGGAGATGGAGTGGCAGGCCATCCCACTTCCCAATAAGCTGAGAGCGATAAAAGGAACAACGAAGGTATGGAGGACTTCCCTTCGGGCTTCGAAGAGGGAAGCCGTGGTATTATGTCGCCTTCGGATCGGCCACGGTATCTTGACGCACTCCCATCTACTGAAAGGAGAACCCCCTCCGGTGTGTACCTGCGGCGACCATCTTACCGTGGTACACATCCTTACGGAGTGCGTGGAGCTGATCGATCTGCGCCGTAGTATTAACCTTCCGAGTACTATCTCCCTTATCTTGCGCGATGACGAGCAGTCAGCAGACCTCGTCATCCGCTTTATGAGGGATAGCGGTCTGTTTTATCGTGTGTGATGATGTCCTTTGTCCTCGTGTTGTTTATGTCAGTTGCGCTTTTATCTCATTGACTCCATTTTAGTTTGTGTAGCGCATTTTAATGTGTTATTTGAACGTCTAACGTAAATTATGTGTTAATATCTGTATTACTGTGCAATGCCTTATTCCTTCGATTTCCTGTACTTTCTCTTATTTTAATAGAACATAAGGCATTGCGTATTAGATCCACTGACTGTTTTAATCTCACCCTCATTTTTCTTCATCACCATTCTTTTTTTAACTCTAGTCAGTGGATACTTTTTAAAATTTTAACTTCATGTCTCATGTCATTCATTTCGTTGAATTAGGGGCGATGACCTTCGATGTTAGGCCCCTTAAAACAACAAGCATCATCATCATAACCGTAGTGCACATCCTTACGGAGTGGGTGGACCTGGCCGATCTTCGCCGTCGTCTAAAACTCCCGAGTTCTATTTCCCTCATCCTATGAGATGACGACCAGTCAGCAGACCTCGTCATCCGTTTTATGAGTGATAGTGGCCTCTTTTTTTTATATCGTGTGTATAGTTGTACCTTGCATTAGTGTAATTTTTTTAACTGCTTTTATCCCTTTGACTCTATTTTAGTGCGTGTTTGCGTATTTGAATGTGTTATTTTAATGTTTAACTAGAATGATATATATATATCTATGTACTTCAAGGCAATGCCTTATTCCGTTATAATGAATATTTTCCACAGTTGTTTATAAAATAAGGTATTGCGAATTAGATCTACAGTTTATTTTAATCTCATAATCATTTTTAATCCTCATTTATGTTAAATTCTTTTCAGTGGATATATTTTAACATTTTTTTTGCTAGGGGCTTTACGTCGCACTGACACAGATACGTCTTATGGCGACGATGGGATAGGAAAGGCTTAGGAGTTGGAAGGAAGCGGCCGTGGCCTTAATTAAGGTACAGCCTGGTGTGAAAATCGGAAACCACGGAAAACCATTTTCAGTGCAGCCGATAGTGGGATTCGAACCTACTATCTCCCGGATACAAGCTCACAGCCGCGCGCCTCTACGCGCACGGCCAACTCGCCCGGTATTTTAATATTTTAATTATCATGCCTCTTCGTTACATGTTGTATCATTATGGGCCGATGACCTAATTGTTAAGCCCCTTTAAACATGAAGCAGCATCATCGAATTACTGTACTGTGATAAAGATATATACTATAATCTTCCAGTGGCATCCAGATCAGTTATAGAGCCATTGAAGGTTGTTATTAGAAGAGATAAACGAAAAATACACGCCCACGAGCCTACTAAGCAGGCGTAGCAAGGGGGAGGGGATACTCCCACGTGGCGCGTCCCAGGTGGCGGATAGGGAGGTCCTAACCGGCTTGCCGGCGGACTTCAAGAAAATAAAATACCTCTCGCGGACCATACACACACACACACACACACACACACACACCCTTTGTGGTTGGGGGACGCAGACGAAGAATACACCCACGATATCCCGTGCCGGTCGTAAGAGGCGACTGAAAGGGCGACAAAGGGATGATTGTCTTGCAACCATGAAACTGCTTGTGATTAGTACCACCACGCGGAGAACATCATGGGTCGCTTTTCCTTGCGCGTAGTACCACTATATTATGTACCCCGCGAACCTGCTACGCAGGCGTAGCAGCGGGAGAGGTGATACTCCCACGCGGCGCGTCCCAGGTGGCGGATAGGGAGGTCCTAACCGGTTTGCCGGCGGACTTGAGGGAAATAAAATACCCCTCGCGGACCACACACACACACACCCTTTGTGGTTGGGGGACGCAGACGAATAATACACCCACTATATCCCCTGCTTGTCGTAAGAGGCGTCTAAAAGGGGCGACCAAAGGGGTGATTGTATTAGAACCATGAAACTACTTGTGGTTAGTACCACCACGCGGAGAACACCAAGGGTTGCTTTTACTTGTGCGTAGTACCACTACATTGGGTACGAAATTGGTTTGTGATTAGTAGCACACAGGAGCACCGTGCGGTCGGCTTTTGCAGTACCTGTGATTAGTACCACCATATGAGCAGGACCATGGGATGATAGCTACCTTGGTTCTGCCTTGCGTATGACTAGTACCCACTATATGAGGAACACCACGGGATAGGGAGAGGTCCCTGTGGTTATTACTCTTATGTGATGAACACGATAGGTTTGCGTTGCCTGTAAATGGCGCCGCAAAGTGAGAAAAACATAGGTCTGTATTCTGTGTCGAATTTCATAAGCTCTGAGTAGTACAAAAGTGTGTGGAATACCGCAAGTCTCTGCTACTTTTGATTAGTACCGCAACAGAACAAATACCATGGTTCTACTTTGCTAGCGATCAGTACCGTTATGAGGGGCCGATAACTTCGATTTAGGACGCCCTGTTGACTGCACGCATAATCGATTGTGTTACGCTATAGCAGTAGTCCCTTGGTCAGTAATACACTGACTGACAGAGCAAATGCAACACCAAGAAGGAGTGGTTCGAAAGGGATGAAAGTTGGGGAAAAAACAGAGACGGCACGGACGAATAATTGATGTTGATTTCAAACCGATATGCAGGTTACACAATGCGCACGGCATCGACTCAGTAGGATGTAGGACCACCGTGAGCGGCGATGCACGCAGAAACACGTCGAGGTACAGAGTCAATAAGAGTGTGGATGGTGTCCTGAGGGATGGTTCTCCATTCTCTCCACGAACCTGCTACGCCTGCGTAGCAGGGGGAGAGGTGATACTCCCACGTGGCGCGTCCCAGGTGGCGGATAGGGGGGTCCTAACCGGCTTGCCGGCGGACTTGAGGGAAATAAAATACCTCTCGCGGACCAAACACACTACCCCCCTGCGGGTGGGGGACGCACATGTAGAATACACCCGCGGTATCCCCTGCCTCACGTAAGAGGCGACTAAAAGGGGCGACCAAGGGCTGACTGAATTAGAACCATGAAACTAATTTTGAATCGTACCATCACGCGGGGAACACCATAGGTGTCCTGTACTTGCGAGTAGTACCACTAAATTCGGTACGAAATAGGTTTGTGATTAGTAGAAGTAAAAGCCTGGCCTGGTGGATTCCAGTACCCGTGCGTCGTACCCATGTGTGCAACACCGCGGGTCTGGGCGTAGCCTGTGAGTTGTACCACTACATGGGCAGCAGCGTGGGTCTGCGTTGCCTGTGATTAGTACCCACTATGTGAGGAACAGCACGGGAATACCGGCGCCCGTGTTTAGTACACCTAGGTGGGGAACCTTCTCGGTTTGCGTTGACTCTGAGTTTGGCCATTGTGTGAGACACACCTTAGGTCTGCGTTACTTGTACGTATTGCAATACTTGTGAGTAGTACCATCTTTTGTGGAACACCGTGAGTCTTCGCTACTTCTGATTAATACCCCAACATGAAACATACCATGGTTCTATTTTACTCGCGACATGTACCATTCTGTGGGGCCTTAGACGTGGATTTTGCACCCCTTTAGACATCAAGCATCATTGTGCTTTATGAGTGGTCCCTTGGTCAGTAATCAATTATGTATGATTTTTGTTTGAGTCTGATCCACTGTATTTTGTCTGTTTGTTTCTTCTTTTTCTGTTTTTTTGTGGGGTTCATGTCCATCCATTCATTCTTAATGTCATTTTTTTTTTGGTCAGTGGATGAATTTGACATTTTTGTTCTTTCATTTCGTACCATTATGGGCCGATGACCTCGATGTTAGGCCCCTTAAAACAACAAGCATCATCATCATCATCTCCATTCTCTGTCAACCATTTGCCACAGTTGTTCGTCCGTACGAGGCTGGGGCAGAGTTTGCAAACGGCGTCCAGTGAGATCCCACACGTGGTCGATTGGTGAGAGATCCGGAGAGTACGCTGGCCACGGAAGCATCTGTACACCTCGTAGAGCCTGTTGGGAGATGCGAGCAGTGTGTGGGCGGGCATTATCCTGCTGAAACAGAGCCTTGGGCAGCCCGTGAAGGTACGGGAGTGCCACCGGCCGCAGCACATGCTGCACGTAGCGGTGGGCATTTAACGTGCCTTGAATACGCACTAGAGGTGACGTGGAATCAAGCGCAATAGCGCCCCAAACCATGATGCCGCGTTGTCTAGCGGTAGGGCGCTCCACAGTTACTGCCGTATTTGACCTTTCTCCACGCCGACGCCACACTCGTCTGCGGTGACTATCACTGACAGAACAGAAGCGTGACTCATCGGAGAACACGACGTTCCGCCATTCCCTCATCCAAGTCGCTCTAGCCCGGCACCATGCCAGGCGTGCACGTCTATGCTGTGGAGTCAATGGTAGTCTTCTGAGCGGACGCCGGGAGTGCAGGCCTCCTTCAACCAATCGACGGGAAATTGTTCTGGTCGATATTGGAACAGCCAGGGTGTCTTGCACATGCTGAAGAATGGCTGTTGACTTGGCTTGCGGGGCTGCCACCGCTTGGCGGCGGATGCGCCGATCCTCGCGTGCTGACGTCACTCGGGCTGCGCCTGGACCCCTCGCACGTGCCACATGTCCCTGCGCCAACCATCTTCGCCACAGGCGCTGCACCGTGGACACATCCCTATGGGTATCGGCTGCGATTTGACGAAGCGACCAACCTGCCCTTCTCAGCCCGATCACCATACCCCTCGTAAAGTCGTCTGTCTGCGGAAATGCCTCCGTCGACGGCGGCCTGGCATTCTTAGCTATACACGTGTCCTGTGGCACACGACAACACGTTCTACAATGACTGTCGGCTGAGAAATCACGGTACGAAGTGGGCTATTCGCCAACGCCGTGTCCCATTTATCGTTCGCTACGTGTGCAGCACAGCGGCGCATTTCACATCATGAGCATACCTCAGTGACGTCAGTCTACCCTGCAATTGGCATAAAGTTCTGACCACTCCTTCTTGGTGTTGCATTTGCTCTGTCAGTCAGTGTACTATTTCGTCACGTCAGTTTATGTGAATGCGAGACCTTGCGGGTCGCATCCACTGATTGTTTTAAATTCATGTCCATCCATTCATTCTTCGTTCTCACGCTTTTAATTCTGGTCAGTGGATAATTTTAGACTTTAATATGTAATTGTATTTCGTCTCATTTCGTACCATGAGGGGCCGATGACCTAGATGTTAGGCCCCTTTAAACAACAATCATCAATCAATCAATATTATGTACCGAATAGGTTTGTGATCAGTAGCACACAGAAGCACCGTGCGGTCGGGTTTTGCGGAACCTGTGATTAGTACGACCGTATGAGCAGGACCATGGGATGATAGCTACCATGGTTCTGCCTTTCCTATGATTAGTACCCACTATATGAGGAACACCACGGGATGGGGGAAGGTCTCTGTGGTTAGTACTCTTATGTGCTGAACACCATAGGGTTACGTTGCCCGTAAATGGCGCCGCAATGTGAGAAACACCATGGGTCTGTAGTATATGTCGATTTTCATAACCTGTGAGTAGTACCATAATGTGTGGAATACCGCGAGTCTCTGCTACTTTTCATTAGTACCGCAGCATGACAGATACCATGGTTCTACATTCCTAGCGATAAGTACCGTTATGAGGGGCCGATAACTTGGATTTTGGACCCCCTTTAGACTGCAAGCATCATCGATTCAATGTTATGCTATAGCAGCAGTCCCTTGGGCAGTAATCATATTGTTTTACGTCAGAATCTGTGAATGTAAGGGATTGCGGGTCGCATCCACTGATAGTTTTAACTTCATCTCCATCCATTCATTCTTCGTCCTCACGTTTTGAATTCTGGTTAGTGGAGAATTTTGGTCTTTTAATTTGTCAATCCATTTCATGTCATTTCGTACCATTAGGGGCCGATGACCTCGATGTTAGACCCCTTTAAACAGCAAGCATCATCATCATCAAAATTACACGGAAATATACGTCCAGCCGTTATACGTCCAGTTATACTTCCAAATGTGACTGTCAGCCGAGATAACTCGGCTCATTTGAATAAGAAATTAGATGGATACAGAATGAGGACGGAAAGTCATAAGCTCAGAGCCTCGTGGTTATCGGATACTTATATTGAGAAAGTATCATTTAATGTATAGGCGAAAACCAGTAAATGAAGTTTACATTCCACCAGCAGAATAAAGCAAGTCTTATATGTGACATTCAGGTCCAGCAATAATATGCGGCGGAGGTCATGGTTTGAACGATGCAAATTCAGTGATTAAGAAGGCGCTGATGAGAAAATCGATTGTATACATCATGATGATATGAGTGAATAGTGAAGTGTGTTTATTTGCATAACTTCCTAATTAGAAGAGTGACATAATCATAGAACACATTCCTCAAATATCAAAAACAGATGGAAAGGAAATTATAAACTAACGATCTTGTCGGAAATTTCGGATACTCGAACCAAGGACAATCCCTCTAAAGCTGTTAGCAAGAGTGAAAAATTGACGGGGTTTAAGGATGGGGACTAAAAAAATCATTCCAGGAGGTGAGAACAGAAGTAGTGAGAAGAATGTTGTTATAGAGAGCTAATAAAGGCTGTTTAGCACGTGGGGGAAGGATGCGGAGCATGTCATATGATATGCAATCAGGGCCTGGAGACGAACTCTTTGCCTTACACAAGGTGGCCTCAAGTTCAGGGAGTTTTATGGATTTAAGTAATACAGAAAAGCGAGAAGGGAAAGGAGACATGGGAATATTAACATCGGGCACAAAAAAATCGGGAGTAAGCGAATTGAGGAAAGTAGATAATATCTGTGGAGGGGTGACAGAGGGTGGAATGTATTGAAAAGCTCGGGTAAGTGAGCGAATTGCACTCCATAAGTGAAAAGATGAAATGTGAGCGTTTGAGGAGGAAATGAAGGATCGCCATGCGGCACGGCGCATAGAAAGAAAAACTCGTATAGAATAAGCAATATGTTGTTTAAGACGGAAATAATGATGGGAGGCTAATGTTTTCCGATCTATCCGAAATAAGCGGCGTCGTTTGAGCACGAGATTATGGCACTCGGAATCCCACCAACGCAAACAGGAATAGGGGCGTGTACCGTGAGGGGAAACAAGTTTATACGGATGGTAAATATCAAGATAATCCTGTATAATTTGAAATAAAGTAGAAAATGGCGAAATATTATCTGAAAGAAGTTCAAGACGATGTGTGACATAAGAGATGGATACTCGATCAAAATTACGGAGGGAGCGAACATTACTGACACAGGTAGGAGTAGAAGGAGAGCGAGGAAACAGACCAAGGCCATACGTAAGAATAATAGGGAAATGTTCGCTGGAATGTGTATCAGAGAGGCGATGCCATAATGATAAATCGACGGCACTTGGAGGGGAGCCGGGAGGGGTGAGGCGAACCATCATTTAAAATGAGTCATGCGATTGAGAAGCAGCGAGGAAATAAGAACACGGGGAAATATCAATACTACTTCCCCATACAGAATGATGAATATTGAAGTCATCTAATAGGAAAAGCTCATCATTAGAAGAAAATTCCTGTAAAAATCGATGCCATTGAATATGAGAAATATAAAGATCTGGAGAGCAGTAAATGTTAATAATGGAAAGGCGATTTTACGAGATACCGATTGCAAAGGTATGTAGTATACAATATGAGATATGAAGACGTTGATGTGATAAACTATGGTAAATAAATAATAAATAAAGCGACACCATCACAACATTCGAAATTAAAGCCTTTTAAATAAAACTCAGAGAAAGGGGAAAACCAAGTCTCATGTAATGCTTTGATGAAAGGGGTAGTTTATGTTGACAAGAGTTGTAATTCATATCGTTTATGAATAATACTCCTAGCATTTCACTGCGGGATTCGTAACATCTAAGAGAGAACACAGTATGAACACAATCACGGAGTTGATAAAGCGTATTTGTAACATGTGGCTGATTCCTAATAATTGAATAAGTTGAATGAGTAGTTGTTGAATACCATTGTGGAGATGAGCCTTTTGGCGTAGCGCAGGGGAATTAGATGATTGAGAAGGAACAGGAGTGGGACACTGAGAATTTCGGGCCGTAGACGGAATAGGGGAAAGGGAGGATGAAGATGATGCGGATGGAAAGACCGAGGTATGTGTAGACACTGGAATGGTTCTAATAAGATTGAGATACCAGGACTTATCAAACCCAGTTGGAGGAATAGGAGGGGACTTTTTCATAACCACCTGTGTAAATTTACGTTTCCCACGAACCTGCTACGCAGGCGTAGCAGGCGGAGAGGTGATACTCCCACGTGGCGCTTCCCAGGTGGCGAATAGAGGAGTCCTCACCGTCTTGCCGGCGGACTTGAGGGAAATAAAATACCTCTCGCGGACCAAACACACCCCCCCTGTGAGTGGGGGAGGCAGACGAATAATACACCCACGGTATCCCCTGCCTGTCGTGCGAGCCGACTAAAAGGGGCGACCAAGTGTTGATAGTATAAGAACCATGAAACTACTTGTGATTAGTACCACCACGCGGAGAACACCAAGGGTTGCTTTTACTTGTGCGTAGTACCACTACATTGGGTACGAAATTGGTTTGTGATTAGTAGCACACAGGAGCACCGTGCGGTCGGCTTTTGCAGTACCTGTGATTAGTACCACCATATGAGCAGGACCGTGGGATGATAGCTACCATGATTCTGCCTTGCCTATGATTATTACCCACTATATGAGGAACAAAACGGGATAGGGAGAGGTCCCTCTGGTTAGTATTCTGATGTGATGAACACCATAGGTTTGCGTTGCCTGTAAATGGCGCCGCAAACTGAGAAAAACATAGGTCTGTATTATATGTCGAATTTCATAAGCTCTGAGTAGTACAATAATATGTGGCATACCGCAAGTCTCTGCTACTTTTGATTAGTACCGCAACAGAACAAATACCATGGTTCTACTTTGCTAGCGATCAGTACCGTTATGAGGGACCGATCACTTCGATCTAGGACGCCCTGTTGACTGCACGCATAATCGATTGTGTTATGCTATAGCAGTAGTCCCTTGGTCAGTAAGACTATTTTGTCACGATAGTTTATGTGAATGTGAGACCTTGCGGGTCGCATCCACTGATTGATTTAAATTCATGTCCATCCATTCATTCTTCGTTCTCACGGTTTTGAGTTCTGGTCAGTGGAGAATTTTAGTCTTTTAATATATTATTCCATTTCGTCACATTTCGTACCATTAGGGGCCGATGACCTTCGATGTTAGGCCCCTTAAAACAACAAGCATCATCATCATCATCATCAAATTTACGTTTCGTGGGGGATTTCAACTGGGAAAGATGAGCGATTAGAAGGGAAATGATGGGAATTTTTAGACAGATCAAATTGTGCCGACGGTATTCTAGCAGATGCTTCAGAAAAGGACAGATTTTCTGTACACATAAGTTTTTTTGATAGCAGTTTGTTGTTGATGTGCGGGACAGTTTCATGAACCAGTATAGTGTTCCTGTTGACAGTGAACACATAGGCGAATGTTTTCCTGACACTCAGATGCAACGAACAATGACCACATCGGGGTGACTGGGCCTGACAGTTTTTGATCGTATGACCATATCGCTGGCATTTGGAGCATATTATCGGAGAGAATATGATAGGGTGAACTTCCTTATGTACTTGAAACAACGACATATGTTGTGGGAGATTCTGAGAGCGGAAAACAATCTTAACTGGTTCAGTAGGAACATATGACACTCCACCGAGTTCCAGAACCTTAGGGTTAATTCTCTGTACCGATTTGACCCGAACAGGGGATTTGAGATATTTAAGGATGTCAGAATCAGAAACGTTATTTCCCACCACGCATATAATTCCAACGCAGAAGATATTTGAGCTGGGAATATACGCATTGAGAGAAGAATTTCAAGCACCCAATGGTGTAAAAAGGAATTAGCTTGAATCGCAGAAATAAATTCTATCTGTAATCTATTTCGTCCTTTGGACGTCATACCTTTCACAAAAATATTATTATCATAGAACAATCGCCCAAGCGCCATTGGATGTAATCCACCAATATTTTTAGACCTAGTCGATTCTACAAAGGCAATGAATGGACCAACATGAGCTTGTTGATAAATCTCGAATTCCACAGAAGGTGGCGGAGTGTCATTAGACTGTTGAGGTGTCAATGGCGGCTGTAACGAATTCATATTGGAATTGAGATTAATCAGATCAGTTTGCATAGACAGAGCTTCCTCATGATGGACATTTCTATTAGAAGAGGGATCCGGTGTCTCATCTCCTCCACTATCGGTATCCATCGTCGAAGCTTATACGGGCACTCACTCACACAAATCTCACATAACACTTATCACTGAAACCAAACGCCAGACTCCAACCATGTTAAAAGTCTTATTTATACCCTGCATCAATCTGGGGTTGTTCTCACCTTTGTTTGGGTCCCTAGTCATATTGGTACCTATGGGAATGAACAAGCTGATTTGTTCGCTAAGCGAGCCGCTCGTGCAGGGAATTCCCAACTTCAACCTGCCTTTCCTCTGCTCGATTTTTACTCTCTTCTTAAAAATTCTGCCTATCGTCAGTGGCGAGAGGATTGGAATCATTCTACCTCTTCTATAGGTCGCTTTTACTACAATATCCAGCATTTTATTTCTCCCCATCCTTGGTATCTGAGGGGTAATTATTCCCGCCGTCATATTACAAACATTATTCGTCTTCGCCTTAATCATGCCTTAACTCCTCTGTATAAACATCTATTTCACCTCTCCACACATTCCACCTGATGCAAATCATTTATTATTTCAATGCCCTGTGTTTGATTCTCTTCGTCTGGCTTTTCTTTCTCATCTTGGCAGTCTCCATAAACCTCTCCCCACCAACGTCTGATATGCTTACTGATGCGTCTCCTGCCATAATACACGTTATCGATCAATATCTGGATGATGCTCATATTGCTTTGTAAACTTCAGTATTTTTCATCCTGGCAAGGTTACATACTCCTGCTTCCACTGTGTTCGATTCTGCGCACTTCCTCTGTCTCTTCCACGAACCTGCTACGAAGGCGTAGCAGGGGGAGAGGTGGTACTCCAACGTGGCGCGTCCCTGGTGGCGGATAGGGGGGTCCTAACCGGCTTGCCGGCGGACTTGAGGGAAATAAAATAACTCTCGCGGACCAAACACACTACCTCCTGCGGGTGGGGGACGCACATGTAGAATACACCCGCGGTACACCCTGCCTGTCGTATGAGTCGACAAAAAGGGGTGACCTAGGCGCGGACATGGATTGCGGTTTGGTATACTGTGTTGGACCTCCGGTGGATGGGAGGGGTCGAGTACATTCACAGGTAATCCCTGCCTGTCGTAGAAGGCGACTTAAAGGGTCATGTGGCCATGGTCCCCTCTTTATTTTTTTTTTATTTTTCCGAGGGTCAGATGTAGACCATTTCAAAATTTTGATGTGCGTGCTGCCCGGAGATGGGCCTCTTACGTGTGCGATTACGCCCAAAAGCCCGCAACGGTCCACCCAGGACCATTGCGTGATGGGAGCGCCATGTACCTTGGCAATAGTATCCTACTGACAACACAGTTCCCCTCACAGCGGAATGCCAGAAGGACATATTATTACTTTTTTTAATTTTTTCTCTATATTTTGTGCTCTGTACACGCTATGGGGTACATGCTATTGCGGGTGACTGGAGGAAGGGAGTCTTAGTGCTCATTGCCTCAGTCATCCCGTATTAGGCATCGTCCAACATCGGACCCCGGGCAGTACCTGCTATGACCAGGTAGGTATTTCCTTGGCTGCTTGGTTCGGCTACAGAGACCCGTGATCGGAGTGGGTGGCATTCGGGGAGGATGCTATCCGGCATGGCTTCCAAACGAAGTCGGCTCTCTCAAGGTGGTCGCCCACCTAAGTCTTTAACTTTTGCTTCCCTGAGAGGTTGAACTCCCTGGGAACATGCGCAGCGTGAAGGAATGGGATCCAGCTTCCCTAGGTTTCTGGTCGCTACCAGAACCGATGGGCACGATTTTAAGCTTGTGAAGTCGATCCTGTTTAGTAGGCACATCGAAGGCGTCTATGGCGAACTGGAGGAACTTAAGAAAATGCGCAACGGTAGTTTGCTTCTAAAGACTCGTACAGCACTGCAAGCTGATCAGTTGCTTAAGTGCGAGCACTTTGGCGAAATCCCCGTCAAAGTGGAGGAGCATAAGTCCTTGAACCTGGTTCGCGGTGTCATCCTTCACCGCGACCTTATTTTGAACACTGACGACGAGTTGATGGAAGACATGAAGAACCGTGGCGTGACACACGTCCGGCGCATTACGCGCAAGGTCAACGGTGAAGACGTTGCCACTGGTGCCTTCATTGTCTCTTTCAAGTTGTCAGTGTTACCAGAGAAAGTCAAGGTAACAACTTATCGTTGCGATGTGAGGCCGTACATCCCGCCTCCTAGGCGATGCTATCAATGTCAGCGATTCGGACATATGGTATCTCGCTGTTCGAATCAGGCTGTATGTGGTACATGTGGACGAGTAGCTCACGGCGCGGAGGAGTGCACAACTCCATACAAGTGCACTAACTGCTCCGGTTTTCATTCTCCTCGGGATCGGAATTGTCCGACATACCTGAGTGAGAAGAAGATCCAGGAGATCAAGACCCTGGATGGTCTTTCCTACCAGGAAGCGCGCCGTAAGTTTCATTCTACGAATACACCTGCCCGTACACTCGACTATAGCTTGATAGCTCAGAGTCTTCCACGTTCGTCATTCACAACCTCGACACCTGTCCAGACCGCTGCGACTAAGGGGAATGTTGCTGCTCCCAGCAACGTCGCAAATAGTCAAAGCTCGAAGGGGGGACCAGTCCACCTTCGACCAACCAGAAGTCTGTGCCGGCTGGCAGTTCCCAGCCGGCACAGCAAGGGGGAAGACTAAGTCTCCCCCCCCCTAGGAGGTCGACGAAAGCCGTGCCCCAGCCGGCGGAGGCGGCATCGTCGACCAGGGCTGGGAAACCATCTCCCAGCCCGTCTAAACTCGAAAAAAGAAGGGGAAGAAGAGCGCCCGTCCTGAGCGCTCTCGGACTTCCCCTGCGAAGGAGAAGTCATGCCCCCCATCTGGGGGATATGAGTCTGCGCCAGGAGGCACCCCTGCTCCCTATCCTGCGCGCTCTCCTCGTAGGGGACCCCCTCGCGCCCGAAAAGCGTCGAAGTTCTGGGCGGCACCCCTGCCATCTTTCGATGACGGGATGGATGTCGCGCTGTCCTCTACATCTACGGATGTAGAACTAGATAGTGTTTAGGCTTACGAGCATTTTGTCGCTCATAACCTAACACTCCTTTTATAGTCCATACTATTGCAGTGTTACAGTGGAATTGTAACGGTTATGACAGGCATCTTGCTGAGTTACGTCAGCTTATTAGTGAGTACGCAGCGAGTATAGTCTGTATTCAGGAGACCAATTTCAGACCTGGTCATCATACGGTCTTGAGGCATTTCAAACTATACTCGACAGAACGATACTATGCTCACCGGGCTTCCGGAGGCGTTGGCATTTTTGTACGTTCTGATAGCTACAGCGAAGAGGTTCCATTAAGAACCCCTCTTGAGGCTGTAGCTGTTCGCGTCTCGCTGCCTGTCATAGCAACAGTGTGTAATGTTTTTCTTCCACCAGGCCAGCATCTGATCATCAATGATGTCGCTGATCTTATAGATCAGCTTCCACCACCCTTCCTCTTATTGGGCGATTTTAACGCCCATCAACCGTATGGGGCTCTGAGACACCTTGCCCCCGAGGAAGAGAGCTGGAAACACTTCTAACAGATCTGGATTTATGTATTTTGAACACGGGGGAACCAACTCACTTTAGTGTACGTTACGGCACTTACTCTCGCATAGGACCTGCTGGCCGGGTGTTCGGATGCCTGCATCAGAATTATGTTTGTGTGGCTCCCCAGCCACATGGGCATAGAGGGAAACGAGTTAGCGGATCAGGCTGCGAAGGAGGCAGTCACAATGCCTCCGTTGCCTTTCAAGGTTCCAGCAAGTGATATTCGCTCTCAGCTGAGACATCTGGTTATGTCTCATTGGGAGATGAAGTGGCAGGCCATCCCACTTCCCAATAAGCTGAGAGCGATAAAAGGAACAACGAAGGTATGGAGGACTTCCCTTCGGGCTTCGCGGAGGGAAGCTGTGGTATCATGTCGCCTTCGGATCGGCCACGGTATATTGACGCACTCCCATCTACTGAAAGGAGAACCCCCTCCGGTGTGTACCTGCGGCGACCATCTTACCGTGGTACACATCCTTACGGAGTGCGTGGACCTGGTCGATCTGCGCCGTAGTATTAACCTTCCGAGTACTATCTCCCTTATCTTGCGCGATGACGAGCAGTTAGCAGACCTCGTCATCCGCTTTATGAGGGATAGCGGTCTGTTTTATCGTGTGTGATGATGTCCTTTGTCCTAATGTTGTTTATGTCAGTTGCGCTTTTATCTCATTGACTTCATTTTAGTTTGTATTGCGCATTTTAATGTGTTTTTTGAACGTTTAAGGTACATTATGTGTTAATATCTGTATTACTGGGCAATGCCTTATTCCTTCGATTTCCTGTACTTTCTCTTATTTTAATAGAACATACGGCATTGCGTATTAGATCCACTGACTGTTTTAATCTCACCCTCATTTTTCTTCATCACCATTCTTTTTTAACTCTAGTCAGTGGATACTTTTTAAAACTTTAACTTCATATCTCATGTCATTCATTTCGTTCCATTAGGGGCCGATGACCTTCGATGTTAGGTCCGTTAAAACAACAAGCATCATCATCATCATCCTGGATTTGCACACTGGGCCGAAAGGAGACACGGACCCTTCGATTTATCGGAGGCTCTACTTGTCCGTTGTTGGCCGCTATCGAGGTTCAGTCGTCGTTTACACGGATGGTTCAAGGACAGATACGGAGGTGGGCTGGCGTTCGTTGTCGGAAATGATCGGTTTCTTTTTGCTCTCCCGCAAACCTGTAGTATGTGCACAGCAGGGCTTTATGCTATGTGTGATGCTCTGCGATACGCACTGTACAATGAACGCCTACACTTTCTCGTGTGTACTGACTCCTTGAGCACGCTCCAGTGTATTGATACCTGTTTCCCTCGGCACCCTCTGGTGCAGCGGATCCAGGACCTGCTGGTCGGGTGTTCGGATGCCGGAAGCAGAATTACGTTTGTGCTGCTCCCCAGCCACATGGGCATAGAGGGAAACGTGTTAGCAGATCAGGCTGCCAAGGAGGCAGTTACACTGCCCCCGTTGCCTTTCGAGGTTCCAGCAAGCGATATTCGCTCTCAGCTGAGACAGCTGGTCATGTTTCATTGGGAGATGGAGTGGCAGGCCATCCCACTTCCCAATAAGCTGAGAGTGATAAAAGGAACAACGAAGGTATGGAGGACTTCCCTTCGGGCTTCGCGGAGGGTACTTGTTCAAGAATTATAGAGCTTATCCTGTTGTACAGAAGTCTTTCCAGTAGCTTATACACTACTGGGTAGTGCAATAGGTCTGTAACTTTGAGGTAAGTCATTTGGTTTGCTTGGTTTCAATATGGCGATAACCTTTGTTCTTTTAAGTGCAGGAGGTATGTTCCCTGTTTGCACTATCACTATCGGACGCAACTGAAGCATCTTCAAAAGACCTCCCAGCAGAGATCAGGCATTGAACGATTTTAATCCACAGAAACATGCCTTGAAAACGTATTTTCTATTAATATTCCTGCATAGAAATTCGACATGTATATAAAGCCTTTGCCTGCAGACAACTTCACCATTTTTGCAACATCCTCGCGTATCTCTAACAGCGGAACCTGAGTAAAGCAAAAGGTGGCTAAACTTGATCAACAGCTGTTCACTGTCCCTTAACGTCAGGAAGGCCTCTCGTGCAAAACGGTCATAAAATAGACCAAGACAAAAATAATAAACACCGCACTCGAAGTGAAAAAACAAGTGTACGAGGAATAAATAAAAGCGAAACATAAATTAACTGACCGATACGACATCCTTTTAGCCCCTCACTCGCTCTAACACATACACACAAACATTCAGGCATTGTCGATATCGGGCAACAATAGGGTCAATAACCTCTATTCAAAACAGATCGCAAAACATCCGTCAGCCTGTGCCGGCTGATTGGTGGCGGCGCTGGCGTCCCCCGCGGCTGCCATGCTCCTATTTCGCTTTCGCTTTCGTTGTCCTTCTTCTTCCTAACAGGTGGCTGCGCTGGCTCGTCAACCGGCAACGCGGCTGGCCGGCCAGTTTCGCGAAGGCTCTCAAATCTCCGCGAATAGTCCTGCCACTGCTCCTCGGTGATAGGCTCATGCACCTCCGGTTCTGGGGAACGCATGCGCGCACGCACCGTGGCAACGTCAGTAACTGCGGGGATTTTCACCTCCGGAATAAGCACAGCAAACTTCGGCAATTTCCGCTTTACCGGATGCCAGTTTTCCATACTGCCTGCATTGGCAATGGCGGCGTCGACAGCTTTAAGTTCAGAGACCTGGACTCCCAAGTCTGCGGCCATAACACTGAACATCAGGTCAGTATCAGTCGTTGACTGGGGCCACGTATTATTGCGATTGTCTATCTCCTGGACAAACCACGGAAGATCTGCAACGCAAGCTCGCGGCACGTTGGCCAAGTCCCATTCCTGTCCAGCGCCCCAACACCTTATCACCGTTTGACAGTAAGTGGAAATTAACGGTGTAAAACGATCCGTCACCAAATATCCAACAGCTTTCCACACCATAGCTAATTTTGGCGGTACTTCTTGCGGATTAGTAACGCTTGTATGGATCTTAGGCAGCGTTCGCTTCGGATCTTGCATGGAAGTTAACGTGGTCCAAGGATCACAGAACAAACGACCCAGAAACCGGACCGGCTGACCCCTCTCAGCATAGTCAAGCTTCATGGTAAGGCCTAAGTCCTTGGCCACAGAAAGCAACAATTCAGCGTCCACATTGGCGACCACGGAATCATCACCACATACCAGGGCTGCCATGCGTATAGATTGCTCGGGTGAAAACCCAGCTTTCCGATACGCAGCGAAAGGGACAAATGCACACATAATGGTATTGCCATCAGTAGTTAAAGGCGAACCACTCAGCCTACTAGTACCCGGATCATAACGGTAGTCATGGGACGTGACCCCTTTGGCGCGCATATCATTATCCAATAACTGGCGCAACTCCGCGTCTGGCCCATACCACCGCAAGTAGGCTGCGTGCTCCAAGTGGATCCGCATCCACCCTGAGACAGATCCGTCCAACTTGGAGAAGTCTGTGAGCATCACCCTCTCAGCACAATCACACACCCTTTGCAACCGTTCAGCTATCTCGACAGGTGTTAATCCTGGCACATACCAGTACATTTTCGACAGCACTTGAGTCTTAAAAGGGTATGTAAATTTTGACAACCTCAGCACATGGTCTGTGGGACATGTAGATATGTTGCTGGGTTCTTTTATGCTGCCATAAGCTTCCTTCTTCTGGAATGAGCGAACAAACATTTTGGCAAATCCAAGCCACTGCCGGCTGTTCTCAGAGCGCACCCGCTGAAGCAGCTTATCCTGTTTTTCCATGACCTGAGCGACAGTCCACGGAACACCCTTGCCAACTTCATCTTCTGCCACCATCTGCTCCAAGAACTCCCGAGCATATAGATTGTAGATGCCTGGAGGCACTGTGTTGTTGCGCACTTTATCAACTCTCCCTTCTATGCATGCGACATCATTATTGTATGACGACACTGGGAACACCGCTTCAGGAGCAATGGGTGGCCCCACGGACCTTGCATACAACTTCCCAGTCTCCATAATAAGCGGCTTGAGCGTCTGGTAATGGGACGCCATCCCACACGCCGTCACAACTGGTGCCGTAGTAGGCACATTGACCTTAGATATACAGTCATAAAGAATCGCCGCCTTTATATGGGGATCATCGAATTTGTGCTTCACCAACATGCGCTCAATGTCTGAAATGTTGCGCGCGTTCCCACTCGTGTCATGCCTGATCTTAATAGCATCAAACAACTCCCTCGCCAGCGTCACAGCATAAGTACTAGCATCTCTTGAAACGCTAATATACTGAGTACCGGCCGAGTCTTGTGATGTAATCACACTCCAGCCCGACTCCTGCAGCACCTGCACACGCCGCAATGGATTGCGGGGTACCAGCCACGAAAGCGGTTTGGGCACGAAACATCTTGGAGTCAGATGCACAACGCGCCGTTCAGGGTCATTAGTCATTTTCTGATCCACCGAATAAACCCAAACCCCGGTCCACTTATCCACGGTTATAAAATCATGGTTATAGTCCCAGAGCTCGTGCGCATAGGTGGCGCCACCGTTCACTCTATACCGCACGTAATTGCCCTTGAAGCTGTAAGACCCATCAAAGGTTTTTCCTCCAGTCCGCGTGGGCACAAACGTGTACAGCAGGACTGGATGGCCTAGTCCCAACCAATAGTTCATATCGACATAATAATCCACATCGACCATCCGTATAATGTCAGTGGGGCGCATGCTTTCATTCCGCGCCTCAAGACAGTAGTCGCGTGGCTGATAATACAACCTCTGTCCCCTAGAACGATCACGGTCAGAATATGACACAGTGTAGAATGTGGCTCCAGTAGAGCAAGCATAATTCTCCATGGCAAACACAACTCCGTTCCGTATGCTAGCTGCTTTAGGGTGAGAATGCCCAGGAATCTCACGTGAAGGGTAATAGAAAAACCTAGTGTTAAACAGATGCCTGCGTGTGTAGTGGATGCGCATTGAAAAATGCGACACAACGCAATCACTCACCCATTTACACGAGTTCTTCAATCCCCTTTGGTGTTCATACACATAGTAAGCAACAGCTACAGAACAGCCACCAAGAAGCTGGCCATAAGTTAGTTCCCACACACGACGTAGAAACGTGCACACCCCAAATATGTTATAAGCAGGTCGATATGGACGACAGTTTATCAGTATGTACCTCTACAAATTCACAAAACCTAAAAACTGTTGTTTACGTGGTTTGAATGAAATGGTATGACTTACAGTTACATCAGTTTTACTGTTCGATAGAGGACAAAATATCAGTTTTTAAAGTGTTCGTATCTCAAAATTCAACTTTTGGGAGTTACGACAGTCTTGTTCTGAGGGTGCGATATAATTTATAGTCAGGGACCAGATTTCGATAAAATTGGTCAAAGATCTCATATTCTGGTGCCTTAACGCTTAAACGATTGAATAGGGTTAGAATGCCTGTGGCGTAATCGTCGATACCTTCTCCCATTCCCTGAGTCCTACTAAAAATTTCCTGTTTCAAACAATAATCCATGTCTGATAAACCAAATCGCTGCATAATGCGGACGGCGAAATCATCCCACGACCGAATATTGGCTTTCGTCAATGTAAACCATCTCAACGCCGGCCCTTCTAACATTCCGGGAATGACGGGTACGAATAGATCGAGGGGTAGCGAGCTGCACTCCGCGATATCTTCCATCCGCTCTAACAATTCAATCACGCTAGAACTATTGCCTTCCCCCGAAAAATTTAATTTCCATTTACGGACTAAATCAAATACAGGATTAATATTAGCATTAGCGTTCGGATAACAAGCAGGTCTGGAAATAGGAGAAACGTGCTCCTCACGGTTCAGGTCAAGGGCACGATTACGACACTCCATAACTTTTCCACGATCAGGGCACCTAGCACTTATTTATTTAGCGTTTGGCTGTACATATCAATATTAGTCAGAAAAAAAAACATTTTTACATTATTTACAGTTTGACTTTCAAGTTGTTAATAAAGTCTATTACAGCTGGACCTGCTTCCACAAAGTCACTGAAGTTGCTACTGTAGGAATACGTCGGGCAGTCATTCACTATGTGCCGTATGGTCTGTCTGGGAGCACCACAACTGCATTTTGGCGAAGGTATATGTCCCCACTTGTAGAGAAGATCTGCACATCTGCCATGGTTTGTTCTTATCCTGTTCAGTGTTGACCATGTTTTCCGGGGTAGGTGAAAGCCACTTGGTGGTGTTGTGATGTCTTGCAGCTGACATGGAATGCTTTTTATTAATTCATCCTTCCAGGTTTGTAAGAGGTTGAAATTATTGTTCACCAGGTGTCTCGCTGTCCGGATGGAGGGATTCCGCGAACGTAAACGCCTGGCTTCAGCAGCAATGATGTCCTGGTGTATTGGTAGCTGGTCGTTTGCATTTATCTTCTTATACTCCCGGAGTAAGGCGTGTTTTCGTTTAAGTTCCGCTGGTGGAATGTGACTCAGTGCTGGTAACCAGAATGTAGGTGTTGATTTTACTGTGCCAGATACAATTCTCATTGCCTGATTCAATTGGGCATCGACAAGTTTGGTATAGCTGCTATTGAGCCACACTGGAGAACAGTACTCAGCTGTTGAGTAGACCAGACTGAGGGCGGTGGTGCGTAAAGTGTCAGCTGACGAACCCCATGTAGTGCCACACAGTTTCTGAAGTATGTTGTTTCTAGACTTCAGTTTTTCAGCAGTTTTCTTCAAGTGTTTCTTGAAGGAGAGGGTTCTATCTAATGTGATTCCCAGATAGTTTGCTTCATTGGTGTGGGTCAAGCGATTTTTACCCAGGTACACTTCTAGTTCACGATTAGCTAGCTTATTGCATAAGTGGGAACATGTCACTGTAGTTTTGTTTGGATTTGGCTTCAGCCTCCATTTTCGGAAGTATTCTTCAAGAGTGCATAAATCAGTAGTTAGGGTATGTTCTGTGTTTTCGATCTGTCTATCCTGAATAGCAACTGCCCAGTCATCTGCATAACCAAACTTTCTTGATATGGTTGCAGGCATGTCAGAGATATAGAGGCTGAAGAGAAGTGGGGCCAAGACAGAGCCTTGAGACAGCCCACTGTCAAGTTTCTTCTTATTACTGATGGTGTTTCCCAAAATTACTTGGAATCTCCGATTCGTTAACATGTTATCCACAAGTCTGGCTACTTTTCTACAAGGTATTGTGCGTAGGAGTTTATAGATGATGCCATGACTCCAGACAGTGTCGTAAGCACATGTCAGGTCAATGAATGCAACTGATGTCTTAAGTCTTTTCTGGAATCCGGCTTCAATGTGGGTGGTCAGTGATAGTACTTGATCGACACAGCTGCGATTTGGTCGAAATCCAGCTTGTTCCATAGGTACTTGTTCAAGAATTATAGAGCTTATCCTGTTGTACAGAAGTCTTTCCAGTAGCTTATACACTGTACTGGGTAGTGCAATAGGTCTGTAACTTTGAGGTAAGTCATTTGGTTTGCTTGCTTTCAATATGGCGATAACCTTTGTTCTTTTAAATGCAGGAGGTATGTTCCCTGTTTGCACTATCACTATCGGACGCAACTGAAGCATCTTCAAAAGACCTCCCAGCAGAGATCAGGCATTGAACGATTTTAATCCACAGAAACATGCCTTGAAAACGTATTTTCTATTAATATTCCTGCATAGAAATTCGACATGTATATAAAGCCTTTGCCTGCAGACTACTTCACCATTTTTTCAACATCCTCGCGTATCTCTAACAGCGGAACCTGAGTAAAGCAAAAGGTGGCTAAACTTGATCAACAGCTGTTCACTGTCCCTTAACGTCAGGAAGGCCTCTCGTGCAAAACGGTCATAAAATAGACCAAGACAAAAATAATAAACACCGCACTCGAAGTGAAAAAACAAGTGTAAGAGGAATAAATAAAAGCGAAACATAAATTAACTGACCGATACGACATCCTTTTAGCCCCTCGCTCGCTCTAACACATACACACAAACATTCAGGCATTGTCGATATCGGGCAACAATAGGGTCAATAACCTCTATTCAAAACAGATCGCAAAACATCAGTCAGCCTGTGCCGGCTGATTGGTGGCGGCGCTGGCGTCCCCCGCGGCCGCCATGCTCCTATTTCGCTTTCGCTTTCGTTGGTCCTTCTTCTTCCTAGCAGGTGGCTGCGCTGGCTCGTCAACCGGAAACGCGGCTGGCCGGCCAGTTTCGCGAAGGCTCTCAAATCTCCGCGAATAGTCCTGCCACTGCTCCTCGGTGATAGGCTCATGCACCTCCGGTTCTGGGGAACGCATGCGCGCACGCACCGTGGCAACGTCAGTAACTGCGGGGATTTTCACCTCCGGAATAAGCACAGCAAACTTCGGCAATTTCCGCTTTACCGGATGCCAGTTTTCCATACTGCCTACATTGGCAATGGCGTCGTCGGCAGCTTTAAGTTCAGAGACCTGGACTCCCAAGTCTGCGGCCATAACACTGAACATCAGGTCAGTATCAGCCGTTGACTGGGGCCACGTATTATTGCGATTGTCAATCTCCTGGACAAACCACGGAAGATCTGCAACGCAAGCTCGCGGCACGTTGGCCAAGTCCCATTCCTGTCCAGCGCCCCAACACCTTATCACCGTTTGACAGTAAGTGGAAATTAACGGTGTAAAACGATCCGTCACCAAATATCCAACAGCTTTCCACACCATAGCTAATTTTGGCGGTACTTCTTGCGGATTAGTAACGCTTGTATGGATCTTAGGCAGCGTTCGCTTCGGATCTTGCATGGAAGTTAACGTGGTCCAAGGATCACAGAACAAACGACCCAGAAACCGGACCGGCTGACCCCTCTCAGCATAGTCAAGCTTCATGGTGAGGCCTAAGTCCTTGGCCACAGAAAGCAACAACTCAGCGTCCACATTGGCGACCACGGAATCATCACCACATACCAGGGCTGCCATGCGTATAGATTGCTCGGGTGAAAACCCAGCTTTCCGATACGCAGCGAAAGGGACAAATGCACACATAATGGTATTGCCATCAGTAGTTAAAGGCGAACCACTCAGCCTACTAGTACCCGGATCATAACGGTAGTCATGGGACGTGACCGCTTTGGCGCGCATATCATTATCCAATAACTGGCGAAACTCCGCGTCTGGCCCATACCACCGCAAGTAGGCTGCGTGCTCCAAGTGGATCCGCATCCACCCTGAGACAGATCCGTCCAACTTGGAGAAGTCTGTGAGCATCACCCTCTCAGCACAATCACACACCCTTTGCAACCGTTCAGCTATCTCGACAGGTGTTAATCCTCGCACATACCAGTACATTTTCGACAGCACTTGAGTCTTAAAAGGGTATGTAAATTTTGACAACCTCAGCACATGGTCTGTGGGACATGTAGATATGTTGCTGGGTTCTTTTATGCTGCCATAAGCTTCCTTCTTCTGGAATGAGCGAACAAACATTTTGGCAAATCCAAGCCACTGCCGGCTGTTCTCAGAGCGCACCCGCTGAAGCGGCTTATCCTGTTTTTCCATGACCTGAGCGACAGTCCACGGAACACCCTTGCCAACTTCATCTTCTGCCACCATCTGCTCCAAGAACTCCCGAGCATATAGATTGTAGATGCCTGGAGGCACTGTGTTGTTGCGCACTTTATCAACTCTCCCTTCTATGCATGCGACATCATTATTGTATGACGACACTGGGAACACCGCTTCAGGAGCAATGGGTGGCCCCACGGACCTTGCATACAACTTCCCAGTCTCCATAATAAGCGGCTTGAGCGTCTGGTAATGGGACGCCATCCCACACGCCGTCACAACTGGTGCCGTAGTAGGCACATTGACCTTAGATATACAGTCATAAAGAATCGCCGCCTTTATATGGGGATCATCGAATTTGTGCTTCACCAACATGCGCTCAATGTCTGAAATGTTGCGCGCGTTCCCACTCGTGTCATGCCTTATCTTAATAGCATCAAACAACTCCCTCGCCAGCGTCACAGCATAAGTACTAGCATCTCTTGAAACGCTAATATACTGAGTACCGGCCGAGTCTTGTGATGTAATCACACTCCAGCCCGACTCCTGCAGCACCTGCACACGCCGCAATGGATTGCGGGGTACCAGCCACGAAAGCGGTTTGGGCACGAAACATCTTGGAGTCAGATGCACAACGCGCCGTTCAGGGTCATTAGTCATTTTCTGATCCACCGAATAAACCCAAACCCCGGTCCACTTATCCACGGTTATAAAATCATGGTTATAGTCCCAGAGCTCGTGCTCATAGGTGGCGCCACCGTTCACTCTATACCGCACGTAATTGCCCTTGAAGCTGTAAGACCCATCAAAGGTTTTTCCTCCAGTCCGCGTGGGCACAAACGTGTACAGCAGGACTGGATGGCCTAGTCCCAACCAATAGTTCATATCGACATAATAATCCACATCGACCATCCGTATAATGTCAGTGGGGCGCATGCTTTCATTCCGCGCCTCAAGACAGTAGTCACGTGGCTGATAATACAACCTCTGTCCCCTAGAACGATCACGGTCAGAATATGACACAGTGTAGAATGTGGCTCCAGTAGAGCAAGCATAATTCTCCATGGCAAACACAACTCCGTTCCGTATGCTAGCTGCTTTAGGGTGAGAATGCCCAGGAATCTCACGTGAAGGGTAATAGAAAAACCTAGTGTTAAACAGATGCCTGCGTGTGTAGTGGATGCGCATTGAAAAATGCGACACAACGCAATCACTCACCCATTTACACGAGTTCTTCAATCCCCTTTGGTGTTCATACACATAGTAAGCAACAGCTACAGAACAGCCACCAAGAACCTGGCCATAAGTTAGTTCCCACACACGACGTAGAAACGTGCACACCGCAAATATGTTATAAGCAGGTCGATATGGACGACAGTTTATCAGTATGTACCTCTACAAATTCACAAAACCTAAAAACTGTTGTTTACGTGGTTTGAATGAAATGGTATGACTTACAGTTACATCAGTTTTACTGTTCGATAGAGGACAAAATATCAGTTTTTAAAGTGTTCGTATCTCAAACTTCAACTTTTGGGAGTTACGACAGTCTTGTTCTGAGGGTGCGATATAATTTATAGTCAGGGACCAGATTTCGATAAAATTGGTCAAAGATCTCATATTCTGGTGCCTTAACGCTTAAACGATTGAATAGGGTTAGAATGCCTGTGGCGTAATCGTCGATACCTTCTCCCATTCCCTGAGTCCTACTAAAAATTTCCTGTTTCAAACAATAATCCATGTCTGATAAACCAAATCGCTGCATAATGCGGACGGCGAAATCATCCCACGACCGAATATTGGCTTTCGTCAATGTAAACCATCTCAACGCCGGCCCTTCTAACATTCCGGGAATGACGGGTACGAATAGATCGAGGGGTAGCGAGCTGCACTCCGCGATATCTTCCATCCGCTCTAACAATTCAATCACGCTAGAACTATTGCCTTCCCCCGAAAAATTTAATTTCCATTTACGGACTAAATCAAATACAGGATTAATATTAGCATTAGCGTTCGGATAACAAGCAGGTCTGGAAATAGGAGAAACGTGCTCCTCACGGTTCAGGTCAAGGGCACGATTACGACACTCCATAACCTTTCCACGATCAGGGCACCTAGCACTTATTTATTTAGCGTTTGGCTGTACATATCAATATTAGTCAGAAAAAAAAAACATTTTTACATTATTTACAGTTTGACTTTCAAGTTGTTAATAAAGTCTATTACAGCTGGACCTGCTTCCACAAAGTCACTGAAGTTGCTACTGTAGGAATACGTCGGGCAGTCATTCACTATGTGCCGTATGGTCTGTCTGGGAGCACCACAACTGCATTTTGGCGAAGGTATATGTCCCCACTTGTAGAGAAGATCTGCACATCTGCCATGGTTTGTTCTTATCCTGTTCAGTGTTGACCATGTTTTCCGGGGTAGGTGAAAGCCACTTGGTGGTGTTGTGATGTCTTGCAGCTGACATGGAATGCTTTTTATTAATTCATCCTTCCAGGTTTGTAAGAGGTTGAAATTATTGTTCACCAGGTGTCTCGCTGTCCGGATGGAGGGATTCCGCGAACGTAAACGCCTGGCTTCAGCAGCAATGATGTCCTGGTGTATTGGTAGCTGGTCGTTTGCATTTATCTTCTTATACTCCCGGAGTAAGGCGTGTTTTCGTTTAAGTTCCGCTGGTGGAATGTGACTCAGTGCTGGTAACCAGAATGTAGGTGTTGATTTTACTGTGCCAGATACAATTCTCATTGCCTGATTCAATTGGGCATCGACAAGTTTGGTATAGCTGCTATTGAGCCACACTGGAGAACAGTACTCAGCTGTTGAGTAGACCAGACTGAGGGCGGTGGTGCGTAAAGTGTCAGCTGACGAACCCCATGTAGTGCCACACAGTTTCTGAAGTATGTTGTTTCTAGACTTCAGTTTTTCAGCAGTTTTCTTCAAGTGTTTCTTGAAGGAGAGGGTTCTATCTAATGTGATTCCCAGATAGTTTGCTTCATTGGTGTGGGTCAAGCGATTTTTACCCAGGTACACTTCTAGTTCACGATTAGCTAGCTTATTGCATAAGTGGGAACATGTCACTGTAGTTTTGTTTGGATTTGGCTTCAGCCTCCATTTTCGGAAGTATTCTTCAAGAGTGCATAAATCAGTAGTTAGGGTATGTTCTGTGTTTTCGATCTGTCTATCCTGAATAGCAACTGCCCAGTCATCTGCATAACCAAACTTTCTTGATATGGTTGCAGGCATGTCAGAGATATAGAGGCTGAAGAGAAGTGGGGCCAAGACAGAGCCTTGAGACAGCCCACTGTCAAGTTTCTTCTTATTACTGATGGTGTTTCCCAAAATTACTTGGAATCTCCGATTCGTTAACATGTTATCCACAAGTCTGGCTACTTTTCTACAAGGTATTGTGCGTAGGAGTTTATAGATGATGCCATGACTCCAGACAGTGTCGTAAGCACATGTCAGGTCAATGAATGCAACTGGTGTCTTAAGTCTTTTCTGGAATCCGGCTTCAATGTGGGTGGTCAGTGATAGTACTTGATCGACACAGCTGCGATTTGGTCGAAATCCAGCTTGTTCCATAGGTACTTGTTCAAGAATTATAGAGCTTATCCTGTTGTACAGAAGTCTTTCCAGTAGCTTATACACTGTACTGGGTAGTGCAATAGGTCTGTAACTTTGAGGTAAGTCATTTGGTTTGCTTGCTTTCAATATGGCGATAACCTTTGTTCTTTTAAGTGCAGGAGGTATGTTCCCTGTTTGCACTATCACTATCGGACGCAACTGAAGCATCTTCAAAAGACCTCCCAGCAGAGATCAGGCATTGAACGATTTTAATCCACAGAAACATGCCTTGAAAACGTATTTTCTATTAATATTCCTGCATAGAAATTCGACATGTATATAAAGCCTTTGCCTGCAGACTACTTCACCATTTTTTCAACATCCTCGCGTATCTCTAACAGCGGAACCTGAGTAAAGCAAAAGGTGGCTAAACTTGATCAACAGCTGTTCACTGTCCCTTAACGTCAGGAAGGCCTCTCGTGCAAAACGGTCATAAAATAGACCAAGACAAAAATAATAAACACCGCACTCGAAGTGAAAAAACAAGTGTAAGAGGAATAAATAAAAGCGAAACATAAATTAACTGACCGATACATCCTTTTAGCCCCTCGCTCGCTCTAACACATACACACAAACATTCAGGCATTGTCGATATCGGGCAACAATAGGGTCAATAACCTCTATTCAAAACAGATCGCAAAACATCAGTCAGCCTGTGCCGGCTGATTGGTGGCGGCGCTGGCGTCCCCCGCGGCCGCCATGCTCCTATTTCGCTTTCGCTTTCGTTGGTCCTTCTTCTTCCTAACAGGCGGCTGCGCTGGCTCGTCAACCGGCAACGCGGCTGGCCGGCCAGTTTCGCGAAGGCTCTCAAATCTCCGCGAATAGTCCTGCCACTGCTCCTCGGTGATAGGCTCATGCACCTCCGGTTCTGGGGAACGCATGCGCGCACGCACCGTGGCAACGTCAGTAACTGCGGGGATTTTCACCTCCGGAATAAGCACAGCAAACTTCGGCAATTTCCGCTTTACCGGATCCCAGTTTTCCATACTGCCTGCATTGGCAATGGCGTCGTCGGCAGCTTTAAGTTCAGAGACCTGGACTCCCAAGTCTGCGGCCATAACACTGAACATCAGGTCAGTATCAGCCGTTGACTGGGGCCACGTATTATTGCGATTGTCAATCTCCTGGACAAACCACGGAAGATCTGCAACGCAAGCTCGCGGCACGTTGGCCAAGTCCCATTCCTGTCCAGCGCCCCAACACCTTATCACCGTTTGACAGTAAGTGGAAATTAACGGTGTAAAACGATCCGTCACCAAATATCCAACAGCTTTCCACACCATAGCTAATTTTGGCGGTACTTCTTGCGGATTAGTAACGCTTGTATGGATCTTAGGCAGCGTTCGCTTCGGATCTTGCATGGAAGTTAACGTGGTCCAAGGATCACAGAACAAACGACCCAGAAACCGGACCGGCTGACCCCTCTCAGCATAGTCAAGCTTCATGGTGAGGCCTAAGTCCTTGGCCACAGAAAGCAACAATTCAGCGTCCACATTGGCGACCACGGAATCATCACCACATACCAGGGCTGCCATGCGTATAGATTGCTCGGGTGAAAACCCAGCTTTCCGATACGCAGCGAAAGGGACAAATGCACACATAATGGTATTGCCATCAGTAGTTAAAGGCGAACCACTCAGCCTACTAGTACCCGGATCATAACGGTAGTCATGGGACGTGACCCCTTTGGCGCGCATATCATTATCCAATAACTGGCGCAACTCCGCGTCTGGCCCATACCACCGCAAGTAGGCTGCGTGCTCCAAGTGGATCCGCATCCACCCTGAGACAGATCCGTCCAACTTGGAGAAGTCTGTGAGCATCACCCTCTCAGCACAATCACACACCCTTTGCAACCGTTCAGCTATCTCGACAGGTGTTAATCCTCGCACATACCAGTACATTTTCGACAGCACTTGAGTCTTAAAAGGGTATGTAAATTTTGACAACCTCAGCACATGGTCTGTGGGACATGTAGATATGTTGCTGGGTTCTTTTATGCTGCCATAAGCTTCCTTCTTCTGGAATGAGCGAACAAACATTTTGGCAAATCCAAGCCACTGCCGGCTGTTCTCAGAGCGCACCCGCTGAAGCGGCTTATCCTGTTTTTCCATGACCTGAGCGACAGTCCACGGAACACCCTTGCCAACTTCATCTTCTGCCACCATCTGCTCCAAGAACTCCCGAGCATATAGATTGTAGATGCCTGGAGGCACTGTGTTGTTGCGCACTTTATCAACTCTCCCTTCTATGCATGCGACATCATTATTGTATGACGACACTGGGAACACCGCTTCAGGAGCAATGGGTGGCCCCACGGACCTTGCATACAACTTCCCAGTCTCCATAATAAGCGGCTTGAGCGTCTGGTAATGGGACGCCATCCCACACGCCGTCACAACTGGTGCCGTAGTAGGCACATTGACCTTAGATATACAGTCATAAAGAATCGCCGCCTTTATATGGGGATCATCGAATTTGTGCTTCACCAACATGCGCTCAATGTCTGAAATGTTGCGCGCGTTCCCACTCGTGTCATGCCTGATCTTAATAGCATCAAACAACTCCCTCGCCAGCGTCACAGCATAAGTACTAGCATCTCTTGAAACGCTAATATACTGAGTACCGGCCGAGTCTTGTGATGTAATCACACTCCAGCCCGACTCCTGCAGCACCTGCACACGCCGCAATGGATTGCGGGGTACCAGCCACGAAAGCGGTTTGGGCACGAAACATCTTGGAGTCAGATGCACAACGCGCCGTTCAGGGTCATTAGTCATTTTCTGATCCACCGAATAAACCCAAACCCCGGTCCACTTATCCACGGTTATAAAATCATGGTTATAGTCCCAGAGCTCGTGCTCATAGGTGGCGCCACCGTTCACTCTATACCGCACGTAATTGCCCTTGAAGCTGTAAGACCCATCAAAGGTTTTTCCTCCAGTCCGCGTGGGCACAAACGTGTACAGCAGGACTGGATGGCCTAGTCCCAACCAATAGTTCATATCGACATAATAATCCACATCGACCATCCGTATAATGTCAGTGGGGCGCATGCTTTCATTCCGCGCCTCAAGACAGTAGTCACGTGGCTGATAATACAACCTCTGTCCCCTAGAACGATCACGGTCAGAATATGACACAGTGTAGAATGTGGCTCCAGTAGAGCAAGCATAATTCTCCATGGCAAACACAACTCCGTTCCGTATGCTAGCTGCTTTAGGGTGAGAATGCCCAGGAATCTCACGTGAAGGGTAATAGAAAAACCTAGTGTTAAACAGATGCCTGCGTGTGTAGTGGATGCGCATTGAAAAATGCGACACAACGCAATCACTCACCCATTTACACGAGTTCTTCAATCCCCTTTGGTGTTCATACACATAGTAAGCAACAGCTACAGAACAGCCACCAAGAACCTGGCCATAAGTTAGTTCCCACACACGACGTAGAAACGTGCACACCGCAAATATGTTATAAGCAGGTCGATATGGACGACAGTTTATCAGTATGTACCTCTACAAATTCACAAAACCTAAAAACTGTTGTTTACGTGGTTTGAATGAAATGGTATGACTTACAGTTACATCAGTTTTACTGTTCGATAGAGGACAAAATATCAGTTTTTAAAGTGTTCGTATCTCAAACTTCAACTTTTGGGAGTTACGACAGTCTTGTTCTGAGGGTGCGATATAATTTATAGTCAGGGACCAGATTTCGATAAAATTGGTCAAAGATCTCATATTCTGGTGCCTTAACGCTTAAACGATTGAATAGGGTTAGAATGCCTGTGGCGTAATCGTCGATACCTTCTCCCATTCCCTGAGTCCTACTAAAAATTTCCTGTTTCAAACAATAATCCATGTCTGATAAACCAAATCGCTGCATAATGCGGACGGCGAAATCATCCCACGACCGAATATTGGCTTTCGTCAATGTAAACCATCTCAACGCCGGCCCTTCTAACATTCCGGGAATGACGGGTACGAATAGATCGAGGGGTAGCGAGCTGCACTCCGCGATATCTTCCATCCGCTCTAACAATTCAATCACGCTAGAACTATTGCCTTCCCCCGAAAAATTTAATTTCCATTTACGGACTAAATCAAATACAGGATTAATATTAGCATTAGCGTTCGGATAACAAGCAGGTCTGGAAATAGGAGAAACGTGCTCCTCACGGTTCAGGTCAAGGGCACGATTACGACACTCCATAACCTTTCCACGATCAGGGCACCTAGCACTTATTTATTTAGCGTTTGGCTGTACATATCAATATTAGTCAGAAAAAAAAAACATTTTTACATTATTTACAGTTTGACTTTCAAGTTGTTAATAAAGTCTATTACAGCTGGACCTGCTTCCACAAAGTCACTGAAGTTGCTACTGTAGGAATACGTCGGGCAGTCATTCACTATGTGCCGTATGGTCTGTCTGGGAGCACCACAACTGCATTTTGGGGAAGGTATATGTCCCCACTTGTAGAGAAGATCTGCACATCTGCCATGGTTTGTTCTTATCCTGTTCAGTGTTGACCATGTTTTCCGGGGTAGGTGAAAGCCACTTGGTGGTGTTGTGATGTCTTGCAGCTGACATGGAATGCTTTTTATTAATTCATCCTTCCAGGTTTGTAAGAGGTTGAAATTATTGTTCACCAGGTGTCTCGCTGTCCGGATGGAGGGATTCCGCGAACGTAAACGCCTGGCTTCAGCAGCAATGATGTCCTGGTGTATTGGTAGCTGGTCGTTTGCATTTATCTTCTTATACTCCCGGAGTAAGGCGTGTTTTCGTTTAAGTTCCGCTGGTGGAATGTGACTCAGTGCTGGTAACCAGAATGTAGGTGTTGATTTTACTGTGCCAGATACAATTCTCATTGCCTGATTCAATTGGGCATCGACAAGTTTGGTATAGCTGCTATTGAGCCACACTGGAGAACAGTACTCAGCTGTTGAGTAGACCAGACTGAGGGCGGTGGTGCGTAAAGTGTCAGCTGACGAACCCCATGTAGTGCCACACAGTTTCTGAAGTATGTTGTTTCTAGACTTCAGTTTTTCAGCAGTTTTCTTCAAGTGTTTCTTGAAGGAGAGGGTTCTATCTAATGTGATTCCCAGATAGTTTGCTTCATTGGTGTGGGTCAAGCGATTTTTACCCAGGTACACTTCTAGTTCACGATTAGCTAGCTTATTGCATAAGTGGGAACATGTCACTGTAGTTTTGTTTGGATTTGGCTTCAGCCTCCATTTTCGGAAGTATTCTTCAAGAGTGCATAAATCAGTAGTTAGGGTATGTTCTGTGTTTTCGATCTGTCTATCCTGAATAGCAACTGCCCAGTCATCTGCATAACCAAACTTTCTTGATATGGTTGCAGGCATGTCAGAGATATAGAGGCTGAAGAGAAGTGGGGCCAAGACAGAGCCTTGAGACAGCCCACTGTCAAGTTTCTTCTTATTACTGATGGTGTTTCCCAAAATTACTTGGAATCTCCGATTCGTTAACATGTTATCCACAAGTCTGGCTACTTTTCTACAAGGTATTGTGCGTAGGAGTTTATAGATGATGCCATGACTCCAGACAGTGTCGTAAGCACATGTCAGGTCAATGAATGCAACTGATGTCTTAAGTCTTTTCTGGAATCCGGCTTCAATGTGGGTGGTCAGTGATAGTACTTGATCGACACAGCTGCGATTTGGTCGAAATCCAGCTTGTTCCATAGGTACTTGTTCAAGAATTATAGAGCTTATCCTGTTGTACAGAAGTCTTTCCAGTAGCTTATACACTGTACTGGGTAGTGCAATAGGTCTGTAACTTTGAGGTAAGTCATTTGGTTTGCTTGGTTTCAATATGGCGATAACCTTTGTTCTTTTAAGTGCAGGAGGTATGTTCCCTGTTTGCACTATCACTATCGGACGCAACTGAAGCATCTTCAAAAGACCTCCCAGCAGAGATCAGGCATTGAACGATTTTAATCCACAGAAACATGCCTTGAAAACGTATTTTCTATTAATATTCCTGCATAGAAATTCGACATGTATATAAAGCCTTTGCCTGCAGACTACTTCACCATTTTTTCAACATCCTCGCGTATCTCTAACAGCGGAACCTGAGTAAAGCAAAAGGTGGCTAAACTTGATCAACAGCTGTTCACTGTCCCTTAACGTCAGGAAGGCCTCTCGTGCAAAACGGTCATAAAATAGACCAAGACAAAAATAATAAACACCGCACTCGAAGTGAAAAAACAAGTGTAAGAGGAATAAATAAAAGCGAAACATAAATTAACTGACCGATACATCCTTTTAGCCCCTCGCTCGCTCTAACACATACACACAAACATTCAGGCATTGTCGATATCGGGCAACAATAGGGTCAATAACCTCTATTCAAAACAGATCGCAAAACATCAGTCAGCCTGTGCCGGCTGATTGGTGGCGGCGCTGGCGTCCCCCGCGGCCGCCATGCTCCTATTTCGCTTTCGCTTTCGTTGGTCCTTCTTCTTCCTAACAGGCGGCTGCGCTGGCTCGTCAACCGGCAACGCGGCTGGCCGGCCAGTTTCGCGAAGGCTCTCAAATCTCCGCGAATAGTCCTGCCACTGCTCCTCGGTGATAGGCTCATGCACCTCCGGTTCTGGGGAACGCATGCGCGCACGCACCGTGGCAACGTCAGTAACTGCGGGGATTTTCACCTCCGGAATAAGCACAGCAAACTTCGGCAATTTCCGCTTTACCGGATCCCAGTTTTCCATACTGCCTGCATTGGCAATGGCGTCGTCGGCAGCTTTAAGTTCAGAGACCTGGACTCCCAAGTCTGTGGCCATAACACTGAACATCAGGTCAGTATCAGCCGTTGACTGGGGCCACGTATTATTGCGATTGTCAATCTCCTGGACAAACCACGGAAGATCTGCAACGCAAGCTCGCGGCACGTTGGCCAAGTCCCATTCCTGTCCAGCGCCCCAACACCTTATCACCGTTTGACAGTAAGTGGAAATTAACGGTGTAAAACGATCCGTCACCAAATATCCAACAGCTTTCCACACCATAGCTAATTTTGGCGGTACTTCTTGCGGATTAGTAACGCTTGTATGGATCTTAGGCAGCGTTCGCTTCGGATCTTGCATGGAAGTTAACGTGGTCCAAGGATCACAGAACAAACGACCCAGAAACCGGACCGGCTGACCCCTCTCAGCATAGTCAAGCTTCATGGTGAGGCCTAAGTCCTTGGCCACAGAAAGCAACAACTCAGCGTCCACATTGGCGACCACGGAATCATCACCACATACCAGGGCTGCCATGCGTATAGATTGCTCGGGTGAAAACCCAGCTTTCCGATACGCAGCGAAAGGGACAAATGCACACATAATGGTATTGCCATCAGTAGTTAAAGGCGAACCACTCAGCCTACTAGTACCCGGATCATAACGGTAGTCATGGGACGTGACCGCTTTGGCGCGCATATCATTATCCAATAACTGGCGAAACTCCGCGTCTGGCCCATACCACCGCAAGTAGGCTGCGTGCTCCAAGTGGATCCGCATCCACCCTGAGACAGATCCGTCCAACTTGGAGAAGTCTGTGAGCATCACCCTCTCAGCACAATCACACACCCTTTGCAACCGTTCAGCTATCTCGACAGGTGTTAATCCTCGCACATACCAGTACATTTTCGACAGCACTTGAGTCTTAAAAGGGTATGTAAATTTTGACAACCTCAGCACATGGTCTGTGGGACATGTAGATATGTTGCTGGGTTCTTTTATGCTGCCATAAGCTTCCTTCTTCTGGAATGAGCGAACAAACATTTTGGCAAATCCAAGCCACTGCCGGCTGTTCTCAGAGCGCACCCGCTGAAGCGGCTTATCCTGTTTTTCCATGACCTGAGCGACAGTCCACGGAACACCCTTGCCAACTTCATCTTCTGCCACCATCTGCTCCAAGAACTCCCGAGCATATAGATTGTAGATGCCTGGAGGCACTGTGTTGTTGCGCACTTTATCAACTCTCCCTTCTATGCATGCGACATCATTATTGTATGACGACACTGGGAACACCGCTTCAGGAGCAATGGGTGGCCCCACGGACCTTGCATACAACTTCCCAGTCTCCATAATAAGCGGCTTGAGCGTCTGGTAATGGGACGCCATCCCACACGCCGTCACAACTGGTGCCGTAGTAGGCACATTGACCTTAGATATACAGTCATAAAGAATCGCCGCCTTTATATGGGGATCATCGAATTTGTGCTTCACCAACATGCGCTCAATGTCTGAAATGTTGCGCGCGTTCCCACTCGTGTCATGCCTGATCTTAATAGCATCAAACAACTCCCTCGCCAGCGTCACAGCATAAGTACTAGCATCTCTTGAAACGCTAATATACTGAGTACCGGCCGAGTCTTGTGATGTAATCACACTCCAGCCCGACTCCTGCAGCACCTGCACACGCCGCAATGGATTGCGGGGTACCAGCCACGAAAGCGGTTTGGGCACGAAACATCTTGGAGTCAGATGCACAACGCGCCGTTCAGGGTCATTAGTCATTTTCTGATCCACCGAATAAACCCAAACCCCGGTCCACTTATCCACGGTTATAAAATCATGGTTATAGTCCCAGAGCTCGTGCTCATAGGTGGCGCCACCGTTCACTCTATACCGCACGTAATTGCCCTTGAAGCTGTAAGACCCATCAAAGGTTTTTCCTCCAGCTCGCGTGGGCACAAACGTGTACAGCAGGACTGGATGGCCTAGTCCCAACCAATAGTTCATATCGACATAATAATCCACATCGACCATCCGTATAATGTCAGTGGGGCGCATGCTTTCATTCCGCGCCTCAAGACAGTAGTCACGTGGCTGATAATACAACCTCTGTCCCCTAGAACGATCACGGTCAGAATATGACACAGTGTAGAATGTGGCTCCAGTAGAGCAAGCATAATTCTCCATGGCAAACACAACTCCGTTCCGTATGCTAGCTGCTTTAGGGTGAGAATGCCCAGGAATCTCACGTGAAGGGTAATAGAAAAACCTAGTGTTAAACAGATGCCTGCGTGTGTAGTGGATGCGCATTGAAAAATGCGACACAACGCAATCACTCACCCATTTACACGAGTTCTTCAATCCCCTTTGGTGTTCATACACATAGTAAGCAACAGCTACAGAACAGCCACCAAGAAGCTGGCCATAAGTTAGTTCCCACACACGACGTAGAAACGTGCACACCGCAAATATGTTATAAGCAGGTCGATATGGACGACAGTTTATCAGTATGTACCTCTACAAATTCACAAAACCTAAAAACTGTTGTTTACGTGGTTTGAATGAAATGGTATGACTTACAGTTACATCAGTTTTACTGTTCGATAGAGGACAAAATATCAGTTTTTAAAGTGTTCGTATCTCAAAATTCAACTTTTGGGAGTTACGACAGTCTTGTTCTGAGGGTGCGATATAATTTATAGTCAGGGACCAGATTTCGATAAAATTGGTCAAAGATCTCATATTCTGGTGCCTTAACGCTTAAACGATTGAATAGGGTTAGAATGCCTGTGGCGTAATCGTCGATACCTTCTCCCATTCCCTGAGTCCTTCTAAAAATTTCCTGTTTCAAACAATAATCCATGTCTGATAAACCAAATCGCTGCATAATGCGGACGGCGAAATCATCCCACGACCGAATATTGGCTTTCGTCAATGTAAACCATCTCAACGCCGGCCCTTCTAACATTCCGGGAATGACGGGTACGAATAGATCGAGGGGTAGCGAGCTGCACTCCGCGATATCTTCCACCCGCTCTAACAATTCAATCACGCTAGAACTATTGCCTTCCCCCGAAAAATTTAATTTCCATTTACGGACTAAATCAAATACAGGATTAATATTAGCATTAGCGTTCGGATAACAAGCAGGTCTGGAAATAGGAGAAACGTGCTCCTCACGGTTCAGGTCAAGGGCACGATTACGACACTCCATAACTTTTCCACGATCAGGGCACCTAGCACTTATTTATTTAGCGTTTGGCTGTACATATCAATATTAGTCAGAAAAAAAAAAACATTTTTACATTATTTACAGTTTGACTTTCAAGTTGTTAATAAAGTCTATTACAGCTGGACCTGCTTCCACAAAGTCACTGAAGTTGCTACTGTAGGAATACGTCGGGCAGTCATTCACTATGTGCCGTATGGTCTGTCTGGGAGCACCACAACTGCATTTTGGGGAAGGTATATGTCCCCACTTGTAGAGAAGATCTGCACATCTGCCATGGTTTGTTCTTATCCTGTTCAGTGTTGACCATGTTTTCCGGGGTAGGTGAAAGCCACTTGGTGGTGTTGTGATGTCTTGCAGCTGACATGGAATGCTTTTTATTAATTCATCCTTCCAGGTTTGTAAGAGGTTGAAATTATTGTTCACCAGGTGTCTCGCTGTCCGGATGGAGGGATTCCGCGAACGTAAACGCCTGGCTTCAGCAGCAATGATGTCCTGGTGTATTGGTAGCTGGTCGTTTGCATTTATCTTCTTATACTCCCGGAGTAAGGCGTGTTTTCGTTTAAGTTCCGCTGGTGGAATGTGACTCAGTGCTGGTAACCAGAATGTAGGTGTTGATTTTACTGTGCCAGATACAATTCTCATTGCCTGATTCAATTGGGCATCGACAAGTTTGGTATAGCTGCTATTGAGCCACACTGGAGAACAGTACTCAGCTGTTGAGTAGACCAGACTGAGGGCGGTGGTGCGTAAAGTGTCAGCTGACGAACCCCATGTAGTGCCACACAGTTTCTGAAGTATGTTGTTTCTAGACTTCAGTTTTTCAGCAGTTTTCTTCAAGTGTTTCTTGAAGGAGAGGGTTCTATCTAATGTGATTCCCAGATAGTTTGCTTCATTGGTGTGGGTCAAGCGATTTTTACCCAGGTACACTTCTAGTTCACGATTAGCTAGCTTATTGCATAAGTGGGAACATGTCACTGTAGTTTTGTTTGGATTTGGCTTCAGCCTCCATTTTCGGAAGTATTCTTCAAGAGTGCATAAATCAGTAGTTAGGGTATGTTCTGTGTTTTCGATCTGTCTATCCTGAATAGCAACTGCCCACTCATCTGCATAACCAAACTTTCTTGATATGGTTGCAGGCATGTCAGAGATATAGAGGCTGAAGAGAAGTGGGGCCAAGACAGAGCCTTGAGACAGCCCACTGTCAAGTTTCTTCTTATTACTGATGGTGTTTCCCAAAATTACTTGGAATCTCCGATTCGTTAACATGTTATCCACAAGTCTGGCTACTTTTCTACAAGGTATTGTGCGTAGGAGTTTATAGATGATGCCATGACTCCAGACAGTGTCGTAAGCACATGTCAGGTCAATGAATGCAACTGATGTCTTAAGTCTTTTCTGGAATCCGGCTTCAATGTGGGTGGTCAGTGATAGTACTTGATCGACACAGCTGCGATTTGGTCGAAATCCAGCTTGTTCCATAGGTACTTGTTCAAGAATTATAGAGCTTATCCTGTTGTACAGAAGTCTTTCCAGTAGCTTATACACTGTACTGAGTAGTGCAATAGGTCTGTAACTTTGAGGTAAGTCATTTGGTTTGCTCGGTTTCAATATGGCGATAACCTTTGTTCTTTTAAGTGCAGGAGGTATGTTCCCTGTTTGCACTATCACTATCGGACGCAACTGAAGCATCTTCAAAAGACCTCCCAGCAGAGATCAGGCATTGAACGATTTTAATCCACAGAAACATGCCTTGAAAACGTATTTTCTATTAATATTCCTGCATAGAAATTCGACATGTATATAAAGCCTTTGCCTGCAGACAACTTCACCATTTTTGCAACATCCTCGCGTATCTCTAACAGCGGAACCTGAGTAAAGCAAAAGGTGGCTAAACTTGATCAACAGCTGTTCACTGTCCCTTAACGTCAGGAAGGCCTCTCGTGCAAAACGGTCATAAAGTAGACCAAGACAAAAATAATAAACACCGCACTCGAAGTGAAAAAACAAGTGTACGAGGAATAAATAAAAGCGAAACATAAATTAACTGACCGATACGACATCCTTTTAGCCCCTCGCTCGCTCTAACACATACACACAAACATTCAGGCATTGTCGATATCGGGCAACAATAGGGTCAATAACCTCTATTCAAAACAGATCGCAAAACATCAGTCAGCCTGTGCCGGCTGATTGGTGGCGGCGCTGGCGTCCCCCGCGGCCGCCATGCTCCTATTTCGCTTTCGCTTTCGTTGGTCCTTCTTCTTCCTAGCAGGTGGCTGCGCTGGCTCGTCAACCGGAAACGCGGCTGGCCGGCCAGTTTCGCGAAGGCTCTCAAATCTCCGCGAATAGTCCTGCCACTGCTCCTCGGTGATAGGCTCATGCACCTCCGGTTCTGGGGAACGCATGCGCGCACGCACCGTGGCAACGTCAGTAACTGCGGGGATTTTCACCTCCGGAATAAGCACAGCAAACTTCGGCAATTTCCGCTTTACCGGATGCCAGTTTTCCATACTGCCTACATTGGCAATGGCGTCGTCGGCAGCTTTAAGTTCAGAGACCTGGACTCCCAAGTCTGCGGCCATAACACTGAACATCAGGTCAGTATCAGCCGTTGACTGGGGCCACGTATTATTGCGATTGTCAATCTCCTGGACAAACCACGGAAGATCTGCAACGCAAGCTCGCGGCACGTTGGCCAAGTCCCATTCCTGTCCAGCGCCCCAACACCTTATCACCGTTTGACAGTAAGTGGAAATTAACGGTGTAAAACGATCCGTCACCAAATATCCAACAGCTTTCCACACCATAGCTAATTTTGGCGGTACTTCTTGCGGATTAGTAACGCTTGTATGGATCTTAGGCAGCGTTCGCTTCGGATCTTGCATGGAAGTTAACGTGGTCCAAGGATCACAGAACAAACGACCCAGAAACCGGACCGGCTGACCCCTCTCAGCATAGTCAAGCTTCATGGTGAGGCCTAAGTCCTTGGCCACAGAAAGCAACAACTCAGCGTCCACATTGGCGACCACGGAATCATCACCACATACCAGGGCTGCCATGCGTATAGATTGCTCGGGTGAAAACCCAGCTTTCCGATACGCAGCGAAAGGGACAAATGCACACATAATGGTATTGCCATCAGTAGTTAAAGGCGAACCACTCAGCCTACTAGTACCCGGATCATAACGGTAGTCATGGGACGTGACCGCTTTGGCGCGCATATCATTATCCAATAACTGGCGAAACTCCGCGTCTGGCCCATACCACCGCAAGTAGGCTGCGTGCTCCAAGTGGATCCGCATCCACCCTGAGACAGATCCGTCCAACTTGGAGAAGTCTGTGAGCATCACCCTCTCAGCACAATCACACACCCTTTGCAACCGTTCAGCTATCTCGACAGGTGTTAATCCTCGCACATACCAGTACATTTTCGACAGCACTTGAGTCTTAAAAGGGTATGTAAATTTTGACAACCTCAGCACATGGTCTGTGGGACATGTAGATATGTTGCTGGGTTCTTTTATGCTGCCATAAGCTTCCTTCTTCTGGAATGAGCGAACAAACATTTTGGCAAATCCAAGCCACTGCCGGCTGTTCTCAGAGCGCACCCGCTGAAGCGGCTTATCCTGTTTTTCCATGACCTGAGCGACAGTCCACGGAACACCCTTGCCAACTTCATCTTCTGCCACCATCTGCTCCAAGAACTCCCGAGCATATAGATTGTAGATGCCTGGAGGCACTGTGTTGTTGCGCACTTTATCAACTCTCCCTTCTATGCATGCGACATCATTATTGTATGACGACACTGGGAACACCGCTTCAGGAGCAATGGGTGGCCCCACGGACCTTGCATACAACTTCCCAGTCTCCATAATAAGCGGCTTGAGCGTCTGGTAATGGGACGCCATCCCACACGCCGTCACAACTGGTGCCGTAGTAGGCACATTGACCTTAGATATACAGTCATAAAGAATCGCCGCCTTTATATGGGGATCATCGAATTTGTGCTTCACCAACATGCGCTCAATGTCTGAAATGTTGCGCGCGTTCCCACTCGTGTCATGCCTGATCTTAATAGCATCAAACAACTCCCTCGCCAGCGTCACAGCATAAGTACTAGCATCTCTTGAAACGCTAATATACTGAGTACCGGCCGAGTCTTGTGATGTAATCACACTCCAGCCCGACTCCTGCAGCACCTGCACACGCCGCAATGGATTGCGGGGTACCAGCCACGAAAGCGGTTTGGGCACGAAACATCTTGGAGTCAGATGCACAACGCGCCGTTCAGGGTCATTAGTCATTTTCTGATCCACCGAATAAACCCAAACCCCGGTCCACTTATCCACGGTTATAAAATCATGGTTATAGTCCCAGAGCTCGTGCTCATAGGTGGCGCCACCGTTCACTCTATACCGCACGTAATTGCCCTTGAAGCTGTAAGACCCATCAAAGGTTTTTCCTCCAGCTCGCGTGGGCACAAACGTGTACAGCAGGACTGGATGGCCTAGTCCCAACCAATAGTTCATATCGACATAATAATCCACATCGACCATCCGTATAATGTCAGTGGGGCGCATGCTTTCATTCCGCGCCTCAAGACAGTAGTCACGTGGCTGATAATACAACCCCTGTCCCCTAGAACGATCACGGTCAGAATATGACACAGTGTAGAATGTGGCTCCAGTAGAGCAAGCATAATTCTCCATGGCAAACACAACTCCGTTCCGTATGCTAGCTGCTTTAGGGTGAGAATGCCCAGGAATCTCACGTGAAGGGTAATAGAAAAACCTAGTGTTAAACAGATGCCTGCGTGTGTAGTGGATGCGCATTGAAAAATGCGACACAACGCAATCACTCACCCATTTACACGAGTTCTTCAATCCCCTTTGGTGTTCATACACATAGTAAGCAACAGCTACAGAACAGCCACCAAGAAGCTGGCCATAAGTTAGTTCCCACACACGACGTAGAAACGTGCACACCGCAAATATGTTATAAGCAGGTCGATATGGACGACAGTTTATCAGTATGTACCTCTACAAATTCACAAAACCTAAAAACTGTTGTTTACGTGGTTTGAATGAAATGGTATGACTTACAGTTACATCAGTTTTACTGTTCGATAGAGGACAAAATATCAGTTTTTAAAGTGTTCGTATCTCAAAATTCAACTTTTGGGAGTTACGACAGTCTTGTTCTGAGGGTGCGATATAATTTATAGTCAGGGACCAGATTTCGATAAAATTGGTCAAAGATCTCATATTCTGGTGCCTTAACGCTTAAACGATTGAATAGGGTTAGAATGCCTGTGGCGTAATCGTCGATACCTTCTCCCATTCCCTGAGTCCTTCTAAAAATTTCCTGTTTCAAACAATAATCCATGTCTGATAAACCAAATCGCTGCATAATGCGGACGGCGAAATCATCCCACGACCGAATATTGGCTTTCGTCAATGTAAACCATCTCAACGCCGGCCCTTCTAACATTCCGGGAATGACGGGTACGAATAGATCGAGGGGTAGCGAGCTGCACTCCGCGATATCTTCCACCCGCTCTAACAATTCAATCACGCTAGAACTATTGCCTTCCCCCGAAAAATTTAATTTCCATTTACGGACTAAATCAAATACAGGATTAATATTAGCATTAGCGTTCGGATAACAAGCAGGTCTGGAAATAGGAGAAACGTGCTCCTCACGGTTCAGGTCAAGGGCACGATTACGACACTCCATAACTTTTCCACGATCAGGGCACCTAGCACTTATTTATTTAGCGTTTGGCTGTACATATCAATATTAGTCAGAAAAAAAAAAACATTTTTACATTATTTACAGTTTGACTTTCAAGTTGTTAATAAAGTCTATTACAGCTGGACCTGCTTCCACAAAGTCACTGAAGTTGCTACTGTAGGAATACGTCGGGCAGTCATTCACTATGTGCCGTATGGTCTGTCTGGGAGCACCACAACTGCATTTTGGGGAAGGTATATGTCCCCACTTGTAGAGAAGATCTGCACATCTGCCATGGTTTGTTCTTATCCTGTTCAGTGTTGACCATGTTTTCCGGGGTAGGTGAAAGCCACTTGGTGGTGTTGTGATGTCTTGCAGCTGACATGGAATGCTTTTTATTAATTCATCCTTCCAGGTTTGTAAGAGGTTGAAATTATTGTTCACCAGGTGTCTCGCTGTCCGGATGGAGGGATTCCGCGAACGTAAACGCCTGGCTTCAGCAGCAATGATGTCCTGGTGTATTGGTAGCTGGTCGTTTGCATTTATCTTCTTATACTCCCGGAGTAAGGCGTGTTTTCGTTTAAGTTCCGCTGGTGGAATGTGACTCAGTGCTGGTAACCAGAATGTAGGTGTTGATTTTACTGTGCCAGATACAATTCTCATTGCCTGATTCAATTGGGCATCGACAAGTTTGGTATAGCTGCTATTGAGCCACACTGGAGAACAGTACTCAGCTGTTGAGTAGACCAGACTGAGGGCGGTGGTGCGTAAAGTGTCAGCTGACGAACCCCATGTAGTGCCACACAGTTTCTGAAGTATGTTGTTTCTAGACTTCAGTTTTTCAGCAGTTTTCTTCAAGTGTTTCTTGAAGGAGAGGGTTCTATCTAATGTGATTCCCAGATAGTTTGCTTCATTGGTGTGGGTCAAGCGATTTTTACCCAGGTACACTTCTAGTTCACGATTAGCTAGCTTATTGCATAAGTGGGAACATGTCACTGTAGTTTTGTTTGGATTTGGCTTCAGCCTCCATTTTCGGAAGTATTCTTCAAGAGTGCATAAATCAGTAGTTAGGGTATGTTCTGTGTTTTCGATCTGTCTATCCTGAATAGCAACTGCCCACTCATCTGCATAACCAAACTTTCTTGATATGGTTGCAGGCATGTCAGAGATATAGAGGCTGAAGAGAAGTGGGGCCAAGACAGAGCCTTGAGACAGCCCACTGTCAAGTTTCTTCTTATTACTGATGGTGTTTCCCAAAATTACTTGGAATCTCCGATTCGTTAACATGTTATCCACAAGTCTGGCTACTTTTCTACAAGGTATTGTGCGTAGGAGTTTATAGATGATGCCATGACTCCAGACAGTGTCGTAAGCACATGTCAGGTCAATGAATGCAACTGATGTCTTAAGTCTTTTCTGGAATCCGGCTTCAATGTGGGTGGTCAGTGATAGTACTTGATCGACACAGCTGCGATTTGGTCGAAATCCAGCTTGTTCCATAGGTACTTGTTCAAGAATTATAGAGCTTATCCTGTTGTACAGAAGTCTTTCCAGTAGCTTATACACTGTACTGAGTAGTGCAATAGGTCTGTAACTTTGAGGTAAGTCATTTGGTTTGCTCGGTTTCAATATGGCGATAACCTTTGTTCTTTTAAGTGCAGGAGGTATGTTCCCTGTTTGCACTATCACTATCGGACGCAACTGAAGCATCTTCAAAAGACCTCCCAGCAGAGATCAGGCATTGAACGATTTTAATCCACAGAAACATGCCTTGAAAACGTATTTTCTATTAATATTCCTGCATAGAAATTCGACATGTATATAAAGCCTTTGCCTGCAGACAACTTCACCATTTTTGCAACATCCTCGCGTATCTCTAACAGCGGAACCTGAGTAAAGCAAAAGGTGGCTAAACTTGATCAACAGCTGTTCACTGTCCCTTAACGTCAGGAAGGCCTCTCGTGCAAAACGGTCATAAAGTAGACCAAGACAAAAATAATAAACACCGCACTCGAAGTGAAAAAACAAGTGTACGAGGAATAAATAAAAGCGAAACATAAATTAACTGACCGATACGACATCCTTTTAGCCCCTCGCTCGCTCTAACACATACACACAAACATTCAGGCATTGTCGATATCGGGCAACAATAGGGTCAATAACCTCTATTCAAAACAGATCGCAAAACATCAGTCAGCCTGTGCCGGCTGATTGGTGGCGGCGCTGGCGTCCCCCGCGGCCGCCATGCTCCTATTTCGCTTTCGCTTTCGTTGGTCCTTCTTCTTCCTAGCAGGTGGCTGCGCTGGCTCGTCAACCGGAAACGCGGCTGGCCGGCCAGTTTCGCGAAGGCTCTCAAATCTCCGCGAATAGTCCTGCCACTGCTCCTCGGTGATAGGCTCATGCACCTCCGGTTCTGGGGAACGCATGCGCGCACGCACCGTGGCAACGTCAGTAACTGCGGGGATTTTCACCTCCGGAATAAGCACAGCAAACTTCGGCAATTTCCGCTTTACCGGATGCCAGTTTTCCATACTGCCTACATTGGCAATGGCGTCGTCGGCAGCTTTAAGTTCAGAGACCTGGACTCCCAAGTCTGCGGCCATAACACTGAACATCAGGTCAGTATCAGCCGTTGACTGGGGCCACGTATTATTGCGATTGTCAATCTCCTGGACAAACCACGGAAGATCTGCAACGCAAGCTCGCGGCACGTTGGCCAAGTCCCATTCCTGTCCAGCGCCCCAACACCTTATCACCGTTTGACAGTAAGTGGAAATTAACGGTGTAAAACGATCCGTCACCAAATATCCAACAGCTTTCCACACCATAGCTAATTTTGGCGGTACTTCTTGCGGATTAGTAACGCTTGTATGGATCTTAGGCAGCGTTCGCTTCGGATCTTGCATGGAAGTTAACGTGGTCCAAGGATCACAGAACAAACGACCCAGAAACCGGTCCGGCTGACCCCTCTCAGCATAGTCAAGCTTCATGGTGAGGCCTAAGTCCTTGGCCACAGAAAGCAACAACTCAGCGTCCACATTGGCGACCACGGAATCATCACCACATACCAGGGCTGCCATGCGTATAGATTGCTCGGGTGAAAACCCAGCTTTCCGATACGCAGCGAAAGGGACAAATGCACACATAATGGTATTGCCATCAGTAGTTAAAGGCGAACCACTCAGCCTACTAGTACCCGGATCATAACGGTAGTCATGGGACGTGACCGCTTTGGCGCGCATATCATTATCCAATAACTGGCGCAACTCCGCGTCTGGCCCATACCACCGCAAGTAGGCTGCCTGCTCCAAGTGGATCCGCATCCACCCTGAGACAGATCCGTCCAACTTGGAGAAGTCTGTGAGCATCACCCTCTCAGCACAATCACACACCCTTTGCAACCGTTCAGCTATCTCGACAGGTGTTAATCCTGGCACATACCAGTACATTTTCGACAGCACTTGAGTCTTAAAAGGGTATGTAAATTTTGACAACCTCAGCACATGGTCTGTGGGACATGTAGATATGTTCCTGGGTTCTTTTATGCTGCCATAAGCTAGCTGATGTACCCGTGCTTCGCTACGGGATTCTCAGAAAGACAGACTTTGTGGTTTTCCTAACTGAAATCAACATAAGTCATTACAAAAACGTAAGTATGAATGTAGCGATTAAAAGCAATGCTATCATATAAAATACTCGATCAAACGGAAAGCCGCACGTTTTATCACTTTTAACGAACAGTGCTGCGGTTAGATTGCGGTGCCAGTCTAATAGTACAAAGTTCCAGAGCTGGGATGACTAGGCCGCAGATTGCCATGAACACTCTTCTGCCATTGTTCCCCTAAATATACACACTGTTCATTCCAATCGGTGCCTCAGATTAGGGATTGAATAGCCCGAATGCTATGATGATCCAGTGTGTTACGTACCAGTAGTATCAGAAAATTTATAAACCAGGGGAATGGCATGCCAAAGAAGAAAGTTGTCTAACTCCCCAGCTACTTCGCATCAATATTCAGGCAGGCTGTTACACTCTGTACGACTGGGCGAGTTGATCGCGTGGTTAGCGCTGCGCAGCTGTGAGCTTCCATCCGAGAGATAGTGGATTCGAACCCCATTGTTGGCAGCCCTGAAGATGGTATTCCGTGGTTTCCCACTTTCATACCAAGCAAATGCTGGGCCTGTACCTTAATTAAGGCCTAAGGCACTCCTAGCCCTTTCCTATCCCATCGTCGCCATAAAACCTTTCTATGTCGGTGCGACGTAAATCAAATAAAAAGTATTCTGTACGCAGCAATAGTCCTATCTACCGGAGATGAGGGGCAACAGAAAAGACAAAGCAGATGACGACAAACAATGGTCAATGTAATGCTATTGTTGATCAATGTTAGGAGCTTTCTATATTGTAAGCCTTCACATTTAGTTTTCTTTCGACTCTGTGATTTGTAAATTATTTTATACCGTAAACTGTAGTTTCTTATTCTACGACTTACGTAGCGATTTTCATTAAATACTGTTTACGCATTTTCTAGTTACTCGGCGCTGATATGGACTTAGTAACAAAAATCCAAATTCATGAATATGTTTGTGATCATAGCCAGTACGGTAACAATGTATAAGACATGAATAATAGGAAATTTAATACTATGTAACCTTAGTTATGTAGCAGTCATCGATTACACCTCTAATAAGATATATTTGAGAATTACATTTTAGGCCTTCCCCTAAACTACCATTTCACTCAGCGTGAATAAAATAATTTACAGCCTAGACTATAGCGACTTATTTCCTGACTTTGCATACCGATTTTCATCAAGATAGGACTACCAATAACAAATATATTTGAGAATTAAATTATAGGCCTTCCCCTAAACTACCATTTTTCTCAGCGTGAATACAATTATTGATAGCCTAGATTGTAGCAACTTATTCCCCAACTTTGCATACCCATTTTCTTTAAAATACGACCACTAATAATACAAATAGTTGAGAATTCAATTTTAGGCCTTCCCCTAAACTACCATTTCACTCAGCCTGAGTAAAATTATTTATAGCCTAGATTGTCGAGGCTCATCCCCCGACTTCGCATACCGATTTTCATTAGACCACTAATAACATAAATAGTTGACACTTCAATTTTAGCCTGCCCCTAAACTACCATTTCACTCAGCGTGAGTAAAATGATCTATTGATTAGATTGTAGAGGCTCATCCCCCGACTTCATATACCGATTTTCATTAAATTCTCTTCAACGGTTTTCTCGTGTTGCGTGTACATACATACATACAGACAGACAGAAATTACGGAAAAGTAAAAAGTGCATTTCCTTGTTACTATGGACATGACCGATACAGAAATACCATTATTTTCAAATTCTGAGCAATGTACAGACAAAACTCTTATTTTATATATATAGATAAGGCATTGCGTATTAGATCCACTGATTGTTTTAATCTCACCCTCATTTTTCTCCATCATCTTTTTTTTAAACTCTAGTCAGTGGATATGTTTTTAAAATTTTAACATCATCTCTTATGTCGTTTATCTCGTTCCATTAGGGGCCGATGATCTTCGATATTAGGCCCCTTTAAACATCAAGCACCATCATCATCATCATCATCATCATCATCATCATCATATATCTTGCGCCAATTGAAACTTCTCTACTGGAGAAACCCGGAACTTTAACCACTCAAGTAACTCTACTAGTTATCAGAAGAGGTAACTGAGTGTTTTTGATTTGCTTTTGTTTTTCATTGATCAAGAAGTGTGAACATTCTCTAACAGATGTCTCTACCAAAAAAAAACTATGGCAATACATTCTGGCGCAATGGAATGAACTCTCTTGAAGACATTTTGTATTCTTAAGTTTTGTCCTTACTAAATATTGTTCTTTTATTTTTTGGGTTGGCAATATTAATCTTTCTGTCCGCCAGTTTTGAACTCAGCCAATCCCGAATTTCTTTAATTAATTTTTGACCAATAGTGTCTTTCTTCTTCGATGTTGATGTGTAATTTTTAGCTACCCAATAAAAATTGAGGGGGTGTGTCTACTCATTCTTGAAAGGTCTAGAATTTTCCACGAGGGTATAAAAACTGCTGATTTTCTTGTCTCGGGGCCACTCGTATAACATCTAACTCTGTGTGTGGATATGTAGCAGGGGGCGGGAAGCGCCTCTTTCTTCAAGCAGCAGCTCTTCTACAAGGTAATGGCCTTTTAACATCTTTATTTCTTGCTAGCTCAGCAGTGTAACTCTCGGGGAGGGTTCGAAACCTTTAATATGTAAATTACTAAACATGTAAACCCTTTTTCTTACTAAACTTCTGTTTTTTTGAACTTCAAGTCGGGAATAGGGAGTGCTTTACCCTCTCGAGCTCCCTTTCATTTTGAAATGGAGGTGACTACGTTTTCATAACCGTTCTTCTCTTGTTTAATGTATTAAAGTTTTATCATACGGGTCACCTCCCTAGCTTGGGGTTAGCCCCTGTGCATCGGCCTCCAGCCACTTAGGTTATAAAATGTATATTTAGGAGTGCAAGTTCACGCCTCCAGGCCTTGCTGTACTTTGGGCCAGTAACTTAACCTGATGTCTTGTTTTCTTCATGCGAAGGCCCTGTAGGTTGGGTATTAAATACCCCTGTTTCTTTGTGTGCCTTGAGGGCAGTTAGTAGTGAAGTTTGTTGTGGCCTTTGATAGGCTTGTAAAATTGAGAGCAGCGCCCTAGCGCTTTGCAAGGACACGTCTCCTGGACCGGACAACATCCATAACCAGATGTTGAAACACCTTAGTGATGATAGTTTACTATATCTCCTTCGTGTGTTCAACCGAATCTGGATGGAGGGTGATTTTCCGTCTCAGTGGCGAGAGGGCATAATTATTCCTGTCCTCAAGCCTGACAAAGATCCTAAGTATGCAGGAAGTTACCGACCGATTTGCCTTACAAACTGCCTGTGTAAGCTGTTTGAGAGGATGGTTAATCGCCGACTTGTGTGGTGTCTGGAGAAACAAGGACTCTTGTCCGAGTACCAATGTGGATTTCGAGCCGCTCGATCCACCACTGACCACTTGGTACGGCTGGAAAGCTCTATCCAGGATGCGTTTCTCCGCAAACAGCACTTGGTGGCTGTTTTCTTTGACTTAGAGAAGGCTTATGACACCACATGGCGATATGGTATCCTTTCAGCCCTGCATGAATGGAGATTCCGAGGTAACTTGCCGGCGTTTATTGCGAATTTCTTGTCCCTCCGTCTATTCCGTGTCCGAGTAGGGAGGACATATTCGCAATACCACGTACAAGAAAATGGAGTCCCACAGGGATCGGTCCTTAGTGTCACTCTGTTCGCGATTGCCATCAACGGTATTGTTGCTGCTGCTGGTCCAGCAGTTATACCGTCTCTATATGTGGACGATTTTGCTCTGCACTATAGCTCGCGTAATATGGCAGTCGCAGAGCGACAATTACAACACGCTATTAGGAGGGTGGAGCAGTGGACCTTAGAACATGGCTTTCGGTTTTCTGCCGCAAAGACCTCTGTTGTCCACTTTTGTCGTCAACGTACTCTTCACCCCCATCCTGAGCTTTATTTAGACAACGTCGTTCTTCCAGTTGTTGACACTTACCGATTTCTTGGGCTCCTTTTTGACAGTAAATTATCGTGGGAGCCACACGTGCGGCAGTTAAAAGTGCAATGCACTAGGAAGCTTAATATCCTTAAGTTTCTTAGCAGCACTTCTTGGGGGGCTGACCGCACGGTGCTCCTGCGATTCTATCGGGCACACATTTTATCCCGGTTAGACTACGGCAGTGCAGCATATGGCTCCGCAAGACCAAGTGTTCTTGCGAAGCTGAACAGTATCCACCACAGCGGGGTTAGGTTGGCGACGGGAGCTTTTCGTACAAGCCCCATCGCTAGCCTGCTCGCTGAGTCTGGTGTGCCGCCTTTACACCTGAGGCGCCAGCAACTTCTACTTACATATGCTGCAAATTTGCGACAGATGCCACTTCATCCAAGCTATCCTTGCGTGTTCAACAATGGCAACCGTTTGCTGTACGCTGCTCGTCCTCGAGCGACGCGGCCGGTTGGGATACGCTTGGATGGCATTTCCGAATTGTTTGACGTACCTTCGGTTCCTTGCCTTGTCAGACAACCAAGTGGGGTACCTCCGTGGGTCATACGACGACCTGAAGTAATCCTGGATCTGCACACTGGCCCAAAGAAAAACACGGACCCTTCGATTTATCGGAGGCTCTTCCTGTCCGTTGTTGGCCGCTATCCAGGTTCAGTCGTCGTCTACACGGATGGTTCAAGGACAGATACGAAGGTGGGCTGTGCGTTCGTTGTTAACAATGATAGGTTCCTTTTTGCTCTTCCGGCAACCTGTAGTGTGTACACAGCAGAGCTCTATGCTATCTATGAGGCTCTGCGGTACGCACTGTACAATGAGCGCCGACACTTTCTTCTGTGTACTGACTCCTTGAGTTCGCTCCAGTCTATAGATACCTGTTTCCCTCGGCACCCTCTGGTGCAGCTAATCCAGGACCTGCTGGCCGGGTGTTGGGATGCTGGCACCAGAATCACGTTTCTGTGGCTCCCAAGCCACATGGGCATAGAGGGAAACGAGTTAGTAGATCAGGCTGCCAAGGAGGCAGTTACACTGCCCCCGTTGCCTTTCAACGTTCCAGTAAGTGATATTCGCTCCCAGCTTCGACGTCTTGTTATGTCCCATTGGGAGATGGAGTGGCAGGCCATTCCACTTCCCAATAAGCTGAGAGCGATAAAAGGAACACCGAAGGTATGGAGGACTTCCCTTCGGGCTTCGCGGAGGGAAGCCGTGGTATTATGTCGTCTTCGGATCGGCCACGGTATCTTGACTCACTCGCATCTTTTGAAAGGAGAACCCCCTCCGGTGTGTACCTGCGGCGACCATCTTACCGTGGTGCACATCCTTACGGAGTGTGTGGACCTGGTCGATCTGCGCCGTAGTCTTAACCTTCCGAGTACTATCTCCCTTATCTTGCGTGATGACGAGCAGTCAGCAGACCTCGTCATCCGCTTTATGAGGGATAGTGGACTGTTTTCTCGTGTATGATGCTGTCCTTTGTCCTAGTGTGTTTTGTGTCACTTTCGCTTTTATCCTATTGACTTAATTTTAGTTTGTGTTGCGTATTTTAATGTGTTATTTTAACGTCTCTCGTAAATTATGTACTACCAGGCAATGCCTTATTCTTTTGTTTTCCTGTAGATTCTCTTATTAGAAAATAAGGCATTGCGTATTAGATCCACTGATTGTTTTAATCTCACCCTCATTTTTCACCATCATTTTTTTTTAACTCTACTCAGTGGATATGTTTTTAAAATTTTAACATCATCTCTCATGTCGTTTATCTCGTTCCATTAGGGGCCGATGACCTGCGATGTTAGGCCCCTTTAAACAACAAGCATCATCATCATCATCATCATCAATTTTTCTTATTTTATTCCAAAATAAGGCATTGCGAATTAGATCCACTGATTGTTTGAATTTCATACTCATTTTTCATCGCATTTTTTTAAAACTCTAATCAGTGGCTACGTTTTAAATTTTAACTATCATATGTCATTTCGTCCATCTCGTTCCATTAGGGGCCGATGACCTTCGATGTTAGGCCCCTTTAAACAACAATCATCATCATCATTATCAGTCCACTCTGTTAGGTACTCCATATTCTTGTGATTCGTAGCACTCGAGGGGGGTTCAGTGTGGGTTTCCAGTACCCGTGAGTCGTACCCGTGTGTCCAACACCACAGGTCTGGGGGCGTTGCCTGTGAGTTGTACCCGTGTGAGCGACACCACGCGTCTGGGCGTAGCCTGTGAGTTGTAGCACTATATGAGCGACACCGTGGGTCTCCGTTGCCAGTGATTAGTACCCACTATGTGAGGAACACCACGGGAATGCCGGCGCCCGTGATTAGTACACCTAGGTGAGGAACCTCATCGGTTTGCGTTGGCTCTGAGTGGCGCCATTGTGTGAGAAACACCATAGGTCTGCGTTACCTTTACGACGTACAATACTTGTGAGTGGTACCTTAATGCTTGGAACACCGTGAGTTTACGCTACCTTTGATTAGTACCGCAGCTCGAGAAATATCATGGTTCTACTGTACTCGTGACTTGTACCATACCGAGGGGCCGTAGACCTGGTTTTTGGACCCCTTTAGACATCGAGCATAATCGATTCAGGACTGTGCTTTATAAGTGGTCCCTTGGTCAGTAATACTATTATTTATGACCGTTTTTGAGTCGGATCCACTGTTCTTTTGTTTGTTTGTTTCTTGTTTGTTTTTGTTATTTTTTGGGTTCATGTCCATCCATTCAGTTTTCATGACATTTTTATTTCTTTTGGTCAGTGGATTTTTTTAATTTTTTGTTGTCATTTCATTTCGTACCATTAGGGGCCGATGACCTCGATGTTAGGCCCCTTTAAACAACAAGCATCATCATCATCATCATGTATGTATCATGTCTGAGATAATGTTGTTTTTCAGAAAGCCTAAAGAGATGTCGCAAATGAACCTATAAACATCATTTATTCCTTTATTGCAAAGATATTTGTATTTGTAAGTGATATTCCGTAACAATATTAAATATTAAATTACATGGTATTCTAAAGAGGAAACAATATTTAAGTTTTACCCAAAAGCTATGTCAAACGCCGTGCGGTACCGTACGGTACCAGGCCGTCATTTAGAAACCAACCGGCCAATTTTTAGAAAAATGACTTTTCAATGTTCTATAATATGTGAATGAAGAGAATATTAAATAAAAATTTTAAAAATCGAAAATTGAAAACTCCGGCATTCCCGGGTTGTGTCGAGGTTAGTTTATTAGGTACACATTAAAAGTATTACCCTTTTGTTACATAAAAACTTGAAGGTTATTATATGTAAATTACAAATGTAAAGCAGTATCAATAGGTACTGAGAATATAGTACAGATTGGATTAACCTAGGCTCTGTTCATTGTTCTCGAAACAGTCTTCTTGATGTTGCACTGTTGGTCAGCTTCAGTATTATCTGCCGGGGAGTTATTCAAAACTTCTACAAACAAAGACAGTTCATTAAAGTTCTTCCAATCTTCAGCGTAATGACTTTTCAACAAGTTGTCAACATCTCTAAGTTTTACAGGTTTTAGAGTATTTCCTTTTTTGTATTGAAGTGGATGGATGTCACTAATTACTTTGCTCTTCTGAGTTACGAATTGTGGTTTTTTAAGGCCACTCCGATAAAATCTTCTCCTCTTACCAAAGTATTTGTTCTCCTTTTGTTTCGACTAATGATGAACCTTTTTGAAGCATTAAACTGAAAATGCCATTTTCTCGGAGGCTTAAGGTTCTTTCCGACAGCCTCTTTCCAATTAAAGTTTGGGCACTCGGATCCAAGTTTAAACACAGTACAGTAATTAGAGTAAATATCCCTATACTCCTGGGGTGAAATAATTGTGTCCTCTCTTGCGGATTTCTTTTTGAAAAAATGCGAACACTCTATCAGAGGGCATAAAGGAGTGGCCAGGAACAGGAAAGATAAGCTCAACTTGACCGACATTTGCAGATGCATGATACCATTCCGATGATAATGCTGTTTTTATTCTGGCCCCCACAGCCATCTGCAAAGAGGTGCACTGTCCTAATACTAGGAATTATAGCTCTAGTATTAAGGGCATGGAAAGCAGCACTTGCAACTTTGTGGGAGCCTTTCGGGTGTTCATGTTCACACCAGGTGTATGAAAAGACGTCGTCCTTACCAAGCTTTCTTGTGACGAACCTTCGACAACTGTGAAATTGTACATATGATGTCGGGAATTGTATGCTCTCTGATCAGGTACTTTAGGTCGTACCTGATTCTTTTGGCAAACATACGAGAGGACTAAAGTGTCTTCAGTTGTCCTTTTGCCAAGCCTTTGAAAACATGCTTTAGCTTGAAGGCTATGAACACGTTTTTGAGTCATAAGGTTTTGTTTTTCAATTGCACTTGTTGCATGTTGCAATTGTTCCTTAAATCTTACGCAGCGCATGCATGCATCCACCGCTGGAGCTCCGAACCCAATATTATAAATCATATTAATATGATTCTTGAAAAAGGATTTAGTGACTTTTAAGGTTACATCTCCATTTTCACACCTGGAGTTGTGAAGTCTCCGTAACTTATTTATACTTAAGTTGCTAACCAAGTATTGTCTATGTGACTTAACCATGCAATAGTGCTTTTCTCTTACTTGAATTTGTCCCATAAATTTCCCAACTGCCTCTCTTTTACTGGTATACTTTTTTGACCTGGTGTTCCCACCTCTACTGTCTTTAATGGAGATACCTTGCATGCGCTTCCTGCAAACATGTTGAATCCCTGTCTATTTATGTTCAAAATTTTCATGAATGTCTTTTGACAAACTTGTACGTTTGCTGGGGCTCCAGGCATCAATCTTGCCTTTTTTACAAAATAAGAAATGCTTATACCTTCATTTGAGCTGTGTTCTAACTTTTTCCTAAGTCTTTTTGGTGGTGCTATGTGGCTGTATTTCACAATAAAGTTGTCTTGAATAATGTTCTTAGGAGTAGAATAAAACGTCCTGTGGAAATGTTGCACATCCATTTTAGTAAGTGTCATAGATTTCATTTTATTGCTCTCGTGACCACAATCTGGATTAGCTGGAGGACCTAGAGATGCGTACCTGAAACAAAACCAAAGAATATAATACCACACTTATATAATAGAACACAATAAAACTTAAATAGCTGTGGTCATCACTAAATAAGTACAATGTACTGTACAAAGTTTGAGGTTTGGCCTAGGCTAGGTTTGCACAACATAACCTGTTTATGACTCCAATGGAACTTACCTCTCTCTCTCTCTTCTCTTTATTTTTTCTCCAATTTCCAATATCTCTCACTCGTTCTCTTCCTCTTTCTTGCAGAACAACAAAGCTGGACTTATTATTATCCATTACAATGAGAATCTTTTAGCAGCTCACAACGATGACAACGAACTATATGGAAATACAATACTGCTGGTTTACAAACAACGAATAACTCAGACAGTCTTGCAAACTCTGTTATCTCAAAATAAACTCTTAGAGCTCAATTATTGCCAAACTATACGTTGAAAATGTAAAATCAGTCAAGTGGATAAGGCACCATTTGGAACAAACTATCAAATGGTATAATGGAAAGCAATGCGAGTGGGACTGCTTTTGGAATGAAATGGAGAAGGCATCTTTTGGAAGTAACTTTCGGTGGAGAAGACTGCTTCTGGAACAAACTTTAATTTCCTTATTGGTTTTTGAATAGGAGAAGTTTTTTGGAGCCCATTCCTGGTTTTAAACGACGCAGTTTAGAATGTACCGTCAGATGATTATACTTTGACCGAAATTTTTATTCAAATTACATTTACATAACTTCTGAATGTCGCCTGGAGAAATCAAGTACACCAGTTTAGGGGCTAATACTTCCTGTAAACAATCTGTGCTGACTATGTATTAATCATGCATTATGCATGAGAAAACAGCCCTTTAGTAACTGGTCAAAGTCACCATGCAAATGGGGTTACTTTGACCACAGAGAGTTTTCTTCGTTTTTGTGCATGAATAATACTTGCCAGTCATAGTAAGCCCCATCACAGGTTTTATTGACTTGAAGAAAATGTATGGGGAGATATTAGATCATTTATTGGTGAATATGAGCACCAACCTGTTGTTCTCAAAGAAATTTTTTACACGAATAGGAAATTAATGTCAAACTTAATTTAAGGGAAAAAATGGACTTCATTCAGAAATAAACATCCATATAGTATATTCATGTGGCATTTCAAATAAATTTACTACTGTTATTACTGTTTATTCTCACAAATATTAGTTAATATTGAAGCACTCTATTTCATGCTGAAGAAATTTAAAGCCTCGTTTTAGTACATCAGGTCTGGTGAGGATTAATATAATTTGTTCTCTAGTGACTTCGCTTTCATCAACATGACCTGGCCACACAAATTTGGATTTCTGTCCCTTTAGAAATTTCACAACATATCCTGAGTCATTGATGCAAACTTCAGTGATTTGTCCAATGAAGTATTTCTCCGATTTGTGCACTGTCGGGATCTTGACTATCACAAAATCTTCAATCTTCGCATGACATGAAGAATCCTTTGCAGCAGGCTCACCATTTTGGTTGTTGAACGATTCATTTGTGTCGTTGCCCAGGCAAGGAGGATGATCTGTAGCGATCCCAAAGGATGAAGGACTTTCACTGCCAATGTTGCCTAACTGTAGGATGTCTCTCCTTCAGTTTCCAATGTCTTCAATGCACAGACTCATTCCTGGGGTTACATTAACTCTGGTTATGCGTCTTCGAGGCGTAGCGGCATTTTCTTTGGCTTTGTATCGCATGTCGCTTACCATTTTAACAACAGTGTCTGATACATTCGGAAGTTCAGAAGGCAAGCGACTACAAACTACGTCCACGAACCTGCTACGCAGGCGCAGCAGGGGGAGAGGTGATACTCCCACGTGGCGCGTCCCAGGTGGCGGATAGGGGGGTCCTAACCGGCTTGCCGGCGGACTTGAGGGAAATAAAATACCTCTCGCGGACCAAACACACTACCCCCTGCGGGTGGGGGACGCACATGTAGAATACACCCGCGGTATCCCCTGCCTGTCGTAAGAGGCGACAAAAAGGGGCGACCTTGGCGTGGACATGGATTGCGGTTTGGAATACTGTGATGGACCTCCTGTGGATGGGAGAGGCTGAATACATCCATAGGTAATCCCTGCCTGTCGTAGAAGGCGACTTAAAGGGTCATGTGGCCATGGTCCCCTCTTTATTTTTTATTATTTTTCCGAGGGTCAGATGTAGACCATTCAAAATTTGATGTGCGTGCTGCCCGGCGATGGAGCTCCTATGTGTGCGACTACGCTCGAAAGCCCGTGCCAGCAACCACCCAGGACGCAGCGGGTGGGAGTATCATGTACCCGGGCAGTGGTATCCGCCTGACAACGCAGGTCCCCGCACAGCCGAATGCCAGAAGGACATATTATTATTAATTATTTTTATTTATTTTTTCTATTGTTAGTGCTCTGTACACGCTATGGGGTACATGCTATTGCGGGTGACCGGAGGAAGGGAGTCCTAGTGCTCATTGCCTCGGTCATCCCGTATTAGGCATCGTTCAACATCGGACCCCGGGCAATACCTGCTACGACCAGGTGGGTATTGCCTTGGCTGCTTGGTTCGGCTACAGAGACCCCTGATCGGAGTGGGTGGCATTCGGGGAGGATGCTATCGGGCATGGCTTCCAACGGCTCTCACAAGGTGGTCGCCCACCTAAGTCTTTAACTTTTGCTTCCCTGAGAGGTTCAACTCCCTGGGAACATGCGCAGCGTGAAGGAATGGGATCCAGCTTCCCTAGGTTTCTGGTCGCTACCAGAACCGATGGGCAGGATTTTAAGCTGGTGAAGTCGATCCTGTTTAGTAGACACATCGAAGGCGTCTATGGCGAACTGGAGGAACTTAAGAAAATGCGCAACGGTAGTTTGCTTCTAAAGACTCGTACAGCACTGCAAGCTGATCAGTTGCTTAAGTGCGAGCACTTTGGCGAAATCCCCGTCAAAGTGGAGGAGCATAAGTCCTTGAACCTGGTTCGCGGAGTCATCTTTCACCGCGACCTTATTTTGAACACTGACGACGAGTTGATGGAAGACATGAAGAACCGTGGCGTGACACACGTCCGGCGCATTACGCGCAAGGTCAACGGTGAAGACGTTGCCACTGGTGCCTTCATTGTCTCTTTCAAGTTGTCAGTGTTACCAGAGAAAGTCAAGGTAACAACTTATCGTTGCGATGTGAGGCCGTACATCCCGCCTCCTATGCGATGCTATCAATGCCAGCGATTCGGACATATGGTATCTCGCTGTTCGAATCAGGCTGTATGTGGTACATGTGGACGAGTAGCTCACGGCGCGGAGGAGTGCACAACTCCATACAAGTGCACTAACTGCTCCGGTTTTCATTCTCCTCGGGATCGGAATTGTCCGACATACCTGAGTGAGAAGAAGATCCAGGAGATCAAGACCCTGGATGGTCTTTCCTACCAGGAAGCGCGCCGTAAGTTTCATTCTATGAATACACCTGCCCGTACACTCGACTATAGCTTGATAGCTCAGAGTCTTCCAGGTTCGTCATTTACGACCAAGACACCTGTCCAGACCGCTGCGCCCAAGGCGACTGTTGCTGCTCCCAGCAACGTCGCGAATAGTCAAAGCTCGAAGGGGGGGACCACCCCACCTTCGACCAACCAGAAGTCTGTGCCGGCTGGCAGTTCCCAGCCGGCACAGCAAGGGGGGAAGACTAAGTCTCCCCCCCCTAGGAGGTCGACGAAAGTCGTGCCCCAGCCGGCGGAGGCGGCATCGTCGACCAGGGCTGGGAAACCATCTCCCAGCCCGTCTAAACTCGAAAAAAAGAAGGGGAAGAAGAGCGCCCGTCCTGAGCGCTCTCGGACTTCCCCTGCGAAGGAGAAGTCATGCCCCCCATCTGGGGGATATGAGTCTGCGCCAGGAGGCACTCCTGCTCCAAAACCGGCGCGCTCTCCTCGCAGGGGACCCCCTCGCGCCCGAAAAGCGTCGAAGTTCTGGGCGACACCCCTGCCATCTTTCGATGACGGAATGGATGTCGCACTGTCCTCTACATCTACGGATGTAGAACTAGATAGTGTTTAGGCTTACGAGCATTTTTTCGCTCATAACCTAACACTCCTTTTATAGTCCACACTATGGCACTGTTACAGTGGAATTGTAACGGTTATGACAGGCATCTTGCTGAGTTACGTCAGCTTATTAGTGAGTACGCAGCGAGTATAGTCTGTCTTCAGGAGACCAATTTCAGACCTGGTCATCATACGGTCTTGAGGCATTTCAAACTATACTCGACAGAACGATACTATGCTCACCGGGCTTCCGGAGGCGTTGGCATTTTTGTACGTTCTGATAGCTACAGCGAAGAGGTTCCATTACGAACCCCTCTAGAGGCTGTAGCTGTTCGCGTCTCGCTGCCTGTCATAGCAACAGTGTGTAATGTTTATCTTCCACCCGGCCAGCATCTGAACATCAATGATGTCGCTGATCTTATAGATCAGCTTCCACCACCCTTCCTCTTATTGGGCGATTTTAACGCCCATCACCCCATATGGGGCTCTGAGACGCCTTGTCCCCGAGGAAGAGAGTTGGAAACACTTATAACAGATCTGGATTTATGTATTTTGAACACAGGGGAACCAACTCACTTTAGTGTACGTTACGGCACATACTCTCGCATAGACGTAAGTCTATGCAGCCGAACGTTGGTTCCACTGTTTCGGTGGAATGCACACGATGATCTCTGTGACAGTGACCATTTTCCCATTATTCTTACTTTGTTGAAACATAAACCCGTCGAGGCTCCCCCTCGATGGATTCTTAAACATGCTGATTGGCCAAAGTACACATCACTAGCTGTCTTTCACGATGATGTCAGGCGGACCGTCGGCGAGGAAATAACTTACGTCACCCAAGTTATTCTTGCTGCTGCTGAGGAGTCCATTCCGTTTTTCTCGGGGGCTCCTCGCCGAAAACTCGTTCCTTGGTGGAACGATGAAATAGCAGCAGCCATCAAAGAACGCCGTCGCGCTCATAAACGTTACCGTCGACAGCCTACTGTGGCCAACTTGGTAACATTTAAGAAACGCCGCGCTAAGGCGCGAGTTCTTATTCGACAAAGTAAGAAGACTTCATGGGAGAGATATGTGTCGTCCATGACGTCACATACTCCATCATCTCAAGTGTGGACGAAACTTCGACGAATTTCGGGTATTCAAGGATCATCTGCTGTACCGGGAATTTCCATTGCAGGCAGTGTCGCCACTGATCCCCTCGCGATTGCTAATCATCTCGCTAGTCATTTCGCGGATGTCTCTGGCTCCGGGAATTACAATCCTGATTTCCTCCCTCTGAAGCGTGAGGCAGAACGTCATCACCTTAGTTTTGCCACCCATGATTCAGAGGACTACAACGTGCCCTTTACGGAGTGGGAACTCCGCAGCGCCTTAGCGCTTTGCAAGGACACGTCTCCTGGACCGGACAACATCCATAACCAGATGTTGAAACACCTTAGTGATGATAGTTTACTATATCTCCTTCGTGTGTTCAACCGAATCTGGACAGAGGGTGATTTTCCGTCTCAGTGGCGAGAGGGCATAGTCATCCCTGTCCTCAAGCCTGACAAAGATCCTAAGTATGCAGGAAGTTACAGACCGATTTGTCTTACAAATTGCCTGTGTAAGCTATTTGAGAGGATGGTAAATCGCAGACTCGTGTGGTGTCTGGAGAAACAAGGACTTTTGTCCGAGTACCAATGTGGATTTCGAGCCGCTCGATCCACTACAGACCACTTGGTACGCCTGGAGAGCTCTATCCAGGATGCGTTTCTCCGCAAACAGCACTTGGTAGCTGTCTTCTTTGACTTGGAGAAGGCCTACGACACCACCTGGCGATATGGCATCCTTTCAGTCCTGCATCAATGGAGATTCCGAGGTAACTTGCCGGTATTTATTGCGAATTTTTTGTCCCTCCGTCTATTCCGTGTCCGAGTAGGGAGGACATATTCGCAATACCACGTTCAAGAAAACGGAGTCCCACAGGGATCGGTTCTTAGTGTCACTCTGTTCGCGATTGCCATAAACGGTATTGTCGCTGCTGCTGGTCCAGCCGTAATACCGTCCCTATATGTGGATGATTTTGCTCTGCACTATAGCTCGTGCAGTATGGCAGTCGCAGAGCGACAGTTACAGCAAGCTATTAGGAGGGTGGAGAAGTGGACCTTAGAACATGGCTTTCGGTTTTCTGCCGCAAAGACCTCCGTTGTCCACTTTTGTCGTCAACGTACTCTTCACCCTCATCCTGAGCTTTATCTAGGAAATGTCGTCCTTCCAGTTGTTGACACCTACCGATTTCTTGGGCTCCTTTTTGACAGTAAATTATCGTGGGAGCCACACGTGCGGGAGCTAAAAGTGCAATGCACCAAGAGGCTTAACCTCTTGAAGTTTCTTAGCAGCACTAATTGGGGGGCTGACCGCGTGGTGCTCCTGCGATTCTATCGGGCACACATTTTATCCCGGTTAGACTACGGCAGTGCAGCATATGGCTCCGCAAGACCAAGCGTTCTTGCGAAGCTGAACAGTATCCACCACAGCGGGGTTATGTTGGCGACGGGAGCTTTTCGTACTAGCCCCATCGCTAGCCTGCTCGCTGAGTCTGGTGTGCTGCCTCTACACCTGAGGCGCCAGCAACTACTACTTACATATGCTGCAAATTTGCGACAGATGCCACTTCATCCGAGCTATCCCTGCGTGTTCAACAATGGCAACCGCTTGTTGTACGTTGCTCATCCACGTGCGACGCGGCCGGTTGGGATACGCTTGGATAGCAGTTATGAATTGTTTGACGTACCTTCGATTCCTTGCCTTGTCAGACAACCAAGTGGGGTACCTCCGTGGGTTGTGCGACGACCTGAAATCATCCTGGACTTGCACACTGGCCCGAAAGGAGACACGGACCCTTCGATTTATCGGAGGATCTACCTGTCCGTTCTTGGCCGCTATCCAGGTTCAGTCGTCGTTTACACGGATGGTTCACGGACAGATACGAAGGTGGGCTGTGCGTTCGTTGTCGACAATGATCGGTTTCTTTTTGCTCTCCCGGATACCTGTAGTGTGTACACGGCAGAGCTCTATGCTATCTGTGAGGCTCTGCGGTACGCATTAGACAATGAGCGCCGACACTTTCTTGTGTGTACTGACTCCTTGAGTTCGCTTCAGTCTATTGATACCTGTTTCCCTCGACACCCTCTGGTGCAGCGGATCCAAGACCTGCTGGCCGGGTGTTCGGATGCTGGCACCAGAATTACGTTTGTGTGGCTCCCCAGCCACATGGGCATAGAGGGAAACGAGTTAGCAGATCAGGCTGCCAAGGAGGCAGTTACACTCCCCCCGTTGCCTTTCAAGGTTCCAGCAAGTGATATTCGCTCTCAGCTGAGACATCTGGTTATGTCTCATTGGGAGATGGAGTGGCAGGCCATCCCACTTCCCAATAAGCTGAGAGCGATAAAAGGAACAACGAAGGTATGGAGGACTTCCCTGCGGGCTTCGCGGAGGGAAGCCGTGGTATTATGTCGCCTTCGGATCGGCCACGGTATCTTGACGCACTCCCATCTACTGAAAGGAGAACCCCCTCCGGTGTGTACCTGCGGCGACCATCTTACCGTGGTACACATCCTTACGGAGTGCGTGGACCTGGTCGATCTGCGCCGTAGTATTAACCTTCCGAGTACTATCTCCCTTATCTTGCGCGATGACGAGCAGTCAGCAGACCTCGTCATCCGCTTTATGAGGGATAGCGGTCTGTTTTATCGTGTGTGATGTTGTCCTTTGTCCTAGTGTTGTTTATGTCAGTTGCGCTTTTATTTCATTGACTTCATTTTATTTTGTGTTGCGCATTTTAATGTGTTATTTGAACGTCTAACGTAAATTATGTGTTAATATCTGTATTACTGGGCAATGCCTTATTCCTTCAATTTCCTGTCCTTTCTCTTATTTTAATAGAACATAAGGCATTGCGTATTAGATCCACTGACTGTTTTAATCTCACCCTCATTTTTCTTCATCACCATTCTTTTTTAACTCTAGTCAGTGGATACTTTTTAAAATTTTAACTTCATGTCTCATGTCATTCATTTCGTTCCATTAGGGGCCGATGACCTTCGATGTTAGGCCCCTTAAAACAACAAGCATCATCATCATCATCACAAACTACGTCAGCATTAAGTGGATAAATACCACACTTACGAAATCCACTCATGAGATTTTCACTCACACTATTTGAACCTTTCACTTTTTCATATAGTGTCTTCAGCAATGTTGGAAAGGCATCTTTTGAGAGTATTTGGGATTTCTTCCGCAATCCTTCCTTCCATTCATCTAAGATATTTCTCCAATAATTGTTGAGAGGTCCATAAAAGGCAACGTCCAGTGGTTGACAAATATGTGTAGAATTTTTGGGGATGCAGAGAAATGATACGTTATTTGCTGTTGCCAATCTAATTACTTCTGGAGTAAAATGGCTAGACCACGAACCTGCTACGAAGGCGTAGCAGGGGGAGAGGTGATACTCCCACGTGGCGCGTCCCAGGTGGCGGATCGGGGGGTCCTAACCGGCTTGCCGGCGGACTTGAGGGAAATAAAATACCTCTCGTGGACCAAACACACTACCCCCTGCGGGTGGGGGACGGCACATGTAGAATACACCCGCGGTACCCGCTGCCTGTCGTATAAGTCGACTAAAAGGGGCGACCTAGGCGCGGACATGGGTTGCGGTTTGGTATAATGTGTTGGACCTCCTGTGGATGGGAGGGGTCGAGTACATTCACAGGTAATCCCTGCCTGTCGTAGAAGGCGACTTAAAGGGTCATGTGGCCATGGTCCCCTCTTTATTTTTTTATTATTTTTCCGAGGGTCAGATGTAGACCATTCCAAATTTTGATGTGCGTGCTGCCCGGAGATGGGCCTCTTACGTGTGCGATTACGCCCAAAAGCCCGCATCTGTCCACCCAGGACCATTGCGTGGTGGGAGCGCCATATACCTTGGCAGTGGTATCCGCCTGACAACACAGGTCACCGCACAGCTGAATGCCAGAAGGACATATTATTATTATTAATTATTTTTAATTTTTTTCTCTATATTTAGTGCTCTGTACCCGCTTTGGGGTACATGCTATTGCGGGTGACTGGAGGAAGGGAGCCCTAGTGCTCATTGCCTCAGTCATCCCGTATTAGGCATCGTCCAACATCGGACCCCGGTCAGTACCTGCTACGACCAGGTGGGTATTGCCTTGGCTGCTTGGTTCGGCTACAGAGACCCCTGATCGGAGTGGGTGGCATTCGGGGAGGATGCTATCGGGAATGGCTTCCAAACGAAGTCGTCCTTCTCAAGGTGGTCCCCCACCTAAATGTTTAACTTTTGCTTCCCTGAGAGGTTCAACTCCCTGGGAACATGCACAGCGTGAAGGAATGGGATCCAGCTTCCCTAGGTTTCTGGTCGCTACCAGAACCGATAGGCATGATTTTAAGCTGGTGAAGTCGATCCTTTTTAGTCGACACATCGAAGGCGTTTACGGCGAACTTGAGGACCTTAAGAAAATGCGCAACGGTAGTTTGCTTATGAAGACTCGTACAGCACTGCAAGCTGATCAGCTGCTTAAGTGCGACCACTTTGGCGAAATCCCCGTCAAAGTTGAAGAGCATAAGTCCTTGAACCTGGTTCGCGGAGTCATCTTTCACCGCGACCTTATTTTGAACACTGACGACGAGTTGATGGAAGACATGAAGAACCGTGGCGTAACACACGTTCGGCGCATTACGCGCAAGGTCAACGGTGAAGACGTTGCCACTGGTGCCTTCATTGTCTCTTTCAAGTTGTCAGTGTTACCAGAGAAAGTCAAGGTAACAACTTATCGTTGCGATGTGAGGCCGTACATCCCGCCTCCTATGCGATGCTATCAATGCCAGCGATTCGGATATATGTTCCCTCGCTGTTCGAATCAGGCTGTATGTGGTACATGTGGACGAGTAGCTCACGGCGCGGAGGAGTGCACAACTCCCTACAAGTGCACTAACTGCTCCGGTTTTCATTCTCCTCGGGATCGGAACTGTCCGACATACCTGAGTGAGAAGAAGATCCAGGAGATCAAGACCCTGGATAGTCTCTCCTACCAGGAAGCGCTCCCTAAGTTTAATTCCACGAATACACCTGCCCGTACACTTGATTACAGCATGATAGCTCAGAGTCTTCCAGGTTCATCATTTTCAACATCGTCACCTGTGCTGATCGCTGCGCCCAAGGCGACTGTTGCTGCTCCCAGCGACGTCGCAAAGAGTAAAAGCTCGAAGGGGGGACCACCCCACCTTCGACCAACCAGAAGTCTGTGCAGGCTGGCAGTTCCCAGCCGGCACAGCATGGGGGGAAGACTAAGTCTCTCCCCCCCCCCCCTAGGAGGTCGACGAAAGTCGTGCCCCAGCCGGCGGAGGCGGCATCGTCGACCAAGGCTGGGAAACCAGGGGAAGAAGAGCGCCCGTCCTGAGCGCTCTCGGTCTTCCCCTGCGAAGGAGAAGTCATGCCCCCCACCTGAGGAGTATGAGTCTGCGTCGGGCGGTACTCCTGCTCCGAAACCTGCGCGCTCTCCTCGTCGGGGACCCCTTCGCCCCCGAAAAACGTAGAAGTTCTGGGCGGCATCCCTGCCGTCTGTTGACGACGAGATGGATGTCGCGCTGTCCACTACATCTACGGATGTAGATGTTGATAGTCTTTAGGTTTGTGAGCATTTTATTGCTCATAACCTAACACTACTTATATCGTCCACACTATGGCACTGTTACAGTGGAATTGTAATGGTTATGACAGGCATCTTGCTGAGTTACGTCAGCTCATTAGTGAGTACGCAGCGAGTATAGTCTGTATTCAGGAGACCAACTTCAGACCTGGTCATCGTACGGTCTTGAGAAATTTTAAGCTATACTCTACAGAACGATACTATGCTCACAGGGCTTCCGGTGGCGTTGGCATTTTTGTACGTTCTGATACCTACAGCGAAGAGGTTCCATTAAGAACACCGCTCGAGGCTGTAGCTGTTCGCGTTTCACTGCCTGTCATAGCAACAGTGTGTAATGTTTATTTTCCACCAGGCCGGCATCTTAATACAACTGATGTCGTTGATCTCATAGATCAGCTTCCACCTCCCTTCCTTTTATTGGGAGATTTTAACGCCCATCACCCCATGCGGGGCTCTGAGGCGCTTTGCCCCCGGAGAAGAGAGCTGGAAATATTAGCAACAGAGCTGGATTTATGTATTTTGAACACAGGGGAACCAACTCACTTTAGTGTACGTTATGGCACGTATTTTCGGATCGACCTAAGTCTATGCAGCCGAACGTTGGTTCCACTGTTTCGGTGGAATACACACGATGATCTCTGTGACAGTGACCATTTTCCTATTATCCTTACTTTGTTGAAGCATAAATCCGTCGAGGCTCCCCCTCGATGGATTCTTAAACATGCTGATTGGCCAAAGTACACATCACTAGCTGTCTTTCACGATGACGTCAGACGGACCGTCGGCGAGGAAATAACTTACGTCACCCAAGTTATTCTTGCTGCTGCTGAGGAGTCCATTCCGTTTTTTTCGGGGGCTCCTCGCCGAAAACTCGTTCCTTGGTGTAACGATGAAATAGCAGCAGCCATCAAAGAACGCCGTCGCGCTCATAAACGTTACCGTCGACAGCCTACTGTGTCCAACTTAACATTTAAGAAACTCCGCGCTAAGGCGCGAGTTCTTATTCGACAAAGTAAGAAGGCTTCATGGGAGAGATATGTGTCGTCCATGACGTCACATACTCCATCATCTCAAGTGTGGACGAAACTTCGACGAATTTCGGGTATTCAAGGATCATCTGCTGTACCGGGAATTTCCATTGCAGGCAGTGTCGCCACTGATCCCCTCGCGATTGCTAATCATCTCGCTAGTCATTTCGCGGATGTCTCTGGCTCCGGGAATTACCATCCTGATTTCCTCCCTCTTAAGTGGGAGGCAGAACGTCATCACCTTAGTTTTGCCACCCAAGCTTCAGAGGACTACAACGTGCCCTTTACGGAGCGGGAACTCCGCAGCGCCTTAGCGCTTTGCAAGGACACGTCTCCTGGACCGGACAACATCCATAACCAGATGTTGAAACACCTTAGTGATGATAGTTTACTATATCTCCTTCGTGTGTTCAACCGAATCTGGACAGAGGGTGATTTTCCGTCTCAGTGGCGAGAGAGCATAGTCATCCCTGTCCTCAAGCCTGACAAAGATCCTAAGTATGCAGGAAGTTACAGACCGATTTGCCTTACAAATTGCCTGTGTAAGCTATTTGAGAGGATGGTAAATCGCAGACTCGTGTGGTGTCTGGAGAAACAAGGACTCTTGTCCGAGTACCAATGTGGATTTCGAGCCGCTCGATCCACCACAGACCACTTGGTACGCCTGGAGAGGTCTATCCAGGATGCGTTTCTCCGCAAACAGCACTTGGTAGCTGTCTTCTTTGACTTGGAGAAGGCCTACTACACCACTTGGCGATATGGCATTCTTCCAGTCCTGCATCAATGGAGATTCCGAGGTAACTTGCCGGTATTTATTGCGAATTTTTTGTCCATCCGTCTATTCCGTGTCCGAGTAGGGAGGACATATTCGCAATACCACGTTCAAGAAAATGGAGTCCCACAGGGATCGGTTCTTAGTGTCACTCTGTTCGCGATTACCATAAACGGTATTGTCGTTGCTGCTGGTCCAGCCGTAATACCGTCCCTATATGTGGATGATTTTGCTCTGCACTATAGCTCGTGCAGTATGGCAGTCGCAGAGCGACGGTTACAGCAGGCTATTAGGAGGGTGGAGAAGTGGCCCTTAGAACATGGCTTTCGGTTTTCTGCTGCAAAGACCTCCGTTGTCCACTTTTGTCGTCAACGTACTCTTCACCCTCATCCTGAGCTTTATCTAGGAAATGTCGTTCTTCCAGTTGTTGACACCTACCGATTTCTTGGGCTCCTTTTTGACAGTAAATTATCGTGGGAGCCACACGTGCGAGAGCTAAAAGTGCAATGCACCAAGAGACTTCACCTCTTGAAGTTTCTTAGCAGCACTAATTGGGGAGCTGACCGCGTGGGGCTCCTGCGATTCTATCGGGCACACATTTTATCACGGTTAGACTACGGCAGTGCAGCATATGGCTCCGCAAGACCAAGCGTTCTTGCGAAGCTGAACAGTATCCACCACAGCGGGGTTAGGTTGGGGACGGGAGCTTTTCGTACTAGCCCCATCGCTAGCCTGCTCGCTGAGTCTGGTGTGCCGCCTTTACACCTGAGGCGTCAGCAACTACTACTTACGTATGCTGCAAATTTGCGACAGATGCCACTTCATCCGAGCTATCCCTGCGTGTTCAACAATGGCAACCGTTTGTTGTACGTTGCTCATCCTCGTGCGACGCGGCCGGTTGGGATACGCTTGGATAGCAGTTATGAATTGTTTGACGTACCTTCGATTCCTTGCCTTGTCAGACAACCAAGTGGGGTACCTCCGTGCGTTGTACGACGACCTGAAATCATCCTGGATTTGCACACTGGCCCGAAAGGAGACACGGACCCTTCGATTTATCGGAGGATCTACCTGTCCGTTCTTAGCCGCTATCCAGGTTCAGTCGTCGTTTACACGGATGGTTCAAGGACAGATACGAAGGTGGGCTGTGCGTTCGTTGTCGACAATGATCGGTTTCTTTTTGCTCTCCCGGACACCTGTAGTGTGTACACGGCAGAGCTCTATGCTATCTGTGAGGCTCTGCGGTACGCACTAGACAATGAGCGCCGACACTTTCTTGTGTGTACTGACTCCTTGAGTTCGCTTCAGTCTATTGATACTTGTTTCCCTCGACACCCTCTGGTGCAGCGGATCCAGGACCAGCTGGCCGGGTGTTTGGATGCCGGCACCAGAATTACGTTTGTGTGGCTCCCCAGCCACATGGGCATAGAGGGAAACGAGTTAGCAGATCAGGCTGCCAAGGAGGCAGTTACAATGCCCCCGTTGCCTTTCAATGTTCCAGCAAGTGATATTCGCTCTCAGCTGAGACATCTGGTTATGTCTCATTGGGAGATGGAGTGGCAGAGCATCCCACTTCCCAATAAGCTGAGAGCGATAAAAGGAACAACGAAGGTATGGAGGACTTCCCTTCGGGCTTCGCGGAGGGAAGCCGTTGTATTATGTCGCCTTCCGATCGGCCACGGTATCTTGACGCACTCCCATCTACTGAAAGGAGAACCCCCTCCGGTGTGTACCTGCGGCGACCATCTTACCGTGGTACACATCCTTACGGAGTGCGTGGGCCTGGTCGATCTGCGCCGTAGTATTAACCTTCCGAGTACTATCTCCCTTATCTTGCGCGATGACGAGCAGTCAGCAGACCTCGTCATCCGCTTTATGAGGGATAGCGGTATGTTTTATCGTGTGTGATGATGTCCTTTTTCCTAGTGTTGTTTATGTCAGTTGCGCTTTTATCTCATTGACTTCATTTTAGTTTGTGTTGCGCATTTTAATGTGTTATTTCTACGTCTAACGCAAATTATGTGTTAATATCTGTATTACTGGGCAATGTCTTATTCCTTCGATTTCCTGTACTTTCTCTTATTTTAATACCCCCTGCGGGTGGGGGACGCACATGTAGAATACACCCGCAGTATCCCCTGCCTGTCGTAAGAGGCGACTAAAAGGGGCGATCAAGAGCTGACTGAATTAGAACCATGAAACTAATTTTGAATCGTACCATCACGCGGGGAACACCATAGGCTGCCTGTACTTGCGAGTAGTACCACTAAATTCGGTACGAAATAGGTTTGTGATTAGTAGCAGTAAAAGCCTGGCCTGGTGGATTCCAGTACCCGTGCGTCGTACCCATGTGTGCAACACCGCGGGTCTGGGCGTAGCCTGTGAGTTGTACCACTATATGAGCAGCACCGTGGGTCTGCGTTGCCTGTGATTAGTACCCACTATGTGAGGAACACCACGGGAATACCGGCGCCCGTGTTTAGTACACCTAGATGGGGAACTTTCTCGGTTTTCGTTGACTCTTTAGTTGGGCCATTGTGTGAGACACACCATAGGTCTGCGTTACCTGTACGAAGTTCAGTACTTGTGAGCAGTACCTTACTGCTTGGAACACCGTGAGTTTACGCTACCTTTGATTAGTACCGCAGCTTGAGAAATATCATGGTTCTCCTTTACTCCCGATAAGTGCCATTAGCATCATTGTGCTTTATAAGTGGTCCCTTGGTCACTAATACTATTATTTACAATCTTTTTTGAGTGTGATCCACTGTTTTGTTTGTTTGTTTGTTTTTTGTTTTTGTTGTGTTCTTGTCCATCCATTCATTTTTCATGACATTTTCATTTATTTTGGTCAGTGGATTTTTGGAACTTTTTGTTGTCATTTCATTTCGTACCATTAGGGGCCGATGACCTAGATGGTAGGCCCGTCTAAACAACAAGCATCCTCATCATCATCATCAACTGGATTTTGTCACACGTTGTTTTGGCAGCGAAGTAACAGGTAACATAAAAATGGCGGAATATGTCATTCAACGACATGAAAGATATAGACTGCTATCTGCCGACCATCTTTGAATCACTTTGAACTTCTGGCAGCCATGACACTTGTAGGCAAAACAAACGACAAGTGTCATGGCAGAGTGACGGTACTTGTATAGACGTATACGTTAAATTCGTTATTCTTTGTGTTTCATGCAATAAAACCGGCCTTAGTTATTGTTACCGTGTTTTGGTGGACCAGCAGAGGTGAGAGAAGGTGCGGGCTGGAATGGGTCTAACTACAAGTCCGAAAGATGAATTTAAAATTTAAATAAAAAGTTATATTTTCAACAGATAACACGATTTAACAATTTTTCACTAGGTGAAATAACAATGAATATTCAGGTAAAATAATAATTTTACAAGCGAAAACACAAGTTAAGGTGTCTTTACAAATCCTGGGCTTCGCACCCCAATTTGCCAATCCTTGAGCTCTCAGCTCACAACCACAAATTACCAAAGGGCAGAACACCCCTAATTACATGGAGCACTTACTCCCGCCTCGTAATGTCAAGCCTCCTAGAGGCACCTTTCAAATTACCAGAAAGAGCTGATCCGCTCTCAATCTTTCAAGCCTATTAAAGGCAACACCAGACTTTACAGTGACTTGCCATCGAGGCACAACATACAATAATTAAACAGGGGTATCTCGTACCCACCCTGCAGGGCTTTAAAGGAAAAATAAAAGGTTAATTAAATGGCCCAAAATACCAATGTGAATGGAGGCGTTGCTTGCGCTCCTACATGACAACTTATATAAAACCTAGGGGGCACTAGGCCGCTGACACAGGGGCTATTCCCAAGCTAGGGAGGTGACTCGTATAAGAAAATATTAAGACATTAAGAGTAGAAAATCGGTTGTGAAAACGTAGTCACCTCAACTCAAGATGAAGGGGAGCTCGAGAGGGTAAGGCACTCTCTATCCCCGATTTACATTTAAAGATACATGAAGTTTTACTAAGATGGAAAAAGATTTACATGTTTTAAGTTAAAGGTTACATATTAAAGGTTTCGGACCTGCCCCGCGGGTTAAACTGCTAAGCTAGCAAGGAGAAAAGAAAGATGTTAAACGGCCATTACCTTGTTGAAGAGCTGCTGCCCGAAGGAAGAGGCGCTACCCGCCCCCTGCTATGCTTCTATACACTAAGCAAGATGTTGTTGAAGTGGCCGGGAGACAAGAAAATCAGCTGTTTTTATACTCTCGTGGACGATTCGAGACCTTTCATGAATGATTAAGACACACCCACAGACGTTTATTGGTCGTCTAAAAGTTACAGATCAAAAATTGAGGAAGAAGGACCCGATTGGTCCAAAATTAATTAAAGAAATTCGGGATTGGCTAAGTTCAAAACTGGCGGAAAGAAAAATTAATTTTGTCAACCAACAGATGAAAGAACAAAATTTAGTAAAGACGAAAACATCTGAAAACAAAATTTCTTCAAAAAAGTTCCTTCACTTCGCACCAGGGTGCGTGATCATAGTTTTTTTTTTTTTGGCAGTGACATCTATAAGAGAATGTCCAGACTTCTTGATCAATGAAAAACAAAACAAATCGAAATACACACAGTGACATCTTCAGATAAACGGTTGAATTAATTCAGTTTTAAAGTTCAGACTTTCAGCTGTAGAGGCGTACTTTAAGGCGGAAAATTCAAATGTGCGGCGTGTAGGTGTACCAGCCGGTACAGTTATGATAAAAATATTTTTAAAGTACATATATTAAATGTACAGTAGTAGTTGTGTGATGACAGTGTTTAACGAATGTGAATAATTCATTTGTGGTTATATGACAATAGACTGTTGGTTGTAAGGTAGCTCCAGATTCCTGTAATTGACAATATTTACTGAAATAATGTTGAAGGCTCAAAGTAAGTAGGGGGATACGGTACACAAGCCAACCATCGCCAGTTCACTCGTAAGTGCCGTGAAATGCTATTAGATATGTTCATTAGAGAACAGGTTGCTAGGATATGTCAGCTGTTAACCCATATAAAAATGTAAACTAACAAAACCTCAAACTAATACAATAGGATGAAATATCTGATCATCTTGAAGGTACTGAACGCAAATATACAAAATTAATACACCATAAACCATATTATAAACACTACTTCTATTAAAAATATCACTTCATAATTGACATAATTTTGTACTCTGTTGTACTACCTATAACCTCTAAGTACAGATGGAAGAGTTTATGCTCATTATAAAAAACCTAACTAAAATAATTGTACAAATATACACCATATTTTACACTGTGGTCTCTATATATACACAAGCAGGCCTATTCAAAAGTAGATTATAAGTGCCATCTCCATAATACTTAAGGAACAATTTGCTATGATACCGTATGTCAGCTGTTGCCTATATACAAATGTAAACAAACAAACTATTTCTAGTATAGTAGAAAGAAATGTCTAATCCTCTTGTAGATTTTGAACACAAATATACAAAAGTAATATACCTTATACAATATTATAAGCACAATTTATGTTGAAAATATCACTTTATAACTGACATAATGATATACTGTTTTGTAAGTGCCTACCTACTGTAGAATCTCCAAGTATAGTTGAGACAGTTCCTGATCATAACAAAAAAACTAAAAATAATTGTCAAATATACACTATATTTTATACTTCGGTATCTACATGCACACACAAATAGGCCTATACAAATGTAAGGGGTTGAACTTAACATCAGATTATTAACGGCTAGTTCTGTTAAGTACAAATCAGATAATTAAAACTAATACAATATCTCAAATGAACCGTAATTTAGATTTCCCCCTGCGGTTGGGGGACGCAGATTTAGAATACACCCTTGGTATCCCCTGCCTGTCGTAAGGGCCCACTAAAGGGGGTGACCAAGGGATGATATTAATCCCATGTGATTACTTGTGATCAGTACCATTATGTGCAGAACACCATGGGTCGACGTTACTTGCGACTAGTACCACCTTGCGAGGAAAGTAGTACCATTATCCGAGAAACACTACAGGTCTGGGTGTTGTTTGTGATAAGTGTCATCGCGTGCATTCCACCGGTCGGTTCCGCTGTGTTCAGAATGGGTCGGTGTTACCTATAAGTAGTACCACGTTATAAAGAACACCATGGGTCTACGTTGCCTGCGGTTGACATCACTTTGTGAGAAAAAACACAGGTTTGACTGGCGCCCGTGATAAGTACCACTGTGATGAAAACCATGGGTCTGCGTTGCCCGAGAGTAATTCCATTATGTGAGGAACACGATGGATTTGTGTTGCCTGTGGGCATTACCATAATGTCATACACCATGGATCTAAATTGCCTATGATTAGTAGCACTATGTGAGCAACACCATGGTTCTGCATTGCTTGTGTGTAGAACCCTTATGTACAAAACACCATAGGTTTGTGTTACCTGTGAGTGGAACCATTATGTGTGACATACTATGAGTCTACATTACTTGTGATTAGTACCCACCAATATAATAATATGAAATTTGGTGCCCATGCTAGTACCATGAGCCTACGTTACCTGTGATTAGTACCACTATAGGAGGAACGACATAGTCCTGCTGATTAGTACCATTATGAGTGGCCAGTGACCTAGATTTTAGACCTCTTTTAGATAAGTATCATCCCAGTACTTAAGGCATTATCATCATTCGTTTTAGACTAGTTAGGGGATATATTTTGAAATTTTCAGTTTTGTTTCATTCACCTCATACCATTAGGGGCTGATGACTTAGCTATTAGGCCCCTTTAAACAACAATCATCATCATCATCATCATCATCATTTAGATTTTGGCCTCTATTTTTAGAAAAACTTACAGAAAGTGAGAAACTAAATAATATGAGATTAAGAGTAGTACAATTTTAAATATAATAAACAGCCTATCAATAAGCACTTACATAATGATGTTTAATACTGTAGACTGCATCCTCTGAATTTGCAAGTACCTTGGTGAACAAAGTTACTGTCGTTTAAAACGATGAGCTTTGTGAACAACTGGCGTACAGATTTTTGATGCAAGTTGTAGGATTGCTTCTTTGCTGTGTGATGCAAGCGAGCCTGAAAATAGATCTTCAGGAGTAATTTCAGTAAAGTGGAATAATGTGATTCTTCAGCATATTCACAAGATGTAAATAAATGGTCATAAGCCTTCAAATGTTGTGTATCGGACAGTAGTGAAAACACTTGTATTTGAAGTTTCAAAATTAAGTTCTTTTCAGGTTTTAGATTTGTACTGTCATTGCATCGCAGCACTCGTTCAGCAGTTTTACACAATTTCACTATTTCCTCAGAAGCACAAAGCAGACCATCCCTATGTCTAACCTTCACCATCAGACAGCTTCCTGGAGAACCATTTATTATGGAGAGACACACTTCACATCTGACAGTTTTACTGGCTTTTTTTACAGTTCATAACATTTTCAGAATATTCTGTCAATTCTGAAGAGGCAGTAGAACAGTATGCATGGTCATTAACAGCACCAAAAGTTACATGAAAGCTGTTAGGATCATGATCTGGAGCTATATTTAAAAGAGGTGTCTCATCTGGGATACAGTTCCCAAACGAAGATGGTGTTATTTGTGTTAAGAGACATCTCCTGTATGCAGACTTGAACTGTGAAGCAGCAGGATTGTTAGAATTACCTCCACGGTTCCTGATGGTTGCAAAGAATAATTGTAAATTATCTTGGCTGAGCTTTCTTTTTAAAAGGAAGTCTAACTGAGGGGTTTCTGTCCAAATAAGTTCATTTGAAATACCTCTGATGCTCATTAAATCCAAAATGAAGCCCAAAATACCCACATACCTTCGAGATTTCAAAAGAAGTGTTCTATTAACATCATATAATGATTTTAAGTAGTCAATTGAATCATTTATAAAACACTGGAGTAGTAATTCATTCTGTTTTCTTACTGGGCTCTTTTTGTACTTGCCCATAGGATGACATGAGTTTAAAACATCAAATATATCATTAATTCTTTCCACAAATATTGCTGTTGATTCTACATCAGCAAATTCTTCGAGGTCCAAGTTACGTAGAAACCTGAAAGCATCTGCAACTGACTGACTCAAGGTTTGTGCAGCCAGTTTCACTTTCATTTTCTGTTGCTCCCATTGGATGTGCTGCTTTGATATCTTGTTTGCAACATGCATGTGGAGCTATTCAAATTAAGCCCAGTCTATGAGTGCCTCATTATCAAATAATGTCCTCTTTTCAGCAAGTAAATTTCGAATTAACTTCAACATGTGAGCTACATCTAAAAAGCAGTAGACACTAGATGAATTGCATGGGTGTGGGGAAAAGCTTGTTATGGGTGCATTGTTTTCATAAAATTCTATGCCTAATTCTTTTAGCATACTAATATTTAAGGCTAGGCAATCGCAAGTTAAGCCAGTACATTTTGCACCTGTATCATGAAGTTACCTCAAATACTGTAGCACTAAATTTACTTTAAGCTGGCTAGTTAAACTGTTACCTAAACAGTAACCAATTGGTATCTTCCATGAATCATTGGCAGCAGTGACCATAAAAACCAGTGCTTGTGCTGCTATTGGGACATCATCATCTTCAAGTGACCCACGGCCTAAATCACAATAGCACACAGCTTGAGTTCCATCAAAATCAATTTGTTGCTTGATTGCCATTTCATCAAACATTAGACATAAATATAAATTATCCTTGTTAGCAGCCTTCTCTTTAATCTTTTCAAATGCTTGCTCGGTAAAACCCGCGTCTCCATTTACATTAGATGCCTACTTTCTGATGGTACTTGGGTTAGGAAGAGGAATATTATTTCTGATGAGTAAAATTGTAAAGTGAGAGAGAATTTCTTAACATCATCTGCATATACATTTTTCTTCCTTCCCTGCAAGAGATTTGCAATGAAGTCCCCATAAATGTCTCTAATTATGGGCTCTCCTACAGTGGACAACCCTCTCATAGTTTGCTCATATGATATTATTTTTGACTGCTGTCGTTTCACTTTTTGTTTTGCTAATTTTAGATCCCTTTGCAGTAAATTACACTTGGACTCCAAATGTTCAACAGTTTTTGCCATATTATGGGGACTGGGAAGAATGTAACTGTGATCACTTTTAACTGAATCAAATCTGTGTATAAGATTATTATTTTATTCTGACTCTGAAGACTCATCACAGTACTACAATTTAGATTCCTTTTTACTGGTGATCTCTTTGTGTTAGGTGACAGTTTCCTTACATGTGAAGGGAATTCAAACTTTGAGGGTACAGCATTATCTTTCAGGTATTTTCTGTCATTAGCATACCTGAAAAACATAAATAGATTTGAATTAATATTGTTTATATGCTGTATTTTACTAATCTTTGATCCTAGTTAGAGCAGTAATGAAAGAAAAATGTCATGGCACTTCAGTTCTATCCTTGATGGAATCTCAGTTTACTGGTTTCTCTGATCATAACTGAAGTGGCCACTGTGGTGGCTCAGTTGCTAAAATGCCTGCTTAGGTTAAAGCTGCTGTCAAACCTAGTTACCAGGTTCAGGATTTTATCAGAGATTTTCCCCTGCCCCTTCTTGATAAGTGTCTGGTAAGTAATAGGTAAACTGTTTCACCATTAAGGCATTCATCTCATTATCACTGACTTTAATCCTGTGAAAGACCTAGCAGTTTGGGAAAGTATTCTTTCTGATTATATTAGACATGTTTGCAAAATTAATAACTGACAGCCACGAACCTACTACGATGGCGTAGCAGGGGGAGAGGTGATACTCCCACGTGGCGCGTCCCAGGTGGCGGATAGGGGGGTCCTAACCGGCTTGCCGGCGGACTTGAGGGAAATAAAATACCTCTCGCGGACCAAACACACTACCCCCTGCGGGTGGGGGACACACATGCAGAATACACCCGCGGTATCCCCTGCCTGTCGTAAGAGGCGACAAAAAGGGGCGACCTTGGCGCGGACATGGATTGCGGTTGGTATATTGTGATGGACCTCCTGTGGATGGGAGAGGCTGAATACATCCATAGGTAATCCCTGCCTGTCGTAGAAGGCGACTTAAAGGGTCATGTGGCCATGGTCCCCTCTTTATTTTTTATTATTTTTCTGAGGGTCAGATGTAGACCATTCAAAATTTGATGTGCGTGCTGCCCGGCGATGGAGCTCCTATGTGTGCGACTACGCTCGAAAGCCCGTGCCAGCAACCACCCAGGACGCGGCGGGTGGGAGTGTCATGTACCCGGGCAGTGGTATCCGCCTGACAACGCAGGTCCCCGCACAGCCGAATGCAAGAAGGACATATTATTATTAATTATTTTTATTTATTTTTTCTATATTTAGTGCTCTGTACACGCTATGGGGTACATGCTATTGCGGGTGACCGGAGGAAGGGAGTCCTAGTGCTCATTGCCTCAGTCATCCCGTATTAGGCATCGTTCAACATCGGACCCCGGGCAATACCTGCTACGACCAGGTGGGTATTGCCTTGGCTGCTTGGTTCGGCTACAGAGACCCCTGATCGGAGTGGGTGGCATTCGGGGAGGATGCTATCGGGCATGGCTTCCAAAGGAAGTCGGCTCTCACAAGGTGGTCGCCCACCTAAGTCTTTAACTTTTGCTTCCCTGAGAGGATCAACTCCCTGGGAACATGCGCAGCGTGAAGGAATGGGATCCAGCTTCCCTAGGTTTCTGGTCGCTACCAGAACCGATGGGCAGGATTTTAAGCTGGTGAAGTCGATCCTGTTTAGTAGACACATCGAAGGCGTCTATGGCGAACTGGAGGAACTTAAGAAAATGCGCAACGGTAGTTTGCTTCTAAAGACTCGTACAGCACTGCAAGCTGATCAGTTGCTTAAGTGCGAGCACTTTGGCGAAATCCCCGTCAAAGTGGAGGAGCATAAGTCCTTGAACCTGGTTCGCGGAGTCATCTTTCACCGCGACCTTATTTTGAACACTGACGACGAGTTGATGGAAGACATGAAGAACCGTGGCGTGACACACGTCCGGCGCATTACGCGCAAGGTCAACGGTGAAGACGTTGCCACTGGTGCCTTCATTGTCTCTTTCAAGTTGTCAGTGTTACCAGAGAAAGTCAAGGTAACAACTTATCGTTGCGATGTGAGGCCGTACATCCCGCCTCCTATGCGATGCTATCAATGCCAGCGATTCGGACATATGGTATCACGCTGTTCGAATCAGGCTGTATGTGGTACATGTGGACGAGTAGCTCACGGCGCGCAGGAGTGCACAACTCCATACAAGTGCACTAACTGCTCCGGTTTTCATTCTCCTCGGGATCGGAATTGTCCGACATACCTGAGTGAGAAGAAGATCCAGGAGATCAAGACCCTGGATGGTCTTTCCTACCGAGAAGCGCGCCGTAAGTTTCATTCTATGAATACACCTGCCCGTACAATCGACTATAGCTTGATAGCTCAGAGTCTTCCAGGTTCGTCATTTACGACCAAGACACCTGTCCAGACCGCTGCGCCCAAGGCGACTGTTGCTGCTCCCAGCAACGTCGCAAAAAGTCAAAGCTCGAAGGGGGGGACCACCCCACCTTCGACCAACCAGAAGTCTGTGCCGGCTGGGAACTGCCAGCCGGCACAGCAAGGGGGGAAGACTAAGTCTCCCCCCCCTAGGAGGTCGACGAAAGTCGTGCCCCAGCCGGCGGAGGCGGCTTCGTTGACCAGGGCTGGGAAACCATCTCCCAGCCCGTCTAAACTTGAAAAGAAAAAGGGGAAGAAGAGCGCCCATCCTGAGCGCTCTCGGACTTCCCCTGCGAAGGAGAAGTCATGCCCTCCATCTGGGGGATATGAGTCTGCGCCGGGAGGGACTCCTGCTCCCAAACCTGCGCGCTCTCCTCGTAGGGGACCCCCTCGCGCCCGAAAAGCGTCGAAGTTCTGGGCGGCACCCCTGCCATCTTTTGATGACGGGATGGATGTCGCGTTGTCCTCTACATCTACGGATGTTGAACTAGATAGTGTTTAGGCTAACGAGCATTTTGTTGCTCATAACCTAACACTCCTTTTATAGTCCACACTATGGCACTGTTACAGTGGCATTGTAACGGTTATGACAGGCATCTTGCTGAGTTACGTCAGCTTATTAGTGAGTACGCAGCGAGTATAGTCTGTATTCAGGAGACCAATTTCCGACCTGGTCATCACACGGTCTTGAGGAATTTCAAACTATACTCGACAGAACGATACTATGCTCACCGGGCTTCAGGAGGCGTTGGCATTTTTGTACGTTCTGATAGCTACAGCGAAGAGGTTCCTTTAAGAACCCCTCTTGAGGCTGTAGCTGTTCGCGTCTCGCTGCCTATCATAGCCACAGTGTGTAATGTTTATCTTCCACCAGGCCAGCATCTGAACATCACTGATGTCGCTGATCTTATAGATCAGCTTCCACCACCCTTCCTCTTATTGGGCGATTTTAACGCCCATCACCCCATATGGGGCTCTGAGACGCCTTGCCCCCGAGGAAGAGAGCTGGAAACACTCCTATCAGATCTGGATTTATGTATTTTGAACACAGGGGAACCAACTCACTTTAGTGTACGTTACGGCACATATTCTCGCATAGACGTTAGTCTATGCAGCCGAACGTTGGTTCCACTGTTTCGGTGGAATGCACACGATGATCTCTGTGACAGTGACCATTTTCCCATCGTTCTTACTTTGTTGAATCATAAACCCGTCGAGGCTCCCCCTCGATGGATTCTTCAACATGCTGATTGGCCAAAGTACACATCACTAGCTGTCTTTAGCGAAGGTGTCAGGCGGACCGTCGGCGAGGAAATAACTTACATCACCCAAGTTATTCTTGCTGCTGCTGAGGAGTCCATTCCGTTTTTCTCGGGGACTCCTCGCCGAAAACTCGTTCCTTGGTGGAACGATGAAATAGCAGCAGCCATCAAAGAACGCCGTCGCGCTCATAAGCGTTACCGTAGACAGCCTACTGTGGCCAACTTGGTAACATTTAAGAAATTCCGCGCTAAGGCGCGAGTTCTTATTCGACAAAGTAAGAAGGCTTCATGGGAGAGATATGTGTCGTCCATGACGTCACATACTCCATCATCTCAAGTGTGGACGAAACTTCGAATTTCGGGTATTCAAGGATCATCTGCTGTACCGGGAATTTCCATTGCAGGCAGTGTCGCCACTGATCCCCTCGCGATTGCTAACCATCTCGCTAGTCATTTCGCGGATGTCTCTGGCTCCGGGAATTACCATCCTGATTTCCTCCCTCTGAAGCGGGAGGCAGAACGTCATCACCTGAGTTTTGCCACCCAAGCTTCAGAGGACTACAACGTGCCCTTTACGGAGTGGGAACTCCGCAGCGCCTTAGCGCTTTGCAAGGACACGTCTCCTGGACCGGACAACATCCATAACCAGATGTTGAAACACCTTAGTGATGATAGTTTACTATATCTCCTTCGTGTGTTCAACCGAATCTGGACAGAGGGTGATTTTCCGTCTCATTGGCGAGAGGGCATAGTCATCCCTGTCCTCAAGCCTGACAAAGATCCTAAGTATGCAGGAAGTTACAGACCGATTTGTCTTACAAATTGCCTGTGTAAGCTATTTGAGAGGATGGTAAATCGCAGACTCGTGTGGTGTCTGGAGAAACAAGGACTCTTGTCCGAGTACCAATGTGGATTTCGAGCCGCTCGATCCACCACAGACCACTTGGTACGCCTGGAGAGCTCTATCCAGGATGCGTTTCTCCGAAAACAGCACTTGGTAGCTGTCTTCTTTGACTTGGAGAAGGCCTACGACACCACCTGGCGATATGGCATCCTTTCAGTCCTGCTTCAATGGAGATTCCGAGGTAACTTGCCGGTATTTATTGCGAATTTTTTGTCCCTCCGTCTATTCCGTGTCCGAGTCGGTAGGACATATTCGCAATACCACGTTCAAGAAAATGGAGTCCCACAGGGATCGGTTCTTAGTGTCACTCTGTTCGCGATTGCCATAAACGGTATTGTCGCTGCTGCTGGTCCAGCCGTAATACCGTCCCTATATGTGGATGATTTTGCTCTGCACTATAGCTCGTGCAGTATGGCAGTCACAGAGCGACAGTTACAGCAAGCTATTAGGAGGGTGGAGAAGTGGACCTTAGAACATGGCTTTCGGTTTTCTGCCGCAAAGACCTCCGTTGTCCACTTTTGTCGTCAACGTACACTTCACCCTCATCCTGAGCTTTATCTAGGTAATGTCGTTCTTCCAGTTGTTGACACCTACCGATTTCTTGGGCTCCTTTTTGACAGTAAATTATCGTGGGAGCCACACGTGCGGGAGCTAAAAGTGCAATGCACCAAGAGGCTTAACCTCTTGAAGTTTCTTAGCAGCACTAATTGGGGAGCTGACCGCGTGGTGCTCCTGCGATTCTATCGGGCACACATTTTATCTCGGTTAGACTACGGCAGTGCAGCATATGGCTCCGCAAGGCCAAGCGTTCTTGCGAAGCTGAACAGTATCCACCACAGCGGGGTTAGGTTGGCGACGGGAGCTTTTCGTACTAGCCCCATCGCTAGCCTGCTCGCTGAGTCTGGTGTGCCGCCTTTACACCTGAGGCGCCAGCAACTACTACTTACGTATGCTGCAAATTTGCGACAGATGCCACTTCATCCGAGCTATCCCTGCGTATTCAACAATGGCAACCGTTTGTTGTACGTTGCTCATCCTCGTGCGACGCGGCCGGTTGGGATACGCTTGGATAGCAGTTATGAATTGTTTGACGTACCTTCGATTCCTTGCCTTGTCAGACAACCAAGTGGGGTACCTCCGTGGGTTGTACGACGACCTGAAATCATCCTGGATTTGCACACTGGCCCGAAAGGAGACACGGACCCTTCGATTTATCGGAGGATCTACCTGTCCGTTCTTGGCCGCTATCCAGGTTCGGTCGTCGTTTACACGGATGGTTCAAGGACAGATACGAAGGTGGGCTGTGCGTTCGTTGTCGACAATGATCGCTTTCTTTTTGCTCTCCCGGACACCTGTAGTGTGTACACGGCAGAGCTCTATGCTATCTGTGAGGCTCTGCGGTACGCACTAGACAATGTACGCCGACACTTTCTCGTGTGTACTGACTCCTTGAGTTCGCTTCAGTCTGTTGATACCTGTTTCCCTCGACACCCTCTGGTGCAGCGGATCCAGGACCTGCTGGCCGGGTGTTCGGATGCCGGCACCAGAATTACGTTCGTGTGGCTCCCCAGCCACACGGGCATAGAGGGAAACGAGTTAGCGGATCAGGCTGCCAAGGAGGCAGTTACACTGCCCCCGTTGCCTTTCAAGGTTCCAGCAAGTGATATTCGCTCTCAGCTGAGACATCTGGTTATGTCTCATTGGGAGATGGAGTGGCAGGCCATCCCACTTCCCAGTAAGCTGCGAGCGATAAAAGGAACAACGAAGGTATGGAGGACTTCCCTTCGGGCTTCGCGGAGGGAAGCCGTGGTATTATGTCGCCTTCGGATCGGCCACGGTATCTTGACGCACTCCCATCTACTGAAAGGAGAACCCCCTCCGGTGTGTACCTGCGGCGACCATCTTACCGTGGTACACATCCTTACGGAGTGCGTGGACCTGGTCGATCTGCGCCGTAGTATTAACCTTCCGAGTACTATCTCCCTTATCTTGCGCGATGACGAGCAGTCAGCAGACCTCGTCATCCGCTTTATGAGGGATAGCGGTCTGTTTTATCGTGTGTGATGATGTCCTTTGTCCTAGTGTTGTTTATGTCAGTTGCGCTTTTATCTCATTGACTCCATTTTAGTTTGTGTTGCGCATTTTAATGTGTTATTTTAACGTGTAACGTACATTATGTGTTAATATCTGTATTACTGGGCGATGCCTTATTCCTTCGATTTCCTGTACTTTCTCTTATTTTAATAGAACATAAGGCATTGCGTATTAGATCCACTGACTGTTTTAATCTCACCCTCATTTTTCTTCATTACCATTCTTTTTTAACTCCAGTCAGTGGATACTTTTTAAAATTTTAACTTCATATCTCATGTCCTTCATTTCGTTCCATTAGGGGCCGATGACCTTCGATGTTAGGCCCCTTAAAACAACAAGCATCATCATCATCATGTAGCTGCAGTCCTTCTTCAAGAGACTGAACTAGGGAGGCGACCCATCGTCTATGCATCTAGGACTCTATCGGCTCAAGAAGCCAAGTATTCCATCTATGAGCTCGAAGGGTTGGCAGTCTTATTTGCCTTAGAAAAGTTCCGTCTCTATCTGGAACATGTCAAATTCGACCTGGAGACAGATAATCAAGCCTTAAGCTGGGTCTTAGGTAGGCCGCGTCGTACTGGTCGTATAGCCCGCTGGGCTATTCGTATTTCCGCCTTCCAGTTTGATGTTAGACATATCAGAGGTACCGAAAATGTTGTTGCTGATGGACTCAGCCGTATGTTTCATAACGACGTCGAGACCCACGAACCGGTCGACAGTTCATCACCTTCCGAGTCCATACTATCTGGTGTTAATGCCATCTTAACAGATGCTCCCATGCTTTTTAGGGATATTGAGAAATACCAACGTGAAGATCCGACGCTGGCTCCGATAATGGAAACCCTTTCTTCTGGGGAACATGCTGTCCCTTATATTCTGAGGAATGGTGTTCTATGTTGCCCTTCGAGGCATGATAAGTTGATGAAAGTTGTTGTTCCAGCGGTTCTTGTACCTATGATCTTCAAGTATTATCATGAGACCCCATTAGGAGGGCATCTTGGAATCTTTAAAACCCGTGAAAAGATTCGTGAAATGTTCATCTGGAAAGGTATGGACGGCGAAATTCGTGAACTTGTAAAAGCTTGTAAATCTTGTTTGCTCAGTAAACCAACCATGTCCACCAAGGTAGGCCTCTTGTCTTCGCATCAAGCATCGCGCCCCATGGAACGCCTGTATATTGATTATGTAGGACCCTTCCCCCAGTCGAAGGGAAATGCCAACAAATTCATCTTTGTATGTGTAGATGGTTTTACAAGATTTTCGTGGTTATTTCCGACTAAGCTGGCTACCGCTCAGTCTACAATTACTTGCTTAAATTCTATTTTTGCTTCTTTTGGTCCGTGCCAATATATTGTATCTGATAATGCTAAGGCTTTTACATCTAATCTTTTTCGTAAATTCTGTTTTGACTTGTCCATCTCTCATGTAACGACTTCTGCTTATTACCCTCAACCATCCCTGGCTGAACGGGTTAACCGTAATCTCAGGTCCGCACTTATTGCCTATCATCATGAAGATCATTCCAGGTGGGACACGTCCCTGCATTGGATGGCTTTTGCTTTGAATTCGGCGGTTCATGAATCTCACAAGTTTACTCCAGCTTCTTTGATGTTTAAGTTTGTTCCCAACACGCCGCTCTCTAACCTCTGGTCTCTGAGTGACATTCTGCCTGAGACAATAGATCCGGACAACATTAAAGATCTCTGGAAGAAGGCTAAAGCTAATCTTAAAGTATCTCATGAAAAGGTTAGGGAAAGGTACGATCGTGGACGGAGACCCACCCCTTTAAAGGTAGGTGACCAAGTAATGGTCAAAAATTTTGTTCCCGCGGGCAAGCTTGCGCCCAGATTTCATGGGCCTTGTATAATTCTCGATTTCCTCACCCCGGTTACGTTGTTATTAAGCAATCCAGCCACCGAGAGGATATTTATGGTTCACCTGTCACAGGTGAAACCAGTGTATATTTTGTGTCAACTTGCTTCATATAATTTGAAAGGAATATGAAGGTTATATATATATATTTTTTTGAGTTCAACTTTTAAGGCTTTCTGCCCCTTCTATAATATTTTGTCTTATATGTGAGCCTCTTGTAAAACCTTCCCCGATCCGTTAAACTGCCATTCTGTCCTTGCCTCGGCCATTACCACGCTCCCGTCTCCTGCTCCACCTTACACAGTGGCTTAACTTATGCCATGGATATTTGCACGCCGCTGGCTCCTCAACCTCTCCACAAGCCTGTACCCTCAAAGAAGATGATAGTCCAACACAATTCTGCCGCCTAGCTTTAATGTTTCAGTGCCCCCGCAGCCGCGCGGCGCTGTCCCGCGGCTGGGTTCGAGGACGGGCCCCCTCGGCCCCAGCGAGGACGACATGTGCACGGCGAGCCGGAGCTCTCCTCCCGGCCAAGGCTGATGTGCGGCGCACGACCTGCTACTTGCCCGCAGCCTGTATATGTTCACCGCGGGCGCGGCGTGCTTCAACACCTCTGCTCCCCTCATAGTGCGGGCGAGCGGTATCTCAGGGTACTTGAGGGGTCCGAGCGGCCTCCTTTGGACGCAAGCTGCAACGGCCGGTCTGGCCATCCAACTTAGCCTACATCAACTACATGGACAGTCACTATAAGAGATGACTACACTTGGGAATTCAACAACAAATTTGGTGGACATTGCAAAATTTTTCATCACCTTTTAAAAGATTATCTCCAGAAATTCGCCTTCTACAAACATAAATACCTTACGTTACCAATTACAACAAAAATTTTGGAACTGAATTAAGAAATTTCTCAAATACTTCTGCAATTTATTTTAATATCAACATCAAAACTTGGACCTTATTTTCAAACAAAAGTTTATGTTCTTCAGTGTTACCCCTTGGAGGAACTTTTGGGGGGGGGGGGAGGTCTGTACCGGGTGGTACACCTCCACGCCGCTAATTTAAATGCGCGCCAGTTAAAATTCCTCTGCTGGAAGAAGTCTGAACTTTATTGACGGTATTAATTTTCTACCTTCTCAGAAGATGTCACTACCTGTAAATTTTGGAGTTTTAGAACTGTGTCACTTTTGATGTGCTTTTGTTTCGCTTGACCACGAACCTACTACGATGGCGTAGCAGGGGGAGAGGTGATACTCCCACGTGGCGCGTCCCAGGTGGCGGATAGGGGGGTCCTAACCGGCTTGCCGGCGGACTTGAGGGAAATAAAATACCTCTCGCGGACCAAACACACTACCCCCTGCGGGTGGGGGACACACATGCAGAATACACCCGCGGTATCCCCTGCCTGTCGTAAGAGGCGACAAAAAGGGGCGACCTTGGCGCGGACATGGATTGCGGTTGGTATAATGTGATGGACCTCCTGTGGATGGGAGAGGCTGAATACATCCATAGGTAATCCCTGCCTGTCGTAGAAGGCGACTTAAAGGGTCATGTGGCCATGGTCCCCTCTTTATTTTTTATTATTTTTCTGAGGGTCAGATGTAGACCATTCAAAATTTGATGTGCGTGCTGCCCGGCGATGGAGCTCCTATGTGTGCGACTACGCTCGAAAGCCCGTGCCAGCAACCACCCAGGACGCGGCGGGTGGGAGTATCATGTACCCGGGCAGTGGTATCCGCCTGACAACGCAGGTCCCCGCACAGCCGAATGCCAGAAGGACATATTATTATTAATTATTTTTATTTATTTTTTCTATTGTTAGTGCTCTGTACACGCTATGGGGTACATGCTATTGCGGGTGACCGGAGGAAGGGAGTCCTAGTGCTCATTGCCTCAGTCATCCCGTATTAGGCATCGTTCAACATCGGACCCCGGTCAATACCTGCTACGACCAGGTGGGTATTGCCTTGGCTGCTTGGTTCGGCTACAGAGACCCCTGATCGGAGTGGGTGGCATTCGGGGAGGATGCTATCGGGCATGGCTTCCAAACGAAGTCGGCTCTCACAAGGTGGTCGCCCACCTAAGTCTTTAACTTTTGCTTCCCTGAGAGGTTCAACTCCCTGGGAACATGCGCAGCGTGAAGGAATGGGATCCAGCTTCCCTAGGTTTCTGGTCGCTACCAGAACCGATGGGCAGGATTTTAAGCTGGTGAAGTCGATCCTGTTTAGTAGACACATCGAAGGCGTCTATGGCGAACTGGAGGAACTTAAGAAAATGCGCAACGGTAGTTTGCTTCTAAAGACTCGTACAGCACTGCAAGCTGATCAGTTGCTTAAGTGCGAGCACTTTGGCGAAATCCCCGTCAAAGTGGAGGAGCATAAGTCCTTGAACCTGGTTCGCGGAGTCATCTTTCACCGCGACCTTATTTTGAACACTGACGACGAGTTGATGGAAGACATGAAGAACCGTGGCGTGACACACGTCCGGCGCATTACGCGCTAGGTCAACGGTGAAGACGTTGCCACTGGTGCCTTCATTGTCTCTTTCAAGTTGTCAGTGTTACCAGAGAAAGTCAAGGTAACCACTTATCGTTGCGATGTAAGGCCGTACATCCCGCCTCCTATGCGATGCTATCAATGCCAGCGATTCGGACATATGGTATCTCGATGTTCGAATCAGGCTGTATGTGGTACATGTGGACGAGTAGCTCACGGCGCGGAGGAGTGCACAACTCCATACAAGTGCACTAACTGCTCCGGTTTTCATTCTCCTCGGGATCGGAATTGTCCGACATACCTGAGTGAGAAGAAGATCCAGGAGATCAAGACCCTGGATGGTCTTTCCTACCAGGAAGCGCGCCGTAAGTTTCATTCTATGAATACACCTGCCCGTACACTCGACTATAGCTTGATAGCTCAGAGTCTTCCAGGTTCGTCATTTACGACCAAGACACCTGTCCAGACCGCTGCGCCCAAGGCGACTGTTGCTGCTCCCAGCAACGTCGCAAATAGTCAAAGCTCGAAGGGGGGGACCACCCCACCTTCGACCAACCAGAAGTCTGTGCCGGCTGGGAACTCCCAGCCGGCACAGCAAGGGGGGAAGACTAAGTCTCCCCCCCCCTAGGAGGTCGACGAAAGTCGTGCCCCAGCCGGCGGAGGCGGCTTCGTTGACCAGGGCTGGGAAACCATCTCCCAGCCCGTCTAAACCTGAAAAAAAGAAGGGGAAGAAGAGCGCCCGTTCTGAGCGCTCTCGGCCTTCCCCTGCGAAGGAGAAGTCATGTCCCCCATCTGGAGGGTATGAGTCTGCGCCAGGAGGCACTCCTGCTCCCAAACCTGCGCGCTCTCCTCGTAGGGGACCCCCACGCGCCCGAAAAGTGTCGAAGTTCTGGGCGGCACCCCTGCCATCTTTTGATGACGGGATGGATGTCGCGCTGTCCTCTACATCTACGGATGTAGAATTAGATAGTGTTTAGGCTAATGAGCATTTTCGCTCATAACCTAACACTCCTTTTACAGTCCACACTATGGCACTGTTACAGTGGAATTGTAATGGTTATGACAGGCATCTTGCTGAGTTACGTCAGCCTATTAGTGAGTACGCAGCGAGTATAGTCTGTATTCAGGAGACCAATTTCAGACCTGGTCATCATACGGTCTTGAGGAATTTCAAACTATACTCGACAGAACGATACTATGCTCACCGGGCTTCCGGAGGCGTTGGCATTTTTGTACGTTCTGATAGCTACAGCGAAGAGGTTCCATTACGAACCCCTCTAGAGGCTGTAGCTGTTCGCGTCTCGCTGCCTGTCATAGCAACAGTGTGTAATGTTTATCTTCCACCAGGCCAGCATCTGAAGATCAATGATGTCGCTGATCTTATAGATCAGCTTCCACCACCCTTCCTCTTATTGGGCGATTTTAACGCCCATCACCCCATATGGGGCTCTGAGACGCCTTGTCCCCGAGGAAGAGAGTTGGAAACACTTCTAACAGATCTGGATTTATGTATTTTGAACACAGGGGAACCAACTCACTTTAGTGTACGTTACGGCACATACTCTCGCATAGACGTAAGTCTATGCAGCCGAACGTTGGTTCCACTGTTTCGGTGGAATGCACACGATGATCTCTGTGACAGTGACCATTTTCCCATTATTCTTACTTTGTTGAAACATAAACCCGTCGAGGCTCCCCCTCGATGGATTCTTAAACATGCTGATTGGCCAAAGTACACATCACTAGCTGTCTTTCACGATGATGTCAGGCGGACCGTCGGCGAGGAAATAACTTACGTCACCCAAGTTATTCTTGCTGCTGCTGAGGAGTCCATTCCGTTTTTCTCGGGGGCTCCTCGCCGAAAACTCGTTCCTTGGTGGAACGATGAAATAGCAGCAGCCATCAAAGAACGCCGTCGCGCTCATAAACGTTACCGTCGACAGCCTACTGTGGCCAACTTGGTAACATTTAAGAAACTCCGCGCTAAGGCGCGAGTTCTTATTCGACAAAGTAAGAAGGCTTCATGGGAGAGATATGTGTCGTCCATGACGTCGCATACTCCATCATCTCATGTGTGGACGAAACTTCGACGAATTTCGGGTATTCAAGGATCATCTGCTGTACCGGGAATTTCCATTGCAGGCAGTGTCGCCACTGATCCCCTCGCGATTGCTAATCATCTCGCTAGTCATTTCGCGGATGTCTCTGGCTCCGGGAATTACAATCCTGATTTCCTCCCTCTGAAGCGGGAGGCAGAACGTCATCACCTTAGTTTTGCCACCCCAGCTTCAGAGGACTACAACGTGCCCTTTACGGAGTGGGAACTCCGCAGCGCCTTAGCGCTTTGCAAGGACACGTCTCCTGGACCGGACAACATCCATAACCAGATGTTGAAACACCTTAGTGATGATAGTTTACTATATCTCCTTCGTGTGTTCAACCGAATCTGGACAGAGGGTGATTTTCCGTCTCAGTGGCGAGAGGGCATAGTCATCCCTGTCCTCAAGCCTGACAAAGATCCTAAGTATGCAGGAAGTTACAGACCGATTTGTCTTACAAATTGCCTGTGTAAGCTCTTTGAGAGGATGGTAAACCGCAGACTTGTGTGGTGTCTGGAGAAACAAGGACTCTTGTCCGAGTACCAATGTGGATTTCGAGCCGCTCGATCCACCGCAGACCACTTGGTACGCCTGGAGAGCTCTATCCAGGATGCGTTTCTCCGCAAACAGCACTTGGTAGCTGTCTTCTTTGACTTGGAGAAGGCCTACGACACCACCTGGCGATATGGCATCCTTTCAGTCCTGCATCAATGGAGATTCCGAGGTAACTTGCCGGTATTTATTGCGAATTTTTTGTCCCTCCGTCTATTCCGTGTCCGAGTAGGGAGGACATATTCGCAATACCACGTTCAAGAAAATGGAGTACCACAGGGATCGGTTCTTAGTGTCACTCTGTTCGCGATTGCCATAAACGGTATTGTTGCGGCTGCTGGTCCAGCCGTAATACCGTCCCTATATGTGGATGATTTTGCTCTGCACTATAGCTCGTGCAGTATGGCAGTCGCAGAGCGACAGTTACAGCAAGCTATTAGGAGGGTGGAGAAGTGGACCTTAGAACATGGCTTTCGGTTTTCTGCCGCAAAGACCTCCGTTGTCCACTTTTGTCGTCAATGTACACTTCACCCTCATCCTGAGCTTTATCTAGGTAATGTCGTTCTTCCAGTTGTTGACACCTACCGATTTCTTGGGCTCCTTTTTGACAGTAAATTATCGTGGGAGCCACACGTGCGGCAGTTAAAAGTGCAGTGCACTAGGAAGCTTAATATCCTTAAGTTTCTTAGCAGCACTTCTTGGGGGGCTGACCGCACGGTGCTCCTGCGATTCTATCGGGCACACATTTTATCCCGGTTAGACTACGGCAGTGCAGCATATGGCTCCGCAAGACCAAGCGTTCTTGCGAAGCTGAACAGTATCCACCACAGCGGGGTTAGGTTGGCGACGGGAGCTTTTCGTACAAGCCCCATCGCTAGCCTGCTCGCTGAGTCTGGTGTGCCGCCTTTACACCTGAGGCGCCAGCAACTTCTACTTACATATGCTGCAAATTTGCGACAGATGCCACTTCATCCCAGCTATCCTTGCGTGTTCAACAATGGCAACCGTTTGCTGTACGCTGCTCGTCCTCGAGCGACGCGGCCGGTTGGGATACGCTTGGATAACATTTTCGAATTGTTTGACGTACCTTCGGTTCCTTGCCTTGTCAGACAACCAAGTGGGGTACCTCCGTGGGTCGTACGACGACCTGAAGTAATCCTGGATCTGCACACTGGTCCAAAGGAAAACACGGACCCTTCGATTTATCGGAGGCTCTTCCTGTCCGTTGTTGGCCGCTATCCAGGTTCAGTCGTCGTCTACACGGATGGTTCAAGGTCAGATACGAAGGTGGGCTGTGCGTTCGTTGTTAACAATGATAGGTTCCTTTTTGCTCTTCCGGCAACCTGTAGTGTGTACACAGCAGAGCTCTATGCTATCTATGAGGCTCTGCGGTACGCACTGTACAATGAGCGCAGACACTTTCTTCTGTGTACCGACTCCCTGAGTTCGCTCCAGTCTATAGATACCTGTTTCCCTCGGCACCCTCTGGTGCAGCTAATCCAGGACCTGCTGGCCGGGTGTTGGGATGCTGGCACCAGAATCACATTTCTGTGGCTCCCAAGCCACATGGGCATAGAGGGAAACGAGTTAGTAGATCAGGCTGCCAAGGAGGCAGTTACACTGCCCACGTTGCCTTTCCAGGTTCCAGTAAGTGATATTCGCTCCCAGCTGAGACATCTTGTTATGTCCCATTGGGAGATGGAGTGGCAGGCCATTCCACTTCCCAATAAGCTGAGAGCGATAAAAGGAACAACGAAGGTATGGAGGACTTCCCTTCGGGCTGCGCGGAGGGAAGCCGTGGTATTATGTCGTCTTCGGATCGGCCACGGTATCTTGACTCACTCGCATCTTTTGAAAGGAGAACCCCCTCCGGTGTGTACCTGCGGCGACCATCTTACCGTGGTGCACATCCTTACGGAGTGTGTGGACCTGGTCGATCTGCGCCGTAGTCTTAACCTTCCGAGTACTATCTCCCTTATCTTGCGTGATGACGAGCAGTCAGCAGACCTCGTCATCCGCTTTATGAGGGATAGTGGACTGTTTTCTCGTGTGTAATGCTGTCCTTTGTCCTAGTGTTTTGTGTCACTTTCGCTTTTATCCTATTGACTTAATTTTAGTTTGTTTTGCGTATTTTAATGTGTTATTTTAACGTCTCTCGTAAATTATGTACTACCAGGCAATGCCTTATTCTTTTGTTTTCCTGTAGTTTCTCTTATTTTATTTGAGAATAAGGCATTGCGTATTAGATCCACTGATTGTTTTAATCTCACCCTCATTTTTCTCCATCATTTTTTTAAACTCTAGTCAGTGGATATGTTTTTAAAATTTTAACATCATCTCTCATGTCGTTTATCACGTTCCATTAGGGGCCGATGACCTTCGATGTTAGGCCCCTTTAAACAACAAGCATCATCATCATCGATACAAGCAGTTAACCGAACGAAGTAAGTAGGTCTACACATACGTACTGCACATGTTTGCAATAAGTTCAACTGATCCGATTTAATTTCATTTTAGTTTTAATTTTTAGCGCTGATGGATCACTTTGGCAACCTACGACTTACTCAAGAATATGTAGTGCACATTTCATCGGAAACAGAAGATCTGGACATCCACTAAGTCCAGCCTATGTTCCGACAATATTTCCGGATGAATACAAGAAGAGCAATGTGTCGCCGTGGCCCAGCTTACAGCGCTTTCACAGACAACTCAAGCGATTGAAAAAGAAAGAATCAGACAGAAAATTTTCGACTACAGTATGCCAAAGTAACATAACCAAGGATGTATCCGTGGGGACAGAGGCATCTGATTTTCATTGTTCAGATTTCATTTTTTCTTGTTCAATACATGAAAACGACGTAAACACACAAACATGTATTACACTTAATTTCGGTCTGGGAGGGGACATTACGAAACATGATCAAATGTGTGGAACGGAAGACGATCATGCAGACATCAAGGGTCCAGGTTTCCAAAGCTACAATTCCATAAGGAACAATACACAAATGCGTGATTTAACAGGTGTGAACTTCAACGTCTTTGCCTTGCTGCTTGCGTTATTACCAAACTGTAACGTTTCGAAATTATGTAAAGAAAACCAGATTACTGATTTTCCTAGTGAAAATGAAAACCGGACTGTCCCATTCTGCTTTGAGAGTGATGTTCGGTGTTCACAGGACAACAATTTCACGTATGTTTTACGACCGTGCTTATGCAACTGACACTGCGTACGAAACATTTCATATTCTGGCCTAGTAAGGAAAGTGTTCAAGAAACAATGCCTCCAGCATTTAAGAGAAATTACAGTAATTGTTGAGTCATAACGTTGTTGCCAAGGTGATGTAGCAAATGGCAGAGAAATGTGTAGTATTGAACACATCGTTTTGTAGTACAGAGATTCAGTTCTTATGAATGAATTTTATTAATAAGTGCACTTGTTCATACAAATCGTGTTGATTCAAATAAAAGTTCTTTAAAACATTAGCATATGTTTCAGCCTATCATATTTGCTCATCTTCAGCTGTAATCAAAAATTGAACGAAGCACTTTAAAAGGTTATGTGTCATTACAAAGATACGTATAAAATACAAACACATTAAAACTGCATATTGATTTTGAAATAAACGGAGTGTCCCCTTTTTTTTACAGACCTAGCTCTACTGATTTGTCAGATAGAGAATGTTCTAGTAAATTCTTCCCTTGCAAATCGAATGACACAATGTAAAGACATCGCTCTAATGAATTTCTGGCATGTTGTGATGAATGCTGGTCATGATATGACCAGAAACATTGGACTTTTAGAAGCTTGACAAGTTTTCTGCTGGTATTCCGGGTAGAAGAGCTTCCAGTGCCGTCGCGATTTGATAGACGCTGTAGTCCGGTGGAACTTCCAATCCTTTCGAGTAGTTGTGGGGACGTAGGCTGCGAAAATTCAGGTCGCCAGCTTCCGACGTCCCTCCGCCATCGTCGGACTCCTGACCTTCTGCTAAAAAATGCTGCGTCAAAACATTCATATTCACTGCCAGTTGGTTGACTATGGCTGAGAGTTGTTCCAAAGTCTGCGGTGCTGGTGGCTGCTGCGGCTGCGGCTGCTCGGGTTGCTGTGGCGGTCTTGGTTGTGGATGTGCTGGAGCTGGTGGTTGTCCATCGGCCATGGTAGTGTTCCGTCTGATGAGAAGAGGCGTTACTGTGAGTTGTGACGGTGTTGTAGTTGAGGAGGCTGCTGTAGTTCTTTCTTTTGAGATCTGTCGCTTCTTAATGACTCTATAGGATAATGTCGGCTGTCGTGATGGACCGGTGGACATTCTCCGATGATCCGTGCTGGGTTGAAGCGTGGGAGTGCCCGACGTTCCGCACCTGACTTCGATTAGTAGGCTCTGCCTCCTGTCCCAGCTTTGCGACTGATCCAGAGCTCCTTCCCCCTCGCCTTTTTTTTTTTAAACCACAAGCAGCCCGCCACCTCTGAATGCTACCTGCCCAATATGACATGCAATGTCCTTCCACCTGAAGCCCATTTCCCATGGAGTGAAGTAGTCAGGCTAACAATGCTATTCAGCCCACAAGATTTTTGTTCCGCTCTCAGCTATGGCCATCAAGCTGGTGCATCGTTGCACATACCCTCTGGCCCAGAATGGAAAGATGGACTTGGTCAGTCCTGCTTCTACCTCTGTCCACTCCAAGTGCATACAAGCTGGGAGGGATAGGCAGGTGTCCAGGTCATGATCATCAGTCTTCCTCAGACACATTGCTGGCCACTGGAATTTGCAAGTCAATCCTCGTTTCACCCATGTGGTCCTGTGATCAGATATAAAGTTATCGGGATTGGGATTCAGAGGCCCTGCCCATTGCTCTAATAGTCCAGGCATCGTGCATATCTGTGCATGAACACTAATGACGACAGGGTGTCCAAGTATGGGCTTGATATAACATGAGAATTGACCTATTAGCCTTACTTCCCCAGGGTGATGAAGTGTCAATGTACTAACAGGGTAAAAGCCATTGATGCGCTGCAGTAGCTTTGAGTGCCGACAGGAGTGACTTTTCATGCACCAAAGCATCAATCCTGACATTGATAACATAAGGTCTGTGCACACGAGAAAATGAAGTCTGCCCCATTCAATCTTTGGAGGCTCTTTGAATATCCGGACTGATGGAGCATGTGTTATCTGGATAGGGATGAGAGCTCTAATGGCAGCTGGAGTGGCAGGCGAGCTGCTAGTTTCCATATTTTGTGGTGGAAGGGTGACATTGGAAATGGCTGCAATGTTTAGACCGACGAGTGGATGTGACATTACAGTTGCGGCAATGAGCACAATGGCAAGGGCATGGTAGCCCCCTCTGCACGTGAGCCAGATGAGCCATACAAGCATCACTGCATGGAGAATCCAAGATGCACCGATGGCAGGCACCCTGAAGAGATCCCATGATCCACTTTTGTTTTTTTCGACTTCCTCCAATTTTTTCTTAATCTCTTCATCATATTTGGCCATCTTTGCTGTAAAATCTTTGTCTGATAACTCGGAGTCTTGAAGCATTCCTCCAAGCTTTATCCTCGCGTTAGAGATCCGGTTTGTCATAAGGTTGGCAAACGCATTAGGCCCCATCCATTGATGTACTCTAATCGGGATATAAGTGAGGTTCATTGATGTGAGGATTGGAACTGCATCACCCGGCATTATCCTCTTGGCTGCTGTGACATAGGCATCAATCTGAGATGTCTGTGATCTCCGGACTGTGCGCCTGGGGACCAACCACGTGGAACCCACCTCAGCACTGCAACCGTCCGATACTGTTATTATCTGTATTCCGTCACTTAGTGGCTTCAGTTCTGTGTGGGTTCTGTCTGGTCATCTTCCATACAGACCATCTTCAAGACCAGTGTAGACGATGGGACTGACACCATCCATTGATTGAATGACGATTAATCACAGAAACAGGAGCTTCAGGGGCCCATGATTTATTCCACATGTCCATGACCACAAAACATGAATACAGGAGGTTGCAATCACCCTTCCACATGCAGGCCAAGCATGACGCAGTCCAATCCTTTGTCCATGTTCCATCCGACCGGCAGTCATGCAGAGGATCATCAATACACCGGAAGAACTCGACCTCCGACAGGGTCATGTATAATCCTCTATCATGGTTGATCACAAGAGAATAAGCATCCAACTCTATCCTCATCTTGAGGTTGGCGTCATAGAATGGGAGAGCTGCCCCCACCCATGTTTCCAGGGATCCCACTTTGTCCCTGAGGGGGATTAGCATTGACACGATGATCTGGTTATCTTAGGCAAACGCCATACCTATTGAGGACTGGTAGTAAGCACCTCTGCCTTGGGATCCACCTTTTGCTTGATCTCATGGATGAGGGAAATCAGTCTGCTTGGTAGAACCAGATCCCTGCTTAGCTTTTTGGTGTCTGCAGTCAAGTAAGCTGCCCTAACCAGTGTAGCCCAATGGTTTGCCCTTGTCTGCAGCAGGCTGACCTTAATATGTATCTTTTGCAAAAAGGCTAAAGCATCCACAAACAGATTTGTTTGCATGGCCAGTAACGACAGCTTGTTGACGCGGCCTGCTACCTCCCTGATTTGAAGATGCACAAACAACCCGCCACCTCTGAATGCTACCTGCCCAATATGACATGCAATGTCCTTCCACCTGAAGCCCATTTCCCATGGAGTGAAGTAGTCAGGCTAACAATGCTATTCAGCCCACAAGATTTTTGTTCCGCTCTCAGCTATGGCCATCAAGCTGGTGCATCGTTGCACATACCCTCTGGCCCAGAATGGAAAGATGGACTTGGTCAGTCCTGCTTCTACCTCTGTCCACTCCAAGTGCATACAAGCTGGGAGGGATAGGCAGGTGTCCAGGTCATGATCATCAGTCTTCCTCAGACACATTGCTGGCCACTGGAATTTGCAAGTCAATCCTCGTTTCACCCATGTGGTCCTGTGATCAGATATAAAGTTATCGGGATTGGGATTCAGAGGCCCTGCCCATTGCTCTAATAGTCCAGGCCTCGTGCATATCTGTGCATGAACACTAATGACGACAGGGTGTCCAAGTATGGGCTTGATATAACATGATAATTGACCTATTAGCCTTACTTCCACAGGGTGATGAAGTGTCAATGTATTAACAGGGTAAAAGCCATTGATGCGCTGCAGTAGCTTTGAGTGCCGACAGGAGTGACTTTTCATGCACCAAAGCATCAATCCTGACATTGATAACATAAGGCCTGTGCACACGAGAATATGAAGTCTGCCCCATTCAATCTTTGGAGGCTCTTTGAATGTCCGGACTGATGGGGCATGTGTTATCTGGATAGGGATGAGAGCTCTAATGGCAGCTGGAGTGACAGGCGAGCTGCTAGTTTCCATATTTTGTGGTGGCAGGGTGACATTGGAAATGGCTGCAATGTTTAGACCGACGAGTGGATGTGACATTACAGTTGCGGCAATGAGCACAATGGCAAGGGCATGGTAGCCCCCTCTGCACGTGATCCAGATGAGCCATACAAGCATCACTGCATGGAGAATCCAAGATGCACCGATGGCAGGCACCCTGAAGAGATCCCATGATCCACTTTTGTTTTTTTCGACTTCCTCCAATTTTTTCTTAATCTCTTCATCATATTTGGCCATCTTTGCTGTAAAATCTTTGTCTGATAACTCGGAGTCTTGAAGCATTCCTCCAAGCTTTATCCTTGCGTTAGAGATCCGGTTTGTCATAAGTTTGGCAAACGCATTAGGCCCCATCCATTGATGTACTCTAATCGGGATATAAGTGAGGTTCATTGATGTGAGGATTGGAACTGCATCACCCGGCATTATCCTCTTGGCTGCTGTGACATAGGCATCAATCTGAGATGTCTGTGATCTCCGGACTGTGCGCCTGGGGACCAACCACGTGGAACCCACCTCAGCACTGCAACCGTCCGATACTGTTATTATCTGTATTCCGTCACTTAGTGGCTTCAGTTCTGTGTGGAGGGTGCTCTGGTCATCTTCCATACAGACCATCTTCAAGACCAGTGTAGACGGTGGGACTGACACCATCCATTGATTGAATGACAGATTAATCACAGAAACAGGAGCTTCAGGGGCCCATGATTTATTCCACATGTCCATGACCACAAAACATGAATACAGGAGGTTGCAATCACCCTTCCACATGCAGGCCAAGCATGACGCATTCCAATCCTTTGTCCATGTTCCACCCGACCGGCAGTCATGCAGAGGATCATCAATACACCGGAAGAACTCGACCTCTGATAGGGTCATGTATAATCCTCTATCATGGTTGATCACAAGAGCATAAGCATCCAACTCTATCCTCATCTTGAGGTTGGCGTCATAGAATGGGAGAGCTGCCCCCACCCATGTTTCCAGGGATCCCACTTTGTCCCTGAGGGGGATTAGCATTGACACGATGATCTGGTTATCTTTGGCAAACGCCATACCTATTGAGGACTGGTAGTAAGCACCTCCACGAACCTACTACGATGGCGTAGCAGGGGGAGAGGTGATACTCCCACGTGGCGCGTCCCAGGTGGCGGATAGGGGGGTCCTAACCGGCTTGCCGGCGGACTTGAGGAAAATAAAATACCTCTCGCGGACCAAACACACTACCCCCTGCGGGTGGGGGACACACATGCAGAATACACCCGCGGTATCCCCTGCCTGTCGTAAGAGGCGACAAAAAGGGGCGACCTTGGCGCGGACATGGATTGCGGTTTGGTATAATGTGATGGACCTCCTGTGGATGGGAGAGGCTGAATACATCCATAGGTAATCCCTGCCTGTCGTAGAAGGCGACTTAAAGGGTCATGTGGCCATGGTCCCCTCTTTATTTTTTTATTATTTTTCCGAGGGTCAGATGTAGACCATTCAAAATTTGATGTGCGTGCTGCCCGGCGATGGAGCTCCTATGTGTGCGACTACGCTCGAAAGCCCGTGCCAGCAACCACCCAGGACGCGGCGGGTGGGAGTATCATGTACCCGGGCAGTGGTATCCGCCTGACAACGCAGGTCCCCGCACAGCCGAATGCCAGAAGGACATATTATTATTAATTATTTTTATTTTTTTCTCTATATTTAGTGCTCTGTAAACGCTATGGGGTACATGCTATTGCGGGTGGCTGGAGGAAGGGAGTCTTAGTGCTCATTGCCTCAGTCATGCCGTATTAGGCATCGTCCAACATCGGACCCCGGGCAGTACCTGCTATGACCAGGTGGGTATTGCCTTGGCTGCTTGGTTCGGCTACAGAGACCCCTGATCGGAGTGGGTGGCATTCGGGGAGGATGCTATCGGGCATGGCTTCCAAACGAAGTCTGCTCTCTCAAGGTGGTCGCCCACCTAAGTCTTTAACTTTTGCTTCCCTGAGAGGTTCAACTCCCTGGGAACATGCGCAGCGTGAAGGAATGGGATCCAGCTTCCCTAGGTTTCTGGTCGCTACCAGAACCGATGGGAACGATTTTAAGCTGGTGAAGTCGGTCCTTTTTAGTCGGCACATCGAAGGCGTCTATGGCGAACTGGAGGAACTTAAGAAAATGCGCAACGGTAGTTTGCTTCTCAAGACTCGTACAGCACTGCAAGCTGATCAGTTGCTTAAGTGCGAGCACTTTGGCGAAATCCCCGTCAAAGTGGAGGAGCATAAGTCCTTGAACCTGGTTCGCGGAGTCATCTTTCACCGCGACCTTATTTTGAACACTGACGACGAGTTGATGGAAGACATGAAGAACCGTGGCGTGACACACGTCCGGCGCATTACGCGCAAGGTCAACGGTGAAGACGTTGCCACTGGTGCCTTCATTGTCTCTTTCAAGTTGTCAGTGTTACCAGAGAAAGTCAAGGTAACCACTTATCGTTGCGATGTGAGGCCGTACATCCCGCCTCCTATGCGATGCTATCAATGCCAGCGATTCGGACATATGGTATCTCGCTGTTCGAATCAGGCTGTATGTGGTACATGTGGACGAGTAGCTCACGGCGCGGAGGAGTGCACAACTCCATACAAGTGCACTAACTGCTCCGGTTTTCATTCTCCTCGGGATCGGAATTGTCCGACATACCTGAGTGAGAAGAAGATCCAGGAGATCAAGACCCTGGATGGTCTTTCCTACCAGGAAGCGCGCCGTAAGTTTCATTCTATGAATACACCTGCCCGTACACTCGACTATAGCTTGATAGCTCAGAGTCTTCCAGGTTCGTCATTTACGACCAAGACACCTGTCCAGACCGCTGCGCCCAAGGCGACTGTTGCTGCTCCCAGCAACGTCGCAAATAGTCAAAGCTCGAAGGGGGGGACCACCCCACCTTCGACCAACCAGAAGTCTGTGCCGGCTGGGAACTCCCAGCCGGCACAGCAAGGGGGGAAGACTAAGTCTCCCCCCCCTAGGAGGTCGACGAAAGTCGTGCCCCAGCCGGCGGAGGCGGCTTCGTTGACCAGGGCTGGGAAACCATCTCCCAGCCCGTCTAAACCTGAAAAAAAGAAGGGGAAGAAGAGCGCCCGTTCTGAGCGCTCTCGGCCTTCCCCTGCGAAGGAGAAGTCATGCCCCCCATCTGGAGGGTATGAGTCTGCGCCAGGAGGCATTCCTGCTCCCAAACCTGCGCGCTCTCCTCGTAGGGGACCACCTCGCGCCCGAAATTTGTCGAAGTTCTGGGCGGCACCCCTGCCATCTTTTGATGACGGGATGGATGTCGCGCTGTCCTCTACATCTACGGATGTAGAATTAGATAGTGTTTAGGCTAACGAGCATTTTTCGCTCATAACCTAACACTCCTTTTACAGTCCACACTATGACACTGTTACAGTGGAATTGTAATGGTTATGACAGGCATCTTGCTGAGTTACGTCAGCTTATTAGTGAGTACGCAGCGAGTATAGTCTGTATTCAGGAGACCAATTTCAGACCTGGTCATCATACGGTCTTGATGAATTTCAAACTATACTCGACAGAACGATACTATGCTCACCGGGCTTCCGGAGGCGTTGGCATTTTTGTACGTTCTGATAGCTACAGCGAAGAGGTTCCATTACGAACCCCTCTAGAGGCTGTAGCTGTTCGCGTCTCGCTGCCTGTCATAGCAACAGTGTGTAATGTTTATCTTCCACCCGGCCAGCATCTGAACATCAATGATGTCGCTGATCTTATAGATCAGCTTCCACCACCCTTCCTCTTATTGGGCGATTTTAACGCCCATCACCCCATATGGGGCTCTGAGACGCCTTGTCCCCGAGGAAGAGAGTTGGAAACACTTATAACAGATCTGGATTTATGTATTTTGAACACAGGGGAACCAACTCACTTTAGTGTACGTTACGGCACATACTCTCGCATAGACGTAAGTCTATGCAGCCGAACGTTGGTTCCACTGTTTCGGTGGAATGCACACGATGATCTCTGTGACAGTGACCATTTTCCCATTATTCTTACTTTGTTGAAACATAAACCCGTCGAGGCTCCCCCTCGATGGATTCTTAAACATGCTGATTGGCCAAAGTACACATCACTAGCTGTCTTTCACGATGATGTCAGGCGGACCGTCGGCGAGGAAATAACTTACGTCACCCAAGTTATTCTTGCTGCTGCTGAGGAGTCCATTCCGTTTTTCTCGGGGGCTCCTCGCCGAAAACTCGTTCCTTGGTGGAACGATGAAATAGCAGCAGCCATCAAAGAACGCCGTCGCGCTCATAAACGTTACCGTCGACAGCCTACTGTGGCCAACTTGGTAACATTTAAGAAACTCCGCGCTAAGGCGCGAGTTCTTATTCGACAAAGTAAGAAGGCTTCATGGGAGAGATATGTGTCGTCCATGACGTCGCATACTCCATCATCTCAAGTGTGGACGAAACTTCGACGAATTTCGGGTATTCAAGGATCATCTGCTGTACCGGGAATTTCCATTGCAGGCAGTGTCGCCACTGATCCCCTTGCGATTGCTAATCATCTCGCTAGTCGTTTTGCGGATGTCTCTGGCTCCGGGAATTACAATCCTGATTTCCTCCCTCTGAAGCGGGAGGCTGAACGTCATCACTTTAGTTTTGCCACCCAAGCTTCAGAGGACTACAACGTGCCCTTTACGGAGTGGGAACTCCGCAGCGCATTAGCGCTTTGCAAGGACACGTCTCCTGGACCGGACAACATCCATAACCAGATGTTGAAACACCTTAGTGATGATAGTTTACTATATCTCCTTCGTGTGTTCAACCGAATCTGGACAGAGGGTGATTTTCCGTCTCAGTGGCGAGAGGGCATAGTCATCCCTGTCCTCAAGCCTGACAAAGATCCTAAGTATGCAGGAAGTTACAGACCGATTTGTCTTACAAATTGCCTGTGTAAGCTCTTTGAGAGGATGGTAAATCGCAGACTCGTGTGGTGTCTGGAGAAACAAGGACTCTTGTCCGAGTACCAATGTGGATTTCGAGCCGCTCGATCCACCACAGACCACTTGGTACGCCTGGAGAGCTCTATCCAGGATGCGTTTCTCCGCAAACAGCATTTGGTAGCTGTCTTCTTTGACTTGGAGAAGGCCTACGACACCACCTGGCGATATGGCATCCTTTCAGTCCTGCATCAATGGAGATTCCGAGGTAACTTGCCGGTATTTATTGCGAATTTTTTGTCCCTCCGTCTATTCCGTGTCCGAGTAGGGAGGACATATTCGCAATACCACGTTCAAGAAAATGGAGTACCACAGGGATCGGTTCTTAGTGTCACTCTGTTCGCGATTGCCATAAACGGTATTGTCGCTGCTGCTGGTCCAGCCGTCATACCGTCCCTATATGTGGATGATTTTGCTCTGCACTATAGCTCGTGCAGTATGGCAGTCGCAGAGCGACAGTTACAGCAAGCTATTAGGAGGGTGGAGAAGTGGACCTTAGAACATGGCTTTCGGTTTTCTGCCGCAAAGACCTCCGTTGTCCACTTTTGTCGTCAACGTACACTTCACCCTCATCCTGAGCTTTATCTAGGTAATGTCGTTCTTCCAGTTGTTGACACCTACCGATTTCTTGGGCTCCTTTTTGACAGTAAATTATCGTGGGAGCCACACGTGCGGCAGTTAAAAGTGCAATGCACTAGGAAGCTTAATATCCTTAAGTTTCTTAGCTGCACTTCTTGGGGGGCTGACCGCGCGGTGCTCCTGCGATTCTATCGGGCATACATTTTATCCCGGTTAGACTACGGCAGTGCAGCATATGGCTCCGCAAGACCAAGCGTTCTTGCGAAGCTGAACAGTATCCACCACAGCGGGGTTAGGTTGGCGACGGGAGCTTTTCGTACAAGCCCCATCGCTAGCCTGCTCGCTGAGTCTGGTGTGCCGCCTTTACACCTGAGGCGCCAGCAACTTCTACTTACGTATGCTGCAAATTTGCGACAGATGCCACCTCATCCCAGCTATCCTTGCGTGTTCAACAATGGCAACCGTTTGCTGTACGCTGCTCGTCCTCGAGCGACGCGGCCGGTTGGGATACGCTTGGATAACATTTCCGAATTGTTTGACGTACCTTCGGTTCCTTGCCTTGTCAGACAACCAAGTGGGGTACCTCCGTGGGTCGTACGACGACCTGAAGTAATCCTGGATCTGCACACTGGTCCAAAGGAAAACACGGACCCTTCGATTTATCGGAGGCTCTTCCTGTCCGTTGTTGGCCGCTATCCAGGTTCAGTCGTCGTCTACACGGATGGTTCAAGGTCAGATACGAAGGTGGGCTGTGCGTTCGTTGTGAACAATGATGGGTTCCTTTTTGCTCTTCCGGCAACCTGTAGTGTGTACACAGCAGAGCTCTATGCTATCTATGAGGCTCTGCGGTACGCACTGTACAATGAGCGCCGACACTTTCTTCTGTGTACCGACTCCTTGAGTTCGCTCCAGTCTATAGATACCTGTTTCCCTCGGCACCCTCTGGTGCAGCTAATCCAGGACCTGCTGGCCGGGTGTTGGGATGCTGGCACCAGAATCACATTTCTGTGGCTCCCAAGCCACATGGGCATAGAGGGAAACGAGTTAGAAGATCAGGCTGCCAAGGAGGCAGTTACACTGCCCACGTTGCCTTTCCAGGTTCCAGTAAGTGATATTCGCTCCCAGCTGAGACATCTTGTTATGTCCCATTGAGAGATGGAGTGGCAGGCCATTCCACTTCCCAATAAGCTGAGAGCGATAAAAGGAACAACGAAGGTATGGAGGACTTCCCTTCGGGCTTCGCGGAGGGAAGCCGTGGTATTATGTCGTCTTCGGATCGGCCACGGTATCTTGACTCACTCGCATCTTTTGAAAGGAGAACCCCCTCCGGTGTGTACCTGCGGCGACCACCTTACCGTGGTGCACATCCTTACGGAGTGTGTGGACCTGGTCGATCTGCGCCGTAGTCTTAACCTTCCGAGTACTATCTCCCTTATCTTGCGTGATGACGAGCAGTCAGCAGACCTCGTCATCCGCTTTATGAGTGATAGTGTACTGTTTTCTCGTGTGTAATGCTGTCCTTTGTCCTAGTGTGTTTTGTGTCACTTTCGCTTTTATCCTATTGACTTAATTTTAGTTTGTTTTGCGTATTTTAATGTGTTATTTTAACGTCTCTCGTAAATTATGTACTACCAGGCAATGCCTTATTCTTTTGTTTTCCTGTAATTTCTCTTATTTTATTAGAAAATAAGGCATTGCGTATTAGATCCACTGATTGTTTTAATCTCACCCTCATTTTTCTCCATCATTTTTTAAACTCTAGTCAGTGGATATGTTTTTAAAATTTTAACATCATCTCTCATGTCGTTTATCACATTCCATTAGGGGCCGATGACCTTCGATGTTAGGCCCCTTTAAACAACAAGCATCATCATCATCATCATCAGTAAGCACCTCTGCCGTGGGATCCACCTTTTGCTTGATCTCATGGATGAGGGAAATCAGTCTGCTTGGTGGAACCAGATCCCTGCTTAGCTTTTTGGTGTCTGCAGTCAAGTAAGCTGCCCTAACCAGTGTAGCCCAATGGTTTGCCCTTGTCTGCAGCAGGCTGACCTGAATATGTATCTTTTGCAAAAAGGCTAAAGCATCCACAAACAGATTTGTTTGCATGGCCAGTAACGACAGCTTGTTGACGCGGCCTGCTACCTCCCTGATTTGAAGATGCACATCCTCAATTTGAGCTTGCATGTCTGTGATCTGCTGACCCGCCGCTTGTACAAGCTCTGTAAGACTATCATGGGACTGAGCAATCATGGAACGATACTCTCCAGACATCACTTGCATCCTAGCAGTTACAGTCTCCAAGGCGGATGCGCTTGCGGCCACTGCTTCCCTCAGCATGCTTATATCGTCCTCAGTGGCCACTCCTATTATCTCCTTGTGGAGCTGGCCTATGAATGGAAGTATTGCCCGGGGGGAACGATTTGGTGATCGTCTCCTCCTAAACATTTGAAAACTTCCAGCCGTCCGCGTAGATGATGATTTGGAAGAGAGAGTTGGTACATTGATGAGTGGGTCCATTGGGTGTCCTGCGACTGATGGCTTTCCTGCATTCTTTTCGACAATATACAATATACAATATATTACAGAAATTGGCAACAGAACTTTTTCCACACGTGGATGACATCGTGCATATGTGTTGCGTGTTAACGAATTTGCAACCTCCAATAATTAAAGAATAGTTTAAGAATTTTTCTACCATCAGTTTGTTTTATATATTCTTTGTTTACATTTTGATCATTTCAACGTTCAAAAAACAAGAATTGGCAAATAAATACTTAATTTTTTATCATTATTATTAGGAATACCGCTAATTTTTGGCGAGTAATTATTGAAATAGAACTTTGTCATTTTGGTGAGACATTCCTCGACATACTTAATGTCCTGATAAATAGGTATTGTCAACTGCTGTGCTTTGCTATATACATATAGATCACATTTTTCCAAGCCAGTTATGTACATCAGTATTTGCAATTGTGTGTAATACATATGACTTGTCTTTAACTGTATGTTATTTTGCTCGTCAAAGTAATGATAACGTACTCGCATATTTCCTCACTCATCTACTATTGGTTTATCTTTACACGAAGATGGACACTTAACTTCTAACACTCTGTCAGCTACATTTCCTCTGAGAACTATGCCATCTGGAGATCCACAAATCCAAGGTTGTTTCGAATAACACGAACACCAAATGAACTTCCATAGCATTCTATTGCTTCACTTTCCATTTCACTTCCGTAAGAAAGATTGTTCAAAGCAGCTCCTCCAATTGGAGATTCAGTTACAAATGCGAGAGTAAACTATCAAAGTTATGTCGCCTAGTTTTGATCCGATGTGCTTTCATGCTAGCAGATATTATTATCTGTTTTTCTTGAAACCATCGCGGGCTTCCTGATTGAGATAGAGTATCCAGGGAGATTTTAATTATATGATCTGTATCAACCTGCACTTTGCTAGTAAAAAACATTTCGTCACTCACAGTGCGAAAGGTGTATTTGTCTGGCAAGCGCACGTCGTTAGAGACTTGTAAATGCAATAGCTGTGTCACAATTTCCTCACATTCTTCTCTCACCACATCATTCACTACCCTGTCTATCAATGACATGACTACGGCCCTGCACGATTGTTCGATTTCAGTACTTGCTTCTGCTCGAAGCATTGCACGAAGACTGCAAGGGATGTGTTTTAAAATATCCTCAGTTAATTTGAAGGGGGGAAGAGATGTCTCCAAAGTCTTTTTACCGAACAGTTCTTCTACGCGTTTGCCTTTTCTATATTTCTCTGTTGACATTGTTTTCCGTTTTCCTCATTGTTGCGGACGGTCTGTTTTGGAGATATCACTTTCATTATTTATATAATACACTACAGCAGCCACGTGTTTGCAAGTTCCTCTGGCGCCGGCAGGACAGGAACATTCGCTGGTAGAGACATTACGATTCTGGTCAACCTGAACACAAAATAAAAATGCGTACAACTTAGCAAACATGCATTAAGTAATCCTTACGAAATAAACTTTATAAATTGTTACCTAACTACACCTTGCCTACCTCAAGTTTCACTATATAAGGCGGCAAACTGACAGACGTTTGTCGGGTGACTTTTCCTGTGATGTATCCGAAACCTTTCGAAATTAACTCTTCAACGCCGTTCACGTGACCACTGACAACAAGGTTTCTTCCTTTATTGCATGATGATTCACTTAGATCCCGAATTGAATCGCTTTAAACCTGCAACTTGTTCGAATGTCACACATGTTATACGGAGACTCTCGCACTACACCTCACCTCTTGTTTCAGAACGGGTCACTATGTAGCGCTAGTAGTAGCATTTCGATCTATCTGCACGGTGCCTATAGCACCAAGAATTCCTGGAAAATGAGCTATGTCATAGAAATGACGCATGATTCTCTTTGCTTCTCTCTGGTCAGTCGGCATATTGATAAACTGAGATCTCAATGCAGCAATTTCTCGCGTTACTTTAGGAATGACCGGACAAACCGTGGCCTTATCAATTTTGAATAAATCATTAACTACGATTTGAAAACTCCATGTCGCGTAAAATCGCAGAGTCAATAGAATCTGGAACATTGGAGTAAGTGGCTGGTTTCTATTCGTTCGTCTCATTATAGAGAGTCACGAAGTCTATCTTCAATAACCTCGACAGTGTGTTTGGTTAGACGGAATCTCACTTTAAAAGCTTTGTCGCTAAGTTTGGTTTTCCTCTTTCCTGGAATAATCGGAGAGACCGCCGAAATTCTTCATTATCGTCATATGAAGAAAAATCGGAGAAGTCAGACATCTGTAATTTTTTTTTTTTTGCTATTTGCTTTACGTCGCACCGACACAGATATGTCTTACGGCGACGATGGGATAGGAAAGGCCTAAGAAATGGAGGGAAGCGGCCCTGGCCTTAATTAAGGTACAGCAACGGCATTTGCCTGGTGTGAAAATGGGAAACCACGGAAAACCATCTTCAGGGCTGCCGACAGTGAGGCTCGAACCCACTATCTCCCGATTACTGGATACTGGCCGTACTTAAGCGAGTGCAGCTATCGAGCTCGGAGATCTGTAATTCAAAGACAGAATCGCGATAAAAATCTCTTCGTCAGATTAAATACCGGTAACAATGCAGAACATCTTTTTTTCTTACCATGATTATTGTTACGGCACTATTTTGCACTACAAAAGCCCCCTTCTTTTCACGTTGATGAATGCGGCCTACAATACTGGTACAAGAACACTACTTGATCCGGATCACAAGGCTTGATCCAAGGAAATCGTTGGATCAATTTTGATCCGTGATTAAGGAAAAATGAACTCGGATCAACGTTTATACAACACAAATTTGAGGATCAACGTGATCTAGAATCAGTTTTACGCCTTGATCTAGGATCAACTGCTTCATACAATCGGGCCTTAGGCTTCTTACCTACTGGCATCCAGTTAGTCTTGGAAGGGCTCATTTTCATATCACACTCATTGCACCTATTTTCAAGTTCCAAGTGCTTTCAGCACAATCTGTGAGCAAGACCAAGTCATTGGCATAGGCCTAATTGAATCCCTCCCTGTCATTTTATACCTATCAACAGATGATCCATGTAAACTATCAACAACAAAGATGAAAGTTTACAGACTTGTTTAACCCCTGTAAGTACCTTGAAACAAGAACATTAATTCTCACCGCAGCCCAATTCTCAAAATAAATGCCTTTGATTGCCTTTAATAATCCAGCCTTAGTCGCATAATCCCCCAGTATTCTTAACATCGCTTCCCTCGGTACTCAGTCATATGCCTTCTCCAGGTTTACGAAACAAACATAACTGTATACTCTCTCGTAGCATTCTCCAATTACCTGTCACATACTGAAATTCTAATCCTGACAGGCCCTCTGTGGTCTGAAACCACACTAGTTTTCATCCAACTTACTCTCAACCACTGATCGCACCCTCCACTCCAAAACGCCAGTGAACAACTTCTCTGTTATACCGATCGTGAAATAATTTGCTTTCATCCATGATGATGATGATGATGCTTGTTGTTTTAAGGGGACTAACATCGAAGGTCATCGGCCCCTAATGGTACGAAATGAAAGAACAAAAATTTCAAAGGAATCCACTGACCAAAATAAAAATAAAATATGTCATGAAGAATGAATGGATGGACAGGAACCCAACAAAACACAAAACAAACAAACAAAAAACAGTGGATCGGACTCAATAGAGATCGAAAACAACATTATTACCGACCAAGGAACCACTTATAAAGCACAGTGATGCTTGGTGTCTAAAGGGGGTGCAAAATCCAAGTCTAAGGCCCCACAGAATGGTACATGTCGCGAGTAAAATAGAACCATGGCATGTGTCATGTTGGGGGTATTAATCAGAAGTAGCGAAGACTCACGGTGTTCCACAAAAGATGGTACTACTCACAAGTATTGTACTTCGTACAGGTAACGCAGACCTATGGTGTTTCGCACACAATGGCGCAACCTACAGCCAACGCAAACCGATGAGTTTCCTCACCTAGGTGTACTAGTCACGGGTGCTGGTCCAAGGGCCCCGTGGTGTTCCTTACATAGTGAGTACTAATCACAGGCAACGCAGACCCACGGTGTCGCTCATATAGTGGTACAACTCACAGGCTACGCCCAGATCCGCGTTGTTGCCCACATGGGTACAACGCACGGGTACTGCAATCCACCCGGCCAGGCTTTTTACTGCAACGAATCACAAACCTATTTCGTACCAAGTTAGTGATACTACTCGCAAGTACATGCAACCCATGGTGTTCCCCGCATGATGGTACGAATCAAGAGTAGTTTCATGGTTCTAATTCATTCACCCCTTGGTCGCCCCTTTCAGTCGCCTTCTACGACAAGCAGGGGGTACCGTGGGTGAATTCTTCGTCTGCCTCCCCCACCCACAGGGGGTGTGTGTTTGGTCCGCGTGAGGTATTTTATTTCCCTCAAGTCCGCCGGCAAGCCGGTTAGGACCCCCCTATCCGCCACCTGGGACGCGCCACGTGGGAGTATCACCTCTCCCCCTGCTACGCCTGCGTAGCAGGTTCGTGGTGCTTTCATCCAATATTCCATGTTAATCTTATTACTATATGAAGCCTTTTTATCCCTTCCTTCCCACTATATTTAAGCATTTCAGGTCTAATTTCATATATTCCTTCCGCTTTATGACAATGGAGCTTATTTACCATTCTCTCCAATTCTTCAAGTGTAATTTCACGAACATCATTGTTCGCCTCCACATGAGCCTGGTTGTTTGTGATGTTACCAGAAATATTTCCCTTTACGATGAGAAGATTATTAAAATATTCCTTCCACCTGACCAGTGATTTCATGTGATCTTTTATGAGTTACCTGATTTACCCAAAACACGATTCATTTTCTTCTTCGCTCCCTTTCTACGATTCTTCATTCCTGTCCAGAAAGGTTCCCTGCAACTTAACCGAGCCTTTCCAGGTTATTACCAAAATCTCCCCAAGTCTTCTTGAATTCAATAATTATTTTGATTGCCTGGAAATACTTCAACTACATTAATTTATCTAAACGTCATTTGAAAACATCTCATTGAGATTCGGCAGTGCTATGTTATGATGGTGGTTACAATTATAATTCTGTTTTACTAAAGTGTCAAAACTCTTCTGGAAACTTAGTAGTGGATAAGAAACTGGTGTGTGGTAAAGAGCATGAATTAATCACAGATAGGGCAGTATTAAAATATCCTCAGGAATTTGCAGTAATGATTCTTGTATAGAGGGTACATGTGTGTTCATGCAAAAGCTGTTAAGAGTATGTTGGAAGCTTTCCAAAAGTCTGTAAGTTGCGTTTCTTTCCTGAAGCTACACTTTCAGAACTGACCCTCTCTTTGCAGTAATTATTTAGCGAAGTATTTACAGCCGAACACACTATTATTTTCAGAATTGTTTTAGATTCATGACCACTTGTGCAACAGACATCTAAACTTATCTCTTCACTCTCTAATGAATTAATAATTACAGAAGCTGCAATATTTTTGTAACCTTTAGCCTTCCAAAACTTTATCCCAGAATCTACAAACACAGCTTAGAAACAGCAATGAAAGCATACATAACACAGGGGAAGGAATCAAAAGTTCACCTCTATCAAGGTTCATTGTAAATCGTACGGCATGATCGTCTGCTTCATTGCAATTTTTGTCAATTTGCAATACAGATCTACATCGAACACAATTCAGTTTTTTTCAAAACAGAATGAACTGTGTAACCTCCAACATACACAATTACAGGTATTTTATCTTTGGTTTGCTGAATATCAGCATCATCAGTGATGATTAGGAAATCATTATATGATTTGAAATTTTCTTTTATTAAGGTGAAATAAGTATCCGTCATGTTTAAAGGTCCAGTCTTTGTTTCCAAGAAGAAACTAACAGTTGACTGCATTCTCAATTTTTCTTTAGTCTCATAAATTTGTTGAAGTGAAACATGATACTGTCTACCGGGTAACTGCCCATATAAGCTAAATCTAATTTCCAATTGATCTGTTTGAATTTTTTTTGGTAGAATATAACTGAGGCCAAGTTCATTTTGACAGTAGGATACAATTTCCTTAGTAGCATATGTTGTTTGCTTCAAAGCAGTGTGTGTTTCTTTCGAAAACCTACCAGTATCACAGTTCATTTTCTCCCATGTATCCAGCCAGTCAAGAAACTTGTTCAAAAAAAAATTGACATCGTCTTCAGAATTAGTGAGAGGAAATTTGTAATCATCATTCAGACGAGCACCCTTGTACTTAAACTTAACATTCATAATACTCGACCATGTACAAATGATCTTGATGAAGGCAGCAGTTCCTGTGAAGTTTTGTATGTTATATTTAGGACCAAGTTCCAAAAGAGCTTCAATAACAAACTTATTAAATACTTCTGAAACTAGATTAATATTGTGTCTTTCTAAATTTGAGGGGGAAAATGATTTGAGCGTTACCGAACAGCTGAACTTCGGACGACTACTGCCTTCAAAATGAACAAGTTTTCTCAATGCTGACAGAGAAGTTATTTGAAATGTATTTAATCTTCTCTCACATTTGTCAGGAAATTCAGGCAATACATGGATTTTTCATCATATTTTTGGTTTAGCCAGTTATTTCTTATGCTTTTCTCGGGTAGTTCGCTACCCAAGTCTTTAACTTTTGATTCCCTAAGGGGGGCAACCCCTTGGGAACAAGCGCAGCGACTTAGTCTGGGTTCCAGCTTCCCTAGGTTCCTGGTTGCTACCAGGACCGATGGGCAAGACTTCAAGCTGGTGAAATCGATTCTCTTTAGTCGCCACATTGAAGGTGTCTACGGTGAACTGGAGGACCTGAAGAAAATGCGCAATGGTGGTTTGCTTTTAAAGGCGAGCACTGCGCTCCAAGCAGATCGGTTGCTTAAGTGCGACCACTTTGGCGACATCCCCGTCAAAGTGGAAGAGCACAAAACCTTGAATCTGGTTCGTGGAGTGATTTTCCACCGCGATCTCGTCCTGAACACTGACGATGAATTGATGGAAGACATGAAGCACCGCGGCGTGACCCACGTCCGGCGTATCACACGCAAAGTCAACGGTGAAGACGTTGCCACGGGTGCGTTTATAGTCTCCTTCAAATTGTCAGTGTTGCCAGAGAAAGTCAAGGTGACAACCTATCGTTGCGATGTGAGGCCCTACATCCCGCCTCCTATGCGGTGCTATCAATGCCAGAGATTCGGACACATGGTATCTCGTTGTTCGAATCAGTCAGTGTGTGGTACATGTGGGAAAGTAGCTCACGGCGCGGAGGAATGCACGCCTCCGTACAAGTGCACTAACTGCTCTGGTCTTCATTCTCCTCGGGATCGGAACTGTCCGACCTATCTGAGTGAGAAGAAGATCCAGGAGATCAAGACCCTGGATGGTCTTTCCTACCAGGAAGCGCGCCGTAAGTTTAATTCCCTGAATGCACCGGCCAAGACACTTGACTTCAGCTTGATAGCTCAGTCCCTGCCAGGTTCCTCATTTTCACCTGCAACACCTGTCCAGAAGATCGCTGCGCCCAAGGCGGCGGTTGCTCTTGCCAGCAACGCCGCAAAGAGAACAAGCTCGAAGGCTGGTCCATCCCGGCCTTCGACCACCAATCTGCCTGTGCCGGCTAAGAAACCTACGCCGGCACAGAAGGGGAAGAAGACAACGTCTCCTTCCCCTACACGGTCGGCGAAAGCCGCGCCTAAGCCGGCGGAGGCGGCATCGTCGACCAGGGCTGGGAACTCCCCTCCCAGCCCGTCTAAACAAGAATCGACGGCGGGGAAGAAGAACGCCCTTAATAGGCGCTCTTCCAAATCTCCTACAAATGGGGTGTCACGCCCTCCACCTGGAGGGCCTGAGTCTGCGTCAGCAGGTCTTCCTTCGGGGAAACCTGCGCGCTCCCCTCGTGGGCAGAAACCCCGCACCCGGACTACGTCAAAGAAGTTGAAGGCCTGCATCACCTCGTCTGATGACGAGGAGCTGCACATGGAGCACGAATCTCCATCTTCGGATGGGGATGTGAGTGTAGGTTAGGTTAGGTAGCATTCCGTTGCTCCTATCCTAATCGTCAGAAGTCCACACTTACAATATGGCACTGTTACAATGGAATTGTAACGGTTATGATAGGCATCTTGCTGAGTTGCGCCAGCTCATTAGCGAGTATTCGGCGAGTATAGTCTGTATTCAGGAAACAAACTTCCGACCAGATCATCATACGGTATTGCGAAATTTTCGACTATACTCGACAGAACGACATTATGCTCACCGGGCTTCCGGTGGCGTTGGCATTTTTGTCCGTTCTGATACCTACAGCGAGGAGGTTCCGCTAAGAACCCCGCTGGAGGCTGTAGCTGTTCGCGTTCCGCTGCCTGTCATAACAACAGTGTGTGATGTCTATTTTCCGCCAGGGCTACCTCTTAACATTAATGATGTCACTGATCTTCTAGATCAGCTTCCACCTCCCTTCCTCTTGTTGGGCGATTTCAACGCCCATCACCCCATATGGGGCTCTGAGACGCCTTGCCCCCGGGGAAGAGAGCTGGAAACATTGGTAACAGACCTGGATTTATGTATTTTGAACACAGGGGAACCAACACACTTCAGTGTACGTTACGGCACATATTCTCGCATAGACGTAAGTCTATGCAGCCGAACGTTGGTTCCGCTGTTTCGGTGGAACACACACGACGATCTTTGTGACAGTGACCATTTTCCCATCATTCTTACTTTGATGAACCAAAAATCCGTCGAGGCTCCCCCTCGATGGATTCTTAAACATGCTGATTGGCCAAAGTACACATCACTAGCTGTCTTTAACGATGATATCAGGCGGACCGTCGGCGAGGAAATAACTTATGTCACCCAAGTTATTCTTGCTGCTGCTGAGGAGTCCATTCCGTTCTTTTCGGGGACTCCTCGCCGAAAACTCGTTCCTTGGTGGAACGAGGAAATAGCAGCAGCTATCAAAGAACGCCGTCGTGCTCATAAACGTTACCGTAGACAGCCTACTGCGGCCAACTTGGTAACATTTAAGAAATTCCGCGCTAAGGCGCGGGTTCTTATTCGCCAAAGTAAGAAGGCTTCATGGGAGAGATATGTGTCGTCTATGACGTCACACACTCCATCATCTCAAGTGTGGACTAAACTTCGGCGTATTTCGGGTATTCATGGATCATCTTCGGTACCGGGAATTTCCATTGCAGGCAATATCGTCACTGAACCACTCTCGATTGCTAACCATCTTGCTCGCCATTTCGCGGACGTGTCTGGCTCCGGGAATTACCATCATGACTTCCTACCTCTGAAGCGGGAGGCAGAACGTCGTCATCTCAGTTTTGCCACTCAGGCTTCAGAGGACTATAACGTGCCCTTTACGGAGTGGGAACTCCGTAGCGCATTAGCGCTTTGCAAGGACACGTCTCCTGGACCAGACAATATCCATAACCAGATGTTGAAACACCTTAGTGAGGACAGTCTTCTCTATCTCCTTCGTGTGTTCAACCGAATCTGGATGGAGGGTGCCTATCCGTCTCAGTGGCGAGAGGGCATCGTCATTCCTGTCCTCAAGCCTGACAAAGATCCTAAATATGCAGGGAGTTATAGACCTATTTGTCTTACCAGCTGCCTGTGTAAGCTGTTTGAGAGGATGGTAAATCGCCGCCTTGTGTGGTGTCTGGAGAAACAAGGACTCTTGTCCGCGTACCAGTGTGGTTTCCGAGCCGCTCGATCCACCACTGACCACTTGGTACGCCTGGAGAGTTCTATCCAGGATGCGTTTCTCCGCAAACAGCATTTGGTAGCTGTTTTCTTTGACTTAGAAAAGGCCTACGACACCACATGGCGATATGATATCCTTTCAGTCCTGCATCAATGGAAATTCCGAGGTAACTTGCCGGCGTTTATTGCGAATTTCTTGTCCCTCCGTCTATTCCGTGTCCGAGTAGGGAGGACATATTCGCAATACCACGTACAAGAAAATGGAGTCCCACAGGGATCGGTCCTTAGTGTCACTCTGTTCGCGATTGCCATCAACGGCATTGTTGCTGCTGCTGGTCCAGCAGTTATACCGTCGCTATATGTGGACGATTTTGCTCTGCACTATAGCTCGCGTAATATGGCAGTCGCAGAGCGACAATTACAACACGCTATTAGGAGGGTGGAGCAGTGGACCTTAGAACATGGCTTTCGGTTTTCTGCCGCAAAGACCTCTGTTGTCCACTTTTGTCGTCAACGTACTCTTCACCCCCATCCTGAGCTTTATTTAGACAACGTCGTTCTTCCAGTTGTTGACACTTACCGATTTCTTGGGCTCCTTTTTGACAGTAAATTATCGTGGGAGCCACACGTGCGGCAGTTAAAAGTGCAATGCACTAGGAGGCTTAATATCCTTAAGTTTCTTAGCAGCACTTCTTGGGGGGCTGACCGCACGGTGCTCCTGCGATTCTATCGGGCACACATTTTATCCCGGTTAGACTACGGCAGTGCAGCATATGGCTCCGCAAGACCAAGCGTTCTTGCGAAGCTGAACAGTATCCACCACAGCGGGGTTAGGTTGGCGACGGGAGCTTTTCGTACAAGCCCCATCGCTAGCCTGCTCGCTGAGTCTGGTGTGCCGCCTTTACACCTGAGGCGCCAGCACCTTCTACTTACATATGCTGCAAATTTGCGACAGATGCCACTTCATCCAAGCTATCCTTGCGTGTTCAACAATGGCAACCGTTTGCTGTACGCTGCTCGTCCTCGAGCGACGCGGCCGGTTGGGATACGCTTGGATAGCATTTCCGAATTGTTTGACGTACCTTCGGTTCCTTGCCTTGTCAGACAACCAAGTGGGGTACCTCCGTGGGTCGTACGACGACCTGAAATAATCCTGGATCTGCACACTGGCCCAAAGGAAAACACGGACCCTTCGATTTATCGGAGGCTCTTCCTGTCCGTTGTTGGCCGCTATCCAGGTTCAGTCGTCGTCTACACGGATGGTTCAAGGACAGATACGAAGGTGGGCTGTGCGTTCGTTGTTGGTAATGATAAGTTCCTTTTTGCTCTTCCGACAACCTGTAGTGTGTACACAGCAGAGCTCTATGCTATCTGTGAGGCTCTGCGGTACGCACTGTACAATAAGCGCCGCCACTTCCTTCTGTGTACTGACTCCTTGAGTTCGCTTCAGTCTATTGATACCTGTTTCCCTCGACACCCTCTGGTGCAGCGGATCCAGGACCTGCTGGCCGGGTGTTCGGATGCCGGCACCAGAATCACGTTTCTGTGGCTCCCAAGCCACATGGGCATAGAGGGAAACGAGTTAGTAGATCGGGCTGCCAAGGAGGCAGTTACACTGCCCCCGTTGCCTTTCAAGGTTCCAGCAAGTGATATTCGCTCCCAGCTGCGACATCTTGTTATGTCCCATTGGGAGATGGAGTGGCAGGCCATTCCACTTCCCAATAAGCTGAGAGCGATAAAAGGAACAACGAAGGTATGGAGGACTTCCCTTCGGGCTTCGCGGAGGGAAGCCGTGGTATTATGTCGTCTTCGGATCGGCCACGGTATCTTGACTCACTCGCATCTTTTGAAAGGAGAACCCCCTCCGGTGTGTACCTGCGGCGACCATCTTACCGTGGTGCACATCCTTACGGAGTGTGTGGACCTGGTCGATCTGCGCCGTAGTCTTAACCTTCCGAGTACTATCTCCCTTATCTTGCGTGATGACGAGCAGTCAGCAGACCTCGTCGTCCGCTTTATGAGGGATAGTGGACTGTTTTATCTTGTGTGATGCTGTCCTTTGTCCTAGTGTGTTTTGTGTCACTTTCGCTTTTATCCCATTGACTTCATTTTAGTTTGTGTTGCGTATTTTAATGTGTTATTTTAACGTCTCTCGTAAATTATGTACTACCAGGCAATGCCTTATTCTTTTGTTTTCCGGTATATTCTCTTATTTTATTAGAAAATTAGGCATTGCGTATTAGATCCACTGATTGTTTTAATCTCACCCTCATTTTTCTCCATCATCATTTTTTTATACCTTAGTCAGTGGATATGTTTTAAAATTTTAACATCATCTCTCATGTCGTTTATCTCGTTCCATTAGGGGCCGATGACCTTCGATGTTAGGCCCCTTTAAACAACAAGCATCATCATCATCTTATGCTTTTCAGCAAGTGCACAGGGTCAATTATATAAAATAATGGTCTAGTACTGTCAGCAGGATGTGGATACAAATTCTGGCATGATGGTGTTGAAAATTGAGACATTGCTTTTCTATTAATGGCATTGTTATCTAATAACTCTACTAACTTTGAAATCCAGATCTTCAAGACCTAAAGTTACCTTTTGTATTTATCATATGTTAAGTTACATTGTTTTACACTTCATCGGTAAGATGTGAACGACATCTTTATATGAGGATGTTACACTACTTATCATAAATACATGAGCACTTGAAGCCATTTTTGAAGTATCAAATGCCATTCCAACTATGTCGCCACCTTTATAATCACAAAATGGTTTGATATGTATTTCATCTAACATCAAGTTTACTATTTTGTCCTGGTCTTTTAAGAACTTTTTTTGTCTTAATACCTACCATACTTAAGAAAATTTGTTTCACCCTGCTCTTCCCCTGGACTGAAATTGTATGACAAACACAGCCACTGAATTAGGTAACCTGATATTACCACTTGACCTGACAAACCTGTACGCATGTGGAGATAAAGTTTAAAATGATGTTGAAAACACAAACATATCACATTAATAGGTGGGCTTTTTATATCCCAGTAGAGCTATCTGTTCTTCCAGAAATTAATCATCATATTATTATCTTTGTTAAATAATGGGGAAGATTTCAGTGCACTCAGAACATCTGCGATAAAATTGTTACGGAGTTATCCGTGGAAGTCAGAGGTGAAAGAAGGTGCGGGCTGGAATGGGTCTAAGTCCAAAAGATGGATGTAAAATTTAAATAAAGGTTATATTTTCAAAACTTAACAATGGTGACATAGAATTTTTGAGCGTACAACAAATAACAAGAAGTTAAATCAGGTACACAATCAAGAAGTCCAAGGTTAGGTAAAAACTTAAACCAGTTTCCACTAGGGGAAATGATGATGATGATGATGATGCTTGTTGTTTTAAGGGGCCTAACATCGAAGGTCATCGGCCCCTAATGGTACGAAATTAAAGAACAAGAATTTCAAAGGCATCCACTGACCAAAATAAATATAAAATATGTCATGAAGATTGAATGGATGGACAGGAACCCAACAAAACACAAAACAAACAAACAAAAACCAGTGGATCGGACTCAATACAGATCGAAAATAACATTATTACCGACCAAGGAACCACTTATAAAGCACAATGATGCTTGGTGTCTCAAAGGGGTGCAAAATCCAAGTCTAAGGCCCCACAGAATGGTACATGTCGCGAGTAAAATAGAACCATGGTATGTGTCATGTTGGGGTATTAATCAGAAGTAGCGAAGACTCAGGGTGTTCCACAAAAGATGGTACTACTCACAAGTATTGTACTTCGTTCAGGTAACGCAGACCTATGGTGTTTCGCACACAATGGCGCCACCTAGAGCCAACGCAAACAGATGAGTTTCCTCACCTAGGGTACTAGTCACGGGTGCCGGTCCCAAGGGCCCCGTGGTGTTCCGCACATAGTGAGTACTAATCGCAGGCAACGCAGACCCACGGTGTCGCTCATATAGTGGTACAACTCACAGGCCACGAACCTGCTACGAAGGCGTAGCAGGGGGAGAGGTGATACTCCCATGTGGCGCGTCCCAGATGGCGGATAGGGGGGTCCTAACCGGCTTGCCGGCGGGCTTGAGGGAAATAAAATACCTCTCGCGGACCAAACACACTACCCCCTGCGGGTGGGGGACGCACATGTAGAATACACCCGCGGTACCCCCTGCCTGTCGTATAAGTCGACTAAAAGGGGCGACCTAGGCGCGGACATGGATTGCGGTTTGGTATAATGTGTTGGACCTCCTGTGGATGGGAGGGGTCGAGTACATTCACAGGTAATCCCTGCCTGTCGTAGAAGGCGACTTAAAGGGTCATGTGGCCATGGTCCCCTCTTTACTTTTTTATTATTTTTCCGAGGGTCAGATGTAGACCATTCCAAATTTTGATGTGCGTGCTGCCCGGAGATGGGCCTCTTACGTGTGATATTACGCCCAAAAGCCCGCAACTGTCCACCCAGGACCATTGCGTGGTGGGAGCGCCATGTACCTTGGCAGTGGTATCCGCCTGACAACACAGGTCCCCGCACAGCCGAATGCCAGAAGGACATATTATTATTAATTATTTTTAATTTTTTTCTCTATATTTAGTGCTCTGTACACGCTATGGGGTACATGCTATTGCGGGTGACTGGAGGAAGGGAGCCCTAGTGCTCATTGCCTCAGTCATCCCGTACTAGGCATCGTCCAACATCGGAACCCGGGCAGTACCTGCTACGACCAGGTGGGTATTGCCTTGGCTGCTTGGTTCGGCTACAGAGACCCTGATCGGAGTGGGTGGCATTCGGGGACGATGCTATCGGGAATGGCTTCCAAACGAAGTCGTCCTTCTCAAGGTGGTCCTCCACCTAAGTCTTTAACTTTTGCTTCCCTGAGAGGTTCAACTCCCTGGGAACATGCGCAGCGTGAAGGAATGGGATCCAGCTTCCCTAGGTTTCTGGTCGCTACCAGAACCGATGGGCATGATTTTAAGCTGGTGAAGTCGATCCTTTTTAGTCGACACATCGAAGGCGTTTACGGCGAACTTGAGGACCTTAAGAAAATGCGCAACGGTAGTTTGCTTATGAAGACTCGCACAGCACTGCAAGCTGATCAGGTGCTTAAGTGCGACCACTTTGGCGAAATCCCCGAAAAAAGTGGAGGAGCATAAGTCCTTGAACCTGGTTCGCGGAGTCATCTTTCACCGCGACCTTATTTTGAACACTGCCGACGAGTTGATGGAAGACATGAAGAACCGTGGCGTGACACACGTCCGGCGCATTACGCGCAAGGTCAACGGTGAAGACGTTGCCACTGGTGCCTTCATTTTCTCTTTCAAGTTGTCAGTGTTACCAGAGAAAGTCAAGGTAACAACTTATCGTTGCGATGTGAGGCCGTACATCCCGCCTCCTATGCGATGCTATCAATGCCAACGATTCGGACATATGGTATCTCGCTGTTCGAATCAGGCTGTATGTGGTACATGTGGACGAGTAGCTCACGGCGCGGAGGAGTGCACAACTCCGTACAAGTGCACTAACTGCTCCGGTTTTCATTCTCCTCGGGATCGGAACTGTCCGATATACCTGAGTGAGAAGAAGATCCAGGAGATCAAGACCCTGGATGGTCTTTCCTACCAGGAAGCGCGCCGTAAGTTTAATTCCACGAATACACCTGCCCGTACACTCGACTACAACATGATAGCTCAGAGTCTTCCAGGTTCATCATTTTCAACATCGTCACCTGTGCTGATCGCTGCGCCCAAGGCGACTGTTGCTGCTCCCAGCGACGTCGCAAAGAGTAAATGCTCGAAGGGGGGGACCACCCCACCTTCGACCAACCAGAAGTCTGTGCAGGCTGGCAGTCCCCAGCCGGCACAGCATGGGGGGAAGACTAAGTCCCCCCCCCTAGGAGGTCGACGAAAGTCGTGCCCCAGCTGGCGGAGGCGGCTTTGTCGACCAGGGCTGGGAAACCATCTCCCAGCCCGTCTAAACTAGAAAACAAAAAGGGGAAGAAGAGCGCCCGTCCTGAGCGCTCTCGGACTTCTCCTGCGAAGGAGAAGTCATGCCCCCCGTCTGGGGGGTATGAGTCTGCGCCGGTTGGTACTCCTGCTCCGAAACCCGCGCGCTCTCCTCGTAGGGGACCCCTTCGCCCCCGAAAAACGTCGAAGTTCTGGGCGGCATCCCCGCCGTCTGTTGACGACGAGATGGATGTCGCGCTGTCCACTACATCTAGGGATGTAAATGTTGATAGTCTTTAGGTTTGTGAGCATTTTATTGCTCATAACCTAACACTACTTATATCGTCCACACTATGGCACTGTTACAGTGGAATTGTAACGGTTATGACAGGCATCTTGCTGAGTTACGTCAGCTTATTAGTGAGTACGCAGCGAGTATAGTCTGTATTCAGGAGACCAATTTCAGACCTGGTCATCATACGGTCTTGAGGCATTTCAAACTATACTCAACAGAACGATACTATGCTCACCGGGCTTCCGGAGGCGTTGGCATTTTTGTACGTTCTGATAGCTACAGCGAAGAAGTTCCATTAAGAACCCCTCTTGAGGCTGTAGCTGTTCGCGTCTCGCTGCCTGTCATAGCAACAGTGTGTAATGTTTATCTTCCACCAGGCCAGCATCTGAACATCAATGATGTCGCTGATCTTATAGACCAGCTTCCACCACCCTTCCTCTTATAGGGTTATTTTAACGCCCATCACCCCATATGGGGCTCTGAGACACCTTGTCCCCGAGGAAGAGAGCTGGAAACACTTCTAACAGATCTGGATTTATGTATTTTGAACACAGGGGAACCAACTCACTTTAGTGTACGTTACGGCACATACTCTCGCATAGACGTAAGTCTATGCAGCCGGACGTTGGTTCCACTGTTTCGGTGGAATGCACACGATGATCTCTGTGACAGTGACCATTTTCCCATCATTCTTACTTTGTTGAAACACAAACCCGTCGAGGCTCCCCCTCGATGGATTCTTAAACATGCTGATTGGCCAAAGTACACATCACTAGCTGTCTTTCACGATGATGTCAGGCGGACCGTCGGCGAGGAAATAACTTACGTCACCCAAGTTATTCTTGCTGCTGCTGAGGAGTCCATTCCGTTTTTCTCGGGGGCTCCTCGCCGAAAACTCGTTCCTTGGTGGAACGATGAAATAGCAGCAGCCATCAAAGAACGCCGTCGCGCTCATAAACGTTACCGTCGACAGCCTACTGTGGCCAACTTGGTAACATTTAAGAAACTCCGCGCTAAGGCGCGAGTTCTTATTCGACAAAGTAAGAAGGCTTCATGGGAGAGATATGTGTCGTCCATGACGTCGCATACTCCATCATCTCATGTGTGGACGAAACTTCGACGAATTTCGGGTATTCAAGGATCATCTGCTGTACCGGGAATTTCCATTGCAGGCAGTGTCGCCACTGATACCCTCGCGATTGCTAATCATCTCGCTTGTCATTTCGCGGATGTCTCTGGCTCCGGGAATTACAATCCTGATTTCCTCCCTCTGAAGCGGGAGGCAGAACGTCATCACCTTAGTTTTGCCACCCAAGCTTCAGAGGAATACAACGTGCCCTTTACGGAGTGGGAACTCCGCAGTGCCTTAGCGCTTTGCAAGGACACGTCTCCTGGACCGGACAACATCCATAACCAGATGTTGAAACACCTTAGTGATGATAGTTTACTATATCTCCTTCGTGTGTTCAACCGAATCTGGACAGAGGGTGATTTTCCGTCTCAGTGGCGAGAGGGCATAGTCATCCCTGTCCTCAAGCCTGACAAAGACCCTAAGTATGCAGACCGATTTGTCTTACAAACTGCCTGTGTAAGCTATTTGAGAGGATGGTAAATCGCAGACTCGTGTGGTGTCTGGAGAAACAAGGACTCTTGTCCGAGTACCAATGTGGATTTCGAGCCGCTCGATCCACCACAGACCACTTGTACGCCTGGAGAGCTCTATCCAGGATGCGTTTCTCCGCAAACAGCACTTGGTAGCTGTCTTCTTTCACTTGGAGAAGGCCTACGACACCAACTGGCGATATGGCATCCTTTCAGTCCTGCATCAATGGAGATTCCGAGGTAACTTGCCGGTATTTATTGCGAATTTCTTGTCCCTCCGTCTATTCCGTGTCCGAGTAGGGAGGACATATTCGCAATACCACGTTCAAGAAAATGGAGTACCACAGGGATCGGTTCTTAGTGTCACTCTGTTCGCGATTGCCATAAACGGTATTGTCGCTGCTGCTGGTCCAGCCGTAATACCGTCCCTATATGTGGATGATTTTGCTCTGCACTATAGCTCGTGAAGTATGGCAGTCGCAGAGCGACAGTTACAGCAAGCTATTAGGAGGGTGGAGAAGTGGACCTTAGAACATGGCTTTCGGTTTTCTGCCGCAAAGACCTCCGTTGTCCACTTTTGTCGTCAACGTACTCTTCACCCTCATCCTGAGCTTTATCTAGGAAATGTCGTTCTTCCAGTTGTTGACACCTACCGATTTCTTGGGCTCCTTTTTGACAGTAAATTATCGTGGGAGCCACACGCGCGGGAGCTAAAAGTGCAATGCACCAAGAGGCTTAACCTCTTGAAGTTTCTTAGCAGCACTAATTGGGGAGCTGACCGCGTGTTGCTCCTGCGATTCTATTGGGCACACATTTTATCCCGGTTAGACTACGGCAGTGCAGCATATGGCTCCGCAAGACCAAGCGTTTTTGCGAAGCTGAACAGTATCCACCACAGCGGGGTTAGGTTGACGACGGGAGCTTTTCGTACTAGCCCCATCGCTAGCCTGCTCGCTGAGCCTGGGGTGCCGCCTTTACACCTGAGGCGTCAGCAACTACTACTTACGTATGCTGCAAATTTGCGACAGATGCCACTTCATCCGAGCTATCCCTGCGTGTTCAACAATGGCAACCGTTTGTTGTACGTTGCTCATCCTCGTGCGACGCGGCCGGTTGGGATACGCTTGGATAGCAGTTATGAATTGTTTGACGTACCTTCGATTCCTTGCCTTGTCAGACAACCAAGTGGGGTACCTCCGTGGGTTGTTCGACGACCTGAAATCATTTTGGATTTGCACACTGGCCCGAAAGGAGACACGGACGCTTCGATTTATCGGAGGATCTACCTGTCCGTTCTTGGCCGCTGTCCAGGTTCAGTCGTCGTTTACACGGATGGTTCAAGGACAGATACGAATGTGGGCTATGCGTTCGTTGTCGACAATGATCGGTTTCTTTTTGCTCTCCCGGACACCTGTAGTGTGTACACGGCAGAGCTCTATGCTAGCTGTGAGGCTCTGCGGTGCGCACTAGACAATGAGCGCCGACACATTCTTGTGTGTACTGACTCCTTGAGTTCGCTTCAGTCTATTGATACCTGTTTCCCTCGACACCCTCTGGTGCAGCGGATCCAGGACCTGCTGGCCGGGTGTTCGGATGCCGGCACCAGAATTACGTTTGTGTGGCTCCCCAGCCACATGGGCATAGAGGGAAACGAGTTAGCAGATGATGCTGCCAAGGAGGCAGTTACACTGCCCCCGTTGCCTTTCAAGGTTCCAGCAAGTGATATTCGCTCTCAGCTGAGACATCTGGTTATGTCTCATTGGGAGATGGAGTGGCAGGCCATTCCACTTCCCAATAAGCTGAGAGCGATAAAAGGAACAACGAAGGTATGGAGGACTTCCCTTCGGGCTTCGCGGAGGGAAGCCGTGGTATTATGTCGCCTTCGGATCGGCCACGGTATCTTGACGCACTCCCATCTACTGAAAGGAGAACCCCCTCCGGTGTATACCTGCGGCGACCATCTTACCGTGGTACACATCCTTACGGAGTGCGTGGACCTGGTCGATCTGCGCCGTAGTATTAACCTTCCGAGTACTATCTCCCTTAACTTGCGCGATGACGAGCAGTCAGCAGACCTCGTCATCCGCTTTATGAGGGATAGCGGTCTGTTTTATCGTGTGTGATGATGTCCTTTGTCCTCGTGTTGTTTATGTCAGTTGCGCTTTTATCTCATTGACTTCATTTTAGTTTGTGTTGCGCATTTTAATGTGTTATTTGAACGTCTAACGTAAATTATGTGTTAATATCTGTATTACTGTGCAATGCCTTATTCCTTCGATTTCCTGTACTTTCTCTTATTTTAATAGAACATAAGGCATTGCGTATTAGATCCACCGACTGTTTTAATCTCACCCTCATTTTTCTTCATCACCATTCTTTTTTAACTCTAGTCAGTGGATACTTTTTAAAATTTTAACTTCATGTCTCATGTCATTCATTTCGTTCCATTAGGGGCCGATGACCTTCGATGTTAGGCCCCTTAAAACAACAAGCATCATCATCATCATCACAACTCACAGGCTACGCCCAGACCCGCGGTGTTGCCCACATGGGTACAACGCACGGGTACTGGAATCCACCAGGCCAGGCTTTTTACTGCAACGAATCACAAACCTATGTCGTACCAAGTTAGTGATACTACTCGCAAGTACATGCAACCCATGGTGTTCCCCGCATGATGGTACGAATCAAGAGTAGTTTCATGGTTCTAATTCACATTCATCCCTTGGTCGCCCCTTTCAATCGCCTCTTACGACAGGCAGGGGATACCGTGGGTGAATTCTTCGTCTGCCTCCCCCACCCACAGGGGGTGTGTGTTTGGTCCGCGAGAGGTATTTTATTTCCCTCAATTCCGCCGGTCCACGAACCTGCTACGCAGGCGTAGCAGGGGGAGAGGTGATACTCCCACGTGGCGCGTCCCAGGTGGCGGATAGGGGGGTCCTAACCGGCTTGCCGGCGGACTTGAGGGAAATAAAATACCTCTCGCGGACCAAACACACTACCCCCTGCGGGTGGGGGACGCACATGTAGAATACACCCGCGGTATCCCCTGCCTGTCGTGAGAGCGGACTAAAAGGGGCGACCAAGGGATGGTTGTATTCGAACCATGCAACTACATGTGATTAGTACCACCACGCGGAGAACACCAAGGGTCGCTTTTACTTGTGCGTAGTACCACGATATTAGGTACGAAATAGGTTTGTGATTAGTAGCACACAGGAGCACCGCGCGGTCGGCTTTTGCAGTACCTGTGATTAGTACCACCATATGAGCGGGACCATGGGATGATAGCTACCATGGACCTGCCTTCCCTGTGATTAGTACCCACTATATGAGGAACACCACGGGATAGGGAGAGGTCCCTGTGGTTAGTACTCTTATGTGATGAACATCATAGGTTTGCGTTGCCTGTGAATGGCGCCGCAGAGTGAGAAAAACATAGGTCTGTATTAATGTCGAATTTCATAAGCTTTGAGTAGTACAATAATGTGTGGAATACCGCAAGTCTCTGCTACCATTGATTAGTACCGCAACAGGACAGATACCATGGTTCTACATTACTAGCGATAAGTATCATTCTGAGGGGCCTTTGACTTGTATTTTGGACTCCTTTAGACACCAAGCACCCTCGATTTGCTTTGGAAGTGGTCCCTTGGTCAGTAATACTATTAACTATGATAGTTTTTTGAGTCGGATCCACTGATTGTTTTAAATTCATGTTCATTCATTCATTCATTCGTTCGTTCATTCATTCTTCATGACATTTTATTTTGGTCAGTGGAAAATTTTGAACTTTTACTTTGTCGTTTCATTTCGTACCATTAGGGGCCGATGACCTCGATGTTAGGCCCCTTTAAACAACAATCATCATCATCATCAGTCCGCCGGCAAGCCGGTTAGGACCCCCCTATCCGCCACCTGGGACGCGCCACGAGGGAATATCACCTCTCCCCCTGCTACGCCTGCGTAGCAGGTTCGTGGACTAGGGGAAATAACAAAATCAAGTACCAGAGTAGATTTACAAGAAAACCCCGATTTTAGGGTTCTTACAAGTTCTGGGCTTCGTGTCCCAAGTTACAATTCCTGAGCCCTCAGCTCATAACCACAAATTACCAAAGGGCAGAAAACCCTTAATTACATGAGCATTAGCTCCCAGCAGTCAAAATGTCACGCCTCCCCGAGGCACCTTTCAGAATACCAAAAAGAGCAGACCCGCTCTCTATCTTTCAAGCCTATTTAAGAGGCCATAAACTGACTTTACACTAACTGCCCTCAAGGCACACTTATAATGGCACAGGGGTACCTCGTACGCAATCTACTGGGCCTTCTCAGGAAGGAAAACAAAACGGGTTAAACAAATGGCCCAAAATACAAAATTGAATGGAGGCGAGTACTTGCACTCCTACACTAAAGTTTGTTAAAACCTATGTGGCGCTAGGCCGATAATACAGGGACTAATCCCAATCTATGGAGGTGACTAGTCTGCAAAATCCACGAACCTGCTACGCAGGTGTAGCAGGGGGAGAGGTGATACTCCCACGTGGCGCGTCCCAGGTGGCGGATAGGGGGGTCCTAACCGGCTTGCCGGCGGACTTGAGGGAAATAAAATACCTCTCGCGGACCAAACACACACCCCTTCTGGGTGGGGGAGGCAGACGAATAATACACCCACGGTATCCCCTGCCTGTCGTGAGAGCCGACTAAAAGGGGCGACCAAGGGATGGTTGTATTCGAACCATGCAACTACATGTGATTAGTACCACCACGCGGAGAACACCAAGGGTCGCTTTTACTTGTGCGTAGTACCACTATATTAGGTACGAAATAGGTTTGTGATTAGTAGCACACAGGAGCACCGCGCGGTCGGCTTTTGCAGTACCTGTGATTAGTACCACCATATGAGCGGGACCATGGGATGATACCTACCATGGACCTGCCTTACCTGTGATTAGTACCCACTATATGAGGAACACTACGGGATAGGGAGAGGTCCCTGTGGTTATTACTCTTATGTGATGAACATCATAGGTTTGCGTTGCCTGTGAATGGCGCCGCAGAGTGAGAAAAACATAGGTCTGTATTAATGTCGAATTTCATAAGCTTTGAGTAGTACAATAATGTGTGGAATACCGCAAGTCTCTGCTACCATTGATTAGTACCGCAACAGGACAGATACCATGGTTCTACATTACTAGCGATAAGTATCATTCTGAGGGGCCTTTGACTTGTATTTTGGACCCGTTTAGACACCAAGCATCCTCGATTTGCTTTGGAAGTGGTCCCTTGGTCAGTAATACTATTAGCTATGATAGTTTTTTGAGTCGGATCCACTGATTGTTTTAAATTCATGTTCATTCATTCATTCGTTCATTCATTCTTCATGGCATTTTTTATTTTGGTCAGTGGATAATTTTGAACTTTTACTTTGTCGTTTCATTTCGTACCATTAGGGGCCGATGACCTCGATGTTAGGCCCCTTTAAACAACAAGCATCATCATCATCAGTCTGCAAAATAAATTTAACACTTGAAGAAGGAAGAGAAAAACGGTTACGAAAACATAGTCACCTCGAATTCCAAAAATGAAGGGGAGTTCGAGAGGGTAAGGCACTCTCTATCCCCGAATTACAGTTGAAGAAATGGTAGTTTTTACATAGAGTGAGAAGGGATTTACATTTTAAAGATAAGGGTTACATATTAAAGGTTTCGAACCTTCCCCGAGAGTTAAACTGCTGAGCTAACAAGAAATACAGAGTTAAAAGGCCATTACCTTGATGAAGAAGTGCTGCCTGAAGAACGGGCCGCTTCCCGCCCCCTGCTACATATCCACACACTAAGCTAGATGTTACTTAAGTGGCCCGGAGACAATAAAATCAGCAGTTTTTATACCCTCGTGCAAAATTCGAGACCTTTCAAGAATTAGTAGACACAACCCCTCAATTTTTATTGGTAGACAAAGAATTACACATGGAAATTTGATGATGATGATGATGATGATGATGCTTTTGTTTAAAGGGGCCTAACATCGAAGGTCATCGGCCCCTAATGGAACGAGATGGGCGAAATAACATATGACAGTTAAAATTTTAAAACGTAGCCACTGATTAGAGTTAAAAAAAATGGCGATGAAAAATGAGTATGAGATTAAAACAATCAGTGGATCTAATTCGCAATGCCTTATTTTGGAATAAAATAAGAAAAATTACATTACACAGTGGAATAAGGCATTGCCTGCTAGTACAGATATATATACATACTTTACATTAGACGTTAAAAGAACACATTAAAATACGCAACACAAACTAAAATGAAGTCAATAGGATAAGAGCGTAATTGACACAAAGATACAAGCACAAAGGACATCATTACATACGATAAAACAGACCACTATCCCTCATAAAGCGGATGACGAGGTCTGCTGACTACACGTCATCACGCAGCATAAGGGAGATTGTATTCGGGAGGTTAAGACTACGGCGAAGATCAACCAGGTCCGTACACTCCGTAAGTATGTGTACCACGGTAAGATGGTCACCGCAGCTACACACCGGAGGAGGTTCTCCTTTCAAAAGATGCGAGTGAGTCACGATACCATGGCCGATCCGAAGACGACATAATACCACGGCTTCCCACCGCGAAGCCCGAAGGGAAGTCTTCCATACCTTCGTTGTTCCTTTTATCGCTCTCAACTTATTGGGAGGTGGAATGGCCTGCCAATCCATCTCCCAATGGGACATAACCAGATGTCTTAGCTGAGAGCGAATATCACTTGCTGGAACCTTGAAAGGCAACGGGGGCAGTGTAACTGCCTCCTTGGGATCTGCTAACTCGTTTCCCTCTATGCCCATGTGGCTTGGGAGCCACAGAAACGTGATTCTGGTGCCGGCATCCCAACACCCGGCCAGCAGGTCCTGGATCCGCTGTACCAGAGGGTGTTGAGGGAAACAGGTATCAATAGACTGAAGCGAACTCAAGGAGTCAGTACACACAAGAAAGTGTCGGCGCTCATTGTATAGTGCGTACCGCAGAGCTCTGCAGATAGCATAGAGCTCTGCCGTGTACACACTACACGTTTCCGGAAGAGCAAAAAGAAACCGATCATTGTCGACAACGAACGCACAGCCCACCTTCGTATCTGTCCTTGAACCATCCGTGCAGACGACGACTGAATCTGGATAGCGGCCAACAACGGACAGGAAGAACCTCCGATAAATCGAAGGGTCCGTGTTTTCCTTCGGGCCAGTGTGTAGGTCCAGGATTATTTCAGGACGTCGAACTACACACGGAGGTGCCCCACTCGGTTGTCTGACAAGGCATGGAACCGAAGGTACGTTAAACAACCTGTAACTGCTCTCCAAGCGTATTCCAACCGGCCGCGTTGCTCGAGGACTAGCAGCGTACAGAAAATGGTTGCCATTGTTGAATACGCAAGGATAGGTGGGATGAAGTGGCATCTGTCGCAAATGAGCAGCAGACGAAAGAAGCATTTGCTGGCGCCTCCGGTGTAAAGGCGGCACACCAGACTCAGCGAGCAGGCTTGCGATGGGTCTTGTACGAAAAGCTCCCGTCTCCAACCTAACCCCGGCGTGGTGGATGCTGTTCAGCTTCGCAAGAACGCTTGGTCTTGCGGAGCCATATGCTGCACTGCCGTAGTCTAACCTAGATAAAACGTGTGCCCTGTAGAATCGTAGGAGCACCGCACGGTCAGCTCCCCAATTAGTGCTGCTAAGAAATTTCAAGAGATTTAGCCTCTTGGTTCATTGCAATTTTAGCTCCCGCACGTGTGGCTCCCACGATAATTTACTGTCGAATAGGAGCCCAAGAAAGCGGTAAGTGTCAACCACGGGAAGAGCGACATTTCCTAGAGGAAGTTCAGGATCTGGATGTAGAGTACGTTGACGGCAAAAGTGGACAACGGAGGTCTTTGCAGTAGAAAACCGAAAACCATGTTCAAAGGTCCACTGCTCCACCTTCCGGATAGCTTGCTGTAATTGTCGCTCTGCGACTGCCATACTGTGCGATCTATAGTACAGAGCAAAATCGTCCACCTATAGCGACGGTATTACTGCTGGACCAGCAGCAGCAACAATACCGTTGATGGCAATCGCGAACAGAGTGACACTAAGAACCGATCCCTGTGGGACTCCATTTCCCTGACCGTGATATTGCGAACATGTCCTCCCTACTCGGACACGGAATAGACGGAGGGACAAGAAATTCTCAATGAAAACCGGCAAGTTACCTCGGAATTTCCATTGATGTAGGACTGAAAGGATATCATATCGCCATGTGGTGTCGTAGGCCTTTTCTAAGTCAAAGAAAACAGCTACCAAATGCTGTTTGCGGAGAAACGCATCCTGGATAGAGCTCTCCAGGCGTACCAAGTGGTCAGTGGTGGATCGAGCGTCTCGGAAAACACACTGGTACTCGGACAAGAGTCCTTGTTTCTCCAGACACCACACAAGGCGGCGATTTACCATCCTCTCAAACAGCTTACACAGGCAGCTGGTAAGACAAATAGGTCTATAACTTCCTGCATATTTAGGATCTTTGGCAGGCTTGAGGACAGGAATGACGATGCCCTCTCGCCACTGAGACGGATAGTCACCCTCCATCCAGATTCGGTTGAACACACGAAGGAGATAGAGAAGACTCCTCACTAAGGTGTTTCAACATCTGGTTATGGATATTGCCTGGTCCAGGAGACGTGTCCTTGCAAAGCGCTAATGCGCTACGGAGTTCCCACTCCGTAAAGGGCACGTTATAGTCCTCTGAAGCCTGAGTGGCAAAACTGAGATGACGACGTTCTGCCTCCCGCTTCAGAGGTAGGAAGTCACGATGGTAATTCCCGGAGCCAGACACGTCCGCGAAATAGCGAGCAAGATGGTTAGCAATCGAGAGTGGTTCAGTGACGATATTGCCTGCAATGGAAATTCCCGGTACCGAAGATAATCCATGGATACCCGAAATACGCCGAAGTTTAGTCCACACTTGAGATGATGGAGTGTGTGACGTCATAGACGACACATATCTCTCCCATGAAGCCTTCTTACTTTGGCGAATAGGAACCCGAGCCTTAGCGCGGAATTTCTTAAATGTTACCAAGTCGGCCGCAGTAGGCTGTCTACGGTAACGTTTATGAGCACGACGGCGTTCCTTGATAGCTGCTGCTATGTCTTCGTTCCACCAAGGAACGAGTTTTCGGCGAGGAGTCCCCGAGAAGAACGGAATGGACTCCTCAGCAGCAGCAAGAATAACATGGGTGACATAAGTTATTTCCTCGCCGACGGTCCGCCTGATATCATCGTTAAAGACAGCTTGTGATGTGTACTTTGGCCAATCAGCATGTTTAAGAATCCATCGAAGGGGAGCCTCGACGGATTTTTGGTTCATCAAAGTAAGAATGATGGGAAAATGGTCACTGTCACAAAGATCGTCGTGTGTGTTCCACCGAAACAGCGGAACCAACGTTCGGCTGCATAGACTTACGTCTATGCGAGAATATGTGCCGTAACGTACACTGAAGTGTGTTGGTTCCCCTGTGTTCAAAATACATAAATCCAGGTCTGTTACCAATGTTTCCAGCTCTCTTCCCCGGGGGAAAGGCGTCTCAGAGCCCCAGATGGGGTGATGGGCGTTAAAGTCGTCCAACAAGAGGAAGGGAGGTGGACGCTGATCTAGAAGATCAGTGACATCATTAATGTTAAGAGGTAGCCCTGGCGGAAAATAGACATTACACACTGTTGTTATGACAGGCAGCGGAACGCCAACAGCTACAGCCTCCAGCGGGGTTCTAAGTGGAACCTCCTCGCTGTAGGTATCAGAACGGACAAAAATGCCAACGCCACCGGAAACCCGGTGAGCATAATGTCGTTCTGTCGAGTATAGTCGAAAATTTCGCAATACCGTATGATGATCTGGTCGGAAATTTGTTTCCTGAATACAGACTATAGTCGCCGAATACTCGCTAATGAGCTGGCGCAACTCAGCAAGATGCCCATCATAACCGTTACAATTCCATTGTAACAGTGCCATATTGTAAGTGTGGACTTCTGAGGATTAGGATAGGAGCAACGGAAAGCTACCTAACCTAACCTACACTCACATCCCCATCCGAAGATGGAGATTCGTGCTCCATGTGCAGCTCCTCGTCATCAGACGAGGTGATGCAGGCCTTCAACTTCTTCGACGTAGTCCGGGTGCGGGGTTTCTGCCCACGAGGGGAGCTCGCAGGTTTCCCCGAAGGAAGACCTGCTGACGCAGAATCAGGCCCTCCAGGTGGAGGGCGTGACACCCCATTTGTAGGAGATTTGGAATAGCGCCTATTAAGGGCGCTCTTCTTCCCCGCCGTCGATTCTTGTTTAGACGGGCTGGGAGGGGAGTTCCCAGCCCTGGTCGACGATGCCGCCTCCGCCGGCTTAGGCGCGGCTTTCGCCGACTTTGTAGGGGAAGGAGACGTTGTCTTCTTCCCCTTCTGTGCCGGCGTAGGTTTCTTAGCCGGCACAGGCAGATTGGTGGTCGAAGGCCGGGATGGACCAGCCTTCGAGCTTGTTCTCTTTGCGGCGTTGCTCGCAGGAGCAACCGCCGCCTTGGGCGCAGCGATCTTCTCGACAGGTGTTGCAGATGAAAATGAGGAACCCGGCAGGGACTGAGCTATCAAGCTGAAGTCTAGTGTCTTAACAGGTGCATTCAAGGAATTAAACTTACGGCGCGCTTCCTGGTAGGAAAGACCATCCAGGGTCTAATCTCCTGGATCTTCTTCTCACTCAAATAGGTCGGACAGTTCCGATCCCGAGGAGAATGAAGACCAGAGCAGTTAGTGCACTTGTACGGAGGTGTGCACTCCTCCGCGCCGTGAGCTACTTTCCCACATGTACGACACACTGACTGATTCGAACAACGAGATACCATGTGTCCGAATCTCTGGCATTGATAGCACCGCATAGGAGGCGGTATGTACGGCCTCACATCGCAACGATAGGTTGTTACCTTGACTTTCTCGGGCAACTCTGACAATTTGAAGGAGACTATAAACGCACCCGTGGCAACGTCTTCACCGTTTACTTTGCGTGTGATACGCCGGACGTGGGTCACGCCGCGGTGCTTCATGTCTTCCATCAATTCATCGTCAGTGTTCAGGACGAGATCACGGTGGAAAATCACTCCACGAACCAGATTCAAGGTTTTGTGCTCTTCCACTTTGACGGGGATGTCGCCAAAGTGGTCGCACTTAAGCAACCGATCTGCTTGGAGCGCAGTGCTCGTCTTTAAAAGCAAACCACCATTGCGCGTTTTTTTCAGGTCCTCCAGTTCACCGTAGACACCTTCAATGTGGCGACTAAACAGAATCGATTTCACCAGCTTGAAGTCTTGCCCATCGGTCCTGGTAGCAACCAGGAACCTAGGGAAGCTGGAACCCAGACTAAGTCGCTGCGCTTGTTCCCAAGGGGTTGCCCCTTTTAGGGAATCAAAAGTTAAAGACTTGGGTAACGAACTACCCGAGGTGGCAGGCGGAAGTTGTTTCGACGCCATGCCCGAAATCATCCTCCCCGAATGCCACCCACTCCGATCAGGGGTCTCTGTAGCCGAACCAAGCAGCCAAGGCAATACCCACCTGGTCGTAGCAGGTATTGCCCGGGGTCCGATGTTGAACGATGCCTAATACGGGATGACAGAGGCAATGAGCACTAGGACTCCCTTCCTCCTGTCACCCGCAATAGCATGTACCCCATAGCGTGTACAGAGCACTAACAATAGGAGAAATAAATAAAAATAATTAATAATAATATGTCCTTCTGGCATTCGGCTGTGCGGGGACCTGCGTTGTCAGGCGGATACTACTGCCCGGGTACATGACACTCCCACCCGCCGCGTCCTGGGTGGTTGCTGGCACGGGCTTTCGAGCGTAGTCGCACACATAGGAGCTCCATCGCCGGGCATCACGCACATCAAATTTTGAATGGTCTACATCTGACCCTCGAAAAAAAAAAAAAATAAAGAGGGGACCATGGCCACATGACCCTTTAAGTCGCCTTCTACGACAGGCAGGGATTACCTATGGATGTATTCAGCCTATCCCATCCACAGGAGGTCCATCACATTATACCAAACCGCAATCCATGTCCGCGCCAATGTCGCCCCTTTTTGTCGCCTCTTACGACACGCAGGGGATACCGCGGGTGTATTCTGCATGTGTGTCCCCCACCCGCAGGGGGTAGTGTGTTTGGTCCGCGAGAGGAATTTAGTTCCCTCAAGTCCGCCGGCAAGCCGGTTAGGACCCCCCTATCCGCCACCTGGGACGCGCCACGTGGGAGTATCACCTCTCCCCCTGCTACGCCATCGTAGTAGGTTCGTGGCATTGAAATTTGAAGAAAGCTATGATTGGAGGAAAATTAATTACAGAAATTACTGATTGGATAAATTCAAAACAGGCGGAAAGAAAGGATTAATATGCCAACCGACAAACCACAGAACAAAATTTAGTAAAAACAAAACTTATGAATACAAAATTTCTTCAAGAGAGTTCATTCCATTGCGTCAGAGTGTATTACCATAGTTTTTGGTAGAGACATCTGTTAGAGAATGTCCACACTTCTTGATCAATGAAAAACAAAAGCAAATCAAACACACTCAGTGACATCTTCTGATAACTAGTAGAGTTAGTTCGGTGGTTAAAGTTCCGGGTTTTTCCAGTAGAGAAATTTCGATTAGCGCAAGATATGAACTTGCGTCACGTAGAGGTTTACCGCCCGGTACACTTACAGTTCCTGTAGACAATAGATTCTGACTGCACTGGTCGAAGACAATGGTGATCTGCTCCGCACTGGATCGTCGTGCGAGTAACAGCCTCTCAGCAGAATGGAGCTCGCGCTCCCCATGGCTGGTTTTATAAATAATCAGTCACCCATGCGACCGAGCTCAACGCGTGTGGTGTTTTCACGCTTGCCCGCGAAGGTGAAAACTCTCCCACGGCCTGACGCGCACTTACGTATTCTTCAATCATAATGCCATTATTGTCATGCAATATATCAAAATTTCCAACGAAATATTCTACTTGCAGTTTTTCAATGTAAAGTTGCAAATTCCCTATGTGTGTGGAGATATTTAATAAAAATTCATTTCCCTCCACTATGAAATTCCGCGGGATATCTCACGTAGATGCACGCGTCCCACGCTATTTTCAAGAGGCCCGCTTGGGATAATAAATTTCCATGAGCATCTCTAGAAGCTTCAGGTCGCGTCTGATGCTACTTTCTCACGAAAAGTGTGCCACCCCAGCTACTCTTGACACAATAAAAATGCCACCCAAGGCGACATTCTTGGTGGTCTCATATAATTTCCATAATTATTATCAAAATCATTTTCCTTTGACCATGAACAGAATGGTTCATTATATCAGGATTTCAAGGTTAACTTACCAAAAATAACTCCTTGGTGGAAGTTCGCATCGTAATCTGACTCGCAGGCTAGTGGAAGGAATTGAGGTTTTATTGCTGCTACGAGTTTCCGTCCAGCTTCATCCACCGTAGGTTGTACGAATGGACCTCCGCCTGTTTTATGAATGCTGACCTAGTAAGAATGTACAGTTGGTTAAGTACGATACTCCGAAGTCTCAACTAGTGATGAATACGCAAATATGTATTTGTTTACTTACTTTATTGTCTGCAGCCGACTTCTTCGTTCGTAGTTTTACATTCTTGTAACATAACTGCAAGGTTTTTCAATCCCGTCGCGCCACATTCGCGTGGGAATTGAAGTCTGAAGCTAGTGCTTTCCAGGCGTTTTCCTTCTCTATCGTACTTACAGCATCAGTCTTTTTATTTTCAATTGTATTCTTATATTTAGTAACAACTAAATCAATTAACAACTCCTTTTCGTAAGCTGTAAAATTCGGCGCTCATTGACATCCAAGTTCATGTCCATTTTTCAGTCGATGTGTTTGAGATCTGATTGACACCAAGATTTACACTACGTCAGAGAGATTAAAAACATGAAATAACGTGACTTGACTACCAACATACTCCTGATTATTACGAATTTCCCACGCTGTTTACGACGTTGCCAAGCGAAATTCTACGATGGCGGATCAAAGTTGATCCGGATCATGAAATCCGAGATCAATGTTATACAACACAACGAGCGGCTTGGAAAGGATCATTTTCTGATCTCGGATCAGCTATGTTTATACAACCGGCCATAAGAGAACTGAATTCATTTCAAGTATTTAGGATGTGTGTTCTCCCAGGATGGTAGTATAGTAAGCGAGGTGCAGCACAGCTAATTCAGTGAACTTACTGCTGCGATGAACAATATTCTCTAAGAAAGAAGTCAGTTCCCGGACAAAACTGTCTTTACACCGGTCTGTTTCAGAATAACTCTGCTTTACTGGAGTGAAATCTGGATGGGATCAGGATATCTTATTCGTAACTCAGAAGTAACAGGCATGAAAGTAGCGAGAATGATCGCTACAAACAGGTGGAACAATGGCAGGTGGGTATTCTGAATGAGGAGATGAACTCTATTGATGAAACGGTACGCATAAACCGGCTTCGGTGGTGGGGTCATGTGAGGTGAGTGGAGGAGTAGGAGAATAATGGACTTGGTCATAGGAGGTAAGAGAAGTAGAGGGAGACCTAGACCGACGATGGTTAGCTTCAATTTCTAATGATTTCAAGATCAGAGGTATGGGAATAAACGAGGTCACAGGGCTTGTTACAGATAGAGGATTGTTACAGAATGTAGTAAGTTCACTGAGGCTTGCAGATTGAACACTGGAAGCCTAAAAGTTCATCATGAATATGTGTGAATGTATTATTATTGAGTGGATAACCTAACACTAATATTTAGTTTGCTTATGGTACGTTCATTTCAGATAGTTCAGGTGGTTGTAATGCACTTGAAGTTCTAAATTTGAATTCTTTATGCACATTTTGTAAAAAGTATTTTGAGAAAATAACAATTTTGTTGACATAATTATAGAATTATCCTGTAATAAAGTGACAGTATTTATTGCAAACTATATCCTAATTGTTATTCACTATACCTATGGCCATCTCTAAGATCCTTCCCCCCCCCCAAATTCAGTAATCCTGAAGAAGCGGGCTTGCAGAAACTTGTCGGAATACCAAGCTTACAATGCTGTACTCTCAAATATTCGGTTTATACGAAGTACACAATGTATTTTATAGCTATAATAACGGTACAGAATATCTCTTTTGATGACTTTTTCTGAAATAAAACTATGTACAGTATGTAGATTCCTTACAGGGTGAATATTCCCGTGCAATACTGTACCGTATGTATTCAGAATTTTTGAACGTACAATGGACCTTGTAACTAAAACCATAAATTGCTAGTATATGAACTGATTACAGTTTGATTCATGAATAAACTGTCTCATATGCAATACTTCCTTGACTGTGTCTAGCAACTTTTATGAATGTATTAGAGAATTAAGAGAACATGTTTTACTTTTAGTTGTCATTTATATATTTGTTTCTTGTGAAAATACTGCTTAAGACAAGCATATCCTCCCAAATGAATCAGAAATTCTGGATGGATGCCATCGAAACCAGGTGACTTAAAAGGTTTGAAGTCGTTCAGTCCCGTGTCAATGTATAAAAGTGTGAAGGGGCGTGCATATTCAGATGAGGGATATGTTGCCCCAGGGGCTCTGAACTTTGGAGCGTGGGTTGGCGACCACGGGGCCCTTAGCTGAGTCCTGGCATTGCTTCTACTTACTTGTGCCAGGCTCCTCACTTTCACCTATCCTATCCGACCTCCCTTGGTCAACTCTTGTTCTTTTCTGACCCCGACGCTATTAGGTTTGCGAGGGCTAGGGAGTCTTTCATTTTCACGCCCTTCGTGGCCCTTGTCTTTCTTTGACCGATATCTTCATTTTTCGAAGTGTCGGATCCCTTCCATTTTTCTCTCTGATTAGTGTTATATAGAGGATGGTTGCCTAGTTGTACTTCCTCTTAAAACAATAATCACCACCACCACCACCTGAGGGATATGTTGTCTTTATCAAGTCACGAAGCTGTCGTCTGATATTTTTAGTATGTTTCTTTCGGGAGGCCAGCTTGATGTGGTAATGATGTGGGAAGCAATTTGGTCAGGTGTTACTCCTGAAGGTTTTCTGCATACTGATCCACTTCCTCCCAATCTCCTCAGAAGGCTCCATGCTTCCCTGCTTGGAATTTTTGGTACAGTGTTTCACTTTCATCACCACGAACCTGGTACGCAGGCGTAGTAGGGGGAGAGGTGATACTCCCACGTGGCGCGTCCCAGGTGGCGGATAGGGGGGTCCTAACCGGCTTGCCGGCAATAAAAATACCTCTCGCGGACCAAACACACACCCCCTGTGGGTGGGGGAGGCAGACGAATAATACACCCACGGTATCCCCTGTCTGTCGTCAGAGGCGACTAAAAGGGGCGACCAAGGGTTGATTGTATTAGAACCATGAAACTACTTGTGATTCGTACCACCACGCGGAGAACACCAAGGGTCGCTTTTACTTGTGCGTAGTACCACTACATTAGGTACGAAATTGGTTTGTGATTAGTAGCACACAGGAGCACCGTGCGGTCGGCTTTTGCAGTACCTGTGATTAGTACCACCATATGAGCAGGACCGTGGGATGATAGCTACCATGTTTCTGCCTTGCCTATGATTAGTACCCACTATATGAGGAACACTACGGGATAGGGAGAGGTCCCTGTGGTTAGTACTCTCATGTGATGAACACCATAGGTTTGCGTTGCCTGTAAATGGCGCCGCAAAGTGAGAAAAACATAGGTCTGTATTATATGTCGAATTTCATTATCTCTGAGTAGTACAATAATGTGTGGAATGCCGCAAGTCTCTGCTTCTTTTGATTAGTACCGCAACAGGACAGATACCATGGTTCTACTTTGCTAGCGATCGGTACCGTTATGAGGGGCCGATAACTTCGATTTATGACCCCCTTTTGACTGCACACATAATTGATTGTGTTATGCTATAGCAGTACTCCCTTGGTCAGTAATACTCTTTTGTCACGTCAGTTTATGTGAATGTGCGACATTGTGGGTCGCATCCACTGATTGTTTTAAATTCATGTCCATCCATTCATTCTTCGTTCTCACGCTTTTGAATTCTGCTCAGTGGAGAATTTTAGACTTTTAATATGTCATTCCATTTCGTCTTATTTCGTATCATTAGGGGCCGATGACCTCGATGTTAGGCCCCTTTAAACAACAATCATCATCATCATCATCATCACTTTCATCACTCCATCCCGGGATATATTCTTTTCGATATCCTCTTGGTACACACTTTTTAGCTGTTGTTGTTACTGCACCGATGAACCGATGGTAGTTCTTATGAAAAGGAGGGATCCAGCGAATGCACTTATCCAGTTCACTTCAAAACTTTGCCCAGTCAGCTTTCTGGAAGTTCAATCGAGCATGTGGAGTTGATCGTATTGTTTTATTTATGTTCTCTGCAGACGATGTTTCGAAAATATTTTGTTAGGTTTATTTAGCTGCTGAATTTTAAATGAAAACATAGCATAATTAAGAACGTGTGCAAGTGCAACGCCTTTTATTAATAGCTATAAAACAACTTCATGTTGGCTAGCGGGAGAATGGTGTCGGTGTAACCACCTGTGATGGCGTCACGTTCGTATGCTGTGGCCTTCTCTATCGGTGGTCACGGTATTGCCTTGACTGCTTGGTTCGGTTACAGAGGTCCCTGATCGGAGTGGGTGGCATCGGGGAGGATGACTTCGGGCATGGCTCCGAAACGTCTTCAGCTTGCCCAAGGTGGTTCCCCACCGAAGGCTTTAACTTTTGATTCCCTGAGGGGTTCAACCCCCTGAAAACATGCGCAGCGTGAAGAAATGGGATCCAGCTTCCTTAGGTTTCTGGTCGCTACCAGAACTGATGGGAGTGACTTCAAGCTGGTAAAGTCTGTTTTGTCTAGTAGGCACATAGAATGTGTCTACAGCAAACTGGAAGATCTGAAAAAATGATGATGACGACGACGATGATGATATTGTTGTTTAATGGGGCCTAATATCTAATTCATCGGCATGAGAAGAAATGTAATGACAATTTAAAAGTCCAACATCATCCACTGACCACAATTCAGAGCATGATGAATGTTCTTACTGCTACACTCTTCACAGCGCCCACGATGGGTATCGAATGCTACCCAGTAGATGCCCCGATTGCCAAAAAGGACATCCTTTCGTACAGAAAATCCAGATTTTCGGCGTTTTGTTGAGTTCGCCGTTGTCTTCGGTGAAATGACTGGTCGTCCTCTCTTGCTTGGTGGAGCTCTTTGATGACCGCTTTCTGGAACGTGACATATCGAACCTATAACGGCATCGAATGGTTAACTTGTGTTTTGGCGTAGCACGAACGTAAGATACATCTATCGGTTCGATAAATCGCTTGCTAACTTAGAGGCCCCTGAGCAGGAGATATCTATTTCTTAACTTGCTGGGCGCGTGCGCAGTACTTCGGTATCAGCAGCTAATATTGTGTTTGTTAAAATTTTCTATGGCTTCCTCATCTGCTTCCGACGAAGTAATTATAGAAATGGTCAACATTCGAGAACGACCACGATTATATCATTGTCGGCCTAATGATCTAATGAAGTATACAGTAGTGAAAATGAATTCAAGGTCAGATTGAGGCTAAACAAATTACTGTCATAGGTTTGGTACCTGTCCGTTGTTGGCCGCTATCCCGGTTCAGTCGTCGTTTCCACGGATGGTTCAAGGACAGATACGAAGGTGGGCTGTGCGTTCGTTGTCGGAAATGATCGGCTTCTTTTTGCTCTCCCGGAAACCTGTGGTGTGTACACAGCAGGGCTTTATGCTATCTGTGGAGCTCTGCGGTACGCACTGTACAATGAACGCCGACACTTTCTCGTGTGTACTGACTCCTTGAGCTCGCTCCAGTCTATTGGTACCTGTTTCCCACGGCACCCTCTGGTGCAGCGGATCCAGGACCTGCTGGCCGGGTGTTCAGATGCCGGCACCAGAATCACGTTTGTGTGGCTCCCCAGCCACATGGGCATAGAGGGAAACGAGTTAGCAGATCAGGCTGCCAAGGAGGCAGTTACACTGCCCCCGTTGCCTTTCAAGGTTCTAGCAAGTGATATTCGCTCTCAGCTGAGACATCTGGTTATGTCTCATTGGGAGATGGAGTGGCAGGCCATCCCACTTCCCAATAAGCTGAGAGCGATAAAAGGAACAACGAAGGTATGGAGGACTTCCCTTCGGGCTTCGCGGAGGGAAGCCGTGGTATTATGTCGCCTTCGGATCGGCCACGGAATCTTGAAGCACTCCCATCTACTGAAAGGAGAACCCCCTCCGGTGTGTAGCTGCGGCGACCATCTTACCGTGGTACACATCCTTACGGAGTGTGTGGACCTGGTCGATCTGCGCCGTAGTCTTAACCTTCCGAGTACAATCTCCCTTATCTTGCGAGATGACGAGCAGTCAGCAGACCTCGTCATCCGCTTTATGAGGGATAGCGGTCTGTTTTATCGTGTGTGATGATGTCCTTTGTCCTAGTGTTGTTTATGTGAGTTGCGCTTTTATCTCATTGACTTCATTTTAGTTTGTGTTGCGCATTTTAATGTGTTATTTGAACGTCTAACGTAAATTATGTGGTAATATCTGTACTACTGGGCAATGTCTTATTCCTTCGTTTTCCTGTATTTTCTCTTATTTTAATAGAACATAAGGCATTGCGTATTAGATCCACTGAATGTTTTAATCTCACCCTCATTTTTCTTCATCACCATTCTTTTTTTAACTCTAGTCAGTGGATACTTTTTAAAATTTTAACTTCATGTCTCATGTCATTCATTTCGTTCCATTAGGGGCCGATGACCTTCGATGTTAGGCCCCTTAAAACAACAAGCATCATCATCATCATCATCATCATCATTGTTACGGAGTTATCCGTGGTAGTTAGAGGTGAAAGAAGTTGCTGGGATGAATAGGTCTCAATCTACGAAATTAAATTTAAAATTTAACAAGGTTATATTTTTTTTTCAAGATCAAGAAATAACAAATATAACAGGTACTTAGTAGCCTAGCAACAAATCGAGAATGTACAATTACAGTAGTTACAGGATTTGGGCTCCGAGAGGTGGTGGTGATTATTGTTTTAAGAGGAAGTACAACTAGGCAACCATCCTCTATATAACACTAATCAGAGAGAAAAATGGAAGGGACCAACACTTCGAAAAATGAAGATATCGGCCAAAGGAAGACAAGGGCCACGAAGGGCATGAAAATGAAAGACTCCCTAGCCCTCGCAAACCTAATAGCGTCGGGGTCGAAAAAGAACAAGAGTTGACCAAGGGAGGTCGGATAGGATAGATGAAAGTGAGGAGCCTAGCACAAGTAAGTGGAAGCAATGCCAGGACTCAGCTGAGGGCCCCGTGGTCGCCAACCCACGCTCCAAAGTTCAGAGCCCCTGGGGCTGGGCTCCGAGAGCCAGACACCCAATTCTTGAGCTATAAGCCCAACTTTACCCGTATACAAGATTCAACCAAGGGGCAGAAGACCCCAATCATGCTCAAGAGCACTTGCTCCCAATTACATAGTAAAAGCCTCCTTGAGGCACAGAGAAACAATTTTTTTTGGAAGAGCAACCCGCTCTCAAAATTCCAGCCTATCAAAGGCCATACCAAATTCCACCTTCAAGCTGTCCTCTAAGGACATAAACACAGGGGTAAAAATACCCAACCTACTGAGGCAGATTTAGTAAATAAACAGGAAAATTTACAAGGCCCCAAAATACAAACTTGAGTGGAGGCGTAACTGGCACCCCGAATATACTTTATTAAAACATATTCGGCTCTAGGCCGCTTATGCAAGGGCTAATCCCATACTACAGAGGTGACTTATAAAAGAAATGTATATTACATTAGGAAGGGAAGAAACGGTTGTGAAAATAAGTTCACCTCAAAGCAATAGGAGAGGGAGCTCGAGAGGGTTAAGCACTCTCTATCCCAATATGTAGTTTAAAGAGATAGAATCTATACCAAGTGTCTTTTACATTTTAGAGGAAAGTTACATGGTAAAAGGTATCGAACCTGCCCCGAGAGTTAAACTGCAGAGCTAGCAAGAAAATAAGTTATTAAAAGGCCATTACCTTATAGAAGAACTGCTGCCCGACGAAAGAGGCGCTTCCCGCCCCCTGCTACATAATTTACACTATGATAGATGTTACTGAAGTGGCCCGGAGACCCAAAAATCAGCAGTTTATATACCTTCGTGGAACATTCGAGGCCTTTCAAGAATAAGAACACCCGCCCACAAGCTTTTTATTGGACGACCAAAAGATTACATGTCGAAACTGAAGAAGAAAGCCAGGATTGGTGGAAAATTAATTACATAAATTTATGATTGGCCAATTTCAAAACTGGCGGAAAGAAAGGGTTAACGTTGTCAACATAAACAATGGCAGAAAGAAATTTAATAAAGAACAAACTTATAAATACTAAATTTCTTCAAAAAAGTTCCTTCACTTCGCACTAGAGTGCACAATTGTAGTTCTTAAGAGGTGCCATCTAGAAGAGAATGTTCACACTTCTTGCTACAGAGAAAACAAATATGAATCGAAAAAGACACAGTTCAGAACACTTCAAAATTTATAGTAATGACATCATCTGATACACTTGAGAATTAACCCAGTAGTTAAAGTTCAGGCTTCCTCCAGTAGAGGAGTTTCAACTGGCGCAAAGTTTGAATTAGCGGTGTGGAGGTGTACCACCCGGTACAATCATCATCATCATCATCATCAGTCAAAATATAAAATAACCTACAGCACTTCTAACTAAATAATTCTTAATTTGCTACTATAAGGCTCAATAAGCATACACTCACTTACTAGACTCATATTCAATATATCATGCTTGTGCAAGTCATTCCGCAAGTATTTACTGTATGATATCTCGATACTATATAATTACGTTGTACATTATGGCTATACCGACTTAATATATCTCTCACTTCACACATGTTACGAGAATATGTCATAAGACAAGAATATTTCAACATCAACAGCTGTATTTGGCATTATGTTAACTCTCTAATCTCAACTACACATATAAGTCCACCATTCATACCTTACTTTGTGTTATTCCCACGGCGGATTTCCTTCCTTGTGCTTGCATCGCTTATTTGATCCAAACATGAATATCTTAACTTTTATAGACCATATTTAACTCACGTCTTATAATCATCTAAATTCACATTACCATTCTGAAATTACTTCATATAACTTCTTTCTCAAGTATTAAATCTTCAAACAATTCCATGTCATCATTATCAATACCATATTTCATTACTCATAACCTCTTCCAACATAAATGCAATTACTAAGACGTACTTTTCTTCTTTGCATAAATACTCTCTTATTACGATGCTTAACCTTAAATATTTCAATCATGCATCTAGTAACATTATTTGACAAGGAATAACTCATATATATTGTGACCATATCGTCACGATGAACATTTATTGAAATTTTTATAACTGGGTGAGGAGTATGCTTAGAGTTCCCTTTGTGTGGATGTTGCCAGTTGCACCATATTGCCCAATCCTTCCCGACATCCAGGCGCCTATAGCACGCAGTAGAGAGCTCAGGAAAACCCCCGAACCGCGAGCACGTCACGGAATAAGCAGAAGAAGAATATAGTTTTGCTGACTCCATCTTTAAAACAATTGCCAATGCAGAGCGATGCCAAAGCGAGGGGGTGATTTTAAAGGTATTTTCGGCTCAAACAAGGATTGTTTAACTAGAAATCTTACGTCAGAGCAATGGGAAGAATATTTGATGAATTGTCAAATGAATAACGAAAGTAGAAGAATATTACCCATGTAAATGCGCTTAAAGAAGCTTATGTAACAGGCTCGGCGTACCCACGCCGAGCTTGGAGCCAAGTGTGTTAGGGGGTTCCCATTTCCCCTCCGAGCGATATGAATTAATTGCCACGAAACTACTGACCGTTTTGCGTTCCGCATAGCATTATGTTTTTGTAACTATTGAGTCACACAATCTGGCGCATAGATGATTTTCACAGACCTGTTGGTTCAGAAGATGTCAAATTAGAGAGGGGACTCTCTCCGCGAAAACACCCCCACTCCTTGTTAGCCTATAAGTTCTTGCACTTCCAGGGTTGGGGAGTAGTCGAGGACGAGCTTCAGAGGTGGAATCACGGTCGGTTCGCGAGCGGTAACTACCTCTTCTTTGAGTAAATAAGTGACACAAAAAGCGGGAGTGAAGTTCTAAAACTGTTTTTCTAGTGTGCAGTGATGGTAGGAAATGTAACTGTACGACAAAGATATTTGTGCGACATCCGACCGCGAGGTAAACTCTAAATACATGGAATTATGACGTAGGTTGTAACTGTGTAAAGTTGAGTACGCCGTGGGGATCAAACTCCGGACGGAGAACGCTCATCGCGAGGTTGATTTCTGTAGCAGTGAGGGAGATCATTTTTCGAGGAGTATAATTCTGGGATTTGGGAAACTCTGTTTCAAAAGAAAAGCAGAAGTCGTGTGACGAAGTACTATAAAAATAAATCCATGTAAAATTGAGAACAGGATTTTCAGGTTCAAATTATCACACTAAGTAACGGGGAGTGATAAGTGCAGGATCTGAACGATCTAGACAGAAGATTAGGAAAGGACGGTTGATTTATATCACGGAAGTAGGAGGCGATAGACTTGGGAATGAGGAGATCGTGAATGTTCAACTCACCTAATTTAAATGAAACAGACTAGCTGAGGTTTTTATCATAATTAGCATCACGCAACTTGCGTCGGTCATAGAACGATAGAGGGGAAGTTTGATGGTGTCGTGTGATCAACAAGTATGTGTTGTAAACAAGGTTGGGTTTACAAAAACACAACTTCTTTATTTGCTTCACATGTAAAATTACAATATTTACACTAACAAAACTGAAAGTTATCTCGAAGCAAAATGAACTATGAATTTGGAGAATGAGTCTGTCTTTTGTACACTATATACACGTTGGAGTATTCACATTCACTACTATCTCGGAAAGATAGTCCTTGTGACATGAAAAGTTCTTGATAGTCGAAAACTATCAGAAGCACTGACGTAAATATCTCAGAGAGTCCTGCCTTGCTGAAGTGTCTGAGTTCATTAACGTAAGTTCAATGACTGAAGAGTTCCTACTTAGCGAAACTAAGTTGATAATGGGAGGTTGCATTAGCTAGGGAATGATAGTGGCATATAATGGTAAGACTGGACATGGACAGTGGAACAAGCAAGAGGAGCGGTGACCCGAGGTGAGACCTCTTACTGCCAGAAATTCAGTCCACCTGGCCGAGGCACATTTTCAAGAGGAGTAGCCTCCGTGCTCGACGTAGGGTGTATTCTGGATCTGGACACCGGGGTCAGTGGGCCTGGACAGGCTAGGAGCTCCTTTTTATAGCACACACAACGTTCCAGGCACGCGCACTGAGGGCTGCGCGTCGAGGCTCGAAGAATAACACACTGGCACGCGTGTAGCTGGCTGGCGGATCGAGAAGGGCGCGACGGACATACAACAGTATGCAAGATTGTGCAAATATAATTTCAGTGATCTGTTTACCAGGAAGATGGATTACTCCAGCAATGCCATGGGACTTCTAGAACTCAGGACTGTTCGAACCAACGACATGGAGTGAGCACCGATGGCAGGTCCCCGGAAGGTCGGGCGGGCCGAGATGCACCAAAACTGTTGAGTATTGAGCTGTCTTTCTTCCAATGTTAGTATTTCCCCTTGTAAATTGAGTTAATATAAAGATAGGGTTAATGATGATGTAATTGATAGGTTAATTATCTCGGAGTGGTCGGATGACCCATTGTTTAGTTTGATTTATTTAAGTAGATACGGGAAGGGAGTGAACCAGGATAGATGTACCCCTTTAGTGCCTGTTTGTGCATGCCATAAGATTTGAGTTTTATGAGTGCTGCGAAGGAATTGAGGGGGAAAATGAGTAGAAATTGTGCAGGTTAATGTTGTATATCTCATCTGCGTGACTGCATAAGATAAGTGAATAGCAGGTGGAGGTTCATCACTCAGAGCCTGTATAGAAATAAATGGGGAATAGTGGCAGCACTAAATTCGTAAAATGTAGAACGCTGTAGCTAGTTTGCATGTTAGTGTTTAAGTTTTGGCTGTAACTGAAGATGTGCGAAAGTATGTGCAGAGGTTCGAGATATCCGCCCACCTACACATTAGTCAGGCTAATGAAATAGATGTTTGTTAGTTTAGTTTAATAAGTTCTGATTTTCATTTATTATTATTATTATTATTATTATTATTATTGTTGATGTTGTTGTTACGGAGACATCCGTGGTAGTTAAAGGTGAAAGAAGGTGCGGGCTCGAATAGGTCTCAACTACAAGGTTCGAAAAATGAATTAAAATTTCAACGAAGGTTATATTTTTCAAAACTTAACAATGGTGACATAGAATTTGAAAACTTAACAAGTCAACAACAAGCCAAAATCAGATACAAAGAATTTACAAGTGTTAGGGGATTATTACAAGGTCTGGGCTTCGAGCCCCACAAACAATCCTTGAGCTATTAGCCCAACTTTACCAAGGTACAAAATCGAACAAAGGGGCAGAAAACCCCATCATGCCAAGGAGCACTTGCTCCAAATTACAATGTTAAGCCTCCAAGAGGCACACAGAAATCAAATTCAGGAAAGAGCAGACCCGCTCTCAATTTTACAAGCCTATCAAAGGCCACAACAAACTTCACTCCTAACTGCCCGCAAGGCACACATATAATGGTACAGGGGTACTTCGTACCCAATCTACTGGGCCTTCTCAGAAAGGAAAACAAAACGAGTTAAATAAATGGCCCAAAATACAAACTTGAACGGAGGCGATTACTTGCACTCCTACACTAAAGTTTTTTTTGTTTTAAAACCTATGTGGCGCGAGGCCGAAACACAGGGGCTAATTCTAAGCTAAGGAGGTGACCCGTATGAAAAAACTTTAATATATTAAGGAAGAGAAGAAACGATTATAAAAACGTAGTCACCTCAATATCAAAATGAAGGGGAGTTCGAGAGCGTAAGGCACTCTCTATCCCCGCTTTACAGTAAAAGAGATTTGTAGATTTTACATAGACAGAAAAGGAAATTACATTTTAAAAGGTAGGTTACATACTAAAGGTTTCGATCCCTCCCCGAGAGTTAAACTGCTGAGCTAGCAAGACATGAAGGTGTTAAACGGCCATTGCCTTGTTGAAGAACTGCTGCTTGAAGAAAGAGGCGCTTCCCGCCCCCTGCTACATATCCACACACACTGAGTTAGATGTTATACTAGTGGCCCCGAGACAAGAAAATCAGCAGTTTTTATACCCTCGTGGAGAATTGGAGACCTTTCAAGAATGAGTAGACACACCCCCTCAATTTTATTGGGTCGCTGAAAGTTATACATCAACATCGAAGAAGAAGAAGAAGAAAGACACTATTGGTCAAAAATTAATTAAAGAAATTCGGGATTGGATAAGTTCAAAACTGGCGGTCAGAAGGATTAATATTGCCAACCCCAAAATTAAAAGAACAAAATTTAGTGAAGACAAAACTTAAGAATACAAAATGTCTTCAAGAGAGTTCATTCCATTGCGCCAGAGTGTATTACCATAGGTTTTTTTTTTTTTTTTTTGGTAGAGACATCTGTTAGAGAATGTTCACACTTCTTGATCAATGAAAAACAAAAGCAAATCAAAAACACTCAGTGACCTCTTCTGATAACTAGTAGAGTTAGTTCAGTGGTTAAAGTTCCGGGTTTCTCCAGTAGAGAAGTTTCAATTGGCGCAAGATTTGAACTTGCGTCGCGAAGAGGTGTACCGCCCGGTACTATTATTATTATTATTATTATTATTTTATGTTATGTAATTTGATCGGTGATTTTATACCGCTATATTTCAAGTACAAGTTAATGTGACAGGTACACAATCTCGCCTCAGTAGGCAGAGAGTACGGAACATTGCCGTGGTTGGCGGACGTGTGGTAAATAGTACGAGGGAGAGAAGATACGAATTGAACCCCAGACCTCTAGAGATATGAGAGTATTTGATGTGAGTTAACGGTTGAATTTAAGAAATAATTCTCAGATATTGAAAGTGTGTGAGCTGGCTTGAGCCATGAATGAGATTGCGCCAGTTGCAAATGAATGCAATTTTAAGGACACAATGACCTAGAATAAGCAGGTTGGATGGTGTCTTCAGCTTCCAGACAGAGGAGAGAATGACAGCCGTGATTTACAACCGAGGAGGGGAGAAACTTGTGAGGGTAGGTCCATGCACAAGCGAAGAAGTTGGTCGTGCTAACCGTATGCTTTTCCTTTGAGAAATAAAGACAGTCGAGTTCTGTAATTACCACTTATGCCGTAAGCCATGAACCACGAAGCATTGTAGATGTTTCTTTTGTATGACAGTGTTCACATGATTAGGGTAAATTAGGGATTGATTGCAGGATCCTTGATGGAGACGAACATAGTCTCCAGTTCGAACCTCGATTGCACAAAGACGGAACGGCTGCTCGCACAAGTAGCGGACTCTACGAGATGAAATACAGCCATTGATATTTTGTGATTGTGTGTAATATATGTTCCTTTTCAGGGTGTAATCTTGTTTTGTGTTAGGTACTGTTCTGCGCGAATTTAGACTTCGTGAAATTTCACTGATAGTTGTTGTAAGTGACGAGTTCGTTGTCAAGCCTGTGTTCGTTTTTTTTCTCTCTCTTCTAATTCGTGGAGACGCGTAAACCTTGTTTCTTTTTATCTCATGTTTTAAGTGATGGGTTTTAGGGTTTTTGTTGGAGTATTTGAATAAGTTTCATATATAATTTTCTTAATTTTCATAGATATTTTGGTGGTGGTTGAGTGTAAGATAGGCGACCACTCTGAGATGTAACGGTACTTGTGTAAATATGATTTAACTTGTGATGTGGGATTCGGTCCCAGGGGATACTGGCATTTGGAGGAAAATAGCTCGTAACTGTAAATAGGTAAAGGGTATTTTTTGTGTGTGTGTAACACTCAACAGTTTTAAGGTTCAACGGGTGATAGAATACAAAAGCCAGGGGTTGCAATGTATATGTCTACGAGTATGGTCATCCCTCTGGGATGTATTTTGTATTATGTCAAATTAGGTATCCATCAGATTATTGGTTCGGATGGAAGATTTTCCTTCATCTGAAATATTATCAGGAATTGTTGTCATCCACATAGATATTCTTGTGGAATGTGGATGAAGGTAGGTGATGGGTGGTAGCACGGATTTTACCATTGCTAAATAATTGTATTTAGTTTGTCAAATTTATATTAGTTTACCAAGGTTGTCATATTGTTTGCATAGATTTCAACGAGCGCCTTAGTAAATTGGAAAAAAATTGTGCCTATCAATGTCGAAGGATAGCATCCACAACCTCTTCCGTTCACTGTATGCTTTTAAGATAGTTATAAGGTTTTTTTTTTATCGCAGCGAACGATCTGCGAGCCTGAGTGGCCGGGGTTCAGATCTTAGGAACGGGAGAGTGGCAGTGACCTTGCTGTGCCGAATGGACGTTGACTTCTCATGTGAGTGGATTAATTATGCAATCCCAATGAGAGGGAATCGTCACAGGCCGAAAAGGCCCCTTGACCATCGCTTTCCGTGGAGCATGGTCCCGTGTGTTCATGACCCGACAGGATCACCTCTTTGTTGCCACATGGTACCATGAGCTGTGGGGGATGGTGGGAAAGGTCCCAATATATTACACTTCTTCTCATATGTTCTATTTATGACGTAGGCATTATCTTGAATGGTTTCACGAGATCCATAAATAATATCTAACATTCGCAAATCCTTATATCCAGCCGTTCGGTAGTTTCCCTGCCTTCTCGTAATTTTAATTACTATGATAATCGACTTATTTTACGCATAGCCAATTCCCACGAGATATCGATCTCATTATATACTAACTTCATATAGTATCAACAAATTATACGTAACACACATCACTTCACTGTATCACCTGCACTTTTAAGTATTTCACACTTATAATACCTTATACTATATCTCTGTTGAGCATCTTAAACATGAACTCTCTTCCACTTGGAAGAGTTGTATTTCCAAAGCCAGCCAAGTAAATTGCTAATGGTTCGGGAATCTCAAAATTAGCTTTCTCGACGGCGTTAATAAACTGTGTCTCGCTAAAAGATACCTCGTAACCATTTTCTTCATGGATCTTCAGAAGTCTAGCATATGTAAGAACAGCGCATTAGTAATCAAGAGCTTCGAGACACACTTTCTTGCTGTATCCAGCGCTTTGCGTCTTCAGCATTGTGTGTACTTCATTCACTAGGATTGGTAGCCCTTCGCACCCTGAATAGATTTTAAGTTCTTGTGCTCGAGGACGTAATTCATCACTTGAATCTACTATTATTCCATCTGACCATATTGGGTCATTCCTTTCCTCTGTGGAAGTTTTCGACAAATGCTGTGGAACAGGGGGGCCTGCGCCTAGACTCTTTGCTTTTGGCACGTCTACATTTACAAATGAACGAGTATCTTTGCTCGCTCCATAGCCACCGCGGAATTGGCCGCGTCCCCTTCCTCTTCCTCGAGATCGATTCGAAGCTCCGTAGCCTCCTCTCATCTGTATTGATTGCTGCTCTTGCTGCTGTTGGTCAATTTGACCTGAAGTTGCGTTTGCAACATTGGCTGATGTGCTTGGGTTCATATCGTCAGCTGTATTCGGCATCCGCCTCCACTTATTGACTTAGAAGACAACCTTTATTCAAAAAGGGGCCTTATACTATATGCATATGCCTAGCTAAATTAAGAATTAAAATATTTATAGTAAAAACTTAGCTCGTCATTCATCGGGTAAGCCGCCAGTAGCTCTCTTTCTGCGTCACATGGCTGGTCACCACTGGCCGCGGTCTGAAGTTCGGTTGGAGTCCTCCTCTCACATTAGGTATGGTCATCTGGCTGAATCATATCTCCCTCCAGGTTGGTCCATCTCGAGTTTAGCAAGACATTTTCTTCATGGTACAGCTGTCGATATTATCAAACACGTTCGACAAGTAAGCGTTCATTTTGATAATTTCTTAGAATAATATTCTCCCTTTTAAATATTCTATTTATTTTTCTTTGCACTATAGCCAATCAATTATCTATATTTGCATAGAGTCTTCGGTCTTGTCTTAAAGGAATATACTTTTTCAAATTATTTATCTTCTGAAAATTCAATTTGTTCCTTAATTCTTTTTCTGAAGGAATATTTCTTTAGTATCTTTCTCTTCCTTCAACACTTGTAGTTAATGAGTTCCGGTTGCGTTTCGGCTCTATCAGCGAACGTATTTAAATTAGTACTCGTATATTACGCCGTCCTTATATTTTTTAACTGTGCTATAACAAGTATCTTGCCGTCTTTTCTTATTTTGGAACAGTAGTTCTTCAGAAATTCCGCTGTAGTCTTGAAAATTCCTCTCTTCCGACGCAGTAATAGCTAGTTGCTTCCTATCGTCTCGGGTTCAGTTTTTCAAGTGTGTATGTTAATTGTACCGGGCGGTACACCTCCACGCCGCTAATTTAAAATGTGCGCCAATTGAAACTCCTCTGCTGGAGGAAGTCTGAACTTTATTGACGGTATTAATTTTCAAATTTCTCAGAAGATGTCACTACGTGGAAAATTTAGAGTTTTTGAACTGTGTCATTTTCGACGTATTTTTGTTTTGCTTGTAGAAAGAAGTGTGAACTTTCTCTTCTAGAGGACACTACTGAAGATCAACAATAGTGCACCCTAGTGCGGAGTGAAAGAACTGTTTTTTTTTTTTGGAGAAATTTCTTTTTCAAAAGTTTGTTTCTTGTTAAATTTCTTTCTGTTATTGTTTAAGTTGGCTGTATACCCCTCTCTTTCCCCTTGTTTTGTATTTAGCCAATCCCGAATTTCTTTAATTAATTTCTGACCAATCCGATGTATCTTCCCCCAACTTGAATATGTTGCTGTATCCTACCCAATAAAGTTTTTGTGGGAGGGTGTTCTCATTCCCCTAACGCCTCGAACTTTCCGCGAGAGGATATAAACTGCTGATTTTAGGGTCTCCGGGCCACTTCTGTTCCATCTTTCAGTGTGTAAAGTACATAGCAGGGGGCGGGAAGCGCCTCTTTCTTCGGCGACAGCCAACAACCAGGTAATGGCCGACTAATTACTTCTTTTCTTGCTAGCTCAGCAGTTTAACTCTCGGGGCGGGTCCGAAGTTTTTCCATTATGTAACCTTCCTTAAAATGTAAAGAAACTTGTATCTATTCTATCTTTTAAACTACATATTGGGATAGAGAGTGCTTAACCCTCTCGAGCTCCCACTCATATTGTTTTGAGGTGAACTTATTTTTTTTCTCTACCTATTCTTCTTTAACGTAATGTAAATTGTGTCCTTCTTAAGTCACCTCTGTAGTATGGGATTAGCCCTTGTATTAGTGGCCTAGAGCCAGATTAGGTTTTAAAAACAAATGCATTAGGAGTGTAGATCGCCTCCTCTCTAATTGTTATTTTAGAGGTCATGTAATTAACCTTCTTCTCATTTAATAGACCTCAGTAGGTTGGGTATTTTACCCGTGTGTATATGTTCTTGGAGGACAGCTTGAAGGTGGAATTAGGTGTGGCCTTTGACAGGCCTGAATTTTGAGAGCAAGTTGCTATAAACCCGAAAATTTTGTTTTCTGCGCGCCTCAAGGAGGCCTTTCTGTGTACTTTGGAGCAAGTGCTCCTAGGCATGAATGGGGTTTTCTGCCTCTCTGTTGAAACTTGTGTTTTGGGGTAAAACTGGGCTAATTGCTCAAGAAGTGTGAGGCTGGGGCTCGAAGCCCAAATTGTAATTGTATTTTTATTGCCTTGCTACTCTGTACCTGCCATGATTGTTATTTCGTTATTTGGAAAAGAAAATATAACCTTGTTAATTTTACATGCACTATAATTTCGTAGCTTGAGACCCGTTCACACCCGCACCTTCTTTCACGCATAACTACCGCAAAAACAAGTGGTAGCAGAGCGTGGTTGAATGGGTCTCATTTTAGCCCCTTTTGACGGCTAAACAGTATTTTGAACCGAACTCCAACCATTTTCTCAGTTGCTGGAAATTTTTGAGTTTTTCAAAATTGTTCTGTCATCATGCCCGGCCCTCGCGATGTTCTCCATCTTAACTATGAGTTAACTATCAGAAATGTGCAATCTGGAGGCACGGTTGCGATAGACACCAACAAGCTTAGAGAGTCCCTTGAATTGCCCATTTCCATCCCCACCTTGGGAGAGAAAGAAATTGACGACTCTCTTTCCACGATCGTCGAGAATATTACTGGGCTAGCCTCTGTAGTTAGTTTTTTTGATGAAAATGATCCTTCTCCTAATCAAATTAAGCGTGTGCAAGCCAGGCTGTTTCATTTTTCAAATAGAGTTAACGATCTGTTGTCTCTGAAGTTGAATGACGTTCAGAAGAAGGAAGCTAGTACGCTACTTGAAAATATTTCTGAGTTATCTAGCAAGGTCACTCAATTGTTAACTGGGGAAATTCCTCCCAAAATTGATCAACCCACCACGATGAATGCAGGTTCCGAGGAAGAGCCTCCTAAGGGAGAAGTTAATAGGATAACCGTTGCTGCTCAAACTATCTCTGCCCCATTGGACAACGAGTCTGGACGCCGTGCATCGTTGAATAATATACGTTCGGAATTAACTTCCTTGCCATTGAAACCTTTACCTACTATGTCACCCGGGTTCAGCAGTTTGCCTCATCCATTGGCAATGTTGCTCAGAGGTATCTCTAAGTTTTCCGTTAATACCACTAGTGAAGTAATTTCCTTTTTAAGATTTTTAGTTGAATTTCAGGATCATGCCCTTGTGTTTTCTCTTTCTCCATGTCAAATTTTGCAAATTATCTATCCCTATGCAATTGGTATTCTCTCTGATAAAATAGTAAGAGCCATTGCCGAGCAATCATCTATTGAGGATTTCCACGCCCACTTGCTAGCTAACTTCATCCCGGCTAGGGCCAGGTCCTCCCTTATTCAGAAGTACTATTATCGTGTACAGCGTTTGGATGAAAACTTGGCAGACTTTATCCAAGATATTAAATTCTATACTAGGGTGTTTGCCCTTCATTTTCCTGAAGATCAAATTGTACAGGCTATTGTAGAAGGAATTTCACCACCCTATAGGTCATATTTGTGTTTCGCGGCGTGCCCGCAAACTTTCTCCGAACTTGAAGCGTTGGCCGTCTCAGCGGAAGGAGTGAGATACGCCGATTCCTTGCGTGTCGCGAAAGAACCCCCGCCTTCTTTTAGTAATACTCGGCCTCCACCTCGCCGATCAGTCACACCTCGTAAATGTTATGCTTGCGGGTCGCCTGACCATCTTCGCAATAAGTGTCCACTGATCAAGTCTAGTAGGGCAAATAATGGAGCTGGTTCATCACAAGGCTGTTTTAAATGTGGGGCTTTCTCACATATCGCCAAGAATTGCCCAAACTCAAATAGCACCCCCTCCTGCTCAACTTCTGGTGCAAATTCCACCAATGCCAATAATAAAATGTGACTAGCGGCTTCGGCTGAGTCGACTCAATCTGCTTCTCAAGGCTCAGCCCCTGGCAAAAAGGTCGTGAATTCAGGGAACGTTCAATTTGCAAATCCATCTTTCGAATGCCCCAAAGAATGTCTTAGGATTGCGGCGGATACCCCCGCACCTGTTCCTTTTCTTAAGATTGAGTTAAATAACGAGCCTATAACATCTCTATTATATTCAGGCAGTGTTTGTTCAATTATTTCGGACCAATGGTATTCAAAATTGAAGTCTGTTTGTAAATTACCTGACTATGGCTCATCTACTGTTCAATATGTTTCGGCTAGTCCATCTCCATTAGAAATTTTAGGTTCTGTACAGGTCAAAATTCGTATTTTTAAATTCACGTGGAAAACCAAACTGTTGGTGGCTAAGCACTTGTCTTGCCCCATCATACTGGGAGCGGACTTCATTTCTCGCACTGGTCTTGTGCTCGATCTTCAGAGTAAGTCGTGCACGTTCAAATTTGCGTCCAATTGTAAAATTCCCTTGCTAAAGTGCAATTCTGTATCATGTTCATCTATTTCGCCTACCCAGGATGAGATGTTGTTAGACCTTAGACATCTACCTGAGGAGCAGGCTGATAGTATTCGTAAATTATGTCAGTCATTTCCAGAGGTGTTCTCTGACACTCTTGGTGTTACTGACCTTATTGAATACAAAATTGAGGTCACGGATTCGATTCCTGTCCGTTTTCCACCATATAGGCTATCTCCACCTAAAATGAAGGCATTGAAAGAAATCATTGATCAGATGTTGAAGGATGGTATTATTAGGCCCTCTAAGTCGGCGTATTCGTCACCTATTTTTCTAGTCCCGAAACCCCAAGGAGGCTTCAGGCCTGTCATTGATTATAGGGCTCTCAATCGGAAGGTGGTGTTACAATCTGTGCCCCTTCCCGACCTTCATTCTTGTTTTTCATGGTTCCGTAAGGCCATGTTCTTTACTATCTTGGACTTGAATCAGGCCTATAATCAAATTCCCCTTGCCGAAGAGTCTAAACATCTTACAGCGTTTGCCACGGACTGGAACTTATACGAATACAACCGCGTGCCTTTCGGGCTCCCCACGGGAGCAGCTGTGCTCACTAGGCTGCTAGATAGTGTCTTCTCCGACATCAAATTTGAGTACTTGTATCACTACTTAGATGATGTCGTATTTTCGGAGACCTTTGAAGAACATCTAGATCATCTGCGAGAAGTTCTCGATCGCCTTCGTAAGGCTGGGTTAACTGTCAACTTGTCCAAGGTTGCCTTTGCTAAGCCCTCTATGTCGTTCCTAGGGCATATTGTGTCACCTGATGGTGTAGCAGTCGATCATTCTAGAACACAGGCCATCCGTGATTTTAAACCTCCCAAGGACATTAAAGGTATCGCCAGATTCATTGGTATGGTCAATTTCTTCAGGAAGTGTATTCCTAACTTCGCTAATAGAGCGGCGCCCTTGAACCTTCTTCGTAGGAAAGGCATCAAATTCGAGTGGGGACCTTCTCAACAAGCCGCTTTTGAAGATCTTAAATTAGCTCTCTGTAATGCCCCTGTACTTGCTATGCCTGATTTCTCGAAGAAATTCATCGTCCAAACCGACGCGTCGTCATCAGCAGTAGCGGCAGTCCTTCTTCAAGAGACTGAACTAGGGAGGCGACCCATCGCCTATGCATCTAGGACTCTGTCGGCTCAAGAAGCCAAGTATTCCATCTATGAGCTCGAAGGTTTGGCAGTCTTATTTGCCTTAGAAAAGTTCCGTCTCTATCTGGAACATGTCAAATTCGACCTGGAGACAGATAATCAAGCCTTAAGCTGGGTCTTAGGTAGGCCGCGTCGTACTGGTCGTATAGCCCGTTGGGCCATCCGTATTTCTGCCTTCCAATTCGATGTCAGGCATATCAGAGGTACCGAAAATGTTGTCGCTGATGGACTCAGCCGTATGTTTTCCAACGACGTCGAGACCCACGAACCGGCCGACAGTTCATCACCTCCCGAGTCCATACTATCTGGTGTTAATGCCATCTTAACTGATGCTCCCATGCTCTTTAGGGATATCGAGAAATACCAACGTGAAGATCCGACGCTGGCTCCGATAATGGAAACCCTTTCTTCTGGGGAACATGTTGTCCCTTATGTTCTGAGGAATGGTGTCCTATGTTGCCCTTCGAGGCATGATAAGATGATGAAAGTTGTCGTTCCAGCTGTTCTTGTGCCTATGATCTTCAAATACTATCATGAGACCCCATTAGGAGGGCATCTGGGAATCTTTAAAACTCGTGAGAAGATTCGTGAAATGTTCATCTGGAGAGGTATGGACGGTGAAATCCGTGAACTAGTAAAAGCTTGTAAATCTTGTTTGCTCAGTAAACCCACCATGTCCACCAAGGTAGGCCTTTTGTCTTCGCATCAAGCGTCGCGCCCCATGGAACGCCTCTATATTGATTATGTAGGACCCTTCCCCCAGTCAAAGGGAAATGCCAACAAGTTCATCTTTGTATGCGTAGATAGCTTTACTAGATTTTCCTGGTTATTTCCGACTAAGCTGGCTACCGCTCAGTCCACCATTACTTGCCTAAATTCTATTTTTGCTTCTTTTGGTCCGTGCCAATATATTGTATCTGATAATGCTAAGGCTTTTACATCTAATTTATTTCGTAAGTTCTGCTTTGACCTGTCCATCTCTCATGTGACAACTTCTGCTTATTACCCTCAACCATCTCTGGCTGAACGAGTTAACCGTAATCTCAGGTCCGCGCTTATTGCCTATCACCATGAAGATCATTCCAGGTGGGACACGTCCCTGCATTGGTTAGCTTTTGCTTTGAATTCGGCGGTTCATGAATCACATAAATTTACTCCAGCTTCTTTGATGTTCATGTTTGTTCCCAACACCCCGCTCTCTAACCTCTGGTCTCTGAGTGACATTCTACCTGAGACAATAGATCCGGACAACATTAAAAATCTTTGGAAGAAGGCTAAAGCCAATCTTAAAGTTTCTCATGAAAAGGTTAGGGAAAGATATGATCGTGGACGGAGACCCACCCATTTGAAGGTAGGTGACCAGGTGATGGTCAAGAATTTTGTTCCCGCGGGCAAGCTTGCCCCCAGATTTCATGGGCCGTGTGTCATTCTCGATTTCCTGACGCCGGTTACGTTATTATTAAGTAATCCAGCTACCGAGAGGATATTTGGGGTTCACCTGTCACAGGTGAAACCGGTGTAATTTCTGGGTTAACTTGCTTCATATAATCGTGAAGGGAATATTAAGGTTATATTTTTTTTGAGTTTTCACTTTTAAGGCATTCTGCCCCTTCTATAATATTTTGTTTCATATGTAAGTTTTTTTTGTAAACCCCTCCCGCACGGTTAAACTGCCATCCTATCCTTGCCACGGCCATTACCACGCTCCCGTCTCCTGCTCCAGTCTACACAGTGGCTTTATTAATGCCATGGATATTTGCACGCCGCTGGCCCCTCAACCACTCCACAAAGCCTGTGCCCTCAAAAAAATGATGATGGTCCAACAATTCTGCCGCCTAGCTTTAATGTTTCAGTGCCCCCGCAGCCGCGCGGCGCCGTGCTGCGACTGGGTCAGAGGAAGGGCCCCCTCTTCCCCAGCGAGGACCACATGTGCACGGCGAGCCGGAGCTCTCCTCCCGGCCAAGGCTGATGTGCGGCGCACGACCTGCTACTGGCCCGCAGCCTGTATCTGTTCATCGCGGGCGCGGCGTGCTTCAAAACCACTGCTCCCCTCATAGTGCGGGCGAGCGGTAACTCAGGGTACTTGAGGGGTCCGAGCGGCCTCTTCTGGACGCAAGCTGCAACGGCCGGTCTGGCCATCCAACTTCATCAACATCACCTACATGGAACTTTACTGTCAGCAATTACTGCACTTGGGAATTCAACAGCAATATTTCGTGGACCTTGCAAAATTTTCTTCACTTTTAAATATTAAAAGTTTATCTTCTGAATTCAACTTCTATAAAACATAAAAACTTTACTTCACCAAGTTACAACAAAAATTTTGAAACCGAATCAAACCATATTAAGAAAATCTTATAAATACTTCTGCAATTAATCTCCATATCAACATCAAAACTTGGACCTTGTTTTCAAACAAATTTCATGTGTCACCCCTGGAGGAACTTTTGGGAGGGAGGTCTGTACCGGGCGGTACACCTCCACGCCGCTAATTTAAAATGTGCGCCAATTGAAACTCCTCTGTTGGAGGAAGTCTGAACTTTATTGACGGTATTAATTTTCAAATTTCTCAGAAGATGTCACTACGTGGAAAATTTGGAGTTTTTGAACTGTGTCATTTTCGACGTATTTTTGTTTTGCTTGTAGAAAGAAGTGTGAACTTTCTCTTCTAGAGGACACTACTGAAGATCAACAATAGTGCACCCTAGTGCGGAGTGAAAGAACTGTTTTTTTTTTTTTGGAGAAATTTATTTTTCAAAAGTTTGTTTCTTGTTAAATTTCTTTCTGTTATTGTTTAAGTTGGCTGTATACCCCTCTCTTTCCCCTTGTTTTGTATTTAGCCAATCCCGAATTTCTTTAATTAATTTCTGACCAATCCGATGTATCTTCCCCCAACTTGAATATGTTGCTGTATCCTACCCAATAAAGTTTTTGTGGGAGGGTGTTCTCATTCCCCTAACGCCTCGAACTTTCCGCGAGAGGATATAAACTGCTGATTTTAGGGTCTCCGGGCCACTTCTGTTCCATCTTTCAGTGTGTAAAGTACATAGCAGGGGGCGGGAAGCGCCTCTTTCTTCGGCGACAGCCAACAACCAGGTAATGGCCGACTAATTACTTCTTTTCTTGCTAGCTCAGCAGTTTAACTCTCGGGGCGGGTCCGAAGTTTTTCCATTATGTAACCTTCCTTAAAATGTAAAGAAACTTGTATCTATTCTATCTTTTAAACTACATATTGGGATAGAGAGTGCTTAAACCTCTCGAGCTCCCACTCATATTGTTTTGAGGTGAACTTATTTTTTTTCTCTACCTATTCTTCTTTAACGTAATGTAAATTGTGTCCTTCTTAAGTCACCTCTGTAGTATGGGATTAGCCCTTGTATTAGTGGCCTAGAGCCAGATTAGGTTTTAAAAACAAATGCATTAGGAGTGTAGATCGCCTCCTCTCTAATTGTTATTTTAGAGGTCATGTAATTAACCTTCTTCTCATTTAATAGACCTCAGTAGGTTGGGTATTTTACCCGTGTGTATATGTCCTTGGAGGACAGCTTGAAGGTGGAATTAGGTGTGGCATTTGACAGGCCTGAATTTTGAGAGCAAGTTGTTATAAACCCGAAAATTTTGTTTTCTGCGCGCCTCAAGGAGGCCTTTCTGTGTACTTTGGAGCAAGTGCTCCTAGGCATGAATGGGGTTCTCTGCCTCTCTGTTGAAACTTGTGTTTTGGGGTAAAACTGGGCTAATTGCTCAAGAAGTGTGAGGCTGGGGCTCGAAGCCCAAATTGTAATTGTATTTTTATTGCCTTGCTACTCTGTACCTGCCATGATTGTTATTTCGTTATTTGGAAAAGAAAATATAACCTTGTTAATTTTACATGCACTATAATTTCGTAGCTTGAGACCCGTTCACACCCGCACCTTCTTTCACGCATAACTACCGCAAAAACACGGTAACATTAATAATAGAAAAAAAATCTTGTTTTTTTTAAACAGTTCACCTGACATTGCTCTGTTTTCCACCGCCTTTTAAAAGTAGACGACCGAAGTTAGTCATGGCCTCCTAATGTGTTTTCGTATCTCAAGATTCTCTTGTATACAATCTGGGCCTGTGTCGCCTATACCTTTTCTGGACGCCATTTTGTAATATGTCCGAAAATGCAATGGGCCACAGTCATCTTGATATATAGAGGCCTGTTACCAAGAGTTGTGACGTCACGCGTATAGTGCTCACTCTCCATCGTCGCGTGTAATTCCTACATTGCTGATACGATACTTTTTATCATCATGTGACAAAGGAAATGCAATAATAAGCCTATAAATACATAACATCGAAGAAACACTATCAAAAGAATACATACGAATACACAAATATATGCACTCAAGGTAGTATATCACATATTGTAAAATGTTGGACGGAAGGCTACTCACCTGGACTGTACGATGATGGTGACTAGGCGAATGGTTTTCTCCCAAAACAATGTCATTCTTTTATGCTTATCTGAGCACATGAACAAGTCGCAAAACGTATTTTCCAAAATATGACAGATCTCGGTCACAACTCTCATTAACTCAGCAGCACACACCCACACTTGTAACAGGTTTTTCAACTTCCATTATCAAAACATTGAAAGAAACATCCCTACAATTATTACGCAATGAGATATCAATGTCTGAGTTAACGTATAGCTTTCAACAATTTGAAAAGTAGTATGATGGTCACTCGGCAAACTGTTGTTGTCTCTAAAATGCCATTATATTACACTTTAGCACCCACGAACCTACTACGATGGCGTAGCAGGGGGAGAGGTGATACTCCCACGTGGCGCGTCCCAGGTGGCGGATAGGGGGGTCCTAACCGGCTTGCCGGCGGACTTGAGGGAAATGAAATACCTCTCGCGGACCAAACACGCTACCCCCTCATCGGTTTGCGTTGGCTATGAGTGGCGCCATTGTGTGAGAAACACCATAGGTCTGCGTCACCTTTACGACGTACAATACTTGTGAGTAGTACCTTAATGTTTGGAATACCGTGAGTTTACGCTACCTTTGATTAGTACCGCAGCTTGAGAAATATCATGGTTCTCCTTTACCCCCTCCGGGTGGGGGACGCACATGTAGAATACACCCGCGGTATCCCCTGCCTGTCGTAAGAGGCGACAAAAAGGGGCGACCTTGGCGCGGACATGGATTGCGGTTTGGTATAATGTGTTGGACCTCCTGTGGATGGGAGAGGTTGAATACATCCATAGGTAATCCCTGCCTGTCGTAGAAGGCGACTTAAAGGGTTATGTGGCCGTGGTCCCCTCTTTATTTTTTATTATTTTTCTGAGGGTCAGATGTAGACCACTCAAAATTTTGATGTGCGTGCTGCTCGGCGATGTAGCTCCTATGTGTGCGACTACGCTCAAATGCCCGTGCCAGCAACCACCCAGGACGCGGCGGGTGGGAGTGTCATGTACCCGGGCAGTGGTATCCGCCTGACAACGCAGGTCCCCGCACAGCCGAATGCCAGAAGGACATATTATTATTAATTATTTTTATTTATTTTTTCTATATTTAGTGCTCTGTATACGCTATGGGGTACATGCTATTGCGGGTGACTGGAGGAAGGGAGTCCTAGTGCTCATTGCCTCAGTCATCCCGTATTAGGCATCGTTCAACATCGGACCCCGGGCAATACCTGCTATGACCAGGTGGGTATTGCCTTGGCTGCTTGGTTCGGCTACAGAGACCCCTGATCGGAGTGGGTGGCATTCGGGGAGGATACTTTCGGGATGGCGTCGAAACAACTTCCGCCAGCAACCTCGGGTAGTTCGCTACCCAAGTCTTTAACTTTGGATTCTCTAAGGGGGGCAACCCCTTGGGAACAGGCGCAGCGATTGAATTTGGGATCCAGCTTCCCTAGGTTCCTGGTTGCTACCAGAACCGATGGGCAGGACTTCAAGCTGGTTAAATCCATTCTATTCAATAGATACATCGAAGGTGTATATGGCGAACTTGCGGACCTGAAGAAAATGCGCAATGGTGGTTTGCTACTGAAGACGAGCACTGCGCTCCAGGCCGATCAATTGCTTAAGTGTATACCATTTTGGCGACATCCCCGTCAAAGTGGAAGAGCACAAAACATTGAATCTGGTTCGTGGAGTTATTTTCCACCGTGATCTCGTCCTGAACACTGACGATGAATTGATGGAAGACATGAAGCACCGTGGCGTGACCCACGTCCGGCGTATCACACGCAAAGTCAACGGTGAAGACGTTGCCACGGGTGCGTTCATAGTCTCCTTCAAATTGTCAGTGTTGCCCGAGAAAGTCAAGGTAACAACCTATCGTTGCGATGTGAGGCCGTACATCCCGCCTCCTATGCGATGCTATCAATGCCAGAGATTCGGACACATGGTATCTCGTTGTTCGAATCCGTCAGTGTGTGGTACATGTGGGAAAGTAGCTCACGGCGCGGAGGAGTGTACACCTCCGTTCAAGTGCACTAACTGCTCTGGTCTTCATTCTCCTCGGGATCGGAATTGTCCGACCTATCTGAGCGAGAAGAAGATCCAGGAGATCAAGACCCTGGATGGTCTTTCCTACCAGGAAGCGCGCCGTAAGTTTAATTCTCTGAATGCACCGGCCAAGACACTTGACTTCAGCTTGATAGCACAGTCCCTGCCAGGTACCTCATTTTCAACTGGAACACCTGCCCAGAAGATCGCTGCGCCCAAGCCAAAGAGAACCAGCTCGAAGGTGGGTCCGTCCCGGCCTTCGACCATTAACATACCTGTGCCGGCTAGGAAACCTACGCCGGCACAACAGGGGAAGAAGACAACGTCTCCTTCCCTCACGCGGTCGGCGACAGCCGAGCCCAAGCCGGCGGAGGCGGCATCGTCGACCAGGGCTGGGAAACCACCTCCCAGCCCGTCTCAACAAGAATCGACTGTGGGGAAGAAGAGCGACCTTAGCAGGCGTTCTTCCACTTCTCCTACGAATGGGGCTTCACGCCCTCCACTCGGAGGGCCTGATTCCACGCCAGCGGGTCTTCCTCCTAGAAGACCTGCGCGCTCCACTCGTAAGAGGAAACCCCAACCCAAAACAACGTCGAAGAAATTGAAGGCATGCTTCACCTCGTCTAGTGACGGGGAGATGCACGTGGAGCATGAATCTCCATCCTCGGATGGGGAGGTGAGTGTAGGTTAGGTTAGGTGGCATTACGCTGCTCCTAACCTAAACCACAATAGTCCACACTTACATTATGGCACTGTTACAATGGAATTGTAACGGTTATGATAGGCATCTTGCCGAGTTGCGCCAGCTCATTAGCGAGTATTCGGCGAGTATAGTCTGTATCCAGAAAACAAATTTCCGACCTGGTCATCATACGGTACTGAGAAATTTTCGACTATACTCGACAGAACGACATTATGCTCACCGGGCTTCCGGTGGCGTTGGCATTTTTGTCCGTTCTGATACCTACAGCGAGGAGGTTCCACTACGAACCCCGCTGGAGGCAGTAGCTGTTCGCGTACCGCTGCCTGTCATAACTACAGTGTGTAATGTTTATTTTCCACCAGGTGAGGCTCTTAACATCAATGATGTCACTGATCTTCTAGATCAGCTTCCACCTCCCTTCCTCTTGTTGGGCGATTTCAACGCCCATCACCCCATCTGGGGCTCTGAGTCACCTTGCCCCCGGGGAAGAGAGCTGGAAACATTAGTAACAGAGCTGGATTTATGTATTTTGAACACAGGGGAACCAACACACTTCAGTATCCGTTACGGCACTTATTCTCGCATAGACGTAAGTCTGTGCAGCCGAACGTTGGTTCCGCTGTTTCGGTGGAACACACATGACGATCTTTGTGACAGTGACCATTTTCCCATAATTCTTACTTTGCTGAACCACAAATCCGTCGAGGCTCCCCCTCGATGGATTTTTAAACATGCTGATTGGCCAAAGTACACATCACTAGCTGTCTTTAACGACAAAATCAGGCGGACCGTAGGCGAGGAAATAACTTACATCACCCAGGTTATTCTTGCTGCTGCTGAGGAGTCCATTCCGTTCTACTCGGGGACTCCTCGCCGAAAGCTCGTTCCTTGGTGGAACGAAGACATCGCAGCAGCTATCAAAGAACGCCGTCGCGCTCACAAACATTACCGTAGACAGCCCACTGCGGCCAACTTGGTAACATTTAAGAAACTCCGCGCTAAGGCGCGAGTTCTTATTCGCCAAAGTAAGAAGGCTTCATGGGAGAGATATGTGTCGTCTATGACGTCACATACTCCATCATCTCAGGTGTGGACTAAGCTTCGACGTATTTCGGGTATCCAAGGATCATCTTCTGTACCGGGAATTTCCATTGCAGGCAATATCGTCACTGAACCCCTCCTGATTGCTGACCACGTCGCTAGTCATTTCGCGGATGTATCTGGCTCCGGGAATTACCATCCTGATTTCCTCGCTCTGAAGCGGGAGGCGGAACGTTCTCACCTTAGTTTTGCCTCTCAAGCTTCAGAGGACTACAACGTGCCCTTTACGGAGTGGGAACTCCGCAGCGCCCTAGCGCTTTGCAAGGACACGTCTCCTGGACCGGACAACATCCATAACCAGATGTTGAAACACCTTAGTGATGATAGTCTACTCTATCTCCTTCGTGTGTTCAACCGAATCTGGATGGAGGGTGATTTTCCGTCTCAGTGGCGAGAGGGCATAGTTATTCCTGTCCTCAAGCCTGACAAAGATCCTAAGTATGCAGGAAGTTACCGACCGATTTGCCTTACAAACTGCCTGTGTAAGCTGTTTGAGAGGATGGTTAATCGCCGGCTTGTGTGGTGTCTGGAGAAACAAGGACTCTTGTCCGAGTACCAATGTGGATTTCGAGCCGCTCGATCCACTACTGACCACTTGGTACGCCTGGAGAGCTCTATCCAGGATGGGTTTCTCCGCAAACGGCACTTGGTAGCTGTTTTCTTTGACTTAGAGAAGGCTTATGACACCACGTGGCGATATGGTATCCTTTCAGCCCTGCAACAATGGAGATTCCGAAGTAAGTTGCCGGCGTTTATTTCGAATTTCTTGTCCCTCCGTCTATTCCGTGTCCGAGTAGGGAGGACATATTCGCAATACCACGTACAAGAAAATGGAGTCCCACAGGGATCGGTCCTTAGTGTCACTCTGTTCGCGATTGCCATCAACGGTATTGTTGCTGCTGCTGGTCCAGCAGGTATACCGTCGCTATATGTGGACGATTTTGCTCTGCACTATAGCTCGCGTAATATGGTAGTCGCAGAGCGACAATTACAGCACGCTATTAGGAGGGTGGAGCAGTGGACCTTAGAACATGGCTTTCGGTCTTCTGCCGCAAAGACCTCTCTTGTCCACTTTTGTCGTCAACGTACTCTTCACCCCCATCCTGAGCTTTATTTAGACAACGTCGTTCTTCCAGTTGTTGACACTTACCGATTTCTTGGGCTCCTTTTTGACAGTAAATTATCGTGGGAGCCACACGTGCGGCAGTTAAAAGTGCAATGCACTAGGAAGCTTAATATCCTTACGTTTCTTAGCAGCACTTCTTGGGGGGCTGACCGCACGGTGCTCCTGCGATTCTATCGGGCACACATTTTATTCCGGTTAGACTACGGCAGTGCAGCATATGGCTCCGCAAGACCAAGCGTTCTTGCGAAGCTGAACAGTATCCACCACAGCGGGGTTAGGTTGGCGACGGGAGCTTTTCGTACAAGCCCCATCGCTAGCCTGCTCGCTGAGTCTGGTCTGCCGCCTTTAAACCTGAGGCGCCAGCAACTTCTAGTTACATATGCTGCAAATTTGCGACAGATGCCCCTTCCTCCAAGCTATCCTTGCGTGTTCAACAACAGCAACCGTTTGCTGTACGCTGCTCGTCCTCGAGCGACGCGGCCAGTTGGGATACGCTTGGATAGCATTTCCGAATTGTTTGACGTACCTTCGGTTCCTTGCCTTGTCAGACAACCATGTGGGGTACCTCCGTGGGTCGTACGACGACCTGAAATTATCCTGGATCTGCACACTGGCCCAAAGGAAAACACGGACCCTTCGATGTATCGTAGGCTCTTCCTGTCCGTTGTTGGCCGCTATCCAGGTTCAGTCGTCGTCTACACGGATGGTTCAAGGACAGATACGAAGGTGGGCTGTGCGTTCGTTGTTGACAATGGTAGGTTCCTTTTTGCTCTTCCGGCAACCTGTAGGGTGTACACGACAGAGCTCTATGCTATCTGTGAGGCTCTTCGGTACGCACTGTACAATGAGCGCCGACACTTTCTTCTGTGTACTGACTCCTTGAGTTCGCTCCAGTCTTTAGATACCTGTTTCCCTCGGCACCCTCTGGTGCAGTTAATCCAGGACCTGCTGGCCGGGTGTTGGGATGCTGGCACCAGAATCACGTTTCTGTGGCTCCCAAGCCACATGGGCATAGAGGGAAACGAGTTAGTAGATCAGGCTGCCAAGGAGGCAGTTACACTGCCCCCGTTGCCTTTTAAGGTTCCAGTAAGTGATATTCGCTCCCAGCTGCGACATCTTGTTATGACCCATTGGGAGATGGAGTGGCAGGCCATTCCACTTCCCAATAAGCTGAGAGCGATAAAAGGAACAACGAAGGTATGGAGGACTTCCCTTCGGGCTTCGCGGAGGGAAGCCGTGGTATTATGTCGTCTTCGGATCGGCCACGGTATCTTGACTCACTCGCATCTTTTGAAAGGAGAACCCACTCCGGTGTGTACCTGCGGCGACCATCTTACCGTGGTGCACATCCTTACGGAGTGTGTGGACCTGGTCGATCTGCGCCGTAGTCTCAACCTTCCGAGTACTATCTCCCTTATCTTGCGTGATGACGAGCAGTCAGCAGACCTCGTCGTCCGCTTTATGAGGGATAGTGGACTGTTTTATCGTGTGTGATGCTGTCCTTTGTCCTCGTGTGTTTTGTGTCACTTTCGCGTTTATCCCACTGACTTAATTTTAGTTTGTGTTGCGTATTTTAATGTGTTATTTGCACGTCTCTCGTAAATTATGTACTACCAGGCAATGCCTTATTCTTTTGTTTTGCTGTATATTCTCTTATTTTATTAGAAAATAAGGCATTGCGTATTAGATCCACTGATTGTTTTAATCTCACCCTCATTTTTCTCCATCATTTTTTTTTTAATTCTAGTCAGTGGATATGTTTTTAAAATTTTAACATCATCTCTCATGTCGTTTATCTCGTTCCATTAGGGGCCGATGACCTTCGATGTTAGGCCCTTTTAAACAACAAGCATCATCATCAACACTTTAGCACACAGTGTTATTAATTATTTATGAATGCCAGTTAGGAAAAATATTTGCCATGATATGATAGATCTTGGACACAACACTCATTAATTCTGCAGCTCACACCCACACTTTTCCCGGATACCATCTCCCTTATCCTGCGTGATGACGTGCAGTCAGCAGACCTCGTCATCCGCTTTATGAGGGATAGTGGTCTGTTTTATCGTATGTAATGATGTCCTTTGTGCTTGTATCTTTGTGTCAATTACGCTCTCATCCTATTGACTTCATTTTAGTTTGTGTTGCGTATTTTAATGTGTTCTTTTCACGTCTAATGTAAAGTATGTATATATATCTGTACTAGCAGGCAATGCCTTATTCCATTATCTCCTGTAATTTTTCTTATTTTATTCCCAAATAAGGCATTGCGAATTAGATCCACTGATTGTTTTAATTTCATACTCATTTTTCATCGCATTTTTTAAAACTCTAATCAGTGGCTCCGTTTTAAATTTTAACTATCATATGCCATTTCGTCCATCTCGTTCCATTAGGGGCCGATGACCTTCGATGTTAGGCCCCTTTAAACAACAAGCATCATCATCATCATCATCACACCCACACTTGTCACAGAAATTGCAAGGTTTTTCAACCTCCGTTATCAAAACATTGAAGGAAACATCCCTACAATTATTACTGAATGAGATATCAAGATCTGAGTTAATGTGTAGCTTTCCACAATTTGAAAAGTAGTATGATGGTCACAGTGTTATTAATTATTTATGAATGATAGTTAGGAAAAGTATTTGCCATGATATGACAGATCTTGGACACAACACTCATTAACACACCCACACTTGTCACAGAAATTACCAGGTTTTACAACTTCCATTATCAAAACATTGAAAGAAACATCCCTATGATTTCCACTGTTTAAAAATACAGCTTTGAATCAGATATCAAGGCCTGAATTAACATGTAGACCTTCATAATAAATCATTTGATGTTCACTAGGCGAAGTGTTGTCTCTAAAATGTCATTATTTTACGCTTGTTTGTGCGCACAGTGTTGTTAATTATTTTTGAGTAATTGTTACTAGAAATGTTTCCCAAAATGTGGCGGATCTTGGACACAATACTAATGAACTCAATACCACACACACACTTTTCAGAGTAATTGCCAATTTCTTCAATTTTCATTTTCAAAAGGTTTGTAAAAACATCCCTGTGATTTCCAGTGTTCAAAAAGGCATCTTCAAAATCACATATCAAGGTCTGAAATAAAGTGTAGCCCTCCACAGCAATCTGAAAAACAAAATCTGTAGGCTGTTTCAACCCCCCTCTGCACAGGTTTAGCAAGTATGAATTTGTTTCATCATTCAGTCCTACTGTTGACAATTCTTTGTCCAAAGTAATAAGTGTTTTACAATCAGCACATCCTTTGATATTTCTCAATAAACAGTGTGAAATGTACCCTGCTATGTAAAACAATAGTGATGCAGTATTGAAATCAATTTCTAAGACCCTTGATTTAGTGATAGCCAAATTTAGATCTTCATTGTATGAAACTTCCTTCACGGATTCATTTAGATCTCCTTTTAAGTAAAAGTATTTCAATGAGAATTCTCCATATGATGAGGACTTCAACTTTAAAACACTTATAATGTTAAGTTTTTTTTTCTGTTTTTTTTTTTCCTGAATCAAGCACTTGAGAAACAGAGACATGGTAACAGGAACCACACATTTGCCTGTATCGACCAAATCTGGCTTCAAGTGGGTCAGTCTGAAATTTCCTTAACAGCAAATATTTGCAGTCTTGAAATGTTCTAAATACATATTCAGTCAATCTAATGAGAGTTTCTGTTGTATGCCTTAATGCGAAAAATGTGTCCTGGTTTAATTTCCCTGTATGCTTAGAAGATGTCTGTACACTGAAACTTTGCCATAACTCCAGAAATTCTACAAACTACTTAAGAAATAACACACTTTCATCTTCACCACTTCGAATTGGCTCCCGTAATGGATCTCTAAGTTGTTTTCTTGCTTTTGGGGTTCCTACATTGACAATTTTCCACCATGTGAGGACAGTCTTTATGAATTCTGCTGTACCCACAATGCAATGATCCTTAAAAAATGTCTGTAAAGCCACAATGTTCTTCTCATCAAAAATACGGACAGCCAGTGAGACATTCTGGCGTTCAATATTTGAGGGATACAAGACCTTCTTTGACAAAGTTGGTGCTAACTTCACTAAAGTTCTTTCTTCTGAAAAATGAAGAACTTTCAAATCCTTCAAATTAGCACTTAGAACTATCCTTGTGTCTTCAATGTATGGAAAAATGAAGCTCTGTTCTTCTTTACCCTGGTTTAGCCAATTATTTCTAACACTCTTCAATAGGTGCACTGTATCAAATAACAAAAATATTTTTTTCTGTTGGATTAAAAGGATTGTCAATACATAGTGTAATAGTACCATCACAAAGCAGCTTAAATGTGTTACGGTTCATTCTGATATTATAACACATCAGTGACAAAACAACAAATCCACATTCATGTAACACTTTCACTACCTGTAGTGTTAATTTCCTTAATTCTTCTGCCTGTAAAGTTTTTACAGGATATAATGCAATAACGTCCTCATTTGCAGAAAATAAAGAAGTTAACATGAATGCTTGAATTTTAGTAGCAATGTCATTGTTTTTTTTGAAAAACCTTCTAAACGACCCCCCCCCCCCCCCTGTATGTCACTCTCTGCATTATGTGAATTTCATCATAAAAGAACATTAACAATTTTTTCATGTGGTTTTAAACATTTTTCTTTTTCTTTAAGATAATTTACTTGAGAGTCCTTCAACCCTGCTTCACTCTTGATATCAGCACCTAATCTTCTTAAGTAAAAAGGATGAGGTAAAAGTCAAAACACCTGAATTTCTCAATTGAATATATGCACCAGGAAATGAAAAAATATTGAAGATGCCCACAGAAAAAGTCTCTGATGAATACTTCCTTTCTTTAGACACACTGAATACAAGTTGTTCTCTTAAAAACTGGAGTTTTTGAGCAAGTGGCAACGTGTCATCGCCGTCTAAACTCAATAACTCACTAATACAGTCATCTAGAATTAAGCACATATTATTTAACTTGTTAACTGTATCCCCTGATGTAGAAGAGTTACCAAAACATTCAAATGACTCAGTAAACACTCAAGTGCTGAACATGTGGTACTCAGCAGACTATCTCCAAAAATCCAGCTACATTTTTTAGAAGGAATCCTGCAATCATTTAAGCAAACTTGCACACTTACGTCTTTGAAAATTGTAATAGATACCTCGACAGTCGGAATGTCTCTGGTTTGAAGCTTGTAAAACAAAACTTTATCAACATCAATTTTGGTAGAAAACACATTTACATTTAGGGTTGTTAACTTACCCAACAAGTCCTCATAATTTGGTATCTTGTCTCCTTCACACCATGTCTTGAAGTTTCCTTCGTCATTCTTCAAAATATCCTCTCTCCTTTCTTCTGGCGATTTTCGTTTGGCAGGTGTTGGTTGAGACATATATGAAGGCTGCCCAGGAAATATAGTTGGCACAGCATCGTCAGTTAATTTTGGCTTTACCCTAGGTACACTTAAAACGGAACTATCTGGTCGTTTTGCAGTATCATCTCGAATGATGTGATTGTCGGAAACATGTTTAATACGGACACAGGCATATTTACTGGGTTCAAAATTAGCTCGGTGTATAGCATAAATCCATTTAGCTCGCTTTTCCTTATCGCTAGGAAACGCAAATGTTGAGATAGCCACCTCTTTATTCGAACGGTAATTGGATGTACATCCAGGCACACTACACGTTCGTCCCATTTTGCAGAGAAGAGCATACACTACACTAACACATTATTATAATAATCATAAAATAATAAACTTTATTGTACCGTACCTACTTTAGACAATTCATAATAGCTCAGTGGGTTCACCTAACCTATCACATAACCTAGCAATACTTCCTAACATCAGGCTGCTCAAATTAGAATGGTATAGTATTTAACACATACTACTGCTGAAAATACATCCTTTACTGATGCGTTTTCATACAGTTATCACTTTTGAACACGAACGAACACCTCTAATAACGTTGAAATAACAACGTGCTGCGAAACCACCATGTAAACAAGACACGTACCTCGACATCGCGGCACTAAAAATCTGACGTCATCACTATGGAACTGTCATGTGTAGCAGGCCGGAATTTCGAGTTGGCCGTGAATGGGCACAACCTTCTTGTGATATTTTACACACTTTTAATTACAAATGTCCTGGTAAAATTTCCTATGTTCTTCAGGTAAATATTGAATCATGCTGAAAAGGTCTTTCTTCTTCTCCTTTGAAATACACTGGGAGTTCTCAGCTTGCTTTATTTCAATTAGTCGGAAATCTGAAACAGATTTTTCCTTCTTCAGGACATTAAATGCCGTCCACTCTTCAAGCTCATTCAGGATTCCTCGTATTTTGACTTCTCCTGGGGCAGTTGTTCTGATCCAAGATGCAGTTGATATATTCAGTTTGTTGGTGGTGAGCAAGTTATCTGCTGCTGTGTAAACTCTGAATGGCTTTGCATGACGTGACGATGTCACTAACTTCATCAGATCATCGGGAATAAAATACTTCACTGTCTTCTTTCTCTTTTCGATCGTTGCGAAATCTCGATCGAATGCCAGAAAGCTATGTCCAGATATGAGATATTTATGGTCAATACATTCACACACCACAAGAAACATGAATAGCATTATTTTGTGCGGAGCAGTTGTCACTCCATACACACAGCTTTGTCTTCATTGTAATGCCATGTAGTCGCTCTCATTCCTCATACACATCGTTGCGTCACCAGTCTCATGCATATGTACTCCGAAATTGTAACATGAGAGTTGTCTTAGATAGAACATATCTGAATGTGTAAAGAATGGTACAAACATTACCTGTTGGAGATCTATGGATACAGCGCACGTATCACTATCTGGTAACGTTGCAAAAATTGCAACACTTCTTAACAGTGATGCGGCTTTTTCGGCTTTGCGATGGTGCAACTCAAGTTCTTGCTTAGCTTTGTAAGCATTCTGGTGATTTGTCTTAGCTTCTAGAACTAATCGGTCACATGTTCGCATGTATCTGATCGTGGCTTTCGGAAGGATGCGTGCGGAAAATCCGTAAGGAAAACTGTTCTGTAAAATGTATATGTCACATTAGTATCCGGATATATTACTTTAAAAGCAGTAAATAGCCTGTTCATATTAAGATCAGGGCTTAAGTACTCCTTCGTTGTGCGCTTTCGACTGTAGAGACTCACATCTCTAGGCAACATTTTAATGTGGTTCCGAACCATCTGCCAATCTTCATCTGTGTATTTTCTGTTAAATGCTCCTCCTCTTTTGTCTTCGAAAACAGTATCACCGCCCTTTTCTTCTGCGCCATGAACTGTATTTTTTCCTTCGAAATACCAAAAACATCTATAAAGGTCTTCTTCCGTATCTGTTTATGTCCACCCACACCATCAGGAACCGTAAAAATCAATGTAAACTGGTGGTGACTTCGCTGTGGATCTGCATATTTTACGTTTCGCCGACTTTGAACTGGAATAGCAACCATGAGCCCCATTATAAAAGTGCGTTGTGTCTGCTCATCTTCCTGGTAGAACGTAGTAAATAAAATCGTCTTATGTTCTGCTGACAAGGAGTGACAATCATACCCGCATTTGCAGGTAACCTAAAACCAAAATATTGCAAACGTGTTAGTTATAATGCAACAAAGTTATATTTGTATATTATTGTCGCTAATAACACTACAAAAAAGCCAGGAAACGAATATAATATTCAATGAATATTATGCAATATTACTGTGAAGCATTACATTTTAACGCACTGCATGCTTGGCTCTTGCTTGGGTGATATTACTTTTCCTGTTCTTGTCTTGTAAGATAAACCAGACACTCCTCTTTTCTCCTCCACCACTCTTTTACTTACACTTTAGGGTTTTCTTTTCATTGTTTTTGGTCCCGCACAGTCTTTAGAATCACTACGCACTATAACATCAGCCATCTTCATTAACATATGACGACTGATAAACAGCAGAGCACCAGTGGCAGAAAGTGGCCCTAGCCCCTATCGACATTTATCATGCCAAGACCAACTACAATTACATCAGACCGTAACACAGAAAAAACATGGCGGACATCGGTGGGCGACGTGAGAGGCTGAGGAGTAGGTTAGGCGTGTTCATTCCTAGCTACCTAAAGGAAACATCACAAGTCGAACGTCGTGAAATGCAAGTAACTAACTCAAAATATGAATAATTATACACCAAAAGTAGCGTTATCGCGTAATTCTATTGTAAATCCAATTGTAATTTCAGTGGGAGAATTACTTTATAAACGTCAGGTTGAAACACACACATCACAAAATATTTTCACATATGAAACTTCGGACTTCAAATAAGATAAATAGGTCAACAAATAGCATTATTAACCTTACATTAAATACCATGCAACATCACAAGTACTCACAGCCCATTATGTAAAAAAAAATGCATTTCTCATACAAAATTTCAATAATAATAATAATAATAAACACAGAAAAATAGAGATAACTTAATATTTACCTTATTACTGGAGCATGCAACTACTTGCTGCTTAGTTTCATCTGTTTGCGTATCTGCAGTTTCAGTTCATTAGGGTCATCAACTTTCCTTTTCGATTTTTGGCTTGCTAGTTTCCTGGCAATGTCTTTAGAAGCACTGTTTTCTTCTAAGACTTGAATATAATTGTTTATAAAAATGTTAGAGATAATTTTGATGCACTTCTTAATAAGATATTTTAATGGGGTACCACATTTGCAGACATCATCCCAGTTACTAATTATGCACTCACTCAGCTGCATGCCTAAGGTTAACAAACCATACTGCTGACTGTCTAATTTTAAAAAGTCCAGTTCATAAACTTCACTAATCAGAACCTGGAACAGTCTGAACATCTGAGTACACAGAAATACAAGAACGGGTGAGGGGCACTTCAGTCCACCACGGTTTACCAGAGTAAAGTAGGAATATAAATCTTCATCACAAAGTTCACTCATTTCTTCTTCTGACTGCAACGCTTGCAAACAATCAGAACATTTACTACCTAATCTTTCAGTAACTTTAAAAGTAGTGTAGCTTGCAATACAAACCAAAATGTTGCGTGTCTCTGGAGTAATTACAATACTGTCCAAATCTCCTAGGGCTGTTTCCAAAGTTTCTAAGTTTTCAATGTTGTTTTCTACCTTTGCACCTTTATTAATGGCCAATGAGAAATCTTTTAAAGAAAACTCTCCAAGCTGTGCAGACTTAAGTTTCAGTATACCCAGTACTTTAAGTTTCCTCTCAGATTCTAAAATCTGCTCTACTGATACATTGTAGGTACATCCACTTAACCGTCTGTAGGCACTAAACCTTCCTTCCAATCCATCATTTTGCAATTTGGCAGTAAGTACGTATGAAAAATCATATTTACTGAAGAGGTACCTACACAACCCAACCATTGCTGCAAGCGTATGGGTCAAGGCAATATACGTTTCCTGGGTCAGTTTGCCATCGGTGACTGATATGTGCCAGATATCAAGAAAAAGTTTAAAACTCTCTAGAAATGAAATCTTCGGATCATCGGGGCCACTGATAGGATGGGCATCATCAATTCGAGTATATGTCCCTTTCATTGGGTGCTGCACATTGCAAATATTCCACCGCTTACAAATGACTTTCAAAAACTGTACAGTCCCAATTGAAATCTCCACCCCTTGATTTTTTAGCATTTCCAGTGCAGCGATATTCTTTAGATTGAAAATATTAACTGCTAGTGTAACATTCTGCCTCTCTATGGAAGATGGATATAGGGCTTTCCTGCATAAATTTGGTGCCAACTTCAGTAACATACTTTTTTCAGAATGAAATAAGTCCTTTAAATCGGAAAACTTGGCTGCAACAGTGGTGTATTCACAGTTAACTGCACCGTCAGTAATATTCGACATGCCAGCAATCGCATCAAATATTTCCTGAACATTAGGGATGTTAAAGGTCTCATCAGGTCTATTTAACCAATTGTTCCTAATACACTTCAGTAAATGTACATTATCAAACAAAAGAAATATGCTCTTTGATGAATCGAACGGGTTAGGTATATACGGTTTTAGGAAACCACCACATGAAAGTTCAAACATTTTCCTGTTGGTCCTATGATTGTCACATATTAAGCAAACAACATCAAGTCCTACTTCATGCATCACTTTATTAACTTCATTAGTTAGATTTAAAAGGGTGTCAGCATTCATGTTCTTCACAGGGAAAAGACCTATCACATCCTTTACATCAGAAGATAAGGAAGAGTACATGAAAACCTGCATGGTACTTGCTCGGTCTACTTGCGAACAGTTTTCAGCCACTCCATAAATCCTACCAGCCTTATACGAGAACTTAGAATTTACATAAATCTCATCCAACATCACTGTTACTACTTTTTCATGTTCCTTAAGAAGTTTTACTTTTTCTTGCAAGAATGCTTTCTGTGAAGGCCCAATGCCTGGACAGTTTGGACCTATTTTAGTCAAAAATTTCAAGTACACAGGGTGAGGCAAAGTCATCACATTTGTAAATCTGAGGAAATGATATGCACCAGGGAATGAAAATGAAATAGTTGCAGCCCATACTAACAATTCTGCGGAATAACGCACCTGATTTGTTTCACATAATTCCAATTGCTCTAGTGCAAATTTTATTTTATTAACCTTCAGTTTGTTGGTGTCACTGTCCACTCTGAGAGCATCTTTTACAAAATTTATTAACGCAATTAGTCTTTCACTAACTTTAACACTAGAATCTGAAAAATGTCCAAGGTGACTTACCAATGAATCAAACTTGCTCCATCTGTTGCATTTCAAGCCTTCCTGTCCTTCACTCTCCAAAATCCATCTGAACTGTTGATTAGGTATAGTGATGTTCCTATGGTACACTTGAACATCTAAAGAACTCGTCACTTTAAAACTTACCGGAATTGATGGCACATCATCCTCTTGTAATTTATAAAAGAGAACATAATCCTTATTTTCACTTACAAGAAATGGGGTTAGGTTTCGCTTACGCACCTCAGTTGTAAAACACTGGAAATTATCAATTACATCATTTTTGCACCACTGTTGAAAATTGTTTTCATCTCTCAATCGTACCTCTTGCTTACGAATTTCCGGATCTTTCCGGGACTGGCTTACTTTTGTAGTCAGGTATGTCGGCTGATTGGGGAAAATACTAGGATAGGCATCATTAGTTAACTTTGGAACTTTGCGTGGCACTCGAACTGGATCACCACCTTCTATGGGTATAAGGTCTTCCCTAACAATACATTTAGGATCAAAATGATTAACACACACAACACTATTATCATTTGGTTCGAAGTTTTCCCTGTGAATGCACCTAACCCATTTTTTCCTTAATACTGGGTCTTTCGGAAATCTGAACACTGAAACTTGTTCACTACCCTTATAATTGGATTTACATCCAGGCACACAGCACATACGACCCATCGTATTAAACTATACACATACTGCACAGTTAACTGAAAATATAGAAAAAACACTTTTAGTGAAGAACACTAGAACAATAACCTAATCACCACGTAAATTGCTTAAATAAATAAGCTTTTTAAGAATAAACAGCTTCTTACGGCAATGAAAGAGGCTCCATAGCTTCTTTCAGGCTATATATATGAAATATATAAAATTTACGCTTAATAATATTCAAATTCCACGTAATTATTGAGCAACAACACAACTTCCACAATCAAAACAAACTCATGCTAACACGCCGATATCCGCCATACTGGACAGTTTCGATAGGTCGTTTAAGGTCTGAGATATTGTAGTTGGTCTTGATCATGCGTTGGATTTACCACCCGCGTAGTCTAGGAGCAGTCATAGGGAACTAACAGGAGCACGTACGGACTTGGAACCTTCCGTCAGGCATTGGCATCGACACATACCTCCTACAGACAGCAAAATCTCGTTTTTCACAAAAAATGGTACTTAGCCCCTTTGGAATTTCCAGTCTTCAAATGCAATGTTAAAGAAACCCCAAAATAATCGGTGCCACCATATCTTCGATTTCCTGTCCGTATTGTAAAGGCTCCTCAACTGCTCTGCACAATCCGTTCCTCCCATATATTTATTGTACGATGAAACTACCGTACCCCCTGCGGGTGGGGGACGCACATGTAGAATACACCCGCGGTATCCCCTGCCTGTCGTAAGAGGCGACGAAAAGGGGCGACCTTGGCGCGGACACGGATTGCGGTTTAGTATAATGTGTTGGACCTCCTGTGGATGGGAGAGGCTGAATACATCTGTAGGTACTCCCTGCCTGTCGTAGAAGGCGACTTAAAGGGTCGTGTGGCCATGCTTCCCTATTTATTTTTTATTATTTTTCAGAGGGTCAGATGTAGACCATTCAAAATTTTTATGTGCATGCTGCCCGGAGTTGGGCCTCTTACGTGTGCGATTACGCCCAAAAGCCCACAACTGCCCACCCAGTACCATTGCGGGTGGGAGCGCCATGTACCTTGGCAGTAGTATCCGCCTGACAACGCAGGTTCCCGCACAGTCGAATGCCAAAAGGACATATTATTATTAATTTTTTCAATATTTAGTGCTCTGTACACGCTATGGGGGCGGACCCCGGGCAGTACCTGCTATGACCAGGTGGGTATTGCCTTGGCTGCTTGGTTCGCCTACAGAGACCCCTGATCGGAGTGGTTGGTGTTACCGTGTTTTGGTGGATCAGCAGAGGTGAAAGAAGGTGCTGGCTGGAATGGGTCTAACTACAAGTTCGAAAGATGAATTAAAAATTCAACAAAGGATATATTTTCTAAACTTAACAATGGTAACATAGAATTTTTGAGCGTGCAACAAATAACAACAGATAAATCAGGTACACAGCAACTTAACAATTCTGGGCTACAAGCCCCAAAGTCTGAGCTCCCAGCTCACACCCACAATTCAACAAAGGGCAGAAAACCCCTTCAGTACCCGGAGCTCTTGCTCCCGCTTAACCATGTCAGGCCTCCTAGAGGCACTTTCCAAAATACCAGAAAGAGCTGACCTGCTCTCGTTTTTTTACCAGCCTTATCAAACGCCACAACAACCCTTACTCCTAACTGCCCTTAAGGCAGACATACAGTGAAACAGGGTTATCTTATACCCAACCTACAGGGCCTTTGCATGAAAGAAACAAAACATCAGGATGAGTTACTGGCCCAAAGTACAGAAGGAACTGGAGGCGTGAACTTGCACTCCAAAATACACCTTTAATACCTAAGTGGAACTAGGCCGGTACACAGGGCCTAATCCCAAGCTAGGGAGGTGACCCGTATGAGAACTTGAATACATTATGGAAGAGAAGAAACGGTTATGAAAACGTAGTCACCTCAGTTTCCAAATGAAGGGGAGTTCGAGAGGGTAAACCACTCTGTACCACCGCTTTACAGTGGAAGAAATTTGTAGATTTTACATAACAGAAAGGAATTTACATTTTAACAAGATGGGTTACATATTAAAGAATTCGAACCCTCCCCGAGAGTTAAACTGCTGAGCTAGCAAGAAATACAGATATTAAAAGGCCATTACCTTGTTGAAGAGCTGCTGCCTGAAGAACGACGCGCTTCCCGCCCCCTGCTACATATCCACACACTAAGCTAGATGTTACTGAAGTGGCGCGGAGACAAGAAAATCAGCAGTTCTTATACCCTCGTGGAAAATTCGAGACCTTTCAGGAATGAGTAGACACACCCTTTCGCTTTTATTGGGTCGCTAAAAGTTACACATCAACATCGAAGAAGAAAGACACTATTGGTCAGAAATTAATTACAAAAATTAGTGATTGGTTAAATTCAAAACAGGCGGAAAGAAAGGATAACTGCTGCCAACCCACAGACCACAGAACAAAATTTAGTAAAAACAAAACTTAGGAATACAAAATTTCTTCAGGAGAGTACATTCCATTACACCAGAGTGTATTACCACAGGTTTTTGGTAGAGACATCTGTTAGAGAATGTTCACACTTCTTGATCAATAAAAAACAGAAGCAAATCAAAAACACTCAGTGACCTCTTCTGATAACTAGTAGAGTTAGTTCAGTGGTTAAAGTTCCGGGTTTCTCCAGTAGAGAAGTTTCAATTGGCGCAAGATTTGAACTTCCGTCGCGTAGAGGTGTACCACCCGGTACAGTTGGCATTCGGGGAGGAAGCTTTCGGGCATGGCTTCCAAACCCAAGTCGGCTCTCTCAAGGTGGTCCTCCAACTAAGTCTTTAACTTTGCTTCCCTGAGAGGTTCACCTCCCTGGGAACATGCGCAGAACATCACCTTAGTTTTGCCACCCAAGCTTCAGAGGACTACAACGTGCCCTTTACGGAGTGGGAACTCCGCTGCGCCTTAGCGCTTTGCAAGGACATGTCTCCTGGACCGGACAACATCCATAACCAGACGTTGATACACCTTAGTGATGATAGTTTACTATATCTCCTTCGTGTGTTCAACCGAATCTGGATAGAGGGTGATTTTCCGTCTCAGTGGCGAGAGGGCATAGTCATTCCTGTCCTCAAGCCTGACAAGGATCCTAAGTATGCAGGAAGCTACAGACCAATTTGTCTTACAAACTGCCTGTGTAAGCTATTTGAGAGGATGGTAAATCGCCGACTCGTGTGGTGTCTGGAGAAACAAGGACTCTTGTCAGACTACCAATGTAGTTTTCGAGCCGCTCGATCCACCACTGATCACTTGGTACGCCTGGAGAGCTCTATCCAGGATGCGTTTCTCCGCAAACAGCACTTGGTAGCTGTTTTCATGACTTGGAGAAGGCCTACGACACCACATGGCGATATGGTGTCCTTTCAGTCCTGCATCAATGGAGATTCCGAGGTCACTTGCCGGTATTTATTGCGAATTTTTTGCCCCTCCGTCTATTCCGTGTCCGAGTGGGGAGGACATATTCGCAATACCACGTTCAAGAAAATGGAGTCCCACAGGGATCGGTCCTTAGTGTCACTCTGTTCGCGATTGCCATGAACGGTATTGTTTCTGCTGCTGGTCCAGCAGTAATACCGTTCCTATATGTGGACGACTTCGCTCTGCACTATAGCTCGTGCAGTATGGCAGTCGCAGAGCGACAGTTACAGCAAGCTATTAGGAGGGTGGAGAAGTGGACCTTAGAACATGGCTTTCGGATTTCTGCCGCAAAGACCTCAGTTGTCCACTTTTGTCGTCAACGTACTCTTCACCCTCATCTCGAGCTCTATTTAGGAAATGTCGTTCTGCCAGTTGTTGACACTTACCTATTTCTTGGGCTCCTTTTCGATAGTAAATTATCGTGGGAGCCACATGTGGGGCAGTTGAACGTGCAATGTGCTAAGAAGCTTAATATCATGAAGTTTCTTAGCAGCACTTCTTGGGGGGCTGACCACGCGGTGCTCCTACGATTCTATAGGGCACATATTTTATCTCGCCTAGACTACGGCAGTGCAGCATATGGCTCAGCAAGACTAAGCGTTCTTGCGAAGCTAAACAGCATTCACCACAGCGGGGTTCTGTTGGCGACGGGAGCCTTTCGTACAAGCCCCATAGCTAGCCTGCTCGCTGAGTCTGGTGTGCCGCCTTTACACCTGAGGCGCCAGCAACTGCTTCTTACCTATGCTGCTAATTTGCGACAGAGGCCATTGCATCCAAGCTATCCTTGCGTTTTCAACAATGGCAACCGTTTGCTGTACGCCGCTCGTTCCCGAGCAACGCGGCCGGTTGGAATAGTTTAGATATCAGTTACAGATTGTTTGACGTACAACCAAGTGGAGTACATCCGTGGGTAGTACGGCGACCTGAAATAATCCTGGACCTACACACTGGCCCGAAGGAGAACACGGACCCTTCGATTAATCGGAGGCTCTTCCTGTCCGTTGTTGGCCGCTATCCAGGTTCAATCGTCTTCTACACGGATGGTTCAAGGACAGATACGAAGGTGGGCTGTGCGTTCGTTGTCGACAATGATAGGTTTCTTTTCGCTCTCCCGGAAACCTGTAGTGTGTACACAGCAGAGCTCTATGCTCTCTGTAGAGCTCTGCGGTACGCACTGTACAATGAGCGCCGACACTTTCTTGTGTGTACTGACTACTTGAGTTCAGTCCAGTCTAATGATACCTGTTTCCCTCAGCACCCTCTGGTGCAGCGGATCCAGGACCTGCTGGCCGGGTTTTCGGTTGCCGGCACCAGAATCACGTTTCTGTGGCTCCCAAGCCACATGGGGATCAAGGGAAACGAGTTAGCAGATCAGGCTGCCAAGGAGGCAGATACACTACCCCCGTTGCCTTTCAAGGTTCCAGCAAGTGATATTCGCTCTCAGCTGAGACATCTGGTCATGTCTCATTGGGAGATGGAGTGGCAGGCCATTCCACTTCCCAATAAGCTGAGAGCGATAAAAGGAACATAGAAGGTATGGAGGACTTCCCTTCTGGCTTCGCGGAGGGAAGCCGTGGTATTATGTCGTCTTCGGATCGGCCACGGTATCGTAACTCACTCGCATCTTTTGAAAGGAGAACCTCCTCCGGTGAGTACCTGCGGCGACCATCTTACGGGTACACATCCTTACGGAGTGTATGGACCTTGTCGATCTTCGCCGTAGTCTTAACCTTCCGGGTACCATCTCCCTTATCCTGCGAGGTGACGAGCAGTCAGCAGACCTCGTCATCCGCTTTATGAGGGATAGTGGTCTGTTTTATCGTATGTAATGGTGTCCTTTGTGGTAGTGTATTTATGTCATTGCGCTTTTATCCCATTGACTTCATTTTAGTTTGTGTTGCGTATTTTAATTATTTTAACGTCTAATGTAAATTACATATCTGCACTACCAGGCAATGCCTTATTCCTTTTCTCCTTGTACTTTCTTTTATTTTATTACAAAATAAGGCATGGCGAATTAGAGCCACTGCTGTCTTAATCTCATACTCATTTTCTCATCACCATATTTTTTAACTCTTGTCAGTGGATACATTTTAAAATTTTAAATATCATGTATCATGTCGTCCATCACGTTACTTTAGGGGCCGATGACCTTCGATGTTAGGCCCCTTAAAACAACAAGCATCATCATCAAAAGCTGCCTGTTTCGCTGCGACGTAGAGTAAAATAGCAAAAATAAATAAATGAATAGGCCACTGATCCGCAGTGAAATTAGGTTGTAATTTACAAGCTATCTAGCTACGTTTCACATTACAAGAATAAGTAATCATAATAATGTTATTTGTTTTACGTCCCACTAACTACTCTTTTACGGTTTTCGGAGACACCGAGGTGCCGGAATTTGTCCCGCAGGAGTTCTTTTACGTGCCAATAAATATACCGACACGAGGCTGACGTATTTGAGCACCTTCAAATACCACCGGACTGAGCCAGGATCGAACCTGCCAAGTTGGGGTCAGAAGGCCAACGCCTCAACCGTCTGAGCTACTCAGCCCGGTACACGAATAAGTAGGGTCCATCATGTTATCACAAACAAAACAACGCATGCTATTAAAACAATACATTAGTGAATCATAAAACAAATTAACACAAAATGCATATAACATAAGTTAACATTCATTTTAAATACCTTTTTTCACGAAAGGAAGGTCTTAAAAGTATGCAATAAACAAATTCTCAAGATGAAACAAATAAGAAATTTATCGTAGCCTACAGTGTGCCAAAAGGATTTCTCCTATTACACAAATAACATAAAATGACCACTTAATTAAAGTAATGCAAAGCAAGAAGTAGTTAAAGATCATACGTTATTACGAAATTCAAGAAAGAGGAAACAATAGAAAATACCACACACCGGAAGAAAACGACACTTAGAAACAGATATAGCTTTATGAATGTTCATAAGAGAATATCGGAAATTATACTGGTCAATTAATGAAAGTATTAATTTGGTAAATATTCTCCTCACTCTTCATAATAGGTCCGCGCGTTTTCAACCCAACCTAGGCTGACGGTGGAATTGCTGAGGATCCAAACAAAAAGTCGGATTAAATACTGTGGATGCACTTGTATACCCGATTATAGCCTTACACAAGATGTAGAGACCCATTTTCTCAAGATCACAGAAGTATCTTAGGGCTACAAACTGGAATTCCTATTTAAAAACAGTATCCTCTGAAGATGCTTTGCACTTAACCGCGTTCGGCGTTCGTTGATTATGTTCCCAGCTTTGGAGAAAATCCTTTCACATGGTACTGAGGTGGCTAGCATGTTAAACCGTGATTTAACCAACTTGGCCATCGTTGGGTACAAGTACTGGCTTATCTTCCACCACGAAAGTGGATCTTGGCCTCTCTGCAGGTAGTTGTCCTCCAAGAATCTGTTTATTTCTATTGCTGCAGCAGATGTTGGTGTTCCTGTAATAGTACGAAGGTATATTAGTAAAAACATTACGAGTACTTTCTGAGAAATTTTATGAGGTGTGATATGAGTTAACACCAACCTGTTGGCTTTTTGACGAGACAGTATTCTGTCAAAATCCTCCCAAACAGAGTGCCCTCCGTCGCTGGGACTGCTTTTCACAGACAGCTGGACATCTTCATGTCTTCTCTCCTCTGCTGGGGCCACCCGACCGTCCTTATTTATGATGTGTGTCATTAATTCAATAGCGTATTTCTTTACTGATTCAGCAGCAGATTGGTCAGAAAATGGTAGGAACTTAAATCGAGGATGTAAAAGTGTTGATAAAGCAAGAGTTTTGCTGTGCTGTATAGTTTTAAACCTGATAGTTAGTCCCTTATGTAGCTCTTTGACACAATCAAGAACCATCGGGTGCAAATTTTCTTTTTGAAGCTTCTCACAAACAGATGTGAGACCTTTCGTCAAGATGATCACCTGACTGCCGGTTATGTACTGCTCTGCACTCATCTCTACCGTTACATCATAGAATGGTTTCAGAGCTTTGCAAAGTTCTCCACAAATAGTCCACTCTTCTTCAGACAGGACTGGAATACCCTTGTTGATGAGGGCCACTGCTGTCTTCACCGCGTCCTGGAGTTCCCAAATCCTTTGTAGCATATGGTATGTGGAGTTCCATCTTGTTGGTACTTCCTGAAGTAACTTTTTGGGAGTAGTTGCTTCTAAATTTATTTGGGCTGTCATAAGTTTTTCCGTCGCAGTGGTGCTTCTTTTGAAAAAGGCAACAATATTCTTCACTTTCTCCTGAAACAAACCCGTGACCTTCAGGGCATCGCGCACAATTAAATTCAAGGTGTGAACGAAGCACGGGAAGTGTTTCAGGCCTAAATCGTCTGTCACGGCATTCTTGATACTGTGTCTGTGACAACAGCTAAAATTTTCTCCGTGAGATTAAATTTATCAGTGATCTTCTTAATTCCCTCTGCTAGATTCTTACTAGTGTGTGAAACCGGCATTGACGAACACTCAAGTAGAACTGATATCAATGTGAAGTCATCATTTATAAAATGAGCTGTCACAGCTAAATAACTTTCTACATTTTTAGAGGTCCAGCAGTCCGTAGCCAGATAAACACTGGAGACAGATATTAGACGATCACGAACAACGTTCATGCATAGCTCATATTCTGCAGGGATCATACTGTTAGAAATAGTCTTTCTATTAGGCAGTTGGTAGCCCGGGTTAAGTCCGGCAACAAAATCTCGAAAACCTTTATCCTCTACTATTGAAAATGGTTGAAGGTCTGTTGTAAACAGTTTAAGAAGTAGTTTGTCAACTTTCTTCCTCTTTTCCGCATTCATTGCCTTTGGTGGAAGAGTTAAAAATGATTGTACAGATGTCTGTCTCACTGTGGAAAGTTGTGGTGTTTGTGACGGATGGGTTTCGATTGTGGACGGGCCGGGTAAATTGTCAATCTGTGATCCTACATTTTCATTCTGAATTGACGGCGTAGTAATGGATACGAGGTTGTCTTCATTGTGATCATGAGTAAACGTAGAAGTTGAAGAGGCGGAGGTTGAATGGGCTAACAGACTTACAGTAGGGTGCTTTCTAGTGAGATGTTTTCTTAGGTTAGTGGCAGTAGATTTAAAACATAGTTTTTGACCACAAATATCACACGAAGCTAATTTATTTACAGCGTCAGTTACTGAAAAATATGTCCATATTATAACTTGTTTTCTGTTTTTTATTCATTTTACATCTGAGAGATTACTCGTAACGGAACAGGATACGCTTCTGGAATTAGCACGCTGTGGCTGTTGCGTGGACGCAACACTCGCTTGTTGTGGAACGGTATTCCACAAAATAACCACGAAACATTAGCCTATTAATGTAAACAGGCTGGTAACTGTATAACAGATACAGTACGATGGAACAGTGTTCCAAGTTCACGAGAAACCGTCACGAAACTTTATAAGATATACAGTACGTACTCACAGTGCAAGATAATAGCTTAGTCATTAGCGGGAATACCAGTGTTGAGCACGTGTTCATGTGATCGTTTATTGGTTGAACGCTACCGCAGGACGCCTGCGCGGAGACATCAAAATATTTCATTAGCAAGGTCACGACATAATGCGATCCTACATGCACAATGTCCAAAATATAATTTATCAAATAATTGAAGGGTTGGATGCACGAACCAGGCAGCTCCATTTTTTCTAACTTTTCAGGAGCAAGAAAAAACTGTATAAAATAAGTATGAATGATGGTATAAATACTTATTTCTGTCAGTATGTTAATTATGACCTCCTTGATACATTTAGTCTGTATTGTAGCAGAATTTTCAATTTTCTTGTCTTTTATAGCAATAAATTAATTTTGGAGCCACCTGGTTCTTGCATAGAAAATGTTTAGTTCAGTGATTTCTGTAGTTTTACTTACCAAAAACTGTATTGTTGCAAAATAAAATACAGTATTTGAATATGTAAACACTTCATAATAAGTCACAGAAATTTTAAGAACCTTAAATATTAAGTGTATCCACCATTACACTATGACAGTTGATGTTATTCACTTCCAGATGAGGTGTTCACATTATTTTCTCTTGATTGGCTGGTTATGTTGTTGTAATGCCACTTGTCAGTGGGAGGTAGATAGCGTTTGGCCAGTGCCATTACATCCCGAAATTTTGCTTCCTTGATGTGCAGGGCTTCTGGATACAGTTTCTCACTCGCGTGAAGAAACTTTGGAGTACTGTTCATTTTCAAGAGAGGAAACTCTTGTAGAAAAAAACCTGATGCATTCATTGAACATTTAACAGTTTCACAAAATTCTTCACTATGAATAAACAACCGATATTTTGAAATGGAGAACTTCTCTTTACCTACACCACTGACATTCTTCTTGAAGGATTCTTCAAAAGTACCTTTATAGTCTAGAAAGTCTCTCTCAATTTGTTTGACAACAAATTTTGAGCTTGGCCCTCCTATGAGGTTCGGATAGTCATTAGGAACATACAGTCTTTCTCTCTTCCGTTTTTCTTTTTCTACCATTGCGAAGCTTCGGCACCAGTGTCGATGCACTGAACTAAAATCGATAGAAGAACCAGGTGGCTCCTGGAGCTGCCTTGTTCTTGCATTAAAATTGTGATGAATGCTATCTCCGTGTGGCTCCTTTTCCTTTGTATCGCCAATGGAAGTCATTGGAGTTGCATGGTTCTTGCATAGAAATGTGCGCCTATTTGTTTACATTCGATATATATGAAAATGTCCATTTTGACGAAAAGTGGAGCTGCCTGGTTCTTGCATCCAACCCTTCAATTTCAGTCAGAATAACATTCAAGAACCGATTCATCTTCGTTATATTGTGAGTACCGGTAGAAACGGAAGAGGCTGAGTTTGAATGGGCTCCCAGATTTAGACGGGGAATTGTGAAGTTAGTGACTGTAGATATTTGCAAGTTGCTTTACGTCGCACCCGGGCTACCAACTGCCTAATAGAAAGACTATTTCTAACAGTATGATCCTTGCAGAATATGAGCCATGCATGAACGTTGTTCGTAATAGTCTAATGTCTGTCTCCAGTGTTTGTCTGACTACGGACTGCTGGACCTCTAAAAATGTAGAAAGTTATTTAGCCGTGACAGCTCATTTTATAAATGATGACTTCACGTTGATATCAGTTCTACTTGGCGACGATGGGATAGGAAAGGGCTAGGAATGGGAAGGAAGCGGCCGTGGCCTTAATTAGGGTACAGCCCCAGCATTTGCCTGGTGTGAAAATGGGAAACCACCGAAAACAATCTTCAGGGTTGCCGACAGTAGGGTTCGAACCCAATATCTCCCGAATACTGGATACTGGCCGCACTTAAGCGATTGCAGCTATCGAGCACGGTAACTGTAGATTTAAAACGAATACAATAATGTTATTAGCCTTTCTTCCCACTAACTACTTTCACAGTTTTCGGAGACGCCAATGTGCCAGAATTTAGTCTAGCAGAAGTTCTGTTAGTTGCCAGTAAATCTGTCGACACGAGGCTGTCGTATTTGAGCACCTTCAAATACCACCGGACTGCCAGGATCGAACCTGCCAAGTTAGTGTCAGAAGGCCGGCGCCTCAATTGTCTAAGCCACTCAGCCCCGCAGACTTAAAACAGCCTTGATCACGAATATCATACGAAGTGAATTTATTGACATTGACGTTCACTGAGAAATATACCTTTATGTAGGCTAACCTGTGTTCGAACTTTTATTCATTATAAACCTCAGCGGAGTTCTTTCGAAACGTTACTACTTCACTGAATAACGATACGCTTCAGAAATTATAATACTGTGGCTGTTATCTGGACGTAACACTCGGTTGTGGTGGAACAGTGTTCCACAGAGCTTTGTCTGTTGCCTCGACAGAACATTCATTGCGATGGAACAATGTTCCACAGATAACATTCATTGCAATGGAACAGTGTTCCACGAACCTTGTGCGGTTATCTTCACAGAACATTCATTGCGATTGAACAGTGTTGCACAGACCTTGGGCTGTTACCTCAATAGAACTCTCGTTGTGATGGAACAATGTTCCATAGAATAAAGACGAAACGTATTAGGACGCGCGCTTCGGTTGTTACCTCGGCAGAAAACTCGTTGCGGTGGAACAGTGCTCCAAGTTCACGGGATTCAATCAAGAACCGTGCTAAGTTGTAATGAACTAAAATAACTTCAGTAATTATCAAGTAATGCATTATGACGGAATGACTAATGAAATAATGAAGGGTTGAGGAAGAACAGCTATCTGTTACAAATATAACAGGGTTAGTTGAGTAACATGTTATTTTGGTAACATGTTACCAGGCTAGAACACTGTTATCTCAACTGTTATGTTAAATACCGCCCATCTCTAGCTCATACAGTGGTACAACTCACAGGCAACGCTCAGACCCGCGGTGTTGCTCACATAGGTACGACGCAGGGGTACTGGAAACCCACAGGGGAACCAACTCTGCTGCTACTAATCACAAACCTATTTCGTTCCTAACATAGTGGTACTACTCGCAAGTAAAGGCGACCCATGGTGTTCCCCGCGTGATGGAACTAATCAAAAGTAATTTCATGGTTCTAAGACAATCATCCCTTGGTCGCCCCTTTTAGTCGCCTCTCATGACAGGCAGGGGATACCGCGGGTGTATTCTACATGTGCGTCCCCCACCCGCATGGGGTAGTGTGTTTGGTCCGCGAGAGGTATTTTATTTCCGTCAAGTCCGTCGGCAAGCCGGTTAGGACCCCCTATCCGCTACCTGCGACGGGCCATGTGGGAGTATCACCTCTCCCTCTGCTAAGCCAGCGTAGCAGGTTCGTGGAGCTTCGTTTTATACAATACTGAAAGCTTTAAGGCCCATAAAGGTATCAAATCCTAACAACTCACAATTAAAGGAGATCACACCAGTATCACTTTCAGAACTACAGCGGGGTAAGAATGAGGGGACCAGCCCTCACTATCAGGTACATATTCATACAACCTTGAGAAGGTAATGATCTAATCTAACTGTCGGGGACTTGCCCATCTTAACAATTTCCAATATCGGGGGGAAAATGAGGTACATGATTACCTGCGAAGAGCCTTTCCCAGAAGAGGAAAACATCTTACCCAAGAAAATACATTATTTGCCAACTCGATCGAACACATCACTTTGAAACTTTAAGTAGAGATAACATCGAAACCACAAGGCTCCTACCATTACACATTCATGATAATGTTTTTATAATTACCTCAGGCCCCTTTCCAACTGACAAGATCTTACGGGTATTAAGGTCCCTTTCTCTTACCTCCACGCTACCGTGCCGGGTACGAAGGGTCGCAAGGCGAGCCCAAAAAGGCAGCGCACTGCACCAGTGCGAACAGGAGAATGACCACGCGGCCAGACAAGCAGTGTTGCCAACTCCTAAGTCCAAATTCCCCGCTGATCACTTCTAAAATCCCTCTAAACGAGACAAAAACCCCCAAATCATAATTATTATTTCCGTCACCATCATATTGATTAAACACAATATTTTAAAAAGTCTACAGGAATACTACGGTACACAAAAGGATGATTGGAAACATAAAAGAAAATTATTAGAAACCATGCATGCTACTGTTGAAGAGAAAACTACTCACAAGTTTGTCTTTCTTGTGTTCCTGCTGAGTGATCCTCAAAATTTGCTCAGATCCTCTAGCACCTCCTCTTTTTCACTCATTTCAACGTTTTTGTTGTGATACATGAATTCACTGAACTTTTTCATCACTCGAGGGGATGGTTCAAAACGAGTACAACATATTTTTTCCTTATTAAATAATAACTAGATTCAAGTAGAGAATTTGTTAGTTCTAACGATAACCTGTTCCTTAATTTGTTTGTTATAATAGAAAAGACTGAAAATGCGCGCTCCACTGTGGCATTTGATACTGGTAACGTTAGCAGCCTAATTGTAAAGTTACCAATATTAGAGAAACGATCATTTCCAGCTGCATCTTTATCCTGAAGAACCTCATCCCACAAAGGCCTAGTACTTGATGTGTTGTGCCATTGTTTATCTTGGGAGATTGTTCCACTCTGAGACAATGTCATCTATATTCTCAGTCACTTTAGGACCACTGAAATTGGAGACTAGTTGAAGTATTTCATGTTTCTTCTGTGATGTTGCTGTGGAAGGATGTAGCACTGCCATCGTCTGTAAAGTTGCTATATTTTCTGGTAACTTTTTCTGTAGTTCCTTGCAGAAGTCAATTAAGAACTTCTTGCATCTTTCATGCCACGAACCTGCTACGGGAGAGGTGATACTCCCACGTGGCGCGTCCCAGGTGGCGGATAGGGGGGGTCCTAACCGGCTTGCCGGCAGCCTTTGAGGGAAATAAAATTCCTCTCGCGGACCAAACACACACACCCTGTGGGTGGGGGAGGCTGACGAATAATACACCCACGGTATCCCCTGCCTGTCGTGAGAGGCGACTAAAAGGGGCGACCAAGGGATGATGGAATTAGAACCATGAAACTACTTTTGATTCGTACCATCACGCGGGGAACACCATGGGTTGCCTGTACTTGCGAGTTGTACCACTCTGTTCGGTACGAAATGGGTTTGTGTTTAGTAGTAGTCATGAGCGTGGCCTGGGGGTTTCCAGTACCCGTGCGTCGTACCCATGTGAGCACCACCGCGGGTCTGGGCCTAGCCTGTGAGTTGTACCACTATATGAGCGACACCGTGGGTCTGCGTTGCCTTTGATTAGTACTCACTATGTGCGGAACACCACGGGGCCCGTGGGACCGGCATCCGTGCCTAGTACACCTAGGTGAGGAAACTCATTGGTTTGCGTTGGCTCCGAGTGGCGCCATTGTGTGAGAAACACCATAGGTCTGCGTTACCTGTACAAAGTACAATACTTGTGAATAGTACCGTCTTGTGTGGAACACCGTGAGTTTCGCTACTTTTGATTAGTACCCCAACATGCCAATACCATGGTTCTACTTTACACGCGACATGTACCATTCTGTGGGGCCTTAGACATGGATTTTGCACCCCTTTCGACAGCAAGCATCATCGTGCTTTATGAGTGGTCCCTTGGTCAGTAATCAATTATGTATGATCTTTGAGTCTGATCCACTGTATTTTGGTTGTTTGTTTCCTTTTTCTTTGTTTTTTTGTTGGGTTCATGTCCATCCATTTATTCTTCATGACGACATTATTATTTTTTGGTCAGTGGATGAATTTGACATTTTTGTTCTTTCATTCCGTACCATTAGGGGCCGATGACCTCGATGTTAGGCCCCTTTAAACAACAAGCATCATCATCATCAGCATCTTTCATGAACGTCGTTGCGTTCATCAGGTTTCAGAATTTGCACCAAACATTCAAAATCCTATCTTAAATACATACCTGAAGTATGCATCACGTACTTCTCAAAGTCAAGGTATGGGAGATCTACATCCTTCTGCTTTTCCACCTGAGTGGGAACAACGATTTTTTTCAGTACTGATTTAAAGAGTAGAAAGACATCCTTCACTGCTTTCTCTGCTTCAACTCGCTCACTTTGAAATATCATATTAATCCTGCATATAGCTTTTAACTCAGTTTTGAGGAACACCAGAAGTGCTTTATAGGCTACGTTGTTCAGCCATGAAACATTTGTCCTCAATTCTTGCTAAGGAAAATAGCAATTTCAGATCTTGCCGTTGTTCCGGAGTTGTTTCAATGGTAGCATATCTCGCGAGCCACAAAGCCCTTGAATCCTTTTGAGGTTGCGATTGTTATTCGTTGTTTTAAACAGTTGTGTGTAATGGCCTAGTCTCTTAGGACTCTAGAAAAACCACTTATGGGTCTCCCTGATTAGAAACTCCAACTGACAAGGAAAAGTTTTAGTAGCTTTCTTGGCACAAAGATGGAGAGAATGACACACGCACTTCATGACGATAAGGTCAGGGACAGTGCGTTTCAGAAGAGCTGTTACAGAATTATTGATCCCTACCATTACACTTGCACCATTCACCCCAATGCCTACTAAGTTTTCAAGTTTCATGCCATCACTTTCAAGGTATCCTTTCCACCTGAGTGGGAACAACGAATTTTTCAGTACTGATTTAAAGAGTAGAAAGACATCCTTCACTGCTTTCTCTGCTTCAACTCGCTCACTTTGAAATATCATATTAATCCTGCATATAGCTTTTAACTCTGTATCACAAGTAGTCAGTTACAAAATACAATAAAATGTAGAAACAATGTCTTTTCAACAACAGAAATGTACCATAACATAAAGCTAAGCAGCTTTTGAGTTGTAAGATCGTTACTTTTATCAATAATAATAGAGTAAGGGGAATATTTCAATTTCGAGAACCAAATTTTCTTGCAGAGAAGGGCCTATAACGTTCTTAATAAGCATGGTATGTTTTGTTCTATGGATCTTTATACTATGTAAAGTAGTAGAAGTAGAACACTCTGACAGAGAAATAAGTTTCCCCAGATGATCAACAATCTTAATGGAAGAACGTTGAGCAACATAACCAGCAGTTTTAAGTTCCAGCCACTTTCTACAGGTTTGATCTCTTGGCACGATTTTGCGACCCTCTCGATCTGAACGTTACCGCAATCCTTTTTATGAGCTTTGAGTCTAACGTGGAAATATCTGCAGAATGCTTTGGCCAGATGCGTCGGGTGTTAACCATTCTGAAAAGTGATGAAGAGATTTGTTACTCACTAATTATCAAAGATGAAAAAGAACATGTTTATAACCTAACAATAACAGCAAAACTGATCCACTGTGTCCGTGTACTGATGAGCGATTTACAAACATCTCAAGACAGCTGTTTATAATGACAATCTCTTAGGGCCTGGCTGAGTGGCTCAGACGGTTAAGGCGCTGGCCTTCTAACCCCAACTTGGCAGGTTCGATCCTGGCTCAGTCCGGTGGTATTTGAAGGTGCTCAAATACGACAGCCCCGTGTCAGGAGATTTACTGGCACGCAAAAGAACTCCTGCGGGACCAAATTTCGGCACCTCGGCGTCTCCGAAGACCTTACAAAGTAATTAGCGGGACGTAAAACAAATAACATTATTATTATTAATCTCTTAGGACTGTAGAAAAATCAGTTGTGGGTTGCCATTGACACCTCATGTCCAGCAATATCGTACCGTATTTTTAAATATACACTTTTCTGTTTGAGATGATGACAAAATAAATATCTCATCAGAGCATCTTGTAATGTGGTATTTAACACCTGTTAAGCATACTCAAATTGATTAAATTTCATATATAACTTATCTTCCAATACGGGAAATGTTTCCCACGTCTTTGTATACTTCTGTTCGTATTTCTTCTTCTATTTGGATGCCATTATATATTACACCGGTACACTTTCACAAAAAAGAATACATCACTCCGTAGAACTATTAACACATCAAGCAAATAACATTACAACTGTATGAACTGCACAGTCACAGTGAAATCTCCTTCAAGTTACGCTATCAGACTGTTACATTCACGTACTGCAGGGGTTTTCCTCCCATATCACATTTTTCGACAAAACAGACCAATGAACTATGTGCGAGACCCGAAGTCTCTGATTCCCCCCAACATGTACCAATAGGAATAAATGCTGCTGCGGTTATCGAGGAGAAGGAGATACAGAGAGAAAGTGAGAGATATGCATATCTGTAATGTTTGATGTACCGTATCGGTAGATTGTAGTTCTTATTAATTGGAAAAAACAGTAGATTTCATGTAAATACACCTATCCGCTGGTAGTCAGCAGAAATGTAAAGAATAAGGCGGCTGCTCGGTTCATAAAAGAGACAAGAAGAGGGAATCCCGAGGCACGTGAAGGGATCGTACGTTAAGAGCTGCTAGAAGAGAAAATAATGACGTTGCGTGATTAACTGCAGTGTCTGAGACAGGCTGGCCAACAGTGGAAAATTAAACCTCAAGATAAATTTGACACACTAGCGGACCCAAGCATACTACAGCAATGAAATAAACAAATAAATAAATAAATACAGAAATAAATAAAAAATAAAAAATGTCATTGCCACAGCCCCTCAAAATTCCTCAAAAAATAATTTTCCCCTTAAAATTCCCCCCGACTCTTTTATCCCCCAACTTGTCCTCTAGGACGATTAAATCCCCTGATAACCACCAAGTTGGCAACACTGCAGGCAAGGCCACAACCAGCAGCACACCGGTCACGTGAACCGGAACTCCTCGATGTTCTTTTAGACTAGTAATTGGCTGCAATGAACAGCAATGGAGCATCAAGGGAGGGGAAGGGAACCCCCGAAATATGATATTGTAAGAGGCGCGCATCTTAGTCAGTATTTTGACAGACAGCGAATCCGCGGTAAGTATACATGACAATGATTTTCAATCTTTGTTAGAATGAATTCTCGCTGCGCTAAGTCACGTGCATCGTCAAAGCATTCATTTGCCAAGGTTTACGGCTGTTTGTGTTGTGCTAACCACTGTAATTTGTTAATTAGAAGTGTTAAAAATATATCCCAATATTTATGTTAAATGCAGTTCCTTTTTAGTTAATTTCAATATACGGTAGTGTAAGACGCATTTATTATTATTATTTTAAAATGAACTTAAAGAAGCCAAGGACAACCCCACAGAGCACCCATTTTTCAGTAATGCACTTAATAAGTTAGCTAAATGTGGCTTATGTAGTAGAAAAAATTGTCCTACAGATCTTCCATCACAAGTGTGAAAAGACATTGAACTGAAGCATCCCACTGTGAATTTAAGAATTGAGAAATCGAGTCAGAAGGATCCTGATGTTACGATAAGTTACGAAATTTTCAATATCGGTATACTACTTCCTTCTACATCAAATTCTGAAGCAATAGCTGTCGCTAGCATTTCTTCTGCCTAAACTAAACCACCACCGCCACCAACACCACCAAATCAGTCTCAGAAATAAGTGAAGTTTACAGATTACGTACCCCGAAAAATTTGGATAAAATAAAAACAAAAGAAACTTGATGGTCTGTTATTGAATGTATTTGTCAGTCAGCAACATTTTTCATTTATTGAGGATAACGGATTTGTTGAATTCGTGGGGGAGTTGTATTCTTCTTACAAATTATCAAGTTGAAAAACAATTATCCAAAACTTGTCACCACCTGCATAGGATACTTCCTATAACACACTTAGAACTAGGCGCTAGAGTTGGCTACTGAGTATATGATTCGAAGCAGTGCATCGATTCAATCAAGTGTCCGAGTGAATCGATTCACAGGAACTTCAAGCTCACGGCACACGATTCAGTTGACTCGCAGCAGACAGTGCTGAGTAGCGCAAACACGGATCAGTAACACACAACACACACACCGTAACTACTCCAACCACTACTATTATTATTAATCTCCTTCACACCATATACTTTAAATTGGTGGAGCGCCAGTTGCTGCAATAAGCAACAAAATTCGGAGAGGATGCCTCTTATCTCAATTATTTTCAAGGCGTGAGGTGATAAACTCACACATCTGGCAATATACAGGAATATGAATCAGGACAATTGTGGATTACAGTTACATTTCCAAAACTGAGGATTGTACTTGGAAATAGAATCACTTGTTGTTATTAAAACAACTGAATTTATGAATATACTTTATTATACTTTATCACAAAAAATACCCTGTGAGATTTGTTGTTACATATACAGATAATTTTATCTAAATAAAGATGATGATGATGATACTAGTTTAAAGGGGCCTGACATCGAGGTCATCGGCCCCTAATGGTACGAAATTAAATTACAACAAAAATTCAAAAAATCCACTGACCAAAGTAAATAAAAATGTCATGAAAAATGAATGGATGGACATGAACCCCCCCCCAAAAAAACTAACAAGAAAACAGTGGATCCGACTCAAAAACGGTCATAAATAATAGTATTACTGACCAAGGGACCACTTACAAAGCACAGTACTGAATCGATTATGCTTGATGTCTAAAGGGGTCCAAAAACCAGGTCTAAGGCCCCTCAGTATGGTACATGCCGCGAGTAAAGTAGAACCATGTTATTTCTCAGGCTGCGGTACTAATCAAAGGTAGCGTAAACTCACGGTGTTCCAAACATTAAGGTACTACTCACAAGTATTGTACGTCGTAAAGTTAACGCAGAACTATGGTGTTTCTCACACAATGGCGCCACTCATAGGCAACGCAAACAGATGAGGTTCCTCACCTAGGTATACTAATCACGGGCGCCGGCATTCCCGCGGTGTTCCTCACATAGTGGGTACTAATCACTGGCAACGCAGACCCACGGTGTCACTCATATAGTGGTACAACTCACAGGCAACGCCCAGACCCGTGGTGTTGCTCACATGGGTACGACTCACGGGTACTGGGAAACCCACACTGAACCCCGCTTGAGTGCTACGAATCACAAAACTATGGATTACCTAACAGAGTGGTACTACTCGCAAGTAAAAGCGACCGACGGTGTTCCACGCGTGATGGTACTAATACAAAGTAGTTTCATATTCTAACATAATCAGCCCTTGGTCGCCCCTTTTAGTAGACTCTCACGACAGGGAAGGGATACCGTGGGTGTATTATTCGTCTGCCTCCCCCACCCACAGGGGGTGTGTGTTTGATCCGCGAGAGGTATTTTATTTCCCTCAAGTCCGCCGGCAAGCCGGTTAGGACCCTCCTCTCCGCCACCTGGGACGCGCCACGTGGGAGCATCACCTCTCCCCCTGCTTAGGCGTAGCAGGTTCGTGGTCCAAATAAAGAAAGCTATTGGTATGAACTTGACTGGAACTATGATATCGCCGCTGATTGCATTCCTCTTCATGTTATTTATGCATAACATGTCTCATGCTGTAGTTACCTGATGTTTGCGCACACCACTGTTGAACTTTGTGATTAGTAGCAACCGAGAGCGCGACGGCTTTTACCGTACCTGTGATTAGTTGCACTATATGAGCGACACCATGGGATGAGGGAACCCATGGTTCTGGCTTGGCTAGGATTAGTTCCCACGGGACAGTACGAGTCCCTGTGGTTGGTTCCCTTATGTGATGAACACCATAGGTTTGCGTTGCCTGTAGTTGGCGCCGCAGTGTGCAAAACAGCGTAGGTCTGTATTACATGTGAGAATTTCATTACCTGTGAGTAGTACCATAATGTGTGAATACCGCGAGTCTACGCTACTCTTGATTAGTACCGCAACATGGCAAATACCATGGTTCTACTTTCCTAGCGATAAGTACCATTGTGAGGGGCCGATGACTTGGATTTTGGACCCGTTTCGACTACAAGTATAATCGATTCAGTATTGCGCTATAGAGGCGGTCCCTTGGTCAGTAATACTATTGTTCCACGCCAGCTTCTGTGCATGTGAGGCACAGTGGGTCGATTCCACTAATCGTGTTAATCTCCATCCATCCATTCGATTCTTCGTCCTCACGTTTTGAATTCTGGTCAGTGGATGTTTTTGAGCTTTTAATTCGTCATTGCATTTCGTCTCATTTCGTACCATTAGGGGCCGATGACCTATATGTTAGGCCCCTTTAAAACCCAAGCATCATCATCATCATCAATTCTTGTACGCAAAAGCAGTAAGTGGATGGTCGCTTTTTCTAAGTGGAATCTGCCAGAAAGATGACCACAAATCAAAAGTGAAAAACCATATTCTACCTTCAAATCGTTGAATGAGTTCCTCTATCGTCTCCGCCCTTTGCTGATCGGATTCAATACTCATATTCATTAATCTGGTATCAATGCAAGGACGTACCGAGTTATCTTTCTTAGGTATAATTACAAGTGTGTTATAATCTAGCATAATGCCAATCTGCTCTTCAACAGCGCTTGCGTATTTCAACGGAATGGGATATTTCGGTCCTACAAACGTTGAGTTATCATGAACATTAAAAACTTTGTGTTCGTAAAGATATGTTCTACCAGGACGGTCACAAAAAACATCTCGATGTGATATCAAGAACTTACACGATTCGTCCTTCTGACTTTCCGCTAAATTACATTTCTCCATTGTCTCATACAATTCATCTCTAGAATCTCTCTGTATAGACACATGGCACACATCAATATTTTTCCTCATATTAGGAACTTCATTTGACCCTTCGGTAATAGAACACACTTTATTCGCACTAATTTCTGACACATAATCATACAGTAACCTGAATTCCCTGCTACTCTTTTCCCAAAAAAACTGAAATTACCTAGATCAAAATTTAATTTTGCTTTATGACACGTTAATCAGTCTGTACCTAAAATAGAGAATTGTTTCCAACAGCTGTTACGATGGACGTGTTCCTCACAGGATTTTCCGCTACCTCATGCTTCTCTCTCTCTCTCTCTCTCTCTCTCTCTCGATACTTCCTCATACAGCTTCGAATTTATGCACGATTTCTCACTAGAGTCCAACAAGATCTTAACCTTCCTGCCCCATATCATCAGTTCAATCGTAGGTGTTACAGTAACACTACTTAAATTATCCTCATCACATAATATTAGATCACTTAACAACTCTTGCCTTATGTCTACATTTAAATCACACTTATAAAATGTATATTCTACGATTAAGTAGTCATTCAAAACATTTGAATTATTGCTACTTAGGTCACAGTCATGTTCATTTACAACTATAGGCTGGTCGACATCAACTGACTTATCTACCTTTCTCGTGAACTCACCATATTCGGACTGTTTCAGATACCACGAACCTACTACGATGGCGTAGCAGGGGGAGAGGTGATACTCCCACGTGGCGCGTCCCAGGTGGCGGATAGGGGGGGGTCCTAAACGGCTTGCCGGTGGACTTGAGGGAAATAAAATACCTCTCGCGGACCAAACACACTACCCCCTGCGGGTGGGGGACGCACATGTAGACTACACCCGCGGTATCCCCTGCCCGTCGTAAGAGGCGACAAAAAGGGGCGACCTTGGCGCGGACATGGATTGCGGTTTGCTATAATGTGATGGACCTCCTGTGGATGGGAGAGGCTGAATACATCCATAGGTAATCCCTGCCTGTCGTAGAAGGCGACTTAAAGGGTCATGTGGCCATGGTCCCCACTTTATATTTTTTTTTCCCAGGGTCAGATGTAGACCATACAAAATTTTGATGTGCGTGCTGCTCAGCGATGGAGCTCCTATGTGTTCGACTACGCTCGAAAGCCCGTGCCAGCAACCGCCCAGGACGCGGCGGGCGGGAGTGTCATGTACCCGGGCAGTAGTATCCGCCTGACAACGCAGGTCCCCGCACAGCCGAATGCCAGAAGGACATATTATTATTAATTATTTTTATTTATTTTTCTTATTTTTAGTGCTCTGTACACGCATTGGGGTACATGCTATTGCGGGTGACTGGAGGAAGTGAGTCCTAGTGCTCATTGCCTCAGTCATCCCGTATTAGGCATCGTCCAGCATTGGACCCCGGGCAGTACCTGCTACGACCAGGTGGGTATTGCCTTGGCTGCTTGGTTCGGCTACAGAGATCCCTGATCGGAGTGGGTGGCATTCGGGGAGGAAGCTATCGGTCATGGCTTCAAAAAGAAGTCTTTAACTTTTGCTTCCCTGAGAGGTTCAACTCCCTGGGAACATGCGCAACGTGGAGGAATGGGATCCAGCATCCCTAGGTTTCTGGTCGCTACCAGAACCGATGGGCACGATTTGAAGCTGGTGAAGTCGATCCTGTTTAGTCGGCACATCGAAGGCGTCTATGGCGAACTGGAGGATCTTAAGAAAATGTGCAATGGTAGTTTGCTTCTAAAGACTCGTACAGCACTGCAAGCTGATCAGTTGCTTAAGTGCGAGCACTTTGGCGAAATCCCCGTCTAGGTGGAGGAGCATAAGTCCTTGAACCTGGTTCGCGGAGTCATCTTTCACCGCGACCTTATTTTGAACACTGACGACGAGTTGATGGAAGATATGAAGAACCGTGGCGTGACACAAGTCCGGCGCATTACGCGCAAGGTCAACGGTGAAGACGTTGTCACTGGTGCCTTCATTGTTTCTTTCAAGTTGTCAGTGTTACCAGAGAAAGTCAAGGTAACAACTTACCGTTGCGATGTGAGGCCGTACATCCCGCCTCCTATGCGATGCTATCAACGCCAGCGATTCGGACACATGGTATCTCGTTGTTCGAATCAGGCTGTATGTGGTACATGTGGACGAGTAGCTTACGGCGCGGAGGAGTGCGCAACTCCCTACAAGTGCACTAACTGCTCCGGTTTTCATTCTCCTCGGGATCGGAATTGTCCGACATACCTGAGTGAAAAGAAGATCCAGGAGATCAAGACCCTGGATGGTCTTTCCTACCAGGAAGCGCGCCGTAAGTTTAATTCTACGAATACACCTGCCCGTACACTCGACTATAGCTTGATAGCTCAGAGTCTTCCAGGTTCGTCATTTACAACCTCGACACCTGTCCAGACCGCAGCGCCCAAGGCGACTGTTGCTGCTCCCAGCAACGTCGCAAATAGTCAAAGCTCGAAGGAGGGGACCACCCCACCTTCGACCAAACAGAAGTCTGTGCAGGCTGGCAGTTCCCAGCCGACACAGCAAGGGGGGAAGACTAAGTCTCCCCCCCCCCCAGGAGGTCGACGAAAGTCGTGCCCCAGCCGGCGGAGGCGGCTTCGTTGACCAGGGCTGGGAAACCATCTCCCAGCCCGTCTAAACTAGAAAGGAAAAAGGGGAAGAAGAGCGCCCGTCGTGAGCGCTCTCGGACTTCCCCTGCGAAGGGGAAGTCATGCCCCCCCATCTGGGGGGTATGAGTGTGCGCCGGGAGGCACTTCTGCTCCCAAACCTGCGCGCTCTCCTCGTAGGGGATACGTTCGCCCCCGAAAAACGTCGAAGTTCTGGGCGGCACCCCTGCCATCTTTTGATAACGGGATGGATGTCGCACTGTCCTCTACATCTACGGATGTAGAAGTAGATAGTGTTTAGGCTTACGAGCATTTTGTCGCTCATAACCTAACACTCCTTTTATAGTCCACACTATGGCACTGTTACAGTGGAATTGTAACGGTTATGACAGGCATCTTGCAGAGTTACGTCAGCTCATTAGTGAGTACGCAGCGAGTATATTCTGTATTCAGGAGACCAAGTTCAGACCTGATCATCATACGGTCTTGAGAAATTTAAGATTATACTCAACAGAACGGTACTATGCTCACCGGGCTTCCGGTGGTGTTGCCATTTTTGTACGTTCTGACACCTACAGCGAAGAGGTTCCATTAAGAACCCCACTTGAGGCTGTCACTGTTCGCGTTCCATTGCCTGTCATAGCAACAGTGTGTAATGTTTATCTTCCACCAGGCCAACATCTGAACATAAATGATGTCGCTGATCTTATAGCTCAGCTTCCACCTCCCGTCCTTTTATTGGGCGATTTTAACGCCAATCACCCCATATGGGGCTCTGAGACGCCTTGCCCCCGAGGAAGAGAGCTGGAAGCACTACTAACTAACTTTAGTGTACGCTACGGCACATATTCTCGCATAGACGTAAGTCTATGCAGCCGAACGTTGGTTCCACTGTTTCGGTGGAATGCACACGATGACAGTGACCATTTTCCCATCATCCTTACCTTGACGAAACATAAATCTGTCCAGGCTCCCCCTCGATGGATTCTTAAACATGCTGATTAGCCAAAGTACACATCACTAGCTGTCTTTAACGATGATATCAGGCGAACTGTCGGCGAGGAAATAACTTACGTCACCCAGGTTATTCTTGCTGCTGCTGAGGAGTCCATTCCGTTTTTCTCGGGGACTCCTCGCCGAAAACTCGTTCCTTGGTGGAACGATGAAATAGCAGCAGCTATCAAAGAACGCCATCGATTTCATAAGCGTTACCGTAGACAGCCTACTGTGGCCAACTTGGAAACATTTAAGAAACTCCGCGCTAAGGCGCGAGTTCTTATTCGACAAAGTAAGAATGCTTCATGGGAGAGATATGTGTCGTCTATGACGTCACACACTCCATCATCTCAAGTGTGGACTAAACTTCGGCGTATTTCGGGTATTCATGGATCATCTTCGGTACCGGGAATTTCCATTGCAGGCAATATCGTCACTGAACCCCTCCTGATTGCTGACCATCTCGCTAGTCATTTCGTGTATGTATCGGGTTCCGGGAATTACCATCCTGATTTCCTCGCTGTGAAGCGGGAGGCGGAACGTCATCACCTTAGTTTTGCCTCTCAAGCTTCAGAGGACTACAACGTGCCCTTTACGGAGTGGGAACTCCGCAGCGCCCTAGCGCTTTGCAAGGACACGTCTCCTGGACCGGACAACATCCATAACCAGATGTTGAAACACCTTAGTGATGATAGTCTACTATATCTCCTTCGTGTGTTCAACCTAATCTGGACAGAGGATGTTCTTCCGTCTGAGTGGCGAGAGGGCATAGTCATTCCTGTCCTCAAGCCCGACAAAAATCCTAAGTATGCAGGAAGTTACAGACCGATTTGCCTTACAAACTGCCTGTGTAAGCTGTTTGAGGGGATGGTAAATCGCCGACTCGTGTGGTGTCTGGAGAAACAAGGACTCTTGTCCGAGTACCAATGTGGATTTCGAGCCGCTCGATCCACCACTGACCACTTGGTACGCCTGGAGAGTTCTATCCAGGATGCGTTTCTCCGCAAACGGCACTTGGTAGCTGTTTTCTTTGACTTACAGAAGGCCTACGACACCACATGGCGATATGGTATCCTTTCAGTCCTGCATCAATGGAGATTCCGAGGTAACTTGCCGGCGTTTATTGCGAATTTCTTGTCCCTCCGTCTATTCCGTTTCCGAGTAGGGAGGACATATTCGCAATACCATGTTCAAGAAAATGGAGTACCACAGGGATCGGTCCTTAAAGTCACTCTGTTCGCGATTGCCATCAACGGTATTGTTGCTGCTGCTGGTCCAGCAGTTATACCGTCGCTATATGTGGATGATTTTGCTCTGCACTATAGCTCGCGTAATATGGCAGTCGCAGAGCGACAATTACAGCAAGCTATTAGGAGGGTGGAGCAGTGGACCTTAGAACATTGTTTTCGGTTTTCTGCCGCAGAGACCTCTGTTGTCCACTTTTGTCGTAACGTACTCTTCACCCTCATCCGGAGCTTTATTTAGGAAATGTCGTTGTCCCTGTTGTTGACACTTACCGATTTCTTGGGCTCTATTTCGATTGTAAATTATCGTTGGAGCCACACGTGCGGCAGCTTAAAGTGCAATGCACCAAGAGGCTTGATCTCTTGAAGTTTCTTAGCAGCACTAATTGGGGAGCGGATCGCACTGTGCTCCTGCGATTCTATCGGGCACACATTTTATCTCGGTTAGACTACGGTAGTGCAGCATATGGCTCCGCAAGACCAAGCGTTCTTGCGAAGCTGAACAGTATCCACCACAGCGGGGTTAGGTTGGCGACGGGAACTTTTCGAACAAGCCCCATCGCTAGCCTGCTCGCTGAGTCTGGTGTGCCGCCTTTACACCTGAGGCGCCAGCAACTTCTACTTATGTACGCAGCAAATTTGCGACAGATACCACTTCATCCAAGCTATCCCTGCGTGTTCAACAATGGCAACCGTTTGTTGTACGCTGCTCGTCCTCGTGCGACGCGGCCAGTTGGGGTACGCTTGGATAGCTGTTATGAATTGTTTGACGTACCTTCGATTCCTTGCCTTGTCAGACAACCAAGTGGGGTACCTCCGTGGGTTGTACGACGACCTGAAATCATCCTGGATTTGCACACTGGCCCGAAAGGAGACACGGACCCTTCGATTTATCGGAGGCTCTACCTGTCCGTTGTAGGCCGCTATCCAGATTCAGTCGTCGTTTACACGGATGGTTCAAGGACAGATACGAAGGTGGGCTGTGCGTTCGTTGTCGGAAATGATCGGTTTCTATTTGCTCTCCCGGAAATCTGTAGTGTGTACACACCAGAGCTTTATGCTATCTGTGGGGCTCTGCGGTACGCACTGTACAATGAACGCCGGCACTTTCTCGTGTGTACTGACTCCTTGAGCTCGCTCCAGTCTATTGATACCTGTTTCCCTCGGCACCCTCTGGTGCAGCGGATCCAGGACCTGCTGGCCGTGTTTTCGGATGCCGGCACCAGAATCACGTTTGTGTGGCTCCCCAGCCACATGGGCATAGAGGGAAACGAGTTAGCAGATTAGGCTGCCAAGGAGGCAGTTACACTGCCCCCGTTGCCTTTCAAGGTTCCAGCCAGTGATATTCGCTCTCAGCTGAGACATCTGGTTATGTCTATTTGGGAGATGGAGTGGCAGGCCATTCCACTTCCCAATAAGCGGAGAGCGATCAAAGGAACAACGAAGGTATGGAGGACTTCCCCTCGGGCTTCGCGGAGGGAAGCCGTGGTATTATGTCGCCTTGGGATCGGCCACGGTATCTTGACGCACTCCCATCTACTGAAAGGAGAACCCCCTCCGGTGTGTACCTGCGGCGACCGTCTTACCGTGGTGCACATCCTCACGGAGTGTGTGGACCTGGTCGATCTACGCCGTAGTCTTAACCTTCCGAGTACTATCTCCCTTATCTTGCGTGATGACGAGCAGTCAGCAGACCTCGTCGTCCGCTTTATGAGGGATAGTGGACTGTTTTACCGTGTGTGATGCTGTTCTTTGTCCTAGTGTGTTTTGTGTCACTCGCGCTTTTATCCCTTTGACTTCATTTTAGTTTGTGTAGCGTATTTTAATGTGTTATTTTAACGTCTCACGTAAATTATGTACTACCAGGCAATGCCTTATTCCTTAGTTTTGCTGTATATTCTCTTATTTTATTAGAAAATAAGGCATTGCGTATTAGATCCACTGATTGTTTTAATCTCACCCTCATTTTTCTCCATCACCATTTTTTTAAAACTCTAGTCAGTGGATATGATTTTTTAAATTTTAACTTCATCTCTCATGTCGTTTATCTCGTTCCATTAGGGGCCGATGACCTTCGATGTTAGGCCCCTTTAAACAACAAGCATCATCATCATCATCATGTCTCAGATACCTGTTTATACAGCCCGTTGCGCGTTTAAATTGCTTGGTTCGATTACGACGTAGGTTACACACCTCAGTCTGCCTGCCCTGTTGCCTATTAACTCTAGTTTCATTATTGTTATTGTACCTGAGGTACACCTCTAAGCCGCACATTTATATCTTGCGCCTAATAGTACTCCTCTTCCGGAGAAACAGTGAATTTGAAACTACACCTACTTAAACCTACAGAAATCTAATGTAATGTTGTTATTTTGAAGTTTCATGTACTGTATGAAATTCTACGTGTTTTGTTTACCGTTTAGTAAGAAGTTTGGCCTTTTTGTAACAGATTCACTACAAAAACTATGATCCTGATCCCTGGTACGAAGTGGATGAACTTTGATTTAAAGAAGTTTCGTATTCATAATTTTTTTTAACTAATTGATGTTCATTTATTTTTGGGTTGGCAATATTTATCTTTTCTTTCCGCCAGTTTTGAATCCAGCCAATCCCGAATTTTTGTAATTAATTTCCAACCAATCCTGGATTTCTTCTTCGACTTTGAGTGTAAATTTTGAATCGTCCAATAAAATTGAGAGGGTGGGGCTGGTTTATTCGTGAAAGGTCTCGAACTCTCCCCGACGATTTATAAACTGCGGATTTTCACGTTTCTTGGCCATTCGATCGTCATCTAACTTAGTGTGTGTGTCAAGCAGGAGGCGGGCAGGCGCCTCTTTCACCAGGCAGTTGTTCTTCAGCAAGATAATGGCCGTTTAACATCTTTATTTCTTGCTAGCTCCGCAGTTTAACCCGAGGGATAGGTCTGAAACTTTAACTATGTAACCTACTTTTCTGTAAATGTACATGGTCCGCGAGAGGTATTTTATTTCCCTCAAGTCCGCCGGCAAGCCGGTTAGGACCCCCTATCCGCCACCTGGGACGCGCCACGTGGGGGTATCACCTCTCCCCCTGCTACACCAGCGTAGTAGGTGCGTGGCATCCCCGGTTTTAACTTCGCTTTAACCATATATTCTATGCCATATAAAGAATTTAGTGGTACCCTCAGCTCATTTTCAATGAAGAATTGACATCCATCATTTTTGCAGTGGGCTCTTCATTTATTTACAACAGATACATGGGAGTTTCATATGTTAGCAACTTTTACTGTCCTTCAATGTAGTCACCAGCGTTGTGTATAACCCGTCGCCAGCGATGTGGAAGTCGTATATCTTTAGCAGAGCCTGTTCTGTTGATGGTGCAAATGAAGCTGTCTACTGGCTGTCGAATCTCTGCAACAGTTTTGAAGTGAATGCTCAAAAATCGTTTGAAAATCACTGTCCAGTAATGCGGCAAGAACATGCACTTGTTCTTTACTGACTCGGGTAGGACGACCTGCCCGATGAATGTCCGTCACAGTTTACCGACCGTCGTTGAAGGCTTTTACCCAACGTGCCACTGTTCTTGTAAGGCAATGCAGATTCCCCGCAAGCCTCTTGAAGCCCTTGATGACACTGCCGTGCTGTACGACTGGCACATTCAATCTTGATCCAACTCCGTTGTTCCTGTTTGGAAAACATAGTGACAGCGTTACGTTAGACCGCTAGCTCACAAGTGACTGTGTTTCTCTCGCTTGTGCACACGCAGGTGATGTAGGAGTCCATTTGCTCTGAGGTAAGGTAGGTGTGTCACCAAAGCGTGCTATCAGCGACAATATTAGATTCCGTTGCATAGCGTCTCCACAGCAGTGTTGCCACTATTTAAGTTCCAACCCTCGTATTATAGTTATCCACCGTTAAAATGCCAGGAATACAGCAAATTAGTAGCTGGTGCGATGCAAATTTGTTCCTTTTTTTGACAGCTATGTTGCTGGTATGTCCTGTGATTTTTGGTCACATGACACCTGAAAAATAGGTAAAAATAATTATAATTTATTGTAGGCGCAAGGTATGTACCATTCACTCAACTTTTCATTTTGTGTTCACTCCCTAGTACTATTACTCATCCGAGGTTTGCTTTGCAGCATTCGTCTTGCGAGCTTTCAACCACAATATTTATAACTCATTTTAATTTTCTATAAAACTTACTTTTCATTACAGTAATGGGGATTTTTTATTTATTAGAGGTATGTTAATTCGTTACCTGCTTTTGGAAGACTTGACAAAATATAATTTTGCCAGTCCGGATCATTATCAATCGACTGACGAATCAACCAACTTTGAGATGACTTGCCTTAAGGCATCGCTACTTCTGAGATGCGCAAAACTTCTGAAACTGCCTTCAATAATTGACTTATAGGGAAAATTAATTTTAGTGTGTCGCACAATTATGTGTATAGAGCCAAACAGTGAACTGCGGAGTAGCCGGCGGCAGTCGTGGTGGTGGTGGTGGTGATTATTGTTTTAAGAGGAAGTAAACTGGGCAACCATTCTCTATATAACACTAATCAGAGAGAAAAAATGGAAGGCGTCCGACACTTCGAAAAATGAAGGTATCGGCCAAAGGAAGACAAGGGCCACGAAGGGTGTGAAAATGAAAGACTCCCTAGCTCTCGCAAACCTAATAGCGTCGGGGTCGGAAAAGAACAAGAGTTGACCAAGGGAGGTCGGATAGGATAGATAAAAGTGAGGAGCCTGGCACAAGTAAGTAGAAGCAATGCCATTACTCAGCTGATGGCCCCGTGGTCGCCAACCCACGCTCCGAAGTTCAGAGCCCCTGAGGCCCCTTTTAGTTGCCTCTTACGACAGGCAGGTGATACCGTGGGTGTTATTCTACTGCCCCCACCCACAGGGGGACGGCGGCAGTCGACACGTGCGCCTAGAGACAGCACTGATCATGTCTTCAACTCATTTCGCGCATGCGCTACAGCAGCATCTTGTCAGCTGTAAGAGTTACAGGAAGGGCAGGTAGTCGGAGAGGAGCGTCTTGTCACCTGTAAGACTCCTTTTATATTTACATGCCACATGCTTGAAGCCAGGCATGTGGCGTTCGCCCTTGGTAAGCACCCTGTTGTAGCTTCGCATCAGTCGAGTCGGTACAATAGCAGAGTTTACAACTAAAGTATTTGCAGCTGCATACCTCTGCGAGATAATGGCAAGAAAAAAGAAGAGGAAAAGGCATTTCAGTTTGTATCCACTAAACATTCAAAGATATATGATAGGAGCTTTCGAAACCATATACACTGATCTACGAGAGGACGAAACAATTTTTTAAATTATTTTAGGATGACCCCAAAATCATTTGATGAATTATTTGGAAAAATAGGTTGTCAGGTCCATATTACAAGAAAACACTTCATGCCCATTCGTGCAATGGAGCGGCTCTATGTAACTCTGAAGTATGTGTATTTTTCTTTCGGCATACAGAGTCTGCAGATATGAAGAACTTTATGTAAAATACCATGTAAACGACTAAATGTAAATTACTTCTAACATTACGTTTGTAACTTGAACTTTGAGTAAAGTTCATGGTCCTTTGTATATTGCAGACTAGTACTTCACATTTAAAACTATTCGGTACTTGCTGATTTCCAAGAACGTATAGATTCATCTAGGCAAATATATTATGGCCGGTGTTGATGTGCATGACTATAGTGAATTTCGAATTGACCTGGATCAGACAAAGATGTAGAAGGTTGGTTTGGGAGGACGTAACTCAATTGGGACTGACCCGAATCAGTTTGGTTTCGAGAGTGTGCATTATATGAATCTGCAGATTTACTCCCACGCCTTATTCCGAAGATCTCGGTTTTTGTCGTTTTCGTTACCGTAAACATGGGTTACTTTCGGCCAAATATACTGTCGGCAGCCCTGAAGATGGTTTTCCGTGGTTTCCCATTTTCACACCAGGCAAATGCCGGGGCTGTACCTTAATCAAGGCCACGACCGCATCCTTCCACTTCCTAGGCATTTCCCATCCCGTCGTCGCCATAAGACCTATCTGTGTCGGTGCGACGTAAAGCAAATAGCAAAAAAAATATACGATGTTTTTGACATTTTGCTTCTGTATTTACTATTCTTTACAGATAAAATGTGAACTAGAGAACATTCCTAAGCAGTTTAGTTCTAATATTTCTCCATATAGGTTGAACAATGAATTTTTGAAATAATGGGCTGAAGTTAACCTTATTTTGGGTTCCTTTGACCCATGCATCTTTCTGCACATCAAAACCTGCTTTTGCGTGTTAGGGATAAAGTAGGACTGAAGAACAGCATATTTAGGTAAAGCACAATCTAAAAACAGGCGAGAAAACAGCATTTATTGCACAGTACAATACTCAGACACATTTTGTAATATTTAATTTATTTTCCGGGTTGAACCGTGTTGTACTTGTACGCATATCACGTACAGTTTGCCGACGTTTCGAATACATTGCAGTATTCATTGTCAAGGCGACTGAAATACCCCTACTCGATCCGAGGTAATCAGTCTCCCAGGCAGAATTACACTACTAGAGTGGCCTTGATCTTGGCCTTTTATATCCTAGCCTATCTGGCTGACGTAAGCCCTGGCTGTCTCGCGAGGCTTCTGGAAAGTTTATGTCACAGCCAGGTAGTGGGGGCTTGCCCGCGCTGTTATGTAATGGGGTTGCGGCCCGTGTGTTTATGTTGTGGTCTGTATGTCTTAAACTATGAATGATGGGCATCCAAGAATTACTGATTTTGTATCCTTCTTCTAAATTTATGTTATTCGGATGTTTCTTGATTTCGATAGCCTCGCGGATTTTTCTTTCCAGATTCCAAGGGATAGCTGCTAGGATCTTGGTCTTGTCAAATGATATTCCGTGCCTAGTTTCGTAGGAATGCTTGGCTACTGCTGAAATATCTGTGTTTTGGTTCTTGGTGTGACGGATATGTTCTTTTAGTCGGGTGGAGATCAGACGTTTTGTCTCACATACATAACAAGCTCCGCAGCTACATTCAATGTGATACACTCCAGGGGCCTGTAATTCTATTGTGTCTTTTACTGGTGGTAGATAACGGGCTAGCTTACGGTGAGGTTTATAGATAGTTTTTATGTTGTATTTGTCCAGTATCTTGCCGATCCTGTCTGTAGTGTTTTTAATGTATGGCAGTATCGCTGTTTTCTGGCGGGTCAGTTATTCTTTCCCGTTGTTTTCTCCTGCGGCGGTCTTTTCTTTCTTCTCTTCTGATTTTTTAAGGACTCGTGGGATGTTATTGAGCGAGTAGCCATTTTTCCTAAGGGTTTCCGTGAGGTGTTCTTTTTCTTCCTCGAGTTGCTCTGCGTCAGATATCGCTATGGCCCTGTTTACTAGTGATATTAGGACAGCCTGCTTTTGTGATGGGTGATGATGAGACGAGGCGTGTAGGTACCTGTCTGTGTGAGTGGGTTTCCTGTATACTCAGCGTCCCATTGGGGTTACGTATTACTAGCACATCCAGGAACGGTAGTTTTCCGTCTACTTCTACATTTTGTAATATTTTGCAAGAAATGTCCATTGTTTAAATTTTTCTTCAAGCACGTAGTTTTTTGGTCCAAGAAACACTTTAATGTAGATAAGCTTACGGAATGAGTTTAGTCACTGAAAAACAGCCTCGTCCGACTCGTTTTGGGAGAGTAAATCATCTTCTTGACATTCCATTTGTAAGATAATGTGTCCTTCCTTCACTTCTTCACCCTCTCCATACACTCAACTTCTGCTCCTTCATTGTTCATAGACACAATAATTCCAGGATATTGCTGTTGTTGCCATGCTACGATAACACAGTCCCCTGTCTGAAACAAGGGCATTAGGTTTCTAGGACGTTCTCCTGACGACGACCATGGAAGAGATTCTTCCGGCGCATCTATTGGAGTCAGAGAGGTGGTGGTCCCACCCATTTCTTCTTCATCAAAGCTGATTTCTGGTAGTCTGTTTCCTGAAGAAGCAATGCTGAAATCCGGTTCATCTTCATCTAAAGAGGAACTGGATATAACAGGTCGTTTTATCTTCTTTTTGATGGTTGTGCCCATGGCAGATTCAGCCTCCTGTATGTCACTGCCACGAACCTGCTACGCAGGCGTAGCAGGGGGAGAGGTGATACTCCCACGTGGCGCGTCCCAGGTGGCGGATAGGGGGGTCCTAACCGGCTTGCCGGCGGACTTGAGGGAAATAAAATACCTCTCGCGGACCAAACACACACCCCCCGTGGGTGGGGGAGGCAGACGAATAATACACCCACGGTATCCCCTGCCTGTCGTGAGAGCCGACTAAAAGGGGCGACCAAGGGATGGTTGTATTCGAACCATGCAACTACATGTGATTAGTACCACCACGCGGAGAACACCAAGGGTCGCTTTTACTTGTGCGTAGTACCACTATATTAGGTACGAAATAGGTTTGTGATTAGTAGCACACAGGAGCACCGCACGGTCGGCTTTTGCAGTACCTGTGATTAGTACCACCATATGAGCGGGACCATGGGATGATAGCTACCATGGACCTGCCTTACCTGTGATTAGTACCCACTATATGAGGAACACCACGGGATAGGGAGAGGTCCCTGTGGTTAGTACTCTTATGTGATGAACATCATAGGTTTGCGTTGCCTGTAAATGGCACCGCAGAGTGAGAAAAACATAGGTCTGTCTTAATGTCGAATTTCATAAGCTTTGAGTAGTACAATAATGTGTGGAATACCGCAAGTCTCTGCTACCATTGATTAGTACCGCAACAGGACAGACAGGACAGATACCATGGTTCTACATTACTAGCGGTAAGTATCATTCTGAGGGGCCTTTGACTTGTATTTTGGACCCATTTAGACACCAAGCATCCTCGATTTGCCTTGGAAGTGGTCCCTTGGTCAGTAATACTATTAACTATGATAGTTTTTTGAGTCGGATCCACTGATTGTTTTAAATTCATGTTCATTCATTCATTCATTCATTCATTCATTCATTCATTCATTCTTCATGGCATTTTTTATTTTGGTCAGTGGATAATTTTGAACTTTTACTTTGTCGCTTCATTTCGTACCCCACGAACCTACTACGATGGCGTAGCAGGGGGAGAGGTGATACTCCCACGTGGCGCGTCCCAGGTGGCGGATAGGGGGGTCCTAACCGGCTTGCCGGCGGACTTGAGGGAAATAAAATACCTCTCGCGGACCAAACACACTACCCCCTGCGGGTGGGGGACGCACATGTAGAATACACCCGCGGTATCCCCTGCCTGTCGTAAGAGGCGACAAAAAGGGGCGACCTTGGCGCGGACATGGATTGTGGTTTGGTATAATGTGTTGGACCTCCTGTGGATGGGAGAGGCTGAATACATCCATAGGTAATCCCTGTCTGTCGTAGAAGGCGACTAAAAGGGTTATGTGGCCGTGGTCCCCTCTTTATTTTTTTTTATTCTTCCGAGGGTCAGATGTAGACCACTCAAAATTTTGATGTGCGTGCTGCCCGGCGATGGAGCTCCTATGTGTGCGACTACGCTCAAAAGCCCGTGCCAGCAACCACCCAGGACGCGGCGGGTGGGAGTGTCATGTACCCGGGCAGTGGTATCCGCCTGACAACGCAGGTCCCCGCACAGCCGAATGCCAGAAGGACATATTATTATTAATTATTTTTATTTACTTTTTCTATATTTAGTGCTCTGTATACGCTATGGGGTACATGCTATTGCGGGTGACTGGAGGAAGGGAGTCCTAGTGCTCATTGCCTCAGTCATCACGTATTAGGCATCGTTCAACATCGGACCCCGGGCAATACCTGCTATGACCAGGTGGGTATTGCCTTGGCTGCTTGGTTCGGCTACAGAGACCCCTGATCGGAGTGGGTGGCATTCGGGGAGGATACTTTCGGGATGGCGTCGAAACAACTTCCGCCAGCAACCTCGGGTAGTTCGCTACCCAAGTCTTTAACTTTTGATTCCCTAAGGGGGGCAACCCCTTGGGAACAAGCGCAGCGACTTAGTCTGGGTTCCAGCTTCCCTAGGTTCCTGGTTGCTACCAGGACCGATGGGCAAGACTTCAAGCTGGTGAAATCTATTCTCTTTAGTCGCCACATTGAAGGTGTCTACGGTGAACTGGAGGACCTGAAGAAAATGCGCAATGGTGGTTTGCTTTTAAAGACGAGCACTGCGCTCCAAGCAGATCGGTTGCTTAAGTGCGACCACTTTGGCGACATCCCCGTCAAAGTGGAAGAGCACAAAACCTTGAATCTGGTTCGTGGAGTGATTTTCCACCGCGATCTCGTCCTGAACACTGACGATGAATTGATGGAAGACATGAAGCACCGCGGCGTGACCCACGTCCGGCGTATCACACGCAAAGTCAACGGTGAAGACGTTGCCACGGGTGCGTTTATAGTCTCCTTCAAATTGTCAGTGTTGCCAGAAAAAGTCAAGGTGACAACCTATCGTTGCGATGTGAGGCCGTACATCCCGCCTCCTATGCGGTGCTATCAATGCCAGAGATTCGGACACATGGTATCTCGTTGTTCGAATCAGTCAGTGTGTGGTACATGTGGGAAAGTAGCTCACGGCGCGGAGGAATGCACGCCTCCGTACAAGTGCACTAACTGCTCTGGTCTTCATTCTCCTCGGGATCGGAACTGTCCGACCTATCTGAGTGAGAAGAAGATCCAGGAGATCAAGACCCTGGATGGTCTTTCCTACCAGGAAGCGCGCCGTAAGTTTAATTCCCTGAATGCACCGGCCAAGACACTTGACTTCAGCTTGATAGCTCAGTCCCTGCCAGGTTCCTCATTTTCACCTGCAACACCTCTCCAGAAGATCGCTGCGCCCAAGGCGGCGGTTGCTCCTGCCAGCAACGCCGCAAAGAGAACAAGCTCGAAGGCTGGTCCATCCCGGCCTTCGACCACCAATCTGCCTGTGCCGGCTAAGAAACCTACGCCGGCACAGAAGGGGAAGAAGACAACGTCTCCTTCCCCTACAAGGTCGGCGAAAGCCGCGCCTAAGCCGGCGGAGGCGGCATCGTCGACCAGGGCTGGGAACTCCCCTCCCAGCCCGTCTAAACAAGAATCGACGGCGGGGAAGAAGAACGCCCTTAATAGGCGCTCTTCCAAATCTCCCACAAATGGGGTGTCACGCCCTCCACCTGGAGGGCCTGATTCTGCGTCAGCAGCTCTTCCTTCGGGGAAACCTGCGCGCTCCCCTCGTGGGCAGAAACCCCGCACCCGAACTACGTCAAAGAAGTTGAAGGCCTGCATCACCTCGTCTGATGACGAGGAGCTGCACATGGAGCACGAATCTCCATCTTCGGATGGGGATGTTAGTGTAGGTTAGGTTAGGTAGCATTCCGTTGCTCCTATCCTAATCTTCAGAAGTCCACACTTACAATATGGCACTGTTACAATGGAATTGTAACGGTTATGATAGGCATCTTGCTGAGTTGCGCCAGCTCATTAGCGAGTATTCGGCGAGTATAGTCTGTATTCAGGAAACAAACTTCCGACCAGATCATCATACGGTATTGCGAAATTTTCGACTATACTCGACAGAACGACATTATGCTCACCGGGCGTCCGGTGGCGTTGGCATTTTTGTCCGTTCTGATACCTACAGCGAGGAGGTTCCACTAAGAACCCCGCTGGAGGCTGTAGCTGTTCGCGTTCCGCTGCCTGTCATAACAACAGTGTGTAATGTCTATTTTCCGCCAGGGCTACCTCTTAACATTAATGATGTCACTGATCTTCTAGATCAGCTTCCACCTCCCTTCCTCTTGTTGGGCGATTTTAACGCCCATCACCCCATATGGGGCTCTGAGACGCCTTGCCCCCGGGGAAGAGAGCTGGAAACATTGGTAACAGACCTGGATTTATGTATTTTGAACACAGGGGAACCAACACACTTCAGTGTACGTTACGGCACATATTCTCGCATAGACGTAAGTCTATGCAGCCGAACGTTGGTTCCGCTGTTTCGGTGGAACACACACGACGATCTTTGTGACAGTGACCATTTTCCCATCATTCTTACTTTGATGAACCAAAAATCCGTCGAGGCTCCCCCTCGATGGATTCTTAAACACGCTGATTGGCCAAAGTACACATCACAAGCTGTCTTTAACGATGATATCAGGCGGACCGTCGGCGAGGAAATAACTTATGTCACCAAAGTTATTCTTGCTGCTGCTGAGGAGTCCATTCCGTTCTTCTCGGGGACTCCTCGCCGAAAACTCGTTCCTTGGTGGAACGAGGAAATAGCAGCAGCTATCAAAGAACGCCGTCGTGCTCATAAACGTTACCGTAGACAGCCTACTGCGGCCAACTTGGTAACATTTAAGAAATTCCGCGCTAAGGCGCGGGTTCTTATTCGCCAAAGTAAGAAGGCTTCATGGGAGAGATATGTGTCGTCTATGACGTCACACACTCCATCATCTCAAGTGTGGACTAAACTTCGGCGTATTTCGGGTATTCATGGATCATCTTCGGTACCGGGAATTTCCATTGCAGGCAATATCGTCACTGAACCACTCTCGATTGCTAACCATCTTGCTCGCCATTTCGCGGACGTGTCTGGCTCCGGGAATTACCATCGTGACTTCCTACCTCTGAAGCGGGAGGCAGAACGTCGTCATCTCAGTTTTGCCACTCAGGCTTCAGAGGACTATAACGTGCCCTTTACGGAGTGGGAACTCCGTAGCGCATTAGCGCTTTGCAAGGACACGTCTCCTGGACCAGACAATATCCATAACCAGATGTTGAAACACCTTAGTGAGGACAGTCTTCTCTATCTCCTTCGTGTGTTCAACCGAATCTGGATGGAGGGTGACTATCCGTCTCAGTGGCGAGAGGGCATCGTCATTCCTGTCCTCAAGCCTGACAAAGATCCTAAATATGCAGGGAGTTATAGACCTATTTGTCTTACCAGCTGCCTGTGTAAGCTGTTTGAGAGGATGGTAAATCGCCGCCTTGTGTGGTGTCTGGAGAAACAAGGACTCTTGTCCGAGTACCAGTGTGGTTTCCGAGCCGCTCGATCCACCACTGACCACTTGGTACGCCTGGAGAGTTCTATCCAGGATGCGTTTCTCCGCAAACAGCATTTGGTAGCTGTTTTCTTTGACTTAGAAAAGGCCTACGACACCACATGGCGATATGATATCCTTTCAGTCCTGCATCAATGGAAATTCCGAGGTAACTTGCCAGTTTTCATTGCGAATTTTTTGTCCCTCCGTCTATTCCGTGTCCGAGTAGGGAGGACATATTCGCAATACCACGTTCAGGAAAATGGAGTCCCACAGGGATCGGTTCTTAGTGTCACTCTGTTCGCGATTGCCATAAACGGTATTGTTGCTGCTGCTGGTCCCGCAGTAATACCGTCGCTATATGTGGACGATTTTGCTCTTCACTATAGCTCGCACAGTCTGGCAGTCGCAGAGCGACAATTACAGCAAGCTATCCGGAAGGTGGAGCAGTGGACCTTTGAACATGGTTTTCGGTTTTCTACTGCAAAGACCTCCGTTGTCCACTTTTGCCGTCAACGTACTCTACATCCAGATCCTCAACTTTATCTAGGAAATGTCGCTCTTCCCGTGGTTGACACTTACCGATTTCTTGGGCTCCTTTTCGACAGTAAATTATCGTGGGAGCCACACGTGCGGGAGCTAAGAGTGCAATGCACCAAGAGGCTAAATCTCTTGAAATTTCTTAGCAGCACTAATTGGGGAGCTGACCGTGCGGTGCTCCTACGATTCTACAGGGCACACGTTTTATCTAGGTTAGACTACGGCAGTGCAGCATATGGCTCCGCAAGACCAAGCGTTCTTGCGAAGCTGAACAGCATCCACCACGCCGGGGTTAGGTTGGCGACGGGAGCTTTTCGTACAAGCCCCATCGCTAGCCTGCTCGCTGAGTCTGGTGTGCCGCCTTTACACCTGAGGCGCCAGCAAATGCTTCTTTCGTATGCTGCTCATTTGCGACAAATGCCACTTCATCCCAGCTATCCTTGCGTATTCAACAATGGCAACCATTTTCTGTACGCTGCCCGTCCTCGAGCTACGCGGCCGGTTGGAATACGCTTGGAGAGCAGTTACAGGTTGTTTAACGTACCTTCGGTTCCATGCCTTGTCAAACAACCGAGTGGGGCACCTCCGTGGGTAGTTCGACGTCCTGAAATAATCCTGGACCTACACACTGGCCCGAAGGAAAACACGGACCCTTCGATTTATCGGAGGCTCTTCATGTCCGTTGTTGGCCGCTATCCAGGTTCAGTCGTCGTCTACACGGATGGTTCAAGGACAGATACGAAGGTGGGCTGTGCGTTCATTGTCGACAATGATCGGTTTCTTTTTGCTCTCCCGGAAACCTGTAGTGTGTACACGGCAGAGCTCTATGCTATCTGCAGAGCTCTGCGGTACGCACTATACAATGAGCGCCGACGCTTTCTTGTGTGTACTGACTCCTTGAGTTCGCTTCAGTCTATTGATACCTGTTTCCCTCAACACCCTCTGGTGCAGCGGATCCAGGACCTGCTGGTCGGGTGTTGGGATGCCGGCACCAGAATCACGTTTCTGTGGCTCCCCAGCCACATGGGCATAGAGGGAAACGAGTTAGCAGATCAGGCTGCCAAGGAGGCAGTTACACTGCCCCCGTTGCCTTTCAAGGTTCCAGCAAGTGATATTCGCTCCCAGCTGCGACATCATGTTATGTCCCATTGGGAGATGGAGTGGCAGGCCATTCCACCTCCCAATAAGTTGAGAGCGATAAAAGGAACGACGAAGGTATGGAAGACTTCCCTTCGGGCTTCGCGGCGGGAAGCCGTGGTATTATGTCGTCTTCGGGTCGGCCATGGTATCGTGACTCACTCGCATCTTTTGAAAGGAGAACCTCCTCCGGTGTGTACCTGCGGTGACCATCTTACCGTGGTACACATGCTTACGGAGTGTACGGACCTGGTTGATCTTCGCCGTAGTCTTAACCTCCCGGATACCATCCCCCTTATCCTGCGTGATGACGTGCAGTCAGCAGACCTCGTCATCCGCTTTATGAGGGATAGTGGTCTGTTTTATCGTATGTAATGATGTCCTTTGTGCTTGTATCTTTGTGTCAATTACGCTCTCATCCTATTGACTTCATTTTAGTTTGTGTTGCGTATTTTAATGTGTTCTTTTCACGTCTAATGTAAAGTATGTATATATATCTGTACTAGCAGGCAATGCCTTATTCCATTATCTCCTGTAATTTTTCTTATTTTATTCCCAAATAAGGCATTGCGAATTAGATCCACTGATTGTTTTAATTTCATACTCATTTTTCATCGCAATTTTAAAAACTCTAATCAGTGGCTCCGTTTTAAATTTTAACTATCATGTGCCATTTCGTCCATCTCGTTCCATTAGGGGCCGATGACCTTCGATGTTAGGCCCCTTTAAACAACAAGCATCATCATCATCATCATCATTTCGTACCATTAGGGGCCGATGACCTCGATGTTAGGCCCCTTAAAACAACAAGCATCATCATCATCATCATCATCATCATCATCATGTATGTCACTGGGGCAGATGCTTCTTCCAGGTGGAGCTTCTGGCGATTCCAAAATGCGCCGAAGCCTTTCATTGGGGCATACTACCTGACTTTGATGATGATGATGCTTGTTGTTTAAAGGGGCCTAACATCGAGGTCATTGGCCCCTAATGGTACGAAATGAAATTACAACAAAAAGTTCAAAATCATCCACTGACCAAAAAATAAATTTAAAAATGTCATGAAGAATGAATGTAAATGAAACCAAAAAAACAAAAACAAACAGACAAAAAACCAGTGGATCCAACTCAAAAAAAGAAAGATCATATATAGTAGTATTGCTGATCAAGGAACCACATATATATCACAATCTTGAATCTAGTATTCCTGATGTCTAAAGGGGTTCAAAATCCAGGTCTAAGACCGCTCAAAATGGTACTTATCGCTAGTAAAGTAGAACCATGGTATATGTCATGTTGGGGTACTGATCAAAAGTAGCGAAAACTCACGGTGTTCCACACAAGATGGTACTACTCACAAGTATTGTACTTCGTACAGGTAACGCAGACCTATGGTGTTTCTCACACAATGGCGCCACTCATAGCCAACGCAAACCGATGAGTTTCCTCACCTAGGTGTACTAGTCACGGGTGCCGGTCCCACGGGCCCCGTGGTGTTATTCACATAGTGGGTACCAATCACAGGCAACGCCCAGACCCTCGGTGTTGCTCACATTGGTACGACGCACGGGTACTGGAAAACCCCCCACCCGGCCATTGGTGCTACTAATCACAAACCTATTTCGTACTAACATAGTGGTACTACTCGCAAGTATAGGCAACCCATGGTGTTCCCCGCGTGATGGTACGAATCAAAAGTAGTTACATGGTTATAATACAACCATTCCTTGGTCGCCCCTTTTATTCGCCTATCACGACAGGCAGGGGATACCGTGGGTGTATTATTCGTCTCCCCCACCCACATGGAGAGAATCAGAAAGAAGGTAGTTAATTAGAGTATTACTGACCAAGGGACCATTTATAAAGCACAATGATGCTTGATGTCTGAAGGGGTGCTAAATTCACGTCTAAGGCCCCACAGAATGGTACATGTCGCGAGTAAAGTAGAACCATGGTATTTGTCATTTTGGGGTAGTGATCAAAAGTAGCGAAGACTCACGGTGGTCCACACAAGATGGTGCTAGTCACAAGTATTGCACTTCGTACAGGGAACGCAGACCTATGGTGTTTCTCACACAATGGCGCCACTCATAGCCAACGCAAACCGATAAGGTTCCTCACCTAGGTGTACTAGTCACGGGCGCCGGTATTCCCGTGGTGTTCCTCAAATAGTGGGTACTAATCACAGGCAACGCTGAACCACGGTGCCGCTCATATAGCGGTACAACTCACAGGCTACGCCCAGACCCGCGGTGTTACTCACATGGGTACGACGCACGGGTACTGGAAAACCCCCGACCAGGCCATTGATGCTACTAATCACAAACCTATTTCGTACTAACATAGTGGTACTACTCGCAAGTATAGGCAACCCATGGTGTTCCCCACGTGATGGTACGAATCAAAAGTAGTTACATGGTTGTAATTCAACCATCCCTTGGTCGCCCCTTGTAGTCGCCTCTTACGACAGGCAGGGGATACCGCGGGTTCATTCTACATGTGCGTCCCCCACCCGCAGGGGGTTTTACTGCAATAAATCACAAACCTATTTCGTATCAATTTAGTGATACTACTCGCAAGTACATGCAACCCATGATGTTCCCCGCATGATGGTACGAATCAAGAGTAGTTTCATGGTTCTAATTCAATCATCCCTTGGTCGCCTCTTACGACAGGCAGGGGATACCGCGGGTGTATTCTACATGTGCGTCCCCCACCCGCAGGGGGTAAATTTATTTTTACAAGTTGCTTTACGCTGCACCGACACAGATAGGTCTTACAGCGATGATGGGACGGGAAAGGATTAGGAATGGGAAGGAAGCGGCTGTGGCCTTAATTAAGGTATAGCCCCTGTATTTGCCTGGTATGAAAATGGGAATCCACGGAAAACCATCTTCAGGGCTGCCGACAGTGGGGTTCGAACCCAATATCTCCTGAATACTGGCCGCACTTAAGCGACTGCAGGTATCAAGCTTGGTGTTTAGATTACTCTCTGAGACTTCCCAAAAAAGAGAGAATGTTTATTCAAGTTTCTGTATGATGAGCTGAAGAATCTTGGCTACTACCCGGTATATCATTTGTAGGTTTGCAAGACTGATGTATTATGGAGGCTGAATACAGCGTGGATTAATGAGGAGATATTTCAGTTATGCAACCTTCTTTAATGCTAAGTAGTATTTGTTACTACTTTGTGTAAGACTTGCCAAAAAAGAAGCCCTTTTTTCTTCTGAAAAGTGTACAGGAACACTACATCACTAGTTGCAAACATATTGTGAGGGAGGGGGGAGAATCTATCTCTGCATATTTTCTAATACCTACCTATTTTTTACAGCCTAAGGAGAAAAATTCATATCACTGCTGTGTAGATATGGTGAAGGTTGCAAAGGTTCTTCCCATTAATATTTCGACTTATATTCTTCACAATAATAATATTTCCATTCCCATTTATTTAGGAACAACGTCCTGTATTTGCAGGCTGCCACTAAGGACAAGGTAAAACATATCAAATTTCTGTACAGATCTATTAATTGAAGAAAACTCTAAATTACAAAGGAACAGTATAATTAGTGTGGCATTCCAGAGCGGTAGCTGTAGAGGTGGTGTCTCAGGATTTTGATGGAGCCTCTGAGGACGAAGGTCGCAATTTCAGGGATGAGCTTCATTGGAAGTTGGAAGCGCTTCCTTGTGGCGACGAAATGACGAGGTATGGTACCGCGAACTCGACCATTATTTCTATTTCCTGAAGGTGGTATTTAGATTTGTAGTAAGGGATAGTGGATTTGTATTTGTTAATCTTTTCAAGATTAACCTCCTCTGGCTGACCGCTATGGTGCTCGAATCTGACAGTTGGATCTAATATGAATCCTTGAGAGCTGCTGTCTTTAAAGGCTATGATGGCAATTCCCTGCAAACCACTGTTTATGGCCAGTCCGTGTATCTGCTCATGTACATTGAATCCCTTCTTTCTTAGTTCTTCGGCAATGAGGGATCTGATCTGGTGGTGCGACGTGTTTCTTAGGAGCTTCCCGCGTGTGAAGAATCCCAGGACATAACCAAGAGTTTCTTTCTCTCCGTGGCAATGCCGACAGAGGTTGTTGTCCAGGGATCTGCCTGGCACTGAGCGCACCGCAGAAACATTAGCAGTCATCTTTATAGCCTCTCTCCACTCGTTACAAGACAGTCCGGTATGATCTCGCACCCAAGAGTTTGCTGGTGTGTACTCTTTGTACAGTTGTACTCAGAGTTCTTTTTGCGGCAGTGAACACCAGGAGGTGAATTCACGTTCTCGTGGCTCTTGCCGGTTCTTCTTAGTATCGTACAAGCCGTTCTTGGCGCTTATTTTCTGGATATCAACGTTGGTTAGTTTTAGGCGTTATACGCATTCCCGACTCTCCGCATGAGAATCCCTTGAAGCGACGCCGAGTGGGTGTTTAGTCTTAAGCAAGATGTTACAGGCGTTAATACATTGAAGGTAAACTTCCCACGAGGTTTTAAAGAGAGCGAGTCCTTTGTATTTCTTTTCGGTGTATAGCATGCCATCTGGTAACTGCAATATCTCCTTTGTTGCACTTTTAATCATTTTATCGCTATCAGATAAGAATTTCTGTGCGATTTTCTTGAAACTTCATGTCAGGAAAGGGTACATCAGGGTGGGACAGATTGAGGAATTCAGTGCTATGAGTTTTTGGTCTTCCTTAAGCATGGTGACGATGTTAGAAGTTGGAGCTTATTGTAAAGGTTTTTCATTACAGCAGTCTCGTCGAACACTAGAGTATTCCTGAAGCTAGTTCCAAGATAAGTTTTGTTCGCCGTCTCCAATTAAGTCAGTCCTACAGACTTCCTCCATGGATAGTATTATCCTTCAAGATGAATGGAAGATATTTAACTTTGAGAAAATTAAGGCAAATTAAAAATCTGTAAGTTAAAAGAACCAGAAACCTCATATCAATCTAAAACTTCCATGTGGGAAAAGGAAATATCCTGAAGAAGCAGGTACAATTAAGATATGTTTCACTCTATCCTGTAGGAGTGCAGATGTAGAGAGCTTTCTCTCAGATGAGCCAAGATTTGACCAATGACAAAGCATCGCCCATGACACCACGAATATTCAATACAAGAATAAATATTCAGGATGCTTTAAAAAATTACCACAGTAAAACAAACCACAATTGATCTGGTCACAACGAAGCAATGACAATGACAAGATCTGCTCACTCTTGCTACACTGCTCATCCAGAAAGGAAAGAATGAGTACCAAATGAACTCTATGGAGAGGAAGAAAAGTGCATCAAAATTGGAAAAGTAAATAGGAAATGCAACTTAAATACTGAAGAATTTGAAGATTTCAAGAAACTTAAGAAATAAAAGTGAAGAAATGGCAACTAGTGACAAGCTTTTTGAAGAAGTAAAATTGAAGTTAAAGAAAGCTGTGTAATAAATGGTCTTGGCAATATAAAGGTTGCTCAGGGAATGAATTTCATGGAATGATAACTTTAAAACAAGAGAAAGCTTGTATATAAAGAAATACAATGTATGCAGAAGAACTTAGATGGATGTCTTATCTTATAGCAAACATTTTCCAGAAAAAATTGCAATTTAATGGTTCATAGTAAACCTTTTTAGTTATTGATCTGATATTCATATTATAGTACTTCTTTTTTATTGTATTATGGTAGTGTTCTGATAAAAATTAGAAATTAAGGGCAAATGACAGATAGCTGTAAGAGGTGATGTAAAGATTGTTTTGTGAAGAAGATATGCAATGTGTTTCTTTTTTTATTTTAGAAAAAAATTAGTATATCAATACTGAGTGGCAGCCTTGAGTTTTGTACAGATTATTCACCCACTTCCAGACACAGGTCCGACAGTGAGCTGCTGATAAGTTTTTCCTTCCTCTGCCAAGTATGAATGCTGTTGTTTATTAAGTGACTTAAAGTGTTCTGTCTCCTGAATTTCCTCCATCATGACTTTGATACTGTTCCTTGTATGATTCTTTCAACAAATGTAAACATCACTTATATTTTTCTTAACTAGCATACCTATTCTAAATTAGTTAGGTATTCATAATAGGATATATTGCAGTTGATTTCGATGAGAAAGACTTAAGTAGAGGAAGGTAGTACAGTACTGTACTACAGCACCCTGAAGATAATCTCTTGCTCTAAACAGACAGTGGTACAGCCATCGAGTCTATTGTAAAAGGTCCAATCACATTAAATTTTCAAATGTAATATCTTATGTATGCCCTCTCTTAAGTAGACCTCACAAAAAAAAAAATGCTTTACCTCTTTTTCAACGCGCAACTTTCTGCCCTATGAAAGGTCAACTATAAAACAAATAAGTTAAAAATAATTATACCCACCAAGTTATGCACCACCTCCATCATAATGTCTAGTGATCCTTCAGAACAGTACTTCTGAGGATTTCAATTCAGGAAGAAATAAATAGTAGTTTGTATATGCCTAAATGTGTTTATTCATGATTAAATAAAGGACCTCAAATCTATATCACATGTTCCCTTTTTTCTTTCTTTTCTTTTTGTGTGTGTGTAGTTTATATAGGATTAATTATCAATGTTACAAACGAGAGTTTTACAGTGATGCTCATAACTTCCTACTTTTTGCATTCAAATCCTGAAAACCGTGATTGCTTAATTCTGTGTATTATTTACCTACATACTGACTATATATTTCAAAACATTCTAAACCCTTTTCTTTACAACAGGCCACAAACACATATCTCATCTAACAATGATATCACAACATTTGGGGCTGATGACCTAGATGTTAGGGCCCTTTAAACAAGCATCATCATCATATCACAACATTCCAAACTATTCATTACTAACCGAAATAACAACTGCTTTTGATCCGAAACACTCAAAGCAGAATGCTCATAGTCACTTTAAATCAAATGTTGCATGATACTATACACTCACTGACCTAGCTACTAGGTGCGCAAGACCAAAAACCAAACCAAACCCCATGGCACTACAGCCCTTGAAGGGCCTTGGCCTACCAAGCGACCGCTGCTCAGCCCGGAGGCCTGCAGATTACGAGGTGTCGTGTGGTCAGCACAATGAATCCTCTCGGTCGTTATAGGTGCGCAAGACACCCCTATTTAATTCACAAAAATGTAAATATTGTTGCATTATTGTTCTCAGAATTTTATAAACATTTCCTTGTTTTTCCTTCCCATTTACTTTGGTCTGAATATTCTTCCTCCATGCTCTGTCAACATGCCATGAGCAAAATAATCTCATGGTTGCAGGTCCCATGACTGCATTCCAAGCATTGTAGAAGGCTTCTGCCAAATTGGACATGAAGACCTTTGGGGATATACAACCAACCTCATTCTTAATGTAGGTGAAAAATAGAGACAATATTTCCTGGTCACTTCTATTGGAAATCAGAAAAACACGAGGAAAGCCCTGTCTCAAGTCATCCAGAACTAAAAGCGTTATTAACTCAAACCCGTAGCTATTAAGCCCATGTGTTCCTTCAGTGCATATACAGTCACTACCATATTTCTTTAATATTTCACTCTGCGCACTGTTCATAATAATTAAAATAAAGTCATCACTTCTGAGGTTTATAGAATAATACACAGGGACTGTCACCTGAATTAACTTCATTGACCCAGGCCTCAACACTTCTACCATCCTCCTGATGTCTGACAGATTTAGAGCTCAAGTTAAAACTACGTTCAATATTATACAAATCCTGTTTTGTGATTAAATGAATTCTTTCAAGCTTTGAGTCTGTCACAGATTCGCGAATTTTGTCCAGAATAGCTTGAAAGGGAATCTGGTTGGCAATATCTGTTGCTGTTTTCCTCTCTACATCTGTGAGGGCAAGATGGCTTAGATCATTTTGATGACCTCTGTGAGTAGGAACATATTTTACTTCACACATTCCATTTTCGTGTTCAATTAGTCGAATACTTGCTGGACAGATCTCATCAACTTTGTTGCTTCCCTGAAGCTTGAAGTGCCTGATGCCTTTACTTTCAGACACAAAAAAGCCTGATCGATGACACACACAGTAATGTCTCTTCGTGTTATCTGTTGCAGTGTAAGAACCCCTTTTCTTTACATGCTGTGAATATGTTTCGCTTTCAATGTGCTGTTTCCACTCTAGGAAGCTTGAGAAAGAAGGAAATTTTTTATCCTCTGTCTCAGGTCCTCCAATTAAGTTTGTGTGGCACTGACGCTCGTGCCGTTTTAAATTATAACTGTGCGTGAACTGTTTATCACATAATTTACACTGGTGCGGAAGAGATGTCTCGCCCTTTAAACAAGGCGCAATTTCATCTAGTTTCTCTGGATGGGCCTTAGAAATATGTTTCCTAAGATTTTTATTATACTCATAGCTTTTACCACATTCAGAACACGAGTATTGCTTAACGTTGCTTATTATAACGCTATGTAAGTAGGCCTACCTGAACTGAAGAAAAACTAAATAAACTCGCGGCACGTAACTAAATACACACTATAACTGGGCACACGAAACGAAATACACTAATCCCACAGGTACAGTAACGAACACTATGCACAAGTAGATACTCGAAAATATACACACGTAATTTTCTTCTCAAACCACTCGTACAATAAATACACTTTCCTGCTGTCAACACGAAATCGTCACTGCCCGGTTCTCTTCGTATGTATTCGTAGTGTACCTCATAAACATTACTATAGTTCGTTCGTTCAGCAGATCTCCTACAATTCGTTCTTTTGCATTGTCAACTCAAAGCCAGTGCGCCGTTCGGAAATCTTCGGCGTGTTCCGTAAGGGTTCGGCCGTGGTATCCAGGTGGAGCCCGAGTACGTCCCGTCAGGGGCTAACGTCGAGTCTCGACTAGCCCGCCCGGCATGAAGCGTCAACTATAAACATTCCCATAAGGCTTTGGTGCCACCCGCGTGGCGTGACATGCCACCTGCTCGTCCCAACCAGCCAAGACCAACTCCAATCCTCAGACCTCAAGGCAGGTTTCGATTATTGGCAAGATGGCGGTGAGCGCGGGCCATAAGTGAAATCAGTGTGATCGTGAATGCCAGTTTAAAGTAATCGTTGTGCGACTGAAGTATTTCGAATCTACTTTTGTGGCTGCATTTAATAGCTTTCAATAGTGACAAGGAAGTATAGGAGTCGTCGGATTCTTTTTTTTTTCCTGGAACTTTAATTTGGTAGTAAGTATAGGTTATCTCCTATTTACACGTGGTCACGTATAGGTTATGTGTTTGTTTATCGTTGTGTTCGTGTGTAATTGTTAATATTATTAGTGTCGTTTTGGAATACAATGTACATATTTTAGATTAACATGGGTCGATCGTGTTGTGTACCTCTCTGTAAGTCTAATTATGGCAATTCTTCGGGAATTTCTGCCTCCACATTTCCGAAGGATAAAGTCTTACGAGAGAAATGGATTCGGTGTATTCATCGTGATAATTTCACTGTAAATAATAAGACCGTTGTCTGCATCAAACATTTTGACCCTAAGTTTATTGTGCGTGAAGGTGTTTTTCCCGTTGAGAATGGTGAACCGATTCGCATCCCTAGGAAGAATCCTAAATTAGCACCTGATGCCTATCCAACTATATTTGACAATAAGCCTTCGTATAATACCGTAAGTTTGCCTCGAGAAAGAAAGTACCCTGAGGTGCGTAAACAGCAATTGCTACAGAGAGAGGAAGAAGCGTTTAAACGTTGGTGTGAAGAGGACAAGATAGATAATTTTCAGGCTTTCAGAACAGAAGTGAAGAAGAGAAATGTGAGCCCATTCAGTGTGATTGTAAAAGATGATAGTGTTCTATTCTTAAAACTTCAAGACCAAGATATTCCATCAATAGTGGTGAGTTTTAAAGTGATGAGTGACCTAGAAGTGAAAGCACATTTTAAAAACATTCCTTTACCTGCAGAAAAATTAAGATTTATACTAGGATGTGAAGGACAGGATGGCCTGAAGTGTGACAGATGGAGCAAATTCGAAACTCTGATAAGTCATCTTGGTAATTATGAAGAAAGTAGAATTGAACTGAGTGACAGAGTACTTATTTTGGTGAACTTTCTGAAAAAGGCCCTTATTTTAGATTGTGAAAAATAAAAACTGAAACACAATAAAATTAAGTTTGCAGTAGAACAGTTGGAACTTAGTGAGATATACTTCTGAGTTGCTAATATGGGCAGCAACTTTTTATTATTCTTTTCCTGGGGCTTTATCGCATGTTGAGGAATACACATGTGATGACTTTACCACATCCTGTCTATTTAGGACACTTTTTGACAAAAATAGGTCCAAATAGCACTGGTATTGGACCTTCTCAAAAAGCATTTTTGAAGGAGAAGGCTAAACTTCTCCAACACAATGATAAAGTTGTGACATTGATGTTAGATGAAGTCTTTGTCAGTTCTAAACTGACATATAAAGCTGGAAAGATTTTAGGAGTGGCAGAAAATAGTTCTGAGCTGGATCCAGCTACCACCATTCAGATTTTTATGTCCTCTTTAATACTTTCTGACCACAAAGATGTTATTGGTCTCTTCCCGGTAACAAAACTAAATGCAGAAACACTTTGGAAACTCACAATGGAGGTTTTAAAACTTATGAATGAATTAGAGTTTGAAGTTGTGTGTATGATTTCGGACAATCATAGTACAACAGAAGAATGTTTGAATTGTTGTGTGGTGGTTCTCTAAAACCTTGTATTCCAAACCCATTTAATTCATCGAGTGTCATTTATCTTCTTTTTGATAGTGTTCACATACTCAAACATTCACTATTCCAAATGTTGAAGAGACTTTTCCAGTAATTAGTAACATGCTCACTATTCCTGATGGTACTGCTACCTGTCAGTATTCTACAGTTGAAGCTAGATTTTCAGACTTGAAAGATGTATTCCACTCAGAAAGAAACATGCTTTTGAAACTGGCACCGAATTTATCAAGAAAAGCACTTTTTCCTACTTCAGTGGAACGGCAGAATGTTTCCTTGGCAGTAAATATTTTTGATGTAAAGAATATTGCAGCTCTAGAAGTGCTGAAGAGTGAAGGTGTTGATATTTCTATTGGCACAATTCAGTTCTTGAAGTTGATTGGTAGGTGGTGGGCAATACCCAATGTTCAGCATCCAATGAAGGGAAAATATACCAAAAATGATGACTCCAATCCCATTACTGGTCCTGATGATCCTAAACTTACTTTCCTAGAAAGTTTGAAAGTTTACATTGATGTTTGGCACATGTGGCATGCTGCAGGGAAACTGAGTAATGAAACTTACCTTGCTTTGACAGCAATAGTTCAGTTGTGTAGGTACATTTTTAGTAATTTTAACTGGTCATATGTACTTACAGCAAAGTTACATACTGATAGTTTGGAAGGAAGGTTTGGAGCCTATAGAAGGTTAAGTGGGTGTGCTTATAATATTTCAGTTGAACAGATTCTTGAGTCGGAGAGAAAATTGAAAGTGCTGAGCGTACTAAAAATGCAATCTTGTAAACTTGGTGAATTCACACTCGATGATTTTTCAACTGAACTACACAATGTTCAGAAGAAACAAGTTCAGAATTTAGACAAGATTGAGCTAGCATTAGGTGACAGAGTGTGTAACAATCCCACCCCACTCACAGAGGATTCTCATTTGTATTGCCAGCTATACTAGTATGAAGGTTATTGAGAAGCTTAAGAAGTATAATAACTGTGCTGATTGTGTTGAGCTGCTACAGTCCGAAGAGGAAATGGTGATACACTGTGGTGTTGACCAAATGCTCTCATATTTTAGGCAGTTAAACAGAGGTGGCTTGAAGTGCCCATCACCGATCATGGTTTCTATGTCTTGTAAAATATTCATGCTCTTTCAGGTCCTCATAAGTAGTGCTTATGAAGCAGAATTTTCAAAATTAGAAAACCAAAGGGATGCGATAGTTGCTTTAGGAGTTGAAGCCTTTGAAAGTAGTGTTGATAATGCGAGTGATGTATGCAAGTGCGGTGTTCCTTTGATAAGAATTATGAAGAAGTGTGTGAAAATTCTGGCCAATATTTTTATTAACAATTACACAAAGGTCTTAAATGAAAAGAAAATCTCCCAAGAAATTGCCAAGAAACTTGAAAAGCAGGGTGCCAAGAGAAAGACTGATGAAACAACTCTCAGGCAGAAACAGCACATTAGGAAAGAATTGAAACTCAGCAGCAAGTAACTTTAAGGTAATAAATAAATTAATTTTGGGTTATTAAATAATGTTTATTTTTTGATGTAAAAACTTTCTTTAATTATTTTTATATGCACAGTGTTAGTTTTGTTTGCCTGCAATATTTTGGTGAAGGGTGTATAATGAGCTAATGGGTATGTTGTGTTAGTGTTCATAAGTTACGAGGAAAACTTATTTTTTTCTGTGCTTGGTGTTATGATGCTTATTCTGTAGGCCTAATTTGTATGTTGGATGTGGGCACTACTAGTTTTGTTCGACTGCAATATTTTAGTGAAGGGTGAATAACGAGCAAATGGGTATGTTTTGTTAGTGTTCATAAGTTAGGAGGAAAACTGATTTCTTTTTGTGCTTGGTGTTATGCTGTTTAGTCTGTAAATTGTTTGTTGGATGTGTGCACTACTAGTTTTGTTTGACTGCAATATTTTGGTGAAGGGTGTATAATGAGCTAATGGGTATGTTGTGTTAGTGTTATTAAGTTACGAAGTTAGGGGGAAAACTGATTTTTTTTCTTTGCTTGGTGTTATGTTGCTTAGTCTGTAGGCCTAATTTGTATGTTGGATATGGCCACTACTAGTTTTGTTCGACTGCAATATTTTGGTGAAGGGTGTATAATGAGCTAATGTGTATGTCGTGTTAGTGTTAATAAGTTAGGAGGAAAACTTATTTTTTCTGTGCTTGGTGTTATGTCACTGAGTCTGTAATTTGTTTGTTGGAAGTGTACACTACTAGTTTTGTTCGACTGCAATATTTTGGTGAAGGGTGAATAATGACCTAATAGGTATGTTGTGCTAGTGTTAAGAGATGGAAAACTGATTTTTTTTTGTTGGTGTTATGTTACTTAGCCTAGTCTGTAATTTTCTTGAATATGTGTTTACATTTAAATGAAGTCGTACTTATAACTTACAGTCTGTTGTAAAGCTTTCAAAGTCCGTTCTATGTGACATACTCTCATACAAAAAACCCAATTTAAATTACCACTGCTATTTTATCTTTCAAATATTGCGTGTTTGATAACCATGGATAAATATTTTCGTACTACAAATTTCTTACGACTATTAGGTTATTCGTCGCCATGTCAGCTTTGGCCTGGTACGGCAGCCATGTTTTTTTGCATTGTGGTCTGAGTATTGGAATTGGTCTTGAACCAGCCTCAGCCACGTGCCTGGCGGGAAGGAGGGGCGAGCAGGTGAGTATAAAATGGTCCCATTTGGCATCTGGCGTGTAGCATGTGGCGCTCACCCTTGGAAAGGACCCTTTTATAGTTTTGTATCAGTCGAGCAGGTACAATGGCAGGGTTTACAACTAAAGTGGTTCCTCTACGAGATAACGGCAAGAAAAAGGCGTTATAGTGTTAATCCTCTAAACATTCAAAGAGATTTGATAGGAGCTTTCGAAACCCTCTACACGGACTTACGAGAAGACGAAACGAAGCTTTTTAATTATTTTAGGATGACCACAAAATCATTAGATGAATTGTTTGTCAGTTCCATGTTACAAGAAATCATTCCGTGCCCATTCGTCCAATGGAGCGGCTCTGCGTAACACTGAGGCGTGTATATTTTTCGTTCGGCAGGCAATAGACTTAAATTCTTCAATCTACAGATGTTGAACGCCATGTGTCTGCTTTTCCGTCAGAGGTCAGCACAATCAGACTGCTACAGCCCCGGTTGAAGGGGGGACAGAGTCACGCGCCTCACCGGCGTCAGTGAGTTCCTAGACTTGACCTAGCGTGGGTAACGGTGGTGTGTTTGTTGCGCTACATCATGGACCACCGCGCCCTAATGTATATTTTGTACAGTGTAATTACTTTTAATAAATTAAGTATGTAATGTACATTATATTGGCCTTCCCTTTGAACTTAATGATGAAGTACATTTCGTGGACTGTGGGAAGAGCTAGGCCTCGTTCAACATGAGTAAACAACTCGAAAACGAGACCGAACAACAGACTTATTAAATATTTAAAAGAATATTGTATAAAATACCATAGAAACAACTAAACGTAAATTATTTCTAAGATTATGTTTCTAATTTTAGCTTTGAGTAGTGTTCATTGTTCTTTGGTGATACATGTATATTGCTGATTCCCAAGAATGAGTAGATTCATCTAGGCAAACAGATGATGACTGGCTTTGATGTGGATGATTATAGGGAATTTGGAATTGACCTGGATCAGACAAAGCTGTAGAAGGTTGGGTTGGGAGATCATAACGCAGTTGGGATTGACCTGAATCAGTTTGGGTTCGAGAGTGTGCATTATATGAATCATATTGAGAGTAGGATGCACAATTCATGTTTCTGGAAGGAGTGGAACGATGGGTGCATAATTTCCCCGTTTGATTTTCATTATTAATTGGAGCACTTCACTTTGAAAAGTTAATTTTTGTTCTTCGTTGAAAGCCTTCCTTGTTCCTTTTTAATAACATTAAATGTTTTCCCCAAAATAGTCCGTTTGTTGCTTCTTTTTCTCTTTAAATTTAACAGTTTTGTCGAGCTCCTTTCCGACACCATTTTCCATAACTGAAGTATCATCACGTATTTCATCTCCTTCGTTATCAAAGTCTTCAGAAACTAGTAGGCCTCTGCTGAACCTTATCTAAAAATTGCATTTGTTCATAATTTACATACTTTATTGGTTTTGATGACGCTGACCCACTCTTGAGAACTTTAGCTTTCCCTTTTACCTTCATTGTATCAATCTCTTGATGATTTCCATCTGGAACGAAGTTTTTCAGCTGTAAAGAAACAGAGGTGAAATTAAAAAACCATAGTCACAAGCGCATGAACTATGCTATAGAAAATGTTATTATTTTCAGGTATCTCGCAAGTTGAAATACGTTCACCAATCTTCGCCACACATACAGAATGGGCATAACTATTTCCAAAATAGTACGTGAAGTGTGTGCGATATTGTGGACGGTGCTGAAAAATGACTGCATGACTCAACCGTCTGCAGAAGGATGGAAAGAAATCAGCCGTGGCTTTGAAAGTAAAGTAAACTTTCCGAACTGTGTGGGGGCGGTTGACGGCAAGCTTATTCGCTTAGTAAATCCCCAACAAAGTGGGTCACTTTTTATAAATTACAAACTTTTTTTCGGTTTGATTAATGACAATTTGTGATGCCAACTACTGTTTTACTTTTATCGACGTAGGGGCTTATGGGAGAAATTGTGATTCCCCCGTCTTTTCAAACAGTTTATTTTGGAACAAGATGACAAACGGACTGCTTGACTTCCCTCCACCAAAACCACTGCCAGGAACTGTGAACCCTTTAGGCCCATACGTATTAGTGGCATGTGCTAAGACCCTATTCCAGAAAACATCTGAACCACAACAAGAAAATATTTAACTATCCTTTGACTAGAGCTGGAAGATATTGTACCCGGAAGAGTGTTTATATCTTTGAGGCGCTTGATATTAAATTATTATTCGTCTGCCTCCCCCACCCACAGGGGGTGTGTGTTTGGTCCGCGAGAGGTATTTTATTTCCCTCAAGTCCGCCGGCAAGCCGGTTAGGACCCCCCTATCCGCCACCTGGGACGCGCCACGTGGGGGTATCACCTCTCCCCCTGCTACGCCAGCGTGGCAGTGACATACAGGAGGCTGAATCTGCCATGGGCACAACCATCAAAAAGAAGATAAAACGACCTGTTATATCCAGTTCCTCTTTAGATGAAGATGAACCGGATTTCAGCATTGCTTCTTCAGGAAACAGACTACCAGAAATCAGCTTTGATGAAGAAGAAATGGGTGGGACCACCACCTCTCTGACTCCAATAGATGCGCCGGAAGAATCTCTTCCATGGTCTAGGAGAACGTCCTAGAAACCTAGTGCCCTTGTTTCAAAATTTTGATGTGCGTGCTGCCCGGAGATGGGCCTCATACGTGTGCGATTACGCCCAAAAGCCCGCAACTGTCCACACAGGACCATTGCGTGGTGGGAGCGCCATGTACCTTGGCAGTGGTATCCGCCTGACAACACAGGTCCCCGCACAGCCGAATGCCAGAAGAACACATTATTATTAATTATTTTTTATTTTTTTCTCTATATTTAGTGCTCTGTACACGTTATGGGGCACATGCTATTGCGGGTGACTAGAGGAAGGGAGTCTTAGTGCTCATTGCCTCAGTCATCCCGTATTAGGCATCGTTCAACACCGGACCCCGGGCAGTACCTGCTATGGCCATGTGGGTATTGCCTCGGCTGCAGGTTCGGCTACAGAGACCCCTGATCGGAGTGGGTGGCATTCGGGGAGGATGCTATCGGGCATGGCATCCAAACGAAGTCGGCTCTCTCAAGGTGGTCCCACACCTAAGTCTTCAACTTTTGCTTCCCTGAGAGCTTCAACTCCCTGGGAACATGCGCAGCGTGAAGGAATGGGATCCAGCTTCCCTAGGTTTCTGGTCGCTACCAGAACCGATGGGCACGATCTTAAGCTGGTGAAGTCCATTCTCTTTAGTAGGCACATCGAAAGCGTCTATGGCGAACTGGAGGAATTTAAGAAAATGCGCAACGGAAGTTTGCTTCTAAAGACTCGTACAGAACTGCAAGCTGATCAGTTGATTAAGTGCTAGCACTTTGGCGAAATCCCCGTCAAAGTAGAGGAGCATTAGTCCTTGAACCTGGTTCACGGAGTCATCCTTCACCGCGACCTTATTTTGAACACTGACCACGAGTTGATGGAAGACATGAAGAACCGTGGCGTGACACACGTCCGGCGCATTACGCACAAGTTCAACGGTGAACTGGTGCCTTCATTGTCTCTTTCAAGTTGTCAGTGTTACCAGAGAAAGTCAAGGTAACAACTTATCGTTGCGATGTGAGGCCGTACATCCCGCCTCCTATGCGATGCTATCAATGCCAGCGATTCGGACATATGGTATTTCGCTGTTCGAATCAGGCTGTATGTGGTACATGTGGACGAGTAGCTCACGGCGCGGAGGAGTGCACAACTCCATACAAGTGCACTAACTGCTCCGGTTTTCATTATCCTCGGGATCGGAATTGTCCGATATACCTGAGTGAGAAGAAGATCCAGGAGATCAAGACGCTGGATGGTCTTTCCTACCAGGAAGCGTGCCGTAAGTTTAATTCTACGAATACACCTGCCCGTACACTTGACTATAGCTTGATAGCTCAGAGTCTTCCAGGTTCGTCATTTACAACCTCGACACCTGTCCACACCGCTGTGCCCAAGGCGACTGTTGCTGCTCCCAGCAACGTCGCAAAGAGTCAAAGCTCGAAGGGGGTACCACCCCACCTTCGACCAACCAGAAGTCTCCCCCCCCTAGGAGGTCGACGAAAGTCGTGCCCCAGCCGGCGGAGGCGGCATCGTCGACCAGGGCTGGGAAACCATCTCCCAGCCCGTCTAAACTCAAAAAGAAGAAGGGGAAGAAGAGCGTCCGTGCTGAGCGCTCTCGGACTTCCCCTGCGAAGGAGAAGTCATGCCCCCCATCTGGGGGGTATGAGTCTGCGCCGGGAGGCACTCCTGCTCCCAAACCTGCGCGCTCTCCTCGTAGGGGACCCCCTCGCGCCCGAAAAGCGTCGAAGTTCTGGGCGGCACCCCTGACATCTTTTGACGACGGGATGGATGTCGCGCTGTCCTCTACATCTGCGGATGTAGCAGTAGATAGTGTTTAGGCTTACGAGCATTTTGTCGCTCATAACCTAACACTACTTTTGTAGTCCACACTATGGCACTGTTACAGTGGAATTGTAACGGTTATGATAGGCATCTTGCTGAGTTACGTCAGCTTATTAGTGAGTACGCAGCGAGTATAGTCTGTATTCAGACCAATTTCAGACCTGGTCATCATACGGTCTTGAAGAATTTCAAACTATACTCGACAGAACGATACTATGCTTACCGGGCTTCCGGTGGCGTTGACATTTTTTTACGTTCTGACAGCTACAGTCAAGGGGTTCCATTAAGAACCCCTCTTGAGACTGTAGTCGTTCGCGTCTCGCTGCCTGTCATAGCAACATTGTGTAATGTGTATTTTCCACCAGGGCAGCACCTTAACAGGACCGATGTCGCTGATCTTATAGATCAGTTTCCACCTCCCTTCCTTTTATTGGGCGATTTTAACGCCCATCATCCTATATGGGGCTCTGAGACGCCTTTCCCCCGGGGACGAGAGCTGGAAACATTAGTGACAGAGCTGGACTTATGTCTTTTGAACACAGGGGAACCAACTCACTTCAGTGTACGTTACGGCACATATTCTCGCGTAGACGTAAGTCTATGCAGCCGAACGTTGGTTCCACTGTTTCGGTGGAATACACACGATGATCTCTGTGACAGTGACCATTTTCCCATCATCCTTACTTTGTTGAAACATAAATCCGTCGAGGCTCCCCCTCGATGGATTCTTAAACATGCTGATTGGCCAAAGTACACATCACTAGCTGTCTTTGCTGACGATATCAGGCGGACCGTCGGCGAGGAGATAACTTACGTAACCCAAGTTATTCTTGCGGCTGCTGAGGAGTCCATTCCGCTCTTCTCCGGGAATCCTCGCCGAAAACTCGTTCCTTGGTGGAACGGAGAAATAGCAGCAGCCATCAAAGAACGCCGTCGTGCTCATAAACGTTACCGTAGACAGCCTACTGCGGCCAATTGGTAACATATAAGAAATTCCGCGCTAAGGCGCGGGTTCTTATTCGCCAAAGTAAGAAGGCTTCATGGGAGAGATATGTGTCGTCTATGACGTCACACACTCCATCTCAAGTGTGGACTAAGCTTCGGCGTATTTCGGGTATCCATGGATCATCTTCTGTACCGGGAATTTACATTGCTGGCAATATCGTCACTGAACCCCTCTCGATTGCTAACCACTGATTTCCTCGCTGTGAAGCGGGAGGCAGAACGTCATCACCTTAGTTTTGCCTCTCAAGCTTCAGAGGACTACAACGTGCCCTTTCCGAGTGGGAAATTCGCAGCGCCCTAGCGCTTTGCATGCACACGTTGCCTGGACCGGACAACAACCATAACCAGATGTTGAAACACCTTAGTGATGATAGTCTACTCTATCTCCTTCGTGTGTTCAACCGTATCTGGATGGAGGGTGATTTTCCGTCTCAGTGGCGAGAGGGCATAGTTATTCCTGTCCTCAAGCCTGACAAAGACCCTAAGTATGCAGGAAATTACAGGCCGATTTGTCTTACCAACTGCCTGTGTAAGCTTTTTGAGAGGATGGTAAATCGCCGACTCGTGTGGTGTCTGGAGAAACAAGGACCATTGTCGGAATACCAGTGTGGTTTTCGAGCCGATCGATCCACCACTGACTACTTGGTCCGCCTGGAGAGCTCTATCCAATATGCGTTTCTCCGTAAACAGCACTTGGTAGCTGTTTTCTTTGACTTAGAGAAGGCTTACGACACTACATGGCGATATGGTATCCTTTCAGTTCTGCATCAATGGAGATTCCGAGGTAACTTGCCGGTATTTATTGCGAATTTTTTGTCCCGAGTAGGGAGGACATATACGCAATATCACGTTCAGGAAAATGGAGTCCCACAGGGATCGGTCCTTAGTGTCACTCTGTGCGCGATTGCCATAAACGGTACTGTCGCTGCTGCAGGTCCAGTAGTAATACCGTCGTTATATGCGGATGATTTTGCTCTGCATTATAGGTCGTGCAGAATGGCAGTCGCAGAGCGACAATTACAGCAAGCTATTAGGGGGGGTGGAGAAATGGACCTTAGACCATGGCTTTCGGTTTTCTGCCGCAAAGACCTCCGTTGTCCACTTTTGTCGTCACCGTACTCTTCACCCACATCCTGAGCTTCATTTAGGAAGTGTCGTTCTTCCAGTTTTGACACTTACCGATTTCTTGGTCTCCTATTCGACAGTAAATTATCGTGGGAGCCACACGTGCGGGAGCTCAAAGTACAATGCACCAAGAGGCTTAACCTTTTGAAGTTCCTTAGCAGCACTAAATGGGGAGCTGACCGCGTGGTGGTCCTCCGATTTTACAGGGCACACATTTTGTCCAGGTTAGACTACGGCAGTGCAGCATACGGCTCAGCAAGGCCAAGCGTGCTTGGGAAGCTCAACAGCATCCACTACAGCGGGGTTAGGTTGGCGACGGGAGCTTTCCGTACAAGCCCCATTGCCAGCCTGCTCGCTGAGTCGGGTGTGCCGCCTTTACATCTGAGGCGCCAGCAAATGCTTCTTTCGTATGCTGCATATTTGCGACAGATGCCACTTCATCCAAGCTACCTTGCGTGTTCAAAAATGCCAAGCGTTTGCTGTACGCTGCTTGTTCTCGAGCAACGCGGCCGGTTGGAATACGCTTGGAGAGCAGTTACAGATTGTTCGACGTACTTTCGGTTTCTTGCCTTGTCAGACAACCAAGTGGGGTACCTCCGTGGGTAGTACGACGACCTGAAATAATCCTGGATCTGCACACTGGCCCGAAAGAAAACACGGACCCTTCGATTTATCGGAGGCACTTCCTGTCCGTTGTTGGCCGCTTTCCAGGTTCCGTCGTCGTCTACACGGATGGTACGAGGACAGATACGAAGGTGGGTGTACGTTCGTTGTCGACAATGATAGGTTCCTTTTTGCTCTCCCGGAAACCTGTAGTGTGTACACAGCAGAGCTCTATGCTATCCGCGAAGCTCTGCGGTACCCACTGTACAATGAACGCCGACACTTTCTCGTGTGTACTGACTCCTTGAGTTCGCTCCGGTCTATTGATACTTGTTTCCCTCGCACCCTCTGGTGCAGCGAATCCAGGACCTGCTGGCCGGGTGTTCGGATGCCGGAACCAGAATCACGTTTCTGTGGCTCCCAAGCCACATGGGCATAGGGGGAAACGAGTTAGCATATCAGGCTGCCAAGGAGGCAGTTACACTGCCCCCGTTGCCTTTCAAGGTTCCAGCAAGTGATATTCGCTCTCAGCTGAGACATCAGGTTATGTCCTATTGGGAGATGGAGTGGCAGGCCATCCCACTTCCCAATAAACTGCGACCGATAATAGGAACAACGAAGGTTTGGAGGACTTCCCTTCGGACTTCGCGGAGGGAAGCCGTGGTATTATGTCGTCTTCGGATCGGCCATGGTATCCTGACTCACTCGCATCTTTTGAAAGGGTAACCGCCTCCGATGTGTACCTGCGGCGAACACCTTACCGTGGTACACATCCTTACGGAGTGTGTGGACCTGGTCGATCTGCGCCGTAGTCTTAACCTTTCGAGTACAATCTCCCTTATCTTCCGAGATGACGAGCAGTCAGCAGACCTCGTCATCCGCTTTATGAGGGATAGTGGTTTGTTTTCTCGTGTGTGATGATGTCAGAGACATCCGCGAAATGACTAGCGAGATGATTAGCAATCGGAGGGGATCAGTGGCGACACTGCCTGCAATGGAAATTCCCGGTACAGCAGATGATCCTTGAATACCCGAAGTTCGTCGAAGTTTCGTCCACACTTGAGATGATGGAGTATGTGACGTCATAGACGACACATATCTCTCCCATGAAGCCTTCTTACTTTGTCGAATAAGAACTCGCGCCTTAGCGCGGATTTTCTTAAATTTTACCAAGTTGGCCACAGTAGGCTGTCGACGGTAACGTTTATGAGCGCGACGGCGTTCTTTGATGGTTGCTGCTATTTCATCGTTCCACCAAGGAACGAGTTTTCGGCGAGGAGCCCCCGAGAAAAACGGAATGGACTCCTCAGCAGCAGCAAGAATAACTTGGGTGACATAAGTCATTTCCTCGCCGAAGGTCCGCCTGACATCATCGTGAAAGACAGCTAGTGATGTGTACTTTGGCCAATCACCATGTTTAAGAATCTATCGAGGGGGAGCCTCGACGGGGCTATGTTTCAATAAAGTAAGAATGATGGGAAAATGGGCACTGTCACAGAGATCATCGTGTGCATTCCACCGAAACAGTGGAACTGACGTTCGGCTGCATAGACTTACGTCTATGAGTATGTGAGAGTATGTGCCGTAACGTACACTAAAGTGAGTTAGTTCCCCTGTGTTCAAAATACATAAATCCAGATCTGTTAGAAGTGTTTCCAGCTCTCTTCCTCGGGGACAAGGCGTCTCAGAGCCCGATATGGGGTGATGGGCGTTAAAATCGCCCAATAAGAGGAAGGGTGGTGGAAGCTGATCTATAAGATGAGCGACATTATTGATGTTCAGATGCTGGCCTGGTGGAAGATAAACATTACACACTGTTGCTATGACAGGCAGCGAGACGCGAACAGCTACAGCCTCAAGAGGGGTTCTTAATGGAACCTCTTCGCTGTAGCTATCAGAACGTACAAAAATGCCAACGCCTCCGGAAGCCCGGTGAGCATAGTATCGTTCTGTCGAGTATAGTTTGAAATGCCTCAAGACCGTATGATGACCAGGTCTGAAATTGGTCTCCTGAATACAGACTATACTCGCTGCGTACTCACTAATAAGCTGTCGTAACTCAGCAAGATGCCTGTCATAACCGTTACAATTCCACTGTAACAGTGCCATAGTGTGGACTATAAAAGGAGTGTTAGGTTATGAGCGACAAAATGCTCGTAAGCCTAAACACTATCTAGTTCTACATCCGTAGATGAAGAGGACAGCGCGACATCCATCCCGTCATCGAAAGATGGCAGGGGTGCCGCCCAGAACTTAGACGCTTTTCGGGCGCGAGGGGGTCCCCTACGAGGAGAGAGCGCAGGTTCGGGAGCAGGAGTGCCTCCTGGCGCAGACTCATATCCCCCAGATGGGGGGCATGACTTCTCCTTCGCAGGGGAAGTCCGAGAGCGCTCAGGACGGGCGCTCTTCTTCCCCTGTTTCTTTTCTAGCTTAGACGGGCCGGGAGATGGTTTCCCAGCCCTGGTCGACGATGCCGCCTCAGCCGGCTGGGGCACGACTTTCGTCGACCTCCTAGGTGGGGGGGGAGACTTAGTCTTCCCCCCTTGCTGTGCCGGCTGGGAACTGCCAGCCGGCACAGACATCTGGTTGGTCGAAGGTGGGGTGGTCACCCCCTTGGAGCTTTGACTATTCGCGACGTTGCTGGGACCAGCAACAGTCGCCTTGGGCGCAGCGGTCTAGACAGGTGTCGGGGTTGTGAATGACGAACCTGGAAGACTCTGAGCTATCAACCTATAGTCGAGTGTACGGGCAGGTGTATTCGTAGAAATAAACTTACGGCGCGCTTCCTGGTAGGAAAGACCATCCAGCGTCTTGATCTCCTGGATCTTCTTCTCACTCAGGTATGTCGGACAATTCCGATCCCGAGGAGAATGAAAACCGGAGTAGTTAGTGCACTTGTATGGAGTTGTGCACTCCTCCGCGCCGTGAGCTACTCGTCCACATGTACCACATACAGCCTGATTCGAAAAGCGAGATACCATATGTCCGAATCGCTGACATTGATAGCATCGCATAGGAGGCGGGATGTACGGCCTCACATCGCAACGATAAGTTGTTACCTTGACTTTCTCTGGTAACACTGACAACATGAAAGAGACAATGAAGGCACCAGTGGCAACGTCTTCACCGTTGACCTTGCGCGTAATGTGCCGGACGTGTGTCACGCCACGGTTCTTCATGTCTTCCATCAACTCGTCGTCAGTGTTCAAAATAAGGTCGCGGTGAAAGATGACTCCGCGAACCAGGTTCAAGGACTTATGCTCCTCCACTTTGACGGGGATTTCGCCAAAGTGCTCGCACTTAAGCAACTGATCAACTTGCAGTGCTGTACGAGTCTTTAGAAGCAAACTACCGTTGCGCATTTTCTTAAGTTCCTCCAGTTCGCCATAGACGCCTTCGATGTGTCTACTAAACAGGATCGACTTCACCAGCTTAAAATCGTGCCCATCGGTTCTGGCAGCGACCAGAAACCTAGGGAAGCTGGATCGCATTCCTTCACGCTGCGCATGTTCCCAGGCAGTTGAACCTCTCAGGGAAGCAAAAGTTAAAGACTTACGTGGGCGACCACCTTGAGAGAGCTGACTTCGTTTGGAAGCCATGCCCAATAGCATCCTCCTCGAATGCCACCCACTCCGATCAGGGGTCTCTGTAGCCGAACCAAGCAGCCAAGGCAATACCCATCTGGTCATAGCAGGTACTGCCCGGGGTCCGATGTTGGACGATGCCTAATACGGGATGACTGAGGCAATGAGCACTAAGACTCCCTTCCTCCAGTCACCCGCAATAGCATGTACCCCATAGCGTGTACAGAGCACTAAATATAGAAAACATAAAGAAAAATAATTAATAAGAATATGTCCTTCTGGCATTCGGCTGTGCGGGGACATGCGTTGTCAGGCGGATACCACTGCCCGGGTACATGACACTCCCACCCGCCGCGTCCTGGGTGGCTGCTGGCACGGGCTTTCGAGCGTAGTCGCACACATAGGAGCTCTATCGCCGAGCAGCACGCACATCAAAATTTCGAATGGTCTACATCTGACCCTCGGAAAAATAATAATAAAATATAGAGGGGACCATGGCCACATGACCCTTTAAGTCGCCTTCTACGACAGGCAGGGATTACCTATGGATGTATTCAGCCTCTCCCATCCACAGGAGGTCCATCACATTATACCAAACCGCAATCCATGTCCGCGCCAAGGTCGCCCCTTTTTGTCGCCTCTTACGACAGGCAGGGGATACCGCGGGTGTATTCTACATGTGCGCCCCCACCCGCAGGGGGTAGTGTGTTTGGTCCGCGAGAGGTATTTTATTTCCCTCAAGTCCGCCGGCAAGCCGGTTGGGACCCCCCTATCCCCCACCTGGGACGCGCCACGTAGGAGTATCACCTCTCCCCCTGCTACGCAGGCGTAGCAGGTTCGTGGACGGACCGGAAGTGCCTCCAATAAATCGAAGGGTCCGTGCTTTCCTTTGGGCCAGTGTGCAGACCCAGGATTATTTCAGGTCGTCGTACGACCCACGGAGGTACCCCACTTGGTTGTCTCACAATGCAATGAACCGAAAGTACGTCAAACAATTCGGAACTGCTTTTCAAGCGTATCCCAACCGGCCGCGTCGCCCGAGGGCAAGCAGCGTACAGCAAACGGTTGCCATTGTTCAACACGCAAGGATAGCTTGGATGAAGTGGCATCTGTCGCAAATTTGCAGCATACGAAAAAAGCATTTGCTGGCGCCTCAGTGTAAAGGCGGCACACCAGACTCAGCGAGTAGGCTGGCAATGGGACTTGTACGAAAAGCTCCCGTCGCCAACCTAACCCCGCCGTGGTGGATTCTGTTTAGCTTCAGAAGAATGCTTCGTCTTGCTGAGCCATATGCTGCACTGCGATAGTCCAGCCGAGATAAAATATGTGCCCTATAGAATCGCAGGAGCACCATGCGGTCAGCCCCCCAAGAAGTGCTGCCAAGAAACTTCATGATATTAAGTTTCTTAGTGCATTGCACTTTTAACTGCCGCACATGTGGCGCCCACGATAATTTACTGTCAAAAAGGAGCCCAAGAAATCGGTAAGTGTCAACAACTGGAAGAACGACATTTCCTAAATAAAGCTCAGGATGTTGGTGAAGATTACGTTGACGACAGAAGTGGACAACAGAGGTCTTTGGGGCAGAAATCCGAAAGCTATGTTCTAAGGTCACTGCTCCACCCTCCTAATAGCTTGCTGTAGCTTTGCGACTGCCATACTGCACGAGCTATAGTGCAGAGCAAAATCGTCCACATATAGGGACGGTAATACTGCTGGACCAGCAGCAGCGACAATACCGTTTATGGCAATCGCGAACAGAGTGACACTAAGGACCGATCCCTGTGGTTCTCCATTTTCTTGAACGTGGTATTGCGAATATGCCCTCCCTATTCGGACACGTAATATACGGAGGGACAAAAAATTCGCTATAAATACCGGCAAGTGACCTCGGAATCTCCACTGATGCAGGACTGAAAGGATACCATATCGCCATGTGGTGTCGTAGGCCTTTTCCAAGTCAAGGAAAACAGCTACCAAGTGCTGTTTACGGAGAAACGCATCCTCGATAGAGCTCTCCAGGCGTACCAAATGGTCAGTGGTGGATCCAGCGGCTCGAAAACCACATTGGTACTCCGACAAGATTCCTTGTTTCACCAGACACCACACGAGTCTGCAATTTACCATCCTCTCAAATAGCTTACACAGGCAGTTTGTAAGACAAATTGGTCTGTAACTTCCTGCATACTTAGGATCCTTGTCAGGCTTGAGGACAGGAATGACTATGCCCTCTCGCCACTGAGACGGAAAATCACCCTCTATCCACATTCGGTTGAACACACGAAGGATATATAGTAAACTATCATCACTAAGGTGTTTCAACATCTGGTTATGGATGTTGTCCGGTCAAAGAGACGTGTCCTTGCAAAGCGCTACGGCGCTGCGGAGTTCCCACTCCGTAAAGGGCACGTTGTAGTCCCCTGAAGCTTGGGTGGCAAAACTAAGGTGATGACGTTCTGCCTCTCGCTTCAGAGCGAGGAAATCGGAATGGTAATTCCCGGAGCCAGATACATCCGCGAAATGACTAGCTAGATGGTCAGCAATCGTGCGAGGGTCAGTGGCGACACTGCCTGCAATGGAAATTCCCGGTAGAGCAGATGATCCTTGGATACCCGAAATCCGTCGAAACTTAGTCCACACTTGGGATGATGGAGAATGTGGCGTCATAGACGACACACATCTCTCCCATGAAGCCTTCTTACGTTGTCGAATAAGAACTCGCGCCTACGCGCGGAGTTTCTTATATGTTACCAAATTGGCCACAGTAGGCTGTCTACGGTAACGCTTATGAGTGCGACGACGTTCTTTGATGGCTGCTGCTATTTCATCGTTCCACCAAGGAACGAGTTTTCTGCGAGGAGTCCCCGAGAAAAACGGAATGGGCTCCCCAGCAGCAGCAGCAGCAAGTATAACTTGGGTGTCGTAAGTTATCTCCTCGCCGACTGTCCGCCTGATATCATCCTTAAAGACAGCTAGTGAAGTGTACTTTGGCCAATCAGCATGTTTAATAATCCATCGGGGGTGAGCCTCGACGGGTTTATGTTTCAACAAAATAAGAATTACGTCTATGCGAGAATATGTGCCGTAACGTACACTAAAGTGAGTTGCTCTGTTAGTAGTGTTTCCAGCTCTCTTCCCCGGGGCAAGGCGTCTCAGAGCCCCATATGGGGTGATGGGCGTTAAAATCACCCTATAAGAGGAAGGGTGGTGGAAGCTGATCTATAAGATCAGCGACATCAGTTATGTTCAGATGCTGGCCTGGTGGAAAATAAACATTACACAATGTTGCTACGACAGGCAGCGAAACGCGAACAGGTACAGCCTCGAGTGGGGTTCTTAATGGAACCTCTTCGCTGTATATATCAGAACGTACAAAAATGCCAACACCTCCGGAAGCCCGGTGAGCATAGTACCGTTCTGTAGAGTATAGTCTGAAATTTCTCAAGACCGTATGATGACCAGGTCTGAAGATGGTCTTCTGAATACGTACTAACGTACTAACTGCGTACTAACTAATGAGCTGACGTAACTCAGCAAGATGCCTGTTATAACCGTTACAATTCCACTGTAACAGTGCCATAGTGTGGACTATAAAAGGAGTGTTAGGTTGTGAGCGACAAAATATTCGTAAACCTAAATATTATCTACTTCTACATCCGTAGATGTAGAGGACAGCGCGACATCCATCCTGTCATCAAAGCCGCCTCAGCCTGCACAGACTTCTGGTTGGTCGAAGGTGCGGTTGTCCCCCACCTTCGAGCTTTTACTCTTTGCGATGTTGCTCTGAGGAGCAACAGTCGCCTGGGGCGCAGCGAACGTCCCGGGTAACGATGTCGAGAAAGTCGAACGTGGAAGACTCTCAGCTATCAAGCTATAGTCGAGTGTATTGGCAGGTGTATTCGTAGAATTACTTACGGCACGCTTCCTGGTAGGAAAGACCATCCAGGGTCTTGATCTGCTGGATCTTCTTCTCACTCAGATATGTTGGACAATGCCGATCCCGATGAGAATGACGACCGGAGCAGTTCGTGGTCTTGCATGGAGTTGTGCACTCCTCCGCGCCGTGAGCTACTCGTCCACATGTACCACATACAGCCTGATTCGAACACCGAGATACCATATATCCGAGTCGCTGGCATTGATGGCATCGCATAGGTGGCGGGATGTACGGCTTCACATCGCAAGGATAAGTTGTTACCTTGACTTTCTCTGGTAACAGTGACAAATTGAAAGAGACAATGAAGGCACCAGTGATAACGTCTTCACCGTTGACCTTGCGCGTAATGCGCCGGACGTGTGTCACGCCACGGTTCTTCATGTCTTCCATCAACTCGTCATCAGTGTTCAAAATAAGGTCGCACTGAAAGATGACTCCGCGAACCTGGTTCAAGGACTTATGCTACTCCACTTTGACGGGGATTTCGCCAAAGTGGTCGCACTTAAGCAGCTGATCAGCTTGCAGTGCTGTACGAGTCTTCATAAGCAAACTACCGTTGCGCATTTTCTTGAGGTCATCTAGTTCGCCGTAGACGCCTTCGATATGCTGGATCCCATTCCTTCACGCTGCGCATGTTCCCAGGGAGTTGAACCTCTCAGGGAAGCAAAAGTTAAAGAGGTAAGTGGGGGTCCACCTTGAGAGAGCCGACTTCGTTTGGAAGCCATGCCCGAAAGCTTCCTCCCCTAATGCCACCCGCTCCGATCAGGGGTCTCTGTAGCCGAACCAAGCAGCCAAGGCAATACCCATCTGGTCATAGCAGGTACTGCCTGGGGTCCGATGTTGGACGATGCCTAATACGGGATGGCTGAGGCAATGAGCACTACGTCTCCCTTCCTCCAGTCACCCGCAATAGCATGTACCCCATAGCGTGTACAGAGAACTAAATATAGAAGAAAAAAGTAAAAATAACAATAATATGTCCTTCTGGCATTCAGCTGTGCGGGGACCTGCGTTGTCAGGCGGATACTACTGCCAAGGTACATGGCGCTCCCTCCCGCGATGGTCCTGGGTGGGCAGTTGCGGGATTTTGGGCGCAATCGCACACGTAAGAGGCCAGCGTAGTAGGTTCGTGGAATAATACATTTTTTAACTCTATGAATATAAGGAGAATCGTCATACAGTGGCATATGAACAGGCCACGAAATCGAAAGAAGAATGTTAACCTGTTTGGCTGAGGTGGTTGAGCATAAATTACAGTGGACATTGTACCGGGAGGTACACCTCATCCGGGCACATTTAAAAGGAGAGCTTTAAGAAACTGCTAATGCATAAAAGTTGGGACATTAATCAGAAAATGTCACTACTGAATAACTGAGAATTTTGTTATTTTAAAGTTTCCTAAACTGACTGGATCCCTTTTTCTTTGTTTTGGTGTACATCAAGAAGGTTGATCCTTTTTTCATAGATGTCTCTACAAAAACTGAGGTCATGTAATCTGGTGCAAGATGGAAGAATGTGCGATTTAAGGAAGTTTTGTTTTTATATGTTTTCTCAACTAAATTAACTTACATTTATGTTAATGAAGGTTTGCAACACTTCCTTCTCATCCCGCCAGCTTTTCAGTCTGACCAATCTGAAATTTTCCTTATTTATTTTTCAACCAATAATAGGCGTCTTGTAACTTTTTATTCTGCCAATAAAAATAAAAGGTTGTGTCCGGATTTAGTCTAGAGCCTTCTCGAACCCACCCCTGGGGTATATAAGCTGCGCCTTTTTCGAGCTACCTTGTCTTATTGATCGTCGTAGTTCTGAGTGCGTTTGTTAAGACAGGAGGCGGGGTGCTTCATTCTTCGGCAGGCAGAACATCAGCCGAGGTAATGGCCACCAGTTTTCTATCTCTGTAGCTATCTACGCCAACTTACCCGAGGGGAAGGTCCTAATATTCCACTTTGTAACTACAGTAACACCTCTCTATAACGGACACCTTCGGGACCGAAAAAAAGCCCGTTATAAAGGGGTGACCTCCCGAGAGAGGTTATGAAACCGGTACCATTAAACCGAAGTTGGAACACCAATAACTCATGTTTAGTATATGTTAACAGTTGTCGAAAATGTACCTTTAATTGTATACTGTTTTGTACAATATAGTGCACAGCACTCACATGAGAAAGTTTTAGTTGGACTGCTGCAGCTGCGATGTACTGTGTTAGAGACAAAAACACTTCTATGGAAACCTCTATTGAGCACACTGTCACTATTACCGTTCACCATGTTAAAATTAAGAAGAACATACGAGTTTTTGAAACTTTAAATCAATGTGTAGATGTAGCAATCTCTAGCACAGTTCAGTAAAACATTAGCACTTGAGAAAATCCTGAATGTTCGTTTGTTTTGTCCATTTTGTTTTAGCAATGATATTTTCAATATATGATGATGATGATGATCAAGGTCATCGGCCCCTAACGGTACGAAATGAGACGAAATGGAATGACAAATTAAAAGTCCAAAATTCTCCACTGACAAGAATTCAAAAGGTGAGGACTAAGAATGAATCGATGGACATGAATTTAAAACATCAGTGGATGCGACCCGCTATGCCTTACATTCACAGATTCTGACGTAAAACAATATTATTACTGACCGAGGGACTGCTCCTATAGCATAACATTGAATCGATGATGCTTGCAGTCTAAAGGGGGTCCAAAATCCAAGTTATCGGCCCCTCATAACGGTACTTATCGCTAGGAATGTACAACCATGGTATTTGTCATGTTGCGGTACTAATCAAAAGTAGCAGTGACTCGCGGTATTCCTACACATTATGGTTCTACTCACAGGTTATGAAATTCGACATATACTATAGACCTATGGTTTTTCTCACATTGCGGCGCCATTTACAGGCAACGAAACCCTATGGTGTTCAGCACATAAGAGTACTAACCACAGGGACCTTCCCCTATCCCAATTCTTCATATAGTGGGTACTAATCATAGGCAAGGCAGAACCATGGTAGCTATCATCCCATGGTCCCGCTCATATGGTGGTACTAATCACAGGTACTGCAAAAGCCGACCGCACGGTGCTCCTGTTTGCTACTAATCACAAACCTATTTGATACCGAACATAGTGGTACTACGCGCAAGTAAAATGGACCCACGATGTTCTCCGCGTGGTGGTACTGATCACAAGTAGTTTCATGGTTGCAAGACAATCATCCCTTGGTCGCCCCTTTTAATCGCCTCTTACGACAGGTTGGGGATACCGTGGGTGTATTCTTCGTCTGCGTCCCCCACCCACAGAGGGTTGTTTGGTCCGCGAGAGGTATATTATTTACCTCAAGTCCGCCGGCAAGCCGGTTAGGACCCCCCTATCAAATGAAAACCCCCACATTTTTCACTTTTAATGAACAGTACTACGCTGCCGATCTAACAGTCCAAAGTTCCAGAGCTGGAATGACCAGGCCGCAGACAGCCGTGATCCGCGAACACTCTTAGCTTTTTTCGGAGAGGGTGTCGAATATTGGAGAGTCCCAGGGCAAAAAACTATGCCCTTTTACTAAGCTGTTTCCTAGGAGTATCCGATGAGTCGGAAAATATGAATTCACTACATTGGCGGCGGAAAAGTCTATCTGACAATAAGGTAATTTTTTCCTCCAAGCCAGAGGAGAAACCCCCTCTTCACTTCTAGTTTTGAAAAAAATGAATGTATAATTTAATAAAAGTGAAGAGGAAGAATCTCTTTTCAAGAAACGGCTCTTTTCAGGGTTAAATTTTAATTTATTTATTGAATTGTGGTGCTATAATTTGGAATATGCCTAAATTTAATTCTAGACCAGGTCATACTACTACCACTAAGTGAGCTTCTGCCTTAAGAGTACACACTGCTCATTCAAAACAGCACGTCAGAGTAGGGATCGAATAGCTGGAATACTATGATGAACTAGTGAGTCACGTACCAGCAGCACGGTATCAGAAAATGTATGAACCAGAGGAATGACGTGCTAGGCCTAAATAAGAAAGTTTTCTAACTCCCCAGCTATTTTCGCCAGTATTCAGTCAGGCTGTTATACTCGGTACGCAGTAGTAATCACGTCTATCGGACTTGAGCGGCAGCATAAGGGACATAGAACATCACCACAAACAATGGTCAATATAATGTTATTGTTGATCAATGTTATGCGCTTTCAATATTGTAGGCTTTCACATTTAGTTCTCTTCCGACTCTTATCATAGTCGGTACGGTAACATTGAATAAAACATAAATGTTCGGAAACTGTATTCTCTATAACTTTTGTTATGTAGCACTTTTTGATAAGACCAATAACATAGGTATTTAAAAATTAAATTTTAGGGGCCTTCTCCTAAACTGGAATTTCATACATGGCGAAAAAAATTGTTTATAACTTAGACTGTAGTTTCCTATTTCCCGACTCTGTATACCGACTTCCATTAAATTCTGTTAACCCATTTTCTCGTGACTCGGCGTTGATATGAACTTGGCAACAAAAATACAAATTCATGAATATCTGTGTTATCAAACTACGAACCGGCTACGCAGGGGCAGAGGTGATACTCCCAGGTGGCGGATAGGGGGGTCCTAACCGGCTTGCCGGCGGACTTGAGGGAAATTAAATACCTCTCGCGGACCAAACACACTACCCGCTGCGGGTGGGGGACGCACACGTAGAATACACCAGCGGTATCCCCTGCCTGTCGTAAGAGGAGACTACAAGGGGCGACCAAGGGATGATTGAATTAGAACCATGAAACTACTCTTCATTCGTACCATCATGCGGGGAACACCATGGGTTGCATGTATTTGCGAGTAGTATCACTAAATTGATACGAAATAGGTTTGTAATTAGTTGCAGTAAAAAGCCTGGCCTGGTGGATTCCAGAACCCGTGCGTTGTACCCATGTGGGCAACACCGCGGGTCTGGGCGTAGCCTGTGAGTTGTAACGCTATATGACGAGCAGTCAGCAGACCTCGTCATCCGCTTTAAGAGGGATAGCGGTCTGTTTTATCGTGTGTGATGATGTCCTTTGTCCTAGTGTTTTTGTGCCAGTTGCGCTTTTATCCCATTGACTTCATTTTAGTTTGTGTTGCGCATTTTAATGTGTAATTTTAACGTCTAACGTAAATTATGTGTTGATATCTGTACTACTGGGCAATGCCTTATTCCTTCGTTTTCCTGTATTTTCTCTTATATTATTAGAAAATAAGGCATTGCGTATTAGATCCACTGAATGTTTTAATTTCACCCTCACATTTCTTTATCACCATTTGTTTAAACTCTAGTGTGAGGATATTTTTTAAGATTTTAACTTCATATCTCATGTCGTTCATTTCGTTCTATTATGGGCCGATGACCTTCGATGTTAGGCCCCTTAAAACAACAAGCATCATCATCATAATAATCATATCTATGATTTTCAAGTTAGAGTACATTTTGGTATTGATTGTGTAGAGCAAAACAGAAAGTACATTTCGTTCCTCATCTGCCCACCACATGTACCAGCATACAGGAATAAATGCTCAACTTCCGTATAAAATTGCTTAATGTAACTCAGCAGGCAGCTGCCAATTTCTCCATTCCCTTTCCTGCCGTGAGCCTCATCCCACAAGTAGCAGGTTCCATTCTTGAATGAATCATAAGCTATAAAGTTAAAAACTGAGAGTTTTATCTTATAGTAAATTTGGCAGTTCCCTGCAAGAGGTATTTGGTGTATCGCTTGCATGTCATAACTTCCACACACAAACTTTGGATTGTCAGCCGCAGTTTTGGTATCTTCTTCCTTCATTTATCGTATTTGAAGCTTACGAGTGATGTGTTCCAAATAGTCCGAGCTGGTGGTAGTTGTCTTGGTGCGTTCTGCCTCGGTGCACTTCGAGCATTGATTCTTCTTCGGAGTGAAAATGGCTAAGGGTGGTTCGAACTTATTAAGAATCGCCCAGAATACAGATTCTGACACCTGAGAGCGTTACGCATCCTTGCTGTACAGGTAACGTAAGGTTCGTACTTTTATGTCCGGTACCAAGTAGAGATGATTGCTCCACGGTAGTGAGCAGGAACTTTCGGAAACTAGTTAATGAGGGCACGAGCGTGGCGAACAACTCGTTCTGGAGTTGCATTTGGAGCTGGTCGTCCAGCCCTCCGATCTCGCCCTAAGTAGAATCCGTGAGGGCTCGTGTACTGCAAAACCGCGTTTACCACACTCTTTGAAGTAACAAAGGTATTCAGAAAAAAATCTGTGATATAATCGAACTGCATTTCCAGCTACATTTGGCAATGTATACCTCCTACTGACTTCTTTATTGAATCCACGAACCTGCTACGCAGGCGTAGCAGGGGGAGAGGTGATACTCCCACGTGGCGCATCCCAGGTGGCGGATAGGGGGGTCCTAACCGGCTTGCCGGCGGACTTGAGGGAAATAAAATACCTCTCGCGGACCAAACACACACCCCCTGTGGGTGGGGGAGGCAGACGAATAATACACCCACGGTATCCCCTGCCTGTCGTGAGAGGCGACTAAAAGGGGCGACCAAGGGATGTTTAAATTGGAACCATGAAACTGCTTTTGATTCGTGCCATCACGCGGGGAACACCAAGGATTGCTTTTACTTGTGCGTAGTACCACTACATTAGGTACGAAATTGGTTTGTGATTAGTAGCACACAGGAGCACCGCGCGGTCGGCTTTTGCAGTACCTGTGAATAGTACCACCATATGAGCAGGACCATGGGATGATAGCTACCATGGTTCTGCCTTGCCTATGATTAGTACCCACTATATGAGGAACACCACGGGATAGGGAGAGGTCCCTGTGGTTAGTACTCTTCTGTGATGAACACCATAGGTTTGCGTTGCCTGTAAATGGCGCCGCAAAGTGGGAAAATATAGGTCTGTATTAAATGTCGAATTTCATAAGCTCTGAGTAGTACAATAATGTGTGGAATGCCGCAAGTCTCTGCTACTTTTGATTAGTACCGTAACAGGACAGCTACCATGGTTCTATTTTGATAGCGATCAGTACCGTTATGAGGGGCCGATATCTTCGATTTAGGACCCCCTTTTGACTGCACGCATAAGCGATTCAGTGTTATGCTATAGCAGTAGTCCCTTGGTCAGTAATACGACATTGTCACGTCCGTTTATGTGCCTGTGCGACATTGCGGGTCGCAACCACTGATTGTTTTAAATTCATGTCCATCCATTCATTCTTCGTTGTCACATTTTTGAATTCTGGTCAGTGGAGAATTTTAGACTTTTAATATGTCATTTCATTTCGTCTCATTTCGTACCATTAGGGGCCGATGACCTAGATGTTAGGCCCCTTTAAACACCAATCATCAATCAATCAATCTTTATTGAATTCCGTATCAGGTTGCTTTTTCTCTTACGTTGAACAGGTTGCTCACTAACATAGTTGTACAACATACTCTTTTAGCGTTCGTTATTTTCGAAACCATAATATTCGTCGAAGAGTGTTTGTTGGTGTCCTCGAGTAATGTTCGTCAGGCATCTGAACCTACATGCAAAATCATCCAGTTTCACAGCCTTGGGTGGAATAATTCGGCCATTTATGTCGCTGTAACTCTTGCCAGCCAGCCGATTTTCCGTTTTGACGTTTCTCTTCCAGTTTGCAGGGTCTACAAAACGTCATCTTTTCCGCTTCCAACTCATCCAACCACCTGCACAATTGATCTGCCTCTGTACTCATTTCTATTCATATCCAAAATAAATACATTAATACAGCCTTCAGTATTACAGATTATCCACTTTATGTCCGTATCGATAATGTAATCCAATTAATTAATGGTTCCACGTAATCGATACTTTCTCTTTTATTTAGCCTTAGGCTATTTAAAAAGACATTGGGGAGGGTGCATTGAAGGCGGTTGTTAGTTGGATACTAAACTTAATATTAAAAACACGTATTCGGCTAAGAAGTTTTAGGTTCACTATAAATCTTGTGAGTTTTTCCAATAAAATCACTTCCTACTGAAAATCTACTGAGAATCTACAAGTTAACTCGACCGTTGTTAATTCAGTGAGTCCAAACCCACCAAACGTACACTGAATTTAAAACAAATAGAGCCAAACGCCAAACAACAACAAAATTCAACAGCCTACACTTCATTATAATCAATTACATGTTATTTGCTTGATATTTTAGAGTTAGGCAAACAGTCATTGATTGTACCTCTCCCTTAAGAGTTTAAAAATGTATTAATAATTCTATTACCGTATATGATTTTAAGAAATATGTCTACATCTGGTTGGTGTTGTAGAATTTGGCAACAATGTAGGTCCTAGACCTGGTAGTCCAGCAGTCAGGTACTAAAAGAACGGGGGTACCTGGAAAGTATTCCGAACTTAATGATATATAGTTATGTTGTTAGTGGTTACTCTGTGTAGTAGAATCTGAGTTTTTGACCTCGACACCTATGGTAGGCCCCTTTCGTTTTAAGTATTTCCGTCTTACAGTAAATGCTCTATTCCACGAAACTGCTACGCAGGCGTAGCAGGGGGAGAGGTGATACTCCCACGTGGCGCGTCCCAGGTGGCGGATAGGGGGGTCCTAACCGGCTTGCCGGCGGACTTGAGGGAAATAATACACCTCTCGCGGACCAAACACACACTCCCTGTGGGTGGGGGAGCCAGACGAATAATACACCCACGGTATCCCCTGCCTGTCGTGAGAGGCGACTAAAAGGGGCGACCAAGGGATGTTTAAATTGGAACCATGAAACTGCTTTTGATTCGTGCCATCACGCGGGGAGCACCATGGGTTGCCTGTACTTGCGAGCTGTACCACTATATTCGGTACGAAATGGGTTTGTGATTAGTAGCAGCAGAGAGTTTGTTCCCCTGTGGGTTTCCAGAACCCGTGCGTCGTACCCATTTGAGCAACACCGCGGGTCTGGGCGTAGCCTGTGAGTTGTACCAATATATGAGCGGCACCGTGGGTCTGCGTTGCCTTTGATTTGTATTCACTATGTGAGGAAAACAGCGGGGCCCGTTTGGGTCTGTTTTCTCGTGTGTGATGATGTCCTTTGTCCTAGTGTTTTTTTGTCAATAGCGCTTTTATTCCATTGACTTCATTTTAGTTTGTGTCGCGCATTTTACTGTGTTATTTTAAAGTTTATTGTAAAGTACGTATATATATCTGTCCTAGCAAACAATGCCTTATTCCTTTGTCTCCTGTATTTTCTCTTATTTTATTACAAAATAAGGCATTGCGAATCAGATCCACTGATTGTTTTAATCTCATACTCATTTTCCATCATCATTTTTTAAACTCTGGTCAGTGGATACGTTTTAAAATTTTAACTGTCATATATCCTGTCGTCCATCTCGTTCCATTAGGGGCCGATGACCTTCGATGTTAGGCCCCTTAAAACAAGCATCATCATCCCCCAATGTCATCGGCCCCTAATGGAACGAAATGAATGGCATGAGACATGAAGTTAAAATTTTAAAAAGTATCCACTGACTAGAGTTAAAAAAGAATGGTGATGAAGAAAAATGAGGGTGAGATTAAAACATTCAGTATATCTAATACGCAAAGCATTATGTTCTATTAAAATAAGAGAAAATACAGGAAAACGAAGGAATAAGGCATTGCCCAGTAGTACAGATATTAACACATAATTTACGTTAGACGTTAAAATAACACATTAAAATGCGCAACACAAACTAAAATGAAGTCAATGAGATAAAAGCGCAACTGACATAAACAACACTAGGACAAAGGACATCATCACACACGATAAAACAGACCACTATCCCTCATAAAGCGGATGACGAGGTCTGCTGACTGCTCGTCATCTCGCAAGATAAGGGAGATTGTACTCGGAAGGTTAAGACTACGGCGCAGATCGACCAGGTCTACACACTCCGTAAGGATGTGTACCACGGTAAGATGGTCGCCGCAGGTACACACCGGAGGGGGTTCTCCTTTCAGTAGATGGGAGTGTGCAAAGATACCGTGGCCGATCCGAAGGCGACATAATACCACGGCTTCCCTCCGCGAAGCCCGAAGGGAAGTCCTCCATACCTTCGTTGTTCCTTTTATCGCTCTCAGCTTATTGGGAAGTGGAATGGCCTGCCACTCCATCTCCCAATGAGACATAACCAGATGTCTCAGCTGAGAGCGAATATCACTTGCTGGAACCTTGAAAGGCAACGGGGGCAGTGTAACTGCCTCCTTGGCAGCCTGATCTGCTAACTCGTTTCCCTCTATGCCCATGTGGGTGGGGAGCCTCACAAACGTAGTTCTCGTGCCGGCATCCGAACACCCGGCCAGCAGGTCCTGGATCCACTGCACCAGAGGGTGCCGAGGGAAACAGGTATCATTAGACTGGAGCGAGCTCAAGGAGTCAGTACACACGAGAAAGTGTCGGCGTTCATTGTACAGTGCGTACCGCACAGCTCCACAGATAGTATAAAGTTCCGCTGTGTACACACTACAGGTTTCCGGGAGAGCAAAAAGAAACCGATCATTTCCGACAACGAACGCACAGCCCACTTTCGTGTCTGTCCTTGAACCATCCGTGTAAACGACGACTGAACCTGGATAGCGGCCAACAACGGACAGGTAGAGCCTCCGATATATCGAAGGGTCCGTGTCTCCTTTCGGGCCAGTGTGCAAATCCAGGATGATTTCAAGTCGTCGTACAACCCACGGTTGTACCCCACTTGGTTGTCTGACAAGGCAAGGAACCGCAGGTACGTTAAACAACCTGTAACAGCTCTCCAAGCGTATGCCAACCGGCCGCGTTGCCCGAGGACAAGCAGCGTATAGAAAACGGTTGCCATTGTTGAATACGCAAGGATAGCTGGGATGAAGTGGCATCTGTCGCAAATTAGCAGCATACAAAAGAAGCATTTGCTGGCGCCGCAGGTGTAAAGGCGGCACACCAGACTCAGCGAGCAGGCTAGCTATGCGGCTTGTACGAAAAGCTCCCGTCGCCAACCTAACCCCGCTGTGGTGGATGCTGTTGAGCGTCGCAAGAACTCTTGGTCTTGCTGAGCCATATGCTGCACTGCCGTAGTCTAGTCGAGATAAAATGTGTGCCCTATAGAATCGTAGGAGCACCCTGCGGTCAGCCCCCCCAAGAAATGCTGCTAGAAACTTCAGTGCATTGCACTTTTAACTGCTGCACGTGTGGCTCCCACGATAATTTGCTGTCAAAAGGGAGCCCAAGAAATCGGTAAGTGTCAACAACTGGAAGAACGACATTGCCTAAATGAAGCTCAGGTTGGGGCTGAAGTGTACGTTGACGACAAAAGTGGATAACAGAGGTCTTTGCGGCAGAAAACCGAAAGCCATGTTCTAAGGTCCACTGCTCCACCCTCCTGATAGCTTGCTGTAACTGTCGCTCTGCGACTGCCATACTGCACGAGCTATAGTGCAGAGCAAAATCGTCCACATATAGGGACGGTATTACTGCTGGACCAGCAGCAGCAACAATACCGTTTATGGCAATCGCGAACAGAGTGACACTAAGAACGGCTCCCTGTGGGACTCCATTTTCTTGAACGTAGTACTGCGAAAAGGTCCTCCCTACTCGGACACAGAATAGACGGAGGGAGAAAAAATTCGCAATAAATACCGGCAAGTTACCTCGGAATCTCCATTGATGCAGGACTGAAAGGATGCCATATCGCCAGGTGGTGTCGTAGGCCTTCTCCAAGTCAAAGAAAACAGCTACCAAGTGCTGTTTGCGGAGAAACGCATCCTGGATAGAACTCTCCAGGCGTACCAAGTGGTCAGTAGTCGAGCGAGCGGCTCGAAAACCACATTGGTACTCGGAGAAGAGTCCTTGTTTCTCCAGACCCCACACGAGTCGGCGATTTACCATCCTCTCAAATAGCTTACACAGGCAGTTTGTAAGACAAATTGGTCTGTAACTTCCTGCATACTTAGCATGCTTGTCAGGCTTGAGGACAGGAATGACTATGCCCTCTCGCCACTGAGACGGAAAATCACCCTCTATCCAGATTCGGTTCAACACACGAAGGAGATATAGGAGACTATCATCACTAAGGTGTTTCAACATCTGGTTATGGATGTTGTCCGGTTCAGGAGACGTGTCCTTTCAAAGCGCTAAGGCGCTACGGAGTTCCCCCTCCGTAAAGGGCACGTTGTAGTCCTCTGAAGCTTGGGTGGCTAAACTAAGGTGATGACGTTCTGCCTCCCGCTTCAGGGGTAGGAAATCAGGATGGTAATTCCCGGAGCCGGAGACATCCGCGAAATGGCTAGCGAGATGGTTAGCAATCGCAAGAGGGTCAGTGGCGACACTACCTTCAATGGAAATTCCTGGTACAACCGATGATCCGTGAATACCCGAAATCCATCGAAGCTTCTTCCACACTTGGGATGATGGAGTATGTGACGTCATGGACGACACATATCTCTCCCATGAAGCCTTCTTACTTTGTCGAATAAGAACTCGCGCCTTAGCGCGGAGTTTCTTAAATGTTACCAAGTTGGCCACAGTAGGCTGTCTACGGTAACGTTTATGAGCGCGACGGCGTTCTGTGATGGCTGCTGCTATTTCATCGTTGCACCAGGGAAGGAGTTTTCTGCGAGGAGTCCCCGAGAAGAACGGAATGGACTCTACAGCAGCAGCAAGAATAACTTGGGTGACATAAGTTATTTCCTCACCGACAGTCCGCCTGATATCGTCATGAAAGACAGCTAGTGATGAGTACTTTGCCCAATCAGCACGTTTAAGAATCCATCGAGGGGTAGCCTCGACGGATTTATGCTTCAACAAAGTAAGGATAATGGGAAAATGGTCACTGTCACAGAGATCATCGTGTGTATTCCACCGAAACAGTGGAACCAACGTTCGGCTACATAGACTTAGGTCGATGCGAGAATACGTGCCATAACGTAACTAAAGTGAGTTGCTTCCCCTGTGTTCAAAATACATCAATCCAGCTCTGTTGCTAATGTTTCCAGCTCTCTTGCCCTGGGGCAAGGCGCCTCAGAGCCCCACATGGGGTGATGGGCGTTAAAATCTCCCAATAAAAGGAAGGGAGGTGGAAGCTGATCTATGAGATCAACGATATCAGTTATATTAAGGTGCTGGCCTGGTGGAAAATAAACACTACACACTGTTGCTATGGCAGGCAGTGAAACGCGAACAGCTACAGCCTCGAGCGGGGTTCTTAATGGAACCTCTTCGCTGTAGGTATCAGAACGTACAAAAATGCCAACGCCACCGGAAACCCGGTGACCATAGTATCGTTCTGTAGAGTATAGCCTAAAATTTCTCAAGACCGTACGATGACCAGGTCTGAAGTTGGTCTCCTGAATGCAGACTATACTCGCTGCGTACTCACTAATGAGCTTGCGTAACTCAGCAAGATGCCTGTCATAACCATTACAATTCCACTGTAACAGTGCCATAGTGTGGACGATACAAGTAGTGTTAGGTTATAAGCGATAAAATGCTCACAATCCTAAAGACTATCAACATCTACATCCGTAGATGTAGTGGACAGCGCGACATCCATCTCGTCGTCAACAGACGGCGGGGATGCCGCCCAGAACTTCGACGTTTTTCGGGAACGAAGGGGTCTCCTACGAGGAGAGCGCGCTGGTTTTGGAGCAGGAGTACCTCCCGGCGCAGACTCATACCCCTCAGGTGGGGGGCAAGACATCTCCTTCGCAGGGGAAGTCCGAGAGCGCTCAGGGCGGGCCCTCTTCTTCCCCTTCTTTTTTTCTAGTTTAGACGGGCTGGGAGACGGTTTCCCAGCCCTGGTCGACGATGTCGCCTCCGGCGGCTGGGGTTCGACTTTCGTCGACCTCCTAGGTGGGGGAGACTTAGTCTTCCCCCCGTGCGGTGCCGGCTGACAACTGCCAGCCTGCACAGACTTCTGGTTGGTCGAAGGTGGGGTGGTCACCCCCTTCGAGCTTTTACTCTTTGCGACGTCGATGGGAACAGCAACAGTCGTCTTGGGCGCAGCGGTCTGGACAGGTGTCGAGATTGTAAATGACGAACCTGGAAGACTCTGAGCTATCAAGCTATAGTCGAGTGTACGGGCAGGAATATTCGTAGAATTAAACTTACGGCGCGCTTCCTGGTAGGAACGACCATCCAGGGTCTTGATCTCTTGGATCTTCTTCTCACTCAGGTATGTCGGACAATTCCGATCCCGAGGATAATGAAAACCGGAGCAGTTAGTGCACTTGCATGGAGTTGTGCACTCCTCCGCGCTGTGAGCTACTCGTCCACATGTACCACGTATAGCCTGATTCGAGCAGCGAGATACCATATGTCCGAATCGCTGACATTGATAGCATCGCATAGGAGGCGGGATGTACGGCCTCACATCGCAACGATAAGTTGTTACCTTGACTTTCTCTGGTAACACTGACAACTTGAAAGAGGCAAGGGAGGTACCAGTGGCAACGGCTTCACCGTTGACCTTGCGCGTAATGCGCCGGACGTGTGTCACGCCACGGTTCTTCGTGTCTTCCATCAACTCGTTGTCAGTGTTCAAAATAAGGTCGCGGTGCAAGATGACTCCGCGAACCAGGTTCAAGGACTTATGCTCCTCCACTTTGACGGGGATTTCGCCAAAGTGCTCGCACTTAAGCAACTGATCAGCTTGCAGTGCTGTACGAGACTTTAGAAGCAAACTACCGTTGCGCATCATCTAAAGTTCCTCCAGTTGGGCGTAGACGCCTTCGATGTGACTACTAAAAAGGATCGACTTCACCAGCTTAAAATCGTGCCCATCGGTTCTGGTAGTAACCAGAAACCTAGGAAAGCTGGATCCCATTCCTTCACGCTGCGCATGTTCCCAGGGAGTTGAGCCTCTCAGGGAAGCAAAGGTTAAAGACTTAGGTGGGGGACCACCTTGAGAGAGCCGACTTGGTTTGGAAGCCATGCCCGAAAGCTTCCTCCCCTCATGCCACCCACTCCAATCAGGGGTCTCTGTAGGCGAACCAAGCAGTCAAGGTAATACCCACCTGGTCATAGCAGGTACTGCCCGGGTCCGATGTTGGGCGATGCCTAATACGGGATGACTGAGGCAATGAGCACTAGGACTCCCTTCCTCCAGTCACCCGCAATAGCATGTACCCCATAGCGTGTACAGAGCACTAAATATAGAAAAAATAAAGAAAAATAATTAATAAGAATATGTCCTTCTGGCATTCGACTGTGCGGGGACCTGCGTTGTCAGGCGGATACTACTGCCCGGGTACATGGCACTCCCACCCGCCGCGTCCTGGGTGGTTGCTGGCACGGGCTTTCGAGCGTAGTCGCACACATAGGAGCTCCATCGCCGAGGAGCACGCACATCAAAATTTTGAATGATCTACATCTGACCCTCAGAAAAATAATAAAAATAAAGAGGAGACCATAGCCACATGACCCTTTAAGTCGCCTTCTACGACAGGCAGGGATTACCTATGGATGTATTCAGCCTCTCCCATCCACAGGAGGTCCATCACATTATACCAAACCGCAATCCATGTCCGCGCCAAGGTCGCCCCTTTTTGTCGCCTCTTACGACAGACAGGGGATACCGCGGGTGTATTCTACATGTGCGTCCCCCACCCGCAGGGGGTAGTGTGTTTGGTCCGCGAGAGGTATTTAATTTCCCTCAAGTCAGCCGGCAAGCCGGTTAGGACCCCCTGTGCCACCTGGGACGCGCCACGTGGGAGTATCACCTCTGCCCCTGCTAAGCCATCGTAGTAGGTTCGTGGACAATGAAAATTCCCTAACGCAGTCTTCAAATGAGAAAAGACGTTTACTGATTTCTTCGTCCCGTTTGCAGGGTAATGTAAGAGAGCTATGCAATTTAATACAGTCTTGCTCACAACGTGTACTCTGCCTAACCTACAGTTCAGTATACAATGTAGAATTCCATAGCGAAGCAGAGTACATCAGCTAGTTAATAATAATGAAGAAGCTAATAACCAGAACCAAAAAGTATCACGCCTACTCTAATTAGACGAAGAATTATTAACATAGGAGACGTGTTCGACCAGGTAAAAAACTTGGATAATCATAGTCCATGTGGATCTTCTTTCAAAGACATGTAATTTTTGAGAGAAAAGAGAACTGAACTTAGGTGTGGTTTTATTTTTAAGTGTGATATGTGCAATCTGGTTAGAAAAAAGACATAAATGACGAAATGGACGTTAATACTTGTGCAGTCAGTGGCACCATTACAATGGGCAGTGGGCACGCCCACTTCGAAGAACTTTTGTCATCGATGAACCTTCCATCAATGACTGATAAAACTTTTAGACGGTATGAAGAAGTTCTATCCTATAAATGGCACGCGACAGCCGAATGTGAAATGAAGAAAGCTGCTGAGGAAGAATCAAAACTGGCATCGGATCGCCGATGGTAGCTGGTGCAAGAGGTCATACCGGACCAACTACTCATCACCCTCCGGAGTGGTAAGTTATTATTTAAACGTATTTTTATTTCTTTATCAGTTAGTTAGTTAGTTAGTTAGTTCAGGCTGCGATAGTCGGCCTCGTTACAAGGAAGCTCCTGTATGTCGGCGTCAAGAACAAATATTGCACGGCTTGCGCCCGAGACAATACAGCTGGTGTGGAATCAATACCTCATTCATGCAACAAGAACAGGAGTCAAGGCCAGAGCTCTTGAAGTATGGAGCCTGCTAGTATTACAGAGGATTTCCTGCGAAGCGAAGAGATGCACGGTTTACGATATGCTCGTCTTATTGCTGATGGTCATAGTAGCGTATATAAGAACATTTTAGAAGTAGGCCTTACAAGTCACTTACAGTAGAGAAAATTGAATGAAAAAATCACTTATTGAGGATTTTTTTCAAACTAGTTAAGGTCTATTGCAACAACTAGCACGAAAGAAAATAATACAGTGTGGTTGAGGAAAAAGATTGGTGATAGTATTTTGCGCTGTAGAACAGCTGTCACATAGGCAGTAGGATTTAGGAGGAAAAAAATGGAGATCCGAACAAACAAATCAACGAGCAGCGACTATATTTTAAATATTCCAAGTCACATCTTTGGAGTTGCAACCAGTCCCTTCCTCTGATGAAAAAATGTGGTACCTGATTTGCTTACGACCGGCCTCTACCATCAGATATCGGATGCTGTGAAGGACTTGAACAGACACAGCAGGAGCCTGCTTGAGGATGTTACCGCATCCGGGAGATAGTGGTTCCGAACCCCACTGTCGGCAGCCCTGAATATGTTTTTCCGTGGTTTCCCATTTTCACACCAGGCAAATGGTGGGGCCGTATCTTAATTAAGGTTGTACCGGGCGGTACACCTCCGCGCCGCTAATTCAAACATTACGCCAGTTGAAACTCCTCTACTGGAGGAAGCCTGAACTTTACCACCATATTAATTCTAAGGTTTCTCAGAAGATGTCTCTACTGTAAATTTTGAAGTGTTCTGAACTATGTCAATTTCGATTCTTGTTTGTCTGCTCCATATCAAGAACTTTGAACATTCTCTAACAGATGTCTCTACCAAAACTGATAACGCTCTCTGGTGTAAAGGAATGAACTGTCCGGAAGAAATTTAACATTCATAAGTTTTGTTTTTGCTAAATTTTGTTCTGTGGTTTGAGAGTTGGCAATATAATCCTTTCTTTCCGCCTATTTGGAATGTAGCCAATCAGGAATTTCTGTCATTAATTTTCCACCAATAAGGTGTTTCTTCTTCGTCTGGTGTATTAGTTTTTGCTGTTATCCAATAAAATTTTGTGGGCGGGTTTTAATCCTTCATGAAACGCCTCGAATTTTCCGCGAGGGTATATAAACTGCTGATTTTCTGGTCTCATCGCCACTTCAGTAACATCTTTCCTTGTGTGATTATGTAGCAGGGGGCGGGAAGCGCCTCTTTCTTCGGACAGCAGTTCATCCATTAGGTAATGGCCTTTTAATAACTTCGGTTGCTTGCTAGCTCAGCAGTTTAACCCTCGGGGCAGGTTCGAAACTTTTATAATGTAACTTACCTTTATAATGTAAACGACACTTGGTATAAATTCTGTAACTTCAACTACAAATTGGGATAGAGAGTGCCTAACCCTCTCAACCTCCAACTCACTTTGTTTTGAGGTGACTATGTTTTCGTAACCGTTTTCCATCTCTTCATAATGCAATAAAGTTTTCCTATCGTGTCACCTCCGTAGTAATGGGATTAGCCCTTGCGTAAGCGGCCTAGAGCGAAATAGGTTTTAAAAAAGGTGCATTAGGAGTGCATGTTACGTCTCCACTCAAATTGTTATTTTGAGGCCACGTAATTGTCCTGTTTCTTTATTGAGTAGGCCTCGATTGAGTATCTTTACCCCTGTTCTCGTGTGCCTGGAGGGCAACTTGAAGGTGGAGTTTGGTGTGGCCTTTGAATTGGCTTGGACCTTGAAAGCGGGTTGCTCTTTCTTAAATTTAATTTCTGTGTGCCTCGAGCAGGCTTATCTGGGTAATTAGGAGCTAATGCTCCTTGGCATGATTGGGGTTTTCTGCCCCTTTGTTGGATCTTGTGTATAAGTAAAGTTGGGCTCTTTGCTCAGGGATTGTGAATCTGGGGCTCGAAGCCCAAAATCCATTAATAAACTGTAATTGTTCATTATTATCTTGTTGATATATAACTGAGTTCCTATTGTACTTGTCATTTCTTGATCTCGAAAAGAAAATATAACCTTTGTTAAATTTTTAAATTACCTTTAATTTCCTAAGTTGATACCTATTCATCCCAGCACCTTCTTTCACCTCTAACTACCACGGATAACCTCGGAACAAAGGTCATGGCCGCTTCCTTCCCATTCCTAGGCCTTTCCTATCCCATCGTCGCCATAGGACCTATCTGTGTCAGTGCGACGTAAAACAAATAGCAAAATAGAAGATGCCACCAGCAATACAGTCGAACACTACTACTCAATAGTTGTAAAGTTTATTGGTGGCAAAAGAATACACTTTGCTCTCAAGGGTTCATATGAAGCGAGGTGCTCTGCAGCTGTCGTACAGCACAACTCAGGCAAAGCACATTACCATCTTCACAAGGAGATGTACAGGTGCAGGCCTGGATTCTTTGCAAAAAAAAAAAAAAAAGAGGAAATATAAAAGAAGTAAACAGAGGAAGAAATGCAGAAAATCATTATTTCCAAACTTGGAGAATGAACAGAGAGAATATGGTGTAATGGCGCAGCGCCTAGATTTGGATGAAGACCAACTGGAAAAAGAATATGAAGAATTTTTGAACAATTTAAACAAGTCCAAAGGAGAGTTAAAACGCATCGAAACTGACACACTTCAACAAAGTGAGAGCAGTCAATGACTAGAAATAAGACGAAATTTGCTAACTTCGTCATATTTCGGAATTGTTTGTAAAATGAAGGCGACAACTGGATGCCAGTCATTAGTCAAACAGATGTTGTACTCGACGTTTGACTGTCCTGCGATTGAATATATGAGAAGACACGAAGACACTGCGCGTCAACAAGTTTCGGAGCTAATAGAGAAAGAAGTTAAAATGTGTGGCCTGTTCATTGACCAGGAACATCCATTTCTTGGAGCGAGTCCGGAAGGACTGATTGACGAGGACGGTGTCTTTGAAATAAAATTGCCATCTTCCGCAAAAATTCTTACAACGGAAGAGCCTATCAAATTGAAAAAGATAACTTGTTGGAAAGTGGGAAAGAATGGAGGAATAGGGAACTTTGACACCATATATTACAGCTTATAAATCTCATTACTTGAATTCCTTCTTGTTTCAGACACATTTTAACCGTCTAACTCCAAAACTCAACTCCAACTACGGTTGTTGTTACAGGATTTTCCCCCGACAACCATAGTCTAAGAAAATCTTTGATATTACTAATTTTATCATCAAGATCAACACGTATACACGTCTCCAGTATAAAGAATACCCCTTACGCCGATTTTACTTCGTTACTTGGACATTGACTTGTTGGAAATTTAAACCCAACATTAATGAACTTTTTATTTCATCACCATAATCATTACATGTGTCTTAATTTTCTTGCCATTTTTGTTTATTTTCTTGCTGAAGATATTCCATAACCGGAACGAAACATGTTCTATCTATGAATTTGAAGATGCTTGTTTGTTTTAAGCGGCCTAACATCTAGGTCATCGGGCCCTGATAGTACGAAATGAGACGAAATGCAATGACCAAATAAAATACAAAATACTCCACTGACCAGAATTCAAACCGTGAGGACGAAAATGAATGGATGGATGAAAATGAATTTAAAACAACCAGTGGAACCGACCCGCAAGGCCTCAGTCTCAGAAACTGACGGAAAACAATAGTATTACTGACTAAGGGACTGCTTCTATAGCTCAATACTGAATCAATGATGTTTGCAAGCTAAAGGGGTCCAAAATATAGGTCATCGCACTCTCATAATAGTACCTATCGCTTGGAAAGAAGAGCCATGCTATTTGTCATGGTGCGGTACTAATCAACAGTATCGTAGACTCGCGGTATTCCACACATTATGCTACTACTCACAGGACCGGGCGAGTTGGCCGTGCACGTAGAGGCGCGCGGCTGTGAGCTTGCAACCGGGAGATAGTAGGTTCGAATCCAACTATCGGCAGCCCTGAAGATGGTTTTCCGTGGTTTCCCATTTTCACACCAGGCAAATGCTGGGGCTGTACCTTAATTAAGGCCTCGGTCGCTTCCTTCCAACTCCTAGGCCTTTCCTATCCCATCGTCGCCATAAGACCTATCTGTGTCGGTGCGACGTAAAGCCCCTAGCAAAAAAAACTACTCACAGGTAATACAGACCTATGGTGTTTCGCACATAGCGGCGCCATTCACAGGCAACGCAAACCTATGGTATTCATCACATAAGAGTACTAACCACAGGGACTCGTACTGTCCCGTGGTGTTCCTTATATAGTGGGTACTAATCATAGGCAAGCTCATATAGTGCTACTAATCACAGGTACCGCAAAAGCCTGACCGCACGGTGCTCCTGCGTGCTACTATCCACAAAGCTATTTCGTACCTAACATAGTGGTACTACGCGCAAGTAATAGCGACCCATGGCGTTCCCCGCGTGGCGGTACCAAACACAAGTAGTTTCATGGTTCTAATCCAATCATCCCTTGGTCGCCCCTTTTAGTCCCCTCTTACGATAGGCAGGGGATATCGCGGGTGTATTCTACATGTGCGTCCCCCACCCGCAGGGGGTGGTGTGTTTGGTCCGCGAGAGGTATTTTATTTCCCTTAAGTCTGGCGGCAAGCCGGTTAGGACCCCCCAATCCGCCACCTGGGATGCGCCACGAGGAAGTATCACCTCTCCGCCTGCTACTCCAGCGTAGTAGGTTCGTGGTGTTCTACCTATTTAGTATACACCCAGAGATTGATGATGATGATGATGATGATGCTTTTTGTTTAAAGGGGCCTGACATCGGGGTCATCGGCCCCTAATGGTACGAAATGAAATAACAAAAAGTACAAATTCATTCACTGACCAAAATAAATAAAAAATGTCATGAAGAATGAATGGATGGACATGAACGCAACAAAAAACAAACAAACAAAGTGGATCAGACTCGAAAAAATATCGTAAATAATAGTATTACTGACCAAGGAACCACTTATAAAGCACAATGATGCTTGATGTCTAAAGGGGTGCAAAATCCATGTCTAAGACCCCACAGAATGGTACATGTCGCGAGTAAAGTAGAACCATGGTATTTGTCATGTTGGGGTACTAATCAAAAGTACCGAAGACACACGGTGATCCACACAAGATAGTGCTACTCACAAGTATTGTACTTCGTACAGGGAACGCAGACCTATGGATACACTGCACCCGACAGGGGCATGATCCAAGGACGTTTGGTTAATACTGATCCTTGAAATTATGGACGCAATGCTATTTAAAGAAAGGGAGATCGAAATTAATTAGCATCGATATTTAAGACAGATAATGAGTCTTTTAAATTTATTATACAGAATTTCATGGATTGGGATCTATTGCACAATATTTCCCTTTGTGTAACGGAGGGCACGCAGCAGAAGTCAAGCCTACCCAAACTCGGGCGAGGCTGCAATCGGTGGTTTCCCATGACGTAAGTCGAGGGGAGACATCCCTTCCTCAAGACTCAGAGAATGAGGGGAAACCAATTTCATCGAAACGAAATGTGGAAGCCATCTTTAATTCAGACCAGCCAACTTTATTATCTACGATGAAAAAATTAATCTAATTTGAATTCTGGAGCCGTTTCCCGATTTAAAAGAGTAAAATTTAACTGGGTCATTTATTTAGAGTCTCTAATGTCCCCTTACTTGTTAACTTTCGGCGGGAGAAAGAATACCATGTCATTCCTGCGTGGAAAATTACCGAGGACCATCTGGTTATCGTCACCGCACATCCTCGAGACGGGACTTCACCCTAGCAGAGAGGGGGAGGCAGGACAGCCATTAATTAATTAAAGGAGATCCAACGAAGGATAATCGTACGGATATATCTCAATCACATCAGGTGAATATTGGTCACCTGATAGTCGTACTATTACACCTCTAATGTGCCGTGAATAGGCCATATACAGATTTGCGGAGAGTGAAAGTGCCTCCTTGTAGTTGAGCGACTTCATCAGGTTGAGACCAGTATCGAAAGAGACATCACTCGCCTGACTGGCGAAATCGGGGATGTGAAGGGCAAAATAGATCAGCTGACTGACAAAATGGAACAGGTTAAGTCCCAAGCAAATAACCGCGACGCGAAGATAGAAGAGATAATAGAGCAGGTCGAGAACGATCGGACGAATATCAGAATCGTAGAAGAGAGGAAGGAGAAAGCATTGGCGGTAGTCGAGGCCCTGGACGACAAAATTACATCGGTATCGCAAGCAATACAGTCCGATATGAAGTTAACATTTGCCAAGGTCCGGAAGGAAATTGCAGGACAAATAGTAGGAGAGACGGCCAAACAAATTCACGAATGGAGCGAAGGGAAAGGCTCTAAAATGAAGGGGGAGTTGGAGGTCCACTAAGAACAAATCAATGCACTTGACGAAATAGAGGGAATGAAGAAATGGGATATTTGGGATAAACCACATTTGAAAATTGAAACAGGTGGAATAAAGACGGAAGTAGGTAGCGGATCACACCAGTTAGGCTACAGTCTGTTCAAGGAACAACTACCTGGCGATGAGGAATAAAATTACCGACGATGGACGAGAGAACGTCGACCCTTCTTGGCAAAAATTCGATAACCGTATATAACATATTACGCTCAGCGAATGATAAGCCAAAGAAATTCAAGCCAGGCACTAGGACCACACGAAAAAGATTCCTTCGAGAGGTAGATGACTAGATGGAGGATCATCGGATACCAGCGGATTGGAAATTACGAATCACTGAAAAGGTTTTGGAAGACCAAGCTCTTGAATGGTTCAAGCCTTTCGTTACTGTTTCGACAGCTATGAAGGATTCAAGAAGCTATTTTTGGAGAAATATTGGGGACTGGTCACGCAACAAGGGCTTAGGTTGGAGCTATACTCTAGGAGGTACGCTTCGGGAGGACCCACAAGGTTCTGTGACTATTTCACATCTCAATTAGTGAAAATGCGCGAACTAGACAGCCCACGAACGGAAAACGAATTAATATCTGCCATTACTAAGCAATTTCCGGTCAAGGTCCAGCGCGTGTTGATTGCGGCGAACGTTCATACGGCAGTGGAAGCTGAGCATGTATTGAGACAGCTCGACCAGACGTCATATATCGGACACGCTCGAGCTAGGAACGTAGAGGTCGTAAATACGTGAACCGTTCGAGAAAGTGATCAGTTGCTAAACAGGGGTACCCAAGTGACAAGTACTCAAACTGATACTCAGGTGAGAACCCAGAACAGGAATAATATTGATTGGCAGTCTCCGAAGTGGGAATAGAACAGGTGGAAGTATCGGAATGACCGGAGTACGAATCAATCGTACCAGTCAGGAAGATACAACCACGGACAAAATGGTTCGCGAAGGCAACGACCATACGAAAGAACGGCATATTCGAACTGGGGGAACCGAGGTCGGCCGAATGTCAGACCACGAGAGTACTACCGGAGTGATTTAAACGACAGGAGGAATGAATCACGGCGTTACGTCAACGACTTACGAGATAACCAGGCCGGAAATATGCGGAAGGATTCAATGCAGCAGTTTTTTAAGTCAGACGAATGCTTAGGGGCAGAGAGCCTCGAATTACAGGCACATAATGCTGCAAATCGTGCCAGTAACCTTGATCCCGTGCTCCATCATATCAAAATGGAGGCGGAGGACAGCTAAAACAAATTAGGAAACCCGAGTGAGGAGATAGTGGGATTTTCAAAGACTACCGACGCAACGGAGGAACCGTGGACGTCCGTAACCATCGCTTCGTGGATCGTTCAACCCGATGATCTCGTTGAAGATCCTGTTCAAGCATGTCCGAAAACAATTAGAGCTTTACCCGTTATTTATGTCCGTGTCAACCAGTTGTTAGTTCGTTGGCTTGTAGATACAGGCGCGAGCGACAGAGTGGTCTCCAAAATATTAGTTAAAGAACTGGAATCAAAGCAACGTATTCCAATCATTCCGATTTCGAACATTAAAGTTAGAGGAATAATTCCGGACCGCACAACTACATGCAATAGCCAGGCATACTTAGATTTGGAAATTGGAAATAACCGCGTATCACATCCATTCATAATTCTGACTAGGATGGAATATAATATCATCATTGGAGCTGACTTTCTCCGGGAATTCAAAGCGGTCATTGATATGGACAGAAACGAGATTAGATTCAGGAATGATTCAATTCAAGTAGATGTATGGTTGAACCACCTCGACGGACAACAGGGGGAAGAGAAAATTTGGACTATGGAGGTTGAACAGCTGAAAGAAGAAGGAAGAGATTGTTTTCCAAATTGGGATGAATATCGGGATGAGATGATTAAGGAGTTTGAAGGAATGATTTTCAAGTTAGAAGCGGAGAGTGAAGGACCATTGTTGGCGGAGGTAGTCCAAGAAAAGATCAGCGAAACGAAGATAGGGGACGAAGACAAGGAAAAACTACAGAAAGTCATGGAGGGGCATGAAAACGATTTTGGTTCACGTCCAGGAAAAATTCCAAATTTTAAATATTCTTTAGTCGTCAACAATTGGGAACCATTTCGGCAACGACCATATCCAATCCCTGAAAAATTTCACGCTGGAGTACATAAGATTATACAAGAATCCATTGGTGGTGGTGGTTGAGTCCTTATATCTTTAATCTGATAATGGATGTTCTCTCTGAAAGTCTTAGAGATCCATCTCCTTGGTGCATGCTATTTGCAGATGACATCGTACTATGCAGCACTAATAGAGAACAACTTGAACTTAAACTAGAACAGTGGAGAAAAGCACTGGAGGATAGAGGTCTTAAAATCAGCCGGAATAAGACAGAATACTTGTGCCTCGGTGGAAAGGGAAATTATAGTGTGAAAATGGATGGAAATCAACTCCTCGCAAGTAATTGTTTCAAGTACCTTGGATCAACTATATCTGATGATGGCAATCTAGATCTGGAAATTACACACCGAATTCAGGCTGCCTGGTTAAATTGGAAAAGGCTGTCTGGTGTCCTCTGCGACAGGAGACTAAATGTCAAAGTGAAAGGGAGTGTCTACAAAAGTGCGGTGAGACCTGCCATAATATATGGTGCAGAAACTTGGCCAATAGTACAATCGCAAAATAAGCGGTTGGATGTAGCCGAAATGAAAATGCTACGATGGCTACGATGGATGTGTGATGTTACTAGGAAAGACCATATCAAGAACAGCTTCATACGAGGCAGTGTTAAGGTTACTCAAGCATCACAGAAAGTTCAAGAAAGGCGGTTGCTCTGGTATGGTCACATTAAGCGCAGGGATGAGAACTATGTAGCAAGAAGAGTGCTTGACTTGGAGGTGAAGGGCAGGAGAGAGAGAGGCAGACCTAGAAGAAGATGGATGGACTGTGTGCGAGAAGACTTCGCAGAAAAGCAGTTAACTGAAAACACCATTTGGGACCGAGGAAAATGGAAAAGACTTGTTAAAACGTCGACTCCGCATGAGCGGGAAAAGACGAAGAAGAAGAGGTGGTGGTTGAGGAAGGCAATGGTTCGTTGCGGGTCTGTCTCGACGCGCGAGCCATTTACCAACAACTAATCCTCGAGTATGATCAGGCCCCATTTATAAAGGATGTTCTTAAGAAGTTCCGGGGCACAACATTTTTCAGTGGCGTTGAACTGATATCATCATTTCATCATGTTGAGGTTGATCCACATTCCAAAATTCTAACCGGTTTTCTGTTCGATGTGCAAACCTATGTTTTAATCGGCTACCTTTCAGATTAAAGACAGCATGATCAGCACTCATTAGGGCACTAGATCGTAACCTCAGTGACGAGGTCAAACAGCTTACGGTGAGGTATGTTGATGACATCTTCATTGCGTCAGAAACTTTGCCGGAACATTTGGAAAAATTTGATAAATTGTTGGCTGACTTAGAGAACAACTACTTCAAGGTGAATTTACCAAAATCCCATTTTTGCCAAAGAAGTATCCTGTTTTAGGCAATGTGATCGATTCGGAGGGAATTGTGCTAAATCCTGTTAAATTAAGGGCGATCCAAAATTTTCCAAAACCAGGAAGGGTAAAACAGGTCAGGCAATTCTTAGGAATTTGCAACTTTTTCGCGGATCATTTTCGAAATTATACCAACATAGTAGCACCATTACAAATCTTCTCAAGAAAACAACAGGTGGAAATGAAACCTTGCTTGCGATGAAGCATTTGCAAAAGCAAAGGATTTGTTGGCACGTAGCGTAAAATTGGGATACCCGGATTATTCACAAAAGGTCATTATGCAAACTGATGCGTCGATTATAGGGTTCAGGGCAGTACTGTATCAGGAGACGCCCGATCCTGACCAGAAGATCACCTATTTGGCTTTCACGAGACGCAAATTAAGATCGCATGAGTTGAAATACGCCGTAACCGAATTGGAGATGCTCGCGATCGTGACCACTCTAAACCATTGGAAGAAATACATTCATGGGTATCCAATTGTGTTAAAACGGATCACAAAGCACTGACGTTCATGATGAAATCTGCATTAACAAGTGAGAGAGTTAGCCGGTGGTGCTTGTTTGTGCAGTATTTCGACATTACAGTTGAGCACTGTGCCGGAAAGGCAAACGTAATTGCAGACGCCCTCAGTAGGAATCCAGATCCGGAACCTATCGTTTTTAACCAGATACAGCTAATTGAACAAGGGGAATGTGAGATCATAGAAGGACTTCGGACTATTGGCGAGGAAAAACAAAAATGTCCGGAAATGAAAAAGTCGATCGATTTCCTCCAACGTAGAATACAGCCAGGGACGGATGAATACGGTGATCTTCAGAAAAAGTCCGAGAATTACCAATTTTTCAATGGGATGCTGCATAAGTTTCTGGACTAGGACCACACGTAGTACAGGATTGTGGTTCCAAATACATTGCAAGTTGATTTGGTTTGGCTCGCTCATCATGTTACAGGCCATGCGCGGAGAGATAAAGTAATTGCAACACTTAGAGAAACCTTTATTTGGAAAAATCTGAGGAAAATTGTCCAGCAAGTGCTCCTCACTTGCGACATTTGCCAAAGGGTGAAGCCCAACCCATACTTACTAAAGCAAAGGCCGAAGCCATTTTTACCGAGTAAACCTCGGGTACTGTTCGCTTTAGATTTTTACGGACCTCTTCCCAAGGCAAAGGGAGGGCTCCAGTACATTTTGGTATGCGTGGATATAGTCTCAAAATTCGTCACTCTCTGCCCAATTCAAAAGGCAAACACTAGAGCCGTCATACACCAGTTAAAAACTAAAATCATACCACGTATGGGCAAGCCTGAATGCGTTCTCACTGATCAAGGGTCGCAATTCACGTCGGGAAGATTCAAACGGGAAATCGATCATTTAAACATCAAACATAATTTGAGTTCAATTAGGCATCCTGAATCAAATCCTGCTGTACGGATAATGCGCGAAATTGCTAAATTTTTCCGCATCTACTGTCCACGTCAGCACTGGCGATGGGTGGATGTGATTCCCGTCATAACCGAAAGCATTAACGGTACCATCCATGAATCCACTGGTCAAATTCCGTCAGTGATTCATTTTGACAGTTTTCCGAAGAGACCCTGGTATGAGGTCTTGAATATCCGCAAGATCCTAAGCTGTCAGTCGAGCTATGCGTACAGGATACAGCGAAATATTTGAAGGCTCAAGCAGAACGAAGATTACGGCGTCCCCGTAACAAAAGGTACCATCGACCGCTCCGCGTAGGGCAACTTGTTCTCGTGAAGCGACCGACAGTCTCCGATCCACCTAACAAGTTCTATCACAAACTCGCTGTACTGTACATCGGTCCTCATCGACTCATACAAAATCTAGACAACAACTCATACAAGGTGGAAAGCATGGACGGCACGACCGAAACCATCTACAACGCAGCAAATTAGAAGTTGTACCATACGTCCGGAGGCAAATTAGAAGATGTAGACAATGCAGAAGAACTAGGAGCAACGGATGAAGAAGAGAATGAGGAAGACGGAGAAGATCGCCGTGATGTGCAGGACGAAGATTCAGCACCAAATGAGGAACACGAAGAAATATAATAATTTCGAGACGTTGTTTTCCCATGGAGATATAGGAGATGAAGAATGTCCAGAATGTCAGTACCAAGGACCTTTGGTTAATACTGATCCTTGAAATTATGGACGCAATGCTATTTAAAGAAAGGGAGACCGAAATTAATTAGCATCCATATAATTAAGACAGATAATATGTCTTTAAATTTATTATACAGAATTTCATGGATTGCGATCTATTGCGCAATACTTCCCTTTGTGTAACGGGGGACACGCAGCAGAAGTCAAGCCTACCCGAACTCGGGCGAGACTGCAATCGGTGGTTTCCCATGACGTAACTCGAGGAGAGACATCCCTTGCTCAAGACTCAGAGAATGAGGGGAAAATAATTTTTTCGAAACGAAATATGGAAGCCATCTTTAATTCAGACCAGTCAACTTACTTATCTACGACGTAAAAATTAATCTAATTTGAATTCTGGAGCCGTCTCCCGATTTAAAAGAGATAAATATAACTGGGCCATTTATTTAGTCTCTAATGTCCTCTTACTTGTTAACGTATGGAGGGAGAAAGAATACCACGTCATTTCTCTGTGGAAAATTACCGAGGGCCATCTGGTTATCGTCACCACACATCCTCGAGACGGGACTTCACCTTTGCAGAGAGGGGGAGGCAGGACAAACATTAATTAATTAAAGGAGATCCAACGAAGGATAATCGTATGGATATGTCTCAATCACATCAGGTGAATATTGGTCACCTGATACTCGTGAATAGGCCATATACAGATTTGCAGAGAGGGAAAGTGCCTCCTTGTAAAAACCACTGCCGAGGGCGCAGTCTCTCATTCGGGACTCAGCTTGCCGACGGCGGAGCTATGTTTTGCTAAGCTGCCTTTCAATTTCAAGTGAAATAGTAGAATTCGCATAATTAGTGTATAGATTTGGTCTCTGTGAGACCAGTGTTAACATTTTATAATACCTTGATGTGTCGCGAACATTCAGTGCGGAAATTAATATTATAATTTTTACGGAGATATCCGTGGAGGGCAGAGGTGAAAGACGGTGCGGGCTGGAATAGGTCCAAGTACAAAGCTGACAGATGAATTAAAATTTCAATTAAGGTTATATTTTCAGAACTTAAAATTTTCATATAGAATTCCAAAATTCAACAAGTAACAAGTCAACAACAAGCCAAAATCAGGTATAACGAAATTACAAATTTTACGGGATCATTACAAGTTCTGGGCTTCGAGCTCCAAGTTTATAAACCCTGAACTCTCAGCTCACAACCACAAATTACCAAAGGGCAGAAAACACCTAAATACATGGAGCACTTGCTCCCACCTAGTAATGCCAAGCCTCGTAGAGGAATCTTTCAAAACACCATAAAGAGCAGACCCGCTCTCAATCTTTCAAACTTATTAAAGGCAATACTATGCTTTACAATAACTTGCCATCGAGGCACAACTTACAAGAATTAAACAGGGGTACCTCGTACCCGCCTACAGGGCCTTAAAAGAAAAATAATAGGTTAATTAAATGGCCCAAAATACCAAGCTGAACGGAGGCGTTGCTTGCACTCCTACATAAAACCAAATAACACCTAAGGGGCACTAGGCCGATGACACAGGGGCTATTCCCAAACTAGGGAGGTGACTCGAATAAGAACATTTTAGTACATTAAGAGGAGAAAATCGGTTATGAAAACGTAGTCACCTCAACTCAAAATGAAGGGGAGCTCGAGAGGGTAAAGCACTCTCTATCCCCGATTTACAGATAAAGTGATAAGAAACATTTACATAAGCCGGCACTAAGTTACATTTTTAGAAAGGTAGGTTGCATTGAAAAAGTTTCGGACCTTCCCCGAGGGCTAAACTGCTGAGCTAACAAGAAATAAAGATGTTAAAAGGCCATTACCTTGTAGAAGAGCTGCTGGCGGATGAAAGAGGCGCTTCCCGCCTCCTCCTATACTTCCATACACTAAGCTAGATGTCGTACGAGTGGCCGAGAGCCAGGAAAACCAGCAGTTTTTATATTCTCGGGGAAGATTCGAGACATTTCATGAATGATTAACACACACCCACAGTCGTTTATTGGGTAGTTTACAGTTACACATAGACATTGGAGAAGAAAGACGCCATTGGCTCAAAATTAATGACAGACATTTACGATTGGCTAATTTCAAAACTGGCGGAAAGAAAGAATAAAACTGCCAACCCACAAATGAAAGAACAACATTTAGTAAGGAACAAACTTATGAATACAACATATCTTCAAGAAAAGTTCCTGCACTTCGCACCAAGGTGCATGATCATAGTTTTTGGTAGAGACATCAGTTCGCCTGATATCATCGTTGAAGACAGCTAGGGATGTGTACTTTGGCCAATCAGCATGTTTAAGAATCCATCGAGGGGGATCCTCGACGGATTTATGTTTCAACAAAGTAAGGATGATAGGAAAATGATCACTGTCACAGAGATCATCGTGTGCATTCCACCGAAACAGTGGGACCAACGTTCGGCTGCATAGACTTACGTCTATGCGAGAATATGTGCCGTAGCGTACACTAAAGTGAGTTGATTCCCCTGTGTTCAAAATACATAAATCCAGATCTGTTAGTAGTGCTTCCAGCTCTCTTCCTCGGGGGCAAGGCGTCTCAGGGGGTGATGGGCATTAAAATCGCCCAATAAGAGGAAGGGTGGTGGAAGCTGAGCTATAAGATCAGCGACACAATTTATGTTCAGATGCTGGCTGGGTGGAAGATAAACATTACACACTGTTGCTATGACAGGCAGCGGAACGCGAACAGCGACAGCCTCAAGTGGGGTTCTTAATGGAACCTCTTCGCTGTAGGTGTCAGAACGGACCGGAAGCCCGGTGAGCATAGTACCGTTCTGTCGAGTATAGTCTGAAATTTCTCAAGACCGTATGATGACCAGGTCTGAAGTTGGTCTCATGAATACAGACTATTCTCTCTGCGTACTCACTAATGAGCTGACGTAACTCAGCAAGATGCCTGTCATAACCATTACAGTTCCACTGTAACAGTGCCATAATGTGGACTATAAAAGGAGTGTTAGGTTATGAGCCAAAAATGCTCCTTAGCCTACACACTATCTAATTCTACATCCGTAGATATAGAGGACAGCGCGACATCAATCCCGTCATCAAAAGATGGCAGGGGTGCCTCCCAGAACTTCGACACTTTTCGGGCGCGAGGGGGTCCCCTACGAGGAGAGCGCGCAGGTTTGGGAGCAGGAGTGCCTCTTGGCGCAGACTCATACCCCCAGATGGGGGGCATGACTTCTCCTTCGCAGGGGAAGTCCGAAAGCGCTCAGAACGGGCGCTCTTCTTCCCCTTTTTCAGGTTTAGACGGGCTGGCAGATGGTTTGCCAGCCCTGGTCGACGAAGCAGCCTCCGCCGGCTGGGGCATGGCTTTCGTCGACCTCCTAGGGGGGGGGGGGACAGTCTTCCCCACTTGCTGTGCCGGCTGGGAACTGCCAGCCTGCACAGACTTCTGGTTGGTCGAAGGTGGGGTGGTCCACCCCTTCGAGCTTTGACTATTTGCGACGTTGCTGGGAGCAACAACAGTCGCCTTGGGCGCAGCGGTCTGGACAGGCGTCGAGGTCGTAAATGACGAACCTGGAAGACTCCGAGCTATCAAGCTATAGTCAAGTGTACGGGCAGGTGAATTCGTAGAATTAAACTTACGGCGCGCTTCCTGGTAGGAAGGACCATCCAGGGTCTTGATCTCCTGGATCTTCTTCTCACTCAGGTATGTCGGACAAATCCGATCCCGAGGAGAATGAAAACCGGAGCAGTTAGTGCACTTGTATGGAGTTGTGCACTCCTCCGCGCCGTGAGCTACTCGTCCACATGTACCGCATACAGCCTGATTCGAACAGCGAGATACCATATGTCCGAATCTCTGGCATTGATAGCATCGCATAGCAGGCGGGATGTACGGCCTCACATCGCAACGATAAGTTGTTACCTTGACTTTCTCTGGTAACACTGACAACTTGAAAGAGACAATGAAGGCACCAGTGGCAACGTCTTCGCCGTTGACCTTGCGCGTAATGCGCCGGACGTGTGTCACGCCACGGTTCTTCATGTCTTCCATCAACTCGTCGTCAGTGTTCAAAATAAGGTCGCGGTGAAAGATGAATCTGCGAACCAGGTCCAAGGACTTATGCTCCTCCACTTTGACGGGGATTTCGCCAAAGTGCTCGCACTTAAGCAATTGATCAGCTTGCAGTGCTGTACGAGTCTTTAGAAGCAAACTACCGTTGCGCATTTTCTTAAGTTCCTCCAGTTCGCCATAGACGCCTTCGATGTGCCTGCTAAAAAGGATCGACTTCACCAGCTTAAAATCGTGCCCATCGGTTCTGGTAGCGACCAGAAACCTAGGGAAGCTGGATCCCATTCCTTCACGCTGAGCATGTTCCCAGGAAGTTGAACCTCACAGGGAAGCAAAAGTTAAAGACTTAGGTGGGGGACCACCTTGAGAGAGCCGACTTCGTTTGGAAGCCATGCCCGATAGCATCCTCCCCGAATGCCACCCACTCCGATCAGTGGTCTCTGTACCCGAACCAAGCAGCCAAGGCAATACCCACCTGGTCATAGCAGGTACTGCCCGGGGTCCGATGTTGAACGATGCCTAATACGGGATGACTGAGGCAATGAGCACTAAGACTCCCTTCCTCCAGTCATCCGGAATAGCATGTACCCCATAGCGTGTACAGAGCACTAAACATAGAGAAAAAAATAAAAAATTATTAATAATAATATGTCCTTCAGGCGGATACTACTGCCAAGGTACATGGCGCTCCCAGCACGCAATGGTCCTGGGTGGACAGTTGCGGGCTTTTGGGCGTAATCGCACACGTAAGTGGCCCATCTCCGGGCAGCACGCACATCAAAATTTGGAAATGGTCTACATCTGTCCCTCGGAAAATAATAAAAAATAAAGAGGGGACCATGGCCACATGACCCTTTAAGTCGTCTTCTACGACAGGCAGGGATTATCTGTGAATGTACTCGAACCCTCCCATCCACAGGAGGTCCAACACATTATACCAAACCGCAATCCTTGTCCGCGCCTACGTCGCCACTTTTAGTCGACTCATACGACAGGCAGGGGGTACCGCGGGTATATTCTACATGTGCGTCCCCCACCCGCAGGGGGTAGTGTGTTTAGTCCGCGAGAGGTATTTTATTTCCCTCAAGTTCGCCGGCAAGCCGGTTAGGACCCCCCTATCCGCCACCTGGGACGCGCCACGTGGGAGTATCACCTCTCCCCCTGCTACGCCTTCGTGGTATTTCGTCTTGCTTGATGATTGATGGTTGATGATGATGAGGCTTGTTGTTTTAAGGGCCTAACATCGAAGGTCATCGGCCCCTAATGGAACGAAATGAATAACATGGAACATGAAGTTAAAATTTTAAAAAGTATCCACTGACTAGAGTTAAAAAAAGAATGGTGATGAAGAAAAATGAGGGTGAGATTAAAACAGTCAGTGGCTCTAATACGCAATGCCTTATGTTATATTAAAATAAGAGAAAGTACAGGAAATCGAAGGAATAAGGCATTGCCCAGTAATACAGATTATTAACACATAATTTACGTTAGACGGTCAAATAACACATTAAAATGCGCAACACAAACTAAAATGAAGTCAATGAGATAAAAGCGCAACTGACATAAACAACACTAGGACAAAGGACATCATCACACACGATAAAACAGACCGCTATCCCTCATAAAGCGGATGGCGAGGTCTGCTGATGATGATGATGATGATGCTTGTTGTTTTAAGGGGCCTAACATCGAAGGTCACCGGCCCCTAATGGTACGAAATGAAAGAACAAAAATGGCAAAAGGCATCCACTGACCAAAATAAAAATAAAATATGCCATGAAAAAATAATTGATGGACAGGTACTCAACAAAACACAAAACAAACAAAAACCAGTGGATCGGACTCAATACAGATCGAAAATAACATCATTACCGACCAAGGAACCACTTATAAAGCACAGTGATGCTTGGTGTCTAAACGGGGTGCAAAATCCACGCCTAAGGCCCCACAATATGGTACATGTCGCGAGTAAAATAGAACCATGGTATGTGTCATGTTGTGGTATTAATCAGAAGTAGCGAAGACTCACGGTGTTCTACAAAAGATGGTACTACTCACAAGTATTGCAATACGTACAAGTAACGCAAACCTATGGTGTGTCTCACACAAAGGCCCAACTCAGAGTCAACGCAAACCGAGAAGGTTCCCCACCTAGGTGTACTAAACGCGGGCGCCGGTATTCCCGTGGTGTTCCTCACATAGTCGGTACTAATCACAGGCAACGCGGACCCACGGTGCTGCTCATATAGTGGTACAACTCACAGGCTACGCCCAGACCCGCGGTGCTGCACACATGGGTACGACCCACGGGCACTGGAATCCACCAGGCCAGGCTTTAACTGCTACAAATCACAAACCTATTTCGTACCGAATTTAGTGGTACTACTCGCAAGTACAGGCAACCTATGGTGTTCCCCGCGTGATGGTACGATTCAAAATTAGTTTCATGGTTCTAATTCAGTCAGCCCATGGTCGCCCTTTTAGTCGCCTCTTACGACAGGCAGGGGATACCGCGGGTGTATTCTACATGTGCGTCCCCCACCCGCAGGGGTTAGTGTGTTTGGTCCGCGAGAGGTATTTTATTTCCCTCAAGTCCGCCGGCAAGCCCAATAGGACCCCCCTATCCGCAACCTGGGACGCGCCACGTGGGAGTATCACCTCTCCCCCTGCTACGCCTGCGTAGCAGGTTCGTGGACGAGGTCTGCTGACTGCTCGTCTTCGCGCAAGATAAGGGAGATAGTACTCGGAAGGATAATACTACGGCGCAGATCGATCAGGTCCACGCACTCCGTAAGGATGTGTACCACGGTAAGATGGTCGCCGCACGTACACACCGGAGGGGGTTCTCCGTTCAGTAGATGGGAGTGCGTCAAGATACCGTGGCCGATCCGAAGGCGACATAATACCACGGCTTCCCTCCGCGAAGCCCGAAGGGAAGTCCTCCATACCTTCGTTGTTCCTTTTATCGCTCTCATCTTATTGGGAAGTGGGATGGCCTGCCACTCCATCTTCCATTGAGACGTAACCAGATGTCTCAGCTGAGAGCGAATATCACTTGCTGGAACCTTGAAAGGCAACGGGGGCAGTGTTACTGCCTCCTGGGCAGCCTGATCTGTTAACTCGTTTCCCTCTATGCCCATGTGGCTGGGGAGCCACACAAACGTAATTCTGGTGCCGGCATCCGAACACCCGGCCAGCAGGTCCTGGATCCCCTGCACCAGAGGGTGTCGAGGGAAACAGGTATCAATAGACTGAAGCGAACTCAAGGAGTCAGAACACACAAGAAAGTGTCGGCGCTCATTGTCTAGTGCGTACAGCAGAGCCTCACAGTTATCATAGAGCTCTGCCGTGTACACACTACAGGTGTCCGGGAGTGCAAAAAGAAACCGATTATTTTCGACAACGAACGCACAGCCCACCTTCGTATCTGTCCTTGAACCATCCGTGTAAACGACGACTGAACCTGGATAGCGGCCAACAACGGACAGGTAGATCCTCCGATAAATCGCAGGGTCCGTGTCTCCTTTCGGGCTAGTGTGCAAATCCAGGATGATTTCAGGTCGTCGTACAACCCACGGAGGTACCCCACTTGGTTGTCTGACAAGGCAAGGAATCGAAGGTACGTCAAACAATTCATAACTGCTATCCAAGCGTATCCCAACCGGCCGAGTCGCACGAGGATGAGCAGCGTACAACAAACGGTTGCCATTGTTGAACACGCAGTGATAGCTCGGATAAAGTGGCATCTGTCGCAAATTTGCAGCATACGTAAGTAGTAGTTGTTGGCGCCTCAGGTGTAAAGGCGGCACACCAGACTCAGCGAGCAGGCTAGCGATGGGGCTAGTACGAAAAGCTCCCGTCGCCAACCTAACACCGCTGTGGTGGATACTGCTCAGCTTCGCAAGAACGCTTGGTCTTGCGGAGCCATATGCTGCACTGCCGTAGTCTAACCGGGATAAAATGTGTGCCCGATAGAATCGCAGGAGCACCACGCGGTCAGCTCCCCAATTAGTGCTGCTAAGAAACTTCAAGAGGTTAAGCCTCTTGGTGCATTGCACTTTTAGCTCCCGCACGTGTGGCTCCCACGATAATTGACTGTCAAAACGGAGCCCAAGAAATCGGCAGGTGTCAACAACAGGAAGAACGACATTTCCTAGATAAAGCTCAGGATGAGGGTGAAGAGTACATTGACGACAAAAGTGGACAACGGAGGTCTTTGCGGCAGAAAACCGAAAGCCATGTTCTAAGGTCCACTTCTCCACCCTCCTAATAGCTTGCTGTAACTGTTGCTCTGCGACTGCCATACTGCACGAGCTATAGTGCAGAGCAAAATCATCCACATATAGGGACGATATTACGGCTGGACCAGCAGCAGCGACAATACCATTTATGGCAATCGCGAACAGAGTGACACTAAGAACCGATCCCTGTGGGACTCCATTTTCTTGAACGTGGTATTGGGAATATGTCCTCCCTACTCGGACACGGAATAGACGGAGGGACAAAAAATTCGCAATAAATACCGGCAAGTTACCTCGGAATCTCCATTGATGCAGGACTGAAAGGATCCCATATCGCAAGGTGGTGTCGTAGGCCTTCTCCAAGTCAAAGAAGACAGCTACCAAGTGCTGTTTGCGGAGAAACGCATCCTGGATAGAGCTCTCCAGGCGTACCAAGTGGTCTGTGGTGGATCGAGCGGCTCGAAATCCACATTGGTACTCGGACAAGAGTCCTTGTTTCTCCAGACACCACACGAGTCTGCGATTTACCATCCTCTCAAATAGCTTACACAGGCAATTTGTAAGACAAATCGGTCTGTAACTTCCTGCATACTTAGGATCTTTGTCAGGCTTGAGGACAGGAATGGCTATGCCCTCTCGCCACTGAGACGGAAAATCACCCTCTGTCCAGATTCGGTTGAACACACGAAGGAGATATAGTACACTATCATCACTAAGGTGTTTCAACATCTGGTTATGGATGTTGTCCGGTCCAGGAGACGTGTCCTTGCAAAGCGCTAAGGCGCTGCGGAGTTCCCACTCCGTAAAGGGCACGTTGTAGTCCTCTGAAGCTTGGGTGGCAAAACTAAGGTGATGACGTTCTGCCTCCCGCTTCAGAGGGAGGAAATCAGGATTGTAATTCCCGGAGCCAGAGACATCCGCGAAATGACTGGCGAGATGATTAGCAATCGCGAGGGGATCAGTGGCGACACTGCCTGCAATGGGAATTCCCAGCACAGCAGATGATCCTTGAATACCCGAAATTCGTCGAAGTTTCGTCCACACTTGAGATGATGGAGTATGTGACGTCATGGACGACACATATCTCTCCCATGAAGCCTTCTTACTTTGTCGAATAAGAACTCGCGCCTTAGCGCGGAGTTTCTTAAATGTTACCAAGTTGGCCACTGTAGGCTGTCGACGGTAACGTTTATGAGCGCGACGGCGTTCTTTGATGGCTGCTGCTATTTCATCGTTCCACCAAGGAACAAGTTTTCGGCGAGGAGCCCCCAAGAAAAACGGAATGGACTCCTCAGCAGCAGCAAGAATAACTTGGGTGACGTAAGTTACTTCCTCGCCGATGTTCCGCCTGATGTCGTCATTAAAGACAGCTAGTGATGAGAACTTTGCCCAATCAACACGTTTAATAATCCATCGAGGGGGAGCCCTGACGGATTTATGCTTCAACAAAGTAAGGATAATAGGAAAATGGTCACTGTCACAGAGATCATCGTGTGTATTCCACCGAAACAGTGGACCCAACGTTCGGCTGCATAGACTTAGGTCGATCCGAGAATACTGCAATAACGTACACTAAAGTGAGTTGGTTCCCCTGTGTTCAAAATACATAAATCCAGCTCTGTTGCTAATATTTCCAGCTCTCTTCCCCGGGGGCAAGGCGCCTCAGAGCCCCACATGGGGTGATGGGCGTTAAAATCGCCCAATAAAAGGAAGGGAGGAGGAAGCTGATCTATGAGATCAATGACATCAGTTATATTAAGATGCTGGCCTGGTGGAAAATAAACATTACACACTGTTGCTATGACAGGCAGTGAAACGCGAACAGCTACATCCTCGAGCGGGGTTCTTAATGGAACCTCTTCGCTGTAGGTATCTGAACGTACAAAAATGCCAACGCCACCGGAAGCCCGGTGAGCATAGTATCGTTCTGTAGAGTATAGCTTAAAATTTCTCAAGACCGTACGATGACCATGTCTGAAGTTGGTCTCCTGAATACAGACTATACTCGCTGCGTACTCACAATTGAGCTGACGTAACTCAGCAAGATGCCTGTCATAACCATTACAATTCCACTGTAACAATGCCATAGTGTGGACGATATAAGTAGTGTTAGGTTATGAGCAATAAAATGCTCATAAACCTAAAGACTATCAACATCTACATCCGTAGATGTAGTGGACAGCGCGACATCCATCTCGTCGTCAACAGACGGCGGGGATGCCGCCCAGAACTTCGACATTTTTCGGGGGCGAAAGGGTCCCCTACGAGGAGAGCGTGCAGGTTTCGGAGCAGGAGTACCCCCGGCGCAGACTCATACCCCTCAGGTGGGGGGCATGACTTCTCCTTCGCAGCGGAAGTCCGAGAGCGCTCAGGACGGGCGCTCTTCTTCCCCTTCTTTTTTTCGAGTTTAGTCGGGCTGGGAGATGGTTTCCCAGCCCTGGTCGATGATGCCGCCTCCGCCGGCTGGGGCACGACTTTCGTCGACCTCCTAGGGGGGGGGAGACTTAGTCTTCCCCACATGCTGTGCCGGCTGGGAACTGCCAGCCTGCTTAGACGTCTGGTTGGTCGAAGGTGGGGTGGTCGCCCCCTTCGAGCTTTTACTCTTTGCGACGTCGCTGGGAGCAGCAACAGTTGCCTTGGGCGCAGCGATCAGCACAGGTGACGATGTTGAAAATGATGAACCTGGAAGACTCTGAGCTATCATGCTGTAGTCGAGTGTACGGGCAGGTGTATTCGAGGAATTAAACTTACGGCGCGCTTCCAGGTAGGAAAGACCACCCAGGGTCTTGATCTCCTGGATTTTCTTCTCACTCAGGTATGTCGGACAGTTCCGATCCCGAGGAGAATGAAAACCGGAGCAGTTAGTGCACTTGTACGGAGTTGTGCACTCCTCCGCGCCGTGAGCTACTCGTCCACATGTACCACATACAGCCTGATTCGAACAGCGAGATACCATATGTCCGAATCGCTGGCATTGATAGCATCGCATAGGAGGCGGGATGTACGGCCTCACATCGCAACGATAAGTTGTTACATTGACTTTCTCTGGTAACACTGACAACTTGAAAGAGACAATGAAGGCACCAGTGGCAACGTCTTCACCGTTGACCTTGCGCGTAATGCGCCGGACGTGTGTCACGCCACGGTTCCTCATGTCTTCCATCAACTCGTCGTCAGTGTTCAAAATAAGGTCGCGGTGAAAGATGACTCCGCGAACCAGGTTCGAGGACGTATGCTCCTCTACTTTGACGGGGATTTCGCCAAAGTGGTCGCACTTAAGCAGCTGATCAGCTTGCAGTGCTGTACGAGTCTTCATAAGCAAACTACCGTTGCGTATTTTCTTAAGGTCCTCAAGTTCGCCGTAAACGCCTTCGATGTGTCGACTAAAAAGGATCGACTTCGCCAGCTTAAAATCATGCCCATCGGTTCTGGTAGCGACCAGAAACCTAGGGAAGCTGGATCCCATTCCTTCACGCTGCGCATGTTCCCAGGGACTTGAACCTCTCAGAGAAGCAAAAGTTAAAGACTTAGGTGGGGGACCACCTTGAGAAGGACGACTTCGTTTGGAAGCCATTCCCGATAGCATCCTCCCCGAATGCCACCCACTCCGATCAGGGGTCTCTGTAGCCGAACCAAGCAGCCAAGGCAATACCCACCTGGTCGTAGCAGGTATTGCCCGGGGTCCGATGTTGGACGATGCCTAATACGGGATGACTGAGGCAATGAGCACTAGGGCTCCCTTCCTCCAGTCACCCTCAATAGCATGTACCCCATAGCGTGTACAAAGCACTAAATATAGAGAAAACAATTAAAAATAATTAATAATAATATGTCCTTCTGGCATTCGGCTGTGCGGGGACCTGTGTTGTCAGGCGGATACCACTGCCAAGGTACATGGCGCTACCACCACGCAATGGTCCTGGGTGGACAGTTGCGGGCTTTTGGGCGTAATCGCACACGTAAGAGGCCCATCTCCGGGCAGCAAGCACATCAAAATTTGGAATGGTCTACATCTGACCCTCGGAAAAATAATAAAAATATAAAGAGGGGACCATGGCCACATGACCTTTTAATTTGCCTTCTACGACAGGCAGGGATTACCTGTGAATGTACTGGACCCCTCCCATCCACAGGAGGTCCAACACATTATACCAAACCGCAATCCATGTCCGCGCCTAGGTCGCCCCTTTTAGTCGACTTATACGACAGGCAGGGTGTACCGCGGGTGTATTCTGCATGTGCGTCACCCACCCGCAGGGGGTAGTGTGTTTGGTCAGCGAGAGGTATTTTATTTCCCTCAAGTCCGCCGGCAAGCCGGTTAGGACCCCCCTATCCGCCACCTGGGACGCGCCTCGTGGGAGTATCACCTCTCCCCCTGCTACGCCTTCGTAGCAGGTTCGTGGTAACATCGAAGGTCATCGGCCCAAGTTTTATTTTGGGAGGATGGTCTAGAAGCTCAAAATACCTATTTCTGCTAGTGGCTTCACTGTCACTATGGCTTCAACGTCACTTAGGTCTTTAGTGAAAAGAGCATGTTCTGTAAAAATTGAAGACCATATTCACAAAGATGTTGAACTTAATATTTTGACAGACCTTTGCTCTGATAATATTTTAGGACATGATATCATTTGCCGTCATTCATCTGTAGAGATTAAGTTTGGGGGTCAGAGAGAGAACCTCTTGAGTATCTGCGGATTAACAGTCGCGAAGGTTGGGTTTTTTTGCTAGTTGTTTTACGTCGCACAGATAGGTCTTTGGCGACGATGCCACCAGGTTGCAAGCCAATCGCCATGAAGTCCCGACGCTATACAGCAACTGATACCAAACTCATTGAACACGAAGTTCAGCGACTTTTGAATGAGGATGTTATAGAAGAAAGGTTTTCTCCTGTCACCCAATCAGAACGCCACTAGCGCCGTATGGTAGTTGACTATTCACGAACAATAAATCAGTATACCGAGCTAGATGCTTACCCACTCCCACGTATCGAGGATATAGTCAACAAGGTAGCAAATTATGAAGTGCTCAGCCTTTAAAATTTGATGATGATGATGATGTTTGTTGTTTAAAGGGGCCTAACATCGAGGTCATCGGCCCCTAATGATACGAAATGAAATAACAAAAATGTCAAATACATCCACTGACCAAAATAAAATAAAAATTGTCATGAAGAATGATTTGATGGACATAAACCCAACAAAAAACAAAGAACCAACCAAACAAACAAACACACAAAAAACAGTGGATCAGACTAAAAAAAGATCGAAAATAATAGTATTACTGACCAAGGGACCACTTATAAAGCACGAGGATGCTTGATGTCTAAAGGGGTGCAAAATCCACGTCTAAGGCCTCACAGAATGGTGCATGTCGCGAGTAAAGTAGAACCATGGTATTTGTCATGTCGGGGTACTAATCAAAAGTAGCGAAGACTCGCGGTGTTCCACACAAGAAGGTACTACTCACAAGTTTTGCACTTCGTACAGGGAACGCAGACTTATGGTGTTTCTCACACAATGGCGCCACTCATAGCCAACGCAAACCGATAAGTTTCTTCACCTATGTGTACTAGCCACACATCCCGTGGTGATCCTCACAGAGTGGGTACCAATCTCAGCCAACGCAGACCCACGGTGTCGCTCATATTGTGGTACAACTCACAGACAACGCCCAGACCCGCGGTGTTGCTCACATGGGTACGACGCACGGATACTGGAAACCCACAGGAGAACCCCCTCCAGCTGCTACTAATCACAAACTTATTTCATACCTAATATAGTGGTACTACTCGCAAGTACAGGCAACCCATGGTGTTCCCCACGTGTTGGTACGAATCAAAAGTAGTTTCATGGTTCCAAGACAATCATCCCTTGGTCGCCCCTTTTAGTCGCCTCTTACGACCGGCAGGGGATACCGAGGGTGAATTCTTCGTCTGCCTCCCCCACCCACAGGGGGTGTGTGTTTGGTCCGCGGGAGGTATTTTATTTCCCTCAAGTCCGCCGGCAAGCCGGTCAGTACCCCCCTATCCGCCATCTGGGACGCGGCACGTGGGAGTATCACCTCTCCCCCTGCTACGCCTGCGTAGCAGGTTCATGGCCTGTAAAATTTAAGCTGAATTGAAACCTAGATTCATCAGGCATGAAAGTAATCTCGTCAAAGCTACCCGTCCCTTTGAACGCATCAACATGGACTATAAGGGACCTCTACTATCCAAATCTAGAAACCGTTATCTCCTCATATTAGCTGATGAATATTCCAGATTTCCCTTCGCCTTTCCTTGCCCAGATGTCACTTCGTCTACTTTTATTTCTAAACTTAAGCAACTTTTCTCCATATTTGGATTACCTTCATATGTTCACTCCGATCGCGGATCAGCATTCATGTCCCAAGAATTGAAGACATTCTTCACGGCTATTGGTGTAGCGACGAGCAGGACTCCATACAATCCAAGAGGAAATGGCCAAGCAGAAAAATATGTTGGAGTTGTGTGGAAACCTATAAAACTCACTTTAAAATCTAGGGAAATGAATATCCAACAGTGGGAAGAAGTTGTACATGATGCCCTCCCCTCCATGCCGTCAGATCACTGCTATGTATTACTACCACTGAAACTTCCCACGAACGGACGTTTAAGCACCAGAGAAAATCCAGTTATGGACACTCAATCCCCTCATGGCTTCTGACTCCAGGTCCAGTACTCCTAAGGAAGCATGTCAGACAATCGAAGTACGAGCCACTCGTGGACGTTACTCTTCTTGAAGGAAATCCCGGGTATGCTCATATACAACACTAAGATGGAAGGGAAACTACTGTTTCGACTAGAGACTTGGCACCATTGCCTTTTCCAATAGGTATTTCTGAGGAAAGGGGGGAAGAAGATGCCGGAGGAGTAATAGATGTACAATATTACCAAGGAAGTCCAGAACATTGCCACACCCCTGCCTCATCACCCAGATCTTAAGTTCCAGCTCCATGCGAGACGAAATCTCCTGAATCACCAAGGTCAGAAGAAAGGGGTCCAACTGCCTACCTCACTCGTGACCATCTACCGAGACGGACCTTAAGGACTAGGTGGGGGTGAATGATATAACTTATTTGTGTTATCTCTTTGACATTTTTAATCCAGTTTTAAAGTTAACTTATTTGTATATTTTCCCTGACACTTTCTAGTGATATGTTACTGTTGCCACTGAATTTGTTTATGCACCAGTTGGTCGTCTTAAATTTAATAAAACCTTATAAAAGGTGATATTACATGTTCATTCACTTTAGTTTTTCCACCCGAAAGTGAAGATGGATTGTAAAAGTGATGATAGTGATAAGGACCCAAGTATTCATGTTGATCAGCTTCTCCCAGATTCTGAAGATTATTCTGAGGAAGGTGAGAATATGAAACAAATCTGTGAAACACACAGGACTGTTGATTTGAATGCAAATGGAATAAATGCTAGTTCAAGTAACACACAGACAGTTGTATATGAAAACAACCAAGTAATATCACGGTCTTCAGGAAGTATAAATGCAAGCTCTTCAGGGTCTGTATCAAGTAATATACATAAAACTAAGACTGTAAATAAAAAGGAACGTAGGCCAGTTATGTGGAAGAAATAAAATGCTGAGTATTCACAAAGAAACCGGGAGTTCATTGGAAATTCAGTGTTCCCAGATAATGTAATGGATTTACTGTAACCATATCAGTTCTTCAAATACTTTTTAGTGACGACATCCTAGCAAAGATTTCTGACGAGTCTAACCTGTACAGTTGCCAAGTAGGTCCCAACAAAGCCCTAAATGCAACACATTATGCCATTCAGAAGTTTCTGACAATTTGCATTATCAGTTCAGTGCCTTCACTTACTAATGTGAGGGATTACTGGAATGAATTAGTAGATGTACACATTGTAAAAGAGACAAAGTTCCTAAAGTCATTTGAAAAGCTACACCGCTTTTTACACTTTAATGAAAACTCAAAGCAACCCAAATCTAGTGATGATAACCATAACAAGTTATGTAAAATTAGGCCTGTACTTGACCATATGAATAAGATGTTTTTATCTGTTCCTATGAGTGAAAGGCTTGCAGTTGACGAACAAATATGCGCAACAAAAGAAAGACATCATATGAAAGTATACATGAAGGACAAACCCCACAAATGATGATGATTGATTGATGCTTGTTGTTTTAAGGGGCCTAACATCAAAGGTCATCGGCCCCTAATGGTACGAAATGAAAGAACAAAAATTGCAAAGGCATCCACTGACCAAAATAAAAATAAAATATGGCATGAAAAATGAATGGATGGACAGGAACTCAACAAAACAAACAAACAAACAAACAAACAAACAAACAAACAAACAAAAACCAGTGGATCGGACGCAATACAGATCGAAAATAACATTATTAACGACCAAGGAAACACTTATAAAGCACAATGATGCTTGGTGTCTAAAGGGGGTGCAAAATCCACGTCTAAGGCCCCTCAGAATGGTACATGTCGCGAGTAAAATAGAACCATGGTATGTGTCATGTTGGGGTATTAATCAGAAGTAGCGAAGACTCACGGTGTTCCACAAAAGATGGTACTACTCACAAGTATTGCAATACGTACAAGTAACGCAGTCCTATGGTGTGTCTCACACAATGGCCCAACTCAGAGTCAACGCAAACCGAGAAGGTTCCCCACCTAGGTGTACTAAACACGGGCGCCGGTATTCCCGTGGTGTTCCTCACATAGTGGGTACTAATCACAGGCAACGCAGACCCACGGTGCTGCTCATATAGTGGTACAACTCACAGGCTACGCCTAGACCCGCGGTGTTGCACACATGGGTACGACGCACGGGTACTGGAATCCACCAGGCCAGGCTTTTACTGCTACTAATCACAAATCTATTTCGTACCTAATTTAGTGGTACTACTCGCAAGTACAGGCAACCTATGGTGTTCCCCGCGTGATGGTACGATTCAAAATTAGTTTCATGGTTCTAATTCAGTCAGCCCTTGGTCGCCCCTTTTAGTCGCCTCTTACGACAGGCAGGGGATACCGCGGGTGTATTCTACATGTGCGTCCCCCACCCGTACGGGGTAGTGTGTTTGGTCAGCGAGAGGTATTTTATTTCCCTCAAGTCCGCCGACTAGCCGGTTAGGACCCCCCTATCCGCCACCTGGGACGCGCCACGTGGGAGTATCACCTCTCCCCCTGCTGCGCCTGCGTAGCAGGTTCGTGGCGCAAATGTAGCGTTCGTGAGCTAATCACATTATTATTATTCCCTATTCATGGAATGTATTCAACACGTGCTCCACTTTATTATAATTCACACTGTGCTCCAGACACAAGCAACAAATTATTAGCAACAAATTATTCAATTAATATCCCGCAGGATCACCAATATTTCAGGCGCAATCATGAACTCAGCACATCAAATATCATAGATGAAAAAATTCAACGGCCCGGTTTCAGAGTTTGAGTTTATGCCGAAGCTTTAGTAAGCCATGCATGCCGCTTAAGCAAGGCTTACGCTTTGGCTTAAACACTACACGAGTTTCACAGTAGGGGGACCATGTGCAGCTTTACTAAGCTGAACATCTCCGAAGTTGTTAATGCTTGCGCATGCGCTATGATTCAGATCTCATCTTTGTTTACATGAGTAGCCTATGATTGATTGACTTGTAGGCTATACGTCGTTTATCAGCCAAGATAATTGAGAAAAATGAACGGAAAATGTGATTGCAATAAGCTTACTGCAAATTTCAGTTCGCAAGAAGTTTGCATTTTATTGGTGATTGTAAAAAAATATAAGCATATAATAGAATGTAAACAATCAGATAAATTATTGTGGAACAGAAAAGCTCAAACGTTGAACAAAATTGCGCATACACTTAATGCCAGGAGTGGTGCAGTGCATAGAGATGCTAATGTGCTAAAAAAGAAGTATGAAAATATGAAAAAAATCACCAAAAAGAAGTATGCGGACGAAAAATGTGCTCTTCGAGGTACAAGTAATGCAGCTAATAACACCAGTCGGTGAAGAACTGAAAGAGTTAATTGGTGTTCAAATTGATGGGTTCGTTTCAGTTTATCCGTTCGGTCACTATGTACATTATAATGCACATCGATATCACGGTATCCGTTTAGGAAATATTCGATGCAGTGCGACCGTTGAGTCACAATGTGCGTTGAGATGTACATCTTCTGTGTCACTTCTGAGTAACTTGGCCCGACATCTGGCGGTTTTACCGGCAAAATACCAGGAATTGCTCCGCTGAGTAGTTACTGTTTATGACGTCAGCAAACAGTGTGTTATCTGAAGGCAAATTTCTGCTATAATACGTGAGCATTGAGGTTCATACACCTCCACGCCACTAATTCAAACTTTGCGCCAGTTGAAACTCCTCTACTGGAGGAAGTCTGAACTTTATCTACTGTGTTAATTTTCAAGTTTCTCAGAAGATGTCACTACTTGTAAATTTTGAAGTTTCTGAACTGGGTCGTTTTCGATGTATTTTGTTTTGCCTGTAGTAAGAAGTGTGGACATTCTCTTCCAGATGGCACTACTGAAGAACTACAATTGTGCACCCTAGTGCGAAGTGAAAGAACTATGTTTTTGGAGAAATTTTGTGTTCATAAGTTTGTTCTTTGTTAAATTTCTTTCAGTTATTGTTTAAGTTGGCAATATTAACCCTTTCTTTCCGCCAGTTTTGAATTTAACCAATAGGGAATTTCGGTAATTAATTTTCCACCAATAATGTGTTTCTTCTTCATCTTGTGTAGGGGTTTTCGTGGTTAGCCAATAAAATTCTTGTGGGAGGGTGTTCTCATTCCTGAAACGCCTCGAACTTTCCACGAGGGTATATAAACTGCTGATTTTTGGGTCTCCGCGCCAATTCAGTAACATCTATCAGTGTGTAAAGTACGTAGCAGGGGGCGGGAAGCGCCTCTTTCTTCGGGCAGCAGTTCAGCCACCAGGTAATGGCCGTTTAATCACTTCTTTTCTTGCTAGCTCAGCAGTTTAACTCTCGGGGCAGGTCCGAAGCGTTTTACCATGTAACTTTCCCCTAAAATGTAAAGACACCTAGTATCAATTCTATCTTTTAAACTACATATTGGGATAGAGAGTGCTTAACCTTCTCGAGCTCCCACTCATATTGCGTTGAGGTGAACTTATTTTCTCAACCGTTTCTTCCTTAATGTAATGTAAATTGTCTTCTTCTATAAGTCACCTCTCTAGTATGGGATTAGCCCTTGCAGTAACGGCCTAGCGCCAAGTAGGTTTTATATAAAGTGTATTAGGAGTGCAAGAACGCCTCCTCTCAAGTTGGTATTTTAGAGGCCATGTAATATTTCTGTTTCTTCTCTGAATAGGCCTCAGTAGGTTGGGTATTTTTACCCCTGTTTTCATGTCCTTGGAGGACAACTTGAAAGTGGAGTTTGGTGTGGCCTTTGATAGGCTCGAACTTAAGAGCAGGTTGCTCTTTCTAAAATTTTGTTTTCTGCGCGCCTCGAGGAGGCTTTACTGTGTAATTGGGAGCAAGTGCTCCTGGGCATGATTGGGGTCTTCTGCCCCTTTGTTGAATTCTGTATATCGTAAGGTTGGGCTTATAGCTCAAGAATTGTGTGTCTGGCTCTCGGAGCCCAAATCCTGTAATCACTGTAATTGTACATTTTCGAATTGTGTTTCGGCTACTGAGTACCTGTTCTATTTGTTATTTCTTAATCTTGAAAAGAAAATATAACCTTGTTAAATTTTATCTTAACTTTAATTTCGTATTTTGAGACCTGTTCACCCCCGCACCTTCTTTCACCTCTGCACATCCACTATACTCCGTAAATAGAATAATATGCTAGGAAATGTGAAATAAACTGCAGATAATTAGTTTATTTCATTCAGAGATTTTTATAAAGTGGGATGTACATTCTAATGTACATTGTGCCTCAAAGGTTGGCTTGGACCAACAGCTGGTTGGAATAGAAAAGGAATGGCAAAGTACTTGGTGTACCAGGAAAGAACGTTCTGAATCTGATTCACTTCAGGCAACACATCGGTGAATCCTTGATCCTCTCTCAAAAAGTGCGGCCTAAAACAAGGGGCCGTTTAAGTGGCAATGCAGAACGTGATGTACCAGAAGTGAAGAGACACAAGCAAGCTGAGCAGCATCCAATAAACGAAGTACGTTTGGATCAAATTAACCACATGCCAGGGTTTGATGACAAAAAATTTGCATCAAGATGCAAGGCTTCAGAACGCAACAACAGAACGCACTTCTTGTGCCTAAAATGTCAAGTTCACCTTTGCATGAAGTGGGAACGCAAGTGCTTCCAGAGTTATCATACTCCATAAATCTGTAGAGGAAGAAAGTTTTTCATTCTTCAGGCACTGTTTCGGTGCTATTGACTAGTGTCTCCAGTAAACTACAAGGCATTCTAGGCGCTGAATTGTCAAAACCAAACTTTTGTGTTACTTCTTGGCCGTTTTCCAGAAATTGTCTTTCTTTTATCTTTTGTGGTAGATTTTTAGTAATGTTATTTTGGTATACTCTTATTTATAATCTTTGGTATATTGTTTTGGAACTTATTTTATGACCAATTTACATACTATTTACTTGGATAGATTGAAAAACTGTATAAATAATATTAACTGTGTCTTCTACTCTGCAAACTTCGAGGCACAATGTACATTAAAATGCACATTAAAAATCTCGAAAACTGTTCGACGTAGGTGTTCCAAGCTAAGATATAATTAATCACAAGGTTTCATTTAGCAAGTTTACCAAATTTTAGAATTTTTGGCCGACTAGAAAAAATTCATGACTGAAAGGGTTAAGACTGTGATGACATTAATGTAGTGCAGAGTAAGTGGGGAATTCCACTTTCTTTCATTTTGTAAAATGTTATACAGGCATGTTAAATAGAATCAGGCTATAATTCATTGGATTAAGTGGCTTGATACTATTGATAGATAACTCTTTATTGCCACCCTAGTTTGCACCATCGGTTACAGACAATAAAGAGCATAAAATACACATGAACCCAAAAAAACAAACAAAACAAAACAAAACAATATAAACCAAACAAAACAAAAGAATATTGACTAACATACCATTATATATAATATAAAGCTCTAACTATCTACACTAAAACTATTAACTAAGAACCCCCCCAAAAAACCGCACAAAATAATGTAAACCAAACAATACAATTACTATCTACTCTACTTATTAGTGGTGTCAATGTCGGCGGAATCCAGCCTAACACTGCACCAACTTGTCTAAAACTATTGAGATGCCTCTGGTATGCGAGGAACTCCTCCGCATGTAAGGGCATCCCCTATCTACTCTCTACAGCTAACTAAACATAAAAAAAATAAAATAAAAAAATAAAAAAACCTCGGCTGCTGCGGCATTCCCTGTGAGGAGAGATCCATCCCACCCTGGCCGCTTTAGCCACTCCTCCCGGGTTAGATATTACCCCCACCTATAACTCGTACTTCTCTCCTCATCTTACGTGGCGAATCGTAGAGGCGGTTTCCGGTCCGTCATACGATCCGTCACGCATTTATCTACTGCTCCGCCTATAATCGTGTCGTCTTACCGCCACCATCTTGATTCAGTTGTTATTCTGTGAGCGGACATGTTTCCTCTTTCACCTAGGGATGGGACTGTACCATCCCACCCGTCTGTCTCTTATACCCCTCCCCCCTTCCATCCCCAATCTTCCCCTCTTACTCTTCCTAGCCTCTGTCCATCTCTCTTATAATACTTATTCGCTAACTACTAACTACTTTCCACTTTACCGTATAGTTAATATTTATACACTATATACAAACGCACTTGTTGACAATTTCCAGTTCCTTGCTCATCGCTTTTCTTTCTTATTCTTGCGTCTCTTAGACTAAAACTACTTCCTAATTTCATTTTTTTTAATAGTTTAACTTACATATTAAACCACGGAATTGCCACAAAACAAATCTGTCTTTTCCTTGTTTCCTCACATCACTTATCAATCCTTTCCATCTCTAAACAGTCCAACAGTTCCTCTTCCTCACGGCCACTCATTACTTATTAAATTTTTTTTTTTTTGCCAGAGTTTAGAATTATCTACTATTATGTTATCCAAACACCTTTTCTTGTCCACTAACCCTATCATTCCTATTCTAACTCTGTTTACAAATGTATTTGCTGACAATTCTATAGCTCCTACGAGTCTTAGACTAAAACTAAAAAACTACTCTCTAATTTTTTTTTGAACTTAAATCTTAAACAATCTAATTGCCAACAATCAAACCTGGCTTCCCTTATTCCTTCTCTTTCTTCCACTTATTTCCGTTTCTAAACAGTCCAACAGTTCCTCTTACTCACATCTCTCATTGCTTTATTATTATTATTATTTTTTTTTTCTAACATTAACTACCACCTCCGTTCTCTCACACATGCAATCCTCTCCAAATATATACAAATCTTCTTTTCATCATACAATCAGATTGTACTTCAAACTCCTCTTATTGTCTTCAATTTTTATATAACCTAGCAGTTTCGTCTACCTCCTTCCTCTCCTTCCTCTGTAACCCTCTTTTACCCCTTATTCTCTTAATTTCTTTATAAATCTCATTCTAACCATATTTAAATATTTCGAAATATTTGTTCCTCTTCCCCATTCTCTGGCCAGCCAAACCGTCATCTTTTCAATTTTTTCTACTTTTTCTATCTCTTTTTTACTCAACACTTTCTTTTTCAGCTCTTCTAACTCCCTACATTCGATGAATATATGTAGGTCCGACCATTTTTCTCCACACAGAATGCATCTACCTGCATTTTCTGTACCTATCCAGCCTCTGTTGGTAGGAGTTCCAAAAACCCACCAGTATAGACCTCTCTTGCCCTTCCGGTCCTCCACTTCGATTTTCGGATTCATGATTTCTAACAATTTATTAAATACTGATAGTGAGGCTCTTTCTCTACATTCCATTATTAAACTCTGTGTCTCTATATCGGCAACTCTCCTTATAACCCTTCTCCATACCCATTCTTTCTTTTCTCTCCACCTCTCATATCCTATATCTCCTAACCCCAGTTTTCGTAATTTATTTTTGCACTTATTTACCCAATACCTCTCGTTCTCCATATTTTTCTGGAACCTATATGTGTCTTGTACTAAATCCCCTCCCTTCCCTTCTTCCAATCTCATCCAGTACTTCATCACCCTCTTGGCTATAGTAGTGTCTATCGATTCTTTACATACTAATCTAGCCCCCACATTTGCAGTACAGTTTGGGACTCCCATAATAATCTTACTGAATTTCGCCACCACCTGGTTTAGTTCTTTTCTATTTTCCTCTAATCCCCATATTTCTACCCCATATAACATTTTTCCTTTAACCATTGATTGGAACACCAATCTCTGTATTTTGTACTTTATATCCGGAAATTTATTTTCTAATATCCCCACTACTGCCAGTGCTCCCCTTCCTTTATATCTAGCTCTTCTAATCTGATTTTCTCACGTGCCGTTACTACTAATTATAACTCCTAAATACTCCATTTTTTTTTCTGGTCTGATTTCTTGCTGCTCGACTGTCCAGAATTTCTTTTCTTTTTTGGCTTTCCTCTTCCTACATATCATTATCTGCGTCTTCCGTACATTTATCTTGAGTGCCCATCTTCTAGTATATTCCACTACCTCATTAAGTCCTTCCTGCAACCCCTTTGCTGTTAATGCCAAGATTAATAAATCGTCTGCAAATAGCAGCCCCGGTATCTCCCTCTTCCCAATCCAAGGGCATTGCCATCTCTCGCCTCCATGTCTATCCAATATATTATTTATAAACAGTAGAAATAATATGGGTGATAGCTTACAACCCTGCCTCACACCCCTTTTCGATTCCATACACTTACTCAACCCACCCCCTTTTAGTTTAATCATCACCAATACTTTCTCATATATTCCTTCTATTGCCATCCTCATTTTTACCGATAACCCAACCTCTCTTAATCTAGTAAATAACGCCTCTCTATTCACTGCATCGAAGGCTTTCTCTAAATCTACTGCTGCTACATATAATCTCTTCCCTGCTATTTTCACATACTTCGTAATTAAAGTATCCAAAATCCATATATTATCCACAGTATTTTTCTCTTTACGAAATCCATTTTGATAGTCCGAAATCCTTCCATATTTCTCTGCCCAATTTATAATCCTATTAGCTAAAATACCTGTATATACCTTCGACAGCGAGTCCAGGAGTGTTATTCCTCTATAGTTGTTTGGATCACTTCGACTTCCTTTGTTCTTATATATAGGACAAAGTACTCCTTTTCTCCACTCGCTAGGGAATTTATTCGTTTCCCATATCTTATTAAAAAATTTCACCATCACTTTCAACATTACTTCATTTGCTCCTACTTCCTTCCATATCCTGTTAGTAATACCATTTGCCCCACCCGCTGTTTTGGTTTTTACTTTACTTAACACCCTAACTATTTCCTGACTTGTTATCTCCTCATCTAGTAACTGTACCCCTGTTTGTACTTCCTTTACAATATACGTCTTTTCCATACCCCCGTGGCCTTCCCCCCTCCCACCCAAAAGCTCTGCAAAATATCCTATCCACTCATTTTCTGTTATCCTTGTTCCTCCCCCTGTCGATCTAGTTCTCTTTATCTTATTTATAGTTTCCCAAACCCTATCAAATCTTTTCTCTTTGCAATACCTGTTTACTCTCTCAGCTTCCGCTGCTTTCCAGCACTTTTTTTTCTCATTTAGTAACTTCTTGTAATCTTTTCTTACTTTACAATAATCCTCTCTTTTCCCTTGTACTCCTCCTTTCTTGAAATCCGCTAGAGCTGCCATTACTACCATTCGTTTCCTCTTACACTCTTCATCAAACCACCCCGCGCCTATGTTTCTGTCTATCTCTTCCCTTATTCTCACTTTCTTACCCACCTTCCATACTGGGCGTTCTATTAGTTTAAAACTTCATCCACATCCCCTCCTTCCAACATCCTTTCACTTTCAACCCTTATTCTCTCTTCACTCTCTTTTAACTCTGTTCTCAATCTCTCGATCGTGGTATCATTCCAAATGTACTTCCATCCCTCCTTATACCTATCTCTTTTTCCTATCCTTCTCTTCACTCCATCATATTCCCCCCTTAATTTTATCTTGATGGGCATATGTTCTGTTATCACACATTCTGTCACCTCAAAACTTATTATCTTCTTTAGAGCTATTTCCGTGCTAACTCCTATATCTACTACACTCCCGCCCTTCGATGAGATGAATGTCAGCTCACCATTACTATCTCCCTTCATCCATCCATTTAAAATATATAATTTTTCTATAGCACATAACTCTAATAATCTTACCCCATAGCTATTTATATCTTTGTCTTTACTATTTCTTCTGTACTCACTCACTTCCTTATCCTCTCTCCCATAATCGGGTACCCTATTACTCACTCTTGCATTCCAATCCCCTAACAATATCATTCCATCTTCCACATATAATCCTTTCATTTTGTTTATTTCTTCAATCAGTTCTTCAAAAAATGTTTTATTAGCATAAGTTGAGTCTTTAGGATGGTTGTATAATAGAGCCAGGCAAATTGCCTCCTTCGCATCATTTCCCATTTTAATTCTCAGCCATACCACCCCTTCTACCTCATTCTGTATTCTCTCTACTCTCTCTACTAACTCATTTTTTATTAAAACTGTTATCCCGCCCGGGTTTCTTCCCATTCTCCCCCTTTTTTCTTTTATCACGTTGACTACTCTATACCCATTCCATTCAATTTCTATCCCTTTTCCTAACCACGTCTCTACTAGGGCAATAATCTCATACTCCTTTACTGTTTTCTCCAATTCTATATTCCCTATTTTCCCCATCAACCCCTCAATATTCCACAACCCTATCGCCATCTCTAGTTATTTATTCCCTCCTACTCTTTGCCCCTGTGCTTCTCCATTTCCACCTCTACTCCTTGTCACTCTTCCCTGTGAGTCCTCTCCAGATCTCTCCTCGTTCTCTTTTCTCCCGTCATCCTTCCCTTTCTCCATACCTACGCCTTTTTTCTTTCCCCAAAGATCTTTCAAACTTAATGATCTTTCCTTATTTAGCGCCTGTCTTTTTTCCATTCTATTTTCAGTGTTCCTTTTACTCGGAGAGGATGCATTCTTACCCTGCCTACTGTTACCTTCATTCACAATTTCCACTGTACTCCTCACCAGTTGTGGCACATTACTTGCTTCCTCCATCTCTGTGTTGTGATGACTCTTCAAGGACTCTCCATTTCCGCCCACCTGGTTGCTGGCACTGCTGTTCAGCACATCCCTACTTCCCGCACCTGATGTGATGTGGACTTCGCTCACTTCCGTAATATCACTCCTTTCACTGACCTTCCTTGCTACTTCTACTGTTGCCAAGGACACGTTCTGCTGCTGTTGGTGTTCTTCATCAAGCTTTTTCAGCTTTTCCGCCCCCCACACTCGATTCCACCTTCCGTTTCCAACCACCAGCTGCTGCCCTCTAATGTATGCCTTAAGACCTTGTTTTCTCGCCTCTCTTAAATGTTTATTCAGAATTCTGTTCTTCTCTATGGCTTCCCTGTCCATCTCCCGTTTTATCCACACTTTCTCTCCTTTCAGATTACTCGAATTTCTTATTACAATGTCCGCCATCAGTGTCGATAGTAATTTCACTCTAATTGGTCTCTTACCTTTCACTCTCCCCACACGCTGTACATCGTCAATATCAACTTCACTGAAGTTGATCTTCATCCTGTTCTGGATAACTTCTACCACTTTGTACACTAGTTCGACTTTAGACTCTCTTTCTTCTTCTTGGACACCGTATATGAAGATATTTTTTCTTACGTTGTCTTGTAGACTCTTCTCGACTGCTCTCTTAGTTTCTCTCAGGTCCCACTCCAGGCTTCTTACCTTCTGCTTCAATAGGTCTAATTCATCTTTATTACACCCTTCCTCTTCCACAAACTTCTTTACATCTTCTTTGATACTCAATTTTAGGTCCATAAATTCCCTGGATAACTCTCGGAACATTTCTTTTATTTGCTCCGTCTGACAAGCCTCTCTAATCATCTCTCTAATCGCCTCGTACTCTTCCCATCCAATGGAACCTACTGGACCTGGGCCGGGATTAATCTCTACTCCTCCTATTATCAGCAACACCATCACCACCGCCGCCACCAGTAACGTAGCCACCATCTTCCTTTTTTCCCCCTTTAACTCCATTCTTGTTTCCATTCTGCTTCCCTTTTTACAGTTCCATCTGCCGATCGCTATCCTATATTGCGTCAACGTGATACCCATTGCTCCGCGCTCCACTCAGCACATCCGCTCAGCTCACTGTCTCACAGACGACTGGCTTGATACTATTGAAATATTGTCTATATTTCTCTATTAATTTCAGATTCGAGTGATATTGCTATTGCTGGTTGCAGCTACAATGAGAAAGATAGCTGTGTGTCAGGTCAGTAACTCATTTTTTGTTTTTACAATTTGCTTTACATTGCACCGACATAGATAGATCTTATGGCGACGAATTTATTTTGTAGAGCGAAGATTAGTGTTCTATTTTCTGTGTAATAACAGGCTTCATTCATTTCATTTAATCGTTGATTCTTCGGTGGTTTTTTATTCTAGTTTCCCATACATTTATATAATTGTATCTCATTTTTCTATCTTGTACTAATGATTCCCTCACAAAAATAACTGTATCTGTATTCCATCTTACATGGTGTGTCATTTCGTACTGGATCATTGCTGATTTCTTTGTTGTAATATACAATTATTATATACTCCAACCTAGGATGTAATTTCATTCATTCACCACTGATCTGCAGTTAGGACTGTTGCCCAGGTGGTAGATTCCCTGTCAGTTCTTTACCTATTTTCTTTTGTATATAGTTTCTGGTTCATAATTGTGATTCATTGAGTTACGGTGGTAGGCCTAAATAAATATAATGTGTCTGAATATTTAAAAAGCAAAATGTTTTTCACTGTGCTGCTCTAATTCATATATTAATATTTCAGGTTCCAGTGGTAATGCTATTGCAGAGTGTAGTAACACTGGGAAAGACATCAGCTTATCAGGTCAGTAATTGTTCTGTAAAGTGAATCATATGCATAGAGGGATTGTTTTATTTGTGATGAACATATCAAAGGTATATACAGATAATGAGGGTTATAATATTGTACAAGAATGCATTATTCAAATTTTAAAATGATTTTCATTGCTTGAAATTTGTAGTACTGGCACTCTGACGAGTTTTCAGAATTACATCTGTAAAGGGCTTTTTTTTTACTGTGCCATCAATATTGAGGCAACCCATATCATTGTGCCCCAGATGATGCCTTGTAATTGTTTATTAGAAATATGTTTTTTTTTTTTTACTTTTATAGTTGCACATATAGCAATCTGTGAAATCTTTAACGTTTGTTGGATGAATTTTCATAATTATTCATTATTTTAGGAACTCCCAGCAATGACTGGAGTAAATATGTGCCAGCTATGTTGAACCAATATCAGAACAAGTGAGATTTGTAGTGGATGATGATGATGAAGATTGTACCAAGAGTTATTCTCCCTCGCCGTATTTGCTTACATCTTTTATTTACCCAGATCGATCTGTGTATGTATTGTATATTTTGAACCTAGCATATTTTCCCCTTAATAAAATATATACTTATGTCGTCCCATCCCCCTTCTGGCCCCAGGGAAAAGGGAAATTATTTCCGCCCTGGTGGCGTTTTCCACCTTACGTTGGCAGGCCTTCTTCCGGCCTCCACACTTGTCTCGTTACTTCCCCGCCTCGCCCCTCTTCACCAGGGGTGAGGGAGGGCGTGGTGCTGTCTGCTGCTTAGGGAAGGTTGTTCAGATCGCTCAGAGCGAGCAAGCCGCCTGGTCACCAAGCCGTGAGTGTGGAGGTAGGAAGGATGTTTGTGAACTATCTTCTGGCCTAGGGAGGGAGTAATTTAATCTTATGAATGTAATATATTGGTTGTGCTGTTAGTAGAGGCTATGGGCCTCCGCAATTGGAAAGAGGGTTTCCTTCTGAAAATGTTAATGTGTGAGTCTGGTTTTAATGTAATTCGGTATGTTGTATTTAATGGACATTGTTCACGAGGCTGAGCCTCGGTTTCTTGGTAAATTAGAGTTGCCCTCATTAGAGTCGAATTGATATGTGGCCCGAGGCTACAGTCTTGCTTGTACAGCCGGCTAAGCAGTTTGTCTGGCCGGCCCCCTGCTAACTTGACGAGGACGGTAGTGTGAGTGAGTGTTCATTTGAAGTTGCAGTTATTGAACGAGTACAGTTAGGAAAAATGGCATCCAAAATTACACGGCAAAACACCCTGAAAGTTGTATTCGGCAAGGAGCAACAAAGACCAACAGCCCAGGAAATTCATCAGTGGATAGAAGACGTTCTAAAGGTATGTGATGATAAACTACAAACAATTCAACTAGTAGGAAAGCAGAATGCAGCCTATCTCAAATTTAATAATGACAGAAGCTACCAGAAGTACTTATATTCCTTTAGAGGTACAAATTCTCTTACATTAATGAATGGCGATTCAGTGACAGTTACAATCATGCCCGGTGAAATAGAACTTATAGAACGCTTAATGAATATACCGCCGGAAGTACCGAACGAGCGGGTACAGTACGTATTGCAGAATTATGGCAAGGTACAACAGATAGAAAACGAGATGTGGTCAAACAGATACCGCTATCAAGTCGATACAGGAATAAGGGTAGTTCAGATGTCAATTGACAAGCCTATTCCTTCAACCCTCAATGTAGCCGGTTATGAGGCATATGTAACCTATCCCGGACGGGAGCAACATTGTTTTTCATGTGGAAGTTGTTCTCATATTCGGACTAATTGTCCCACTAGATTTACTAACAGTAAACCATCGACGGCATCTAGATCACGCTTCACATTGAGCGATCTATTCAAACCTCCCTCATTTGACAGTGCACGGTCAGACAGAGAACCCGCTCTCACGGATGTAAACAAACCAACGTCCGTGCAGAGCAGGGTAGCGAACGATGCAGTGGAAAGTAGCAAAGATAGCAACGTCAACCCTACAACACCTGGCTCAAGTCATGACAATAAGTTAGAACATATGGACATCAGTCTAACCTAGTCAGCGTTCGGTGACAGTCGTGCTGAGTTGAGCTGCCGGTAGAGCCGGTGTGGAGTGTGACCGGTGAGTGGATAAGTAAGACAGGAGGGTAGAGGAAGATGATTGGCGTCGACCAATATCGTGTAGCTATTGGAAGATGGCAGATGAGATGGAAAAAGGAAACAGGAGGTAAAGTGGAAACTAGAATGATGGGCGAGATGATACTGGTGGCAGCGGTGATTATGGTACTGTTAGCCATAGGAGGTGTGGAGGTGAACCCTGGCCCGACTTCTAGTGGTAACATGAACTGGGAAGACGTGGAGGTCATAAGAAGAGTGGTGAAAGAAGTGGTGGAAGAAGTATGTCCGTTTGAGCAGATTAAAAACATGATGAAAGAACAAATGAAGGAATTTGAACATATGAGGCGTTCGAGACAGGGAAAACAGACGAGACAACGAACAAAGTGGAAATCAGTGAGAGAGAAGTGATATCATTAAAGGTAAAAATAAAGGAGATGGAGGAAGACCTGGTGAAGCTGAAAGCAGAAATTGAAGATAGCAACCGAGAACGTAGGAAGAACTGCTTATTTATATATGGAGTACCGGAAGACAAAGTGCTGACAACCTACAAAGTTGTGGAAGTTATTCAGAAAATGATGAAAATTAACTTTAGTGAAGTTGATATTGATGATGTGGAAAGGATAGGTAAAAAACGGGGTGATAGACCGATAAAACTGAAGTTGTTTTCCACCTTGATGGCGGAAGTAGTGATAAGAGGCGCAGATAATATATGTAGCACAAAAATTTGGATTAAAAGAAACATGGGAAGAGAAGGGGTAACGAATATAATCACTCTGAAAAAACATTTAGTCAGGGGTAAAATAAAAGGGTTAAGAGCCTATATTAAGGGTCAACAACTAGTAGTATCCAATGGACAATGGACTAGAGTGTGGACAGCAAAGAAATTACAGGAAATGGAAGAGAATAGGAAGGACGAACAGATAGTTGGAGAGAGTGTGGAAGAAAGGCAAGCCAGAGACAGTAAAGTGGGTGAAGACGGACCTGGAGATAAAGAAAGAACCAAAGAAAATAAGACACTGGACCTAAACTCACAGCAAGAAAAGATTAACCCGAAAGATGCTATTTTCAAATCGATCGAAGAAGAAGCCAGAGAGGTAACAGCTGAGATGAGGAGGGAAATAAGGAAGGAAACCAGGGAGACCAGGGCTGCGATTAAGGAGCTGGTGAGGACGGAAATGCAAGATGTGATGATGATGCTTGTTGTTTAAAGGGACCTAACATCGAAGGTCATCGGCCCCTAATGGTACGAAATGAAAGAACAAAAATTGCAAAGACATCCACTGACCAAAATAAAAATAAAATATGGCATGAAGAATGAATGGCTGGACAGGAACTCAACAAAACACAAAACAAACAAACAAAAACCAGTGGATCGGACTCAATGCAGATCGAAAATAACATTATTACCGACCAAGGAACCACTTATAAAGCACAATGATGCTTGGTGTCTAAAGGGGGTGCAAAATCCACGTCCAAGGCCCTACAGAATGGTACATGTCGCGAGTAAAATAGAACCATGGTATGCGTCATGTTGGGGTATTAATCAGAAGTAGCGAAGACTCACGGTGTTCCACAAAAGATGGTACTACTCACAAGTATTGCAATACGTACAAGTAACGCAGACCTATGGTGTGTCTCACACAAAGGCCCAACTCAGAGACAACGCAAACCGAGAAGGTTCCCCACCAAGGTGTACTAAACACGGGCGCCGGTATTCCCGTGGTGTTCCTCAAATAGTGGGTACTAATCGCAGGCTACGCAGACCCACGGTGCTGCTCATATAGTGGTACAACTCACAGGCTACGCCCAGACCCGCGGTGTTGCACACATGGGTACGACGTACGGGTACTGGAATCCACCAGGCCAGGCTTTAACTGCTACTAATCACAAACCTATTTCGTACCGAATTTAGTGGTACTACTCACAAGTACAGGCAACCTATGGTGTTCCCCGCGTGATGGTACGATTCAAAATTAGTTTCATGGTTCTAATTCAGTCAGCACTTGGTCGCCCCTTTTAGTCGCCTCTTACGACAGGCAGGGGATACCGCGGGTGTATTCTACATGTGCGTCCCCCACCCGCAGGGGGTAGTGTGTTTGGTCCGCGAGAGGTATTTTATTTCCCTCAAGTCCGCCGGCAAGCCGGTTAGGACCCCCCTATCCGCCACCTGGGACGCGCCACTTGGGAGTATCACCTCTCCCCCTGCTACGCCTGCGTAGCAGGTTCGTGGGCAAGATGTGACAAGAGCACACAAACGGAGTAAAAATACGGCTGGGAGGTGATGATGATGATGATGATGCTTGTTGTTTTATGGGGCCTAACATCGAAGATCATCGGCCCCTAATGGAACGAAATTAAATTTATGAGACATGAAGTTAAAATTTTAAAAAGTATCCACTGACTAGAGTTAAAAAAGAACGGTGATGAAGAAAAATGAGGGTGAGATTAAAACATTCAGTGGATCTAATACGCAATGCCTTATGTTCTATTAAAATAAGAGAAAATACAGGAAAACGAAGGAATAAGGCATTGCCCAGTAGTACAGATATTCACACATAATTTATGTTAGACGTTAAAATAACACATTAAAATGCGCAACACAAACTAAAATGAAGTCAATGATAAAAGCGCAACTGACATAAACAACACTAGGACAAAGGACATCATCACACACGATAAAACAGACCGCTATCCCTCATAAAGCGGATGACGAGGTCTGCTGACTGTTCGTCATCTCGCAAGATAAGGGAGATTGTACTCGGAAGGTTAAGACTATGGCACAGATCGACCAGGTCCACACACTCCGTAAGGATGTGTACCACTGTAAGATGGTCGCAGCAGGTACACACCGGAGGGGGTTCCCCTTTCAGTAGATGGGAGTGCGTCAAGATACCGTGGCCGATCCGAAGGCGACATAATACCACGGCTTCCACCCGCGAAGCCCGAAGGGAAGTCCTCCATACCTTCGTTGTTCCTTTTATCGCTCTCAGCTTATTGGGAAGTGGGATGGCCTGCCACTCCATCTCCCAATGAGACATAACCAGGTGTCTCAGCTGAGAGCGAATATCACTTGCTGGAACCTTGAATGGCAACGGGGACAGTGTAACTGCCTCCTTGGCAGCCTGATCGGCTAACTCGTTTCCCTCTATGCCCATGTGGCTGGGGAGCCACACAAACGTAATTCTGGTGCCGGCATCCGAACACCCGGCCAGCAGGTCCTGGATCCGCTGCACAAGAGGGTGCCGAGGAAAACAGGTATCAATAGACTGGAGCGAGCTCAAGGAGTCAGTACACACGAGAAAGTGTCGGCGTTCATCGTACAGTGCGTACCGCAGAGCTCCACAGATAGCATAAAGCTGTGCTGTGTACACACTACAGGTTTCCGGGAGAGCAAAAAGAAACCGCCACGAACCTGCTACGCAGGCGTAGCAGGGGGAGAGGTGATACTCCCACGTGGCGCGTCCCAGGTGGCGGATAGGGGGGTCCTAACCGGCTTGCCGGCGGACTTGAGGGAAATAAAATACCTCTCGCGGACCAAACACACACCCCCTGTGGGTGGGGGAGGCTGACGAATACTACACCCACGGTATCCCCTGCCTGTCGTGAGAGGCGACTAAAAGGGGCGACCAAGGGTTGATTGTATTAGAACCATGAAATTACTTGTGATTAGTACCACCACGCGGAGAACACCAAGGGTTGCTTTTACTTGTGTGTAGTACCACTACATTAGGTACGAAATTGGTTTGTGATCAGTAGCACACAGGAGCACCGCGCGGTCGGCTTTTGCAGTACCTGTGATTAGTACCACCATATGAGCAGGACCATGGGATGATAGCTACCATGGTTCTGCCTTGCCTATGATTAGTACTCACTATATGAGGAACACCACGGGATAGGGAGAGGTCCCTGTGGTTAGTACTCTTATGTGATGAACACCATAGGTTTGCGTTGCCTGTAAATGGCGCCGCAAAGTGAGAAGAGCATAGGTCTGTATTATGTCGAATTTCATAAGCTCTGAGTAGTACAATAATGTGTGGAATGCCGCAAGTCTCTGCTACTTTTGATTAGTACCGCAACAGAACAAATACCATGGTTCTATTTTGATAGCGATCAGTACCTTTGTGAGGGGCGGATAACTGCGATTTAGGACCCCCTTTTGACTGCAGGCATAATCGATTCCGTGTTATGCTATAGCAGTAGACCCTTGGTCAGTAATACGATATTGTCACGTCTGTTTATGTGAATGTGAGACATTGCGGGTCGCAACCACTGATTGTTTTAAATTCATGTCCATCCATTCGTTCTTCGTTCTCACGTTTTTGAATTCTGGTCAGTGGAGAATTTTAGATTTTTAATATGTCATTCCATTTCGTCTCATTTCGTACCATTAGGGGCCGATGACCTAGATGTTAGGCCCCTTTAAACAACAATCATCAATCAATCAAAAAGAAACCGATCATTTCCGACAACGAACGCACAGCCCACCTTCGTATCTGTCCTTGAACCATCCGTGTAAACGACGACTGAACCTGGATAGCGGCCAACAACGGACAGGTAGAGCCTCCGATAAATCGAGGGGTCCGTGTCTCCTTTCGGGCCAGTGTGCAAATCCAGGATGATTTCAGGTCGTCGTACAACCCACGGAGGTACCCCACTTGGTTGTCTGACAAGGCAAGGAATCGAAGGTACGTCAAACAATTCATAACTGCTATCCAAGCGTATCCCAACCGGCCGCGTCGCACGAGGATAAGCAGCGTACAACAAACGGTTGCCATTGTTGAACACGCAGGGATAGCTCGGATGAAGTGGCATCTATCGCAAATTTGCAGCATACGTAAGTAGGAGTTGCTGGCGCCTCAGGTGTAAAGTCGGCACACAAGACTCAGCGAGCAGGCTAGCGATGGGGCTTGTACGTAAAGCTCCCGTCGCCAACCTAATCCCGCTGTGGTGGATACTGTTCAGCTTCGCAAGAACGCTTAGTCTTGCGGAGCCATATGCTGCACTGCCGTAGTCTAACCGGGATAAAATGTGTGCCCGATAGAATCGCAGGAGAACCACGCGGTCAGCTCCACAATTAGTGCTGCTAAGAAAGCTCTAGAGGTTAAGCCTCTTGGTGCATTGCACTTTTAGCTCCCGCACGTGTGGCTCCCACGATAATTTACTGTCAAAAAGGAGCCCAAGAAATCGGTAGGTGTCAACAACTGGAAGAATGACAATTCCTAGATAAAGCTCAGGATGTGGGTGAAGAGTACGTTGACGACAAAAGTGGACAACGGAGGTCTTTGCGGCAGAAAACCGAAAGCCATGTTCTAAGGTCCACTTCTCCACCCTCCTAATAGCTTGCTGTAATTGTCGCTCTGCGACTGCCATACTGCACGACCTATAGAGCAGAGCAAAATCGTCCACATATAGCGACGGTATTACTGCTGGACCAGCAGCAGCGACAATACCGTTTATGGCAATCGCGAACAGAGTGACACTAAGGACCGATCCCTGTGGGACTCCATTTTCCTGAACGTGATATTGCGAATATGTCCTCCCTACTCGGACACGGAATAGACGGAGGGACAAAAAATTCGCAATAAATACCGGCAAGTTACCTCGGAATATCCATTGATGCAGGACTGAAAGGGTACCATATCGCCATGTGGTGTCGTAGGTCTTCTCTAAATCAAAGAAAACAGCTACCAAGTGCTGTTTACGAAGAAACGCATCCTGGATAGAGCTCTCCAGGCGGACCAAGTGGTCAGTGGTGGATCGAGCGGCTCGAAAACCACACTGGTATTCGGACAAGAGATCTTGATTCTCCAGACACCACACGAGTGGGCGATTTACCATCCTCTCAAATAGCTTACACAGGCAGTTGGTAAGACAAATCGGCGTGTAACTTCCTGCATACTTAGGATCTTTGTCAGGCTTGAGGACAGGAATGACTATGCCCTCTCGCCACTGAGACGGAAAATCACCCTCCAACCAGATACGGTTGAACACACGAAGGAGATAGAGTAGACTTTCGTCACTAAGGTGCTTCAACATCTGATTTTGGATGTCGTCCGGTCCAGGAGACGTGTCCTTGCAAAGCGCAAGGCGCTGCGGAGTTCCCACTCCGTAAAGGGCACGTTGTAGTCCTCTGAAGCTTGAGAGGCAAAACTAAGGTGATGACGTTCTGCCTCTCGCTTCACAGCGAGGAAATCAGGATGGTAATTCCCGGAGCCAGATACATCCGCGAAATGACTGGCTAGATGGTCAGCAATCAGGAGGGATTCAGTGACAATATTGCCTGCAATGGAAATTCCCGGTACAGAAGATGATCCATGGATACCCGAAATACGTCGAAGCTTAGTCCACACTTGAGATGATGGAGTAAGTGACGTCATAGACGACACATATCTCTCCCATGAAGCCTTCTTACTTTAACGAATAAGAACTCGCGCCTTAGCGCGGAGTTTCTTGGATGTTACCAAGTTGGCCGTAGTAGGCTGTCGACGGTAACGTTTGTGAGCGCGTCGGCGTTCTTTGATAGCTGCTGCTATTTTTTCGTTCCACCAAGGAACGAGCTTTCAGCGAGGAGTCCCCGAGTAGAACGGAATGGACTCCGCAGCAGCAAGAATAACTCGGGTGATATAAGTTATTTCCTCGCCGACGGTCTGCCTGATATCATCGTTAAAGGCAGCTAACGATGTGTACTTTGGCCAATCAGCATGTTTCAAATTCCATCGAGGGGGAGCCTCGACGGATTTTTGGTTCAGCAAAGTAAGAATGATGGGAAAATGATCACTGTCACAGAGATCATCGAGTGTATGCCACCGAAACAGTGGAACCAACGTTCGGCTGCATAGACTTACGTCTATGCGGGAATATGTGCCGTAACGCACACTAAAGTGAGTTGGTTCCCCCGTGTTCAAAATACATAAATCCAGCTCTGTTACTAATGTTTCCAGCTCTCTCCACCTGGAGCAAGGCGTCTCAGAGCCCCAGATGGGGTGATGGAGAATCCTCAGACATGGCACTCCCATTCCTCGGTGCCAGCCCTGAACCTCGAGAAATTAACAAAAGACGGCACCAGCAGCGGAATACGACATAAAAGAGTTCTGTGTACAGGCCTTAAGTATATATTCATATTTCTCTAATAACGACAGTATTTCTTAATTTGCCGCAGATTTTTCACTTCATCTGTGTAAAAGCAATTACTATGTTCCATTTCTGATAAATTTTACAGTGACATTTTGTGGACAGGAATGCGCGACGTAACCTAATGGACTCTGTTATGCACGGTAACAGAAGTAGACGTAGACCAATACGATGATGGTTAGACTCAGTTTGTAACGATTTAAAGATAAGAGGTATAAAACTAAATGAGGCCATAGCACTAGTTGCAAATAGAGGATTGTGGAACGTTTAGTAAATTCACAGAGGCTTGCAGACTGAACGCTGAAAGGCATAAGAGTCTATAATGATCATGTATGTGTATGTATGTATGTTGTGTTGAAAGAGTTAATTCCTGATTGCTTATGCCCCAAAAGTATGGAAAATGCCATTATGTTCCAAACATTTTGCTTTCTAATATAGACTTTGATTTATTTCTTAATTGGAATTTTCCTTCCAATTTTAGATGTCCACGAACCTGCTACGCAGGCGTAGCAGGGGGAGAGGTGATACTCCCACGTGGCGCGTCCCAGGTGGCGGATAGAGGGGTCCTAACCGGCTTGCCGGCGGACTTGAGGGAAATAAAATACCTCTCGCGGACCAAACACACACCCCCTGTGGGTGGGGGAGGCAGACGAATAATACACCCACGGTATCCCCTGCCTGTCGTGAGAGGCGACTAAAAGGGGCGACCAAGGGATGATTGGATTAGAACCATGAAACTACTTTTGATTAATACCATCACGCGTGGAACACCATCGGTCGCTTTTACTTGCGAGTAGTACCACTCTGTAAGGTACTCCATATTTTTGTGATTCGTAGCACTCGAGGGGGGTTCAGTGTGGGTTTCCAGTACCCGTGAGTCGTGCCCGCGTGTGCAACACAACAGGTCTGGGCTTTGCCTGTGAGTTGTACCCGTGTGAGCGACACCACGCGTCTGGGCGTAGCCTGTGAGTTGTACCACTATACGAGCGACACCGTAGGTCTGCGTTGCCAGTGATTAGTACCCACTATGTGAGGAACACCACGGGAATGCCGGCGCCCGTGATTAGTACACCTAGGTGAGGAACCTCATCGGTTTGCGTTGGGTATGTGTGGCGCCATTTTGTGAGAAACACCATAGGTCTGCGTTACCTTTACGATGTAAAATACTTGTGAGTAGTACCTTAATGTTTGGAACACCGTGAATTTACGCTACCTTTGATTAGTACCGCAGCTTGAGAAATACCATGGTTCTATTTTACTCGCGACATATACCATTCTGAGGGGCCTTAGACATGGATTTTGGACCCCATTAGATATCAAGCATCCTTGATTCAGGATTGTGCTTCATGAATGGGCCCTTGGTCAGTAATGAATTATCTATGATCTTTTTTAATTGTATCCACTCCTTTTTTGTTTGCTCGTTTTTGGTGTTTTTTTTTGTTTTTTGTTTTTGGTTCATGTCCATCCATTCCTTCTTCATGACGATTTTTTAAATTTTGGTCAGTGGATGCCTTTGTAATTTTTGTTCTCTCATTTCGTACCATTAGGGGCCGATGACCTTCAATGTTAGGCCCCTTAAAACAACAAGCATCATCATCAGGGGCCGATGACCTTTGATGTTAGGCCCCTTAAAACAACAAGCATCATCATCATCATCAATTTTAGATGTGCGAGTGCTTCTTGTGGTGAATGTGTTGCTTCAATGTGGATTAGTTGGTAACACATTATTAAAGCTGTTACTGTACTTTCAACAGTTGCGCTGGAGGATTGGTACCACTGCTTATCGCTCTGTAAGGGAACCGTGCTTACGACGATGTAGCGCTCATTGACGTGTTTGTTACAATAATTACATATAGATAGTTCAAAAATTGCTATCGCTGAATGTGCAGCAAAAATGGACATCCGCTTCGAGTAAGTGCATTTTTATAAGCTTATAATTATAATAATTACTTGGATTATTTTTTGGTATTATACTTAAGTATGTATGTATGTTGTGTTGAAAAAGTTGTATAGTGTAATACACATTCTATAACCGTTACAAATTAATTTACTAAAAACATGTGAAGTTATGGCTTCCGAATTTCGAGTTTACCATATGGTAACGTTAGGCGTTTATACTCAGTAAGACATATATTTTGCTTTATTGTGTTAGGAGCAGGTTTTCACTTGGTGAAGCACTGGACATCATTTACAATGATGATAATGGCGGTGATGTGTTCACTGAACCACCAATACCAAATATAGACATGGATGAGGATTCTGGAAATGAGAATAGAGGTGGATTAGCTGACAATCTGACGTCTCGTCAATTACTGGCTAACGCTGAAATAAAGTTAACCAACAAAGAAAAGAATAGGTGTGGATGAAAACGAGTAGGCATACAGCCTATCTGTACAGCCACCCACACTAGAGGCAGCTTCACTTGAAATTGTATCTACCCCAATACCTGAAAATGTTATCAAATGGGTCGCTAAGAGGGAAACATCTGACACGCGATGGGAGAAAGGAGCTGATTTCGACATTGATAAACCTACTGTACCCCCATACCAGATTATTCAAGGTATGAACACTTGTCAGTAATTGAACTTTTGAATTGTTTATAAACGAAGAATTCATAGAACATTTAGTGGAGGAAACCAGACGCTATGCATTATTTTTGAATTATCGGGACCCAAAGATAACGGCAGAAGAAATACGCTGCTTCATTGACATTCTTTATGTCAGTGGCTACAACAGCATGCCTTCTAAAAGGCACTTCTGGGATTCGAATGATGACCTGAAGAACCTGGCATTTTATCGGTCAATAAGAAAAGACCGATTTCTTCAAATCTGTAGGTTTCTACACTTTGCAGACAATTCCAGAACTGACCCTAATGATAAGGCATGGAGAATAAGGCCTATAATGGAAAGATTAAAGAAGAGATGTATTAATAAGTTCATACCCGAGGAACACCTATTATTTGATGAATGTATGGTGAAATATTTTGGCCGCCATGGGTGCAAACAATTCATTCGTGGTAGGCCCGTTAGATTTGGGTACAAGATCTGGAGCGTGAACACCAAGTTCGGATATTTAGTGAATTTTGAGTTTTACCAGAGTAAAAGACCAAAATCTAATGCTGACTATGACAAGTTATTTGGTAGGGCTGCATATCCCCTACTGTTCTGCTTGAGGAAGTTCCAGATGACAAAAGGGAACTAAGCTACACCTTCTTCATGAACAATTTATTTTCTAATGCATGACTTTTCTCAATTCTCAAGTATTGAGGCTATTCTGCCATTGGTACTATTCGAGAAAATCGAATGCCTAAAGGATGTCCTCTGGAAAACAAGCAAATATTTTCCAGGAAAAGATCATGGGACTTATGTTTTAAGGGGCCTAACATCGAAGGTCATCGGCCCCTAATGGAAGGAGATGGACGACATGATATATGATAGTTAAAATTTTAAAATGTATCCACTGACGAAACTTAAAAAAAAAGGTGATGAGAAAATGAGTATGAGATTAAAATAATCAATGGATCTGATTCACAATGTCTTATTTGTAATAAAAGAGAAAATACAGCAGAAGGGAATAAGGCATTGCCTGCTGGTACAGATATATATACATTCATTACATGAGACGTTAAAATAACACTTTAAAATACGCAACACAAACTAAAATGAAGTCAACAGGATAAAAGCGCAATTGACACAAAGACACAAGCACAAAGGACAACATTACATACGATAAAACAGACCACTATCCCTCATAAAGCGGATGACGAGGTCTGCTGAATGCTCGTCATATCGCAAGACAAGAGATATGGTACCCGGGAGGTTAAGACTACGGCGAAGATCGACCAAGTCCATACACAACGTAAGAATGTGTACCATGGTAAGATGGTCGCCGCAGGTAAACACCGGAGGGGGTTTTCCTTCCAAAAGATCCGAGTGAGTCACGATACCATGGCCGATCCGAAGACGACATAATACCACGGCTTCCCTCCGCGAAGCCCGAAGGGAAGTCTGCCATACCTTCGTTGTTCCTTTTATCGCTCTCAGCATATTGGGAAGTGGAAAGGCCTGCAACTCCATCTCCCAATGGGACATGACCAGATGTCTCAGCTGAGAGCGAATATCACTTGCTGGAACCTTGAAAGGCAACGGGGGCAGTGTAACTGCTTCCTTGGCAGCCTGATCTGCTAACTCGTATCCCTCCATGCCCATGTTACTTGGGAGCCACAGAAACGTAATTTGGTGCCGGCATCCGAACACCCGGCCAGCAGGTCCTGGATCCGCTGCAACAGAGGGTGCCGAGGGAAACAGGTGTCAATAGACTGAAGCGAACTCAAGGAGTCAGTACACATAAGAAAGTGTCGACGCTCATTGTACAGTGCGTACTGCAGAGCTGCACAGGTAGCATAGAGATCTGCTGTATACACACAACGGGTTTCCGAGAGAGCAAAAAGTAACCTTATCATTGTCGACAACGAACGCACAGCCCACCTTCGTATCTACAGTAACCTTGAATCATCCGTGTAGACGACTGAACCTGGATAGCGGCCAACAACGGACAGGTAGAGCCTCCGATAAATCGAAGGGTCCGTGTTTCCCTTCGGGCCAGTGTGCAGATCCAGGATTATTTCAGGTCGTCGTACGACCCACGGAGGTACCCCACTTGGTTGACCCCTGAGGGTAAGGGAGGCAGACGAAGAATTCACCCACGGTATCCCCTGCCTGTCGTAAGAGGCGACTAAAAGGGGCAACCATGGGATGATCCAATTAGAACCATGAACCTACTTGTAATTAGTACCAACACGCAGGGAACATCATGGGTGGCATTTACTTGCGCGTAGTACCTCTGTTAGGTACTTAATAGTTTTGTGATTCGTAGCACTCAAGCGGGGTTCAGTGTGGGTTTCCAGTACCCGTGAGTCGTACCCATGAGAGCAACACCACGAGTCTAGGCGTTGCCTGTGAGTTGTACCACTATATGAGCGACATCGTGGGCCTGCGTTGCCTGTGATTAGTACCCACTATGTGAGGAACACCACGGGAATACCGGGGCCCGTGATTAGTACACCTAGGTGAGGAACCTCATCGGTTTGCGTTGGCTGTGAGTGGCGCCATTGTGTGAGAAACACCATAGGTCTGCGTTAACTTTACGACGTACAATACTTGCGAGTTGTACCTTAATGTTTGAAACACCGTGAGATTACGCTACCTTTGATTAGTACCGCAGCTTGACAAATATAATGGTTCTACTTTACTCGCGACATGTACCATACTGAGGGGCCTTAGACCTGGTTTTTGGACCCTTTTAGACATCAAGCCTACTCGATTCAGGACTGTGCTTTATAAGGGTTCCCTTGGTCAGTAATACTATTATTTATGACCGTTTTTGAGTCGGATCCACTGTTTTTTGTTTGTTTGTTTTTGTTTTCTTTTGGGTTCGTGTCCATCCATTCATTTTCCATGATATATTTATTTATTCTTGTCAGTGGATTTTTTGAGCTTTTTGTTGTCATTTCATTTTGTACCATTAGGGGCCGATGATCTCGATGTTAGGCCCCTTTAAAGAACAAGCATCATCATCATCATCATCAACCACTTGGTTGTCTGACAAGGAAGGCAACCGAAGATACGTGAAACAATCTGTACCTGCTATCCATGCGTATTCCAACCGGCCGCGTTGCTCGAGTACAAGCAGCGTACAGGAAACGGTTACCATTGTTGAACACGCAAGGATAGCTTGGATGAAGTGGCATCTGTCGCAAATTTGCAACATACGTAATTAGGAGCTGCTGGCGCCTCAGGTATAAAGGCGGCACCCCAGACTCGGCGAGCAGTCCGGCAATGGGGCTTGTACTAAAAGCTCCCGTCGCCAGCCTAACAACGCTGTGGTGGATGCTGTTCAGCTTCGCAAGAACGCTTGATCTTGCTGAGCCATATGCTGCACTGCCGTAGTCTAACCTGGATAAAAGGTGTGCCCTGTAAAATCGTAGTAGCACCGCGCGGTCAGCTCTCCAATCAGTGCTGCTCAGAAACTTCAAGAGGTTAAGCCTCATTGTGCATTGCACTTTTAAATCCCGCACGTGTGGCTCCCACGATAATTTACTGTCGGAAACAAGCCAAAGAAATCCGTAAGTGTCAACTACGGGAAGAGCGACATTTCCTAGAGAAAGTTCAGGATGGGCGTGAAGAGTACGTTGACGACAACCGTGGACAACGGAGGTCTTTGCGGTAGAAATCCGAAAGCCATGTTCTAAGATCCACTGCACCAACCTCCTAATAGCTTGCTGTAATTATTGTCGCTCTGCGACTGCCATACTGCGTGAGCTATAATGCAGAGCAAAATCGTCCACATACAGCGACGGTATTACTCCTGAACCAGCAGGAGCAACAATACCGTTTATGGCAATGCAAACAGAGTGACACTAAGAACCGATCCCTGTGGGACTCCATCTTCTTGAACATGGTATTGCGAATATATCCTCCCTACTCGGACACGGAATAGACGGAGGGCCAAAAATTTGCAATAAATACCGACACGTTACTTCGGAATCTCCATTGATGCAGGACTGAAACGATACAATATCGCCATGTGGAGTCGTAGGCTTTCTCTAAGTAAAAGAAAACAGCTACAAAGTGCTGTTTGCGGAGAAACGCATCCTGGATAGAGCTGTCCAGGCGTACCAAGTGGTCAGTGGTGGATCGAGCGGCTCGAAAACCACATTGGTACTCGGACAAGAGTCCTTGTTTCTCCAGACATCACACGATTCGGCGATTTACCATCCTCTCAAATAGCTTACACAGGCAGCTTGTAAGACAAATAGGTCTTTAACTTCCTGCATACGTAGGATCTTTCTCAGGCTTGAGGACAAGAATGAGGATGCCCTCTCGCCACTGAGACGGAAAATCACCCTCCATCCAGATTCGGCTGAACACATGAAGGAGATATAGAAGACTGTCCCCATTAAGGTGATTCAATATATGGTTAAGGATGTTGTCTGGTCCAGGAGAAGTATCCTTGCAAAGCGCTAATGCGCTGCGGAGTTCCCACTCCGTAAAGGGCACGTTATAGTCCTCCATACCATGAGTGGCAAAACTCAGAGTTTTGGGAAGCATGACTGCTCCTTCGCAGGGGAAGTGCGAGAGCGCTCAGCAAGGGCACTCTTCTTCACCGCCTTCTTTTCTGGTTTAGACGGGCTGGGAGATGGCTTCCCAGACCTGGTCGACGATACCGCCTCCGCCGGCAGGGGCACGGCTTTCGCCGACCTCTTAGGGAAGGGAGACAGCCTTCCCCTCTTGCTGTGTCGGCTGGGAACTGCCAGCCGGCACAGACTTCTGGTTGGTCGATGGTGGGGTGGTCCCCGCCTTCGAGCTTTGACTATTTGCGACGTTGCTGGGAGCAGCAACAGTCGCCTTGGGCGCAGCGGTCTGGACAGGTGTCGAGGTTGTAAATGACGAGCCTAGAAGACTCTGAGCTATCAAGCTATAGTCGACTGTACGGGCAGGTGTATTCGTAGAATTAAACTTACGGCGGTTCCTGGTAGGAAAGACCATCCAGGGTCTTGATCTCCGGGATCTTCTTCTCACTCAGGTATGTCGTACAATTCCGATCCCGAGGAGAATGAAAACCGGAGCAGTTAGTGCACTTTATGGAGTTGTGCACTCCTCCGCGCCGTGAGCTACTCGTCCGCATGTACCACATACAGCCTGATTCGAACAGCGAGATACCATATGTCCGAATCGCTGGCACTGATAGGATCGCGTAGGAGGCGGGATGTACGGCCTCACATCGCAACGATAAGTTGTTACCTTGACTTTCTCTGGTAACACTGACAACTTAAAAGAGACAATGAAGGCACCAGTGGCAACGTCTTCACCGTTGACCTTGCGCGTAATGCGCCGGACGTGTGTCACGCCACGGTTCTTCATGTCTTCCATCAACTCGTCGCCAGTGTTCAAAATATGGTCGCGATGAAAGATGACCCCGCGAACCAGATTCAAGGAGTTGTGCTCCTCTACTTTGACGGCGATGTCGCCAAAGTGTTCGCACTTAAGCAACTGATCAGCTTGCAGTGCTGTACGAGTCTTCATAAGCAAACTGCCGTTGCGCATTTTCTTGAGGTCCTCAAGTTCGCCGTAGACGCCTTAGATGTGTCTACTAAAAAGGATCGACGTTATACCGGCTTAAAATCATGCCCATCGGTTCTGGTGGCGACCAGAAACCTAGGGAAACTGGATCCCATTCTTTTACGCTGCGCATGTTCCCAGGTAGTTGAACCTATCAGGGGAGCAAAAATTGAAGACTTCGGTAGGGGACCACCTTGAGAGGGGCGACTTCGTTTGGAAGCCATGCCCAAAAACTTCCTCCCCGAATGCCACCCACTCCGATCAGGGGTCTCTGTAGCCGAACCAAGCAGCCAAGGCAATACCCAACTTGTCATAGCAGGTACTGCCCGGGGTCCGATGTTGAACGATGCCTTATACGGGATGACTGAGGCAATGAGCACTAGGACTTCCTTCCTCCAGTCACCCGCAATAGCATGTACCCCATAGCGTGTACAGAGCACTAAATATAGAGAGAAAAATAAAAATAATTAATAATAGTATGTCCTTCTGCCATTCGGCTCTGCGGGGACCTGTGTTGTCAGGCTGATACTACTGCCAAGGTACATAGCGCTCCCACCCGCAATGTTCCTGGGTGGGCAATTGCGGGCTTTTGGGCGTAATCGCACACTTAAGTGGCCCATCTCCGGGCAGCACGCACATAAAAATTTGGAAATGGTCTACAACTGACCCTCGGAAAAACATTAAAAAAATATAAAGAGGGGACCATGGCTACAAGGCCTTTTTAGTCGCCTTCTACGACAGGCAGGGATTACCTATGGATTTATTCAGCCTCTTCCACCACCCACAGGAGGTCCGACACATTATACCAAACTGCAATCCATGTCCGCGCCTAGGTTGCCCCTTACGACAGGCAGGGGATACCGCGGGTGTATTCTGCATGTGCGTCCCCCACCCGCAGTGGGTAATGTGTTTGGCCCGCGAGATGTATTTTATTTCCCTCTAGTCCGCCGGCAAGCCGGTTAGGAACCCCTATCCGCCACCTGGGAGGCGCCATGTGGGTGTATTACCTCTCCCCCTGCTACGCCAGCGTAGTAGGTTCGTGGTGTCCGGTGGATAGATAACTGTGTGGTCCCAATGATCTCTTCTTCATGTGGTGCACAAGAAGTCGGTCAAGTGAAGAGAGACTCACAGCAGCAGAAGCGAAATGTAATGATTCCAAGGCTGGTCGCCAAATACAACACCTTTATGGGATCCTTGTCAAAAATTTCAGTTTTAGGTTCCGTATTGAATCGAGATTTACATTCAAAACCGTTAGGTATGGGGATCCACCTATTCAATACATTTGGACGTGGTTTAATTTGGCCTATTGGACGTCTTTTCATTTGATGATAAGTACCTCAAAAGTTTCGAAGAATGGAACAACCAGGGTTCCGTCTTTGGTTCGAGATACTTCCAGAATTTTACAAAATCCACTCTGCTCTTCTATATTAACTTACAATTTTTAAGTCGCAATTTACGGTCACGCATTAACCAAGCCATACAATGAACTCACCCATTTTACTTAATGAACTTTTAGGGATATAATAACCTGTGATACTGTGTTACATCATCATATTTTAGCTATATAAGAGATTTTTGTACATAAATCCGCTCAATCTTAAGCCCAATTTAAATGCCTCAGAAATTTTAATTAGTACACATTGATGATGAACTTCTTTCATTTGAATAACAGGCTGTAGCAAATAGCTCATCATCATATCCATATTGATTACAGACGTTTAACAATTGACATCAAGATGTTCAAATAGATACACCAAATTTTACATATACCACAAGAACTGTAAAGTAGTTAACACCGGCACACATGCAGACCAAGCTATACAATGGACTTATCCTTTTTGTTTACTGAACTCTAGTGGATATAATAACCTGTAACACAGAAGCCATACTATATTTTAGCCCATAAGACATTTAAGCTTCACACATTGCTATATCCATGTTGAATAATTATTGAACATCTACGAGCAACTTTAATTGGACAAATGGTTGTTGTAACTAGTCCATTAGCCTATCTATAATGACTGCAAATGTTATTACTAAATTAAGAAACTTGATTTTATTTATACCATTATGACTACAAAGTAGCTACGACCCATATTGTTCTCACAATGTGAAAAAAAGGTCATTCCACGTTTGGTAATTTTAACTGTACCAATATTTTGGTGTACTCCTTTCTATATTCAATTTTAATGATAAAAACCCTTGTATATATGCAAAGTAATTCAGTTCAAGCACGTACATTTAAAAAAGTATCGTTAATGATTTTAAGAAATGTAATGTACTCTATGTGCAATGCCTTTGTCTTACTTCCTAGGCTGATGATAGCATACTCTATTGCCAAAACCGGTCCCAAATAAAATGAATATGTGGATCACCATACCTAACAATTTTGAATGTATACCTTTATGGGAGGTACTGATCAGATGAATCAGAATGTTGCCTGCTATCGCACTGGGATACGAGGCAAAAAATGGTACTGGCCTTTGTCCACATGGATCCTAGATGTGGCTATTCAAAACAGCTGGATTTTATACAATAAAGGGAGAAGACAAAAAAAGCTCCGCTGGATTTCAAAAGAGAAATAGCTACAATCTATCTCCAGAGATACTAGATTGTACCAAAAGGAGCTGGAAGGCCAGCAACTTCACGGACCTCTCTTAGCGGCCGCATATCAGATTCTGTAAGACTTGATAAAACTGACCACCTTGTCCAGCACACAGACGGAAAGAAGAGGAAAAGGTGCGCTAATGAAAACTGTAAATCCAGTGCGAGGGCAATGTGCTTCAAGAGTGGAGTGGGATTGTGCACCGTCTGTTTTGTTTCTTTTCATACTGGCTAGGCCGTATGGTTTTACAACAGAAAGAAATGATGTGTGTAATATATCAAATATATTCTAATTGTTATTGCGTTTTAGTAGTGTACCGGGCGGTACACCTCTACGACGCAAGTTCAAATCTTGCGCCAATTGAAACTTCTCTACTGGAGAAACTCGGAACTTTAACAACTGAACTAACTCGGCTGTTTGTCAGAAGATGTCACTGTGTGTTTTTGATTTGCTTTTGTTTTTCAGTGATCAAGAAGTGTGGACATTCTCTAACTGATGTCTCAACCAAAAACTATGGTAATACGCTCTGGTGCAATGGAATGAACTCTCTTGAAGAAATTTTGTATTCATATTTTTTTATCTTTACTAAATTTTGTTCTGTCATTGGTGGGTTGGCAATATTAAGTTTTGAATTTAACCAATCCTAAATTTCTGTAATTAATTTCCCACCAATAAGGTGTTTCTTCATTGCCTTGTGTACAAGTTTTTGCTGTCAACCAATAAAAATTGAGTGGGTGTGTCTACTCATTCCTGAAAGGTCTCGAATTTTCCACGAGGGTATAAAAACTGCTGATTTTCTTGTCTCCGGGCCACTAGTATTACATCTTTCTCAGAGTGTGAATATGTAGCAGGGGGCGGGAAGCGCCTCGTTCTTCAGACAGCCATTCTTCTACAAGGTAATGGCCTTTTAACATCTGTATTTCTTGCTAGCTCAGCAGTTTAACTATCGGGGAAGGTTCGAAACCTTTAATATGTAACCCATCTCTTTAAAATGTAAATCCCTCCTCTCTCTATGTAAAAACCACAATTTCTTTAACTGTAATTCGGGGATAGAGAGTGTCTTACCCTCTCGAGCTCCCCTTCATTTTTGGAATTCGAGGTGACTACGTTTTCCTAACCGTTTTTCTCTTCCTTCTTAAAGTGTTAAATTTATTGTGCAGACTAGTCACCTCCATAGATTGGGATTAGCCCCTGTATTATCGGCCTAGCGCCACATAGGTTTTAACAAACTTTAGCGTAGGAGTGCAAGTACTCGCCTCCATTCAATTTTGTATTTTGGGCCATTTGTTTAACCCGTTTTTTGTTTCCCTTCCTGAGAAGGCCCAGTAGATTGGGTACGAGGTACCCCTGTGCCATTATAAGTGTGCCTTGAGGGCAGTTAGTGCAAAGTCTGTTTATGGCCTCTTAAATCGAGAGCGGGTCAGCTCTGTTTGGTATTTTGAAAGGTGCCCCGGGGAGGCGTGACATTTTGATCGCTGGGAGCTAATGCTCCATGTAATTAAGGGTTTTCTGCCCTTTGGTAATTTGTGGTTATGAGCTGAGGGCTCAGGAATTGTAACTTGGGGCACGAAGCCCAGAACTTGTAAGAACCCGAAACTCGGGCTTTTCTTGTAAATCTACTCTGGTACCTGATTTTGTCATTTCCCCTAGTGGAAACTGGTTTAAGTTTTTATCTAATCTTGGACTTCTTGATTGTGTACCTGATTTAACTTGTTATTTGTTGTATGCTCAAAATTCTATGTCACCATTGTTTAGTTTCGAAAATATAACCTTTATTGAAATTTTAATTCATCTTTCGGACTTGTAGTTAGACCCATTCCAGCCCGCACCTTCTTTCACCTCTGCCTTCCACGGATAACTCCGTAACAAGTAGTATTAAGTTTAATAATAATAATAATAATAATAATAATAATAATAATAATGTAGAATAGTAGCTTGCTGATGATTCAGAGTGTAAATTTTTAAGCAAAATGATATTCAATATAAGTAGGTAGTAGAAGCCATATGGTAACGACAAATATTTTCAAAACTGAGTGATGAATACCATTTTTAATTTTTTCAGTGTATTTGTGTTACATAGAGTCATAATAATGTAAAAAAACAAATAAAAATTTAGAAAAAAATAATTCAGGCATTAATGGGTTAAAAAGAGTAGAGATAAGATATCCCAGAGATGGCATCAAGAGGTTGCAAGCACCTTGCAGATGCTTTTGGTTACATCTGTGGCAGTTAATTAAAACAAGAGCAAGAAAAAAGTACTTAGTACAAGCGTCTTTTAAAATGAGCGAGCCCTATAAAGTGTATTTCGGCATGCATGTTTATTTTATGTTAAGTCCTAATTTATGGTTTAAATGACGATTTTTGGCAAGTCTGAGGAGTCTGTTGTAATCCCTGCTGGGAAACATGTAAACTAAGGGAACAAAGAGTGATCACCCTCTGTTGATTCCCAATCAACTTGTTATGGGATGACTACAATTTTCTAAACCTCTAAATTCTTTACACTTTTGGGATTTAGTATTTCTCGTTTAGTCACTCCTCTGTAGAATAGGCTTAGCCTCTGCAACTTCGGGCCATAAGCCCACTTAGGGTTTTAGCAGTTTTTCAAAAAGGAGTGCAAGTATTTTGCCTCCTAGCCTTTTGTTCATGGCCATTCATATTAAACCTTTTCTTTTTTTTTACATTAAGGCTATTTAGAATGGGCACTCATTGTCCCTGTTTATTTGTAATGGTTTATCGACCAGTGTGTAACAAACTCTTGAGCAGAAGTGACTGCAAGTGCATTAATTGAAGTTTGTCAAGCATGACCTTGTAAGAAGCTCGTGCCTCTGAGAGGCTGGACTAGAGTAACTGTTGGAGCTAAGTCTCCTAGTATGTAAATTAGTGGAGCAAACATGCTCTTGTAAAACTGTACCTGTTTTGAGCTAGATTATTATTATTTAATCTCCAAAGTGCTGTGAACCCTATTTTACCATGAGGTATGTGAGGGTTGTAGTTTATACAAAATATACAATTTCTCTGATAAAATTCAAAATACATAAACAGCAAAATAGACATGAACAGAAATGGAAAAATAAAAAAATGATATATACAATCCTTAATACTAAGAGTACCGTACTAATATTTAAAATACCAGACATACAATATATGTACAATATATACAATACATATGTTAAGCAGCTAATAAGCAGACAGTATCAAATTATATATGTTTAAATACATAGTCAATAAATTCTGAAAACTGAGAAGTGCAGCATTTTTTGTAAAAAAAAAAAAAGGGAAATTTAGTGGTTTTTCAAAATAGCAACTGCAAGTTTACAAATGCATCTTAAGTTCAAAACGTGCTCTCTCAAAAGCAGGACACTTGAACAGAATGTGTTCTACAGTTTGAATGTCTTCAGTGCAGAAGCACAGTGAGCTATTTTGTGTTGGAATTTTGAATCGCTCGAAGTAAGCATTGAATTTACCATGACCTGATAGCACCTGAGTTAAATGAAAGTTGCACACTATATATTTACATCCCAGCCTACTATATACATTTGGAAAAACAGGTCTTTGGTTACTGAGCCATTCTTACTTGCTAACCACAGTTCATTCCAGCGAGAGAGCATTTCATCCTTTACGTTTCTTTTGACAAAAGAAATTGGGCATTTAGTATAACTCTCTGACAAGTTAGAATTATAAGCTTCTTTGGCCAATTGGTCAGCTCTTTCGTTCCCTTTTATTGCGGAAGGACCTCGCACCCAACCGAAACATATAGGGGAACCTGTCCTAAAATGACATACTTCGATAAAACGACATACCGGTCGTTTCTCCTAAATGACGCATGGGGCAGCACTTATCTCTAGCCTGAATTATTCATGGATTGGTAAGACTGGAGCAGAGTTTATAGCATTGCTGTTGTTGCCGCGGTTTTTGTGTAGTAGTGGAAATCTCTCAACATCACGTCATTGAATTATAAAGTAAGTGTAATTCTATTACCAAATATGTTTATTTCAAATAGCGTAACAAATTTTTTACATATAGGGTAACTAAAAGCATTCATTCTGATTATTTTATGGTATTTACATAACCCCTCACACAAGGCGTTTGTGAGCATTGCTGTGATGTGTTTGAGGTTAACAATGTTGGTAAAATGACATACTGTGTACTAAGGTAAAATGACATACTATGTCATTTTACCCGAGCAAAGTTTAATTTCATTTTCCTCCTTCACACTATTAAGACCATTGGTAATTGGATGAATAGGACTAACATCACGATTGTTGTTGTTGTTGGTTGTTGCTTAACCTTTTGAGGTATGGGAAATTTGTGGTCGCCAACCCGTTATTATTATTATTTGCAGAGATAATGGTTGGGAGTTACAAGAGAAGTAGTACTCGACAATCATGGGATAAAACAAATATGGAGCAAGCCATGAATGCTGTTAAAAAAAGGAAATGGGCTGGTATCTTGCATCCAAGACCTTTAATGTCCCACAAGCTACGCTGAGGAGGAGAGTTCTAGGGAAAAATAAGAACGTAACTGGTGCTGATAAGGGACTGGGCCGCTATCAAACTACTTTTCCTTTGTTCCTGGAGGTTGATCTTATACAGCATATTCAAGATCTTGAATCTAGTCTTTTTGGTTTAACACTGGATGATGTTCGAAGGCTAGCGTATCAATTAGCTGAAAGTAATGGATTAGATCATCGTTTCAGCAAAGAAGAGAAGATGGCAGGTTAGTATATTTCTGATAAACTGTAAACTATTTGTTAAAAGGCTGTAGGATAGTGGCACTAATTTAATTTATCACAAATGTGTTTATCTTTTCTAGGCTGGAAATGGTTACGTGGTTTTCGGAAGAGGCACCCTGAGCTTTCATTGAGGCGACCAGAAGCAACTTCAGCAGGAAGAGCCCGAGCGTTCAATAAGCCACAAGTCTCTCTGTTTTTTGATAAATTAGAACTTGTTCTTACTCAGAATGTTATCCATCAAACAAGGATTTACAATGCAGACGAATCGGCTCTCACCACAGTTCAGAGGCCCCAGAAGATTCTAGCTTCTAAAGGCAAGAAGCAAGTTGGTTCTATGACCAGTTCTGAAAGGGGTCAGCATGCGACCGTAGTATGCTGTATGAGCTCTGCTGGCATTTTCATTCCGCCTGCAATAATATTTGCTAGAAAGAAGTTCAAAAATGAACTTTTTGATGGAGCACCTACAGGAACATTGGCTCTTATAAACGAAACGGGCTGGATGACAGGAGAACTGTTCCTTCAGTGGTTGAAACACTTCCAACAACATGTAAATTCATCAAAAGACCAGAAGGTGCTTCTCCTACTTGATGACCATGCTAGTCATAAGCATGTTGATGTGCTAACATGTGCTAAAGACAATGGTATCATCATGCTCTCGTTCCCTCGTCACTGCACCCATCGGCTTCAGCCTCTGGATGTGGCATTCTTTGGACCACTGAAGACATATTATAATCAAGAAGTATCCAAATGGCTCAAAGCCCATCCAGGAAGAGTTGTTACCCAGTACCAAATAGCTAGTTTGTTTTCATTAGCCTACGGGAAAGCAGCTTCAATTCACAATGCTACCAGTGGGTTTGCCAAAACAGGCATTTGGCCTTTAGATCGTGATGTGTTTCCAGATCATGTCTTCTGCGCAGCAGCAGTTACGGGAAGGTCTCTGCAATGCGAGCAACACCAGGAAGCAAACCAGGAATACCAAAACAAGGCAAACGCTGAAACATTGAAAGAGGCTGCAACAGCATCCTTCCCACCTCCTCAAGATACTGTAATCCCCTCGAGTTCCTCATGCGCAACACCGTCATCCAATTGAGAGTAGGCCTACATCTCCATCCTCATATATCAGACCAGTTCAGATATCTCCAATGCCTTCTGCATCACAAACTGGTTGTGTCTCAAGAAAACGGAAACATGAAGGGTCTCAAATACTGACTAGCAGTCCATACCTCAATGAAATAAAAAATAAGGCTGCAGAGAAAAAGAAGAAGGTAGTATCAAGACGCGCTGCCCAACAGGCAAAAAAGAAGCTTTATTTAGGTACTGACAGCGATGAAGACGTGGATATTGATGCTGATGATGACAATGATGTACCATGTCTCTATTGTAATGACTTATTCAGTAACTCTAAACCCCACGAACCTGCTACGCAAGCGTAGCAGGGGGAGAGGTGATACTCCCACGTGGCGCGTCCCAGGTGGCGGATAGGGGGGTCCTAACCGGCTTGCCGGCGGACTTGAGGGAAATAAAATACCTCTCGCGGACCAAACACACACCCCCTGTGGGTGGGGGAGGCTGACGAATAATACACCCACGGTATCCCCTGCCTGTCGTGCGAGGCGACTAAAAGGGGCGACCAAGGGATGAATGAATTAGAACCATGCAACTACTTTTGATTCGTACCATCATGCGGGGAACACCATGGGTTGCATGTACTTGCGAGTAGTATCACTAATATGGTACGAAATATGTTTGTGATTCGTTGCAGTAAAAAGCCTGGCCTGGTGGATTCCAGTACCCGTGCGTTGTACCCATGTGGGCAACACCGCGGGTCTGGGCGTAGCCTGTGAGTTGTACCACTATATGTGCGACACCGTGGGTCTGCGTTGCCTGTGATTAGTACTCACTATGTGCGGAACACCACGGGGCCCTTGGGACCGGCACCCGTGACTAGTACACTAGGTGCGGAAACTCATCGGTTTGCGTTGGCTGTAAGTGACGCCATTGTGTGCGAAACACCATAGGTCTGCGTTACCTGTACGAAGTACAATACTTGTGAGTAGTACCATCTTTTGTGTAACACCGTGAGTCTTCGCTACTTCTGATTAATACCCCAACATGACACATACCATGGTTCTATTTTACTCGCGACATGTACCATTCTGTGGGGCCTTAGACGTGGATTTTGCACCCCCTTTAGACACCAAGCATCATTGTGCTTTATAAGTGGTTCCTTGGTCGGTAATAATGTTATTTTCGATCTGTATTGAGTCCGATCCACTGGTTTTTGTTTGTTTGTTTTGTGTTTTGTTGAGTTCCTGTCCATCCATTCATTCTTCATGCCATATTTTATTTTTATTTTGGTCAGTGGATGCCTTTGCAATTTTTGTTCTTTCATTTCGTACCATTAGGGGCCGATGACCTTTGATGTTAGGCCCCTTAAAACAACAAGCATCATCATCATCATCATCATCATCATCATAACTCTAAACCAAGGGAGACATGGTCAAAGTGTACTAAGTGTGCAATGTGGGCACACAATGAGTGTGCTGGACTCTCAAGAACATCAAAAGCATTTATTTGTGAGTTGTGTGAGTAAAAAGTCTTTTTACTTGAGATATCAGCAAGTATGTCATTTTACCCAAGTACCTGAGATAAAATGACATAGTAACATGTTTTTGAAAATATTCAAATTACAAGAGACAGAAACATTGTATTAATACTTAAGTTATGCCACAATAGTGCTCCTTTCTAGGGTTATTTAATGTTCAAGAAATAAATGAGTTATCTCAAGAATTATGTCCACAGCAGTGTTTTTATTTTATGGTATGTCATTTTAGGACAGGTTCCCCTATGTTTATTATACTTTGATATATTCTCTCTTACATGTACTGCCAAATTGTGTAAGTTGTATTTATCTTTTATGGACTTCAGCGCCGCTTGTGAGTCACTGAGTATAGTCGCACACCTATTTTTGTTTATGCACCACTCGACTGCTTTCAATATTGCAAGCAGCTCAGCTTGAAACACGGAACAGTATTCCTTTAGTTTTATTTTCTCAGAATGAACTTCGTCTTTACCCTCATATACCACAAAGGCGCAGCCCACTAGTGTTCCGTTGCTGGAAATGCGAGAACCATTTGTGTATATTGAATGGCTGTGATCTCTGGTACATGGTTGGTCAAATACAGTTCTCATATAGTCTGCTGGATGTCCGGCGGCAGTATGATGTGCAGGAAGTTCAAGTTCCACTCCTTCCAAATCCCGCGGATGTATTCTGTTCTTCTTACAGTTGACAGAAGTTGACATGCTGAGTCTTGTGAGATGCAGAGGTTCTATGCCAGAAATAATAAGGGCAGCGTCTGTCGATATTGTACGGAAAGCGCGTGTGATGCGTAACACGAAACCTCTTTGAATTTGAGAAAATTTCTGTTGCGCCCATTTTTTATGCAGAACATGTTCGTAAGCAGTGACACAATAAAGCACCATTGGTTCAACAGCTCCACGATATATAATCTTCAAAATTTCCGAGTTTAGTCCCCAGGTGGGTCGTGCTACCATTGTCGGGCTCCTATACAATTTGGCTGCTTTAATTTCCAAATGTTGAAAGTGCGGTCTAAATAAAAGTTTGCTGTCTAAAATTATTCCTAGGTATGTCATGCTATCTACAATATCTAATTTTTGGCTGTCTAGTTTAACCACCGGTGTCTCAAATTTCCTTTTCTTGGTGACTAGCATAGCAACAGTCTTAGATGCGTTGAATTTCAATTTGTTATTCTGTCCCCACCTTAGAAGTATGTCGAGTGCTTCATTTGCTGCAGATGTTAATGTATTTGTTGTTCTACCCCTAACTAGTAGTAATGCATCATCTGTGTAAGCAGTTAGCGAACAATTATCGGAAAGCTTTTGTTGAAGAATGTCATCATAGAGTATGTTCCAGAGACCCGAGCTACAAGCAGAGCCTTGTGGGCATCCTCGATCTACGTTTCTTGTCACAGTTGTGCCACAAATGGTCAGGTGCACTTTTCTATTTGTGAAGTAATTTTTCATTAGCCTATAAATGTTTTTGGTCAACCCTTCACTCTCAGCTGATGCAACACTTTAGGCCACCAAGCAAAGTTGAAAGCACTGGAGATATCTAATGATACTAGTAGTCCGAATTCTTTGCAATCGTAGACAGATTTCATCCATTGTGTCACCTTATGTCCTGCATCTTCCGTAGATTTTGACGGCATAAACCCAAATTGGTTTTCATGTAAACTGTTCTTCATCGCGAAGTTAAACATCACTCTATTAATTATGAGTTTCTCTAAGACTTTTCCTAACACAGGGAGTAGGCTTATTGGGCGTAGACAATTGGCTGTATATTTATTTTACTTTCCGTGTTTAGGGATCACTTTTATCGTGGCCTCCTTCCAACAGTCTGGAAAAACACAAAGTTCTAAACATTTATTGAACAGTTTCAGGAGAAAGCCAGGACAGGCACTATGAATATGTTTCACAATATTTGCAGATATCGCATCAATTCCTGGGGCTCTCTTATCATCTAACTTCGAGATCACATGATTAACTTCCTCCATGCTAAAAGGCTTTTCATCTTCTGTTTCTGGTGCAAGCATGGTTTCCTTTCGAAGTGTAGCCTGCCTTTCATTATCAGCATCGTCTCTGGGAAAGAATGTCTCTGTTAGGGCATTTGCAGTCTCTAATGGTGTTGTTGTGAATCCACTGCCAGTGTCAATAGTATGCAGAGTAGTGTTGAGGTTACCTGTTTTTCGACATACTTTATAAATTTTCCCCCAGGGGTTTCTAGTTGATTCCGAGGAGCAGAACTGTTTCCAGCTATTTAATTTAGTTTGCATAATTGTCTTTCTATATAGTTCTCTGATTCTTTTATACGAGGCTTCATATGCAAGCTTGAGAGTGTCACATGTGCATCTTTTGTATCTTCTCTGAGCTGCTAAGAAGCGATTTCGGAGTGCTGTAAGTTGAGGTATCCACCAGTAGTTCTTTGGGTGGTTGTGTGAGAGTTTGGGAAGGTGGGAGTTGCACAGATTCACAATATGTTGTGTGATATCTTGCGTAAAGTTGTTTAACTCTTGTTCAGTCGAGATACCCTCCAATTTCTCAATTGAATTTTGGAGAACTCGTTTGGCAGATAAATCAAAATGGAGCCACTTCACATTCGGAGTTTTGAATTTACGTGTATGATAAACGTTCGTAGGAATAACCGGAGGACATCTTGTATCGCTAATTTCGGTTTTAATTAGCCCATGATCAGTCGTTGGGTCTTTGTTAATCCAATCTGAAACAAATGGAAAGAGCCTAGCACCGCAGGTGGTGATATCAATGAAGCTCTCGGAGTTACCACGGCGATAGATTGGCCTAGTTCCGTCATTTAGTATATGAAGACCATGTGTACAACAAAAATCATAGAACTTCTTTCCCTTTTCATCTGAAATGGGGCTCCCCCATGCTTGGTGTTTTGCATTTATATCCCCTAGTAACTGACTTCCGTTTAGTGACTTACAGATAAGATCCAATTAAAGCATTGTCAAAGTCACAATCTGGATCGAGGTAAACATTACACACATATAGGGTTGTGCTCTGCCAACTCACACACACCACAAAACAGTCATGACAACAGAACTGTACCAACTTCAAAACATTGGGATAATTTGTAGCTATTGCAGCTCTTACTCTGTGCTCCGATGGATCAGCAGAATGAATGTTCAAATTTGTGCCTAGTCCCTTAACAGCATTATTTCGAGTGTATGGTTCTTGAATGCACAAGAGTTTGATGTACTGTGTATCTGATAGATTTCCGGCGTCAATAAGTAGTTCTTGTGTAGGAATAAGAGATCTGTGTAAGTTATACTGATATACTGTTATTTTAGCCATAGTTAATCTTGGATTTAATTATGTTTAAGATTCTAATATAGGCCGGACATTGTGAGGATGTTGCTATGTGACTTGTATCTATGGCTTGAAAAGATGTCCTGTTCCCCATTTTTTGGTTATATGATTTGCAGTTGGCACATTCAGTTCTTGTTCGGGGACATACATCTACAGTATGTTCCTCTAAACAGATTGGGCATCTTTGCGAATTACAGTCTGCTGCAAAATGGCCATAACCGCAACATGAGTGACAACGTATGACAGGGAAATAGTCTTTAACATTGCACCTTTTCACCACGGCATGGTAGATCTTAGGCGTCACTTCTATCACTGCATACTGGCTGTCGTCGCTCCGAGCTTTCTTCACAAATCTTTTCTCCAAGACTTGCGTACGATCTAGTAGGCACTGCTTTATGCACGGGTTCTGGTTTTTAATGGGTCCACAAGGTCCTCCTCCAGAAAGTCCGGTTCAATACCATGAATGATGAGTCTAGGATTCTTGTGTTTTGGAATTATAGCCGTCAGGGGCGGGGAAGTTTCTTGAATGCGATTGACTAGGTTCGTGCATTCATCATGATTCCTTAATTCGAATAACACTCCATTTCTAGTTTTCTTCACTTTATTTACTCCTACATTTAGAGAACTGGACTTAGTTGTAGCTTGCAATAGGCGTAAAGTCTGTTCGGAGTTCTTTATCGTGTCTTTGTTCTTTGGTGAGATGAATACCACATTCCTAGTCTTCTTACTGTTTTGTTTATTTATAAGAGTACGAGATACTGTGTCAGAATAAAGCGGCTGTTCGTGTTCGTTGATCTGCTGTTCGTGTTGATCTGGTTTGGAGGTTAAGGTATTCTCCAGTTTGATCAATTCCTCATTAAATTTTGCTAATACTGATTTAACTATACTCACGGAGTTAATAATATTTTCTTTCCACTTCTTATCCAGTCGTTTGTCACTATTTAGAACTTCAAATATGTTTTTGATTTCTTTTTCAGCTGACCTATAAAGTTTTGCATGTTCGTTACTCACGGCCATCTTGATCACTATCTAGATTACTCAATCCTTGCAAGTTATTGCATCAATAATTTTCTCTATTACCCCTGTACCCCGGCACCTTCTTACACCTCTGCGTTCTACGGTATTCCCGTAACAGTTCTAATTCAATCATCCCTTTATTGCCCCTTTTAGTTGTTTCTTACGACAGGCAGGGGACACCGTGGGTGCATATTCCATCTGTGTTCTCCACCCACAGGAGGTCGGAGAGAGAAAGACAAGGAAGGGATACGACACTTCGAAAAATGAAGTACCGGACAAAGAAAGGTAAGGGCCACAAAGAGCTTGAAAATGAAAGGCTCCCTTGGCCTCGAATGCTTTAATACTCTCGGGGTCGGAAAAGAAGAAGAGTAAACCAAGGAAGGTCGGACAAGATAGATGAAAGTGAGGAGCCTGCCACAAGTGGGAGCAATATCAGGACTCAGCTAACGGCCCGGTGGTCACAGCCCATGCTCCCAAGTTAAGAGCCCTTGGGGAAGCTTGTAGTCGCCTAGTAGACGAACAGGTGATACCGTGGGCATATTCTTCATGAGCGTCCCCCACCCTTAGGGGGTAATTCCAAATTTATCCATTTCTTTTCCTACAACATTGTCAGATCTTTCTTCATCTATCTGCAATATTAATTTGCTTGTAAACTTGTTACTGTAAGTCCTTGTATAAACTCCATGCAAATATTGTCTCCTGTTCCAAAACAACTGCAGTCCATGCCTTGTTCATTTCCAGAACCCTTAGTCTAAGTGCAATTAAAAGGTTTCAAAACTAAGTCCACAACTTCCATCAAGGCGATCAATGACTTTTTGCCACAAGACTATTTTAAGTCCACAGGTGTACGAATGGGTACCCAAAAATAACCGGACTGACATTGCCGTGGGTGAAGCTTGTGTAGTACGCATTTCTGCCGCCAGGCGTACATAGCGCAACTCGGTGCCAGTTCAATATCACCCGTGTTGTCGACCTGGTTTGTTCCGTTCATCTACAGTGATTGTTTTTGCTAGCGCTGTTTTGTTCTTGTTTCTGATTATGATGCTTGTTGTTTAAAGGGGCCTAACATCGAGGTCATCGGCCCCTAATGGTACGAAATGAAATGATAAAAAATTCAAATTCATCCACTGACCAAAATAAAATTTAAAAATGTGATGAAGAATGAATGGATGCACATGAACCCTACAAAAAAACAAAAAAAACAGTGGATCAGACTCAAAAAGGAGGTAGTTAATTAGAGTATTACTGACCAAGGGACCATTTATAAAGCACAATGATGCTTGATGTCTGAAGGGGTGCTAAATTCACGTCTAAGGCCCCACAGAATGGTACATGTCGCGAGTAAAGTAGAACGATGGTATTTGTCATTTTGGGGTACTGATCAAAAGTAGCGAAGACTCACGGTGGTCCACACAAGATGGTACTTCTCACAAGTATTGCAATTCGTACAGGGGACGCAGACCTATGGTGTTTCTCACACAATGGCGCCACCCATAGCCAACGCAAACCGGTAAGGTTCCTCACCTAGGTGTACTAGTCACGGGCGCCGGTATTCCAGTTCCTCACATAGTGGGTACAAATCACAGGCAACGCTGACCCACGGTGCCGCTCATATAGCGGTACAACTCACAGGCTACGCCCAGACCCGCGGTGTTGCCCACATGGGTACAACGCACGGGTACTGGAATCCACCAGGCCAGGCTTTTTACTGCAACGAATCACAAACCTATTTCGTACCAATTTAGTGATACTACTCGCAAGTACATGCAACCCATGGTGTTCCCCGCATGATGGTACGAATCAAGAGTAGTTTCATGGTTCTAATTCAATCACCCCTTGTAGTCGCCTCATACGACAGGCAGGGGATACCGCGGGTGTATTCTACATGTGCGTCCGCCACCCGCAGGGGGTAGTGTGTCTGGTCCGCGAGAGGTATTTTATTTCCCTCCATTCCGCCGGCAAGCCGGTCAGGACCCCCCTATCCGCCACCTGGGACGCGCCACGTGGGAGTATCACCTCTCCCCCTGCTACGCAGGCGTACCAGGTTCGTGGTGTTCTTGTTTTATATTTTATGATGGCGAGTTTACGTAAACAACGTGCAAAACGTTTATTGGGAAGTTTATAGAAGTTTGTGCAACAGTGTTCATCAAAAGAGACCCAATTTGTGACAGATAGGAGACTGGTCCGACCAGCACAACAACGCACCTCCACACACAGCCATCTCTGTTCGTTTTTGGCTAAAAATGGCATGGTTCCGCTGCCCCACGCCTGACCTCGCTCAGTGCGACTTTTTCTTATTTCCACGCTTGAAAAGGGACATGAAAGGACTCCGTTTTGACAACAATGAAGAGGGCAAGAAAAAACAAGGGAGGAACTGTCAGCCATTTCTAAAGATGACTAGAAAAAATGTTTCTAACAGTGGAAGCACCATTGGGACAAATGTATTAGCCATAATGGAGAGTATTTGGAGGGGATAAGGTTGTTTTGGAAAAAGTGTGAAAGTTTTTTGAGTACCCCTTGTACATGTACTGCATATATTCTGCATATCTCAAACGGAAGTTCTGTGTATAATCTACATACATTTTTGAAACTAGCGTTAGCAATACAGTTCAATAGATTCAGGATTTCTTATTATGATGCTTGTTGTTTAAAGGGGCCTAACATCTAGGTCATTGGCCCCTAATGGTACAAAACGAGACGGAATGTAATAACGATTTAAAATTCTAAAATTCATCCACTCGCCAGAATTCAAAAATGACGTTAAAGAATGAAGGGATAAATATGAATGTAAAATTATCAGCAGATCCAAAAAAATATTCAAAGGTGAAAACAATTCCAAAATCAATCCACCGACAAGAATCAAAAAGACGACAAACAATGATTATGAGCTTAAAACAATAAATGGATCCGACCCACAGTGCCCCACCTTCCCAGAAACTAACCTAAAACAATGGTGTATACTGACCAACGGGCTTCTTCCAAAGCACAATCCTGAATCGATGATGCTTGTTGTCTAAAGAGGTCCAAAATCCAGGTCAAACACCCTTCATAATGGTACTTATCGCTAGTAAAGTAGAATGATGGTATTTCTCATGTAGCAGTACTAATCACAAGTAACATAGACTCACAGTGTTCCTCACATTATGTTACTACTCACAGGGACCCATTCTCTCCTGTAGTGTTCTTCACATAGAGGGTACTATTCACAGGCAGCGCAGAGCCGCGGCATCGCTCATATATATATATTTAACCCAGAGAACCAGTCGTGGTGTAAACATGAGCACGTGCTGGGAGAGGGTTCTGCACGTGGTTGGGTTAACGTTTATTGGTTAGTGCTGCCGCGGGACACCTACGCGGAGACATGAAACTAGTTCAACCACATCACGGCTAATGTTATCATACATGCAAAATGTCCGAAATATAAACCTCAAAGAATTTAAATCAAAAGATTATCAAAAAACTATTTGTATTCATTGTTACTTAATATAAACAAGCATTTCAAATTGAAGAGCATCAGGGACGCATGCGCTCATGCGTGATCCGCCATTTGTTAAGCTGTGAGCGTGGAAGCAAGCAGATACAGTGAGTGAGTGACTGACTGTAACGTTACCTGTTCTTGTGCAATATGGATCAGCGGGTTTGTTAAGTATCGCAAAGGGAAGCCTTTGAAAAGTGGGGAGAAGACAATTGTACTGAATGTGTTTCAGAAATTTTGTGAGAAACATCCGACTTTAGCTTTAAAGGATATTGTGAAGTTGACATCCGAGATCACTGGTGTTTTGGAGTGGAGCATTAATTCCGCACGCAGCGAACGACTGCACCAAGGATTGGTAAAAACACCTGAGAAATTGAAGAAGCGCCAGAAACCTGTGTTAGAGATTCATTGCGATGAATTTGTTAGAAGTGCTATGCGGCGTAAAGTACACCAGTTCGAGAGAAACGAACAGCCAACAGTGGAAAAGGTAATGGATTTTGTGAATGGTGATCCCGTACTACCCAATTTTAAAAGAACATTTTACAAGCTTCTTTGGGAAATAGGTTTCGAATTTGTTAAAAGAAATAGGAAAAACCTCGTTTTTGATCGCGAAGTCATACTGCTTTGGCAGAGGGATTTTTTTTAGGAAAATTCATGCATTTAGGCAAGCTGGGCGAAAATTGTATTATTTGGATGAAACGTGGGCAAACAAAGGACATACCACTTCCAGAGTGTACCGGTAGGTAGATACAAACATAAAGAGTAAGAAACAGGCATTCATCCGACAGGAAAGGGATGACGACTGATTTTCTTGCACATACAAGGTAGAAAGTGAAGATGAGTTTTTAGAGGGTGGAGAATTTGATAGAATCAAAGAAAACAAATGATTTTCATGAGGAGATGACGGGTGAAGTTTTTACTGCATGGTTTAACCGTTTACACTCGTAATTCGGGTGTCACTCGGCTTTGCTCTATTCCAGTTCCACTCGTATTCCGGGTGTACACCTCTACGACGCAAGTTCAAATCTTGCGCGAATTGAAACTTCTCTACTGGAGAAATCCGGAACATTAACAACTGAACTAACTCTACTGTTTATCATAAGATGTCACTGAATGTTTTTGATTTGTTTTGTTTTTCATTGATCAAGAAATGTGGACATTCTCTAACAGACGTCTCTACCAAAAACTATGATAACGCAATCTGGTGTAAAGGAATGAACCTTCGTGGAGAAATGTTGTATTCATAAGTTTTGTCTTTACAAAATTTTGTTCTGTGGTTTGGCAACATTAATCCTTTCTTTCCGCCTGTTTTGAATTTAGCCAATCAGGAATTTCTGTAATTAATTTTCCTCCAATCATAGCTTTCTTCTTCAAATTTCCATTAGTCAACCAATAAAAATTGAGTGGGTGTGTCTACTCACTCCTGAAAGGTCTCAAATTTTCCACGAGGGTATAAAAACTGCTGATTTTCTTGTCTCCGGGCCACTTCAGTAACATCTAGCTTAGTGTGTGGATATGTAGCAGGGGACGGGAAGCGCCTCTTTCTTCGGGCAACAGATCTCCAACAAGGTAATGGCCTTTTAACATCTTTATTTCTTGCTAGCTCAGCAGTTTAACTCTCGGGGAGGGTTCGAAACCTTTAATATGTAAACTATTAAACATGTAAACCCTTTTCCTGGTAAACTTCAGTTTTTTTGAACTTTAATTCGGAGATAGAGAGTGCCTTACCCTCCCGAGCTCCCCTTCATTTTGAAATTGAGGTGACTACGTTTTCATAACCGTTTCTTCTCTTCCTTAATGTATTAAGTTTTTTTTATACGAGTCACCTCCCTAGCTTGGGATTAGCCCCTGTGTATCGGCCTAGCGCCACTTAGGTTTTAAAATGTAGATTTAGGAGTGCAAATTCACGCCTCCATCCTTTTTGTTTTGGGCCATTTAAATTAACCTAGTTTTGCACACTAAGGCCCAGTAGATTGGGTACGAGATACCCCTGTTTCTTTATTATGCCTTGATGGCAGTTTGTGTAAAAGTCTGTTATTGCCTTTATAGGCTTGAAAGATCGAGAGCGGGTCAGCTGTTTATGGTGTTGTGGTAAAAGTGCCTTGCGCCCGTTGCTCACGGTCATATTTTTGGTAAAATTATTTGACAAAAATTTCTTAACATTTTTTATCAAATATGTTGTGTTGTACATGGTAAAATATTGCTTCAAACTCATACCAGTGTCATCTGTTGGTCAAAACTCAGAATTAAATTTGTTTGGCCTGACCTCTGTGGGAATAGGTCCCAAGTACTGAAACTGATTGTTTTGCTCTTTGGCTGTCAGATGAGCATGTTCTACTGTCAGTAACATCTAGCTTAGTGTGTGGATATGTAGCAGGGGGCGGGAAGCGCCTCTTTCTTCGGGCAACAGAATAAATCACAAATGCCATCAGTACATAGTAAACAAATTGCAGCTTTAGTGGCAATAGCTGCATGTGCAGTTATTAAAAGGAAAAACAGTAGGAAGAGGAGAGCTATAAAGTGGTGGACCAGACCTTGGGTGGGATGATGGAAGGGGATTGTTATCTTTAGTCCAGAATGAATTGAGGTTAGAGGACACTGAATCATACAGGAATTTCTTAAGAGTGATTGAAGGGAACTTCGAAAAACTGCTCCAGTTAGTTGGACCTAGAATGGCAAGAAAGACACAAATATGAGGCAAGCTATTCTAGCTGCAATGAGACTACAAGTAACACTGCGATTTCTTGCCACTGGTGAATTATATACAAACCTCATGTATGCTACAAAAATACCTTTTCGTACCCTGGCTCGTATAATCCATGAAACGTGTAGGGAGATATACAATGCATTAAGGAAAGACTATTTGTAAGTAGGACTGTATATTTATTAATAATGATATCACAACATAAGGGAATTATTTTATTTTATGACATATTTTACTCCACTTCTTCCAGTAGAGCCTCTGTAAGTAGGTTCTGTATTTTTTGTTTTGTTAAAATTTTCACTCTTTTGTTTTTTATTTGATGGAGTTCACAAGCAATGTAGTTTGCAAATGCTTCCTCTGAATCTACAGCTGAAGCTGACATGGATGCTAATACCTGACTAGCACTTGCCAGCACTTGGTCCTCAGGTGAAACCTTTTTTCTTTTTCTGATTGATGTACCTGAAAAGTGGAAAATCCCTCATATTTTAAAAGTATCATTAATGAAACCACACTTTCCTAAGAATGTTATTTTAAATTAAATGCAGTAACTCCATTTTACTGGGTATATAATGTTTTGTACCTTCTTTTTGTGGAGGCTGGTTCATCACACTCTTTGTGCTAGAAGCAGGTGTGACTGTGTCAGACTCCTGAACTAGGTCTACCAGTACCCCGTCATCATCTAATGCTATATCATCCATCGCCATCATGGAGCTTCCTTCAAAATTCTGTAAGGAATTAATTTTCATTTCAGATTCCAGACACAAATGAAAAATGGTTACATATTGCTCAAGAATTTGAAGAGAAGTGGAACTTCCCAAACTGCAAGGGAGCAACTGATGGGAAACATATTCATTTTGCAGCTCCACAATCAAGTGGATCACACTATTATAATTACAAGGGCACAAAACGCATTATTTTACTAGCAGTGGTTGATGCAACCAATAAATTTATTTATGTGGATATTTGAACTAATGGTCGTGTAAGTGATGGGGGTGTGTTTCAGAAAAGTGATTGATCTTCAGCAATGCATGACAGAATGCTGATCATACCTCCTCCTCGTCAGCTGCCTGAATCTTACAAGGAGTTTCCCTTTGTTTTTGTGGCTGATGATGCTTTTCCACTGTCCATAAACATCATGAAACCCTTTCCCAACAGAGTATTGACAATGGAGGAAAAGAAATTTCAATTTCAGGTAGAGTCGGGTAATGTGTGTTGTAGAAAATGCCTTTGGTATAATGGTTAGTTCTCTTAAGGGACATTGGTACCGAGTTTTCCCCAATAAACGGTCAAAAATCGTAAATCTGTTTTTTAGCGGGAAAACATTCTCTGAACCATTAGGAAGGAGGTACCAGAAATTTAACCTGATCCCCCCTCCCTTATAGGCTGGGCAGCCATTTTTAAAAAGCGGTGCGCCATGCTTCCAGCCTCATAAGCTGGTCCGGCATGCCCCCTCGACACTCCACAATGCATTACAAACTATTCTTCCTTTCAAAAGGTATTTTATGTTTGAATTATGACTTTAGTGAAGTTTACGTAAATAAACCTAGCTTGTGCTGCCATCTCTGGTGTATTTTGTCAACTACATACAAGTCAAAACAATTTTTATAAAATAATTATAAAACTATTCTTATTTATTTGATGTTATATGCTGCTGAGTTTCACAATATTAGACATTGTATTTTAGTGTCCAAAGTAATCCCATAAACTATTACATTACGATAATCCTGCGTACTTATTAATTCCTTATGAGTTTGCAGTACCATGTGCTGCCTGTCTGAAGTTTGCTTGTGGATTTGTTTGCAAACAAAGTAGTGTTCAGCCGTACTAATTTCCATTTCTTGGTAAAACGAAAATGGATACATCAAGCTCACGATGGTATCCCTCTAAAGGAAGATCTAATAAAAGGAAAAAACAACTTGAGGCAGCTCGTGAAGGCCTGAGTAAGAAAAGGGAGTTGAAAAATCAGGTAGGCCAAACTGTTGCACAGTCTACTACTGATTTAGAACCTAGTTGTAGCAATGCTACTGTTGAACAATCTACCACGAATTTACAGCTTAGTGGTAATAATGTTGCTTTTCATAACAGATCTATTGAAAATCAATCAAATCAAACTAGATCTGAGCACAAATTATCTGCAGTTTCACCTGTGCTGCTAGGTCAGAGTGATTCGAGCTACGTGCTAATACATAGTGTCACTCTTCAGGATTTATTACAAAATTTGAAATGTCCTGAATGTGATCGTGCTAGTCTAAATGTTGTGGTAAAAGATCAGCTTGGTTTGGCAAACAAGCTGCATGTAATATATAATGCATGCAAGCATTGTACCAACAAGGTGTATACCAGTCCTAGGGCCAAAGTACAGTGTAAATCTGAAAGACCTCCCTTTGATGTCAATAGAAAAAGTGTAGAGGCTATTCTAAGTATGGGGCTAGGCCATAGATATATGGAAAGGTTCTGCATATTCATGGGTATGCACTGTATGAACTCCAAGATATTCACCAGCCACATGAATGGCCTAGCCACAGAGGTCATAGATGCAAAAATGAAAATGCTTAGGCAGTCCAGAATGATTGTTCGCAAAGCACATGAGGATGTTGATTCTTCATTAGTGAATGCCAGTGTCATAGACATTGCTGTGTCTTATGATGGTACATGGCACAAGCAAGGCCATACATCATTGTATGGCATTGGCCTGGTAGCTGATATTTTAACAGGACTGATCATTGACTATGAGGTTTTGTCAAAATTTTGCCACTATTGTGTCACTATCGCTAATGAAATGGATCCTGATACACCAGAATTCATGGTGCTTTCAGGGTATCATAAAAAGAGTGGTGAATGCTGTAAAAATTATGATGGCTCCTCAGGTTCAATGGAGGTCACTGCAGCTGATATAATGTGGAGATCTCTTCAGGAGTGCAAGATGAGATACACCACTGTACTCTCTGATGGAGATGCTAGGACCCATCAGCACCTGAATGAAGTTTCAATGTATGGTAAAGGTGTGAAAATAGTAAAAGAGGAGTGTTAACCATGCGGCAAAGAATGACCACAGCATTTTTTAAACTAAAAAAGGACACTAAAGACCTAAAACTGGGTGGTCGTGGCCCCACTAAACTGAATTTAGAGAACATAAAGAAACTCACAAGTTACTATAGATAGGCCATTCAGAATCATTTACCGGATGTACCTGCCATTAAAAATGCAATATATGCTACCCTGTACCATTACAGGTCTACAGATCACAAACCAGAACACACAAAATGTCCCCAAGGAACAGATTCTTGGTGCTTCTACAATAGAAGCATTGCCCGTGGCGGGACTCCACAGAGCCATACCAAGATGTCTGTTCAGTTGTCTGACAGCATGTTATTGAGAATTTTGCCTGTCTACCAGACTAGCATGCAATGAATTGTTAGCTCGCTGTGTCAGGGGAGGAACACAAAATTCCAATGAGTGTGTGCATTCTCTCATTTGGAAAAAATGTCCAAAATAAATTTTTATTTCTAAAAAAGGCTGGACTTGGGAGCATTCAGTGGAGTTTCTGAGTTCAATATGGGATGCTCTGCCACCCATAAACTGAAATGTGTGCTAAGAGGGGAAGAATATCCAAGAGCTTCCTCTACAATTTGTCAGCATCGTGATATTGCCAGAGTAAACGAAAGCAGGTCATGGGTTAAACGAAGGAAAGGGGCACCACGTGGCATAAAATCAAGGAAGCTGCTAAGAAGAAACAGGAAGGGGAAACTTACAAATCAGGAGCATTCTGAACCTTCAGGTAGGCATTCACTGTACCATGTCAATATATAAAAATGTTTTCTCAAAACTACATTTTTATATATTCAAAATGTTCCACATGCATCACATTTTGTCTGAAATGGGTGAAATTTTCCATTTATGTTCAGAAATATACAGTGAACAAAGTTACAGAGCAAAAAATCAGGCTTCTTTGCTCTGAGTCAAGAAAAATAAAAATTTGTAGGAAAAAAGCCATAAAATTAAAAAAAAATATTATGTGTGATATTAAAATTTATTACAGCTAAATCTTTGAAGTTACTTGAAATATCTTTCTGTAAAGTTCTTAAGCCTGTTTGAGGGTATGTCACATCAAAATACTAAATTTTTAATAGCAATGCTAATGCGTGTGGAAGATTTTGATTAATACATGATTAGCAAAAATAATTTTAGTAAAATGCATACATTGAGAATTAATTGAACAATTTCAATGAAATGTTGTATACATGTTAGTTTCTAAGTTTAAAGTCAGCTGTCAAAATTTCAGGAAGTTTGGTTCAGAAATATGGAAGTCTGAAAACTCCAGTACCAATGTCCATTAAGTAAAATAAACCTGTCAGTAGAGCTATTGTTCAAGTCACCTGTACTTTGCATAACTTCCTTCTGGAATAGAACAAAGCAGTTTACATGTGTCTGAACAGCGGAGATCAGGAAAATATAAATGAAGGAAGGCTGCAGCATGGAAACTGGAGGAACAGTCAGTCAATGGAAGGAACTGAGGGGCAAAGTGGAAACACAGCAGCTCGAATACCTCTGAACATAACAAATAATTTTAAAGGTTATTTTAGTGGAAAAGGACAAGTGAAGTGGCAAGAACACTGGGTGAACAACTATCGATTTTGAAGGCAGAACAAACACTTTTTTGATTTCACTATTTGCTGTCTTGTTTCATTTTTGTTAATTAGTCTGATAATATATGTAAATATAATAAAGTATTACTTAACAATTTTAATAGATCTAAATGACCTGCAGCTCAGTAATGCAGGTGTTTGAACTCAGTAACCAAATCATTCCTACAATTACATATGGCAATTGTTACTTCATCTCATTAGCACCACTAGCAAAGATAGAGACCAGTATGATTAAGAAGCACTAACATTAAAATCCCCCTACCTTTCTTCTCACATGAAACTGTTACAAGTGTTGCCTGCACTAAAACGTCTAATGCTATTTTAATGAACAGCTTATACAATAGCAACCTTAGAACCAAGCATAAGTGATTTCGTTCTCTTAAATAAACAATATTTCAGAAAGGTTTCTTTATTTACTTACTTTTCTAACTTGCTTCTTAATTTATTCTGCTTTACTTTTATAGGATATTTATAATGATGATCATTAGAATGCAAGTTATTTATTTCATAAAATGATTAATATACTTCTTATTCAGTGCACTTACCAAGATTGTAGACTCAGTAAATCCATCTTCACTGAGCTGTGACATGTCAAGGTTAGATCTACTACTTCTTGGCATGATGTGGTCAGTAAGAAACAGCAGTCTGTCATACCACATAAATGATGGCCTGTATACATCATCGGAGCTCATTCCACTCTTCAGTTTGTTAACTTTATTCCTGAAATCGTAATGTTAATCCATTAAAACGCATACAGTAGGCCTATCTATAATAGTTACTGCTGCTTAGAAAACATAGGCCTATCTATAAATGGCTAGACCGAACTTGAGATAGAACATAGATCATTCAAATAATTTATCACAGGCCGAGTACTAACTACAATAACGGAACAATCGTCTCCCAGATCGTAAAATAATAATAAAGTGAAGTGAAGGAATAATACTGCACTAACCTTTTGTTGTTGAATTGTGTTCGTAGACCATTGATCTTGGACTTCACTTCTGAAGAATCCGTGTTTGGCCGGACTTCACACAGTGCACGCGCAATTTTTGCCTCCGCATCTCTCCTAGCATTCCTGTTATGATACAGTGGAGACTTAACTGCATATAAACACGTATGTTTCATATACTCTTCAATTAAAATTTCGACTGCTTCTTTCGTCCAGCCCAACATGTCTGTTTACAACTTGAGCTTCACAGACCCGCTACCAGATCGCTACTTCATCTCATACACTGCTGTGATTGGCTGTTGTATCAAATAATTTAATGAAAATAGGACATGCTCTATTTGACCATGATTTGACAAAATACTTTATCAAATCAGGTGTTCCGTAAAATTTGACTGTTAGCAACAGTCACTCCTTATTGAACAACGAGTTGTTCAATAAATTTGGTGAAAAATTTGACCATGAGCAACGGGCATTAGAGAGGCTCGAGATGTAAAGTTGGGAGCTAATGCTCCATGTAACTAAGGGTTTTCTGCCCTTTGGTAATTTGTGGTTATGAGCTGAGAGCTCAGACTTTGGGGCTCGTAGCCCAGAATTTGTAAACTTACATTGTACCTGATATTGTTGTTATTTCACCTTGTGAAAACTGCTAAACTTTGTTGTCTGTTGAAAATATAAGCTTTATTGAAATTTTAATTCATCTTTCGGACTTGTAGTTAGACCCATTCCAGCCCGCACCTTCTTTCACTTCTGACTTCCACGGATAACTCCGTAACACCGGGTATCACCGGGCAACTGTTTTTGTTCACTAATCTCTTTGCTATGACAATTTCTGTGCTCCGTGTAGTACCACCTGCTAGTGTAAGCTCTGTACTATGTTTATCATTAGGTTATTTACCACTTCTGTTCTATCTGTGCACTGTATTCCGTGGAATAGCAATTCATGTTTACATACTGTTTGAGAAAGATGGCTGGTCCCAGCAACAAGTTACGTTCGGATGAAATTACGGACTTCTTATGGATCACAATGAAAGTGAAACGTGTGCATTTACTGATAGTGAAGAAAGTGATGAACCTAGTGGTACTGAAAGTGGAAATGACTCTCAAACTGATTCAGAAGGAGGATGATGATGATGATTATTATTATTATTATCGTATGGCATTTACAAGCATAATCTATAAAAATACACAATTAACATACACATTAAAATATAGAGGTAATTAAACTAGAATGTCCAGCTTCGACAACCAGTCCACTGCACTTGGTGTCAATTCATGCAGAGTCCGTAAACCGTCCTTAAATGCTGACAGTGGACAGCTCTCAACAACATGAAGCAATGTCTGCTTCTCAGCACCACACTCACACGCAGCACTTTCACAATATCCCCACTTTTTCATCATATATCGGCACCTGCCGTGGCCTGTTCTGAAACGGTTGAGTTTTGACCACTCATGTCGAGGAAGATCGAAACCTGGCACTTTCTTCGTTGGGTCTTTAATCAGAAAGGCGTTAGTGGGTGGACATTGTTCCCATCGCTGTCTCCATTCTTCTGTTACACTGAATTTTTCATAGGAGTGTAGATCAGTCCAGAGTGGATTCCTGGATTTTAACCTCATGACAGGTGGATCTCGTAAGGCATTGAACAAAAGTGAGTTCCTGTGTGCAAAGGTCTTCTTGAGCAACTGTACTTTTGCTGCTTTTCTCCTCAGATCTGGAGGAGCAATGTTTGCTAAAACAGGCAGCCACCGAGTAGGAGTCGACCTCAATGTACCAGTAACAACTCTCATGGTTTCATTGAGCTGTACGTCAATCTTGCTCGAATGTACGCTGTTTTCCCACACAGGAGCGCAGTACTCACCAGCCGAGTATACTAGAGAAAGTGAAGCAGTGCAAAGAGTGTTTGCATCTGCACCCCAGTTGCTGCCCGCTAGTTTATGCAGTAAATTTACTCTTGTACTCAGCTTCTTTGACAGATTCGAGCAATGCTGTTTGAACGACAAGGACCGATCCAGTGTGACACCCAGATATTTTGGGAAGAAGTTGTGGGAGACTTCTGTTCCGTTAAAAAGCACATGTAGCTTCCGATTAGCTTCCATGTTATGCAAGTGGAATGCTGTTACTTCCGTTTTACTAGGATTTGGTTGGAGTCTCCATTTGTGAAAATAGTCGCACATGGTAGCTAGGTCCTCTGTAAGTACATCCTCACAGTGTGCCAAATCCGTACTCTGAGTAATTAAAGCTAGATCATCTGCAAACTGTATCTTCTTTGAAGTTGTTCTTGGCAGGTCATGGATGTAAAGATTGAATAGAATGGGAGATAAAACTGACCCTTGGGGTAAACCATTATTTAGAGATCTCCACCTGCTTCTATCACCATTCAGAAATACAGCAAGTCGACGGTTGGATAACATGTTGTTTAGTAAGCATGCTAGCTTCTGACAAGGGATGACTTGAACAAACTTGAGCATCAGTCCCTCTCTCCAGACCGTGTCATAGGCTGATGTAAGGTCGACAAAAGCTGCAGCAGTCTTCAGTCTTTTCTGGAATCCTGCTTCAATGATGATGATGATGCTTGTTGTTTAAAGGGGCCTAACATCAAGGACATCGGCCCCTAATGGTACGAAATGAAATAACAAAAAGTTCAAATTCATCCACTGACCAAAATAAAATAAAAAATGTCATGAAAAATGAATGGATGGACATGAACCCAACCAAACAAACAAAAAACAGTGGATCAGACTCAAAAAAAAGATCGTAAATAATAGTATTACTGACCAAGGGACCACTTATAAAGCACAATGATGCTTGATGTCTAAAGGGGTGCAAAATCCATGTCTAAGGCCCACAAAATGGTACATGTCGCGAGTAAAGTAGAACCATGGTATTTGTCATGTTGGGGTACTAATCAAAAGTAGCGAAGACTCACGGTGTTCCACACAAGATGGTACTACTCACAAGTATTGCACTTCGTACAGGGAACGCAGACCTATGGTGTTTCTCGGACAATGGCACCACTCATAGCCAACGCAAACCGATAAGGTTTTCACCTAGGTGTACTAAACACAGGGACTCGCACTATCCCGTGGTGTTCCTCACATAGTGGGTACCATTCACAGGCAATGCTGACGCACGGTGCCGCTCATATAGCGGTACAACTCACAGGCTACGCCCAGACCCGCAGTGTTGCTTCCATGGGTACGACGCACGGGTACTGGAAACCCACAGGACACCCCCTCTTCTTCTGCTAATCACAAACCTATTTCGTACCGAATTTAGTGGTACTACTATCCCAAGTACAAGCAACCCATGGTGTTCCCCATGTGATGGTACGAATCAAAATTAGTTTCATGGTTCTAATTCAATCATCCCTTGGTTCCCTCTTTTAATCACCTCTCACGACAGGCAGTGGATACCGTGGATGTATTTTTCGTCTGCGTCCCCCACCCACAGGGGGTAAAGAGAGAGAAAAAAGAAGAAGAAAGAAGGGATCCGTCACTTCGAAAAATGAAGTAAGGGGCGATGAAAAGCAAGGGCCACGAAGGGCGTGAAAATGAAAGACTCCCTAGTCTTCGAATGCTCTAATACCGCCGGGGTCGGAAAAGAACAAGAGTTGACCAAGGGAGGTCGGATAGGATAGACGAAAGTGAGGAGCCTGGCACAAGTAAGTGGAAGCAATGCCAAGACTCAGCTAAGGGCCCCGCGGTCGCCAATCCACACTCCCAAGTTGATGATGATGCTTGTTGTTTAGAGGGGCCTAACATCGAGGTCATCAGCCCCCAATGGAACGAAATGAGATAACAACAAAATATGAAAAGCATCCACTGACCAAAATAAAAAATATAAAAAATCATGAAGAATGAATGGATGGACATGAACACAAAAAAAGAGGATCAGACTCAAAAAAGATTGTAAATATTAGTATTAGTGACCAAGGGACCACTTATAAAGCACAATGATGCTAATGGCACTTATCGGTAGTAAAGGAAAACCATTATATTTCTCCAGCTGCGGTACTAATCAAAGGTAGCGTATACTCACGGTGTTCCAAACATTAAGGTACTACTCACAAGTATTGTACGTCGTAATGGTAACGCAGACCTATGGTGTTTCTCACAAAATGGCGCCACTCATAGCCAACGCAAACCGATGAGGTTCCTCACCTAGGTGTACTAATCACGGGCGCCGGTATTCCCATGGTGTTCCTACAGAGTGGGTACTAAACACTGGCAACGCAGACCTACGGTGTCGCTCGTAGAGTGGTACAACTCACAGGCTACGCCCAGACGTGTGGTGTCGCTCACACGGGTACAACTCACAGGCAACGCCCAGACCTGTGGTGTTGCATACATGAGCACGACTCACAGGTACTGGAAACCCACACTGAACCCCACTCAAGTGCTACGAATCACAAAACTATGTAGTACCTAACAGAGTGGAACTACTCGCAAGTAAAAGCGACCGATGGTTTTCCATGCATGATGGTACGAATCAAAAGTAGTTTCATGGTTCTAATACAATCATTCCTTGGTCGCCCCTTTTAGTCGCCTCTCATGACAGGCAGGGGATACCGCGGGTGTATTATTCGTCAGCCTCCCCCACCCACAGGGGGGGTGTGTTTGGTCGGCGAGAGGTATTTTATTTCCCTCAAGTCCGCCGGCAAGCCGGTTAGGACCCCCCTATCCGCCACCTGGGACATGCCACGTGGGAGTATCACCCCTCCCTCTGCTACGCCTCCGTAGCAGGTTCGTGGACTCCCAAGCTGAGAGCCCCTTGGGTCCCTGTTAGTCACCTCTTATGATAAGCAGGGGATACCGCGGGTGTATTCTACATGTGTGTCCTCCACCCGCGGGGGGTAGTGTGTTTGGTCCGCGAGAGGTATTTTATTTCCCTCAAGTCCGCCGGCAAGCCGGTTAGGACCCCCCTATCCGCCACCTGGGATGTGCCACGTGGGAGTATCACCTCTCCCCCTGCTACGCCAGCGTAGTAGGTTCGTGGTCAGAAGAAGGTATAAATGATAACAATGGTATGATATGGGCTAGTGACAGCATGTGACAATAACTGGAAACGTTTTTCAGTGTCAGATACTGATCTTCCATGTGTGAAACTCAGTGCTCAGAGTCGACAAAATTTAGGACAAAATTGTGTGTCACCTTTAGATTATTTTTACTTGTTTTTTACAGATGACAGACCAGTGTGTAACTTCAGCTGTTCACACCAAACGTTTCACGTTTTGTGTGGTTGTAATAGTCAACAAGTCTTTGGATTTTTTTTTTTTTTTTTTTTTTTTTTAAAGGTTCACATATACTGGTTGATTGTGTCAAGACCGCTCGACAAATCTATGCCAAGTTGTGTAAACATACGATATTTTACTCAGATCCAAGAACATAAAAGTGCCAAGTGTTTCGCATTGGTGTATAAACTTTCAATTAATTCATTTTAACTGCGTTAATGCATTAGTTTCCAGTAGACAGAAGCAGGACCAGCAGTTCTAATCTGTGTTCCACGAACACATGACAATTTTTAAAACAAAAAACCAGAACTTTAAATACCAGTAGTTTATCTTTAACATTCAACTTATATTTATTTCAAGTTTAGTCAGGGGAAGCTGGACAGTCAAACCCATAAACGTTCTTGTAACGCCAATATTTCATATGGTTATAAGTGTTTTCACTTGAACGAGTGTGTTATCAAACAATACAAGTGTTCCCATTGTTCCGTGTACATGAACGCGCGACAGTTTAGACTAGATCTATGTCTTTATACATTTTGCTTCATTGTGTGTATTTCATCCAATCTTTTTCAGACAGAAACAGGACTGTCAAATCCAAGAATGCTCTTAGAGAGCCAAGGTTTCCACACTATTATAAGTGTCCTTATTGTGTTTTGTATATATTTTCAATCCAGTACATGTAATTCCAGTGTTCCGTGTTCTATAAAACAAGACTGTTGGAGCCAGAACTGGGAACTTTCTAAGCTCCAAGTTCTCCTTGCCAAGTGTATGTTGCATTTCAAGGTAATATCTATCAACTCAATGATGTATTTCCATGCAACCACCTATAGGTACATGGGTTTTTTCATTATGATGATTGTTATCAGATTCCCCTTAATTTTCACCAAGAACTGATGATGACTCCATGGGAGTCGAAACCGGTCTTCTTATGATTTAATAAATTGATGCAATGTGTTGAATGGTGGAACATCCCTCAAACTCTACATTATTGCATTGTTTGCAGTAACAGGAAAGTGAAAGGTGAAAGAAAAGAAACTATTTTTTTGTGAAACCTGCACTAGACAACCAAAAACATCCTGGAAGGTGTTTCAAATAATATCACACTCAGAAAAAGTTTAAATAATGTGTAGTGCATGTGCAAAAATTTTATCTAAATAAATAAAAGAGTTTAGAAGTTATAACAATTTTAAAAATCGTTGTAAGGAGATGTGTTCCCTTGAGAATTTGCTGTGCGAGCTGGCTGGCCAGCATAGGGATTTTCATTACGAGTGCAAAGGGTTAAGAAAATGTTACCTCTGAACCGAACAGTGTGACTGATATGGACAATGCGTCATATCACAGTGTTAAGTTAGATCGTATTCCCACCAGACCGTGGCGTAAGGATGACATTATCGCGGGGATGGAGGCAAAAGGTCTTACCCACGGGAGAGATATGGTGAAACATGAACTACTCTGAATGATAAAAACTCACAGTGTGACAAAAACGTATGACAGGTTTGTTATTGACACACTGGCAGAGGAAGCAAATCATACGGTGTTGAGACTTCCTCCTTATCACTGTGTTTGATCCGATTGAGTTGCTGTGGAGCCAGGTGAAGGGGCATGTCGCACGCAATAATAAAACCTTCAAACTGGCAGAAGTCAGGACATTAATTAATGCAGCTCTGGTTAACGTAACCGCTGAAATGTGGCAAGCCTTTATTCACCACGTGGTGGGGGAAGAGCAGACATTTTGGAAATTGGACGGTCTGTGCGATATAACTGAGGACCATCTGGTCATTAATCTGAATGACGCGGGCTGCAGTGATGAAGAGGCGAGAGAGGAATCCGACTTGGAAGGAGTTCGTCGTCTATCAGATTCTGATTAGGTAAAGTACTGCACTTTTTAAAATGTTTTTTGCTATTTGCTTTACGTCGCACCGACACAGATATGTCTTATGGCGACGATGGGATAGGAAAGGCCTAGGAATTGGAAGGCAGCGGCCATGGCCGTAATTAAGGTACAGCCCCGGCATTTGCCTGGTGTGCTTGCTTGTTGTTTAAAGGGGCCTAACCTCGAGGTCATCGGCCCCTAATGGTACAAATGAAATGACAACAAAAAATTCAAAATCATCCACTGACCAAAATTTTAAAAAATCGTCATGAAGAAGGAATGGATGAACCAAAAAACAACAAAACGAGCAAACAAAAAACGGAGTGGATCCAACTCAAAAAAAGATCATAGATACTTCATTACTGACCAAGGGACCACTCATGAAGCACAATCCTGAATCGAGGATGCTTGATGACTAAAAGGGTCAAAAATCCACGTATAAGGCCCCTCAGAATGGTACATGTCGCGAGTAAAGTAGAACCATGGTATTTGTCATGTTGGCGTACTAATCAAAAGAAGCGAAGACTCACGGTGTTCCACACAAGATGGTACTACTCACAAGTTTTGTACTTCGTACAGGTAATGCAAACCTATGGTGTTTCTCACACAATGGCGCCACTCATAGATCCCTTGGTCGCCCCTCACGACAGGCAGGGGATACCGTGGGTGTATTATTCGTCTGCGTCCCACACCCACAGGGAGTAAAGAGAGAGAGAGAGAGGAAAGAAGAAAGAAGGGATCCGTCACTTCGAAAGATGAAGTAACAGACGAAGAAAAGCAAGGGCCACGAAGGGTGTGAAATGCAAGGCCCCCTAGGCCTTGAATGCTCTAATACCGTCAGGGTCGGAAAAGAACAAGAGTTGACCAAGGGAGGTCGGACAGGATAGACGAAAGTGAGGAGCCTGGCACAACTAAGTGGAAGCAATGTCAAGACTCAGCTAAGTGCCCCGTGGTTGCCAATCCACACTTCCAAGTTGAGAACCCCTTGGGACCCTGTTAGTCGCCTCTTACGACAGGCAGGGAATACCGCGGGTGTATTCTTCATGTGCGTCCCCCACCCGCAGGGGGTTTGCCTGGTATGAAAATGGGAAACCATGGAAAACCATCTTCAGGGCTGCCGACAGTGGGGCTCGAACCCACTATCTCCCGATTACTGGATGCTGGCCGCACTTAAGCGACTGCAGCTATCAAGCTCAGTTTTTAATGTTTTAATATTGCCTTTTTTTAAGCTATATGTTCCTCTCTAGAATTTTATTGAAATATTAAATGTGTGAAGTTTTACTTATATGCGCTCTTGTGATTGATTGATTGATTGGTTGATTGACTGATTACGTATTTACGTTTCGGCCATAAATTCAAACCTACCTTTCTTTTATGATATGTTAAATATCCAGATGTCATTTGCCATTCAATTTTTGTTTATTTCTCGTGGACAGTGAGTATAATTTGTCTCGTAACCCGCATCACAACTGCATGTCAATCAGTGGTATCCGGCAACAGCTATGTAGAACAAACTCTGATGTAATCGCCGCAACCAGGCGAAATAACGACAGTTCAAAGACAGCCCACATGGTTCTTGCCGTGCTTGGAAGTATCCCAGTGATCCTCCAACCAGCGTTCAGACTGCAGATGGATACATACGGATACACAATGTTCTTTGTTTACATCAGGTTCGGTTCTCACGGGGATGGCAGAATAGTGGTACTAATCACAGGCAATGCCCAGACCCGTGGTGTTCCTCGAAACGCAGGCCCATGATGTCCACTACCAGATGCTGAAACACCCTAGCGAGTGTAGCCTCCGTTATAGTGGCGGATACTATACACGGGTACTGTAAACCCATAGTGATCCACCCTCAGACCCATGGTATCTCTACAAAAGTATTGCTACCAAAGTCGACTAATGGTGTTCCTTGTGTGATGGTACCAATCACAGGTAATCTTATGGTTCAAAATTCAGCATCCCTTGGATGCCCATTTTAGTCAACTTTTATGACAGGCAAAGGATACCATGGGTGTGTTCTTCATCAGTGTCCCCAACCCACAGGCTTTGTTATACTTCGGTGAGAAAGCTGATTGGAGAAATAAGTGATCAAAGTGCAGGTCAAGCTGAAAATTCGGTTTAAATTTCAGACAGAAGTATTTGTGCAACAAAGAATCAACGGATGAGAAAATTAACGGAAGACAGCTGAGAAAAAATCAAAAAGTAAAGGGAAAGGTAAGTTCGGTAATTTCACTGGTAAATTAGACTTTATTTTAACAAAGTGTTTTCCGAATAAGGTTATGCTGTCATCTTGTTTTCAAATCTTTAAGCTGTGTTTTAAATACAATCTGTGCAATAACTCTTCCTTATTATGACGGTTAAATACTGACTATTTTGTCTCACCAAACACTCGATGCAAGGGTTTCCGAGTCTACCTAAGTGCCACCATACAGAGAAATCTACGATGCTGTGCCAACAATTAAATATGCAAGATATTTGTCAGTTTCATCAGGGATTCTATAAATCTACAGACAAAACTTAGCAAGATTGTTTTATACTTTGGTATGTTAAAGGACGTCTTCCTCACCGTCATACAATAAGAACAGATGATTGGCAAGAACGAGGTACGTCAACTGAATATTATGTTCCAAGCTTTCGAAAAGAGAAAGGCAGTATTCCTGTAAGAGACTGCCAAAAGATATTCCTTGGAATTCCGAAACTTACTCAGTATCGAGTGCAAAACCTATGCAGGAGAGAATTAAGTCCTGGAGGGTCTCCAAAGGAAAGACGGAGTGGCGCTAGTCATTAAGAATGTTTTCCGCAGACGTAGTCAGTCTGTAAGAATATTTACTGAAAATATTCATCCACTTGAGAGCCATTACATTCAAGGGAAGACCAAAAGATTCTTTGTGGAGTAGTGATTTCAGTATAAGAAAACTTTGGGAAATGTACAATAAGGAACAGACAGTTGCCGAGCTTTTAGTCAAATACGAGTATTTCCGTAAAATTTTTGTGGAAGATTAAAAAATCAGCTTTAAATCCCCAGCAGCAGATCAGTGTTCAAAGTGCACTGAGCTAAAGGAAAGGATGTAAAGTACAAGACATCTTGCAGAGAAAGACAATTTAAAATTCAATCCTGCTCCCCACCAGTGTTTGTCACATTCCTTAAGGAACAAGAAGAGGGGGAGAAAACATTTAGTTTCGACTGTCAGAAAAATCCTGCTTTTCCAAAGATAGCAGACAGCTAGCAATACTACAAGAGACAGTTCTATGTGTACAACTTTACCATATGTCATGGCTTGTCACTTGATCCACAAGCTGCCTCTGTGGATCAGCGGTAGAGTGTCGGCCTCCGGATCCCAAGATAGCGGGTTCAAACCCGGCAGAGGTAGTCGGATTTTTGAAGGGCGGAAAAAAGTCCATTCGACACTCCATGTCGTACGATGTCGGCATGTAAAAGATCTCTGGTGACACATTTGGTGTTTACCCGACAAAATTCATTAAAAATCTCAGCCATAGACGTCCAAGAGAGTTTCGATTTACTCGGTCTGCCATCTAATGGTGGCCTAGAGTAAAACGGAACGTCGAAATTGACGAGCAGACAGCCAGATGGCGTCAAATTGAAATGTCTGCACACGGTAGCTGAGGCCATACGATTATTATTATTATTATTACTTGATCCACAATAACCAAGGAATATATGTATCTATATATGGACTGAAATGGAAGGAAGGAAGGAAGGAAGGAAGGAAGGAAGGAAGGAAGGAAGGAAGGAAGGAAGGAAGGAAGGAAGGCAGGAAGGATTTCAATGAGATAGTATCCTGTTCAAGTTTAAAAACTTCATGTTAGTTCCGTATTGAACCTAGTATCCTGTGTTTAAGACTTACAAACACTGCATTTCCTCATCACATTCACACTGTAAGATTGTTTGCCGGCAGTTGTGGGGGACAAAATAAGAATTCCACAATGGTATCGTTGCTCCTGTATTGACTCCAGAGTGAAACTCCAAGCAATATTGAATGTGTTGTGCTCTACTTCCCTATTCCAGGTCACTCATTTATCCCTCCTGATCGAGTGTTTGGAAATATATAACGACAGGTTCACAAACAGGAAGAAGGAAAGTACCCTGCCAGGTACTTGCTTCAATTTTGAGAAGTCTGGAACCATTCGCCGACCTGGTGCAGATTTTCATTTCTGAGACTGGAAAACGACTGCAGGTCACACAGTGAAAAACCACAACAGTTTGCAATTGCAAAGAGGTTTATTATTAGCCGATCCAGAAGAAGACAAGGACTTATTCTAGGTGAAGTGATCTGTGTGCTTAAAAGCCTATAATAAGGAAAGGGGAGGAGAGGAAAGGAAAGTGACTAAATACCATGAATCTGGCAGTTAATGAACTGGCTGCACTTATGAATCCAGAAAAGATTGACTGATGTGAAACAGGTATTGTCAAAGCATTTTGGCCCCGAGTGGCACAACAGAGAGGATCTCGGAGGGTTCTACAGAGACTTGCTACTATGTGGCAAAGATATAGCTCAACAAAATATGTCTGATGAAGATGACGACCCCATGGAATATAACATTGCTGTGCAATCCAATGGACTCTATTTCCACTAGTTTGAAAATCTGTGCTCATATTGTGAATGGAAATTTACTTTTATCGTACAGTTTGTTAGAGAACTTTACAATATAGCAATAATTTCACTTTCACATAGAAACCATAATTGAATACCTCCAGGCAAGAAGGTTGTAACCCACACTTAAGTCTCAAAGTCAGGTTACAAAGCAAAAAGTTTGTAAGCGAGTCGAGTTGCCTCTGGCATATTAATGTTGGCAAACCCGACATATTTCCATTATAGTTTTAATAATAAAGTGTAGGCTGGGAGCAAGAAGGTTGTAATAATGCCAGACCAAGGAAGCTTGACTGTGAGTCCAAAGTTCTTAAATGATAGAAAAAAAGGAAAAAACGTAAAGTGAACTTAAGAGTGTGGACAAGAAACAAAAGAAAACAGACAAGGAATACAGGACAACCACATATAGGAGACAGAAATACACTAAAACCAAAGAAAGTACCACATGAAGAGATGGGTGCATAAACATTGTATGACCATTTGATTTAGGCTGAAATTGAAGTTTATACAGGGCAATTCAAAATGATGGACCCGATTTCATAAACTTATTCTATGAAATCTAATGAACATATCATACTGTGAGATATGCGCAAAGAAAGGCAAACTCCTCAAAGTTTAGTTGACTTTAGATTTCATCCCACGTGGTTTCATTTTCAGCCGTTACAAGCGCGCAGGAAGCGAGTAAAGAAAATGGCTGCGGCTGGAGAGCCGAAGCAGTTCTGTGTGCTTGATTACCATGTAAACAAGTCTGTGATTAGTATTCAACGGCATTTCTGTACCAGGTATGGAAAAGACCCACCTACAGGAAAAGCCATTCGTGCGTGGTATGCAAAATTCAGAGACATGGGCTGCATCTGTAAGCAAAAGTCGACTGGCCGTCCTTCGACCAGGGAAGAGACAGTGGAACGTGTTCACGCCAGTTTCCAGCGGAGTCCGCAGAAGTCCACCTACCGGGCAGCAAGGAAACTTGAACTTCCACAGGCAACTGTTTCGCGCATTCCGCACTACCATTGCAACGTTCGGAGCCACCTCAACGAGACATTGGCACAACGTTGGATAGGTCGTGCATCTCAGGAGGATCAAACTCTCATTTGTTGGCCACCGCGTTCCCCCGACTTAACCCCATGTGATTTCTTCTTGTCGGGTTTCGTAAAGGATCATGTTTACGTATCACCTCTTCCACTAACATTGGACGACCTTTGTGCCCGCATCACAGCAGCCATCGCAGAGATTGACCGCGACACACTACACAAGGTTTGGCAGGAGATAGACTATCGGCTTGATGTATGTCATGTTACGTGAGGTGTTCACATAGAACACTTGTGACATGACTGGAAAAAACTTTGAGTTTACCATTCTTTGCACAAGCTGCCTCTGTGGATCCGTGGTAGTGTCGGCCTCCGGATCCCAAGATAGCGGGTTCAAACCCGGCAGAGGTAGTCGGATTTTTGAAGGGCGGAAAAAAGTCCATTCAATACTCCATGTTGTACGATGTCGGCATGTAAAAGATCTCTGGTGATACATTTGGTATTTACCCGACAAATTTCATTAAATCTCAGCCATAGACGCCCAAGAGAGATCCGGTTTACTCGGTCTGCCATCTAGTGGGCCTAGAGTAAAACGGAACGTCGAAATTGACGAGTAGACAGCCACATGGCATCAAGTCAAAATGTCTGCACACGGTAGCTGAGTCCATACGATTATTATTTATTCTTAGCACATATCTCACATTACAATATGTTTATTAGATTTCACAGAATAAATTTATGAAATCGGGTCCATCATTTTGAATTGCCCTGTATTACTGTTAATTTACAAAGAATGATGTAAGTAGTCTAGAAATATTTCTTACTACGCTGATGTTGCTTCCAATGTAATTTTAGGTGCCATTTTTCCTAGGTTATTATATACAGCATCCTATAATAAGACTATGCCGCCTATAATGTGATGATTATTAGAAATTACTAATGAGCCCATTATTTCATAACAGATTCCTAATGGCTGAGTTTCTGGATCCAGATGAAATCGAGGAACACTTGTTGGAAGATTTTCTGCCCCTAGATTCTGATGCCAGCTTTTCGAGTAGTGATGACTATGAATATGAAGTCATTCAAAGAAGCATTCATGATCGCATATTTCTAGATAGGGATGATGATGATGATGATAATGTTCCACAGCTACAAAATGACCAAAATTCTACACAACTGCCTCCATTTCTTGATATTGGAACACATAACCTTGAATCTGGAACTAGTCATTTATCACTAGCTCCCGAACCTAGTAGTTCTAAAACTAACACCCAAGGAAACAGGGTCACTCCATTATCCGCCGCTGATAAGGTAAAGCAAAGACCCAAATTATGGTTCTCAGGGAACGACAATGACTACACCAACTGAATCCCTCAGCTCCTTGATACCTACAAATAGATAGAAATGATCCATACGATTTTTTCATTTATCTGTTTCCAGACACATTATTTGCTAATATAGTGTACGAGACTAACTGTTATGCCTTTCAGAATGTGAAAATGTCATTCAGGGTTACAGAAAATGAACTAAAAATCTTCCTGGGAATGAATATTATAATGACTTACATAATATATCCGCAATCAAGGATGTATTGGTCATCAGTGAAAGGTCTTCGAATGGATCTAATTGCAAACAGCATGTCAGTCAATAGATTTGAGGAAATAAAACGTTACATCCACTTTGTGAATAATGATGATAAAAATGATCAGATGCCAGATAAATCAATCAATCAATCAATCAATACTGATCTGCATTTAGGGCAGTCGCCCAGGTGGCAGATTCCCTATCTGTTGTTTTCCTAGACTTTTCTTAAATGATTTCAAAGAAATTGGAAATTTATTGAACATCTCCCTTGGTAAGTTATTCCAATCCCTAACTCCCCTTCCTATAAATTCTGGAAAGTATGTCCAATTGTTTCCACCTTGCACCAAACTTTCCATGAAGCTGTTAATCCTAAAGAACATCAGAGTGTGGATGAAATGTTGGTACCTTTCAAAGGCAGGAGTCATTTGAAACAATATTTGAAGGGCAAGCCAAAAAAGTTGGGCTTCAAAATTTGGGTATGAGCTAGTGTGGATGGTTGTGTTCACTGCTTTTAACTTTATGATGGAGCCAAGCAACAAGATAGGAGTGCACTAGGACCTATTGGTGACACTGTTGTTAGGCTCTGCCATGGAATTGAAAGGAAGAATCACAAATTATTCATAGACAATTTATTTACATCAGTCCCTTTGCTGGAGCACTTGAAATCGCATGAGATTTATGTTGTAGGAACTGTGCATTTGAATAAAATTCCCAACATTCAGACAAAACTTGTGGATGGGAAGCAGCTTCCAAGAGAATCATGCTCAACTGCAACATCCTGTGACATGACTGTTGTACGCTGGAAGGACACAAGGGAGGTGCACTTACTCTCAACATATGCTGGTGCACAACCAGAGGATGAAGTGGAAAGATGGGACAGGAAGGAGAAAAGAACTGTATCCATTGCAAGACCTTTTGCTGTTGGAGAGTACAATAAATTCATGGGTGGTGGAGACTTGGACAGAATGATTGCCCACTATCCTCATGGGTTAAAAAAAAATAGTACCAGTATCTAAGACTGTTTTTCCACCTCCTAAATATGGCTATTGTGAATACATGGCTGTGTTACAGAGAAAAAGTTGAAAAGATCCCTCTGCTTACATTCAAGGCTGCTGTTGCTACATCTCTTATTCTGATAGGGGCCACTCCTCAAAGCTGAAAGAGGTCGCCCTTCAACTGAGGGGGAAGATGAACCAGTTGCCAAGAAGAGATAACCAGTGAAAAGAGCTGACGGAGAGGTACCGTATGATGGCAGAGGACACTATCCAAACAAAGTAACAGCAAAACAAGCGCCAAGATGCCATGATTAATTCTGCAAGACACGTACCAGATACATCTGTAAGAAATGTGAGGAACCTGTGTGCCCAGAATTTATGGAAAGTTTTCATTATCAATGAAAAACATTGTTTGTTGACCTTGGATTTTCAATATTGAGAATACCTAGTGTAGTAATGCGATAAGTTAAGTGTATTAAGGAAATACCTTACATATAGGCCTAAATATCATAACTATTTAATGTTTTTAAAATTTCAATAATTTTGCATACGTGATACCTTCATTGTTAACTCAGATATTGGTTATCAGATGCATGATGGCATCAAATGATGCCAGGATCCACAGGTCCTTATGTGGGCCCTTATAATGAAGACGTTATCTTGTAATTTTATACGGCTGTCAGAGCAAGATTTCACTTTTTAATTCATGCAAGAAGAGGTTAAAGAATTATTCCCTTGGGCGATATACAACAGTTGATGATAAACTCACAGCTTTCAGAGGCCACTACAGTTGTAGGATATAAATTTCCTCTAAACCTGTCAAGTATGGTATAAAAATGTATGCCATTATGGATGCCAGAATGTTTCATACGTACAAACTAGAAGCTTACACTGGCAACCAACCTGATGGACCATATTGTGCGAGTAATAAATCTCTGGATATACTCAAGAGAATGACTGAACCAATTTACTACACTGGATGGAATGATACTGTAGACAATTGGTTTTTGGATATGAACATAGATGTTGAATTACAAACAAATATGTATGGCTCATAGGGACCCTAAAGAAGAACAAGCCACATATATTAGTGTCTTATAAACGAACAAGCACAAAAATGTATAAAAATCATTATTTCCAGTATGCATTCTGACAATGAAATTCATGAAGAAACTGCGGGTGAGAACAAACCTGTAATGATAACTATGAATAACAGAACCCAAGTCCAGAGTTGATGTAGTCAACAAAATTAGTGCAATCTTCAATATCGCAAGAAACACAAGACATTGGCCATTGGTAATTTGGTACACGCTTCTGAATGTAGCTGACATCAACGCCCCCATTATATTCATTGGTAACCAATAGTAAGTGAGAAGAAGTGGGATATTTCTGGAGGAACTCTCGCGTGAGCTGACAGGAGAAGAATTTTATGAAGTGAAAAGCATGTAGGAATGCCTCTCTCATTAAAACAATCTTCTGAAAAATTCGGACCAATGGAGATAGGCGAAGAAATTCCGCGGCTATCCACGACCAAGAAACAAACACTGAAGAAAGGAACGGTGGTACAGTAAATACTTGAGAATAAAGTGTAACAAGTAGGATACTTCTGTTTAGAGCATGCGGTAATGATCTGAAAAAACTGTTTTATCAACTGTTTTTTTTCGGATATGAACGTAGTTGTTGAACTACAAACAATGTAGGGCCTATGGTTCATAGGAACCCCAAAGAAGAACAAGCCAATGAAAGAAATTGGCTGATAATCCAAGGCCACTGAACTTTGTTTGGATTAGATTGATTAGTACATTGATAAGTTTCAATACTTAAATTATTGTTTTCATTATGGCCACGTTATAATAGATGATGACTGTATTTTTGTAACTTTAAGATGCATATGTAAAATGTGTAGGGCTTTCACAATGTTTTGAGATTATTTGTATAGCCTTGATAAACACTGTATATTTTTTTTTTTTTCCAAAATGTGAATAAATGAAGTAGGCCTACTTTTTGTCAGTAGGCTAATATAGAATGTTACGCGAGCTTTGTCAAATTTTACATCTCACAGATGCGTTGCACCCGTTCATTTAACAAAACATGATGCGCCCGATGGAAGGATAAAACTGAGGTAAACCAGGCGAGTTAGCCGTGCAGTTAGGGACGCGCGGCTGTGAGCTTGCAGCCGGGAGATAGTTGGGTTCGAAAACCACTGTCGGCAGTCCTAAGATGGATTTCCCATTTTCACACCAGGCAAATGCTGGGGATGTACCTTAATTAAAGCCACGCCCGCTTCCTTCCAGCCTTTCCTATCCTATCGTCGCCGTAAGACCAATCTGTGTCGGTGCGACGTAAAGCCACTACCAAAATTTAAAAAAAAACTGAGGTAAAAAGGTTATTTACATTATCTGTAGGATATATGACACACATCCGTTTCATTTACACACGCATTTCACATTGGTTTCCTTAAAATATTTTCTTTCACGTCCCAGATTTTGACCATTTTAACATAGTAACCCTAACCTCAAATACAATCTACACTGGTGCGCAGTATCAAACTAGCATCAACGATATCTAGAACACCTTAATTTCAACATAACACGCAGCATATTCTTCTTCCAGGAACTCTTATCTCGCAGGAAGGAGTATCTATTTTACTAATAGAATGTTCGAAATGACACAATTAATTGGAAGTCAATAATGACAGTGAAAATCGAGTGAAAATATTAACGAAAACCGTGCACCCCAAATACCCGCATCGCCTTTCTACTTCTTCTTCTACTCCTTCTTCTACTCCTTCTTCTCCTTCTACTTCTTTTTTGTTTTTTGTTTGTTCTTGGACTCTGCGCAGCGCACTACGTCCAGTCACTGGGTTGTTTTAAACTTCACCAATCAAAGTTTCTGTTACAAAAAGGGATAGATTTGAGGGTAGTGGGAAACGGAAGTACACACTACGGTAGTGTAGCGATGGGTCGAACCAGTTCATTCCTATGAACTACTTCACTCATTCATACTCTTTACTGTGAGTCGTTCAAATGAAGTAGTTCGTTCATGAAGTAGTTCATGAAGTAATGAAGCCTCATGAAGCTGCTGAGTATGTCATTTACGAGCGACATCGTTCACAGTGTCTAACACACTCAATAAAGCTTCATAATACTTAATATTACCAACAGATGGCAGAGCTATGCAATTATGGACCAAATGGCTGACCTGCTTACAGCGTCTAGATGATGGTTGATACCCAGAGAGCTGCAGTCGTTTAAGTGCGGCCAGTATCCAGTATTCGGGAGATAGTAGGTTCGAACCCCACTGTCGGCAGCCCTGAAAATGGTTTTCTGTAGTTTCCCATTTTCACACCAGGCAAATGCTGGGGCTGTACCTTAATTAAGGCCACGGCCGCTTCCTTCCCACTCCTAACCCTTCCCTGTCATATCGTCGCCATAAGACCTATCTGTGTCGGTGCGACGTAAAGCAACTAGCAAAAAAAAAAAAAAAAATACCCAGAGACAAGCAAAAGATAAACAGAGAAACCTGTCTCATATAAAGAAAGTAATACATTTAATTAGGCTCGTCTTAATTCGCACATTGCGTTGAACAGTTTCTTTATCTGCCACGTGGTAACTTTATTAGCTGTACTCTGGCAGGGTTACCAACGTTATTCATCATATCATAACATATTTTATTCTCTTAAAATTCAATCCAAAATAGAATGAATATGATTACCACTGCCATAAATGTCCATTTATCTACCTTGATTTATCTTTCATTAATTTTCTTTTTGATTTTATTTTTGTCAGGAATAATAATCCTTGAAATTCAAAAAGTTAATTGTCATGGCCATTGGTACCATTTGAGGTAAAATCCCTCTTTCTTGTATTCTGAAAGCAGTTTGTGTATCTCTTCACTGTTATACAATGGCTAGCAACTCGCGATCGCGGAAAAGTAGTGAAATTTGGGGTTTCTTCGCCGATTTAGGTGATGGGAAATCTAAGTGTAACTTTTGTTCGAAACAAATTTCGTACAAAGGAGGAAATACATTTAATCTTGCTCGTCATGTTCGCATGATGCACCCAACAGTGTCTTTATCTGCCAGGCGTTTAGCGCCTCCTAGTACTGCACCTGTCGATATTTCTTCAGAAGATAACCAGGATGAACCACACCCAGCAACATCAACTGCCAGCATCGAACAGCAGTCAGTACCACGGGATAACAGTGCCACTTCAACAACAGTAATCCGTCCCCAGAATCAAGGAACACTATCCATGTATTTTTCAAAGCCTCTGTCAAACAAAAGAAATCAGGAGATAGATTTCGCACTCCTGGAAACTGTGGTGAAAGATTATTTGCCCTTTAGCATAGCTGAGAGCAAACATTTTCAAAAGTTCGTGGGTAAACTGAATGGCGCTTATAGAATGCCTGCGCGGAAGACCCTTTCCAACACACTTCTCCAACAACAATACGTCATGACGAAGGAAGTGGTGAAAACCAAAATTCAGTCTGCAGAAGCTGTTGTATTGACAATGGATGGGTGGACTTCAATTAAAAATGAGAGCTACTTGTCAGTGACAGCACACTATATTAAAGACCTGAAGCTGGAATCGTCCCTCCTAGAGTGCTTTAAGTACGACGAAAGACACACGTCAGAAAACCTCGCCGAAGAACTGCGACGTGTTACTTTGGAATGGGGCATTGAAGAAAAAGTCGTGTGTGTAGTTAGTGACAATGCTCCTAATATTAAGGCAGCAATACGACTCACAGCTTGGAAACACATCCCCTGCTTAGCACACACCCTAAATTTGATTGTTCAGAATGGGTTGCAGTACATTGAACCCATTCTGAACAAAGTGAAAAAAATTGTTGATTTTTTTAAAAGAACTTCGCAGGCCAGCATGAAGCTCAATAAGATGCAGGAACAGTTGAAAGAGCCGGTCCTAACGTTAAAACAGGATACTATCACAAGGTGGAATTCAACCTTTGATATGCTACAAAGAATAGTTGATGTCAAGAACTCCCTGATGTCGGTTATAACCATAAATTACCCTGATCTTCCAAATTTGACCACAGACGACATTGCAAGCATAACACAAGCCTGCGAAGTGTTGAAAGTTTTCAAAGATTGTACTGAGGAAATGAGCAGTGAAAGACTGGTCACTGCGTCAAAAGTTATACTCCTCAGTCGGTCGTTGAAAAGATGGTGTTGCAGATTTGCCAATAACCCTGAAATTCGTGGTGATGTGAAGCAGATGGCCGAGAAGCTAGTGGAGGAGCTAAATCGGCGATTTCACAACATAGAAGAAAATACCATTTTTGCAGAAGCAACGTTATTGGACCCCCGGTTCAAATTACATGGATTTTCTAACAAAAACTCTGCTGAGAAAGCGAAACAAAACCTGATAGGGTACTGTGAGAGATATGTGTCGGACACATCCACTGCCACTGCAGAAATTCCAGTTCCACTCGCCGAATCTACTTCTTGTCTCTGGGTTGAATTCGATGAGGTGGTTTCCAGGCTGCAGAATAATCCACATCCCAAAGCTGCTGCCATAGTGGAAGTGGATAAATATTTGCAGGAGCCCCTGTTACAGAGGCAAGGAAATCCACTTCAGTGGTGGTGTGAACGGCAGTCAGTGTACCCAGCCCTCTTTGAACTGGCTAAAATTCGGCTGTGTATTGTTGCAACCTCCACGCCATATGAAAGAGTGTTCTCGAAGGCCGGACACCTGATAACAGACAGAAGGAATCGCCTGACTGGGAAAAGAGTGGAACAAATCATGTTTTTAAACGTAAATCTCTGAACATTTGCTTGAGAAGTGATATGAAGTCCGTTCATTTTTTATTTAATTAGTCTTTTCCCCAATGTGAATTTTTTAAAATTATTTAAGTGTTGTGTATATGATAAACATTCCTACAAGGAAGATACCGGTACTCCTTCTGTTGTGGATTCAACGCATTCTTTACTTTTAAGAAGTGATACAAAGTACGTTCATTTTTATATTTTTATTTAATTAGTTTATTCCTCAAGTCTACTTTTGTTTTATTAATTAAGTGCTGTATATGAGATTAACACTCATGCAAGGAAGATACTCTTTCGGCTGTGGATTCAACGCATGTTTTACTTCCAGATTCACAAGGTAAGCATTTTATTTGCATATCTGCTGTGCTTACTCTGTCGGACTGTCACTGTCTTCGTATATATCTTTAATAGTGTAATAACACAGTTGACAGGTAGGATGGTTCCGGGAGTGAAGGAGGAAATGAATGATGTAGACAGTCAGAGCGGGGAAGAGAGAGAGTGAGCAAGCGACAGACGAATCGAATGAGCTGTGAATGATATGAAGTTTGTGAACTGTGAATGATATGAAGTGTGAGAACTGTGAAGTGTTTGAACTACCAGTTCATTGAGAATGAGTGGTTACTTCACACTTCATAGGAGTGAAGCGTTCATTTTGAACGACTCATTCACGAGCTACCCATCACTACACTAGTGTATTGGGAGAGGTTGTGTAGGAAAGAGACATGAGGAATATTCGAGGCGTCTAATACTACAGATATGTACAACAGAACAAGTAGACATGTGTTAGGTTGCAGGGATTTAGCACGGGGACACAGGGCTCTACATCTTCACGCCAGTGTGATCTATCACGGCGATTTACTACTATAGACATACATGACCAGATCACAAATAAGGGAGGCAGGATCGTACAGATTAAATCAGGATATTACATGCGTGAAAAAAGTTAGTCAGTAACTCAGCTAAGCGAACTGTCGGATGGTATACTAAACAAGAAATAGTGAGAGGAAGTTGAAATCCGAGTGATAGTAAAGTGGAAATGAGATGTTGTTGCTGTCGGGGATATTTCTCACATTGAAACAAAATATGGTTTATAGTGCCGACATAGTGACCACAATTACACAAGTTGTTTTCCTTAATCTTTAAACGATACAGATGTTCCGGTGTACAGGCATGATTCAAGCGAAGTCTGACTAGAGTAGTGATATGACGTCGAGTGTACTTTCCTTTTGCGAACCATGGTTTAATAGCAATGGTATTTTGAATATTGTAGAAATGTTTACCTATAAATTGTGCAGATTGACGCCAATGTTCGTTCCACTTTTCTCGGAGAAATTTCTGACAAATTGTCCATACATCATTGTGTGGGAGTGCAATATGGTAGCGTAGGCCTTGTCCATCAGCTGCCTCATTTGCCAGTTTATCGGCCATGACATTGCCTGTTATGCCAGAATGTCCTGGCACCCAGGTAAATAATACGGAACGATTTAGTATAGTTAGGTCATACAATAGTTGTCTTAGATTTTCTATATACCAATTGTCCGCCTTTGTAGGATTTTCTAATGCTTGAAGAACACTGAGAGAATCTGTACAGATGAGGTCCTTTTGGATCGTAGAATGTTAAATATATATTAACACTTGACGAACTGCAAATATTTCAGCTGTGTAGATGGATGCGTATTGGGGTAAGATGAATTGTTTGGATAATGGTAGCAGAGGGGAATAAAAAGCAGCTCCTACGTCGGATGTGTCTTGATGTTTTGATCCATCAGTATAAAATGGAATGTATTGATTATATTGATCTATAATAATTTTGAATGACTTAGTTGCTATTAGTCTGTTTAAATTCTCGGAGATACTGGAAGCATCGAATTTTGTACGGATGATATTAGGTAACTGTATAGTCGCAGGAAACATGATAGAGTACTTAGGGTGAGTTCTTGTTTGAACAACGTGAGGTCGTAAATATATAAACTGAACATAAGCCCACAGGAGTGCCGGATATTTGTGTTGTACTACAGGTCCATTTCCAAAATATTCAGATAATAACTGCAGCTTGGGAAGAATCGGATGATGATATCGGGCCATTTTCTTGAGAAGATATTTAGTAGCTACATGTTTGCGTCGTAAATGTAACGGTGGTTCGGTAATTTCAGCTAGTAAAGCATTTGTAGGAGTCGAATTCATTGAACCTGTAATCAGTCGAGCAGCTTTGTACTGTACTTTGTCTAATCGCTGTTTTTGATCCAACGAAGCCATATCTATAAACTGACTACCATAGTCAAAACAGACCTGATAATGTTTTTATATACAGTTAAAAGGGTAGCTGGGTCAGCTCCCCAGGTTCTGTTCGTTAAGGATCTTAATACATGTAGCTTTTGTTCCGTTTTGCGACACATCTCTGCAATATGATTTTTCCACGATAGTTTATTATCAATCGTTACCCCTAGATACTTAACGGTTTCTTTGACGGAGATTTCCTGTTCACCGCATCTAATGGGAGACTTATCATATATACGTTTGTGGGTAAATATGAGAATTGAACTTTTTGCCGGTGCAATCTCTAAACCATTTTGTATCATCCACGCCTGCAGGACTTCTAAAGTCTTCTCTAGAGTAAGACGACATTCTTCTATGGTATTTTGAGTGCAGTAGATTACTATATCATCGGCATATTGCAGTATCCGAGCCGTTTTTACAATTTCCTTTTCAAGATCCGCAGTATACAACATATACATAATCGGACTTAAAATGTCCCCTTGTGGAAGCCCAACGGATACAGATCGGCAATTGCTTTGGTGAGCGATTTGAGGGAGACTTACGCGTCGATACGTATATAATTGTCCTAAGATATTAAGCAACGTGGAAGGAAAATCCATAGTACTTAGTTTCTGGAGTAGGATGGGAATATGAACATTGTCATAAGCACCTTTAATATCTAAAAAGGCAGCCATAACGTGTTGTTTTCTGGATTTTGCTAACAATATATCGACTAATAAGATATTCAAAGCATCTGTCGTGCTGCGGTCTTTGAGGAATGCAAACTGGTACTTCGGTAGTAAGTCATAATATTCTAGAGCCCACAGTATTCTGTTGAGTAAGATCTTTTGAAACAGTTTCCGAATACAAGAACTTAGACAAATTCCTCTGTAACTAGTTGGATCATATTTCGGTTTACCAGGTTTCTTGATAGGTACTAATACGAAATAGTTCCACTCCATAGGTATAGTACCAAATTCCAAGATATAGTCAAATTTGTGAAGGAGGATATTCTTAGCTTGTGGGGGTAAACTTTTAAGCATATAATAGGATATATAATCCATTCCTGGGGAAGTGGTTTTCGTATGATATAAAGCAACATCGAATTCTGATGGGATTATAGGTCGCAGCAAGGTTTGAAATTTATGCGTAATACCAGTTATCGGATATTGGAGCTGAGGTACGACATAATCAGGAGTTAGAGTTTGATAAAATTGAAGGAGAGTCGTACTATCCCAGTCGTTATGGGGTGGATTATTACGGTTGGAGTTGCATAAATTTCGAATTGCAGACCAGACGTCTTGAAGAGGAGTTTGCCTATTTAATGAAGTTGTGAACATTTTCCAAGCCAATCGTCGTTTCTCATTGAATAATTTTTGGATCTGGGCGGCTATTTTCTTGTATTGAAGATAAGACGCCATTGTCCCGTCATGCCGGAATTTCCTTAAAGCATTTTTTCGACGCTGTACACATGCCGAACATTCTTCATCCCACCAACGAACGTGTGGGGAATATTGAGACGGGTATTTAAGTTCAGGTGGATGGTACGTGTCTAAATACAGCGTTATAATATTTAGTAATGTCTGGTATTGATCAGTATTCCCTTCGTTATCGACATGGGACAAGTTGTCCTGAATATACCTTTGAATTAAGGAAGTATCCATATGTTTCATTTGTCGTACACTCTTCGGAAATTTTTGTGGCTTTCGGAGCTCGGTTGATGTGATAGTAATAAAAATAGGAAAATGATCACTTTGGTGGGTATCATTCCCTGTTTGCCACAAAAGCTTATGAGCCAAATCAATAGTTGCAATAGTCAGATCGACAGCACTGGGATTAGTATTGGGCGCAGTGATCCGTGTTGGTGATCCATCATTCAAAATTGTAAGAGGGGATTTATTTATGATGTTCTCGATATCCCGGCCTTTTTTTCAGCAAGAAACACTTCCCCAAATTGGATTATGGGCATTGTAATCGCCCCCAATAATAGTGGACGTGTGGAATTGTGCGAAGAAATTCTTCCATTGGTCATATGCCGGTCTAATTTTAGGAGGACAATATAAGGAAACGACGGTTAAATTATTGATAGTAATTGCGATTGTTTGAACATTGGGAATGTCATATTTGAGCTCTCTGACTTGGAAATCGATACTGTTTTTAATAAGGATACACACACCATTCGCGACATAACCATCTAAACGTATGACATTGAAACCAGTGACTCGGAAGTGATAGTTTCGTTTGAGCCATGTTTCACTAAGGATAACGATTTGTGGATCAAAAACTTGTATAATCTGAATTAACTCGTGTTTCTTGTTTAAAATACTCCGACAGTTCCACTGCAAAATTCTCATTTTTAGTGATGTGTTAATAGAGTAATAACTTCATCGTGTAAAACTTTAAGTAAATGACGCCACTGAACATCTTGTCCCATTTGATTCATTATGAAGTCAAATTTTTTCGATAATACTTGAAATTTCCCCTCAGACTGAATGCGTACATTAGAAGATTCACCCTTCTTAGAGACAGAAGCCTCAGGAACACAGTTCCCAGAACGGACTTGGTCTGTACTAGTAGAACTATGAATTTGGGGTACATTCCCAGAGTTAGAAAGTAACTGAGATCTGATTGCCGGAATAGATTGTTGGTCTCGTGGAAGGTCCCTTATCAAATTCATGTAGTTACTTCTATCGAAACCTGGTCTACATGGTTTTCGGGGTGGGCTAGTTACAATAGCAGAAAACTTCCTTTTACGAGGGGTTAATGGTTCAGATGTACTAGAAGAAGGTACCAACGAGGGGAAATGTTGCGGTAATGTCAAAGGATTAAACTCCTGTTCCAAAGGAGCAAAATAATTTTTTACCTCCAAGAAGGACTTATTCTCAACACTCATGATCCGTTTAATTTCCTTCTGTCTCTGATGTTCGGTACACCTTTCATCCCCTGCCGGATGATTTCCGTCACAATGGATGCATTTCACCAATGTCTGTGTACACTCCTGGGTGTTATGAGTTAATGCACATTTCCCACAGCGAGGTTCCCTAGCTCTGCAATTTGTCGATGGATGGCCATATCTTTGGCATTTACGACAAATGAGAGGTGCAAAAATGAATGCTTGGACTTCCAGAATGACATTAAAGATAGAAACGGTCTTTGGTAGTTGTTGAGATTGAAAGATGACCTTTACCGTACCGGTAGGTATGTATTCGGTCTTACCCTCTTTGGACGATCTGCGATTCATTCTTTGAACCTTGATCACTGGGTATGGTGAATCAATGTACTGTAATAGTTCAGTCTCTGATATAGTTGTATCTACCCCCCGCACCAGACCAACTCTGTGGATATTTGAGGAAGGTACAAATGCCTTCAAGCGTTTCTCTTCAAGAATCGGGTTGGAAAGAAAATTATTGGCATCCTTTCGAGTGCTAAAAGTAATTTGAATTCGATTTCGGCCCTTTTTATGAATGGCTTTGATGTTGGGAATCTGCCGTTCATAAAAAAGTCTGCCTAAAGCCATCGGGTGTAGGTATCCTATTTTTTTTTCAGGATCATCCGATTCGACATAGACAATATACGGCCCTATGTGCATGTCTGAATAAGTGTCGGGTTTATCATTGTGAGACACTGTATTATTATTAGTGTTAGGAGTTGTAACTCTGTCTCTATCCATAACTTCTCGATTAGGTATATCTTTATCCACAATCATCCCTTCTAAAGAAACTTGTTCCAGGATTAGGTTTTCTTTCGAGACCGGAATCGAATCTGGAGGTCTACCCAAACCACCACCTCCACTATCTAGAGACATCCCTTAAAACTATGCACTCTATTACTTATCTATAGGTAGCCAGTGACAGGACGTAGTCGCTTCACACACTCCGAACAGTTCAGCACCAGTCAAGAACAGCGAACACTATCAACGATCTGCTTCAGTTGAATGCTCGCACGACACTGGTCCTTCTTCTTTTGTGTTATTGGGCGCTGCACCGTTGCCTACGAGCTTAGCCTACAAGGAATACAAAGCCTGCTCAATCGCAGTGCTCTCTTCAGTAACACGGTCCGCCTGGCAGTGCGCGTCTTGACCACTGAAGCGCTAGTATACCACCTCACATCAGCCCTCACTAGCATTGCTAACGGGAGTTAAAACCAGCACAAATTTACATCTACACTATACTTCCTGTATATTATATACGTTACCGAGCAGAATGAAGTAGAAAATAATAAATGTTCACCTTTTACCCCTAGGAGTTCAATTCAGCTGTGGATTTTCATTTCAGATAACACACACAACTGTCGAAATTTATGTCTGGCATTTCAAAGGATATAAGGTCTGCAGTAGATATTTTTACTACCGCACCGTAGATTTTCAGTGAAAAGGAATTACTTTAACCATTTTCCTTGATATTTTCTTCTCATAAATTGCTTTTCTTCTCAAGAACTATTCTCGGCGATACTCCTCTGGCATGCCATTAGCGTAGTTAGTGACAGAGGGACGCAGAAACTTCTGCAGTATTTTTCTTCCTAGTTCCTCTGGATGATCACTTATCCCACACTGTAGAATAGGATTTTTAGCAACGTGTAGCAACAGTATTTCGGCTAATGTTTGTGATAGTTTTGGACTGCCCAGCGTTACCGATATCGTTACTTGCCCCAGTTTCATCAGCAGTGAAAAAAAAACTTGGCTTTGTATTCCTGAGACCACCTATGTCTTTAAATTTATTAATGACGTTGGTGGAGGTGGACTCTGGATACAACTAATTTTATCAACAACTCTTGACATGGCATGTGGTCTTCGACAACTCTTACCAAATACCCTCCAATATATGCCATTGAAACACATGGTGCTCCTTCGGCTTACTTTTCAATGCATTCCAGTTGTGTTTAAAAATTTCTTGCTAATTCAGGATTCGTTGCTGCAGGTTCATCCGCGTGTGCGATTTGTTCACTAACTAACGATTGCAAAAGTTGGAAAAGAGACATTTTATTTATTTTGTACCGGAAAATAAGAAGAAAACCATTTAGAAGCTTATAGGAGACCATTTGTTCCTTTTCTGGTTATTTTTCACGAAAAACTGAAAGGTAAAAAGGAACTATTATATATTATGTCACTTTACGTTCCACAACTATTCCTCTCTTCCTCCTGCATAGACGAGCACATTAACTTACGCTCCGTGATAAGAATGGGCAGCTGCACTCTTCTAATATTCCAAGGTTCAAATCACAGTTTCGACACTGGCAATTCTCAATGTGAGTTTCGGAAAATAATGAATGTATGAGAGAGCCTTCAAGTCCTGGGGTACCTACTCCAAAATTTGTGCCAAATACGATGGCCATGATACCCAAGGAGTCTGGCATTGATTATACCTTCCCAAATAATATGCTAATGTTGACGGATCATGTAACTACTAAATATTTTCATTCCTCCCCTGAAGAGGGAGGCGGGCTTCCTAGACGGTGACAGGAGTTTTATTATGAAGATAATATTATTATCATCAGACCAGGAACAATAATAAGTACCTCATTTTTGCCGTCACATGGTCTACGTATTTACTGTACCATATCTTGTCTGCTTATTGCTTTAATCCATAATTCCCTAGTTGGCTCGTGGTAAGGGAATCCATGGAAACTAGTTCCAGGAACTTTATTTCTAGAGCCTTGTTTAAAAACCGTACGCAACAGTACACCATTGTAATATAATATACGTATTTTAACAATACTACGTTACCAGTAAGCATACAACGTGTAGAAATACCGCCAACCGAGGTGTTCATATGAGGTTGAATTGCAGCGCCTCTAGCGGCAAATATAGCATCCACAGGGCGGACAGCTATGAGTGGCTATTGGGCAGGCTTTGTATTCCTTGTAGGCTAAGCTACGAGATACATAAGGCCGGGAAATAGGAGGCAATTTGCCGTCGAAAAAGCGACCCGATCGTGTTCACGGCTTGGCCGCTAGATGTCAGGTTTCCGTTCTGTTCTTTGCGGACTTTTAACATTGTGATGTGCGGACTAATAGTAATGTTGTGTTGATTTTGTGCAATTTATTGTCAGTATTTTTTCTGTCGGTGTGTGTATGTGAGTTTGAGAAGATGGCGAACTGTTGTGTACCCCTGTGTACTTCCGATACTGCTAAAAAGCAAGAAAATGTGACGTTTCATAGCTTCCTTTCGGAGCGCGGTTTAAGAGAGAAGTGGAGGCAAGCCATTTCCAGGCAAGCTGATAAACTAGGATGTCTTTAGGTACCTAACAATTCTTATCGAGTGTGTAACTCGCATTTTAGTACGTCAGATTCACCGAGCTCGATTGGTGCAATCGCCTAAGTACAGCCAGTATCCAGTATTCGGGAGATAGTAGGTTCGAACCCCACTGTCGGCAGCCCTGAATATGGCTTTCTGTGGTTTCCAATTTTCACACCAGGAAAATGCTGGGGCTGTACCTTAATTACGGCCACGGATGCTTCCTTACCACTCCTAGCCCTTTCCAGTCCTATTGTCGCCATAAGACATATCTTTGTCTGTGCGACGTAAAGCAACTAGAAAAAAAGTCAGATTTTAGTGTAAGCACATCAATCAAGCGAATTCTTCCCAACAAAGTTCCTTCTGTTTTTAGTGTGTACTCTGTTCATAAACAGAACAGTAACAAGCGCAGGAAGGATTCAGCTCCCAGAAATGACGTACCATCAAAATTTAGTAGAATTTCTGATTCAGATAATGATATATCTTCAACAAACAACGGTTCTACACCAGTCACAAACGAAAAAGGGTTACAAGTCTCGTTTCTATGTAAGGGAAAGTCTACGAGTAGCTCTTTTAAGTCGAAATATTTGTTGACGAGAAAGTCAAATACCAGGTTAAGGGAAACAATATTTAAATTGAGAAGTAGGATACGGGCAATGAAATCAGAAAAACGTTTTAAGATATCTGAACTTCATCGAAAATTTCCGATCAGGATGATGCGTTCAAGAAATTCCGAAGGAAATCCCTGAACCGCAAAGTGCTGAAATTTTGATAACTTTCTGCACCTCAGGTAAGCTAATCTTATGTATCGGTACGTCATACATTATAGATAATATTCTATGAGATTAAATGAATTGTTTCTTGTGATCATTTGAACATTAATGCTGCTGATATGTATTTGTCTTAATTGATCACGAAGTTTTCGTGAATTACATATTTCGTCTTAACACAGTGTGAGACAAAGGCCTACGGTCTAGAAAATAAGTCATACAATTGCTCTTAGTCTATTTTTTTATCTTATATATGTTTGGTGTCCTCTGAAATTACTAGTTTTAATTAAATTTTAAAGTTTTTCGCAAACCAACGTGTTGCAATGAGCGCGCGAGACAGAATAGTAAAGAGAACTCTAGCGGCGCTTGTCGGAAGTATCTCGAGACAAGTTTAGAGTGCTGTATTTCCCGGCCTTGGTGTATCTCGTAGGCAACGGCTGCACACACGCAATTTACCCAGTCGCCAAATGTACACTCGCTTGAACACTGTAGACTCTATTTTTTTATTATATGAATGTTACATGTATGCGTATAGAACGATTGGTCATTATTATCAGAACAATGTATGTTGAAATTACGAAGAACTAGATACATCACATTGAGTAATTTAAATTGTATGAGAGTATTCAAAGACAAATGTTACATTGATTTAAGTAGTCTGTGATGGCCAGCATAATTTCCGGTGTGATTGGATACTAGGCAAGAGACACATGTGGGAAAGGCAACCTGTTGTTCTAATAATCGTTGAAAGAGAATGTTTCGTTGTGAGTTAAATGTTTTACATTGTAGAATAATGTGATTAGCATCACCGATAGCGTTACCACAATTACATAGCGGTGAGTCATTTAACTGAAATCGAAATTTATAGGCTGGTGTGAGTGCATGGTTAAAACGAAGGCGAATGATAGTGGTAACATGCCGACGTGTGTATTTCCCTTTAGCAAACCATGGCCGTAAACAGATAGAAGGCTGCACATTAAAATAAAAACCACCCTTTAAAGTCGCAGATCCTTTCCAATCGTCCTGCCATTCCTGACAAAGTGCATGTTTTATGAGAGGTTGAATATCGGTAGCGGGAATAGCGATGTTACAGTTGAACCCATTTCCTAAAGCAGCGTCTTTGGCAAGTAAATCAGCTTTAAGATTGCCATTAATATTAGAATGGCCTGGAATCCAGACCATCGTTATATCCTGATGGTTTTGGTCTAGGTTAAATAATAGTTTTTTAATATTGAGGACATACCACGAACTTGGACTTTGAGTTGATTGTATGCATTTTAGAACACTCTGTGAATCAGAAAATATGATGGCTTTTGGTATAGCATGTAGTTTGACATATAAGAGGGCCTGCCGAATGGCGAATGCTTCAGCAGTGAAGATAGAAGCATGTTTTGGTAGTGTGAATTTACCGGAGGTTTTAGATGAAGGTATATAGTAGGCTGCTCCGACACCTTGGTCATTTCGAGAACCATCCGTGTAAATACTTAATGTATCCTGATGAGGAGATAGGCATACTGGGAATGGAAAAGAAATAATATGAGAAGATTGTATGCTTTGTTTGGTATTGAATCCGAATTGGGATATGATAAGTTGTGGTTTATACAATGATACAGAGTATGGGAAGGAATAATGAGGTAGAGAGAGACATTTAATGAATTGATTGTTATAATCTCTAATGTTTTCAAAGGCTGTTAAGAGGTCAGGCGGTTTTAATTTAGTATTAGGGTATTTTTGAAAATATTCCGAGAGAAGGTGTAATTTAGGAAATAACAAATAGGAGGTAAGCGAGATTTTTCTTAGTAAGAACTTGTTTGCTAGAAACTTTCTCCGTAAGAACAACGGCATTTCTCCAGTTTCAACCAGCAACGCATTAGTGGGGGTTGATTTCAATGCACCAATGCATAGTCGTATCGCTTGGTATTGAATAACGTCTAATTTATGGACAAGGGTGGCAGATGCCATGTTAAAAAAGAAGCATCCGTAATCTAACCTTGATCGTATGGTATTCTTATAGATTGTCAACGCCATGACTGGGTCCGCCCCCCAGTTCCTCCTTACGATAGCTTTGAGAATATTTGAAAAGTTATTTGTTTTATAGTGTAGGGATTCAAAATGATATTTCCAGGTTAAATTATCTGAATATATACCTAAATATTTATAGGTTGTACGAATCGGAATGATTAAAGTACTACTTTGTATTGGTGATTGATCATAACTTCGTTTATTGGTGAATACCATGGCAGCACACTTATTCTGCGAAACTTCGAATCCATGGTCATTGAACCAATTATTTGCGTTGTCTAGTACTTGTGAGATGGTTTGTCTGGCTTCCAATACTGTATTTTAGTAACGTATATTAGGATATCATCCGCGTACGTAATTATGCGAGCATCACGAGTAATGAGTGTTTCTAGATCCTTGAGGTATAATGCAAATAATATACCACTTAGTACGTCACCTTGGGGTAAGCCCTTGGAACTATAACGAATGTTAGGAGGCTGCCATGATGATTTAACGTGTAGGCATCGATAGTATAAAAGTTGCCCGATGATAGTGATAAAATTGGGTGGAAATTGCATATCCGTTAATTTTTGGAGTAATACATGAATATTAACATTATCATATGCCTGTTTGATGTCTATGAAAATGGCAAGAGTATCTTGTTTTCGAAATCTAGCTAAAGTAAAACCCGTTAAGAAAATGTGTATAGCGTCAAAATTACTTCTTCCCTTGATAAAAGCAAATTGGTATTTTGGCAATAAATTATAATATTCCAAGCACCATAGTAGGCGACTGAGCAGTATACGTAGAAAAACCTTCCTAATACAGGATCCCAAGGTTATGCCTCGGTACCGTGGATATACATGTCCTTCAGTTGGTGGATTTTCTAATGGCACAAGGAGAAATTGATTCCAATCCTGTGGAGTTGTGGCGGACTTTGAAACCGAATTGAAGTACGTGATAAAAAATTTTTGAGCTCTGTGTGGAAGATCTTGTATCATTTTGTAAGTAATGCAATCCGGACCCGGGGAAGTGGAAGTCTTACCTGCAACAGCGGTGAGGAAGTCAATGGGTTGCATAAGTGTTCTCAAATTGTACATTATGTACGGACGAAGACAGCGGAAATTGGGGTATCACGAAATCTGGAGTTAGTTCATTATAAAATGTCTGTAGATTATCAGGATGAATGGTAACAGTATTGTGTCGTCGTTGAATGCGACCTAGGGATCGAATAGCAGACCAAATAATTTGTGGATTAGTATTTCTATGAATAGTAGAGATGAATTTTTTCCAGGATTCATTTCGTTTATGATTAAAGGTGCGTTTCATCAGTGCTGTATACTTCTGGTAAAGGGTATAGTGATAATATGTAAAGCTAGTTCGAAGCTGTCGAAAGAGAATTTTGCGGCGTTTGACCATTGCATCACATTGTTTATCCCACCATCTTATTACAATTTGTTCAGGCTTGGACGTGAATGTTTTGGGGTGAATAGGATGATACATATTGAGATATTCGGTAATTGCAGTAAGAAATGACGAATATTGCATGATAGGGGAAGAACTGAGTTTGAGCTTGGCATGTAAATAGCTATGAAACATATCAAAATCAAAATCATGGAGTGACCTGTCGAGCCGGTGTTGGTTATTTGTAGAAGAATCGAAATTTATAGTGCCAATATTCCCACTAAGTGAAAGAAATATGGGGAAATGGTCACTGAGATGGGTATCTTTAATTGTTTGCCAAATACTACGGTGACCCAATGAGAGACTACAAATAGAAAGATCGACAGCACTTTTAGCTTGCCCCGGTGCTGTGAGTCGTGTAGGAGATCCATCATTTAATATTAGTAGGTCTAGGGTCTGCGTTACATGAAGAATTTTCCTACCCTTAGCAGAAATGTGCTGAGATCCCCATGCGGTGTGATGGGCATTCATATCTCCGGCAATTATAAACTGAGGATAAGGAGTAAACTGAGAGAAAAAAATATACCACTGTGTAGCTGTACCCTGTATACGAGGGGGACAATAAAGATTCAAAATGGCCAGTTCATTGATTTTCACTGCTACAAAAAAGGTGCCTGTTATATGATGGGCAACCTCCAACCGTTGATATGTTATTCCAGTGGCAATAAGCGTTAGTACGCCGCCATATCCACCACCATCCATTCGTTCCGCTTTATAACCCGCAAATCGAAAAGTGTACATGGGTTTCAACCAGGATTCTTGAATTATGATATTCATTAATAAGTTTAACTAACTCATGTCTCTTACCTAGTATGCTTTTACAATTCCACTGGAGAATCGAAATTGCCATGTTCGATGAGAATTTTGACTTTGTCATTTATACTCTTAACCAAGTGACTCCATTGTGGGTTACCCTCTAATAATTCCATGAGTATCAAAAACTCAGAACGTAGTGCCGATTGTAGTTTACTTGGGTTAAAGGATAATGAATTATCCTTCTGGAAACTACTTCCTGGTTCATTATTAGAGGATGACACTGTAGACCGAATCCCTGAACCATTCGACGCGTGGGTAATATTAGTTATGGGAGATGAACGATGTTCTGTTCTGGTGGGTCCAAGTATTTGAAGGTAACCGTCCCTATCATAACCAGGCGGAAGTGTGATCCGAGGTTCACGATAGATAACTTCCGTAAGTTTTCTTTTTTTAGGAAGCTCGACTGTTTGGTTTGATTCGGAAGAGTGTAATGGGGGAAATTGCAGCGTTACTGAAAGTGGGTTATATGCCTTTGGCTGTACTTGATTTTGAGCTTCTTCGAAAGATATATTTTAAATGCACATAATTTTTTAAATAGTAACTTGTTTGTTATGAACTTCGCATAAATGTGATCCCACTGAATGATTAAGATTGCAGTGTAGAAATGTTAACATTGTTTGCTGACATTCCCGTGTTGAATGGGATAGAGAACATCTCCCACAACGAGAATTGCTGGCCCTACAATTTTTAGCAATGTGTCCATATCGCTGACAAATAAATACTTCAACCTCTAAGAGCACATTAAAAATAGATACATGATCCGGTAGGTTTTGAGATCGGAAGGTTACTTTCACGGAACCAGTAGGCACGTAATCTGTTTTATCACCAACACTAATCCTTCTGTTCATTCGCTGCACTTGTTTAATGGGTTCGGTAGAGTCAATGAATTGCATTATGTCTTCGTTGGATAAATTTTTATCCACACCACGAATAATTCCGATACGATAAATACTGGATGATGGAATGTAGGCTTTTAGATTCTTTTCTGGTAAGATTGGATGGTGCAAAAAACTATTGGCGTGTTGACCAGGCTTAAATACAATTTGAATCCGGCGAGCACCTTTGCGACTAACAGTTTTTATGCCACTGATTTTGTCATAAAAAGTCGACCTAAGGCCATAGGATGCAAATTGCCTGTATTATTATTACCCACAGGTTCAACATTAATCAAATAAGGACCCCTATGAGTACGTGGATACAATTCTGTAGGTGATGAGCTATTGTCGCTTTTTGAGAGATTTTTGTCAGCCGGAGGCCTTTCATCGTTAGAGTTCACTGCTACCTGTTCATTCTTTGCGGGAATTTCTTCGTGGTCGACCTCCAAATCCATGTCCAGATTCGAGGGACGGTTGGTGCCACCGCCTCCAACCGCTTTCTCCATTTAACACACTCACTCCCTACTAACTATACTACACTGAAGCACACATCAGCTGAGGAACGATGTTCGCTGCACCGCAGGTACTGACGCCGCATCGCCATGATTGATGAACTTGCGCCTAGTGCACTACCTGCTCAATCGTTGCCCACGCTATATAGTATCTAGTAGGCTTTGGCTCAATCTACATCCAAGCAGCCATAGGCTGCGTACTGCGTATCGAGCAGGTAGTGGCCTAGAGCAAATACAGTAGAGACAATACGCGACACTGAGCGAGATATCGAGGGACAGCTATTGGAGCGCACTCTAGCGGATAGACCTGAACAGTACTGATTCTCTCATAAGAGCACGTGTATTTTTGTGTGAAGTTTTTGGTGTTATTTATGCGTTTTCAGTGAGTTGACATAATTAAATAGTAGCGTGTGTCATTCCTTGATATCTCCTTTCAACATGAGGGGAAAGGTATGTGCTGTGTTTGGCTGCAGTAATTACGAAGTAGAGAAATATGCGCGGTCGTTCTTCAGGTTCCCTCGTGACAAGAACATGTAAGTAATATTGTGTTTGCATATATATTCTTCCAGTGACAGAGATTTTTATAGTACTTCATAATCTTCTGACCTGCTCGACCCATATTTTAACTGGCATAAAATGTAATACGCATTGACTCACACTTTGCAGTGTTCAATGTCTTGCCTGATCTAATCAGATGTGTGAACACTCAGATGAATATGGAAGAATATGTCGATTTTTTCACTTAGTTGATCCATATACTGCTTTGCCACTTTTGATATTGGTCACGTATACCAAATCACAGCAAAAGTCTGCAATATATCTGGCTAAATCTTTTTCAAGCGTTATTTCGGCATGATATGAAAACACGCACTATTACCTCGAAAACTTCCAGCGACAGAGTTGGAGAGATAGGTTCAAAGTTTATAAACTTAATATAATATATTATATCAAATCTCAAGTTGAAAGTGCTATTAGTTCATGGGCTAGGGAATGTATTTTGATGCGGGCGCCACTGCTTCGATATGTTTGGGTTTCTAGCAAAAGAATTAATCTTAGTAATGATAAGGCAAACCAAACTTCTTTCTTTCTTTACTATTTGCTTTATGTGGCACCGACACGGATTGGTCTTATGGCGACGATGGGATAGGAAAGGCCTAGGAGTGGGAGGGAAGCGGTCGTGGCCTTAAATAAGGTACAGCCCCAGTATTTGTCCGGTGAGGAAATGGGAAACCACGGAATACCATCTTCAGATCTGCTGACAGTGGGATTCGAACCCACTATCACCCGGATGCAAGCTTACAGCTGCGCGCCCCTAACCGCACGGCCAACTCGCCTGGTTACCAAATGTATGGTGAAACATTATTTAGAGAGACATGTCGAGTTCCAGTATTTTGATTTACGTTGAATTTTAAAGTCTTCTTCTTCTTCTTCTTCTCCTCCTTGGCCTTTTTTTCCTATTTACTGGAGTCGGCACTTGATTTGGATTGCAACCGAGTGACTTTCTTTACTACAACACAATTTTTTTAGAATGACTAAAGAACTGAAATTACAGATAAGGCTTTTTGCATGTGAAATAAGTTACAGGATTGTGAGTGACCGCAAAGAGACCTCGACAGTGTTGTAACTGTACCTATTTTGAAACTTCTCTTGATGTTTGATTAATAATACTGTAGTAATAATATACATGCATCTTCATTAGAGACTGTTATGCCTGTCATCGTTCAGTCTGCAGGCCTCTGTTGAATTTGCTAATCACCGCCACAATCCTCTATCTGTAAATAATAATAATAATAATAATAATAATAATAATAAATGTCCGAAAATTTCACCAAAATAAATCCCTTTTATTTTAATAAAGAGTGATAATTCTTTCTTTCCTCCCAGGAGGTGTACTTCAGGCCGTGTTGTGCTCACATTAATCGGGCTTACCTAACCATCTGAAAACGACTAAAAGTTTAGGGAACTGCACCTGGGTTGTACACCTTCTCACTGACTTGAAATCAACCAGCTGTTTCCTGTTATATTATATATAATATATCCACACCTCAGATTTCAACAATACATACAACAATGCATAATATATATTATACATACATATCGCATACACAAGCATACGATAATAATGAACCTTACACTAATAAACCAAAGACTAGAACGTTTCCCACAAACATTTGAATATATTGTGCATAAAAAAGATAAAAGTACGTGGTAAAACATGGTTCGTCTTCTTAATACATCATGCTAGTCCGTAATTAGAACATAGTTTCCAAATGCTGCACATTTATGTGTAAAAAGTATCCACTATGGAAAAATCTCCAAGCTTCTACATCTAACGTATCAAATAAATTAATTCTGAATTATATGTAATAATGTATGTCTCGGGGTTGTGATATCTGTCTCAGTACAATAACATAGTACGTAAATATCACTTAACAATGCATTAAGCCTACGACAAAAACACTTTGTGAATAATAAAATAATAAAGTTTGCACTTTCTATCACAAATCTTCAAAGAAATAATTGCAAATTATTACACTACGGTAGTTATCAATATGGTGCTCAGTAAAATGCTTTGAAGACTATGCGAAAATATGAAAGATGAAGTTAATTGAATGAACAGTTTGAGACTGAATAAATGGCATAAAATACAGTAAGTTACTCAGGAAAAAATGAAAATGTAGCCTGCATGGGGACACAGTAATCTTAGGATTTTGAACTGCTATGGAAGATTAAAAACGAGAGTGAGTAACAGGATTCCGGTTAACCAATTTCATCATCGCTCACTGCAAGCGGTTGAGCTAGGTCAGAATCAGAAGATGAATCACCACTCTCCCTATCATCATCGTCACTGGATTCCATATCACCTAAGCGTATGATAAAACTGTCGACTGCATCCTCCATTAACACATCCTTTTCCCAGAACTTGTTTTCGAGGTTGATGACGTGTTGGTCGAATCCCTCCCAGTCAGCGGGTGTCACAGATGCGATAACATTCGCCGTCACTTCCTGCAGCTTCGTTAACGAGATGTCACGCGAAATGTTCTGTTCTCGTACAGTTCTTTTGATTTTGGCCCAGGCCAGTTCGATAGCAGTGAATTCGCACATGTAAGGAGGCAAGCGTAAAACCGCGTGCCCATGAAATCTCAGTAATTCACCGAACCGGTATTTTTTTCAGGATCTTTGAACTTCTGGATCAGTTCAAACAGCTGACATTTCTTCATTTCTTCAGAAAAATTCACTTTATTCTCTTTTAACCATTTCACCATATTACTTTTAACAGCATATAGAGAAGGTACTTTGTTTACTTCACTACTGTGATAAGGCGCATTGTCAACCACTATAACGCTTTCAGAGGGAAGATTAGGAAGAATTTTTTCACTCACCCATTTATGAAAATTTACTCCATTCATTTGGCCATGGTAATCTCCTGTGGCCTTTCCTGCTCTAAAATCAACTTTACTCTATCAATAAACCCACTCTTAGAACCAGCATGGACAAGTATAAGCCTATTTGAAGAGCTTCTGTTGGTTGTTATGCCCTGAACACTGTCACTCTGCCAACACTTATTAAATGTCAGGTTATTGTTAACCCATGATTCATCAATATAAATGATGTTCCTGTTCTGAGAACGGTAAATTCTCATGCGTCTTAAATAGTTACTTCGCCAATAAACAATGTTTGGGCGCTCAATTAGTATTTTCCTGTTACTGGCGCATCTCTTCCACTTGAAACCCATATCATGTAACAACTTTCTTATTGTGTGCACCTTCCAGGGAAAGTTAATTTTCGCTTGAATTGCCTTCAGCAGGTTCGGTGCTGTTGGAACTATTCTCAGCTTTACATAGAAGTCGTTTATGACGTCTCTTATGAGACCCCTATCAAATTCATCACAATGAAACTTGTGTTCCTCTGATCTAGGCCTCTTTTTACCTGGAGTACACAGTGAAGACTCACCAGCAGAAAGTCTTCCTTTCGGATCTTTGAGATCGTTCGAACAGATACACCACTGTAATTAGCAGTCCGCAAGTTACTCTCTGTTACTAAGTAGGTACTTGAACTTTCCTTGTCTAGCTTCCTCATCACATTGGTTTGTAACATTCCTGATCACTTCTCTAGCTTCACTGGGAATTGTCTTTCCCTTCTTGCGTACGAAAGACATTACGCTGTCTTTACAAAACAGTTACGCACAGAAATAACAACAGTAATTAAGAGCAACATCAGTAACAAGAAATAAAAGGCAAACAACTGGGAAAGGAACACGAACGAACGCAGAAAAACACAACAGCAATGAACGCAGACACAGCTGATTTACAACTGACAAGATCGAAGAGCTGCCAGTAGAGGATAATATTAAGTCGCCTGGGTAGTAGCGGAGTTGCTATGGTAACCATTGCGTCACTGGCTCTGCCGGTGAATACCCCTTCACACCGTGCCTCGGCAGGCATGTGCATTCTTCTGATCTCCGAACAATAGCTCCTTCGACTCACCCACAAACAGTTTAAGTTCTTCTTCTGTGCTCACGGAAGTGACGCAAGTTGTCCACATACAGAGATGTTCTCAGTTCATCTGCGGTTTCACGGAAGCATGAATTGTTTTTTAACTGAAAATCTAGTACAGCTCCAAGTAGAAACGGACTGCAGTTAACAACCCGCTTGTGGCGGTGTATTTTAAGAGTTCCCTCAGCAAAATTCTCCCACCACAGGGATTTCAAAACGTTTCTATCCCTTTTAGAGACTGCGATTTGAAGAAAGGCCTTCTTTATGTTTGAGATCACGCCAATGCTGTTTAAACAGAACCGGTTCAAAATAGATGGAATTACTTCTAACAGATTAGGTCCCATCTCTGGACAGTAGTTGAGTGAAAGTCCTCATTTCAATTCACATGAAGCATCAAACAACGGCCTCACTGCTGTAGTCGATCCTTTCTTCAAAACGCCTCGGTGCGGTAAAAAGTACCCAGCATTCTGAGAGCTTTCTTGGCCAACTTCTTCAATTACTCCTTCATCTTGCCAGTCATGGAACACCTGCTGGTACTTACCGAAATTTTCTTCCTTGATTAAGCGGTGTGTTGCAGAAACCAGTCTTTTTAATTTCAACATCCTTGTTGTCTGACAATAGCTGCCGATCTTCTTTCCATGGAAGTGCGACTTTATATCGTCCTTCCTCATCTATCTTAACATTTTCTTGAAAATGTTTCAATGTTACCAATTCAGTTTTCTTCTTCGACAGCGTTTCAGTCGGATCACGAATTCCTATGCTTTTCAAGTTCCATAGTTCACCCAAAGAAGCCGTTCTCACAAACAGAGCGTTCACCATAGACACTGTGTTAGAGTTCTCAGTTCTCTTCCATAGCTGTCCCATCATTGTTGCACCACACCCCTACCTTACCGGTATTATACGATACAATATTATAACCCACATCGGGAGAAAACGAGGCGTGAAACGCGACTAGGAAAGGCCGAGACACAGCCCTGAACTGGAGATGTCCCTCGTTATCGTTGAACAAGGAAATCAAACTAACTCTACAGCAATAAAAATCAGAATGAAATTTACATTGGGGGATTATTGATAAAATAAAATTGAAACAAATGTCATGGTGAGAAAAAGCCAGTAATGAAAAGATAGTTAAAGGATTCAAACAATAGCATACCTTATTGAAGCATTCGCTCAACATCAAGTGAGCGTCTCGTTATTACACTCCAAGATTAAAATTAAAAATTGCCACATAGTTCACCTCCTCTAATAAAAACATGATGCATCCTGTGGCATTATTATCACAATTTACACGGCACAATAACGTCGTTTCTGTCACGAGATCCCTTATTATTCATAATACTTGCGTGCTTACACGCCATTATTCACACAATAGCATCATCTAATCAAAGCCTCCACGCATCAAGGAGAATAAAAGTAGCAATCAGAACAAAAACGTTAGATAATAACATCCCACAGAGACCAACATCTCTGTACCAAGACTCAAAGTTTAAAATCCCAAAGACACTAACGGGCATGCCCACAGCCCAAAGAAATAAAGTAAACAATATGCCGGCCTCACGGGCGAGCCATCGGCCAAAATCAAGACACGGCAAAATTAAATAATGCAGCAGCGAGATCAAACACAAAACACACAACCAAGATTAAAAGTGAAAATACAACTGACCGATACGTCACCTGCGCACTTCCCTGACTCACGGACACGCACTCACACATTCACACATTTGCCGGCACGGGCAAGAAATATGAGTGGCAGCTCCATTTCATTAGATCAATACCGATCCACATAGAACAACTCAGCTGGTCACAACAAAGAGTCTCGCATCACACAGCTAACAGCGTGCACGGCCCAAACTAATTAATAACGGGATCGGATAAATATTCCGTGCTCACAACCATCATGCCTCGCGCTCCGTACGACCAGAATGGAGCTTCGAGTCGACACGGGGTGCTTACACACATTGGATGGCAAAATACCATACGACGCAGTGCACATCAAAATCAGACTGAGACCCAAGTACCAACATCGCATAATCATAATAATAATAACAGACACACATCCATTCATGCTGTGGGCCAGAAGACGCGTATCAATCAGTTATAATTAAATCAAATGAATGTCCCCGCGATAAAAATAGAATCAATATAAAACAAGAATCAACGTACCTGGCATATGAATAATGAAAACAATAAGAAGTAAGCTAGAATACGGTAGGTTTAACTATGTTAAACAGCCATATGAAACACAGGAAAGCTACTCTCATTTGCTTGGCCTCCATTGTTAGTTCATCTCCCCAGAACAAAGCAAAGATTCTCTTCAAACAGATAAAACTCCTAATCGGGTAACAGCAACGATCTTCTATGTTAATGACAGACAGTGCTGCTCTCTCTGGTGTGTTGATACAAACATATAAGTTATTCGCACAGAGGCTGAATAAAGTCATTTACATACGAAGAACGTCAGATTAATAAACATGTCAGTAGGCATGGTTGACTGTCCAACCAAATGTGGTCCTAACAGCAACCAAACCAGACCTCAACTTGATTGTTTCCGCAGACAATAAACTTACCACGTTATCTGCACCAATGAGTAACTCAATCTCCGATGGCTCTGGACCATAATCAGAGAGCCAAATTTTCTTTTCTCTGATCTCATCCATCCAAGGACCCACTTTTAACCGTGGGATTGTACCACAAATTACCTTTTGTCCAAGTACCTTAATGTTTTGGAGAAATTGAATGACATAGTTTGACAATAGCTATCTCATACAGGTGATGATCGTTTGCACCGATTGAAGCACCCCCAAAAAGCTTGTGTTCTACTTTTTCAGTCTTTGATGGAATATATCCCTTTTCCACGGCAGATTTCTCCAATAGATATGCGATCCTGTATCCAGCAATGCTCATGCAGTTCTTTCTTTCCCTTGATGATTTAACCTAACTACAAGAGTTTGTAAAACTACTTCTGAAACATCACTGGTTTGAACCACATTCTTGGTTCTTCTCATCACGCTTATAACTCCCTTTATTTACATCTAATTTGGGACACATAATAGCCTCATGTTTATAACTGCACACGAGACATTTTAGTTTTATAATGCAATTAGCAGCACTATGTGCCTCATTCAGGCATGATAAACAAGCTTTATTCTCTGACAACCTTTTATGTTTATCCCTTAAGTTCAATTCTTGAGCCAGATGACACCTTTTGCTGTCATGCGGTTTATTACAGAAGACACACTCCAAACGGTTTCCTTTTCCAGCGAAAAGTACCGGTGCACTAACAGTAGCTAAACTTTGCTCCACCCGCTCCCGTTAGTTAATCTTCGCACTCCTCGATTTATTACAGAGTCCAAAGTCAGCTTGAGCGAATGTAATTCTCTCTTCACTCTCTACTTCACCTTTCAGAAAACAAAGTAACGCGGTCAGTTTGTCAGCATGTCCATTATCCTGCTCCGTTTCAGTCGCTGATGAACTCGTCATCCAGACACGTAATACTTCCTCAGGCAAGCAACATTCTACTAACGGAAGGATCATCGAGCCGTACTCATCTCGAGTAACGCCTATTGATTCTAAAGCTCTCAGCTGTGCTTCTAACTTGTCGTATAAACTAGCAAGTATAGGCTTCTCCCTTGTCAGAGAAACATCATTTTTACTACAAGACTTATGAGCTCCCTGACATAGAATTCTGTTAACAAATCTTCTCTTCCAAACCTACCCCTGAGGGATTCTACAGCCTTATAGTAATTTTCAGCAGTGAGGAGGGGAAACTGGTAACTAAATCTCTAGCTCGGCTACCAAGATTCGTGGACAGGATTAGGTATTCAAACGTATCTTCATCCTCAATTTCAGAGTCCTCGTGGATGCGCTGGAATTGTCCCCAAAATTCCAATCAATTTCTAACCTCCCCATCGAATTTCACGAGTTCTATCTTTGGTAATTTCAATTGCCTTTTGTTTTTATCCTCAACTGATACACTTGATCTACCTGACACTACTTCCATCACATTGGAATTATTAGCTTGTAACCACAGGGCAAATTTTTGTCTTGCATCATCTAATTTGTCTCTAAAACTGTCTATAGATTCGTACTCACGGTCATACTTGTCGTCTCCACGAACCTGCTACGCAGGCGTAGCAGGGGGAGAGGTGATACTCCCACGTGGCGCGTCCCAGGTGGCGGATAGGGGGGTCCTAACCGGCTTGCCGGCGGACTTGAGGGAAATAAAATACCTCTCGAGGACCAAACACACACCCCCTGTGGGTGGGGGAGGCAGACGAATAATACACCCACGGTATCCCCTGCCTGTCGTGAGAGGCGACTAAAAGGGGCGACCAAGGGATGATTGCATTCGAACCATGAAACTACATGTGATTAGTACCACCACGCGGAGAACACCTAGGGTCGCTTTTACTTGTGCGTAGTACCACTACATTAGGTACGAAATTGGTTTGTGATTAGTAGCACACAGGAGCACCGCGCGGTCGGCTTTTGCAGTACCTGTGATTAGTACCACCATATGAGCGGGACCATGGGATGATAGCTACCATGGTTCTGCCTTGCCTGTGATTAGTACCCACTATATGAGGAACACCACGGGATAGGGAGAGGTCCCTGTGGTTAGTACCCTTATGTGATGAACACCATAGTTTTGCGTTGCCTGTAAATGGCGCCGCAAAGTGAGAAAAACATAGGTCTGTATTATACGTCGAATTTCATAACCTCTGAGTAGTACAATAATGTGTGGGATACCGCAAGTCTCTGCTACTTTTGATTAGTACCGCAACAGGACGGATACCATGGTTCTACATTACAAGCGATAAGTATCATTCTGAGGGGCCTTTGATCTGTATTTTGGACCCATTTAGACACCAAGCATTCTCGATTCAAGATTGTGCATTGGAAGTGGTCCCTTGGTCTGTACTACTATGAACTATGATAGTTTTTTTGAGACGGATCCACTGATTGTTTTAAATTCATGTTCATTCATTGATTGATTCATTCATTCATTCTTCATGACATTTTTTATTTTGGTCAGTGGATGATTTTGAACTTTTACTTTGTCGTTTCATTTCGTTCCATTAGGGGCCGATGACCTCGATGTTAGGCCCCTTTAAACAACAAGCATCATCATCATCATACTTGTCGTCTCCTTCTCTTTCCAGCAACAAATCTAACACTTTTTCGTCCAACGGTGCCAGTTCCTTTCCTAACCTTTCCCATTTATTTATCAAAGATTGCAACGTGTCTTCATGAATGCCGTCTTGTATTTCTTGACTTAAATTTTGCAAGAGCAAATTGTACGTTTTCGTAAAAGTCGCTCTTACCGGCCTCCGAGCTTTCGTTAACTTCTCGATTTCAACACAATCTACAAGTTGTATGAAGTAATACATATCCTGACAGTGTCGCCACAATTTGTCAGGGATCTATGCCTACTCGGTATTGGTATAATCAGTTGATCATATAATAAACACTCACAACTGATTTAAAAAAAGAAACACTATATTACGAAAATCTATAGTATGTCAGCCATCCTTTCTCTCTTTTCCAAAGATCACCATAGCAACAGCCAAACAGGCAGAGTAAACGTGACAGCGTGTGTTATGTTTCTGGACACCATTTTTGCTTCAGTGGGAAGTTCAAAGGAAATATAACATCAAGGAGAAGAAAAGACAAATTTATTGCCATCTCGTGACAGTTTACCAAACTACCAAGTGTGCGATTGCCAGTATCTGAGTATCCGAAGTTCCTTGACCAGTACCGAACGAAAGCGAAGAGTTCGTAACATTAACTAAACATATGTGAAACTGAGAATAAAAACAGACAGAAAAGCAGAAGTATCTCAGTCCTTTCTTTGGGATTGGCGAACAGGTTTCTGATTTCTTCATAGTTCAGTTTCACTCTCAAGTCGCATTCAGTAACAAGGACAAAAATATAAATAAGACGATATTTTATTTAATATCCGTAAATCATTCTTTATACGTTGTAGAACATAACATAATATTATAGCCGAGCAATTGGAAGCAGGAATACTCTAATTTCTAGGGCTATGTTCAGGTTTGGGTAAACACTCACTAATGTGTCACATTCCATGATCTTGCAGAGATTTGGAAGAGAGTATGACATATTATTACATTAGAAATACAGCTCTTGAAATATATGAACTCCAGTAAAACACACTGAGCCCTCAAGTTCGAATTGAACATATGCTGCAATTTGGGTAACACTTCGTGTATTTCAAGTGGACTAAGGTTCTTCAGGTTCGATAATAAGGCAAATGGTCCACTGAAGTCCGTGAAGGAAGAAACTCCCTTGTTCAGTTTCTTCAATTATTTATCAGAATATATTAGAAAGCATATTCTCAGTTGATCATTTGGTTCAGCAATTTCTTCTATGTCTGGCTCAGATTCATTGATTTACTTCTCTCTTGATTCGTTTACAACGTAAAATTCACTATGTTCATTTTCAGCAATATTACAAACATATTACAACTGCTTCGGATTCTTAAAATAACTTTTTAGTCAATTTCCATTGAACCAAAGAATCCAGCTACAGGATTGTACAAGTTCACACAAGAGAATACTTTCATGTTTGGTGATTGTTAGCGTTGCTTAGTTACATCAAAATGTCTGTGTATACAATCTCAAAAAGAGATTTATTTGCTATTTCAATGTATGCGAAGGTCCCTCCAAATCATCTCAATCTTCTCACGTATGGTCTGAAAATTAATTCCGAAAATGCTCTAATTAGATAGCATCTGCTTTCGAACGCCGCTTGGTGAATGCTCCGAAACCTCATTCTATGCACCGCCGCCGTGCTCTATCTTACTTGTGTAACTATTGGCGTTAGAAGGGACATTCTACTGTTAATCTTGGGTTGTTGTCAATATCAGGCCCGAAAAGTGGATTTTGTTTGAGCAGTGAAATCTAAATCAGCTTCCTGTAAGTAGAGTTGATCAGTCAATTATAAGCAGTTTTGTCAACATCTGGCGACCGCGTACACATGGTATCAAATACGAAGTTGAAAAGTAAATGTACACAATTGCGCCAATTGTTTATACGGGCTGTTAATGGCTTAGAACAGAAACTAAATACAGAACAACCCACAAGAGAAGATGTCTCAGCAGGATTCAAGATCTTCGATGACAAACCTGAACGATTATTCGGGTTCGATGAAAGAATTCGTGAGGTTTGGTACTCCGGTGAGTACGAAGAAGAGGTCATCATCTGCGAATAAGAAACGATGGATGGAAACCGCGTAATGTTGCTAACCTTAAAAACCAGGTATGATCATTTTTCACGTGATGATACACTCAGTGACAATGGAGAAAGTAGTGTTGCTAGTACTGGTTCTAGTAAATCCAGGAGTAAAAGAAACTTAAATTTGCCTAAACTAGAACTTAAACAGATTGATGAAGATGTACGTAACTGGATAGCCTTCTCGGGACAGTTTAAAAAGATACAATAGGATGACGAAATCGAGGAAGAGGATAAATTTCAGTATATCTTTCAGGCTACTGTACCTGGGACGTCAGCTAGAAAACTCGTGAAAATATTTCCACCCTCAGCATCAAATTATCAGAAATCAACAAACCAATTAATATCGTGGTTTGCAAGAGATGCGCTTCTGATTGAGATTAATGTTCGTGGACTCTTGCAATGAGTTCTTCAAAAGGGTAGCATGCTAATTGATATCAGTTTAAGCATGCTGTTTGATAAACTAGAGATACAGTTAGGGCACTAGAATCGCTAGGAGTTACTAGTGATAAATATGCAGCAATGCATCACCCACTTGTAGAATCAGAGTCCCGGAGTCCTAATCTGGCATCTCATAATCGCCTAACCTCCACTTTTGTCAACAAATAAGGCACGACGCCCTAGTCTGGATAAACCACCGGAGTGAAAAAATTAATGTATGCAATATAAGCAAGTCAAATGGCACTCCACTCAAAAGGATTTAATCACTTACACAGCCCGTTATTTCACTTATATTCCATTATTATTATTATTATTATTATTATTATTATTATTATTATTATTACGGGGTTACCCGTGGACCAGCAGAGGCGAAAGAAGGTGCCGGGGTGAAAGGGTCTAACTTCAGTATCAAAGCTAATTTAATTTTTTTAACAAAGGTTATATTTTTTGAATTCCAAAAATCAACAAATAACAGTCACAATTAGTAGATTTGGAACAAGTCAAGGAAAATACAATACAGAGAATTCCACAAGTCCTGGGCTTCAAACCTCTCGCTTTACATTTCCTGAGATCTCAGCTCAACTTTACAAAGAGTACAATTTTAATGCAAGGGCAGAACTCCCCTAATACATGGAGCACTTGCTCAGTCAATTTCAATATCAAGCCTCCGTCTGACTTCTCTCCGAGTTTCTTTCTACATTTCTCTTATTCGCGGAGGTTGAGTCACTACCCAGACTCCTTTTTCATCCCATCATCTCTTGACTACCTAAATTCACTTCACTTCTGTCTCGTGTTATATTTGTTGATTCACTCCTTCCTGTGTTGTTCTGACTCACCAAAGTCGCTGCTGTCCCCTTCACCTGACCGCTAACACCACAGTCCCGTCTTCCCTCTTCCTTCTCTCCTCTGATGACAACCTGCTCTCGAATTCTGCAACTCATTTCCTCCTCACATTTTTCCGTACTCAGCAGTTCCTCCTGTGTCCACGATCGGGACCAATTTCTGCCTGAAGTCACCAAACACCTCCTCACTATCTTGGCTCTCAATCCCTGCGCTCTAGCCCGCCACATGTACCGTTTTAAGATCTCCAACCGCAACCTGTCTTCTTTCTCTGTCTCAGCCTTCAAATAAATGTTCGATCCCTTCAAATGTCCGGCATTCCTCAGTATTATATCGGCCATCAGGTTTGTAATTAATCTAATCTTCACCGGCCTATGACCCTTGTTCCTTCCGACTCTATATATGTCATCTATATCTACTTTAGAGAAGTTCATCTTCATTTTACTCGAAACTATGTCCACCACTTTCAATAGTAACTTCACTTTTGATTCTATTCCTTCCTCTGGTACACCGTACATAAACACAATTTTCTTGCTGATTCATTCCTCTCTAGCCTCACTTCTCTCTTCATTGCTGTCAATTCTTCTTCCAGAACCAACACCTTCTTTTCCAAACTCCCTACCTTATTTTCTATCTCCACTAACTTGTCATTTACCCCTCCAATTTCTACTTTTATAAAAATTTTCAAGTCCTTCATCTCGTCCATTTGGGTTGCCTGGTGTACCTGCATCTTTTTCTTTAAATCTTCTCCTTTGCTCGCGTCCTTCACCACTCTCTTAATCTCTTCAAACACCTCCCAACCGAATGGTCCCTGATTTAGACCCGGGTTCTTTTCTATACCTCCTACCACCAGCAACGTCGCAATAACCGTCACACACAGCAGAATTTCCAACAGTCCTTTAGAACCACTAATTTCTTTCCCTCTCTTTTGCCCACCTTTGTTCCAACACCACCTTGCACCATGCCATCTTGCAATTCTTATCCTGTATTGCTGTAGCGTTACTCCCATCTTTTGCTCAACAGCTCACTCACACGTCTGCACTTCCCACTGTCTCGCTCGTGACTGGAGTATATGAAATGCTGCAGTTATGTTGGGAAGAGAATAATAGATGAAGACAAGGGCGTATCCAGAGACGGGGAGGGGGGAATGTCCAAAGAGTCCAGACACCCCAGGAGATTTAACACATGTACTTTAACTAGGCATGTATACAGGGTTTTTCGATATTCCCATCACAGACTTTGAGGGCTTGCAGTGGGGACCAAGATGGTTAAGTTTAGCACAGGAACTTGTGTCCGAAAACGTACCGTCTTCCCGCTACCCGTAATAGACCTCCACAGCATACGTTCAAATCTCCCGCTTTGTCGGCGCCACTGAATAGAGTACGTACGTCATTGAACGATCACGTGATGTCTCATACCCCTACAGGTTTGTTGACATTCCATGCAATTCATTTGAGTGTGTCATCCGCACAGAGACGTGTTGTACCTACCGGACTAGTTGGCCGTGCCGTTAGGGTCGCGCAGCTCTGAGCTTGCATCCCGAAGATAGTGGGTTCGAACCCCACTGTCAGCAGCCCTGAAGATGGTTTTCCGTGGTTTCCCATTTCTACACCAGGAATATGCTGGGCCTGTACCTTAATTAAGGTCACAACCGCTTCCTTCCCATTCCTAGGCCTTTCCTGTCCCATCATCGCCATAAGACCTGTCTGTGTCGGTGCGACGTAAAGCAACGTGTTTTGCTTGCTGTTGTACTTGGGATATTCGTTCATACTACAGTAAAGCAGTAATTCTTTACTGCGTACACAGCAGTAAGTTGTGCGTACAATAATTAACCTGCACCAGAGATTTCGGCAATAGTGGATAGGTCGTGGTGGCCCGATTGCTTGGCCTGCACGTTCACCCGACTTGACACTGCTAGACTTCTAACTGTGGGGTCACATTAAAACTTGATTTTACGAGACTCCTGTGAAATCGAAGGAAGACCTACTGATGCGGCTTGTGGCTTCAGCGGAAGTTCGAGGACCAGGTTTTTATGATAGTGTGTACGAGAACATGATACGTAGGTACCGTGTCTGTGCTGTCGGTGGTCGTCTCATCGAGCCCCATCTGTAACTGGACCCAGACGACCAGCAGCAGAAGACGGACAGAACGCCTAAAATGCGGGAGCTGTGAACGTCTGCTGTAGTGGATTTTTGCGGGTAGCAGGAAGACGATATGTTTCCGGATACAAGTTCCTATAATAAATTTAACCATCTTGGTCCCCACTGCAAGCCCTCTAAGCCTGTAATGGGAATTTAGAAACACCCCGTATTATTATTAGTTTACGCAATCCGCATGAATCCACCACTCTTACTAGGAATGAAGTATACTCATTTCATTATAAGGTATTCCATACCACCAAAACTCTCCGGCAGATTGAACACCCACCAAAATAAAATTCTGGATGGAGAACTACCGTAATGCTCCCTCCCACCACCACACCAACTGAAATCTTGGCTACGCTACTGCCGTAAACTTCCTGATGTCTTCCACTTTCTTGTTTTGGATGGGTATGAAACCATCTGGGTACGCCAGCTGTGATGGTAGCGCAGGAATATTATTAAGGTGCGGAAGAGGGAAATGATGCTCTACGACACTTTTAATGTACGGTCCACACTTCACAGTACTGACATGGTGAGCAGCATAACAGAATTTCAGTAACTCCGAGTTGGTTAAAGGCTGTTTCCGTTCTTTTGGTACACCGGTCCCAGTTGTTTCTATCGATAGTAGTGATTTCCTGTAAAAGTTCGGCCTCCACTTCTTGAAATCTAGTATGTCATCTGATTAAACGAGATTCACTTTAAACAGCGCTTGCATGGACAATTTCTTCAGCGTATTATTTCATCAGATACACCGTGTCCAGTCATTTCAGTCTCCTCTTCAAGACACCAAAATCTCGATCACAGGGTAGATATGGAAAATATGGGTGGACTGTCTCAAACGATTCCCTCTGGTCAGTATGCATATTGATAAACTTAGGTCTCAACGCAGCAACTTTTTGCGTTACTTTATGGACGAATCGACAGAAAGTAGACATCAATTTTGAATAAAACATGAAATACGATCTCAAAACTTGTTATCGCATAAAATCGCAGAGTCAATAGAATCTGGAATATCGGAGTAAGTGACTGGTTTCTATTCGATCGTCTCATTAGAGCTTCTCGAAGTCTACCTTCTATAACCCCAACAGTGTGTTTGGTTAAAGGGAATCGAATTTTAAAAGCTTTGTCGTTTAAGTTCTATGAATGGGTTTCCTCTTTCTTGGATTACTCGAGGAGAATGCTGAAATTCTTCCTTATCGTAATCTAAAGATAAATAGGAGTAGTCAGATATCTGTTATTCAAAGAAAGAATTGCTAAAAAACCCTTTCATCAGATTAAATACAGCTAATATGCAGAACCTCATTTTTTAATGTTCTTATCATGATTTATTGTTACGGCACTAGTTTTCAGTACAAAAGCCTTCTTCTTTTCATGTTGATAAATGTGGCTTTCAACACAAGAACACCACTTGATCCGGATTACAAGGCTTGAACCAAGGAATCTGTTGGATTAATTTTGATACGAGATCTAGGAGAAATTATCTCGGATCAACGTTTATACAACACAATGTTCAGGATCAACGTGATCTGTAGTTTTACTCCTTCATCTAGGAAAAACTGCTTTATATAATCGGGCCTTATAGTACTTAAAGACAGATTTAGGGCCGATTGTGTGTATATATATAGCTGATCCTGGATCAGTTTCGTTTCGAGATCATAAAATGATTCTTTTCAAGGTGCTACTTGTGTTGTATAACGTTGATCTCATCCGGATTAACTTTGATCCGTGATTATAGGATTTCGCTGGGCAACGCCGTAAACAGCGTGAGAAATTCGAACTGTTGAGGAGTATGTTGGTAGTAAAATCACGTTATTTAATCCTTTTGCTCTCTCTGATGTAGTTTCAATCAGATCTCAAACACACTGACTGAAAAATGGACATGAACATGGCGACAGGGCGAACGGGGCGACTGCCCTAAATGCAGATCAGTAGCGATTGATTGATTGATTGATTGATTGATTGATTGATTGATTGATTTATTGATTGATTGATTGATTGAAACAGCCGTGGAAAAGCATGCCAAAAAGATGTCAATGAGCGCAGAAATCGAGCGCCGACTTTTACAGCGAATGAAAAGGACTTTTTAATTGATCTAGTTGTTACATAATATAAGAATACCATCGAAAATAAAAATAATGATGCTGTAAGTATGAAAGAGAAGGAAAACGCCTGGAAAGCACTAACTTCAGACTTCAATTCCCACGCAAATGTGATGCGCCCCTACAATTAAGGTACAATAATGTCAAACGACGAACGAAGAAGACGGCTGCAGATGATAAGGCAAGCATAGAAATATTGTATAGGCTATTTACGTATTAATGACTGGCTTAGACAGTGTACCGTACTTAACCAAGTGTACAGATGAGGGTCCATTCCTACAACCTACGGTGGATGAAATAGGACGGAAATCCGTGGCAGCATTAAAACCTCAATTTCTTCCACTAGCCTGCGAGTCCGACTACGATACGAACTTCCACGAAGAAGTTAATTTTGATATTTTAACCATGAAATTCTGATATGAATAAATAGGAATACATAGCTGCGGTTTTCATATGCATACCGGTACGGCATTGTAAATTAGTTTCTGATAGACTGATATTGAAGAGTTTGTTTATGGTTCTAGTGAATATTGGGATAAGGCCTTCCCCTTAATTAATCATTCATCAATAACTCCAATAAAAATTATAAACTACCCCATGATGACCAATGGCAGGTAACTAAATACAGTGCACATTTACTATGGAAGTACATAATGTGTACTTTTATTATTAAGATATATGTAAGTGTGATGTTAAGGATCCTGCACTTATAACGGAAACTGCAGTGAACGAATCGCAATCCTAATCGATTGCTTTAGTGGAGGAAATAGCTGTTCCTTACAACTCAGTAATGTATCAAGTTACGTGACTACTGAATGTTGCAACAAAAGTTATGAAGGTGTTAATTCAGATAGGTAGATATTACATATTAAATCAAATATGCTTTTCACTCGCTTAACTGTTCCTTATTACTATTCAATTGGTTTTGGGAACACGGTCGTTGGTCTTCTTCTTCTCCCTCTCCTTTATTATCACAGTCTCATATTTAAATTCTGACTGTTCGATTTTAGGAACAAGTACCAGGTACAGATTTCAGCCCTGGACCCACAGACGAATTTCAACTCTTAAAAATAGAGGAGGTGAAGCTGAGGGAAGTTTAAGGGAAAACTTCTAGAAGAGAAGTCTAGAGGCAGAACATTCCATAAGAATTTAAAATCTAAAACTAGATCAGGAAATGAAAATATATGAGCTAGCAGCGTCCAAAGTGGGATCAAGTGAATATTCCTAGGAGGAAGTACATATAAATATTATAAAATCATACCCGAACACGTTGTTAATTATTTCATACCTAACAGCATTATTTCCTCCATTTAGCCCAGCTCCCTCAAAGACTGGAAGTTCCTCGATAACCTTTCTTTCTGCTAAAATACCTGCTTCTACTTCAGGTTCATCATATGTGGAATCCAAGGTCATGTTATGTAGGACAAAAGTTGCCACTATAATAGGCGGAACCAGGAGTAATTTCACTCGCACGAAATTCCTAAAAATCGTTCAATTGTGGATCGCTCTGTTATTTGCCGTCTCTGCAGGTCTCGTTTCATGTAATACCGATACTGGAGGGAGGAGGTACTCGCAGCACCGGTGGGGACAATATCCGAGAAGAAATCCTCAAAAGAAGTACGAACTCTACAGTTATCGAAACCGACTTTCAACCTATTAGGTCGTGTTATGTACATTTAGTACGTATTGAAGAGATGTTAAGTACAGAACAAAAATGGCCAACCAGACACCAGTGGGATCCGAACCCACAACCTAGGCCACCATAGCTCAATTGGTAGAGCAACCGACGCGAAATCGGGAGGTTGTGGGTTCGGATCCCACTGGTGTCTGGTTGGCCACTTTTGTTCTGTACTTAACATCTCTTCAATACGTACTAAATGTACATAACACGACCTAATAGGTTGAAAGTCGGTTTCGATTACAATGCGGTTGTGAAAATTCAATATTCATTGACTTGGCCCTCAACAGGCAACTTAAACGCACTCTACAGTGAGATGGTAGTAGTACCAGACCTGTAGCTTAGATCCTTTCCAACAGAACAAAGATGGCCTAGGCCACCATAGCTCAATTGGTAGAGCAACCGACGCGAAATCGGGAGGTTGTGGGTTCGGATCCCACTGGTGTCTGGTTGGCCATTTTTGTTCTGTACTTAACATCTCTTCAATACGTACTAAATGTACATAACACGACTTAATAGGTTGAAAGTCGGTTTCGATTACAATGCGGTTGTGAAAATTCAATATTCATTAACTCTACAGTTATTGAATATATTACTGTCTTGTGCATATCCAGGCCACCTTGCTACTATGTCAAGACAACGCAGATTAGCATCGCATCTAAACTGTAATTCAAGCAGAACCATCCATGCATGTTCTTGAACACTTCAGCGTTGTTACTCCCTAGCTCCAGTTGTAATCGTGTAAGCGAAGAGGAAGGTTGTTGAGTGAGTGAGTGCTGACATGGGGATTTCAATAGAATTGTACCGGGCGACGATAGGTCGTTGGGACGGTAGAGTCAGGAATACGAGGCGCAATATGAGTGGCAGAACCGGACAGCAGGTGAGTTTGGTTTCAATTTTGATGGCTGGATCAGTGATGGCAGTGTTGTTGGTTATTGGAGGGGTCGAGATGAACCCTTGACCTGATCATGAGAATGTGGTTGGTTGGGAAGACATGGAGAAGATAAGGGAATTTAGTAAGGCCCAAACTGAACAAATGAGAGAGCTATTACGAGAGCAATCTAGTGATCTACGAGAAATGGTGAAAGAGGAGATAGGAAAAGTGACTGAAAGGGCGGTCCAAAACAATAAAGAAATATCAAGTTTGAGGGATAAGGTGAGGAGAATGGAGGAAGAGATAGAAGAGTTGAGATGGCAGGAGAAAAAAAGACAAGAGGAAACTCGAAAGAAAAATATTTTTATATATGGGCTACCAGAGAACACTAAAGAAGACCTGGTATTCAAAGTGCTGGAGCTAATTAACGAGAAGATGAAGATTAGCTGCAGAGAGGCCGATATAGAAGAACTACAGAGAATGGGGAAAACAAAAGGCAAGAGACCAGTGAGAGTGAGATTTGTATCAAACTTACTAGTGAGAAATATTCTGCATAGTACAAGTCGGTTGAAAGGTGAGAACATATGGGTCAAACAGGAGATGGAAAAAGAAGGCTTCAGGAACCAGAAAATGCTACATTTTCACCTAGGGAAAGCTAGACGTGAAGGATTAAGGGCATACATAAGGCGCAACAAATTAGTGGTGGGGGACAGTAACTGGACGAGGACCTGGGGAGTAGAGCAGTTAAATAATATGTACAATACAGCGAGTACATTGGCCGAGGAGGAAGGTGAACGTACGAGGCAGCTGAGACCAGCAGAATGCGGAGCAGCGAGGGACATCCAGCCAGCGATGCAACAAGGACAGAGAGAGGAAGTAACAGATGCTGAAACAACGATTAGCGAAGGCAGTCCAGGCGACCTTCAGAGGTAGCTGAGTGCAGACTCTCTGAAAGAAGCAACACCGAAACGCAGACGTGTGAGTATCAAGGACTTCTTGCTCAGAAAAGGTAATGCAAATGAGGGTAGCCTTGATAGAGAAGGTGTTAACACTCTAGATGAGAACCCTGAAGATCTAGGTGTAACAAGGATTATGAGGTCCAAGAAGATCAGCCAGAGTGAGGGACAAGGGAGAAAGACATAACTAGAGATAAGAGTAGGGTGTATCAATATTGAAGGCCTTAGTAGTAAGTTACAGAATGAAGCTTTTAAAGAGTTATTACATAGCTTGCATATTCTCGCATGTGTGGAAACCTGGATTCCACCGAAAACTATTATAGAAATAGGAGAGTTCACAGTCTATTATAAGTCAAAAGAGAGACGAACCGAAAGGGGCAGATACCCGGGTGGGATAATGGTGATGGTTAGGGAGGATTTGCAAGCTAGAATAATTCAGATAGAATCAGAAATGGAGGAAATGATGTGGGTCAGAATAAAGATGTATGATGAAAATGAGACAGACTTATGTATTGGTTTTGTCTACAACCCTCCTGAAACCTCGCCATTTGCGAAAAGGGTTTTCTTTGATGAGTTGGCATTAAAAATCCATAGAGTACAAAATATTTTTGAGGATACAGGCATTCTTATAATGGGGGATTTCAATGCGAGGGTTGCAGACCAGAAGCCGGTATACGACAAGGAGACAGAAGCTGTTTATGTAAAAAAGAGAGTGAGCCAGCATAAGGGTTGTAATAAAAATGGAGAAAAGTTGCTAGAGCTATGTGGTACGATAGAATTATATATTTTGAATGGATGGTGGCATGGCGACGAATTAGGGAACCTGACATACATTATGGAAACAGGGGGTAGTAGCATAGACTTGGCGTTACGCTCCAGGAATGCGTTGCCTGTGATTAAAAGTATGGAGGTTAAGGAATGGGGTGAGTCACATCATCTCCCAATTATTGTCAGAATAAAAGTTAGAGAGGGTAAGACACCAACAAGCAATATGATAAAATACAAAGAAACGATAGTCACTAAATACAGGTGGAGAGAGGAGCTGAAAAACGAGTTTATGAATTATTATGATGGAGAAATAGGACAGATAGTGAAAGCTGGAATAGATTCAATGATCGAGAGTAACCAAACGAATACAGCAGTTAAAATAATTGAAAATTATGTAAAGAAGGCAGGGGAGAAGATGAAGATAAAGGAGGGGCAGAATATAATAGGAAAAGGCTGGTACAATGACGAATGCAGGCATAAAAAGTATGAAGTGATGAAAGCATTGAAGGAGTTTCGGAAGCATGGGGGAGAAAACCATAGAATGGGATTCTGTACCGTGAGAAGAGAATATAGGGAATTACTGTATGCAACTAAGTCTGAATGGCAGGAGCAAAGAGTTGTCGAATTAAATAGCAATGCAAAACAGAATGATAGTAGAAAAGTATGGAGTACAATTAAGGGGATTTGTGGAATACGGAAGCTGCCGCGGCAGACGGTAATAAGTCAGGCTATCTGGGTGGAGCACTATAAGAAACTTTTAGAGACTGAAGATAGGTGGAGACCGAGAGTAAACGATACCGGTATATCGGTAGGGCTAGGGTGTACTGTGCCGGCATTAGATAAGGAAATATCGAAAGAAGAAATAAGGGAGGTACTAGGGAAAGCCAGGAAAGGCAAATCAGGAGCGATTTCGGGTATCACTAACGAATTTTGGAAGCAGCTGGCGCAAAATAAAGATATCCTAGAAAGTATGGCGAAACTATTTAACAAAATATTTGAAGGAGGTGAGTTCCCAAAATCTTGGCAAGAGGGAGTGATCTGCCCAATCTATAGGAAGAAGGGAGATAAAAATAACCCTAACAACTACAGGGGTATAACATTACATTAAGTAAAATATATACAGGTGTGTTAGCAAAAAGGATAATGAAGTGGGCAGAGGGGGAATCGATTCTGGAGAGGCTGCAAGCAGGTTTTAGAGAAAGGATGAGGACAACAGATAATATTTTTGTAGTGAAAACAATAATAGATAAGTATGTAAAAAAGAAAGGAGGAAAAATATACATTACTACTATTGATTTGGAGAAAGCATTTGATTCTGTGAGCAGAGGGGCGGTCGTGGCCAAGATGAGAGGGATAGGGGTGTCCCAGAAGATGATAACAGCGGTTGAAAATATATATGCAGAAGTAAGGTGCGCAATAAAAACTAAGGAGGGCGTAGTATTTGGAGAAATATTCTCTAATGTAGGATTAAAACAGGGTTGTAAATTGTCACCAGTACTGTTTCTACTCTTTATAAATGATATCTTTCAATCGAAAGGCTTCGAGGCAGGGGTTTATCCAAGTCTTGAGAACCGGGATATTCCGGGCCTCATTTTTGCTGACGACATCCTTCTGCTCACTTTGACACCCAATAGTATGCAAGGTAGTATAAATGTGGTGGTAAATTACTGTCAAGAATGGAACTTAAAAATCAATGTACAGAAAACCAAGGTAATGGTCTGTAAAAAAGGACATAAATTATCAAAGAATGAAAAATGGTGGATGGGCGAGACGAGGTTAGAAGTTGTCAATAAAGTAGAATACTTGGGTATGATTTTAAGTGGAAACGGAAAGTGGTCAGAGCAAATAAAAAGATCAAAGCTAAAAGGCATGAGTGCACAGTCAGCCATTAGCATACTGGAGAAGAAGATGCCCAACACAGACTACAGAGTGCATAAAAATGTTTTTAATGCAGTAGTTAAATCTAGAGTGTTGTACGGAGCGAAAATTTGGGGAGTTGGAGAAAGGGTTGACTCACTTGATACAATTACGAGTAGATTTGGGAAAATAATTATGGGTCTACCCAGCTGTACAGCTAATTGTGGAGTGAGAATGATGTGCAAAGATATAAGTCTGCGAGTGGACATTATTAAAAGGATAATAAAGTATTGGTTGAGAATGAAGTTGCGAAAAGGGGGCGAAATTTTACAGATAGCATATCAACACCAAATGAAACATCAGAACCAAGGATACTGGGTGGATGGGGTACGGAATATTTTAGAAACGATTGGAATGGGATGTTACTGGGAAAAAGAATGTATAGAGAAGTGGAAAATATGTAAAAAAAAATAGTTCTAAGAATTAAGGATATTGAAAAACAAGACATTGATGCACAATGTAGAAGTAAGAGGTCATTAGAAGAATTTTGTAATATATATGGGAGAATGAGAATAAATGTAGAGTTTATAACAAAAAAGAGAATGAGGGGTATAATATGGTGGTTAATGGGGATACATAAAAATAAAGCATATAGAAGGAACAGGGATGAAAATAAATGTTTAATATGCTCTGAAGAGATGGGATGGGCACACCTTATAAAAGATTGCCCTATGACAAAGGAAATACGAGAAAAATTCATAGACGATGAGGATGTAAAGAAAATTGAGAACGAAAATCAGTTGTATACAATTGTAAAGTTATTGAACAGAGAATGGATGCACCCGGATAGAATTGCAAAATTATTTGACATTATTAGGGGAAGGTGGAGCAGGAAATTGAAGGAAGGAAATGATGTGATACATGTCAGCCAGGAACCGAATTGTGCCTAAGGTAACCTAGACAATATAACTCCGTTGAAGTCTAGAGCCATTAGGTACATAGGCTTAAGGGATAGCATGGAACTACCTCGTTACAGTAGTTCTACTAGTTTTATGTATTGACGAGCAATAATTTCCGTTTTCTCTTTTTTTCTTAACAGCCTGCAAAGGCAATATTAGCTTTGATAATCTGAAAATATATCACTATAAATAGATGTTTTGGTTTTTTTTCTGCCATAATACTATAAATGAATGAAAGTCCAACATTCAGTTTATAGTATTCTTTCTCTGTTCAATTTCTATGCACCTGCTTTATATGAACATTCATCGCATGTACCAATTATTAACACTATTCACAATAGTTATTTCAGTTACTCCTTCTAATTTTGTATACGGCATGTATCACAAATTATGAAATTATGAAACGATTACAATAAATAATACCCTCTCCCTAATCTATGATTTTCGAGATTAAGGGAGACGGGTATCTTGAATCTACTCCCTAGCGACATGATAGGCACGTGTGTACAGTTTATAGAACCAGGAATTTCTGGGAAATCAGCTATGTCATAGAACTGACGCATGATTCTCCTTGCTTCTCTCTGGTCAGTCGGCATATTGATTTCTCGTCTTACTTTATGAATGACTCGACAAACCGTAACTTTATCAATTCTGAATTAATCACTAACTACGATCTGAAAACTCCCTTTCGCACAAAATCGTAGAGTCAATAGAATCTGGAACATAGGAGTTAGTGGCTGGTTTCTATTCGATACTCTCTTTAGAGCTTCTCGAAGTCAATCTTCCATAACCTGAACAGTGTGTTTGGTTAAACGCAATCGCATTTTAAAGGGCTTTGTCGCTAATTTCCATGAAGGGGTTTCCTCTTTCTTGGAATACTTGAGGAGACCGCCGGAATTTTTCATTAACGTCATCTGAAGAAAAATCGGTGTAGTCATAAATCTGTAATTCATTGAAGGAGTCGCGATAAAAATCCCTTCATCAGATTAAATAGCGGTAATAATGCAGAGCCTCATTTGCTTATTTTCTTACCATGATTTATTGTTACGGCACTAGTTTCCACTGCAAAGGCCTTCTTTTTTCACGCTAAAAATGTGGCCTGCAATACAAGAACTCTATTTCTTCCGGATCACAAGGCTTGACCCAAGGAGTTTCTTGGATCAATTTTGATTTGAGATCTAGGAGTAATGATTCCGGATCAACGTTCATACAACGCAAATTTCGGAATCAACGTGATCTGGTATCATTTTTACTCCTTGATCTAGGATCAACTGCTTTATACAATCGGGCTATAGTAAATTTTCTTCATCATTTCCTTTATTAACCCTTTCGGTCCCAATGTTGCTTTAGGTTAACATGATATTCAGTATGCCCTACATACATGCACTAAGCTTATTATTTCCCCCTGAATCCCAATTTTGCTGTGAATTAAATACAAATGGAAGCTTCCATAATCAGCCAACAGATGGCAGGAAAGCCGTATTTCATTTCTCTTACAAGAAAATGGCGGCAGCATGATTTCACAGAGTGTAGATCCGCGTAAAAGGTAGTGATTAGTGCGTAATAGGAAGTGCGATATATAATAATGCAATTTGAAATGTGTTCTGATAAGTGTTCACGTATTTCTAGTGAGAAAACTCGTTAAACGTGCAGTGCATTTTGCGAATTGCGTGTGCTATAAAATTCGAACGTGGTGAAAAACATCGGCGCCATCCTCTCGTAGGTTCACCAAGAGTTTACAAGTGATACAAGATCATTGCCGGTCTGACGTAGGTTCGCTATGAATTTATAAGTGATATAAGTCCATTGCGGGTAGCAAACTCCATAGAATAACATCCAATAACATCAAAGAAACTTCAATCAAACAGATACCATGGCTACAAACAACATTGAAAAACATGAAATGATGTCACCCTACGTTGCGGAAAATGCAGTGGAAACTTAGACAATGAAGGTAACGCCGTCGGTTGTGATGGGAACTACAGGAAATTGTTCCAAAAAGGATGCACACAACTGACTACAACAGAATATAATGCACGTAACGTAAAAAGGGCAACTTTATATGGATGTGTAATAAATGTAGAAATCAACTCGAGAATTACGAAGTAAATACGTCCCCACTGGAGAATCAAGACACGAGGCAGATTGTATTAAAAATAAGAGATCTTGCGAAATTCTGAAAGGAAAGTTGGAAGAAATGAGTGATGTGCTAATAAAAAACATGTCACTTATTCTTGAAGCACAGCTACAACAATCCTAATACCTGGCAAACAACAAAATGGAAATATCTTACGCGAATGTAACCTCCACAAAAAAAATGCCACTAACCTATAAAATCAACAGCGACACAGAGACCCAGGTGTGCATACGAGCAGAGAGTCAGAAACGCATACGAACAAAATATCAGTTAACCAAGGAGTAGCAAATAATGAATCTGGCCGAGTACAGTATACAGAAGACATCGCCCAAAACAAAGAATGCAAACCTGTGACACATCAGAGAAGAAACGAGGCTGACACAGAGCGCTACAATATGAGAGAAGAAACGAGGCTGACACAGAGCGTCAACAGTCGAGGGTAAGAAGACACGGTACAGGAACAAAGAAAGAAGCGGGAAAGCTATGTATGGCAGAGCGTCTCGCGTGGTTTTATGTTGGAAGACTGAACACTTCTGCAACGGAAGTTGAGCTAATAGCCTACTTAAAAGAAAACGGAATAACAGACGTCAAAAAATGTACACTCCTGAACTCTAGATCCACATTGACGAAGGCTTTTACTCTTTATTCAGACAGGGAAAAGTTTGACAAAGAAGGCTTCTGGCCAGAAGGTGTGACATTTCGCCCCTATAGATTTAACTAGGAATAATAAACATGTCGAAACTCCAATAAGGAACCCCGCGATCAAAGAAGCATATAACAAATGAACTGATATTAAATGTTTAATATGGAACATAGAAGGGTTGGAAAGTGTACTAGGCGCATTACCTTGCGATAAATTTTCCGAATAAGATATAGTGGTGTTTACAGAAACATTCTCATTGAAAGAACATCACATCTATATAAATCTATATAAATAAAAATGGATCGCTAAATGTGTTGCTAAGCGCAAAACTCGGGAACGGCTGGACCAATTCGGCTAATACTTTTTTTCAAATATTCGTCGAAGTCCGAGTAAGGATTTTTCGAAGAGAAAAACTGGAAAAATTGCCAGGAAAAAAGTAAAAGCCCCATTTCTCTTTTTCTATTCAAACTGTTCCTCTCTCTTTCCTTCTTACAATTTTGCGCTTAGTGCCGCCCTCCTCTAATCCAGCTCGTTTGCCAAATGTCCATAAATCTCAATGTTATAGGTTAAAATGTATGAATATCGGATTATGTACAACATTTCAAGCTGCATTTAATGCCGTTAACAAAAAAAAGGTTTACAAAATAATCGAGTGTGAAAATGTTAATATAATGGAATGTTACTTCAAATGCAAAATCTTCATCGCATAGAACTTATTCTGTCATAACTCCTATTTTATATATACTATATATGTCATTTTTTCACTGCTGGTAAAGGAACACTTCAGCTCGAAGTAGATAAGTTTGTTTTTAAATTTTAATGATACGAACATGCACTATTTGTGTTTCTTTTCAGTCATTTTCACAGATTTTTACGTGCAAGAACGAAAAAGTCAGTTGCTGGCCAACTTCTTCGCTACTGAAATTGCATGGGGGTCAAAGCAAGGCAAATGGTCTTCAGATATGGAAGTTATTTTTAAAATAAACCTTAAGTTCTTTTATCGCTTAGTTCTCAGTTTGTGACGAGAAGAATATCTCCTTGGTTTTTGGTTTCGTGTGTATGCTCTACATACGGTCGCATGCAGTGTCGTGTTTTGTTATAGTTGGAGACCTTTGTCTATCCTGATTGTTTTTAAATCTTCGCTTCTCAACAAACAAGTTCATCGATTTCTTTGGTTGATTGGTTTATTTTGTGTGTGCTTCCATATACAGTACTCATACTGCCTATAAGACGCGGGCGGAGCAACTTCGGTTGAAGAACTCGAAATGCTACAAGTCAAGCTAATTTTCAGTCTAATCGGTCTGCACAACAACGTGGAGAGCGAAATGAAACTGAAAAGGATTCGGGTATCACGAACACGTGCAGCGCGTGGTTCAGCTAATAATCTTCCAAGTTTGAATCGAGCTGCTTTCAGTTACGATGTTTCAATTGACTACAGTGCCTACCAATGCGTTGCTATTGGATCTATGAACTCAGTTTGCCAAAATTGTAAGGCATTGAAATACAAAAATAAAATGGCAAAGTGAAATTAGTGCCATTGATTCCACCATCAGGTCCATTGTACTCATTGGTTTCAGGAACAGGAACAGATTCCATACATTTCCTTACAAATATACATAAATATAACAACTGATTTCAAATTACTTCATTTGGGGGAACAAATGTACTTCGGGACAATTTCATGCCAACTTTCAAGGTAACATATAACAAACAGATTTATCCCCCATATTGCTTTCTTTTAACATATAACAAACAGACTTATCGCCCATATTGCTTTGTTTATTTCATTTTATAGTTTTTGTAACAAAAATAATAAACCTGTCCTCCTTAATTTACACATACAAGGCCAAATATATCACAGAGCACGTTCACTCTTGCAGTTGTTAGATGGCGACTACAAATTCCTGCAAATTTATTTCATGGGCAATTCAATACAAGAAATTATCTGCGTTGTGCACGTAACAGTTCAGTGAAGAGGTCTATTGTAGAACAATCACAAACTTTCCTTCATCAACACAATCCGTTGATTACATTGTTCAAAACTGCACTGGATCTCAGGCCATCTGATAATCACGAAATTGTAATCAGAGCTGATAAAGCTCATGTGGGCCAACATGCAAGACGTTTCAATGCGCCAACAATTGATGAAGTTGCCATTGTTATAGTTGGAGAAAATTAGAAAGCCCGTGATATTGTTTTAATCGCCGGAATGATCAGTTACAGCGTGTGTATGAAACACACATCTCATACGATGCGCTACAATATCCCATCATATTTTGGCAAGGTGAAGATGGTTATCACTTCTCGATCGAAATGATAAATCCCCTTACAGGTAATTATACATTTGGATATTTTGTATCAGCTACTATAGGTATTATATGCAAGTTCAATCACTGTCCTTAAAACAATAATTTATTTACAGGTGCCGAAACCAACAAAAAGTCAGTTCAATGAAGTATTATTCATTCCGCCTTATGGTTCGTGAAAAATGAAAACAATCACATATTGAAATCTGGGTGATTATTTCACCGATATGCTGTTGATATGTACGTCAAAACTGAAACAGTGCGTTTGACATTCACCAAGTTGAACGAGAGCAAACTCCGTTCTAAAGAGTATATTCACCTTCGAGATGCGATTAACAGTGCTGGAAATTCAGAGAATGTCGGCCGGATGACCATTCTTCCAGTAACATATATTAGAAGTCCTTGACATAAGCATGAATATGCTCAAAATGCCATGTCGTATGTTCGTCATTATGGATAGAAATCAAGCAAGGCTAGCCGGCTCCTTGGCTAAATGGTTAGCGTGCTGACCTTTGGTTACTGGGCTCCCGGGTTCGATTCCTGGCAGGGACGGGAATTTTAACCATCATTGGTTAATTTCGTTGGCACGGGGGCTGGGTGTATGTGTCGTCTTCATCATCATTTCATCCTCATCATAACGCAAAGGTCACCTACCGGCGTCACATCAAAAGACCTACACCTGGCGAGCCGAACATGTCCTCTGACACTCCCGGCACTAAAAGCCATACTCATTTCAAACAAGACTTATTCCCTGGCCAATCAACCATTGATCGCCATGACATCACGGCTAGAGTCTTCCAACAAAAGTTGAAATCTTTATTGGATTACACTGTGAAACATAGTTTGTTTGGCGAGACGCGCTGCCGAATGTATTCTGTAGACTGGCAGAAACGTGGATTGCCTCATGCACATATTCTGAATTGGTTGATTGAGAATATAAGACCAAATGAAGTTGATGAAGTGATATCCGCTGAAATCCCTGATGTACAAGTTGATCCAGGCTTGCATGAGTTAGTTATTAAAACATGATTCATGGTCCTGTGGAACAATTATTCAAAATTCACCATGTATGGTGGATGGTAAATGTTCGAAGCGTTATCCACGGGCATTAGTACCAGAAACAATTACCGGAAATGCAGGTTATCCACTTTATCGTCGCCGGTCGACTGCAGACAACGGAAGATCAACAATATTCAAAGAGAATCAACAATACATTGAAATTGACAATCGTTTTATTGTTCCATATTCGCAGATCCTATCAAAAACATTCAAGGCGCACATCAGTGTTGAATCTTGCCATTCCGTCAAATTTATGAAATACATTTGTAAATACGTAACCAATGGAAGTGACATGGCTGTGATTGGAGTTAGTGGAGAAAATTCCAATTATGAAGTTACCCAATACCAAATGGGCCGCTACGTTAGCAGTAATGGAACAGTTTGGCGCATTTTTAATTTTGCCATTCATGGAAGACACCCCACTGTTGTTCACTTAGCCATACACTTAGAAAATTGTCAAAGAGTATATTTCACGGTTCAGAACGCATTGCAACGAGCTGTTGAGCCACCATCTACAACCTTGACCAGTCTTTTTCAATTGTCAGAATGATTATTTCGCCCGAACACTCCTATACTCCGAAATGCCAAAATATTATACTTGGAATCAATCCTCAAAGGAATTTCAACATCGGAAACGAGGAAAACCCGTTCCAGATTACCCAAATTCAATAGGTCGAATTTATTCAGTCCATCGAAACAACCATGAGTGTTTTTATTTGCGATTCCTATTAGTCAAAATTCGAGGCCGAACATCATTCCATCATTTACGAACTGTTAATGGTGAATTGTGTGGCTCTTACAGAGAAGCCTATCTACGTTTGCAACTGTTAGAAAATGGCGCTCATTGGGATCAAACTCTCAGTGGTGCTGTGATTTCTTCACAACCTCATCAAATACGAACATTGTTTTCTATAATTATATCAACATGCTGCCCATCAAAGCCAATTGATTTATGGATCAAATACAAAGATAATATGTGTGATGATATCTTGCATCAAATGCGCATCACAAGAAGAAATCCAAATTTACAAACCAGTGATGAAATGTACAATGGGGCGTTGATATCAATTGAGAACATGTGCTTGATGATGTCAAACAAAGTATTAACTCAATTAGGCATGGCCGCGCCCAATCGCCCGATGCACAACGCTTTTAGTCAAGAGTTGCAACGCGAAAACCTGTACAATCACGATGCTTTAAGAGAATCAGTTAGAATAAATTTACCCCTGTTTAACCTACAACAAAAGTATGTACACTGACTGACAGTGACAATGCAACACCAAGGAGAAGTGGTTCGAAAGGGATGAAAGTTGGGGAAAAAACAGAGGCGGCACGGACGAACAATTGATGTTTATTTCAAACCGATATGCAGGTTACACAATGCGCACGGCATCGACTCAGTAGGATGTAGGACCACCGCGAGCGGCGATGCACGCAGAAACACGTCGAGGTACAGAGTCAATAAGAGTGCGGATGGTGTCCTGAGGGATGGTTCTCCATTCTCTGTCAACCATTTGCCACAGTTGGTCGTCCGTACGAGGCTGGGGCAGAGTTTGCAAACGGCGTCCAATGAGATCCCACACGTGTTCGATTGGTGAGAGATCCGGAGAGTACGCTGGCCACGGAAGCATCTGTACACCTCGTAGAGCCTGTTGGGAGATGCGAGCAGTGTGTGGGCGGGCATTATCCTGCTGAAACAGAGCATTGGGCAGCCCCTGAAGGTACGGGAGTGCCACCCGCCGCAGCACATGCTGCACGTAGCGGTGGGCATTTAACGTGCCTTGAATACGCACTAGAGGTGACGTGGAATCATACGCAATAGCGCCCCAAACCATGATGCCGCGTTGTCTAGCGGTAGGGCGCTCCACAGTTACTGCCGGATTTGACCTTTCTCCACGCCGACGCCACACTCGTCTGCGGTGACTATCACTGACAGAACAGAACAGAAGCGTGACTCATCGGAGAACACGACGTTCCGCCATTCCCTCATCCAAGTCGCTCTAGCCCGGCACCATGCCAGGCGTGCACGTCTATGCTGTGGAGTTAATGGTAGTCTTCTGAGCGGACGCCGGGAGTGCAGGCCTCCTTCAACCAATCGACGGGAAATTGTTCTGGTCGATATTGGAACAGCCAGGGTGTCTTGCACATGCTGAAGAATGGCGGTTGACGTGGCGTGCGGGGCTGCCACCGCTTGGCGGTGGATGCGCCGATCCTCGCGTGCTGACGTCACTCAGGCTGCGTCTGGACCCCTCGCACGTGCCACATGTCCCTGCGCCAACCATCTTCGCCACAGGCGCTGCACCGTGGACACATCCCTATGGGTATCGGCTGCGATTTGACGAAGCGACCAACCTGCCCTTCTCAGCCCGATCACCATACCCCTCGTAAAGTCGTCTGTCTGCTGGAAATGCCTCCGTTGACGGCGGCCTGGCATTCTTAGCTATACACGTGTCCTGTGGCACACGACAACACGTTCTACAATGACTGTCGGCTGAGAAATCACGGTACGAAATGGGCCATTCGCCAACGCCGTGTCCCATTTATCGTTCGCTACGTGCGCAGCACAGCGGCGCATTTCACATCATGAGCATACCTCAGTGACGCCAGTCTACCCTGCAATTGGCATAAAGTTCTGATCACTCCTTCTTGGTGTTGCATTTGCTCTGTCAGTCAGTGTATTTAATACTCTAATGAAAGTTGTAAATGATGGAACTGGAGGGATTTACTTCTTGGACGCTCCCGGGGGTTCAGGAAAAACTTTCTTAATTTCATTGATTTTAGCAACAATTCGCTCACACCATGAATTGTACTCGCACTTGCTTCATCAGGTATTGCAGCTACATTGTTGGAAGGCGGTCGAACAGCCCGTTCAGCGCTAAAATTGCCGTTGAATATGCAAAGCAAATAAACTCCGACCTGCAACATATCGAAGAACTCTGCAATGGCAAAGGCTTTACAGCAATGTAAATTGATAGTGTATGATGAAAGCACCATGGCACATAAGTCTTTGGAGACATTAGACCGAACCATGCAAGATCTGCGAAACAATCAAAACCCATTTGGTGGAGCGATGATTTTGTTAGCAGGAGATTTTCGTCTAACATTGCCAGTAATTCCACGGTCAACGCAAGGTGATGAACTCAATGCAAGTTTAAAGTCATCAGTTTTGTGGAAACACGTCAAGATACTAAATTTAAGCGAGAATATGCGTGTCGAGTTGCAAAATGGTCCATCTGGAGAGATATTTTCAAAACAACTAATTAACATTGGTAATGGCAAATTCCCTTCGGACGTTGTGACTGGCTGCACTACTTTTCCTGACATTTTTTGTCAATTTTCTGAATCCAAAACCGAACTCAATCAAGAGGGGTTCCCAAACACTGTTCAAAATTACACAGATCATATTTGGTTGAGCGAACGAGCTATATTGGTTGCCAAAACATGGATGTAAATGAATGAAATTTCAAAACTCAAAATGAACTTGCCGGTGAATTGAGGACATGCAAACCAGTTGATTCCGCTACTAACCAACTATCCACCCGAATTTTTGAACTCGCCGGATTTGCCAGCCTAACATTCTTCAATTAAAGGTCGGATCAGTGGTCATAATGTTGCAAAATATCAGCCAACCGCTTCTTTGTAATGGCACACGGCTAGCGGTGGAAACATTACTGAACTACGTGATCGAAGCAAGCATTCTAACGGGGAAGTATAACGTAGAATACGTTTTGATACCAAGCATCCCTATGATATAGACAGACATACCATTTGAATTTAAACGACTGCAGTTTCCAGTGCGGCTCGCTTTTGCTATGACCATAAATAAATTCCAGGGGGCAGTCATTGAGTGTTTGCGGCATTAATCTTGAAAATCCATGTTTCTCGCATGGCCAATTGTATTTTGCCTGTTCCCGTGCCGGAAAACCATCAACTTTGTTTGTTTACGCGCCAGGTAATCAAAAAAAAAACATGTACCTTAAATCTTTACAATGAAAAATATCTTCATAGTGTTGATTGGAATCAGTGTTTTGTATGATAGTTATTTCCTACGAAGGAAGAGGAGTAAGTTTTGCCACATTATCTTCACGCCATCAACTTATCAAATTACTTGATTTGCAACGGGGGATAATTATCGCTCTGTGAGGGATTTGAAGACATGTGGAACAGTTCCCATCTACGTTACAGTCAATCAGGGGTAGTGATATGCTGTGACCTATTTGAGCATTTCCTTATTCACAATCAAGATATTAATATTGCACATAATGAAAATGCATTTTTCCAGTAGTTTGTTGCTAACGTTAGGTAGCAGTAGAAAATTTACTCATTTGATGTGATGATGTGATCATTTGGCATTGTTCTGATTTTTGCGTGCAGTACAGACTGAATTTAAGTTCGTTCCATTGTCATTTATTGCTGACAGAACGACGTCTGTCGGGTAAGCTAGTAAATAATAAATATGCAGTTCATGTGTTAGCAACTGAACTGACACAAGGAACACGACGAAGATCCAGTGCGGTGGATTTGGTCAAAACTAGCAAAAAACTGCCAGGAACTGGACCCGGGCCTCTTACAGACAACAAACATATAAGAGACGCAAGGAAATAAAAATATACCAGTAATAAGTGCAAGAACTTAACTTTATTATGGAGAGGAAATAAAGAAAAGGTTGCATAGGTAAAACAAGGGGGCCAAAGATCAAATAGCTAATATTAATAATATGTGGCCCATAATCAATATACACCAGACTCATTGATTACAGCACCTTCACACACGCTTACCTTCATAAAAGACGTGACGAAAAGTTTGGAATAAGGACTTAGCATCTATATTAATTAATTGAAGAATATGAATTCAAGTGGGTACAAAATTTTTTTTGTAGCACATCTGGTCTAAACAGTCATAAGTTTAGGGAGTAACAGCACCTAATCATAACTGTACCGGGTGGTACACCCCCACGCCGCTAATTCAAACTTTGCGCCAGTTGAAACTCCTCTACTGGAGGAAGTCTGAACTTTATCTACTGTGTTAATTTTCAAGTTTCTCAGAAGATGTCACTACTTGTAAATTTTGAAGTTTCTGAACTGGGTCGTTTTCGATGTATTTTTGTTTTGCCTGTAGTAAGAAGTGTGGACATTCTCTTCCAGATGGCACTACTGAAGAACTACAATTATGCACCCTAGTGCGAAGTGAAAGAACTGTGTTTTTTGGAGAAATTTTGAATTCATAAGTTTGTTCTTTGTTAAATTTCTTTCAGTTATTGTTTAAGTTGGCAATATTAACCCTTTCTTTCCGCCAGTTTTGAATTTGACCAATAAGGAATTTCTGTAATTAATTTTCCACCAATAATGTGTTTCTTCTACATCTTGTGTAGGGGTTTTCGTTGTTAGCCAATAACATTCTTGTGTGAGGGTGTTCTCATTCCTGAAACGCCTCGAACTTTCCACGGGGGTATATAAACTGCTGAGTTTTGGGTCTCCGCGCCACTTCAGTAACATCTATCAGTGTGTAAAGTACGTAGCAGGGGGCGGGAAGCGCCTCTTTCTTCGGGCAGCAGTTCAGCCACCAGGTAATGGCCGTTTAATAACTTCTTTTCTTGCTAGCTCAGCAGTTTAACTCTCGGGGCAGGTCCGAAGCCTTTCTATCATGTAACTTTTCCCCTAAAATGTAAAGACACTTAGTATCAATTCTATCTTTTAAACTACATATTGGGATAGAGAGTGCTTAACCCTCTCGAGCTCCCACTCATATTGCGTTGAGGTGAACTTATTTTCTCAACTGTTTCTTCCTTAATGTAATGTAAATTGTCTCCTTCTATAAGTCACCTCTCTATTATGGGATTAGCCCTTGCAGTAACGGCCTAGTGCCAAGTAGGTTTTATATAAAGTGTATTAGGAGTGCAAGAACGCCTCCTCTCAAGTTGGTATTTTATAGGCCATGTAATTGTCCTGTTTCTTTACTTAATAGGCCTCAGTAAGTTGGGTATTTTTACCCCTGTTTTCATGTCCTTGGAGGACAACTTGAAAGTGGAGTTTGGTGTGGCCTTTGATAGGCTTGAACTTAAGAGCGGGTTGCTCTTTCTAAAATTTTGTTTTCTGCGCGCCTCGAGGAGGCTTTACTGTGAATTGGGAGCTAGTGCTCCTGGGCATGATAGGGGTCTTCTGCCCCTTTGTTGAATTCTGTATATCGTAAGGTTGGCCTTATAGCTCAAGAATTGTGTGTCTGACTCTCGGAGCCCAAATTCTGTAACTCTGTAATTGTACATTATCGATTTGTGTTTCGGCTACTGAGTACCTGTTCTATTTGTTATTTCTTGATTTTGCAAAGAAAATATAACCTTGTTAAATTTTATCTTAACTTTAATTTCGTATTTTGAGACCTGTTCACCCCCACACCTTCTTTCACCTCTGCTAATCTACCAAACCACGGTAACAAGTGGTAGCAGAGCGTGGTTGAATGGGTCTCAATTTAGCCCCTTTTGACGGCTAAACATTGCTTGCTTTCGAACTCTAACAATTTTCTCAGTTGCTGGAATTTTTGTTTATTTGCCTTTCTAAAAAAATGTTGTGTCATCATGTCCGGCCCTCGCGAGGTTCTTCATCCTTTCTATTTGCGTAAAGAGGATTAATCTATGAACTATCTCTTAGAAATGTTCAATCTGGAGGCACGGTTGCAGTCGACTCCAATAAGCTAAAAGATTCCCTTGATTTACCTATTACCATCCCGACTTTGGGAGAAAAAGAGATTGACGATGCTCTCTCCACGATCAATGACAATACTACTGAGCTAGCATCTGTGGTTAGTTTTTTTGAAGTAAGTGATCCATCTCCTAATCAACTTAAAAGAGTACAGGCTAGGTTGTACCACTTTTATAATAGGGTATGTGATCTATTGTCTCTGAAGTTAAATGACCTTCAGGGTAAGGAAGCTAGTGCCCTTGCTGAAAACTTGTCCGAAATGTCTAGTAAAGTTAGTCAGTTGTTATCTGGACCTGCTATCCCTAAAGTCGATCAACCTATGGTAGTAAATATTGTTAGTGGGGAGGATTCCTCGAAAGAGGAAGGAAGTAATACTGAGGCGACTACCCAGCGTACATCTGCCCCATCAGAAACTATGTCAGATCGTCGCAAGTCCATTCCACCCTTCGTGTTAAATAATGCTCCTTCTGAATCTGCTTCTCCGCCACTTAGGCCCCTTCCTACTACGTCTCCTGGTTTCAGCAGTTTACCCCCATCCATTAGCTATGTTGCTTAGAGGTATTTCTAAGTTTTCGGTTAACTCTACAAGTGACGTAATTTCATTCTTAAGGTTTTTGGTTGAGTTTCAGGATCATGCCCTCGTTTTTTCTCTTTCTGCTTGTCAGATTTTGCAAATCATCTATCCCTATGCAATTGGTGTTCTCTCGGACAAAATTGTTAGAGCAATAGCGAAACAGTCATCCATTGAAGACTTTCATGCTCACCTTCTTGCAAATTTCATTCCTGCTCGTGCGAGGTCATCCCTGATTCAGAAGTACTATTATCGTGTACAGCGGTTGTATGAAAACTTGGCAGATTTCATCCAAGATATTAAGTTCTATACCAGGGTGTTTGCGCTTCATTTTCCTGAAGATCACGTTGTACAGGCAATTGTAGAAGGTATTTCACCACCTTACCGATCATACTTGTGTTTTGCGTCGCGTCCGCAAACTTTCGCTGAGCTAGAAGCTATGGCTGTATCGGCTGAAGGAGTTAGATACGCCGATTCCTTGCGTGTTGCGAAAGAACCCCCTCCGTCTTTTAGTAATCCTCGGCCTCCACCTCGCCGACCAGTCACACCCCGGAAATGTTATGCTTGCGGGTCGCCTGACCATCTTCGGAATAGGTGCCCATCAATCAAGTCTAGTGGGACAAGGAATGGAGCAGGGTCATCTCAAGGCTGTTTTAAATGCGGAGCGTTCTCCCATATTGCTAAGAACTGCCCTAATACCAACAGCACCCCCTCCTGCTCAACTTCGGGTGTAACTTCCAACAACAATCAAAAGTGACTAGTGGCTTCGGCTGAGTCGACTAATCCAGCTTCCCGAGGCTCAGCCCCTGGTAAACAGGTCGAAAATTCAGGAAAAATTCAGTCTTCAAATTTATCGTTTGAATGCCACAAAGAATGTCTTAGGATTGCGGCGGATACCCCCGCACCTGTGCCTTTTCTCAAAATTGAGTTAAATAATGAGCCTATAACTGCTCTTTTAGATTCAGGCAGTGTTTGTTCTATTGTTTCGGCTGAATGGTATTCGAAATTTAAATCTATTTGTAAACTTCCTGACCATTGTTCATCTTCTGTTCAATATGTTTCGGCTAATTCTTCTCCATTAGAAATTTTAGGCTCCTTATATGTCAAAATTCGTATTTTTAAATTTACTTGGAAAGTTAAATAGTTTGTGGCCAAGCACTTGTCTTGCCCCATTATATTGGGAGTTGACTTCATTTCTTACACTGGTCTTGTGCTCGATCTTCAGAGTAGGTCGTGCACTTTCAAATTTGCGTCTAATTGTAAAATCCCCTTATTGAAATGTAATTCTGCATCATGTTCATCTATTTCGCCTACCCAGGATGAGATGTTGTTAGACCTTAGACATCTACCTGAGGAGCAGGCTGATAGTATTCGTAAGTTGTGTCAGTCGTTTCCAGAGGTGTTCTCTGATACTCTTGGTGTTACTGACCTTATTGAATACAAAATTGAGGTCACGGATTCGATTCCTCTCCGTTTTCCACCATATAGGCTATCTCCACCTAAAATGAAGGCTCTGAAAGAAATCATTGATCAAATGTTAAAGGATGGTATTATTCGGCCCTCTAAGTCAGCGTACTCTTCACCTATTTTTCTAGTCCCGAAGCCCCAAAATGGCTTCAGGCCTGTCATTGATTATAGGGCTCTCAATCGGAAGGTGGTGTTGCAATCTGTGCCCCTTCCTGACCTTCATTCTTGTTTTTCATGGTTTCGTAAAGCTAAATTCTTCACCATCTTGGATTTGAATCAGGCCTATAATCAAATTCCCCTAGCTGAAGAGTCTAAACACCTTACAGCGTTTGCCACGGATTGGCATTTGTATGAATACAACGGCGTGCCTTTCGGGCTCCCCACGGGAGCAGCTGTACTCACTAGACTGCTAGATAGGGTCTTCTCCGACATCAAAGTCGAGTACTTGTATCACTATCTTGATGATGTCGTCGTATTTTTGGAGACTTTTGAAGAACATCTAGATCATCTGCGAGAAGTTATCAATCACCTTCGTAAGGTGGGGTTAACTGTGAAGTTGTCCAAGGTCGCCTTCGCTAAACCTTCATTGTCATTCCTAGGGCATATTGTCTCGCCCGATGGTGTTGCGGTCGATCATTCTAGAACACAGGCCATCCGTGATTTTAAACCTCCCAAGGACACCAAAGGTGTCGCCAGGTTCATTGGTATGGTAATTTTCTTCAGGAAGTTTATCCCTAACTTCGCTAAGAGAGCGGCGCCCTTGAACCTTCTCCGTAGGAAAGGCACCAAATTTGAGTGGGGACCTTCTCAACAAGCCGCTTTTGAAGACCTTAAATTAGCTCTGTCTAATGCCCCTGTCCTTGCTATGCCCGATTTCTAAAAAAATTCATCGTCCAAACCGACGCGTCGTCGTCGGCGGTAGCTGCAGTCCTTCTTCAAGAGACTGAACTAGGGAGGCGACCCATCGCCTATGCCTCTAGGACGCTATCGGTTCAAGAAGCCAAGTATTCCATCTATGAGCTCGAAGGTTTGGCAGTCTTATTTGCCTTAGAAAAGTTCCGTCTCTATCTGGAACATGTCAAATTCGAGTTGGAGACTGATAATCAAGCCTTAAGCTGGGTCTTAGGTAGGCCGCGTCGTACTGGTCGTATAGCCCGGTGGGCTATCCGAATTTCGGCATTCCAATTTGACGTTAGGCATATCAGAGGTACTGAAAATGTTGTTGCAGACTGACTCAGCCGTATGTTTTCCAACGACGTCGAGACCCATAAACAGGTCGATAGTTCATCCCCTCCCGAGTCCATACAATCTGAGGTTAATGCCATCTTAACAGATGCTCCCATGCTCTTTAGGGACATTGAGAATTACCAACGTGAAGATCCGACGCTGGCTCCCATAATGGAAACCCTTTCTTCGGGGGAACACGTCGTCCCTTATGTACTGAGGAATGGTGTTTTATGTTGCCCTTCGAGGCATGATAAGATGATGAAAGTTGTCGTTCTAGCTGTTCTTGTACCTATGATCTTTATGTACTATCATGAGACCCCATTAGGGGGCATCTACTCATCTTTAAAACTCGTGAAAAGATTCGTGAAAGGTTCATCTGGAAGGGTATGGACGGTGAAATCCGTGAACTAGTAAAGGCTTGTAAATCCTGCTTGCTTAGTAAACCCACCATATCCAGCAAGGTAGGCCTTTTGTCTTCTCATCAGGCTTTGCGCCCAATGGAACGCCTGTATATTGATTATGTAGGACCCTTTTCCCAGTCAAAGGGAAATGCCAACAAGTTCATCTTTGTATGTGTAGATGGTTTTTACAAGATTTTCATGGTTATTTCCGACTAAGCTGGCTACCGCTCAGTCCACCATTACTTGTCTAAATTCAATCTTTGCTTCTTTTGGTCCGTGTCAATATATTGTGTCTGATAATGCTAAGGCTTTCACATCTAATCTATTTCGTAAATTCTGGTTTGACCTGTCCATCTCTCATGTGACAACTTCTGCTTATTACCCTCAACCATCTCTGGCTGAACGGGTTAATCGTAATCTCAGGTCGGCACTTATTGCCTATCATCATGAAGATCATTCTAGGTGGGACACGTCCCTGCATTGGTTAGCTTTTGCTTTGAACTCGGCTGTTCATGAATCTCATAAGTTTACTCCAACTTCTTTAATGTTCAAGTTTGTTCCCAACACGCCGCTCTCTAACCTCTGGTCTCTGAGTGACATTCTACCCGAGACAATAGATCCAGATAATATTAAAGATCTTTGGAAGAAGGCTAAAGCCGATCTTAAAGTGTCTCATGAAAAGGTTAGGGAAAGATATGATCGTGGACGGAGACCCACCAATTTGAATGTAGGCGACCAGGTGATGGTCAAGAATTTTGTTCCCGCGGGCAAGCTTGCCCCCAGATTTCATGGATCGTGTACTATTCTCGATTTCCTTACTCCCGTTACCTTATTGCTAAGCAATCCAGCCACCGAGAGGATTTTTAGGGTTCACCTGTCACAGGTGAAACCGGTGTAATTTCTGTGTTAACTTGCTTCATATAATTTTGAAAGAAATATGAAGGTTATATTTTTGTTTGAGTGGTTTCACTTTTAAGGCCTTCTGCCCTTGGAATCTGTTTCCTTTGTGTGTAACCATTTAATGTAAACCTTCTCCGACCAGTTAAACTGCCATCCTGTCCTTACCACGGCCATTACCACGCTCCCGTCTCCTGCCCAACAACTCAAAGTGGCATTCAAATGAAATAAATATTTCTACGCCGCTGGCCCCTCAGTTCCACCACAATGAATATACCCTAAAATCATTCTGGTCCAACAAAATTCTGCCGCCGTGCTTTAATGTTTCAGTGCCCCCGCAGCAGCGCGGCGCCGTACCGCCACTGAGGTGGGGTAAGGGCCCGCCCCTTTCCAGTGAGGCCAACCAGTGTACGGCGAGCCGGAGTCCTCCTCCCCGCCAAGGCTGATGTGCGGCGCACAACCTGTAACTGGCCCGCGACCTGCATGTTCGCCGCGGGCGCGGCGTGCTTCAACTCCACCACTCCTCTCATAGTGCGGGCGAGCGGTATCTCAGGGTACTTGAGGGGTCCGAGCGGCCTCCTCTGGACACAAGCAGCAGCGGCCGGTCTGGCCGTCTAACTTAATCAACCTTGAATGTACTCAATCAGCTACATGGACATTTAATATCAACAATTACTACAATTTTGAATCCAACTGCAATATCTGGTGGACTTAGAAAATTTTTCCTCAACTTTAAAAACTAAAAGTTTCCTTCTGAATTCAACTTCTACAAGCATGAAGACATTACATCTAAAGTAACTATAAAGAATTTTGAAGCTGGATCCAATCATTTTAAGAAAACTTGTTGGCAAATACTTCCGCAATTAACTTCTATATCAACGTCATAACTTGGACCTTATTTTGAAACAAAAGTTTATATTCTTCTGTGTTACCCCTTGGAGGAACTTTTTTTTTGGTGGGGGGGAGGTCTTTACCGGGTGGTACACCCCCACGCCGCTAATTCAAACTTTGCGCCAGTTGAAACTCCTCTACTGGAGGAAGTCTAAACTTTATCTACTGTGTTAATTTTCAAGTTTCTCAGAAGATGTCACTACTTGTAAATTTTGAAGTTTCTGAACTGGGTCGTTTTCGATGTATTTTTGTTTTGCCTGTAGTAAGAAGTGTGGACATTCTCTTCCAGATGGCACTACTGAAGAACTACAATTATGCACACTAGTGCGAAGTGAAGGAACTGTGTTTTTGGAGAAATTTTGAATTCATAAGTTTGTTCTTTGTTAAATTTCTTTCAGTTATTGTTTAAGTTGGCAATATTAACCCTTTCTTTCCGCCAGTTTTGAATTTGACCAATAAGGAATTTCTGTAATTAATTTTCCACCAATAATGTGTTTCTTCTACATCTTGTGTAGGGGTTTTCGTTGTTAGCCAATACAATTCTTGTGGGAGGGTGTTCCTGAAACGCCTCGAACTTTCCACGAGGGTATATAAACTGCTGATTTTCGGGTCTCCGCGCCACTTCAGTAACATCTATCCGTGTGTAAAGTACGTAGCAGGGGGCGGGAAGCGCCTCTTTCTTCGGGCAGCAGTTCAGCCACCAGGTAATGGCCGTTTAATCACTTCTTTTCTTGCTAGCTCAGCAGTTTAACTCTCGGGGCAGGTCCGAAGCCTTTCTATAATGTAACTTTTCCCCTAAAATGTAAAGACACTTAGTATCAATTCTATCTTTTAAACTACATATTGGGATAGAGAGTGTTTAACCCTCTCGAGCTCCAACTCATATTGCGTTGAGGTGAACTTATTTTCTCAACCGTTTCTTCCTTAATGTAATGTAAATTGTCTCCTTCTATAAGTCACCTCTCTAGTATGGGATTAGCCCTTGCAGTAACGGCCTAGTGCCAAGTAGGTTTTATATAAAGTGTATTAGGAGTGCAAGAACGCCTCCTCTCAAGTTGGTATTTTATAGGCCATGTAATTGTCCTGTTTCTTTACTTAATAGGCCTCAGTAAGTTGGGTATTTTTACCCCTGTTTTCATGTCCTTGGAGGACAACTTGAAAGTGGAGTTTGGTGTGGCCTTTGATAGGCTTGAACTTAAGAGCGGGTTGCTCTTTCTAAAATTTTGTTTTCTGCGCGCCTCGAGGAGGCTTTACTGTGAATTGGGAGCTAGTGCTCCTTGGGCATGATAGGGGTCTTCTGCCCTTTTGTTGAATTCTGTATATCGTAAGGTTGGCCTTATAGCTCAAGAATTGTGTGTCTGGCTCTCGGAGCCCAAATTCTGTAACTCTGTAATTGTACATTATCGATTTGTGTTTCGGCTACTGAGTACCTGTTCTATTTGTTATTTCTTGATTTTGCAAAGAAAATATAACCTTGTTAAATTTTATCTTAACTTTAATTTCGTATTTTGAGACCTGTTCACCCCCACACCTTCTTTCACCTCTGCTAATCCACCAAACCACGGTAACAATAACATTCTCCCTTTCGATTGCCCAGATAAGGCAAAACTCTCAACAATAAAAAAATCACGTTCCCCGAGATTACAATATCATTAATTAAAAGAGCTTAAAACGGGAGAAGAGGGAAGGGTGCACCGAGCTCATTTATACTCATAAAAGAAATGCAAAGAGAAAAGGGGAAGTTACCACGGTTTCACGCCAAACAACAAAAATATGGAAAGGCAACCCGCAAAGAATATAAGATATTAAACAAGAAAATAGCTTAAGAAAGCCAATGACGGCAATGTGAAACGAACAATAAATAAGTAAATTAGATACAAAAGGTTTCACGGACTCAAACGTCAGAACCACCCACGCTCACACATAGACCAAGAAGTTAGGTCGCCGAATAAAGGGACATATAAAAACGTCAACACACAGCACATAACAAAATAAACAACCGCTCTCGAGCTCAGACAGTATGAACCATAAAGTGTTCCATCTTAAAGAGACGGAGTGTCTTCAACATTATAACACACAGAAGCAGGCAAATCGCGTAGTTAGCTTGTATTCACACAACACCTATATTTGGTGGACATGAAATATAACGAACACATGATAAAATAATACAACATGAGCTCAAGCGGTATGTTAATGAAGCGACATGAGTGAAAGGTATTGGCTGGCACACAGCAAACAATCTCATACACATGCATATGAATCCGTGTCACCTTCGGTTCTCAAAACAATCATAGTGAATCGGTAAAGGAAAATCAAAGTTAACACACGAATTAATTAGAAAAACACGTAATGAGGGAAGCCGTTCTAACCGAAGCATGGTGAGCACAAAACGAAGCAATAATAAAACCAAGAGAAGATTAAAGAAAACTAAATACCTCAATTATATAAGCAATTCACATTCTCGAAAGGCCGAGATATGTACAAAGACATCTTGAATCTAATAAAATATCTTTTATATGCCACAAAGGCGACTTGGAAATCCAATCCTTCCATCTTCTCAAGCCAAAAACTCTACACTACCCACCCAGAAAGATAACCCAACAAGACGGGGTAGAAAAGAAATGCTTTGACCTATGCTAACGTATGAGATGCCATCTACCGGAATAAGGAAAGATTACATAGTGGTAACAACACATGATGGGGAAGAGTAATATTTCATAGATACAAGAGTTCGTTAGGAACGCGAAGACTTCAGAAAAGGCAAACGTATCATAAAATGATATGGTGCGGTTGACAACTCAATGTGGCTTTGGGAGACAAAGGGGAGGGCTAGCATGCTTATCATAAGCTAAAATGTCACCTTTCAGTTTAGTGTATAAGACAAACAAATTTTTGTTTTAATGATTCAAACAGCATCCTTATCCGTGATGTGCGTCTTTTTTCAACTTGAATGGAAAGAATGCGACATTATAAATGACCTGATGTTAGGAATCTCTAAACTGGAAATACATCCTGGGGACCTAAACTGTCGGATAGACGTTGCAAATAAAAAAGCGGAGATGGTTGTAAATTACATGGAGACAGAGAGATTTTCAATATTAAACAAGAAAAATGAGAAGACATACATAGGCCCAAATGGAAGCAGCATTATTGATCGTATATTCAGCAATAAGATAGGTCCCAGTGAAGTGAGACCATCGGTATTTAAAAAAATAGCAATAAGGAAACACCTACCAGTAGAATGTTTCGTATCAGGAAACTTCGACCCGTTAAGCAAAACCAACACAAGAAGCTGTCGTTGCGGAAAGTCGACGAGTATAAATTAGAAGCCTATTCTGTATTAGTATCAATGATCTTGAATGAAATGCATAGTGGTGACTTAATGGGTCCCTTCAACATCAGACGAATACATAATACATTCAACACCAACTCAGTTAATAAACACATTTAAAGGCGCGAACCTGGTAGACAGGGGGCAAGAAAGCGACCCTAGCGGTCCGACATAGAACTTCAGTGTGACCACTTTGACAGCGTTTTACGGGCTCTATTTCATCGCCTTGTATTATAACGTAGGCAACGTCAGAAACAGTGTCCGCCAGGCAGTGCGCGTCTTGACCACTGCAGCGCTAGTGTTTCATCTCACATCAGCACTCACTAGCATTGCTAACGGGAGTTAAAACCCGCACAAATTTACCTCTACACTATACATCCTGTATATTATATACGTTACTAAACAGAATGAAGTGGAACATAATAAATGATCACCTTTTGCCCCTAGGAGTTCAATTCAGCTGTGGATTTTCATTTCAGGTAACACACATAACTGTCGAAATTTATGCCTGGCATTTAAAGGGATATGAGTTATGCACTAGATATTTTTACTACCGCGCCGTACATTTTCAGTGAAAAGGAACGACGTTAACCATTTTCCTTGATATTTTCTTCTCATAAATTGCGATACTAATCTGTCATGCCTTTAGTGCAGTTAGTGACAGAGGGGCGCAGACACTTCTGCAGTATTATTCTGCTCAGATCCTCAGGATGATCACTTTTCCCACACTGTAGAATAGGATTTTTAGCAACATGTGGCGACAATATTTCGGTTAATGTTTGTGCTATTTTTATAGTGCCCAGCGTCACCGATATCATTTCGTCCGTTACTTGCCCAGTTTCATCTGCAGTGAATCAAAACTTGGCTTTGGATACCTGAGACCACCTCTGTCTTTGATTTTTATTAATGAAGTTAGTGGAGATGGATTCTATATACTACTAACTTTATTAACACACTCTTGACATGGCATATGGTCTTCGACAACTCTTACCAAATACCTTCCAATATATTCCATTGTAGCCCTCGAAATAGAAAGGCATGATGCTCCTTCGGTTTCCTTTTCGATGCTTTCCAGTTGTGTTTGAAAAATTTTTGCTAACTCAGGAATCGTTGCTGCCGGTTAATCCACGTGTGCGATTTGCTCACTAACTAACGGTTGCAAAAATTGGAAAAGATACATTTTATTTATTTAGTTTGTTCCGAAATGATTAGAAGCTTATAGGAGACCATTTATTCCTTTTCTGGTTATTTTTCGCGAAAAACTGAAAGGTAAAAAGGAACTACTTATATATTATGTCACTTTACGTTCCTGCTGCATAGTCGAGCACATTAAGTTACGCTCCTTGATAACAATGGGCAGCTTTACTCTTGGAACATTCCAAGGTACAAAGTTCAAATCACAGTTTCGACACTGGCAATTCTCAATGTAAGTTTCATGTAGAGTACGGTATACCACGGAAATAATGGGAGAGCCTTCAAGTCCTCGGGTACCTGCTCCAATATTTGTGCCAAATACGATGGTCTTGACACCCAAGGAGTCTGGCATTGCTTATACCTTCCCAAATAATGTGCTAATGTTGATGGATCATGCAATTACTAAATATTTTCATTCCTCCCTTGAAAAGGGCGGCGGGCTTCCTAGATGGTGACACCGTCTCTCAGGCCAGGAGGTTTAATCGAAAACAATGTTATTATCATCAGAACAGGAACAATAATAATAAGTAACCTAATTTTTGGCGTCACATGGCCTTCGTATTTACTGTAGCATACCTTGTCTGCTTATTGCTTTAATCCATAATTTTCTAGTTGGCTCTTGGCAAGGAAATTCATGGAAACTAGTTCCAGGAACTTTATTTGTAGAGCCTTGTTTACAAAACGGTACGCAACAGTGCATCATTGTAATATAATTGATGTATTTTAACAATACGACGTCACCAGTAAGCCTGCAACGTGTAGAAATACAGCCAACCGAGGTGTTCATGTCAGGTTGAATTTCCTCTAGCGGCAAATATAGCATCCACAGGGTAGACAGCTATGAGTGGTTATTGGGCAGGCAGGCAGGACGAATAGAAGTTCCTTGTAGACTATCGATGGTCTTGGCCTTGAGTTGATCTATTTTAGATGGCCATCTCTACTCATTCTCTTTGTGGGTTCGTTATTCCTTAGATTCAGTATTGTGTCTGGGTGAAATAACGAGCCCAAATCAACTTCACGAACAGAACAGAACATTCCTTAGATTATCTTTGGAATCGGTTAAAGTTTTGGTAAATGGCTATGGCCTCGCTGTTTCGTCGTTTGGTATAATCTTTCCTCCGCACACCCTGCTTGCTTGCTATAATTGCGAGTGGTGTGGATGATGTACGATGAATGTTGTTTCGTTATCTGTTCATCATTCGTTAATTGAAAATACCTATATTTTTAGTCTCCAGGATTTAATTCAAGGTAAACATTCATATTATTTACTTCCCTTTTGTGGTGCCGAGAAGCAAGTTTTCCAGGAGTAGGTTTTGTGATAAATTTTACGGTATGCTGAATGTAATTGTGAACTACTCAACATTTCTCGAGGAAGTAATGCTGTCTTTGCTCGTTAACCCTCGACTGGTGCCGGTCAAGATGACCAACATGTATTTAGGCGTATTACATTAAGGATACAACATATACTACAAATCAGATCATTTATAATGTAAATTTTATCTATTTTAAAGCAGAACATATACATGTTAGATTAATATCACTCATGTAGGCTAGTATGCACAGCTATGTACACAAAAATAGTACGCACTTTTTGTGCTTTGAAAACGGTGTTACCTTTGTTTAGCTCTTCTGATGTTACAAATATTTAAAAACGCTCCTTTCAGTTGATATTTATACTTAGGACGAGTGTTTTAATGAAATATTGTCCATTGCTATTTCTGAAGGGTAGAGGTTTTCCCGTTCAGCAAAGCTCAATTGCAGGCACAGCTAACACAGGTTCGCACGGTGCATTTATCATAGATGGGCCGCTTACACGTTTTGCACGATTCGTTTGTCTTCCTGTTTAATTTAGATGGGCAGACATAGCAACCTTTCCTCTTCCCTGATGGCATGGGTTCAGTATTGCCTCTTGCTGGAAGCTCACTACCAATAATGCGACACATTGTTTGACGAAGTTCAAGAGGAAGTCTGTAGATGCGTCGCATTATTTTTTTGTGTTAAAAGTTGCCTCCCCAGGTTTCTGAGAAATAGCAGTCTTTCCTTTCCCTGTTTGTTTGAAATAGTACAAAATGTAGCTATTTACTCCCCACTATATTAAGAATTGCGTAGAAAAGTGCCATAGGCCAGCATCTTGTACGTCTTCCAACATCATAATTGGCACACTTCTGGTCCAAGCTGTCGACCCTGCTTTTAGTATTGTTGTAAAACTGGATAATTCCCTCTTTACCTGTATCTGGATCAGATCCGTGGCCGTGATGCATGCTTGACAATAAGAGAACGCATTTATTCTTTTTTGGCACGTGGGACAGCAACGTCATGTCTTTCGTGTAACCATACAATAATGAGATCACATCGCAATCCTTTCCTGCTTGAAATCGTAAAGGTACTTCCCTCTTCTTTTTCTTGACTGTTCCCACGTAAGTCCTTTTAGCTTTCAAAACTTGGACTAGCTCAATTGAGGTAAACCAATTGTCAGCTGTAATGTTCCTGTTTGTGTGAAAAATAGGATATGCAAGTCTCAGAGCAGCTTGAGTTGGTTTGGAGAATTATTTCTGCTCATTACTAAGTCCTATACCATCTGAATCTTTTCCTAGATACACATAGCCATTGTAAAAATATCCTGTTTTTGCATCGGCTAAAATCATTAGGCCTATCTTCAATCCATAGTGGTTCGGTTTACTAGGCATAAACATTTTGAATCAACAGTGTCCTCTGAACCCCACTAACATTTCGTCTATACACACGTAGGACCCAAGAATATAGGATGATTGACAGTTCTGTACAAGATGATTAAAAATCGAAGAAAAAGCTGCCAAAGAATCTACCTTCTTTTGATCTTCTCTGTCATGTGCACTGTTAAATCTCTTTACAGTAAGAAAAGAAATCTCTGAACTGGCATTGTTGCACGAAAAATGTCACGGCCAAATCCATCCTTTGAAACCGGGGAACGAAGATCTTCATTGCCAGATCTACATGCCCCACTCAAATACAACAATATTAAACATGCTTTCAGTTCTATCATGTCAGTTTCCTTGGCAATGTATTTATGGTTTTCTGACCATTTGCTTTGAACTGTTTTTATTTTATCATTTGTGTGCAACAGTAACACATTTTTGCACTGAAAATAGCCGACGAGAACTCTTGTTCTTCAGCACACGGGTCAAGATTACGCACTTCACCAATAACACCTGGAATCTTTCTCAGTAGATTGTTTGCCAGAAATCTAACACTTTGTTGTTGAGGGGGATTAGCCGCCCACTTGAATGGGTGCCAGCTCTCCCTTGCCATAACAACACTGAACAGAGCTGTTGTTTCCTTCGTCCTCGTCCACATCTTCTTCTGCCGACTGTTCACTTCCGGAGCCATGTTCACTGAGATTTTCACTATCTTCCACTTCAGATACATCACTTAAAATATCAGTATAGTCTTCTAGATCTAGATCCTCAGATTCTAGGAGACGTGCTATGTCTTCAGATTATAATAACACATTCCGGCTCGAATTTCCTGCCATTTCTCTAAGCACACACCTCGCCTGTTAGTTAAAACAAACAAAATAATGTATACAAACACTTGAGAAAGAAACAATTTGATAAAATTAAAAATTGTAATTCGGTATCTAGAGCAATAAAACGGAATCATGCAGTGCCAAAATTAAGTTACGTACTTACTGTGGTGCGGGTCTGATTGACCAACCGTGACTGTCATTTTACAACAGCACAGAACAGCAATACGATAACTATTGGCATTGAGAGAGCTCGATAACTGAGAAGAAATGCATTCTGGCGGGAAAATTCTGGAAGGTACAGTGGAAAATATGTACGGGGCGGCGATTCAACCCGTACCACACTTGTTGAGGGTTAACTCACCAGTGAACAGGTCACAATGTTTCATGAGTGCACGGGTTGGGTGTCGCAGACCTCTTCTGAAATACGTTTGGTATTAGTTCAGCCCGTGGACCACCGTAATTTGTAATGTTAGAAGTAAGTGGAATTAGTGAAATCTTACTGGGAGAGTGTCTCAGAGGAGAGATGTGTTCATTTCGATGTCCAGTAACCCTTCACTCCGCCCCAAGAAGCACATTTAGTTTTATAACCAAATTAAGATTACTACACGCCATTTTCATTTCTATTTGTATTCCTATTGGCCAGTGTAAAGTGGCATGCGATCTCCTTCCCGTCAAGAATGTTGATCATAATCTGTTACCAACCGCAGCACAATAATAGCGCAAGTAAAGGTACTTCCGACTCTGGGATGTTAGAGATGCTAATGTAAAGGCAGTCCTTCCTTCTTTCATGACTCCCTCTTGACGTTTTCTTCAAGCGGTCATTCGTTTATGATTTTTTTATCATTTTTTATAATCATCTTCATTTTTTCTTGTTGATCCGAACCGATGACCACAAGATTTTACACCACAAGAAAATTATGATAAACCATCGCCTGTTGACACTATTAAACAATATTTTCATGTTAACAATGCTTGGCATTGATATGGACTTGACCGGGCGAGTTGGCCATGCAGTTAGGGGCGCGCAGCTGTGAGCTTGCATCCGGGAGATAGTGGGTTCGAGCCCAACTGTCAGCAGCCCTGAAGGTGGTTTTCCGTGGTTTACCATTTTCACACCAGGCAAGTACTGGGGCTGTACCTTAATTAAGGCCACGGCCGCTTCCTTCCCACTCCTAGGCCTTGCCCTTTCTATCGTCGCCATAAGACCTGTCTGTGTCGGTGTGGCATAAAACAACTTGTGAAAAAAAAATTGGACTAAGCAACTAAAGTCTAATTGCATTATTGTTATCTTAGCTGGTATGGTAAAACTGTATTAAGGTATAAATGATTGGTATTGGAACTTGTGTTCTCTATAACTTGTGTTATGGTATGTAATACTTTTCGATAGAACTAATAACACAGGTGGTTAAAAAATACATTTTAGGCACCTTCCCCTAAACTACCATTTCATCCGGCATGAATAAAAATGATTTTTAACATAGAATGTAGCACCTTTTTCCCAGACTTAAAATACCGATTTTCCTTAAATTCTGTTCATCTATTTTCTCGTACACGAACCTACTACGCTGGCGTAGCAGGGGGAGAGGTGATACTCCCAGGTGGCGGATAGGGGGGTCCTAACCGGCTTGCTGGCGGACTTGAGAGAAATAAAATACCTCTCGCGGACCAAACACACAACCCCCTGTGGGTGGGGGACGCAGACGAAGAATACACCCACGGTATCCCCTGCCTGTCAAAAGGGGCGACCAAGGGATGATTGTCTTAGAACCATGAAACTACTTGTGATTAGTACCACCACGTGGAGATCATGGGTCGCTTTTACGTGCGCGTAGTACCACTATATTAGGTACCAAATAGTTTTGTGATTAGTAGCACATAGGAGCACTGTGTGACGACTTTTGAAGTACCTGTGATTAGTACCACCATATGAGCAGGACCGTGGGATGATAGCTACCATGGTTCTGCCTTGACTATGATTAGTACCCTCTATATGAGGAACACCATGGTATAGTGGAAGGTCCCTGTGATTAGTACTCTTTATGTGATGAACACTTTAGGTTTGCGTTGCCTGTAAATGGCGCTGCAAAGTGAGAAAAACATAGGTCTGTATTATATGTCGAATTTCATAACCTGTGAGTAGTACCATAATGTGTGGAATGCCGCAAGTCTCTGCTACTTTTGATTAGTACCGCAACATGACAAATACCATGGTTGTACTTTCCTAGCAATCAGTACCGTTATGAGGGGCTGATAACTTTGATTTTAGACCCCATTTAGACTCCAAGCTTCATTGTCTTGGTGTTATGCTATAGCAGCAGTCCCTTGGTCAGTAAGCATTGCGGGTCGCATCCACTGATCGTTTTAAATTCATGTCCATCCATTCATTCTTCGTTCTCACGCTTTGAATTCTGGTCATTGGAGAATTTTAGACTTTTAATTTGTCATTCCGTTTCGTCTCATTTCATACCATTAGGGGCCGATGACCTCGATGTTAGGCCCCTTTAAACAACAATCATCATCATCATTTTCTCGTTTTTCGACGTTGATATGGACATAGCAAAAAAACTAAATTCATGAATATTTCTCTTATCATAGCTGGTAGTACGGCCCTGCGGTGTAGGGGGCAACACGTCCGCTTGTCACCCAGTGGCCCCGGTTTCGATTCCTGGCCGGTTTAGGGTTTTTTAATTGTAAATGATTAATATCCCTGGTCTGGGGACTGGGTGTTTGTATCTTCCTTAACGTTCCTTTCCTCTCATTCAACACTCGACACTTCCGCAATTCCACTTACATGCAGGTTCCTATCATATGCTGCAAGTAGTGGCAAAATATCTACAGAGGTCGACGCCACGAACAAATAGCATTTAAAAAAAAATCATAGTGACTTTAGTTATTTATAACTTCGATTGTAGTGCATTATTCCCTGACTTACATACCGATTTTATTCAGCCATTTTCTCATTATGCCTGTAGATACATAGAGACAGTCAGAAATGACGGAAAATTACTGTGGATATGACTGATACAGAAATGCCATTTTTCTTAAATTTTGAGCAAGGTACAGACAAAATTCTTATTTTAATGTAGATGTAAATATTTGATACACACTACATATATTTGTGATAAAAGTTAGGTAAAAGTAATCATTCACCATATTAGAGATACTTCATATCATCACTTTTTAACCCTTTCCCACGGATATTCTTTGACTCGCTATATATCGAAACCAGGAGTAATGTGCTTGAAGGAACTGTTGTGGAGTACCTTCACTAAATAATTTATTTTGTAGAAACCTCTTAAGTCACTCCCTTGAAATTTTGCTAAGTAATAGAGTAAGGTGAGGCAAGGTTACGCACCTAACTTTAAAGTCCATCGTGAGCCATAAGTAAACGCCATAATTAAATACAATTTCTGTGTTTGATTCTCCTATCCATCCCCCTTCGTTCTGCATGATTCATTATAAACAGTTATATTTTAAAGTGAGATTTTATACCAATCTAAAAATATGCTGAAAAAAAGGCACTCTTGCCCGACAGTGGGGTAAGAGTGTGTTTGCTATGGGGTAAGGTTGCGCATTAAACTACTGGGTTAGGAAAACGAACAAGACTTATTTCTCTTACTCTTTTAATACAAATTCAGTTATCATAGTTCAAATCAGTCAATTAAAATGAAATCTTAGGAGAGTATAATACTAAATGGCACTGAAATTTAAAAAAATAACCAATTTTAATCAAGTCCAAGTTCATCATTTCATTCAACAATGATCACGAATGAATGTATTTTTCCCTTCATAATTTCAGCATAGCTCATGCCACCATTCCCTGCATTCACTGCATTGGATCCAGTCTTTGGTTGGTGGTTCAATGTACAGTTCCTTGCATCCGGGGCGCAATATTTCCTCACAACTTGACTTGATCCCTGTTTCATTTTCTTAGGGATTTTTTTTTTTTCAGTTTGGCTGTCAAAGAACTTCCTTTTGGTTTTTTTTTTGCTGGCCTTCAGTAATCTGTCCTCTCTCTCATTTTCTAGTTTTTCCTTCAATGGTGTTCCAGAAACAATTTCAGACCATTTTCCTTTTTTGTACCTCTTCTGATTTCCTTTCCATTTTGGGTAAGGCACAATATCTCTCGGAGAGACAGTGGTGTTAGAATTTGTAGAAATGGCTGCTGATATTGGTGGCTGTACTACATGATCGTCACAGGCGACAGATGTAGAAACAGGTGCTGATGTTGATGGCTGTACGTCATGAGCGACTGAAGCGCCAAATGTATTTGTACTTGGTGGTTGTTGACTATGGCCTTGGTCTGTTACAGGAGATGGCAAGAAATCTGCTTCATCGAAAATATCTGTTCAGTGGACAAATACCACAGACTTTAAATGCCATAATAACTTTGTTCATTGTAGCACATTTCTGATATGAAATTCCAAATATTTGTGCTATTTGAAATTGGGTTATAACTCTCCCAGGATTGTTAAGAAGCCAGGTATCACATTTTTGAGTAAAAATCTTTCAGAGCCTTGAAAAAACACTGGTCAAGTGGCTGAAGTTTGTGACTGCTGTGGGGAGGAATAGAAAGAATATGGATGTTGTTTTCTCTGCAGTATACGACAGCATTTAAACTCAGGTGTGGGGAATGATTATCTAAGATTAAAAGCACTGGATTTTACTTTGAACCTGCGACATGTTTTTGGAAATGTTTTAGCCAGTCTAAAAACAAATCACTATTGATATAACCCTAATCAGAACACATCATCACAGTCCCTGGTGGGTTCCCATTCAGAAGTTCTTCTTTCAGTCTTCTTCGTGGGGATATTATTGCTGGAGGAACATAGTTCCCTCCAGCACCCATGCAACAAATAACTGTAAAAAGCTGACCTCTTTCTGCAGAAACAAGTTTTCCTACAGCTTTTTTCCCAACTTTGGAAATTTCTTTAGGGACCCTATTTGGTACAGTAGTGACACCAGATTCATCCATGTTGAAGTGGAAATTTCTTTTTTTTTTTACCATGAAAGAAGACAGATTATCAAAGTGTATGCCTGTTTGCACTTTATTAAAACCCATAACCCGAGCCAAACTGGTTTTTTGAGCTGTGCGAATAGTAAGACGGTGCCTCTTCATTAAGTCATATGCCCAGTCCTTGCCTGCCATTTTTGAAGCCTTATCAAAAGTATTTTCTATTTTATTCATCACTGCATATTCATATGTCAGTCGCCCCAAGTCCTTCATAGTAAGCGCATACAAATATTCATCTAATTGTCGGCAATGCTCGGCTAATTCAGATTCTTGTTCATCAAACGTTTTATTGAATTGCCCAAGTTTTTCCACACCAAACCCCTGAAAGAATGGGAAACAACAATTAGATTACATTAAAATATGCCCAGTCAGAATATATTCTCTTCTTTGTATTCTTATTATCCGTAAGTACCTTTTTAAAACTATTCCTCAGCGCAGCTTCGCTGATACCCATACTCTTGGCAATCTGTCGTTTGGATTCCCCTCTTTGTACTCTTTCTTTTGCAATCTGTAACATTTCTGGAGCACATCGCTTGCGCTCACTCTTTCTCTTGTATTCCCTAGAATTGTAAAAATGAAGGGCATTATAGTTACCTGCTTTAATTTCATCAGTAGAGAATCATATTCCAATAGTACATTTTTGTAACACAATCAGTGAATGTCAACGTTTAACTTCGCAGGAGAACTGCAAGCGGGGCAAGAGTATGTGCTGCGTACTTTTTTCCCAGCGCGACCTGCGTAATCTTACCCCGCCATGTAGTAGCAGATTTAACCAACAGGTAGCTGCACTCATCAGTTAAAGCAAGGTATGACCAGGTCACGATTGGACTACAGGAATGCTCAAGAAACTATTAATAAAATACAACTTTGGGGAAATGTGCATGGTTATGCAAAAATTCTTAAGTTCATAGGGTCGAATATTGCATCAGAACTCAATAAAATGTTACTCACCGCATAATGACTCGATGAAAATCTTGATCACATTAACATCCCAGCAGAGCACAGTCTGACATGACACCTTCTCAACGCAAAGCAGTTTGGCCATCTGCTGAACACCTTTCCCTGAAAATTCACCAATGCGCAGTCTTCCCCGACGTGTACTCTTGCCTCATCTTACTCCACATGTACTATACTAATTCTAAAATGATATAAATATCTTAACTAATTACACACAGGACCCGACAGATCAGTATGGAACATCAAGAAGCATCAAACACGTCGCTAGGTAATGTCACATTGCTTGTACTTAAAGTCAGACTGAATTGCTCTACCTGATGGGGCTCTTCTCTTCTTGTTCATACAGAGAACACAGGACTTCACCTTCCCATCATTCTTGATAAGAGTATGATTATTTGCTGGTAAAGGGCATGATAAGGGAAGGGACTGTTTCCTGCCCCGCCGTTTCAGTGAAAGCTATTTATGATAGAGACGTTGATTACCAAACGAGACACATACTTCCACCACTTATCACAAGGCCTACCAACTGTGTAGTAGCTCGTCTTCTGGTCTGCTCGATCAACCCCTCTCATGTATTTTGTATATTTCTGTATAGACAGAGGGCACTGCACTTTTACCCTTTGCTTGGATTTTCCCAAATCCTCTGTACCTCAAACTGTACCATGGGGTCAGTATTTGTTGACAACGTGGTAATTTTTTAATCTTCAGTACGGAACAGACATGAAATTTGTTATTTGTAACGTGGTAAGGTCTCGCTTGACTTTCCAAACAGTTGCAAACGCATTTCCACACTGCAAACTTCTACTCTCCCCTTGCTTTAGTTTTAGTTTCTTGGGATATTTGAATTCAACTGGCCAGTCCTTTCTGTTGGTATTCACAGTACCACTTGCATAGGTGCATAGGATATAGAGTTCATTCATAAGTCCAACAGATGTGAAAAAGCTATCGCAGTATACATGATGATTCTTCTGCAGATAGTTTTTCATTAGATTTAGCACAACTTGTTCCCCAAGTAAAAAGTCCTTGTAGCGATTTTCCTTCTTTCCCAAGTACACAGTAGCCTCCAAGACAGCCCCCAGGTGTTGCTAAAACCCACACTTTGAGACCCTATTTTAGTGGGCTTTTTAGGAAGCTATTGCTACAGAAAATGTCTCCTCTTGAAGGCAATCATAGCTTAATCAACGGAAAGTTCACATCCTGGTCTTAACTTTTCTCTAAATCTAGATATTCTTTTTAGAATAGGCCTTACCTTCTGAAGACACAATCATACTCTAAATCTCCCAATTTCTTTTCATCTTTGGGGTCCATCAGATGAAGATATTTACAGAGCAAATCATACTGCCTCTCAGACATACAATTACTAACTAAATTGCACCAAATGGGGTTGGAAGAAAAATATCTTTTTTCAGGTTGCTTGTATATCCCCATATAAATAAGAATACCTGTAAAAGCTTTCATTACTTCAGGTGTAGTGTTTTCCCAATCTTTCTTTATTATCGAACTACTATCTCTCTTATAGGTCACATGTAAGTTCGTAGTGTCAGCTAATTTTGAGAAAATATTGCCACAAATCATGTCCTCAAAATATTCAAATTCTGTGCTACCAGTTGGAAGATTATGCACAGGTCCATATTTTGAAACTAAATTAGCTGGGGGATTGAAACTAATATTGTTTGTCCAAGTAGGCCTAATAGTTTTTGAGCAAGGCCAGTACCTGAATGAGCATCTCCCGTCCCATCCAATGCATTTTGAGATTTTTTAGGTTCATCTTCCGCGCTAACTGCTTCCACATCACTTTCACTATCTTCGCTACAAATTTTGAACTCGCTATCGCTGCATTCGTCAACAAACTGATACAATTCTTCACAAATATAGTCTTCATTCAACTTGCTGTATGCAGCAATGTTGCTACGATGTGTTTACATTCAGTCGGCTCTGTTTTTTCTAAGTAACCTGTACAAAAGGCGGTATTTTAGCAGGCTGTGCAGGTCATTTGTATCTAGGAAGCGTAGAGAATTCATTGATACCAAGAAGTTATATGTTTGGCCCATAGATGACAGAGGAAGACAGTTTGAAACTCAAGTACGCTCTACTACGCAAACCGCAGGAGACAACTTGCAAGTCCGGTATGCTTTACTATGCAATCCGCGGGAAAGAGTTAAATATGTTATTTTAAAGTAAAATTGTTTTAATTAGTCAGAGTTCTTCGAACACTTTAAATAGTTTCATTCATTGTTAGTGTGACTGGATTAATATAATGTGTTGTCACCTCTTGCTTTTATCATCGCATCACATCGCCTGGGCATTGTAAGTCCCAAATTCGTGAATTGGTCACCTGAAATCTTCACAAACACACATTACAGATGGCCTCTACCGACTCGTTTTTATTTCTTGGTTTCTTCTGTGCCACAGCATTACTAATCATTTTCCTGCAGTTCTCAGTGGGGTTGAGATCAGGGCTGTTTCCTGGTCATGTGAAGATAGAAATTCCTTAATCTTCGAGGAAACGAGTAATGTTGGCAGAAATAGTAGTTTGATTTCAGAATTTTTTAGATTAAAACATAAATTAACGTGACCCAGAGGCTATTAAGCAGTGAGTTTACCTTTGTGGCCCTGTGGCATGGTGCAGAATCATTCTGAAATATGCATTTTTTTTTTTTTTTTTTTTTTTTTTGCTGATGCAATATGTAATGCACCCACTCCTTTACTTGAAATACAACCCCGGACAGTCATACTCTGTGGGAAATTCAATGTTGTGTCCAGACATTTAGGCAGAAATTCTTCCCCACTCTGACGACAGAACAAATTTTCCCATCATTTCCTCTGAGATTAAATTTTGACTCATCTGAGAATATGATTTTGCCCCACATTTCTTTCATCCACTGGGCATGTTCTTCGGCCCATTCTAAGCGAGCTGTCTTCATTCTTGCTGTCGAAAGGGGCTTCTTTCATGGCCGTCTAGCAGGTAATCCCATATCTGAAAGTCTGTTTCTGATACTTGTGCAAGAAATGTCGACCGAATATAAAAGCCGGGATAAGTGCTAAAATCTAAGTTCTGAGATAAACAGAAAAACATTGTCATTTTCACGTATTTTATTTTTTCTTCCAAAAAAGCATAAAAATGTCGGAAGCACTTACATTATAAACACTCATGAAAGCTTAATGTTACCTAAGGAATATTATTGTTGTAGTTACCTCTTGTCTGAACATTTTATGAAATGAGGTATGTGCCAACCCCTGTTCCATTAAAACCGGGCCAAGTGCCGTTTATGTATTACAATAATGAAAGGCAAAATTTACAAGAGCAGAGTGAGTAAACGACATGTATGGATAACATTTTGATAAAGAAAGGAGAAAATCTTTTTAAAATTAATTTTATTCATACAACAAAAACTAAGTACTTAAAGTCATAATAATAGTAGGCCCCAAGTAAAATTTGTGTTCTTGAAAACTTTGTTGTAGAAGAAATTAATTTGAAAACATTGTAGTGTACAGTACTTTTCTTTAGGCTATAATAATTGTTGTACAAATATTATCATTTTAAATACGTAAACGGTGTTCTTCAAACCATGGATACTGTGTTAGTTTGGTGTAAAAAGGTTTGTTTTCTACCTTCATCTTTTTCAGATCTTCCTTCTTTTCAGGCTTCAATCTTGATGTCATTCCCAACCGTGGCGGTTCAAAGTATTTTATTGTTTCATTCGTTATCCCTCCTTTAAACGTGGTTGTTTTTGCCCAGAGTTCAAAATCACTGAAAGTTTTTTTTGTGTATACAGTTTTGGATTTTTCTTGGTTACTTTGACCCAAACAACCTTAGAAATTTATTTTAGCTGCTGCGCTGAAGTCATAAAAATCTTCTTCATTCATCAAAGTTGTTACAATTTTTTTTTTTTGTGCAAGCTGTACAGAGAAGTCTGACAACATCCAAGGGAACATTTCTCAACTCTTTTTCTTCGTTCCACGAGACCAAAGTTGTGGTCGCAGCTTAAGTAGAAGTGGGCTGGGACAATATACTTACGTTGAACCCCATCAACATAGTTGTTAGAAACCAAATATATTCAAAGAAACAATAGCATCTTATTCTTATTTTGGCCCCCACAGTTGTTGCTCCATATGATCATTTTTTTCTTAAGTTGTTATTAATGCCTCTGATTATGCAACTAGCAATTTCATTGCCTCCCCGGCCACTCAAAACCTCATGCCAAACAAACATAAATCCCTGATTGTTGTCAGCAATGTGCAAACCCAGATTAAAACAAAACAATTGTCGTAAGTAATACATTTGGCAGTGGGTTAGTGTTCGTAAAGAAAACACTTGCTGCAAGTCGACTGAAATTGTACAGGTATCACTTACGGGAGCAGCTGATTCTTTGTGATTTAGTTTCATTATTTCTCTAGCTCGCTCTGCTTTCCTGTGGTGAATTTCCAGTGAGGTTCGGTGCAGTTCGTTGCTCCTCTGGTCATTTTGTATTTTGTTGTGCAACAAATCTCAAATATTACACGTGTCTTTTCTCGGTTTCCGAAATCTTAGGTTTAGAAAGTATTTTCTCATTTTTTCTAAGTAAAACTGGTACTGAACTGCAGTATCATCTAACTACAGAACCAGTCACATAGCGCTTGGCACATAACCCGGATTTTGATTCATGGTAGGTGGCACCTAGACCCAGGCGAATTCTTGTGGCTAAAGTTTGAACTACTTGCAGACTGAATATCACTTAGCCCGGTTTTTACGGCATAGGCATAGGCACATAGCCCACGTTTTAGCAATAAAATGGAATTTGATTGTTTTGGGAATTTGATTGTTTTGGCACTTAGCCCGGTTTTTATATTTGGTCAACATAACCACCACACCAGAAGCCTCCTCCCACGTTTCAACTCCATCCAAGTCTATTGTCTGTTTTTCAGACATATTCGCTTAAAAATCCTATCACTGGCAGCAGTAGAAGACCTTTTCCTGCCTGTCCCTTGTTCTCTTTCCAGGCTCCCAGTTTTAATGTATTTAGACAATAATATTGACTCAGTAGATCGAATAAATCCTATCCTTGAAGCGATATGACTTGTAGAAAACCGTTCAGAAGCTAAAGCGATAATTACACTCTTCTTGTGAGGAGTTAATTCAATTCCTTTGCCCATTTTATGCAGCAGTTGTAAAACGTCACTTGGAAACTAAAGTAGACTGAAACCTACTATTGGGTCATTAGCATCACAACAATGGCATCCATCTGTTTACCAGTGTTACGGCACACAATAATACATCATCCTTTAACCCTTTCAGCCCCGAATTATTAAACCTTGGACGGAAAAATCATCATAGTGGTTTTTGTTACTACGCAGGGTGTCTATGAAAGAAAATTAGTGTCACTTTTTTGTTACCATTTCAGAAAATATTGGATGACGCCAATTGGCATCATTGGTACAGTTTGATTATTTGACGTATATAAAATATGTGTCTGTAAGTAGTATACATTTTGTTCTTTTATGGTCTGAGAGAGAGGTAAGCATAGTTTTTACTTCCTAAAACTCAACTTACACTGCATAAAGTTCAGGAAAATAAAAACATCAATACAAAATACTGTACAATACTTCAGTCAAATCATTTGTCCCATCTAAAGTAGTCTGGCTACTTTTGATTACATACCAACACTGAAGTCATATAATCATTTTACATGATAAGAGTTCAAAGCAATTTTTGTTCTTGTTGAAGCATAAAGCTACATCAAGTTTTTTTGCACTTAACCCGCGAGTAGCACTTTATACAAAGCTTGCACCTTTGTTATCCAGATGCTGAGGCCAGTGAGCCAGTTCATCAAACCAAGCATCAGCAACTGGATGAGGATCTGGATGTTTTCTTTTTGCAGGAGTGTTTTTTCATGTGAGAGCTAGCCTCTCTTCCTGACCATTGATACCTTACCTGCATCCATCAATCTCAAAGCAGCTTGAGACCTGAATTTTATTAGGGGCATGTACTTTAAGTCCATTCACTGATGTAAACTTCACCTATGCAGTAACCAGTCATTTACAAAGCAGACATCTATGAGATGAAACGCAATTCTCGAAGAATAAAGTTCCCTTTGATGACCGATGGTTCATGGCGTGGGTTACTGTACACACTAGGGGGGTTAAGCTAACTTAATATGTTTTCAAAAATATTTTAATATGTCAAAGCGTTACATAAGCTTTTGAAAATACGACTATATTGTAAGTAATACAAATCAAATTATTTAGAAGAAAATTGTTTGCCTTCAATACGGCTGTTATATGAATAATACATCACCATACTCTAGAGCTTATTACATACTGAACAAAATTAACTGGACATGGCTTTTAAGTGAATGTGACATTGCTAATTTTTGTATTTTGAAATCTCTTTTACATGATACAATTGTTTATAAGATGTCCTTAAAATCATACCAAAGTTTTTTCTCTACTTGTGGCCACTTCCAACCGCAGGAACTCAACAGCATTACTTTAACGTAAGCTGCTGTTGATTTAAAACCCAATACCTTTCCAGGGAAGAACTCCCCCTCATACTGTACTATTAGTCATTTACTTTTACATGGGTCACCTCATTAGAACTGGTAGATGAAGATGAATCTTTCCACAAGTCATCTCTTTCCCCTTCAGATTCCAACACCACAATGACTGAAGAATCAGATGAATCTTCTAATAGGTCTCTTTCTTTTATTGTTTTATTTGAACCTTTCGTGCTTCGTTTTGCTTCTTATTCTGTTTTCTTTCGTGCTTTTTTTAAGTACGTTCCTTCATTTCCCTATTTTTAGCATAATACTTCATCCACTCATTCGAAGTTACCACTGGTGGGATCTTCTCTTTAAATATTATCTTCCATTTTTGGGACCACTCTTATAACAGAAAATTAAATTATAAACCAAGAGTCTTTTCAGCCACGGTTCAGTACTTCAATTATTAATCAAGAAATGGCAATCAGAACGAACGATAAAACTCGATATATCGCGATATAACGTTGTTTTAAAATGCGAGATCGTGTCAAAATAAACGAAGCGTCTATTCCAGCTCACTAGTGATGATGAAATATAAATGGTTTTGACGAAGCGTCAAAAAGAAACGGGTTGTCATTTTTTACAGACGTCAAGCATATCAGGACGAAGCTTGGTGAAACCGGCAGTGAGTCTTTTATGTTTCACATCATGCCACTCGCAAGTCTTTACGCTTGTAACATATATTCCTGTGTTTTTGAGCACTGACTGTACGAGGTATATTTGATGCTTCCTCCATCTTAGAGATATGGGCCGATTGCAGAAACGGACTAGTTTTAAGCCTTAGACATCGTCTACCTAATCAACGTCTAAATCATTCACGATCTTCCATTGCATAAACAATGTTCAGTCGATGTTTAACTAGACATCCCTTAAACTTTCAATTTGGTTTAAAAGTGGAGACAGAAGTATCTTGGATGTAACTCTTTGCTTGTCGCAACCAATGAAATTCGTCGGTGTGCGCGCCGAACGCTGGTCAGCTGTTTGTCTTCCTACACATTACTCAAATATGGCTGAGCATGACTTGCCCACAGATAAGAGTATCGCTTTCGGTGGGAATTAAATCTCATAATATTATCGACAATAAAGTGACAAGCCACCGTATGGGGAAGTGTAGCTTTGCTTATAGCGTTGTTACAGTGAGTGTAATCTACTCATAAATTACGGTAGCTTCAACGAAGGGAAGATGAAGCAATAGTAATGTGTAACCGAAAATGTGTTGTACGGGCCGTATAGATGTAGCTTGCATTCTGGAGATCGTAGGTTTGAAACGCATCTTCGGCAGCCGTGAAGATTGTTTTCCGTAGTTTCCCTATTTTTACACCAGGCAAATACTAGAGCTGTTATTATGGCCACGGCTTTTCTTCCCCAGTCCTCTTTAAACGATAATCACCACCACTTGTCTTTTCCTATCTGATAGTTGCCGAAAACTTATACGATTATATATAAGTCCCATACAATCTACTTTTTAGTTTTCACTACTATGCGTGTTTACTTGGCCGTAAATATAAGTGAATCCCTCCCGGTTGATGTATGTGACAGCCCTCAGACGATCGGGACACACAATTCTGATATGTCTGTAGTCGAAGTGACCTATAATTCCATGGAAATTACCCCATGTATATAATAAAATATATCGGTTGCCAAGAATTGTATTCAAGTTGACAGTTACCGGACTGTCACTTTGTCAGTCTCAAGAAACAAGTCTCTCGTAAAGTGAAACATTATTTTATGATTATCTCCCCATGCATGTCAAACGAATTGCTGCGATTTAGCAGCGGGCGACCCACAGAGAGGCCGTCGTACTAACCTTTCTTCCCGGAATCGTATCAACATGATACTACAAATTACATATTTCGTGGTACATAACCTCCGATTGTGCTTCACTCCTCTCATTTGAGGTTAAACAGTGCTCTCGGCAGTGTTTAAACATGACCGGTTGAACATCGGTTTTAGACTGTGTCTAAGTGATAAATAACGTCTCTGCAATGCGGCAGCCATACTTAGGCATTGTTTAGGCGTAGACATCGTCTAAATACCGTTTTTGCAATCGGCCCACACCCTTGTTCTGTGCAGTGCAAACTTGTTGCCAATCTGATGCCAGTAAAACATGGTGTACAGTAGTTCCAGTATCCGTGCCTTGTGCCAAGTAGTATCAACAATCTTTTTTTTATGTAAAAAACAACTTTTGTAAAAAAAAGGGTTACATCCTTGTTCTGAGTGGCTATTCAGTTGTTCATAAAAACTATATTTTAAACTTTATTTTGGAAATACATTTGTGATATGCTTAAATCCAAGAACATAGGTAAAATACGCACTCAATTCTAAACAAAACGACATTGTTACAAATTTGATCAACTTAGCTATAACCACTGCAAAAGGTTATTTTTTAAAATCTGCATGCACCACTTTCCTTATGAATTGCGAAAATTGGTTACAAAATAAACATCACTCTCAGCTATGGTACAAACATAATATTTGGAATGTTTCTTTCCGCTGTATTTTCCAAGGACAAAGTCTCCCACTTCAAAAGTCGTATCACGGGGTGGATTTTTGTCATCTGCTTCGATCTTGTAGTCTGGATGTTGAGAGTGTGTGGTAGTTGTTTCTGAATAATACTATTTTCTTGCCTGAACTATGTATTTCTTTTTTTAATGACTCCACGTTCCTGGGACTGCACAGACATCGCCGAAGCGGCTTTTCAGAAGGGGTTTACTCCTTTCAACATCTTCGGAAGGAACAAATATAACATTGTGTTTGCTGAATTTCTTTTCGCTACTTACACGACATAGTGCACGTTTATAAGGTCTGTTTTTTGCACATAGAGCAACAGTCAAATTACGTTTTAGTGTTCTGCCAACACCGTCAACAGCACCTTTCCTGTGACCAGACGCGAAAAAATTCCAAGTTACATACATTCCAAAAGTTTCCCTAAAAAAGTTACGTTTGCGAACATGAACCTTTGCTTGAACTGGCTTGCCGCCCCGTCTGAGAAGATAAACACACTTGTGATTTCTGGTCGTTTTTCCTTGATGTCTGTTAATACTCTGCTTAAAAATGAGTGCGTGGCATATTTGTCATACTCCACATGGTCAGACATAATCGCACATGAACCATGATTTCCTCCCGCAAACCACGCAACAGGAGTAAATATCGTAATTTGTCGGTAATGCCAATAACAGCTCTGAATATCATCTTGTGGAAGAATATTGAAATTCTCCGCGAAATCCACTTGCTAAACCATTGAATTTTCACTCGTTTGCTTTTTCTGCACTTCGAACATTTTCCTTTGCATTCTTTTAGTAAATGTGTGTTTCATAAACAAGGGACACGATTTTACTAGTTTATCAAAACACTCTTGAACTGTGCCAGATTCTTGAATTTGGGATACATGATTTTCATCATCACTTTGCCACTGGTACCACTCTAATTTCGTCTCCAGCATTCTTGTACACACGGCTCCATGCGACGGGGAAATTTTAAATTTTGAAATTTTAAAAGAATGATATAGCAGTTTGAAAGGGTGTACAGTATTGGCTTTACATACCAAATTTTATTTAAATTGAGCCACGCACTTTTCGTCTACAGAAACTTTTATACCTTTTTCGTCACGTTTTTACACGGCCTGCAGCAATACATTCGTCGCCTTATTATACCTTATATAAACTGTTAATAACCTAAATAAGTACTTTACTATGAAGAGAGAGAGCGTTAGAATTAACATTTACCGAGCTCGATAGCTGCAGTCGCTTAAGTGCGGCCAGTATCCAGCAATCGGGAGATAGTGGGTTCGAGCCCCACTGTCGGCAGCCCTGAAGATGGTTTTCCGTGGTTTCCCATTTTCACACCAGGCAAATGCCGGGACTGTACCCTAATTAAGGCCACGGCCGCTTCCTTCCACTTCCTGGGCCTTTCCTATCCCATCGTCGCCAAAGACCTATCTGCGTCGGTGCGACGTAAAACAAATAGCAAAAAAAAAAAAAAAAGAATTAACATTTACCATAATTATTTTGATTCCTTTTCACCGTAATAAACAGTAATTCCTAAAACATTGAGAAATAACAAATGAATTTAGACTGCACGTAAAGGCTCACTTAACGATGCAATTAAAAATAGAAAGATATCAATAAATGAATACATATCATAAAATTAATAAAATGTAATGTTTTATCTATCATAAAAAACCAGCTGTTGAGTTTTATTTTAACCCAGATCTGCCCAAAAAAAATTTTCCTTGAATTTGAAGATTAATGGTATATAACTGACCTATAGGTTGTGTTATGATTCCCAATGTTAAGTATTTCAGGACCAAGTACGTTGCATGGACAGGAGGGGGTGTCCTATAAAAAGGACAGTGGGCAAAAGGGGTATGATAATAAGAAAAATGTGTATGTCATTCTAATGTTATATTATTCTTAATTCCAGTCTAATACAAGTAGTCTGATTACAGAATGATTTGTTAGAGTTTGAACTGAAGGGAAAACAGTAAAATGTAAGACTTCAAAGGACCTTGATGCTTCCGCACGGCATGGTGGTACTTCTCAAAACACTTCACATGTAGCGTTATGTTGCACTTTTTGCACCTCATAGACCCTTTTTTGTCGCATACCATGCACCTTGTTTGCTTCTGTTAGGATTCAATCATGTGATCTACGTGGTCATATCTGGAATCAGCATTTTCTAGCGGCGATGGACGACTAAGCTTTTTTGCCGTTTCAGTTTCCAAGTCATGTTTTGTCCATACGTATGCAGTTCTAGAAGACATGGTCAATTTCAGGTAGTTTTCCTCAGTAATGTTGCAGTTGGATGTGTTATATACAACTTCATCTGCTACACCGTCTTATTCATGGTACATCATTTCAGCATCAGCATGTAACTGTGATCCAGGAAGATGATTCACGTTCAAATCGTCCTCTTCACCTGATTCCTCATCAGTAACGATGTGATCCATGGAACTAGGTGGTAACACAGTAACAGATGCCACATTGCAATCTGGTTCTTCCTCCAGAATTGACAAAATCTCGTTCAGAGACAAGCTGGAATAGAGGAGAAACAGACTATGTAATAGTACCCTTTATGCCCACTGTCCTATAAAGAGGACACTCAAATATAAATAAGAATAACATAGTCAATTATTCGCCATCAAGAATGGAGAGTTCATATATTCATTACTTGTACCTTGACCAACATATCACACCAATTGGATTATAAATATCAACGGAAGGTACTGCGTAACTTACCTTTCATTCTTCCGGGGCACGAGCTTTTCCATGATGCCAAAGTCTGGTTGTTATAAAGCTATTAACAATGTACAGAAACTTCTTTAAACTGCTTGAAACCAAAACAAATGACAGTTTATATCTTTAGTGTGCTACCAACATAACAATTAGCACCAATTTTTGCCTGACGGCTTAGGCAGTAGTAAAAGATGGTGGGTATGTGTTCTGTCCTTAAAATAGGACAGTGGGCAGATCTGGGTTAACCTTTACTTTTTCTTCCTTCTTGGAATTCTCTGGAATCAGCCTTATACAGGAAATCCGCCCTCCTATCCTTACACCTGGCAAACGTATCAGTAACTTTTGCATTGAAGTCACTGATTCTCATTACAAATTCTCGCTCTTTTGAAAGCATCTGACAACCTGTCTTGCGACATTGTGTTCCTCAGAAATGTCTTTACCGAGCTCGATAGCTGCAGTCGCTTAAGTGCGGCCAGTTTCCAGTATTCGGGAGATAGTAGGTACGAACCCCACTGTCGGCAGCCCTGAAAATGTTTTTCTGTGGTTTCCCATTCTCACACCAGGCAAATGCTGGGGCTGTACCTTAATTAAGGCCACGGCCGCTTCCTTCCCACTCCTAGCCCTTCCCTGTCCCATCGTCGCCATAAGACCTATCTGTGTCGGTGCGACGTAAAGCAACTTACAGAAATGTCTTCACTCTATTTAGAGTGGACAAACATCATTCTGCTTCTGCAGTAGATATCGGAATGTTTAACAGCACTTTCAGCAATTTAACACTTTCACTAAATCTAGCAAACAAATTGTCTGTAATGAAGTCCATTAGACACACAGCACTAGACATATTTCGAAACTTGTCTCTAGTGTAGATTACAGACAGCTCCGTGCAAAGTTTGCTCTCAATGAGTGGATAGGGTTTTGCTTCAGCTCTGAGACTCTTCTGGGAACTTGCTGTCATATTCAGAAATTTTTTCAGAGTGAAACAAAGTTGCAGCTACAAGGTTTCCTGCGAAGCTAAACCTGTCATTGACTTCCCTTAGAATAACATCACACACTTCAAATGCCTCCTTTTTCATACACTGCTCTTCAATATTCTTTTCCTCTTTTCTGACTGTTCCTGTGGCTCCTGATCTTCCATGCTGTTTCTAACTACAGTATTTGTGTTTCTCTATCAAATGCCTTTAGCTGAGCCGGAACAAAAGGTGGATTACAATCACGCTTCTGCAGTTGATTGTACAAAATGTCTGCATGAGGCATTATCTTGTGAAAGAAAGAGAGCCAATATATAAGATCATCATCTTTCAAAGTTCCTACATATCCAGAAGCTTGAACAAGTGTGGTGTTGTTACTAATCTGACATCTCCTTTGAATAACTTTAATGAATTCAATCAGGTCTTCCCTGTGTTCAAAAACAGTATTAACAGTCCTGGAATGAACATTCCACTGTGTTGGAACCGAACGTGGCAAGTGTTTCTGCACTTCGTCAAGAATGGCAGTTCTTTGAGGAGAATTTGAGGAAAAGTTGCATAGTCCTTGAAGGTTTGCAAAAAATATCTGCACGTTTCTGTTTATTGATGCAGCATTCAACATAATCAAATTAAGTTAATGAGCATGGCAATGTATGTAAGAAGCAGCAGGATACTTTTTCTTGAAAATGGCCTGGACATCACATTTTGTGCCTCCCATGAGAGATGCACCTTCATAAGTCTGTCCTGTAAGTTTATTTGGACATCCTTGGGGATGAGAATCAAGTTCAGACATTATGGTCGCAGACAGCGATTCTGAGTCATGATCAATAGGTCAAATGAAACTCCAAAATCTTTCTACAGGTTTGTTTGTTTGCTGGTAAAACATTATCTCTCTGGTAACTCATGATGTAAAACAAACAGAAGACAACTAATACTAATTAATTACCCATATTTACGTCATATAAGAGCCTCCGTGGCTCAGGCAGGAGCGTACTGGCCTCTTATCGCTGGGTTCTGTGGTTCAAACCGGTCACTCCATGTGAGATTTGTGCTGGACAAAGCAAAGGCGGGACAGGTTTTTCTCTGGGTACTCCGGTTTTCCCTGTCATATTTCATTCCAGCAACACACTCCAACATCATTTCATTTCATCTGTCAGTCATTAATCATTGCCCCAGAGGAGCGCGACAGGCTTCGGCAGCTGCTACAATTCCTATACTTGTCGCTAGATGGGGTCTTCATTCCATTCCTGACCCGGTCAATTGACTAGGAACAGGTTGTGGATTTTCATTTCCATCATATAATTCAGAAGTTCAGAAACACAACAGCGTGCGGCGATCATTGCTAACTGCGTGATAAGCGAAACATATTGCAAGTGATATATAAATATCATTGATCCGTATTGATACTATATGTGGGTGCTAAAAAGTTTATTATTTCACCTATTCAATACATTAGAAATTTTAAACATTTAGGAATTTATTCTTATTTCCATATGAGACATGTTTTGCCCTTCTTTGAGAGCATAATCAGTGTTAGTACTACCTTGGCCATAAATCAGGTACCTGATTTGTAATTAAATTGTAAGTACTAAGATACAAAATTGATATTACAGTGGGAAAGTCAAGAGAAAAACAATGTTCAGTTATGATGTAGATAACACAAAGCGAAACATAATCGCTGAAGTTCAAAACTACAATCTGTCATTGTTACCAAGACAACTTCAACAGTCCCTCCAGCCCACTGTTAAGGGCGTACAACAGAACAGCTGGGCGGAACACACAAAAATCACTTCAATAACACAATTACCACAACAAATACAATAAGAACAATTGTACAGATAGACATATAAGAAAGTCACTGTCCCAACAGGTTGATTATTTACTAGATACCTATATATAATAACAATCTGAAATAGTTTCACAGCTATGCCGGCCAGGAACTCTGCATCTTTAATTTCTTTGGTTATTTTCTCTTGACACTTCTAACATACACTGAAGAATTTTATTCTGAGTAGTTTTAGAGGTGCCCTTAAAAACCGTCACCTTTTCTAAGTGGCCTCTCCAAACAGTATCAAGCTCAGCACAGAAATTAATTAAGCCATGAAGTACACCAGGATTCTGTGATGTGCCTAATTAATCATGGCCCCTCAACTCTAACTCAAATGAGCCACAGAATCTTACAAAGTTTATTACAATATTCAGGAGATACCTGTTCTGTGTCCACGAACCTGCTACGCAGGCGTAGCAGGGGGAGAGGTGATACTCCCACGTGGCGCGTCCCAGGTGGCGGATAGGGGGGTCCTAACTGGCTTGCCGGCGGACTTGAGGGAAATAAAATACCTCTCGCGGACCAAACACACACCCCCTGTGGGTGGGGGAGGCAGACGAATAATACACCCACGGTATCCCCTGCCTGTCGTGAGAGGCGACTAAAAGGGGCGACCAAGGGTTGATTGTATTCGAACCATGAAATTACTTGTGATTAGTACCACCACGCGGAGAACACCCAAGGGTTGCTTTTACTTGTGCGTAGTACCACTACATTGGGTACGAAATTGGTTTGTGATCAGTAGCACACAGGAGCACCGCGCGGTCGGCTTTTGCAGTACCTGTGATTAGTACCACCATATGAGCAGGACCATGGGATGATAGCTACCATGGTTCTGCCTTGCCTATGATTAGTACCCACTATATGAGGAACACCACGGGATAGGGAGAGGTCCCTGTGGTTAGTACTCTTATGTGATGAACACCATAGGTTTGCGTTGCCTGTAAATGGCGCCGCAAAGTGAGAAAAGCATAGGTCTGTATTATGTCGAATTTCATAAGCTCTGAGTAGTACAATAATGTGTGGAATGCCGCAAGTCTCTGCTACTTTTGATTAGTACCGCAACAGAACAAATACCATGGTTCTATTTTGATAGCGATCAGTACCGTTATGAGGGGCGGATAACTGTGATTTAGGACCCCCTTTTGACTGCACGCATAATCGATTCCGTGTTATGCTATAGCAGTAGTCCCTTGGTCAGTAATACGATATTGTCACGTCTGTTTATGTGAATGTGAAACATTGCGGGTCGCAACCACTGATTGTTTTAAATTCATGTCCACCCATTCATTCTTCGTTCTCACGTTTTTTTTTTTTTTTTGAATTCTGGTCAGTGGAGAATTTTAGATTTTTAATATGTCATTCCATTTAGTCTCATTTCGTACCATTAGGGGCCGATGACCTAGATGTTAGGCCCCTTTAAACAACAATCATCATCAATCCTGTTATGTGTAACCGTGTCATTATGGAGCTGGATGTTCCTTCTATAAGCAGTGTCCATCTGTGCAGCTATATTAACATTTCCATACATGGCGAAACTTATTGAGTTCTTCATATGAGATGAAGATATGTGTTTCTTAACACGATCGTGAAGATGTATGTCCCTCATACCTTGCTTTACCCATGAATCTTCCCCTCTGAAAAGTATGCGTCGGAAACAGTATAAAGCATTACTGACCTCGCACCCACATAACCAATCATGTTTCTTGTAAATCTCAGGATTGAAGTTCCTATTGAACGTTCTATTGTCTTAATCGTTTGCGTTATGTGAATGTTTGGCGTGGGCCTACCCATTCGTTCCACCTCGGATTTTTCTTCGGCAGTTCGTTCTGGAACCGGCCTAGACATTGAAGACTGCACCGAATTCATGATCTGGCAAAATACCACTAACTGATAAAAACGCACAATAATAAAAGCACAGCCGGGCTGAGTAGCTCAGACGGTTAAGGCGCTGGCCTTCTGACCCCAACTTGGCAGGTTCGAACCTGGCTCAGACCGGTGGTATTTGAATGTGCTCAAATACGTCAGCCTCGTGTCGGTAGATTTACTGGCACGTAAAAGAACTCCTGCGGGACTAAATTCCGGCACCTCGGCGTCTCCGAAAACCGTAAAAGAGTAGTTAGTGGGACGTAAAACAAATAACATTATTATTAATAAAAGCACACGATGACACGAATGTTTATTCAATGAAATCAGTTACCTACTTAGCTTGTACGCACATAACAAAGCTCAAGACTATTGAAAGAAATAGCATTTTCTTATTTTTAAATTTAAAGCCATTAGTTATATATCCAGCAGATGAACTTCTAACCAGTGTCGCTATATGACATTCCTGTTCTATAACATACTCTCACATTGAGCTGCAACGGTCTATAGTGACTTTGCTAGTAGTTGGTTATGTAGAAGGAGCCAGATTGATAAACCTCCATTTAAGCAATGTATAAGAAGCCACGTCTTTCTTTTCCTCTCATCGCGCACTCCTCCAGCAGCCCCGCACACCCCTCTAGCAGCCGTGGTTTCATCCTACCTCAGGTTGACTCCGGTACAAACTTTTTGGTCCTGCAGTGAACGTGGAAGATTATCGGCTTGTAAAATCTTCTGTAGCCAATATTTGCTCTTTCAAGCTCTTGAAAAGTTTGTCTTGTTGAATGAAAATATTGTAGTTGAGTAATATAAATTATAATACTTTACCTACAAGAAGCATACAAAATTAATGGGGCTGGCACAAACATGCAACTGGTATGGAGAAACTGCACCTGTCCCTTTCACAATGTAAAGGCGTACAAGTCCCTTAGCACTTATCACTGAACAAATTGTCACATATTGATGGCGTTTACAGTTTGTACAACAGTCTTCATTATATTCATTATATTTTTTCATTAGTCCTTCGTTTCACAGACCGTTTCTTGTGAGACAATACCTCGAAAGTCTATTCATCGCTGAAGCACACCTTCAAAACCAAATTGCAGTAAGTGCTAGACTTTGCTATAATCAATGTATTATTGTGAAAATACTGAATTTTCCGAAACTGATACCTCCTCCTGCCATTAGCATTGAAGTTCCTGTAATTTTTGGCCCACTGGAACCTGTGATTCTTCATTCCATCTGTGAATTTTGGTTTTATTTTGGTGGCCTGTTCTTGATGCCAAGGTTCTTCAAAGTTCGGTGAAATGTTCTTTCGGATGATGGAATTCTCATCTGATTTAAAATTACTGCTTCATCTTCATTTGTTACAATTTTTTTCTTTAATTATTTTTATTAATCTACGTTCACCTCCTGGCGAATTGACCTTTTTCCCGACCACAGGAACCTTTCCTAGCGCTCAAAGTCAAACCCTTCTCTAACTTATGCTTTAATAGACATGATATAGGCTTTAGGGCTTATGCTGTGTCAAGAAAGAATTTCAACTTATTTTCTTGACACGGCGTAAGTCCAAAAGCCTATATCATGTCTATAAAGACAGGCCGTGTACTCTTTGGATTGACTGTTATGAAAGATCACATTTTTTGGGTATTTCACTTATGTTATAATTCTCTTTTGTAAAAAGATTTATTCTACCTTTTTTGTTCATCTGCCAATTCTTTGACCTTGCCCATGTCAATATTCAAAAATTTTACTCAAATTTTGACCTACTGAGGGAACTGCGGAAATTTACTTACAATTTTTGACAGAAGCAGTGACAATGAATTAAATAACAATAACTTCAACAAAACCAACTTCACTGACTGCACTGATATGCTGATACTCGGCTTCAGGACACTAAACAGTGAACAAAACTATTTCAGGAAATAGTTATCTCTATACTACTTCGTTACTTTGTTTGCATTTTGGCGGTCTTAGAACTGGATAACAATTACGATTACATACTATTGGCCAACAATGAGTGATGTGTTCCAAGTGTTAAATGACCATGAACTTGACACGAAATATTGAAGCCAAAAGCAGACAGAATACTTTACATCTTTCCTTGGAGGTGGCCTAATAATCTGACCAGGAACTGTACATGGTATTTCATAAGAGACAGTCTTCAGAGTTTTAAAACGATAGATGACACCCCTCATGTTGCATGTTGGTTGGCTGACTATGGTGAAGTATTTGCCATGTTCACTAAACTTGGTGGTGTTCTTTTAGTTTGTGGAGTACTTAATGGAACGCCCAAAATTGATGCACCAAGTGCGTATGTATCAGCATTTGTTGGTTGATATGGGAAACTTTCCTTGAACATAATGCTCAAATGTGGACCAAATTTAGAATTCTACTATGTTTATGCTAATTGGCCTGGTAGTGTCAACGATGCTAGAGCTCTAAGATGACTAATGGTTGGAGACCTTCCCTGGTGCAGTTCTGCTCAGACACTCAGTCTACCCTTTAAATGCTTGGCGTATACCGCCAGTAAACGAACATTTTGCCAGTCCATCTCTACAGAGATTTTTAAGGGCACATAAAGGAAAAACAAGATGGTTTACAGGGTGTGCAATAGGCTGCAAATACTGTATTTCACGACATAATCGTTGCACTTTTTATACCAAAATTTTCGAAAAAATAGTAGGGTGCGACCATTATACGAAGAATTTTTAATACCAGTATTTGTATTACTCAAAAAAATTATACGTAAATTGTATTTGATACAAATTTAAGATGCACGTTATACTCGTGTTTATACATCAAAATAATTAAAATAGTCTAAAACAAAATTCATAATTAGCAACAATTCGGCGAACGTTTATCCAACCTGAACATAAAAATGAACGTATTAAGTTAATTATCTTTAATATGAGTATTAAAGTTAAAATATTACACTTGCAAAAAATTATCGCTTTGTTGTGAAATACGGACTTACCGGTACACAATTTATTCCAAATCTTCTGTGTCGCTATCGTAGGTTTCGGTATCTGATGCGCCATCCTCGCCGCTGTTAATACCAGTATCAGATTCTTCGTCTCTCTGCCACACTGCGTCATCTTCGGATCCGTCTAGTTCATTCTAAATCCCAGTCCTTTTGAAGCTCTTGGAGACAAGTTCAGGTGGTATAAGATCCCAACGCTTCATCACCCACGAGCATAACAAGTCCAAGGGTGGACGCCTGATATTTCCAGCGGGCGTCAATTGCTGATTGCCACTCATCATCCACTTGTAAAATCGACGTAAGAGGTCTTTAAAGGGTTTATTAATACATACGTCTAGTGGCTGCAGAGCAGGTGTTAGGCCACCAGGAACGACTATCTGTCGTGTCTTATTTTTACTGAGAAGTTGCTTCACTTCGTTCACGAGGTGACCTCGGAAACTATCCAAAACAAACAGAGCTGATTGTTTTAGTATTGCACCGGGTCTTCTATCCCACACAATTTTAACCCAGACCAGCATGAGTTCTACGTCCATCCAACCCTTTGGTTGCACTCGTACATGAATTCCACGGGGAAACTATATTCTTAGGCATCGTTTTCCTCTTGAAAATGATGTACGGCAGCAACTTTCTTCCGTCAGCTGTAATGGCTAGCATTGCCGTGCATCGCAACTTCTCACTACCGCTGGTTTTCATTAATACACTCCGTGATCCTTTTAGCGCAATAGTGCTGTTGCGAGGCATATCAAAAAAGATTGGAGTCTGATCGGCATTACCGATTTGAGAAAGCAAGTACGAACTGTCCTTGCACAAACGTATGACATATTGGTGAAAATTTACAATCTTGGTGAACGAAATTTGGACGTGCGACGATTAGGGATTAAATGTTTAAAGGATGCGACGATTATGCCGGGAAATACGGTAGTTGACTCTTTAATCCAAAAACTTCCTGTAAAGAGAATTTCTTCTCCCGTATTACTTTCAGTTCTTTTACCCATTCTCATTTGTATCGAAGTCAGAAAAATGAAAATATCAAGTGGGCCTATCAAACATATAGATTAATAAAGGATGATTAATTTGAAAGTTCAGCGCGGAGTGCCGAGGATTAGGCGCGCTGGGAAGCAGAGACAGCAAGTGCAGTGCCTGCCATGATAAGCATAGTCGGCTCAAAGAAGCGGAATGATTACGCCTATAGAAATTAACGAAACTGAACTTACCGGCTACATAGATGTTCTGGACAAATTAGTAAATGAATAAACAAATAAATCAACTAGGGAATTAAACCGAACTCACCAGTATTTACAGACGATGCTGTAAATGCAAGCTTCGCATCTTGTAATGAGATTTCGAAACACACTTTGTAGTTCATGGACACCGATAGAACGCACAATGTTCCTAATTTCAGGTTTTAATTCTTCTGCAGTTTGAGAATTATTCCTGTAAACTTTTCCTTTAAGATTTCCCCATAGATAAAAATCACATGTGCTTAAATCAGGCGAATGAGCGGGCCACAATCCTTTACTGATGATCTGATCATCTTCGAACATTTTCCGTAACCGTCGCATAGAGCTACGCGCCGTATGGGCCGTTGCACTATCCTGCTGGAAATAGCCGTACCTTTTCTCTTCTCAGTCCGTTCAGCAAAAAATGGTTCCAGAATGTTGTGAATATAACAGTCAGAAGTAATCGTGTCCTGAAAAAATATCGGACCGATAATTCGTCGGGCACAGTTAGTGCAAAACACACCCACCTTTACATCGTGCAGAGGTCTCGGCTATAAAAAGTGCGGGTTGTCTGTATCCCAGATTCTATTGTTCTGTGAATTGGCATATCCACTCAAATGAAACAAGGCTTCGTCGCTCATAAAAAGAAAGTTGGGATCCACAATACCATCGTTGACACTATTTATTAGCCAATTGCAAAATCGTATTCTTGAATTGAAATCTGTAGGCAGTATGTTGTGGACTGAATGAGTCCGATAAGATCGTAAACGTAACGATTTTATTGCGTTACGTGCTGAAGAAGGTGAAATACCACTTTCCTGAGCTACTCTCCGAAGCGACTTATGTGGACTGACCTGGAGTCTTGCCTGTATATCTTCTAACCTCTCCCGTGTGAGAGCTGTTCTCCTTCGCTTCTTTTTCTTATTGCTTACGGAACCACTACTATGCCACTTGTAAAAGAGCTGATGCACGTAACGTTTTGATGGTACTGTCGCACCGGGAAATTATCTACGGAATTTTCGAAGGCATCTTTTAACTGGTTTCTTCTTGTGCAAATAACACTCGACCAAAAATATTCTTTGCTCCATATTGTATTTAACCACCGTGATAATAGCCTCACAACACACCTTAAAAGTCCAATATTTTCTAACTAACTGAGGGACAGAGTGCTAAACATCTGCGCGCTGCAGTGAACACTTCTTATCTCATCGTGTTGACAGAAGCCATATGGCATGCGACAAGAAGTCTGAACACTTAAATTGTTCTCCCTGTAGCTGGTTGTAGTAAAGCACTAGCCTAGCATATGTAATAAATAGATTGTAACCTCTCATTGGATCAGCTGAATAATCAACTAATATTATGAGTGAAGTGCATAAAACTTTTTGAAATATAATTTGGTTAACTAATAGTTATTTTTGTGAGTTCTAATATAATCAGGTAAAATTATTAGTTTTATGAAACAGGGTCCAGACCATGTCATCTAAATTTTGCTGTCATGATGTTTTTCAAATTATTCAAACTACAAGACAATAAGTACAACAATGTTGCATACACTGCTTGTGTTTTGCAATTGTTTATCTTAATGTGTTGAGCGGATGTATTACGCGGGGTTGCTTACATAAAGATTGTGGAGAGATTAATCCATTGTTGTTGAGTTTGAGTTGAAATATATACACAGTATGACGTTATACAGTGTTGTTACTAACTTTTGTTATACTGTCAAACGGGGTTACTTGCAACACTTTTCATATTCAAAGCTGTGTACCTTAAAAACTAAATGATATAGGTGAAAAGTTATTACACACACAGTTTAATAGTGGCATAGAATACAACCTAACATAACAAAGAGGAACATATTTTGCACCAAATTTTTTTTGACACCAGAAACAGGTGTGTTGCAAGTAACTCCATTAGTAGGGTTCCTCGCAACAGTAATTTCAGTTTCATACAATGTGTGAGTTTGTCAACAACTGGGGTTACTTGCAACACTTATTACATTCTAGCATTCTGAAGGTCTTAGGTTACAACAATACCAGTCCAAAAATTTTGAGAAATGATTTAACAATATTTTCTTTAATATTTGTAATAGAAAAATATTTACAAAAGTTAACATTAGAAATATGCAAAACTCTCAAACTTTATTGTACAGAAACTTGAAAATATTCATTGAAATAGTGATGTCCCCTGTTGATTGTTGGAGACTTCAACAAACATTTTAACAATGTTTTCCAGTTTCACGTCTATGACCTCATCAACCAGATGAAAAAAAATGTTAACCTTTTTACTTCTCAAAAATGAACATGTAATGTTCTCCTTGTCTTTTATATCTTTCACGTGAGCCACAAACCACTTTAATTCCTTCTTGTTCCTTCTAACTTCATAATTTAATTTTACAAGGACAAATTTCCCTGCCATAATGTCATTGAGGGCGAGTGGTTCTACATCTGGTCAGGGGGTTGGTTCATCTTCATCACTGGTAGAAGTTTCAGATTCTGGGGAAACATGGAGCTGAGGAAGTCTTCTTTTTGAGGCAGTTTTAGGAATACATATTTCAGCATTTGCTGTCGTCAATAATTGTGTCAAATCATCTGGTGTGACAGTTTGACTGGCTTTAACATGGATTCTTCGTTTGCGTCCCTGAACAGGGGAAGACTGCCCAAATCTGGCCTCTTCAACACACTGACAAAAGTGTCATACCATGAGTCAGAAGCATTGTTTTTACCATCTTGTGAGTCGTCAGGGATTTTCGTAAGCACTTGATCAGGACTAAATGGATAAATGCCTGTTGTTCGAAACCCCAAACGCAAGTTTTCCGCAATCTTCTCCAACTTGTCAATGGCTTATTTCAGGAGACGGAGTATGGCCTTTTCAGTGGTGCCTTGAAACTTTGCTTTATACTGCATAAGGACTTCTCTCCATTTTATTTTTAGAGGGCGGAAAAATGCTAAGTCTAGGGGTTAGCAGAGGTGTGTGCTGTTTTTCGGCATGTTGTGCCTCTGACATGCTTCAAACATTGCAATAGACGGGTGACTTGCCAGATTGTCCCCAAATAGGAGCTTTGGAGGTGTTTCATCTCCAGTATCAGCATCTGAGAAAAATGTCACTTTGAAGAACCACTGCTCGAATAATTTACTGTCAAACCACCCACTCTTTGAGCAGCCATAAACGGTCCCTCTTGGTCCCCCACTTGTCCATGTGTCGTATAGAAACTGACTCTTGTAAACCACAAAGGGAGGCAGCATAATTCAGGACGCTGTGCCAGAAAACATGACTGAAGTGCTTTGAATGAATCCATGATGCGCTCGGAATGTTTTGCACCTTGTCGAACGACCACTTTGTTGCGTCTAGGATCACCCGTCAAGTTTGTTTCATTGAAGTTTACGATCAGGCCTGGTGAGAGATCATTCAGTGATATTTCGACATTGTCAAAATATTTCTTTACTGTTTCTTTGGAAACTCTTGTTTTTTCCCTCTTTGTATTCTCAGAAAGGTGGACTGTCAGCTCTTTGTGTCTGAAACTACTTTACTTTCTCCCTTGTCGATCTAGAAAGCCTTTGACTAGATACTTAAAGTCCCTGCGGTCAAATGGTATGGCCCGTTCAGCGGCAAGCAGAATCCCGCGCACTAGGTTTTCTTCTTCGTCCTTAGAATAACTGGTTGTCTTCCATAGGTTGGCTCCATGTAGGTTTCTCTTTTAACATTGCGGCTGATTGTTGAAGGACAAAGGCTATATTTCTTGGCGGCTTCTCTTATTGACAGCTTCTTACTTTGTACCTCGTCAATTGCCATTTTCAGTTTTTCACTTGAAAAATGAGCATATTGACGACTGCCTACTTTTCTAACGTATGTTCGCGGCGTGGTAGCCGATTGCCAGCAGATCTGCAAATGATTAGTGTAAGGTACTGTACTAATTTGATAAATACAGAGCCGAATGCAAAGCTCGTAAATGGACATCTATGTTGCAAGGACACTGTCAAACAATAAAAAAATATTTCAGTATGAAGTTTCAAGAAATATATAATTTCTTTATTGTCATTTTGTCAGCAACTAAATGGTATAGAAGGATACTACCCAGAAAAAATATGAAAAGCAACTGTTTTAGTGCGGTAGATGACGATATTCAGGTTAGCTTAATCTCTAAAACTAAACAACTCACCAGTAGTAGAAAGACACAGCAGAACAGCGTAAGACATCCATTCAGAGCACCATCACATGTAACAGGCCAACAATAATAGTTTCAATACTTCTGACTGAAGTGTAAAGACACAGGCTTGCCAATACGAAAAAACGAAAATGGCACGCAAATGTTTGACGGTATTTTATAGTATTTCTTTAGCAGGATTTGTGTTATAAACTGGGATTATTTGAAGCAAAAAAATTTTTTAGGTTTTAGTGGAAAAAAGAGGGACCTCGCAGTGAGAAAAGTAGATATTTGGTAGGGCTCACTTGAAGAGGGGTGTTATTAACAACAGCATATAATTGCTAAATTCGGTATTTCCCTAACAGCTGCGAATAGTATCAAGAAAATTTGATGATGCTGGTTGCGTGTACAAGAATTTGTGTTGGAAAATGCATCCAGCAGCCAATGCAAACTGCAAGATCTGAAAGGAAAATCAATAATCCTGTAATACCTAACTGGCAAGCAACCAGCAGAGAATTGTCTTTGAGGATAGAATAGTGTGGGGTAGAGGTATTTCCTGCAACAGCCAGAAAACAACAAGGGCTATGCCTTGCAATGAGACAAAAGAAGAAAAGATCACAATCTCTAGCAGCTGACAGGCTTCAGTGGGCAAATTCCTTAAAAGGATGGAATGTTGAAGACTGGAGAAAGGCAGAGTATTATTTTTATACAGTTCTTGAGTAATTATAAGTTTTCTAAATTTGACCAGTGCACTAGAGCCCCTCTTTCTTATGAAGTGGAAAATATCCAGCTGAACAGATCAATAGGGCAGTTTATTATCACACAGTACAGTGTAATTGTGTGGCCTAAATACTTCACTTTTGGTTTTGATGTGCTTTGGTGATGGATCCGTCTTTTATGTCGCTGAAGAATCAGTCCTGCATGTCCAGAGGAAGATGATGATAATAATGTTATTGGATTTACGTCCCACTACCTACATCTACGGTTTTCGTAGACTCCGAGGTCCTTAAATTTAGTCCCACAGGAGTTCTTTTATGTGCCAGTAAATCTATTGACACAAGGCTGATATATTTGAGGACCTTGAAATACCACCTGACTGAACAAGGATTGAACCTGCGAAGTTGAGATCAGAAGGCCAGCGCCTGAACCGTCTGAGCTATTCAACCCGGCTCCAGAGCAAGAAAAACTGCTTGAATGTGTCCAACAAACAATGAAGCAACCACCTTCTATCGTGGCTTGAGTGCATTAAATTGCATATAATTGCAAGGTTGTATTTTGTGGAGGGTACAGTGAGGCACAACCAGTATTTAAAAGTGCAATGTCAAAGACTGTTCCCTTGAACGAAGGAGAGAGATTGCAGAAATGAGATCCCTTCTGCAAGCTAATAATGGCGATAATTACACCTAACCAGTACTACTTTTTATGAGTATAATGTATTTACGTTTAAAATACTCCATCTGCAAGACTGGTTTCGATTTACAATCTATCATCCTCAGCTGCTTGAGAACATAAGATAAAATGACATACACAAATCATTGAACGTCACTTAATGTAAGAATGTATTTAAAGAACATAGCAAACAACATTGGTTAGATAACAGGTTAAGATCAGTAAAACTTGATTATGCCCATAGATCCATTAAGTTTTGCTACTCTTATTGTAGTTCTATATCTTCATGTTGAAGCTGCATGTAAAGGTCCTGGTGTGGTGTTGATTCCATTTGTGCCAGGCTCCATATTTTCACCCTTACTATCTGTATATCGTGGGTCAAATCTTGTTTTTACTCTAGCATTAAATTTGCCAGGCCTAGAGAGTCTTTCATTTTCGTAAAGTTCATGACCCATTTCTTGTGACGATACCTTTATTCTTCAAAGTGTCAGACTTCATCCTTTTACCTTCTGATAGGAGGATGGTTGTCTTGATTTCCCTCTTAATACAGTAATCGCTACCACCTCTCCCCTTTCCGGGTGTATTAGATCTTCTTTGGTTGGGGTAATATTAATGCAATGGGTCATTAATGTAGCATAGACATACAAATATTACAAATTAAACTTTATTTGCATATATGTTCCATTCCTAACTTTCAGCAAATGTACAAGAGTATGTTACTACAGGTTCTTGTTCATTCATATTCCAGCCTAACCTAATCAGTCCAAACTTGGCCAATCTAGCCTTTATAACTCTAACCTTTGTTGCACTAACATGGTTTAGTTAACATCATTTTTAATTGTTTGCTTTTTTTTTTTTTTTTGCAGGTTGGCAAGATGTCTTCAGTTGAAGATCTACCTGTTTCAAAACCACAATCGTCAAGGAAGGGGTACAAGAAAATATCCGTGGCAAACCATGGACATCATGAAGTTCAGGAGAAACAGGAATGAATATTACTTCAGTGCTAAGGATGTTTTAAACCTGTCCAAGGGTTCTATGTCTGCTGAAGTTCAGAAAAAATGCCCAGTTACTCTGAAGAAATTTGACAAATAATTCGAGTAAAGTGAACTACTCCATGATGCTAAAACTTGGTTAATTACTTCTGCAGTGAAATAGGATTCTACTAACAAAAGACATAAAATGTGTCACAAGAAACAATCGGCAGGCATATACGAGCAATGGGAAAGACTAGTAAACTCGGTAAATGGGTCCCACACGATTTGAATGAAATGCAAATAGAAAATTGCAAGATTATTTGTGAAATGCTGCTTCAACACCACGAAAGAAAATAATTTCTGAACCAAATTGTGCCGGTTGATGAAAAATTGATTTATTTTGAAAACCCGAAGCGGAGAAAATCGTGGCTTTCACCTGGATAAGCCAGTCCTTCAACACCAAGACCAAATCACTTTGGAAGAAGACCTTGCTTTGTGTCTGGTGGGACCAGAGCGGTATTGTGTATTATGAACTCTTGAAGCGGGGCGAAACCATTAATGCACAATGCTGTCGCCAATAAATGACTAATTTAAATCATGCATTGATTGCTAGACAACTGGAATGGGCCGGACAACATGGCTAAGTGGTTCTGTTACACGACTGCACCGTATCGCACAGGAAATCCAGTGAAAGACAACTTGAAATCGCGTGGATGGGACATCCTTTCACACCAGCCGTTCTGCCCCGACCTGGCGCCATCAATCACGTCTTCTCATGGATGGAGTATGCGCTCGCACAGCAGCACTGTAGCAATTTTGAGGAAGTTGGAAAATGGCTCGATGAGTGGTTTGCCGCAAAAGACAAGCCGTTTTTCTGGCGTGGTATTCATAACTGAAAGATGGACAAAGTGTGTAGAAGACGATGGCTAATATTTTGAATGAACAACAATGGATTTCCCTTGAAAATTAAGTGTTAAGTGTTATCTTTACCACAAAACCTAGCAAATCTTATGAATACATCTGGTATGTTCAGAATGGAGGAAATTCCCATGTGTATACAATTACTGATGTTGAGGCTTGCTGTGTTGTTTCTATGCAAACATTTGGTATTTCTCTACAAAAGGTGAAGTTAGTGCCATAATATGTCTGGCGAACGAGTTTGCAAACATGACAGAGGAGAAAGTTCAAGATTTAGCAGACAGAATAAAATTTGAGGATACAAATTTGACTATTGTCAAAATATAACGGAAAATATTTGAAAGCCATGTAACTGGGATTTATTGTGAAAATTGCTAATCGTAAGTCAACACTCTAGTTGGCATGTCGAAGAAGAACGCTGAATAAAGTGTACTAGTAATAGTTTGAGTTTGTTCCATGCAAACCCTCACAGGTTTATTACCTGTGGGACACCACGATCACTTTAAGGCAGCAAATGAATCATGGCATGAAAAGTGCAACAAAGTTGGATGTAAGTGATTACATTGATCTTGAAATATTGACATAACTCAGCATTATATTCCACAAAAATACGGTTATGTCTGTGTATTGTAACTGATTTCACTATATAAGAACTGGGAAATGATTTTGCTTTGTTTGATCAAAGGTATTAAAGTGCACAAGTCATGCCTCAGAAAGCACACTGAGAAAATGTAAAGATAGCCATTACTCAGCTAGTTTTGCCAACAGATTCACCATGAGGCCAAAACCAAAACCCCGAATGAGAGCTGATACTGAAGGTTATAATGAAGAATCATCCATCTCTTATTAGTTTCTGTATGGCTCCTCGTTCCAGGGTATTCAGTTTTGCTGAATAATGCGAGTTTGTGATGTTAAACTAGCTTTGAAAATGCAGCAGTATGTGCACCTGCCACAGGACTATTTAAGGAAGGCATCCTTCCATTGTAACTAACGGAAACTGGTGATTATTTCATTAATCTGAAACTGAGAACCACATTGTTAACTATAAGGTTGACATTACAGGAAACAAAATGAATTGGACAAATTTGTGAGATAGTGTTGAAAATGGAAGGTCCATTGAAATTGAATGTTAAAACAGACAATGATCAGGTCTATTTTACTGTAATCCTCCAAAATTTAAGTCAAAAGCTTTCATGGACTCTGAACTATGGTGACCTTTAGGGAAAGCTTGAATGTTTACTATACATGATGATCGAATCGTGGGGGGAGGAGTGTGGCAGCTGTTCGATGATATCCATCTCTTGTGGTTCAGAATTGATATAAAACAATGTACACTTGCTATGATCGCAGTAAAAACAGTGCAGTAAAAGCTGCAGGCTTGATTTGATCAGATTGTTGATGACGGTCTGTTTTAATGGTGCAGTTGATTTTGAGTGAGGTGTCAGTGACCAACAAAAAGGCTGAATGATGTGCAAAACAGAACATTTGTATCAGTAATCCCACTGAAGAAACCTTCCGTTGTTACATTCATGGTTGTTATAACCATAAAACTCCAGCTGTGGTTTGGGGGTGATGGAATACCTCCACAGTTTTCCCTGCCTGTCATACAAGCTGACTGAAAGGGGATGCTGGGGGCTTTCAACTTGGAGCATCAGTGACCACATGGCCACTAGCTGAGTGGCATTACCGCCAATTGTACGGCTCCTCATTTTCATGTTTCCTGTCCGGTGCTCTTTGGCAAACTCTTATTCTCTTCTGATCTTGAGGGTATCAAGTTTGTGAGACCTAGTGTGTCTAATTTTCTTGCCCTTTGTGACTCTTACCATTCTTTTGCCAGTAACTTTATTCTTCAAAGTACCAAACCTTTTTCTGATAAATGTTAAGCGATGATGGCCCACTTGTTGTAATTCCTCCTAAACAATCACCACCATTAACTGTACTACTAACATCAAATTCCCCCTGTGATAGTGCACTCAAATACATCCACAGTATCCCCTGCCTGTTGCAAAGCAGGACCCAGGAACATTCATCTTGTGAGCATTTATTCTTGAACTTAGGTACCCAAGCTGAGCCTAGCATTGCTTCCGATCCTGACTGTGTTTGGTTCTAAGATGTATTAATTTTCACGCCCTATGTGTCCGTTGTCTTTCTTTAGCCGATACCCTCATTTTTGAATATTCGGCCTCTTTCCCATTTTTCTTCTAATGACAGTGCTGTGTGCCTCGTTTATTCTATCTCAGAGCTCTCAGGGATTAAGATGTAACAAAGCTGTAGTAATTCCAGCACTGGGTATGGTAGTAACACCCACGGTATCCCCTACCTGTCGTAAGGGGTGACTAAAAGGTGTCCAAGGGCTCTCAACTTGGGAGCTTGGGTTGGCGAACATGGGACCCTTAGCTGAATCCTGGCATTGCTTCCACTTGTGCCACGTTCCTCACTTTGATCTATCCTATCCAAGCTCCCTTAGTCAACTCTTGTTTTTTCCGACCGCAATGGTATTCTGTCTGCAAGGCAGCATAAGAAGCCTTCTCTTTTTTTGGCCCGTACATTCACTTTTTGAAGTGTCGGACCCTTTCCATTCCCCCCCCCCCCCCTGTGTTTAGTGTTAATAGGGGAAAGTTGTTCTCCAGTTGTACTTCCTTTAAAAATGACAATCCCCACTATGGCCACCAATTTCAGTACTGTTGGTATGAAGACTGGGCCTTATACTGCATTGATGAAGAGATTTAAGAACTTCCACCAGTGCAAACTCCACTTCCTTGGACATCAAGTGATAGGGCCGTCTCCAATCTATGTATTAAGTGTGGAAGCTGCCATTATTTGTAATTGCCTAAGATGGATGGGGCAAGTTGTTGTATGAATGGAAATAGGCTTCCTTGCCAAATATTTTAGCTCTTGTAAGAGATGCTGATGTGCCTCTTCAGACTCTATAGAGTCCAGCTTAGGCAAACCATGAAGAACATTGATATAAACCCTCAGACATTGGACACATTTGATGATCACTTATTTTGGTGGTAATACGTCCCTGCTGTAGTCTGACTGTTTGAAGAAGAACTTTATAGACAAGGATTCGAAACTTCAAGCACTCAAGCTTTGCCAAGCCACACTGTTCATCTATGAACTGAAATTTGTTTTGACACATGTTCTACACATGAAATTGTTTAGTCACCAGAAGTTCTCACATAACGTGCATCAAATGTGAACTGGTTAAGCAGCAATTTGTTTACTTGGAGACGATTAACAGTAGACATAAGTGGTTTCGTAGCCTCATCTTCCTTATAGTAGTTATTGCAAATTATGAATTTATTTATGTGGATATTCCTACAAATTGGTGGTGGACTGATTGAGAAAGCACATTTATTAATGTTTAACTGGGAATGAGTTAAATTTACCCAATAACAATGAGCCAGATAAACATTTGAATAGCTCTTTTAATGTTGACATTTTCTTTGTACAGGTATTTCATAAAGACATACTCAATGTGAACTCACCAGAGACTGGGATACTAGATCAAAATCTACTGACACAATGAAGCAGCAAGGCAGAAATCAAAGAACTTGAATATTCTTCACTTCAGAGTTCTGGTGCGAATGGCACACTTACAAATTCTATCAAGCTTGTCAACGCCACCCATACGAGGATTGTACATCCTGACAACTGATCTATTAATCGCCGATTATTAGTTTTCTATTTTTGACCATTGTCTGCAGTCGTCTTGAACTCCATATTCTGTTGATGCATGGTATACTATGTGGTGGAATCTGTTGATATAAACACCTCGTAAAAAGTAGAACCTGTTGATATACACACTCTGTGAAAGGTATACTGGTAAGTGCTCCTGTTATATATATATTTGAAATAAAATAATCACGTCAGAACATGTTTTTCTTGTGCTCTCTCACGTCTACTCGACGTAGTGGTGCCGAAACACGGAGTGTAGTTAACAGAACAATCCACAAAGCAGGGATTAAACAGATTGAAATCTCTCGGAAAACACGTAAATACGGTTCTGTGTATATTTAGGACACCTATATCTCGCGTACAGATAGGTATACATCTTGCCATATTACAACAGTTGTTTGCTTTGGACCACGCTGAATTCAAGGACTGTAGCTGTGAAATTCAGTGGAACTGTTTGTGTTCGGTTTTCTTCATTTCAGTATGTTACATTTGCTCGCCTCCATGTTCCTAATCGTTTCTCAAGGATGGACCAGTAGCGTTACTTCCAGATGCACGTACCTACACTATAAGGGAGAGTTCACGGCAACACGGCTGCCGATTTGAGATTACTTTGTCTAAACTAATTCACGGATATCAACACCAGGAACGTTAACGTCGCCAAGATTCCAAAACACGCCTACATAATTAAAAACGTAGGAGTAAGCGAGGAAGAGCTGCTATCACATTATACGACTGTGAATATTACAAACGTAAACGTCAGTACTCCTTGGCTCAAATGACCCAATTCGACGAGGAAATCCACGAACCCCTGGATTACTGTGAATACGACATAAACGTTTTGTGAAGAGTACTGTACATTGAGACCGCAAAGCGCGCTATACAGAAGGTATCACACGGAATAATGAACTTAGACTGCAAAAATTGAGTTTTTAGGAAACATCAACTGTCAGGTTGCTCCAACCTCATCACTTCGGCGTCCACCTGGGTATAAAATTACAGCCATTTACTGGCGATGTTGAATAACGGTCACGTTTTTAGGAACAGCTTGAGGCTCTGATCAATAGCATTACATCACCGTCTAAAATTAATAAGAACATCTATCTATGAGGATGATTTGAGGAATTCACTAGAAGGTATTGCGGTTATTGCAGACACTTATGATGAAACGGAGCAAATCTTGCTGTATCGGTATTGTGAAAACCAATAATTCAGGTGCACTTGGATATACTTGAAAATTTAGTTCCCATAAGAATTCTATCTCCAGAAGCCTTAAATTCTACCTTTATTGAAGTTCATCGTAAATCCAAGCTCCTCGCGCCTTGGAGAGGAGGTCGATGCATCCGGACGACGTACACCGTCGCTCGATAATCGACGCCAAGAAGGAAGGTTATAGTGAGGAAGCGTCCTAAACTCGTGGATTTTTTTGGTGACGATGTAGCTCTTCTTACACAAAACATACGACCAATACATACAATCCACACGCTTCGTCGGAGTTCTTCGTACTGCTGAAGCATTTCACGTCCGCATCAGAACCAACAAGACCCGCAGCCATTCTGTGTATTCTGCGAGGCCCAAACTCTTCGGACACAAGACCGTAAGTCCGTCACGCGTAATTTTTCGAGTGGGCAAACTGAAGATTTCGAATCGTTGTTTCCTGTGTCGTAGTTCTGGACAAACGGCGTCGAAATGCAGGAAAAGGGGAAGGCGCGATGCGCCAATTGCAAGAAGGCACGTCATGTATCCATCTGTGCTGGAAATGAAAGAAGCAACGCCACCTTGACTACGATATTACCGCTTCCGTTGGCATCGTAGGTGTCTCTGTCGAAGGCGTTACTTATTTATAAACTGCTCACATCATCAATACTGGAACCACTGGGCTTAACAGGGTTACGCGTTGGGTGCTTAACTGCGGAAGCACCCGTGATTTTTATTCCGCCTACTCGAAGAAAGAAGGGGGGACTTCCCAATAGAAGTTCTAATAGACGTATCATTATTGGAAAGCTTTATCATAAACAAATTGATTGTGGACTTAAACTTGCAAGTATGTGGATATACAGACAATACAGTCAGCGTCTTTGAATCGCGCTTGTCTGTACCCATTTCCATCAGATCTGTCTGCTTCACCTGTAAGGCACAACGACTAGCTCCAAAATAGAGATCATTGCTTTCGAGAGTACTCAGTGTTTACTGCCCAGCCTAGCGTTCAAGACATCACTGCTCTCACGCGCACCCTTGAATTGAATTCCGCCCGCTCGGAGAAAGAAGGGGAAGACTTCCCAATAAAAGTTATAATAGACGTATCATTATTGGAAAGTGGTAAATGATGCCACTCCTATGCGAATTTCGCACTCCCTAGTTTTCATCGGCATGCTACTTATATGGGTGCTGAGTGGAAATCGTTCCGGAGTATCTTTGAACTCAGTTGCAGTAAACCTCATTGATCTAGACCAGATACCATAACTTCTGGACGATTAAGTGAGAAACTTCTGGGACTTGAACGGAATCGGAATAAGCGCAGATGTTGGTTATTGTGGATATGAGCATCAAAATATTTTGATCATCATTCCGGGTAGGAAATCAACGAATAGTAGCGTCTATTCCCAGGAAAGCTGATGTAATGCTGCCAGACAATCGACAGAATGCAGAGGCATTCGGACGTAATTTGCCGGAAGTTTGGAGAACAACGTAGCTTTAAGAGCCATATAAAATTATATTCTCACATGTCCACCTATGGAAGAGATAGTAGGGAAACTTCTATATTTTTCCCATCAGGCAGTAAAAAGGGAAAGACTGAAGAGCGAAGTGGAGAATTGTTGTTGATGCTTCTGAGCATGAGAAGTATTCACCGCCCTTGAATGACGCTTTGGGGATTGAACACACCTGGTTTTCAGATACCCCGGCCCTTCTGCGCCTTAGACTGAATTTCGTAGCTATCATCTGTGGAATTACTCAAGCATTTCTCCAACTTACCCTAAACGAGGTTTTTATATGAAGATACTCAGCACACCGAAGGGAATTATCAGACATTTTGGCCAAATAGCACTATATCGCTTCATTCTACTACCGTTTGACTTTGTGTGTAGTCCATTTCTACTTTTAGGGACAATGAAGAAACACGCAGCAGAACTCAAGGACAGGTTTCCCATTGCTGCGACTGTTTTAGAAGCTAGCACGTTCTTGGTCGGCTTCGTTATCGGCACCGAGAACAGCGATGACGCCGTTATACTTTATTATCTGCTGACTGCTCTGATGAAACTTCTGAGTTTACGTCTTTGTAAGTGGGCGTCCAACTCAAAGGATTTTTCTAGATGTCCAGAATGCTGAAGTTCGAGGTACGTAGAATGTGGAGTCCGTCCTAGGAGTTCGATGGAATTCAAAGAACGATTGCCCATTTATCGATCCTGACAGTATCGCGAAGACATTACAAGTTTTGGCAACTCTTACAAGCTAGTGCGATGTTTTATGGCCCTGTAGGATTTTTGTCTCCTGTTCCAGGACACTTGATGTATGGGAGTAAAATGGGACGAGATCTTACCTAATGCTTGTTTTGGATATCCAGCATATCTTCGGTGTCTGATGTACGAATTATCCAATGGCTAGCTACATCGCGAGAAATGTACTTTCTCGTTCATGTATTTTGTGATGTTTCTTAGAGGGCATACGGAGTAGACATTTAAATTTGATCAACTTGAAGGTGCCCGAATATGTCAGCATCGTGTCGGTAGAGTTACTGGCATGTAAAAGAACGTCTGCGGGACACAATTTCGACACTTCGGCGTTTCCGAAAACCGTAAAAGTAGTAAGTGGGGCGTAGAGTTGATAATATTATGATAATTATTCTCGATCAAACTTGGCAGGCTACACGACAGTTGATTTGACGCGCGTAAGAAAAAGGCTTGCGCCCATGCACACGTGTAACTTCCGGGACTGGAATTGTTAGCTGCACTTATAGGCACAAGACTCCTGCATTGCTTTTGTAAGGCGACAGGCTTTGTCGTCGACACTATGGACCGACGCCGCGGTTGCATTGGAATGGATACAAAGCAACTTAGTCAAATTCAAGATGTTTGTAGCCAGTCGGGTGGCTGAGATAGTCACACGCGAATCCTCAATGGAAACATTGCCTTGACAAGGATAACCCAACCGCTGTCTTGTCGCTTGGTTCCAAGGGAAGCCAAATTCTTGTGATCACTTCCTACAAATAGATCTTCAACAAATGATCTCCACCAAGTCCTCATTGATATCATTAAATTCAGCTCGTACTGATTACGGCTTCACACAAGTTCGTGGATTTTTCGATTTCTATATAAGACTCGCCAGGTTGACAACTTCAGAATTAGAAACAGCACGCTCGTACTGGATCAAAAAAAACTCAACGAGAATGTTCCGCGCATGAAACGCACGATCTACAGGGGAATCATTCAATGCCAAGGGGATCGGACATAGTCCGTTTCAATTCCTTCCTTGAAATTGAACTCCTCGGCTTCAGTTCTGTGTACATTGACTACACGTACATCTCGCGTCCAGATAGGTAATAATCTTGCCATGTTACGGCATAATTGTTTGCATTCGACCACGCTGAGTTAAAGGAAATTCTGTGGAACTGTAGTGTTTGCATTCAGTTTGCCTTATTCGAATATAATATGTTTGTTCGCCGCCATGGTGCTAATCCTTTCTCGAAGGATGGACCAATAGCGTTACTTCCAGATGCACTGCGATTAGATGCGTGTATCTTCACGATAATGGGGTGTTCACGATAATTCCGCTGCCGATTTGAGAGTCTACTATCTAAACAAATTCACGGATATGAATACCACGAACGTTAACGTCGCCAAAAGTGATTCCAAATCCCGCCTACATAATTACAAATAAATACGGAGGAGGAAGCGGGAAAGAACTGATATCACGTGATTTGCAGGTGAAGTTCAATGACTCCACCACATTCTCCGACTGTGAATATTACATAGACTTCAGTACTCCTTAGCCCAACTCGACGAGGAAATCCACGACCTCATGGATGACAACGAATACGACGTAAATGTTTGTTAAGAGTACTGTACATTGAGACCGCAAAGCGCGCTATACAAAAGGCATCACACGGAATAGTGAACACCGTAGCTATTTCGACCATAAACATTAAATTTTTCAGAATCATTAACTGTCACTACAGCTACGGTGGTTGCCCCAACCTCATCAATTCGGCGTCCACCTAGGTATAAAATAACAGCCATTTTTTGGCGATGTTGAATAACGGTCTCGTTTATAGGAATAGTTTGACGCTTCGGTCGATAACGATACACCACTTTAAAATTAATAAGAACCTCTCTCTACGAGGGTATTTAGAAGATGAGCCGAAGAATTCGGTAGAAGGTATTGCGGTTTTCGCAGACACGAAACGAAGGAAATCTTGCTCTCTTGGTATTGTGATACAAACAATCATTCATGCGCACCTGGATATACTTCAGTAGTCATCTACATTAAGGCCGCACTAAATTCCAGACCAATCACTCTAGGAAACGGCAAGGTAACACCGCAACATGTTCTTCTGGCGACCGATTGACTACATTCCGGACGAAACCAAGGTCTCAGCACAATTCATATTTGACAGGAGTGTTCAGGCAGCAACAAAAATCAGTTGTTGACATCTGGAGACGCTGGTTAGCGTGCTGGACTTCGGTCACAGGGGTCCCGGGTTCGATTCCCGGCGGGGTCTGGAATTTTAACCAGAATTGATTAATTTCTTTGGCACCGGGGCTGGGTGTATGTGTCGTCTTCATCATTTCATCGCGAAGTGGCTCCTACAGTCTGAAGAATTTTGGCCAGCCAACAAGATTCCACTAGGGACAACACTTCCTAACGAAAGGATCGTCCGACAAATGATGACCTTCACCAAGTACTCATTGATGCCACCAAATTCAGCTCGTGCTGAATGTCTTCACTCTAGTACATGGATTTTTCGATTTGTATATAACACTCGCCAGAATGAGTAACAGCACGTTCTTACTGGATCACAAAAGCTCAACGAGAATGTTCCATGCATGAAATGCGCGCTCTGCAGAGAAATCATCCGGTGCCAACGGGATCGAACATAGACCATTTCATTTCCTTCCTTGAAGGTGGACTCCTTCGGTTAAATTGACTGATTCAATTTGCTGACGTCACTCAGACCAGACACGCCCCTTTAGTATCATCACTAACGAGCTCCATAGCTGCAGTCGCTTGTGCGTCCAGTATCAAGTAATCGGGAGATAGTGGGTTCGAGCCCCACTGTCGGCAGCCCTGAAGATGGTTTTCCTTGGTTTCCCATTTTCAAACCAGGCAAATGCTGGGGCTGTACCTTCATTAAGGCCACGGCCGCTTCCTTCCACTTCCTAGGCCTTTCCTATCCCATCATCGCCACAAGACATATTTGTGTCGGTGCGACGTAAAGCTAATAGCAAAAAAATAGTATCATCACTTCACAGCCTTGTTGATTAGAGAGGGTCACATCAGATAATGCCAGCTGGGAGTTCACATTGTGTTGTCGGAACTTCGAATCCAATTTTGGATATTGAGAGGCCGTCAGGCAGTGAGGAAAGTTTTACTCTGCTGTCTTCCGTGTAAACAAACCTGTGGGTGGGCAAACAAGCTTTACCACTACCTGAACGAGTGATACCTTTTAAATAATTTACTACAACGGGAATAGACTTCGCATAGCCCCTTTACATAGAGAACGGAGGTGTGACTGCAAAAGCATACACAACTTTACGGCGCAATTAAACGAGCTGTTCATCTAGTGCTTTACAGTGGTGTGACAACCGACAAATTTCTGGACACTGCAGAGGTTATCGGCCGACGTAGTATAGCAAACGTGATCTACTCCTATAATGTAAGGACATTTCGTGCCTCTAACGAAGAATTATCTGAGTAGATAAAGACCCTAGTTGCTGTCAAGACTCACCGCTTCGTCGCTCAACATAGTTTCACGTGGAAATTAATCGCAATCAGAACGGCTTGGTGGGGAAAACGGTGGGAAAAACTGTCAGATCCCTGAAGTGCTGTCTCAACAATATTGGGTCCAACTAGAATTTTTTTTTGCTAGGGGCTTTACGTCGCACCGACACAGATAGGTCTTATGGCGACGATGGGATAGGAAAGGCCTAGGAGTTGGAAGGAAGCGGCCGTGGCCTTAATTAAGGTACAGCCCCAGCATTTGCCCGGTGTGAAAATGGGAAACCACGGAAAACCATCTTCAGGGTCCAACTAGAATAGATGGACTGCAGACTGTAGTCATCAACATTAAAGCCGCACTAAATTCCAGACCTATCACTCAAGGCAACGGCAAGGTAACACCTCAACATTTCTTCTTGTCCACCGATAGACTACATTACGGTCGAAATCAGGGCCTCGGCACAATTCAGATTTGACAAGACTGTTCAGACAACAACAAAAATCAGTTGATGTCTTCTGGAGACGCTGGAGCAGGGAGTACTTCATGCTACGTAAGCGATACTGTCACGTTCGACGTCCAATGAGAATGTCTTCATGGCTACGTCGGTCTGAGGAGCTAGAGGTAACTGATTTACGAACGGACAAAATCTATCTGCTCAGGAAGAAGGGCGAAGAAGCAAACCAATGTAGAAACTGTTGTCTACAATATTTTAGCAATGGGGAATAGTTCCATTGCAGTAAGAAGCGATGTCTACGGAGACCTACAATATAACAGCAGTATACATTATCCAGTCCGTGTTCAGTGTCTTGTGGACGGGTGGTGTGAGTAAGAGATGACTAAAAAGGGTAATATCCGGATTCTTTGATTTATGGAGTGGGGCGAGCACGGTTTCCCTGAGCCCCCTACGGATGGGGGTGGTAGAATACCCTCTGCAGGATCACCTGGCTGTCGTATGTGGCGCCCTTGGCGTGGCACTGGATCGCTGCGCTGGGTTTGTGTATTGGTCCTTCTGTGGGTGGGATGACATCCAGAGTTTATTTTTGTGCTTAGTGAGTGACTACCAAAAAAGCGCACCCAAGAAAATATAATGACTACCGTCTTATAAGTCTAATGAACCACATGAAGATATTTTTGCATATTATACATGCACACATAAAATCAAATTGTGAAATGGACGTGGGCGACAACCATGTGGCGTTGAGAAGTAGCTTTGGTACCCGGGACACATTGTACCGTCTCAGTGTTCTCCGTCAGAGATGCCGAGAACAACACAAACGTGTATTTGAATGTTTCGTTGATAATGAGAAGACATTTGAAAGAATCAAAGATGAAAAACTGACTGATTTTCTAGCCGAAACGGTTAGAAATAGATATCCGCATGAAACAAAATCTTTACTGGAACTAGCGAGCCAGTCAGGATCGGACGAACAAGAACTTCGGAGATAAGAATCAAAAGAGGAGTGCGCCAAGGTTGCTTACTTTCACCGCTCCTATTCAAACTCTATACAGATCACATGTCAAACGTAGTCCCCGTATGGATGAGTGCGGTAGAGTAACACCCACGGCATCCCCTACCCGTCGTAAGAGGCGACTAAAAGCGCTCCAGGGGCTCTGAACTTAGGAGCGTGAGTGGCGGTCAAGGTGCTCTAGCTAAGTCTGGACCTTGCTTCCACTTGTGCCAGGCTCCTGACTTTCATCTGACTTCTCTTGATGAACTCTTGTTCTTTTCCGACCACGACACTATTAGGTTCCGAGGGCTATGGAGCCTTCCATTTTCATGGCCTTGCCTTTCTTTGTCCGATAACCTCATTTTCGAAGTGTCTGACTCATTCCATTTTCTCTCTGATAAGTGTTAATAGAGGATGGTTGCCCAGTTAAGTAAAACAATAATAACCACCAGCACCTTCAGCTAGTGTTTTACGTTTCGTGCGGAATGCGTATTTCCAAGTTTGACCTAGGTAGAATTGCGGCATTCGTTCAAGTTGGACATTCACAAGAAGCAGCATCACAAATCTTAGGCCTTATGCCAAGTGCAAAGTTACGCAGCTGGAAAACGTGAGACCGATGATGTGACTGTCAGGAAGGTCGACTGAGTGTGACAGTGCCACGTCAAGATCGGTATGTCGGCGTAACAGCGCAGAGACCCAACATTTTATTTCACTGGTCAACAGTTACAAGAGACGTCTTGTGGGTAACTGCGGTCTGTGGATCTGCACTCACTGTAACACCCTATGGGTGGGGGCGGTAGAATAACACGATATCCTCTGCCTGCCGTAAGATGCGACTAAAAGGAGCCCCAGAGACTCTTTAACCTTTGAAGCACTCATTTTTGATTGAGAACATGTAATGTATTTGTTCGTGAAAGCAGGGCTTTTGGTACATAAGAAACTACCGCCCATATTCAAATTATGAAAAAAAAAAAATGGATCAAGGAGATTTAAAAATTGGTGGTGTCAAGGTGAAACCACTATGCAGTACAAGAATATCACACGTCCTATAAGGCTTTACCATTGTTATAAATATTATTGTGCACATTTTTATACATAGTCTAACTATACCTTAAAACGTAAAACAGCCTCATCCTTCAACTGTATTTACTTGTGTGATATGCAAGAAAGCAGTACTTTGTTTCCCAGCCGGCACAGCAAGAGGGGAAGGCTAAGTCTCCCCTCCCTAAGAGGTCGGCGAAAGCCGCGCCCCAGCCGGCGGAGGCGGCATCGTCGACCAGGGCTCTGAAACCATCTCCCGGCCCGTTTAAAACAGAAAAGAAGACGACGGCGAAGAAGAACGCCCTTGCTGAGCGCTCTCGCACTTCCCCTGCGAAGGAGAAGTTTGCCCCCCATCTGGGGGGTATGAGTCTGCGCCAGGAGGTACTCCTCCCAAACCTGCACTCTCTCCTCGTAGGGGACCTCCTCGCCTCCAAAAACGTCGAAGTCCTGGGCGGCATCTCCGCCGTCTGTTGATGACGGGGTGGATGTCGCGCTGTCCTTTACATCTACGGATGTAGATGTTCATAGTGTTTAAACTAGCGAGAATTTTGTCGCTCATAACCTAACACTCCTTTTATAGTCCACACTATGGCACTGTTACAGTGGAATTGTAACTGTTATGACAGGCATCTTGCTGAGTTACGTCAGCTCATTAGCGAGTAGAGTGTATTCAGAAGACCAACTTCAGACCTGGTCATCATACGATCTTGACAAATTTCAGAATATACTCGACAGAACGATATTATGCCCACCGTGCGTCTAGTGGCGTAGCATTTTTGTCCGTTCTGATACAGTGAAGAGGTTCGTCTACGGACCCCACTGGAAGCAATTGCAGTGCGGGTTCCTCTGCCTGTCATAGCAACAGTGTGTAATGTTTATTTTCCACCAGGCCAGCCTCTTAACATATATGATGTCATTGATATTATAGATCAGCTTTCACCTCCCTCTTGTTCGGTGATTTTAACGCCCATCACCACATCTGGGGCTCTGAGACGTTATTGCTGGAAACATCAGTAACAGGGCTGGATTTATGTATTTTAAACACAGGGGGAAAACACACTTCAGTGTACGTAACGGCACATATTTTCGCATAGCAAGCCATTTCGCGGATGTGTTTGGCTCCGGGAATTACCATCGTGATTTCCTTGCTCTGAAGGGGGAGGCGGAACGTCATCACCTCAGTTTTGCCACTCAAGCTTCAGAGAACTACAACGTGCCCTTTTCGGAGTGGGAACTCCGCAGCGCCTTAGCGCTTTGCAAGGACACGTCTCCTGCACCGGACAACATCCATAACCAAATGTTGGAACACCTTAGTGATGATAGTCTACTTCAGATTAGTATCACGTACCTTCGGTTCCTTTCCTTGTCAGACAACCAAGTGGGCTACCTTCGTGGGTAGTACGAGCACCTGAAATAATCCTGGATCTGCACACTGGCCCGATGTAAAACACGGATCGTTCGATTTATCGGAGGCTCTTCCTGTCCGTTGTTGGCCGCTATCCAGGTTCAGTCGTCGTCTACACGAATGGTTAAGGACAGCTACGAAGGTGGGCTGTGCGTTCGTTGTCGACAATGATAGGTTTCTTTATACTCTCCCGGAAACGTGTAGTTTGTACACAGCAGAGCTCTATGCTATCTGCGGAGCTCTGCGGTACCCACTGTACAATGAGCGCCGACACTGTCTTGTGTGTACTGACTCCTTGAGTTCGCTCCAGTCTATTTATACTGTTGTGCGTGTCCTCCGCACCTAAAGCTCCGCAGCCCGCCGCATCACCGATGTTTCCAGAGAGTACGAGGTGACTGCACTGCGCCTGGCATGTTCGTCTGTGACGTCAGCCAGCGCTATATAAGGAGCAACGTTCCTCGAGTCTCCAGGACTACCCCAGTGTCCAACTACCAGACCACACCGCGAGTCAGACACGAAGGCATGCTCTTTAAAATGTGTTTGAACAGGTGGACTGATTTCTGACCGTGAGGTCTCACCTCTGGACATTGCCTCACTTTCCCTGATCCCCGTAGCCACGTCGAGCCCCGAGTCAAGCCTTCTGCTACTCCCTCAAGTCCTCTCCAGTGCTCCGACGTCAATCTTAGCATTCTGCTAATTAAGAATATTAATGCAAGTTCCTTGCAAGTCTAAGCCCAATACTAGCTTCCTGTTAATACGAACTCTCGCTACGAGTTACATTCGTTATTACTCAGCAGATAGTTTTCACCTATCCAAGGACACTCTCATTGGAACAGACTATCTCATCAAGATAGGATTGAGTGTGTATATAGGACTTTCTCTTTGTATAAATATATATACACCACAGACCTTCAGTCTACCTTTTAATACCAGCATTAACTTCGTGCCATTAATCAAGCTTCAAGAAAAGTTTAGTTATATTTCTTGTAAATACTGTATAAAACTGTTGAAGCAATAAACTTTATGTTGTGTTACTGTATACTAAGTTCCTTGTATACAACATATACCTCTATCCCCCGGCACACTCTGGTGCAGCGGATCCAGGACCTGCTGGCCGGGTGTTCGGATGCCGGCACCAGAAGCACGTTTCTGCGGCTGCTAAGCCACATGGGCATAGAGGAAAACGAGTTAGCAGATCAGGCTGCCAAGGAGGCAGTTACACTGCCCCCAGTGCCTTTCAAGGCTCCAGCAAGCGACATTCGCTCTCAGCTGAGACGTCTGGTTTTGTCCCATTGGGAGATGGAGTGGCAGGCCATTCCACTTCCAATAAGCTGAGAGCGGTAAAAGGAACAACGAAGGTATGGAGGACTTCCCTTCGGGCTTCGCGGAGGGAAGCCGTGGTATATAATATCTTCTTCGGATCGGCCACGGTATCGTGACTCACTCTCATATTTTGAAAGGAGAACCCCCTCCGGTGTGTACCTGCGGTGACCATCTTACCGTGGTACACGTCCTTACGGGGTATAAAGACCTGGTCGATCTTTGTCGTAGTCTTAACCTCCCGGGTACCATCTCCCTTATCTTGCGAGACGACGAGCAGTCAGTAGACCTCGTCATCCGCTTTATGATGGATGGTGGTCTGTTTAATCTTGTCTAATGATGTCCTTTGTCCTCGTGTATTTGTATCAATTGCGCTTTTATCCCCTTCACTTCATTTTAGTTAGTGTTGCGTATTTTAATGTGTTATTTTAACGTCTAATGTAAATTATGTATATATATTTGCACTACCAGGCAATGCCTTATTCCTTTTCCCCCCTGTATTTTGTCTTATTTGATTAGAAAATAAGGCATTGCGAATTAGATCCACTGCTGTGTTTTAATCTCATCCTAATTTACTCATCACCTTTTTTAAAAACTGTTGTCAGTGGATACATTTTAAAATTTTAAATATGTATCATGTCGTCCACCTCGTTCCATTAGGGGCCGATGACCTTCGATGTTAGGCCCCTTAAAACAACAAGCATCATCATCGATTCGTACCATCACGCGGGGAATAACATGGGTTGCCTGTACTTGCGCTTAGTACCACAATATTAGGTACGAAACAGGCTTGTGATTAGTTGCAGCAGCTACGAACCTGCTATGCGTCGCGTCCCAGGTGGCGGATAGGGGGGGTCCTAACCGTCTTGCCGGCGGACTTGAGGGAAATAAAATACCTCTCGCGGAACAAACACACACCCGCTGTGGGTGGGGAAGGCAGACGAATAATACACCCACGGTATCCCCTGCCTGTCGTGAGAGGCGACTAAAAGGGGCGACCAAGGATTAGAACCATGAAACTATTTACCTTTACTTGCGTGCCACTCTGTTAGGTACTGAATAGTTTTGTGATTCGTAGCACTCGAGCGGGGTTCAGTGTGGGTTTCCAGTACCCTTGAGTCGTACCCAAGTGAGCAACACCACGGGTCGGGGCGTTGCCTGTGAGTTGTACCACTGTATGAGCGACACCGTGGGTCTGCGTTGCCAGTGATTAGTACCCACTATGTGAGGAACACCACGGGGCCCATGGGACCGGCACCCGTGACTAGTACACCTACTGTAGGTGAGGAAACTCATCGGTTTGCGTTGGCTCGGGGTGGCGCCATTGTGTGAGAAACACCATAGGTCTGCGTTACCTGTACGAAGTACAATACTTGTGAGTAGTACCATCTTGCGTGGAACACCGTGAGTCTTCGCTACTTTTGATTAGTACCCCAACATGACAAATACCATGGTTCTACTTTACTCGCGACATGTACCATTCTGTGGGGCCTTGACATGGATTTGGCACCCCTGTAGGCATCAAGCATCATTGTTTTTTATGAGAGGTCCCTTGGTCAGTAATACCTTTATTTACGATCTTTTTTGAGTCTGATCTACTGTTTTGTTTATTTGTTTTTGTTGTGTTCATGTCCATCCATTCATTCTTCATGACATTTTTTATTTTATTTAGGTCAGTGGATGATTTTGAATTTATTGTTGTCATTTCATTTCGTTCCATTAGGGGCCGATGACCTCGATGTTAGGCCCCTTTAAACAACAATCATCAACGAATATTTAGTTTTTGAGCGCTTTCCTTCAGATGTTTTTATAGTATGTGTTATCATACTTTTTCATGTTGCCCTCATTGAAAGCTAGCTCACCCACACCACTTGATGCATTACATCCCCATACCATAACGCTGCCGTCCGCATGTTTGACCGTAGCTTCCATATGTTGAGGGTCCCACTCAGTATTTTCTGTGTCCGCATCTTTAATCGGCCATCACTTCCGTATATATTGAACTTTTTCTTCCGACCATAACACAAGATCACAGAATGGATTATCCTGCAATACATATTCATTAGTAAATTCCAAACGCTTTCTCTGGTTTACTTTACTGACAGACGGTTTACATTTTGGTGCTCTGGATTGGTACCCGGTACTGTTCATATCCCTACGAACTGTGCTTTCATGAACTACCTCCGCAAGATGTTCCTCCAGACGTGCTCTAATTTCAGTTGATGTTAGTCTGGGATTTTTCTTCAACATTTTAAGCACGAATCTTTCATCTCGAGACGTATGAGAAACACGTCCAAGGGGTCCAAAAACCAGGTCTAAGGCCCCTCAGAATGGTACACGTCGCGAGTAAAGTAGAACCATGGAATTTGTCATGTTGGGGTACTAATCACAAGTAGCGAAGACTCAGGGTGTTCCACACAAGATGGTACTACTCACAAGTATTGTACTTCGTACAGGTAACGCAAACCTATGGTGTTTCTCACGCAAAGGCGCTGCCACTCATAGCCAACGCAAACCGATGAGGTTCCTCACCTAAGTGTACTAGTCACGGGTGCCGGTCCCACGGGCCCCGTGGTGTTCCTCACATAGTGGGTACTAATCACAGGCAACGCAGACCCACGGTGTCGCTCATATAGCGGTTTAGCTCACAGGCTACGCCCAGACCCGCGGTGTTGCTCACATGGGTACGACGCACGGGTACTGGAAAACCCCAGGCCAGGCTCTATACTGCTACTAATCACAAACCTACTTCGTACCCAATATAGTGGTACTACTCGCAAGTACAGGCAACCTATGGTGTTCCCCGCGTGATGGTACGAATCAAAAGTAGTTTCATGGCTCTAGTTCAATCATCCGTTGGTCGCCCCTTTCACTCGCCTCTTACGACAGGCAGGGGATACTGCGGGTGTGTTCTACATGTGTGTCCCCCACCCGCAGGGGGTAGTGTGTTTGGTCCGCGAGAGGTATTTTATTTCCCACAAGTCCGCCGGCAAGCCGGTTAGGACCACCCTATCCGCCACCTGGGACCCGCCACGTGGGAGTATCACCTCTCCCCCTGCTACGCCAGCGTAGTAGGTTCGTGGGGAATGTTGATTGGCGACCACCGGGCCCTTAGCTGAGTCTTGGCATTGCTTCCACTTCCTTGTGCCAGGCTCCTTACCTTCGTCTATCCTGTCCGACGTCTCTTCGTCAACTCTTGTTCTTTTTCGACCCCGACGGTATTAGAGCATTCGCGGCCTAGGGAGTCTTCGATTTTCACGCCCTTCGTGGCCCGTGCCTTTCTTCGTCCGTTACTTCATTTTTCGAAGTGACGGATCCCTTCTTTCTTCTCCTTTTTTTCTCTCTCTATCCCCTTTGGGTGTGGGACGCAGACGAAGAAATACACCCACGGCATCCCCTGCCTGTCGTGAGAGGTGACTAAAAGGGGCGACCAAGGTATGATTGTTTTAGAACCATGAAACTACTTTTGATTCGGACCATCACGTGGGGAACACCATGGGTCTCCTTTACTTGGGAGTTGTAACACTATATTAGTTACACAACAGGTTTGTGATTAGTAGCAGCAGAGAGTGGTTCACAGTAGGTTTCTAGTACCCGTGAGTCGTACCCACGTGAGCAACACGACGGGTCTGGGCGTTGCCTATGAGTTGTACCACTATATGGACGAAACTGTCGGTCTGCGTTGCCTGTGATTAGTATGTGAGGGACACCACGGGAATACCCGCGCCCGTGATTAGTACACCTAGGTGAGGAATCTCATCGGTTTGCGTTGGCTGTGAGCGGCGCCATTGTGTGAGAAACACCATTGGTCTGCGTTACCTGTATGAGGTACAATACTTGTGAGTAGTACCATAATGTTTGGAACACCGTGAGTTTACGCTACTTTTGATTAGTACCCCAACATCACAAATACCATGGTTCTACTGTACTAGCGACATGTACCATTATGAGGGGCCGTTGACCTGGATTTTGGACCTCTTTAGAAACAAGCATCATCATCGTCATCAGTTTTGTACCTTAGAAGTGGTCCCTTGGTCGGTAACGCTGTTTGTTTATTGTAGTTTTTGGGTAGGATCCTCAGATTGTTTTGAGTTCATGTCGATCCATTCATTCTTCATGCCTATTTTTTTTTTTTGGTTAGTAGATGATTTAAAACTTCCGTTTTGCCATTTCATTTCGTACCATCGGGGGCCGATGACCTAGATGTTAGGCCCCTTAAAACGACAAGCATCATCATCATCAGGAACCTCATTGGTTTGCGTTGGCTGTAAGTGGCGCCATTTTGTGAGAAACACCTCAGGTCTGCGTTACCTGTACGAGGTACAATACTTGTGATTAGTACCATAATATTTGGAACACTGTGAGTTTACACCTTTGGTTATTACCTCAACTTGAGAAATGCCATGGTTTTCCTTTACTAGCGATAAGTGCCATTATGCTGGATAGTTGACATAGATATTGCCCCATTTAGACAAGCATCATGCATTCAGGGTTGGGTTCTGGAAGCAGTTCTCTGGTCAGTAATATTGTTTATGAGAATGTGAAGCCTTGCACGTCTTATCGACTGGTTTTTAAAATTCATATTCATCAATTCATTCCTCATCATCACGTTTTGAATTCTGGTCAGTGGATGAATTTTTTTACTTTTAAATTGTCATTGCATTTCGTCTCATTTCGTACCATAGGAGTCGATGACCTCGATGTTAGGCCCCTCTGAACAACAGGCATCATAATCAAGAATGTTTGCTTTATCTGTGATGACGTTTAAGTTGAAGTTAGGATTAGCGTACTGGTGCATACTGATGCAGAAATCTTCCATTATATTGAGCAATGGGCCTGTGGGGTTCATATTTAAAATTTCCATGCCATTCTCGATATTAGTGAACTTATGCGTGTAATCCTCGACATGTTGCCCTATGGATGAAAAATGATTATATTTTATGGCATTGATATGTTCGTTGCAGCGAATAGGAAAACTTCTACCGGTGCGTCCAATATAACTGGCTTCACAATAGTTGCATTTTATGCGGTATAGGGGAGCCTCTCCCAGTACCGGCCACCTAATAATTTTCCTTCATTGTTTAAAAATAGAATGGTCAGCTATAAATCTGATCAAGTTAAAAGAGGCCTGATACAGTATTGTTACAATTGCCTTGAGCAGACATGAAGAAAATGAGTGTGCATGTCCATTACAACAATAGATAGAATTCTTACAAAACCTCACATTACAAAAAATGTTTCCCAGTACCGGCCAGCCAGACACTTTCTCTTACTATTTAAAAGTGAGGAAATGATACTTTACAAATACACATTTAAACTTCAGTGAGACATTACAAAACCTTAATTAACGATAAAAATACATAAAGCAAATTTTACACGATAAATAATCCTACATATCAAAGATAGAAAAGTCCAATCGATGTTGAAAATCTTCAGTGGAACACACAAACAAAATTTCTAAATGCAATGGTCCCATTTGTAAAAGTCAAATTTTTACACGATAAATAAATAATCCTGCAAGTCAAATTTGGAAAAGTTCAAACAAGATATTAGGAACTTCAGTGGAATCCAAAAAGATATTCTAAATGCAATGATCACATTTGTAAAAGTCAATGTTCTCTTGATCTGCACATTGAAGATGTGCCCAACCCTGACAAGACACACTCTGAACCCAAGCCTCGTCCGTTGTTTCCAGGCAAATGATGCATTCTGTTTCTCCATCGCCTGATTGCCCTGTGCCATTCTGCTTTCCCTCGGACTCGAAGTTAAGTCTCTTCGCAGCTCTACTGTTTTTTTCTTTACTTTTGAAAACACTTTTGTATCTCTGATTTTCTTTCTTTCATCAGCTTTCTCCCGTTTTTCTTTCAATCTCTGGTCTTTTTCTTCCAACATTTTCTTACAGGGAGTGGATGTTAGAATTTCACTCTTTTCTCTTCTCCTCTTTCTTGTAGTAATTTTTCTTTCTGTCAAGTCTGATTTTGGGGATATTTCTTCTACATTCTTCAGAAATTCTTTTGATGTAGAAGGCATTTCAACTCTGGAAGAAGTTGCTTCTCCAGGAAGATCTTCTTTTTGATCATCAATTCTTCTTACCATCTGTGGAGTCAGTCATTTCGCCACCAGTTCTTATTACTCTACCTCCCAATGTGTTTCTTGGAACAGAATACTGCATTGAAGCCTCCCTGACGCTTAATCTTCCCCTGTGGGTGGTGACGGTAGAATAACACCCACGGTATCCCCTGTCTGTCGTATGAGGCGACTAAAAGGGGCCCCAGGGGCTCTGAACTTTGGAGCGTGGATTGGCGACCACGGGGCCCTTAGCTATGTCTTGGCATTGCTTCCACTTCTGCCGGGCTCCTCACTTTCACCTATCCTATCCGATCTCTCTTGGTCAACTCTTGTTCTTTTCCGACCCCGACGCTATTAGGTTTGCGAGGGCTAGGGAGTCTTTCATTTTTACGCCCTTCGTGGCCCTTGTCTTTCTTTGGCCGATATCTTAATTTTTCGAAGTATCGGATCCCTTCAATTTTTCCCTCTCATTAGTGTTATATAGAGGATGGTTGCCTAGTTGTACTTCCTCTTAAAATAATAATTACCACCACCTGACGCTTAATTTTCCGTCCCCACGAACCTACTACGCTGGCGTAGCAGGGGGAGAGGTGATACTCTCACGTGGCGCGTCCCAGGTGGCGGTTAGGGGGGTCCTAACCGGCTTGCCGGCGGACTTGAGGGAAATAAAATACCTCTCGCGGACCAAACACACAACCCCCACGGTATCACCTGCCTGTCGTAAGAGGCGACTAAAATGGGCGACCAAGGGATGAATGAATTAGAACCATGCAACTACTTTTGATTCGTACCATCATGCGGGGAACACCATGGGTTGCATGTACTTGCGAATAGTATCACTAATATGGTACGAAATATGTTTGTGATTCGTTGCAGTAAAAAGCCTGGCCTGGTGGATTCCAGTACCCGTGCGTTGTACCCATGTGGGCAACACCGCGGGTCTGGGCGTAGCCTGTGAGTTGTACCACTATATGAGCGACACCGTGGGTCTGCGTTGCCTGTGATTAGTACTCACTATGTGCGGAACACCACGGGGCCCTTGGGACCGGCACCCGTGACTAGTACCCTAGGTGCGGAAACTCATCGGTTTGCGTTGGCTGTAAGTGACGCCATTGTGTGCGAAACACCATAGGTCTGCGTTACCTGTACGAAGTACAATACTTGTGAGTAGTACCATCTTTTGTGGAACACCGTGAGTCTTCGCTACTTCTGATTAATACCCCAACATGACACATACCATGGTTCTATTTTACTCGCGACATGTACCATTCTGTGGGGCCTTAGACGTGGATTTTGCACCCCCTTTAGACACCAAGCATCTTTGTGCTTTATAAGTGGTACCTTGGTCGGTAATACTGTTATTTTCGTTCTCTATTGAATCCGATCCACTGGTTTTTGTTTTTGTTTGTTTGTTTTGTGTTTTGTTGGGTTCCTGTCCATCCATTCATTCTTCATGACATTTTTTTATTTTTATTTTGGTCAGTGGATGCCTTTGTAATTTTTGTTCTTTCATTTCGTACCATTAGGGGCCGATGACCTTCGCTGTTAGGCCCCTTAAAACAACAAGCATCATCATCATCAAGGGATGATTGTCTTGCAACCATGAAACTACTTGTGATTAGTACCACCACGCGGAGAACATCATGGGTCGCTTTTACTAGCGCGTAGTACCACTATATTATGTACCAAATAGGTTTGTGATTAGTAGCAAACAGGAGCACCGTGCGGTCGGCTTTTGCAGTACCTGTGATTAGTACCACCATATGAGCGGGACCCTGGGATGATAGCTACCGTGGATCTGCCTTGCCTTGGATTAGTACCCACTATATGAGGAACACCACGGTATAGGGGAAGGTCCCTGTGGTTAGTACTCTTATGTGATGAACACCATAGGGTTGCGCAGCCTGTAAATGGCGCCGCAATGTGAGAAAAACCATAGGTCTGTTGTGTATGTCGAATTTCATAACATGTGAGTAGTACAATAATGTGTGGAATACCGCGAATCTCTGCTACTTTTGATTAGTACCGCAGTATGACAAATACCATGGTTCTACATTCGTAGCGATAAGTACCGTTGTGAGGGGCCGATAACTTGGATATTGGACCGCCTTTAGACGGCAAGCATCATCGATTGTAAGTTATGCTATAGCAGCAGTCCCTTGGTCAGTAATCATACTGTTTTACGTCAGAGTCTGTGAATGTAAGGCATTGCGGGTCGCATCCACTGATTGTTTTAAATTCATCTCCATCCATTTATTCTTCGTTCTCAAGTTTTGAATTCTGGTCAGTGGAGAATTTTGGACATTTAATTTGTCATTCCATTTCGTCACATTTCGTACCATTAGGGGCCGATGACCTCGAAGTTAGGCCCCTTTAAACAGCAAGCATCATCATATCTGGTGCAACCTCCACCATCTCGAATAATCGAAAGTGACTGGTGTCATCGGCTGATTCGGCAAATTCATCTTCCCATGCCACGAACCTGCTACGCAGGCGTAGCAGGGGGAGAGGTGATACTCCCACGTGGCGCGTCCCAGGTGGCGGATAGGGGGGTCCTAACCGGCTTGCCGGCGGACTTGAGGGAAATAAAATACCTCTCGCGGACCAAACACACACCCCCTGTGGGTGGGGGAGGCTGACGAATAATACACCCACGGTATCCCCTGCCTGTCGTGCGAGGCGACTAAAAGGGGCGACCAAGGGATGAATGAATTAGAACCATGAAACTACTCTTGATTCGTACCATCATGCGGGGAACACCATGGGTTGCATGTACTTGCGAGTAGTATCACTAACATGGTACGAAATATGTTTGTGATTCGTTGCAGTAAAAAGCCTGGCCTGGTGGATTCCAGTACCCGTGCGTTGTACCCATGTGGGCAACACCGCGGGTCTGGGCGTAGCCTGTGAGTTGTACCACTATATGAGCGACACCGTGGGTCTGCGTTGCCTGTGATTAGTACTCACTATGTGCGGAACACCACGGGGCCCTTGGGACCGGCACCCGTGACTAGTACCCTAGGTGAGGAAACTCATCGGTTTGCGTTGGCTGTAGGTGGCGCCATTGTGTGCGAAACACCATAGGTCTGCGTTACCTGTACGAAGTACAGTACTTGTGAGTAGTACCATCTTTTGTGGAACACCGTGAGTCTTCGCTACTTCTGATTAATACCCCAACATGACATATACCATGGTTCTATTTTACTCGCGACATGTACCATTCTGTGGGGCCTTAGACGTGGATTTTGCACCCCCTTTAGACACCAAGCATCTTTGTGCTTTATAAGTGGTTCCTTGGTCGGTAATAATGTTATTTTCGTTCTCTATTGAATCCGATCCACTGGTTTTTGTTTTTGTTTGTTTGTTTTGTGTTTTGTTGGGTTCCTGTCCATCCATTCATTCTTCATGACATTTTTTATTTTTATTTTGGTCAGTGGATGCCTTTGTAATTTTTGTTCTTTCATTTCGTACCATTAGGGGCCGATGACCTTCGATGTTAGGCCCCTTAAAACAACAAGCATCATCATCATCATCATCTTCCCATGACTCAGCCCCGGTGAAATCCACCGAAAGCTCGGAAAAGTGTAGAAGTTCTTCTAAACCCGCATTTGAATGCCCTAAAGAATGCCTTAGGATTGCGGCGGACACCCCCGCACTTGTACCACTTCTTAAGATTGGGTTGAATAGTGAACTATTTACCGCTGTATTGGACTCAGGGAGTGTTTGTTCCATTATTTCGGCTGAATGGTATTCGAAATTAAAGTCTGTCTGTATTTTTTTCTTCTTCTGATTATTGTTGGTCTTCGGTCCAATATGTTTCGGCTAATTCTTCTCCCTTAGAAATTTTAGGGTTTGTCTTTGCCAAAATTCGGGTTTGTAAATTCACCTGGAAAGTTATGTTGTATTTGGCTAAGCACTTGTCTTGCCTCATGATATTAGGAGCAGACTTCATGTCTCATAGCGGTCTAGTGCTCGACATTCAGAGCAAGTCGTGCACTTTCAAATTTGCTAGTGACAGTAAAATACCTTTGCTTAAGTGTAATTCTGTGTCATGTTCATCTGTCTCGCCTAACCAGTATGAGATGTTAGACCTTATACATGTACCCGAGGAGCGTTGCCTGTGACTTGTACCACTATATGAGCGACACCGTGGGTCTGCGTTGCCTGTGATTAGTACCCACTATGCGAGGAACACCACGGGATAGTACGAGTCCCTGTGGTTAGTACACCTAGGTGAGGAACCTCATGGGTTTGCGTTGGCTATGACTGGCGCCATTGTGTAAGAAACACCATAGGACTACGTTACCTGTACGAAGTACAATACTTGTGAGTAGTACCTTCTTGTGTGGAACACCGTGAGTCTTCGCTACTTTTGATTAGTACCCCAACATGAGAAATATCATGGTTCTACTTTACTCGCGACATGTACCATTCTGAGGGGCCCTAGACCTGGATTTTGGACCCCTTTAGAAATCAAGCATCTTCGATTCAGGATTATGCTTTATATGTGGTCCCTTGGTCACTAATACTATTATTTATGCTTTTTGTGTCGAATCCACTGTTTTTGTTTGCATGTTTCTTGTTTTTAGTTCTTTTTTGGGTTCCTATCCAGCCATTCATTCTTCATGACATTTTTAATTTTTTAAATTTTGGTCAGTGGATGATTTTGAACTTTTTGTTATTTCATTTCGTATCATTAGGGGCCGATGACCTCGATGTTAGGCCCGTTTAATCAACAAGCATCATCGTTGCCATAACCTATGATAACTTGATAGCATCTATAAGAGTAAATTCACCAAGTTTTATTAATTTCTGGTCACAATTGTGGCACAGGGAGCATTTTAAAGACACAGCTAAATAATAATAGTAATAATTGTTACGGAGCTTTCCGTGGTAGGTAGAGGTGAAAGAAGGTGCGGGTGTGAACGGGTCTCAAGCTACGAAAGTAAAATTAATTTAAAATTTAACAAGGTTATATTTTCTTTTCAAAATAAGGAAATAACAAGCATGGCAGGTACAAAGTAGCAAGTCAAAAGGGTAGTTACAATATTTACAGGATTTGGGCTTCGCGCCCTGACTTCACAATGCTTGGGCAATCAGCTCAGTTTTACCCCAAACACAAGTTTCAACAGAGGGGCAGAAAACCCCATTCATGCCTAGGAGCCCTTGCTCCAAATTACACTGAAAAGCCTCCACGAGGCATACAACACTCAATTTTCAAAAAGAGCCATTCGCTCTCAACTTTAAGCCTCTCAAAGGCCACACCAAACTCCACCTTCGAGTTGTCCTCACTGGACATAGACACAGGGGTAAAATACCCAACCTACTGAGGTCTATAAAATGAAAAGAAGGTTGATTACATGACCTCCAAAATAACAGTTTGAGAGGAGGCGATCGGCACTCCTAATACACTTTGTTTTTAAAACCTAATTTGGCTCTTAGGCCACTGATGCAAGGGCTAATCCCATACTACGGAGGTGACTTTAGAAAAGAAACAAATTTACATAATGTTAAGGAAGAATAGGTTGAGAAAAAAGTTCACCTCAAAACAATATGAGTGGGAGATCGAGAGGGTTAAGCACTCTCTATCCCAATACGTAGTTTAAAAGGTAAAATAGATACCAGATTCTTTACATTTTTAAGGAAGGTTACATAACGGAAAAACTTCGGACCCGCCCCGAGAGTTAAACTGCTGAGCTAGCAAAGAAAGAAGTTATTAATTGGCCATTACCTTGTTGTTGACCGCTGCCGAAGAAAGAGGCGCTTCCCGCCCCCTGCTATGTACTTTACACACTGAAAGATGGAACAGAAGTGGCGCAGAGACCCTAAAATCAGCAGTTTATATACTCTCGCGGAAGGTTCTAGGCGTTAGGGGAATGAGAACACCCGCCCACAATCACTTTATTGGAGAATAAAGAGAAACCCCTACACAAGATGAAGAAGAAACACATTATTGGTGGAAAATTAAGTTAAGAAATTCGGGATTGGTTGAATACAAAACAAGGAGAAAGAGAGGGGTATACAGCCAACTTAAACCATAACAGAAGGAAATTTAACAAGAAACAAACTTTTGAAATAAAAATTTCTCCAAAGAACAGTTCTTTTTCTTCGCACTAGGGTGCACTATTGTAGTTCTTCAGTAGTGTCCTCTAGAAGAGAAAGTTCACACTTCTTACTTCAAGCAAAACAAAAACACATCAACAATGACACAGTTCTAAAACTCCGAAATTTACAGGTAGTGACATCTTCTGAGAAAGTAGAAAATTAATACCGTCAATAAAGTTCAGGTTTCCTCCAGCAGAGGAGTTTCAACTGGCGCACCTTTTGAATTAGCGGCGTGGAGGTGTACCGCCCGGTACAGACCTCCCCCCCCAAATGTTCCTCCAGGGGTGACACATGAAATTTGTTTGAAAACTAGGTCCAAGTTTTGATGTAGATGTGGAGATTAATTGCCGAAAAATTTATAAGATTTTCTTAATGTGGTTTGATTCAGTTTCAAAATTTTTGTTGTAACTGGAGACGAAGTATAGTTTTTAAGTTTGTAGAAGTAGAATTCTGAAGATAGCCTTTTAATACTTAAAAGTGATGAAAAATTTTGCAATGTCCGCCAAATATTGCTGTTGAATTCCCAAGTGTAGTCATTGCTTATCGTAACTGTCCATGTAGTTGATGTTGATGAAGTTGGATGGCCAGATCGACCGTTGCAGCTTGCGTCCAAAGGAGGCCGCTCGGACCCCTCAAGTACCCTGAGATACCGCTCGCCCGCACTATGAGGGGAGCAGAGGTGTTGAAACACGCCGCGCCCGCGGTGAACATATACAGGCTGCGGGCAAGTAGCAGGTCGTGCGCCTCACATCAGCCTTGGCCGGGAGGAGAGCTCCGGCTCGCCGTGCACATGTCGTCCTCGCTGGGGTCGAGGGGGCCCTTCCTCAAGCCCAGTCGCGGCACAGCGCTGCGCGGCTGCGGGGGCACTGAAACATTAAAGCTAGGCGGCAGAATATTGTTGGACCATCATCATTTTTTGAGGGCACAGGCTTGGTGGAGCGGTTGAGGGGCCAGCGGCGTGCAGATATTCATGGCATTTAATATAATCAAGCCACAGTGTGTATAGCAGGAGACGGGAGCGTGGTAATGGCCGGTGTAAGGACAGAATGGCAGTTTAACGGTGCGGGGAGGGTTTACAAAAATACTTACATATGAAACTAAATTTTATAGAAGGTGCAGAAAGCCTTAAAGGTGAAACTCAAAAAAAATATAACCTTCATATTCCTTTCACGATTATATGAAGCAAGTTGACACAAAATGTACACTGGTTTCACCTGTGACAGGTGAACCCTAAATATCCTCTCGGTGGCTGGATTACTTAATAACAACGTAACCGGCGTAAGAAAATCGAGAATGACACATGGCCCATGAAATCTGGGGGCAAGCTTGCCCGCGGGAACAAAATTCTTGACCATAACTTGGTCACCTACTTTCAAAGGGGTGGGTCTCCGTCCACGATCATACCTTTCCCTAACCTTTTCATGAGAGACTTTAAGATTGGCTTTAGCCTTCTTCCAAAGATCTTTAATGATGTTCGGATCTATTGTCTCGGGTAGAATGTCACTCAGAGACCAGAGGTTAGAGAGCGGCGTGTTGGGAACAAACTTGAACATCAAAGAGGCTGGAGTAAATTTATGTGATTCATGAACCGCCGAATTCAAAGCAAAAGCTAACCAATGCAGGGACGTATCCCACCTGGAATGATCTTCATGATGATAGGCAATAAGCGCGGACCTGAGATTACGGTTAACCCGTTCAGCCAGAGATGGTTGAGGGTAATAAGCAGAAGTAGTTACATGAGAGATGGACAAGTCGAAACAGAATTTACGAAAAAGATTAGATGTGAACGCCTTAGCATTATCAGACACAATATATTGGCACGGACCAAAAGAGGCAAAAATAGAATTTACGCAAGTAATGGTAGACTGAGCGGTAGCCAGCTTAGTCGGAAATAACCAGGAAAATCTAGTAAAGCCGTCTACGCATACCAAGATAAACTTGTTAGCATTTCCCTTAGACTGGGGGAAGGGTCCTACATTATCAATATACAGGCGTTCCATGGGGCGCGACGCTTGATGAGAAGACAAAAGGCCTACCTTGGTGGACATGGTTGGTTTACTAGCAAACAGGGTTTGCAAGCCTTCACTAGTTCACGGATTTCACCGTCCATACCTTTCCAGATGAACATTTCACGAATCTTTTCACGAGTTTTAAAGATACCAAGATGCCCTCCTAATGGGGTCTCATGATAATACACCTCTGGAAACGACTGACACAATTTGCGAATACTATCAGCCTGCTCCTCAGGTAGATGTCTAAGGTCTAACAACATCTCGTCCTGGGTAGGCGAAATAGAAGAACATGATGCAGAATTACACTTTAATAGAGGGATATTACAATTAGAGGCAAATTTGAAAGTGCAAGACCTACTCTGAAGATCGAGCACAAGACCAGTGTGAGAAATAAAGTCCGCTCCCAATATAATGGGGCAAGACAAATGCTTGGCCACAAACAATTTAACTTTCCATGTGAATTGAAAAATACGAATTTTGACATATAAGGAACCGAGAATTTCTAATGGAGAGGAATTAGCCGAAACGTATTGGACCGCCGACAAACAATAGTTAGGAAGCTTACAAACAGATTTCAATTTTGAATACCAATCAGCCGAAATAATAGAACAAGCACTACCTGAATCTAAGAGAGCTGTTATAGGCTCGTTATTTAACTCAATTTTGAGAAAGGGGACCGGTGCGGGGGAATCCGCCGCAATCCTAAGACACTCTTTGGGACCTTCAAAAGATGAATTTGAAAATTGCTCGTTCCCTGAATTTACAACCTGTTTACCAGGGGCTGAGTCTCGGGAAGATGGATTAGTCGACTCAGCCAAAGCCACTAGTCACTTTTTATTATTGGCATAGGTGGAATTTGCACCAGAAGTTGAGCAGGAGGGGGTGCTATTCGAATTGGGACAATTCTTGGCGATATGTGAGAAAGCCCCACATTTAAAACAGCCTTGTGATGACCCGGCTCCATTCCTTGTCCCACTTGACATGATCAGTGGACACTTGTTGCGCAGATGGTCAGGCGACCCGCAAGCATAACATTTACGCGGATTGACTGGTCGCCGAGGTGGAGGCCGAGTATTACTAAAGGAAGGCGGGGGTTCCTTCGCGACACGCAAAGAATCGGCGTATCTAACTCCGTCCGCTGAGACGGCCAATGCTTCAAGTTCAGAGAAAGTTTGCGGGCACGCCGCGAAACACAAATATGACCTATAGGATGGTGAAATGCCTTCCACAATGGCTTGTACAATCTGGTCCTCAGGGAAGTGCAGAGCAAACACCCTCGTATAAAACTTAATGTCCTGTATGAAATCAGCCAAGTTTTCATCCAAGCGTTGTACACGGTAATAGTACTTCTGAATAAGGGAGGACCTGGCCCTAGCCGGGATGAAGTTAGCTAGCAAATGGGCATGGAAATCCTCAATAGATGATTGCTCGGCAATGGCTCTTACGATTTTATCTGAGAGAATACCAATAGCATACGGATAGATAATTTGCAAAATTTGACATGGAGAAAGAGAAAACACAAGGGCATGATCCTGAAATTCAACTAGAAATCTTAAAAATGAAATTACATCACTGGTGGTATTAACGGAAAACTTAGAGATACCTCTGAGCAACATTGCCAATGGATGAGGCAAGCTGCTAAACCCGGGTGACATAGTAGGTAAAGGTTTCAATGGCAAGGAAGTTAATTCAGAACGGATGTTACTCAATGATGCACGGCGTTCAGACTCGTTGTCCAATGGGGCAGAGATAGTTTGAGCAGCGATGGTTTTCCTATTTACTTCTCCCTTAGGAGGTTCTTCCTCGCTACCTACATTCACTATGGTGGGTTGATCAGATTTGGGAGGAACTTCCCCAGTTAACAATTGAGTGACCTTGTTAGATAATTCAGAAATATTTTCCAGGAGCGTACTAGATTCCTTCTTCTGAACGTCATTCAGTTTTAGAGACAACAGATCGTTAACCCTATTCGAAAAATGATATAGCCTAGCTTGCACACGCTTAATTTGATTAGGAGGAGGATCATTTTCATCAAAAAAACTAACTACAGAAGCTAGCCCAGTAATATTCTCAACGATCGTGGAAAGAGAGTCGTCAATATCTTTCTCTCCCAATGTGGGGATGGAAATGGGCAAATCAAGGGACTCTCTAAGCTTATTTGTGTCTACTGCAACCGTGCCTCCAGATTGCACATTTCTAATAGTCAATTCGTAGATCAACTCCTCCTTGCGCAAATAGTTAAGATGGAGAACATCGCGAGGGCCGGGCATGATGACAGAACAATTTTGAAAAAGTCAAAAAATTCCAGCGACTGAGAAAATGGTTAGAGTTCGGATCAAAACAATGTTTAGCCGTCAAAAGGGGCTAAATTGAGACCCATTCAACCACGCTCTGCTACCACTTGTTACCGTGGTTTGTGTGGTAGTTATGCGTGAAAGAAGGTGCGGGCGTGAACGGGTCTCAAACTACGGAATCAAAGTTAATGTAAAATTTAACGAGGTTATATTTTCTTTTCAAAAACAAGGAAATAACAAGCATGGCAGGTACAAAGTAGCAAGTCCAAAGGGTAGTTACAATATTTACAGGATTTGGGCTTCGTGCCCTGTCTTTACAATACTTGGGCAATCAGCTCAGTTTTACCCCAAACACAAGTTTTAACAGAGGGGCAGAAAACCCCATTCATACCTAGGAGCCCTTGCTCCAAATTACACTGAAAAGCCTCCACGAGGCATACAACACTCAATTTTCAACAGAGCCACTCGCTCTCAAAATTTAAGCCTCTCAAAGGCCACACCAAACTCTACCTTCAAGCTGTCCTCTAAGGATATATACACAGGGGTACAATACCCAACCTACTGAGGTCTATTAAATGAAAAGAAGGTTGATTACATGACCTCTAAAATAACAATTTGAGAGGAGGCGAACATGCACTCCTAATACACTTTGATTAAGACCTACTTGGCGCTAGGCCGTTAATACCAGGGCTAATCCCACACTAAAGAGGTGACTTAAGAAGAGAACAATTTGTTTTACGTTAACGAAGAATAGGTTGAGAAAAATAAGTTCACCTCAAAACAATATGAGTGGGAGCTCGAGAGGGTTAGCACTCTCTATCCCAGTATGTAGCTTTAAAAGAGAATAGATGAAAAGAATCGTTACATTTTAGGAAAAGGTTACATGGTGGAACGCTTCGCACCCGCCCCGAGAGTTAAACTGCTGAGCAAGCAAAGAAAGAAGTTATTAATTGGCCATTACCTTGTTGTTGACCGCTGCCGAAGAAAGAGGCGCTTCCCGCCTCCTGCTATGTACTTTATACACTGAAAGATGGAACAGAAGTGGCCCGGAGACCCTAAAATCAGCAGTTTATATCCTCTCGCAGAAGGTTCGAGGCGTTAGGGGAATGAAAACACCCTCCCGCAAATTCTTTATTGGCTAGGGTACAGAAACATATCCAAGTTGGGGGAAGATACATCGGATTGGTCGGAAATAACTCAAAGAAATTCGGGATAGGCTAGATTTAAAACAAGGGGAATGAAGGGTTTAATATTGCCAACTTAACCAATGACTGAAAGAAATTTAGCAAAGAACAAACATTTGAAATAAAAATTTCTCCAACAAAATAGTTCTTTGACTCCGCACTAGGTTGCACTATTGTTGATCTTCAGTAGTGTCCTCTAGAAGAGAAAGTTCACACTTCTTACTTCAAGCGAAACAAAACCACATCAAAAATGACACAGTTCAAAAACTCAAAATTTTCCACGTGGTGACATCTTCTGAGAAAGTAGAGAATTAATAGCGTAGATAAAGTTCAGACTTCCTCCAGCAGAGGAGTTTGAACAGGCGCACATTTTAAATTAGCGGAGTGGAGGTGTACCGCCCGGTACAACAAGCATCATCATCATCATCATCATCATCATCATGAAACGTTAAATTTCCTGTTCGTCAAATATGACTGAATCATTTTGACCAAATAACGTGGAACTTGATATTGTTTCAGGAGTTTCACAATTTAGTTATCGTGCCAGACAGTGTCAAAAGCTTTTTCTACGTCGAAAAATACTCCTGGCACGCTACGGCGCATATTGAACGACCTTTTGAAATACTGTGTTACGCCAGCACTGCAAGAGGGGCACTGCGCCTCGACCGGAACCCAAACTGCTCCGGTCGCAGTATGTTATTCATTGAGGCGAGTGAGAAGAAGTCTCTCGAATATTTTTGATACATGTGTTAACAGGGTTATCGGACGGTAATTTTGTGGGAATAATGTGTCCTACCCTGGCTTTGGAATGACTATCATCTTACTAGTCTTCCAAATGTCAGGGAAGTATCCCAGTTTTAAGCAGGTCGAGAAAATGATAGCTAAAAAGATAACTGCCCTATATGGCAGTGATTTAATTTCCTTATTTGAGACCCTGTCATGTCCGGGAGACTTCTTCTCATTTAAATATTTAATAACCCTGCGAACCTCGCGAGGCTGGATGTCAGGTATGTCATAGTCAGGGGTCCATTGTCTTTTGGAAGCTAAGGCTTTTCTGCGTATCTCACGGGTCCGTAGTTCGTTATTGTCGTGGTCATCGTCAGATAGATCATGAGTTACGCATTGGCTTTCGATAGCATCCGCGAAAGCCTCAGATTTATCATAAGGGGAGAAGACCAAGCAGTTCCGGCCGTGGATAGCACGCCGGGGTTCCTGGGTTCGAGTCAGACTGCGAGTGACACGCCAACAGTCGCGTTCTGACTCGTACTCTGAGAGACGTCGACAGATTTCCTCCCATCTTTCAATCTTACGTTCCAGCAAACGATTGCGGACTTCTCGGGCTGGGTCCCGGAATCTTTGCCATCTCTTCCTGTATCGGTTTTCAATTTGGATCAAATCCTTAAATACATCCGGCGTCGTGTCGTCCTCAGTGTACTGAGCTTGTGGTCGTGCTCGGCCGGTGTTGCCAACTGTACGTCCTAAAATATTAGTTTATGGAAGTCTCTAAAAATAGCCATTTTTTCAACGTCGCTAAGGAATGTCGCTAACATAAAATTACTAGTAAGCATGAATAAAATGGACGTACTAATGCAGAAATAAATATTCCATCTTCATCGTCTTCCTTTTCCTCCTCAGCAAACGATGTAGCCTGTGAAGTGGAAGGTTGGTGAGGTGTTGATGGAGCAGGTAATAGTTCAGCCGTTGTTGAATAAGCATTTTTAGTTCCCATCTTCCTGACGACCTTCTCTGGAATTTCGTAGGAATGGCAGATTTTTCCTAGGCACTTAAGCGCATTCCTGATGTGCAACATGGATGCTGCTGTTTCGACATTCATTCTTTTTGTCACTGTAGATTTCACAATACCAAGTTCACTAAAGAGCCTTTCTACTTCGGCATTTGAATGCGGGAGAGTCAAAATTTTCATAGCAAAAACTAGTTCCCTGAAGGGATTTTGTCCTGCCTACATACCACTGTACTGAAACACCGCTACCCATAAATCGGTGGTATTTGAAACTTTTCTCCATTTTATTACGTTCAAATTACGCCACTGATTCTCAATCTGATCTATCTGAGACATTACAACCCATATCTTCCGCTAACTCAAATATTGGGTTTTTGACAACATTCAGACAGTTTTTAATAGAAAGGAGGGCCATTTTTCTTAGGTTTTGAAAATTGTTCGGTAGCCTATTTTTTAGTTCTGTAATTTTTTTGTGAAGTTAATACGGCGACCCCTAACCACTTCTACCTTTTCTACTGATAAAATTTCCGCCAGTTTTTCAAACTCGTAACCCAGATAGGGTTTGGGGTCCACGTAACTATCAATCTCAGTTGAACCCCCTGTGGGTGGGGGAGGCAGACGAAGACTTCACCCACGGTGTCCCCTGCCTGTCGTAAGAGGCGACTAAAAGGGGCGTCCAAGGGATGTTTGAAATAGAGCTATAAAACTACTCTTGATTCGTACCATCATTCGGGGAACACCATGGGTCGCTTTTACTTGCGAGCGGTACCACTATGTTAGGTACACAATAGGTTTGTGCTTAGTAGCAGCAGCGAGAGGGTCACTGTGGGTTTCCAGTACCCGTGAGTCGTACCCATGTGAGCAACACCACGGGTCTGGGCGTTGCCTGTGATTAGTACCACTATATGAGCGACACCGTGGGTCTGCGTTGCCTGTGATTAGTACCCACTATGTGAGGAACACCACGGGAATACTGGCGCCCGTGCTTAGTACACCTCGGTGAGGTACCCCATCGGTTTGCGTTGCCTATGAGTGGCGCCATTGTGTGAGAACACCATAGGTCTGCGTTCCCTTACGGCGTACAATACTTGTGAGTAGTACCATCATGTGTGAAACACCGTGAGTCTTCGCTACTTTTGATTAGTACCCCAACTTGACAAATACCATGGTTCTACTTTACTAGCGATAAGTTCCATTCTGAGGGGCCGTAGACCTGGATTTCGGACCCCTTTAGCCATAAAGCATCCTTTTTCCAGGATTGTCTTTGTTAGTAGTTCCTTGGTCTGTAATACTCTTATTTTTGATCTTCTCTCGATTCGGATCCACTGTTCTTTATTTATTTATTTGTTTGTTGGTTGGTTGGGTTATTTTTTCGGGTTCATGTCCATCCATTCATTCTTCATGACATTTTTTTATTTTGGTCAGTGGATGTTTTATATTTCGGTTGACATTTCATTTCGTACCATTAGGGGCCGATGACCTTCGATGTTAGGCCCCTTAAAACAACAAGCATCATCATCATCATCAACAACAAGCATCATCATCATCACTTTCTAAAGGACTTGCTCCAAGTGAAGCCGGTCTGTATCGTGTTAATGTATTTGGATCTCACTTTGCGCCTAAACAGCCAGAGTGGGAGGTAATGCATTTTAGGATAATGCTACAAATTTCCCAAACGCGTCATTTTCATTTCTGGGAGAATCCTCCTCAACTAGTGTCTCGTTGACACTGCGAAGTTCTTGTACTGCTTCTGTTAACTCCTCCAGACGTCTCTTTTTTCCTCGCTGATGTTTCCTAAATGCTGGTGTTTCGAGGCGCTCTGGAGTCGTCTCGGTTGCGGTATCAGCGTGAGCGTCATGCACGGCTCCTTCTTCCCTCTTCCTCTTCATCTTGTGGCATAGTTTCGTGTAAAAGAAACCAAAACAAAAACAAGCATTGTATTCGAACAATTCGATAGATAGACTTATATATTATTGAATACATTATTGTTTCAGATACCAAGTAACGAAGATTGGATCTCTATGGCAGAAGGCTTCGAAAAGAAAAGAAATTTCCCCAAATGTTACGGGGCTGTAGTTAAAAAACACATTTAAATTTGTGCGCTTACGAATTCGGGGAGTGAATACTGCAATTACAAGGGCACTAACAGCGTTGTACTGATGGCAGTCATGGATCATAACTACTGCTTTACGTACATTAATATTGGTGCTAAGGGATCTAATTCTGATGGAGGTGTGTTTCAAAATTGTTCGATTCGTGAAGCTTTGGAAAATGGACTATAACCTGACGGATATTTTTTAGTTGGAGATGATGCTTTCCCATTGAAAGTGTACTTGATGAAGCCATATAGCAGCTGCAGGAGAAGTCTAAAGGGTCGCTCCTACCTAGTGGAATCGAATCGAACCGAACAGCCGGAATTTCTACTCGACTGCTCACATCTAGCGGAACAGAATCGAGCGGGAATCTACGGAAAACTTCAGGCAATGGACGGTCTGATAGATGGCGTGAGGAGGCAGAAAATTATGAGAGATCGGAGAAATTTCCGGGTGCATGAAATTAACAAGAGAGCCGAACGGAGGGTATTCAAACTTATTTGAATATATATTGTGTGATGCAGGTAAGTCTCGACGGTAGGCCGACTTTGGAGTTACCGCAGGCCTATTGTAATTTCAACAACTGTTTCAGATAGTACAATTTAACAGAAAAGTTCAATTGTACAGGAGGAAAAGCTACCTCAGATGCAATGGGAGTCCGTAATCATTTTTAAAACCCACGAACCTGCTACGCAGGCGTAGCAGGGGGAGAGGTGATACTCCCACGTGGCGCGTCCCAAGTGGCGGATAGGGGGGTCCTAACCGGCTTGCCGGCGGACTTGAGAGAAATAAAATATCTCTCGCGGACCAAACACACACCCCCTGTGGGTGGGGGAGGCAGACGAATAATACACCCACGGTATCCCCTGCCTGTCGTGAGAGCCGACTAACAGGGGCGACCAAGGGATGGTTGGGTATTCGAACCATGCAACTACATGTGATTAGTACCACCACGCGGAGAACACCAAGGGTTGCTTTTACTTGTGCGTAGTACCACTATATTAGGTACGAAATAGGTTTGTGATTAGTAGCACACAGGAGCACCGCGCGGTCGGCTTTTGCAGTACCCACCATATGAGCGGGACCATGGGATGATAGCTACCATGGACCTGCCTTACCTGTGATTAGTACCCACTATATGAGGAACACCACGGGATAGGGAGAGGTCCCTGTGGTTAGTACTCTTATGTGATGAACATCATAGGTTTGCGTTGCCTGTGAATGGCGCCGCAGAGTGAGAAAAACATAGGTCTGTATTAATGTCGAATTTCATAAGCTTTGAGTAGTACAATAATGTGTGGAATACCGCAAGTCTCTGCTACCATTGATTAGTACCGCAACAGGACAGATACCATGGTTCTACATTACTAGCGATAAGTATCATTCTGAGGGGCCTTTGACTTGTATTTTGGACCCGTTTAGACACCAAGCATCCTCGATTTGCTTTGGAAGTGGTCCCTTGGTCAGTAATACTATTAACTATGATAGTTTATTGAGTCGGATCCACTGATTGTTTTAAATTCATGTTCATTCATTCATTCATTCTTCATGGCATTTTTTATTTTGGTCAGTGGATAATTTTGAACTTTTAGTTTGTCGTTTCATTTCGTACCATTATGGGCCGATGACCTCGATGTTAGGCCCCTTTAAACAACAAGCATCATCATCATCATTTTTAAAACTACTTTAACCCCTCAGCGTCGCAGCCATTTAAAGAGCTTCCTTCCCCGCGGCCGGATGAGATTTCAACTACGCGCGTCTGAAATACATTGATTCACTTAAAGCGTTACTATAAGTATAAGAATAGCACGATATTCACGAAATTTGGAATTCTTTATGATAGAACTATGTACATGCAGATAATTACATAATTTTTTCACATTACCTTAGTAATTTAGTTTCGTGTGATAGAGTTCGAAGCACTCTTCGAGACAGAGATCCACGTCACACTCCTGACAGCAGTACACCGACGTCTTCTTTTTGCCGTGTTTTGAACACACGATACAACGTCTCTGAGGTTTGGATTTCTCACTTTTCGGTGCTAATTTCCTGATAAAATGTCTTTCTTCCAACCTTGGAACTGTATTATCTGATGCGCGCCGGCCTTCAATGTTTCGTTGCCCGCCCGTGCGAGCGTATTTTGTAAACAAACCTTCTACCAGCTGAATCCGATAAGATAACTGCTCAATGCTTGTCCCTGTGGCTTGTCTGAATATTATTAGAGAATTTAGGACGGTTGCATTCAATAGTCTTTTGAACAGCTTTATATACCATTTAGTTGTTCTTTCTTTTACTAAAAACATATGTAGTAACTGGTCCTTGAGATCAACGCCCCCCATGCCATAGTTGTAATCTATCGCGCATAAAGGCTTTACTGTTTCTTTCCCCCTCTTAGTAACACGTTTACCGAGCGAGTTGGCCGTGCGCGTAGATAATTACATAATGTGAGCTGTGAGCTTGCATCCGGGAGATAGTAGGTTCGAATCCCACTATCGGCAGCACTGAAGATGGTTTTCCGTGGTTCCCCATTTTCACACCAGGTAAATGCTGGGGCTGTACCTTAATTAAGGCCACGGCCGCTTCCTTCCAACTCCTAGGCCTTTCCTATCCCATCGTCACCATAAAACCTATCTGTGTCGGTGCGACGTAAAGCCCCTAGCAAAAAAAAGTAACACGTTTTGTTCCTTAATTGTGGTATGTGGACACGAACGTAACGTTTTTTTTGTCACACAATTTTAGCACAGTGACGGGCCCAGAATGCCTAGCTGTTATTTCCTGCTTCTTAAGTTTTTTTCCTTTTACTTCCTTGGGAACCTTTTTTCTGTTCAGCTTCAGTGGCCCAACACAGTCTGTTGAATGATGATATTTTAGAGCCCTCGCTAATTCTGGACTATTGTAGTAATTGTCCATCCATAAGGTGTGTCCGCGGCCTAACAAAGGTTCTAACAATTTCAAGACAATTGCTGCAGTTTTCGGGGTTTTGGGTGTGATAAGAATTGATTCAATGAGAGTTCCTTTCCCTGTGTATACAAGAAAACACCACAAATAACCAGTACTTGACTCACACAGTTTGAAATGTTTTTATGCCAAGTTTTGAGGCCTTTAGTGGCAAGTATTGCCGAAACGAGAGGCGCCCTTTCCACAGAGTCAGACTTTCATCAATAGCAATATTTTGCTGTGGTAAGTACAGGGACTGAAATTTGTTATTCAAATGACACAGAATAGGATATATTTTGAACAGTTTTGGAGGCCCTTGGTATGTAGACAAGCTGTTATTGTCTATAAAATGCAAAAACCTACATATCATTTCAAACCTGTCCCTACTTATGACATCTGAAAACCCAGGTGTTGATATGACCCTGCTCGTCGAAAAATAAGACCGAGATGTTGGCTTTTGTACAATGCCCATCAGCAGAAATAAAGCTAACACAGTATAAAATTCATTTACTGTGACAGGTGTCCAGGTTCGAACGGGTGACCGAAACGAAAAAAGATTTCCACGAGCATTTTGATATTGCCCCGCATACCTGTTAGTTTCCTTCACAATTAACTCTACTACGCTAATATCAAAGAACGTTTCAAAACTGTACCGGGCGGTACATCTCCGTGCCGCTAATTCAAACATTGCGCCAGTTGAAACTCCTCTACTGGAGGAAGCCTGAACTCTAACAACCATGTTACTTCTAAAGTTTCTCAGAAGATGTCGCTATTGTAAATTTTGAAGAGTTCTGAACTGTGTCTTTTTCGATTTATATTTGTTTTCTCTGTAGTGAGAAGTGTGAACATTCTCTTCTAGATGGCACTACTGAAGAACTACAATGGTACACCCTAGTGCGAAGTGAAGGAACTGTTTTTGAGAAATTTTGTGTTCATGAGTTTGTTCTTTGTTAAATTTCTTTCAGTCATTGTTTGGGTTGGCAGTATAACCCTTCTCTTTCCGCTTGTTTTGAATTTAGCCAATCCCGAATTTCTCTAATTAATTTTTGACCAATAATGTGTGTCTTCTCCGATATGGATATGTTGCTTGATCCTAGCCAATAAAATTGAGGGGGGTGTGGGTTCTCATTCTTGAAAGGTCTCGAATGTTCCACGTGGGTATTTAAACTGCTGATTTTCTGGTCTCCGGGCCACTTCAGTAACATCTATCCTAGTTTGATTATGTAGCAGGGGGCGGGAAGCGCCTCTTTCTTCGGGCAGCAATTCATCCATAAGGTAATGGCCTTTTAATAACTTCCTTTCTTGCTAGCTCAGCAGTTTAACCCTCGGGGCAGGTTCGAAACTTTTATCATGTAACTTTCCTTTAAAATGTAAAAGACACTTGGTATAAATTCTGTCTCTTTAACTACTAATTGGGATAGAGAGTGCCTAACCCTCTCGAGCTCCCATTCATTTTGTTTTGAGGTGACTACGTTTTCATAACAGTTTCCCTTCTCCTCGTAATGTAATAAAGTTTATCTATCGTGTCACCTCCGTAGTATGGGATTAGCCCTTGCATAAGCGGCCTAGTGCCAAATAGGTTTTAAAAAGGTGTATTAGGAGTGCAAGTTACGCCTCCATTCTACTCAGAATTTTGGGCCATGTAATTGACCTGTTTCTTTACTTAATAGGCCTCAGTAGATTGGGTATTATTACCCCTGTTCTTATGTGCCTGGAAGGCAGCTTGAAAGTGGAGTTTGGTGTGGCGTTTGAATAGGCGTGAACTTTGAGAGCGGGTTGCTCTTTCTTAAATGGTATTTTCTGCGTGCCTCGAGCAGGCTTTACTGGGTAATTGGGAGCAAGTGCTCCTGGGCATGATTGAGGTTTTCTGCCCCTCTGTCAAAACTTATGTATAAGTAAATTGGGGCTCATTGCTCAGGGATTGTAAATCTGGGGCTCGAAGCCCGAAATCCATTAATAACCTGTAATTGTGCATTCTTAACTTGTTGATATACAACTGTGTTCCTATTATACTTGTTATTTCTTGATCTCGAAAAGAAAATATAACCTTTGTTAAAGTTTTAAATTAACTTTAATTTCGTAAGTTGAGACCTATTCATCCCAGCACCTTCTTTCACCTCTAACTACCACGGATAACTCCGTTACAAAAACATTCAACGATTTCACTGACATTTTGTGCACCACCTCTTGGTCCGAATTCACCGTTGAAAACTTCCCTCTGACCTGTATCCTCTTCAATCCCGGACTGAATACTCCGGAAACAGAATTTTTATACATGCCATTTCTGAGAATCCACGAAGAGAGGTGATACTCCCACGTGGCGCGTCCCAGGTGGCGGATAGGGGGGTCCTAACCGGCTTGCCGGCGGACTTGAGGGAAATAAAATACCTCTCGCGGACCAAACACACACCCCCTGTGGGTGGGGGAGGCAGACGAATAATACACCCACGGTATCCCCTGCCTGTCGTGAAAGGCGACTAAAAGGGGTGACCAAGGGTTGATTGTATTAGAACCATGAAATTACTTGTGATTAGTACCACCACGCGGAGAACACCAAGGGTTGCTTTTACTTGTGCGTAGTACCACTACATTAGGTACGAAATTGGTTTGTGATCAGTAGCACACAGGAGCACCGCGCGGTCGGCTTTTGCAGTACCTGTGATTAGTACCACCATATGAGCAGGACCATGAGATGATAGCTACCATGGTTCTGCCTTGCCTATGATTAGTACCCACTATATGAGGAACACCACGGGATAGGGAGAGGTCCCTGTGGTTAGTACTCCTATGTGATGAACACCATAGGTTTGCGTTGCCTGTAAATGGCGCCGCAAAGTGAGAAAAGCATAGGTCTGTATTATGTCGAATTTCATAAGCTCTGAGTAGTACAATAATGTGTGGAATGCCGCAAGTCTCTGCTACTTTTGATTAGTACCGTAACAGGACAGCTACCATGGTTCTATTTTGATAGCGATCAGTACCGTTATGAGGGGCGGATAACTGCGATTTAGTACCCCCTTTTGAATGCACGCATAATTGACTCCGTATTATGCTATAGCAGTAGTCCCTTGGTCAGTAATACGATATTGTCACGTCTGTTTATGTGAATGTGAGACATTGCGGGTCGCAACCACTGATTGTTTTAAATTCATGTCCATCCATTCATTCTTCGTTCACACGTTTTTGAATTCTGGTCAGTGGAGAATTTTAGATTTTTAATATGTCATTCCATTTTGTCTCATCTCGTACCATTAGGGGCCGATGACCTAGATGTTAGGCCCCTTTAAACCACAATCATCAATCATCATCAATCATCATTTCTGAGAATATGGGTCACTAGTAAGCAAACCATGCAATAAAATTTTTCTTCGTAACGTGCCCAAAGGGCATAACTGAGGGTCCTCATATGTGGACCTCAGGTCTTTGTTAACACATTATGGATTACACTTCTCTTGATTTAGCAGATGGGATTTTTGTAAACAATATGCGTTTTTATTCCAATTATGTACTTTAATTATTTAAAAAACCCAAAACCTATTTTAAAACACTCTCATAACATGGAAACTGTGTATTACTAACGTAAATTAACCAAAACCTCTTCTAAAACACACTCATCATAATATAGGAACTCTATGCATACATAGAAACTAAATATACACATAATTGAACAATTTCTCACTACACAAGTCATTCTACTCATTACTTGGTGTGATAATGCCAAAAGCAGTTGTTTTTTAGAGCGCGAAGGTACATACCTACATACCACATTTTGTACAGACTACCCTCGTTTTGGAACGACATCCAGGCCTTCTGCATTTCGAGGCATTCTTTGCATCAACAAATTTTGGTAAGTGGCGTATATTGTCAAAACGAACCTCTGGAATGGGTTGGCTCTGAACTCTGAGCACTTTCACCGTACCTTGTTTGTCCAAGTCATCCTCGGAGTCATCATCTTCGTCAACAGGGTTGGTGGATGCTGAGGGAGGCCGTCGTCGTTTCCTAATGTTTATGTAACCAATGTCCTTAAAATTTATCAATGCCTTTCCTACGTGCATTTTGTAATCCATTAATGAGAGTCGTTTTTGTCTAATAATACCACTACCTGCACACCATCTGTGATACATTATCCAACAATTAACAATTATAAGATCAACAAAGTGGTTGAACATACGCACTGGCCATTTGTTGGTACGAATGTAACACCTATAGTATGACATGAATCTATCACAAAGTTCTACTCCACCCATTTTTTCATTGTAGTATTTAACAATCAACGGCTGAGGAATAACAACCTTTTTCTTTTCCTCCTTCGACCATCTTTTGCATGTTGTAGGTGGCTCACTGCCAACACATGAAGACAGAAGAAGAACACTTCTGTTGTCCTCCCACTTTACAATGCACATTTTTTCATCTTCCCTTACCCACTCCTCCCATTCTCCCCTTTTCAGTTCCTTATCGGTTTTCAGTTTTTGTGACACTGATTCCACCCTGTTTTTCATGACAGTCCCTGTTTGGTATATATTTCTCTGCAGTAGCATGTCTACTGATTTTACACTGGTAAAAAACCTATCAGTGTAAACACAATGAGTTTTATGTTGTGGAATACTTTCTGTCAAAACCTTGACAATAGCACCACCAAGACCATATTCTTTTTGGTCCTGAATCGATACTGTACCTGCCCCTGTGTAAAACATAAAATCTAAAACTAATCCATCTGGTGCTGCCAAAATGAAATTCTTCAATCCTAATGGGTTGGGTTTTGAAGGGACAAACTGCCTAAAGCCACACTTGCCTGAGAAAGGCACCATCTGTTCATCAAGTGATACATGCTTTGACCGTGGGAGAGATATGCATTTTTGTTTCACGCAGTCAAGAAATGGTTTCACCTTCCAGAGTGGTCCCTCATGTTCCCCTAGATTGTCAACAAAATGCATAAAATTCCTCAGTTCGAAAAAACGATCCCTGGACATACACTTAGAAATTATCGGCACCTCAGTATCACGTTGCCAGTACATTTTGGTTTGTGGATAACCCAGCACACCCATCATCACATGCACACCAGCCAAATGCATCATTTCTTCCTTAGTAGTATTTACGGATTTCAAGTCGCGCTTTTGAACTGAATAGAGGTTAGTTTGTTCCGCGTGTTGTTCCCAGAAACTAAGAGGTAGGTATTCCAAGAATGAATCTAAAATTCCCTTTTCATTGTCATAGTCTGTTAAAAATACTTCATCATTGCAGGGGTCCTGTAAAGTCATAGATTTCTTTCTCCATTTCATATCGCGGGTCTTAGTAGTTGAAGGTTTAAGCGCCTGAGATACCACCGATTCCGTAGATCTGTTTCCTTCGTCTTCGTTGTTGCCAAGCACATCATTTTCTCTACTTAGGACACATTCATTTCCAAGACCTTCACCTTCATTTACATCATCGTCATTATCGTACACAGAAGATGAGTCAAAGTTAGTAACATCAGTAACTGAGAATTCGTGAAGCTCGCCCTCGGACAGATCCGCATCACCTTCATCCAGAAAAGCCCATATATCTCTTTCCTCAAGAAATCTTCCTTCTGTAAAAAAAGGAATAAACATAAAGTAAGTTATTTTGTCATAAAACAACGTATTTCCTGTAGCATAATTCGGTAATTGTGATGCCATTACTTATCACTCCCATATCAAAACCTACAGAAAAAATAGTACAACACTCAACTGAGGTCCACGTATGAGGACCATCACATTATGCGATAAATATCAGTACCACTTAACAATATTGATAAACTGAAATAATTCACAGACTCTACAAATACTACACAACACTGAAAAAAATCAGCTTAGCAAGATTCTGAGTTATTTACTGGGAAATATATACTTCCTTTCAGCATGATGGGAGGAAGCCATCTTCTCACGCACCACTCTTTACATTTAAATCTACCATGACAGTTAGGAGTACCACAGCGTTCCTGTGGCAACAAGGTGAACTAAGAGCTCCACAGACGAGGATTGCGGTCGCTACGCCACAAATTTCGCATTAAAACACACGAGAAATTAGCTCACAACTGAGGTCCACATATGTGGACCGTCGGAACGTAGAGGGTATAATTATCCATAGTCTCCCACACGAAATTTCCAATTACCGGTTCCTCCTCATCGTCACTCTCATCATTTACCACTGCATCCGCCACAGCCAAATCATCTATTTCATTATCACTGCTACTAATACTGTCACTAATACTTCCGAATAAACTTTCGTCTGAATTATACAATATTTCAAGCACGTTACTGTCAGTCAAACCTCGGCTGGAGATAGCCATTGAGCGCGGCGCCTCACACGGACTGATGAAGCTGCAGCGAGACCGAAGGCACCAGTACGAAACTGAATGAGGGGAATAACATTTATGACGAAATAAACCAACTCGATACATATTTCAGATAAAAGGTCGAGACATCGTCTTTCAAATGTGATCTATACCATGCACAGTTGGTTCTCATATCGTATGACAGAAAGCAGCACCAACTGATGCCTACACAGAGCGCTCGTGGAGAGTTACGAAAATATTTCAAGCCGAGAAATAAAGGTAAATATAACAAATAAACCGCACTGTCACTGTACAAATAGAGCAAAGAACATCACACGAAAAGACAAACTACTCAGATCATCATTTATTTTATTCTACAAGAAAGAATGAAGCTAACAGACTTAAAAGAAAAACAGAGATTAGTGCTCAGACTTACTTGACAAATGTGTATCCTTGCAAAAACAACTACGTTTGAACGATCATCAATACTTATTTTACAACACTGATAAACTCCAAAATTTCTTCTTGGAAACAAAACGATTTGCGTATCCATAACTCCAAAACTCTTCGCGCTATAGCCGTAAATGTGAAACCATGTATGGGTCTATACCACGTATAGAGGTCGGCGGCTACGGAAGAAAAGAGGGTCCCTACCACGTATAGAGGTCGGCGCTGAGGGGTTAAGTGCGACCACTCTGGCGACATCCCTGTCAAAGTGGAAGAGCACAAAAGCTTGAATCTGGTTCGTCGAGTTATTTTCCACCGTGATCTTATTCTGAACACCGACGATGAATTGATGGAAGACATGAAGCACCGTGGTGTGACATACGTCCGGCGCATTACGCGCAAAGTCAACGGTGAAGACGTTGGCACAGGTGCGTTCATAGTCTCCTTCAAATTGTCGGTGTTGCCAGAGAAGGTCAAGGTAACAACCTATCGTTGCGATGTGAGGCCGTACATCCCGCCTCCTATGCGGTGCTATCAATGCCAGATCAATGCTATCGGCCACATGGTATCTCGTTGCTCGAATCAGTCAGTGTGTGGTACATGTGGGAAAGTAGCTCACGGCGCGGAGGAGTGCACACCTCCTTACAAGTGCACTAACTGCTCTGGTCTTCATTCTCCTCGGGATCGGAACTGTCCGACCTATCTGAGCGAGAAGAAGATCCAGGAGATCAAGACCCTGGATGGTCTTTCCTACCAGGAAGCGCGCCGTAAGTTTAATTCTCTGAATGCACCGGCCAAGACACTTGACTTCCGTTTGATAGCACAGTCCCTGCCAGGTTCCTCATTTTCAACAGGAACACCTTCTCAGAAGATGGCTGCGCCCAAGACAGCAGTTGCTCCTGGGAGCAACGCTGGAAAACGAACGAGCTCGAGGGCGGGTGAATCCCGGCCTTCGACCACCAATATTCCTGTGCCGGCTAGGAAACCTACGCCGGCACAGAAGGGGAAGAAGACAACGTCTCCTTCCCCCACGAGGTCGGCGAAAGCCGCGCCTAAGCCGGCGGAGGCGGCATCGTCGACCAGGGCTGGGAAACCACCTCCCAGCCCATCTCAACAAGAATCGACGGTGGGGAAGAAGAGCGACCTTAGCAGGCGTTCTTCCACTTCTCCTACGAATGGGGCTTCACGCCCTCCACCCGGAGGGCCTGATTCCACGCCAGCGGGTCTTCCTTCTAGAAGACCTGCGCGCTCCCCTCGTAAGAGGAAACCCCACCCCAAGACAACGTCGAAGAAATTGAAGGCATGCTTCACCTCGTCTAGTGACGGGGAGATGCACGTGGAGCATGAATCTCCATCTTCGGATGGGGATGTGAGTGGAGGTTAGGTTAGGTGGCATTACGCTGCTCCTAACCTAAACCACAATAGTCTACACTTACATTATGGCACTGTTACAATGGAATTGTAACGGTTATGATAGGCATCTTGCCGAGTTGCGCCAGCTCATTAGCGAGTATTCGGCGAGTATAGTCTGTATTCAGGAAACAAATTTCCGACCTGGTCATCATACGGTACTGAGAAATTTTCGACTATACTCGACAGAACGACATTATGCTCACCGGGCTTCCGGTGGCGTTGGTATTTTTGTCCGTTCTGATACCTACAGCGAGGAGGTTCCAATACGAACCCCGCAGGAGGCTGTAGCTGTTCGCGTACCGCTGCCTGTCATAACTACAGTGTGTAATGTTTATTTTCCACCAGGTGAGGCTCTTAACATCAATGATGTCACTGATCTTCTAGATCAGCTTCCACGTCCCTTCCTCTTGTTGGGCGATTTCAACGCCCATCACCCCATCTGGGGCTCTGAGTCGCCTTGCCCCCGGGGAAGAGAGCTGGAAACATTAGTAACGGAGCTGGATTTATGTATTTTGAACACAGGGGAACCAACACACTTCAGTGTACGTTACGGCACATATTCTCGCCTAGACGTAAGTCTACGCAGCCGAACGTTGGTTCCGCTGTTTCGGTGGAACACACACGACGATCTTTGTGACAGTGACGATTTTCCCATAATTTTTACTTTGCTGAACCACAAATCCGTCGAGGCTCCTCCTCGATGGATTTTTAAACATGCTGATTGGCCAAAGTACACATCACTAGCTGTCTTTAACGACAAAATCAGGCGGAACGTCGGCGAGGAAATAATTTACATCACCCAGGTTATTCTTGCTGCTGCTGAGGAGTCCATTCCGTTCTACTCGGGGACTCCTCGCCGAAAGCTCGTTCCTTGGTGGAACGAAGACATAGCAGCAGCTATCAAAGAACACCGTCGCGCTCACAAACATTACCGTAGACAGCCCACTGCGGCCAACTTGGTAACATTTAAGAACCTCCGCGCTAAGGCGCGAGTTCTTATTCGCCAAAGTAAGAAGGCTTCATGGGAGAGATATGTGTCGTCTATGACGTCACATACTCCATCATCTCAAGCGTGGACTAAGCTTCGACGTATTTCGGGTATCCAAGGATCATCTTCTATACCGGGAATTTCCATTGCAGGCAACATCGTCACTGAACCCCTCCTGATTGCTGACCATCTCGCTAGTCATTTCGCGGATGTATCTGGCTCCGGGAATTACCATCCTGATTTCCTCGCTCTGAAGCGGGAGGCGGAACGTTCTCACCTTAGTTTTGCCTCTCAAGCTTCAGAGGACCACAACGTGCCCTTTACGGAGTGGGAACTCCGCAGCGCCTTAGCGCTTTGCAAGGACACGTCTCCTGGACCGGACAACCATAACCAGATGTTGAAACACCTTAGTGATGATAGTATACTATATCTCCTTCGTGTGTTCATCCGAATCTGGATAGAGGGTGATTTTCCGTCTCAGTGGCGAGAGGGCATAGTAATTCCTGTCCTCAAGCCTGACAAAGATCCTAAGTATGCAGGAAGTTACAGACCGATTTGCCTTACAAACTGCCTGTGTAAGCTGTTTGAGAGGATGGTTAATCGCTGACTCGTGTGGTGTCTGGAAAAACAACGACTCTTGTCCGAGTACCAATGTGGATTTCGAGCCGCTCGATCCACCACTGACCACTTGGTACGCCTGGAGAGCTCTATCCAGGATGCGTTTCTCCGCAAACAGCACTTGATAGCTGTTTTCTTTGACTTAGAGAAGGCTTATGACACCACATGGCGATATGGTATCCTTTCAGCCCTGCATCAATGGAGATTCCGAGGTAACTTGCCGGTAATTATTGCGAATTTCCTGGCCCTCCGTTTATTCCGTGTCCGAGTAGGGACGACATATTCGCAATACCACGTACAAGAAAATGGAGTCCCACAGGGATCGGTCCTTAGTGTCACTCTGTTCGCGATTGCCTTCAACGGTATATTTGCTGCTGCAGGTCCAGCAGTTATACCGTCGCTATATGTGGACGATTTTGCTCTGCACTTTAGCTCGCGTAATATGGCAGTCGCAGAGCGACAATTACAACACGCTATTAGGAGGGTGGAACAGTGGACCTTAGAACATGGCTTTCGGTTTTCTGCCGCAAAGACCTCTGTTGTCCACTTTTGTCGTGAACGTACTCTTCACCCCCATCCTGAGCTTTATTTAGACAACGTTGTTCTTCCAGTTGTTGACACTCACCGATTTCTTGGGCTCCTTTTTGACAGTAAATTATCGTGGGAGCCACACGTGCGGCAGTTAAAAGTGCAATGCACTAGGAAGCTAAATATCCTTAAGTTTCTTAGCAGCACTTCTTGGGGGGCTGACCGCACGGTCCTCCTGCGATTCTATCGGGCACACATTTTATCCCGGTTAGACTACGGCAGTGCAGCATATGGCTCCGCAAGACCAAGCGTTCTTGCGAAGCTGAACAGTATCCACCACAGCGGGGTTAGGTTGGCGACGGGGGCTTTTCGTACAAGCCCCATCGCTGGCCTGCTCGCTGAGTCTGGTGTGCCGCCTTTACACCTGAGGCGCCAGTACCTTCTACTTACATATGCTGCAAATTTGCGACAGATGCCACTTCATCCAAGCTATCCTTGCCTGTTCAACAATGGCAACCGTTTGCTGTACGCTGCTCGTCCTCGAGGGACGCGGCCAGTTGGGATACGCTTGGATAGCATATCCGAATTGTTTGACGTACCTTCGGTTCCTTGCCTTGTCAGACAACCAAGTGGGGTACCTCCGTGGGTCGTACGACGACCTGAAATAATCCTGCATCTGCACACTGGCCCAAAGGAAAACACGGACCCTTCGATTTATCGGAGGCTCTTCCTGTCCGTTGTTGGCCGCTATCCAGGTTCAGTCGTCGTCTACACGGATGGTTCAAGGACAGATACGAAGGTGGGCTGTGCGTTCGTTGTTGACAGTGATAGGTTCCTTTTTGCTCTTCCGGCAACCTGTAGTGTGTACACAGCAGAGCTCTATGCTATCTGTGAGGCTCTGCGGTACGCACTGTACAATGAGCGCCGACACTTTCTTGTGTGTACTGACTCCTTGAGTTCGCTCCAGTCTATAGATACCTGTTTCCCTCGGCACCCTCTAGTGCAGCTAATCCAGGACCTGCTGGCCGGGTGTTGGGATGCTGGCTCCAGAATCACGTTTTTGTGGCTCCCAAGCCACATGGGCATAGAGGGAAACGAGTTAGTAGATCAGGCTGCCAAGGAGGCAGTTCCACTGCCCCCGTTGCCTTTCAAGGTTCCAGCAAGTGATATTCGCTCCCAGCTGCGACATCTTGTTATGTCCCATTGGGAGATGGAGTGGCAGGCCGTTCCACTTCCCAATAAGCTGAGAGCGATAAAAGGAACAACGAAGGTATGGAGGACTTCCCTTCGGGCTTCGCGGAGGGAAGCCGTGGTATTATGTCGTCTTCGGATCGGCCATGGTATCTTGACTCACTCGCATCTTTTGAAAGGAGAACCCCCTCCGGTGTGTACCTGCGGCAACCATCTTACCGTGGTGCACATCCTTACGGAGTGTGTGGACCTGGTCGATCTGCGCCGTAGTCTTAACCTTCCGAGTACTATCTCCCTTATCTTGCGTGATGACGAGCAGTCAGCAGACCTCGTCGTCTGCTTTATGAGGGATAGTGGACTGTTTTATCGTGTGTGTTGCTGTCCTTTGTCCTAGTGTGTTTTGTGTCACTTTCGCTTTTATCCCATTGACTTCATTTTAGTTTGTGTTGCGTATTTTTTGTGTTATTTTAACGTCTCTCGTAAATTATGTACTACCAGGCAATGCCTTATTCTTTTGTATTCCTGTATATTCTCTTATTTTATTAGAAAATAAGGCATTGCGTTTTAGATCCACTGATTGTTTTAATCTCACCCTCATTTTTCGCCATCTTCATTTTTTTAAAACTCTAATCAGTGGATATGTTTTAAAATTTTAACATCATCTCTCATGTCGTTTATCTCGTTCCATTAGGGGCCGATGACCTTTGATGTTAGGCCCCTTTAAACAACAAACATCATCATCATCAACCTCGTCTAGTGACGAGGCGCTGCACATGGAGCACGAATCTCCATCTTCGGAGTGTAGGTTAGGTTAGGTAGCATTCCGTTGCTCCTATCCTAATCCTCAGAAGTCCAGACTTTCAATATGGCACTGTTACAATGGAATTGTAACGGTTATGATAGGCCTCTTGCTGAGCTGCGCCAGCTCATTAGCGAGATTTCGGCGAGTATAGTCTGTAATCAGGAAACAAATTTCCGACCAGATCATCATACGGTCATACGAAATTTTCGACTATACTCGACAGAACGACATTATGCTCACCGGGCTTCTGGTGGCGTTGGCATTTTTGTCCGTTCTGATACCTACAGCGAAGAGGTTCCACTAAGAACGCCGCTGGAGGCTGTAGCTGTTCGCGTTCCGCTGCCTGTCATAACAACAGTGTGTAATGTCTATTTTCCGCCAGGGCTACCTCTTAACATTAACGTTGTCATTGATCGTCTAGATCAGCTTCCACCTCCCTTCCTCTTGTTGGGCGATTTTAACGCCCATCATCCCATCTGGGGCTCTGACACGCCTTGCCCCCGGGGAAGAGAGCTGGAAACATTGGTAACAGACCTGGATTTATGTATTTTGAACACAGGGGAACCAACACACTTCAGTGTACGTTACGGCACATATTCTCGCCTAGACGTAAGTCTATGCAGCCGAACGTTGGTTCCGCTGTTTCGGTGGAACTCACACGACGATTTTTGCGACAGTGACCATTTCCCCATCATTCTTACTTTGTTGAACTAAAAATCCGTCGAGGCTCCCCCTCGATGGATTTTTAAACATGCTGATTGGCCAAAGTACACATCATTAGCTGTCCTTAACGACTGTATCGGGCGGACCGTCGGCGAGGAAATAACTTACATCACCCAAGTTATTCTTGCTGCTGCTGGGGAGTCTATTCCGCTCTTCTCGGGGACTCCTCGCCGAAAACTCGTTCCTTGGTGGAACGAAGAAATAGCAGCAGCTATCAAAGAACGCCGTCGTGCTCATAAACGTTACCGTAGACAGCCTACTGCAGCCAACTTGGTAACATTTAAGAAATTCCGCGCTAAGGCGCGGGTTCTTATTCGCCAAAGTAAGAAGGCTTCATGGGAGATATATGTGTCGTCTATGACGTCACACACTCCATCATCTCAAGTGTGGACTAAACTTCGCCGTATTTCGGGTATCCAAGGATCATCTTCTGTCCCGGGAATTTCCATTGCGGGCAATATCGTCACTGAACCCCTCCTGATTGCTGACCATCTCGCTAGTCATTTCGCGGATGTATCTAGCTCCGGGAATTACCATCCTGATTTCCTCGCTCTGAAGCGGGAGGCGGAACGTCATCACCTTAGTTTTTCCTCTCAAGCTTCAGAGGACTACAACGTGCCCTTTACGGAGTGGGAACTCCGCAGCGCCCTAGCGCTTTGCAAGGACACGTCTCCTGGACCGGACAACATCCATAACCAGATGTTGAAACACCGTAGTGATGATAGTCTACTGTATCTCCTGCGTGTGTTCAACCGTAACTGGATGGAGGGTGATTTTCCGTCTCATTGGCGAGAGGGCATAGTCATTCCTGTCCTCAAGCCTCCATCTCTTCCGTGTCCGAGTAGGGAGGACATATTCGCAATATCACGTTCAGGAAAATGGAGTCCCACAGGGATCGGTCCTTAGTGTCACTCTGTTCGCGATTGCCATAAACGGTATTGTCGCTGCTGCTGGTCCAGCAGTAATACCCTCGCTATTTGTGGACGATTTTGCTCTGCAGTATAGGTCGTGCAGTATGGCAGTTGCAGAGCGACAATTACAGCAAGCTATTAGGAGGGTGGAGAATTGGACCTTAGAACATGGCTTTCGGTTTTCTGCCTCAAAGACCTCCGTTGTCCACTTTTGTCGTCAACGTACTCTTCACCCACATCCTAAGCTTTATTTAGGAAATGTCGTTCTTCCAGTTGTTGACACCGATTTCTTGGGTGTGGGTTCTCTGTACCCTTCATATTAGCTGATACTCTAGTGCTAAACTTACCTCTTCTGGAGTGATGTTATCCTATGGTACAAGTTGTCTTATCGCACTCAAAGGCTGAAAACATAGTGACGCGGGGAGCAAAGCAGACAAGAGTCTAGCTCGTGAGGGAGCAATAGTTTCATGTTTCGCCACATAGCGCTGTAAAAAAATAATCGGACAACTTCGGGAAAGTTCGGTGAGTGAGCTTTAGTTTCAAGCTATGGCACGTAATGTTGCGAGCGCGCTGGTGAAGCGGGAGCAGCTGGGACTCAGAGACATGCTTGTACAACGTAAACACAAACAGCTAATACTGATACGGAGTGCGACTCGGTCGTCGTTACTAGATATAATACTAGGCCTATAAAATAACTTCGTAAACGCATATACCGAATGAAACTACAGTGAAGTCACCAAGTAAGGAGTTTTGTCGACTGAAGAAGAAGATATTATAATAAAAATATAATACTCACCATTGACGACTAGCGTAGATACCTGTTTCCCTCGGCACCCTCTGGTGCAGCGGATCCAGGACCCCACGAACCTGCTACGCAGGCGTAGCAGGGGGAGAGGTGATACTCCCACGTGGCGCGTCCCAGGTGGCGGATAGGGGGGTCCTAACCGACTTGCCGGCGGACTTGAGGGAAATAAAATACCTCTCGCGGACCAAACACACTACCCCCTGCGGGTGGGGGACGCACATGTAGAATACACCCCGGCACCTTCTTTAACTTCCCCAAGGTAAAACGACAGCAGTTAAAAGGAATTGGGGATTTGTGAGCCACAATCTTAATTATAATCTACTTAATCGTACAAAACATAACTAATTAATGATAGATCTCTAACAAACATTATCAATTTTTACCTTTTGGTCCTTCACTTTTTTCTTTAAGGATAAAAAAATAGAAGAAAAAGGAGTGGAAGGGGAAGCATAAAGGATGGCAAAGTCCACGCATGTCCGTAACATTTTTTATTGTTATTGTACCGGTTGGTACACCTATACGCCGCACATTTGAATTTTCCGCCTTAAAGTACTCCTCTAATGGAGAAACTCTGAACTTTAAAAACCGAATCAACTCAACTGTTTCTCAGAAGATGTCACTGTGTGTATTTAGATTTGTTTTGTTTTTCATTGACCAAGAAGTGTGGACATTCTCTTATAGAAGTCACTGCCAAAAAATAAAAAAATAAAATAAAAAAACTATGATCACGCACCCTGGTGCGAAGTGAAGGAAGTTTTTTAGAAGAAATTTTGCAGTCAGAAGTTTTGGTCTTTCATATATGGGTTGGCAATATTAATTTTTCTTTCCGCCAGTTTTGAATTAGCCAATCCCGAATTTCTTTAATTAATTTTGGACCAATCGTGTCCTTCTTCCTCAATTTTTGATCTGTAACTTTTAGACGACCAATAAACGTGTGTGGGTGTGTCTTAATTAATCATGAAAGGTCTCGAATCTTCCACGAGGGTATAAAAACTGCTGATTTTCTTGTCTCCCGGCCACTTCAACAACATCTAGCTTAGTGTATGGAAGTATAGCAGGGGGCGGGTAGTGCCTCTTCCTTCGGGCAGCAGCTCTTTAACAAGGTAATGACCGTTTAACATCTTTCTTTTTCCTTGCTAGCTCAGCAGTTTAACCCGCGGGCAGGTCCGAAACCTTTTATATGTAACCTATAACTTAAATCATGTAAATCCTTTTCTTTGTAAAACTTCATATATCTTTAAATGTAAATCGGGTATAGAGTGCTTTACCCTCTCGAGCTCCCCTTCATTTTTAGTTGAGGTGACTGTTTTCGTAACTGATCTTCTACTCTTACCTAATGTGTTAAAAGTTTTCTTATACGAGTCACCTATATAGTGTGGGAATATCCCCTGTGTATCGGCTTAGCGCCACGTAGGTTTTAACAAGCTTTCATGTAGGAGTGCTAGTACACGCCTCCATAAATCTTGACATTTTGGGCCATTAACTTAACCCGTTTTGTTGAAGAATGATATGGTTGCGTTCATTATGACTTCGAGCTTCTCCGCGGGAGTGGGGGCTAGGGCGATCTTCTGGAGAGTCACCCTAATTGTCTGTATTATCCCACGGAGTGAGGGGTCTCTGAGGAGCTTCATCAGCTCTACTAGGTCAGAAGCTTGAGATGATTGGATGAGGGGGCCACTTGAGATGTGGTAGTGGCAACCGGGCGGAGTGCCGGGATATCGTGGCTGGATAAGCCTGGGGGGGGGGGAGGGAACAGCTGGCCTATTGGGGTTCGCCGCTATGGCAAATGATACGTTTTCCCGGAGCCGAGCGGGCCGTGCGGGGGTGGGTCCTGGCAGTGGGTAGGCGGTTCTGTTGGAGGTTCAGAAGCCGCAGGTAGGAGGGGCAGCCCCGGTAACTCGCTGTGTGTTGCTGGTTGCAATTGACGCAGGGGTTTTTGCGTTCTGTCACCCTTCCTGGGCAGTCTTGGGAGCTATGTCCCTCGCCACAGATGACGCACCTAGAGTTACAAAAGGAACCGCCAGAGGTGTGTCCATAACGCGGGCACCGGTAGCACTGAATGGGTCCTACCGTGACGTGAATGCCTAACAGGTACTCTACTTTGTAGATGTTCTCGTCATCTGAGGTACCATTGCCATTGTACGTGACGAGGAACATAGGGAGCCTCCTTTTGCTGCGTGTAGAGGTCAGTTGAGCTACGGCTGCAATCTCGAAGCCTTTGGCCTCGAGTTCTTCCCGGATAGCCTCAGGGTCTTGCGAGGTATGAAGGCCGCGGATAACTACCTTCTTATACCTCTTTTCCAGAAGGGGACGGGTGTGAAATTCCCCTTTGAAGTGAGCGATGAGGCTCTTCAGCGTCTCGTGGTCCTCCAGTGTCTGAGTTTGCACTCTTACTCCGTCAAAGAGAACTTTCATACGCTACGTAATCCCGTTGTCCCTGAGCAGGGCAATGAGCTGGTTGATATTCTTGACCTCACGAATATAGACCGGGGGGGGGGGTCGTCAAGGCGCTTCTTGGGAGGGTTTGACGACGCCTCTGCACCGTCTGTTACGCTGGTAGAGGGGGCGGTGTTGCAGGGGGGTTGGCCTGAGATGTAGAGGTGGTTGAAGTGACGTTTCGCCTTGGCTGGGGACAGCGGTTGCATTGGCGGTAGTAGAGTTGAAGAGGTCGTATTGGTTAGTGATAACCAGAGGCCTAGGCTTCGCAAGCAGGTGTGGGCGGGGAGGCGCCGTCTTTGCTGTCTACCATTTGGTGACAAAAATTGATCGGTTTCATTGAAAGGCGGGGCGGGGGCTTCGTCTTCCTCGTCAGTACTGAAGCGCGCGCGGGAAGACGCTGAGCTGCTACTCGGGCTAGGAGACTCTGGAGAGTCGCCTCTCTCCTCGGGGATGAATTGAGAGTCCTCATCCGTAGTCTGGTTTACCGGGGCTGGGGGGTATTGAATTTGCCGATTATAGCAGGTGGTGGGGTGTAGCTCTGGTAAGCAGGGCTCCCTCATAGGCTGGCTTTAGTGGACGCAATTTTCCCCTTACGCGTTAGTCGAGTAGGTTGTGGGGAAGTCACAGATTCTTCACTGATCTGAATTGGGCCGTATCTCGGCATGTTGGCTTCGAAGTTATAATAATAATAAAATTGTGAATATCCTAATGAGGATGTAAATGAATAATAATAAGTTTACGGGCGTCCTGCCGTAGCAGGAGGGGGTCGTAAAAGGGGGCACGCAGTCAGCGGTACGTTTGTGCTGGACCAACATCAATGCAGTATTAATTACACGCAATGGGTTGAGCGGAATCGCGGGCAGGGGGGGGGGGGGTGAAGAGTCTAACACCCGAAGGTGGACGGTGTTGTTAACTTGTTGGTACTGTCGTGTCAGGGCAAGTTTGTTGAGTGGTTAGGGCCACAGACAAGCCACGAGCAGTAGTACACCAAGCTTACAAACTGTTGTTTATGTTGGCCGCCGGAGCGACGAAAACCGGGAACCTACGACTAGGCCTAGGGCACGTACTGTGACACTAATTCGCTCACCTAACACTACCAGTCTCAGTACGGGGACCAGCAGGCGAAGTCCAGTCGGTTGGTGTAGTGCAGATTCCAAGAAGCGCTCCCCAGGCAAAGCCCCACAGGAAGCCCGTGACGTAGAAGTTGACCTTGTCCCTCGTCACTGCAGGGCGATCGCGGGCAGGTGGCAAGGTTAGCACAGACAAGACAAATGCTTACAGGGTAGGGCTGAATCACAATTAAATGCGAATACAATCCAAGACAATTTGCTCAGTACTACACCGTATCACACTGAAGTGAGCACGGATAGCATGAGAGTCTGAGCAACCCAGCAACGTAGCACAACGCTTTCGCCAACTTTCTTCTTTCTTCTTACGACGGACGAAGTGAACAAGCATCTGACCCGGACGGCTCTCCCAAGCGGAATGTGGTTCGCCACAAGGTAGTAGACCACGCGTCTCGTAGGATTCATGGGTGGGACCCAGATCCATGTGACCAATTTTAGCCCTTCGGCCCTGTGGGCCTCGAGTGCAACTTTCGATAAGAATTTAGCTAAACTGCATAGATGTTGAAAGTGGTGATACTTTTGAACGGAAACTCACTGGTCAGGATGTGTGACCTGCACCCTTAGGGGGTGGTTTAGTTTAGGAGAGACTTGGGCCTCCTATGGCGAAGAACTGCGGTTTCATAATTTTCCAGGTTTGAGTGGGTAGGGATTTAAGTTTAGGTTATCGTAGAATTTTCTGGCGGAGATCATAATTCAGGTGTATATTTCATCTAAGGTGCATCTAAGCCTAACACTTTAAGAAAGTAATATCGGAGCATCCTCTTTTAAGAGCAGGAAAATCGATGGTGGAAGATGACTTATGGATTGAGGAGAAGGCTAAGGTTTGTTTGGAAGGAGAATGGAGCAAAATTTAGTTATATGATGTATACATATTTTTTTATTATGTATACAATTTACAAGTCACTTGCACCAATAGCTGACAGGTCAAAAAATGGAGTGTTCCAATGGCTGACACACTGATGTACCTTAAGCTAACTTGATAAGTTTTCAAAAATATTTTAATATGTCAAAACATTACATAAGCTTTTGGAAGTACAATATCCTATGAGTAGTACAAATCAAATTATTTAGAAGAAAATTGTTTGCCTTCAATACGGCTGTTTAAAAATAATAATTGCATACGAATAATACATCACCATACTCTACAGCTTATTACATACTGAACAAAACTAACTACACATCGCTTTTGAGTGAATGTGACATTGCTAATTTTTGTATTTTGAAATCTCTTTTACACGATACACTTGTTTCTTAGAGTCATAAATCGGATTGTTTCTAAGATGTTCTTAAAATCATACCAAAGTTTGTCCTCTACTTGTGGCCACTTCCAACCGCAGGAACTCATCAACGTTACTTTACCACGAACCTGCTACGAAGGCGTAGCAGGGGAAGAGGTGATACTCCCACGTGGCGCGTCCCAGGTGGCGGATAGGGGGGTCCTAACCGGCTTGCCGGCGGACTTGAGGGAAATAAAATACCTCTCGCGGACCAAACACACTACCCCCTGCGGGTGGGGGACCCACATGAAGAATACACCCGCGGCACCCCCTGCCTGTCGTATAAGTCGACTAAAAGGGGCGACCTAGGCGCTGACATGGATTGCGGTTTGGTATAATGTGTTGGACCTCCTGTGGATGGGAGGGGTCGAGTACATTCACAGGTAATCCCTGCCTGTCGTAGAAGGCGACTTAAAGGGTCATGTGGCCATGGTCCCCTCTTTATTTTTTATTATTTTTCCGAGGGTCAGATGTAGACCATTCGAAATTTTGATGTGCGTGCTGCCCGGAGATGGGCCTCTTACGTGTGCGATTACGCCCAAAAGCCCGCAACTGTCCACCCAGAACCATTGCGTGGTGGGAGCGCCATGTACCTTGGCAGTGGTATCCGCCTGACAACACAGGTCCCCGCACAGCCGAATGCCAGAAGGAAATATTATTATTAATTATTTTTAATTTTTTCTCTATATTTAGTGCTCTGTACACGCTATGGGGTACATGCTATTGCGGGTGACTGGAGGAAGGGAGCCCTAGTGCTCATTGCCTCAGTCATCCCGTATTAGGCATCGTCCAACATCGGACCCCGGGCAGTACCTGCTACGACCAGGTGGGTATTGCCTTGGCTGCTTGGTTCGGCTACAGAGACCCCTGATCGGAGTGGGTGGCATTCGGGGAGGATGCTATCGGGAATGGCTTCCAAACGAAGTCGTCCTTCTCAAGGTGGTCCTCCACCTAAGTCTTTAACTTTTGCTTCCCTGAGAGGTTCAACTACCTGGAACATGCGCAGCGTGAAGGAATGGGATCCAGCTTCCCTAGGTTTCTGGTCGCTACCAGAACCGATGGGCATGATTTTAAGCTGGTGAAGTCGATCCTTTTTAGTCGACACATCGAAGGCGTTTACGGCGAACTTGAGGACCTTAACAAAATGCGCAACGGTAGTTTGCTTATGAAGACTCGTACAGCACTGCAAGCTGATCAGCTGCTTAAGTGTGACCACTTTGGCGAAATCCCCGTCAAAGTGGAGGAGCATAAGTCCTTGAACCTGGTTCGCGGGGTCATCTTTCACCGCGACCTTATTTTGAACACTGACGACGAGTTGATGGAAGACATGAAGAACCGTGGCATGACACACGTCCGGCGCATTACGCGCAAGGTCAACGGTGAAGACGTTGCCACTGGTGCCTTCATTGTCTCTTTCAAGTTGTCAGTGTTACCAGAGAAAGTCAAGGTAACAACTTATCGTTGCGATGTGAGGCCGTACATCCCGCCTCCTATGCGATGCTATCAATGCCAGCGATTCGGACATATGGTATCTCGCTGTACGAATCAGGCTGTATGTGGTACATGTGGACGAGTAGCTCACGGCGCGGAGGAGTGCACAACTCCGTACAAGTGCCCTAACTGCTCCGGTTTTTATTCTCCTCGGGATCGGAACTGTCGACATACCTGAGTGAGAAGGAGATCCAGGAGATCAAGGCCCTGGATGGTCTTTCCTACCAGGAAGCGCGCCGTAAGTTTAATTCCACGAATACACCTGCTCGTACACTCGACTACAGCATCATAGCTCAGAGTCTTCCAGGTTCATCATTTTCAACATCGTCACCTGTGCTGATCGCTGCCCCTAAGGCGACTGTTGCTGCTCCCAGCGACGTCGCAAAGAGTAAAAGCTCGAAGGGGGGGACCACCCCACCGTCGACCAACCAGAAGTCTGTGCAGGCTGGCAGTCCCCAGCGGGCACAGCATGGGAGGAAGACTAAGTCTCCCCCCCCCCCCTAGGAGGTCGACGAAAGTCGTGCCCCAGCCGGCGGAGGCGGCTTTGTCGACCAGGGCTGGGAAGCCATCTCCCAGCCCGTCTAAACTAGAAAAGAAAAAGGGGAAGAAGAGCGCCCGTCCTGAGCGCTCTCGGACTTCCCCTGCGATGGAGAAGTCATGCCCCCCGTCTGGGGGGTATGAGTCTGCGCCGGGCGGTACTCTTGCTCCGAAACCTGCGCGCTCTCCTCGTAGGGGACCCCTTCGCCCCCGAAAAACGTCGAAGTTCTGGGCGGCATCCTCGCCGTCTGTTGACGACGAGATGGATGTCGCGCTGTCCACTACATCTACGGATGTAGATGTTGATAGTCTTTAGGTTTGTGAGCATTTTATTGCTCATAACCTAACACTACTTATATCGTCCACACTATGGCACTGTTACAGTGGAATTGTAATGGTTATGACAGGCATCTTGCTGCGTTACGTCAGCTCATTAGTGAGTACGTAGCGAGTATAGTCTGTATTCAGGAGACCAACTTCAGACCTGGTCATCGTACGGTCTTGAGAAGTTTTAAGCTATACTGTACAGAACGATACTACGCTCACCGGGCTTCCGGTGGCGTTGGCATTTTTGTACGTTCTGATACCTACAGCGAAGAGCTTCCATTAAGAACCCCGCTCGAGGCTGTAGCTGTTCGCGTTTCACTGCCTGTCATAGCAACAGTGTGTAATGTTTATTTTTCACCAGGCCAGCATCTTAATATAACTGATGTCGTTGATCTCATAGATCAGCTTCCACCTCCCTTCCTTTTATTGGGCGATTTTAACGCCCATCACCCCATGTGTTGCTCTGAAGCGCCTTGCCCCCGGGGAAGAGTGCTGGAAATATTAGCAACCGAGCTGGAATTATGTATTTTGAACACAGGGGAACCAACTCACTTTAGTGTACGTTATGGCACGTATTCTCGGATCGACTTAAGTCTATGCAGACGAACGTTGGTTCCACTGTTTCGGTGGAATACACACGATGATCTCTGTGACAGTGACCATTTTCCTATTATCCTTACTTTGTTGAAGCATAAATCCGTTGAGGCTCCCTCTCGATGGATTCTTAAACGTGCTGATTGGGCAAAGTTCTCATCACTAGCTATCTTTAATGACGATATCAGGCGGACCGTCGGCGAGGAAGTAACTTACGTCACCCAAGTTATTCTTGCTGCTGCTGAGGAGTCCATTCCGTTTTTCTCGGGGGCTTCTCGCCGAAAACTTGTTCCTTGGTGGAACGATGAAATAGCAGCAGCCATCAAAGAACGCCGTCGCGCTCATAAACGTTACCGTCGACAGCCTACTGTGGCCAACTTGGTAACATTTAAGAAACTCCGCGCTAAGGCGCGAGTTCTTATACGACAAAGTAAGAAGGTTTCATGGGAGAGATATGTGTCGTCTATGACGTCACATACTCCATCATCTCAAGTGTGGACGAAACTTCGACGAATTTCGGGTATTCAAGGATCATCTGCTGTACCGGGAATTTCCATTGCAGGCAGTGTCGCCACCGATCCCCTCGCGATTGCTAATCATCTCGCTTGTCATTTCGCGGATGTCTCTGGCTCCGGGAATTACAATCCTGATTTCCTCCCTCTGAAGCGGGAGGCAGAACGTCATCACCTTAGTTTTGCCACGCAAGCTTCAGAGGACTACAACGTGCCCTTTACGGAGTGGGAACTCCGCAGCGCCTTAGCGCTTTGCAAGGACACGTCTCGTGGACCGGACAACATCCATAACCAGATGTTGAAACACCTTAGTGATGATAGTTTACTATATCTCCTTCGTGTGTTCAACCGAATCTGGACAGAGGGTGATTTTCCGTCTCAGTGGGGAGAGGGCATAGTCATCCCTGTCCTCAAGCCTGACAAAGATCCTAAGTATGCAGGAAGTTACAGACCGATTTGTCTTACAAATTGCCTGTGTAAGCTATTTGAGAGGAAGGTAAATCGCAGACTCGTGTGGTGTCTGGAGAAACAAGGACTCTTGTCCGAGTACCAATGTGGATTTCGAGCCGCTCGATCCACCACAGACCACTTGGTACGCCTGGAGAGCTCTATCCAGGATGCGTTTCTGCGCAAACAACACTTGGTAGCTGTCTTCTTTGACTCGGAGAAGGCCTACGACACCACCTGGCGATATGGCATCCTTTCAGTCCTGCATCAATGGAGATTCCGAGGTAACTTGCCGGTATTTATTGTGAATTTTTTGTCCCTCCGTCTATTCCCTGTCCGAGTAGGGAGGACATATTCGCAATACCACGTTCAAGAAAATGGAGTCCCACAGGGATCGGTTCTTAGTGTCACTCTGTTCGCGATTGCCATAAACGGTATTGTCGCTGCTGCTGGTCCAGCCGTAATACCGTCCCTATATGTGGATGATTTTGCTCTGCACTATAGCTCGTGCAGTATGGCAGTCGCAGAGCGACAGTTACAGCAAGCTATTAGGAGGGTGGAGAAGTGGACCTTAGAATATGGCTTTCGGTTTTCTGCCGCAAAGACCTCCGTTGTCCACTTTTGTCGTCAACGTACTCTTCACCCTCATCCTGAGCTTTATCTAGGAAATGTCGTTCTTCCAGTTGTTGACACCTACCGATTTCTTGGGCTCCTTTTTGACAGTAAATTATCGTGGGAGCCGCACGTGCGGGAGCTAAAAGTGCAATGCACCAAGAGGCTTAACCTCTTGAAGTTTCTTAGCAGCACTAATTGGGGAGCTGACGGCGTGGTGCTCCTGCGATTCTATCGGGCACATATTTTATCCCGGTTAGACTACGGCAGTGCAGCATATGGCTCCGCAAGACCAAGCGTTCTTGCGAAGCTGAACAGTATCCACCACAGCGGGGTTAGGTTGGCGACGGGAGCTTTTCGTACTAGCCCCATCGCTAGCCTGCTCGCTGAGTCTGGTGTGCCTCCTTTACACCTGAGGCGCCAGCAACTACTACTTACGTATGCTGCAAATTTGCGACAGATACCACTTCATCCGAGCTATCCCTGCGTGTTCAACAATGGCAACCGTTTGTTGTACGCTGCTCATCCTCGTGCGACGCGGCCGGTTGGGATACGTTTGGATGGCAGTTATGAATTGTTTGACGTACCTTCGATTCCTTGCCTTGTCAGACGACCAAGTGGGGTACCTCAGTGGGTTGTACGACGACCTGAAATCATCCTGGATTTGCACACTGGCCCGAAAGGAGACCCGGACCCTTCGATTTATCGGAGGATCTACCTGTCCGTTCTTGGCCGCTATCCAGGTTCAGTCGTCGTTTACACGGATGGTTCAAGGACAGATACGAAGGTGGGCTGTGCGTTCGTTGTCGACAATGATCGGTTTCTTTTTGCTCTCCCGGACACCTGTAGTGTGTACACGGCAGAGCTCTATGCTATCTGTGAGGCTCTGCGGTACGCACTAGACAATGAGCGCCGACACTTTCTTGTGTGTACTGACTCCTTGAGTTCGCTTCAGTCTATTGATAGCTGTTTCCCTCGACACCCTCTGGTGCAGCGGATCCAGGACCTGCTGGCCGGGTGTTCGGATGCCGACACCAGAATTACGTTTGTGTGGCTCCCCAGCCACATGGGCATAGAGGGAAACGAGTTAGCAGATGAGGCTGCCAAGGAGGCAGTTACACTGCCCCCGTTGCCTTTCAAGGTTCCAGCAAGTGATATTCGCTCTCAGCTGAGACATCTGGTTATGTCTCATTGGGAGATGGAGTGGCAGGTCATCCCACTTCCCAATAAGCTGAGAGCGATAAAAGGAACAACGAAGGTATGGAGGACTTCCCTTCGGGCTTCGCGGAGGGAAGCCGTGGTATTATGTCGCCTTCGGATCGGCCACGGTATCTTGACGCACTCCCATCTACTGAAAGGAGAACCCCCTCCGGTGTGTACCTGCGGCGACCATCTTACCGTGGTACACATCCTTACGGAGTGCGTGGACCTGATCGATCTGCGCCGTAGTATTAACCTTCCGAGTACAATCTCCCTTATCTTGCGCGATGACGAGCAGTCAGCAGACCTCGTCATCCGCTTTATGAGGGATAGCGGTCTGTTTTATCGTGTGTGATGATGTCCTTTGTCCTAGTTTTTTTTATCTCAGATGCGCTTTTATCTCATTGACTTCATTTTAGTTTGTGTTGCGCATTTTTATGTGTTATTTGAACGTCTAACGTAAATTATGTGTTAATATCTGTATTACTGGGCAATGCCTTATTCCTTCGATTTCCTGTACTTTCTCTTATTTTAATAGAACATAAGGCATTGCGTATTGGATCCACTGACTGTTTTAATCTCACCCTCATTTTTCTGCATCACCATTCCTTTTTAACTCTAGTCAGTGGATACTTTTTAAAATTTTAACTACATGTCTCATGTCATTCATTTCGTTCCGTTACGGGCCGATGACCTTCGATGTTAGGCCCCTTAAAACAACAAATATCACCATCATCAACATTACTTTAACGTAAGCTGCTGTTGATTTAACACGCAATACCTTTCCAGGGAAGAACTCCCCCTCATACTGTACTATTACATAATCATTTACTTTTACATGGGTCACCTCATTAGAATTGGTAGATGAAGATGAATCTTTCCACAAGTGATCTCCTTCCCCTTCAGATTCCAACACCACATTGACTGAAGAATCAGATGAATCTTCTGAAAGGTATCTCTTTCCTTTGTTTTATTTGAATTTTTCTTGCTTCTTATTATCTTCTGTTTTCTTTTTTCTTTCTTCCTTTTCTTTTTGAGTACATTCCTTCATTTCCCTCTTTTTAGCATGATACTTCTTCCACTCGTTCGATGTTACCTCTGATGGGATCTTCTCCTTAAATCTGCTCTTAGGTGTGCTTGAATGGTGGGGCCAAAATAAGGCTTTCTTGAATGGCGAAAGAATTATTTGGCCACATGAATTGATGTTGGAATCTTCTTGAGAATTACTGCCTAGATGTTGCTGTGGAACTTTGCTTGGTGTATCTTTCGATGTGCTAGGTCTAGGTGTCAAGTTATCCCTATTATCAACAGTCTGTTCGGCACCATAGGGCGCGTCTTTCTGATTACCATCAGCATTCTTCTGAATAGTTTATTCTTTAATTGACTTCCACAAGTATAACAGAGTTGTATCTTCAATAGCACCTGTCCATGTATTGCCAGACAGGGAAAACATCTCGATTTTATCTCGACCAATCTTCTGCTCTAGAAATAACAAGTGACCATTGATATCTGGATTATTTATAGAGCTATCATGAGCTTGCTCTACCGACCTTCTGGATTCCTTCATGAATTTCTCATATTCTATAGCATCAGGGTTAAATGGATATAGTCCGCATACCTTAAACCCATTCTTTACAGTCGAGGGTGTCACAGAATCTTTCATTACTTTATCTAGAAGTGGAGCAAAATCTTCCTTCTTTAATCTTTGACCATGATGATCTATTCTCCACTGATGCACTCCATTCCTCCGAGCACTCTTAAGGGGATGAAATACACACATCCATGGGCTGTAAAATAAGCGTAGACTGGGGATATAATGACACCAGAATAATGCCATTTTCAGAACAGAAATTACTGAGCGTTTCTGTAAGATGTGAAACATGCCCATAAACAAAAAGCAGAACTGGAAATTTTATGTTAGTCTTCACTAGCCATGGATGGAACACATTAGAAACGTACTCAAAAAATACAGTTGTAATCGTGCAAGCGAAGAGGAAGGTTGTTGAGTGTGTGAGTGCTGACATGGGGATTTCAATAGAATTGTACCGGGCGACGATAGGTCGTTGGCACGGTAGAGGCAGGAATACGAGACGCAATATGAGTGGCAGAACCGGACAGCAGGTGAGTTTGATCTCAATTTTGATGGTTGCATCAGTGATGACAGTGTTGTTGGTTATTGATTGGAGGGGTCGAGATGAACCCTGGACCTGATCATGAGAATGTGGTTGGTTGGGAAGACATGGAGAAGATAAGGGAATTTAGTAAGGTCCAAACTGAACAAATGAGAGAGTTATTACGAGAGCAATCTAGTGATCTACGAGAAATGGTGAAAGAGGAGATAGGAAAAGTGACAGAAAGGGCAGTCCAAAATAATAAAGAAATATCAAGTTTGAGGGATAAGGTGAGGAGAATGGAGGAAGAGATAAGGGTTGAGATGGCAGGAGAAAAGAAGACAAGAGGAAACCCGAAAGAAAAATATTTTTATATATGGGCTACCAGAGAACACTAAAGAAGACCTGGTATTCAAAGTGCTGGAGCTAATTAACGAGAAGATGAAGATTAGCTGCAGAGAGGCCGATATAGAAGAACTACAGAGAATGGGGAAAACAAAAGGCAAGAGACCAGTGAGAGTGAGATTTGTATTAAACCTACTAGTGAGAAAGATTCTGCATAGTACAAGCCGGTTGAAAGGTGAGAACATATGGGTCAAACAGGAGATGGAAAAAGAAGCCCTCAGGAACCAGAAAATGCTACAGTTTCACCTAGGGAAAGGTAGACGTTTAGGATTAAGGGCCTACATAAGGCGCAACAAATTAGTGGTGGGGGACAGCATTTGGACGAGGACTTGGGGGGGTAGAGCAGCTAAAGAATATGTACAATACAGCGAGTACATTGGCCGAGGAGGAAGGTGAACGTACGAGGCAGCTGAGACCAGCAGAATGCGGAGCAGTGAGTGACAACCAGCTAGCGAAGCAGCAAGGACAGAGAGAGGAAGTAACAGATGCTGAGACAACGAATAGCAAGGGCAGTCCAGGCGACCTTCAGCGGCAGCTGAGTGCGGACTCTATGAAAGAAGCAACACTGAAACGCAGACGTGTGAGTATCAAGGACTTCTTGCTCAGTAAAGGTAATGTAAATGAGGGTGGCCTTGATAGAGAAGGTGTTAACAATCTACATGAGAACTCTGAAGATCTAGGTGTAACAAGGATTACGAGTTCCAAGAAGATCAGCCAGAGTGAGGGACAGGGGAGAAAGACATAACTAGAGATAAGAGTAGGGTGTATCAATATTGAAGGCCTTAGGAGTAAGATACAGAATGAAGCTTTTAAAGAGTTATTACATAGCTTGCATATTCTCGCATGTGTGGAAACCTGGATTCCACCGAAAACTATTATAGAAATAGGAGAGTTCACAGTCTATTATAAGTCAAAAGAGAGACGAACCGGAAGGGGCAGATACCCGGGTGGGATAATGGTGATGGTTAGGGAGGATTTGCAAGCTAGAATAATTCAGATAGAATCTGAAATTTTCGTTCCATTAGGGGCCGATGACCTTCGATGTTAGGCCCCTTAAAACAACAAGCATCATCATCATCAGAATCTGAAATGGAGGAAATGATGTGGGTCAGAATAAAGATGTATGATGAGAATGAGTCAGACTTATGTATGGGTTTTGTCTGCAACCCTCCTGAAACCTCGCCATTTGCGAAAAGGGTTTTCTTTGATGAGTTGGCATTATAAATCAATAGAGTACAAAATATTTTTGAGGATACAGGCATTCTAATAATGGGAGATTTCAATGCGAGGGTTGCAGACCAGAAGCCGGTGTACGGCAAGGAGACAGAAGCTGTTTATCTAAAAAAGAGAGTGAGCCAGGATAAGGGTTGTAATAAAAATGGAGAAAAGTTGCTAGAGCTATGTGGTACGATAGAACTATATATTTTGAATGGATGGTGGCATGGCGACGAATTAGGGAACCTGACATACATAATGGAAATAGAGGGTAGTAGCATAGACTTGGCGTTATGCTCCAGGAATGCGTTGCCTGTGATAAAAAGTATGGAGGTTAAGGCATGGGGTGAGTCACATCATCTCCCAATTATTGTCAGAATAAAAGTTAGAGAGGGTAAGACACCAACAAGCAATATGATAAAATACAAAGAAACGATAGTCACTAAATATAGGTGGAGAAAGGAGCTAAAAAACGAGTTTATGAATTATTATGATGGAGAAATAGGACAGATAGTGAAAGCTGGAATAGATTCAATGATCGAGATTAACCAAACGAGTACAGGAGTTGAAATAATTAAAAACTCTGCAAAGATGGCAGGGGAGAAGATGAAGATAAAGGAGGGGCAGAATATAATAGGAAAAGGCTGGTACAATGACGAATGCAGGCACAAAAAGTATGAAGTGATGAAAGCATTGAAGAAGTTTCGAAAGCATGGGGGAGAAAACCATAGGATGGGATTCTGTACCGTGAGAAGAGAATATAGGGAATTACTGTATGCAACTAAGTCCGAATGGCAGGAGCAGAGAGTTGTCGAATTAAATAGCAATGCAAAACAGAATGATAGTAGAAAAGTATGGAGTACAATTAAGGGGATTTGTGGAATGCGGAAGCTGCCGCGGCAGACGGTAATAAGTCAGGCTATCTGGGTGGAGCACTATAAGAAACTATTAGAGGCTGAAGATATGTGGAGACCGAGATTAAACGATACCGGTATATCGGTAGGGCTAGGGTGTACTGTGCCGGCATTAGACAAGGAAATATCGAAAGAAGAAATAAGGGCGGTACTAGGGAAAGCCAGGAAAGGCAAACCAGGAGCGATTTCGGGTATCACTAACGAATTTTGGAAGCAGCTGGCGCAGAATAAGGATATCCTAGAAAGTATGGCGAAAATATTTGAAGGAGGTGAGTTCCCAAAATCTAGGCAAGGGGGAGTGATCTGCCCAATCTATAAGAAGAAGGGAGATAAAAATAACCCTAACACCTACAGGGGTATAACGTTGCTGGATACATTAAGTAAGGTATATACAGGTGTGTTAGCAAAAAGGATAATGAAGTGGGCAGAGGGGGAATTGATTCTGGAGAGGCTGCAAGCAGGTTTTAGAGAAAGGATGAGGACAACAGATAATATTTTTGTAGTGAAAACGATAATAGATAAGTATGTAAAAAAGAAAGGAGGAAAAGTATACATTACTACTATTGATTTGGAGAAAGCATTTGATTCTGTGAGCAGAGGGGCGGTCGTGGCCAAGATGAGAGGGATAGGGGTGTCCCAGAAGATGATAACAGCGGTTGAAAATATATATTCAGAAGTAAGGTGCGCAATAAAAACTAAGGAGGGCGTAGTATTTGGAGAAATATTCTCTAATGTAGGATTAAAACAGGGCTGTAAATTGTCACCAGTACTGTTTCTACTCTTTATAAATGATATCTTTCAATCGAAAGGCTTCGAGGCAGAGGTTTACCCAAGTCTTGAGAACCGGGATATTCCGGGCCTCTTTTTTGCTGACGACATCCTTCTGCTCACTTTGACACCCAAAAGTATGCAGGGTAGTATAAACGTGGTGGTAAATTACTGTCAAGAATGGAATTTAAAAATCAATGTACAGAAAACCAAGGTAATGGTGTGCAAAAAAGGACATAAATTATCAAAGAATAAAAAATGGTGGATGGGCGAGAAAAGGTTAGAAGTTGTCAAGAAAGTAGAATACTTGGGTATGATTTTAAGTGGAAATTGAAAATGGTCAGAGCAAATAAGAAGATCAAAGCTAAAAGGCATGAGTGCACTGTCAGTCATTAGCATACTGGAGAAGAAGATGCCCAACACAGACTACAGAGTGTATAAAAATGTTTTTAATGCAGTAGTTAAATCTAGAGAGTTGTACGGAGCGGAAATTCGGGGAGTTGAAGAAAGGGTTGATTCACTTGATACAATTACGAGTAGATTTGGGAAAATAATTATGGGTCTACCCAGCTGTACAGCTAATTGTGGAGTGAGAATGATGTGCAAAGATACAAGTCTGCGAGTGGACATTATTAAAAGGATAATAAAGTATTGGTTGAGAATGAAGTTGCGAGAAGGGGGCGAAATTTTACAGATAGCATATCAACACCAAATGAAACATCAGAACCAAGGATACTGGGTGGATGGGGTACGGAATATTTCAGAAACGATTGGAATGGGATGTTGCTGGGAAAAAGAATGTATAGAGAAGTGGAAAATATGTATTAAAAAATAGTTCTAAGAATTTAGGATATTGAAAAACAAGGCATTGATGCACAATGTAGAAGTAAGAGGTCATTAGAATAATTTTGTAATATAAATGGGAGAATGAGAATAAATGTAGAGTTTATAACAAAAAAGAGAATAAGGGGTATAATATGGTGGTTAATGGAATGCATACAAATAAAGCATATAGAAGGAACAGGGATGAAAATGTTTAATATGCTCTGAAGAGATGGGATGGGCACACCTTATAAAAGATTGCCCTATGAAAAAAAGGAAATACGAGAAAAATTCATAGACCATGAGGATGTAAAGAAAATTGAGAACAAAAATCAATTGTATACAATGGTAAAGTTATTGAACAGAGAATGGATGCATCCGGATAGAACTGCAAAATTATTTAACATTATCAGGGGAAGGTGGTGCAGGAAACTGAAGGAAGGAAAGGATGTGATACATGTCAGCCAGGAACCGAATTGTGCCTAAGGTAACCTAGACAATATAACTCCGTTGAAGTCCAGAGCCATTAGGTACATAGGCTTAAGGGATAGCATGGAACTACCTCGTTACAGTAGTTCTACTAGTTTCATGTATTGTCGAGTAATAATTTCCGTTTTCTCTCTTTTCTTAACAGCCTGCAAAGGCAATATTATCTTTGATAATCTGAAAAGATATCACTATAAATAGATGTTTTGGTTTTTTTTCTGCCATAATGCTGTATATGAATGGAGCTGCAACATTCAGTTTATATTATTCTTTCTATGTTCAATCTCTAAGCACCTGCTGTATATGAACATTCATCGCATGTACCAATTATCAACACAATTCACGATAGTTATTTAAGTTACTCCTTCTAATTTTGTATACGGCATGTATCACAAATTATGAAATTATGAAACGATTACAATAAATAATACCCTCTCCCTAATCTATGATTTTCGAGATTAAGGGAGACGGGTATCTTGAATCTTGAATCTACTCAAAAAAATGTTTCTCCTGTCATCCACCCGGATTCGGATCTACCTATTTCCCAGTTAAGAGGCATGGAATTAGCTATGGAAGCTGGGATCCGTTTGTAAGAATATTTCACCATAGGCGGCGCTAATTTACCAGACGCATTAGCTGTTACTAAAGTCGTGAGACATTCTTTCTCATCGTTGTTAGTGGAATTATACACAGTCTTTTCACCTTTCTGTACAAGTACTCTACTGCCTTTAGGGCACAAGAAAAATGCAGTCTCGTCTGAATTTAAAATTCGATCTGGATCTTCTAGAATATCAATGTTGTTTTCACTTTCCAAATACTGCTTAATTTCTCCGAACCATGACCTAATGTTATTTTCTGTGACAGTCTTCCTGGATTTGCAAAAATTTTGTGAAACTCGTTCTGATATATCTGGATATCTCTTTAGAAAGCTTTCGTACCATTTCCTTCCTGGTCGGTTATCTGTGAAGGTGTTGGGCCTGTTGAACGTCTTCATTAACAGTTCCACACTGTCAAGTAATTGTACTTTTATACACGGAGACCCGGCTTTGGCAATCTGAAACACCCATTTCACGAGCAACTCCTCTTCCTCCAATGTTAAAACTGTTGGAGGACCCATCCTCTTGTTTTCCGGATATTTTCCTTTTATCTTACACCAGAGTGTGATTCTAGATACCCTGAAAGCTTTAGCAGCTGTAGCAACTGGAGTCCCTCTTCTTACAGCAACAATAGCATCTTTCATTTGTTGAGGGCAGTACTTCAAAATGTTCTTCTCCTTAGGAGTCATTATTACATTATTTCTGGGCAGAAACCTGAATGAGAAAGAGACTGTTACTAGATTACGTTTCGTCAGTGAATGATATTAAAGTATAACAATTTCAGCGTGATTAATGATTTGAAAATTCATACCTGTCAGCCTTAGGATCAATAAAGTTTGTCAGTTCGTGTTGCTCCAATGCCTGGCACCCCGTGTTATGTATTGGTAAAACTATACCGATAACACCAAGATTTTTACTTGCTCTTGAAAATTATTACCTGAAACAATAAACAGCGACTATAAGGTCTGAATATCCAGTTTTCCACGAACCTGCTACGCAGGCGTAGTAGGGGGAGAGGTGATACTCCCACGTGGCGCGTCCCAGGTGGCGGATAGGGGGGTCCTAACCGGTTTGCCGGCGGACTTGAGGGAAATAAAATACCTCTCGCGGACCAAACACACACCCCCTGTGGGTGGGGGAGGCAGACGAATAATACACCCACGGTATCCCCTGCCTGTCGTGAGAGGCGACTAAAAGGGGCGACCAAGGGATGATTGGATTCGAACCATGAAACTACTTGTGATTAGTACCACCACGCGGGGAACACCATGGGTCGTTATTACTTGCGCGTAGTACCACTATGTTAGGTACCAAATAGGTTTGTGATTAGTAGCAATCAGGAGCACCACGCGGTCAGGCTTTTACGGTACCTGTGATTAGTAGCACTATATGAGCGACACCAGGGTACTGGCTTGCCTATGATTAGTACCCACTATATAAGGAACACCACGGGATAGTACGAGTCCCTGTGGTTAGTACACGTACGTGATGAAAACCATAGGTTTGCGTTGCCTATAAATGGCGCTGCTATGTGTGAAACACCATAGGTCTGTATTACCTGTGCGAATTTCATTACCTGTGAGTAGTACCATAATGTGTGGAATACCGCGAGTCTACGATACTGTTACTTAGTACCGCACCATGTCAACTACCATGGTTCTTCTTTCCAAGCGATAAGTACCATTATGAGAGGCCGATGACCCCTTTAGCTTGCAAGCGTCATCAATTCAGTATTGACCTCTAGAAGTAGACCCTTGGTCAGTATTACCATTGTTCTCTGTCAGTTCCTGAGACTGAGACATTGCGGGTCGGCTCCACTGATTGTTTTAACTTCATATCCATCCGTTCATTTTTCGTCCTCACGTTTTGAATTCTGGTCAGTGGAGGATTTTGTATTTTTATTTTGTCATTGCATTTCGTTTCATTTCGTACCATCAGGGGCCGATGACCTCGATGTTAGGCCCCTTAAAACAACAAGCATCATCATCATCAATATCCAGTTTTAGAATGTACTAAAGCCTGGCATCAAGTGTCAAGCATGGGAACACTAAATATAATATATGTACCAATACCTAACACATACGGAGTGAGGTTTCCTAACCTCAACCAAGTGATAAAACCTTGCTTACTCAATAATTTGAAACCTCCTGAAACAATTAAGCCCAAAAATCATGTAAAATTAGATATAGTAGGTAGGTTTATAATCTGTTGAAAATAACTTGTAAGCTTACCGTTTTCATAAGAAAGACCGCCAAATATCAACCACCTTGCACACCACCTGCTTCCATCATGGCATCCATCTTGAACAAAAGCATTTCTGGTTCACATGACCAGTGTGCAGTGTTGCCAATATAACAGAGAGGCAGATAAACGTTCAGAAATCCTAATGATGTTATTTGTAGCCTTATTATTACGTCTTGCAGCAGCAAGTGTCGGCTATTGGGTCATTGTTACCTTTAGGTGCACTTACCTTATATGAAGATAATTATGTATGTCTTGATTCCGTTCGTACCATTGCGCACCAGTGATCATGCGGAGTGCACGATTTTGCAAGTGCTGAATTTTGTTAAGGTGTGTTTTGGCTGCGATCCCCCAGACGGGACTGGCATACTCGAGGATTGGCCGAATGGAGGATTTGTACAACAGGAGCCTGTTTTCTAAGTTAAGCCCATTGTCGGCTTTCATGATGGGTATAATTTCGTAGAGGCGTCGAAACGCCTGGGCCGAGATTCTTTCAATATGTTGTCTAAACGTCAGTCTTCTGTCGAGGGAAACACCCAGGTATTTGGTGACATTAGCCCATCGGATCACCTCGCCGAAAAAGACCAGTGGTAATGGGTCAGAGTGGGTTCGTTTGGAAAAGAGAGTAGCACTACTCTTGGAGACGTTAATTGTAATTCTCCACTGTCGAAGCCATGGTTTGATGGTGGAGAGGGCCTGTTGCAGATAATTTTGGATTCTGGGTGTTTGCCAGGAGACAGCAGAGTTGGCGGTGTCATCAGCATACATGTAGACATTCACGCGCGGGGGACGGGGTATGTCAGACACGTATAAGTTGGAAAGGGCTGGTGAAATGACCCCTCCCTGCGGGACCCGGGCACTGATAGGGCGGGGGTCCGACAGGGAGTTGCCAACCTGAACCTGGAATTTTCTTTCTGAAAGATAACTGTGGAGAAGATGAATCTTATAGTCAGGAAAGTCAAGAAGTTTAAGTTTATAGATAAGGCCTTCGTGCCATACCCTGTCAAACGCACGTGAGATGTCTAGAAAACAGACTCCTGTGTGCCTCCTGTGGTTATAGCTTTTGGGGATTTTTTCAGTAATTCTAATTAGTTGGTGGACAGTGGAGTGACCACTTCTGAATCCAAACTGCTCGTCGTTGAGAATGTGCTTTTCATCGATAAGTGCTTGTATGCGCTAAAGAAAGATAGTCTCGAAGAGTTTGGAGACGATGGAGAGAAGGGAGATGGGTCTGTAGTTTTGGGGGAAGGTGGGACCAGCGAGTGCCTTGGGGATTGTACCGGGCGGTACACCTCCACGCCGCTAGTTCAAATATTGCGCCAATTGAAACTCCTCTACAGGAGAAAGCCTGAACTAAAAAAAAAAAAAAAAAAAAAAAAAAAAAACTGTATCAACTCACTGTTTCTCCGAAGATGGCTCTGTGTAAATTTTGATGTGCTTTTGTTTGTCATTGATCAAGAAGTGTGGACGTTCTCTACCAGATGTCTCTACCAAAACTATGGTAATACACTCTGGTGCAATGGAATGAACTTTCTTGAAGAAATTTTGTATTCATAAGTTTTGTCTTTACTAAATTTTGTTCTGTCATTTGCGAGTTGGCAATATACATCCTTTCTTTCCGCCTGTTTTGAATTTAGCCAATCAGGAATTTCTGTAATTACTTTTCCGCCAATAAGGTGTTTCTTCCTCGTCTTATGTATTAGTTTTTGCTGTTATCCAATAAAAGTTTGTGGGCGGGTTGTTATCATTCGTGAAAGGTCTCGAACTTTCCACGAGCGTATAAAAACTGCTGATTTTCTTGTCTCCTGGCCACTAGTATAACATCTAACTCAGTGTGTGAATATGTAGCAAGGGGCGGGAAGCGCCTCTTTCTTCAAGCAGCAGTTCTTCAACAAGGTAATGGCCTGTTAACATCTTTATTTCTTGCTAGTTCAGCAGTTTAACTCTCCGGGAGGGTTCGAAACCTTTAGTATGTAACCTACCTTTTAAAATGTAAATTCCTTTTCTGTCTATGTAAAATCTATAAGACTCTTTTACTGTAAAGCGGGGATAGAGAGTGCTTTACCCTCTCGAAATCCCCTTCATTTTGAAATTGAGGTGACTACGTTTTCATAACCGTTTCTTATCTTCCTTAAAATATTAAAGTTTTCTCATATGGGTCACCTGCTTAGCTTGGGATTAGCCCCTGTGTTTCGGCTTAGAGCCACTTAGGTTTTAAAAGTGTATTTAGGAGTGCAAGTTCACGCCTCCAATCCCTTCTGTACTTTGGGCCAGTAACTTATCCTGATATTTTGTTTTCTTCTTGTGAAGGTCCAGTAGATTGGGTACGAGGTACCCCTGTGCGACATATATAATGTGTGCCTTCAGGGCAGTTAGTGTAAAGTCAGTTTATGGCCTCTTAAATAGGCTTGAAGACTTTGAGAGCGCATCTGCTCTTTCTTGTGTGTGAAAGGTGCCTCTGAGAGGCTTGAGTTAAAAGTTGGGAGCAAGGGCTCCATGCATTTAGTGGTTTTCTGCCCTTTAGCAATCGTGGTGGTGAGCTGAGAGCTGAGAAATTAATCTTGGGGCTCGGAGCCCAAATCTTGTAACGAACTGTAATTTGTTAATTTGTTGATCAGCTACTTGGTACCTGTTATACTCTGTTATTTGTTGATTTTGAAAAGAAAATATAACCTTTGTTAAAGTTTTAAGTTAACTTTAATTTTGTAGTTGAGACCTATTCCAGCCCGCACCTTCTTTCACCTCTAACTACCACGGATATCTCCGTAACAGGGACCATGATGACTTTAGCCAGCTTCCATGGGGTAGGGAAGAGGGCGTATCTGAAGATGGCATTGAAAAGTTTAGTGATGAAGGTTATGGCTTTTCTGGGGAGATTTTTCGAGAAGTTGGCTGAGATGTTGTCTAGGTCGGGAGTTTTCCTGTTTTTGAGCTTACGGATAGCAGCGAGCAGTTCGGAGGGAGAGACAAACTTGAAATCTGGGGGTAGGTTGAAATCGCTTACATTATCAACGACCTCCTCAACAAGACCAATAAAGTCGTCGTCAGACGGATCGATGTTGGGAGTACAAGTCTCTTCTAGGGTATCAGCAAGAGCGTTTGCTTTGTCGTAATTGGAGTGGGCCAATCCTCGTTGCCCATGTAGGGAGGGTATGCCCGTCCTTTTCCTAGTGAACCTTCTTGCCATCCTGTGCAGTGAGTTATCTGCCACACTTAACTCAGCTAATCGGGATTTCCATGATCTGATTTTATGTTTCCTGATAAGGGTGGTCAGATTTCTTTTCTGGCGGTTCCAAAAGAGGACCCTCAGTTCCCTGGGGGATGCCCGGTTGTTGGAGGAGTTAGGCATCTTGAATCCACTCTAAAAAGGCTTCGAGTGGGACTTGTTTTTTTCTTTTTGCAGCAGGTGAGGGTGCAGCAGCAATACGATGGAGGGTATTCTTAATTAATGTGATTAAGGATTTGATGGTAGGGTCAGAGGGGAGTTTGAATAATTCCAGTAAATCAGAGGAAGTTAAGGTTTGAGGGGGGTTAGGCAGTGCTTCCCTTTCTGATAAGGGGGCCGTGGTTCCTTGTAGAAGAGGGAAGAAGATCAGCGTGAGTTTATATAGGCAGAGAGTAGCGAGCACGGGACGTGCGAGAAGGCAGACGTAATACGTGACGCGAGCGGCGGGAGGAGTGGGGGCAAAACCATGCCCAGTAAACGAAGAGCAGGCCGGGCGAGTAGACGGTAGAGCTGGGAACGGTAGGAGCGGAGCGGAGCAGTTGTTTTCGCTCGTCCTCCGGAGACCTCCGGTAGTCCTCCGATTGAATTCACGGGCGGAAAATTCAAATGCTTTAATGTGGGCAATGTTTTAACGGTGATCTTAAGATGAATTACAATTTAAATTTCATTATTAATTCCACAGATGCATGTGTTCACCTACGTTTGTCATTCAAATGCTGTAGTCGTTTCGAGATCGCCGCATTATGTGTTACGCTATGAATAACAGATTGTGATCTGCTGACATTCAGTTTGCAATAGGTGCAGGTGGATAGAATACTGTAGATTGAATATTGGCACATATTATACTATTGCAAATGCATTTACAATATTATTAATAGTAAAACAGTTTAAGCAATGTCCGACTCGTTGGCTGAACGGTCAGCGTACTGGCCTTCGGTTCAGAGGGTCCCGGGTTCGATTCCCGGCCGGGCCGGGGATTTTAATCGTCTCTGATTAATTCTTCTAGCCCGGGGACTGGGTGTTCGTGTTTGTCCCAACACTTTTCTCTTCATATTCACACAACACACTACACTACCAACCACCACAAAAAAACGCAATAGTGATTACATCCCTTCATATAGGGTTGGCGTCAGGAAGGGCATCCGGCTGTAAAACAGGGCCAAATCCACATGTGCGACACAGTTCGCACCCGCGACCCCACAGGTGTGGGATAAGCGGTAGAAAAAGAAAAGAAGAAAACAGTTTAAGCAATAAGTATATTCCATTGCATGTAAACATGTATTATATACGATGCTCTTACACTGTGTTATACTTGTAGCTCATTTATTACGGAAGAGTACGTCCGGCTCCATGACTAAATGGTTACCGTGCTGGCCTTTGGTCACAGGGGTCCCAGGTTCGATTCCCGGCAGGGTCGGGAATTTTAATCTTAATTGGTTAATTTCGCTGGTCCTTGAGCTGGGTGTATGTGTCGTCTTCATAATCATTTCATCCTCATCACGACGCGCAGGTCGCCTAAGGGTGTCAAATCAAAAGACCTGCATCTGGTGAGCCGAACTTGTCCTCGGACACTCCCGGCGCTAAAAGCCATACGCCATTTCATTTTTTAATGAAGAGGACGAACTGGTTGGTATTGGTCATATGCTGTACCGGGCTGAGTAGTTCAGACGGTAGAGATCTGGCCTTCTGAGCTCAAATCTGCGGTTTCAATTCCGACTTTGCTCGGCGGTACTTGAAGATGCTGACATACGAGAGTCGCATGTCGGCAGGTGTACCGGCACATGAAAGAAGTCCTGTTGGACAAAATACCGGCACCTTAACGTCGCAGAAAATCACAGAAGTGGTTATGGGAGTACAATAATAATAATAATAATAATAATAATAATAATAATAATAATAATAATAATAATCTTTCTATCAATTTACCCTCCAGGGTTGGGTGTTCCCTCGTTCGCAGAGAGGATCCCACCTATACCGCCTCAAGGACAGTGTCCTGGAGCGTGAGACTTTCGGTCGGGGATACTTTTTTGTTTTGTTTTACGTCGCACCGACACAGATAGGTCTTATGGCGACGATGGGATAGGGAAGGTCTGGGAGTGGGAAGGAAGCGGCCGTGGCCTTCAGTTAGGTACCATCCCGGCATTTGCCTTGAGGAGAAGTGGAAAACCACGGAAAACCACTTCGAGGATGGCTGAGGAGGGAATCGAACCCCCTCGATGCATTTGACTTTATTATTGCAGTTCGATGGTGGAAACGTACACGTGTAACACCGAGGTAGATGCAAGTACACAAACAGTAACAACAGTAACAGGTTTAGTCATCCATGTAGTGGGCATTTGAATGATTAAAAATTAACATTTTGGCACGATCAGGTGATAACGATGCTCGCCTAGCAGATATGATTTGTCCCGCTGCGGAAAATATCTCTTCTGCAGGCACGGATGTGGCTGGAACAATAAGGTAGGAACCTAGTGCTACCTCATGTAGTGGATTGGCCTTATGTTCCTCCCAGTACTTGACGGGATCCGTTGAGCTTGGAAGAGGGGGCATCTCCAAATACTGGCGCAGCCGTATTACCGCATCGGATGTGGCGGTACTTGTGTTCTTATGCTGGGCTACCTTGTCCATAAAAGCAAGGAGATCCTCAGTTCCCCAACTACCTGATGAGGTGGAAGCTTCATTGTCGGATGTGTCCTGCCGCCTTTGGAGAACTGTTTTTAGTTCATTTTCCACCTGCATGTAGAAGGAATATGTTACTAACAGAAAATAATATCGAAGCATGCATTTGGTGACTGAGTATATGCTTAATGTACCGACCTGCATACGCGCTTCTTCAGCCCGATCGGGTACCCGAAAAGCCGCTTTCTTAAACCTTGGGTCCACGAGAGTCGCTCCTCGAGAAACCGAACGACTTTCATACTGAAAGAGTCGCTCTGTAATAGCTTCCAAGGCCCTCGTCCTGAAGTATTTCCCTACCTCAGTTTCGGGAGTTTCTGCTGAAACTTGGAGGAATAGCCCGTGCACCATAGGAATTATTTTGGATGACGTGATGTACCGTCGCCCTGACAACATCACAGTCATCTTTTCGAATGGGCAGAGGATGGAGCACACGTCTCTTAAAATGTTCCATTCTTCCGCTGAAACATGATAGAAAATTACTTTATATCGCCACAAACCTAATGCCTTGTTTATTGCTCACAATAAAAATTGTTCCCACCTGTAATTAACCGAGGGGCATTAGTAAGTTCCGACAGCGCGACTATAATTGGCTGTTTAACTTCCAGCAGTCTCCGGATCATTGCCAATTTACTGTTCCGGCGCGTTGGAGTTTGCTGTAGCAATCGCAATTCTGCCACACCGGCCACACTCTGAGCAGTCTTCAATTTTTCATTAGCTACATTACTTTGCCTGTTGAGAACTAAATACAACATGTCTATGTACATTTACCTAGACTAATAATGTTACATATAATTAAATCCCTGACAACTCTGGTAGCAAAGTCTAATGGCATTACGTACAAACATAATGGGAATACTCACTTGAAAAATGATACAGTGTCAGAACATAGAGTTATCAAGACAGCAAGTGACTCTGTTTTGTTAATGCTATCATTAACTGCTAAGTTTAGCGTGTGTGCCACGCATGGTAAATTGCGGATGTTGAGACATCTGATGGCGGCTGTGATATTTGCCGCATTATTCGTTGTTATAGACGGTACTTTTCCTCGGAGACCCCAGGACGAAATCACCTAAGAAATGTGACCGGCTAGGTTGATTGCCGTATGTGCACCTCTCAACACAGACGTCTCAAGAGATGCGAATTTGAATTCTCCGTCAACCAAAAAATGAGCTGTCACGGTTAAATAACTGTCTTGTCTGTTAGAGGACCAACAGTCAGCCGTTAATGCGACATGCTTAGCTTTACCCACGTCGCTAGCAACTTTCACACGTATGTCTCCATACAGCTTTGGCATATGTACCTGAAAAACATATCAGAAGTTATTATCTGTTATATACCCTCGATGTTCTAAACATAATCAGGCGTATTCAGTTCCATATCTGTATACTAACTGTAACAAAAATATGATGCATTTGTAATGTACTTTTACTTACATCTGACAAAGTGCGGCGTGATGGAAGTACGTACCGTGGGTTTAATTTACATACGAACTTTTTAAATCCTTTGTCCTCCACAATTCGCAAAGGTTGCATGTCGGTTGCTACGAAAAGAGCCAAGGAATGATCTAAATCTTTCTTTTCTTCACTATTGCAACCGTACGAATTAACAGTGGTGGTGGTACCACTACATGATCGTGAGGTCACTTCGTCGAGATTTTCCTTCTGGGCCCTTTTCACATGGTCCATTAGATTGGATGTTCCACCGCCAGTGGAATAAATCTTACCACATAGCTTACATCTTGCGGATTTCTTTCCATCCCACAATTCAAAAAAATGCCACGCATCAGAAGGCTTTTTTGGCATTTCAAGTCCAGTAATCTACAATAAAATCATGGTAAATGCTAAAGCACACATTCAACTACAGAACGGCCCTTGAATGTCTTATAATATTCAGATATTCTTCTATGAGGGGCTTAGAATCATAGTGGTGTATGTCAGTAAAATGACTATTTTGAGTTAAGCCTGTAAGAAGTTAGGAAAATGGTATATTCATTTAGTTTCATAGTGAAGTAACCCATAACTGCAATTTCTGCCAAGAGATGGTACCACTTACTGGGAGGGGTTAAGGAATTTCTCAAACCATTTAGAATCATAGTGAAGTAAGTCTGATTTACACCAGTATGTCACTAAACAGCTGCTTGTTTTAATGGTGATATGAGGTTATAGTATAGAGTGGAATGGCAAACAAGGAATTATTGATGAATTTCATACTTGATAGTGACGGCAGTGATAAAGACGAGGATTATATTCCTTCTGAAGATAGTGGTGATGTCTCAGGTAAGTAAATTTAGTTGATTTTCAGTAATAATTGTCTTTTCGGGCATTGTAAAAGATTGCTTAGCGATCTAAGTGTTTTAGGTTTGGTGACAAAACCAACTGTATTTACGGCAGTTCCTCATTATTTAGCGATTAAAATTAGACATATATTTACATTGATTATTTTCATATATATTTCCATTAAAATGAAAGCATTGAGGCAAAAAGCGACCTTAAATAACCTTTTTGTAAATACTAATCTTTTTTATGTTCTTACTAATAACAGTAAGTTCATAGGCCTATTAAATATTTTAAGAATATGATGTGTCCTATATTAACAACAATTCTTAATATTGTGAGTGTTATTAGGCCTATGTGTGATTGTGTGTAGAGGTGTAGGATTATTTATTTTTGCCTTGGTAGATTTCTAACAGTGTATGCATTTTTCATATGCAAGCTGTTCAAAAGGCAACACTCCAAAACGACTGAGGACAATAAATCCAGAGGAACCAAAGGAAGGAGGCGGAGAAGAAAAAATAGTTCAGGGTTGTGATCCAAAACCTGTTAAGACTAAAAAAACCAAGAAACATGAATCACGAAGAGCTATAGCAAAGCGGTTACGTAATTTAGGAAAAACTTATATTAATGCCGAGGGAAATATAGTAAAAGGTAAGGTTTTCAGAAATATTGACTGTGGATGCTCAAAAAAATGTTTGTCGTTAGTTACTGAAGATGAAAGACGTGGACAGTTTGTAAGTTTTAGAAAAATTGGAGATTTTGGAAAGCAAAATGCATATTTATGTGGACTTATACATCAGGCTGCTATCAAGCAAAGATGTCCTGTGGATGGAAGTAAAGGTAACAGGCATAGCACAAACTTGTATCACATAAACAAAGGCAGTGGCACAGTTCGAGTATGCAAACATTTTTTCTTGAATACTTTTCTTGTAAGTGATGGAAGAGTTACAAGAGCCATTCAGAAAATAAGAAGTGGCCAGTCCCCTGGAGAAGATAGAAGAGGCAAACATGTAGCAGCACAGAAAATTACTCCAGAACAGAAACAAGCAGTGAAAGATCATATCAACATGTTCCCTTCGTTCGAAAGTCATTACACAAGGAAGGATAATCCAAATCGGAAATACCTAAGTCCTGAGCTTAACATAACAAAAATGTACAACCTTTCTCCGTACATCAGTAATTGTCCTCTCCATTTTGCTCGTAATTTAGTAATTTTCTAGTTGGTCCCATTTTTATGCACCTGAACCAAGAGATGAAACAAAAAATAATCTAGTGCTAATAGTTAACAGCCACAGCATCAGTAATTGACACCCCTGTCAGCTGCTGGATACGCTTATGCTATCAATGTGAAATTCTACAAGTTTGGAGAGCATATCTTTAGGAAGCCTGGGTAAAATTAACAAGAAGATTAGTTGGATGTATGAAATGAGCTAGTAGTTGACATGCCTGTCAAGCACTGAAAAATCTCTTGTATCCTGTTCTAGTAGTTGACACCGTATGTAACCTTAGCAGAATCGTAAATATAAAATGAAAAGCAAATGACATGTATCTACAATAGCAGTCCATAACGATGAAATTAAAAGTTTGAAATTTTTGCTCCATATTTCAAGATATATAAAACAAATATTCAGCTGAAGTTTCTTAACAAAAGCGATAAGCATGCCACATTGTTTCAAGTTTTACTGTGAATGACAACAAACATCATGGCGTCAGGCTGCCAAGTAGAGCGAGGTTGCCGCTTATTTTTCGAGACAACAAATGGTGTGCACGCGTTCGGAAACAAAGCAGTCATATAAAAACCATACCTTAATATGTCATAATATGTGGCCAGGTGTCAATACTGATACTGTGTCAACAACTGGTGCTTTTACGCTATATAGGTCTTCCCAAGTGTGACTCACAACACTTATCCGCTGTAACAAGTTTGACTGCATCGTGCACTAAGCTTTCGACATCAGTGAGACGGAAATATTTGTTATTTTCGGCAACGTATCCTTTTAATTGTGCCCAAATTAGCTCGATTGAATTGAAGTGGCAGTGGTAAGGAGGAAGCCTAATTACCCTATGATCCTGAGCCATAGCGATGGAGTCCATTTCGTAGGTGCGAAATCTAGCCTTATGGAATTTTACACTTTGTAGCAGCTCCGCCTTTGTCATATCTGCAAATAGCCACGGTACATTATTTCCCAGCAACCACTGAAGATTGATATCATTTTGTCTTTCATTTTCGGTGCTTTGTTTAGTTGCACAGAGTGATAGGGGGCATTGTCCATAACAATTACGGAATTGGGACTTATGTTTGGTAGCAAAGCATTTTTAAACCACGTTGTGAAAGTAATCCCTTTCATTTCTTCGTGACCCCCTGTGGGTGGGGGACGCACGTGTAGAATACACACGCGGTATCCCCTGCCTGTTGTAAGAGGCGACTAAAAGGGGCCCAATAGGCTTTCAACTTGGAAGCGTGGGTTGGCGACCGCGGGGCCCGTAGCTGAGATCTGGCATTGCTTCCAATTACTTGTGCCAAGCTCCTCAGTTTCGTCTATCCTGTCCGACCTCCCTTGGTCAACTCTTGTTCTCTTCAGACCCCGACGGTATTAGAGCATTCGAGGCCTAGGGAGTCTTTCATTTTCACGCCCTTCGTGTCCCTTGCCTTTCTTCGTCCGTTCCACGAACCTGCTACGCAGGCGTAGCAGGGGGAGAGGTGATACTCCCACGTGGCGCGTCCCAGGTGGCGGATGGGGGAGTCCTAACCGGCTTGCCGGCGGACTCGAGGGAAATAAAATACCTCTCGCGGACCACACACACACCCCCTGTGGTGGGGGAGGCTGACGAATAATACACCCACGGTATCCCCTGCCTGTCGTGAGAGGCGACTAAAAGGGGCGACCAAGGGATGATTGAATTAGAACCAGGAAACTACTTTTGATTCGTACCATCACGCGGGGAACACCATGGGTTGCCTGTACTTGCGAGTTGTACCACTATGTTCGGTACGAAATGGGTTTGTGTTTAGTAGTAGTCATGAGCGTGGCCTGGGGGTTTCCAGTACCCGTGCGTCGTACCCATGTGAGCACCACCGCGGGTCTGGGGCGTAGCCTGTGAGTTGTACCACTATATGAGCGACACCGTGGGTCTGCGTTGCCTTTGATTAGTATCCACTCTGTGAGGAACACCACGTGGCCCGTGGGACCGGCATCCGTGCCTAGTACACCTAGGTGAGGAAACTCATTGGTTTGCGTTGGCTATGAGTGGCGCCATTGTGTGAGAAACACCATAGGTCTGCGTTACCAGTACGAAGTACAATACTTGTGAGTAGTACCGTCTTGTGTGGAACACCGTGAGTTTCGCTATTTTTGATTAGTAACCCAACATGCCAATACCATGGTTCTACTTTACTCGCGACATGTAGAGGAGAATCGGGTAATATGGAATAGTCGGGCAATATGGAATACCACAATATCTTGCCTGTAAGGTACTCCTCTCAGGTGGAAACTCGTCGAATTACGGTAAATGTTCTCATGATGCTTTGTATTCAGTTTCGACATGCTCGTGAGTGAGGTTAGTGCGTGGAGCAAGAATATTTGTTTTTCATACTTGAAAAGTTTATGCAGGTAATTCTTTTAAAGCTTGTATTAATTACCAACACTGAGTTTAGTCCTGGGAAATCCAATGTTACATATTGTACAAGAGTTGCTTATATTGCTACACCAGTGTAACTTCCTTGTTGTGCAAAGTTAATGGCATGACGAATCCTTTAATTCAAACATGGTGTGTCGGGATATATTGAATACTGTTTTAGTTTCAAAGTAAAATGAGGATTAAAATTAATTAAAATTAATTGCATTAATCCTGGAATATTATAACATTTAACTACCTATAGATCTCAATTTCTGCATCTGTGACGTTTGTCACAAGTGACTGTAAAAAGAAAACTCTGAATAATTAGTGTTTACAGATTATCATTTAAGTTTGTTACCGTGTTTTAGCGGTAGTTATGCGTAAAAGAAGGTGCGGGTGTGAATGGGTTTCAAGCTACGAAATTATAGTGCATGTAAAATTAATTTAAAATTTAACAAGGTTATATTTCCTTTTCAAAAAACAAAGCAATAACAGACATGGCAGGTACAATGTAGCAAAACAAAGGGGAGTTACAATATTTACAGGTTTTGGGCTTCACGCCCTGACTTCAGCGATCAGCTCAGTTTTACCACAAACACAAGTTTTAACAGAGGGGCAGAAAACCCCATTCATCCCTAGGAGCCCCTGGCTCCGAATTACACAGAAAAGCCTCCACGAGGCATATGACACTCCATTTCAAAAGAGCGATCCGCTCTCAAAATTTAAGCCTCTCAAAGGCCACACCAAACTCTACCTTCAAGCTGTCCTCTAAGGACGTATTCACAGGGGTAAAATACCCAACCTACTGAGGTCTATTGAATGAAAAAGAAGGTTGATTACATGACCTCTAAAATAACAATTTGAGAGGAGGCTAACCGCACTCCTGATACACTTTGTTTAAGACCTACTTGGCACTAGGCCGTTAATACAAGGGCTAATCCCATACTACGGAGGTGACTTCAGAAAATAACAATTTACATTACATCACGGAAGAATTGGTTTGAGAAAATAAGTCCACCTCAAAACAATATGAGTGGGAACTCGAGAGGGTTAGCACTCTCTATCCCAATATGTGGTTTAGAAGATAGGATAGGTACCAGTAGTCTTTACATTTTAAAGGAAGGTTACATGGTGGAAGGCCTAGAACCCGCCCCGAAGATTAAACTGCTGAGCAAGCAAAGAAATAAGTTATTACTTGGCCATTACCTTGTTGTTGACCGCCGCCGAGGAAAGAGGCGCTCCCCGCCTCCTGCTATGTACTTAATACACTGAAAGATGGAACAGAAGTGGCCTGGAGACCCTAAAATCAGCAGTTTATATCCTCTCGCGGAAGATTCTAGGCGTTAGGGGAAATAAAACACCCTCCCACAAAAAATTTTATTGGCTAGGGAAAAGAAACCCCTACATAGAGGAAAAAGAAACACATTATTGGTGGAAAATTAATTAAAGAAATACGGGATTGGCTAGATCCAAAATAAGGGGAAAAAGAGGGGTATACAGCCAACTTAAACAATGACAGAAAGAAATTTAACCAAGAACAAACTCTTGAAATAAAAATTTCTCCAACAAAATAGTTCTTTGACTCCGCACTAGGTCGCACTATTGTTGATCTTCAGTAGTGTCCTCTAGAAGAGAAAGTTCACACTTCTTACTTCAAGCGAAACAAAAACACATCAAAAATGACACAGTTCACAAACTCAAAAATTTCCAGGTAGTGACATCTTCTGAGAAATTAGTAGATTAATAGTGTAGATAAAGTTCAGACTTCCTCCAGAAGAGGAGTTTCAACTGGCGCAACTTTTAAATAAACAGAGTAGAGGTGTACCGCCCGGTACAGACCTCCCCCCCCAAAAGTTCCTCCAGGGGTGACACATGAAATCAGTTTGAAACAAAGTTCAAGTAATGATGTTGATACGAAGATAGATAGCAGAGGCATTTACAAGATTTCTTAATTCAGTTTCAAAATATTGTTGTTGCAGGTGAATGAAAGTCTTTATGTTTGTAGAATTTGAATTTCTGAAGATAAACTTTTAATACTTGAAAGGTGAAGAAAAATTTTGCAATGTCCACCAAATATTGTTGTTGAATTCCCAAGTGTAGTTATTGCTTATGGTGACTGTCCATGTAGTTGATGTAGATTGAGTCGGATGGCCAGACCGGCCGTTGCAGCTTGCGTCCAACGGAGGCCGCTCGGACCCCTCAAGTACCCTGAGATACCGCTCGCCCGCACTATGAGGGGAGCAGAGGTGTTGAAGTACGCCGCGCCCGCGGTGAACAGATACAGGCTGCGGGCATGTAGCAGGTCGTGCGCCGCACATCAGCCTTGGCCGGGAGGAGAGTTCCGGCTCGCCGTGCACATGTCGTCCTCGCTGGAGAGGAGGGGGCCCATCCCCCTCCCCAGTCGCTGTACGGCGCTGCGCGGCTACGGGGGCGCTGAAACATTAAAGCTAGGCGGCAGAATTGTGTTGGACTATCATCTTCTTTGAGGGTACAGGCTTGTGGAGAGGTTGAGGGGCCAGCGGCGTGTAGATATCCATGGCATTTACTATTATGAAGCCACTGTGTAGAGTGGAGCAGGAGACGGGAGCGTGGTAATGGCCGTGGCAAAGACAGGATGGCAGTTTAATGGGTCGGGGCAGATTTCACAAACATGCTTACATAAGAAACAAAATCCTATAGAAGGGGCAGAATGCCTTAAAAGAGAAACTCAAAAAAAAAAAAAAATATATAACCTTCATATCCTTTCAAAATAATATGAAGCAAGTTAACACAGAAATTACACCGGTTTCACCTGGGACAGGTGAACTCTAAATATCCTCTCGGTGGCTGGATTACTTAGCAATAAGGTAACCGGCGTAAGAAAATCGAGAATGATACAAGGCCCATGAAATCTGGGGGCAAGCTTGCCCGCGGGAACAAAATTTTTGACCATAACCTGGTCACCTACCTTCAAAGTGGTGGGTCTCCGTCCACGATCATACCTTTCCCTAACCTTTTCATGAGACACTTTAAGATTGGCTTTAGCCTTCTTCCAAAGATCTTTAATGTTGTGCGGATCTATTGTCTCGGGCAGAATGTCATTCAGAGACCAGAGGTTAGAGAGCGGCGAGTTGGGAACAAACTTGAACATTAAAGAAGCTGGAGTAAATTTGTGTGATTCATGGACCGCCGAATTCAAAGCAAAAGCTAACCAATGCAGGGACGTGTCCCACCTAGAATGATCTTCATGATGATAGGCAATAAGTGCGGACCTGAGATTACGGTTAACCCGTTCAGCCAGAGATGGTTGAGGGTAATAAGCGGAAGTAGTTACATGAGAGATGGACAAGTCAAAACAGAATTTACGAAATAAATTAGATGTAAAAGCCTTAGCATTATCAGATACAATGTATTGGCACGGACCAAAAGAAGCGAAAATAGAATTTAGGCAAGTAATGGTGGACTGAGCGGTAGCCAGCTTAGTCGGAAATAACCAAGAAAATCTAGTAAAACCATCTACACATACAAAGATGAATTTGTTGGCATTTCCCTTCGACTGGGGGAAGGGTCCTACATAATCGATATACAGGCGTTCCATGGGGCGTGACGCTTGATGAGAAGACAAAAGGCCTACTTTAGTGGACATGGTGGGTTTACTGATCAAACAAGATTTACAAGCTTTTACAAGTTCCCGAATTTCACCGTCCATACCTTTCCAGATGAACATTTCACGAATCTTTTCACGAGTTTTAAAGATACCCAGGTGCCCCCCCAATGGGGTCTCATGATAGTATTTGAAGATCATAGGTACAAGAACCGCTGGAACAACAACTTTCATCAACTTATCATGCCTCGAAGGGCAACATAGAACACCATTCCTCAGAACATAAGGGACAGCATGTTCCCCAGAAGAAAGGGTTTCCATTATCGGAGCCAGCGTCGGATCTTCACGTTGGTATTTCTCAATATCCCTAAAAAGCATGGGAGCATCTGTTAAGATGGCATTAACACCAGATAGTATGGACTCGGAAGGTGATGAACTGTCGACCGGTTCGTGGGTCTCTACGTCGTTATGAAACATACGGCTGAGTCCATCGGCAACAACATTTTCAGTACCTCTGATATGCCGTACATCGAATTGGAAGGCAGAAATACGGATGGCCCAACGGGCTATACGACCTGTACGACGCGGCCTACCTAAGACCCAGCTTAAGGCTTGATTATCTGTCTCCAGATCGAATTTGACGTGTTCCAGATAGAGACGGAACTTTTCTAAGGCGAATAAGACTGCCAAACCTTCAAGCTCATATATGGAGTACTTTGCTTCTTGAGCTGACAATGTCCTAGACGCATAGGCGATGGGTCGCCTCCCTAGTTCAGTCTCTTGAAGAAGAACTGCAGCTACTGCTGACGACGATGCGTCGGTTTGGACGATGAATTTCTTCGAGAAATCAGGCATAGCAAGTACAGGGGCATTACAGAGAGCTAATTTCAGATCTTCAAAAGCGGCTTGTTGAGAAGGTCCCCACTCGAATTTGATGCCTTTCCTACGAAGAAGGTTTAAGGGCGCCGCTCTATTAGCAAAGTTAGGAATGAACTTCCTGAAGAAATTCACCATACCAATGAACCTGGCGATACCTTTGATGTCCTTGGGAGGTTTAAAATCACGGATGGCCTGTGTTCTAGAATGATCGACTGCTACTCCATCGGGTGACACAATATGCCCTAGGAATGACATAGAGGGCTTAGCAAAGGCAACCTTGGACAACTTAACAGTTAACCCAGCCTTACGAAGGCGATCGAGAACTTCTCGCAGATGATCTAGATGTTCTTCAAAGGTCTCTGAAAATACGACGACATCATCTAAGTAGTGATATAAGTACTCAAATTTGATGTCGGAAAAGACCCTATCTAGTAGCCTAGTGAGCACAGCTGCCCCCGTGGGGAGCCCGAAAGGCACGCGGTTGTATTCGTATAAATTCCAGTCCGTGGCAAACGCTGTAAGATGTTTAGACTCTTCGGCTAGGGGAATTTGATTATAGGCCTGATTTAAGTCCAAGATGGTGAAGAACTTGGCCTTACGAAACCATGAAAAACAAGAATGAAGGTCGGGAAGGGGCACAGATTGCAACACCACCTTCCGATTGAGAGCCCTGTAATCAATGACAGGCCTGAAGCCTCCTTGGGGTTTCGGGACTAGAAAAATAGGCGAAGAATACGCTGACTTAGAGGGCCTAATAATACCGTCCTTCAACATCTGATCGATGATTTCTTTCAGAGCCTTCATTTTAGGTGGAGATAACCTATACGGTGGAAAACGGACAGGAATCGAATCCGTGACCTCAATTTTGTATTCAATAAGGTCAGTAACACCAAGAGTATCAGAGAACACCTCGGGAAACGACTGACACAATTTGCGAATACTATCAGCCTGCTCCTCAGGTAGATGTCTAAGGTCTAACAACATCTCATCCTGGGTAGGCGAAATAGATGAACATGATGCAGAATTACACTTTAATAGAGGGATTTTACAATTAGAGGCAAATTTGAATGTGCACGACATACTCTGAAGATCGAGCACCAGACCAGTGTGAGACATGAAGTCCGCTCCCAGTATAATGGGGCAAGACAAATGCTTGGCCACAAACAATTTGATTTTCCATGTAAATTTAAAAACACGAATTTTGACATGTAAGGAACCTAGAATTTCTAATGGAGATGAATTAGCCGAAACATATTTAACAGGAGATGAGTCATAGTCAGGGAGTTTACAAACAGATTTCAATTTAGAATACCAATCAGCCGAAATAATGGAACAAACGCTGCCTGAATCTAAGAGAGCTGTTATAGGCTCGTTATTCAACTCAATCCTAAGAAAAGGAACAGGTGCGGGGGTATCCGCCGCAATCCTGAGACACTCTCTGGGGCATTCAAAAAAAGAATTTGAAGATTGCTCATTCCCTGAATTCTCGACCCTTTTGCCCGGGGCTGAGCCTTGGAAAGCAGAATTAGTCGACTCAGCCGAAGCCGCTAGTCACTTTTTATTATTGGCATGGGTGGAATTTGCACCAGAGCAGGAGGGGGTGCTATTTGAGTTTGGGCAATTCTTGGCGATATGTGAGAAAGCCCCACATTTAAAGCAGCCTTGTGATGAACCAGCTCCATTCCTAGTCCCACTTGGCTTGATCAGTGGACACTTGTTGCGCAGATGGTCAGGCGCCCCGCAAGCATAACATTTACGGAGATTGACTGGTCGGCGAGGTGGAGGCCGAGTGTTACTAAAGGAAGGCGGGGGTTCTTTCGCGACACGCAAAGAATCGGCGTATCTAACTCCTTCCGCTGAGACGGCCAATGCTTCAAGTTCAGAGAAGGTTTGCGGACACGCCGCGAAACACAAATATGACCTGTAGGATGGTGAAATACCTTCTACAATAGCCTGCACAATCTGATCTTCAGGAAAGTGCAGAGCAAACACCCTAGTGTAGAATTTGATATCTTGTATGAAATCAGCCAAGTTTTCATCCAAGCGCTGTACACGGTAATAGTACTTCTGAATCAGGGAGGACCTGGCCCTAGCCGGGATGAAGTTAGCTAGCAAATGGGCATGGAAATCCTCAATAGATGATTGCTCGGCAATGGCTCTTACGATTTTATCTGAGAGAATACCAATAGCATACGGATAGATAATTTGCAAAATTTGACATGGCGAAAGAGAAAAAACAAGAGCATGATCCTGAAATTCCACTAGAAATCTTAAAAATGAAATTACATCACTGGTGGTGTTGACGGAAAACTTAGAGATACCTCTAAGCAACATTGCCAATGGATGAGGCAAGCTACTGAACCCCGGTGACATAGTCGTTAAAGGTTTCAATGGCAAAGAAGTTAATTCAGAGCGGATGTTACCCAATGACGCACGGCGTTCAGATTCGTTGTTCGATGGGGCAGAGATAGTTTGAGCAGCAACGGTTATCCTATTGACTTCTCCCTGAGGAGGCTCTTCATCACTACCTACGTTCACTGTGGCGGGTTGATCAGTTTTGGGAGGAACTTCGCCGGTTAGCAATTGAGTAACCTTATTAGACAATTCAGAAATAGTTTCAAGGAGCGTATTAGCGTCCTTCCTCTGAACGTCATTCACCTTTAGAGACAACAGATCATTAACTCTATTTGCAAAGTGATACAGCCTGCCTTGCACACGCTTAATTTGATTAGGAGACGGATCGTTTTCATCAAAAAAGCTGACTACAGATGCTAGCCCAGTAATATTCTCGACGATCGTGGAAAGAGAATCATCAATTTCTTTCTCTCCCAAATTGGGGATGGAAATGGGCAAATCAAGGGACTCTCTAAGCTTGTTGGTGTCGATTGCAACCGTGCCTCCAGATTGCACATTTCTGATAGTTAACTCGTATATCAACTCCTCTTTGCGCAAATAGTTAAGGAGGAGAACATCGCGAGGGCCGGGCATGATGACAGAACAATTTTGAAAAACTCAAAAAATTCCAGCAACTGAGAAAATTGTTAGAGTTCGAATCAAAGCAATGTTTAGCCGTCGAAAGGGGCTAAATTGAGACCCATTCAACCACGCTCTGCTACCACTTGTTACCGTGTTTTAGCGGTAGTTATGCGTAAAAGAAGGTGCGGGTGTGAATGGGTTTCAAGCTACGAAATTATAGTGCATGTAAAATTAATTTAAAATTTAACAAGGTTATATTTCCTTTTCAAAAAACAAAGCAATAACAGACATGGCAGGTACAATGTAGCAAAACAAAGGGGAGTTACAATATTTACAGGTTTTGGGCTTCACGCCCTGACTTCAGCGATCAGCTCAGTTTTACCACAAACACAAGTTTTAACAGAGGGGCAGAAAACCCCATTCATCCCTAGGAGCCCCTGGCTCCGAATTACACAGAAAAGCCTCCACGAGGCATATGACACTCCATTTCAAAAGAGCGATCCGCTCTCAAAATTTAAGCCTCTCAAAGGCCACACCAAACTCTACCTTCAAGCTGTCCTCTAAGGACGTATTCACAGGGGTAAAATACCCAACCTACTGAGGTCTATTGAATGAAAAAGAAGGTTGATTACATGACCTCTAAAATAACAATTTGAGAGGAGGCTAACCGCACTCCTGATACACTTTGTTTAAGACCTACTTGGCACTAGGCCGTTAATACAAGGGCTAATCCCATACTACGGAGGTGACTTCAGAAAATAACAATTTACATTACATCACGGAAGAATTGGTTTGAGAAAATAAGTCCACCTCAAAACAATATGAGTGGGAACTCGAGAGGGTTAGCACTCTCTATCCCAATATGTGGTTTAGAAGATAGGATAGGTACCAGTAGTCTTTACATTTTAAAGGAAGGTTACATGGTGGAAGGCCTAGAACCCGCCCCGAAGATTAAACTGCTGAGCAAGCAAAGAAAGAAGTTATTACTTGGCCATTACCTTGTTGTTGACCGCCGCCGAGGAAAGAGGCGCTCCCCGCCTCCTGCTATGTACTTAATACACTGAAAGATGGAACAGAAGTGGCCTGGAGACCCTAAAATCAGCAGTTTATATCCTCTCGCGGAAGATTCTAGGCGTTAGGGGAAATAAAACACCCTCCCACAAAAAATTTTATTGGCTAGGGAAAAGAAACCCCTACATAGAGGAAAAAGAAACACATTATTGGTGGAAAATTAATTAAAGAAATACGGGATTGGCTAGATCCAAAATAAGGGGAAAAAGAGGGGTATACAGCCAACTTAAACAATGACAGAAAGAAATTTAACCAAGAACAAACTCTTGAAATAAAAATTTCTCCAACAAAATAGTTCTTTGACTCCGCACTAGGTCGCACTATTGTTGATCTTCAGTAGTGTCCTCTAGAAGAGAAAGTTCACACTTCTTACTTCAAGCGAAACAAAAACACATCAAAAATGACACAGTTCACAAACTCAAAAATTTCCAGGTAGTGACATCTTCTGAGAAATTAGTAGATTAATAGTGTAGATAAAGTTCAGACTTCCTCCAGAAGAGGAGTTTCAACTGGCGCAACTTTTAAATAAACAGAGTAGAGGTGTACCGCCCGGTACAAAGTTAATTACCAATTTTATTCTTTCGATTTTTCAACATTTCTGTACGTCCACCTGTAAGAACGTTCCTTAAATATAACTGAAAGAATTTATTGAAGCTGTATTTTAATTTACATATTATTTACCCTACTATTCCATATTAGCCGACTATTCCGTATTACCCACAAAAGGCAACTTTTTGAAAAAAAAAAAATTTGACGTGAAGACATTAACAATTTACAGTTTAAAAATATAGGGAATCTTGGCTAATTATTTGAATTTTCAAACCATATTTATTTATATTTCATAACTGATTTCGGTAAGAAGTTATAAAGCCAAAAGTAAATGGTATTCCATATTACCCGATTCTCCTCTACCGTTCTGTGGGGCCTTAGACATGGATTTTGCACCCCTTTCGACATCAAGCATCATCGTGCTTTATGAGTGGTCCCTTGGTCAGTAATCAATTATGTATGATCTTTGTTTGAGTCTGATCCACTGTATTTTGGTTGTTTGTTTCCTTTTTTTTTCTTTTTTGTTGGGTTCATGTCCATCCATTCATTCTTCATGACGACATTATTAATTTTTTTGGTCAGTGGATGAATTTGACATTTTTGTTCTTTCATTTCGTACCATCAGGGGTCGATGACCTCGATGTTAGGCCCCTTTAAACAACAAGCATTATCATCATCATCATCATCTTCGTCCGTTACTTAACCTTTCGAAGTGACGGATCCCTTCTTTTTTCTTCTTTTCTCTTTTTACCCCCTGTAGGTGAGGGACGCAGACGAATAATACACCCACGGTATCCCCTGCCTGTCGTGAGAGGCGACTAAAAGGGATGATTGAATTAGAACCATGAAAGTACTTTTGATTCGTACCATCACGCGGGGAACACCATAGGTTGCCTGTACTTGCGAGTAGGACCACTATATTAGGTACGGAATAGGTTTGTGATTAGTAGCAGTAAAGAGGCTGGCCTGGGGGTTTCCAATACCCATGCGTCGTACGCATGTGAGCCACACCGCGGGCCTGGGCGTTGCCTGTGAGTTGTACCACTATATGAGCGGCACCGTGGGTCTGCGTTGCCTGTGATTAGTTCCCACTATGTGAGGAACACCACGGGATAGTACGAGTCCTTGTGGTTAGTACACCTTGAGGAAACTTATCGGTTTGCGTTGGCTATGAGTGGCGCCATTGTGTGAGAAACACCTTAGGTCTGCGTTCCCTTTACGAAGTGTAATACTTGTGAGTAGTACCATCATGTGTGGAACACCGTGAGACTTCGCTACTTTTGATTAGTACCCCAACATGATAAATACTATGGTTCTACTTTACTCGCGACATGTACCATTCTGAGGGGCCTTACACCTGGATTTTGGACTCCTTTAGACATCAAGCCACGAACCTGCTACGCAGGCGTAGCAGGGGGAGAGGTGATACTCCCACGTGGCGCGTCCCAGGTGGCGGATAGGGGGGTCCTCACCGGCTTGCCGGCGGACTTGAGGGAAATAAAATACCTCTCGCGGACCAAACACACACCCCCTGTGGGTGGGGGAGGCAGACGAATAATACACCCACGGTATCCCCTGCCTCTCGTGAGAGCCGACTAAAAGGGGCGACCAAGGGTTGATTGTATTAGAACCATGAAACTACTTGTGATTAGTACCACCACGCGGAGAACACCAAGGGTTGCTTTTACTTGTGCGTAGTACCACTTTATTAGGTACGAAATTGGTTTGTGATTAGTAGCACACAGGACACCGTGCGGTCGGCTTTTGCAGTACCTGTGATTAGTACCACCATATGAGGACCATGGGATGATAGCTACCATGGTTCTGCCTTGCCTATGATTAGTACCCACTATATGAGGAACACCACGGGATACGGAGAGGTCCCTGTGGTTGGTACTCTTATGTGATGAACACCATAGGTTTGCGTTGCCTAGAAATGGCGCCGCAAAGTTAGAAAAACATATGTCTGTATTATATGTCGAATTTCATAAGCTCTGAATAGTACAATAATGTGTGGAATGCCGCAAGTCTCTGCTACTTTTGATTAGTACCGCAACGGAACACATACCATGGTTCTATTTTGCAAGCGAACAGTAGCGTTATGAGGGGCCGATAACTTCGATTTCGGACCCCCTTTTGACTGCATGCATAATCGATTCAGTGTTATGCTATAGCAGTAGTCCCTTGGTCAGTAATACTATATTGTCACGTCTGTTTATGTGAATGTGAGACATTGCGGGTCGCAACCACTGATTGTTTTAAATTCATGTCCATCCATTCATTCTTCGTTCTCACGTTTTTGCATTCTGGTCAGTGGAAAATTTTAGACTTTTAATATGTCATTCCATTTCGTCTCATTTCGTACCATTAGGGGCCGATGACCTAGATGTTAGGCCCCTTTAAACATCAATCATCATAGACATCAAGCATCCTCGATTCAGTCAGTAATAAATTATTTATGATCGTTTTTTTAGTTGGATCCAGTATTTTTTTGTTTGCTCGTTTTTTGTTGTTTTTTTGTTCATGTCCATCCCTTCCTTGTTCATGACGATTGTTTTTATTTTGGTCAGTGGATGATTTTGAATTTTTGTTGTCTTTACATTTCGTACCATTCGGGGCCGATGACCTCGATGTTAGGCCCCTTTAAACAACAAGCATCATCATCATCGAAAAGTATCTGTTTAGCCTTATCGTGTGCATCAAAATGGAAGTCTATATCAGATGGGTTTAGAAGTAAAGCACACTACCCGAAGTGTGTTGGTGCCTTGGACTGCAAGCATGTAAGAGTAATTAAACCTCAGCGTAGTGGTTCTGTGTTCTATAAACACTTCTTTTAAGTTGTGTTACTGGCAATGTGTGATTCGAACTATTTGTTTACTTTTGTCGATATTGGTGTATACTGCAAATAAAGTGACTCATCTGTTTTTAGTGGTTTATGTGATGTGATAAAATCCAATACGTTGGGATTTCCAGTAGCAACGCGTAGGGTAGGGTGGGGCTATTTGAATCATTTCAGACTTAAGTGAACGGAAATGGATGTTAAAATTTTTTCTGTGATAGTAAAATACAGTCTAGTACTCTGTAGTTTCAGGCAACAAATGATGCAACAATTAGCGCAAAAGATCAGTTTATTTACTGACATAAATATAAAATACATACTTATTGCAAAAGCTCACTTGTAAAATAGTGTGGGGTAAATAGAATCACAGGTGTGGCTACTTGGATCACCCAGTTTCCAGCCCTTAAGATGCGTACAACTAGTAACATACGCATTCAGGAATATCAGTGTCTTCATATAAGAGTTTTCCTATCATTCCCAGATCACTAAACACATATTTCGCAAGTAAATGGTTTTGGTCCAGCTGCTACAACACAAACCTTATGGTACCAAGTTTCACACTTCTCACAACATATCCAGTCGCCATTTTTGAACGAATCGGGGTCCAAGTACAGCATCAAGCAGAACCCACACAGTGAATTTTCTTCGTCAGTTGATGATTCAGATGAGGAACTTCATAAATCTCGAAGTGATTTCTTCCTACTCGTTCTTGGATGATTAGGCCTAGAGCTAGACCTCTTACTGTTACCCGCTGACTTACGTTTGCTGCTAGCAGCAGATTCTTTCGAAAACTACCTACAGCTTTCTCTTTACCTGTGCTTTCTCTACATGTTCAGGAGACGTCAGGTGACAAGCTGAGTGCTGTACTCTGCTTACCTTCTTTTTCAAGACTTTTTTGTTCGTTGACGGTAAAATAACGGATAAAGTTTCTGAAATAGGTCTAAGTATTGGCTTAGGCGTAATACTATCTGAACAGCTTTCTCTTTGTGAGGGGTGCAGTACATCAAAAGGGCGTGCAACGGCAGCATTTTTGTTTCTAGATGCACTGGCTTCACCAATAGGAGACGCGGAACACAAATATCCCATTGAAAAATACTGATCCAAATAGCCCGCAAAAATGTATTTAAATAGCCCCATCTGCAACATTATTCAAAAATGGTAACAGTTCATACTGTTACCAAGAGAATGCGGTAGTTGTCAAACAAAGCAGTAACTGATTCTCAATAGTGTAAGCACAATGCCTTAACTGCCTCTTACCTAAGCTTATTTAAGCTAATATTGGTGGAATATGATGACAGATATCTGGGTATAGTTAACTCGTGATTGAAGTAAGACCTCAGCCCACACAGTTTCGGCTCACAATGGTTTCTGCATTCGCTTCTTAAGTGCGCAGTGGACAAAATTCTTATTTTGATCCAAATAACCCGATGATTCAAATAGCCCCACCCTACCCTATAAATGAACTCGATGACGTTTTACCATATGTAGGGTAGGTTCCTACAAGAATATGCACTTAACATTAGTAGGGGGAGAGGTGATACTCCCACGTAGCGCGTCCCAGGTGGCGGATAGGGGGGTCCTAACCGGCTTGCCGGCGGACTTGAGGGAAATAAAATACCTCTCGCGGTCCAAATACACACCCCCTGTGGGTGGGGGAGGCAGACGAATAATACACCCACGGTATCCCCTGCCTGTCGTGCGAGGCGACTAAAAGGGGCGACCAAGGGCTGACTGAATTAGAACCATGAAACTAATTTTGAATCGTACCATCACGCGGGGAACACCATTGGTTGCCTGTACTTGCGAGTAGTACCACTGTATTAGGTATGACATAAGTTTGTGATTAGTAGCAGCTGGAGGGGGTTCTCCTGTGGGTTTCCAGTACCCGTGCGTCGTACCCATGTGAGCAACACCGCGGGTCTGGGCGTTGCCTGTGAGTTGTACCACTGTATGAGCGACACCGTGGGTCTGCGTTGGCTGTGATTGGTACCCACTCTGTGAGGAACACCACGGGATGTGTGGTTAGTACACCTAGGTGAGGGACCTTCTCGGTCTGCGTTGGCTATGCGTGGCGCCATTGTGTGAGAAACACCAAAGGTCTGCGTTCCCTGTACGAAGTGCAAACCTTGTGAGTAGTACCTTCTTGTGTGGAACACCGTGAGTCTTCGCTGCTTTTGATTAGTACCCCGACATGACAAATACCATGGTTCTACTTTACTCGCGACATGTACCGTTCTGTGGGGCCTTAGACATGGATTTTGCACCCCTTTAGACATCAAGCATCCTTGTGCTTTACAAGTGGTCCCTTGGTCAGTAATACTATTATTTTCGATCTTTTTTTAAAGTCTGATCCACTGTTTTTTTGTTTGTTTGTTTGGTTGGTTGGTTGGTTGGTTGCTTTTTGTTGGGTTCATGTCCATCAAATCATTGTTCATGACAATTTTTATTTTATTTTGGTCAGTGGATGTATTTGACCTTTATGTTATTTCATTTCGTACCATTAGGGGCCGATGACCTCGATGTTAGGCCCCTTTAAACAACAAACATCATCATCATCATCATCATCATTAGTAGCAATCAGGAGCACCACGCGGTCAGGCTTTTGCGGTACCTGTGATTAGTAGCACTATATGAGCGACGCAAGGGTTCTGGCTTGCCTATGATTACTACCCACTAGATAAGGAACACCACGGGATAGTACGGGTCCCTGTGGTCAGTACACGTATGTGATGAAAACCATAGGTTTGCGTTGCCTATAAATGGCGCCGCTATGTGTGAAACACCATAGGTCTGTATTACCTGTGCGAATTTCATTACCTGTGAGTAGTACCCTAATGTGTGGAATACTGCGAGTCTACGATACTGTTGCTTAGTACCGCACCATGTCAACTACCATGGTTCTTCTTTCCAAGCGATAAGTACCATTATGAGAGGCCGATGACCCCTTTAGCTTGCAAGCATCTTCAATTCAGTATTGACCTCTAGAAGTAGTCCCTTGGTCAGTATTACCATTGTTCTCCGACAGTTCCTGAGACTGAGACATTGCGGGCCGGCTCCACTGATCGTTTTAACTTCATATCCATCCGTTCATTTTTCGTCCTCACGTTTTAAATTCTGGTCAGTGGAGGACTTTGATTTTGTCATTGCATTTCGTCTCATTTCGTACCATCAGGGGCCGATGACCTCGATGTTAGGCCCCTTAAAACAACAAGCATCATCATCAGGACCACCATAACATGAGAAAGAAATCATAAAGTAACAAATAGTTTGCACATAGGTTTTTACTGTTATTCTGGGCACTACATACATATTAGCAAAACACAGCTCAAATGGTAAAACAGTAGAAATAATATAAAATGTAAAATATAAGGCATATGCAGTAGGTCCTCTATGAGTGCGCACCTAACAAAAGTCACATTTGAACACGCCAGCGCCCTCATACCTAGAACAGGCATCATGCCACCAATGTTTACAGTCTTTGCATTGTATCCAATCTTCAATTAAAGGTTCTTCATACTTTTCATCACGTCCTGGGCAAAGGACACTGTCCTCAACTGGTGTGCATCTTGTAGAAGCTGCAGCATCAAAAAGCCATTTCTTTTTTGTAGACTTGCTGGATTTCTGTCCTTTCTCACTCGCGTTTGACGTGGAAGCCATTAACGCATTTTTAAATGGAGATCAAGTCATAACTTCAGACTTTTTAACTTACCTCTTTCGCTTCTCTTCGGGAGTTGCTTTTGGAAGAGGGGAGAGAGTTGAAGGTGACACTATTTCCTTATCTTCTGCATTAGGCATATCAGCATTGATACTGTTTTCTTCACGTCCTTCTGAGGGTAGAGGGCGGCTCGTATCGGCCGAAGGTTCGAAATCTTCATCTGAGAAAACAACCGGGTTGTATGGATAAATCCCCGTAGCTTTTTCAAGCGTTGCCACTCCTTCATAGGCAGAACGGAAAAGAGAGGAAAGATCCTTCAGAGTGATTGCTCTTCCAGTGTGACTGAACATCCACATGTCACATTCAGTTGAAAATGCTGATTTTAAGGGTCCGAAAAATCCTTTGTCAGGGTGTTGCAGCATGTGACTAGCATGTGGAAGAAGTGTTAGTAATGTAATGAACTTGTCCCTACAGAAAATAACTGCATCCAAAGTACAGTGCGAGATATCGTTCTCCATAATAAGCAGAACGGGATCTTCTTCACTTGGTTTAACATATTGTTCAAAGTGTTTCAACCAGTCGAGAACCGAGTTCTGTATTCATGTAGTCAGAGTCTGACACAAGTGGCAGGGTCCCTTCTGGGGCGTCTTGGTACAATTGAACATTAATTCTCTTTCGAGGAAAGATGATGGCAGGAGGAATAAATATACCAGTGGGAGAAAAGCAACACACAACTGTCACCGTTTGACCCCTCTCAGCTGAAACAACCTGTGCAGCATGCCGTTTTCCTTTTGGAGAGATAACTTGTGGAATGCGGTTAGGGACAGTGGAAATGGCACTCTCATCCATGTTGAATGTACCGTGGGGAGGGATATGATTCTCTTCAATTGCTGTCTTTAAATTAGTGAAAGATCTCCGGCATTGTACTTTATTCAACTCTATGGCTCTACCTAGACTGCATTTCTCGGGAGCGCGAAGTGCGAGGTGGTTTCGCTTGCAAAACCCGTAGGCCCTTTTTTTTTCCAGCCGTTTTGTCTTTTCGTTGAAATTGTTGATGTTGTTGCTCTTTGCGAATTTAAACGCAAGCTGCATTGGTGAAATTCCTATTAAATGTGGCCATTTAAGAGATAAAATAAAGCAGATACAAATTTTAATCCACGAACCTGCTACGCAGGCGTAGCAGGGGGAGAGGTGATACTCCCACGTGGCGCGTCCCAGGGGGCGGATAGGGGGGTCCTAACCGGCTGGCCGGCGGACTTGAGGAAAATAAAATACCTCTCGCGGACCAAAAACACTACACCCTGCGGGTGGGGGACGCACATGTAGAATACACCCGCAGTATTCCCTGCCTGTCGCAAGAGGCGACTAAAAGTGGCGACCAAGGAATGATTGAATTAGGACCATGAAACTACTTTTGATTCGTACCATCATGCGGGGAACACCATGGGTTGCCTGTACTTGCGAGTAGTACCACTACATTAGGTACGAAATAGGTTTGTGATTAGTAGCAGCAAGAGGGGGTTCTCCTGTGGGTTTCCAGTACCCGTGCGTCGTACCCATGTGAGCAACACCGCGGGTCTGCTCGTTGCCTGTGAGTTATACCACTATAGGAGCGACACCGTGGGTCTGCGTTGCCTGTCATTAGTACCCACTATGTGAAGACCACCACGGGATAGTGCGAGTCCCTGTGGTTAGTACACCTAGGTGAGGAACCTCATCGGTTTGCGTTGGCTATGAGTGGCGCCATTGTGTGAGAAACACCATAGGTTTGCGTTACCTATACGAAGTACAATACTTGTGAGTAGTACCATCCTGTGTGGAACACCGTGAGTCTTCGCTACTTTTGATTAGTACCCCCAACATGGCAAATCCCATGGTTCTGCTTTACTCGCGACATGTACCATTCTGAGGGGCCTTAGACCTGGTTTTTGGACCCCTTTAGACATCAAGCACCCTCGATTCTGGACTGTACTTTATAAGTGGTCCCTTGGTCAGTAATAGTGTTATTTATCACCTTTTTTTGAATCGGATCCACTGTTTTTTGTTTGTTTCTTGTTTTTTTTTTTGGGTTCATGTGCATCCATTCATTTTTCACGTATTTTAAATTTTATTTTGGTCAGTGAATTTTTTGAAATTTTTGTTATTTCATTTCGTACCAATAGGGGCCGATGACCTTCGATGTTAGACCCCTAAAAACAACAAGCATCATCACCATCATCTCTACACGCGCTTTCCTTGTATTAACCGCTGCTGCAATTGTATCATTTCCCTGAGTCTGTGTTTGAACCAACTCGAACAATTTGGAGAATAACACCATCTTCAATACCCCATTCATTTGGCAAGAATTCCGGATCCTTATCACTGTCGTAATCGTCTTCGTGTATATCAGCTTCTACTTCATCATCTTCTTCGTCAGATGATTGACAAATTAGTTGTAATATTTCTTCATCACTTTTTAGCATTTCAGGCATAGTAACCTATGAAATACTAAGATCTAGGAACCAGTGGCGGATGATATGCAGATTAAAAATCAACCAAATATCTACAAAAAAACAAGTATTCCACCCGCTATTTTAAGGTATAAAATTGGCGTGTGTTACGTTCATTGACGGGTAGCGATACGTAAATTTTACGTCCCACTTGACAGAAAATTGTGATTATCAGGGAACTCACCGCTACGATCGTCTTCTCACTGCAACTGCTGCACAAGCACTGACTACTTGCGCCTAGAGACCAGTGTTGCCAACTGTACACCCTAAAATATCGCTAAATTCGTTGATGAAAGTCTCGAAACATAGACAAATTTTTGTCAAAGTCCCAAAGAAAAGTCGCTAACAAAAATTACCAGTAAACATGAATAAAATGGACATACGTATGCAGGAAAAATAATTCCATCTTCATCCTCAGCAATCGATGTAGCCTGTGAAGTGGAAGGTTGCTGAGCTGTTGATAGAGCAGGTAATAGTTCAGCCGTTGTTGAATAAGCATTTTAAGTTCCTATCTTTCTGACGACCTTCTCTGGAATTTCGTAGGAATGGCAGGTTTCTCCTGGGGCTCCGGCTGCAGCACGTCTACTGCTGCTGGATGGCTGGGTGCTCCTATCTCGGAGCTCCCCACCCCCCTGTTGCTTGGTGAGGAGGGGGGCCAGGAGTTGGATAAGAGGTTTGGGTAGGTAGATCCCCGTTGCCAGCTGTTGCAACCAAAATGATGGCAGGTGGGCGCTCTGCTAACGAGTCGTCGTAAGCAGGCCCAAACCGTTCGACCATAGCTTCTCAATCAATAGGTAGTGGTCTATCTGATATTTGGAGCATTGGATGGGCTGGCTGATCAATCTGTTCAGGTGGGGTAGAAGCCTGAATAGATCTGGACAAGTTTTGATTGGGTTGGTTTGAAGAATTCATGATGGCAGAGATGTAATATCATTACGACGGGACGCCCCATTTGCATATTTCCCCCATCGCATTGGGGTCATATCCCGCCGGTCAGACCCTAAAAGTTTACCCTCGCCCAGAAGCCGGCTGCCGGCTTATCGGTCCTTGCCCTACACACCTATCAGGGCCCATGACTAACCCACCTGCAAGCAGGCCCGTAGCATTCCGATTGAGGGACCTAGTGTGGCCGGTTTATTCCTTTGGCTAGGTCATCCCACTCAGTTCGAAATGAGGCGAGCTTGATGGCTAGGGCGAGTAGCTGGTTTGAACTTACTAACTGCGTGCCTGGGGCTACGGGAGGATGATCTGGTGAACGGCAATGAACACAGGAACTACCGGCCATGACACAAACATGTTTTGCGGCAAGTGCTGATCAGCGCGCGCCTCACTGAAGGCTAGCCTCAGGCCAGGCGCCGATAGCTAGTAAATGGCCTGTAAGTCTGATAGGGAGAAATCTATGTGCTCTAACAGCACAATGCGGCTGGCAGCGACTCCACTGATCCATGAAACGGGATCTGGGGCAGCTGCATTTACATTGACGCACTGTACGTAGTCTCCAGGTGGGAAGGCCGTAGCCGCAGGCTGGCTACCGAACGACGTGCACGTGTCGAGCACTAGGGCCCAATAAACGATTTTGGCATAAAGCGCCGGGTTATCCCAGAACTGCATGTTCGTATTGTCAGTACCACCACATGATCTGGCGAATTGGATGTTGCTTGGGTTGAATGGACCCAGCAAGACTGACGATGTGGTGCGTTCATTGAGTGCATTCCCAATGTAGAGCTGTTCCATCGGGGTCCTATCTACTTGGTCAAGCATGCGCGATTGCACAGACTTGATCGAGTGCAGGCGTAGGTTCGGGAGAGGATCCGCGCGGGTGAAGCTCTCCAATATTGGGTTCCTGATATCCTCCTCCAGTTGCCCGGCGTGAGAGGTCGCTATGTACAGATAAAGTCCCTTCATCTATAGCAGGGCCTCTCAAACGCCCAAAATCTCAAGCGTGTAATTCAAGGAGCAAGAGCTCCGTACACTGTGCATCGGTCCCGCTCGGTTCAGTTCGGACCAACGCTTCGTCTCTAGGCTACTCGACTAAACTCGGCTAACCTCGGCTCCACTCAGCTCAAGTCAGCTGAGATTTAGAGCCCTACGGATCAAGTGTGGTAGAAGGAGAGAGGGGGAGCGAGCGAGACAGGCGTGAGGAAAGAGTGAGCGCTATTGCTCCAAATCGAGGTGTGGGGGGGTCTGCACTCTGGTCAACCAAGGGAAATCGTCTTTTGCATTGGGCACAGTGCATGCACCCTGAGAGGCCCTGGTATACAGTGAAGGAAGGCGAGTGTCGTACAATATCAACCAGCTGAAGACGAAAATAGTTTGCAGGGGCTTGGTTAGTGGGCTCATCCACAAATATCTGAACGGACAAATTGGAGGACTCAACACTGTTATCCCCTACTCTAACTGTTGACTCAGTCGGGCCTTGGGTTCTGGTCGGCCTAAAGCGCTTTGGTGCACGCGCCGGTTCATTAGCGGCGGGCTTTCTTACAGGTGGGACACTGCAGTCGGCAGCCACACCTGGGCCAGCGGTGCACATGTCTCCAGCATTCGGGATCTGTGCATCCGCAATAGTTTGGTGCACCGATGGGCACTCCTTGCGCTCTATCACTCGGGTGGACATCGGCGGGAACTGGCGCTGGGGGACCGGGAGCTGGGTCTGCTCCTGGCCCCCCTCTGGGAGGGGGTTGCAGTGCACGTCGTCTGGGACGCCTCGATCTTGTTGGGGTGGTGCGGGTGGAACTCCTGAAAGTGACGCTCTCTCTCTGGCTGTGTCTCCTGAGGGATGTCCGCGCCCAGATGGTTCTAATTCTGCCCGAGGCTCTGATGCTGACGGGGGTGTAGAGGACTCCTCCAATCTTGCGGATTGTAGGAGTTCATCATGCCGGTGGGATGACTGGACTGACAACGTTGGCAGAACTGTGAGACTTGAGGCTCCCAGCTCGGAGCCTAGAGGTGCTTGACCAAGGGCCGGCTGGACTTGATGGTAGTTGCTGGGGCGCACGGCCTCCCACTGCAGCACGCCTACTGCTGCTGGATGGATGCTGCTGTTTCGACTCTCATTCTGTTCCTCATTTTAGATTTCACAATACCAAGTGTACTAAAGAGCCTTTCTATTTCGGCATTTGAATGCTGGAGAGCCAAAATTTTCATAGCAAAAGTAGCTAGTTCCCTGAAGGGATTTTGTCCTGCCGAATCACTATACTGTAACACCTCTATCCAGAAATCTGTGGTTTTTGAAACCTGACTCCATTTTATTGAGTTTAAATTACGCCATGTGATCTGTATCTGAGACACAACAACCCATATCTTCCGCTAACTCAAATATTGGGTTTTTGACAACATTCAGACAGTTTTTAATAGAAAGGAGAGCCATTTTTCTTAGGTTTAGAAAATTGTTCGGTAGCCTATTGTTAAGTTCTGTAATTAGCTTTTTTGTGAAGTTAATACAGCGGTCCCTAACCATTTCTACCTTTTCTACTGATAAGAGTTTCCGGACCGGGCGAGTTGGTCGTGCGCGTAGAGGCGCGCGGCTGTGAGCTTGCATCCGGGAGATAGTAGGTTCGAATCCCACTATCGGCAGCCCTGAAGATGGTTTTCCGTGGTTTCCCATTTTCACACCAGGCAAATGCTGGGGCTGTACCTTAATTAAGGCCACGGCCGCTTCCTTCCAACTCCTAGGCCTTTCCTATCCCATCGTCGCCATAAGACCTATCTGTGTCGGTGCGACGTAAAGCCCCTAGCAAAAAAAAAAAAAAAGAGTTTCCGGCAGGTTTTCGAACTCGTAACTCAGATAGGGTTTGGGGTCCACGTAACTATCAATCTCAGTTGATGGAGAAAACAGATCAAATCGAGCAGTATAAAATTAGATCATCAAGTAAACGAGTGGGGTCTGCAATTTCAGATTCAAATACTTTAATAACTTTTTGGACCTCGTGCAGAATACAGTCTGTTTGATAAATCAGAGTAGATTTGGAATAACATCTCTGAAGTATAACACTTTTCTTGTGTCCTCACTATATCGAAGTGTAAATTGAGGTCATCCCACTGTTCAACAATTCGCCGAATAGCAGGTTCAATATCTTGTTTCACAAACTTTTAGAAGTTTGAGAGGCTCTTCATTATTTATTGCATTGTAAATTTGCTTGTAAATGCCCTGTCTCTTGCTGGAATGAGCAAACCAAAGGTAACTTTCACGGACAATGAAGTCAACATTACGCGGCAAAGTGCCTTTCGTAATATGATAAACAGCTAGCTGTATGGAATGACACACGCACCTAATCATTTTAAAGTGAGGAATATTAAACTCTTTTTTCATAAGTTCATATACCCCATTGTCAGCTCAGTGTTCACGGAAGCGTTGTCTACACCTATACCTAATAAATTAGCAGGCTTGATTTGCAGGTGCTGTAAGAGTATTCCTATTGCGTTAAAAATAGCTGGTGCTGTGCCATTTGGTAAGTCTACCAAACCTGAAAATCTTGATACTATCCTTTTCATAGTGACGCTGAAGTAACGAATGATGACACCCAACAACTTAGTAGCGGATAACCACGAACCTGCTACGCAAGCGTAGCAGGGGGAGAGGTGATACTCCCACGTGGCGCGTCCCAGGTGGCGGATAGAGGGGTCCTAACCGGCTTGCCGGCGGACTTGAGGGAAATAAAATACCTCTCGCGGACCAAACACACACCCCCTGTGGGTGGGGGAGGCTGACGAATAATACACCCACGGTATCCCCTGTCTGTCGTGAGAGGCGACTAAAAGGGGCGACCAAGGGATGAATGAATTAGAACCATGAAACTACTCTTGATTCGTACCATCATGCGGGGAACTCCGTAGGTTGCCTGTACTTACGAGTAGTACCACTATATTACGTACGAAATAGGTTTGTGATTAGTAGCAGTATAGAGCCTGGCCTGGGGGTTTTCCAGTACCCGTGCGTCGTACCCATGTGAGCAACACCGCGGGTCTGGGCGTTGCCTGTGAGTTGTACCACTATATGAGCGACACCGTGGGTCTGCGTTGCCTGTGATTAGTACTCACTATGTGCGGAACACCACGGGGCCCTTGGGACCGGCACCCGTGACTAGTACCCTAGGTGAGGAAACTCATCGGTTTGCGTTGGCTGTAAGTGGCGCCATTGTGTGCGAAACACCATAGGTCTGCGTTACCTGTACGAAGTACAGTACTTGTGAGTAGTACCATCTTTTGTGGAACACCGTGAGTCTTCGCTACTTCTGATTAATACCCCAACATGACACATACCATGGTTCTATTTTACTCGCGACATGTACCATTCTGTGGGGCCTTAGACGTGGATTTTGCACCCCCTTTAGACACCAAGCATCTTTGTGTTTTATAAGTGGTTCCTTGGTCGGTAATAATGTTATTTTCGTTCTCTATTGAATCCGATCCACTGGTTTTTGTTTTTGTTTGTTTGTTTTGTGTTTTGTTGGGTTCCTGTCCATCCATTCATTCTTCATGACATTTTTTATTTTTATTTTGGTCAGTGGATGCCTTTGTAATTTTTGTTGTTTCATTTCGTACCATTAGGGGCCGATGACCTTCGATGTTAGGCCCCTTAAAACAACAAGCATCATCATCATCATCAGTAGCGGATATATCTGTCGCCTCATCTATTATTAAACTGTAACCCTGATCGCCAATATCAGAAACCATGTCCTCAACAAAATGTGGTGCTAGTACATGTTTTATTACTTCAGAACATTTTGCTCTGTGTAAATGGAGATCTCCTGCTTTAGAACTCTCGCCAAAATTTTTAACACACAGTTCTGACAAGTGCTCTGCAATAAACAATGCCAAACTTCCTTCACTCCTAGCTGTACTTTTGTTTACTTTTAACATTTTTTTTTTTTTTTTTTTACAGTGGTGGGGTAAACGGCCCTGATCGCATTTTATGTTTCTGAGTTTCGGAATGTTTCATTAAATCATTATATTTAGTGTTACGGAGTTATCCGTGGAAGGCAGAGGTGAAAGAAAGTGCGGGCTGGAATGGGTCTAACTACAAGTCCCCAAGATGAATTAAAATTTCAGTAAAGGTTATATTTTCGAAACTAAACAATGGTGACATAGAATTTTGAGCATACAACAAATAACAACCAGTTAAATCAGGTACACAATCAAGAAGTCCAAGATTAGATAAAAATTTAACCAGTTTCCACTAGGGGAAATAACAAAATCAGGTACCAGAGAAGTTTTACAAAGAAAGCCCGAGTTTCGGGTTCTTTACGAGTTCTGGGGTCCGAGCCCCAATCTGACCATCTTTGAGCTTTAGCTCAACAATACCAAGTTACAGAATTACATTTCAAAGGGCAGAAAACCCCTTCATTACAGGGAGCGTTAGCTCCAAAGACACATATTGGGCCTCCTAGAGGCACATCTTTAACCTCGGAAAGAGCTAACCCACTCTCAATTTCTCACGCCTGTTAGAGGCAACAACAAACTTTCCTCTAAACTGCCTCTCAAGGCACAATTATAAATACACAAGGGATATCTAGTACCCAACCTACGAGGCCTGAATAGCAAATAAAAGGTTAATTAAATGGCCCTAACACAAAGATGAATGGAGGCAAGTACTTGTACTCCTACACAAAAGCTTGTTAAAACCTATGTGGCGCTAGGCCGATAATACAGGGGTTAATCCCAATCTATGGAGGTGACTAGTCTGCAAAATAAATTTAACACTTTAAGAAGGAAGAGAAAAACGGTTACGAAAACGTAGTCACCTCAAATTCCAAAAATCAAGGGGAGCTCGAGAGGGTAAAGCACTCTCTATACCCGAATTACAGTTAAGGAAATTGTAGTTTTTACATAGAGTGAAAAGGGATTTACATTTTAAAGTGATGGGTTGCATATTAAAGGTTTCGAACCTTCCCCGAGAGTTAAACTGCTGAGCTAGCAAGAAATACAGATGTTAAAAGGCCATTACCTTGTTGAAGAACGGCTGCCTGAAGAACGAGGCGCTTCCCGCCCCCTGCTACATGTTCACACACTGAGCAAGATGTTATGAGAGTGGCGCGGAGACAAGAAAATGAGCAGTTTTATACCCTGGCGGAAAATTCGAGACCTTTCATGAATGATTACGACCCGCCCACAAAGTGTTATTGGATAACAGCAAAAACTTACACAGAAGGCGATGAAGAAACACCTTATTGTTGGGAAATTAATTACAGAAATTCGTGTTTGGCTACATTCAAAACAGGCGGAAATAAAAGATTAATATTGCCAACCCACGAATGACAACGAAATTTAGTAAAAACGAAACTTATGAATACAAAATTTCTTCAAGAAAGTTCATTCCTTCACACTAGAGTGCATAATCATAGTTTTTTGGTAGAGACATCTGTTAGAGAATGTCCACACTTCTTGATCAATGAAAAACAAAAGCAAATAAAAAACACACCATGACATCTTCTGATAAACAGTAGAGTTAGTTCAGTTGTTAAAGTTCCGAGTTTCTCCAGTAGGGAGGTATTTTAAGGCAGAAATTCAAATGTGCGGCGTAGAGGTGTACCAACCGGTACATTTAGCATACAGTTCTGTTTTACAGTAGATGCATTAGGCTTTGGATTTATCAGAATCTACCGCTCTTAACCATTTAAATTAATGTTCCGCGAACCTACTACGCTGGAGGGGGCGCGCCCCAGGTGGTGGATAGGGGGGGGGGGTCCTAACGGCTTGCCGGCGGACTTGATGGAAATAAAATACCTCTCGCGGACCAAACACACTACCCCCTGAAGTTGGGGGACGCACATGTAGAATACACTCGCGGTATCCCCTGCCTGTCGTAAGTGGCGACTAAATGGGGCCCAAGGGGTCCTCAACTTGGGAGTTTGGATTGGCGACCACGGGGACCGTGGCTTAGTCTAGGCATTGCTTCCACTTACTTGTGCCAGGCTCCTCACTTTCGACTATCCTATCCGACTTCCCTCGGTCAACTCTTGTTCTTTTCCGACTCCGAGGGTATTAGAGTATTCGAGGCCTAGGGAGCTTTCATTTTCACGCCCTTCGTGTCCTTGCCTTTCTTTGTCCGTTACTTCATTTTTCGAAGTGACGGATGCCTTCGTTCTTCTTTTATCTCTCTCTTTACCCCTATGGGTGGGGGACGCAGACGAATAAGACATTCACGGTATCCTCTGCCAGTCGTGAGAGACGACTAAAAGGGGCGACCAAGGGATGATTATTACAACCATGAAACTCCTTTTGATTCGTACCATCACGCGGGGAACACCGTGGGTTGCCTGTACTTGCGAGTTGTACCACTATGTTCGGTACGAAATGGGTTTGTGTTTAGTAGTAGTCATGAGCGTGGCCTGGCGGTTTCCAGTACCCGTGCGTCGTACCCATGTGAGCACCACCGCGGGTCTGGGCGTAGCCTGTGAGTTGTACCACTATATGAGCGACACCGTGGGTCTGCGTTGCCTTTGATTAGTATCCACTCTGTGAGGAACACCACGGGGCCCGTGGGACCGGCATCCGTGCCTAGTACACCTAGGTGAGGTAACTCATTGGTTTGCGTTGGCTATGAGTGGCGCCATTGTGTGAGAAACACCATCTGTCTGCGTTACCTTTACGACGTACAATACTTGTGAGTAGTACCTTAATGTTTGGAACACCGTGAGTTTACGCTACCTTTGATTAGTACCGCAAGTTGAGAAATAATTTAGACAAGTATCATCGGTTCAGGATTGGGCTTTTGAAGCAGTCCCTTGGTCAGTAATATTGTTTTCGCGAATGTGAGGCATTGCGCGTCTTATCCACTGATTTTTTAAAATTCATATTCATCAATTTTTTTCCTCATCACGTTTTGAATTCTGGTCAGTGGATGAATTTTGTACTTTTAAATTGTAATCGCAGTTCGTACATTAGGGGCCGATGACCTAGATGTTAGGCCCCTCTAAACAACAAGCATCATCATCATCAATTTGCACGAATTTTATTGAGTATTTCCACAAGTTCAAATTTATTCATAGAGGGTTCCCAAGTAATATTTTTCTCTTGTCAACCAATCCTGAATAACAGGTTTCGTGGCACGTTTTGTGGGCACACGCTTGATTTTCACTGAGTGATATGAAGCATTATCTAGGACAATAACTGAATTAGGTGGTATGTTCAGTAATAGTTACTTCGTGAAATATTCCTCGTATCGCTCACCGTCCTTTTCTGCATGATAGTCGCCTTTCGTCTTGCTAACGAATATAAGTTCTGCTCCCTCAACGAACCAACGTTCAGTCCCTTCATGAATCAGCAGTACACGCCCCCCCCTTGCCCGATGGTGCCTTGCTACCTGTGGCGAGGCCCTCCCTCCATGCCTGTGTGGCTGTCTTAATAGATGTATCAACCCGAACCCTGGACTTAATGTGGCTGGCGTTTGCCCTTGTCTCATCTGTGTACACTACGGCTTTTCCTTTGGCACTTACTTCGCGAATACTGCGTAAATACCTATGACGCCAAGCAACAATGTCGTCCCTGTCAATTAACAATGATTCTCTCCTTCCCTTTATATACTTAAACCCCATGTCTAAAAGTTGCCTCCGCATGATTGTTTTAGAGAACTTTGGCAGTTCCTTGTCCTCATTAACAATTGATACCACTTTATTTAACGTCGGTAGATCGTTCTCCCTGTACAAAACGTAGATTTTTCTCCTTATTGCCGCTCGAGTGCAGGAATCATACTTCTAAAGACGAGTTACTTTCCTTTCTGTTCCTCTATGCTTTCGAGGTGTCTCCAACCCTTTTCCGGTTTTATAATCTGTTTTTACCTTGAGCACGGTTGTATACGAAACTCTGCAGTCTGTCTCGCTGCTTCATGAACAGTAGTACTTCCGCCGTCAATTGTTTTCGCTCGGAAATACTTATAAACATGCAGAATCATGTTTCTCTCGCCGGACTAAAAATCTTGCGTTTCTTTTTCAACTGATAACAGTCTGGTGAATTTTTGTTCAGATCCATTGCACAATAATATCCAATAACGAATAAGAAGAAACCTACAAACGTACAAGGGACTACAAGAATTATGAATCAGCACACAATACGCACATGCATTCTTCTTGTAAAAGCGAAGCACACTGATAACATTCTCTCACTGCTGTTTTAAGCAGACTATGATTGGAACTGCACCACAAGAGTCTAGCCCCTGCGATCTAACTATGGCTCCACCACGCCGAATACTTCCAAACAAACCCTAGAGCTATCGAGATGTAAGTGTGGCACTAACGCCGGCTACTCATGTTACGGCGGTCAGTTCAGATTGTCTAAATTCTCACTCGTCAACAAGCTACGGTGACAAATATCGCAAAAAGCAGGCACAAACACAGAGAAGAAATTTTAAAATGACAAATATCAAAAAAGCAGGCTCAAACACAGACAAGAAATTTTTAAAATGACAAATATCACAAAAAAACAGGCTCAAAAACAGACACGAAATTTTAAAATAACAAATATCACAAAAAGCAGGCTCAGAGAGAAGAAATTTTAAAATGACAAATATCACAAAGAGCAGGCTCAAACACAGGCAATAAATTTTATAATGACCATACAAACATACCTGATGAATTTGACGATGATGCTTCCTGGGTTTCTACGAAGTACATCCAGAAAGTAAGTTCCGTTTGGTGATAAAACTAAATTGTGTACAGATACAGAAAAATTATTTATTGCACAAAATTCTACAACTCTTAAACTACTTTTCCACATAACTGCCGAATTTTTTTAGGCATTTGTCATAGCGGGGCACAAGTTTTTGTATACCTTCTTCATAGAAGTTTGCCGCCTGTGTCTTTAACCAGTTCGAAACATTTTCTTTCAGATCTTCGTCACTGTTGAAGTGTTGACCGCCAAGGAAAGACTTGAGATGTAAGAACAGATGAAAGTCGCTAGGAGCGAGGTCAGGGCTGTACGGAGGATGGTCAAACACGTCCCAGTCAAATCCCTGTAGGAGGTTTTTCGTCACATTTGCAGTGTGTGGTCGTGCGTTGTCGTGTAGGAAACAACACCTTGTGACAGCAATCCTCGGCGCTTATTCTGTATTGCGCAGCGCAATTTCCTAAGTGTCTCGCAATAAACATCTGCTTTCATTGTTTGACCACGCGGTAAGAGATCAATGAGTAAGATGCCTTTGCAGTCCCAGAACACTGTGCACATCATTTTTCGAGGTGTCAAGATTTGTTTCGGCTTAAACGTTGCTGGGGATGAAGTGTGCCTCCATTCCATTGATTGCCGCTTACTTTCAGGGGTGTCGTAAGAAACCCAAGTTTCATCTCCTGTGACTATCTGTGTCAGAAATTCTTCGCCGCCTTCATTATAACGGGTCAAAAACTGAAGTGCACTACCCATCCGTTTTGTTTTCTGTTGCTCGGTAAGAATCTTTGGTACCCAACGTGAGCAATGTTTACGAAATTTCAGTTTTTCGGTAACAATTTCATGAATTAGTGATCTGAGATTTGGGGAAATTCCATAGCGAGAGTACTAATTGTAAACTTGCGGTTTTCCCGGATCTTGTCATCAATCGCGTGAACCAGTTCTTCTGTAACCAAAGATGGACGCCCACTTCGTTCTTCATCGTGCACGTCACTACGTCCTTCATTGAACTGTCGGACCTACCTTCTCACCATTGAATCACTCATCACATTTTGTCCGTAAACTTCGCAAATTTGCCGATAAATTTCAATTGGTTTCACTTTCCTAGGATTCAGAAAACGAATCACAGATCTGATTTCACAATCAATCAATCAATACCGACATTGTAAACAAGCACAACAAAGCGTACGTGGCTGACAGCGATCTCAAAATGGCACACGCTTCTTTTCCTTGATACAGAGCGTCTACCGTGCATGTGCGGAACTACGATCGCAGCGCTGCAGCGGAGATAAATTGAAACGGAACTTACTTTCTGGACGTGCCTCGTAGTTTTTCACATCGGTGTCCTTGGTTCGATCCACAAAAGTTTCTTTCGATATTCTGTGCACGTAACATTTTTATTATATGCTGCTAATTACAGTAGGCCCTACACTCGAAAATGAAACACTTGTCCTACAACAATCCACGCTACACACTACAAGTTATTACACTATATACACGAGATTGGGGACAGTCAGTTTCCCTGAAGTAAGGAAACAGCGATATTCTGTGCCGTCAGGTTTCCTCATAGCTGAGCACTTCTTTTCCTTTTTCTTATTAGTGAAAAACAATCTCCTCTGTGACACTGTGTATCTTTTGCTTAACAGAGGTACCCATTTGTCTCTCCTCAAGGGTTCGCAGCTTTCATTAGAACAAACAGCAGCTATGGTCGCTTTTAGTGATGCCATATGGCGTTTAAGAACTATATTTCACTTTCTGATCGTATTCTTATAATTAACTGAGTGAACTCTTCTGTTAGTTTCTCTTTTTCAGTCTCCAAAGTTAGAGCAAATTGCTTATTTCCCTTCTTCGCGAGCTGTTCTAATTGTCGTTCTCCGTGGAGCAGTGTTCATCTGTATGAACGAGTAAGTCATCCTCACTGTTTCTGTCGCCATTATCATCATGCCGCGAACTGGAAACTTCATTCTGGCTCATTCTAAGCAAGCAAGTGCTGTGAATATGCTTGCAAATATTCCATTTTATGCTGGAATCAACACAGGTGCAGGTGTATTGATGAATGCAGGCACTACATTCCTCGCAAACTAATTTGCAATTGCAATTACATTTTCTTGCACGAAATAGGTCTCCTTGACATCGGAAGATGAAGGAATTATCCAGCCATTTGCTTCTTTAATTATCAGACCTGAATTTACCTGCAAACCTGCTTTGTGTCTACTTCTAAGATCTTTAAGTTTACTCGTTACTTTTCCTTTTGTAAGTGCCACCAACCGATGAAACAACTTATCTCTTACGAAGGTCATCAAAGCATAAATTGCTTTATCTAGTCGCTTGACATTTTTACCATGTAAATATATATATTTTAATGTCCTATGCATTCTTTCGATGTGCATATTAGTGTTCTGTAACAATAAGCCCATGACTTTACATTTTTCAGATACTTTTCCCGAAAATATATGGCAAATTCAATTGTGTCAGGATCCTGATTAAATTGTTTCATTACAGCTGGAACCATGGTTTGAAAGGCTGTGATGTCTCTTTCCTGCATTAAGGTCCTAATAAGTTTGTATACCTCAGCCTGCTTCTCCTTTCCTTTCGCTTTTGAAATGTTCCTTCTCCAAGCCCTGTCTACATGCCAGGAACAGAGGAGTCGCATTTCTGGTTGCTCCATTGTTGAAATCCAGGCCGTGAAGGAAGATGCCATATCAGACATAAAAACTTTAGGAGATAATTTTCCAACCTCTTCTCTTACACACTCAAAAAATATAGAAAGGACATATTGATCACTTCTATTAGACATGAGAAAACAACACGGGAACCCCTGTCTCACATCGTCTAGAACAAGAAGTGTGGTCAGTTCGAAACCGTAACTATTCATTCCATGAGTCCCATCGATACAAATACAGTCGCTTCCATACTTCAAGATTTCTCGCTGCGCACTGTTCATGATAATTAATACAATATCACTTGCCATTACTCCTGGGTGTTTTTCATTCACTGTGTCTTGGGGTTTATAATACAGAACACATGGGTTATCACTAGAATTTACTTCGTTTACTCAACCACGAACCTGCTACGCAGGCGTAGCAGGGGGAGAGGTGATACTCCCACGTGGCGCGTCCCAGGTGGCGGATAGGGGGGTCCTAACCGGCTTGCCGGCGGACTTGAGGGAAATAAAATACCTCTCGCTGACCAAACACACACCCCCTGTGGGTGGGGGAGGCTGACGAATAATACACCCACGGTATCCCCTGCCTGTCGTGAGAGCCGACTAAAAGGGGCGACAAAGGGTTGATTGTATTAGAACCATGAAATTACTTGTGATTAGTACCACCACGCGGAGAACACGAAGGGTCGCTTTTACTTGTGCGTAGTACCACTGCATTGGGTACGAAATTGGTTTGTGATCAGTAGCACACAGGAGCACCGCGCGGTCGGCTTTTGCAGTACCTGTGATTAGTACCACCATATGAGCAGGACCATGGGATGATAGTTACCATGGTTCTGCCTTGCCTATGATTAGTACCCACTAGATGAGGAACACCACGGGATAGGGAGAGGTCCCTGTGGATAGTACTCTTATGTGATGAACACCATAGGTTTGCGTTGCCTGTAAATGGCGCCGCAAAGTGAGAAAAGCATAGGTCTGTATTATGTCGAATTTCATAAGCTCTGAGTAGTACAATAATGTGTGGAATGCCGCAAGTCTCTGCTACTTTTGATTAGTACCGCAACAGAACAAATACCATGGTTCTATTTTGATAGCGATCAGTACCGTTATGAGGGGCGGATAACTGCGATTTAGGACCCCCTTTTGACTGCACGGATAATCGATTCCGTGTTGTGCTGTAGCAGTAGTCCCTTGGTCAGTAATACTATATTGTCACGTCTGTTTATGTGAATGTGAGACATTGCGGGTCGCAACCACTGATTGTTTTAAATTCATGTCCATCCATTCATTCTTCGTTCTCACGTTTTTGAACTCTGGTCAGTGGAGAATTTTAGATTTTTAATATGTCATTCCATTTCGTCTCATTTCGTACCATTAGGGGCCGATGACCTAGATGTTAGGCCCCTTTAAACAACAATCATCAATCATCATCAATATCGTTTACTCAAGCTTCAACGCTAGTTCCGTCATTACTGTGTCTCACGGACGAGGAAGATAAGTTGAAGCAGTGTTCAATGTTGTACAAGTCTTTCTTTGTTACGAGATGAATCCGATCTAGTTTAGAGTCCGAAAGTGAGTCGCGGACCTTGTCTAGTACGGCATCAAACGAAATTTTGTTGGCGATGTCTGTAGCCAAGCTTCTTTTTTCCATTCCTGTTAGAGTCAGGTGAGCTACATCATTTTCATGTCCTACATGTGTTGGTATATAATCAACTCTACAGGTTCTATCCTCGAACTCGAGTACCTGTGTACCGTAAGGGCAATTTCCATTTATTTTGTTGCTTCCTTGAGTTTTAATATGTCTAATCCCTGTACTTTCAGAAGAGTAATGAATGTCCTGAACGATGGCACGTATAATAATGTCTAGTAACAATTTCGGCGCCACGGTGCGAACCACGCTTTATAACATACTTAGCCAAGGATTTCTTTTCAGTATCTTCCTTCCACTGTAGAAAATCTTGCAATGTGCGAAACTCGTTACGTTTCAGCGTAACGGAAATACAATGTTCTGATTCTAAGTGTTCATGAAAACTTTTCTTAACAGCGGTTGTAAGACTGCACAATGCACACTATAAGCTCGTCTCATTGAGATAAACAGCCTCGTGAAATTGCCGTTCATGCTGTTTAAAAACGTACTGGTTATTGAACTGTTTGTCGCAACTTTCACACTTATAAGCATATGTTTTCTTGCTGTTTTTAAGGGGAGCTATATCACCTAATTTGTCTGGATGTACTTTTGACACGTGTTTCCTAAGATTTTTGTTATAATCGCAGCTGTTTCCACATTCCGAACAGATATATGATTTTGGCATTTCAAAAATGATAGTACGAACCGTATAACTTACGACACGTATATCGCCAGTTAAAGATAATTTCTTCTATCACTACAAACCAACTAAGAAAGACGCCAGGCAACACACTAAACGCCAGCTGGAACAGGCAAGTGCATTCGATAACTCTCGGGTTTGTTCAGAAGTATTCGGCGTGGTGGAGCCATAGTTAGATCGCTGGGGCTAGACTCTTGTAACTGCACCCACGTGTTCAAGACATCCACCACGACCCTACTACGCTGGCGTAGCAGGGGGAGAAGTGATACTCCCACGTGGCGCATCCCAGGTGGCGGATAGGGGGGTTCTAACCGGCTTGCCGGCGGACTTGAGGGAAATAAAATACCTCTCGCGGACTAAACACACTACCCCCTGCGGGTGGGGGACGCACATGTAGAATACACCCGCGGTATCCCCTGCCTGTTGTGAGAGGCTACTAAAAGGGGCGACCAAGGGATGATTGAATTAGGGCCATGAAACTACTTTCGATTCGTACCATCACGCGGGGAACTCCGTAGGTTGCCTGTACTTACGAGTAGTACCACTATATTAGGTACGAAATAGGTTTGTGATTAGTAGCAGTATAGAGCCTGGCCTGGGGGTTTTCCAGTACCCGTGCGTCGTACCCATGTGAGCAACACCGCGGGTCTGGGCGTTGCCTGTGAGTTGTACCACTATATGAGCGACACCGTGGGTCTGCGTTGCCTGTGATTAGTACCCACTATGTGAGGAACACCACGGGAATACCGGCGCCCGTGACTAGTACACCTAGGTGAGGTACCTCATCGGTTTGCGTTGGCTATGAGTGGCGCCATTGTCTGAGAAACACCATAGGTCTGCGTTACGTGTACGAAGTACAATGCTTGTGATTAGTACCTTAATGTTTGGAACACCGTGAGTCTTCACTACTTTTGATTAGTACCCCAAAATGACAAATACCATGGTTCTACTTTACTCGCGACATGTACAATTCTGTGGAGCCTTAGCCGTTGATTTTGCACCCTGTAGACATCAAGCATCATTGTGCTTCATGAGTGGTCCGTTGGTCAGTAACACCTTTATTTACGACCTTGTTTGAGTCTAATCCAGTTTTGTTGGTTTTTTTTGTTGGGTTCATCATCATCATCATCATCATCATCATCAAGACATCCACTGAGTAAGTAAGTATGGCAGCTCCGCACTGACGGCACCACTGCCAAAAGTCGCGCTGAGTAGCGCGCCTCCTTGCCCCCATCACCTGCCATGTGACAACACCGTAGGCGCTGCCGCTGTCGCCCGCGCCATCCCCTGGTCCATACACTCACTTCCGCTTTAGTCCGCTGCCCGGGGAGGGGACTGTTGGACGGTATTGGGAGGTGTTCATTTCATTGAGGGAGGGGGAAACAGTACGTACAAATTACTTACGCTACCTCTCTGGGGTTCTGCCTGTCGTGAGAGCCGACTAAAAGGGGCGACCAAGGGATGATTCTATTCGAACCATGCAACTACATGTGATTAGTACCACAACGCGGAGAACACCAAGGGTCGCTTTTACTTGTGCGTAGTACCACAATATTAAGTACGAAATAGGTTTGTGATTAGTAGCAGACAGGAGCACCGCGCGGTCGGCTTTTGCAGTACGTATGATTAGTACCACCATATGAGCGGGACCATGGGATGATAGCTACCATGGACCTGCCTTCCCTGTGATTAGTACCCACTCTATGAGGAACACCACGGGATAGGGAGAGGTCCCTGTGGTTAGTACTCTTATGTGATGAACATCATAGGTTTGCGTTGCCTGTGAATGGCGCCGCAGAGTGAGAAAAACATAGGTCTGTATTAATGTCGAATTTCATAAGCTTTGAGTAGTACAATAATGTGTGGAATACCGCAAGTCTCTGCTACCATTGATTAGTACCGCAACAGGACAGATACCATGGTTCTACATTACTAGCGATAAGTATCATTCTGAGGGGCCTTTGACTTGTATTTTGGACACATTTAGACACCAAGCATCCTCGATTTGCTTTTGGAAGTGGTCCCTTGGTCAGTAATACTATTAACTCTGATAGTTTTTTGAGTCGGATCCACTGATTGTTTTAAATTCATGTTCATTCATTCGTTCATTCATTCTTCATGACATTTCTTATTTTGGTCAGTGGATAATTTTGAACTTTTACTTTGTCGTTTCATTTCGTACCATTAGGGGCCGATGACCTCGATGTTAGGCCTATTTAAACAACAAGCATCATCATCATCATCACCTCTCTGGGGTTAATCACAGACAGACGTCGGCTTCAGTCACCCAGCAGCGGAGAAAGCAGAGTTCGAAAGAATAATGGACGAGGAGGCATTTAGAATAAATTACCAAACGTCTAGGTATACATATATAAAATTATTAACACTTAAATAGTACACGCTTTCACGTCAGATATTCACAATCCACCGAGCAACTAGTTGCTGGCTCTCTCCTTTGCAGCAAAGAACGGCGATCACGTGAGTTTCCGCCACAGCTGGCTTGGCAAGAGATGATGCGATGGAACGTTTTTCTCTTCTTCGTAGGAAATACCTTTCTCTGTGGAACAATTTTTCTCTTTTGGGTCATGGACATGGGTACTTGCTCATTTTTATTGCGAACGGTTGCTAAAGTCGCCTTTAAGGATGCGGTGTGTTTCGCAAGAACTTCAAGTTCCCTTGTTGTGGAAATACCCTCAATTAATTTCAGCAATTCTGCAGCGATTACGTCCTATTGATCTGATAAGGGGACAGAACTCTTACTACTTTTATTTCTACCGACTTGGGCTGGTATTTTGTCCTTTTCATTCACAGCATACACCCGCGGTATTCCCTGCCTGTCGTAAGAGGCGACTACAAGGGGCGACCAAGGGATGATTGAATTAGAACCATGAAAGTACTCTTGATTCGTACCATCATGCGGGGAATACCACGGGTTGCATGTACTTGAGAGTAGTATCACTAACTTGGTACGAAAGACGTTTGTGATTAGTTGCAGTAAAAAGAATGGCCTGGTGGATTCCAGTACCCGTGCGTTGTACCCATGTGGGCAACACCGCGGGTCTAGACGTAACCTGTGAGTTGTACCGCTATATGAGCGACACCGTGGGTCTGCGTTGCCTCTGATTAGTATCCACTACGTGAGGAAAACCACGGGGCCCGTGGGACCGGTACCCGTGACTAGTACACCTAGGTGAGGAAACTCATCGGTTTGCGTTGGCTATGAGTGGCGCCATTGTGTGAGAAACCCCATAGGTCTGTGTTACCTGTACGACGTACAATACTTGTGAGTAGTACCATCTTGTGTAGAACACCGTGGGTCTTCGCTACTTTTGATTAGTACCCCAAAATGACAAATACCATGGTTCTATTTTACTCGCGACATGTACAATTCTGTGGAGCCTTGGTCGTGGATTTTGCACCCCTATTGACACCAAGCATCATTGTGCTTTATAAGTGGTCCCTTGGTCAGTAATACTCTTATTCACGATCTTTTTTTGTGTCCGATCCACTGTTTTTGTTTGTTTTTTTGTTTTGTTTTGTAGGGTTCATGTCCATCCATTCATTCTTCATGACATTTTTTATTTCATTTTGGTCAGTGGATGAATCTGAATTTTTGTTATTTCATTTCGTACCATTAGGGGCCGATGACCTCGACGTTAGGCCCCTTGAAGCAACAAGCATCATCATCATCATCATCATCGGTTCTACTTTACTCGCGACATGTACCATTCTGTGGGGCCTTAGACATGGATTTTGCACCCCTTTAGACTTCAAGCATCATCGTGCTTTATGAGTGGTCCCTTGGTCAGTAATCAATTATATATGATCTTTGTTTGAGTCTGATGCACTGCATTTTGTTTGTTTGTTTCCTTTTTTTTTCTTTGTTGGGTTCATGTCCATCCATTCATTCTTCATGGCATTATTATTTTTTTTGGTCAGTGGATGAATTTGACATTTTTGTTCTTTCATTTCTTACCATTAGGAGCCGATGACCTCGATGTTAGGCCCCTTTAAACAAGCGTCATCATCATCATCATCATTCACAGCACAAGCGTCCTCACAGTCTATCTATAATTGGTCCATCAACATTTACAGGATTTTCTGCACGGTGTTCATTGCCGGTTTGAATTTGACATACACTGTGTATGTGCTTAAACATGTTCCATTTAATGCTGCAATCACTGCATGAGCACGTGTTACATTCAATGCAGATCAATTTTCATTTACAGTGAACCTCATTATTTTGTACAAAGTACATCTCGGCCACTGTAGAGGAGGGGTGGTGTTTTCCAACCACAATCTTGTTTGATAATCAGGCCTATGTCTATTTGCAAGCTTGATTTTTGCCTACGACGAATGTCCTTCAATTTGCTTGTCAGTGTCCGTTTTGTAAGCACAATAAGCTTGTCAAACAGCTTGTCTTTAACTAAGAACATTAGTGCATATTGCTTTATCTAAGTATTCACATGCTTTCCCTGGAGGTAGATGTTTTTAAGCGTGTGATGCATTCGCACTATGTGCATGTTCGTGTTCAGGCCTCCATACAGCCTGTGACAGTACGCCCAGCATTTTGCATTACTTAGGTAGTTGTGCGGGAAGTATGAAGCAAACTCAAACGTGTCAGGATCAGATTTCAACTTCTGTAATACGGCAGGAAACGTCATATTAAACGCTGCCGCATCTCTCTCCTCCAGTAGTGTTCTAACAACCTTGTAAGCATTTGCCTGTTTCTCCTGGCCTATAATTTTAATGCTTATATTTTTCCTCCATGCCCTGTCTACGTGCCAGGTGCAATAGAGTCTCATTGCTGGAGTTCCCGTTGTTGAAATCTAGGCATTACAGAACGCTTCTGCTAAGTCGGGCATAAAACCCCTAGGAGAAATCGTTCCAAATTCCGACTTCATGTTCTGGAAAAGTACGGAGAGCATTTGCACTGCCTTCGTGATTTCCAGGCCGTACTGTAGCTTTGATGGCGTCGCATTTTGGGGGGAACTTGAAGGCGATACGCATACGCTCCGCTCGAATAACACACTCGATTAAATTACTTAAGAAACTGTTAACACCTTATAAAACCAAAACCTATCCACAAATATTTGACATAAATACATATCCTTCCCCGTAACGTTCTATTTTTCGCGCATATCCGTTTCCATGAGTACAGGCTAACACTTTGAGACATATTCTTGGAATTGTATCCATTTTCTGCTCAACTGGAACATTCACAACGTACACACTGACAGAAAACATGCAACCAGATACCAATAAAATATACTACAAATATAAATTATTTCTGTACCTCACTGTTTCCATGAACATTGCAGCTCTCCTGGACCTTTTACAGGAAGTTACACCAGTTTCTTCTCTGTGGAGCAGGTCTGCTCTCCTTGAAACACTTTGTTGAATACACAAGTCGGTGTGAAGTTTCGAAAAGTGTTTTTAAAAAAATTAATCACCCAAATATCTATACACTGCCCAGCCAGGTCTTCCAGTTTCTTCCCGCAGTCACAAATGACTGTGGAATCTGCCAACTGCATTGACTCCAAAGCCAATGATTTTGTGACACACTTTGGGTTGTCTGAATTTAGAAATACCATCTTAAATGTATCTGACACTAACACACAAAATACTTTGTACACCTCAATTCCAAGTTCTATTGACATGTCCGTTGGGTACTTTAAGCCCCCTCGACTTAGGAAATTCAGATATCTTACTTCTGGAGGTAATTCATAAATAAAATCTGAATCTGTCAGAGGATAAGATAAGATTTACATAATTCACACTGCTCCTTTGATACTCACTTTGAAGCCTACATAACCTGCAATAAATATAATAAATTCTAGGGTTGAGGAATCTACTACTGTTTGTTGGGGGACATTTAACACATCATCTAATTGCTCTGGCAAAGGGCAATAATCACCTGCTCCATTCTCCGAATCCGTGTGGATGTTATTTAGCATCTCAGCTACACTTAGAGACTGTCTATTCTTTAACTTTAATAAGCTTGTCACTTTGATTTTTCTTTCAGGCTCTATAACTTGCTGAACTGAGATGTTATATTTACAGCCACTCATCAGCCTGTATTTACCAAACCGTTTTTCCAGATCATCTGTGTGGAAAACACCTAACATAACATAACACAGCTTCAGGTCATTCAGGAGGTACGCACAGAATTTAATCAGGGTCTCAGTGGTGTGTAGCAGTGCTGAGAATGTCGGCCTGCTCAATTGTCCACAACGCTCTGGACAGTCCATGATAACAATATCATCCCAACACTTCAGCCAAGAGCAGAAAGAATGCAAATACCCCTAGACCACAACGTGGGGTCGTGGACGACCCGCCTGAGTACTTAACCGATTCTGCCCATGCGCCTCTATGATCAAGGAAGTTGATGCTTCCAGTACCTTCAGTGCTTGACACGTTCTTGAAACGAGTGGTTGGATTATTTTCTCCCGCTATTTATATTCAAAGTTATAGACTCTTGGGTCGCATATGACCCCACGTTGTGAGTTGTGTAAAGTATTCGTCTGTGGTGAACTCTTTGTAGTGGAGTGTTTTATTGGTAAAGTTATCAAACAATGGCATTGTACAAAGACTTTTTTGCTGTTTGTTTTACGTCGCACCGACACAGATAGGTCTTATGGCGACGATGGGACAAGAAAGGCCTAGGAATGGGAAGGAAGCGGCCGTGGCCTTAATTAAGGTACAGCCCCAACATTTGCCTGGTGTGAAAATGGGAAGCCACAGAAAACCATCTGCAGGGCTGCCGATAGTGGGGTTCGAACTCACTATCCACGAACCTGCTACGCAGGCGTAGCAGGAGGAGAGGTGATACTCCCACGTGGCGCGTCCCAGGTGGCGGATAGGGGGGTCCTAACCGGCTTGCCGGCGGACTTGAGGGAAATAAAATACCTCTCGCGGACCAAACACACACCCCCTGTGGGTGGGGGAGGCTGACGAATAATACACCCACGGTATCCCCTGCCTGTCGTGCGAGGCGACTAAAAGGGGCGACCAAGGGATGAATGAATTAGAACCATGAAACGACTCTTGATTCGTACCATCATGCGGGGAACACCATGGGTTGCATGTACTTGCGAGTAGTATCACCAACATGGTACGAAGTATGTTTGTGATTCGTTGCAGTAAAAAGCCTGGCCTGGTGGATTCCAGTACCCGTGCGTTGTACCCATGTGGGCAACACCGCGGGTCTGGGCGTAGCCTGTGAGTTGTACCACTATATGAGCGACATCGTGGGTCTGCGTTGCCTGTGATTAGTACTCACTATGTGCGGAACACCACGGGGCCCTTGGGACCGGCACCCGTGACTAGTACCCTAGGTGAGGAAACTCATCGGTTTGCGTTGGCTGTGGGTGGCGCCATTGTGTGCGAAACACCATAGGTCTGCGTTACCTGTACGAAGTACAATCCTTGTGAGTAGTACCATCTTTTGTGGAACACCGTGAGTCCTCGCTACTTCTGATTAATACCCCAACGTGACACATACCATGGTTCTATTTTACTCGCGACATGTACCATTCTGTGGGGCCTTAGACGTGGATTTTGCACCCCCTTTAGACACCAAGCATCATTGTGCTTTATGAGTGGTTCCTTGGTCGGTAATAATGTTATTTTCGTTCTCTGTTGAATCCGATCCACTGGTTTTTGTTTTTGTTTGTTAGTTTTGTGTTTTGTTGGGTTCCTGTCCATCCATTCATTCTTCATGACATTTTTTATTTTTATTTTGATCAGTGGATGCCTTTGTAATTTTTGTTCTTTCATTTCGTACCATTAGGGGCCGATGACCTTCGATGTTAGGCCCCTTAAAACAACAAGCATCATCATCATCGAACTCACTATCTCCCAGAAAAAGCTCACAGTTGCGCGCTCCTAACCGCACGGCCAACTCACTCGGTGGTATAAAGTCTGGTAAAAGACGGAACATTATCAAACCCTCAGATTTTCTGAAAAATCTTGCCCTAGGACTATGTGAAGAGCATATGAAGACTAAAATGGTAAAGAAGAGGCTTCCAAGGCAACTCAGAAATGACATTCACAAAGTACTTGGTTATGAGGAGGAGCACAGTGACGTTACTGCGCCAATTGGGTGAAGACCTGGCGCGATGTGCTTTCTGTCCTGGAACCAGGGACCGAAAAGTTGTAGCAACTTGCTGTTCCTGCTCTAAAAGCCTATGTGCAGAACATAGGAATAATGTCTGTGAATACTGCAAGCCGTAAGATAGTGTTTACTCATCATAGAAAATGTCGAACATCAAAACCAAGAAAAGGAACACAGTTTTGATAACAAAGATACGTACTTCATATTGTGTGGTAATACAGTTAATTACTTTCTAATTTGAAATTAACTTGCAAAAATATAAGTGATTTGTTTATTTTAAGGTAAATATTGCGAAGATAAAAACAATAAGACACTAAATATTCACGTAGGCAAGTGCTTAATATTCAAACCAACAAAAAACGCACTTTTAATCAAATTGTTCGGTAAACAATATTACTTGACATTTTGGTAAATGTCTTTATGTTTTGAACTTAGTATACTCAAATGTAAGTAATTTCCTTATTTCAAGTAGAATAAATGTTATTCAATGCCTAAATAATTTGTTCAAATATAGGGTCGTGGTTGACCCCACGTTGTGGTTCTAGTTCCAAGAAATGAACGTTGTGGTACGAGGGTTAATGTTTTCCTGTTCCATACGTCTTATGGGTTCACAAAATTTGTCTCTTAAATAGATTTCTTTTTTTTAGGATGCTTTATGTTACGGAGATATCCGTGGTAGTTAGAGGTGAAAGAATGTGCGGGTTGGAATAGGTCTCAACTACAAAATTAAAGTTAATTTAAAACTTTAACAAAGGTTATATTTTCTTTTCAAAATCAACAATTAACAAAGTATAACAGGTACCAAGTAGCAGATCAACAAAATAACAAATTACAGTTTGTTACAAGATTTGGGCTTCGAGCCCCAAGTCTAATTCCTAAGCTCACAGCTCACAACCACAATTGCTAAAGGGCAGAAAACCCCTAAGTACAAGGAGCACTTGCTCCTAATTACAATGTTAAGGAAAAGAGCAGACCCGCTCTCAATTTTACAAGCCTATCAAAGGCTACAACAAACTTCATTTATATCTGCCCTTAAGGCACACAAGGAAACAGGGGTAAATAATACCCAACCTACTGGGCCTTCGCAGGAAGGAAAACAAAACGGGTTAAGTAAATGGCCCAAAATACAAAATGAATGGAGGCGATAACTTGCACTCCTACACCAAGTTTGTCTAAAACCTATGTGGCGCTAGGCCGATCATACAGGGGCTAATCCCAAGCTAAGGAGGTGACACGTATGAGAAAACTTTGCTACATTAAAGAAAGGAAGAACGGTTATGAAAACGTAGTCACCTCCTTTCTCAAAAATGAAGGGGAGTTCGAGAGGGTGAAGCACTCTCTATCTCCGCTATACAGATTTGTAATTTACAGATAGACAGAAAATAATTTACATTTTAAAAAGGTAGGTTACATACTAAAGGTTTCGAACCCTCCCCGAGAGTTAAACTGCTGAGCTAGCAAGAAATGAAGATGTTAACAGGCCATTACCTTGTAGATGAACTGCTGCTTGAAGAAAGAGGCGCTTCCCGCCCCCTCCTACATATTCACACACTAAGAGAGATGTTATTGAAGTGGCCCCGAGACAAGAAAATCAGCAGTTTTTATACCCTCGTGGAGAATTCGAGACCTTTCAAGAATGAGTAGACACACCCCCTCAATTTTATTGGGTCGCTAAAAGTTACACGTCAACATCGAGAAAGAAAGACACTTTTGGTCAGAAATTAATTACAAGGTCCGATTGGTCACGAAATGAAACAGCAGGACAAATTTGACACTTTTCTATTAGTAACACTTCCTGATACATCACAGCTATTTTTCAAAGTCGCCTCGCAGATTGAGACATTTGTCGTAGCGTGGTACCAACTTGTCAATGCCCTCTTGATAGAACATCGCCGCCTGCGCCTGTAACCATCTTTGTACGCCGGTCTGCAGCGCCTCGTCGGTGTCAAAACGCTGTCCTCCTAGCCAGCGTTTCATGTGAGCAAAGAGGTGAAAATCTGATGGAGCCAGGTCCGGACTGTATGCTGGGTGATCGAAAACGTCCCACTGGAAACTCTGCAGGAGGTTCGTGGTGGCAGCTGTAGTGTGCGGCCGAGCATTATCATGGAGGAGGACAATGCCTGATGACAACATCCCTCTCCGCTTATTCTGAATTGCCCGTCGTAGACGTTGAATAGTCGCACAGTATGCGGCTGCAGTGATGGTGGAACCACGTTCCATGAATTCCACCAACAGAACTCCTTTCCGGTCCCAGAACACAGCAGCCATACACTTTCTGTTGGAGAATGTTCGCTTGAATTTCTTTGGCTTACTCGGGGAGTGCGAATGCATCCACTGTTTGGATTGCTCCTTTGTTTCTTCCGTTTCAAAATGAACCCATGTCTCGTCCCCTGTGACAATTTTGTTCAAAAAATCCGGTCCTTCGTCATGGTAGCGCTGGAGAAACGCTAAAGCGGCGCCCATTCGCTGTGTTTTGTGACGGTCAGACAGCATCTTCGGAACCCATCTCGCACAAAGTTTGCGGTACCGAAGTGTCTCACTCACAATTGTGTAGAGAGCTGACCTGGAAATTTCAGGAAACGAAGCACTCGACACAGAAATTGTGAACCGACGATTTTCTCGAATTGCCTGATCCACACGCTGAACAAGATCATCGGTTGACACACGCTTCCTTCCCTGGCCGCCTGCATCATGGACGTCTGTACGCCTTGCTGTAAAGTTCCTGCACCATTGTCGCACTTTGCTGTCGCTCATGCACGTTTCACCATACACACGACTTATTCGGCGATTAATTTCGGCTGCATTGCACCCCTCAGCCTGAAGAAATCGAATTACACCGCGCACTTCACACTTGGCGGGCGAAGCGATCGTTGTAGCCATGTTTACGAGCGCGCTGCACGTTCACTACTGACGGGACTGAGGTGAGGCGCATAACGGTCATTTCAGAGACGTTGCGCAACACATCTGCGTAGCGGATCATCATATATTCGCGGGCGTTTGACTGTCGCGACCGATCGGACCTTGAAAAAAAAAAAATAGCCCTCGTAATTGTGCTCAGATGAAATGCACTGTGTAACAGTACTGACTGAACTGCTACATGGACTGGGATCTATGGTGTTATTCTGTTGATTTGTCCCTCCAAAATCTAACTTCCTTTTAAAATCCTACAGGGAGCCTTTTCAGAAAAAATAAAAATACACAGAACTATTGTGTCTACCATAAGCAAAACCTTATCATTGATATAAAATAAAAATAAAATGAAGTAATACAATACAGTATCTAATCCAAATTACTTGACCTACAAGTACCTTTTGTAGAAGATTTGGTAAGTCAAACAGTGTTGGCACTGCACCATCTTTCAGAATTTTGTTCCCTTCAGATTGCCAAAAACTTACTAATGTGAAGTGAATTGAACCTAGTCTATGCGAATAAGTTGGGACAAACTTGTCTCTTATAACAGCAACAAGCCACTTTGACAGGAGTTCAGGCTTATTCAATGGAAATCTGTAAGCAGTATGTCTATAAATAATAGCCATGTACTCAAAATCAAAGAATCGTATATATTTCTATCTCCTCCTTTTTTTCTCAACCATTCCTGGTACAGTAACAGAACATTCTACCAGTGATTTATCACAATATATTCTTCTGATTCATAAATAGAACCTTATGTGATATATTTCAGAACAGAGTGGTGGAGGCACATTATTTTACATTTTGAAAATATTCTTCCTGAAAAAACTCATTACACTAGTGCTACTCTACCTTATAATTCTAAATGTTATAACTATGAAAAGAATACCTAGCTTAGTTTAAGTTTCTCTGAATTAAATATATTTTTACCAGTTGGTTAAATTGAAGAGAGGAAAAATATTTCATTTAGGTTGCAAAATTCCCTCTCATACTATTCTCATCTTTAATACCAATATTAGGCCTACTGATTTTATACACTCGAACTGAAGGGAGATTTTCTGAGCACAAATTAAAATTGAAAATGTGTTCTAACTTTTCTGTTACAGGAACATTTTGATTCACATAAGGAAGAAGACAAGGAATATTAAGCATATATGAATATAACAGTTAAATAGGTACAGTAGTTTGGTTTGTGTTTTCTTGTGCAAAGTAGTAGTCAGCCTAGTCAAACTTCTCTGGAACAACATATTTGACAATTCTTTTATTATAAAGGAGATGTGAAAACATGGATAATGATACCAATAAATCACTTTTCTGATAATTGTTTATAATCTGGAGCCATAATTTGACCTAAGATAGATGGGTTTATCAAGCTTTATCAATCATATTTTTCGAATTCTAGGCCCGTGTTTATCGAAATTTGAATATGGGTACACAGTCTGTAAGAATAAAATGTGCGCTTTTTCAGAATAGCTGTTAACTTCTTAAGAATATTGTCCCTAATGAAATGAAAAACGCCAAGAAGAAGAAGAAGCCTAAACATGGAGAATGCCACGTCCATACATCCATGAATCCACCACTCTGTAGCCCATTCTCGATTATGGTAATTTTATAACATTTCAATTTCTACTCACTTGTGAAAAGAAATACCAGATCTTTTCTGATACCGATTTTGCAATTGAAAGCTGCACAAGAGGTCACCATCGTGAATATTTCGCCACTCCACACTTACGGCTTTACTTAGGTCTACTCTCCTTCAATATCGCCAATCACTGTAAGCTCGCACTTATCACTAAAACTAGTTTCCAATACTACAAATTATCACTTTAACACATACCACACCCACAGATCCGCTAACCGATAGAAATCACCATGAAAAGCACACAAGAAACTATAAACATCACCACGTGTTAACCATGCATTCAAACCTGAAGTGCCCGCAACATGGCGATGCGCGAAGATATTCATTTTACCGCATAGCACCAGCGCGCTCTGTGAGTCTAGATAAGTAATATTAAAGTCTTTGTTCAAAACAGAAAGTGTTGATTTTTTAACAACATCTGCATTTGAATTTTTAAGTGGACTCAGTGCCACAACATCCTTGTTTTTGATAAAACTGATGAGACCATGAATGTCTGAATAATAGTGGTAGTTGGTGTCAGATCATGTTTTTTTTTTTTTTTTTTTTTTTTGCCATACCCACAACCCTGTTAGTCTTGTAAGTTTTTTGGTTTGACATACATTTCATCTAAAGGAGACATACCAGTTTCTCATGAGCTTCGAGGGTATCATATTTCATTTTCAGATACTTAAGAAGAGATTGATTCACATCACCCACGAACCTGCTACGCAGGCGCAGCAGGGGGAGAGGTGATACTCCCACGTGGCGCGTCCCAGGTGGCGGATAGGGGGGTCCTAACCGGCTTGCCGGCGGACTTGAGGGAAATAAAATACCTATCGCGGACCAACCACACACCCCCTGTGGGTGGGGGAGGCAGACGAATAATACATCCACGGTATCCCCTGCCTGTCGTGAGAGGCGACTAAAACGGGTGACCAAGGGATGATTGGATTAGAACCATGAAACTACCTGTGATTAGTACCACCACACGGGGAACACCATGGGTCGTTATTACTTGCGCGTAGTACCACTATGTTAGGTACCAAATAGGTTTGTGATTAGTAGCAATCAGTAGCACCGTGCGGTCAGGCTTTTATGGTACCTGTGATTAGTAGCACTATATGAGCGACACCAGGGTTCTGGCTTGCGTATGATTAGTACCCACTATATAAGGAACACCACGGGATAGTACGAGTCCCTTTGGTTAGTACACGTATGTGATGAACACCATAGGTTTGCGTTGCCTGTAAATGGCGCCGCTATGTGTGAAGCACCATAGGTCTGTATTACCTGTGCGAATTTCATTACCTGTGAGTAGTGCCATAATGTGTGATATACTGCGAGTCTACGATACCGTTGATTAGTACCGCACCATGTCAACTACCATGGTTCTACTTTACTCGCGACATGTACCATTCTGAGGGGCGTTAGACCTGGATTTTGGACCCTTTTAGACATCAGGCATCGTCGATTCGGGATTGTGCTTCATGATTGTGCTTCTTGAGTGGTCCCTTGGTCAGTAATAAATTATCTGTGATCTGTTTTGAGTTGGATCCACTCCTTTTTTGTTTGCCCGTTTTTTGGTGTTGGTTCATGTCCATCCATTCCTTCGTCATGCCGATTTTTTAAAATTTGGGTCAGTGAATGCTTTTGAATATTTTGTTGTCATTTCATTTCGTACCATTAGGGGCCGATGACCTCGATGTAGGCCCCTTTAAACAACAATCATCATCATCATCATCGATTCACATCACAGTATATACTGGACAGATTGAATGTTTTGAGATATGAAGGATGTCGCAAAACAACAATCTGTGAACTCCTAAGAAACTTGTATTCAGTTGGAAAAGGCAGGAAAGAACTGCAGGCAAAAACAAGAGTATCTGGAGAATACCTCAACTGGTTAGAAGTTAAGAGGTGCAGCTGCTCACTAACAAAATTCAAACCAATGTTCAACTTGCTTTCACCACAATTTTCAATACTCTGGATATATTTGATGTCAGGTGCAACATCATTTTGTTGCATGTCACTGATGGCAGTAGTTTTCCTAACTTAGAATAAGAATTACAGAAAAGCTCTGAGCCTAAAATAGAAGCAAATCTCAGAACATTTATGTTTATACCATCTGAAATTAGTCTGGCACTCAAATCTGTATTTATCACGAGGGTCTTCTTAAGTGTGGGACATTCATCAAATTCAATTTTAGGAAATAAACCTTTTCACAATGTATTTCTAGAATCCAGTCAGGATGTTCGGAGGTGGAAAGGGGGGGGGGGGGTGGTAACTTTCTCTCTGTTGGCCAAAAGATCCTCTACACGTGACATATTGTCCTTCAACAACCACTCAGAATGTTTTTGATTTTCATACTTAGTATGTTTTCTCCTTCTGTCCTCCGGATCACTACGAGGCACAGACCACGAACCTGCTACGCAGGCGTGGCAGGGAGAGAGGTGATACTCCCACGTGGCGCGTCCCAGGTGGCGGATAGGGGGGTCCTAACCGGCTTGCCGGCGGACTAGAGGGAAATAAAATACCTCTCGCGGACCAAACACACTACCCCCTGCGGGTGGGGGACGCATATGTAGAATACACCCGCGGTACACCCTGCCTGTCGTATGAGTCGACTAAAAGGGGCGACCTTGGCGCGGACATGGATTGCGGTTTGGTATACTGTGTTGGACCTCCTGTGGATGGGAGGGGTCGAGTACATTCACAGGTAATCCCTGCCTGTCGTAGAAGGCGACTTAAAGGGTCATGTGGCCATGGTCCCCTCTTTATTTTATTATTATTTTTCCGAGGGTCAGATGTAGACCATTCCAAATTTTGATGTGCGTGCTGCCAGGAGATGGGCCTCTTACGTGTGCGATTACGCCCAAAAGCCCGCAACTGTCCACCCAGGACCATTGCGTGGTGGGAGCGCCATGTACCTTTGCAGTGGTATCCGCCTGACAACACAGGTCCCCGCACAGCCGAATGCCAGAAGGACATATTATTATTAATTATTTTTATTTTTTTCTCTATATTTAGTGCTCTGTAAACGCTATGGGGTACATGCTATTGCGGGTGACTGGAGGAAGGGAGTCTTAGTGCTCATTGCCTCAGTCATGCCGTATTAGGCATCGTTCAACATCGGACCCCGGGCAGTACCTGCTATGACCAGGTGGGTATTGCCTTGGCTGCTTGGTTCGGCTGCAGAGACCCCTGATCGGAGTGGGTGGCATTCGGGGAGGATGCTATCGGGCATGGCTTCCAAACGAAGTCTGCTCTCTCAAGGTGGGCCCCCACCTAAGTCTTTAACTTTTGCTTCCCTGAGAGGTTCAACTCCCTGGGAACATGCGCAGCGTGGAGGAATGGGATCCAGCTTCCCTAGGTTTCTGGTCGCTACCAGAACCGATGGGCACGATTTTAAGCTGGTGAAGTCGATCCTTTTTAGTCGGCACATCGAAGGCGTTTATGGCGAACTGGAGGAACTTAAGAAAATGCGCAACGGTAGTTTGGTTATGAAGACTCGAACAGAACTGCAAGCTGATCAGTTGCTTAAGTGCGAGCACTTTGGCGAAATCCCCGTCAAAGTGGAGGAGCATAAGTCCTTGAACCTGGTTCGCGGAGTCATCTTTCACCGCGACCTTATTTTGAACACTGACGACGAGTTGATGGAAGACATGAAGAACCGTGGCGTGACACACGTCCGGCGCATTACGCGCAAGGTCAACGGTGAAGACGTTGCCACTGGTGCCTTCATTGTCTCTTTCAAGTTGTCAGTGTTACCAGAGAAAGTCAAGGTAACAACTTATCGTTGCGATGTGAGGCCGTACATCCCGCCTCCTATGCGATGCTATCAATGCCAGCGATTGGGACATATGGTATCTCGCTGTTCGAATCAGGCTGTATGTGGTACATGTGGACGAGTAGCTCACGGCGCGGAGGAGTGCACAACTCCATACAAGTGCACTAACTGCTCCGGTTTTCATTCTCCTCGGGATCGGAATTGTCCGACATACCTGAGTGAGAAGAAGATCCAGGAGATCAAGACCCTGGATGGTCTTTCCTACCAGGAAGCGCGCCGTAAGTTTCATTCTACGAATACACCTGCCCGTACACTCGACTATAGCTTGATAGCTCAGAGTCTTCCAGGTTCGTCATTTACGACCAAGACACCTGTCCAGACCGCTGCGCCCAAGGCGACTGTTGCTGCTCCCAGCAACGTCGCAAATAGTCAAAGCTCGAAGGTGGGGACCACCCCACCTTCGACCAACCAGAAGTCTGTGCAGGCTGGCAGTTGCCAGCCGGCACAGCAAGGGGGGAAGGCTAAGTCTCCCCCCCTAGGAGGTCGACGAAAGTCGTGCCCCAGCCGACGGAGACGGCATCGTCGACCAGGGCTAGGAAACCATCTCCCAACCCGTCTAAACCTGAAAAAAGAAGGGGAAGAAGAGCGCCCGTTCTGAGCGCTCTCGGCCTTCCCCTGCGAAGGAGAAGACATGCCCCCCATCTGGGGGGTATGAGTCTGCGCCGGGAGGCACTCCTGCTCCCAAACCTGCGCGCTCTCCTCGTAGGGGACCCCCTCGTGCCCGAAAAGTGTCGAAGTTCTGGCGGCACCCCTGCCATCTTTTGATGACGGGATGGATGTCGCACTGTCCTCTACATCTACGGATGTAGAATTAGATAGTGTTTAGGCTACGAGCATATTTTCGCTCATAACCTAACACTCCTTTTATAGTCCACACTATGGCACTGTTACAGTGGAATTGTAATGGTTATGACAGGCATCTTGCTGAGTTACGTCAGCTCATTAGTGAGTACGCAGCGAGTATAGTCTGTATTCAGGAGACCAACTTCCGACCTGGTCATCATACGGTCTTGAGAAATTTCAGACTATACTCGACAGAACGGTACTATGCTCACCGGGCGTCCGGTGGTGTTGGCATTTTTGTACGTCCTGATACCTACAGCGAAGAGGTTCCATTAAGAACTCCCCTCGAGGCTGTAGCTGTTCGCGTTCCGCTGCCTGTCATAACAACAGTGTGTAATGTTTATTTTCCACCAGGTCACGCTCTTAACATAACTGATGTCACTGATCTTATAGATCAGCTTCCACCTCCCTTCCTCTTGTTGGGAGATTTCAACGCCCATCACCCTATCTGGGGCTCTGAGACGCCTTGCCCCAGGCGGAGAGAGCTGGAGGCATTAGTAACCGAGCTGGATTTATGTATTTTGAACACAGGGGAACCAGCTCACTTTAGTGTGCGTTACGGCACATATTCTCGCATAGACGTAAGTCTATGCAGCCGAACGTTGGTTCCACTGTTTCGGTGGCATACACACGATGATCTCTGTGACAGTGGCCATTTTCCCATCATTCATACTTTGATGAACCAAAAATCCGTCGAGGCTCCCCCTCGATGGATTTTGAAACATGCTGATTGGCCAAAGTACACATCGTTAGCTGCCTTTAACGATGATATCAGGCATACCGTCGGCGAGGAAATAACTTATATCACCCGAGTTATTCTTGCTGCTGCTGCGGAGTCCATTCCGTTCTACTCGGGGACTCCTCGCCGAAAGCTCGTTCCTTGGTGGAACGAAGAAATAGCAGCAGCTATCAAAGAACGCCGTCGCGCTCACAAACGTTACCGTCGGACAGCCTACTGCGGCCAACTTGATAACATTCAAGAAACTCCGCGCTAAGGCGCGAGTTCTTATTCGTCAAAGTAAGAAGGCTTCATGGGAGAGATACGTGTCGTCTATGACGTCACATACTCCATCATCTCAAGTGTGGACTAAGCTTCGACGTATTTCGGGTATCCATGGATCATCTTCTGTACCGGGAATTTCCATTGCAGGCAATATTGTCACTGAATCCCTCGTGATTGCTGACCATCTAGCCAGTCATTTCGCGGATGTATCTGGCTCCGGGAATTACCATCCTGATTTCCTCTCTCTGAAGCGAGAGGCAGAACGGCATCACCTTAGTTTTGCCTCTCAAGCTTCAGAGGACTACAACGTGCCCTTTACGGAGTGGGAACTCCGCAGCTCCCTAGCGCTTTGCAAGGACACGTCTCCTGGACCGGACAACATCCACAACCAGATGTTGAAACACCTTAGTGATGATAGTCTCCTATATCTCCTTCGTGTGTTCAACCGAATCTGGACAGAGGGTGATTTTCCATCTCAGTGGCGAGAGGGCATAGTTATACCTGACCTCAAGCCTGACAAAGATCCTAAGTATGCAGGAAGTTACAGACCGATTTGTCTTACAAATTGTCTGTGTAAGCTATTTGAGAGGATGGTAAATTGCAGACTCGTGTGGTGTCTGGAGAAACAAGGACTCTTGTCCGAGTACCAATGTGGATTTCGAGCCGCTCGATCCACCACAGACCACTTGGTACGCGTGGAGAGCTCTATCCAGGATGCGTTTCTCCGCAAACAGCACTTGGTAGCTGTCTTCTTTGACTTGGAGAAGGCCTACGACACCACCTGGCGATATGGCATCCTTTCTGTCCTGCATCAATGGAGATTCCGAGGTAACTTGCCGGTATTTATTGCGAATTTTTTGTCCCTCCGTCTATTCCGTGTCCGAGTAGGGAGGACATATTCGCAATACCACGTTCAAGAAAATGGAGTCCCACAGGGATCGGTTCTTAGTGTCACTCTGTTCGCGATTGCCATAAACGGTATTGTCGCTGCTGCTGGTCCAGCCGTAATACCGTCCCTATATGTGGATGACTTTGCTCTGCACTATAGCTCGTGCAGTATGGTAGTCGCAGAGCGACAGTTACAGCAAGCTATTAGGAGGGTGGAGAAGTGGACCTTAGAACATGGTTTTCGGTTTTCTGCCGCAAAGACCTCCGTTGTCCACTTTTGTGGTCAACGTACTCTTCACCCTCATCCTGAGCTTTATCTAGGAAATGTCGTTCTTCCAGTTGTTGACACCTACCGATTTCTTGGGCTCCTTTTTGACAGTAAATTATCGTGGGAGCCACACGTGCGGGAGCTAAAAGTGCAATGCACCAAGAGGCGTAACCTCTTGAAGTTTCTTAGCAGCACTAATTGGGGAGCTGACCGCGTGGTGCTCCTGCGTTTCTATCGGGCACACATTTTATCCCGGTTAGACTACGGCAGTGCAGCATATGGCTCCGCAAGACCAAGCGTTCTTGCGAAGCTGAACAGTATCCACCACAGCGGGGTTAGGTTGGCGACGGGAGCTTTTCGTACTAGCCCCATCGCTAGCCTGCTCGCTGAGTCTGGTGTGCTGCCTTTACACCTGAGGCGCCAGCAACTCCTCCTTACGTATGCTGCAAATTTGCGACAGATGCCACTTCATCCGAGCTATCCCTGCGTGTTCAACAATGGCAACCGTTTGTTGTACGCTGCTCATCCTCGTGCGACGCGGCCGGTTGGGATACGCTTGGATAGCAGTTATGAATTGTTTGACGTACCTTCGATTCCTTGCCTTGTCAGACAACCAAGTGGGGTACCTCCGTGCGTTGTACGACGACCTGAAATCATCCTGGATTTACACACTGGCCCGAAAGGAGACACGGACCCTTCGATTTATCGGAGGCTCTACCTGTCCGTTGTTGGCCGCTATCCAGGTTCAGTCGTCGTTTACACGGATGGTTCAAGGACAGATACGAAGGTGGGCTGTGCGTTCGTTGTCGGAAATGATCGGTTTATTTTTGCTCTCCCGGAAACCTGTAGTGTGTACACAGCGGAGCTTTATGCTATCTGTGGAGCTGTGCGGTACGCACTGTACAATGAACGCCGACACTTTCTCGTGTGTACTGACTCCTTGAGCTCGCTCCGGTCTATTGATACCTGTTTCCCTCGGCACCCTCTGGTGCAGCGGATCCAGGACCTGCTGGCCGGGTGTTTGGATGCCGGCACCAGAATTACGTTTGTGTGGCTCCCCAGCCACATGGGCATAGAGGGAAACGAGTTAGCAGATCAGTCCGCCAAGGAGGCAGTTACACTGCCCCCGTTGCCTTTCAAGGTTCCAGCAAGTGATATTCGCTCTCAGCTGGTTATGTCTCATTGGGAGATGGAGTGGCAGGCCATCCCACTTCCCAATAAGCTGAGAGCGATAAAAGGAACAACGAAGGTATGGAGGACTTCCCTTCGGGCTTCGCGGAGGGAAGCCGTGGTATTATGTCGCCTTCGGATCGGCCACGGTATCTTGACGCACTCCCATCTACTGAAAGGAGAACCCCCTCCGGTGTGTACCTGCGGCGACCATCTTACCGTGGTACACATCCTTACGGAGTGTGTGGACCTGGTCGATCTGCGCCGTAGTCTTAACCTTCCGAGTACCATCTCCTTTTATCTAGCAGTCAGCAGACCTCGTCCGCTTTATGAGGGATTCCGGTCTGTTTTATCGTGTGTGATGATGTCCTTTGTCCTGGTGTTGTTTATGTCAGTTGCGCTTTTATCTCATTGACTTCTTTTTAGTTTGTGTTGCGCATTTTAATGTGTTATTTTAACCTCTAACGTAAATTATGTGTTAATATCTGTACTACTGGTCAATGCCTTATTCCTTCGATTACATGTACTTCCTCTTTTTTTAATAGAACATAAGGCATTGCGTATTAGATCCACAGATTGTTTTAATCTCACCCTCATTTTTCTTCATCACCACTCTTTTTTAACTCTAGTCAGTGGATATTTTTTAAAATTTTAACTTCATGTCTCATGTCATTCATTTCATGTTAGGCCCCTTAAAACAACAAGCATCAACCATATTTTATTTGTATTCTGGCAATTTTGCAATTTTTGTTCTTTCATTTCGTACCATTAGGGGCCGATGACCTTTGATGTTAGGCCCCTTAAAACAACAAGCAGCATCATCATCATCATCATGAGGCACAGAAGGATCTGACGATAGACGCAGATGGTACAGCAGTAGTTTTCAATTCCAGTCTTTTGCGTGGCATCAGCAATTCAGTACCTACAAGAGATTACAAATAAGCTTACCTCCAAAATTACAAAATATTTACTTTCACTGTCATGAAATAAAGTTATCGTTAAAAAAATAGATTTTTTAAATTATTATTATTATTATTATTATTATTATTATTATTATTATTATTATTATTATTATTATTATTATTGTACCGGGCGGTACACCTCCGCGCCGCTAATTCAAACATGGCGCCAGTTGAAACTCCTCTACTGGAGGAAGCCTGAACTTTAACTTCCACATTAGTTCTACGATTTCTCAGAAGATGTCACTACTATAAATTTTGAAGTGTTCTGAACTATGTCAGTTTCGAGGCTTTTTTGTTTTTTCTGTAGCAAGAAGTGTGAACATTCTCTTCTAGATGACACTACTTAAGAACTACAATTGTGCACCCTAGTGCGAAGTGAAGGAACCTTTTTTTGAAGAAATTTAGTATTTATAAGTTTGTTCTTTATTAAATTTCTTTCAGCCATTGTTTAAGTTGGCAATGTTAATCCGTTCTTTCCGCCAGTTTTGAAATTGGCCAATCGTAAAATTCTGTAATTAATTTTCCACCAATCCTGGTTTTCTTCTCCAGTTTTGACATGTAATCTTTTGGCCGTCCAATAAAAGGCTTGTGGGCGGCTGTTATCATTCATGAAAGGTCTCGAATGTTCCACGAGGGTATATAAACTGCTGATTTTCGGGTCTCTGCGCCACTTCAATAACATCTATCATTGTGTAAATTATGTAGCAGGGGGCGGGCAGCGCCTGTTTCTTCGGGCAGCAGTTCATCAATAAGGTAATGGCCTTTTAATAACTTCTTTTCTTGCTAGCTCAGCAGTTTAACTCTCGGGGCAGGTTCGAAACCTTCTACCATGTAACTTTACTCTAAAGTGTAAAAGACTCTTGGTATAAATTCTGTCTCTTTAAACCACAAATTGGGATAGAGAGTGCCTAACCCTCTCGAGCTCCCATTCAGTTTGTTTTGAGGTGACTACGTTTTCATAACAGTTTCCCTTCTACTCGTAATGTCATAAAGTTTTCTATCATGTCACCTCCGTAGTATGGGATTAGCCCTTGCATAAGCGGCCTAGGGCCAAATTAGGTTTTAACGAAAGATATTAGGAGTGCAAGTTATGCCTCCACTCAAATTTGTATTTCGGGGCCATGTAATTGTTCTGTTTCTTTATGGAATAGGCCTCAGTAGGTTGGGTATTTTTGCCCCTGTGTTTATGTGCTTGGAGGACAGCTTGAATATGGAGTTTGGTGTGGCCTTTGATAGGCTTGAACTTTGAGAGCGAGTTGCTCTTTCTTAGATTTTGGTTTCTGTGTGCCTCGAGGAGGCTTTACCGTGTAATTAGGAGCTAGTGCTCCTGGGCATGATTGGGGTTTTCTGCCCCTTTGTCAAATCTTACATGGGTAAAGTTGAGCTAATTGTTCAAGAAATGTGAATCTGGGGCTCGAAGCCCAAAATCCATTAATTAACTGTAATTGTACCTTCTTAACTTGTTGATATTCAACTGTGTTCCTGTTATTCTTGTTATTTCTTGATCTTGAAAAGAAAATCTAACCTTGTTGAATTTTAAATTAACTTTAATTTCGTAAGTTGAGACCTATTCCACCCAGCGCCTTCTTTCACCTCTGCTGGTCCACCAAAATTCCGTAACAGTTATTATTATGTCCGACTCGTTGGCTGAACGGTCAGCGTACTGGCATTCGGTTCAGAGGGTCCCGGGTACGATCCCCGGCCTTAATTGGTTAATTCCAATGGCACGGGGGCTGGGTGTATGTGTTGTCTTCATCATCATTTTATCCTCATCACGACGCGCAGGTCGCCTACGGGTGTCAGATAGAAAGACCTGCACCTGTCGAGCCGAACCCGTCCTGGGATATCACGAACCTGCTACGCAGGCGCATCAGGGGGAGAGGTGATACTCTCACGTGGCGCGTCCCAAGTGGCGGATAGGGGGTTCCTAACCGGCTTGCCGGCGGACTTGAGGAAAATAAAATACCTCGCGGACCAAACACACCCCCCCTGTGGGTGGGGGAGGCTGACGAATAATACACCCACGGTATCCCCTGCCTGTCGTGAGAGGCGACTAAAAGGGGCGACCAAGGGATGCTTGGATTAGAACCATGAAACTACTTTTGATTAGTACCATCACGCGCGGAACACCATCGGTCGCTTTTACTTGCGAGTAGTACCACTCTATTAGGTACTCCATATTTTTGTGATTCGTAGCACTCGAGGGGGGTTCAGTGTGGGTTTCCAGTACCCGTGAGTCGTGCCCGTGTGTGCAACACCACAGGTCTGGGCGTTGCCTGTGAGTTGTACCCGTGTGAGCGACACCACGCGTCTGGGCGTAGCCTGTGAGTTGTACCACTCTATGAGCGACACCGTGGGTCTGCGTTGCCAGTGATTAGTACCCACTATGTGAGGAACACCACGGGAATGCCGGCGTCCGTGCTTAGTACACCTAGGTGAGGAACCTCGTCGGTTTGCGTTGGCTATGAGTGGCGCCACTGTGTGAGAAACACCATAGGTCTGGGTTACCTTTACGACGTACAATACTTGTGAGTAGTACCTTACTGCTTGGAACACCGTGAGTTTACGCTACCTTTGATTAGTACCGCAGCTCGAGAAATATCATGGTTCTACTTCTCGCGACTTGTACCATACTGAGGGGCCGTAGACCTGGTTTCTGGACCCCTTCAGACATCAAGCATAATCGATTCAGGACTATGCTTTATAAGTGGTCCCTTGGTCAGTAATACTATTATTTCTGACCGTTTTTGAGTTGGATCCACTGTTTTTTGTTTGTTTCTTGTTTGTTTTTTGTTATATTTTTGGGTTCATGTCTATCCATTCATGACATTTTTATTTATTTTGGTCAGTGGATTTTTTGAATTTTTTGTTATTTCATTTCGTACCATTAGGGGCCGATGACCTCGATGTTAGGCCCCTTAAAACAACAAGCATCATCATCATCAAAAGCCATACGACATTTCATTTTCATTATTATTATTATTATAGCGCACAAATAGTAGATTTTTAAACATCAAATAACGCCTATGCAATTATTTTCATATTCAATTTTTCTGGAATAACCCTGTACCATTGCCTATGATATGAAGTTTGATAGGAGAAATCTCAGCAGTCTTATTCCACAATTCATTTTGAAAATGCTCCCCTTGTAAATTCGACTTGAATTTTTAAATACACCGAATTCAGATAAGCCCTAGGTCTGATTACATAGAAATATAGCGACTACCTAATGTTACCCATGTTTATGACATAATAAAAAATTAACTCACCATCTGGACGAGACACTCTTATTTCTCTCAGGATTTGATTTTCAGCAAAGTGCTTGATACATAGAACTGTGTTGTGATTAACTATTAAATTCTCTCTGGGAATAGCCTTCCATACTGAACTCTTTCTTCATCAGAAGGGAACACAAATACCGGAGTGTACTCTCCTTGTTTATAATTGGTTTTGCAGCCAGGCACACAGCAACTCTTAGGCATGGTGATTTCTCTCACCACGAACCTGCAACGTTGGCATAGCAGGAGGAGAGGTGATACTCCCACGTGGCGCGTCCCAGGTGGCGGATAGGGGGGTCCTAATCGGCTTGCCGGCGGACTTGAGGGAAATAAAATACCTGTCGCGGACCAAACACACACCCCCTTTGGGTGGGGGAGGCTGACGAATAATACACCCACGGTATCCTCTGCCTGTCGTGAGAGGCGACTAAAAGGGGCGACCAAGGGATGATGGAATTAGAACCATGAACCTACTTTCGATTCGTACCATCACGCGGGGAACACCATGGGTTGCCTGTACTTGCGAGTTGTACCACTATGTTCGGTACGAAATGAGCTTGTGTTTAGTAGTAGTCATGAGCTTGGCCTGGGGGTTTCCAGTACCCGTGCGTCGTACCCATGTGAGCACCACCGCGGGTCTGGGCGTAGCCTGTGAGTTGTACCACTATATGAGCGACACCGTGGGTCTGCGTTGCCTTTGATTAGTATCCACTATGTGAGGAACATCACGGAGCCCGTGGGACCGGCATCCGTGACTAGTACACCTAGGTGAGGAAACTCATTGGTTTGCGTTGGTTATGAGTGGCGCCTTGTGTGAAGAACACCATAGGTCTGCGTTACCTGTACGAAGTACAATACTTGTGAGTAGTACCGTCTTGTGTGGAACACCGTCAGTTTCGCTACTTTCGATTAGTTCCCCAACATGACAAGTACCATGGTTCTACTTTACTCGCGACATATACCATTCTGAGGGGCCTTAGACATGGATTTTGCACCCCTTTAGACATCAAGCATCATCGTGCTTTATGAGTGGTTCCTTGGTCAGTATTCAATTATGTATGATCTTTGTTTGAGTCTGATCCACTGTATTTTGTTTGTTTGTTTCCTTTTTCTTTTCTTTTTTGTTGGGTTCATGTCCATCTATTCATTCTTCACGACATTATTATTTTGTTTGGTCAGTGGACGAATTTGACTTTTTTGTTCTTCCATTTCGTACTGCCCCCGTTTTGCCGGGCAGCCCAGCCGGTAAGCAAAAGTCCCAGAGGCGGAACGTTCGCTTACAGGCAACGCTAAATTATAGGGGACAGGGACAATCTAAGGACTGACGACAAATGAAAACACTAAAAAGAAATGGGTTTTAACATTTATTAAATAAAATATCAGCACTTTCCAGATTCTATAAATATTTTCAAAATCTTGAAATAAAAATATTTAGCTCTTCCCTGCTGTAATTCACCCACAGTTCTTCATTAAATTGCATTCTGCAAAGATACGAAACTAACTCTTAATAAATCGTATTAGGAAATTAAATAAATTATTATTTGAGAAAATCCTATCTCAAAATATCAAAAATCTGAATTATTTTTTTAAATTTATTATTTAAATTAACAATACTCTGCGATTCATTTTACCGTGAGTCAATTTTTTTCCTCACACGAAAAATCAAATAAATCATTTCTATTAATTAAATATTATTCTAATTAATTATTTAAGCTTCAAATTATATAATAAAATTATTTTGAAATCCAATATCCAACTCATTAGATTCTTATTTTTGTGTCAATTGACCTAGTGTTGTGCACAACTCACAATAAAGACTTAAAATTCTCGCATTGTAGAGTTAAACATTTTACATTTTGTGAGCTTAGTTCATTGACGCGATCCTTGCTTAAGTATTTTCCCTCGAAGCAAAGATCCTAATCTATCTTATTCCGTCATAAAATTACTTAAAGATTCATAATTGAGCCAAATATGCTCGCCACAAAACAACAACAAAAATTGAAACTTTACGCGCTCAGCGTACACATATCATGACGAAATATAACCATGAAAATCACAATTACAAACAAAATCAGTCATTCATCCATCTCACATTCAAGCTTTGGTCCCCGGTAATATTATGAAATAGATTTATCGAACCCTATCTCTTGATTTTTAATTTTAAATTTTATTCGAAATATGAGAGTTTCTCCCGATGACAATATCAGGCAAGGGCTACCATTACGATCGTCTGACGTGTGATTGTGACAGGATTGTCACTTTTCCAATGAAATAGATTCCACAACGATGTTCCAGGATAATTTTACAGTAGAAATCATCACTAAAAATTCCATAGAACTGCCTACAGTCACAGATAAATAAACATTCGCGCATACGGTCTATGAGTCACGACTACGTTATTTTTAATCTCTTATTATCTCAAATTATCGATCAACATGTGCTGCATAAGAAGAAATTATGTTCAAAGACACACTCTCTTCCTTAACTGACTCGTGTAATGGACACACAAATAAAATCCTATCTTAAGATCCATTTACAAGTCTCAAAATACCAATAACAGTAAATGCAAAATTTGTGGACATTCAAACCACGACCAATATTCCAGGCCAACATCTACTTCAATATAGCACACATTAATCACTTATAAGCACAGTAATAATTACACTCATGACCTTTAAACATTCTATTAGACCGTAATAATGCCAATTATTATTATTATTATTATTATACGCGCGCGGTCGTGTCATCGCAGGCTATGGTTTTATGAAATCATAGATGACTCTATTCTATCTCGAATCTATGGTAAACCACAAAACATCAAGGAAAAATCCTAAATTCACAGAGCACGTCGATATTCTGTCCCAAATAATTCACAAATTATTCCATCATTATTTTATAAATTAATAATTATTATCGCGTGGGTCAAATATTTTAACACTTTCCTCGACTTATTATGGGACAGTGAGAACATGTCACGAAGCACTCACTCAAATAGAACAAATTATAGGTCCCAAATACACTCTCACACACATCAAATCTACCAACACCAGTGAAAGAAGAGTGAAATTCCTAACTACAAAGACTATTAGAAATGATTTCAAATATTCAAGCAAGGACTACGTCTACATAATTATTACAACAGAAAATAGAGAAAAGTATAATTTAAAATCGTAGCTGTAGTAGACTTGGCTTCTGGACTCGGTTGATGATCAGTGAATATTTAACCAAACTCCATCTCCGATATTATTCTCTCCCGGGCTGAATTATGCCTCACATTTTAATTATACATGGCTCAGCAGGCGAGGACTTAGGACAATTACAAACTCCGTCGTAATGCTGAAGTTCCATTCTTCCGAAATATTTCAGGATTGCTAGGGATCTTCCGTCTTCTGGTGAAAGCTGAAACTAAAAGATCTGTTTTAGAAATAGTTCTCAACACACACTCGATTCTTCAAGATGGCACAGTTTTTACCTACTAAAAAAAATTTTTCTTCAGATTTATAAACTTAAGGAAATCTGAACCGCTGCGTTTCCGATATTTCTGTGTCACAAAATTTCCTCAGAAGCAGAAAAATTATCGTCTTTCATCAAATGAATGCTGGTAATGTTCCACGTCGGATACGCCGTTTCCAATAACACATGTGCTCGAACAATTATTCCCGTAGACAACTGAGCAACTGAGCGAATGAGCAGAATGAGCAGAATGCAAATGAGAAAGATTTCCCCAGGTACATGGGTATTTATTTCTTCAAGACGTAGGTGTGTTTGTTAATTGAATTTTATTGGCTGAGATTTAGCGATCGGGCTAACCTTGCGATTCAATTGGTTAAATATCATGACGTCAAAATCTCAAAGTATTGATCGCTTTTAATCTGGTAGAGTTCCTGTCCACGTGCTACCCATCTGGTGTCTTCAACAAGGCACAGAAAAAAAAACCCAGACTCGCTTACACGGCACGGGGAAAACCCGTTTTACTGCGGGCTAGCAGACAGTGCAGAGTTGAAATCACCTTCCTGGATGATAATTTTATGCATTGTTCCACCCCAGTAATAATATATTCTTTCCATACAAACCAATAACCAATTTTCAAGGGTCGAGTACCATTAGGGGCCGATGACCTCGATGGTAGGCCCCTTTAAACAACAAGCATCATCAACGATTTCTCTCACTAATCATCTTAATTCAAGTATATACACATCGTGGTTAATAATAAAACACATAATGCACTAACTCAATTAATTTTACACTATAAATATAACTTTACAAAAATAAACTACATAATTAAAACACTGAAGAATTATCTTCTTAACCCTTTCCCGCCCATATTAAAATGCATGTTTTCCCCAGAATTAAAGCAATTATTTTCAGCCATCATTATGATAATGCAGATATTTATTAAAATTCATATTGTACAAAAAGTAAGGAACAATGAAATCGAAAATGTCTTCATCAAATATAAGGTAGAAATACTAATGCTTTACTAGCTACAGGAAGAGAATGGCAAGGTCCTGCCTCTTTAGTAAAGTCCGCCGGTTCGACGTAAGACAGTGTATTTGTCCACTGAAAGTCGTCATTTCCTGAAATATCGTCGTTTTCATTTTCACTTTCGAGTTCACTGAGTTCACTTGAGCCACTACTAACAGTTCCACAGTCAGGAATATCGTTCACCAAATTTCAATGTCGTTATCGCATAAAATATTTTCACGCGATTTAAACGTCGACGTGTTTGTTTACAATATGTCACTGCCTTCCGTATTTCATGTTCTAATACGCCTGCTAAGGTTTTAAAAGAAGAAAACTAATATCTTTGGTCTCTAGGAAGTGTACATGCTAGTAACAGTAAGTTACTATAGGCCTGTAGATGGCTCATACATGCGACTAGAAGTACAAGTACGCTTTACTACGCTATGGGCGGGAGAGGGTTAACCTATAAATTCACATAAATACACGCTCACACTAAGTTTCCTTCACTAATTAAGGACTTTTCAGTTAATAATGTAATCGATGCAACTCAGTCTCACATCTATCTGACTGAACATGCGGCCAATGTTAAAAAATACAATAAAACTGCGAAAATGTATGTTTAACTCTACTAACTCACGTGCTAAACTTCCCCCCTAACGATCAGCTGATTGCTCTCCCGCTCTCGATACAGTACGGCCTGAACATCACGAACGCAGTGACATTTGCGAGTAATTCCTATTGAATATGAGAAAGGCGCATGGAAACCCTTTCCTCATGTCATCCAGTGCCATCGGCGTTGTACGTTCGAAACTGTAGACATTTAGCCCATGCGTTCCATCAGTGCAAATGCAGTCATTAACATACATCTTCAATATCTCTCCTTGAGTACTATTCATTATAATTAACACAAAATCTGCACTGTTTAGTTCTGGATGTGACTCACTGACCGTCTCTTGTGGCTTATAAAATAATACACAGGGACTGTCACTAGAGTTAACTTCACTCACCCATGCCTCAACGCTGGTCGATCATTTTGGTGGGAGACTGACGAGGAGCACAAATTATAGCACCGTTCAATGTTATATAAATCCTGCTTGGTTAGCAGATGTATCCTTTCTAATTTAGAATGAGATACTGAATCTCGAATTCTGTCCAGTATAGCTTGGAAAGTGATTTTATTAGCAATGTCTGCAGCTATACTGACCCTTTCTTTTTCTGTCAGGCCCAAGTGACTTTTAAGTCATGTTGATGACCGACATGAGTAGAGATAAATTTGACTCGGCATGTTCCATCTTCGGCTTCACTAACGTTTATCTTTGCAGGACATACTCCACATATGTTATTGCTTCCTTGCAATTTTAAATGTCGAACACTTTTACTTTCAGAGACAAAATTCCCCGAACGATGACATACATATTAATGCCGTATAGTATTATCAGCAGCCTCATGAGACCCACGATTTTTAACAAATAAAGACCGTGTTGTCTCTTCAGTTTCCTGTTTCCGAGTCTTAAAATCATCAAAGAATGAGAACTGTAGTTCCTCGGATTTATAAGTATTTCATGTACCGATTCTAAATGTTCAAATGAACAGTTTTCTGCAGTTCCTTCATAACTACACAAGGTGCAATTCAACGATCTCTTTGGAACTAACTCCTCATCATGCTAGTCTCGTTGATGATGTTTTTGAATTTAAATTTAAATCTAAGAATTTCATTTTTGGCCGTGTTGAACTGAGAATGGAAAATAGGAAACTTAAAAGGGTCCACCTTTTCAATACAAATAAATGTTACAGTTTATTTACAACATATATTTACACTTGGAACTAGTTTCGACGCTGTTTGGCGTCATCAGCCAAAATGTGGGAAATAGGCATAGCATGTCACATTTATATTACACAAGGTGTTACATCAGTGTGATTAAATGAGAGAACATGAAGAGGTATCTTGACGCACTCCCATCTACTGAAAGGAGAACCCCCTCCGGTGTGTACCTGCGGCGACCATCTTACCGTGGTACACATCCTTACGGAGTGCGTGGACCTGGTCGATCTGCGCCGTAGTCTTAACCTTCCGAGTACTATCTCCCTTATCTTGCGCGATGACGAGCAGTCAGCAGACCTCGTCATCCGCTTTATGAGGGATAGCGGTCTGTTTTATCGTGTGTAATGATGTCCTTTGTGCTTGTATCTTTGTGTCAATTACGCTCTTATCCTATTGACTTCATTTTAGTTTGTGTTGCGTATTTTAATGTGTTCTTTTAACGTCTAATGTAAAGTTAATGCACTGTACGAAATCTCCCGCGGGAAATGCGGTGGCAGCGGGCGTACAATCAAACACTGTGCAGGTGTCGAGGATGAGAGACCAGTAAATCAGTTTGGCATATAGTGCGGAATTGTTGTAGTATTGGAGGTTCATCCCGGCCGTCCCAACACAAGCACGGGCGAACTGGATATTGCAAGGGTTGAGGGCGCCTAACAATACTGATGAGGTAGTCCTTTCGTTAATGGCTGCGCCTATATACAACTGATCTAGCGTGGCTTTGTCTATGGGCCCAACTTGTTGCGATGAGCAGAAGGTGACGGTCTGCAGCCTCATATTGGGGACGGGGTCAGCCGCTGTGAAGCTGGGAATGACGTCAGTGGCTACGGGCACAGGGGGAAGAAATCCTCCACCCACCGCAGGCCTAGTTATATCACTCTTGATGCCCAACATCCCATCTTCTAGGTAGAACGCGTCAGAGTGCTTCATGATATCCGTTTGTTGGACACGGTAAAAATTTGGGGCTGACTGAGTTGATTGCGAGTCGGAAAACAGCGTTTGGGTGATGCCGGGAGCCTCTATAGTATTGTCTCCAACTACCGCTGCTAGGGGTGCTTGTTGGCCGGGATGGGTGGCACTAGCGCGGAACCGCTTTGGCAAGGGGTTATGGGCGGATGACGCGTCTGGGCCCACTACATTGCTTGCATCCCCACCTACACCCGCACCTTGGCCAGGGGTTTGGATATTTTGCGCACGTAGGATCTCTACACCCACACCGATTGGTGACGGAGTGGACCAGTGGCGCTTCCTGCCCACTAGGTGCTGTGGGGGGAGGGGGGGGATTGCACTGCTGCTGAGAGTTCGAGAGCCCTCCTCCCTCGAACTCCCCAGTTCTGGGGGGTGGACGTTCAAGTCTAGCCGGCTTCGGTCGTGGGCTGCCTCCGCGCTGCGATCCCCTTGGGGCTCGGAGAGAGGAGGGTGGTGCACGTCTATAGGTACTAGCAGGCAATGCCTTATTCCATTATCTCCTGTAATTTTTCTTCTTTTGTTCCAAAATAAGGCATTGCGAAGTAGATCCACTGATTGTTTTAATTTCATACTCATTTTTCATCGCATTTTTGTAAACTCTAATCAGTGGCTACGTTTTAAATTTTAACTATCATATGTCATTTCGTCCATCTCGTTCCATTAGGGGCCGATGACCTTCGATGTTAGGCCCCTTTAAACAACAAGCATCATCATCATCATCATCATCAGAACATGAAGACGTGAAGTACAATGTCAGTTTCAAAATGGTCATGAAGGGTGAATCAAAATTGTATAAACATGAGATAACATAATCACTTAAACAAATAACATATAAACTGTAACAAAACCATGCGGAAGTACGAGATGGTACTAATAATTGAAATTCTTGTTGCAAATTTCATACTGATAGGCGTACGAATGTTTACTTTTTAGTACAGGCGCGATAGCATTCAACTTTTCGGGATGTGCTTTGGAAACGTGTTGTTTTAAATTGTTTTAAATTCTTATTGTAGTCATATCTTTTACCGCACTCAGAACACACAAAATGTTTCGGTTCACTCGTACTGGTAAGACATTTCTTCGCTTAACAATTTATAGTTACACACATTGAAATGATATTAAACTACGGTAAAAATGCATTAAACTACGATATATTGCGAAGAACATTGGTCACCATGCACGAGCAGTCATGTGATTGTACACATTAAAAATACTGCATTTAAAAAATATTCACCGCCTTACTATGAGAAGGCTACTGAGAATGTGTTTAGTTTCTTAAAAAACATTTCCCTCGATATGTTAACATGTACAATTAATGTAAAAGATACATGTTTTAAAGTTTAAGTCAGCCTCAGGCTGTTGAACAAGTTCATAAAGGCCAGGCCTCATGCCCAAAAGTATAATATAAAAATTACAATTACAATAAAAATATGAAAGACCGAGCTCGATAGCTGTAGTCGCTTAAGTGCGGCCAGTATCCAGTAATCGGGAGATAGTGGGTTCGAGCCCCACTGTCGGCAGCCCTGAAGATGGTTTTCCGTGGTTTCCCATTTTCACACCAGGCTGTTCTTTAATTAAGGCCACGGCCGCTTCCTTCCCATTCCTAGGCCATTCCTATCCCATCGTCGCCATAAGACATGTCTGTGTCGGTGCGACGTAAAGCAAATAGCAACAACAACAACAACAACAAATATGAAAGTGAGTTTTAACTCTCCAACGCCCCTCCGACACGTATAGACTCACACTTTTGGTTATTTTCTCTAAGGGTTCACAAATTTCCATAATTCTGAACACCACAGTACGAATCATTCATGTAGGGTTACAATAACCCCTAAATACAGTGAGGTATTACCATATGGAAGCTGCCTCTAACCAGGCTTTACTCCCGATTTGCTTAAGGCGAGGCATAAGGTAAGTAGTTAAGCATCAACATCAACCCAAGGTCGCTAGACTGCGACTCAAGAAAGGGAGGAGAGTTAATAAAAAACTCGGCTCAAGGCCAATTTAACAAGGAACAAACAAGACACACTCCAACATTTTAACTCAACTAACCACAAAGGTGGCAGCAAATTCCGAAGTGCCAGGACGTGTTCATTTACTTAAAGGGCACTGTAGTACAAACATCTCATGTTAACAAGGGTTTCACAAATCGTAAAACGATATCCTCCCTTCGTTACCCCCGCTGAAACTCCAAACTTTATTTAGTGAACTTCTTACCTCCAACACCATGGACAGTCAAGGGTTCGAAACCCGAGCGGCCCGCAGCTCGACACAGCAAAGCGAGCGGCCGCCGGGAGGGAGGGGGAAGGCCAGCCCAATTGGCTAGATAAGAGGGGAAGGCATGTTGCCATGGTAACCTTCACAAGCCACGAACCTGCTACGCAGGCGTAGCAGGGGGAGAGGTGATACTCCCACGTGGCGCGTCCCAGGTGGCGGATAGGGGGGTCCTAACCGGCTTGCCGGCGGACTTGAGGGAAATAAAATACCTCTCGCGGACCAAACACACACACCCTGTGGGTGGGGGAGGCTGACGAATAATACACCCACGGTATCCCCTGCCTGTCGTGCGAGGCGACTAAAAGGGGCGACCAAGGGATGAATGAATTAGAACCATGAAACGACTCTTGATTCGTACCATCATGCGGGGAACACCATGGGTTGCATGTACTTGCGAGTAGTATCACCAACATGGTACGAAGGATGTTTGTGATTCGTTGCAGTAAAAAGCCTGGCCTGGTGGATTCCAGTACCCGTGCGTTGTACCCATGTGGGCAACACCGCGGGTCTGGGCGTAGCCTGTGAGTTGTACCCCTATATGAGCGACATCGTGGGTCTGCGTTGCCTGTGATTAGTACTCACTATGTGCGGAACACCACGGGGCCCTTGGGACCGGCACCCGTGACTAGTACCCTAGGTGAGGAAACTCATCGGTTTGCGTTGGCTGTGGGTGGCGCCATTGTGTGCGAAACACCATAGGTCTGCGTTACCTGTACGAAGTACAATACTTGTGAGTAGTACCATCTTTTGTGGAACACCGTGAGTCCTCGCTACTTCTGATTAATACCCCAAAGTGACACATACCATGGTTCTATTTTACTCGCGACATGTACCATTCTGTGGGGCCTTAGACGTGGATTTTGCACCCTCTTTAGACACCAAGCATCATTGTGCTTTATGAGTGGTTCCTTGGTCGGTAATAATGTTATTTTCGTTCTCTGTTGAATCCGATCCACTGGTTTTTGTTTTTGTTTGTTTGTTTTGTGTTTTGTTGGGTTCCTGTCCATCCATTCATTCTTCATGACATTTTTTATTTTTATTTTGGTCAGTGGATGCCTTTGTAATTTTTGTTCTTTCATTTCGTACCATTAGGGGCCGATGACCTTCGATGTTAGGCCCCTTAAAACAACAAGCATCATCATCATCATCAGTACTCACTATGTGCGGAACACCACGGGGCCCTTGGGACCGGCACCCGTGACTAGTACCCTAGGTGAGGAAACTCATCGGTTTGCGTTGGCTGTGGGTGGCGCCATTGTGTGCGAAACACCATAGGTCTGCGTTACCTGTACGAAGTACAATACTTGTGAGTAGTACCATCTTTTGTGGAACACCGTGAGTCCTCGCTACTTCTGATTAATACCCCAACGTGACACATACCATGGTTCTATTTTACTCGCGACATGTACCATTCTGTGGGGCCTTAGACGTGGATTTTGCACCCCCTTTAGACACCAAGCATCATTGTGCTTTATGACTGGTTCCTTGGTCGGTAATAATGTTATTTTCGTTCTCTTTGAATCCGCTCCACTGGTTTTTGTTTTTGTTTGTTTGTTTTGTGTTTTGTTGGGTTCCTGTCCATCCATTCATTCTTCATGACATTTTTGATTTTGATTTTGATCAGTGGATGCCTTTGTAATTTTTGTTCTTTCATTTCGTACCATTAGGGGCCGATGACCTTCGATGTTAGGCCCCTTAAAACAACAAGCATCATCATCATCAACCTTCACAAGGTAATTGCGCGGCGGAAGGGGGAAGGGAGAATATCGAACATTTAAAACAAGTCCGAAGAAAGTTATAAATAGAGGTACATACTAAACCTATAAATAAGAAATATTAAACCGTAAAAGCCAAACATAGCAGATATGAGGCTAAACGTAAATCTTAAAGGGCGCTACCAAGTAGGCAAGACTTAGCCCGAAAGAGGCGGGGGAATTTGCCTAAAACATACGGCACACGGCCCTAAAGTGCCCGGCTGTTATAGTATTTTTGAGGGGAACATTTCAGAACTCTTTACTGATAGGCTGGATTCCTGTACACATCCCCGATTTTCATTGGCTAGTGAAAATATTTACAATATTCTGATAGGTTGATTGATATTGGAGAAGGAACCAGTGGATACATCAACAAAACATTTTCAAAAACTAAATTAGCCATTAGCCCCTGCGGGTGGGGGACGCACATGCAGAATTCACCCGCGGTATCCCCTGCCTGTCGTAAGAGGCGACAAAAAGGGGCGACCTAGGCGCGGACATGGATTGCGGTTTGGTATAATGTGTTGGACCTCCTGTGGTTGGGAGAGGCTGAATACATCCATAGGTAATCCCTGCCTGTCGTAGAAGGCGACTTAAAGGGTCATGTGGCCATGGTCCCCTCTTTATTTTATTATTATTTTTCCGAGGGTCAGATGTAGACCATTCTAAATTTTGATGTGCGTGCTGCCCGGAGATGGGCCTCTTACGTGTGCGATTACGCCCAAAAGCCCGCAACTGTCCACCCAGGACCATTGCGTGGTGGGAGCGCCATGTACCTTGGCAGTGGTATCCGCCTGACAACACAGGTCCCCGCAAAGCCGAATGACAGAAGGACATATTATTATTAATTATTTTTATTTTTTTCTCTATATTTAGTGCTCTGTAAACGCTATGGGGTACATGCTATTGCGGGTGACTGGAGGAAGGGAGTCTTAGTGCTCATTGCCTCAGTCATGCCGTATTAGGCATCGTTGAACATCGGACCCCGGGCAGTACCTGCTATGACCAGGTGGGTATTGCCTTGGCTGCTTGGTTCGGCTACAGAGACCCCTGATCGGAGTGGGTGGCATTCGGGGAGGATGCTATCGGGCATGGCTTCCAAACGAAGTCTGCTCTCTTAAGGTGGTCCCCCACCTAAGTCTTCAACTTTTGCTTCCCTGAGAGGTTCAACTCCCTGGGAACATGCGCAGCGTGAAGGAATGGGATCCAGCTTCCCTAGGTTTCTGGTCGCTACCAGAACCGATGGGCACGATTTTAAGCTGGTGAAGTCGATCCTTTTTAGTCGGCACATCGAAGGCGTCTATGGCGAACTGGAGGAACTTAAGAAAATGCGCAACGGTAGTTTGCTTCTAAAGACTCGTACAGCACTGCAAGCTGATCAGTTGCTTAAGTGCGAGCACTTTGGCGAAATCCCCGTCAAAGTGGAGGAGCATAAGTCCTTGAACCTGGTTCGCGGAGTCATCTTTCACCGCGACCTTATTTTGAACACTGACGACGAGTTGATGGAAGACATGAAGAACCGTGGCGTGACACACGTCCGGCGCATTACGCGCAAGGTCAACGGTGAAGACGTTGCCATTGGTGCCTTCATTGTCTCTTTCAAGTTGTCAGTGTTACCAGAGAAAGTCAAGGTAACAACTTATCGTTGCGATGTGAGGCCGTACATCCCGCCTCCTATGCGATGCTATCAATGCCAGCGATTCGGACATATGGTATCTCGCTGTTCGAATCAGGCTGTATGTGGTACATGTGGGCGAGTAGCTCACGGCGCGGAGGAGTGCACACCTCCATACAAGTGCACTAACTGCTCCGGTTTTCATTCTCCTCGGGATCGGAATTGTCCGACATACCTGAGTGAGAAGAAGATCCAGGAGATCAAGACCCTGGATGGCCTTTCCTACCAGGAAGCGCGCCGTAAGTTTCATTCTACGAATACACCTGCCCGTACACTCGACTATAGCTTGATAGCTCAGAGTCTTCCAGGTTCGTCATTTACGACCAAGACACCTGTCCAGACCGCTGCGCCCAAGGCGACTGTTGCTGCTCCCAGCAACGTCGCAAATAGTCAAAGCTCGAAGGTGGGGACCACCCCACCTTCGACCAACCAGAAGACCAAGTCTCCCCCCCTAGGAGGTCGACGAAAGTCGTGCCCCAGCCGGCGGAGGCGGCATCGTCGACCAGGGCTGGGAAACCATCTCCCAGCCCGTCTAAACCTGAAAAAAAGAAGGGGAAGAAGAGCGCCCGTTCTGAGCGCTCTCGGACTTCCCCTGCGAAGGAGAAGTCATGCCCCCCATCTGGGGGGTATGAGTCTGCGCCGGGAGGCACTCCTGCTCCCAAACCTGCGCGCTCTCCTCGTAGGGGACCCCCTCGCGCCCGAAAAGTGTCGAAGTTCTGGCCGGCACCCCTGCCATCTTTTGATGACGGGATGGATGTCGCACTGTCCTCTACATCTACGGATGTAGAATTAGATAGTGTTTAGGCTAACGAGCATTTTTCGCTCATAACCTAACACTCCTTTTATAGTCCACACTATGGCACTGTCACAGTGGAATTTTAACGGTTATGACAGGCATCTTGCTGAGTTACGTCAGCTCATTAGTGAGTACGCAGCGAGTATAGTCTGTATTCAAGAGACCAACTTCAGACCTGGTCATCATACGGTCTTGAGAAATTTCAGACTATACTCGACAGAACGGTACTATGCTCACCGGGCGTCCGGTGGTGTTGGGATTTTTGTACGTTCTGATACCTACAGCGAAGAGGTTCCATTAAGAACTCCCCTCGAGGCTGTAGCTGTTCGCGTTCCGCTGCCTGTCATAACAACAGTGTGCAATGTTTATTTTCCACCAGGTCACGCTCTTAACTTAACTCCACGAACCTACTACGGTGGCGTAGTAGGGGGAGAGGTGATACTCCCACGTGGCGCGTCCCAGGTGGCGGATAGGGGGGTCCTAACCGGCTTGCCGGCGGACTTGAGGGAAATAAAATACCTCTCGCGGACCAAACACACTACCCCCTGCGGGTGTGGGACGCACATGTAGAATACACCCGCGGTATCCCCTGCCTGTCGTAAGAGGCGACAAAAAGGGGCGACCTTGGCGTGGACATGGATTGCGGTTTGGAATAATGTGATGGACCTCCTGTGGATGGGAGAGGCTGAATACATCCATAGGTAATCCCTGCCTGTCGTAGAAGGCGACTTAAAGGGTCATGTGGCCATGGTCCCCTCTTTATTTTTTATTATTTTTCCGAGGGTCAGATGTAGACCATTCAAAATTTGATGTGCGTGCTGCCCGGCGATGGAGCTCCTATGTGTGCGACTACGCTCGAAAGCCCGTGCCAGCAACCACCCAGGACGCGGCGGGTGGGAGTATCACTTACTCGGGCAGTGGTATCCGCCTGACAACGCAGGTCCCCGCACAGCCGAATGCCAGAAGGACATATTATTATTAATTATTTTTATTTATTTTTTCTATTGTTAGTGCTCTGTACACGCTATGGGGTACATGCTATTGCGGGTGACCGGAGGAAGGGAGTCCTAGTGCTCATTGCCTCAGTCATCCCGTATTAGGCATCGTTCAACATCGGACCCCGGGCAATACCTGCTACGACCAGGTGGGTATTGCCTTGGCTGCTTGGTTCGGCTACAGAGACCCCTGATCGGAGTGGGTGGCATTCGGGGTGGATGCTATCGGGCATGGCTTCCAAACGAAGTCGGCTCTCACAAGGTGGTCGCCCACCTAAGTCTTTAACTTTTGCTTCCCTGAGAGGTTCAACTCCCTGGGAACATGCGCAGCGTGAAGGAATGGGATCCAGCTTCCCTAGGTTTCTGGTCGCTACCAGAACCGATGGGCAGGATTTTAAGCTGGTGAAGTCGATCCTGTTTAGTAGACACATCGAAGGCGTCTATGGCGAACTGGAGGAACTTAAGAAAATGCGCAACGGTAGTTTGCTTCTAAAGACTCGTACAGCACTGCAAGCTGATCAGTTGCTTAAGTGCGAGCACTTTGGCGAAATCCCCGTCAAAGTGGAGGAGCATAAGTCCTTGAACCTGGTTCGCGGAGTCATCTTACCCCGCGACCTTATTTTGAACACTGACGACGAGTTGATGGAAGACATGAAGAACCGTGGCGTGACACACGTCCGGCGCATTACGCGCAAGGTCAACGGTGAAGACGTTGCCACTGGTGCCTTCATTGTCTCTTTCAAGTTGTCAGTGTTACCAGAGAAAGTCAAGGTAACAACTTATCGTTGCGATGTGAGGCCGTACATCCCGCCTCCTATGCGATGCTATCAATGCCAGCGATTCGGACATATGGTATCTCGCTGTTCGAATCAGGCTGTATGTGGTACATGTGGACGAGTAGCTCACGGCGCGGAAGAGTGCACAACTCCATACAAGTGCACTAACTGCTCCGGTTTTCATTCTCCTCGGGATCGGAATTGTCCGACATACCTGAGTGAGAAGAAGATCCAGGAGATCAAGACCCTGGATGGTCTTTCCTACCAGGAAGCGCGCCGTAAGTTTCATTCTATGAATACACCTGCCCGTACACTCGACTATAGCTTGATAGCTCAGAGTCTTCCAGGTTCGTCATTTACGACCAAGACACCTGTCCAGACCGCTGCGCCCAAGGCGACTGTTGCTGCTCCCAGCAACGCCGCGAATAGTCAAAGCTCGAAGGGGCGGACCACCCCACCAACGACCAAGCAGAAGTCTGTGCCGGCTGGCAGTTCCCAGCCGGCACAGCAAGGGGGGAAGACTAAGTCTCCCCCCCCTAGGAGGTCGACGAAAGTCGTGCCCCGGCCGGCGGAGGCGGCATCGTCGACCAGGGCTGGGAAACCATCTCCCAGCCCGTCTAAACTCGAAAAAAAGAAGGGGAAGAAGAGCGCCCGTCCTGAGCGCTCTCGGACTTCCCCTGCGAAGGAGAAGTCATGCCCCCCATCTGGGGGATATGAGTCTGCGCCAGGAGGCACTCCTGCTCCAAAACCGGCGCGCTCTCCTCGTAGGGGACCCCCTCGCGCCCGAAAAGCGTCGAAGTTCTGGGCGACACCCCTGCCATCTTTCGATGACGGAATGGATGTCGCACTGTCCTCTACATCTACGGATGTAGAACTAGATAGTGTTTAGGCTTACGAGCATTTTTTCGCTCATAACCTAACACTCCTTTTATAGTCCACACTATGGCACTGTTACAGTGGAATTGTAACGGTTATGACAGGCATCTTGCTGAGTTACGTCAGCTTATTAGTGAGTACGCAGCGAGTATAGTCTGTCTTCAGGAGACCAATTTCAGACCTGGTCATCATACGGTCTTGAGGCATTTCAAACTATACTCGACAGAACGATACTATGCTCACCGGGCTTCCGGAGGCGTTGGCATTTTTGTAAGTTCTGATAGCTACAGCGAAGAGGTTCCATTAAGAACCACCCCCTGCGTGTGGGGGACGCACATGTAGAATACACCCGCGGTATCCCCTGCCTGTCGTAAGAGGCGACAAAAAGGGGCGACCTTGGCGTGGACATGGATTGCGGTTTGGAATAATGTGATGGACCTCCTGTGGATGGGAGAGGCTGAATACATCCATAGGTAATCCCTGCCTGTCGTAGAAGGCGACTTAAAGGGTCATGTGGCCATGGTCCCCTCTTTATTTTTTATTATTTTTCCGAGGGTCAGATGTAGACCATTCAAAATTTGATGTGCGTGCTGCCCGGCGATGGAGCTCCTATGTGTGCGACTACGCTCGAAAGCCCGTGCCAGCAACCACCCAGGACGCAGCGGGTGGGAGTATCATGTACCCGGGCAGTGGTATCCGCCTGACAACGCAGGTCCCCGCACAGCCGAATGCCAGAAGGACATATTATTATTAATTATTTTTATTTATTTTTTCTATTGTTAGTGCTCTGTACACGCTATGGGGTACATGCTATTGCGGGTGACCGGAGGAAGGGAGTCCTAGTGCTCATTGCCTCGGTCATCTCGTATTAGGCATCGTTCAACATCGGACCCCGGGCAATACCTGCTACGACCAGGTGGGTATTGCCTTGGCTGCTTGGTTCGGCTACAGAGACCCCTGATCGGAGTGGGTGGCATTCGGGGAGGATGCTATCGGGCATGGCTTCCAAACGAAGTCGGCTCTCACAAGGTGGTCGCCCACCTAAGTCTTTAACTTTTGCTTCCCTGAGAGGTTCAACTCCCTGGGAACATGCGCAGCGTGAAGGAATGGGATCCAGCTTCCCTAGGTTTCTGGTCGCTACCAGAACCGATGGGCACGATTTTAAGCTGGTGAAGTCGATCCTGTTTAGTAGACACATCGAAGGCGTCTATGGCGAACTGGAGGAACTTAAGAAAATGCGCAACGGTAGTTTGCTTCTAAAGACTCGTACAGCACTGCAAGCTGATCAGTTGCTTAAGTGCGAGCACTTTGGCGAAATCCCCGTCAAAGTGGAGGAGCATAAGTCCTTGAACCTGGTTCGCGGAGTCATCTTTCACCGCGACCTTATTTTGAACACTGACGACGAGTTGATGGAAGACATGAAGAACCGTGGCGTGACACACGTCCGGCGCATTACGCGCAAGGTCAACGGTGAAGACGTTGCCACTGGTGCCTTCATTGTCTCTTTCAAGTTGTCAGTGTTACCAGAGAAAGTCAAGGTAACAACTTATCGTTGCGATGTGAGGCCGTACATCCCGCCTCCTATGCGATGCTATCAATGCCAGCGATTCGGACATATGGTATCTCGCTGTTCGAATCAGGCTGTATGTGGTACATGTGGACGAGTAGCTCACGGCGCGGAGGAGTGCACAACTCCATACAAGTGCACTAACTGCTCCGGTTTTCATTCTCCTCGGGATCGGAATTGTCCGACATACCTGAGTGAGAAGAAGATCCAGGAGATCAAGACCCTGGATGGTCTTTCCTACCAGGAAGCGCGCCGTAAGTTTCATTCTATGAATACACCTGCCCGTACACTCGACTATAGCTTGATAGCTCAGAGTCTTCCAGGTTCGTCATTTACGACCAAGACACCTGTCCAGACCGCTGCGCCCAAGGCGACTGTTGCTGCTCCCAGCAACGTCGCGAATAGTCAAAGCTCGAAGGGGGGGACCACCCCACCTTCGACCAACCAGAAGTCTGTGCCGGCTGGCAGTTCCCAGCCGGCACAGCAAGGGGGGAAGACTAAGTCTCCCCCCCTAGGAGGTCGACGAAAGTCGTGCCCCAGCCGGCGGAGGCGGCATCGTCGACCAGGGCTGGGAAACCATCTCCCAGCCCGTCTAAACTCGAAAAAAAGAAGGGGAAGAAGAGCGCCCGTCCTGAGCGCTCTCGGACTTCCCCTGCGAAGGAGAAGTCATGGCCCCCATCTGGGGGATATGAGTCTGCGCCAGGAGGCACTCCTGCTCCAAAACCGGCGCGCTCTCCTCGTAGGGGACCCCCTCGCGCCCGAAAAGCGTCGAAGTTCTGGGCGACACCCCTGCCATCTTTCGATGACGGAATGGATGTCGCACTGTCCTCTACATCTACGGATGTAGAACTAGATAGTGTTTAGGCTTACGAGCATTTTTTCGCTCATAACCTAACACTCCTTTTATAGTCCACACTATGGCACTGTTACAGTGGAATTGTAACGGTTATGACAGGCATCTTGCTGAGTTACGTCAGCTTATTAGTGAGTACGCAGCGAGTATAGTCTGTCTTCAGGAGACCAATTTCAGACCTGGTCATCATACGGTCTTGAGGCATTTCAAACTATACTCGACAGAACGATACTATGCTCACCGGGCTTCCGGAGGCGTTGGCATTTTTGTACGTTCTGATAGCTACAGCGAAGAGGTTCCATTACGAACCCCTCTAGAGGCTGTAGCTGTTCGCGTCTCGCTGCCTGTCATAGCAACAGTGTGTAATGTTTATCTTCCACCCGGCCAGCATCTGAACATCAATGATGTCGCTGATCTTATAGATCAGCTTCCACCACCCTTCCTCTTATTGGGCGATTTTAACGCCCATCACCCCATATGGGTTCTGAGACGCCTTGTCCCCGAGGAAGAGAGTTGGAAACACTTATAACAGATCTGGATTTATGTATTTTGAACACAGGGGAACCAACTCACTTTAGTGTACGTTACGGCACATACTCTCGCATAGACGTAAGTCTATGCAGCCGAACGTTGGTTCCACTGTTTCGGTGGAATGCACACGATGATCTCTGTGACAGTGACCATTTTCCCATTATTCTTACTTTGTTGAAACATAAACCCGTCGAGGCTCCCCCTCGATGGATTCTTAAACATGCTGATTGGCCAAAGTACACATCACTAGCTGTCTTTCACGATGATGTCAGGCGGACCGTCGGCGAGGAAATAACTTACGTCACCCAAGTTATTCTTGCTGCTGCTGAGGAGTCCATTCCGTTTTTCTCGGGGGCTCCTCGCCGAAAACTCGTTCCTTGGTGGAACGATGAAATAGCAGCAGCCATCAAAGAACGCCGTCGCGCTCATAAACGTTACCGTCGACAGCCTACTGTGGCCAACTTGGTAACATTTAAGAAACTCCGCGCTAAGGCGCGAGTTCTTATTCGACAAAGTAAGAAGGCTTCATGGGAGAGATATGTGTCGTCCATGACGTCACATACTCCATCATCTCAAGTGTGGACGAAACTTCGACGAATTTCGGGTATTCAAGGATCATCTGCTGTACCGGGAATTTCCATTGCAGGCAGTGTCGCCACTGATCCCCTCGCGATTGCTAATCATCTCGCTAGTCATTTCGCGGATGTCTCTGGCTCCGGGAATTACAATCCTGATTTCCTCCCTCTGAAGCGTGAGGCAGAACGTCATCACCTTAGTTTTGCCACCCATGATTCAGAGGACTACAACGTGCCCTTTACGGAGTGGGAACTCCGCAGCGCCTTAGCGCTTTGCAAGGACACGTCTCCTGGACCGGACAACATCCATAACCAGATGTTGAAACACCTTAGTGATGATAGTTTACTATATCTCCTTCGTGTGTTCAACCGAATCTGGACAGAGGGTGATTTTCCGTCTCAGTGGCGAGAGGGCATAGTCATCCCTGTCCTCAAGCCTGACAAAGATCCTAAGTATGCAGGAAGTTACAGACCGATTTGTCTTACAAATTGCCTGTGTAAGCTATTTGAGAGGATGGTAAATCGCAGACTCTTGTGGTGTCTGGAGAAACAAGGACTTTTGTCCGAGTACCAATGTGGATTTCGAGCCGCTCGATCCAGTACAGACCACTTGGTACGCCTGGAGAGCTCTATCCAGGATGCGTTTCTCCGCAAACAGCACTTGGTAGCTGTCTTCTTTGACTTGGAGAAGGCCTACGACACCACCTGGCGATATGGCATCCTTTCAGTCCTGCATCAATGGAGATTCCGAGGTAACTTGCCGGTATTTATTGCGAATTTTTTGTCCCTCCGTCTATTCCGTGTCCGAGTAGGGAGGACATATTCGCAATACCACGTTCAAGAAAACGGAGTCCCACAGGGATCGGTTCTTAGTGTCACTCTGTTCGCGATTGCCATAAACGGTATTGTCGCTGCTGCTGGTCCAGCCGTAATACCGTCCCTATATGTGGATGATTTTGCTCTGCACTATAGCTCGTGCAGTATGGCAGTCGCAGAGCGACAGTTACAGCAAGCTATTAGGAGGGTGGAGAAGTGGACCTTAGAACATGGCTTTCGGTTTTCTGCCGCAAAGACCTCCGTTGTCCACTTTTGTCGTCAACGTACTCTTCACCCTCATCCTGAGCTTTATCTAGGAAATGTCGTTCTTCCAGTTGTTGACACCTACCGATTTCTTGGGCTCCTTTTTGACAGTAAATTATCGTGGGAGCCACACGTGCGGGAGCTAAAAGTGCAATGCACCAAGAGGCTTAACCTCTTGAAGTTTCTTAGCAGCACTAATTGGGGGGCTGACCGCGTGGTGCTCCTGCGATTCTATCGGGCACACATTTTATCCCGGTTAGACTACGGCAGTGCAGCATATGGCTCCGCAAGACCAAGCGTTCTTGCGAAGCTGAACAGTATCCACCACAGCGGGGTTAGGTTGGCGACGGGAGCTTTTCGTACTAGCCCCATCGCTAGCCTGCTCGCTGAGTCTGGTGTGCTGCCTCTACACCTGAGGCGCCAGCAACTACTACTTACATATGCTGCAAATTTGCGACAGATGCCACTTCATCCGAGCTATCCCTGCGTGTTCAACAATGGCAACCGCTTGTTGTACGTTGCTCATCCACGTGCGACGCGGCCGGTTGGGATACGCTTGGATAGCAGTTATGAATTGTTTGACGTACCTTCGATTCCTTGCCTTGTCAGACAACCAAGTGGGGTACCTCCGTGGGTTGTGCGACGACCTGAAATCATCCTGGACTTGCACACTGGCCCGAAAGGAGACACGGACCCTTCGATTTATCGGAGGATCTACCTGTCCGTTCTTGGCCGCTATCCAGGTTCAGTCGTCGTTTACACGGATGGTTCACGGACAGATACGAAGGTGGGCTGTGCGTTCGTTGTCGACAATGATCGGTTTCTTTTTGCTCTCCCGGATACCTGTAGTGTGTACACGGCAGAGCTCTATGCTATCTGTGAGGCTCTGCGGTACGCATTAGACAATGAGCGCCGACACTTTCTTGTGTGTACTGACTCCTTGAGTTCGCTTCAGTCTATTGATACCTGTTTCCCTCGACACCCTCTGGTGCAGCGGATCCAAGACCTGCTGGCCGGGTGTTCGGATGCCGGCACCAGAATTACGTTTGTGTGGCTCCCCAGCCACATGGGCATAGAGGGAAACGAGTTAGCAGATCAGGCTGCCAAGGAGGCAGTTACACTGCCCCCGTTGCCTTTCCAGGTTCCAGCAAGTGATATTCGCTCTCAGCTGAGACATCTGGTTATGTCTCATTGGGAGATGGAGTGGCAGGCCATCCCACTTCCCAATAAGCTGAGAGCGATAAAAGGAACAACGAAGGTATGGAGGACTTCCCTGCGGGCTTCGCGGAGGGAAGCCGTGGTATTATGTCGCCTTCGGATCGGCCACGGTATCTTGACGCACTCCCATCTACTGAAAGGAGAACCCCCTCCGGTGTGTACCTGCGGCGACCATCTTACCGTGGTACACATCCTTACGGAGTGCGTGGACCTGGTCGATCTGCGCCGTAGTATTAACCTTCCGAGTACTATCTCTCTTATCTTGCGCGATGACGAGCAGTCAGCAGACCTCGTCATCCGCTTTATGAGGGATAGCGGTCTGTTTTATCGTGTGTGATGTTGTCCTTTGTCCTAGTGTTGTTTATGTCAGTTGCGCTTTTATTTCATTGACTTCATTTTATTTTGTGTTGCGCATTTTAATGTGTTATTTGAACGTCTAACGTAAATTATGTGTTAATATCTGTATTACTGGGCAATGCCTTATTCCTTCAATTTCCTGTCCTTTCTCTTATTTTAATAGAACATAAGGCATTGCGTATTAGATCCACTGACTGTTTTAATCTCACCCTCATTTTTCTTCATCACCATTCTTTTTTAACTCTAGTCAGTGGATACTTTTTAAAATTTTAACTTCATGTCTCATGTCATTCATTTCGTTCCATTAGGGGCCGATGACCTTCGATGTTAGGCCCCTTAAAACAACAAGCATCATCATCATCATCTTAACTTAACTGATGTCACTGATCTTATAGGTCAGCTTCCACCTCCCTTCCTCTTGTTGGGAGATTTCAACGCCCATCACCCTATCTGGGGCTCTGAGACGCCTTGCCCCAGGGGGAGAGAGCTGGAAGCATTAGTTACCGAGCTGGATTTATGTATTTTGAACACGGGGGAACCAACTCACTTTAGTGTCCGTTACGGCACATATTCTCGCATAGACGTAAGTCTATGCAGCCGAACGTTGGTTCCACTGTTTCGGTGGCATACACACGATGATCTCTGTGACAGTGACCATTTTCCCATCATTCTTACTTTGATGAACCAAAACTCCGTCGAGGCTCCCCCTCGATGGATTTTTAAACATGCTGATTGGCCAAAGTACACATCATTAGCTGCCTTTAACGATGATATCAGGCAGACCGTCGCCGAGGAAATAACTTATATCACCCGAGTTATTCTTGCTGCTGCTGCGGAGTCCATTCCGTTCTATTCGGGGACTCCTCGCCGAAAGCTCGTTCCTTGGTGGAACGAAGAAATAGCAGCAGCTATCAAAGAACGCCGTCGCGCTCACAAACATTACCGTCGACAACCTACTGCGGCCAACTTGATTACATTCAAGAAACTCCGCGCTAAGGCGCGAGTTCTTATTCGTCAAAGTAAGAAGGCTTCATGGGAGAGATATGTGTCGTCCATGACGTCACATACTCCATCATCTCAAGTGTAGACTAAGCTTCGACGTATTTCGGGTATCCATGGATCATCTTCTGTACCGGGAATTTCCATTGCAGGCAATATTGTTACTGAATCCCTCCTGATTGCTGACCATCTAGCCAGTCATTTCGCGGATGTATCTGGCTCCGGGAATTACCATCCTGATTTCCTCGCTCTGAAGCGAGAGGCAGAACGGCATCACCTTAGTTTTGCCACCCAAGCTTCAGAGGACTACAACGTGCCCTTTACGGAGTGGGAACTCCGCAGCGCGCTAGCGCTTTGCAAGGACACGTCTCCTGGACCGGACAACATCCACAACCAGTTGTTGAAACACCTTAGTGATGATAGTCTCCTATATCTCCTTCGTGTGTTCAACCGAATCTGGACAGAGGGTGATTTTCCATCTCAGTGGCGAGAGGGCATAGTTATCCCTGTCCTCAAGCCTGACAAAGATCCTAAGTATGCAGGAAGTTACAGACCGATTTGTCTTACAAATTGCCTGTGTAAGCTATTTGAGAGGATGGTAAATTGCAGACTCGTGTGGTGTCTGGAGAAACAAGGACTCTTGTCCGAGTACCAATGTGGATTTCGAGCCGCTCGATCCACCACAGACCACTTGGTACGCCTGGAGAGCTCTATCCAGGATGCGTTTCTCCGCAAACAGCACTTGGTAGCTGTCTTCTTTGACTTGGAGAAGGCCTACGACACCACCTGGCGATATGGCATCCTTTCAGTCCTGCATCAATGGAGATTCCGAGGTAACTTGCCGGTATTTATTGCGAATTTTTTGTCCCTCCGTCTATTCCGTGTCCGAGTAGGGAGGACATATTCGCAATACCACGTTCAAGAAAATGGAGTCCCACAGGGATCGGTTCTTAGTGTCACTCTGTTCGCGATTGCCATAAACGGTATTGTCGCTGCTGCTGGTCCAGCCGTAATACCGTCCCTATATGTGGATGACTTTGCTCTGCACTATAGCTCGTGCAGTATGGCAGTCGCAGAGCGACAGTTACAGCAAGCTATTAGGAGGGTGGAGAAGTGGACCTTAGAACATGGCTTTCGGTTTTCTGCCGCAGAGACCTCCGTTGTCCACTTTTGTCATCAACGTACTCTTCACCCTCATCCTGAGCTTTATCTAAGAAATGTCGTTCTTCCAGTTGTTGACACCTACCGATTTCTTGGGCTCCTTTTTGACAGTAAATTATCGTGGGAGCCACACGTGCGGGAGCTAAAAGTGCAATGCACCAAGAAGATTAACCTCTTGAAGTTTCTTAGCAGCACTAATTGGGGAGCTGACCGCGTGGTGCTCCTGCGATTCTATCGGGCACACATTTTATCCCGGTTAGACTACGGCAGTGCAGCATATGGCTCCGCAAGACCAAGCGTTCTTGCGAAGCTGAACAGTATCCACCACAGCGGGGTTAGGTTGGCGACGGGAGCTTTTCGTACTAGCCCCATCGCTAGCCTGCTCGCTGAGTCTTTACACCTGAGGCGCCAGCAAATGCTTCTTTTGTATGCTGCAAATTTGCGACAGATGCCACTTCATCCGAGCTATCCCTGCGTGTTCAACAATGGCAACCGTTTGTTGTACGCTGCTCATCCTCGTGCGACGCGGCCGGTTGGGATACGCTTGGATAGCAGTTATGAATTGTTTGACGTACCTTCGATTCCTTGCCTTGTCAGACAACCAAGTGGGGTACCTCCGTGGGTAGTACGACGACCTGAAATCATCCTGGATTTACACACTGGTCCGAAAGGAGACACGGACCCTTCGATTCATCGGAGGCTCTACCTGTTCGTTGTTGGCCGCTATCCAGGTTCAGTCGTCGTTTACACGGATGGTTCAAGGACAGATACGAAGGTGGGCTGTGCGTTCGTTGTCGGAAATGATCGGTTTCTTTTTGCTCTCCCGGAAACCTGTAGTGTGTACACAGCGGAGCTTTATGCTATCTGTGGAGCTCTGCGGTACGCACTGTACCATGAACGCCGACACTTTCTCGTGTGTACTGACTCCTTGAGCTCGCTCCAGTCTATTGATACCTGTTTCCCTCGACACCCTCTGGTGCAGCGGATCCAGGACCTGCTGGCCGGGTGTTCGGATGCCGGCACCAGAATTACGTTTGTGTGGCTCCCCAGCCACATGGGCATAGAGGGAAACGAGTTAGCTGATCAGTCTGCCAAGGAGGCAGTTACACTGCCCCCGTTGCCTTTCAAGGTTCCAGCAAGTGATATTCGCTCTCAGCTGAGACATCTGGTTATGTCTCATTGGGAGATGGAGTGGCAGGCCATCCCACTTCCCAATAAGCTGAGAGCGATAAAAGGAACAACGAAGGTATGGAGGACTTCCCTTCGGGCTTCGCGGAGGGAAGCCGTGGTATTATGTCATCTTCGGATCGGCCACGGTATCTTGACGCACTCCCATCTACTGAAAGGAGAACCCCCTCCGGTGTGTACCTGCGGCAACCATCTTACCGTGGTACACATCCTTACGGAGTGTGTGGACCTGGTCGATCTGCGCCGTAGTCTTAACCTTCCGAGTACAATCTCCCTTATCTTGCGCGATGACGAGCAGTCAGCAGACCTCGTCATCCGCTTTATGAGGGATAGCGGTCTGTTTTATCGTGTGTGATGATGTCCTTTGTCCTAGTGTTGTTTATGTCAGTTGCGCTTTTATCTCATTGACTTCATTTTAGTTTGTGTTGCGCATTTTAATGTGTTATTTTAACCTCTAACGTAAATTATGTGTTAATATCTGTACTACTGGGCAATGCCTTATTCCTTCGATTTCCTGTACTTCCTCTTCTTTTAAGAGAACATAAGGCATTGCGTATTAGATCCACTGATTGTTTTAATCTCACCCTCATTTTTCTTCATCACCACTCTTTTTTAACTCTAGTCAGTGGATACGTTTTAAAATTTTAACTTCATGTCTCATGTCATTCATTTCGTTCCATAGGGGCCGATGACCTTCGATGTTAGGCCCCTTAAAACAACAAGCATCATCATCATCAAATTAGCCATTAGTAAAAATCAATTTTCTCGCCAGAGGGGGCACTTAGACCGATGGTCGAGACATCTAACAGTTGAAAACCAAACCATTTTTTACTACATGAGTTCAAGGTAGATTACCCAGATGCCCTTACAGAAGGCGCGCAGAAGAAGCCGGAGAAGGTGTACTGGAAAAGGGTCCCATGTTCTTCTTACCGCATGTTTCCAGTAAAAAATTATGCAGTGCACATGCAGACAATGTTATTAATTCTACAGTTTCAACAGGAATTTCCGTTTTTGTCATTAAAATTCTGAAACATTTGGACAATATTCCAAATGCGTTTTCGGACGTTCTTCTTGCCCTGCTTAAACGATAATTGAATACTTTCTGTAGTTGAGTAAGATTGCCCTTGTACGGTTTCATGATATGTTCATGCAAAGGCATCATCTGCAACTATTGTGTAAGGTGTTGCAGTTTCTGTTCCAGGTAATATTTCTGGAGGAGGAAAATTGTTTGTGTTGTTGGCATCCTCAAAAATAAGTCTGTATTGTGCATCTACAAGTGCAACCAAAACAATACTATTTCCCCCTTGTAATTATAGAACTAGGAGCCCATACTTCTCGGTGGTCGGAGTTCTACATGCTTTCCGTCTAAAGTACCAAGACAATTCGGAAAGTTCCATAATTCTTCAAACATCCGTGATATTTGCCTCCATTCGTTTTCTGTTGATGGGAACTAGAGAAAAAACATAATATTAGCATAAAAATATCAGGTAAACACATAAAATGTAACTTTAAACATACGAAATTTTTAATTAAAAATTCGGGCATAACTTCGTGTACGTTTCCTTCAAGCTGTGGTAAATTGCTGCGCACGTCTCGGGAATAATTGTAGAGATTGTACTTACAGGAATTCGAAATGAGAACAATAAATTCCTGTAGCTCTCACCTGTTGCTAAAAATCGGAGAGTACAATCAATGGCGAGGTTATGTTTCAAGAATACACGGTTCAATCACTCAGTATTTTCTGGTACTTACCTCCGTGAAGCAGAAATACTTTCTCGCATGACTGTATTTTGCTTCGTGAGTTTGGGCGCAACTAACTGTAGCAGTTTTTTGAAAGCCTGTTCATTCATCAAAAAAAGCTCTTGTAGGAATCAGTGTCCTCTGTCCTCAGCTAATCATTCAAGAGACTATGTAATTCATGTCCACCTTCGTCTCGCCGTAATATCCACGGTTTTGTCCACCTTCTTCTATTCTTCCAGCGTAATTGTCTTCTTCGGCGGCGTCGCAAAATTATCACTGAAATAACAACTTGTACGGCAGCTACCACCGACTCGATTTCATTATCAGCCATTTTCCTGACAGATTTTGTACCATTTAAGGTATCGTGTGTTCATGTGCTACTGACAGAAGGCATACCAGTACATTGTACAATAAATGGTAACAACAGATTGAGCAGGTGGCGAGCGGAGCGTTGCTCTGTGTGGCGGCGCGGGTGAAACTCAACCCTGCGTTAGCAAATGCATGTGGCCATTGTGCTAGCGGCGCGCCATTTTGAAGGTAAATTCAGGTTGGCTCAAGGACAACGCTACCTGGCGCCAGCCGCTCTCTCCTATTTGAGATTTCAGCTGCGCTGCTCGCAATGATTATCCTGCTGAAACAGAGCATTGGGCAGCCCCTGAAGGTACGGGAGTGCCACCGGCCGCAGCACATGCTGCACGTAGCGGTGGGCATTTGACGTGCCTTGAATACGCACTAGAGGTGACGTGGAATCATACGCAATAGCGCCCCAAACCATGATGCCTTATTGTCTAGCGGTAGGGCGCTCCACAGTTACTGCCGGATTTGACCTTTCTCCACGCCGACGCCACACTCGTCTGCGGTGACTATCACTGACAGAACAGAAGCGTGACTCATCGGAGAACACGACGTTCCGCCATTCCCTCATCCAAGTCGCTCTAGCCCGGCACCATGCGTGCACGTCTATGCTGTGGAGTCAATGGTAGTCTTCTGAGCGGACGCCGGGAGCGCAGGCCTCCTTCAACCAATCGACGGGAAATTGTTCTGGTCGATATTGGAACAGCCAGGGTGTCTTGCACATGCTGAAGAATGACGGTTGACGTGGCGTGCGGGGCTGCCATCGCTTGGCGGCGGATGCGCCGATCCTCGCGTGCTGACGTCACTCAGGCTACGCCTGGACCCCTCGCACGTGCCACATGTCCCTGCGCCAACCATCTTCGCCACAGGCGCTGCACCGTGGTCACATCCCTATGGGTATCGGCTGCGATTTGACGAAGCGACCAACCTGCCCTTCTCAGCCCGATCACCATACCCCTCGTAAAGTCGTCTGTCTGCTGGAAATGCCTCCGTTGACGGCGGCCTGGCATTCTTAGCTATACACGTGTCCTGTGGCACACGACAACACGTTCTACAATGACTGTCGGCTGAGAAATCACGGTACGAAGTGGGCCATTCGCCAACGCCGTGTCCCATTTATCGTTCGCTACGTGCGCAGCACAGCGGCGCATTTCACATCATGAGCATACCTCAGTGACGTCAGTCTACCCTGCAATTGGCATAAAGTTCTGACCACTCCTTCTTTGTGTTGCATTTGCTCTGTCAGTCAGTGTACAATCTTTGCATTTATTCCTGCTACGTTCAGCATTGAGAAAAATACTGTGAGAGGCCATCTTCTGCTGTTTCTTGCAACATTATATGTTGCTGATAATTCATCAACAACATCTACACCACCTTTAGTTGTGTTGTAGAATGTATTCATTTCAGGTTTGGCTTTCTCTCCTGTTGAAGCATCGATACTAGCATCGTGGTGCATTGTAGACAACATGAGTACAACTTTACCCTTTTTGGCTACATATGACACCAGTGCTGTGTTGCCTGAAAATCCAAACATACTTGAATATTCACGTCTATTACTTGTATTGAGGAAGTCAGGAGGGATTTCTCTCTTGTTGCGCCGTAATGTTCCTACCAAAGTTACTCTGTGTTTTTCTAGTAATGTCTGAGCTAAGCTGTAGCTTGTAAACCAATTGTAAGTGGTCAGATTCCTCCCTGAATTTGATATAGGGATTATCATGTGCTCGACCAGGTCTTGGACCTTGTTGCTCTGCTGGAATGGGCCATTTGGTTGCTCGCCCACATATATTCAAGCTTTGCAGTGTAAAACATCCTTGCGTCTACTAATGCAAATACCTTTATGCCATATTTGGCAGGTTTATTAGGCATATAGACCCGAAATGGGCAGTGTTCTCTGAAAGCCTCAACCTTCTCATCCAGTGTTACATACTCTCCTAAGGGGTAGTGTTTTTCACAATTGGCAACAAAAGTTTCGAAAACTTAACGAATATGGGTCATTTTATCCATTTCTTTTCTAGCAGCCCTTGTTACAGGATCATCAAATCTCAGATGGCGAAGCAAAAATCGGAAACGGTTTAGGCTCATGACAGACCTGAAAATTTCTATGCATGTTCCATCAGTTGCCCTCAGTTCTTCTAGATTTACATGATTGGCCCTCTTTGTACCAGTTAGAGAGAGAATACCGAAAACTGCCATTATTTCACATTCATCTTTATCTCGCGTGACCGATTGACATGTACCATAATTCTGTCTCTGATTGAGTATTCTCTTATTAGTGCAGATTACAATTTGTTGCATTATATCTGCCGATATAAAAAGTGAGAAACATTCTAATGGTGTTTTCGCCCTTTTCGCATCTCCTACAACCCCTGGTCCACGAACCTACTACGGTGGCGTAGTAGGGGGAGAGGTGATACTCCCACGTGGCGCGTCCCAGGTGGCGGATAGGGGGGTCCTAACCGGTTTGCCGGCGGACTTGAGGGAAATAAAATACCTCTCGCGGACCAAACACACTACCCCCTGCGGGTGGGGGACGCACATGTAGAATACACCCGCGGTATCCCCTGCCTGTCGTAAGAGGCGACAAAAAGGGGCGACCTTGGCGTGGACATGGATTGCGGTTTGGAATAATGTGATGGACCTCCTGTGGATGGGAGAGGCTGAATACATCCATAGGTAATCCCTGCCTGTCGTAGAAGGCGACTTAAAGGGTCATGTGGCCATGGTCCCCTCTTTATTTTTTATTATTTTTCCGAGGGTCAGATGTAGACCATTCAAAATTTGATGTGCGTGCTGCCCGGCGATGGAGCTCCTATGTGTGCGACTACGCTCGAAAGCCCGTGCCAGCAACCACCCAGGACGCAGCGGGTGGGAGTATCATGTACCCGGGCAGTGGTATCCGCCTGACAACGCAGGTCCCCGCACAGCCGAATGCCAGAAGGACATATTATTATTAATTATTTTTATTTATTTTTTCTATTGTTAGTGCTCTGTACACGCTATGGGGTACATGCTATTGCGGGTGACCGGAGGAAGGGAGTCCTAGTGCTCATTGCCTCGGTCATCCCGTATTAGGCATCGTTCAACATCGGACCCCGGGCAATACCTGCTACGACCAGGTGGGTATTGCCTTGGCTGCTTGGTTCGGCTACAGAGACCCCTGATCGGAGTGGGTGGCATTCGGGGAGGATGCTATCGGGCATGGCTTCCAAACGAAGTCGGCTCTCACAAGGTGGTCGCCCACCTAAGTCTTTAACTTTTGCTTCCCTGAGAGGTTCAACTCCCTGGGAACATGCGCAGCGTGAAGGAATGGGATCCAGCTTCCCTAGGTTTCTGGTCGCTACCAGAACCGATGGGCAGGATTTTAAGCTGGTGAAGTCGATCCTGTTTAGTAGACACATCGAAGGCGTCTATGGCGAACTGGAGGAACTTAAGAAAATGCGCAACGGTAGTTTGCTTCTAAAGACTCGTACAGCACTGCAAGCTGATCAGTTGCTTAAGTGCGAGCACTTTGGCGAAATCCCCGTCAAAGTGGAGGAGCATAAGTCGTTGAACCTGGTCCGCGGAGTCATCTTTCACCGCGACCTTATTTTGAACACTGACGACGAGTTGATGGAAGACATGAAGAACCGTGGCGTGACACACGTCCGGCGCATTACGCGCAAGGTCAACGGTGAAGACGTTGCCACTGGTGCCTTCATTGTCTCTTTCAAGTTGTCAGTGTTACCAGAGAAAGTCAAGGTAACAACTTATCGTTGCGATGTGAGGCCGTACATCCCGCCTCCTATGCGATGCTATCAATGCCAGCGATTCGGACATATGGTATCTCGCTGTTCGAATCAGGCTGTATGTGGTACATGTGGACGAGTAGCTCACGGCGCGGAGGAGTGCACAACTCCATACAAGTGCACTAACTGCTCCGGTTTTCATTCTCCTCGGGATCGGAATTGTCCGACATACCTGAGTGAGAAGAAGATCCAGGAGATCAAGACCCTGGATGGTCTTTCCTACCAGGAAGCGCGCCGTAAGTTTCATTCTATGAATACACCTGCCCGTACACTCGACTATAGCTTGATAGCTCAGAGTCTTCCAGGTTCGTCATTTACGACCAAGACACCTGTCCAGACCGCTGCGCCCAAGGCGACTGTTGCTGCTCCCAGCAACGTCGCGAATAGTCAAAGCTCGAAGGGGGGGACCACCCCACCTTCGACCAACCAGAAGTCTGTGCCGGCTGGCAGTTCCCAGCCGGCACAGCAAGGGGGGAAGACTAAGTCTCCCCCCCCTAGGAGGTCGACGAAAGTCGTGCCCCAGCCGGCGGAGGCGGCATCGTCGACCAGGGCTGGGAAACCATCTCCCAGCCCGTCTAAACTCGAAAAAAAGAAGGTGAAGAAGAGCGCCCGTCCTGAGCGCTCTCGGACTTCCCCTGCGAAGGAGAAGTCATGCCCCCCATCTGGGGGATATGAGTCTGCGCCAGGAGGCACTCCTGCTCCAAAACCGGCGCGCTCTCCTCGTAGGGGACCCCCTCGCGCCCGAAAAGCGTCGAAGTTCTGGGCGGCACCCCTGCCATCTTTTGATGACGGGATGGATGTCGCGCTGTCCTCTACATCTACGGATGTAGAACTCGATAGTGTTTAGGCTTACGAGCATTTTGTCGCTCAAAACCTAACACTCCTTTTATAGTCCACACTATGGCACTGTTACAGTGGAATTGTAACGGTTATGACAGGCATCTTGCTGAGTTACGTCAGCTTATTAGTGAGTACGCAGCGAGTATAGTCTGTATTCAGGAGACCAATTTCCGACCTGGTCATCACACGGTCTTGAGGAATTTCAAACTATACTCGACAGAACGATACTATGCTCACCGGGCTTCCGGAGGCGTTGGCATTTTTGTACGTTCTGATAGCTACAGCGAAGAGGTTCCATTAAGAAACCCTCTTGAGGCTGTGGCTGTTCGCGTCTCGCTGCCTGTCATAGCATCAGTGTGTAATGTTTATCTTCCACCAGGCCAGCATCTGAACATCAATGATGTCGCTGATCTTATGGATCAGCTTCCACCACCCTTCCTCTTATTGGGCGATTTTAACGCCCATCACCCCATATGGGGCTCTGAGACGCCTTGCCCCCGAGGAAGAGAGCTGGAAACACTTCTATCAGATCTGGATTTATGTGTTTTGAACACAGGGGAACCAACTCACTTTAGTGTACGTTACGGCACATATTCTCGCATAGACGTTAGTCTATGCAGCCGAACGTTGGTTCCACTGTTTCGGTGGAATGCACACGATGATCTCTGTGACAGTGACCATTTTCCCATCGTTCTTACTTTGTTGAATCATAAACCCGTCGAGGCTCCCCCTCGATGGATTCTTAAACATGCTGATTGGCCAAAGTACACATCACTAGCTGTCTTTAACGATGATGTCAGGCGGACCGTCGGCGAGGAAATAACTTACATCACCCAAGTTATTCTTGCTGCTGCTGAGGAGTCCATTCCGTTTTTCTCGGGGACCTCTCGCCGAAAACTCGTTCCTTGGTGGAACGATGAAATAGCAGCAGCCATCAAAGAACGCCGTCGCGCTCATAAGCGTTACCGTAGACAGCCTACTGTGGCCAACTTGGTAGCATTTAAGAAACTCCGCGCTAAGGCGCGAGTTCTTATTCGACAAAGTAAGAAGGCTTCATGGGAGAGATATGTGTCGTCCATGACGTCACATACTCCATCATCTCAAGTGTGGACGAAACTTCGACGATTTTCGGGTATTCAAGGATCATCTGCTGTACCGGGAATTTCCATTGCAGGCAGTGTCGCCACTGATCCCCTCGCGATTGCTAACCATCTTGCTAGTCATTTCGCGGATGTCTCCGGCTCCGGGAATTACAATCCTGATTTCCTCGCTGTGAAGCGAGAGGCAGAACGTCATCACCTTAGTTTTGCCTCTCAAGCTTCAGAGGACTACAACGTGCCCTTTACGGAGTGGGAACTCCGCAGCGCCCTAGCGCTTTGCAAGGACACGTCTCCTGGACCGGACAACATCCACAACCAGATGTTGAAGCACCTTAGTGATGATAGTCTACTCTATCTCCTTCGTGTGTTCAACCGTATCTGGATGGAGGGTGATTTTCCGTCTCAGTGGCGAGAGGGCATAGTCATTCCTGTCCTCAAGCCTGACAAAGATCCTAAGTATGCAGGAAGTTACAGGCCGCTTTGTCTTACCAACTGCCTGTGTAAGCTATTTGAGAGGATGGTAAATCGCAGACTCGTGTGGTGTCTGGAGAAACAAGGACTCTTGTCCGAGTACCAATGTGGATTTCGAGCCGCTCGATCCACCACAGACCACTTGGTACGCCTGGAGAGCTCTATCCAGGATGCGTTTCTCCGCAAACAGCACTTGGTAGCTGTCTTCTTTGACTTGGAGAAGGCCTACGACACCACCTGGCGATATGGCATCCTTTCAGTCCTGCATCAATGGAGATTCCGAGGTAACTTGCCAGGACCTGCTGGCCGGGTGTTCGGATGCCGGCACCAGAATTACGTTTGTGTGGCTCCCCAGCCACATGGGCATAGATGGAAACGAGTTAGCAGATCAGGCTGCCAAGGAGGCAGTTACACTGCCCCCGTTGCCTTTCAAGGTTCCAGCAAGTGATATTCGCTCTCAGCTGAGACATCTGGTTATGTCTCATTGGGAGATGGAGTGGCAGGCCATCCCACTTCCCAATAAGCTGAGAGCGATAAAAGGAACAACGAAGGTATGGAGGACTTCCCTTCGGGCTTCGCGGAGGGAAGCCGTGGTATTATGTCGCCTTCGGATCGGCCACGGTATCTTGACGCACTCCCATCTACTGAAAGGAGAACCCCCTCCGGTGTGTACCTGCGGCGACCATCTTACCGTGGTACACATCCTTACGGAGTGCGTGGACCTGGTCGATCTGCGCCGTAGTCTTAACCTTCCGAGTACTATCTCCCTTATCTTGCGCGATGACGAGCAGTCAGCAGACCTCGTCATCCGCTTTATGAGGGATAGCGGTCTGTTTTATCGTGTGTGATCATGTTCTTTGTCCTAGTGTTGTTTATGTCAGTTGCGCTTTTATCTCATTGACTCCATTTTAGTTTGTGTTGCGCATTTTAATGTGTTATTTTAACGTCTAACGTACATTATGTGTTATTATCTGTATTACTGGGCGATGCCTTATTCCTTCGATTTCCTGTTCTTTCTCTTATTTTAATAGAACATAAGGCATTGCGTATTAGATCCACTGACTGTTTTAATCTCACCCTCATTTTTCTTCATTACCATTCTTTTTTAACTCTAGTCAGTGGATACTTTTTAAAATTTTTAACTTCATATCTCATGTCCTTCATTTCGTTCCCTTAGGGGCCGATGACCTTCGATGTTAGGCCCCTTAAAACAACAAGTATCATCATCACAACCCCTGGTAAGTGAGTTACAATATTGTGCCTACGCGTTCGAACGTTAGGTTGGGGGCACTCTTTTTTCCATTTCGTAATACCATCTTTCCCTAGAAAATAGTTTGTAGAATTATCTTCACGTTCGATTTCTGATTCAACACCGTCCAGTTCTGATTCACTGTCGTGGTCACTAGTATATACAAAATCCGCATCGTTGTCTGAATCGGAATCAACAGCTTCCTCCTCCTCTTCCAACCACTTCGCAATTCTGTTTGCATGATCAGCATGAAGATCCATCTGCAAGTTTTGAAATGAAAAAGAAGTGATAACTGAGCGCGATATCAGGGGCGATAAGTGAGTAAAGTTATTGAATGATACAAATGAGGATGTGGTTTTATTTTGGAACTCCGCTTTTATCAAATATATTGTGTGAAATTCATTAAACCCTTACCTTGCATTTGTCCTGTTTTACGGACGCGAGTGGTATCGTGGGGTGTGAGATACCCGGCACAAGTTCAGACTAGTCACAAAGAAAGCTCACTTGAAACTAATTCCCGGAAGTACGATTCTTATGCTCTCAAGGTCGCTGCCTGCAGCTATACAAGTTTTGATTCTAGCAGCTCCCACCCTCTGTGAGAAACAAATGAAACTATGTCACACCCCACGATACCACTACCAGGTTAATACGCCTACTAATACTAAAAGTACTAAAAGGAGTCTTTGGGGACAGAAAAAATGAATGTTCTAGTAGTCCATTTACTACCAACACTGAGAACAATGTTCTGTTAGGTTATCGACATATTTGCTCAGGCTACAACTCGGAAGAAACCTTTGGTGTAAATTGTTTCAGCAGTACTTATTTCTATCCGTTTCCCTTTACTGCTAGGTACAATATGCCCTTCTATTTAAATACAGTAATTAATGCAGATTATTTCTAAGCCTGCGGTTTTAATTCTGTTTGTGATGATGATCAGGTGATACCAACAGGCAGTTTACAAGTCATTGAAATAATCAGTGAAATACCCTCTTATTTGCCTCGCATAGTCACTGCAACTGTTGTTCCTGCGATCTAAGTTCCCACAAGTTTGGACAGTTTCATTTTCTGGAAATTGTAGTCACTTCACGATAGTGTAGATCACTGTCAGGACACACGCATATTTGATAAAAGTGATGGTCTTTTCTACGTTTGTGTCAATATTTGTATCCAGAAATCGCCACTTGGCGCGTAATATTCCGAATGAACATTCAACACATTTTCGAGCACTAGATAAGTGTTTATTAAACCTTTCCCTTCTAGGCGTTAGTCCTCTCCCCGGATATGGCCTCATGAGGTAAGGTTTTAGAGTATAGGCTTCATCTCCAAGAAGTACCAGTGGCACATTTACATCTGAGTTCGGTAGTCCTTTAACATTAGGCACATAGAAATTATTCGTTTCCAATAAACTGAAAAGAGTGGAAGTTGTGAAGATGCCTCCCATCACTTTGTTTTCCTCTCGACCCCATTTCAATAGGTCAGCAACACCTTGTAGTACTATGGAGAAATATTTTTGAAAAATGAAATAACTGGAGCCGGAATTAGGAGGGCATTTTATTTGAGAGTGCTTTCCGTCGATTGTACCGAAGCAGTTAGGGAATCCCACGAACCTACTACGCTGGCGTAGCAGGGGGAGAGATGATACTCCCACGTGGCGCGTCCCAGGTGGCGGATACGGGGGTCCTAACCGGCCTGCCGGCAGACTTCAGGGGAAATAAAATACCTTTCGTGGACCAAACACACACCCCCTGTGGGTGGGGGAGCCAGACGAATAATTCACCCATGGTATCCCCTGCCTGTCACAAGAGGCGACTAAAAGGGGCAACCAAGGAATGATCCAATTAGAATCATGAAACTACTTGTAATTAGTACCATCACGCAGGGAACACCTTGAGTTGCATTTACTTGCGCGTAGTACCACTATGTTAGGTACGCAATAGGTTTGTGATTAGTATCGACAGTGTGTGAATCAGGATGTGGGGGTTCTGCAGTACCTGTGATCCGTACCCCTATATGAGCGACACCATGGTTCTGCCTTACCTATGCTCAGTTCCCACTATGTAAGGAATTCCACGGGATAATACGGGTCCCTGTGGTTAGTCCACTTATGTGAGGAACGCCATAGGTTTGCGTTGCCTGCAAATAGCGCCGCAATGTGCGAAACACCATAGGTCTGTGTTACATGTGCGCTGTACACTACCTGTGAATAGTACCATATGAGTGGAATACCGCGAGTCTCCGCCACTTTTGATTAGTACCGCAACATTACACATAGCATGGTTCTACTTTCCTAGCGATAAATACCATTATGAGGGGCTGATGACCTGGATTTTGGACCCGTTTCGTCTGTACGCACAATCGATTCAGCATCGTACTATAGAAGAAGTCCCTTGGTTGTTAATAAGATTGTTTTGTGCCAGCTTCTGTGGATGTGGCGCACTGTGGTTCGGATCCACTGATCGTTTTAAATTCATCTCCACCCATTCATCCTTCGTCCTCATGCTTTGAATTCAGGTCAGTGGAGGATTTTGGAATTTTAAGTTGTCATTTCATTTCGTCTCATTTCGTACCATTAGGGGCCGATGTACTCGATGTTAGGCCCCTTAAAACAACAAACATCAATCATCAACCAAACACACTACCCCATGCGGGTGGGGGACGCACATGTAGAATACACCCGCGGTACCCCCTGCCTGTCGTATGAGTCGACTAAAAGGGGCGACCTAGGCGCGGACATGGATTGCGGTTTGGTATAATGTGTTGGACCTCCTGTGGATGGGAGGGGTCGAGTACATTCACAGGTAATCCCTGCCTGTGGTAGAAGGCGACTTAAAGGGTCATGTGGCCATGGTCCCCTCTTAATTTTTTTATTATTTTTCCGAGGGTCAGATGTAGACCATTCCAAATTTTGATGTGCGTGCTGCCCGGAGATGGGCCTCTTACGTGTGCGATTACGCCCAAAAGCCCGCAACTGTCCACCCAGGACCATTGCGTGGTGGGAGCGCCATGTACCTTGGCAGTGGTATCCGCCTGACAACACAGGTCCCCGCACAGCCGAATGACAGAAGGACATATTATTATTAATTATTTTTTATTTTTTTCTCTATATTTAGTGCTCTGTACACGCTATGGGGTACATGCTATTGCGGGTGACTGGAGGAAGGGAGCCCTAGTGCTCATTGCCTCAGTCATCCCGTATTAGGCATCGTCCAACATCGGACCCCGGGCAGTACCTGCTACGACCAGGTGGGTATTGCCTTGGCTGCTTGGTTCGGCTACAGAGACCCCTGATCGGAGTGGGTGGCATTCGGGGAGGATGCTATCGGGAATGGCTTCCAAACGAAGTCCTCCTTCTCAAGGTGGTCCCCCACCTAAGTCTTTAACTTTTGCTTCCCTGAGAGGTTCAACTCCCTGGGAACATGCGCAGCGTGAAGGAATGGGATCCAGCTTCCCTAGGTTTCTGGTCGCTACCAGAACCGATGGGCACGATTTTAAGCTGGTGAAGTTGATCCTTTTTAGTCGACACATCGAAGGCGTTTACGGCGAACTTGAGGACCTTAAGAAAATGCGCAGCGGTAGCTTGCTTATGAAGACTCGTACAGCACTGCAAGCTGATCAGCTGCTTAAGTGCGACCACTTTGGCGAAATCCCCGTCAAAGTGGAGGAGCATAAGTCCTTGAACCTGGTTCGCGGAGTCATTTTTCACCGCGACCTTATTTTGAACACTGATGACGAGTTGATGGAAGACATGAAGAACCGTGGCGTGACACACGTCCGGCGCATTACGCGCAAGGTCAACGGTGAAGACGTTGCCACTGGTGCCTTCATTGTCTCTTTCAAGTTGTCAGTGTTACCAGAGAAAGTCAAGGTAACAACTTATCGTTGCGATGTGAGGCCGTACATCCCGCCTCCTATGCGATGCTATCAATGCCAGCGATTCGGACATATGGTCTCTCGCTGTTCGAATCAGGCTGTATGTGGTACATGTGGACGAGTAGCTCACGGCGCGGAGGAGTGCACAACTCCGTACAAGTGCACTAACTGCTCCGGTTTTCATTCTCCTCGAGATCAGAACTGTCCGACAGACCTGAGTGAGAAGAAGATCCAGGAGATCAAGACCCTGGATGGTCTTTCCTACCAGGAAGCGCGCCGTAAGTTTAATTCCACGAATACACCTGCCCGTACACTCGACTACAGCATGATAGCTCAGAGTCTTCCAGGTTCGTCATTTTCAACATCGTCACCTGTGCTGATCGCTGCGCCCAAGGCGACTGTTGCTGCTCCCAGCGACGTCTCAAAGAGTAAAACCTCGAGGGGGGACCACCCCACCTTCGACCAACCAGAAGTCTGTGCAGGCTGCCAGTTCCCAGCCCGCACAGCATGGGGGGAAGACTAAGTCTCCCCCCCTAGGAGGTCGACGAAATTCGTGCCCCAGCCGGCGGAGGCGGCATAGTCGACCAGGGCTGGGAAACCATCTCCCAGCCCGTCTAAACTAGAAAAGAAAAAGGGGAAGAAGAGCGCCCGTCCTGAGCGCTCTCGGACTTCCCCTGCGAAGGAGAAGTCATGCCCCCCATCTGGGGGGTATGAGTCTGCGCCGGGCGGTACTCCTGCTCCCAAACCTGCGCGCTCTCCTCGTAGGGGACCCCTTCGCCCCCGAAAAACGTCGAAGTTCTGGGCGGCATCCGCGCCGTCTGTTGACAACGAGATGGATGTCGCGCTGTCCACTACATCTATGGATGTAGATGTTGATAGTCTTTAGGTTTGTGAGCATTTTATTGCTCATAACCTAACACTACTTATATCGTCCACACTATGGCACTGTTACAGTGGAATTGTAACGGTTATGACAGGCATCTTGCTGAGTTACGTCAGCTTATTAGTGAGTACGCAGCGAGTATAGTCTGTATTCAGGAGATCAATTTCAGACCTGGTCATCATACGGTCTTGAGGAATTTCAAACTATACTCGACAGAACGATACTATGCTTACCGGGCTTCCGGAGGCGTTGGCATTTTTGTACGTTCTGATAGCTACAGCGAAGAGGTGCCATTAAGAACCCCTCTTGAGGCTGTAGCTGTTCGCGTCTCGCTGCCTGTCATAGCAACAGTGTGTAATGTTTATCTTCCACCAGGCCAGCATCTGAACATCAATGATGTCGCTGATCTTATAGATCAGCTTCCACCACCCTTCCTCTTATTGGGCGAGTTTAACGCCCATCACCCCATATGGGGCTCTGAGACGCCTTGTCCCCAAGGAAGAGAGCTGGAAACACTTCTAACAGATCTGGATTGATGTATTTTGAACACAGGGGAACCAACTCACTTTAGTGTACGTTACGGCACATACTCTCGCATAGACGTTAGTCTATGCAGCCGAACGTTGGTTCCACTGTTTCGGTGGAATGCACACGATGATCTCTGTGACAGTGACCATTTTCCCATCATTCTTACTTTGTTGAAACATAAACCCGTCGAGGCTCCCCCTCGATGGATTCTTAAACATGCTGATTGGCCAAAGTACACACCACTAGCTGTCTTTAACGATGATGTCAGGCGGACCGTCGGCGAGGATATAACTTACGTCACCCAAGTTATTCTTGCTGCTGCTGAGGAGTCCATTCCGTTTTCCTCGGGGGCTCCTCGCCGAAAACTCGTTCCTTGGTGGAACGATGAAATAGCAGCAGCCATCAAAGAACGCCGTCGCGCTCATAAACGTTACCGTCGACAGCCTACTGTGGCCAACTCGGTAACATTTAAGAAACTCCGCGCTAAGGCGCGAGTTCTTATTCGACAAAGTAAGAAGGCTTCATGGGAGAGATATGTGTCGTCCATGACGTCACATACTCCATCATCGCAAGTGTGGACGAAACTTCGACGAATTCGGGTATTCATGGATCATCTGCTGTACCGGGAATTTCCATTGCAGGCAGTGTCACCACTGATCCCCTCGCGATTGCTAATCATTTCGCTTGTCATTTCGTGGATGTCTCTGGCTCCGGGAATTACAATCCTGATTTCCTCCCTCTGAAGCGGGAGGCAGAACGTCATCGCCTTAGTTTTGCCACCCAAGCTTCAGAGGACTACAACGTGCCCTTTACGGGGTGGGAACTCCGCAGCGCCTTAGCGCTTTGCAAGGACACGTCTCCTGGACCGGACAACATCCATAACCAGGTGTTGAAACACCTTAGTGATGATAGTTTACTATATCTCCTTCGTGTGTTCAACCAAATCTGGACAGAGGGTGATTTTCCGTCTCAGTGGCGAGAGGGCATATTCATCCCTGTCCTGAAGCCTGACAAGGACCCTAAGTATGCAGGAAGTTACAGACCGATTTGTCTTACAAATTGCCTGTGTAAGCTATTTGAGAGGATGGTAAATCGCAGACTCGTGTGGTGTCTGGACAAACAAGGACTCTTGTCCGAGTACCAATGTGGATTTCGAGCCGCTCGATCCACCACAGACCACTTGGTACGCCTGGAGAGCTCTATCCAGGATGCGTTTCTCCGCAAACAGCACTTGGTAGCTGTCTTCTTCGACTTGGAGAAGGCCTACGACACCACCTGGCGATATGGCATCCTTTCAGTCCTGCATCAATGGAGATTCCGAGGTAACTTGCCGGTATTTATTGCGAATTTTTTGTCCCTCCGTCTATTCCGTGTCCAAGTAGGGAGGACATATTCGCAATACCACGTTCAAGAAAATGGAGTCCCACAGGAATCGGTTCTTAGTGTCACTCTGTTCGCGATTGCCATAAACGGTATTGTCGCTGCTGCTGGTCCAGCCGTAATACCGTCCCTATAAGTGGATGATTTTGCTCTGCACTATAGCTCGTGCAGTATGGCAGTCGCAGAGCGACAGTTACAGCAAGCTATTAGGAGGGTGGAGAAGTGGACCTTAGAACATGGCTTTCGGTTTTCTGCCGCAAAGACCTCCGTTGTCCACTTTTGTCGTCAACGTACACTTCACCCTCATCCTGAGCTTTATCTAGGAAATGTCGTTCTTCCAGTTGTTGACTCCTACCGATTTCTTGGGCTCCTTTTTGACAGTAAATTATCGTGGGAGCCACACGTGCGGGAGCTAAAAGTGCAATGCACCAAGAGGCTTAACCTCTTGAAGTTTCTTAGCAGCACTAATTGGGAAGCTGACCGCGTGGTGCTCCTGCGATTCTATCTGGCACACAGTTTATCCCGGTTAGACTACGGCAGTGCAGCATATGGCTCCGCAAGACCAAGCGTTCTTGCGAAGCTGAACAGTATCCACCACAGCGGGGTTAGGTTGGCGACGGGAGCTTTTCGTACTAGCCCCATCGCTAGCCTGCTCGCTGAGTCTGGTGTGCCGCCTTTACACCTGAGGCGCCAGCAACTACTACTTATGTATGCTGCAAATTTGCGACAGATGCCAATTCATCCGAGCTATCCCTGCGTGTTCAACAATGGCAACCGTTTGTTGTACGTTGCTCATCCTCGTGCGACGGGGCCCTTTGGGATACGCTTGGATAGCAGTTATGAATTGTTTGACGTACCTTCGATTCCTTGCCTTGTCAGACAACCAAGTGGGGTACCTCCGTGGGTTGTACGACGACCTGAAATCATCCTGGATTTGCACACTGGCCCGAAAGGAGACACGGACCCTTCGTTTTATCGGAGGATCTACCTGTCCGTTCTTGGCCGCTATCCAGGTTCAGTCGTCGTTTACACGGATGGTTCAAGGACAGATCCGAAGGTGGGCTGTGCGTTTGTTGTCGACAATTATCGGTTTCTGTTTGCTCTCCCGGACACCTGTAGTGTGTACACGGCAGAGCTCTATGCTATCTGTGAGGCTCTGCGGTACGCACTAGACAATGAGCGCCGACACATTCTTGTGTGTACTGACTCCTTGAGTTCGCTTGAGTCTATTGATACCTGTTTCCCTCGGCACCCTCTGGTTCAGCGGATCCAGGACCTGCTGGCCGGTTGTTCGGATGCCGGCACCAGAATTACGTTTGTGTGGCTCCCCAGCCACATGGGTATAGAGGGAAACGAGTTAGCAGATCAGGCTGCCAAGGAGGCAGTTACACTGCCCCCGTTGCCTTTCAAGGTTCCAGCAAGTGATATTCGCTCTCAGCTGAGACATCTGGTTATGTCTCATTGGGAGATGGAGTGGCAGGCCATCCCACTTCGCAATAAGCTGAGAGCGATAAAAGGAACAACGAAGGTATGGAGGACTTCCCTTCGGGCTTCGCGGAGGGAAGCCGTGGTATTATGTCGCCTTCGGATCGGCCACGGTATCTTGACGCACTCCCATCTACTGAAAGGAGAACCCCCTCCGGTGTGTACCTGCGGCGACCATCTTACCGTGGTACACATCCTTACGGAGTGCGTGGACCTGGTCGATCTGCGCCGTAGTCTTAACCTTCCGAGTACTATCTCCCTTATCTTGCGCGATGACGAGCAGTCAGCAGACCTCGTCATCCGCTTTATGAGGGATAGCGGTCTGTTTTATCGTGTGTGATGATGTCCTTTGTCCTCGTGTTGTTTATGTCAGTTGCGCTTTTATCTCATTGACTTCATTTTAGTTTGTGTTGCGCATTTTAATGTGTTATTTGAACGTCTAACGTAAATTGTGTGTTAATATCTGTATTACTGGGCAATGCCTTATTCCTTCGATTTCCTGTACTTTCTCTTATTTTAATAGAACATAAGGCATTGCGAATTAGATCCACCGACTGTTTTAATCTCACCCTCATTTTTCTTCATCACCATTCTTTTTTAACTCTAGTCAGTGGATACTTTTTAAAATTTTAACTTCATATCTCATGTCATTCATTTCGTTCCATTAGGGGCCGATGACCTTCGATGTTAGGCCCCTTAAAACAACAAGCATCATCATCATCTTCAAACCACTTGCTTTTATTCTCCCCAGCTACACATGAATTCGCTGCCGTTACTCCCTCACTCGTCCTTTCAACTATTTCAGGATGGCGCCGCAGAAAACCCTATACACACAAAGAAAGAAGCACAGAACTGCTCATTATTCATTACGAACGATAATAATCTATAACGAATCCTAAATACGTAACGAATACACCGAGTAATTTTTGACACAAATTACCTTCAGTTTATAATAACATTAGTAAATGTATATTTTACCTTTAGCCAGCCTTCTCCAGGACGATTATTTTTAAATGGATTTGGCCTAGGCTGCGCTATCGGGAAATTTTAGACGCTCGATAAAATATCATCTCTCTTCTTAGGGAAACCTTTCCGAGCCAATTCCAATATCCACCTTCAGTCAGAAGAACACAAATGGGTCTTGTTAGCGAAGTACAGATAATAGATTGAAATAAACAATAAGCTGTGAATATCACTCTAACCTCACTAAATCCTCCTCTTCTTCCTGTGAAAAAATAGGTGATGGACTCGGGTTTTTTAATTTAAACTGTAAACTTGTTCTAGGAACGCCATACGTCTTTGCTACTGCTCTCATTGAGACCCCTGGATTACTGCGTAGTTCTTGTATTTTTTTTAACTCTAGTCAGTGGATACTTTTTAAAATTTTAACTTCATGTCTCATGTCCTTCATTTCGTTCCATTAGGGGCCGATGACCTTCGATGTTAGGCCCCTTAAAACAACAAGCATCATCATCATCAGTTCTTGTATTGCTGCCTCCATTGAGGCAGGATCATAAACGGCTCGTTTAGGCATAGTTGTAGCCTACGACCTAAGATATGTTCGAGTACAATACGTGTAAGGTACAGTAATGGGCCACATATAATTCAGTTAGTGGCCACCCGGCCAATAACTGTCTACACCAACTGTAGAATAAAATTGTCGAAATATCCTTCACCTATGAGCTAAAAGCGAGCAAAAAGATAGCAATATATACGTTTTTCTACAACACAGTTATTGGCCCGGGTGGTCAATAAAAAATAAAAATAAACTGGAGAAGTGAACATCCAGTTATTGGCCATGCATCATACAAGACTTGAAGAGGAATATAATTGCTTTAATTTCCTTCCTTACTTGCACATGCATGTTACTTACCTATTAAATCACTCCCATGCTGGAAACTATAATAGTACAGTTACCACTATATCTTTATGAAGGCTTCAAACCTTATGAAAAACACGAGAAATACCACATGAGATTTACACTGTTGTTAGACAGCAGCCATCTTAACTTCTCAGAGTAACTATGCTAGATGAATGTTTGAAACACCGCCGTCTCGATCCTCCTATACTGCCTGCTCTATGCGAGGCATTTTGCGACTAGGCTGCGACAAAATTTCTCCGCTAGATGTCAGGCATATACGCACAATGTTCCAAACGACGACAGCCTACAAAACACTATGCAGTATGGTCATATGTTCACTGAAACTGGTAAATGACAGCAGTAATATTAAATATCGGAATATTACCTGTATAAAGTCGCAGTTGGCCTCTTCAAGCACAATTTAAAGATTTTCCTGGACGAAGGCTTGGAGTGGTACCGTACGTTTTGTGTTCTTGCCAACGCAATATCAGTTAATAGAGGTCTTACGAACTTGGTGAGGATAATATCACTAACAGTTGGCTGATGTTCTTAGACCTCACACTGTAACAAAACACATTCTCAAAGGGAAGACGTCCCAAGTCCTCGCATTATGCTTGTACGTTTGAAGGACTTCGACAATAGGGCCCAGCAGCTTAAACAAACTCTTGCAGATGCTTCACCAGAGCAACAAAACTAGGTTTTGGGTATCGAACTCCTCCTCTGTCCTGATGCATAATCAGTTCCATTTAGCGGCGTCGAAGCTCTAGGCAGTGAGATGTTGCTGACACAAATGTCACACTCCATCCTCTCTTCAACAACACGAACCAAGTACCCGAAAATTAGGATTTTATTTCCTGTTTCTAGTTTTATTGGAATATTATCGTCTGGATATCTAAGGTTGTCCAAAATGTCTAAACATGAAGACGTTTGTTTTGTGATTGTCCGTCACAGTTCTTATCACAAGGAATCCACTATCCTCCACGGCTTTAATCACCTTCTGAAAAATAAATTCGCAACCTGTTTCTAGTCATTCGACCGGGTCATGAATGGAATGAATGAAGCCCCATCTAGCGGCGAGGACAGGAATTGTGCCGGATGCCGAAGTCTGTCGCACTCCTCCAGGGCAATGATTATTGGATGACAGATAAAATGAAATTATATTCGAGAGTGTTGCTGGAATGAAATATGATAGGGAAAACCGGAGTTTCCGGAGGAAAGCCTGCCGCGCCTCCGCTTTGTCCAGCACAAATCTCACATGGAGTGACCGGGATTTGAACCACGGAACCCAGCGGTGAGAGGCCGGCGCGCTGCCGCCTGAGCCGTGGAAGCTCTATCACCTTCTGAAATAAGGTGTAAAGGCACAGATGCGAGAGTAATCTGAGGATATCCAATTACTTCCTTCATTATGTCCTTGCGTAGATAAAGCCGACAGCCACTCTTTATTCCCTTCTAGACCGTATTTCATGAAGTCGTATCATTTCTGGTTGCGAACCACCTTGCTGAGATTGGCAAAATGGTACACAAGAGTTGAATATTTGGGGGAAGGAATCTGAAGTTTCAGTTCTACAAAGAATATACCTTGCACAAACGCAAAGAAACAAGTGCCTACACGTTAAAATCACTTTAGAAATATCTCTTGTACGAACGGAAGTGACCAGACACGTTTGCTCATTGTACGAAATAACCCACATTTTCACTCACATTCGTGCACCAATAACACAGTGCTACACGCACACTGACAGCGAAGATTGTGCGACTACTGCTGCACTCTTACGGCGATTTGGAGGAATATTGGTAGTCGCGCCTTCCTGTGTTAAACTAGTGGCATAGAGCAGGCAGTATAAGAGGATCGAGACGGCGTTGGTTTGAAAGTAATGGAGGGAAAGTTCCCTCTGCCATCTGGTGGCAAAAAAGGTAATAAAAACAAAGCGTTCTCTTATTCTTAGCTTATCTGTGGAAAGTGGCCAATAACTGTATGGTCTCCCCTACCCCAACATGACAAATAACATAGTTCTACTTTACTCGCGACATGTACCATTCTGTGGGGCCTTAGACATGGATTTTGACCCCTTTAGACATCAAGGATCCTCGATTCAGGATTGTGCTTTATAAGTGGCCCCGTCGTCAGTAATAATATTATTTATGATCTTTTTTGCGTCGGATCCACTGGTTTTCTTGTTTGTTTACTGTGTTTTTTTGTTCTTGCGTTCATGTCCATCCATTTATTCTTCATAACATTTTCTTATTTCGGTCAGTGGATGCCACGAACCTACTACGATGGCGTAGTAGGGGGAGAGATGATACTCCCACGTGGCGCGTCCCACGTGGCGGATAGTGGGGTCCTAACCGGCTTGCCGGCCAACTTGAGGGAAATAAAATACCTCTCGCGGACCAAACACACACCTCCTGTGGGTGGGGATGGCCGACGAAGAATTCACCCATGGTATCCCCTGCCTGTCGTAAGAGGCGACTAAAAGGGGCGACCAAGGGATGATTGCATTAGAACCATGAAACTACTTGTAATTTGTACCATCACGCAGGGAACACCATAGGTTGCATTTACTTGCGCGTAGTATGACTACCATAGGTACGCAATAGGTTTCTGATTAGTAGCGACATTGTGTGAATCAGGATGGGGATCCCGCAGTACCTGTGATTCGTACTCCTATATGAGCGACACCATGGGATTAGCGACACCATGCTTCTGCCTTACCTATGCTCAGTTCCCACTATGTAAGCAATTCCACGGGATAGTACGGGTCCCTGTGGTTAATCCACTTATGTGAGGAACGCCATAGGTTTGCGTTGCCTTTATAGGTTTGCGTGTCTGCAAATAGCGCCGCAATGTGCGAAACACCATAGGTCTGTGTTACATGTGCGCATTACACTACCTGTCAATAGTACCGTAATGTGTGGAATACGGCGAGTCTCTGCTACTTTTGATTTGTATCGCAACATTACACATAGCTCTCCCGGAAACCTGTATTGTGTACACAACAGAGCTTTATGCTATCTGTGAGGCGGTACGCACTGTACAATGAGCGCCGACACTTTCTTCTGTGTACTGACTCCTTGAGTTCGCTCCAGTCTATAGATACCTGTTTTCCTCGGCACCCTCTGGTGCAGCGGATCCAGGACCTGCTGGCCGGGTGTTGGGATGCTGGCACCAGAATCACGTTTCTGTGGTTCCCAAGCCACATGGGCATAGAGGGAAACGAGTTACTAGATCAGGCTGCCAAGGAGGCAGTTACACTGCCCCCGTTGCCTTTCAAGGTTCCAGCAAGTGATATTCGCTCCCAGCTGCGACATCTTGTTATGTCCCATTGGGAGATGCAGTGGCAGGCCATTCCACTTCCCAATAAGCCGAGAGCGATAAAAGGAACAACGAAGGTATGGAGGACTTCCCTTCGGGCTTCGCGGAGGTAAGCCGTGGTTTTATGTCGTCTTCGGATCAGCCACGGTATCTTGACTCACTCGCACCTTTTGAAAGGAGAACCCCATCCGGTGTGTACCTGCGGCGACCATCTTACCGTGGTGCACATCGTTACGGAGTGTGTGGACCTGGTCGATCTGCGCCGTAGTCTTAACCTTCCGAGTACTATCTCCCTTATCTTGCGTGATGACGAGCAGTCAGTAGACCGCGTCATCCGCTTTATGAGGGATAGTGGATTGTTTTCTCGTGTGTGATGCTGTCCTTTGTCCTAGTGTGTTTCGTGTCACTTGCGCTTTTATCCCATTGACTTCATTTTAGTTTGTGTTGCGTATTTTAATGTGTTAGTTTAACGTCTCACGTAAATTATGTACTACCAGGCAATGCCTTATTGTTTATTTTTCCTGTATATTCTCTTATTTTATTGGAAAATAAGGCATTGCGTATTAGATCCACTGATTGTTTTAATCTCATACTCATTTTCCACCACCATTTTTTAAACTCTAGTCAGTGGATATGTTTTTAAAATTTTAACATCATCTGCCATATCGTTTATCTCGTTCCATTAGGGACCGAAAACCTTCGATGTTAGGCCCCTTTAAACAACAAGCATCATCATCATCATAGCATGGTTCTACTTTCCTAGCGATAAATACCATTATGAGGGGCTAATGACCTGGATTTTGGACCCGTTTCGAGTATATGCGCAATCGATTCAGCATCGTACTATAGAAGCAGTCCCTTGGTCGGAAATACGATTGTTTTGTGCCAGCTTCTGTGCATGTGAGGCTCTGTGGGTCGGATACACTGATCGTTTGAAATTCATATCCGTCCATCCATTCATTCTTCGCCCTGATGCTTTGAATTCTGGTCGGTGGAGGATTTTGGAATTTTAAGTTGTCATTTCATTTCGTCTCATTTTGTACCATTAGGGGCCGATGACTTCGATGTTAGGCCCCTTTAAACTACAAGCATCATCATCATCAAAAGTTTCTGCATTTGATTTTGTTACTGGGAAAAGACTAATAACATCCTTGTGGTCAGAAAGTATTGAAGAGGACATAAAAACCTGAATGGTAGTAGGTGGATCCAGCTCAGAACTATTTTCTGCCACTCCTAAAATCCTTCCATCTTATATGTCAGTGTAGAACAGACAAAGGCTTCATCCAACACCAATGTCACAACTTTATCATTGTGTTGGAAAAGTTTAGCCATCTCCTTCAAAAATGCTTTTTGAGAGGGCCCAATATCACTGCTATTTGGATCTATTTTTGTAACAAAGTGTCCTAAATAGACAGGATGTGGTAAAGTCATCACATGTGTATTCCTCAACATGCGATAAGCCCAAGGAAAAGAATAGTAGAACGTTGCTGCCCATGTTAGCAACTCAGAAGAATATCTCACGTGCTTCAATAAACTACGTTCCAACTGTTCTACTCCAAACCTAATGTTATTGTGTTTCAGTGTTTCTTTTTCACAATATAGAACAAGGCCTTTTTTTCAGAGAGTTCCACGAACCTGCTACGCAGGCGTAGTAGAGGGAGAGATGATACTCCCACGTGGCGCGTCCCAGGTTGCGGATAGGAGGGTCCTAACCGGCTTGCCGGCGGACTTGAAGGAAATAAAATACCTCTCGCGGACCAAACACACACCCCTTGTGGGTGGGGGACGCAGTCGAAGAATACGCCCATGGTATCCTCTGCCTGTCGTAAGAGGCGACTAAAAGGGGCGACCAAAGGATGATTCAATTAAAACCATGAAACTACTTGTAATTAGTACCATCACGTCGGGAACACCAAGGGTTGCATTTACTTGCGCCTAGTACCACTCTGTTAGGTACGCAATAGGTTTGTGATTAGTAGCGACAGTTTGTGAATCATGATGGGGGTCCTACAGTACCTGTGATTCGTACTCCTATGAGGGACACCATGGGATGAGCGACACCGTGATTCTGCCTTACCTATTCAACCCTCTACCCTTCAAGCCTTCGAAATGTGGCACCGGCATAAGACTATCACAGGGTCGCTGACTGGGTACTACCCACAGAGGCATCTTCAAATGTTACAAACTAACCTTAAATTACTAAGCAAGAAGGATAAGAGAGAAGATAAATTTTAAATAAGAAGATCTGAATGAGAACCTTTTTGTAATCACAGATTTATTGAAAGAAATGCTAAACTTTGGCAAAGTAACGCTCCTATACAAATTAACAACAAAAACATTTTCGGACCATGTATTGATACATCACTCACTATATCATTCGGTTCATTTGAATTCTGTTCAATTTACATAATTATTTATTATGAGGCACTCCTCACGCCATCATTTGTTAGGAATTCACCAACCTAAATTACCAAATTAATGTTTCTAATTTGTCAACTCTGACTCTGAGATATCAACAACCGGATTCATGAATTCAAAAATCTCCTCCAAACACATCACTTAATTTTATTCCTGTTACAACTCATTTTCATTTTGCCAACATTAGTTTACTTCACTACTTCCATTTTTATAAATCAATTCGGTTTCCATCATATCTAGTTAACACCACATTTCAAAAATAATAATAATAAAATATTAATGTAATTGACCATCATTACATCCATTAGTCCGTCAGAGTGACCTTTGAAATCCAAAATATAAAACCAAAAAACTACATCCATTTTCTCCTGAATCAATTAATCTGTATTCACTTTCCATACTTTCAAATTATTCAGTTATTAAGTTATGAACCTTGTAATTATAATCCTTAAATCATTTACTTCATTACAATATTCCATCATGAAATTATGAAGCTGTATGAAATCATTAAATCCAACATTCGTTGTATAATTCGTGAACTCCTCGTTTTATTAAATTAAATTTAGTAAATTATTATTATTCATTAAATTTTAGGTTATCACATCATTAAAAGTCGTGACCTCTGAAATCGTTAAAAATTATTCAATTATATTTGTAAAATCAAATAATTACTAAATCCACAGATTTGTTAAAATCATATAATTATTTGTTTTTTAATAATTTATGAATTCATTCCTAATATTATTTAAGTCCGAAATCTATCTAACTCATTCTTTCCTATAACATCCTCCACTCCTATATATGCAAATAATACGGAACGCGACCGAATCGACAGTAACCCCTGACACGAATAAATTAACTTACTACTCTGATTCATTATTAAACAAAAATATCTCGCACATACATAATCAGCTGTTTCCGTAGTACGTAAAATATACTCCAACTCCGTAGCAAAGAGCCTATACTAATATTATAAACCACAAACATATTCTACACTGATTCTATGACAATAGGATAAAACCACATTGTCGCAATAAATCAACCATAAGTGAATTGAATTCACACATCGACAAGATATTATGCAACCGCAAACCAGAATTTGCATTGCCCAACACATGGTAAAACATATAATACAATGAAGCAAATACAACATCGGTCAAATAAATAATCACAGGGAAAAATCATGATCATTGACCTGGCCGGGCATCAAACTCCAACCCTCAGCTCCGCATCATTACAGTGACCTATCTTTCTCTACATCACAATGAACTGTCTCGAAGTATATCTATCATTTTTAATCTCAGTATGCTGTCCTAAATTCCTCAAGCGGAACTATATTATGAATGACATTAATTTTTATTTATTTTAAGACCCTAACAACGCTGTTTGGACTCCTCTAATACACATATCCAGCCGACACGGGCGACTGTCTTATCTCGTGCGCCTCTCATCTCTTTATTTCACTAACACAGCCATCTACTCTCGTCAGCACCAAATTAATATATCCCTCTCTGCTATAATGAACTCATATGTTTTCTCAAATCATCTTTCGTATTACTGCTTCTCTGAGCGAACCATAACCACCATTTATAAGCATTCAACACTTTCAATACACACCATTTGCTCCATTTATCACGTGTATAATTCCACATTCCTCTCAACTTTCAACATATTAAGAAACACATATATCGCTTCGCGGGTACTGATTCCCATATTACTGCACCTCATTGGTTCGTCCCCTGCTACTGGCATTTGTGTCTTAAAGGTTCTGCTTCGAAACTAGACTCACTAAATCTCGGATAAACTCTATATGAAGAATATCTATTCCCTACAGCACATTTCGTCTACTAGTTAAAACATAGGTTACTTACTGATGAAATAAGCTCTAAAATTTCACTGTAATGTGCCTGGATGGCCAAGGTTCGTATCTTCTCGGTCAATGAAATTTCTCTCGATGATCTTGATATCATGCAGCATGCTATACTGATCTATTTAATTCCCATGACTACAAAATTATACTGATTGCCTCCTATATCACTTCAAATATTCACACACACGCTGATAGCTTTATCAGAGGATCGCGCACTAAGAAAAACCATATTTCACACGTATTTTATCACTATAGAAGATCATATTTATACACCTATTATCTTATTATTTAAGAAGATCATATTCAACACACGCCTATTATTTACATATTCACTCCCCAGGCATCAGTATGAAAATTACGCCCTATAACTCTAACTATCCCTGCTACAGTGAAAAGTAAAAAATAAAATGAACAGCATGCATGAAATTATTTATAGGTTAACAGCTAATCTTGCATAAGCCAGACATAGTGAATCAGGGGTACTTATCGAATTCGGCGACGTCCCATACTCAGCTCCACCCCATGATGAGAATTAAGCCATCATATTGGCGACCTTAGCATGTGAACCAATGCCTTTCTCGATAACCATGTTATTCATTCTTGCAGGTTTTAATGTTTCACACGGCTTCACATATTATCACACTAAAATGCACAAACGCATGTATAAATAACTTATAATAACACATTAAACACTTGTTTACACCAATAATGTACCGTATACTTTGTCTCTGCTATTTTTGCGATTCTCGACACGCGGCACTGTGAAGCGTCTGTATATCAATATCGTTCCGGTCTTTCCTGCTTTATCAAAGTTAGTATTATAAGATTGTCTTCCCAATTTCTACAAGATTTTCACCATTATCTAGTTAAAAATGAAATCTATCGGATCCCGTTGTATTCTATCGACAGTTATAGTTATCAGACTGAGAAATGCTCAAGATCGTTAGTCCGCATCGGACACCATGCGCCTTTCGTCGGTTCCATTCAAAATCATGCAGCAGAGTGGTTCTTCTAAGCGGCAGGCGGCTTCTCCCTACACACTAGCTTCCGGGTACGGAGTTCGGGGAACCCCATCATTAGTGGTGCAATATCCTGTCATGTATGACTGCATTTATTGGTTACGATATATCATTAGTAATATGTCGTCTTTAATTCTCGTCCACAGGAGAGCTTAAATTTGATTCCACACTGTCCCTCGGTACATTTAGTTAATTTTGGAGGGCATTCATACGGGCGTCCATATTTCATTTTCCCCCATCACTTCGAACTTGCTGTGCTCCTATTCGCTACTCAGAAATGCTGGCAACCTATAATCTGAGTACCTCGATCACGCGCCTCTCTCACGATAGCGTGGAATATTCCATTACTTGCATATTACGTCATCAAATGACCCTGACACGTGGACCTTAGCTCCAAGCTTGGGCAAGCGAAATTGCACCATATATCCGGCCTCTAATGTAACTGTAATCCATTTCCCTGTACCTTTCTATAATTTACAATATTCTAAGACAATGATATGGACCTTTTGGGTTCACTATGCTCAGTTCCCAGAATGTGAGGAATTCCACGGGATAGTGCGGGTGCCTGTAGTTAGTCCACTTATGTGAGGAACGCCATAGGTTTGTGTTACATGTGCGCATTATACTACCTGTGAATAGTACCATAATGTGTGCCATACCGCGAGTCTCCGCAACTTTTGATTAGTACCGCAACATAGCATGGTTCTACTTTCCTACCGATAAATACCATTATGAGGGGCTGACGACCTGGATTTTGCACCCGTTTCGACTATACACATAATCGATTCAGCATCGTTCTATAGAAGCAGTCGCTTGGTCGGTAATACGATTGTTTTGTGTCAGCTTCTGTCCATGTGAGGCACTGTGGGTCGGATCCACTGATCGTTTTAAATTCATCTCCGTCCATCTATTCATTCTTCGTCCCCATGCTTTGAATTCTGGTCAGTGGAGGATTTTGGAATTTTAAGTTGTCATTTCATTTCGTCTCATTTCGTACCATTAGGGGCCGATGACCTCTATGTTAGGCCCCTTTAAACAACAAGCATCATCATCGAAATTAAATATTTTCGAGGCGGGTTGATATTTTGATGTGTGGTTATTATTTTGGAAGAGACGAGATTGGATAATCTCGTCGATACTTATTCAGCCTCTTGGGGTTGATGAACTCCTATCTACGTGTAACATATTCTGTACATTATTATATATCTAACTACCGCATGCTTTACCATTTTTTGCTCATCAATTTATTCATCCGATTTTCGGGTGTGTTAATAAATCCCTCAAGTTTTGTACCCATTCTTTCGTTTCTGGGGGGTACGGGTTTTACGTTTTCCCTGCCTCCAGACATTATTTGCCTACGTACGAGTCTAGTTCCATACTATTTTAGTTGGTTCCGGCCAATCCACGAGGTGAGTATCGTCGTGTGGATATACCTGGTATCAGGAGGTCCTCTGTGGTGAGTATTTCGTGTCGTGTGGGTGGGTGAATCTCTAACTTACTACCAAAACACTCACTGCGAACTTTCATGTCCTCCCTGATACGTTCATTCTGAACTTGTGTGTGCTCCATCCGACTTTATAACTTATTAGTCACACTCTCCATCATCTGCTTCAGCAGATCAATCGTCACCTGACCGTCCATTACAACAAAAATACGGAGATGAGTACGCTGGCTGTTCAATGCAGCCATGATACCCCAGACAACTATGGAAAGAGTTTACTAATGCGTTTTCACATACAAACACGATTAAGTTGTAATAATACGAAACTCACAACTTTGCAACAGTTGCCTTATTAAAATTTAATTACTGTGGCTTGTATCACAAATAATTAAAAGAAAGCAAGCTCTGACGTTATGGTAAAGTAATGGGGAAAATATCCAAAAATTGTTTTGCTTGTATGTAATTAATTAATTATTCAACATGCTAAAGCATAAATCCTGAACGTAATTCAAAAGTATCACTTCCAAAATTTATAACTGTTACATGGATTAAAATTTAATGAAGCCTTAAGCATGGGCTTCATTAAAGGCAATGCGACTGCTATTACTATTAACTAGGTAGTTATGCTCCTAGTTAAACGTAATAAGTTTTAGCACTTTCACTGGGCATAATTTGTTTAACAGTGGCTCAGCGCTAGTCTTCATCTGGCTTGTATTATTAATAATCTGGCTTAGGCATCAACATTATTTCGTATTATCGTTATTTTCTTTGTGACATATTCTCCCTAATCGTTATCGTGACATAGGCTCCCTCATCGTTATCGTGACATAGGCACCAAAGTTAACGGGCCATCTTACTGGCAAACAACTTGTCAAAGTCTCCTCGTCGAGTGACTTAAGCCCCACGTTGTGCACCATTTCCCTGAACCCTTGAACTTACCGTTCCATTGTTGGTCGTCTTTAACACAGAGAGCAAATTTTCCTTTCGAGAGTCTTTCCTATGTCATGAAGAAGATAGTGATTAGGGATAATAGGAAGGATCCTTCTTCTTCTCCTCCTCTTCCTCCTCCTCACTCATAGATGGACTTATCTCGGAAGAATAATAAGGGATATTTTCTATAGTAATCGGGGAGGCAAATGATAGCGACGTAAACTCGAAGTAATCTGATGAAGCAGATTCTCCTAGCTGGGGTGTTGGGAGCACTATTACTTTCTGCTTTTCTTCCACCTTGGCTCCATTTTATGCCAGCCACATCGGGACTTAGCCTCTCATAATTGCAGGACACATTCTTCGCTTAGAACTTTATCTTATAAATACACACCTTCTGCACTTGGCTTGAAGCAACACACATTAAAATTTGTTCTTATATCTAACACGTTGATAACTATTTTATTGCGTACACTTATACAACAGTTAAACCGCCCCGCTTCGTGTCGAGAATACTAATAGTTTGAGGAATCCTCCAACTCCTCCCTAACCAGATGTTTCATAGGTGTGACTGACCGTGAGATACTAGCTTATCTCCGCCAGGCTGCAGCAGTCCTCCCTTTCCGACTACCAAAAATAACATCGTTCGCAATAATTCACAAGAGCTGTCTATGAATCTGCTGTCTCCCTATGAGAAGTTCAGGAATCCTAAAATTGTGTAACTTCCGTTATGATTTTCTTCCCCGGCCGGGAAGGATATCGTGGATACAATGTTATCAATATATAATTTGTCTCCGTTCGTCGTTTACCACTTAGTAAGATCTTCCTTCCTCATGCCAACTGGCTTTAGAGTTTCTACAAGCCTAATTCGCTCACTTTAGGCCTTCTTCTTAGTGTCGCCTGACGCAGATTCGCACTCTCGGACAATCGAAAGATAACTGACGCTCTTGCCTGAGGACGGGGTATATATGCATGTGAAGGGACGCTCTGCTTGGCGTTATCTACTGTGGTGCACTCCTTCCAATTGATGACCACTGGGCCGATTTCGTCGAGACTCACTCCTGAGATTCCACCTTTTTTCCAGTCATGATGGTGTTGTTTGCTGGTTTTTTCTGTTTCTGAAACCGGCGTAATCAATTTCGTGCACGAGGATAGCCGCGCATTTTGACTTCATGCCCTTGACAAGTGTTCTTCTCTCGGTCAAGATAGGTGTTATCTTCTCTCCGAGCCTAATAAAATATATTTTGCACCCTGTGGACTTCAGCTTCATCAAATATTTCCCAAAACGTTTTATCACTTATTTCTTTGTTAATTACATTGCCGAAGTCTCGCAAGGAGGGTTATTATCCAGAATTTCATTATTAATTACCCGAGGTCTTCCGAAGTGTTCCGACCTCGTTGGAATTGGTGGGCCACTCCCCGCTGTGAGTTGTCACGCCACAGAACGCAACCACGAACCTACTACGCTGGCGTAGCAGGGGGAGAGCTGATAGCTGTGAGTTGTACCAATATATGAGCGACACCGTGGGTCTGCTTTGTCTGTGATTAGTACCCAGTATGTGAGGAACACCACGGGATAGTACGAATCCCTGTGGTTAGTACACCTAGGTGAGGAACCTCATCGGTTTGCGTTGGCTATGAGTGGCGCCATTGTGTGAGGAACACCATAGGTCTGCGTTCCCTGTATGAATTACAATACTTGTGAGAAGTACCATCTTGTGTGGAACAGCTCACAAAAACAAATGCGTTAGCACGTGGTAACTTCCACAGATTGTTAACGTGCGATATCAAAACAGTTCCAAAACAATGTAGACTTCGTTGAAATCTCAATATGACGAATTCAAACATTCGTAGTAATTAGTTTTAGGCACGACATCCTGGTGCTTTTATACAATAACTGTTCACGATGCTTTTCGCGCCAAGCTCGTTGCTTCGTTCAAACGGCGGTTGCATGCAGCAATTCATGACGATAACAATTTTATGGTGACTAGCACGACTAGCACAATGTTCAAAGTTCACAATGATTCTCATCCGGCCCGGAAGGACCAACATTTTATGTTGCGAACGACGAAACAACATATCGGCCGCACATAACAAGGTTCAGTTCCATAGGCGCAAAAATACAATTTTTAAACAAGTCAGATAGATGGAGAACCAGACTGCCCCAACGAGCAGACACAAACACACCACTCAGAAGGTGATTCAAACATTTATTACACGTGAATAAACACTGCATATTTACACATATGTACAAGAAATTCAGAGGTACACCAAAACACGTGTACTGCTGCCGGTCGCCATGTTCAGTGTCTGTGTATAAAACAAAAACGCAGCAGCACATTGCCAACTGTGACAAAGTGAAATGCGGCAGGCGAGAACCAACACAAAGGCCGCAACACGGATGGTTCGAGCACAGACACTGAGGTGGGTGTGCGTTCCTTATCGACACTGACAGGTTTCTATTAGCTCTCCCGGAAACCTGTAGTGTGCATACTGCAGAGCTCTATGCTATCTGTGAAGCTCTGCGGTACGCACTGTCCGATGTGCACCGACACTTTCTTGTGTGTACTGTCTCGTTGAGTTCGCTCCAGTCTATTGATACCTGTTTCCCTCGGCACCCTCTGGTGCAATGGATCCTGGACCTGCTGGCCGGGTGTTCGGATGCCGGCATCTGAATCAACGTTTCTGTGGCTCCCCAGGCACACGGGCTTAGAGGGAAACGAGTTAGCTGATCAGGCTGCCAAGGAGGCAGTTACACTGCCCCCGTTGCGTTTCAAGGTTCCAGCAAGTGATATTCGCTCTCAGCTGAGACATCTGGTTATGTCCCATTGGGAGATGGAGTGGCACGCCATTCCACTTCCCAATAAGCTGAGAGCGATAAAAGGAACAATGAAGGTATGGAGGACTTCCCGTCGGGCTTCGCGGAGGGAAGCCGTGGTATTATGCCGCCTTCGGATCGGCCACGGTATCTTGACGTACTCCCATTTATTGAAAGGAGAACTCCCTCCTGTGTGCAATTGCGGCGATCATCTTACCGCGGTACACATCCTTACGGACTGCGTGGACCTGGTCGTTTTGCGCCGTAGTGTAAAACTCCCGTGTACCATCTCCTTCATCATGCGATATGACGAGCAGTCCGTAGACCTCGTGATCCGCTATATGAGTGATTGTGGTCTTTTTATCGTGTGTGATAATGTCCTTTGTCCTAGTATATTTGTGTTAATTGCGCTTTTGTCCCATTGTCCTCATTTTAGTTTGTGTTGCGTATTTTAATATGTTATTTTTACGTTTAACGTACCCATGTGTGCAACACCGCGGGTCTGGGCGTAGCCTGTGAGTTGTACCACTATATGAGCAGCACCGTGGGTCTGCGTTGCCTGTGATTAGTACCCACTATGTGAGGAACACCACGGGAATACCGGCGCCCGTGTTTAGTACACCTAGGTGGGGAACCTTCTCGGTTTGCGTTGACTCTGAGTTGGGCCATTGTGTGAGACACACCATAGGTCTGCGTTACTTGTACGTATTGCAATACTTGTGAGTAGTACCATCTTTTGTGGAACACCGTGAGTCTTCGCTACTTCTGATTAATACCCCAACATGACACATACCATGGTTCTATTTTACTCGCGACATGTACCATTCTGTGGGGCCTTAGACGTGGATTTTGCACCCCCTTTAGACACCAAGCATCATTGTGCTTTCTAAGTGGTTCCTTGGTCGGTAATAATGTTATTTTCGATCTGTATTGAGTTCGATCCACTGGTTTTTGTTTGTTTGTTTTGTGTTTTGTTGAGTTCCTGTCCATCCATTCATTCTTCATGCCATATTTTATTTTTATTTTGGTCAGTGGATGCCCTTGCAATTTTTGTTCTTTCATTTCGTACCATTAGGGGCCGATGACCTTTGATGTTAGGCCCCTTAAAACAACAAGCATCATCATCACCAGGTGGCGGTTAGGGGGGTCCTAACCGGCTTGCCGGCGGACTTGAGGGAAATAAAATACCTCTCGCGGACCAAACACACTACCCCCTGCGGGTGGGGGACGCACATGTAGAATACACCCGCGGTATCCCCTGCCTGTCATGAGAGGCGACTAAAAGGGGTGACCAAGTGATGATTGAATTAGAACCATGAAACCACTTTTGATTCGTACCATCACGCGGGGAACAGTATGGGTTGCCTGTACTTGCGAGTAGTATCACTAAATTGGTACGAAATAGGTTTGTGATTAGTAGCAGTATGAAGCCTGGCCTGGTGGATTCCAGTACCCGTGTGTTGTACCCATGTGAGCAACACCGCGGGTCTGGGCGTAGCCTGTGAGTTGTCCCGCTATATGAGCGGCACCGTGGGTCAGCGCTGCCTGTGATTGGTACCCACTATGTGAGGAACACCACGGGGCCCGTGGGATCGGCACCCGTGACTAGTACACCTCGGTGAGGAAACTCATCGGTTTGCGTTGGCTGTGAGTGGCGCCATTGTGTGTGAAACACCATAGGTCTGCGTTCCCTATACGAAGTACAATACTTGAGTGTAGTACCATCTTGTGTGGAACACCGTGAGTCTTCGCTACTTTTGATTAGTACCCCAACATGACAAATACCATGGTTCTACTTTACTCGCGACATGTACCATTCTGTGGGGTCTTTGACATGGATTTTGCACCCCTTTAGGCATCAAGCATCATTGTGCTTTGAGTGGTTCCTTGGTCAGTAATACCTTTATTTATGATCTTTTTTTGAGTCTGATCCACTGTTTTGTTTGTTTGTTTGTTTGTTTGTTTGTTTGTTTGCTTTTTGTTTTTGTTGGGTTCATGTCCATCCATTCTTCATGACATTTTTTATTTTATTTTGGTCAGTAGATTAATTTGAACTTTTTGTTATTTCATTTCGTACCATTAGGTGCCGATGACCTCGATGTTAGGCCCCTTTAAACAAGAATAATCATGATCATCATCAAATCACTAATTATTCCACCGTGCACCAGAATGCATGACGACAGTTTTTGTAAGGACATTATGGAGAAAATGTCGAACTTCTTGCTGTACACCAAACAAAATAAATAAATCCAGACAGTTTAGGAAACATTAAAAGAACACAATGCTCTGTTATTTATGAGTGACATCTTCCGATTAATGTTCCAACTTCATGCACTAACTGTTTCAAGATTTATATGAGAGATAGGCTTCCTTAAGGCGTTTCTTTTCAACATGCGGATTTGAGGTGTACCTCCCGGTACACAATGAACTCAAAATAATCTATCACCACTAATCAGGTGAAACGTCTTACTTTTTTTTGTCGTGTCTGTATAGGTGTAAGCATGTACACTGAGAATGATATAAATATAGCAGTACGGAGATGACAAATCAATAAACCAATAATGAAAACTATGAAATACAGCCAAAATTGTAGTGCAGTCACAAATAATCAGGGATCATTAGAGAATACAACCAAGTTATGAACTTGGACACTAGTCCGACTAACGTGGTAACATAAACAAATAGCAGTCCATCAAAGTATGGCATGCCACGAAAAGCATTGCAGTTCACAAAATCTATGTGTATATCGCCCAAAACAAGTACTCAGATTTCAGATTCGAAGTGAAGCGATTTAGCAGAGCACACAAGGAAGCATTTTACTGTGTCCATTTTCCAAAGGGACCCGAAGTAAGTACAGATAAAAAAGGGGCATGGAAATACGTGTGACAGTAATCAGGGAAAGAAAAGGAACTGCAATTTCATAATAATAATATATTACAACATATACCAAAACGATTTTTACACGGCAAAGAAAATGAACAATCAATTGAAGAGAGTAACAATATTTTCAAGGGTAGATACTTCGAATTTTGAAATAAATGGGACAACCATAAAATAACACCATTTCCTATCCAAGACAGCTGGACTCAAAACAAGGGATGAATTTTTACAATAATTTTCATTACGAATATCGTACAAATGGTAAACGGATATTACCTATTGATGCAAAATATTAAAAGAATTCTTTTAAGCATAAAAGGCCACTGCACAAATTGCAAAAAAGAAAAGAGGACCCCAGGACAGGAGCGTGGGAAAAAGAAAGAACAAGGAAGAGAACAGTACCTAGGGCTGGCAACAGGGATTTGGAAAATTAGGAGCTACGAATTTTAATAAAAATCATGAAGTCTAACAGAAACTAGGCGTTAATATCAATACAGTTAGTCCTATTCTTGCGTTTGTTCACCAAGTCTTTTAGTATCCAATGGTTCATATCACTGTGATTTATATGTAGTAGAAAACGAAATTTGGAAAAAACCGTAGGGTAGTTCCATGAGAAACACCAATGGCCATAGCTCTGACTAGTGATATTTGGTAGTATGAATCGTCTTTAGCAGCCAGTACGGCATGTAGAAAAGAGGAAAACAGGAAAAGAATACAGATTCAAAGTTCGCTCACCCGTCCAGCAGACCTTCAGCTTCAATCACGAACAACAAACACCATTTTAAAACATTGCACACGGACCAGCCGCTAGCGCAAATAAAAGAAAGTACTCCCTCCACACAAATCGTCTTCTTCATCCAACTCACCGATAGAGCCCAGAGCAGGCCTTATTTATATTACGATGGAAACGTCCAGAAAAGACGAGAGCAGAAGGTACACATTGCGCAGCGAAGTGATAGGAGGGGAAAGGAGGGAGGGCAGCAGTGGGAACAGTACCACCTGGACGGGCGAAGAGAGCACACACACAGAGGTTAGTAGCAGCATGTAGAGCCGTAGCAGACGTAGAATCACGTAGAATAGTAGAAAAAATAGGAGCACGTTATGCAGGCTTACATATAATTTACTCGTACGGAGCTATGATGATGTCCCGCTTTTACTTGAACTCTTTGCTTTTCAGTATTTGGCTCAGTTGACCCTATCTATTTATGGAGTGAAATGATGTAACAAATGAGGGGTGTAGATGCAAAACTCACATTCTCCAATTTTTTCAGGTATTGAGTTATGCATATCACCATGTTCGTCTTGTAAAGGCGCATCGAACTGTGATGGTAGTTTGAACCAAAACGCACATTATAAGACTGAAAAAAAAAACTGAAAATGGAGTTTTGAAACATAAGTCACATTATCCAACAGATGTTTTGCAGCAAAATTCACACTCTCCATTCCAACCAATCAGAGAGCGTGTGGTGCGCCCAGGGCATCATGGGATTGTCTTCACTCTGTTGATGTTTTGTTCACCTCACTCTTAGCATTAACCTCTAAGTTTACGCAGCAAGTTTTTAATTAATTAATCTTACGGCTCATTGGTTCTTACTAGTTCATGAACTAATTTACTGCACAATGGAGGAAGTAGTTCAGCCATCAACTGGTCATACAAGGAAGAAGAAAAAGACTCCTGAGAAGTGGACACGAAAGAAATCCCAAATAACAAGGTTAGTTTTGTAGCTGTAGCGAGGTTAGATTTGTGGCATTGTATACCTTTTTAATAAACCAAAACCAAGAAAAACATTGTCAGCTTTTGAATATGAAAATGCTAATAATATTTTTCTTTTTTAGGCATTCAGCGAAAGGTTTGCCGGGATTCCCAACTTGTAACCACAATGGGGGAAAATTTAAGTGCACAACAGTTCCTTTACAAGACATTCGACGGTTTCATCAAAACTTCTACTCCCAAAAAGATAAAGTGTACCAAGATAACTTTATTCTGAAGTTTACCTCATCAGTGGAAGTTAAAAGAAGAAGACCAACTTCTGGACGCTACAAAAGACAACCCGTGAGGACCAAATACTTCATAGGCTCGAAAGACAAATCCATATTTCCTGTATGTCTTAACACATTCATACGTGTTCTCAATGTTTCACGATTTCGAATAAATGGTGTTTTGAATCGTTTCCGAGAAACCGGGCAGCTTAGCAAAGAAAACAGAGGAGGTGACAGGGTTTCTACTAAAAATTTGCCGAAGAAAGAGAATGTAATGAATTTTATAAATAAATTCAAATGTTCAGAGCCTCACTACTGTGCCAAACACACGGGCAGGAAATATCTTTCTGCTGAGTTGAACATTAAAAAAATGTGGAAAATGTATAACCGTTCACTCACAGAAGGTCAGAATGGTTTGAAAGTAACACAGTGGTACTTTAGATCTATTTTTAACAAAACATACAATCTTGGCTTTGGCTCACCAAGGGTGGACGTTTGCTCTACTTGCCTACAGTTAGATGAACGATTAAAACATGCAGGTCCAGGTGAGGAAAAGCAACAGATTATCACTGAAAAACGTGTGCATAAGTTACGTGCTAAGGCATTTTATACATCACTCAAATGCACTGACCCAAAAATTGTGACTTTTAGTTATGATTGCCAAAAGAACTTACCCCTGCCAAAAGTACCTGATCAAGCCGCGTACTACAGTAGGCAAATTTACCTTCATAACTTCACCGTGGTTAAAGGAGATTCAAAAAGTCAACTGACTCCAGAAAATGTGACAGCCTACATTTGGACAGAAAACGAGTTTGGCAAAGGATCAAACGAAATTGCTTCTTTGGTTTTTGATACACTCATAGCAACAGAAATGGAAAGCCCTATTACTACTGTGCGATTAGTGTGTGACGGATGTGGAGGCCAAAACAAAAATTCTATTGTCCTGGCCATGGCTTGCCACTGGCTTTCCAAACTTGCGCCGAAAAATGTAAAAACAGTGGAACTTTATTTTCCTATAACAGGCCACAGTTTTCTGCCACCAGACCGAGTGTTTGGGATAAGTTAATAGAAAAGTCTATAAGGAAAAAAGAAGTGATTTACAAACCATTAGAGTACATTGATATTATTAGTGAACATGCTAAAGTAGTTAAAGTTGGCATTGACTGTCAAGTGTTTGACTGGAAAAAAGAAAAAGAGACATTTATAAAGAAACCGGCGCAATTTCACTTTCAACTTGGGGCCTGCAGGAGGATTGTTCTGACAAGAACTAAAGCGAAGGACGTACGTGTTAGGGGAGAGTACACATACAAGTCAGACCTTGGAGTGTCCAAATCTCTAACCAAGCCAGGGAAACTGCTTTCTAACATGAGTCCTAATGTTATTCCTGCGTCAAACACAACAAAAGAAACCAAGAAGGTTGATGTCAACAACTTGTTGACGAAACATTACGGAGACCACTGGAGAGATAACGAGGAGTTACTATTTTACAAAAACATTATTGATGGAGCTGATGACACTGAAGAAGAGGAACTTGTTTGTGAGCCGACTGAAGAAGTCAGTGTCATTAATGTGTAGAACCTGTAGTCTACTAGTTTCTAACATTTTAGATATTAAAATTTGTTCATTTCTTAATGCTTTTTGTTTCTATTTTGCTAACACAACCTATAACAGCATACCAACCCACGATATTTTACTTGGTTCGTTTTCAATGTTAAACCGTTTTGCTTTATAACTAACATTATCCATAAAAGTTTGTTGCAAAACTCACAGTTGACCACAGTTTTGTTCAAAACTCACATTGTCTGAATTTAACTTTAAAATTACAAAAGAGCCCTCTTTAAACAAAGCTTTGCAGTGTGGGCAAACAGTTCATATTGAAACAAACATGTAACAAAAAAAATTAAAGTACAATACCATGGCCTTCAACATTAAACAGTTTTTTTCCTTTTTCCAAAAGTTTGGAAAAGTGGAGAATGTGAGTTTTGCATCTACACCCCTCAAATGTGGATACTGAAGAAGATTCGTGTATTTTCATATATAACATTACTGTTAACAACAGTGTCAGTGATATTGACCGCAGGTATATGGGTCTTGCTTAGTACGTAGTATACTAAACACCAGCATACCATCAGGCTGTTATTTTTCTTTAAAACATTACATATAAGTTTGATACTTTCTTAATTGAGTGAATAGTCTGTACCTTAATTGTAACTGAAGTTAGAAGTTACTACATTTATTAATTATAACATACATTCGTACTTGTACCTAATATGAAAAGGGCTGGTTTATACACTGACTGACAGTGACAATGCAACACCAAGGAGGAGTGGTTCGAAAGGGATGAAAGTTGGGGAAAAAACAGAGACGGCACGGACGAATAATTGATGTTTATTTCAAACCGATATGCAGGTTACACAATGCGCACGGCATCGACTCAGTAGGATGTAGGACCACCACGAGCGGCGATGCACGCAGAAACACGTCGAGGTACAGAGTCAATAAGAGTGCGGATGGTGTCCTGAGGGATGGTTCTCCATTCTCTGTCAACCATTTGCCACAGTTGGTCGTCCGTACGAGGCTGGGGCAGAATTTGCAAACGGCGTCCAATGAGATCCCACACGTGTTCGATTGGTGAGAGGGCCGGAGAGTACGCTGGCCACGGAAGCATCTGTACACCTCGTAGAGCCTGTTGGGAGATGCGAGCAGTGTGTGGGCGGGCATTATCCTGCTGAAACAGAGCATTGGGCAGCCCCTGAAGGTACGGGAGTGCCACCGGCCGCAGCACACGCTGCACGTAGCGGTGGGCATTTAACGTGCCTTGAATACGCACTAGAGGTGACGTGGAATCATACGCAATAGCGCCCCAAACCATGATGCCGCGTTGTCTAGCGGTAGGGCGCTCCACAGTAACTGCCGGATTTGACCTTTCTCCACGCCGACGCCACACTCGTCTGCGGTGACTATCACTGACAGAACAGAAGCGTGACTCATCGGAGAACACGACGTTCCGCCATTCCCTCATCCAAGTCGCTCTAGCCCGGCACCATGCCAGGCGTGCACGTCAATGCTGTGGAGTCAATGGTAGTCTTCTGAGCGGACGCCTTCAACCAATCGACGGGAAATTGTTCTGGTCGATATTGGAACAGCCAGGGTGTCTTGCACATGCTGAAGAATGGCGGTTGACGTGGCGTGCGGGGCTGCCACCGCTTGGCGGCGGATGCGCCGATCCTCGCGTGCTGACGTCAGTCGGGCTGCGCCTGGACCCCTCGCACGTGCCACATGTCCCTGCGCCAACCATCTTCGCCACAGGCGCTGCACCGTGGACACATCCCTATGGGTATCGGCTGCGATTTGACGAAGCGACCAACCTGCCCTTCTCAGCCCGATCACCATACCCCTCGTAATGTCGTCTGTCTGCTGGAAATGCCTCCGTTGACGGCGGCCTGGCATTCTTAGCTATACACGTGTCCTGTGGCACACGACAACACGTTCTACAATGACTGTCGGCTGAGAAATCACGGTACGAAGTGGGCCATTCGCCAACGCCGTGTCCCATTTATCGTTCGCTACGTGCGCAGCACAGCGGCGCATTTCACATCATGAGCATACCTCAGTGACGTCAGTCTACCCTGTAATTGGCATAAAGTTCTGACCACTTCTTCTTGGTGTTGCATTTGCTCTGTCAGTCAGTGTATTATGCTGCACTTGACCTAATAATAGCCAAGGAAAAGCTCTCAGATCTAATGACATGCCAGTTGCGAAGTTCAAATTACCTACATCTATCCTTCTTATACAGTAGCCTAGACTATAAACTCAATGCATATTTCTAAACCTAAACTCTGAAAATATGTAATTCTAATACAATGTAGAAACATTACCACTTGTAACCTAACCGTAATAATTTTTTTTTTTGCTATGGGCTTTACGTCGCACCGACACAGATAGGTCTTATGGCGACGATGGGATAGGAAAGGCCTAGGAGTTGGAAGGAAGCGGCCGTGGCCTTAATTAAGGTACAGCCCCAGCATTTGCCTGGTGTGAAAATGGGAAAGCACGGAAAACCATCTTCAGGGCTGCCGACAGTGGGATTCGAACCTACTATCTCCCGGATGCAAGCTCACAGCCGCGTGCCTCTACGCGCACGGCCAACTCGCCCGGTAACCGTAATAATAATAATAATAATAATAATAATAATAATAATAATAATAATTGTTACTGAGTTTTTGTGGTAGTTAAGCATGAAAGAAGGTGCTGGGTGGTGAATAGGTCTCAAGCTACTAAAGAGAAATTAAATTTTAAAATTTAACAAGGTTATATTTTCTTTTCAAAATTAGGTAACAACAAATAGAACCGGTACTTAGTAGCCGAAATACAACTTGAAATGTACAATTACAGGGATTAAAGAATTTGGGCTTCGAGCCCTGAAAACACAATTCTTGAGCAACTAGCTCAACTTTACGATATACCAATTTCAACAAAAGGGGCAGAAGACCCCACTCAAACCCTGGAGCCCTTGCTCCAAATTACACAGCAAAGCCTCCTCGAGGCATACAACTCTCAGCTTTAGAAAAGAGCCACTCGCTCTTAAAGTTAAGCCTCTCCCAGGCCACACCAAACTCAACTTTCAAGTTGTCCTCAAAGGACATATACACAGGGGTAAAATACCCAACCTACTGAGGTCTATTAGGTGAGAAAAGATTAATACATGACCTCTAAAATACAACTTGAGAGGAGGCGAACTTGCACTCCTAATACACTTTACTTAAGACCTACTTGGCACTAGGCCGTTAATACAAGGGCTAATCCCATACTACAGAGGTGACTTAAAGGCAATTTACATTACATTACGGGAGAATTGGTTGAGAAAAATAAGTTCACCTCAAGACGATGTGAGTGGGAACTCGAGAGGGTTAGCACTCTCTATCCCATAATGTAGCTTTACAAGAGAATAGAAGAAAAGAGTAGTTACATTTTAGGAAAAGGTTACATGATGGAAAACGCTTCGAACCCGCCGCGAGAGTTAAACTGCCGACCTAGCAAGAAAAGAAGATATTAATAGGCCATTACCTGGTAGTAGATCGCTGCCGAGGAAAGAGGCGCTTCCCGCCTCCTGCTATGTACTTAATACACTGAAAGATGGAACAGAAGTGGCCCGGAGACCCTAAAATCAGCAGTTTAAATACTCTCGCAGAAAATTCTAGGCGTTAGGGGAAAGAAAACACCCTCCCACAAAGATTTTATTGGGTAGGACCCCGCAACAGATACAAGATGGGGGAAGATACCCCTGATTGGTCAGAAATTCATTGAAGAAATTCGTGATTGGATACATTCAAAGCAAGGGGAAGAAAGGGGTAAATATTGCCAACTTAAACAATGACAGAAAGAAATTTAACAAAGAACAAACTCCTGAAATTAAATTTTCTCCAACAAAATAGTTCTTTGACTCCGCACTAGGTTGCACTATTGTTGATCTACAGTAGTGTCCTCTAGAAGAGAAAGTTCACACTTCTTAATACAAGCAAAACAAAAGTACGTCGAAAATGACACAGTTCACAAACTCAAAATTTTCCACGTGGTGACATCTTCTGAGAAAGTAGAGAATTAATAGAATAGATAAAGTTCAACCTTCCTCCAGAAGAGGAGTTTCAGCTGGCGCAACTTTTAAATAAACGGTGTAGAGGTGTACCGCCGGGTACAATAATAATAATAATAATAATAATAATAATGAAGTCAGATTGTCACAACTCATGATCACACTATGGTCATCACACGTCTTACACCATTTATGTAGGCATATTTTATATATGCATCACATGCCACAAACAGTATTTTATGTAATTTATGTGTGTATTCTATGTAATGTCAAGGAGACTGTTTATATACTGTATATATCTACAATTGTTTGGTTTGAGAAAACAATTTTATCCCTGAAATGATGTAATCTTCTCGGTGTCATGGGGCTAACAAATAAATTTACCTGTAACCCAACATTTTATTTTAAAAAATTCAACTGCAAAAGGAGTAATAAGCAATGTCAAATGTGCAAGAATGACTGGGATACCTAATTATATTATGTTTCAGTAACTTCAACCTCTCACTTCACTGGTTCACCAACAAATCGTGAAAATACTGACGAATAAGATGGGTTCTTCTGATATAGTTTTCTGCTACATTTAGGTGATTGCCAGCATCTTGGGGAAAATTGTGCGCTATGTTAATGGCATCCAACTGGTAATCAGTAATAGGAGGTATATTTTCATTTTCAGTGCAAGCTATATTATGCAAAACATCTGTTGCAACCATGACACTTTGGATTCTGTCAAATTTTAGCCTAATTCCAGTTGCTAAACAGGAAATACTTTTTCCAAACACCATAGGTCCTCTCCACTGGATTAGGAGTCCTTGTAATGGCTTCTTTAAAAACTTGCTCCTCTGGTGTGTGTGTGTGTATTTGCCAATGGTGTTATTAAATAATTTTTGACTTGATATCTACTATCTCCAACTAGAACAGCTGTGTCAAATTACCCATCTTCAAACCGCCTCTTTATTCTTGAAGAATGAAAAATATGAGCCTGGCGATCTAGCCACAATATCTCGAATCAAGAGGGAGGAGTCACACACAGTTTGCACATTAATTGGAAAAAACCCTTGCGATTCCTGAACGTTTCTTCATTTACGCCACCTGGGGCTGTATTTTAATATGAGTGCTGTCAATAGCACCAGTACAGTTAGGGAAACGAGCTATAACAAAAAACCCATGCTTAACCCTAGCAGTTTCTTCATATGTTGATATAATGGTGTGATAAATGTCCTAAGGCTGTAGAAACCTTAACTATTTTGCTTGTTGATACATGAATACCACTGTGGTCACCGATGTTAATTAGAAAAGTGCCTGCAGCATAATATCTTAAAGCAACCAGAAACATTGCTTCTGGCGAAATAGCATTATTTCGTGCAGTTGGCGTTTTAATTGCATCCTGTTTTTTGATGTAAGACAATGTTTGCTCTTCGCTTATGAATTCTGAATCTATGAAAAAACTCTATTTCATCCCATTTTTCAAAATAATCAACTATTGTTCGAACAGGTCTTCTTAACCTCACTTGCGCATCAAAATCATTTTCTATTTCATCATCATCAAATTCTTCCGTTTTCCTAATGCTAATACTATATTACGATTTTAGTAGGCCTACGTTCAGTATTATAACTGAATATTGTAATACTCATAGTCAAAACTAACCCATTTATTCGTATTTTCACTGTTATATTTATATCACGTCATGAAGGTTTAACATAAACGCAGCTTAAACCTGCAATGCACAAGGTCTAATTTGAACCAAGTTTAAACTTTATAGGAAGTTTAAACTAATGGGGGGGGGGATGGCTGTCAGTTTAAACCCGTTTAAATTATATCTAGTTTAAACTCATTTAAAGAAAACGGCCCTAAATGTCCTACCCCCCTCCACAGCTCTCTCAGCCTTGGGTGCATCATCTCTCCTTCCGCGTCATCTCTCCCGAGTATACCCTGTACGGTGATCATATTCAGTGCCGGGTGTTTCCGTTTCAGACAGAATTTTCACTTAACCGCTCTCGAATTCTAATAATCTAGCCAGTCATTTTGCGGATGTGTCTGGCTCCGGGAAATACCATCGTGATTTCCTCCCTCTGAAACGGGAGGCATAATGTCATCACCTCAGTTTTGCCACTCATGCTTCAGAGGACTATAACGTGCCCTTTACGGAGTGGGAACTCCGCAGCGCCTTAGCGCTTTGCAAGGACACGTCTTCCGAGCCACACAATGTCCATAACCAGATGTAGAAACACCTTAATGAGGATAGTCTGTTATATCCGTTTTGGTTGTTCAACCGAATATGGGTAGAGGGTCGTTTCCGTCTCAGTGGTGAGAGGGCATAGTAATTCTTGTCCTCAAGGCTCACGATAATCGTAACTATGTAGGAACTTAGAGACGTATGTGTCTTACTGTTTGTGTGAGCTATGTGAGAGGATGGTAAATCGCTGACTTGTGTGGTGTCTGGAGAAGAAAGTACTTACGTCTGAGGACCAGTGTGGTTTTTGAGCCGCCCGCTCCACCACTGACCATCTGGTAAGCCTGGACGTTTCTATCCAGGAAGCATTTGTCCGAAACAGCATTTGGTGGCAGTTTTCTTTAAATTAGAAAAGGCCTATGACACCACTTGGCCACGAACCTACTACGCTGGCGTAGCAGGGGGAGAGGAGATACTGCCACGTGGCGCGTTGCAGGTGGCGGATAGGGGGGTCCTAACCGGCTCGCCGGCGGACTTGGGGGAAATAAAATATCTCTCGCGGACCAAAGACACTACCCCCTGCCTGTCGTCAGAGGCGACTAACAGGGGCCCAAGGGGCTCTCAACTTGGCAGTGTGGATTGGCGACCACGGGGCCCTTAGCTGAGTCTTGGCATTCCTTCCACTTACTTGTGCCGGGCTCCTCACTTTCGTCTATCCTCTCCGACTTCCCTTAGTTAACTCTTGTTCTTTTCCGACCCCGACGGTATTAGAGCATTCGAGGCCTAGGGAGTTTTTCATTTTCATGCCCTTCGTGGCCCTTGCCTTTCTTCGTCCGTTACTTCATTTTACGATGTGACGGATCCCTTCTTTTTTCTCCTTTTTCTCTCTCTACCCCCTGTGGGTGGGGGACCCAGACGAATAATACACCCACGGTATCCCCTGCCTGTCGTGAGAGGCGACTAAAAGGGGCTACCAAGGAATGGTTGAATTAGAACCATGACACTAATTTTGATTCGTACCATCACGTGGGGAACACCATGAGTTGCTTATACTTGCGAATAGTACCACTATGTTAGTACGAAATAGGTTTGTGATTAGTAGCATCAATGGGCTGGTCGGGGGTTTTCCAGTACCCGTGCGTCGTACCCATGTGAGCAACACCGCGGGTCTGGGCGTTGCCTGTGCATTGTACCACTGTATGAGCGACACCGTGGGTCAGCGTTCCCTGTGATTGGTACCCACTATGCTGAAGAACGGCACGGGATAGTGCGAGTCCCTGTGGTTAGTACACTCGCTGAGGAGCCTTCTCGGTTTGCGTTGGCTATGAGCGGCGCCGTGGGTCAGCGTTGCCTGTGATTGATCCCCACTATGTTGAGGAACACCACGGGATATGGCGCGTCCCTGTGGTTAGTACACTCGGTGGGGAGCCTTCTCGGTTTGCGTTGGCTCTGAGCGGCGCCGTGGGTCAGCGTTGCCTTTGATTGGTCCCCACTATGTTGAGGAACACCACGGGATAATGCTAGTCCCTGTGGTTAGTACACTCGGTGAGGAACCTTATCAGTTTGCGTTGGCTATGGGTGGCGCCATTGTGTTAGGAACAACATAGGTCTGCGTTACCTGTACGAAGTACAATACTTGTGAGTAGTACCATCTTGTGTGGAACACCGTGTGTCTTCGCTAATTTTGATTAGTACCCCAAAATGACATACCATGGTTCTACTTTACTCGTGACATGTACCATTCTGTGGGGCTTTAGCCATGGATTTTGGATCCCTTTAGCCATCAAGCATCCTCGATTCAGGATTATGCTTTATGTGTGGTTCCTTGGTCAGTAATACTATTTTTTCTGATCCTTTTTGCGTTGGATCCACTCTTTTTTGTTTGTGTAATTATTGTTTTTTGGTTTCCTGTCCATCCATTCAGTCTTCATGCCTTTTTCTTATTTTGATTTTTTTTTGTTGCCATTTCATTTCGTGCCATTACGGGCCGATGACCTCGATGTTAGGCCCCTTTAAACTCCAAGCATCATCATCATCATCGACACCACTTGGTGATATGGTATCCTTTCAGTCCTGCATCAGTGAAGATTCCGAAGTACGTTGCCGGTATTTATAGCGATTTTTTGTCCCTCCGTCTATTCCGTGCCCCAGTAGGGAGGGCATACTCGCAATACCACGTTCAAGAAAATGGAGTCCCACAGTGATCGGTTCTTAGTGTCACTCCGTTCGCGATTGCCATAAACGGTATTGTGGCTGCTGCTGGTTCAGCAGTAATACCGTCGCTATATATGGACGATTTTGCTCTGCATTACAACACGCAATAAATGGCAGTGGCAGAGTGACAATTAGAGCAAGCTATTACGAGAGTGGAACAGTGGACCTTTTCAACCTTAAAGACCTCTCGTCTACCGCACCGCCCGGCATTCAAATGGTGACTTTTTTTTTTTCACCAACCGAACTGGAATCGACTAACCACATAAAGACTCGACAACTGAACAATCATGGCGACTCGATAGCTGAAGTCGCTTAAGTGCGGCTAGTATTCAGTATTCGGGAGATAGTAAGTTCGAACCCCACTGTCGGCAGCCCTGAAAGTGGTTTTCCGTGGTTTCCCATTTTCACACCAGGCAAATGCTGGGGCTGTACCTTAATTAAGGCCACGGCCGCTTCCTTCCTACTGCTAGCCCTTTCCCGTCCCATCGTCGCCACAAGACTAATCTGTGTCGGTGCGACGTAAAGCAACTAGCAAAAAAAAAAAGTAATCATGGCGACTATGCATGTGAGTATTCGAAGGTAAATGGTTAGAGTAATATGTATATTTGTGATAAGTTGTTTTGTTAGGCAGGAAGTACTCAATGGAACTGCATGCATTTGCATTGTCGTATGTAGGGGAGAGTGGGGCACATTGAACCGGAAAAATATTTTTCACTGCTATTCATCCAGTAATTTTAATACAGACCTGCGGTTATCCCCCTTTTGAAGTTCAATCATTCAAGTATCAAATGCCCTTGAATATACAGTGGTGGAAATATTTATTGCATCACCTTCTATAATTAACATTTTTTGTTATAATCATTGAATAACTGAGTTGGCCGGATTTATCTCTGTTTCTATCAGAAATGAATATACACAGTTTGTATCTATTTTAATTTAATCTTCATTTTAGTTTCTGTAAGAAGGTCTTTGTTTTTTTAAATTTCACACTATTCTGTTTGCTCTTCTGAAATATGAATACTAATGTTGAAAGAAACACTACACAATAATGTTCGAACATAGCACTGGTTGAATTTAGTGTTTGTAAATACATAATTGCCTCATACGAATGCAGTTTTGCCATTTAATACTTTGTTGTTCCTCAGCGCGCCTTAATCACCGCTTGGCATCGTGACGGCTTTGAAAGAATTAACTTTTAATATGCTCCTCACTCAGTTCATGAAACCACACATGCACAAGGGTCTTTTTGCCGATAGCATTTCCCATAACCTTCCAACAGTTCTCAATAGGATTGAGATCAGGGCTATTTCCAGGCCACTCTATCACTCGAACCTCATTTTATCTAAGGACGGATTTTACCTGAAATATAGAAATACGTGATTAATAACCATTAACATAATCTGCTTCTTGCTTGGTACAAATATTAATCATAGGACTCACCTCCAAAGCTTTGTGGCAGGGAGCGGAGTCATCCTAAAAAATGCAACTGGAAACATCTCCAAACTGGTCTCTTATCATTGGCATAAGCTTCCTTTCAAGGATGCTTATGTAGGCATCCGTGTTGACAGTGCCATTTATGAAGTCCAGACGACCTACTCCGTGACCGAAGATGCATCCCGGGACCATCTGTCCTTTTGGTGTTCGACTGTATGTGTTACACATGATGGCAAAAATTCTTCACCTTTCCTACAAAGCACAAACATTTTTCCATCTGAGCCATGCAGATTAAATTTGGACTCGTCTGAAAAGATTACTCTGTTCCACATCTCTGGTGTCCATGTCGCAGGTGCTTTTGCCCATTTTAGCCACTTTCGTCGCATTGTCTTGGTCAATAAAGGCTTCTTTCCAGGACGACGGGCTGAGAGTCCAGCTTCCAGTAGTCTATTTCTTAAAGTTCTACTGGTTACTGAGATGTTACACATTTCTTCCCAGTCTCGCTTTAGTTCAGTTGATGACAGGCGACGATCGTTTAGCGAAAGCCTTTTCAATACCCTGTCCTGCTTGGCAGTAGACGCCCTTTTTCGACCTCTTCCTTTCTCACGAATCAACATTTCCTTTTTCCCTGTATTTTTTCAGTAACCTCAAAATCCTAGATTAAATAGAACCTGTCTTAGACGCTCTCTCTCTCTCTCATGCTGAGACCAACAGACCAATAAGCAAGTATTGCAGCTTTCTTTTCTGGCGTTAATTCTACTGACCTGCCCATCTTCTCGCTGCAAAGTCTCAACTCAGAATGACTGTATAAACACTGGCTTCATTGTAAAAGCAAATAACAACAACAAAGAGTTGTGTATTGTTGGAAAAATTTGGGAAGATCTCTAACTATGAAGACAAGAATACGTCATCAATGTTCAACAGCAATGGGGCTGGTATAAACTGAAGCAAGCAGCTGTAAAAGACCAAAAGACAAAGGAATTCATGGTGATGCAATAAATATTTCCACCACTGTACTATGAATAGTAGTTTCTAAGCTGCATGTCTTTAAATAAAATTAGGTAAATGGTTCATTCTGCCCCACCCTTGGGGTACCACGAACCAGTCTACAGAGTTTCATTAGAAGAACTTAATTACAGAGTTATTTCCAAATTTAACGTAATCTTCGCATACAGTCCTCTTATAAATTACATAACTAAGCATATAGGCATTCAACCACGCATACACATTTGAAATTAACGGACTTCAATGGACTGGAAGTTAATTCCAAATTTGAAGTATGATTTTTGTCTCTTTGTCAACCCCTGTTCAGTAGGTTTTGGCAGCACATATACTATATTGTTTGCTGGAACAGATACCTCATCCCTTACCCTAGGAAAAAAGAACTTTCCACCCATTTTTTCAATCTTTCTCAAAAATGACACCTGATAGTCGCCTGCATCATCCTTCGGTTTCAATATTTTCCCCACATAGTAAACATACTTTTTGTTTTTCAGTTCAACTTGGTCAGAACAAAATCATCTGTTTCTGGAGATTTGTCCAAATCCTCAAAGTTGTATTCGGATTCATCAAACTCATCCAGGTTGGCATCGCTCTCTTCGTACTGAACTTCACTCTCCTCTTCCTCAGATTCCCGCTCATAAAGCTTCCGTTTGACCTTTTTTATGGGATGTTTTGTGGCTTTCAACAATTTTTTCACTGGTGTATCAGTTCCAATTAAACTACGCCCTTTCTTTCGTTTAGGCCTACTGCTCTTCTTTCCGTTCTCAGCTTTTGGATATCCTCGAATTACTTCTGGAGAAAATCCTTTAGGAAAATATGTTTGAATAGGCCGCCTATCTTGCACTACACGTGGTCCTCCTTGCTGCTGATCTTCTGAAAAGCTAACACTGCCATAATTAGCATCTGACGTTGTTCCATTATTTTCCTTAACTCTGTTTGTCACCTCACTGACCATATAATCTTCATCGGTGAATATGTCTTTATCAAAAGGAAAAATTCCAGTTTTTTGAAAGGCAGAACATATGTTAGAGGGTGTCATAGATCTGTCATGAGCAAGTTTAACGCATGCAGCTACATCGTAAATTTTAAGAGGAATACCCTTACTTTGTAGGAGTTTGGAATTTAGTGCTGAGTAATAACTTCCCTTGAATGAAGAAAACACGCCCACATCTAGAGGTTGCAGTTTGTTTGAGGTATGTGGGGATATAGTCAGCATAACAACTCCATTGGCCTTTGCTAAATCTGTCACGTCAAAAGACAGATGGCTTTCGTGATTGTCTAAAATCAGAAGTGAAGGATTATCTTTGCTACTACTGGATTTATGAATGAAATGCTTCATGACATCCACAAAGAGTCCACTGTTCATCCAGCCAGCCTTTATAGCTAATCCGAGGGTGCCTGTTGGTGCACTTGTCATATGTTGCTTAAAATGTACTCGGGGAAATACCATTGCTGGGGGCAGGAAAGTGCCTCTCGCACTAATTATGCAGCAGGTGGTGACCAAGACACAACGTTCACCACTAGTAGCTTCAGAAACCTGTTTGGTTCCTTTCTGTGCCACAGTCTTTGGAAGTCTCTCTGGTACAGTTGAGGTATTGGTTTCATCTAAACTGAAGACCCTGGTACCATCAGCAAACTCAGGATACCTCCGGTACAGTTCTTCCAAGTTGTTGAAGAAGGTCAAAACATTATACCGATTAAAAGACGTTGCCCTGGACAAGCTGCATGCAGCCTTCTGGGGTTCGGATACTTAAACTAGGATTTCGCTTCATGAACACATATAACCAGTCCACACCTGCCATTCTCTCATTCCAGTTTCCTGGAATTGTCAGACCATTTTCCACAGCCAGCTCACACGCTAAGCGCCGGCGTATTTTGGTGTCAACGCCGAAGCATATCGTAGAAGAATGCAACAAATACTCCACTAATACCTTTTCTTGTTCCGCAGTAAATACCTTACGATTGTCATAGTTTGGTGTCAATCTTCCATCGGAATCACTTTTCATTTTTTGGATGTATCGTCGAAGAGTAGGGTAAGGTATTGAATGAGATTTAGCTGCTTGGCGAACCGACATTCCAGTATTCAGAACTTCCTGTACAGCATCTTGCATTACATCATGACTAGTTTTACCTTTCCCTGTCTTTCTGTGATATGTACGAACCATCTTCTAAACTGATAAAAGAAAATAGGACTAGTTAAATTGAATCAGTCATTTAAGAAAGGGCACATGTCCAGAAATGCAACTTTTCAGGAGGAGCAAAAAACTGATTTAAAAGCCAGTCTTGCTAGTTACGTTAAATGTATGTATTTTGTCCGTTAGTGTTAACGGTTGTGGATAGTTTACATTATAAAATATGGAATAGAGATGAAGGACTTTATGGTGATTGGCAGATAAAAAAATTGGATATATGCCCTTTCTAAAATGACGGCTGAATGAAAATCGGTTTTGGAGCAAAAACACTTTGTTTATTCAGATAACTTAGACACACTGTGTCGTTGTTCTACAATAATAATCATTTGAATGATGACAGTTAATCACAATCATCGTCAGTCACACGAACAGTTGGCCATGCAAGTATTTCGTTGAAAAATTCTTTGTACTCCCCCGGAATGTACACTTCTAGACGCTTTAGGTCATTCATCTTATTCCTGTCAATAGGGATTGGTTCGTCGTAGGCTAGTTCGTTAGGAAGCTGAACGTTGCTGTCTAGATGCAAACGGAAGGTGTGTTCAATAAGGCCATTGATGAACTGTTTTGTTCGTACAGTTCCCGGATCATTGGCAGAGTAAAGAAAGTGCATGAATGATGCTGGCTGGAAACGAATTTTCAAGTTGGTAGGCACTCCTCTTCCACGAGATTCATCTGACAACCCTCCCCTCTTATAAAATTTCGGCCACCATGCGGTAAAGTTAAGAATATCACTCGTCTCTACCAGAATGATGGTGAACTTGTCATGGCGTTTAGGTGCCCGTAAGATGATTTCACAGTATTGCTTCACATCATAAATTCGATCAATTTTTTTAACAGCTCGTTTAATGATAGCAAAATCTCTATCACAGGCATTGAATGAGTGCCCTCGCATAGGGAAGTAATGGTGAATGGTTTCAAATCGCTTCATGTCAACGAGTGCTGCACATAATCGGATCACTGTATGATTTTTGTTCTGCCCTACAGCGCCATCAGAGAACAGTCGAAGTTCCTTTACACTCTTTGGTACACATGTTTGGATATAGTCTAACAAAAAACTACACACTTCATTGGCACCTTTACGAGCTTTACCTTCGTGGTAAACATAAAGCACTGACGAATTTGTTTGCATATTGTGAATGCCAAACGTGTTCACCCAAAGCTGTCGCATGTAGAATATGTCCTGCACTGGTATTTTTGGCAGGGGAAGGTTCTGACAATAATCAAAACACAGTCCTAGTATTTTGGGATTACTCTTGCATTCTAATGCAGTTTTCTTCATTACTGAAAAATACTTCTTGCTCCTGCGTTTATGCACTTCTAGTTCAGCCTCAGCCGCCTTCCTGGCATTTAAATTCAGGAAAGGACTCTTCATCCTCATGGTCAGCTCCTCACACTTAATGCATGTGTCAATTTGAGGCGGGCCAAATGACAGGTCAAAATTCTGTTTGAAGTACTTAACATAGTACTTGTACGTTATATTGGTAGTAGGGTATTTCTCCTTGAAAAGTTCATACATCTTCTGGCAACTTAAATCGGATGAAAGAAATCTGTACTCTCGCGATGAATAATGTGAAGACGTTACGGGGAATGAAGCTATATGATCATTAAGCACTCGCACCGAATCTTCACTATGAGCTCTGTTTTTATTTCCTTTTCCTCTCATATCTTGTGGAGATTTCCCCTGAAGAAGTAAACTCTGGAGCCTCCGCAGGCGTTTGGCACTGACATCACCAAAGAAGCTCATAAAAGCCACCTTGCAAACTTGCACCCGCTGTGCATTGACTAAGACATTGTACTTGAACACTCCAGAATGTGGCTTACTAATTTTGGGGTTGCAGGTAGGTCTTCTACGTTTTATATGCTCATATTCAAGAAGACTCGATAAATATATGTCTTGTTCATCCTTACTGTTCAGTTCACTGTAAAGTTTTATTATCTTCATCTGCTCATTTTCACCTACTATCTCAAAACACTTCTTCGAACACCTGAAAAATAAATAACAAATTATTTAACCTATCTTCTGTTACAAAGAGACACAGGCCAAGCCAATGGGCACATAAACATTAAGCTAGGCTTTGTATTGATCAACTGTGGTAATTAACAGATAATTTTTACACACCAGTTGTGATTAGAACCTTACAAATACAATAATATCAACAAGCAAAGTCGTCTTAAGTATTAAAGTGTCGTAAAATAAATGTAGTTCAGTATTAACTTGATATAAAACAAGACACAAAATGTGAGGTTATAATTACCTGCAAGGTTGGCCTGTTGTGCGAGCTGGAATCACTCGTCCTGAATAGTTGACATATTCACTACCTCTAATCCTTGCTTGCTTTATCACATTACATTTGTAATTTTGCACATTTCTTACACCCTTTTTACGCTTTTTAACGCTACCAGAACACTCAGAAACTGCATTAACCGATGCCATAATCTTGGTAATCGAAGTTAGTAAACAAGTGAAGGTGCACTCAGCTGTTTGACCAAAGAACAGGCAGATGTTCCTTCCGGTAAGCAAAGAAGTCATTCAAGAAAGGGCTCTTATCCTGGGACATGTGCCCTTTCTTAAATGACTTCCAAACAACACCCAAATGAACCTTAAATATCAGCATGATACTGGCTGGATAAGTGACCTTTCTTTTGTGACAAGGTGCGCCAGGATGAAAGGAATGTTAATCTGAAAAAAAATAAAAAATGACAATTTGGACATGTGCCCTTTCTTAAATGACTGATTCAATTATCTAAATGAATAGACATTACCAGCACCTAAGTATTTACCCATACTGAGAACCCCACAAAAGGACACACGGTATTTAGGGAAAATTAAATCACTCCCGGGGCACAATGAACCATTATGGGGCTCAATGTGCCCCAGCAGTACATATTTTATACAAAGCTATTGTGAGGTTATGTGTGAACAGTGTTCATATTTTAAGTTATATAACATTAAAACACGATTTATTTTAATAACTTACTTAAACTGAATTGCCCACGAACCTACTACGGTGGCGTAGCAGGGGGAGAGGTGATACTCCCACGTGGCGCGTCCCAGGTGGCGGATAGGGGGGGTCCTAACCGGCTTGCCTGCGGACTTGAGGGAAATAAAATACCTCTCGCGGACCAAACACACTACCCCCTGCGGGTGGGGGACGCACATGTAGAATACACCCGCGGTATCCCCTGCCTGTCGTAAGAGGCGACCAAGGGCTGACTGAATTAGAACCATGAAACTAATTTTGTTTAGTACCATCACGCGTGGAACACCATAGGTCACTTTTACTTGCTAGTAGTACCACTCTGTTAGGTACTCCATATTTTTGTGATTCGTAGCACTCGAGGGGGGTTCAGTGTGGGTTTCCAGTACCCGTGAGTCGTGCCCGTATGTGCAACACCACAGGTCTGGGCGTTGCCTGTGAGTTGTACCCGTGTGAGCGACACCACGCGTCTGGGCGTAGCCTGTGAGTTGTACCACTATACGAGCGACACCGTAGGTCTGCGTTGCCAGTGATTAGTACCCACTATGTGAGGAACACCACGGGAATACCGGCGCCCGTGAATAGTACTCCTAGGTGAGGAACCTCATCGGTTTGCCACGAACCTGCTACGCAGGCGTAGCGGGGGGAGAGGTGATACTCCCACGTGGCGCGTCCCAGGTGGCGGATAGGGGGGTCCTAACCGGCTTGCCGGCGGACTTGAGGGAAATAAAATACCTCTCGCGGACCAAACACACACCCCCTGTGGGTGGGGAGGCAGACGAATAATACACCCACGGTATCCCCTGCCTGTCGTGAGAGGCGACTAAAAGGGGCGACCAAGGGATGATTGCATTCGAACCATGAAACTACTTGTGATTAGTACCACCACGCGGAGAACACCAAGGGTCGCTTTTACTTGTGCGTAGTACCACTATATTAGGTACGAAATAAGTTTATGATTAGTAGCACACAGGAGCACCGCGCGGTCGGCTTTTGCAGTACCTGTGATTAGTACCACCATATGAGCAGGACCATGGGATGATAGCTACCATGGTTCTGCCTTGCCTATGATTAGTACCCACTATATGAGGAACACCACGGGATAGGGAGAGGTCCCTGTGGTTAGTACTCTTATGTGCTGAACACCATAGGTTTGCGTTGCCTGTAAATGGCGCCGCAAAGTGGGAAAAACATAGGTCTGTATTATACGTCGAATTTCATAACCTCCGAGTAGTACAATAATGTGTGGAATACCGCAAGTCTCTGCTACTTTTGATTAGTACCGCAACAGTACAGATACCATGGTTCTGCATTACTAGCGATAAGTATCATTCTGAGGGGCCTTTGACCTGTATTTTGGACCCATTTAGACACCAAGCATCCTCGATTCAGGATTGTGCTTTGGAAGAGGTCCCTTGGTCAGTAATACTATTAACTATGATAGTTTTTTGAGTCGGATCCACTGATTGTTTTAAATTCATGTTCATTCAGTCATTCTTTCATTCATTCATTCTTCATGACATTTTTTATTTTGGTCAGTGGATGATTTTAAACTTTAACTTTGTCGTTTCATTTCGTACCATTAGGGGCCGATGACCTCGATGTTAGGCCCCTTTAAACAACAAGCATCATCATCATCATCGGTTTGCGTTGGCTATGAGTGGCGCCATTTTGTGAGAAACAACATAGGTCTGCGTTGCCTTTACGATGTACAATACTAGTGAGTAGTACCATAATGTTTGGAACACCGTGAGTTTACGCTACCTTTGATTAGTACCGCAGCTTGCGAAATACCATGGTTCTACTCTACTCGCGACATATACCATTCTGAGGGGCCTTAGACATGGATTTTGGACCCCTTTAGACATCAAGCATCCTCGATTCAGGATTGTGCTTCATGAGTGGGCCCTTGGTCAGTAATGACTTATCCATGATCTTTTTTGAGTTGGATCCACTCCTTTTTTGTTTGCTCTTTTTTTGTTTTTTTGTTTTTGGTTCCTGTCCATCCATTCCTTCTTCATGACGGTTTTTCTTTTTTAATTTTGGTCAGTGGATGATTTTGATTTTTTGTTGTCATTTCTTTTCGTACCATTAGGGGCCGATGACCTCGATGTTAGGCCCCTTAAAACAACAAGCATCATCATCATCCATGGGTTTGTGTTGCCTGTGGGCGTTACCATAGTGTGTGATACACTGTATGGCTACAATGCCTACGATTTGTACCACGATGTGAGCGACACCACGAGTCTACGTTACTTATGATTAGTACTATGATGAGGGATCAGTGCCCTGGATTTAGATAATACGTAGCATACCAGTAATTACGGCATTGTGAATTGGATCCACTGATTGCTTTTTTCGCGAACATTTTCCTCATCACTATTCGTTTTAGAATCTAGTCAGTGGATACATTTCGAAGTTTTAATTTGTATTTCGTTACACCTCGTACCATTAGGGGCAGACGACCTAGCTCTTAGGCCCCTTTAAACAACAAGCATCATCATCGTTATATTTGGTTTTCCTGCATTTGATAATATAGACTGATATTGCAGGACATAAACCAATTAGGGACTATAACTAATGCTATAACAGACAAATGAGAAGCTTGTTTCCAAAAGCTACTATATCCACTCTTAAAAAAGTTTCAGTATTAAGGCAAATTTCTGTATAATTAATAATTAACATATTTTTTTGGTGACATTTTATCCATGTAGGTAACGATTTCGTTTTCATGGAGGTGCATTTCACTTTAATGTCCACGAACCTACTACGCTGGCGTAGCAGGGGGAGAGGTGATACTCCCATGTGGCGCGTCCCAGGTGGCGGATAGGCGGGTCCCAACCGGCTTGCTGGCGGACTTGAGGGAAATAAAATACCTCTCGCGGACCAAACACACACCCCCTGTGGGTGACTGACGAATAATACACCCACGGTATCCCCTGCCTGTCGTGAGAGGCGACTAAAAGGGGCGACCAAGGGATGATTGAATTAGGACTATGAAGCTACTTTTGATTCGTACCATCATGCGGGGAACACCATGGGTTGCCTGTACTTGCGAGTAGTACCACTACATTAGGTACGAAATAGGTTTGTGATTAGTAGCAGCAAGAGGGGTTCTCCTGTAGGTTTCCAGTACCTGTCCACGAACATGCTACGCAAGCGTAGCAGGGGAAGAGGTGATACTTCCCCGTGGCGCGTCCCAGGTGGCGGATAGGGGGGTCCTAACCGGCTTGCTGGCGGACTTGAGGGAAATAAAATACCTCTCGCGGACCAAACACACACCCCCTGTGGGTGGCTGACGAATAATACACCCACGCTATCCCCTGCCTGTCGTGAGAGGCGACTAAAAGGGGCGACCAAGGGATGATTGAATTAGGACCATGAAACTACTTTTGATTAAAACCATCACGCGTGGAACACCATCGGTCGCTTTTACTTGCAGTAGTACCACTCTGTTAGGTACTCCATATATTTGTGATTCGTAGCACTCGAGGGGGGTTCAGTGTGGGTTTCCAGTACCCGTGAGTCGTGCCCGTGTGTGCAACACCACAGGTCTGGGCGTTGCCTGTGAGTTGTACCCGTGTGAGCGACACCACGCGTCTGGGCGTAGCCTGTGAGTTGTACCACTATATGAGCGACACCGTGGGTCTGCGTTGCCAGTGATTAGTACCCACTATGTGAGGAACACCACGGGAATGCCGGCGCCCGTGCTTAGTACACCTAGGTGAGGAACCTCATCGGTTTGCGTTGGCTATGAGTGGCGCCATTGTGTGAGAAACACCATAGGTCTGCGTTACCTTTACGACGTACAATACTTGTGAGTAGTACCTTAATGCTTGGAACACCGTGAGTTTACGCTACCTTGGATTAGTACCGCATCTCGAGACATATCATGGTTCTACTGTCCTCGCGACTTGTACCATACTGCGGGGCCGTAGACCTGGTTTTTGGACCCCTTTAGACATCAAGCATAATCGATTCCGGACTGTGCTTTATAAGTGGTCCCTTGGTCAGTAATACTATTATTTATGCCCGTTTTTAGAGTCGGATCCACTGTTTTTGTTTGTTTGGTTTTTTTTTTTTTTTGTGTTTTTGTAGGTTCCATATCCATCCATTCATTCTTCATGACATTTTTATTTTATTTTGTTCAGTGGATTTGAACTTTTGGTTATTTCATTTCGTACCATTAGGGGCCGATGACCTCGATGTTAGGCCCCTTTAAACAACAAGCATCATCATCATCATCATCATCATCCAGTACCCGTGCGTCGTTCCCAGGTGAGCAACACCGCGCGTCTGGGCGTTGCCTTTGAGTTGTACCACTATATGAGTGACACCGTGGGTCTGCGTTGCCTGTGATTAGTACCCACTATGTGAGGAACACCACGGGATAGTGCGAGACCGTGTGGTTAGTACACCTAGGTGAGGAACCTCATCGGTTTGCGTTGGCTATGAGGATTTCCATTGTGTGAGTAACACCATAGGTTTGCGTTACCTATACGAAGTACAATACTTTTGAGTAATACCATCTTGTGTGGAACACCGTGAGTCTTCGCTACTTTTGATTAGTACCCCAACATGACAAATACCATGGTTCTACTTTACTCGCGACATGTACCATCTGAGGGGCCTTAGACCTGATTCTTGGACCCCTTGCGACATCAAGCACCCTCGATTCAGGACTGTGCTTTATAAGTGGTCCCTTGGTCAGTAATAGTGTTATTTATGACTTTTTTTGAGTCGGATCCACTGGTTTTTGTTTGATTGTTTCTTGTTTTTTTTGTTTTTTGGGCTCATGTCCATCCATTCATTTTAATGATTTTTTAATTTTGGTTAGTGGACTTTTTGTACTTTTTGTTGTCATTTCATTTCGTACCATTAGGGGCCGATGACCTAGATGTTAGGCCCCATTAAACAACAAGCATCATCATCATCATCATCATCATCATTAACTTTAATGTATATCGCATACTAAATACGCTATTAGCTATTTTAAAAGCTGCGCCAGGTGGACTTAGTACATTTTGACCTTCATAATGGATGAAGTACCTTTTGGCATAAAATGAAATGGATATAGTACTTTTTGAAAGGAATTTATTCACAATACTTGACAAAGTAGATTGGGTTTCCCAGGTATTTTCATCTGAACATTATCACATACACATAGTATGTCGCCGTATAATTTTAAAACGTTTATCAGTTTATAAATTGTAATTTAAAAAGCAACAGTTATTTAGAAGGGATCTTCGTCAAGAGAGTCAATGTTCTCCTCTTCTTCACAACCAGTTCCTCTTTCACTTGTAACGCTTAGGCAGTCCTTGTAGAAGGATCTGCCAATTAATATGCATTTTTCGTAAAAGGTTTCTAGCATCGCTAATCTTGACGTCCGGCATATGGTTCTTCTTCTTTACTTGCCTCAGAGGTAGAACAATGTTCTTAACACTCCTGTATTTAGTTTTTAAAATGCTGCGCTAGATTCCTCTGCCATCTGCATAGAACTGTTGACCAGTGACGAAATTTCATTGTTCTTGATTGAAACTGATTACTTTGGCATCAAAAATACTAAAACGCGTAGCAGGGGAAGAGGTGATACTCCCACGTGGCGCGTCCCAGGTGGCGGATAGGGGGGTCCTAACCGGCTTGCCGGCGGACTTGAGGGAAATGAAATACCTCTCGCGGATCAAACACACACCCCCTGTGGGTGGGGGAAGCAGACGAAGAATTCACCTACGGTATCTCCTGCCTGTCGTAAGAGGCGACTAAAAGGGGCGACCAAGGGATGATCCAATTAGAACCATGAAACTACTTGTAATTACTACCATCACGCATGGAGCACCAAGGGTTGCACTTACTTGCGCGCCACGAACCTGCTACGCAGGCGTAGCAGGTTGAGAGGTGATACTCCCACGTGGCGCGTCCCAGGTGGCGGATAGGGGGGTCCTAACCGGCTTGCCGGCGGACTTGAGGGAAATAAAATACCTCTCGCGGACCAAACACACTTCCCCCTGCGGGTGGGGGACACACATGTAGAATACACCCGCGGTATTCCCTGCCTGTCGTAAGAGGCGACTAAAAGGGGCGACCAAGGGCTGACTGAATTAGAACCATGAAACTAATTTTGAATCGTACCATCACGCGGGGAACACCATAGGTTGCCTGTACTTGCGAGTAGTACCACTAAATTCGGTACGAAATAGGTTTGTGATTAGTAGCAGTAAAAGCCTGGCCTGGTGGATTCCAGTACCCGTGCGTCGTACCCATGTGTGCAACACCGCGGGTCTGGGCGTAGCCTGTGATTTGTACCACTATATGAGCAGCACCGTGGGTCTGCGTTGCCTGTGATTAGTACCCACTATGTGAGGAACACCACGGGAATACCGGCGCCCGTGTTTAGTACACCTAGGTGGGGAACCTTCTCGGTTTGCGTTGACTCTGAGTTGGGCCATTGTGTGAGACACACCATAGGTCTGCGTTACTTGTACGTATTGCAATACTTGTGAGTATTACCATCTTTTGTGGAACACCGTGAGTCTTCGCTACTTCTGATTAATACCCCAACATGACACATACCATGGTTCTATTTTACTCGCGACATGGATTTCGGATCCCTTTAGAAATCAAGCATCCTCGATTCAGGATTTTTTTTCTACTTGCTTTACGTCGCACCGACACAGATAGGTCTTATTGCGACGATGGGACAGGGAAGAGCTAGGAGTAGGAAGGAAGCGGCCGTGGCCTTAATTAAGGTACAGCCCCAGCATTTGCCTGGTGTGAAAATGGGAGACCAAGGAAAACCATTTTCAGGGCTGCCGACAGTGGGGTTCGAACCTACTATCTCCCGAATGCTGGATGCTGGCCGCACTTAAGCGACTGCAGCTATCGAGCTCGGTCGATTCAGGATTGTGCTTCATGAGTGGGCCCTTGGTCAGTAATGAATTATCTATGATCTTTTTTGAGTTGTATCCACTCCTTTTTTGTTTGCTCGTTTTTTTGTTTTTGGTTCATGTCCATCCATTCCTCCTTCATGACGATTTTTTTTATTTTTGTCAGTGGATGATTTTGATTTTTTTTGTTCTCATTTCATTTCGTACCATCAGGGGGCCGATGACCTCGATGTTAGGGCCCTTTAAACAACAAGCATCATCATCATCATCATCGTATCGTTAGGGGCCGATGACCTCTATGTTAGGCCCCTTTAAACAACAAACATCAATCATCAATCAATACTAAAACGCTTGTCATTTTTCAGGGAAGGATTTCGAGACTCCTTCCATGTTTGCACAGTCACTTCTCTTTGTGAGTGGTGTACCTACAGATGATAAAATTTCATCATACTCTTTCGGATGAAGTACTTAGTTTTTCTTCCTCGGTTGTCTTTGTCAGCGTGCAAGTATGAACGTCCTCTCCCGGGAAATATCCATTTGAGATCTGTATTGGTTTTTGCACAGAATTTAATGAACATAAACAACATTGCATTGTTCTTGTTCTGTCCAGTGCAACTATCTCAAAATATGCGTATGGAACTCAGTTTTGCTAAGAGGTACTTGGAAACTTCTACCAACACACGATTGAGGAAATGCCACACGCAAGAAATAATCTAATTTGACCCTCGCCCATATTCTAATTCCAACCAGTGGTAGAAATGGACGTTTTCCTTATTTAGTACCTCATTCGCATCATGTATCACAACAGCAAATGTGCTATATCACATTCGTCGAGAATAGTAAACTTCTCCAATTTCAGTTTTAGGAAGTGGTTGGTTTTGCATTAAGGGACATTGGTACTGAGTTTTCAAATTTCCATATTTCTGAACCGAACTTCCTGAAATTTTGACAGCTGACTTTACACTTAAGATACTAACATGTATAGAAGATTTCGTTCATATTGTTCAATTAATTTGAGAAATGTATGCATTTTTCTTTAATTATTTTTGCTAATCGCGTATTTATCACAATCTTTCACACGCATTAGCATTGCAATTAAAAATTTAGTATTTTGATATTACATACTCTCAAACAGACTTAAGAACTTTACAGAAAGGTATCTTAAGTAACTTCAGAGATTTAGCTGTAATAACTTTTAAAATTACACATGGTATCTTTTTAAATGTATGGCTTTTTTTCCTACTCTTTTTTTCTTCACTCAAAGTAAAGAAACATGAATTTTTGCTCTGTAACTTTGTTCAATGTCTATTTCTGAACATAAATGAAAAATTTCATCCAATTCAGAAAAAATGTGACGTGTGTGAAACATTTTGAATATATAAAAAGTAGTTTTCAGAAAACTTCATTTTTATATATTGACATGGTACAGTAAACTTCTAAGGCGTACCTGAAGGTTCAGAATGCTCCTGATTTGTATGTTTCGCGTTCCTGTTTCTTCTTAGCAGCTTCCTGTTGCAATTTCTTTGATTTTATGCCACATGGTGCCCCTTTCCTTCGTTTAACCCGTGACCTGCTTTCGTTTACTCTGGTAATATCACGACGGTGACATATTGTAGAGGAAGCTGTTAGATATTCTTCCCCTCTTAGCGACATTTCAGTTTATGGGTGGCAGAGCATCCCATAGTGAATTCAGAAACACAAATGAATGCTCCCAAGTCCAGCCTTTTTTAGAAATATTATATTTTGGACATTTTTTCCAAATGAGGGTATGGACATACTCATTAGAATTTTGTGGCCCTCCGCTGACACAGCTAGCTAACAATTCATTGCTTGCTAGTCTCTGGTAAACACGCAAAATTCTTAATAATATGCTGCGAGACAACTGAACAGAAATCTCTATTGTAGAAGCACCAAGAATCTGTTCCTTGGGACATTTTTGGTGTTCTGTTTTGTGATCTGTAGACCTGTAATGGTTCAGGGTAGCATATATTGCATTTTTCATGGCAGATACATCTGGTAAATGATTCTGAATGGCCTGTCTATAGTAACTTGTGTGTTTCTTGATGTTCTCTAAATTCAGTTTAGTAAGGCCACGACCACCCAGTTTTATGTCTTTAGTGTCCTTTTTCAGTTTCTGTGGTAATTCTTTTTGCCACATGGTTAACACAGTCCTCTTTTACCATTTCTACACCTTTACCATACACTGAAACTTCATTCAGGTGTCGTGGGTCCTAGCATCTTCATCAGAGAGTACAGTGGTGTATCGCATCTTGCACTCCTGAAGAGATCTCCTCCACATTATATCAGCTGCAGTGACCTCCATTGAACCTGAGGAGCCATCATAATTTTTACAGTTTTCACCACTATTTTTATGATACTCTGAAATCACCATGAATTGTGGTGTATCAGGATCCATTTCATTAGTGATAGTGATACAATAGCGGCAACATTTTGACAAAATCTCATAGTCACTGATCAGTCCTGTCAAAATATGAGCTACCAGGTCAGTGCCTTGTTTGTGCGGTGTACCATCATAATACACAGCAGTGTCTATATGCACTAAAAACCTGAAAATATGCATGCAAATACACACTAAGAGTTAAAATATATGCGCGGAAAATAAGGAAATTTGCTCTTAAAACCATGCCATTTTATTCACTTACCTATTTACAGGTGTCATTTATTGCAAAAAGAAGAATCACAATAGGTAACTAGTAGTCTTTCAATGTTTTCTGGAGACAAACTTTGCCTATTGTCCGTCAAAATGAGTTTATAGGCTGAGAATGATCGTTCTACATCAACTGACGTGATTGGACAGTACTTATACATGGGCACCAACGTATCGGAGCATACACCTGGCAGAGATACCATAGTTCCACTTAAGTATTGACTAATCTTCTTCAGTCCTGGGTTCAAATTCAGCACCTTTTCTAACTTGCATTTAATCTTCTCTCCAATTTCGCCTGGAGCTGAATTCACTGAAGATGCAGCTTTCTCAACGAGATCAAGTGATTCATGGAGGGGAGTACCAGAGGATTCTAAGCTCTCAATGACTTTCGGAAGTTTAGAAAAATGTGCATGAATGAAATTCACATCTTGATAAACAGTAGCGGTTCCAAACATAACTTTTGCATCCCGGACACACGCAATATGCTCATCTTCAAGTTTGGTAACCACTTCTTTCACTTCATTAAAATTTTCCCGATAAAATGATACTGCAGATAACCATGTCCCCCACCTAGACAAGACAGGTTCAGGTGGCAAAGGAACTTCAAGTAGACAATCTTTGTAGAACTGGACACGAGCTGGTGCTTTTAGAAATAGTTTCTTCCCACATCCAATCAAATTGTTACCAGCTGGAAACTGTGCGCATATTTCTTCTGCAATGCGGTGTAATCCGTGCGCTAAACAGGTTACGTGAATGAGTTTTGGATAAAATACTTGGAGGGCCTTTGCTGCTTTGGACATATACGAAGCTGCATCTGTGAGCAGTACAAGCACTTTACAACAATTATTCCTAATTTCAGATGGCCACAATAGTCGCAGAGAATCATTTAGAAATCTTACTATTGTGCTAAGGTTGGTTTTCTCTAGTACTTTACAAGCAAGAAGATGCGGCTTACCGGGTTGGTTTGGATGTAATTTACCACCCACGAAATATGCTAGGTAACGGCCACATGAATCCCTTGTCTCATCCACCGATATCTAGACACAGTTCCTTCCACCGATATCCAGACACAGTTCCTTCCAATATCAGAACGGATCAATTCCAGGGTAGATTCATATAGCGGAGGTAGGTAATTTTTTCCTGGCAATTCCCAGCCGGCACAGCAAGAGGGGAAGGCTAAGTCTCCCCTCCCTCAGAGGTCGGCGAAAGTCGTGCCCCAGCCGGCGGAGGCGGCATCATCGACCAGGGCTGGGAAACCTCATCCCTGCCCGTCTAAACCAGAAAAAAAAGGCAGCGAAGAAGAGCGCCCTTGCTGAGCCCTCTAGCAATTCCCCTGGGAAGGAGAAGTCATGACCCCCATCTGGGGCTATGAGTCTGCGCCAGTAGGTACGCCTGCTCCCAAACCTGCGCGCTCTACTCGTAGAGGACCTGCTCGCCCCCGAAAAGCGTCGAAGTTCTGGGCGGCATGCCACCGTCAGTTGATGCCGGGATAGATGTCGCGCTCTCCTCTACATCCGCGCACGTAGATGTTGATAGTGTTTATACATGCTTGCATTTTGTCGCTAAAAACCTAACACTCCTTTCATAGTCCACACTATGGCAGTGTTACAGTGGAATTGTAACGGTTATGGCAGGCATCTTGCTGAGTTACGTCAGCTCATTAGTGCGTACGCAGCGAGTATAGTCTGTATTCAGGAGACCAACATCAAACCTCGTCATCATACGGTCTTGAGAAATTTCAGACTATACTCGACATTACGATACTATGCTCGCCGGGTTTCCGGTGGCGTTGGCATTTTGGTACGTTCTGATATGTATAGCAAAGAGGTTCCATTAAGAACCCCGCTTGAGGCTTTAGCTGTTCGCGTTCCGCTGCCTGTGATAGCAACAGTGTGTAATGTTTATTTTCCACCAGGCCAGCATCTGAACATAAATAATGGCGCTTATCTTGTAGATCGGCTTCCACCTCGTTTCCTCTTATTGGGCTATTTTAACGCCCATCACCCCATATGGGGCTCTGAGACGTCTTGCCCCCGGGGAAGGGAACTGGAAACATTAGTAACAGAGCTGGATTTATGTATTTTGATCACAGGGGAACCAACACACTTTAATGTACGTTACGGCACATATTCTCGCATAGACGTAAGAATATGCAGCCGAACGTTCGTTCCAGTGTTTCGGTGGAATACACACGATGATCTCTGTGACAGTAATAATTTTCCCCATCATCCTTACTTTGTTGAAACATAAATCCGTCGAAGCTCCCCCTCGATGTATTCTTAAACATGCTGATTGGCCAAAGTACACATCACTAGCTGTCTTTAATGACGATATCAGGCGGACCGTCAGCGAGGAAATAACTTACGTCACCCAAGTTATTCTTGCGGCTGCTGAGGAGTCCATTCCGTTTTTCTCGGGGACTCCTCGCCGAAAACTCGTTCCTTGGTGGAACGATGAAATAGCAGCAGCCATCAAAGAACGCCGTCGCACTCATAAACATTACCGTAGACAGTCTATTGTGGCCAACTTGGTAACATTTAAGAAACTTCGCGCTCAGGCGCGAGTTCTTATTCGACAAAGTAAGAAGGCTTCATGGGAGAGATATGTGCCTTCTATGACGTCACATACTCCATCATCTCCAGTGTGCACTAAGCTTCGACGGATTTCGGGTATCCACGGATCATCTCCCGTACCGGGAATTACCATTGCAGGCAGTGTCGCCACTAACCCTCTCGCGATTGCTAACCATCTAGCTGGTCATTTCGTGGATATATCTGGCAAAGGGAATTACCATCCTGATTTCCTCCCTGTGGCGCGGGAGACAGAACGTCATCACCTTAGTTTTGCCACCCAAGCTTCAGAGGACTACAACGTGCCCTTTACGGAGTGGGAACTCCGCAGCGCCTTAGCGCTTTGTAAGGACACGTTTCCTGGAGCGGACAACATCCATAACCAGATATTGAAACACCTTAGAGATGATAATCTACTATCTCTCCTTCATGTGTTCAACCGAATCTGGATAGAGGGTAATTTTCCGTCGCAGTGGCGAGAGGGCATGTTCATTCCTGTCCTCAAGCCTGACAAAAATCCTAAGTATGCAGGAAGTTACAGACCGATTTGTCTTACAAACTGCCTGTGTAAGCTATTTGAGAGGATAGTAAATCGCCGGCGTGTGTGGTGTCTCGAGAAACAAGGACTCTTGTCCGAGTACCAATGTGGTTTTCGAGCCGCTCGCTCGTCTACTGACCACTAGGTACGCCTGGAGAGCTCTATCCAGGATGCGTTTCTCCGCAAACAGCACTTGGTACCTGTTTTTTTTTTTGAGTTGGAGAAGGCCCACGACACCACGTGGCGATATGGCATCCTTTCAGTCCTGCATCAATGGAGGTTCCGAGGTAACTTGCCGGTATTTATTGCGAATTTTTTGTCCCTCCGTCTATTGCGTGTCCGAGTAGGGAGGAGATATTCGCAATACCACGTTCAAGAAAATGGAGTCCCACAGGGATCAGTCCTTAGTGCCACTCTGTTCGCGCTTGCCATAAACGATCTTGTCGCTGCTGCTGGTCCAGCAGTAATACCGTTTCTTTATGTGGACGACTTCGCTCTGCACTATAGCTCGTGCAGTATGGCAGTCGCAGAGCGACAGTTACGGCAGGCTATTATGAGGGTTGAGCAGTGGACCTTAAAACATGGCTTTCGGTTTTCTGCCGCAAAGACCTCTGTTGTCCACTTCTGTCGTCAACGTACTCTTCACCCTCATCCCGAGCTCTATTTAGGAAATGTCGTTCTGCCAGTTGTTGACACTTACCGATTTCTTGGGCTCCTTTTCGATAGTAAATTATCGTGGGAGCTACATGTGCGGCAGTTGAAAGTGCAGTGTGCTAAGAAGCTTAACATCATGAAGTTTCTTAGCAGCACTTGTTGGCGGGGCTGAACGCGCGGTGCTCCTACGATTCTATAGGGCACATATTTTATCTCGGCTAGACTACAGCAGTGCAGCATATGGCTCAGCAAGACCAACCGTTCTTGCGACCACGAATCTACTACGCTGGCGTAGCAGGGGGAGAGCTGATACTCCCAGGTGGTGGATTGGGGGGGTCCTAACCCGCTTGCTGGCGGACTTGAGGGAAATAAAATACCTCTCGCGGACCAAACACCCTACCCCCCGCGCGTGGGGGACGCACATGTAGAATACACCCGCGGTATCCCCTGCCTGTCGTAAGAGGCGACTAACAGGGGCCCAAAGGTGTCTCAACTTGGGAGTGTGGATTTTCGACCACGGGGCCCTTTGGTGAGTCCTGGCATTGCTTCCACTCACTTGTACCAGGCTCCTCACTTTCATCTATCCTGTCCGACCTCCCTTGGTCAAGTCTTGTTCCTTTCCGACCCCGACGGTATTAGCGAATTCGAGGCCTGGGGAGTCTTTCATTTCACGCCATTCGTGGCCCTTGCCTTTCTTCGTCCGTTACTTCATCTTTCGAAGTGACGGATCCCTGCTTTCTTCTTCTTTTCTCTTTCTCTTTACTCCCTTGGATGGGGGACGCGGACGAAGAATACACCCACGGTATCCCCTGCCTGTTGTGAGAGGCGACTAAAAGGGGCGACCAAGGGATGATTGAATTAGAACCTTGAAACTACTTTTGATTCGTACCATCACGCGGGGAACAACATGGGTTAGTGATTAGTAGCAGCAGAGAGTTGGTTCCCCTGTGGGTTTCCAGAACCCGTGCGTCGTACCCATGTGAGCAACACCGCGGGTCTGGGCGTTCCCTGAGAGTTGTACCACTATATGAGCGACACCGTGGGTCTGTGTTGCCTGTGATTAGTACCCACTATGTGAGGAATACCACGGGATAGTACGAGTCCCTGTGGTTAGTACACCTAGGTGAGGAAGCTCATTGGTTTGCGTTGGCTATGACTGGCGCCATTGTGTGAGAAACACCATAGGACTACGTTATCTGTTCGAAGTACAATACTTGTGAGTAGTACCATCTTGTGTGGAACACCATGAGTCTTCGCTACTTTTGATTAGTACCCCAACATGACAAATACCATATGCACCTCTTTAACCGACATTTCCCGTGGTGACTTTCTGTATTTGCCACACGCATGGGTGACAATTTATGCTCCTAACGGGGGTACATTATTCGTATCGTGCCTTTTCCCAATACTTTATTATAAACTCCGGCCAACAATCCATTATCTAATGTTAGGCGGCCAAATAAATATAATGAGTTCCCGCACACATCAAGTTATCATGCGGATGGGAATGAGACATGGGTACATCATCCTAACTCTGTGACCTTATATGAATATAAGTATCCAGTCTTGTCCTAATATTTGAATATTTCATCCCGTCCGATATAAATACTCCTTCGCCTCCATCGATTTTTACTTATTCTGTTAAATATCACTTACTTTTCATGTTATGATATCAATTACATATATATTCACTGCACGATACCTCTCAGGGATAAAAATTGTGATAAAAATATATATATTTCCCTTTTTTTACGTGGACGCAACTGAAGGTAATGCACAGCCTCATTCTTAAGTTCATTCGTAAACCATCACAGCTCAATTGTAATCCATAACTAAGAAACACCCTAGGTTCATTTACCAATCAACTAGTTCATATACCTCCAAATACCTCTACGAATTATGAAATAAATAAATAAATAAATAAATAGTAAGAATTCCAGTCAAAGTTCTTATCACTTAGTTTATTGAAAAACAAAAAGATAGTACTTGGAAAATAGTAAAGAAAATCATCTACATGCTCGTTTGTATTCACTGAATTCCGATCCCTAAACAAAATATTGTAAATATTTCTTAAAAATATTATCTGAATATCATTAATAATAATATTAATTGCCATTTAATCATCTTTCAAATATCAATTATCGATGCTGTAACATCTTGTATTACTGTAGAAATAACATCTAAGTATTATTCAAATTTACGTTAAATATCAAGAATGCTTACTATCGTTCAGTTGCCCTTTAGAATCATTATAACACATTTAAAAAACCGTAGAAAAATTTTCAAAATATTATTTAAATCCCAACTAAGTGTCCTCAAGTTTCTCAAATGAATTAAATATCTTTCCTCAAGAGTTTCTGACATAGCGTAAGCAACATAAGTGAGTTCCAGAAATCATGGCTTAAAAATTGCCATTCATTATCATACTGTCGTAAATCACCTCAAAAATAAATATTATGTCTATTAAATAAACTTAAAAATCCATCATTTTTTTTGAAAAGTGTGTAGGAGTAACCTAATACAACATTCATGTGTCAACAAGCAAGTTATTCAACTGATAGTGTCGTATCATGATTCAAAAAAAAAAATCAATCATCTATCTGAGAAAGATTTCGAATAAAATCGTTAATGAAGGTCATCTATTCACGGATGGTAGTTTTATAGTTCATGGAAACATTTCCTAGTTCCAATCATGTCTTTGAGAGGAAATCAGCTTTTTTGCTTTACGTCGCACCGACACAGATAGGTCTTATGGCGACGATGGGATAGGAAAAGTCTAGGAAGTGAAAGGAAGCGGCCGTGGACTTAATTAAGGTACAGCCCCAGCATTTGCCTGGTGTGAAAATGGGAAACCACGGAAAACCATCTTCAGGGCTGCCGACAGTGGGGCTCGAACCCACTATCTCCCGATTACTAGATACTTGCCGCACTTAAGCGACTGCAGCTATCGAGCTCGGTGGGAAATCAACTTGAAGATAGCCTAGCATGTGAAATATTTCTAGAAAAATACTAAGTTTCTCCCGTAAATACGTTATTTCTAGGATATACTCTCGATGATCGTACACCATAAACAACCTGTAACCCAACATGACATGCTACAGTATATATCACGTGACAATAACAACATTAACCTAATATCGGCATTACGCTGCATAAATATCACCAATTATTAATATAAGCTCGTATTTTCGCCATGTACGCAGCTTACGTATCATAATTCCTCATAAATCATATATTCTACCATAAATCCAACCTATATTCTTGCGCACAATATCCTCATTTCATTGTACATATCAACAATCTCATTCAATTACATCATTTGTTGCTCTACGAGTGTCACGATGTACGTATATTCCACTAAACACAATATCATAACATGTCATAAGTTTACGATATTAAATAACACAAGTAACTACATTCCTCCTGCAATTAAAGGCATGGGTTAATAATTCAGGCTATGTTACTCATGTTTTTGTGACGATTAAACATTGTCATTTCCTTCTGTCTTAGAGTACGATCTCATTTCGTTCAACATTGTATTAACCTCCTCAGTCCTGAGGGTAGGTTTGAATTTTATTTTTTTTGTTTTTTATACTTATTCTGGTGCTAAATAATGTTCATAACACTAGGAAAATGATAAAAAAAATATTTGACCAAATCTTCATTCGAAACTTTAGTGTATCCTACAGGAGACATTAGGTCTTAGTCCTTTAAAATCTGGTGTTCTTACATAATTATATTTTTATTATCATTGACATTCAGTGAGCCTTATTTACAAGAAAATTGAGGGAGAAGACAAACTAAAACTTTTTTCTTAAAATTTGAAGTGCTGTCTGTACTTTTATGTCTGTACTTGATGTATTGAAGTCCATTTTCTTAGCACTTGACACCTGTCATTGCACACACTCTTGGTGACTAAATTAATGCTTCTTACATTTACAATTCGTGAAACAACTTGAAGCACTGTCTTTCTTCTGGCATACAGAGATAGACTGCACAAGTTGAACATTTTAGTCTTGCAGAATTGGCTTTACAACCTGGCATTCTGCATCTATTTTTGGATTATGTTGTATGGATCTCTGGAAGATGCAAGACGTTCTTCGTCCTCAGGTGACGAGAAGCTAGTGGTGTCCTTGCGTTGTACTTCATTTTCTTGGGAGAAGGTTCACTGGGCTCGTATTCTGAGATATTCTGTTCATCAACTGATTTACAAATTAAATAATCTGGCAATTCCATTCGAAAACCCAAGTAGTCGAGTACATCCTTCTTTGGAGTTTTCAAGGCAAGTTGATGTCTTCTACATTCTATCCAACTTGCTGCTATCACAAAATCAATAAAATGCATCATCATTCTGATGGTCCATTTTCTAGTTCTTGCAAAAATTCTGTAATAACTAATTATCCTGTCCGAGAGGTCGACTCCTCCTATGAAAGCATTATAATTTTTTACAGCAAGAGGAAGATTTACTGGAAGATTTACTTTATCCTTCTTCGACCACTGACGGCAAACATCTTGCGGATCCTTTCCGTCAACGCAGGATGCTAATATAACTGGCTTGTTATCAAACCATTTTAAAATACAAATTTGGCCCTCATTTCTCACTTTCTCATCAACAGAACCTCAACCAAGTCTTTTCAGATCTGCATCAGACTTGAAACTGATGTTTGAAGGGATCTGGAACTTCTTCAGTGTCCCTGTTGCTTGACATTGAGCCTTGCAATGGAGAACATCTAGTAATTGAACTGACGTAAAATACCGATCCATATACAAAGTACAACCTGGAGGCATATGTTTAGCCAGTCTCACAACTACTTTTCCACCAAGATCTAAATTACTAATGTCAGCGTCATTATGATCAGCGATTTGGTGTCCGTGTCCTTCATAAACAAAAAAATCCAGCGGTAGACCATCCGGGACAGTTGCTACGAAACATTTGAGACCACATGGGTTAGGCTTCCCTTTCACATACTGCCTTGCAGGTGCATGGCTGTAGAAGGGAATCATCTGCTCATCGATGGCAACATTAGAAGATCTTTCATTCAGCAAACATGCCGCTTCAATGTATTTCAGAAGAGGTCTCACTTTCCAAAATTTATCTTCAGTACGTTCATAGTCGGAAACCAGTAAATCATCCCTTAATTTTAAATTTCTCCTATTCAAGAAGTATCTATCCCTCGACATGTTATCAGCGATTTCAGGCCCAGTACATGCGGATCCTGGGATGCTTCAGATAGGACATAACTATTGTAATTCCTAAGAAAGTTGTTGTTTCTGTTAGACCTAAGTTCCTACCAGTGTCTCTTAGATATCTCTGGTTTGTGTGTTGTGTTAGCGTTTTTATGAGATCATCTGGAATGTATTTATGGAAGTAGTCCTGTGGCTGTAATTCTTTGCCGATAACAGCGTTTTCTTCAAAACGAGGAGCTGAGGGTAAAGGATTGAATGCACCTGATGCCACATTCTTCCAGTAAGTTCTTCTAGATGTATTAGTATCCATAGCTGGAGAAACAGAGTCTGCAGGAGGAGATGTTTCTTGTGGAAATGTTAGTTTCCTTTGTGAGGTCCTGAGAGATGAAGAAGGACAAGAATTTGATGACTCAGGACATATCCGAAATGCATCCTTCGATAGTTAACTGTGTGTTGTAGACGGACTTATGGAAATGATAGATGTTTCACAAGAATCTAGATCATCTTCACTTTCGTCAGTAGAGGGTGACAAGCGTCATCCTGAGGAATATAAGCTGGATCTATTACATCCTCGTCACTGGAAAATAGATCACAGTCAGAGGCATCTCCATTCAGGTTTTCCATCACAAACTCACTGAAGTGTGGGTTATCTGCAAAGTTAAGTCAGACTTTGTCAATTGTTGACAGCTGTTTGTTTGCAATTTCTATAATACTATTAATAACATAATAAAGTAATGTTAATATAACAATTATAAAATAATAAGGGGATTAAGTATAGTTAATAGGCAAATTATCGCATAATTTGCTGCTAATATTCAGAAGGTAAAGAAAGGAGTAATATATCAAACATAACAGTACTAATAATATTGGAATTATTGTTGCCTCTGTAACTTCAGTCATGCCCATTATTACTATTATTACTGTTGATGGAATTATTGTTGCCTATAATGACGTATTCTTCAATGTATGTTATTGGTGAGGACCAAATGATAGAACATACAACTTACATTCATGAAAGTCAAACCGTACTACCTTATGGCCTAATGTCTCCTACAGGATACACTAGACAAAAGTGAATGTTTCTAGCCTAGAGGATAAGACTAACGCCAAAGTAATATGGTGTTTATAACTATCAGTATCTTAAGTTAAATATTTGGTGGAAATCAGATCTTATGAACAGAAATTGCCAACAAAATAATTACATACCAGCACAAACTTCTGCTCCATCCTTCCTCCTAGAAACCGCCATTTTCAAACAGTTGGCATCACTTCGTCAGTACCTCCAGGATGTCTAACTCACTCTCAGAAAATAGCGCCAACTGTTGTTAATATCACGCAGTGGTACCAAACTATTATAATAATTATTTGATGGTCTACCGCTAATTTCAAAAGTACATTGTCAGTGTCTCCTACAGGAGACATCAGGACTGAGGAGGTTAAGCTTGATTTGCATTATGAAAGACGTATAATCCTGTCACAACGTTGTAATACTGATTTTCAAAGCTTTCCTCAAGTAAACAAACATTCCTATACATGGAGTATAAATTTTTGGTTTGTCAAAGACTACCTAGATCCTAGTTCTCAAACGATTACATGGATTATTTTTCAAAGGCACTATTCATGGAGTTTATATCTCGATGAACCAGATATTAACCTTGCTGTACAAATATTTCAACTTAAACACACACTGTTATTCACACAAATCTAATAATTTAACTACGTAAAATAACTACAAGGAACTCCACTTATCTTGCTTCCGCTATTCCTCTGGGCTGGATTTCATCCTGGGTCGTCTTTGGACAGCATTTCGCGTTCATGTGCTCGTCATTGCCGGTAACTGGACTCGGGCTTCGGGCATGCAGAACGGTTGGCTAGGGTTCCTCCTGATTGTGACCCCATATCCTTGAATTACTCAGCCATGATATCTCCGTCGATTACATGCAATAAAAAAACATATTGAAGGTCGTCATTAGATGCATATTTCAATTATGAACTGAACAATCCTGGGTATATTCTCTATCTTTTTAGCAAACAATTTTGAAGGTGTAATATTTGATATGGTAGTCAAAATGTTTTCTGCTTGACGCTGAATTGAAAATGTAAACTGGCGACTTCCAATTATCTGCTTTGAGTTTAACTTGGCGTCTTCTTCTGCGAGATCAGATCTTCCTTCCTTACTCTTCTTCCGCGCCAGATATTACTAATTCGTATTTGAAATTTGGTGAAATTTTCTTTACGTTTCGCATATGGTCGTAACTGTATTAATAGCAATTCTCTTCTCCTGCTTCAATCCCTTCTCTTCTTGTATAGAATCTCGTTCGATACTCGTTCCAAAATTGACTTCTTTAAGTTTTTTAAGTGATTGTTTTTCTTAGCTCGGGATAACAATACATTTTTTTTACTCATGGCCGCATGGATTCGTTAGGTCTGTCCGTCTCAAGATTTATTCACGGCCTACTCGACTTGACATGTCTGCAGTTTTTCTCGACGTGTTCACTGCCGCATGGACTTCTCAAGTCCGATCGTCACAACTGTATTCCGCGGCTTATTTGATTCTTTATGTCGGTGTATTTTCCTAGTAATATATTCTTTTATCATACAATTTTCATCATTCCATCGCGATGCATGGCAACTGTCATTAAATGGTACACATGGTTCTACTTTACTCGCGACATATACCATTCTGAGGGGCCTTAGACCTGGATTTTGGACCCCTTTAGACATCAAGCATCCTCGGTTCAGGATTGTGCTTCGTGAGTGGTCCCTTGGTCAGTTATAAATTATCTATGATCTTTTTTTGAGTTGGATCCACTCTTTTTTTTGTTTGTTCCACGAACCTGCTACGCAGGCGTAGCAGGGGGACAGGTGATACTCCCAGGTGGCGCGTCCCAGGTGGCGGATAGGGGGGTCCTCACCGGCTTGCCGGCGGACTTGAGGGAAATAAAATACCTCTCGCGGACCAAACACACTACCCCCTGCGGGTGGGGGACGCACATGTAGAATACACACGCGGTGCCACCCTGTCTGTCGTGAGAGGCGACTAAAAGGGGCGACCAAGGGTTGATTGCATTAGAACCATGAAACTATTTGTGATTCGCACCACCACGCGGAGAACACCAAGGGTCGCTTTTACTTGTGCGTAGTACCACTACATTAGGTACGAAATTGGTTTGTGATTAGTAGCACACAGGAGCACCGTGCGGTCGGCTTTTGCAGTACCTGTGATAAGTACCACCATATGAGCAGGACCATGGGATGATAGCTACCATGGTTCTGCCTTGCCTATGATTAGTACCCACTATATGAGGAACACCACGGGATAGGGAGAGGTCCCTGTGGTTAGTACTCTTATGTGATGAACACCATAGGTTTGCGTTGCCTGTACATGGCGCCGCAAAGTGAGAAAAATATAGGTCTGTATTATATGTCGAATTTCATAAGCTCTGAGTAGTACAATAATGTGTGGAATACCGCAAGTCTCTGGTACTTGTGATTAGTACCGCAACAGGACAAATACCATGGTTCTACTTTGCTAGCGATCAGTACCGTTATGAGGGGCCGATAACTTCGATTTAGGACCCCCTTTTGACTGCACGCATAATCGATTGTGTTATGCTATAGCAGTAGTCCCTTGGTCAGTAATACGATATTGTCACGTCTGTTTATGTGAATGTGAGACATTGCGGGTCGCATCCACTGATTGTTTTAAATTCATGTCCATCCATTCATTCTTCGTTCTCACGCTTTTTAATTCTGATCAGTGGAGAATTTTAGACTTTTAATATGTCATTCCATTTCGTCTTATTTCGTACCATTAGGGGCTGATGACCTCAATGTTAGGCCCCTTTAAACAACAAGCATCATCATCATCGTTCTTGCGAAACTGAACAGCATCCACCACGGCGGGGTTAGGTTGGCGACGGTAGCCTTTCGCACATGTCCCATTGCCAGCCTGCTCGCTGCGTCTGGTGTGCCGCCTTTACTCCTGAGGCGCCAGCAAATGCTCTTTTCATATGCTGCAAATTTGCGACAGATGCCACTTAATCCAAGCAATCCTTGCGTGTTCAACATTGGCAACCGTTTGCTGTCCACTGCTTGTCCTCGTGCGACGCGGCCGGTTGGGATACGCTTGGATAACATTTCCGAATTGTTTGACGTACCTTCGATTCCTTGCCTTGTCAGTCAACCAAGTGTGGTACCCCCGCGAGTCGTACGACGACCTGAAATAATCAAGGATCTGCACACTGGCCCAAAAGAAAACACGGATTCATCGATTTATCGGAGGCTCTTCCGGTCCGTTGTTGGCCGCTATCCAGATTCAGTTGTCGTCTACACGGATGGTTCAAGGACAGATACGAAGGTCGGCTGTGCGTTCGTTGTCGACAATGATAGGTTTCTTTTCGGTCTCACGCAAACCTGTAGTGTGTACACAGCAGAGTTCTATGCTATCTTTGAGGCTCTGCGGTACGCACTGTACATTGAGCGCCGACACTTTCTTGTTTGTACTGACTCCTTGAGTTCGCTCCAGTCTATTGATTCCTGTTTCCCTCGGCACCCTCTGGTGCAGCGGGTCCAGGACCTGCTGACCGGGTGTTGGGATGCCGGCACCAGAATCACGTTTCTGTGGCTCCCAATCCACTTGGGCATAGAGGAAGCAGATGAGGCTGCCAAGGAGGCAGTTACACTGCCCCGTTGCCTTTCAAGGTTCCAGCAAGTGCTATTCGCTCTCAGCTGAGACATCTGGTTATGTCCCATTGGGAGATGGAGTGGCAGGCCATTCCACTTCCCAATAAGCTGAGAGCGATAAAAGGAACAACGAAGGTATGGAGGACTTCCCTTCGGGCTTCGCGGAGGGAAGCCGTGGTATTATGTCGTCTACGGATCGGCCACGGTATCTTGACTCACTCGCAACTTTTGAAAGGAGAACCCCCTCCGGTGTGTACCTGCGGCGACCATCTTACCGTGGTACACATCCTTACGGAGTGTGTGGACCTGGTCGATCTGCGCCGTAGTCTTAACCTTCCGAGTACAATCTCTCTTATCTTGCGAGATGACGAGCAGTCAGCAGACCTCGTCATCCATTTTATGAGGGATAGTGGTCTGTTTTCGTGTGTGATAATAGCCTTTGTCCTAGTGTTTTTTGTGTCACTTGCGCTTTTATCCCATTAACTTCATTTTAGTTTGATGTATATATATCTGTACTACCCAGGCAATGCCTTATTTATTTGTTTTCCTGTATTTTCGCTTATTTTATTAGAAAATAAGGCATTGCGTATTAGATCCAATGATTGTTTTAATCTCATCCTCGTTTTTCTTCATCACCATTTTTTAAAACTCTAGTCAGTGGACACTTTTTTAAAATTTCAACTAATATATCTCATGTCGTATATCTCTTTCCATTAGGGGCCGATGACCTTCGATGTTAGGCACCTTATAACAACAAGCATCATCATCATCTCGAATTAGCAGATCAGGCTGCCAAGGAGGCAGTTACACTGCCCTCGTTGCCTTTCAAGATTCCAGCAAAATATATTCGCACTCAGCTGAGACATCTGGTGATATCCCACTGCCACGAACCTGCTACGCAGGCGTAGCAGGGGGAGAGGTGATACTCCCACGTGGCGCGCCCAGGTGGCGGATAGGGGGGTCCTAACCGGCTTGCCGGCGGACTTGAGGGAAATAAAATACCTCTCGCGGACCAAACACACACCCCCTGTGGGTGGGGGAGGCTGACGAATAATACACCCACGGTATCCCCTGCCTGTCGTGAGAGGCGACTAAAAGGGGCGACCAAGGGTTGATTGTATTAGAACCATAAAATTACTTGTGATTAGTACCACCACGCAGAGAACACCAAGGGTTGCTTTTAATTGTGCGTAGTACCACTACATTAGGTACGAAATTGGTTTGTGATCGGTAGCACACAGGAGCACCGCGCGGTCGGCTTTTGCAGTACCTGTGATTAGTACCACCATATGAGCGGGACCATGGGATGATAGCTACCATGGTTCTGCCTTGCCTTTGATTAGTACCCACTATATGAGGAACACCACGGGATAGGGAGAGGTCCCTGTGGTTAGTACTCTTCTGTGATGAACACCATAGGTTTGCGTTGCCTGTAAATGGCGCCGCAAAGTGCGAAAGCATAGGTCTGTATTATGTCGAATTTCATAAGCTCTGAGTAGTACAATAATGTGTGGAATGCCACAAGTCTCTGCTACTTTTGATTAGTACCGCAACAGAACAAATACCATGGTTCTATTTTGATAGCGATCAGTACCGTTATGAGGGGCGGATAACTGCGATTTAGGTCCCCCATTTGACTGCACGCATAATCGATTCCGTGTTATGCTATAGCAGTAGTCCCTTGGTCAGTAATACGATATTGTCACGTCTGTTTATGTGAATGTGAGACATTGCGGGTCGCAACCACTGATTGTTTTAAATTCATGTCCATCCATTCATTCTTCGTTCTCACGTTTTTGAATTCTGGTCAGTGGAGAATTTTAGATTTTTAATATATCATTCCATTTCGTCTCATTTCGTACCATTAGGGGCCGATGACCTAGATGTTAGGCCCCTTTAAACAACAATCATCATCATCATCATCATAATCATCGATATCCCACTGGGAGATGTAGTGGCAGGCCATTCCACTTCCATATAAGCTGAGAGCGATAAAAGGAATAACGCCACGAACCTGCTACGCAGGCGTAGTAGGGGGAGAGGTGATACTCCCACGTGGCGCGTCCCAGGTGGCGGATAGGGGGGTTCTAACCGGCTTGCCGGCGGACTTGAGGGAAATAAAATACCTCTCGCAGACCAAACACACACCCCCTGTGGGTGGGGGAGGCAGACGAATAATACACCCACGGTATCCCCTGCCTGTCGTGAGAGGCGACTAAAAGGGGCGACCAAGGGATGTTTAAATTGGAACCATGAAACCGCTTTTGATTCGTGCCATCATGCGGGGAACACCATGGGTTGCCTGTACTTGCGAGCTGTACCACTATATTCGGTACGAAATGGGTTTGTGATTAGTAGCAGCAGAGAGTTGGTTCCCCTGTGGGTTTCCAGAACCCGTGCGTCGTACCGATGTGAGCAATACCGCGGGTCTGGGCGTAGCCTGTGAGTTGTACCAGTATATGAGCGACACCGTGGGTCTGCGTTGCCTGTGATTAGTACTCACTATGTGCGGAACACCACGGGGCCCTTGGGACCGGCACCCGTGACTAGTACCCTAGGTGAGGAAACTCATCGGTTTGCGTTGGCTGTAAGTGACGCCATTGTGTGCGAAACACCATAGGTCTGCGTTACCTGTACGAAGTACAATACTTGTGAGTAGTACTATCTTTTGTGGAACACCGTGAGTCTTCGCTACTTCTGATTAATACCCCAACATGACACATACCATGGTTCTATTTTACTCGCGACATGTACCATTCTGTGGGGCCTTAGACGTGGATTTTGCACCCCCTTTAGACACCAAGCATCATTGTGCTTTATAAGTGGTACCTTGGTCGGTAATACTGTTATTTTCGTTCTCTATTGAATCCGATCCACTGGTTTTTGTTTTTGTTTGTTTTGTGTTTTGTTGGGTTCCTGTCCATCCATTCATTCTTCATGACATTTTTTATTTTTATTTTGGTCAGTGGATGCCTTTGTAATTTTTGTTCTTTCATTTCGTACCATTAGGGGCCGATGACCTTCGCTGTTAGGCCCCTTTAAACAACAAGCATCATCATCATCTTACCGTGGTGCACATCCTTACGGAGTGTATTGACCTGGTCGATCTTCGCCGTAGTCTTAACCTTCCGAGTACAATCTCCCTTACCTTGCGAGATGACGAGTAGTCAGCAGACCTCGTTATCCGCTTTATGAGGGGTAGTGGTGTGTTTTATCGTGTATAATGATGTCCCTTGTCCTAGTGTATTTGTGTCAATTGCGCTTTTATTTCAGTGACTTCATTTTAATTTGTGTTGCGTATTTTAGTGTGTTATTTTTAACGTCTGACCTAAATTATGTGTATATATATGTGTACTACCCAGGCAATGCCTTATTCCTTTGTTTTCCTGTATTTTCTCTTATTTTATTAGAAAATAGGACATTACGAATTAGATCCACTGACTGTTTTAATCTCATACTCATTTTTTCATCACCATTTTTTTAAACTGTACTCTGTGGATATATTTTAATTTTTAACTATCGTATATCATGTCGTCCATGTCGTCTCATTAGGGTCCTATGACCTGCGATGTTAGGCCCCTTAAAATAAGCATCATCATCATCATCATCATCATCATCGACCATCATCTCCTTCAATCAGCAGTAATTCTACAGGGTCAACATTGTAAAACGTAATGACGTTTGCAGCATAATGAATCACTCCTCCATGTTTAATAAGGAAATCAGAACCAAGGATAATATTAAATAGCATATGAAAAAGCACGAAGAAAACGTGCTCGAATTGAACATTTCCCACGATGAATTCCACAGACGTCTGCAACGTACATTTAATACATTTATCTAGCACATTCCCTGTAATAGATGGGAAACAGGCATCACAAGTTCATCATGTCTTTCCTTTATGGCTTCCAATAGCGTAGTTGAAATGAGGGAGGCTTGAGCTCCTTAATCTCCTAAGGACATAATATTGAAGTTACCAATCGTAATGGCTATTACTGGTAGGCTACGCTGGACTCTTGGCCTGGATGGTGTTGTGTTCTCATGGAGTAGTTCCGGTTTATCGGTGCTGCTTTGCTTAGAATATTTCGAAGTTTTTTGTTTTTATCTGACATTTGGTGACGAAGTCTCACTTTCTCCCGTGTTCACACACTTTGCTGGAATCACTGTGACTGGATGGTATTCACTGTGTGTAAAAATATCTGGTTTGTAGGGGAAAATTCCAGTACAAGCAAAACATTTCTCAGCCAGAGGAATTATTGCAACTTTAGTGTAGGCCCTTCTGAAGGGACTGGTTATGACGGTCTTGCATATAGGTGTCCCAGGAATGGCTACCGTTTGTTTATCTACTTCATCTGCATAAGCAGATTTTAAGGGCCCAAAGAAACACCTGCCCAAAGGTTGAAGCTTATGAGTGGTGTGCGGAGGAATCGAAAGCAGTTATATTGTTCTTTCTACAGACTTCCATTGCTTGTAGTGAGCAATGAGAACTGTCGTTGTCGAGGATCAAAAGTCCCGGGTCGTCATTTGACGGCTTAACATGATGTTGGAAATGTGGAAGCCAGTTATTAGCAAAGAGATCAGCATTCGTATAGCCTGTATCTGACATTAGGGTGAAAAGAGGTGGTACTTCTCTGAAGTAGCCTATTCTTCATTTCTTTTCTTTCCTGGAAATATAATTGCAGGAGGAACATAAACTTCTGTAGCACCAGTACAACACACTACGTAATCAGTTACCCTCTTTCTGCAGATGAGACTTTGCATACATTTCTCTTGCCTGTTGCAGTTACAATCTTCAGGGACTTATTTTGAGATACCAAACTCATCCATATTAAATACCCTGCCTGGAGAAAAACGTTTTCTTTCATGAACTTCCTTGAGGTTCTTGAAAAAACGACTTAACTTGAATCCTGCTAAATCCCTGACCTCTTGCCAAACTGCACTGCTCAGAGTTTCTAACACTGAGGCTATGGCTTTTACAGAAAGCCAAGAACTAGTCTTTCCCAACAGGCTCCTTGAAATTTGCAACGAAAAGCTTAAAACGCTATTTGGGCTTATGTCTTGAAGTTACAGAGGCTAATCATATGCTACTGAAGTGACTAGTTGGAGAACATATTGAAGTTACAAAGGTTGCAAATAGAAAACGTTTACAGAGTCATAGTCACCTCAAAATCATTTGATTGGGAAGACAAAAGGGTAGCGCACTCTCTATTCCCTGCTATTGCTTCAGCATAAGCATAGACAATTTGCATTAACTGCTTCTTTGTAACTCCGTAGAACCTATCACCCAAGTCCCTGCAATGGTCTGCTAACTCTCTGCATTTCTTCAGTTAGAGCTTTCTTATATCTCCCCAATGATAAAGACACGGTTCCGTAAGACAAGAATATTATAATTAGACAAAAGGATTGGATTCTCATTCTACTTCTTTTCATACATTTAGTCTGTTATTAGTTTATTATTCCCTTGGTTGTCAACGGGTCCTTAGTTGAATTTTGGCATTTCTTCTACTTGTGCCAGGCTCCTCGTTTTCGTCTATCCTGTCCGACCTCCCTTGGTCAAGTCCTGTTCTTTTCCTACCCCGACGGTATTAGAGCATTCGAGGCCTAGGGCTTCTTTCATTTCCACGCCCTTCGTGGTCCTTGCCTTTCTTCGTCCGTTACTTAATCTTTCGAAGTGACGGATCCCTTCTTTCTTCTTCTTTTCTCTCTCTCTCTTTATCTCCTTGGGGTGTGGGACGCAGACGAATAATCCACCCCCGGTATCCCCTGCCTGTCGTGAGAGGCGACTGAAAGGGGCGACCAAGGGATGATTGAATTAGAACCATGAAATTACTTTTGATTCGTATCATCACGCGGGGAACACCATAGGTTGGCTGTACTTGCGAGTAGTACTACTATATTCGGTACGAAATAGGTTTGTGATTAGTAGCAGTAAAGAGGCTGGCCCTGGGATTTTCCAGTACCCGTGCGTCGTACCCATGTGAGCAACACCGCGGGTCTGGGCGTTGCCTGTGAGTTGTACCACTATATGAGCGACACCGTGGGTCTGCGTTGCCTGTGATTAGTACCCACTATGTGAGGAACACCACGGGAATACCGGCACCCGTGACTAGTACACCTAGGTGAGGAGCCTCATCGATTTGCGTTGGCTATGAGTGGCGCCATAGTGTGAGAAACACCATAGCTCTGCGTTACCTGTACGACGTACAATACTTGTGAGTAGCACCATCATGTGTAGAACACCGTGAGTCTTCGCTACTTTTGATTAGTACCCCAACATGACAAATACCATGGTTCTACTTTACTGGCGATAAGTACCATTCTGAGGGGCCTTAGACCTGGATTTTGGACCCCTTTAGACATCAAACATCCTCGATTCAGAATTGTGCATTTGAAGTGGTCCCTTGGTCAGTAATACTATTTTTATGTTAGTTTTTGTTTCGGATCCGTGGATTGTTTTAAATTCATATCACTCCATTCATTCTTCATGACATTTTTTATTTTAGTCAGTGGATGACTTTGAACTTTTAATTTGTCATTACATTTCGTACCATTATGGGCCGATGGCCTCGATGTTAGGCCCCTTTAAACAACAAGCATTTTAGTTTGTGTTGCGCATTTTAATGTGTTATTTTAACATCTAACGTAAATTATGTATATACATTTGTACTACCAGGCAATGCCTTATTCCTTTTATCGCTTATATTTTCTCTTATTTTATTCCAAAATAAGACATTGCGAATTAGATCCACTGATTCATTTAATCTCATACTTATTTTTTCATATTTTTTAACTCTAGGCAGTGGATATGTTTTAAAATTTTAACGGTCACTTATCATGTCGTCCATCTCGTGTCATTAGGGGCCGCGATGACCTTCGATGTTAGGCCCCTTAAAACAACAAGCATCATCATCACTTAGATAACTCCTTCCCTTGAAGGGTGTCATATATTCATGTATAGCATGGTGTTCTTCAGGAGGAAGTTCCTTGCATTTTAGAGCGGATTATTTTGAGCGATGTACAAACTTTGAGCAATTTATCTTGCTCATAATGTGGTGCTGGTTACTGATCATTGTTGTCGACATTATGAAGGTTTCTAAGCAACTGTTCAAAACGATTGGGACTCATTACTTCGGCCTCTGGAGAAATCCTTCTCTCAGCTGCCTAGAATGATTTGATTTAGGCATTTTCACTATACCCATAAACAAAAGGACACCTACAAGTTGTTGCATTTCCTTACCTGTTGTTTTTAGTTGAAATACTTCAAGTGGTGAACATTAACTCTGAGTCGGTGGTAGCGGCACAGAAACTCTCGATGTGTCATTAAGTGCAATGAAGTCCAATTTATAAAACCTGTTGTTCTTCTTGATGTTGAATCTGGATTTGGGAACTGCAGGCAAATTACAAGGTGAGGAGCATTTTTCTGATTCCGATGTTTCGTGAATGCTTTGCTGGGTCATTGGTGCTATATCGCGTGGTTGTGCTGAAAGTAAGATGAATACTTGTCATGCCTCACATTTCAAAACTCTAGATAACATTTCCAAAGCCAAAATGAGTATATAAAAAATACCTTTGAACTACAGCCCTTGACATCCAAGGGGGCTGGAGCTAGGCTCATGACCTACACATTGCATAAGAAATTTCAAACCATTCATTCAAAATATAGCATTATCATAAGAAACTTTACCTTATTTTCTGATATAATACCAGATGTTTCATTTTGGCATAAATTAATTTCATCCTCAATATCGGGCGAGACGTCGTCGAAATTGGAATAATTGCAATCCTCTATTATCATCTAAAATGCTTAAAATATCCTTATCCTGTAAAATGTTCTGCCTCATGTCTAGAAAATTTGAAAAATATAGGTTAGAATTACCAAAGCGTATGTCAGAAAAACAATACATGCTAGTATAATTTGAACCCCGTTTTGCTTCTATGCAACACTCAAATTCAACAAGGTATGCACCTTTATTTATGTTATAATTTGTCTAACCGACTTGCCTGCTGACTTGAGCGAAAACAATAGCTCTCCCGGACCAAACACACAACCCCTGTGGGTGGGGGACGCGGACGAAGAATACACCCACGACGTCCCCTGCCTGTCGTACGTGGCGACTAAATGGGGTGACCAAGGTGTGATTGAATTAGAACCATGAGACTACTTTTAATTAGTACCATCACGGGAGGAACACCATGCATAACCTTTACTTGCTAGTAGTACCACTAATAACTAATATCTACTGTACCGGGCGGTACACCTCTACCCCGTTTATTTAAAAGTTGCGCCTGTTGAAACTCCTCTTCTGGAGGAAGGTTGAACTTTATCTATTCTATTAATCCTCTACTTTCTCAGAAGATGTCACCACGTGGAAAATTTTGAGTTTTTGAACTGTGTCACTTTTGATGTGTTTTTGTTTCGCTTGAAGTAAGAAGTGTGAACTTTCTCTTCTAGAGGACACTACTGAAGAATTACAATAGTGCAACCTAGTGCGAAATCAAAGAACTATTTTGTTGGAGAAATTTTTATTTCAAGAGTTTGTTCTTTGTTAAATTTCTTTCTGTCATGGTTTAAGTTGGCTGTATACCCCTCTTTTTCCCCTTATTTTGGATCTAGCCAATCCCGAATTTCTTTAATTAATTTTCCACCAATAATGTGTTTCTTTTTCCTCTATGTAGGGGTTTCTTTTCCCGAACCAATAAAGATTTTGTGGGAGGGTGTTTTATTTCCCCTAACGCCTAGAATCTTCCGCGAGAGGATATAAACTGCTGATTTTGGGGTCTCCGGGCCACTTCTGTTCCATCTTTCAGTGTATTAAGTACATAGCAGGAGGCGGGAAGCGCCTCTTTCTTCTTCAGCCGTTCAACACCAGGTAATGGCCTATTAATAACTTCTTTTCTTGCTAGGTTGGCAGTTTAACACTCGCGGCGGGTTCGAAGCATTTCCATCATGTAACCTTTTCCTAAAATGTAATTACTCTTTTCATCTTTTTCTTGTAAAGCTACATATTGGGATAGAGAGTGCTAACCCTCTCGAGCTCCCACTCACATTTGTTTTGAGGTGAACTTATTTTCTCAAACTATTCTTCGTTTATGTAATGTAAAGTGTTCTTCTCTAAGTCACCTCTGTAGTATGGGATTAGCCCTTGCGTTAGCGGCCCAGAGCCAGATTAGGTTTTAAAAAAACAAAGTGTATTAGGAGTGCAAGATCGCCTCCTCTCAAATTGTTATTTTAGAGGTCATGTAATCAACCTTCTTTTCATGTAATAGACCTCTGTAGGTTGGGTATTTTACCCCTGTGAATACGTCCTTAGAGGACAGCTTGAAGATAGAGTTTGGTGCGGCCTTTGAGAGGCTTAAATTTTAAGAGCGGATCGCTCTTTTGAAAATGGAGTGTCATATGCCTCGTGGAGGCTTTTCTGTGTAATTCGGAGCCAGGGGCTCCTAGGGATGAATGGGGTTTTCTGCCCCTCTGTTAAAACTTGTGTTTGTGGTAAAACTGAGCTGATCGCAGAAGTCAGGGCGTGAAGCCCAAAACCTGTAAATATTGTATCTCCCCTTGTTTTGCTACATTGTACCTGCCATGTCTGTTATTGATTTGTTTTTGAAAAGAAAATATAACCTTGTTAAATTTTAAAATTTAATTTCTCTTTAGTAGCTTGAGACCTATTCACCACCCAGCACCTTCTTTCATGCTTAACTACCACAAAAACTCGGTAACAAGTGGTAGCAGAGCGTGGTTGAATGGGTCTCAATTTAGCCCCTTTTGACGGCTAAACATTGCTTTGATTCGAACTCTAACAATTTTCTCAGTTGCTGGAATTTTTTGAGTTTTTCAAAATTGTTCTGTCATCATGCCCGGCCCTCGCGATGTTCTCCTCCTTAACTACTTGCGCAAAGAGGAGTTGATATATGAGTTAACTATCAGAAACGTTCAATCTGGAGGCACGGTTGCAATAGACACTAACAAGCTTAGAGAGTCCCTTGATTTGCCCATTTCCATCCCCAATTTGGGAGAGAAAGAAATTGATGACTCTCTTTCCACGATCGTCGAGAATATTACTGGGCTAGCATCTGTAGTCAGCTTTTTTGATGAAAACGATCCGTCTCCTAATCAAATTAAGCGTGTGCAAGGCAGGCTGTATCACTTTGCAAATAGAGTAAATGATCTGTTGTCTCTAAAGGTGAATGACGTTCAGAGGAAGGACGCTAATACGCTCCTTGAAACTATCTCTGAATTGTCTAGTAAAGTCACTCAATTGTTAACTGGGGAAGTTCCTCCCAAATCTGATCAGCCCACCGTTGTGAATGTAAGTAGTGAGGAAGAACCTGCTAAGGGAGAAGGCAATAGGATAACCGTTGCTGCTCAAACTATCTCTGCCCCATTGGACAATGAGTCTGAACGCCGCACATCGTTGAACAATGTACGTGCTGAATTAACTTCCTTGCCATTGAAACCTTTACCTACTATGTCGCCCGGGTTTAGCAGCTTGCCTCATCCATTGGCAATGTTGCTCAGAGGTATATCCAAGTTTTCCGTGAATACCACCAGTGAAGTAATTTCATTTTTAAGATTTCTAGTGGAATTTCAGGATCATGCTCTTGTTTTTTCTCTTTCGCCATGTCAAATTTTGCAAATTATCTATCCGTATGCTATTGGTATTCTCTCTGATAAAATAGTTAGAGCCATCGCTGAGCAATCTTCTATTGAGGATTTCCATGCCCATTTGCTAGCTAACTTCATCCCGGCTAGGGCCAGGTCCTCCCTTATTCAGAAATACTATTATCGGGTACAGCGCTTGGATGAAAACTTGGCTGATTTCATACAGGACATTAAGTTTTATACTAGGGTGTTTGCTCTTCACTTCCCTGAGGATCAAATTGTACAAGCTATTGTGGAAGGTATTTCACCATCCTATAGGTCATATTTGTGTTTCGCGGCGTGCCCGCAAACGTTCTCGGAACTTGAAGCATTGGCAGTCTCAGCGGAAGGAGTTAGATACGCCGATTCTTTGCGTGTCGCGAAAGAACCCCCGCCTTCCTTTAGTAACACTCGGCCTCCACCTCGCCGACCAGTCAATCCCCGTAAATGTTATGCTTGCGGGTCGCCTGAACATCTGCGGAATAAGTGTCCTCTGATCAAGTCAAGTGGGACAAGGAATGGAGCAGGGTCATCACAAGGCTGTTTTAAGTGTGGGGCCTTCTCACATATCGCCAAGAATTGCCCAAACTCAAATAGCACCCCCTCCTGCTCAACTTCTGGTGCAAATTCCAGCTATGCCAATAATAAAAAGTGACTAGTGGCGTCGGCTGAGCCGACTAATCCATCTTCCCGAGACTCAGCCCCTAGTAAACAGATTGTAAATGCAGAGAACGATCAGCCTTCAAGTTCATCTTTTGAATGCCCTAAAGAATGTCTTAGGATTGCGGCGGATACCCCCGCACCTGTTCCTTTTCTTAAGATTGAGGTAAATAACGAGCCTATAACAGCTCTCTTAGATTCAGGCAGTGTTTGTTCCATTATTTCGGCTGATTGGTATTCTAAATTGAAATCTGTTTGTAAACTCCCTGACTATGACTCATCTCCTGTTAAATATGTTTCGGCTAATTCATCTCCATTAGAAATTCTAGGTTCCTTACATGTCAAAATTCGGGTTTTTAAGTTTACATGGAAAATTAAATTGTTTGTGGCCAAGCAATTGTCTTGCCCCATTATATTGGGAGCTGACTTTATCTCTCACACTGGTCTTGTGCTCGATCTCAAGTCTAGGTCGTGCACATTCAAATTTGCTTCTAGTTGTAAAATACCACTATTAAAGTGTAATTCTGTATCATGTTCTTCTATTTCGCCTACCCAGGATGAGATGTTGTTAGACCTTAGACATCTACCTGAGGAGCAGGCTGATAGTATTCGGAAACTGTGTCAGTCGTTTCCCGAGGTGTTCTCTGATACTCTTGGTGTTACTGACCTTATTGAATACAAAATTGAGGTTACGGATTCGATTCCTGTCCGTTTTCCACCGTATAGGCTATCTCCACCTAAAATGAAGGCTCTGAAGGAAATCATCGATCAGATGTTGAAGGACGGTATTATTAGGCCCTCTAAGTCAGCGTATTCTTCGCCTATTTTTCTAGTACCGAAACCCCAAGGAGGCTTCAGGCCTGTCATTGATTACAGGGCTCTCAATCGGAAGGTGGTGTTACAATCTGTGCCCCTTCCCGACCTTCATTCTTGTTTTTCATGGTTTCGTAAGGCCAAGTTCTTCACCATCTTGGACTTAAATCAGGCCTATAATCAAATTCCCCTTGCCGAAGAGTCTAAACACCTTACAGCGTTTGCCACGGACTGGAATTTATATGAATACAACCGCGTGCCTTTCGGGCTCCCCACGGGGGCAGCTGTGCTCACTAGGCTACTAGATAGGGTCTTTTCCGACATCAAATTTGAGTACTTATATCACTACTTAGATGATGTCGTCGTATTTTCAGAGACCTTTGAAGAACATCTAGATCATCTGCGAGAAGTTCTCAATCGCCTTCGTAAGGCTGGGTTAACTGTTAAGTTGTCCAAGGTTGCCTTTGCTAAGCCCTCTATGTCATTCCTAGGGCATATTGTGTCACCTGATGGTGTAGCTGTCGATCATTCTAGAACACAGGCCATCCGTGATTTTAAACCTCCTAAGGACATCAAAGGTATCGCTAGATTCATTGGTATGGTGAATTTCTTCAGGAAGTTTATTCCTAACTTCGCTAATAGAGCGGTGCCCTTAAACCTTCTTCGTAGGAAAGGCATCAAATTCGAGTGGGGACCTTCTCAACAAGCCGCTTTCGAAGATCTTAAATTAGCTCTCTGTAATGCCCCTGTACTTGCTATGCCTGATTTCTCGAAGAAATTCATCGTCCAAACGGACGCGTCGTCGTCAGCTGTAGCTGCAGTCCTTCTTCAAGAGACTGAACTAGGGAGGCGTCCCATCGCCTATGCATCTAGGACTCTATCGGCTCAAGAAGCCAAGTACTCCATATATGAGCTTGAAGGTTTGGCAGTCTTATTCGCCTTAGAAAAGTTCCGTCTCTATCTGGAACACGTCAAATTCGATCTGGAGACAGATAATCAAGCCTTAAGCTGGGTCTTAGGTAGGCCGCGTCGTACTGGTCGTATAGCCCGTTGGGCCATCCGTATTTCTGCTTTCCAATTTGATGTACGGCATATCAGAGGTACTGAAAATGTTGTTGCCGATGGACTCAGCCGTATGTTTCATAACGACGTAGAGACCCACGAACCGGTCGACAGTTCATCACCTTCTGAGTCCATACTATCTGGTGTTAATGCCATCTTAACAGATGCTCCCATGCTTTTTAGGGATATTGAGAAATACCAACGTGAAGATCCGACGCTGGCTCCGATAATGGAAACCCTTTCTTCTGGGGAACATGCTGTCCCTTATGTTCTAAGGAATGGTGTTCTATGTTGCCCTTCGAGGCATGATAAGTTGATGAAAGTTGTTGTTCCAGCGGTTCTTGTACCTATGATCTTCAAATACTATCATGAGACCCCATTGGGGGGGCACCTGGGTATCTTTAAAACTCGTGAAAAGATTCGTGAAATGTTCATATGGAAAGGTATGGACGGTGAAATTCGGGAACTTGTAAAAGCTTGTAAATCTTGTTTGATCAGTAAACCCACCATGTCCACTAAAGTAGGCCTTTTGTCTTCTCATCAAGCGTCGCGCCCCATGGAACGCCTGTATATTGATTATGTGGGACCCTTCCCCCAGTCAAAGGGCAATGCCAACAAGTTCATCTTTGTGTGTGTAGATGGTTTTACAAGATTTTCCTGGTTATTTCCGACTAAGCTGGCTACCGCTCAGTCAACCATTACTTGCTTAAATTCTATTGTTGCTTCTTTTGGTCCGTGTCAATATATTGTATCTGATAATGCTAAGGCGTTCACATCAAATTTATTTCGTAAATTCTGTTTCGACTTGTCCATCTCTCATGTAACTACTTCTGCTTATTACCCTCAACCTTCTCTGGCTGAACGGGTTAACCGTAATCTCAGGTCCGCACTCATTGCCTATCATCATGAAGATCCTTCCAGGTGGGACACGTCCCTGCATTGGATAGCTTTTGCTTTGAATTCGGCGGTTCATGAATCACACAAATTTACTCCAGCTTCTTTGATGTTTAAGTTCGTTCCCAACACGCCGCTCTCTAACCTCTGGTCTCTGAATGACATTCTGCCCGAGACAATAGATCCGGACAACATTAAAGATCTTTGGAAGAAGGCTAAAGCTAATCTTAAAGTATCTCATGAAAAGGTTAGGGAAAGGTATGATCGTGGACGGAGACCCACCACCTTGAAGGTAGGTGACCAGGTTATGGTCAAAAATTTTGTTCCCGCGGGCAAGCTTGCCCCCAGATTTCATGGGCCTTGTATCATTCTCGATTTTCTTACGCCGGTTACCTTATTGCTAAGTAATCCAGCCACCGAGAGGATATTTAGAGTTCACCTGTCCCAGGTGAAACCGGTGTAATTTCTGTGTTAACTTGCTTCATAGTATTTTGAAAGGATATGAAGGTTATATTTTTTTTTTGAGTTTCACTTTAAGGCATTCTGCCCCTTCTGTAATATTTTGGTTTTAGATGTAAGCACGTTTGTGAAACCTGCCCCGACCCATTAAACTGCCATCCTGTTCTTGCCACGGCCATTACCACGCTCCCGTCTCCTGCTCCACCTTACACTGTGGCTTCATAATAGTAAATGCCATGAATATCTGCACGCCGCTGGCCCCTCACTCTCTCTACAAGCCTGTACCCTCAAAGAAAATGATTGTCCAACACAATTCTGCCGCCTAGCTTTAATGTTTCAGCGCCCCCGCAGCCGCGCAGCGCCGTGCAGCGACTGGGGAGGGGGATGGGCCCCCTCCTCTCCAGCGAGGACGACATGTGCACGGCGAGCCGGAGCTCACCTCCCGGCCAAGGCTGATGTGCGGCGCACGACCTGCTACATGCCCGCAGCCTGTATCTGTTCACCGCGGGCGCGGCGTACTTCAACACCTCTGCTCCCCTCATAGTGCGGGCGAGCGGTATCTCAGGGTACTTGAGGGGTCCGAGCGGCCTCCGTTGGACGCAAGCTGCAACGGCCGGTCTGGCCATCCGACTCAATCTACATCAACTACATGGACAGTCACCATAAGCGATAACTACATTTGGGAATTCAACTACAATATTTGGTGGACATTGCAAAATTTTTCTTCACCTTTAAGTATTAAAAGTTTATCTTCAGAAATACAAATTCTACAAACAGAAAGACTTTCATTCACCTGCAACAACAATATTTTGAAACTGAATTAAGAAATCTTGTAAATGCTTCTGCTATCTATCTTCGTATCAACATCATTACTTGGACTTTGTTTCAAACTGATTTCATGTGTCACCCCTGGAGGAACTTTTGGGGGGGGAGGTCTGTACCGGGCGGTACACCTCTACACCGTTTATTTAAAAGTTGCGCCTGTTGAAACTCCTCTTCTGGAGGAAGGTTGAACTTTATCTATTCTATTAATCCTCTACTTTCTCAGAAGATGTCACCACGTGGAAAATTTTGAGTTTTTGAACTGTGTCACTTTTGATGTGTTTTTGTTTCGCTTGAAGTAAGAAGTGTGAACTTTCTCTTCTAGAGGACACTACTGAAGAATTACAATAGTGCAACCTAGTGCGAAATCAAAGAACTATTTTGTTGGAGAAATTTTTATTTCAAGAGTTTGTTCTTTGTTAAATTTCTTTCTGTCATGGTTTAAGTTGGCTGTATACCCCTCTTTTTCCCCTTATTTTGGATCTAGCCAATCCCGAATTTCTTTAATTAATTTTCCACCAATAATGTGTTTCTTTTTCCTCTATGTAGGGGTTTCTTTTCCCGAACCAATAAAGATTTTGTGGGAGGGTGTTTTATTTCCCCTAACGCCTAGAATCTTCCGCGAGAGGATATAAACTGCTGATTTTGGGGTCTCCGGGCCACTTCTGTTCCATCTTTCAGTGTATTAAGTACATAGCAGGAGGCGGGAAGCGCCTCTTTCTTCTTCAGCCGTTCAACACCAGGTAATGGCCTATTAATAACTTCTTTTCTTGCTAGGTTGGCAGTTTAACACTCGCGGCGGGTTCGAAGCATTTCCATCATGTAACCTTTTCCTAAAATGTAATTACTCTTTTCATCTTTTTCTTGTAAAGCTACATATTGGGATAGAGAGTGCTAACCCTCTCGAGCTCCCACTCACATTTGTTTTGAGGTGAACTTATTTTCTCAAACTATTCTTCGTTTATGTAATGTAAAGTGTTCTTCTCTAAGTCACCTCTGTAGTATGGGATTAGCCCTTGCGTTAGCGGCCCAGAGCCAGATTAGGTTTTAAAAAAACAAAGTGTATTAGGAGTGCAAGATCGCCTCCTCTCAAATTGTTATTTTAGAGGTCATGTAATCAACCTTCTTTTCATGTAATAGACCTCTGTAGGTTGGGTATTTTACCCCTGTGAATACGTCCTTAGAGGACAGCTTGAAGATAGAGTTTGGTGCGGCCTTTGAGAGGCTTAAATTTTAAGAGCGGATCGCTCTTTTGAAAATGGAGTGTCATATGCCTCGTGGAGGCTTTTCTGTGTAATTCGGAGCCAGGGGCTCCTAGGGATGAATGGGGTTTTCTGCCCCTCTGTTAAAACTTGTGTTTGTGGTAAAACTGAGCTGATCGCAGAAGTCAGGGCGTGAAGCCCAAAACCTGTAAATATTGTATCTCCCCTTGTTTTGCTACATTGTACCTGCCATGTCTGTTATTGATTTGTTTTTGAAAAGAAAATATAACCTTGTTAAATTTTAAAATTTAATTTCTCTTTAGTAGCTTGAGACCTATTCACCACCCAGCACCTTCTTTCATGCTTAACTACCACAAAAACTCGGTAACATCTACAATGAGTGAACTCGATTTAAAACTGTAGGTTTATAGACCATTTGGAACGACATCTGAAAACCTGTGACATTTCACAACAGCTCATCAACGAATTAATTCCATAAAAAACAAACGAATAATAACAACGATGATGAAAGACGCTGGTTTTGGAGACCTTGACTCAATTGCCCGAAGGATATCCTTACTAGAAACCACCGTCTTAATTTAAGAATAATATAAAGAAGGTCTGGAGATCGCTAAGATCAGCTTCCATGTGGGACTGTATGTACCACCATAATGATTCGTGATATTCCAGCCTTCGTAACACGAGCTCTGGACTCTCAGTATAATTACGGCTGCCCAATCGGTATGTGCCACACAGTGGCTGTACAGCATGGACTCTTACTTGAATCGATGTGACCTGCGACTATGTCATGGACCGACATCTAACTATGTGACTTACGTTAAAGTCATTGTGGATGATGGCCGCAAGAAGAATTATGCTATAATGGCAGATGGCCTTATTCTAAGGCTGAAAACAATTCAGTTAAAGTAGTTGATGACCAAGGTTTCAACGTTGGTAAATCCGCAGCACATCTGGTGCTCAACAAATAAAAATATAAAAAACATCAACAACAAAACGCTCACAACACTAGTGGCAGTAAAGTCCCTTGTTATCGGACATGTCCCCTTAATCGTTACGTTAATAAGTTGAATTTTACGTGGATATAAAGCTAGATTTCCAGGATACATTTTCAAGTTAGTCACTTAGTTTTAGGTTAATTGTCAAAATACGGTTTCACTGAATTGAATAAATTAATAAATGAAGTAATCCCATAATCCTGATTAACAAGAAATGTATCTATTCCGGACGTAGTGGTTTCTTTATAAACTCCCCAATTGTTTCTGTTCCGGGGTATCTGTGGAAAGCAGAGGTGAAAGAATGTGCCGGGGTGAATGGGTCTAACTACAGTGTCAGTAATTGAATTTAAGACTCAAACTGAAGGTTATATTTTCAAAAACGTCAAACTTAACAATTTTACACGTACAAGTAGCAAACATTAAACAAGTCTAGGAAGGACAAGATTAGTGGTAACTTATTAACAGATCGTGGGCTTCAGGCTCCCACTTTACTTTTCCTGAGCTCCTAGCTCAAATTTACAAAAGAGTACAAATTTATACAAGGGCAGGAATCCCCTAATTCAAAGAGCACTTGCTCCTAAAATTACAATTTCAAGCCTCCCAGAGGCACCTTTTACAACACTTGAAAAAGAGCTAACGTGCTCTCAGTTTCTCAAGCCTACTCAAGGCAACACCAAACAAATCTTACACTCTTTGGCCTTCATGGCCCAACTTACAAATTGAAACAGGGGTATCTCGTACCCAACCTATAGGACCTTTGCGGAAAGAACAGGTTAAGTAAATGGCCCGCAACACAGCCTGAAAGGAGGCGTATAGTGCTCCAAGATAGTGAAAACTTAAAAACCTAAAGGGCACTAGGCCGGTGAAACAGGGACATTTCCCAAACTACTAAGCTAACTCGTATGGAAAGTAATTTACCACATTACAGAATGAAAAACAGTTATAAAAACGTAGTCACCTGAAACCAAGATGAAGGGGAGCTCGAGAGAGGTTACATCACTCCCTATCCCCGATTTACAGTCGAAGATTTTATGAACCTTTGTACATTAGCCGGCAGAAGTTACATTTTAGAAAAGAAGGTTACATAGTTAACGATTCGGACCCTTCCCTCGGGTTAAACTGCGGAGCTAGCAAGAAAGAAAGATGTTATGTGGCCGTTACCTTGTCGATGTGCTGCTGCCTGATAAAAGAGGCCGCCCGCCTCCTGCTTTGACACTCATACTTAGTAAGATGACGATCAATTGACCAAGAAACGAGAAAATCCGCAGTTTATAAACCCTCGGGGAAGGTTCGAGATCATTCAAGATTAAACTAGCCACACCCTCCCACGTTTATTGGTGAATTTAAAAGTTGCACTCAAAGTAGAAGAAGAAGAGGACGAAAAAGACTGTGATTGGTAGAAAATTAATTGCAGAAATTAGGGATTGGCTAGATTCAAAACTGGCGGAAATAAAAATAAAATAAAAAGGAAATATTGCCAACCCAAAAATAAATGAACATCGATCAGTAAAAAAAATTAATACTACCGAACTTGATAGCTGCAGTCGCTTAAGTGCGGCCAGTATCCAATATTCGGAAGATAGTGGGTTCGAACACCACTCTCGGCACCCCTGAAGATGGTTTTCCGTGGTTTCCCATTTTCACACCGGGCAAATGCTGGGGATGTACCTTAATTAAGGCCACGGCCGCTTCCTTTCCATTCCTAGCCCTTTCTTCTGCTATCGTCGCCTTAAGAGCTATCTGTGTCGGTGCGACGTAAAGCAACTTGCAAAAAAAATCCTATGATTTACATACATTACACGAAACGCAAAATAAACAACCCATGTCAGTCTCTTATAACGTCTACGGTTATTCCTTGGACTAATTCCCGTACCTCCTTCCAATATGATTTCATGCTGATGAGACTCTGTCTTAATGCACCTCACCGAACTCTAGGGTGGATCGACTTCTGAATCCGCCATGTGCTCCACAGGCATGACCTTATACCACACGAACCTAAACTTGTGCCTTGGAAACCAATAACAACACCACCTCATCCATCACGAACTCTATGGATTGACAAGCTATCGTGATATTCAAATAAAATAATCGCAAAACATTGGACAATCCTCAACAACACGAAGCTACTTTACTATAGATTCTCAAATTTTGACACCTTTGAAAATTGTTATTTACAGCATAACACAACATATCATTTCCGTCACACCTAGAATGAATCTCAAGTACTCTACCAAACTATTCTCTTATTAAGTAACGAAATTTATTTCCAAACATTTATTATAAATTAGGGGCTGAGAACAAAAACCAGGTACGTGACGGAAACCTAGTTTAGAGGAAATTGTCGTTAAAGTTACACATGGCATAAAATATTACACACCGAGCTCGATAGCTGCAGTCGCTTAAGTGCGGCCAGTGTACAGTATTAGGGAGATAGTGGGTTAGAACCCCACTGTCGGCAGCCCTGAAGATGGTTTTCCGTGGTTTCCCATTTTCACACGGCCGCTTCCTTGCCAGTCCTAGCCCTTTCCTATCCCATCGATGCCATAAGACCTATCTGTGTCAATGCGACGTAAAGCCAATAGCAAAAAAAGAATTACACAATAGTTTGGTTGAGTTCTTTTATTTTTGTATCAATTTATTATATCATAAGCATTAATACTGAGGTGAAATTAAGTTCCAGCATTCATCACAGACTTGGTAATACTTATCCAAAATTATTTAACTGTTATTGAGTATTTTTATTTTATTTTATGCACAATTAAGGTAAGTAACTTATCATAGTAACAATGGTCAGAGTCACTGGAAAAATCAGTTTTCTTCATTGCTTGAAACTTCTTCACGGACCTCGTCCTGAATTTCGGTGAGGGGACGTCCCTTTTGTCGCGTTTCTGGAACATTATCATGAGGCAGACTGTCAAAGAAATTATGATGGACAGGAGATATCAGCGGTTTAAGTTCGTAGAGGTTCTTGTATTTTAAAGCCTTTGAGCTTTGAGAGCATTTCTTCTGATGGTCTGCCGACCCCACGTTTACTATGTTCACTCTTCTGAAGGGGATATCCTCATTCAGTGTTTCTTTGAAGATTATAATAAAAGAATCCTTCTTTTCTATACACATCCATCTTATTTTGTACCATGACACAGTATTACCTTCTTCGTCTTTGGTTATGGTATTCTTTGTGAACTTGGCTTGTATTGCACATGCCTTCACGGTGTACATCTAAAATTTGAGCAGGTTTTTGTTTCGGTTTTGACCACCGTTACAGTCACTGTAAGCAATTATTCTATTCACTTCCTGTAAACCTTCACAACACTTATTGAGACAGGAACCAATTTTTTGCGATCTTTTTGCGGCAGTGTTCTCGCCCCCCACATAAACATGGTGGATTTTCATGTTTTACGGTTATGGGCACAAACATAAGTCCAGTGTACTCACAAGTGGTAAACTTTGTTGCTGATAAGTGAAGGTGTAGGCAACGTTTTCTGCAAGTCGAAAGTAAAACCATCTAGGGTATCCTCCAGTTTTGATTTTTCTTTGTATAGCTTCTGCTCAGTTGCTTGTTGGGCTTTCCTCAGGCGCACTTCTTGTTCCGTTTTGAACTAAGCTAGCTGCTGCTCATCTTTCTCATGAACGATATTCATGGAAAATATATCACACTTATTACAAGTGCCACTATGTGACGGATGGGTAGCGCCCTACCCTAGGCACTCCGGTATATAACACACAACTCCGCGAAGAAATATATAAGAATCGTACCTTAAAATCCTTTGGGAAGAGAGATGTGTTCATTTCAATAGCCAGGGACCCACCCAGCCCGCCCAAAAAGGTATGTTTACTTTTATAACAGAAGGAAAGTTCTCACGCGTCATCCACCATTAGCCGGCCAGCTACGAGCACGGCCATTGGCCGACATGACGCCATTCCCATAATTCCTAACTCTCTGATTCCGTTGCCAACCCCGCGCAGAATGAAAACACTGGAATTGAATTAATGTAATTAAGTAGCTGTAACCTATCATTTTAAATCCAGGCCAAGCTCTGTCATGAGAACAGTGGCTCCCTTCGGGAGCCACACTCCCTTCGAGAGGCTCTTAACTATGGCCGCGGCGCATACTGCCCGCACGGCAAGAAAAAATTAATTTAGTGGTTGTAACCTAACATATATATACAAAATAATGTAATTAAATTTAAAACCTACCTTAATGCAGGGGAGGGTAGAGATCTCCGGCAGCTCTGAAGAAATGGTGTACTCTCTCTCCTAAGGGGAAAGCACTTTTAAATAGGTAGCCTACAGTGTGTCCCTTTTTTCTTCCGAATGCCGGAATGGAGTAGCTGCCGTGTTTAAGGTGACGTCACCTGTTCTCAATGTTTTGGGTGTGGACGGAAACCCCACCACCCGGCATTTGACGCCTGTTAGCCCTATTAACTCTTCCACTCCTCCAAGAGTCAACAAACTGCAGGGAATGGTTTACTCTGAGATGAACAAATCCCTCGTCCTTTAAGCAATCGTATGCTTTCCAACAGTCTGAAATAATAATAGATCCAGGTAAAATCCACTCCTGAATAACCGCTAACAGGGTCTGTTTATCCCTTCTTTCCACAGGAATAACAAAAAAATTCTTGAAATTGTCCCTCTCTACCCCCCCCCCCAAACTGCCCCTGTCCTGTAATATTCCTTCCCCTGTGATATTTAGATTTACCAAATTTACTTTCGTCAATTTCGACGATCACTCCCACCCCTCCAATTCTCTTTTTGTTCCTGTCTACCCAGGCCACACACACCTCACGGCAAAAGCTCCTCCAGTCAATAATTGTCTGCTTCGCAACACCAAGCTCCAACTGAAGAAGAGGGGTTTGCGGCTTGCTTAAGAGACACCACAACACAGAAAGTAGCCCTATTTGATGTAAGGAAAGTCGTGATTTTTCGAAGAAAGTGTTCTTCCTCGCACTCACGTTAGTAGTGATTCTGGACGGGAGCTGCAACACGGACCAATCAGAGCGCACGGGCTTTGCAACACGGACCAGTGAGAGCGCAGTGTATGTGGGTGTCCAATGAGTGTGCGTGGTTGTATGGGTGTGGGGGAGGTGTGTGGGTGTGGTTATGTCCATATATGGGTGTGTGGGTGGAGTTGTGTGGCGTGTGGGTGTGGGGGTTTAGTCTTGGCGTGAGGTCGTGCTTTATATGGTGATGTGGGGAGGAGCCTGCGTGGTGGCAGGATGACAAGTGCGGGTGTTGTGGGGGAGGATGATGGAGGGTTGACAGTTTGGTGTAATTAATTATGTTAATGAGCCTTGGCGGCGGCCATACTGTCTTGGAGTCGGAGAAGGAGGCACGGCGGCCATGCGGTCTTCTAAGAGGGGAAGGAGAGATAGTTGATGGTAAACAAGAGCGGCACGTGTTCTTGTGGTGAATAAAATATTCGCCTCCCGAGTTCGACAGATTCGAACTTTATGCTGTGTGCATATTTAATTAAGCTATTTTTTTTATTTCTGCTTCGTATCTACTGGGGGATTCGAACCTCGCGCAGAGTGCTTTATGCAAGTTATCGCAGCTTCTTATCCGTTCGAGCTAAGGAGGCGAACAAGGTGTGGGTGAAAGTAGGAGGTCTTAAAGTTCTGAAGGTTGGGGAGACAATGGATGGCGGTGGTGATGGTTTAATTTTTAAGAGTTGTTACTTTTGAGTTGGGTCTGACTGAGAGGGTCGTGTGGTGAGGGGTAAAGTTAAGGTAAAAATTTCGATGGTGAGAATAATAAAAGGAAAGTTCAAACATGCAAACGGAATAGTTGAACGTGGTGTTTTAATCCTAGCAGACGATGCGTGCGACAAAGAACTTGGTTACCCGCCGAATTAAAAAGCCTAGTAATCACCGTCCTAAAGGTAAACCTTTATTATTAGAAGGTGAGCAGCATGTCGAACCTGCGTCTGTGTCTGACACGCTTTTCGATGTAAAACGTGAAGCGAAGGACAAAGATAAACTTGTAGCGGCAATAAATAGTGTGAAAGCTAAATTTCGAGCCCTTCAGTCTGGTCAGAGGAGGGAAGAATCACTGTTGCAGAAGACATTTAAACCTGTAACAGAACCTTTGAAGGAGCTAGTAGCGGTTGAAAAGGAGCGTGCGACGGCGGGGTTGAATGTTAACAAAAGTAGACATGTAGTGAAGGAAGAAGAAGAAGGAGAAAATGATGTTGAAGTATTAGAAGAAGGAGAAGACGAAGATGTAGAAGATAATATTGATCCAGATAATGCTCAAGGTTTAGAAGATTATTTGGCTATGTTTAATTCCCCCTCTATAGCCAAAAGAGTACTGGATAGTGTGTACGGGGTTCGACGTGTAAATAATGGTTATAAAATGGGGAACAAAACGGTTGAGTTTAAAGGTTCTTCTATTCTTATCGGTGGTGTGCGGTATTTAGGTTCACGAGGTCTGAACGAACTGTTGTTTAAACGGATTCCTCAAGAAAGCTTTATTGAAGAAAAAGATCTGGAAACCTATAAAAATATTTTGAATCAAACCAATGCTCATAGACAGAGAAACAATCGGAGAGGTCGTTTGAAAGCGATTAAGAGTTACAAATACAAGTACATAATAAAACAACTCTTTCAAAAGACGCCTTCTGAGTTGAAGAGGACAGGTCGTGGTATGACGTTGAAGAGATATAATAAGCGTGGTGTTGACCACGTGTTTTGGAATGATCCGAATGAATTAGTAGACCGATTAAAATTACTCATAGCATCTACATCGGCTGGTCATAATAATCATCACAATGAAATAATGTCTATTGAAGAAGAGTTACGAGAGGCTGGAATTATTGTGTAATTTCTTCCTTAAATTTGTTGTATAAATAGTGCATTCTTTTCTATTCCGTTGACAGAGAAAGATGGTCACAATCAGCGAGAAGATTTCTTCTGAACTTCACCGGCAAGCACGACGTCACTACCCTCGTCGTCATGTTATTACTCGAGGTTTGGATGACTTACACATGGTGGACCTGGTAGAAATGATTCCGCATGCAAAAGAAAATCAAGGTTTTAAATATCTTCTTACCTGCATTGATGTTTACTCAAAATTTGCATGGGGTCAACCTTTGAAGAGTAAACAAGGGGAGGAAGTAGCCCAGGTGTTGGATAAAATGTATAAAGCAAGCAGACGCTATCCGAAAAATATGCAAACAGATCGAGGAACAGAGTTTTATAATACTCACGTGAAACAATGGTTAGCCAAGCATCACATTAACCATTACAGTACCTTTAGTAGTGTAAAAGCTAGTGTTGTGGAACGATTTAATCGCACATTACGTCACCGTATGTGGAAGAAGTTTACAGCACGAGGTTCATAAAAATGGGTAGCACACATTCAACAATTGCTGAAAGGCTATAATAATACTTACCATCGAACTATTAAAATGAAACCGAAAGATGTAAAGGATAATCATCTGCTCACTACGGTCTATAATAGAATGAAGCGGACGGACACAAGGAAGAAAAAGTTTAAAGTAGGAGACGTTGTGCGAATTTCTAAATTCAAACACCAGTTTGAAAAAGGTTTCACTCCTAGCTGGACAACGGAACTCTTTACCATTGATCGAGTTCGTCAGACAAACCCAATAACTTACCTATTACGTGATTATCAGCAGAATCCTGTAGCAGGCGGCTTCTACACAGAAGAACTTCAGCGTACCAACTATCCGAATGATTTTCTTGTGGAGAAGGTGGTTCGTCGCAAAGGAAATAAGATGTTAGTAAAATGGTTAGGATTTGGAAATGAAATAATTCATGGATTTAAAAGCAGAATGTAAAACCTCTTTCATACAGAAATAAAAGAAATAAAAAGTATCTTTTGTGAAATTTTTATTTAAAAAAACACACACACACACAAATGTTTACACACTTTTAACAGAACACTTTTCATGAGTTTAGTCTTCTTTTACGTTCTTTTTTACTATGCACAAATATTCACTTTTTACTCACACTCGCACATTAAAATGTTCTCACAAACATGGTGTTCTTGTTGTTGTTGTTGTTGTTGTTGCCGCTTTTGCTGACGCTGTTGTTGTAGCAAATGCTGGCGCATCTGCCGCGTCAGTGGAAGTCCTTGTGGTGGCGGTGGTGGTAGTGGCAGTGGTGGTGGTGATGGTTGCTGCTGCTGCTGCTGCTGCTGTTGTTGTTGTTGTTGTTGTTGTTGTTCCTGTACTCCTTCCAGTCGAATACATGCACTCCTGTATGTTTTGTATATCTCTTGCGCGGTAATCCCCCGCAAGAGAATGCGTACAATGCCGTTAACGTCAAGGGGGTGAGCATTGCTCAAATCATACAGTAAGTCTACGCACTGTTCAGCTGAAAGGTTCATTACTTCTGGAGTAATGGTTTCCGTAATACAATCCGCGATGTTGGCACAATGTAACTGCGATGCATCTTGACGCATCGCAATTAAAGAGCAAAGACGGTGTAGAGTTTGCCTGTAGTCTGCCATGATGGTTGCTCTGACTAATGCATTTCAAAATAAAGTGTCTTCTTTTATAGGACCATGGAGCCATGTGGGAGGCTCTCTGTGTGTGTGTGTGGTATTCTCTACCAGCACGTGCTAAAGACTTTATTTGTTTACAGCTTGCCATACACAGTTCTTTGCCGCGCGTGCACACGTGTTAATAGAATGAAATTCAATACGCATTAGCAGCTCGCTCGGAGTAATTACCAGTCTTTCTTTCTAAGACGTCTCCTGCATAGTTCTTGTAGCCTCTCTTGATATAACCACACACATGTTATCAAGATGCTGTATAATTAAACTCAATATGCAGAGGCAGCTCGCTAGGGGTAATTGCTGGTCTTTCTTTTAGTATCTTATTACTAATCATGAATTCTAAGACATCCCCTGCACGAATGCTGTGTGATTGTGTACTTGAAAGAGTAATTGTTTCACCATTAAGCGTACACGTAATGTCTTCGGGCAATGGTGACATGTTAAAGAGCTTAATTTCCCCATCATATGGTAGGAGGTATTGAGAAGCACCATTGTGAAGTGTGTATAAAACAGAAATTAGCGTATCATCTTGAGGTGGTATGCTATCGATGCGTAAAATAAAACAATATTCCCGCTCTCTTTGTGTTTCTAAAATGCGTTTTTCAATTGTTTTTAGTTTTTCTTGCTGGAAGCTGTGGAAACTTGCTAACAAGTTAACACACTTGTTTAACAGTTCACCAATAATTGTAAGAGATGATTTAGATGCTGAAACGTGTTCTTGAAACTGACCGAACGTGACAGCATCTTCGTCATCACTACCACGAGCAAGATGAATGAGTTTTTTATTTTTTACATCAATCTTATCATCGAGATGGATATCTATAGTGGTAGAGAAGTGCTCTAACTTATCATGCAGAGCAAGTAATTGTTCATTTATGTTATCTAGTTGCTTAACAAGAGGATGTGTAACATGATGTAAATATTTTAAAGTAACAGAGTCATCATCTTCTTGAGGCTCATGCAGATAGCCTAACCGTTTATTTTTTACGTTAATTACATCGCTATTTACCTCCAACAAATTAACATACGGTTGGAGTTGCGATTCAACTGTTTGTACTTTTTTACGCGTATCATCAGCGCTTTGTTGAAGAACAGTTAGAGTTTCATCGAACATAGTTTTTAAATTGTAATACTCGGCTACATGCTGTTCTAGCATTCGTAACATATTTACTGCTTGCAACTCTAGTGCTTTTATTTGAGCCGTATACACAGTTTTGTTCACAGCATAACTTTCTAAATGCCCCTTAGAGATGGCATCAGAAACATCTTTAGCTTCTCCAAGATTGCTTACTCTTTTATGCTTGACGTTTAATGCACCTTCAGCAGTTGTTGAATCAATTATTGCTGTTTGAGTACGAAGTTCTGTTTCAAGAGCACAGAGTTTAGCTGTTAGACGTGTTTCTAAATCATGTTTTGTGGTAGTTAGAGTTGTGAAACTCATTAAAACGTTCTTTTACTCTTTCTTCCAAGCAGTTTATATTTTCTTTGCTTGCTGCATGGTGGGTTTCGAAAAACGCTTTAGTTACAATGAAGCGAAGCGACACAATGAGACCAAGGAGGCCATGGCCCTCCAAAAAGGTCGAGGTTTATATTTAGCTCCGTATAAGAAAGGCTTAGGACTCTACCTAAAACCATGGCGAAAGTGAAGTTACCCCATAGAGCTCGATCAAATCACGACTTAATGTCCTATGCTCGTAAATTAAAAATTCCTTACTTTCGTGGTGTTTACATGCGAGACACTTTAGCAAAACGAGCATTATCTAAAGGAAGTGGTATTGTGAACTTAGAACCATTAAGAAAATCTGGATGGCACTGGGTTGCTTATGCAAAGCGTGGGCGGAAAGCCTACTACTTTGACAGTTATGGTGATTTACAACCTCCACTCGAGCTTGCCCAGTACTTCAAACAGTGTACTATTCAGTATAATTATTTACCATACCAAACCTATAACAGTGTTCTTTGCGGTCATTTGTGTCTTCTGTTCTTAGCAGCACTATAAATAGATGAATTTTTATTCAATTTTCATCAGACAACCAACATGCGGCCAAGAGAGTATGTCCTCATGTTAACAGGTAAAGGATCAGAAATGAGCACAAATCTTACTCAACCAATAGTCTTTGAAGCACCCTACGAAGTAGGATTAAAAAGTTTGTATACTTCGCATGCTATACCGAACGTAACAGAAAAAAATAACTGTGTTCGGATTATTAATCCTACAACGCGTATAGCTGTTACTATTTTTCTTGATCCCGGTGCTTATGAAATTGATGAAATTTTAAAATATATTATGCTACAGCTCCTTCCAAACTCAGAGAATTTTGAAATGTTAAAATTTCCAGGAGACGACAAAAAAACTCCAGTATTAACCTTCACATTGCAAGTTTCAACAGCAAGGGTACGGGTGCGAACCAACTTGATTGTTGATTTTAATGTGCCTAATTCTTTAGGGAGTATTCTCGGTTTTAAGGAGAAACAGTGAGAAGCAAATATACCACACTTTTCTGACCATCATGTCATGGTAACATCTATTAATGTATTGCGCGTGCAGTGCAATATTGCTTCAGGTGCTGTACTGAATGGTAATATTTCGCATACAATCCATGACTTTTATCCCGCAGTGGATTATGGGTATAAGATAGTGGAGAAACCAATGCCTATCCTTTATTATCCTGTTACCACGCGAAGCGTGAACACAGTTACTGTGGCGCTTGTTGACCAAACAGGTGAAGTGGTAGATTTGCGAGGTGAAGAGCTGTATGTGTCACTGCATTTGCGACCATGCCAATAATTTTCAATGAAGACAAAAAACATATGTTTCACAACATCATTAACAGAAGCAACAGCGATAAGGACAACGAAAACAGCAGCAACAACAAAACTACTTGTTTGCTTACTAAAGAAAATAGACATTTTTTACAACAGCTTGGCTACACAGTGCTTAAAAAGTAACTCGAAATTCTTATAAAAGGAACTTGCACTATCTGTTTTAACAACATACGGGGTTGAACAATCACAGGATTAACATCATGTTGTCGCGAGCGCTTGATGTAAAGAAGAAACCATCTTACGATACTTCTATAACGCGTATAAAAGAAAGAAGTTATCGTCCTTATGCAGGCACATCATTTGGCTACAATGATGAAATTCGAATTCCTGCCCAATCCCAAAATGAATGTCTACTATCATCTCAATCAGAGGTGCATATTGTAGGTATGGTTGCTAAAGGAACTTCTAGAGAAAAGGGAGCGGCTGAACTAGAAAGAAACTTTGCTGCTTTTCTATTTTCTGAATCTCGTTATGAGGTGAATAACCTTGAAATTGACCGGAATCGACACCCTGGAGTAATAACAACAATGAAAGCACTAGCTTCTTTCCAGAATTATGAAATTACTCACTTACAAAATGCGGGGTGGACTACTATTGTAGACAGTACAACAGGAAAGTTTCACGCCGTAATTCCTCTTTCACACTTCTTTGGATTTGCCGAGGATTACAAACAAGTTGTTATTAATGCCAAACACGAGTTGGTTTTTATTCGAAGCAATGATGATCGGTGCGCTCTTTTTCATGCTGATGCTACTAACGACTATAGAATACTGATTGATGATATTTGGTGGAAAGTTCCAACTATTGTCCTTTCCGACACTAATCGCATAGAATTATTGCGAACTATTGAAAGTAATAAACCTCTTTACTTAGCCTACAGGTCTTGGGAGATGTTTGAATACCCAGTTCTGCCTAAAACAACGAAGCATATTTGGAAAATGAAATCTTCATCGCAAATGGAAAAACCTCGGTTTATTTTACTAGGTTTCCAGAAAGATGCTAGAAAGCTAACTGCACACAGCAGTCAGTTTGACCACTGCAGCATAACTAAAGTACAACTTTTTCTCAACGATGTTTTTTATTCCTATGAGAGTTTACGAAGTGATTTTGCAAAAACTGACTATGCAGATATTTACAATAACTTTATAAAATTCCCTAAATCATACTAAACATCATAAACATGAATACCATTATTACACATTTCCTGTTACTTTTCTTGCTTGTTTTGAAAGACGATTCTCTTTCTTTAGGAGGTTTCCTATTATATGTCAAAGACTTAGGTGGATTAGGGACGTTGAAAATTGTTGGGATGGTATTCCACTTGAGTAGTTTCCGTCCATCTGCCCTCTTTAGTTCACATTGCGATTCATTCATTATTTACTATAAACCTCTACAGTATTTATGGAAGGCCAGGGACAAAAGACAAGCCCCCTACACGTGGTGCCCCCTGATCTTTCTTCAAAATAATGCTATAAATATAAAACATCGTTCATATAAACATACTATTATTCAGCAATAATGCGAATCTATAACTTCACTAACCTCGCACAAGAAGCAATTGTCTGTAGGTTGCCATTTGTCACGCCTATAGTTTTGTACCCACTGAGCTTTCCTTTGCTTATCTCTCGGGAAGCGAAACACTCTAATTCCGTCAGTTGTCTTATTTTGACAATTTGGTACGGCGCAGTATTCCGTTTTCCTTCAAAATAACAGTAATAACTCACATCATTACATCGGGCACGCCCACAACGATATTTGAGACCCAATATGGCCGTCACTGCAAAGGATTGTGGTAGCGTGACCAGACCTCCCTAGACAGACCTTGGTTGGGAAATATCTTCTTCCGCCACCGAGACCGTTGACTGCAGTCCTTTTTGCCTCAGTCTTCACGGGTGTTTATTTGGCTAAGCCATATTCACACCTGTCCTGCATATCTACAGGAACATCCCCTATCAGCCATATGGGACTCGCCGTGTAGGGGTTGAGGCCCCCCGCCCAAGTGTCTTCCATGAAGTTATGCCAAACACTTACTCAGTTCAGTGCCTGACCCCCACGGAAGCTAACCGGGCACGGAAATATGTATTATATATATATATATAAAGTACCCTTCACACGTTTCTTCCTTGCACGGATCGAACACGTTTGTCGAAACATCGAACCGAACACGCAATACTTTATAATACAACACTGATATTTGCTATTCGCGAATTCAACTGCAGGATTTCGGCATTAAAATGACCGTATGTTGCCTGAACCTAAATCTGGAGGATGATTACACATTTTGGAATACCGTCGATCACCTTTTAACCTATCTCCGTTTGGAGATGAGTTACAGCCACCTTCGGCCAAACCGCCACGAACCTGCTACGCAGGCGTAGGAGGAGAGGTGATACTCCCACGTGGCACGTACCAGTTGGCGGATAGGGGGGTCCAAACCGGCTTGCCGGCGGACTTGAGGGAAATAAATTACCTCTCGCGGATTGCGGTTTGGTATAATGTGTTGGACGCTTGGAGAGCTGTTACGGATTGTTTGACGTACGTTCGGTTCCTTGCCTTATCAGGTAACCAAGTGGGGTACCTCCGTGGGTAGTACGGCGACCTGAAATCATCCTGGACCTACACTTTGGCCTGAAGGAGAACACGGCCCCTTCGATTTATCGGACGCTCTTCCTGTCCGTTGTTGGCCACTATCCAGGTTCAGTCATCGTCTACACGGATGGTTCAAGGACAGATACGAAGGTGGGCTGTGCGTTCGTTGTCCACAATGATAGGTTTCTTTTCGCTCTCCCGGAAACCTGTAGCGTGTACACAGTAGAGCTCTATGCTATCTGTAGAGCTTTGCGGTACGCAATGTACAATGAACGCCGACACTTTCTCGTGTGTACTGACTCCTTGAGTTCACTCCAGTCTATTGATACCGGTTTCCCTCGGCATCCTCTGGTTCAGCGGATCCAGGACCTGCTCGCCGGGTGTTTGGATGCCGGCACGAGAATTACGTTTCTGTGGCTCCCAAGTCACATGCCACGAACCTACTACGATGGCGTAGCAGGGGGAGAGGTGATACTCCCACGTGGCGCGTCCCAGGTGGCGGATAGGGGGGTCCTAACCGGCTTGCCGGCGGACTTGAGGGAAATAAAATACCTCTCGCGGACCAAACACACTACCCCCTGCGGGTGGGGGACACACATGCAGAATACACCCGCGGTATCCCCTGCCTGTCGTAAGAGGCGACAAAAAGGGGCGACCTTGGCGCGGACATGGATTGCGGTTTGGTATAATGTGATGGACCTCCTGTGGATGGGAGAGGCTGAATACATCCATAGGTAATCCCTGCCTGTCGTAGAAGGCGACTTAAAGGGTCATGTGGCCATGGTCCCCTCTTTATTTTTTTATTATTTTTCCGAGGGTCAGATGTAGACCATTCAAAATTTGATGTGCGTGCTGCCCGGCGATGGAGCTCCTATGTGTGCGACTACGCTCGAAAGCCCGTGCCAGCAACCACCCAGGACGCGGCGGGTGGGAGTATCATGTACCCGGGCAGTGGTATCCGCCTGACAACGCAGGTCCCCGCACAGCCGAATGCCAGAAGGACATATTATTATTAATTATTTTTATTTTTTTCTCTATATTTAGTGCTCTGTAAACGCTATGGGGTACATGCTATTGCGGGTGACTGGAGGAAGGGAGTCTTAGTGCTCATTGCCTCAGTCATGCCGTATTAGGCATCGTCCAACATCGGACCCCGGGCAGTACCTGCTATGACCAGGTGGGTATTGCCTTGGCTGCTTGGTTCGGCTACAGAGACCCCTGATCGGAGTGGGTGGCATTCGGGGAGGATGCTATCGGGCATGGCTTCCAAACGAAGTCGGCTCTCACAAGGTGGTCGCCCACCTAAGTCTTTAACTTTTGCTTCCCTGAGAGGTTCAACTCCCTGGGAACATGCGCAGCGTGAAGGAATGGGATCCAGCTTCCCTAGGTTTCTGGTCGCTACCAGAACCGATGGGCAGGATTTTAAGCTGGTGAAGTCGATCCTGTTTAGTAGACACATCGAAGGCGTCTATGGCGAACTGGAGGAACTTAAGAAAATGCGCAACGGTAGTTTGCTTCTAAAGACTCGTACAGCACTGCAAGCTGATCAGTTGCTTAAGTGCGAGCACTTTGGCGAAATCCCCGTCAAAGTGGAGGAGCATAAGTCCTTGAACCTGGTTCGCGGAGTCATCTTTCACCGCGACCTTATTTTGAACACTGACGACGAGTTGATGGAAGACATGAAGAACCGTGGCGTGACACACGTCCGGCGCATTACGCGCAAGGTCAACGGTGAAGACGTTGCCACTGGTGCCTTTATTGTCTCTTTCAAGTTGTCAGTGTTACCAGAGAAAGTCAAGGTAACCACTTATCGTTGCGATGTGAGGCCGTACATCCCGCCTCCTATGCGATGCTATCAATGCCAGCGATTCGGACATATGGTATCTCGCTGTTCGATTCAGGCTGTATGTGGTACATGTGGACGAGTAGCTCACGGCGCGGAGGAGTGCACAACTCCATACAAGTGCACTAACTGCTCCGGTTTTCATTCTCCTCGGGATCGGAATTGTCCGACATACCTGAGTGAGAAGAAGATCCAGGAGATCAAGACCCTGGATGGTCTTTCCTACCAGGAAGCGCGCCGTAAGTTTCATTCTATGAATACACCTGCCCGTACACTCGACTATAGCTTGATAGCTCAGAGTCTTCCAGGTTCGTCATTTACGACCAAGACACCTGTCCAGACCGCTGCGCCCAAGGCGACTGTTGCTGCTCCCAGCAACGTCGCAAATAGTCAAAGCTCGAAGGGGGGGACCACCCCACCTTCGACCAACCAGAAGTCTGTGCCGGCTGGGAACTCCCAGCCGGCACAGCAAGGGGGGAAGACTAAGTCTCCCCCCCCTAGGAGGTCGACGAAAGTCGTGCCCCAGCCGGCGGAGGCGGCTTCGTTGACCAGGGCTGGGAAACCATCTCCCAGCCCGTCTAAACCTGAAAAAAAGAAGGGGAAGAAGAGCGCCCGTTCTGAGCGCTCTCGGCCTTCCCCTGCGAAGGAGAAGTCATGCCCCCCATCTGGAGGGTATGAGTCTGCGCCAGGAGGCACTCCTGCTCCCAAACCTGCGCGCTCTCCTCGTAGGGGACCCCCTCGCGCCCGAAATTTGTCGAAGTTCTGGGCGGCACCCCTGCCATCTTTTGATGACGGGATGGATGTCGCGCTGTCCTCTACATCTACGGATGTAGAATTAGATAGTGTTTAGGCTAACGAGCATTTTTCGCTCATAACCTAACACTCCTTTTACAGTCCACACTATGACACTGTTACAGTGGAATTGTAATGGTTATGACAGGCATCTTGCTGAGTTACGTCAGCTTATTAGTGAGTACGCAGCGAGTATAGTCTGTATTCAGGAGACCAATTTCAGACCTGGTCATCATACGGTCTTGAGGAATTTCAAACTATACTCGACAGAACGATACTATGCTCACCGGGCTTCCGGAGGCGTTGGCATTTTTGTACGTTCTGATAGCTACAGCGAAGAGGTTCCATTACGAACCCCTCTAGAAGCTGTAGCTGTTCGCGTCTCACTGCCTGTCATAGCAACAGTGTGTAATGTTTTTCTTCCACCCGGCCAGCATCTGAACATCAATGATGTCGCTGATCTTATAGATCAGCTTCCACCACCCTTCCTCTTATTGGGCGATTTTAACGCCCATCACCCCATATGGGGCTCTGAGACGCCTTGTCCCCGAGGAAGAGAGTTGGAAACACTTATAACAGATCTGGATTTATGTATTTTGAACACAGGGGAACCAACTCACTTTAGTGTACGTTACGGCACATACTCTCGCATAGACGTAAGTCTATGCAGCCGAACGTTGGTTCCACTGTTTCGGTGGAATGCACACGATGATCTCTGTGACAGTGACCATTTTCCCATTATTCTTACTTTGTTGAAACATAAACCCGTCGAGGCTCCCCCTCGATGGATTCTTAAACATGCTGATTGGCCAAAGTACACATCACTAGCTGTCTTTCACGATGATGTCAGGCGGACCGTCGGCGAGGAAATAACTTACGTCACCCAAGTTATTCTTGCTGCTGCTGAGGAGTCCATTCCGTTTTTCTCGGGGGCTCCTCGCCGAAAACTCGTTCCTTGGTGGAACGATGAAATAGCAGCAGCCATCAAAGAACGCCGTCGCGCTCATAAACGTTACCGTCGACAGCCTACTGTGGCCAACTTGGTAACATTTAAGAAACTCCGCGCTAAGGCGCGAGTTCTTATTCGACAAAGTAAGAAGGCTTCATGGGAGAGATATGTGTCGTCCATGACGTCGCATACTCCATCATCTCAAGTGTGGACGAAACTTCGACGACTTTCGGGTATTCAAGGATCATCTGCTGTACCGGGAATTTCCATTGCAGGCAGTGTCGCCACTGATCCCCTCGCGATTGCTAATCATCTCGCTAGTCATTTCGCGGATGTCTCTGGCTCCGGGAATTACAATCCTGATTTCCTCCCTCTGAAGCGGGAGGCTGAACGTCATCACCTTAGTTTTGCCACCCAAGCTTCAGAGGACTACAACGTGCCCTTTACGGAGTGGGAACTCCGCAGCGCATTAGCGCTTTGCAAGGACACGTCTCCTGGACCGGACAACATCCATAACCAGATGTTGAAACACCTTAGTGATGATAGTTTACTATATCTCCTTCGTGTGTTCAACCGAATCTGGACAGAGGGTGATTTTCCGTCTCAGTGGCGAGAGGGCATAGTCATCCCTGTCCTCAAGCCTGACAAAGATCCTAAGTATGCAGGAAGTTACAGACCGATTTGTCTTACAAATTGCCTGTGTAAGCTCTTTGAGAGGATGGTAAATCGCAGACTCGTGTGGTGTCTGGAGAAACAAGGACTCTTGTCCGAGTACCAATGTGGATTTCGAGCCGCTCGATCCACCACAGACCACTTGGTACGCCTGGAGAGCTCTATCCAGGATGCGTTTCTCCGCAAACAGCACTTGGTAGCTGTCTTCTTTGACTTGGAGAAGGCCTACGACACCACCTGGCGATATGGCATCCTTTCAGTCCTGCATCAATGGAGATTCCGAGGTAACTTGCCGGTATTTATTGCGAATTTTTTGTCCCTCCGTCTATTCCGTGTCCGAGTAGGGAGGACATATTCGCAATACCACGTTCAAGAAAATGGAGTACCACAGGGATCGGTTCTTAGTGTCACTCTGTTCGCGATTGCCATAAACGGTATTGTCGCGGCTGCTGGTCCAGCCGTCATACCGTCCCTATATGTGGATGATTTTGCTCTGCACTATAGCTCGTGCAGTATGGCAGTCGCAGAGCGACAGTTACAGCAAGCTATTAGGAGGGTGGAGAAGTGGACCTTAGAACATGGCTTTCGGTTTTCTGCCGCAAAGACCTCCGTTGTCCACTTTTGTCGTCAACGTACACTTCACCCTCATCCTGAGCTTTATCTAGGTAATGTCGTTCTTCCAGTTGTTGACACCTACCGATTTCTTGGGCTCCTTTTTGACAGTAAATTATCGTGGGAGCCACACGTGCGGCAGTTAAAAGTGCAATGCACTAGGAAGCTTAATATCCTTAAGTTTCTTAGCAGCACTTCTTGGGGGGCTGACCGCGCGGTGCTCCTGCGATTCTATCGGGCACACATTTTATCCCGGTTAGACTACGGCAGTGCAGCATATGGCTCCGCAAGACCAAGCGTTCTTGCGAAGCTGAACAGTATCCACCACAGCGGGGTTAGGTTGGCGACGGGAGCTTTTCGTACAAGCCCCATCGCTAGCCTGCTCGCTGAGTCTGGTGTGCCGCCTTTACACCTGAGGCGCCAGCAACTTCTACTTACATATGCTGCAAATTTGCGACAGATGCCACTTCATCCCAGCTATCCTTGCGTGTTCAACAATGGCAACCGTTTGCTGTACGCTGCTCGTCCTCGAGCGACGCGGCCGGTTGGGATACGCTTGGATAACATTTCCGAATTGTTTGACGTACCTTCGGTTCCTTGCCTTGTCAGACAACCAAGTGGGGTACCTCCGTGGGTCGTACGACGACCTGAAGTAATCCTGGATCTGCACACTGGTCCAAAGGAAAACACGGACCCTTCGATTTATCGGAGGCTCTTCCTGTCCGTTGTTGGCCGCTATCCAGGTTCAGTCGTCGTCTACACGGATGGTTCAAGGTCAGATACGAAGGTGGGCTGTGCGTTCGTTGTTAACAATGATAGGTTCCTTTTTGCTCTTCCGGCAACCTGTAGTGTGTACACAGCAGAGCTCTATGCTATCTATGAGGCTCTGCGGTACGCACTGTACAATGAGCGCCGACACTTTCTTCTGTGTACCGACTCCTTGAGTTCGCTCCAGTCTATAGATACCTGTTTCCCTCGGCACCCTCTGGTGCAGCTAATCCAGGACCTGCTGGCCGGGTGTTGGGATGCTGGCACCAGAATCACATTTCTGTGGCTCCCAAGCCACATGGGCATAGAGGGAAACGAGTTAGTAGATCAGGCTGCCAAGGAGGCAGTTACACTGCCCACGTTGCCTTTCCAGGTTCCAGTAAGTGATATTCGCTCCCAGCTGAGACATCTTGTTATGTCCCATTGGGAGATGGAGTGGCAGGCCATTCCACTTCCCAATAAGCTGAGAGCGATAAAAGGAACAACGAAGGTATGGAGGACTTCCCTTCGGGCTTCGCGGAGGGAAGCCGTGGTATTATGTCGTCTTCGGATCGGCCACGGTATCTTGACTCACTCGCATCTTTTGAAAGGAGAACCCCCTCCGGTGTGTACCTGCGGCGACCACCTTACCGTGGTGCACATCCTTACGGAGTGTGTGGACCTGGTCGATCTGCGCCGTAGTCTTAACCTTCCGAGTACTATCTCCCTTATCTTGCGTGATGACGAGCAGTCAGCAGACCTCGTCATCCGCTTTATGAGGGATAGTGGACTGTTTTCTCGTGTGTAATGCTGTCCTTTGTCCTAGTGTGTTTTGTGTCACTTTCGCTTTTATCCTATTGACTTAATTTTAGTTTGTTTTGCTTATTTTAATGTGTTATTTTAACGTCTCTCGTAAATTATGTACTACCAGGCAATGCCTTATTCTTTTGTTTTCCTGTAATTTCTCTTGTTTTATTAGAAAATAAGGCATTGCGTATTAGATCCACTGATTGTTTTAATCTCACCCTCATTTTTCTCCATCATTTTTAAACTCTAGTCAGTGGATAAGTTTTTTAAAATTTTAACATCATCTCTCATGTCGTTTATCACATTCCATTAGGGGCCGATGACCTTCGATGTTAGGCCCCTTTAAACAACAAGCATCATCATCATCACCAAGTCACATGGGCATACAGGGAAACGAGTTAGCAGATCAGGCTGCCAAGGAGGCAGTTACATTAATCCCGTTGCCTTTCAAGGTTCCAGCAAGTGATATTCGCTCTCAGCTGAGACATCTGGTTATGTCTCATTGGGAGATGGAGTGGCAGGCCATTCCACTTCCCAATAAGCCGAGAGCGATAAAAGGAACAACGAAGGTATGGAGGACTTCCCTTCGGGCTTCGCAGAGGGAAGCCGTGGTATTATGTCGTCTTCGTATCGGCCACGGTATCGTAACTCACTCGCACCTTTTGAAAGGAGAACCCCCTCCGGTGTGTACCTGCGGCGATCATCTTACCGTGGTGCACATCCTTACGGAGTGTATGGACCTGGTCTATCTTCGCCGTAGTCTTAACCTTCCGGGTAGCATCTCCCTTATCTTGCGAGATGACGAGCAGTCAGCAGACCTCGTCATCCGCTTTGTGAGGGATAGTGGCCTGTTTTATCATGTGTGATAATGTCCCCTGTCCTCGTGTATTTGTTTCAACTGCGCTTTTATCCCATTGACATTTTAGTTTGTGTTGCGTATTTTAATGTGTTATTTTAACGTCTAATGTAAATGAAGTGTATATATATGCACCACCCGGCAATGCCTTATTCCTTTTCTCCCTGCATTTTCTCTTATTTTATTAGAAAAGACGGCATTGCGAATTAGATCCACTGCTGTTTTAATCTCATACTCATTTTTTCATCACCATATTTTTTTACTCTTGTCAGTGGATACATTTTACAAATTTTAAATATCATGTATCATGTCGTCCATTACGTTCCATTAGGGGCCGATGACCTTCGATGTTAGGCCCCTTTAAACAACAAGCATCAGCATCATCACCATCATCATCTTTCGAAAGCCAGCGCTTTTCTGCGCATCTCACGGGTCCGTCGTTCGTCATCGTCATCGTCAGCTAGGTCGTGAGTTACGCATTGGCTTTCAATAGCATCCGCGAAAGCCTCAGCTTTATCGTTAGGGGAGAATACCAGGCCGTGCCGGCAATGAATGGCACGCCTGGGATCCTGGGTTCGAGTCAGACCGCGAGTGACACGCCAAAAGTCGCGTTCTGACTCTTGCTCTGAAAGATGTCGGCAGAATTCCTCCCGTCTTTCAATCTTACTCTCCAGCAAGCGATTGCGGACATCACGGGCTACTTCCTGATATTCCGCCCGGTCAGCTGGGTCCCGGAATCGTTGCCAGCTCTTCCTGTATCTATTTTTAATTTGGATAAAATCCTTGAGGAGGTCCGCCGTGGTATCGTCCTCAGAGCCAGGGCCGGACTGATGACATTTGTTATTATTATTATTATTATTATTATTATTATTATTATTATTATTATTATTGTACCGGGCGGTACACCTCCGCGCCGCTAATTCAAACCTTGCGCCAGTTGAAACTCCTCTACTGGAGGAAGCCTGAACTCTAACAACCATGTTAATTCTAAAGGTTATCAGATGTCGCTATCTGTAAATTTTGAAGAGTGCTGAACTGTGTCTTTTTCGATTTAGTTTTGTTTTCTCTGTAGTGAGAAGTGTGAACATTCTCTTCTAGATGGCACTACTGAAGAAATACAACGGTGCACCCTAGTGCGAAGTGAAAGAATTTTTAATGAAGAATTTTAGTATGCATAACTTTGTTCCTTATTAAATTTCTTTCAGCTTGTGTTCAAGTTGGCAACGTTAACCCTTTCTTTCTGCCAGTTTTGAAATTGGCCAATCATAAATTTCTGTAATTAATTTTCCACCAATCCTGGTTTTCTTCTTCAATTCTGACATGTATTCTTTTGGTCGTCCAATAAAAGGCTTGCGGGCGGGTGTTCTCATTCATGAATGGTCTCGAACGTTCCGCGAGGGTATATAAACTGCAGATTTTCGGGTCTCTGCACCACTTCAGTAACACCTATCATTGTGTAAATTATGTAGCAGGGGGCGGGAAGCGCCTCTTTCTTCGGGCAACAGTTCAACCACCGGGTAATGGCCATTTTATAACTTATTTTCTTGCCAGCTCAGCAGTTTAACCCTCGGGGCGGGTTCGAAACCTTTTATCATGTAATTTTCCTCTAAAATGTAATAGGCTCTTGGCAAAAATTCTATCTCTTTAAACTACATATTGGGATAGAGAGTGCTTAACCCTCTCGAGCTCCTACTCATATTGCTTTGAGGTGAATTTATTTTCACAACCGTTTCTTCCCTTCTAATGTAATGTAAATCGTTTTCTTATATACGTCACCTCTTTAGGATGGGATTAGCCCTTGCATTAACGGCCTAGTGCCAAGTAGGTTTTAAATAAAGTGTATTAGGAGTGCAAGGACGCCTCCTCTCAAGTTGGTATTTTGGAGGCCATGTAATTTTCCTGTTTCTTTAATGAATAGGCCTCAGTAGGTTGGGTATTTTTACCCCTGTTTTCATGTGCTTGGAGGTCAGCTTGAAAGTTGAGTTTGGTGTGGCCTTTGATAGGCTGGAACTTCGAGAGCGGGTTGCTCTTCCCAAAAAATATTTCGTTTCTGTGTGCCTCGAGGAGGCTTTTACTATGTAATTGGGAGCAAGTGCTCTTGAGCATGATTGGGGTCTTCTGCCCTTTGGTTGAATCTTCCATTTGGGTAAAGTTGGGCTTACTGTTGAAGAATTGTGTGTCTGGCTCTCGGAGCCCAAATCCTGTAACTCTACATGTAATTGTACATTCTCGATTTGTTGTTAGGCTACTGAGTACCTGTTATATTTGTTATTTCTTGGTCTTGAAAAGAAAATATAGCCTTGTTAAATTTTAAATTAACTTTAATTTCGTAGATTGAGACCTATTCATCCCAGCACCTTCTTTCACCTCTAACTACCACGGATAACTCCGTAACAATTATTATTATTATTATTATTATTATTATTATTATTATTATTATTATTATTATTATTATTGTTAATTTTGGCTGCTCGAATGATGTATTTCCGCGCATTGCTGACCTTGTTATTAAGGTGAGCAATCGCGCGGTCAACATCGTTCTCGCTGGTGACCGGAAAGGTTTTCAGATTTTAATTGACATGCCACGTGAATTTGTGGTAGTCGAGAGTTAATTTAGTTGTAGGAAGAGACGGCTCGTCAAGCCTAACCCAGGTAAGATTGAAGATGATAGGCTTGTGATCTGAATTTAACTCATGAGGGACTAGAAAATCAATAGCCCTACCGGACTATTTATTAACTGCGACATCTAGGGCATGAGGTAAGCCACCCCCATCCGGGTTAAAGGTAGGTTCCGTGGGGGCGTATACACTGATGTCAGTATCTATCGTATGTTGCTGAAGTATTCTCCCCCTACGATTTATACTCCTGGAATTCCAGTCGATGTGCTTGGAATACAAGTCGCCTCCAATGATAGAGGGCGTATGGCTAGGATTATTAAGTAAAATATCTAGCTCCGCAGTATGTAGCGGAGCTTTGGGGGGTAGATAGGCCGCAAAAATACGATAATGATAATTAGCATGTATAATCTCGATACCGAGAGACTCAATAGCTCCGAGAGGGAGGGGTCAATGACGTGATGATTAAGCTTAGACTTAATCAGCACAGCCACTCCCCCGCCCTCTCTGTCGGTTCTATCTTTGCGGTATACCGCAAAGTTCTTAATTTTGAAGGGCATATGGGGTTTCAGCTATGTTTCCCGTAGCAGGAGGATATCGATGTTATGCTCAGAGATAAACGACTCGAGTTCGTATCTCTGAGCAGAAACACCCTTGCAGTTCCATCCACATACTCCGTAGTCAAACAATGACAGCCTCATTAGGGTTCTTAAAAGTACTGAATAGCAGCACTAACAGTACTCCTATTTTATCGATCATTGTTTCACACCACGTACCTGCTACGCAGGCATAGCAGGGGGAGAGGTGATACTCCCACGTGGCGCGTCCTAGGTGGCGGATAGGGGGGTCCTAACCGACTTGCCGGCGGACTTGAGGGAAATAAAATACCTCTCGCGGACAAACACACTACCCCCTGCGGGTGGGGGACGCACATGTAGAATACACCCGCGGTATCCCCTGCCTGTCGTAAGAGGCGACTAAGGGCTGACTGAATTAGAACCATGAAACTAATTTTGAATCGTACCATCACGCGGGGAACACCATAGGTTGCCTGTACTTGCGAGTAGTACCACTAAATTCGGTACGAAATGGGTTTGTGATTAGTAGCAGTTAAAGCCTGGCCTGGTGGATTCCAGTACCCGTGCATCGTACCCATGTGTGCAACACCGCGGGTCTGGGCGTAGCCTGTGAGTTGTACCACTATATGAGCAGCACCGTGGGTCTGCGTTGCCTGTGATTAGTACCCACTATGTGAGGAACACCACGGGAATACCGGCGCCCGTGTTTAGTACACCTCGGTGGGGAACCTTCTCGGTTTGCGTTGACTCTGAGTTGGGCCATTGTGTGAGACACACCATAGGTCTGCGTTACTTGTACGTATTGCAATACTTGTGAGTAGTACCATCTTTTGTGGAACACCGTGAGTCTTCGCTACTTCTGATTAATACCCCAACATGACACATACCATGGTTCTATTTTACTCGCGACATGTACCATTCTGTGGGGCCTTAGACGTGGATTTTGCACCCCCTTTAGACACCAAGCATCATTGTGCTTTATAAGTGGTTCCTTGGTCGGTAATAATGTTATTTTCGATCTGTATTGAGTCCGATCCACTGGTTTTTGTTTGTTTTTGTGTTTTGTTGTGTTCCTGTCCATCCATTCAATCTTCATGCCATATTTTATTTTTATTTTGGTCAGTGGATGCCTTTGCAATTTTTGTTGTTTCATTTCGTACCATTAGGGGCCGATGACCTTTGATGTTAGGCCCCTTAAAACAACAAGCATCATCATCATCATCATCATTGTTTCACATGTCTTTAACTTGGTCACAGTGTCTTTAATAATTGGTAGCAATTTTGAGAAATTTATTTGCCTCACAAAGTTCAGAATGTCGCCCATGCCCGAGAAGTCGGATATGGGCGACGCTTCCACTGAGAGGGCAGGGTTGGTGGCGGCCTGGCCGCCTCCAGCAGCAGCTGCATATGAGAAGTTGCGGTCTACTGCACGGAGGGGGGAGAGCCTTTCGCTTCTCGGATTTCAAGATCTCCCTGACCATCTTCTGTTCCATGATATTTCGGAACAGTTGGCATCCCCTCCAGGAGGCTGGGTGTTCACCCAGGTAGTTAGCGCACTTAGCTGGTGCCTCCGGATTTAGAGGGCAGGCAGCAGCTGAGTGGTTTTCACCGCATTTAACACACCTAATAGGCATTTTGCAATAATTAGCGGTGTGCCCCCACCTCTGACATCGGTAACACTGAGAGGGGCCCTCGCGGCCCCTGGAGGCCTCTATTTTTACGGCACACCCGCACAGGTGTTTCACTGAAAAGATGGTCTCAGAAAATGTTTCTTTCGGGAGGGTGACACTCATGACACTCAGGGGTATCAGCTTTTTGGTCGTTGCATCACGCCTCGTGTACTGATGCACGTCATGAGGCTAGTACCCAAGTGCCATGAGTTCCTCACGAACCCAGTCCACGCTGACTGTAGCAACTATGTTTCGAATAATTACTTTCAAGAGCCTCTTACTCGCGAGCTGGTGAGTATAGAAGCTCTTGTTGTTTTCTTCAAAGTACTGCTTTATAAGCAGATAGTCGTGCTCGTTTTCCGCATGGAATTTCAGAGCGTCCCTGGTATTTATCACTCTGATATTCCCCGTGGAGTCCGATCTCAGATAATTATAGTGGCGCTGATACTCCGATTTATCAGTGACCACAATTAGGGGAACAGTGACTTTTTTAGGGGGCACGACATCCATGGCCTCGGCCTGGCTTCTTTGAGATGAGCACTGCCCTGTCTCATTAGTAGTAGGGGTCGAACTCGCGACCTCTGTGGGCCTAGGAGCTTGAGAGGGGGCAGCGCTGGTAGAGGGTTTTAGGTGCTGGGGTCGATGGCAGGGGGGAGGGGGACTAGGTCAGCGGCGGTCATATTGCGCTCGGTGGGCAAGGAAGCCAGGACAGTATATGTGTTTGAGGTAGAGACAGGCTTTGGAAGCAGGTGTTTAGCAGCCTGCCTGTTCCTATAATGTCGGCGCAGCTTCTTGGCTGCAGGGTGATCGCTACGGAGAACAGCGGCTACGTGAGCCGAGATCTCGCCTGTTCTAGAAAATTCTTCTACCATTTCTTTCGTGATAGGAGGGAGAATGTTGATAGCGTTGGCAGACCTAGAGGCCGGCAAGCCCAGACTTTCACTGTTAGGACGCTTTAAGGTGGCAAGAAGAGGAGGAAAAGCCTCACCACCACCTCCCGGTGGCGGGGAGTTGACCATCATGCACTACAAGAGTACTACTTTAAGGCACACCAAGCAAGCAAAAAACGGCAAGCGATGGGCACTTACCAGTAATATAGCAGAGGTTTGTCGGAAAAGCGTCCTGTCAGATAGGCCATAAGGCCTATCGCCAGAAGAGAAACCCCCTCTTCGCTGCTGTTTATGTTCTCAACAGAAAGAGTCGGAGCAGTATATTTAAATTTGAGCCCTTCTTAACAAACGGCCCCTAACAGGGGTAAAATTTAGAGGTATTTAGTGGGATTGTTTATATCAATTTGGAAAAGGCCGAAAGGGGTGGCAGGTTCGAATTTAGAACGGATCATAAGTGATCCAAGGGCCGCGGTACTTCAGGCGAGTCCGCGGCTTCTTGGTCCTCATGGCCCGTTTCAGTAATACAATACCAGGGTCCTCTGATTGGTTCGAGAAGATCCTAGCCCCGGTCATCCCCACTATTTTATTTATCTGAGATCTAAGGGTAGGGATACGGAGTTCAGCTCGTATCCTCCTGTTAGATTTCAGACAGGGTGTTCTTGTCATCATACGTAGTGTCTAATTTTGAAAAGTTTGCAATTTAGAAAGAGGAGTCTTAGCAATATAGCCCCAGGCCTCACAGCCGTACAGCAGGATGGGCCTGATACATGCTAGGTAAATATTTCTCTTAATGGTGGTAGAGATATATTTATTGCATAGCAGAGGTCTCAGAGCTTTCATCCATGCCGTGGCACGCTGACGGGCCTGTCCTATATTGAATCTCCAGGACATAGTTCTGTCCAATATTAGGCCGAGGTATTTAATTTTGTTAGTCCAAGACACGGGGACGTTATTAATGGTGAGGCGATCTAGGCTAGGAAACGCCGGGTGAAAACAATTGCCTGTGTTTTGTCCGCATTTATTTTCACCCTGTTCGGGAGACACCACTCCCGGAAGGAATCGATTCATTGTTGCAGTCGTCGGACGGCATAGTCATTTCGCTTCATGCCGATGTAAATGGCTATGTCATCCGCATACTGCTGGATCTCTACACCATCCCGTGTAGGAAGATCGTTCACATATAGGCCTTAGAGGGTGGGACTCAGCCCTCCACCCTGTGGGACTCCAGCTCTAAGTACCCGAGGGGTGGATTGCTCCCCTTCACAGGAAACGTAGAATTTCCTGTTAGTCAAATATGACTGTATAATTTTGACAAGATAATTAGGAACTTTATATAGTTCCAGAAGTTTCACTATTAAATTATCGTGCCAGACAGTGTCAAAAGCTTTCTCTGCGTCGAAAAAATACTGCTGGCACGCTACGGCGCATATTGAACGACCTTGTGACATACTGTGTTAGGCGCAGTACCGCAAGGAGGGCACTGCGCCTCGACCGGAAACCAAATTGCAGTATGTTGCGGGTACTGAGGTATCCGTTAAGGCGAGAGAGAAGAAGTCTCTCGAATATCTTTGAGATATGTGATAACAGGGTTATCGGGCGAAAATTTTGTGGGAATAATTTATCTTTCCCTGACTTTGGGAAGACTATCGTTTTACCAGTCTTCCAAATGTCGGGGAAGCATCCCAGTTTAATCCAGGCCGAAAATATGGTAGCTAAAAATTTAATTGCCTTATAAGGCAGTGACTTAATTTCCTTATTCGAAACCCTGTCATCACCGGGAGACTTCTTCTCATTTAAATTTTTGATAACCCTGCGAACCTCGCGAGGCTGGGAGTCAGGTACGTCAAAGTCTGGTGTCCATTGTCTTTCGAAAGCCAAGGCTTTTCTGCGTATCTCACGGGTCCGTCGTTCGTCATCGTCATCGTCAGTTAAGTTGTGAGTTACGCATTGGCTTTCAATAGCATCCGCGAAAGCCTCAGGTTTATCGTAAGGGGAGAATACCAGGCCGTGAATGGCACGCCGGGGTTCCTGGGTTCGAGTCAGACCGCGAGTGACACGCCAAAAGGCGCGTTCTGACACTTGCTCTGAAAGATGTCGGCAGAACTCCTCCCATCTTTCAATCTTACGCTCCAGCAAGCGATTGCGGACTCGTCGGGCTTGTTCGTGATATTCCGCCCGGTCAGCTGGGTCCCGGATTCGTTGCCATCTCTTCCTGTATCTATTTTTAATTTGGATCAAACCCTTAAGGAGATCCGGCGTTGTATCGTCCTCAGAGCCAAGGCCGTGTTGAGGACGATAATAATAATAATAATAATAATAATTATTATTATTATTATTATTATTATTATTAATTTTGGCTGCACGAATGATGTACTTCCGCGCTTTGCTGACCTTGTTATTAAGGTGAGCAATCGCACGGTCAACATCATCTCGCTAGTGACCGGAAAGGTTTTCAGATTTTTATTGACTTTGTGGTAGTCAAGTTTTAATTTAGATATGGGAAGAGACGGCTCGTTGAGCCTAACCCAGGTAAGATTAAAGATTATAGGCTTATGATCTGAATTTAGTTCGTCAGGGACTAAGAATTTTGCAAGTGCGACATCTAAGACATCAGGTAAGCCCCCCTCATCCGGAAAAAAGGTAGGTTCCGTGGGGGCGTATACACTGATGTCAGTATGTAGTGTGTGTTGCTGGAGTATTCTCTCCCTAGGATTTATAGTCCTGGAATTCCAGTCGGTGTGCTTGGAATTTAAGTCGCCTCCTATGATAGAGTGCGTATGGCTAGGATTATTAGGTAAAATATCTAGCTCCGCGGTATGAAGCGGAGCTTTGGGGGGTAGATAGGCCGCAAACATACGATAATGATAGTTAGCATGTCTAATCTCGATACCGAGAGTCTCAATAGCTCCGAGAGGGAGGGGGTCAATGACGTGATGAGTAAGCTTAGACTTAATCAGCACAGCCACTCCCCCGCCCTCTCTATCAGCTCTATCTTTGCGGTAAACCGCAAAGTTCTTAATTTTGAAGGGCATATGGGGCTTCAGCCATGTTTCCCCTAGTAGGAGGATATCGATGTTATGCTCTGAGATGAACGACTCGAGTTCGTATCTCTGAGCAGAGACACCCTTGCAATTCTATGCACATACCCTAAGGTCCATAGTCAAACAATGACAGCCTCATTAGGGTTCTGAAAAGTACTGAATAGCAGCACTTAACAGTACTCCAATTTTGTCAATCATTTTTTCACATGTCCTTAGCTTGGTCACTGTGTCCTTAATAATTGGTAGCAATTTGGAGAAATTAATCTGCCTCACAAGGTTCAAAATGTCGCCTATCCCCGAGAAGTCGGATATAGGCGACGCTTCCACAGAGGGAACAGGGGTGGGGGCGGCCTGGGCGCCTCCGGCAGCAGCTTCATATGAGAAGTCGGAGTCTACTGCACGGGAGGGGGGAGAGCCTCTCGCCTCTCGGTTTTTAAGACCTCCCTGACTATCTTCGGTTCCATAATGTTACGGAATAGCTGGCATCCCCTCCAGGAGGCTGGGTGTTCACCCAGGCAGTTGGCACACTTAGCTGGTGCCTCCGGAGTTAAGGGGCAAGCAGCAGCTGAGTGATTTTCTCAGCATTTCACGCATTGGTAGCACTGAGAGGGGCCCTCTCGGCCCCTGAAAGCCTCAATTTTAATCGCACACCCGCAGAAGTGTTTCACGGAGTAAATTGTTTCAGAGAACTTATGCCTTGGGAGTGTGACACTCATAACACTCAGGGGTATTAATTTCTTGGACGTAGCATCACGTCGCGTGTACTGATACACGTCCTGAGGTTGGTACCCGAGTGCTATGAGTTCCTCACGAACCCAGTCCACATCTACAGTTGAAACGATATTCCGAATGATGACTTTTAAGAGCCTTTTACTCGCGAGCTGATGCGTGTAAAAGCTCTTACTGTTCTCTTCGAAATATTGTTTCAAGAGTAAGTAATCCTGTTCGTTTTCTGCGTGGAACTTCAGAGCATCCCTGGTGTTAATTACTTTGATGTTTCCAGTGCACCTAATTCTCAAATAATTGTAGTAGCGCTGATACTCCGACTTATCAGCTACCACTATGGGGGGAACAAAGACTTTCTTGGGGGTCGACACATCCATGGCCTCGCCCTGGCCTCCTTGTGACCCCGTCAGGCCTAGGAGGCTGAGAGCGGGCAGCGCTAGTAGATGCTTGAGGTTGCATGGTGGTGGCAGTGGGGTGGGGGGGGGGGGGGGGTGACGAGGTCCGCGGCAGTCATATTGCCGTCTGTGGGCAAGGAAGCCAGGACGGTAAATGTATTTGAGGTGGAAACAGGCTTAGGGAGCAGGTGTTTAGTAGCCTGCCTGTTCCTATAATGTCCGCGCAGCTTCTTGGCTGCAGGGTGATCGCCACGCGGCTACGTGAGCCGGGATCTCGCCTGTTCTGGAATTTTCTTCAACCATTTCCTTCGTAATAGGAGGGAGTATGTTAATAGCGGGGGTAGAACCAGAGGCCGGCAAGCCCAGATTTTCTCTGTTAGACCGCTTAATAGTGGCAAGAAGAGTAGGAAAATCATGCACTACAACAGCATTACTATCAGGCACACCAAAGCAAGCAAAAACAGCAAGCGATGGGCACTTACCAGTAATATATCAGAGAATTGCCAAAAGGATTGGTTCTAAATCCAATTCAGCTCTTCACTGTATGTATACTGAGTAATATTCAGGTTCGCACCACAAAGAAATAGCTCGCACCAAGTCACAAAGTGGGAGAAAACAGTACAATACGTCCGCACAAGTCGCCAGATTGTTCTCTTGTCGGAAAGAGGACACTTTCAACCCTTGAGATAATTATTTGGTACAGCGCGATCCAGTAGCAAGAGGTAAACCCGGAGCAATAATATTTCAATACAAATCGTCAAGGCCTTTCTTTCCTTTCACATCGTGCAAGGCAAGGTCGTCCCTAAGAGGGTTTGAGAGGAGAGAGGGTATGATTTACAGCCGCGCTCGGAGAGAAACTGTCAACAATTCCAAGGGCACTTCTCAGCGACACAGCTCCTTCAAACAATATTATACCATACACCAAGAAATACAAGGCAAGTTTGTAGCTTTGCGAGGAGTTACGGATCCTTTTTTCACATGTGCAAATCGAACCACAGGACATATTTTTAGTTTTGAAAATGCACATGCATTGCTATCTTGGTTAGATACGGATAATTACACCACTATATTAGCATGCCGTCTACCATGCAACATACGTATAAATAACGTTATTAATTTAATGCGGAACCATGAAAACTATTATTTAAACTGTAAACTCACCCTATTTCTTGTAGATGAATTACTTGTGACGATCTTTTTGACGAATGAAGTGGTCTACGACTCGGTCATTAAAGCTGGGTATACTGGCCACAAAGTCCTGTTCAATAGACAGCATGGATAAAGCATTCAGTCTGTCCTGGCAAATGATAGACGGAGAAAAATTTTTACTCGTTTCAGAGTAGAAAAGCAACGTTCGGCTTCTGATGTAGTCATTGGAGTTGTGATGAGAATGCCCAGCAGTTTAGCAGTTTGTTTGAAAGTGTCACGCAAATTATGCCTTAAAAATAATTTAAAATAACGGTGTCAGACCTTGGATGTGGCATAAATCCTTTCTCATGTACATTTTCGACAATTCTGTTTGTAAACGATCTTTATCGAGCATTGGGTAATTTTGAACGGTGGTATTCAGTTCGTCGGTTGGAAAGTTCAAGGTATACTTTAGGATGTTACCTGATAAGAATAGTGCTGAAGAGATCAAATTCGAATCGATGCTTTACATTTCTTGTGATTACGTCACGAACTTCCAAAGCTGCAAAGCGATGATCACTTACAGAATAGTCTGGGCGCTTACGTTTCGGTTCTTGGGAAAATGAACTCTTTGAAAGAGTGTCTGCTTGCTTCGTAATTTCATCTTACAGACGATATACTTCTTTCAAAAATATATCAGCGCCCTTTCATAATCATTAAGATCAGTTTTTACTCTCTGTAGTTGATTGAATAATATATCAACACGGGGCCTAATATGATGAAAAAATGTCAACCTAAAGATGAATTTGTTATATTCTAACATTCTTTCTATTGCTGAAGGTTGATTAATGGTCGTCGTCCACCGTGATTCTTCTTGTATTTCTTGCATACATTCAATAATATCGCTTCTCTGTTCGTACACATACCCCCTGCGGGTGGGGACGCACATGTAGAATACACCCGCGGTATCCCCTGCCTGTCGTAAGAGGCGACTACAAGGGGCGACCAAGGGATGATTGAATTAGAACCATGAAACTACTCTTGATTCGTACCATCATGTGGGGAACACCATGGGTTGCATGTACTTGCGCGTAGTATCACTAAATTGGTACGAAATAGGTTTGTGATTAGTTGCAGTAAAAAGCCTGGCCTGGTGGCCTGAAGGTGACACCCCATCGCCGACCGCCAACCAACTGACGTCCCTCCCGGGGCGAGCTCTCTATTTATGTGATTGAGAGGCTCGCGTGTACTATGGAAAGCACTTCCCGGGAGGGCGCGTCAGCCGGATTGTCGGCCGAGGCGATGGAGTGCCACGACAGGCGGGTGCCTGTCTGTGCACATTTATTGATCAATAATACATACAGATTGAGTATAACAGGATGAGCATGCAAAACTACCCCACGCCCCGATTGGAGCGTGTATCGGGCTACAGAGCTATCAGTAAAGACTGCAATCTCGTCAAACCATTCTGCCTCAGGATCCTGGAGGATGTTGTACGGGCCCATGATGGCGGCGGCGGTCTCGGCTACGTTGATGGTCTGTGGCTGTTGGAAGGCCTGGGCCCACGCCGTGTGGAGCTGCGGGCTGACTGCTGCTACCGAATGAGGCGTTGCGTCCGTGTAGACCCGAAGAACTCGATGTGAAGAGGACATTCGTCGTGGCGTGTGGAGGAGGGTTGGAGTGAGGAGTCGTCGAACCCAGAAGAATTCGCCTGCCAGGATGTGTTTCGCAGGGAAGACCGGCCACCCCATGACCCAACATAGCCATGAAAGGTAGCCGGCCGCCTGTTGGAGCTGAGCGGGGCTAAAGAGGTGAAGGTCGCGCACAAGGAGACGGGCGCGTCGTTGTGTCTCATAATGCATTGTAATCTCTTGTGAGGGGATGTCAATGGTGACGCCGAGATACGTCAAGATGGGTGTCGGGTGCAGCACCGACTTAGAGTAGTTGAGCGTGATGCCCAGAATCTCTGTCAGAAAGACGTCGATCTGGTGCATCAGCTCCGAAGTGAGGTCGGGAGAGTGGATCAGCCAATCATCGAGATAAGGGATCATCTCGACATCGAACTGTTGCTGAAGAAGCTGCTGCACGGCAATGGCCCAGCGTTGCATGACAGATGGGGCCAGGCTGTGCCCCATCGGCAGGCGTGTCCAGCGATACCGTCGCCCCCGGTATATGATGCCGTAGGGGTGGCGTGTATCGCGGGAAATGGGAATTTGGAAGATGACTGGAGCCTCTGGTGGTTTGGGGAGGTACACTCCCCGGCGCAGGATCGTCGTGGCGTAGTGTCCACATGCGGAGTCCGTGTAGGGCACTGCTGCCGCCGGAGGGACGGCGACGGAGACGTAATGGGAGACTCGGGCGCGTGATTCTGATGGCGGTTGTCCCGGGAGCGGTGGCGGCTCCGGTGGCGGTCGAGGACGGAGCCAAGGGCCGCTCCAGTCAGCGGCGCCATCCAAGGAGTCATCGTCGTCGTCCTCGTAGTCGGGGTTGCCCGATCGGTCGTCCGGTGTGCCGGAGTGGGAACCATCATCATCCAGTTCCGCGTCATCCAGAATGTCCCATGGCGCGGACCGGAGCCTGAGCTCAGAGGGGTAGAGCTGCTGCGTGTCCGGAAGCTGATCCAGTTGGTGGTCTGCCTCTGGGTCGAAGGACGCCCAGAAGTCACGTAGAAGCGAAGGTAAGGTCGGCGCGGGTGCGTAGGTGATGGTGTCCCGTGGGGAAGGCGACACCCCATCGCCGACCGCCAACCAACTGACGTCCCTCCCGGGGCGAGCTCTCTATTTATGTGATTGAGAGGCTCGCGTGTACTGTGGAAAGCACTTCCCGGGAGGGCGCGTCAGCCGGATTGTCGGCCGAGGCGATGGAGTGCCACGACAGGCGGGTGCCTGTCTGTGCACATTTATTGATCAATAATACATACAGATTGAGTATAACAGGATGAGCATGCAAAACTACCCCACGCCCCGATTGGAGCGTGTATCGGGCTACAGAGCTATCAGTAAAGACTGCAATCTCGTCAAACCATTCTGCCTCAGGATCCTGGAGGATGTTGTACGGGCCCATGATGGCGGCGGCGGTCTCGGCTACGTTGATGGTCTGTGGCTGTTGGAAGGCCTGGGCCCACGCCGTGTGGAGCTGCGGGCTGACTGCTGCTACCGAATGAGGCGTTGCGTCCGTGTAGACCCGAAGAACTCGATGTGAAGAGGACATTCGTCGTGGCGTGTGGAGGAGGGTTGGAGTGAGGAGTCGTCGAACCCAGAAGAATTCGCCTGCCAGGATGTGTTTCGCAGGGAAGACCGGCCACCCCATGACCCAACATAGCCATGAAAGGTAGCCGGCCGCCTGTTGGAGCTGAGCGGGGCTAAAGAGGTGAAGGTCGCGCACAAGGAGACGGGCGCGTCGTTGTGTCTCATAATGCATTGTAATCTCTTGTGAGGGGATGTCAATGGTGACGCCGAGATACGTCAAGATGGGTGTCGGGTGCAGCACCGACTTAGAGTAGTTGAGCGTGATGCCCAGAATCTCTGTCAGAAAGACGTCGATCTGGTGCATCAGCTCCGAAGTGAGGTCGGGAGAGTGGATCAGCCAATCATCGAGATAAGGGATCATCTCGACATCGAACTGTTGCTGAAGAAGCTGCTGCACGGCAATGGCCCAGCGTTGCATGACAGATGGGGCCAGGCTGTGCCCCATCGGCAGGCGTGTCCAGCGATACCGTCGCCCCCGGTATATGATGCCGTAGGGGTGGCGTGTATCGCGGGAAATGGGAATTTGGAAGAAGCCTGACTTGAGGTCAAGCTTACAGGCTACATGATGAGCCGGAATGGAGGAGAGCGCCTGCGCTGGGCCGCGTAGAGAGAACGAAGGGTGAACAATGTAAGGAGTCCAAGCGCTAAGGTCATAGATGACCCGCGCGGCCCCTGATTCCTTGGGGACGAGGAATAGGGGGAAGGCCGACGTACACTCACCCTCCTCTATGATGTCATGATGTAGCAAGTCCTCGATCACCTCGTCCAGGATGGCACTGGGTCGTGTGGGCCGGAAGATGACTGGAGCCTCTGGTGGTTTGGGGAGGTACACTCCCCGGCGCAGGATCGTCGTGGCGTAGTGTCCACATGCGGAGTCCGTGTAGGGCACTGCTGCCGCCGGAGGGACGGCGACCGAGACGTAATGGGAGACTCGGGCGCGTGATTCTGATGGCGGTTGTCCCGGGAGCGGTGGCGGCTCCGGTGGCGGTCGAGGACGGAGCCAAGGGCCGCTCCAGTCAGCGGCGCCATCCAAGGAGTCATCGTCGTCGTCCTCGTAGTCGGGGTTGCCCGATCGGTCGTCCGGTGTGCCGGAGTGGGAACCATCATCATCCAGTTCCGCGTCATCCAGAATGTCCCATGGAAGGATTTTCAGGTGGCTCCTTTAGAGGCTCCACTCGGGGCTCCCCGAGAGCCGCGGCCCCTGCCGCGACGAGACGTGCCGCGACGGACCGGGGGCGCCCTGGTGGGAGTGGTGAACTGGAAGCCTGGAGGTAGCTGGATGATCTCATCGCCGACTGCTGAATCCAGTTGGATGGCATATTGCCACCCTTTTGTTAAGGCAATGTAGAGTAGAGATGATCTAGTGTAGAAAAATTTCCGCTGGCCGTCGTCCAGGAAAGGCCAGGCAGAGAGGGCCCACAACAATGCATTACCCTCGTGCTGGTCCCGACCTTGAGGGTCGGTCGGGATCCGCTGGCGGAGCGCCTCCGCTAACTTGTAGACCCGATCATCGTCGGGTACGTCCAACGTCTTCCCCGCGGTTGCGGGGACAAGGCTGCGCCATCGAGTAGGGCTAGGTGTTCGACGATCCGGAATAGATTCGGGTACGTGCTCGTCGTCATTGTCCTCCTGGTCACTAGGGTCGTGGTGACGATCGGGTTGCCGGGCTTGTAAAACTTGTTGCTCGAGGCGTTGGACGGTCTGCAGGAGTGCCTGCCAGTCTTGAGGAGGAACTACCGGGTTGCCGGTTTCTGTGTCAGATTCGGACATTGTCTTCGAGGTGAGATCCGACTGGGAGCGAGTGCGGTACGGTGTCGGAGGAACAGTTGCTGATGTAGTAGAAGTAGTCTTGGCCTTTTGTCCTCTTGACTTGGTCTCCGGGTAGTAGGTTGCTACAGACTTTGTTTGCTTGTCGGACATACTTGAAGAAGAAGGCCTCTCCCCCGTCCACTGCACCCATGTGGGCAACACCGCGGGTCTGGGCGTAGCCTGTGAGTTGTACCGCTATATGAGCGGTAGCGTGGGTCAGCGTTGCCTGTGATTGGTACCCACTATGTGAGGAACACCACGGGAATACCGGCGCCCGTAACCAGCACACCTAGGTGAAGGAACCTTACCGGATTGCGTTGGCTATGAGTGGCGCCATTGTGTGAGCAACACCATAGGTCTGCGTTCCCTGTACGAATTGCAATACTTCTGAGTAGTACCATCTTGTGTGGACCACCGTGAGTCTTCGCTACGTTTGATCAGTACCCCAAAAAGACAAATACCATGGTTCTACTTTACTCGCGACATGTACCATTCTGTGGGGCCTTAGACGTGAATTTACCACCCCTTCCGACATCAAGCATCATTGTGCTTAATAAATGGTCCCTTGGTCAATAATACTCTAATTAACTACCTTGTTTTTGAGTCTGATCCACTGTTTTTGTTTGTTTGTTTGTTCTTGTTTTTTTGTAGGGTTCATGTCTATCCATTCATTCTTCATGGTATTTTTTTTTATTTTGGTCAGTGGATGAATTTGAATTTTTGGTTATTTCATTTCGTACCATTAGGGGCCGATGACCTCGATGTTAGGCCCCTTTAAACAAGCATCATCATCATCATCATCATCATCATCATGTTCGTACACATCATACACTGCGCGGCTTTTAAAATTCCATCGTGTAGGCGCAGGACGAGGTACCCTTCGCTGAATCTTCTCCAACACAGCAGGGCGTTGCGGAGAATTAGAAGAGAACGACGGTATTTCTTGTAAATTGGTAAAAATAACCTGACTTGCTTGTTTTGTGACGACGCTTGGGCCATTATTAAATTCAGTTGGTGAGCATAACAAAATGAGCTGTTGGATATTTCTCCTTGTTTTTTTGTTTGTACACCCCCATGCCTGCCACTCATGACATTTGTCCCATCATAACACTGAGCAGTTAGTTTGTCTGAAGGAATGATCGGTAAAATTTCATTTAAAATTGTTTGCGTGAGTGTTTCGGCGTCAGAATCAAAACGCTCAACTGGTAAATTAAACCATCTGACACTGTTGAGCGCAGTCACTGGTTTCATCGGCCATTATAGCAATTCATGATAAATTACATCACGATAAACTGCTAACATACCGTCCAGTAACTCATTTAGGATGGTTTCAGATGTGCCTTTAAACTGCCTTGAACTTCTCTTAACGTGCTATCCAAATCGGCACATAAATCAATAAAGCCATGAAAATTACCGCGCTTTACTGAATCTTCTTTTTTGTTATGACCACGCGTGGCTAGCTCAAAAGATCCATAGAATTTTATACAATTAAGTATTTTGGATAGAACATACCTATTTTTTGTGGCATTCTCATTATGCATTTGAATGTTAATCCAACACGCAGAATCGAGTTGCTGTTGAATGTTCACAGTTCCTAATAATGCAAGTTCTGTCTCATTGCTCAAATGAGTCTTTGAGTTTTCATGCTGCTTAATTTTTTCGCTTAGATGTACGAGATCTTTCACTCCAGTTTTTGGCCATAAGGGCTTACCATTGAATAAAACTCATGGAAAGCAGAGCAGAGCATTGGCATTGTACAGACACAAATCCATTTACTTCTATTATATGTATCTTTATTAAGACGCCGTGCGTACGCTTTATCTCGACTGGAACCTGGCACTTCTATTGTTAAATTCGGAAGGGTCTCCCTTGTTTTTTAATTAGTAGTCTTTCCTCATAAGTTAATGCAGAAAATGGCTTCGACAAAAAGTTTTTCTCGACATCCATATTTGAAACATAAGTGATAATTAAACTTCGCTTATTGGCGTACACATTGCTAAATAACTAACCTGTTCTACCTGTAAATATCTTCGGCGCCAAATTCGTCCCAATACTCACGTATGGCATTTAAGTAATTTGTGATAAGTTACGCATGGGTGATCAACGAACAATGGAACAGGTAAGAGCCAGATACTTAGAGGCGGTCCGTGGTGTAGCTTAATACACGCGCTCAAGATTTGTATATGAGCTCCCTCGGGAGCTCTTCTTAGTGGAGGATCTGAGATTCGGGTTTGTTCTACCTCACACTGGCAGAGGGTGCTGGAAGAAAGAACATTGAAAAGAAGTGAAGTCTGGACAGGGAATAAAGCAGCAGGACTTAAGTCACTTGTGACCTGTGCACGGCTTCCGTCATAACATGTGCAAGACAAAATCATCATGATCCAAGCACAAATTATTGTATCTGCGAATTGTGTGATGGGATGTTTGAACGCCTCCACGTTCTTAAGTGTACAAAAAGATTAAAATCTATCAAAGACCACTGCATGAACTGAAATTCGTACGATGTCATTTACATTTATTGAACCCAAACAGGCCTTCGCCCAATACAGAGTTCATTACATTATAGCCTGAGCCACCAACACCCCATATAGAAACTGAATGAAAGAAGATTGTAATACATTGGGAATAAATGGCCAACGGTCAACACACTACCGGAGTGCCGCTAGCCCTGTGAATGACTCACATCTACTCACATGATTACTGTACAACTATGATCAGATTGTGTACCCCTCACGCAGTAACCTACTACGCTGGCGCAGTAGGGGGGAAAGGTGATACTCCCACGTGTCGCGTCCCAGGTGGCGGATAGGGGGCGTCTAACCGGCTTGCCGGCGGACTTGAGAAAAATAAAATAAAACGCACAACCCCCTGTGTGTGGGAGACGCAGAGGAGGAATACGCCCACCGTATACCCTGCCTGTCGTGAGAGGCGACTAAAAGGGGCGACCAAGGGATGATCCAATTAGAACCATGAGACTACTTGTAATTAGTACCATCACGCAGGGAACACCATGGGTCGCAGTTACTTGCGCGTAGTGCCACTCTGTTAGGTACGCAATAGGTTTGTGATTAGTAGCGACAGGGTATGAATCAGGATGTGGGTCCTACAGTACTTGTCACTCGCACCCCTATATGAGCGACACCATGGTTCTGCCTTACCTATGCTCAGTTCCCACTATGTGAGGAATTCCACGGGATAGTACTAGTCCCTGTGGTTAGTCCACTTATGTGAATAATGCCATAGGTTTGGGTCGCCTGTAAATAGCGCCGCAATGTGCGAAACACCATAGGTCTGTGTTACATGTGCGCATTACACTATCTGTGAATAGTACCATAATGTGTGGAGTACCGCGAGTCTCCGCTACTTTTGATTAGTACCGCAACATTATTCATAGCATGGTTCTACTTTCCTAGCGATAAACACCATTATGCGGTGCTGATGACCTGGATTTTGGACCCGTTTCGACTGTACGCATAATCGATTCAGCTTCTGTGTATGTGAGGCACTGTGGGTCGGATCCACTGATCGTTTTAAGTTCATATCCGTCCATCCATTCATTCTTCGTCCTCACGCTTTGAATTCTGGTGAGTGGAGGATTTTGGACTTTTTAAGTTGTCATTTCACTTCGTACCATTAGGAGCCGCTGACCTCGATGTTACGCCCCTTTAAGGAACAAAAATCAATCAATCAATCAATCAATCAATCAATCATTGCTTTTGTGCTATGGGCTTCTATATTTGGGATTATTGGCTGGATGCTCAATTTTAACTACATGTTCTGGTGATTCTATTCTTGTGAGAATGTTTTCAGTTTTTCTTCTCGGAGTTTGGCCTTGCGCTCTTTTATGTCCTCACTTAGCCTTCTTTTCAGGGGATTACGCAATTCCGTCACAATAATGTATTTTACTTCGTTTGAAGGTGCTTCTTGAACGACTAAATTTGTGCCTGTTTGTAAATGTTGTTCGTTAGCACCATCAATATATTTAGCCACTAGGTGTATATGTTTGCACATATTAAATTTAATGGAAGAGTCGTGGCATGTACAAACTTCAGGTTACGGTCGCAGTTCATTTCACCCGTTCTTCTGAGCTCATACAGTTCATTTCTCTTCGCGGACGGAACAGTCCACACATCCTCGTCGCAAATAATTTCTCTGGTTGTAATAATAATGAATTGGCATGCCTTAGTCTCATTTGTAAGTTTGCCGTACTTAATGTAAATCAGGCGGTCATAAAGTTTATCTCTCACAAATTGCATGAGGATATGGATTGCGATGTCCAGTCTCTTAGGCTTCTTATCCTCCATGTATATGTGTGTTATCACTGCATGCATGCGCTCTAGATGCATGTTAGTGTTGCAGAGTGTTTATAATTGACCTCGAAATAAATACCAAAGTCTCTTGTGCCAGGGTCACCTTTTAATTTATTTATTTCTTGATGGAGCATTCTCGAAAAAGCCTCATCTCTCTGCTCTAACAATACTCTCAGTTACTTGTACACCTCCACGTGTCTTTCTCGGCCTTTAATTTTGGAACTTTTCTTTTCTCCATGCACGGTCAACATGCCACGAACAGAACAGGCGGAATTTTGCAGGCATCATTACGCATAGCCAGGCACTGTAAAATATTTCTGCCACGAACCTACTACGCTGGCGTAGCAGGGGGAAAGGTGGCGCGTCCCAGGTGGCGGGTAGGGGGGTCCTAACCGGCTTGCCGGCGGACTTGAGGGAAATAAAATACCTCTCGCGGACCAAACACACTACCCCTGCGGGTGGGGGACGCACATGCAGAATACACCCGCGGTATCCCCTGCCTGTCGTAAGAGGCGACAAAAAGGGGCGACCTTGCGTGGACATGGATTGCGGTTTGGTATAATGTAATGGACCTCCTGTCGATGGGAGAGGCTGAATACATCCATAGGTAATCCCTGCCTGTCGTAGAAGGCGACTTAAAGGGTCATGTGGCTATGGTCCCCTCTTTATATTTTTATTATTTTTCCGAGGGTCAGATGTAGACCATTCAAAATTTTGATGTGCGTGCTGCTCGGCGATGGAGCTCCTATGTGTGCGACTACGCTCGAAAGCCCGTGCCAGCAACCAGCCTGGACGCGGCGGGTGGGAGTGTCATGTACCCGGGCAGTAGTATCCGCCTGACAACGCAGGTCCCCGCACAGCCGAATGCCAGAAGGACACATTATTATTAATTATTTTTATTTAATTTTCCTATTGTTAGTGCTCTGTACACGCTATGGGGTACATGCTATTGCGGGTGACTGGAGGAAGGGAGTCCTAGTGCTCATTGCCTCAGTCATCCCGTATTAGGCATCGTCCACCATCGGACCCCGGGCAATACCTGCTACGACCAGGTGGGTATTGCCTTGGCTGCTTGGTTCGGCTACAGAGACCCCTGATCGGAGTGGGTGGCATTCGGGGAGGATGATTTCGGGCATGGCGTCGAAACAACTTCCGCCAGCAACCTCGGGTAGTTCGCTACCCAAGTCTTTAACTTTCGATTCCCTAAGGGGGGCAACCCCTTTTGAACAAGCGCAGCGACTTGGTCTGGGTTCCAGCTTCCCTAGGTTCCTGGTTGCTACCAGGACCGATGGGCACGACTTCAAGCTGGTGAAATCGACTCTATTTAGTCGCCACATTGAAGGTGTCTACGGTGAACTGGAGGACCTGAAGAAAATGCGCAATGGTGGTTTGCTTTTAAAGACGAGCACTGCGCTCCAAGCAGATCGGTTGCTTAAGTGCGACCACTTTGGCGACATCCCCGTCAAAGGGGAAGAGCACAAAACCTTCAATCTGGTTCGTGGCGTTATTTTCCACCGTGATCTCGTCCTGAACACTGACGATGAATTGATGGAAGACATGAAGAACCATGGCGTGACCCACGCCGGATTATCACACGCAAAGTCAACGGTGAAGACGTTGCCACGGGTGCGTTTATAGTCTCCTTCAAATTGTCAGTGTTGCCAGAGAAAGTCAAGGTGACAACCTATCGTTGCGATGTGAGGCCGTACATCCCGCCTCCTATGCAGTGCTATCAATGCCAGAGATTCGGACACATGGTATCTCGTTGTTCGAATCAGTCAGTGTGTGGTACATGTGGGAAAGTAGCTCACGGCGCGGAGGAGTGCACACCTCCGTACAAGTGCACTAACTGCTCTGGTCTTCATTCTCCTCGGGATCGGAACTGTCCGACCTATCTGAGTGAGAAGATGATCCAGGAAATCAAGACCCTGGATGGTCTTTTCTACGATGAAGCGCGTCGTAAGCTTGATTCCCTGAATGCACCGGTCAAGACACTAGACTTCAGCTTGATGACTCAGTCCGTGCCAGGTTCCTCATTTTCATCTGCTCCACCTGTCCAGAAGATCGCTGCGCCCAAGGCGGCGGTTGCTGCTGCGAGCAACGCCGCAAAGACAACAAGCTCGAAGGCTGGTCCATCCCGGCCTTCGACCACCAATCTGCCTGTGCCGGCTAAAAAACCTACGCCGGCACAGAAGGGGACGAAGACAACGTCTCCTTCCCCTACAAGGTCGGCGAAAGCCGCGCCTAAGCCGGCGGAGGCGGTATCGTCGACCAGGGCTGGGAAATCTCCTCCCAGCCCGTCTAAACAAGAATCGATGTCGGGGAAGAAGAGATCCGTCACCAGGCGCTCTTCCAAATCTCCTACTAATGGGGCATCACGCCCTCCACCAGGAGGGCCTGATTCTGCGTCAGCAAGTCTCCCTTCGGGGAAACCTGCACGTTCCACTCGTGGGCAGAAACCCCGAACCCGGACTACGTCGAAGAAGTTGAAGGCCTGCATCACCTCGTCTAGTGACGAGGCGCTGCACATGGAGCACGAATCTCCATTTTCGGATGGGGATGTGCGTGTAGGTTAGGTTAGGTAGCATTCCGCTGCTCCTATCCTAATCCTCAGAAGTCCACACTTACAATATGGCACTGTTACAATGGAATTGTAACGGTTATGATAGGCATCTTGCTGAGCTGCGCCAGCTCATTAGCGAGTATTCGGCGAGTATAGTCGGTATTCAGGAAACAAATTTCCGACCAGATCATCATACCGTCATGCGAAATTTTCGACTATACTCGACAGAACCACATTATGCTCACCGGGCTTCCGGTGGCGTTGGCATTTTTGTCCGTTCTGATACCTACAGCGAGGAGGTTCCACTAAGAACCCCGCTGGAGGCTGTAGGTGTTCGTGTTCCGCTCACTGTCATAACAACAGTGTGTAATGTCTATTTTCCGCCAGGGCTACCTCTTAATATTAACGATGTAATTGATCTTCGAGATCAGCTTCCACCTCCCTTCCTCTTATTGGGCGATTTTAACGCCCATCATCCCATCTGGGGCTCTGAGACGCCTTCCCCCGGGGAAGAGAGCTGGAAACATTGGTAACAGACCTGGATTTATTTATTTTGAACACAGGGGAACCAACACACTTCAGTGTATGTTACGGCACATATTCTCGCATAGACGTGAGTCTATGCAGCCGAACGTTGGTTCCGCTGTTTCGGTGGAACACACACGACGATCTTTGCGACAGTGACCATCATTCTTACTTTGTTGAACCAAAAATCCGTCGAGGCTCCCCCTCGATGGATTTTTAAACATGCTGATTGGCCAAAGTACACATCATTAGCTGTCCTTAACGACTGTATCAGGCGGACCGTCGGCGAGGAAATAACTTACATCACCCAAGTTATCCTTGCTGCTGCTGGATGTCTATTCCGTTCGCAATATCACGTTCAGGAAAATGGAGTCCCACAGGGATCGGTGCTTAGTGTCACTCTGTTCGCGATTGCCATAAACGGTATTGTCGCTGCTGCTGGTCCAGCAGGAATACCGTCGCTATATGTGGACGATTTTGCTCTGCATTATCGGTCGTGCAGTATGGCAGTCGGAGAGCGACCATTACAGCAAGCTATTAGGAGGGTGGAGAAGTGGACGTTAGAACATGGCTTTCCGTTTTCTGCCGCAAAGACCTCCGTTGTCCACTTTTGTCGTCAACGTACTCTTCACCCATATCCTGAGCTTTATTTAGGAAATTTCCACGAACCTGCTACGCAGGCGTAGCAGGGGGAGAGGTGGTACTCCCACGTGGCGCGTCCCAGGTGGCGGATAGGGGGGTCCTAACCGGCGCCGGCGGACTTGAGGGAAAAAATTACCTCTCGCGGACCAAACACACACCCCCTGTGGGTGGGGGAGGCTGACGAATAATACACCCACGGTATCCCCTGCCTGTCGTGCGAGGCGACTAAAAGGGGCGACCAAGGGATGAATGAATTAGAACCATGCAACTACTATTGATTCGTACCATCATGCGGGGAACACCATGGGTTGCATGTACTTGCGAGTAGTATCACTAATATGGTACTAAATATGTTTGTGATTCGTTGCAGTAAAAAGCCTGGCCTGGTGGATTCCAGTACCCGTGCGTTGTACCCATGTGGGCAACACCGCGGGTCTTGGCGTAGCCTGTGAGTTGTACCACTATATGAGCGACACCGTGGGTCTGCGTTGCCTGTGATTAGTACTCACTATGTGCGGAACACCACGGGGCCCTTGGGACCGGCACCCGTGACTAGTACCCTAGGTGAGGAAATTCATCGGTTTGCGTTGGCTGTAAGTGACGCCATTGTGTGCGAAACACCATAGGTCTGCGTTACCTGTACGAAGTACAATACTTGTGAGTAGTACTATCTTTTGTGGAACACGTGAGTCTTCGCTACTTCTGATTAATACCCCAACATGACACATACCATGGTTCTATTTTACTCGCGACATGTACCATTCTGTGGGGCCTTAGACGTGGATTTTGCACCCCCTTTAGACACCAAGCATCATTGTGCTTTATAAGTGGTACCTTGGTCGGTAATACTGTTATTTTCGTTCTCTATTGAATCCGATCCACTGGTTTTTGTTTTTGTTTGTTTTGTGTTTTGAGGGTTCCTGTCCATCCATTCATTCTTCATGACATTTTTTTATTTTTATTTTGGTCAGTGGATGCCTTTGTAATTTTTGTTCTTTCATTTCGTACCATTAGGGGCCGATGACCTTCGCTGTTAGGCCCCTTAAAACAACAAGCATCATCATCATCATCATATTTAGGAAATTTCGTTCTTCCAGTTGTTGACACTTACCGATTTCTTGGGCTCCTTATTGACAGTAAATTATCGTGGGAGCCACACGTGCGGGAGCTAAAAGTGCAATGCACCAAGAGGCTTAACCTCTTGAGGTTTCTTAGCAGCACTAATTGGGGAGCTGACCGCGTGGTGTTCCTCCGATTTTACAGGGCACACATATTATCCAGGTCAGACTACGGCAGTGCAGCATATGGCTCAGCAAGGCCAAGCGTGCTTGGGAAGCTGAACAGCATCCACCACAGCGGGGTTAGGTTGGCGACGGGAGCTTTCCGTACAAGCCCCATTGCCAGCCTGCTCGCTGAGTCTGGTATGCCGCATTTCCGAATGGTTTGACGTACCTTCGGTTCCTTGCCTTGTCAGACAACCAAGTGGGGTACCTCCGTGGGTTGTACGACGACCTGAAATCATCCTGGATTTGCACACTGGCCCGAAAGGAGACACGGACCCTTCGATTTATCGGAGGATCTACCTGTCCGTTCTTGGCCGCTATCCAGGTTCAGTCGTCGTTTACACGGATGGTTCAAGGACATATACGAAGATGGGCTGTGCGTTCGTTGTCGGAAATGATCGGTTTCTTTCTGCTCTCCCGGAAACCTGTAGTGTGTACACAGCGGAGCTTTATGCTATCTGTGGAGCTCTGCGGTACGCACTGTACAATGAACGCCGACACTTTCTCGTGTGTACTGACTCCTTGAGCTCGCTCCAGTCTATTGACACCTGTTTCCCTCGGCACCCTCTGGTGCAGCGGATCCAGGACCTGCTGGCCGGGTGTTCGGATGCCGGCACCAGAATTACGTTTGTGTGGCTCCCCAGCCACATGGGCATAGAGGGAAACGAGTTAGCAGATCAGGCTGCCAAGGAGGCAGTTACACTGCCCCCGTTGCCTTTCAAGGTTCCCGCAAGTGATATTCGCTCTCAGCTGAGACATCTGGTTATGTCTCATTGGGAGATGGAGTGGCAGGCCATCCCACTTCCCAATAAGCTGAGAGCGATAAAAGGAACAACGAAGGTATGGAGGACTTCCCTTCGGGCTTCGCGGAGGGAAGCCGTGGTATTATGTCGCCTTTGGATCGGCCACGGTATCTTGACGCACTCCCATCTACTGAAAGAACCCCCTCCTCCGGTGTGTACCTGCGGCGACCATCTTACCGTGGTACACATCCTTACGGAGTGTGTGGACCTGGTCGATCTTCGCCGTAGTCTTAACCTTCCGAGTACAATCTCCCTTATCTTGCCGGATGACGAGCAGTCAGCAGACCTCGTCATCCGCTTTATGAGGGATAGCGGTCTGTTTTATCGTGTGTGATGATGTCCTTTGTCCTAGTGTTGTTTATGTCAGTTGAGCATTTATCTCATTGACTTCATTTTAGTTTGTGTTGCGCATTTTAATGTGTTATTTTAACGTCTAACGTAAATTATGTGTTAATATTTGTACTAATGGGCAATGCCTTATTCCTTCGATTTCCTGTACTTTCTCTTATTTAAATAGAACATAAGGCATTGTGTATTGGATCCGCTGACTGTTTTAATCTCACCCTCATTTTTCTTCATCACCATTCTTTTTTAACTCTAGTCAGTGGATACTTTTTAAAATTTTAACATCATGTCTCATGTCATTAATTTCGTTCCATTAGGGGCCCCACGAACCTGCTACGCAGGCGTAGCAGGGGGAGAGGTGATACTCCCACCTGGCGCGTCCCAGGTGGCGGATAGGGGGGTCCTAACCGGCTTGCTGGTGGACTTGAGGGAAATAAAATACCTCTCGCGGACCAAACACACACCCCCTGTGGGTGGGGGAGGCAGACGAATAATACACCCACGGTATCCCCTGCCTGTCGTCAGAGGCGACTAAAAGGGGCGACCAGGGGATGTTCAAATTGGAACCATGAAACTGCTTTTGATTCGTGCCATCACGCGGGGAACACCAAGGGTTGCTTTTACTTGTGCGTAGTACCACTACATTAGGTACGAAATTGGTTTGTGATTAGTAGCACACAGGAGCACCGCGCGGTCGGCTTTTGCAGTACCTGTGAATAGTACCACCATATGAGCAGGACCATGGGATGATAGCTACCATGGTTCTGCCTTGCCTATGATTAGTACCCACTATATGAGGAACACCACGGGATAGGGAGAAGTCCCTGTGGTTAGTACTCTTCTGTGATGAACACCATAGGTTTGCGTTGCCTGTAAATGGCGCCGCAAAGTGGGAAAACATAGGTCTGTATTAAATGTCGAATTTCATAAGCTCTGAGTAGTACAATAATGTGTGGAATGCCGCAAGTCTCTGCTACGTTTGATTAGTACCGTAACAGGAAAGCTACCAAGGTTCTATTTTGATAGCGATCAGTACCGTTATGAGGGGTCGATAACTTCGATTTAGGACCCCCTTTTGACTGCACGCATAATCGATTCAGTGTTATGCTATAGCAGTAGTCCCTTGGTCAGTAATACGATATTGTCACGTCCGTTTATGTGCCTGTGAGACATTGCGGGTCGCAACCACTGATTGTTTTAAATTCATGTCCATCCATTCATTCTTCGTTGTCACATTTTTTAATTCTGGTCAGTGGAGAATTTTGGACTTTTAATATGTCATTTCATTTCGTCTCATGTCGTACCATTAGGGGCCTATGACCTAGATGTTAGGCCCCTTTAAACAACAATCATCAATCATCATCAGCAGCGGGTCCAGGACCTGCTGGCCGGGTGTTCGCATGCCGGCACCAAGATCACTTTTATGTGGCTCTCATGGGTGTAGAGGGAAATGAATTAGCAGATAAGGCTGCCAAGGAGGCATTTACACTGCCCCCGCTTCCTTTCAAGGTGCCAGCAAGTGTTATTCGCTCTCAGCTGAGACATCTGGTTATGTCCCATTGGGAGATGGAGTGGCAGGCGAATCCTCTTGCAAATAAGCTGAGAGCGATAAAAGGTACAACGAAGGAATGGAAGACTTCCCTTCGGGCTTCGCGGAGGGAAGCTCTGGTAATATGTCGTCTTCGGTTCGCCCACGGTATCCTAACCCACTCCCATCTTTTGAAAGGAGAACCCCCTCCGATGTGTACTTGCGGTGATCATCTTACCGTGGTACACATCCTTACGTAGTGTGTGGACCTGGTCGATCTTCTCCGTAGCCTTAACCTCCCGAGTACCATCTCTCTTATCCTGCGAGATGACGAGCAGTCAGCAGACCTCTTCATCCGCTTTATGAAGGATAGCGGTCTGTTTTATCGTGTGTGATGATGTCCTTTGTCCTAGTGTTGTTTATGTCAGTTGCGCTTTTATCTCGTTGACTTCATTTTAGTTTGTGTTGCGCATTTTAATGTGTTATTTTAACGGCTAATGTAAATTATGTGTTAATATTTGTACTTCTGGGCAATGCCTTATTCCTTCGATTTCCTGTACTTTCTCTTATTTTAATAGAACATAAGGCATTTTGTATTAGATCCACTGACTGTTTTAATCTCACCCTCATTTTTCTTCATCACCATCCTTTTTTAACTCTAGTCAGTGGATATTTTTTAAAATTTTAACTTCATGTCTCATGTCATTCATTTCGTTCCATTAGAGGCCGATGACCTTCGATGTTAGGCCCCTTAAAACAACAAGCATCATCATCATCATCATCATCACACCCTAAATATCCTCGTAGGGGACCCCCTCGCGCCCGAAAAGCGTCGAAGTTCTGGGCGGCACCCCTGCCATCTTTTGATGACGGGATGGATGTCGCGCTGTCCTCTACATCTACGGATGTAGAACTAGATAGTGTTTAGGCTTACGAGCATATTGTCGCTCATAACCTAACACTCCTTCTATAGTCCACTCTATGGCACTGTTACAGTGGAATTGTAACGGTTATGACAGGCATCTTGCTGAGTTACGTCAGCTTATTAGTGAGTACGCAGCGAGTATAGTCTGTATTCAGGAGACCAATTTCCGACCTGGTCATCACACAGTCTTGAGGAATTTCAAACTATACTCGACAGAACGATACTATGCTCACCGGGCTTGCGGAGGCGTTGGCATTTTTGTACGTTCTGATAGCTACAGCGAAGAGGTTCCATTAAGAACCCCTCTTGAGGCTGTAGCTGTTCGCGTCTCGCTACTTGTCATAGCAACAGTGTGTAATGTTTATCTTCCACCAGGCCAGCATCTGAACATCAATGATGTCGGTGATCTTATGGATCAGCTTCCACCACCCTTCCTCTTATTGGGAATTTTAACGCCTATCACCCCATATGGGGCTCTGAGACGCATTGCCCCCGAGGAAGAGAGCTGGAAACACTTCTATCAGATCTGGATTTATGTATTTTGAACACAGGGGAACCAACTCACTTTAGTGTACGTTACGGCACATACTCTCGCATAGACGTTAGTCTGTGCAGCCGAACGTTGGTTCCACTGTTTCGGTGGAATGCACACGATGATCTCTGTGACAGTGACCATTTTCCCATCGTTCTTACTTTGTTGAATCATAAACCCGTCGAGGGTCCCCCTCGATGGATTCTTAAACATGCTGATTGTCCAAAGTACACATCACTAGCTGTCTTTAACGATGATGTCAGGCGGACCGTCGGCGAGGAAATAACTTACATCACCCAAGTTATTCTTGCTGCTGCTGAGGAGTCCATTCCGTTTTTCTCGGGGACTCCTCGCCGAAAACTCGTTCCTTGGTGGAACGATGAAATAGCAGCAGCCATCAAAACTCGCCGTCGCGCACATAAGCGTTACCGTAGACAGCCTGCTGTGGCCAACTTGGTAACTTTTAAGAAACTCCGCGCTAAGGCGCGATTTCTTATTCGACAAAGTAAGAAGGCTTCATGGGAGAGATATGCGTCGTCCATGACGTCACATACTCCATCTCAAGTGTGGACGAAACTTCGACGAATTTCGGGTATTCAAGGATCATCTGCTGTACCGGGAATTTCCATTGCAGGCAGTGTCGCCACTGATCCCCTCGCGATTGCTAATCATCTCGCTAGTCATTTTGCGGATGTCTCTGGCTCCGGGAATTACAATCCTGATTTCCTCCCTCTGAAGCGGGAGGCAGAACGTCATCACCTTAGTTTTGCCACCCAAGCTTCAGAGGACTACAACGTGCCCTTTACGGAGTGGGAACTCCGCAGCGCCTTAGCGCTTTGCAAGGACACGTCTCCTGGACCGGACAACATCCATAACCAGATGTTGAAACACCTTACTGATAGTTTACTATATCTCCTTCGCGTGTTCAACCGAATCTGAACAGAGGGTGATTTTCCGTCTCAGTGGCGAGAGGGCATAGTCATTCCTGTCCTCAAGCCTGACAAAGATCCTAAGTATGCAGGAAGTTACAGACCGATTTGTCTTACAAATTGCCTGTGTAAGCTATTTGAGAGGATGGTAAATCGCAGACTCGTGTGGTGTCTGGAGAAACAAGGACTCTTGTCCGAGTACCAATGTGGATTTCGAGCCGCTCGATCCACCACAGACCACTTGGTACGCCTGGAGAGCTCTATCCAGGATGCGTTTCTCCGCAAACAGCACTTGGTAGCTGTCTTCTTTGACTTGGAGAAGGCCTACGACACCACCTGGCGATATGGCATCCTTTCAGTCCTGCATCAATGGAGATTCCGAGGTAATTTGCCGGTATTTATTGCGAATTTTTTGTCCCTCCGTCTATTCCGTGTCCGAGTAGGGAGGACATATTCGCAATACCACGTTCAAGAAAATGGAGTCCCACAGGGATCGGTTCTTAGTGTCACTCTGTTCGCGATTGCCATAAACGGTATTGTCGCTGCTGCTGGTCCAGCCGTAATACCGTCCCGGTATGTGGGTGATTTTGCTCTGCACTATAGCTCGTGCAGTATGGCAGTCGCAGAGCGACAGTTACAGCAAGCTATTAGGAGGGTGGAGAAGTGGACCTTAGAACATGGCTTTCGCTTTTCTGCCGCAAAGACCTCCGTTGTCCACTTTTGTCGTCAACGTACACTTCACCCTCATCCTGAGCTTTATCTAGGTAATCTCGTTCTTCCAGTTGTTGACACCTACCGATTTCTTGGGCTCCTTTTTGACAGTAAATTATCGTGGGAGCCACACGTGCGGGAGCTAAAAGTGCAATGCACCAAGAGGCTTAACCTCTTGAAGTTTCTTAGCAGCACTAATTGGGGAGCTGACCGCGTGGTGCTCCTGCGATTCTATCGGGCACACATTTTATCTCGGTTAGACTACGGCAGTGCAGCATATGGCTCCGCAAGACCAAGCGTTCTTGTGAAGCTGAACAGTATCCACCACAGCGGGGTTAGGTTGGCGACGGGAGCTTTTCGTACTAGCCCCATCGCTAGCCTGCTCGCTGAGTCTGGTGTGCCGCCTTTACCCCTGAGGCGCCAGCAACTACTACTTACGTATGCTGCAAATTTGCGACAGATGCCACTTCATCCGAGCTATCCCTGCGCATTCAACAATGGCAACGGTTTGTTGTACGTTGCTCATCCTCGTGCGACGCGGCCGGTTGGGATACGCTTGGATAGCAGTTATGAATTGTTTGACGTACCTTCGATTCCTTGCCTTGTCAGACAACCAAGTGGGGTACCTCCGTGGGTTGTACGACGACCTGAAATCATCCTGGATTTGCACAATGGCCCGAAAGGAGACACGTCCCTTCGATTTATCGGATGATCTACCTGTCCGTTGTTGGCCGCTATCCAGGTTCAGTCGTCGTTTACACGGATGGTTCAAGGACAGATACGAAGGTGGGCTGTGCGTTCGTTGTCGACAATGATCGGTTTCTTTTTGCTCTCCCGGACACCTGTAGTGTGTACTCAGCAGAGCTCTATGCTATCTGTGAGGCTCTGCGGTACGCACTGTACAATAAGCGCCGCCACTTCCTTCTGTGTACTGACTCCTTGAGTTCGCTTCAGTCTATTGATACCTGCTTCCCTCGACACCCTCTAGTGCAGCGGATCCAGGACCTGCTGGCCGGGTGTTCGGATGCCGGCACCAGAATCACGTTTCTGTGGCTCCCAAGCCACATGGGCATAGAGGGAAACGAGTTAGTAGATCAGGCTGCCAAGGAGGCAGTTACACTGCCCCCGTTGCCTTTCAAGGTTCCAGCAAGTGATATTCGCTCCCAGCTGCGACATCTTGTTATGTCCCTTTGGGAGATGGAGTGGCAGGCCATTCCACTTCCCAATAAGCTGATAGCGATAAAAGGAACAACGAAGGTATGGATGACTTCCCTTCGGGCTTCGCGGGGGGAAGCCGTGGTATTATGTCGTCTTCGGATCGGCCACGGTATCTTGACTCACTCGCATTTTTTGAAAGGAGAACCCCCTCCGGTGTGTACCTGCGGCGACCGTCTTACCGTGGTGCACATCTTTACGGAGTGTCTAGACCTGGTCGATCTGCGCCGTAGTCTTAACCTTCCGAGTACTATCTCCCTTATCTTGCGTGATGGTGAGCAGTCAGCAGACCTCGTCGTCCGCTTTATGAGGGATAGTGGACTGTTTTATCTTGTGTGATGCTGTCCTTAGTCCTAGTGTGTTTTGTATCACTTTCGCTTTTATCCCATTGACTTTATTTTAGTTTGTGTTGCGTATTTTAATGTGTTATTTTAACGTCTCTCGTAAATTATGTACTACCAGGCAATGCCTTATTCTTTTTTTTTCCCTGTATATTCTCTTATTTTATTAGAAAATTAGGCATTGCGTATTGGATCCACTGATTGTTTTACTCTCACCCTCATTTTTCTCCATCATCATTTTTTTAAACTTTAGTCAGTGGATATGTTTTAAAATTTTAATATCATCTCTCAAGTCGTTTATCTCGTTCCATTAGGGGCCGATGACCTTCGATGTTAGGCCCCTTTAAACAACAAGCATCATCATCATCATCATCTATGCTATCTGTGAGGCTCTGCGGTACGCACTAGACAATGAGCGCCGACACTTTCTCGTGTGTACTGACTCCTTGAGTTCGCTTCAGTCTATTGATACCTGTTTCCCTCGACACCATCTGGTGCAGCGGATCCAGGACCTGCTGGCCGGGTGTTCGGATGCCGGCACCAGAATTACGTTTGTGTGGCTCCCCAGCCACATGGGCATAGAGGGAAACGAGTTAGCAGATCAGGCTGCCAAGGAGGCAGTTACACTTCCCCCGTTGCCTTTCAAGGTTCCAGCAAGTGATATTCGCTCTCAGTGAGACATCTGGTTATGTCTCATTGGGAGATGGAGTGGCAGGCCATCCCACTTCCCAATAAGCTGAGAGCGATAAAAGGAACAACGAAGGTATGGAGGACTTCCCTTCGGGCTTCGCGGAGGGAAGCCGTGGTATTATGTCGCCTTCGGATCGGGCACGGTATCTTGACGCACTCCCATCTACTGAAAGGAGAACCCCCTCCGGTGTGTACCTGCGGCGACCGTCTTACCGTGGTACACATCCTTACGGAGTGCGTGGACCTGGTCGATCTGCGCCGTAGTATTAACCTTCCGAGTACTATCTCCCTTATCTTGCGCGATGACGAGCAGTCAGCAGACCTCGTCATCCGCTTTATGAGGGATAGCGGTCTGTTTTATCGTGTGTGATGATGTCCTTTGTCCTAGTGTTGTTTATGTCAGTTGCGCTTTTATCTCTGTACCGGGCGGTACACCTCCACGCCGCCAATTCAAACTTTGCGCCAGTTGAAAATCCTTTGCTGGAGGAAGTCCGAACTTTATCTAATGTATTAATTTTCAAGTTACCCAGAAGATGTCACTACTTGGAAATTTTGAAGTTTCTGAACTGGGTCGTTTTCGTCGTATTTTTGTTTTGCTTGTAGTAAGAAGTGTGAACTTTCTCTTCTAGAGGACACTACTGAAGAAATACAATAGTGCACCCTAGTGCAAAGTTGAAAAACTGTTTTTTGGAGAAATTTTTATTTCAAAAGTTTGTTTCTTGTTAAATTTCTTTCTGGTATTGTTTAAGTTGGCTGTATTCCCCTTTCTTTCCCCTTGTTTTGAATTTAGCCAATCCCGAGTTTCTTTAAGTAATTTACGACCAATAAGGGGTTTCTTCTTCAAATTGGATATGCTGCTTAACCCTAACCAGTAAATGATTGTGGGCGGGTGTTTTCTTTCCTGAAACGCCTCGAACTTTCCGCGAGAGTATATAAACTGCTGATTTTAGGGTCTCTGCGCCACTTCTCTACCATCTTTCAGTGTGTAAAGTACATAGCAGGGGGCGGGAAGCGCCTATTTCTTCGGACAGCAGTTCAACAACCAGGTAATGGCCGTATAATAACTTCTTTTCTTGCTAGCTCATCAGTTTAACTCTCGGGGCGGGTCCGAAGCTTTTTCACCATGTAACCTTTCCCTAAAATGTAAAGACTCTTGGTATCTATTCTCTTTTTAGCTACGTATTGGGATAGAGAGTGCTTAACCCTCTCGAGCTCCCACTCATATTGTTTTGAGGTGAACTTATTTCTCACAACCGATTCTTCCTTAATGTAATCTAAATTGTTCTTTTCTAAAGTCACCTCCGTAGTATGGGATTAGCCCTTGCGTTAGCGGCCTAGAGCCACATTAGGTTTTAAACAAAATGTATTACGAGGGCAGCTCGCCTCCTCTCAAATTGTTATTTTATAGGTCATGTAATTAACCTTTTTCTCACTTAATAGGCCTCAGTAGGTTGGGTATTTTACCCGTGTGTCTATGTCCTTAGAGGACAACTTACAGGTCGAGTTAGGTGTGGTCTTTTTGATAGGCTTAAAATTTTGAGAGCGGATCGCTCTTTTGAAATTTGTTTCTGCGTGCCTCTAGGAGGTCTTACTGTGTAATTTGGAGCAAGCGCTCCTGGGCGTATTGGGGTTTTCTGCCCCTTTGTTAAACCTTATGTACATGTAAGCTTGGGCTAACTGCCCAAGAATTGTGAGTTCGGGGCTCGAAGCCCAAAGCCTGTAAATACTGTTGTTGCTCTTTTGTTGCCTTGCTACTCTGTGCCTTCCATGCTTGTTATTTCTTGATTTTGAAAAGAAAATATAACCTTGTTAAATTTTAAATTAATTTTAACTTCGTAGCCTCAGACCTGTTCACCATCCGCACCTTCTTTCACCTCTAACTACCACGGAAAACTCCGTAACAAGTGGTAGCAGAGCGTGGTTGAATGGGTCTCAATTTAGCCCCTTTTGACGGCTAAACATTGCTTTGATCCGAACTCTAACAATTTTCTCAGTTGCTGGAATTTTTTATTTGTCCTGTTTCAAAATTCTTCTGTCATCATGCTCGGCCCTCGCGATGTTCTCCATCTTAACTATTTGCGCAAGGAGGAGTTGATCTATGAGTTAACTATCAGAAATGTGCAATCTGGAGGCACGGTTGCAGTAGGCACAAACAAGCTTAGCGAGTCCCTTGATTTGCCCATTTCCATCCCCACTTTGGGAGAGAAAGAAATTGACGACTCTCTTTCCACGATCATCGAGAATATTACTGGGCTAGCATCTGTAGTTAGTTTTTTTGACGAAAATGATCCTTCTCCTAATCAAATTAAGCGTGTGCAAGCCAGGCTATTTCATTTTTCAAATAGAGTTAACGATCTGTTGTCTCTAAAGTTGAATGACGTTCAGAGGAAGGAAGCTTGTACGGTGCTTGAAAATATTTCTGAATTATCTAATAAGGTCACTCAATTGTTAACTGGGGAAGTTCCTCCCAAAACTGATCAACCCGCTACGGTGAATGTAGGTAGCGAGGAAGAGCCTCCTAAGGGAGAAGTCAATAGGAAAACCGTTGGAGCTCAAACTACCTCTGCCCCATTGGACAACGAGTCTGAACGCCGTATGTCGTTGAATAATGTACGTTCTGAATTAACTTCTTTGCCACTTAAACCTTTACCTACTATGTCACCTGGGTTCAGCAGCTTGCCTCATCCATTGGCAATGTTGCTCAGAGGTATCTCGAAATTTTCCGTTAACACTACCAGTGAAGTTATTTCTTTTTTAAGGTTTTTAGTTGAATTTCAAGATCATGCCCTTGTTTTTTCTCTTTCTCCGTGTCAAATTTTACAGATAATTTATCCTTATGCAATTGGTATTCTCTCAGATAAAATAGTAAGAGCCATTGCCGAACAGTCATCTATTGAAGATTTTCATGCACATCTGCTTGCAAATTTTATTCCTGCTCGCGCGAGGTCATCTCTGATTCAGAAGTACTATTATCGAGTACAGAGATTGGATGAAAATCTGGCTGATTTCATACAAGATATTAAGTTCTATACTAGGGTGTTTGCTCTTCACTTCCCTGAGGATCAGATTGTACAGGCTATTGTGGAAGGCATTTCACCATCTTATAGGTCATATTTGTGTTTCGCGGCGTGCCCGCAAACCTTCGCTGAACTTGAAGCTTTGGCCGTCTCAGCGGAAGGAGTTAGATACGCCGATTCCTTGCGTGTCGCGAAAGAACCCCCTCCTTCGTTTAGTAATACTCGGCCTCCACCTCGCCGACCAGTCACACCCCATAAATGTTATGCTTGCGGGTCGCCTGACCATCTTCGCAATAAATGTCCATTGGTCAAAACTAGTAGGGCAAATAATGGAGCTGGCTCATCACAAGGCTGTTTTAAATGTGGGGCTTTCTCACATGTCGCCAAGAATTGCCCAAATCCAAATAGCACCCCCTCCCGCTCAACCTGTGGTGCAAATTCCACCCATGCCAATAATAAAAAGTGACTAGTGGCTTCGGCTGAGTCGACTAATCCATCTTTCCGAGGCTCAGCCCCTGGTAAACAGATCGAAAATTCAGGGAACGTTCAATCTGCAATTCCATCTTTTGAATGCCCCCAAAGAGTGTCTTAGGATTGCGGCGGATACCCCCGCACCGGTCCCCTTTCTCAAAATTGAGTTAAATAATGAGCCTATAACAGCTCTATTAGATTCAGGCAGTGTTTGTTCTATTATTTCGGCTGAATGGTATGCAAAATTGAAATCTGTTTGTAAACTTCCTAACTATTGTTCCTCTTCGATCCAATATGTTTCGGCTAATTCATCTCCATTAGAAATTATAGGTTCTTTACAGGTCAAAATTCGTATTTTTAAATTTACATGGAAAATCAAATTGTTTGTGGCTAAGCACTTGTCTTGCCCCATCATATTGGGAGCTGACTTCATTTCTCACACTGGTCTTGTGCTCGATCTTCAGAGTAAGTCGTGCACATTCAAATTTGCTTCCAATTGTAAAATCCCCTTGTAAAAATGTAATTCTGCATCATGTTCATCTATTTCGCCTACCCAGGATTAGATGTTGTTAGACCTTAGACATCTACCTGAGGAGCAGGCTGATAGTATTCGTAAGTTGTGTCAGTCGTTTCCAGAGGTGTTCTCTGATACGCTTGGTGTTACTGACCTTATTGAATACAAAATTGAGGTCACGGATTCGATTCCTGTCCGTTTTCCACCTTATAGGCTATCTCCACCAAAAATGAAGGCTCTGAAAGAAATTATCGATCAGATGTTGAAGGATGGTATTATTAGGCCCTCTAAGTCGGCGTATTCTTCGCCTATTTTTCTAGTCCCGAAACCCCAAAGGGGCTTCAGGCCTGTCATTGATTATAGGGCTCTCAATCGGAAGGTGGTGTTACAATCTGTGCCCCTTCCTGACCTTCATTCTTGTTTTTCATGGTTTCGTAAGGCCAAGTTCTTTACTATCTTGGACTTGAATCAGGCCTATAATCAAATTCCTCTAGCGGAAGAGTCTAAACATCTTACAGCGTTTGCCACGGATTGGAATTTGTATGAATACAACCGCGTGCCTTTCGTGCTCGCCACGGGAGCAGCTGTACTCACTAGGCTGCTAGATAGGGTCTTCTCCGACATCAAATTTGAGTACTTGTATCACTACTTGGATGATGTCGTCGTATTTTCGGAGACCTTTGAAGAACATCTAGATCATCTGCGTCGCCTTCGTAAGGCTGGGTTAACTGTGAAGTTGTCCAAGGTTGCCTTTGCTAAGCCCTGTAAGTCATTCCTAGTGCATATTGTGTCACCTGATGGTGTTGCCGTCGATCATTCTAGAACACAGGCCATCCGTGAGTTTAAACCTCCCAAGGACATTAAAGGTATCGCCAGGTTCATTGGTATGGTGAATTTCTTCAGGAAGTTTATTCCTAACTTCGCTAATAGAGCGGCGCCCTTGAACCTTCTTCGTAGGAAAGGCATCAAATTCGAGTGGGGACCTTCTCAACAAGCCGCTTTTGAAGATCTTAAATTAGCTCTCTGTAATGCCCCTGTCCTTGCTATGCCTGATTTCTCAAAGAAATTCATCGTCCAAACCGACGCGTCGTCGTCGGCGGTAGCTGCAGTCCTTCTTCAAGGGACTGAACTAGGGAGGCGACCCATCGCCTAAGCATCTAGGACTCTATCGGCTCAAGAATCCAAGTATTCCATCTATGAGCTCGAAGGTTTGGCAGTCTTATTTGCCTGAGAAAAGTTCCGTCTCTATCTGGAACATGTCAAATTCGACCTGGAGATAGATAATCAAGCCTTAAGCTGGGTCTTAGGTAGGCCGCGTCGTACTGGTCGTATAGCCCGTTGGGCCATCCGAATTTCTGCCTTCCAATTCGATGTCAGGCATATCAGAGGGACCGAAAATGTTGTTGCCGATGGACTCAGCCGTATGTTTTCCAACGACGTCGAGACCCATGAACCGGTCGACAGTTCACCACCTCCCGAGTCCATACTATCTGATGTTAAGGCCATCTTAACAGATGCTCCCATGGTCTTTAGGGATATCGAGAAATACCAACGTGAAGATCCGCCGCTGGCTCCGATAATGGAAACCCTTTCTTCTGGGGAACATGTTGTCCCTTATGTGCTGAGGAATGGTGTTCTATGTTGCCCTTCGAGGCATGATAAGATGATGAAGGTTGTCGTTCCAGCTGTTCTTGTACCTATGATCTTCAAGTACTATCATGAGACCCCATTAGGCGGGCATCTTGGTATCTTAAAAAATTGTGAAAAGATTCGTGAAAGGTTCATCTGGAAGGGTATGGACGGTGAAATCCGTGAACTAGTAAAGGCTTGTAAATCCTGTTTGCTTAGTAAACCAACCATGTCCACCAAGGTAGGCCTGTTGTCTTCTCATGAAGCGTCGCGCCCTATGGAACGCCTGTATATTGATTATGTAGGACCCTTCCCCCAGTCAAAGGGAAATGCCAAAAAGTTCATCCTTGTATGTGTAGATGGTTTTACAAGATTTTCCTGGTTATTTCCGACTAAGCTGGCTACCGCTCAGTCCACCATTACTTGTCTAAATTCTATCTTTGCTTCTTTTGGTCCGTGTCAATATATTGTATCTGATAATGCTAAGGCTTTCACATCTAATTTATTTCGTAAATTCTGCGTTGACCTATCCATATCTCATGTGACGACTTCTGCTTATTACCCTCAACCATCTCTGGCTGAACGGGTTAATCGTAATCTCAGGTCCGCGCTTATTGCCTATCATCATGAAGATCATTCTAGATGGGACACGTCCCTGCATTGGTTAGCTTTTGCTTTGAATTCGGCTGTTCATGAATCTCATAAATTTACTCCAGCGGCTTTGATGTTCAAGTTTGTTCCCAACACGCCGCTCTCTAACCTCTGGTCTCTGAGTGACATTCTACCGGAGACAATAGACCCGGACAACATTAAAGATATTTGGAAGAAGGCTAAAGCCAATCTTAAAGTGTCTCATGAAAAGGTTAGGGAAGGATATGATCGTGGACGGAGACCCACCAATTTGAAGGTAGGCGACCAAGTGATGGTGAAGAATTTTGTTCCCGCGGGCAAGCTTGCCCCCAGATTCCATGGGCCGTGTATCATTCTCGATTTCCTTACTCCCGTTACTTTATTGTTAAGTAATCCAGCCACCGAGAGGATATTTACGGTTCACCTGTCGCAGGTGAAACCTGTATAATTTCTGTGCTAACTTGCTTCATATAATCTTGAAAGGAATATGAAGGTTATTTTTTTTTTTTGAGGTTTTCACTTTTAGGCCTTCTGCCCTTTCTATAATATATTTTTTTTATATCTAAGCATTTATTGTAAACCCTCCCCGCACAGTTAAACTGCCATCCTGTCCTTGCCACGGCCATTACCACGCTCCCGTCTCCTGCTCCACAACACACAGTGGCTTAGAGGAATGAAATAAATATCTCCACGCCGCTGGCCACTCATCTCCTCCACTGAGACTGTACCCTAAAAAACATTCTGGTCAAACAAAATTCTGCCGCCGAGCTTTAATGTTTCAGTGCCCCCGCAGCAGCGCGGCGCCGTACCGTTCCTGAGGCAGGGTATGGGCCCGCCCTTCCCCAGTGAGGCCAACATGTGTACGGCGGGCCGGAGCCCTCCTCCCGGCCAAGGCTAATGTGCGGCGCACGATCTGCTACCGGCCCGCAGCCTGTATATGTTCACCGCGGGCGCGGCGTGCTTCAACACCTCTACTCCTCTCATAGTGCGGGCGAGCGGTATCTCAGGGTACTTGAGGGGTCCGAGCGGCCTCCTCTGGACACAAGCTGCAGCGGCCGGTCTGGCCATCCAATTTAATCAACTACATGGACATTTACTATCAGCAATTACTACACTTGGGAATTCTACTGCAATATTTGGTGGACTTAGGAAAATTTTCTTCATTTTCAAGTATTAAAAGTTTTTCTTCTGAATTCAATTCCTACAAACATAAAGACATTACTCCAACAGTTACTACAAGAATTTTGAAACTGGATCAAACCAAATTTTATAAATGCTTCTGCAATTAATCTCCGTACCAACATCATAACTTGGACCTTATTTTCAAACAAATTTCATGTGTCAACCCTGGAGGGACTTTTGGGGGGGGGGAGATCTGTACCGGGCGGTACACCTCCACGCCGCTAATTCAAACTTTGCGCCAGTTGAAAATCCTCTGCTGGAGGAAGTCCGAACTTTATCTAATGTATTAATTTTCAAGTTACCCAGAAGATGTCACTACTTGGAAATTTTGAAGTTTCAGAACTGGGTCGTTTTCGACGTATTTTTGTTTTGCTTGTCGTAAGAAGTGTGAACTTTCTCTTCTAGAGGACACTACTGAAGAACTACAATAGTGCACCCTAGTGCAAAGTTGAAAAACTGTTTTTTGGAGAAATTTTTATTTCAAAAGTTTGTTTCTTGTTAAATTTCTTTCTGGTATTGTTTAAGTTGGCTGTATTCCCCTTTCTTTCCCCTTGTTTTGAATTTAGCCAATCCCGAATTTCTTTAATTAATTTACGACCAATAAGGGGTTTCTTCTTCAAATTGGATATGCTGCTTAACCCTAACCAATAAATGATTGTGGGCGGGTGTTCTCTTTCCTGAAACGCCTCGAACTTTCCGCGAGAGTATATAAACTGCTGATTTTAGGGTCTCTGCGCCACTTCTCTACCATCTTTCAGTGTGTAAAGTACATAGCAGGGGCGGGAAGCGCCTGTTTCTTCGGACAGCAGTTCAACAACCAGGTAATGGCCGTATAATAACTTCTTTTCTTGCTAGCTCATCAGTTTAACTCTCGGGGCGGGTCCGAAGCTTTTTCACCATGTAACCTTCCCTAAAATGTAAAGACATTGGTATCTATTCTCTTTTTAGCTACGTATTGGGATAGAGAGTGCTTAACCCTCTCGAGCTCCCACTCATATTGTTTTGAGGTGAACTTATTTCTCACAACCGATTCTTCCTTAATGTAATCTAAATTGTTCTTTTCTAAAGTCACCTCCGTAGTATGGGATTAGCCCTTGCATTAGCGGCCTAGAGCCAGATTAGGTTTTAAACAAAATGTATTACGAGGGCAGATCGCCTCCTCTCAAATTGTTATTTTAGAGGTCATGTAATTAACCTTTTTCTCACTTAATAGGCCTCAGTAGGTTGGGTATTTTACCCGTGTGTCTATGTCCTTAGAGGACAACTTGAAGGTCGAGTTAGGTGTGGTCTTTTTGATAGGCTTAAAATTTTGAGAGCGGATCGCTCTTTTGAAATTTGTTTCTGCGTGCCTCTAGGAGGTCTTACTGTGTAATTTGGAGCAAGCGCTCCTGGGCGTGATTGGGGTTTTCTGCCCCTTTGTTAAACCTTATGTACATGTAAGCTTGGGCTAACTGCCCAAGAATTGTGAGTTCGGGGCTCGAAGCCCAAAGCCTATAAATACTGTTGTTGCTCTTTTGGTGCCTTGCTACTCTGTACCTTCCATACTTGTTATTTCTTGATTTTGAAAAGAAAATATAACCTTGTTAAATTTTAAATTAATTTTAACTTCGTAGCCTGAGACCTGTTCACCACCCGCACCTTCTTTCACCTCTAGCTACCACGGAAAACTCCGTAACAATCTCATTGACTTCATTTTAGTTTGTGTTGCGCATTTTAATGTGTTATTTGAACGTCTAACGTACATTATGTGTTAATATCTGTATTACTGGGCAATGCCTTATTCCTTCGATTTCCTGTACTTTCTCTTATTTTAATAGAACATAAGGCATTGCGTATTAGATCCACTGACTGTTTTAATCTCACCCTCATTTTTCTTCATCACCATTCTTTTTTAACTCTAGTCAGTGGATACTTTTTAAAATTTTAACATCATCTCTCATGTCGTTTATCTCATTCCATTAGGGGCCGATGACCTTCGATGTTAGGCCCCTTTAAACAACAAGCATCATCATCATCAACTCTAGAACACAAAACATCTGTGACATCAATGTCAGATGAGGAGTTATTAATGTAGTCCCTTGTTGTTGTAAGTATTCTAGTGTCATCTTGAGCTTTCACATTACCTCTTCTTATAAGCTGAAATGAACTGGAGCACATTGGGATTGTTATTCCATCCACCCCTTGCCCTAATTCCACAAAACAGAAGCTCAGCATGATCCTGTGAAAGTTTGTAGGTCAGCAAATGTCTTACTTGATTTGTTGGAGGAGCAACAAACACATCAAATATCTTCATCACACTCATTACAGACACACAAAATCCAAGAAATAGAACGTTCAGTGGGGTAGTATGCAAAGGTTTCATGAGATATGGTAGAGCTTTCAACGAAAATGGCTCTCTGTCATCTTTGTTACTGACAGTCAGGGGAGCTTTAGAACCCTTTCCCAGAGGATTTCTGGAATTCAACAAATCAAACAGTTTTTTAATTAATTTAATGAACTGCACTGTCCATGAACATTCTTGAATTGAGGTAACTTCAGTACATCACAACAGATTATGAGTGCATCTGCTATACTGTAACTTAAAGTTTGAGCTGCAAGATTTACTTTCATTTTTGCTTGTGGAACCTTATAGAGCTAACCTTAATGTATTCCCTGCCCGAAGACCTTCTTGTGCTTGTAGTTCATGCAGGGCAGTGATGTAACTCCATTCAATTCCCCATGCTCAGTTTTGTACACTCCCAGTTTTGCCCAAGTGCTCCTTATCAATTTAGTATGTGGCAGACCTCTAAAATAATATACACTTTCTCAGAGGCATCACAAGGAGGAGGAAACCAGTGCACTGCATTTAGAAGCTGCAAGTTACCTCCCAGATGTTTAACCATTAAAAATTACATCTTGGTCCATCAAATGTTATGGAAGTAACTGTAACACCCAGGTCAAACGACTTTGCAATGACAGCAGTCACCAAATTTGCTCTTTCCTCTCTTGTTAAACTCTTAATAAAATCGTATGCAACAGGAATCTTCCATGATGAATCCAGACTCACTACCATAAAAACCAATGCATGACTTACATGACTTGGTATAATTTACATGCATCAGAAAGAATGTCTGTTCCTAGAACAATATAACCTCTGTACTGATGACCATCCCACTCAAGATGTTCCTTAATTTTTTTTCCAACTTCAGCACACTGCCTAACTTTTACTTTGAGAGCCTGGCCTGATTCTCAGAAAAACCTGGTTCTGCATTAACGTTGCTAGGCCAATTGCGAATGACTCAAGGATGAAGAAGAGCAAGGCCAAATGTGTTTCTAACATACTTGTATGCTTTTGTCGAATAGAACTGAAGGGTGAGAGCAAATTTTTTCAACAATGGAGGATAGCGTTTACGTGTCACAGAGTTGCTGGATATATTTTTCACCATGCGATGGAGTATTTCCAGTGGTACACCTGTAAATGTCTGTTCTGAAATGTCTAGGGCATTACTTGACATCAAGGATAATTTCTTCAAATTTTCTACTACATACTTTAAAGACTTCATTTTATTTTTAAAACGAGAGTTCTTTTCCTTGAAACCCTTTAATTGTTTTGCCACTTCTTTTTTTCCATAGCATTTTCTAACTTCACTTTCATCTTTTTAGGACTCAGATAATAATGATCATGACCAATAACTTGTGAAGTATCATTTGCATCACCTCCTTCAAAATCAATTGGCTTGCTAATTGAAGACATGGATGGAAGAAGGGCGTAACTCAAAAAACACTCTTTTGAGATAAATGAGTTTAAAGAATTACAACATCAAACACTTTTCTCAGAAATACAGAATTTTGTAATATTATATTTAACTACATTCTTGATTATTTCATAATATGTACATCAAAAGCATTTATAAATTTTGTGGTTTGTTGTCAATTTTGTATTTTGGAGTTACGCCCTTATTCCATTTTCAAGAAACATTTTCATTGAAAATTAATATTATTTACATTGTTGGTAGCATGTAGACAAGTTTTACAGGTTAGAACATTTGACAGGTCACAACAAATTATTAGGGGACTCACTATATCGAGAATTTCCTACTCCCACAGATTCAGCTGCCCGGAAAATATTTTCAAACCATGCACGTGCACTTGCGCATAGAAAGCTTACTAAATCCTTAACATATTTTAATTTCCCGGGTTCAATACGTACATGAGGGACTTGAAAGCTACCCATAGTATCTACAGACCTCATATCCTTCATTAACTGAAACGTATCATGAAACGTAATATTATAAGTCTGGCTTCCTCATACAGTTCCTTCAGGTGAGTGACATAATATGACATACTTTGGAATAGAAAACTTAAGTCCTTTTGCAAATGACACTGGGCTGAGAACGGCAGAACATTCGGTTAGTAAGGATTTAGTATCTGAATCATCTGAGGTTTCACTTGGTATATATTCACTGTCATCTGCTGAAATATCAGATGTTTCTCCTCCTGACATTACTCCTGCGTCAGCCGTTTCGCTTCTGATGAGTGATGATTGCTGGCTCGCCGTAAGTCAGCATTGGAGTGTATTTTAAGTCGGGCACGAGCAATATTTAGAAGAACGGCGCAACTCAATATAGCACATCACACGCCATCTATTGACACTACCGAGAAGCCATTTAGGTAGAATTTAGAACAGCCTCCACGGAACGTATATATGCAATTTAAAGAATAACGCCACAACCTGACTTAAGCCCTTCTTCCATCCATGTCTTCAATTGCAACTGGACGAGCCATGGGCAGTTTCCTTTTCTTATTTACCTACAAGCAAGAAATAATATAATAGTACTGATAGTTGGTAGAATTTATTTAAATTATTCTGCACAAAATTATTTTGATTATGTACAGTTTCACTAACCAAAAATAGGATAATTGGTTAAATGACTCAAGGATGAAGAAGAGCAAGGCCAAATGTGTTTCTAACATACTTGTATGCTTTTGTCGAATAGAACTGAAGGGTGACAGCAAATTTTGTTTAACTTAATTGAAAATAATTTACGACTGCCTGAAAATGACATGTAACTAGAGGTGTAACAATGGAAGGGTGGGGAAATGTGATTGAAACACCCTCGCCGCTTGCAAGCCTAAGGTATTGAATAGGGTAAATTAAGGTTTGGTTTTATGACTTCCTTCCAGCTCATAAATTGTTACCCTAATTAACTATTACAGACCTCTTTAAGTTCAGCTAGCAAAGCAATATTGATGGTGATCATCAGAAATATGTAACACCCCTTAAAAGAGCCCCAAATACCAGAAATATTATGAGATAGCCTAAAACACCCACCGCACTTTTCCTTCTCCCACCCCACGAACCTACTACGCTGGCGTAGCAGGGGGAGAGGTGATACTCCCACGTGGCGTGTCCCCAGGTGGCGGATAGGGGGGTCCTAACCGGCTTGCCGGCGGACTTGAGGGAATTAAAATACCTCTCGCGGACCAAACACACTACCCCCTGCGGGAGGGGGACGCACATGTAAAATACACCCGCGGTATCCCCTGCCTGTCGTAAGAGGCGACTAAAAGGGGCGACAAAGGGCTGACTGAATTAGAACCATGAAACTAATTTTGAATCGTACCATCACGCGGGGAACACCATAGGTTGCCTGTACTTGCGAGTAGTACCACTAAATTCGGTACGAAATAGGTTTGTGATTAGTAGCAGTAAAAGCCTGGCCTGGTGGATTCCAGTACCCGTGCGTCGTACCCATGTGTGCAACACCGCGGGTCTGGGCGTAGCCTGTGAGTTGTACCACTATATGAGCAGCACCGTGGGTCTGCGTTGCCTGTGATTAGTACCCACTATGTGAGGAACACCACGGGAATACTGGCGCCCGTGTTTAGTACACCTAGGTGGGGAACCTTCTCGGTTTGCGTTGACTCTGAGTTGGGCCATTGTGTGAGACACACCATAGGTCTGCGTTACTTGTACGTATTGCAATACTTGTGAGTAGTACCATCTTTTGTGGAACACCGGGAGTCTTCGCTACTTCTGATTAATACCCCAACATGACACATACCATGGTTATATTTTACTCGCGACACGTACCATTCTGTGGGGCCTTAGACGTGGATTTTGCACCCCCTTTAGACACCAAGCATCATTGTGATTTATAAGTGGTTCCTTGGTCGGTAGTAATGTTATTTTCGATCTGTGTTGAGTCCGATCCACTGGCTTTTGTTTGTTTGTTTTGTGTTTTGTTGAGTTCCTGTCCATCCATTCATTCTTCATGCCATATTTTATTTTTATTTTGGTCAGTGGATGCCTTTGCAATTTTTGTTCTTTCATTTCGTACCATTAGGGGCCGATGACCTTCGATGTTAGGCCCCTTAAAACAACAAGCATCATCATCATCATCATCATCCTTCTCCCACCACTGCAGTGTCTGAAACCCATACTTATTACTGATGTAAATAAGGTCTAGAACTCCTTTTTCTAAGATCACGTCAATTATTTCATCAGAACCGTCAGATTAATGATGACAAATAAATTAAAAATATCAATAAATCCTTACTTTCAGTAATATCAATAATGTGTCCGAAGCAATCACTTATTTAAGACATCACTATGTTTGTTTTCCTAGCGCAGATGAAGTACGTGCTGTTATTCAGGAATTTTACTGTATATGTAATTTTCGAGGTGTAATAAGGGCAATTGACTGTGCTCATGTACCAATACAATCTCCTGGTGCTCATAATGCGGAAGTGTTTCGCAACAGAAAACAATATTTTTCCATTAACGTTCAGACAATTTCAGACGCGAATCTACTGATTAGAAATGTAGTAGCACGATGGCCCGGCTCGGTACATGATAGCTTCATTTTTAATAATCAGAAATCAGAATGGTGTTCGAAACAGGAAGAATACCAGTGGGCATGTATTGGATGATAATGGTTGCCGTTTAGCTCCCAATCTCGTAACTCCCTTTTTGAATTCAAGGACTGAAGGTGAAGAAAACTACAACAAAGCTCATGTGGAGACAAGAAACACTGTGGAGAGACGGTGTAGGGTGTGGAGAAGGAGGTTTCCTGTGCTATCTGTAGGAATAAGAACAAAAATAAGGACTACATTAACTACCATAGTAGCCACTGCTATTCATCACAATATTGCAACACAAACTAGAGAGGAGGGTCCCCCCCCGAGGATCAAGAGCTCCGTGAGTATTTGCAAGAGAAAAGAGCTCATGACAGAAATCACCTTATATTTGATGCGGTACCTGTCTGCGCCGTAGATGTTCCTCGTGACAGTGCGCCTGCTGCTGTTCGTGAAACGATTGTCGAAAGTCATTTTGTTGTAAACATGGTTGGGTTTACAAAAAGCACAACTTCTTTATTTGCTTCACATGTAAAATTACAATATTTACACTAACAAAACTGAAAGTTATCTCGAAGCAAATTGAACTATGAATTTGGAGAAAGAGTCTGTCTTTGTACACTATATACACGTTGGAGTATTCACGTTCACTACTATTTCGGAAAGATAATCCTGGTGACATGAAAAGTTCTTGATAGTCGAAAACTATCAGAAGCACTGACGTAAATATCTCAGAGTGTCCTTCCTTGTTGAAGTGTCTGAGTTCATTAACGTAAGTTCAATGACTGAAGAGTTCCTACTTAGCGGAACTAAGTCGATAAGGGGAGCTTGCATTAGCTAGGGAATGATAGTGGCATATAATGGTAAGACTGGGCATGGACAGCGGAATAGGCAAGAGGAGCGGTGACCCGAGGTGAGACCTCTTACTGCCAGAAATTCAGTCCACCTGGCCGAAGCACATTTTCAAGAGGAGTAGCCTCCGTGCTCGACGTAGGGTGTATTCTGGAGCTGGACACCGGGGTCAGTGGGCGACTGGACTGGCTAGGAGTTCCTTTATATAGCACACACGACGTTCCAGGCACGCGCACTGAGGGCTGCGCGTCGAGGCTCGAAGAATAACACACTGGCACGCGTGTAGCTGGCTGGCGGATCGAGAAGGGAGCGACGGACATACAACACATTTCCTCTAAGAAAGTAGTCCAGTTAAACTAACAAATTGGCAAGCATTTTAATGAAATATTCTTATACAGTGATATGAAGTTATTTTTATTACATTTTCACTCATTAGCTTTCAATTTACTGGCAACTTAAATTGTGTCATCAATGTAGTTTTGTATTAGTTCACACCTATATGTATTTTGTCACATAATGTAAAGGCGTATTGTTCTCTAACACTTAGTATGATCCCTTGTATGGGACGTGAGGAAAATAAATAAAAATAGTTTAAATACTACCGATACTACATTATTAATAAACAATTACTTGTTCAAATACTTTGGCAAGTTTTGCTTACAACACAGATGTTTTAAGCTTTTCATTTTCTTGTTTCATGTGTTCAGTTTCTCTCTGCATTTCAAGACGCCGCATTTCTGAATCATGTTTTTATTTTAAGTTCTTGAACTCTAGGATGCATAGTTTTCGTCTTTCTTCAGAGAGTTCGAAAAGTTTCTCACGGGCTTTGGCAGCTTCGGTCTTTTTAACTTTATTTAGATTGGGCCTATTCCTTGCACTCCACTGATTCCTTGAAGTATTTGACACTGGTTTCGGTTGCGATATTCTGTACTTGCTCGGTAGAAACAGGAATCGGAGAAATAGCTGACGTCACCGATTCTTCATGAGGTGCGATCTCCAACATAGCAGAGAGGTTATGTGTCGTGCTTGTTTTATCTCCACCGCATCGTTCGTGACTGGTGTTATCTTTTTGATCTATGTAGAAAGCGTCCCAGCTAGACTCATTAGGAATGGGCTCCACTTGATCACAGATAATAATTGGGAAGTGGTTTCATCTAATGATGAGGTTTCAGCTGCTCCACCTCCCGTTTTATGCATGTTGACCTTTTCCTGGACTTTTTGTTATTTTGACCTACAATGTAATAACTAAATAGTAGTAATGGTCCACCTTTCAATACTATAATATGTAATATTCTAAATTACATTTAATAATTACATTGTACTTGCAATTCAATACGGATCAGAACCAAGAAGTTTATAATCTATGATTTATAACCTATGATTTTGACCTACCCTTAAAATTTTCATAAAATGACTTCAGCTGCTTCTCTTTTACAGTCACACCATCAGTTCGCTTATTTTCTATTACATCTTTCTTTTCAGAAACTAACCTTACCAATAGTGCCTTCTCTTCTTTGGAGAAAGTCTCCCCCTCCCCCCTTTTTTTAAATGTTTGGTTGTTGTCCATTTCTTGTTAGTAGTTAATGAAAACAATATTAAGTAACTAACTTCTAGATATGAGTTAATTCAATAGAGAAACATTACATAACTCACGGGAACTGAATTATATTGCTATGTAACCTCCTTTTGTTTTACTAGCGAATCAGAAGACCAACATATATTATTTTGGCATGAAAACCTAAATATTATTCTGATGAATCGTCATATTTGACGAAACCTCAAATAAAGCCAATCTGCGTTGGTTTTACCGCATAGCCAATCCTTAATCGACCGTCATATTTGATGTTCATCAAGACATTTTAACGAAGGTTGGTGAAACCGGGCATGGGGGCTAAAACTGGGTTGATTCGTGGAACATATAACAATGAATATAGCAAAATTAAAACATCAACAAGAACAGTTTATGGCTGCACTGGTTTCATTATACCGACAATTTTCTACGTAAGAACAACGAGGACGAGGGCCTGTTTCAGCATCAAATCTTATGAGTGCATGAAATATGTTTTCTGTTCACGGTAGATCTACAAAATCTAACCTACTGAAACGTCATTTACCTCCCTTACTTATAGGGTTGCCATACCTCCGTGCTTTGTTCTTAGATTTTGGCTATTTGTCCGGATCTTTAGGTTATGTAAAAAGTACGGCTTATGAAGTCAGAAGCGGACCAAGTATTTTGAGTCGTCTAACATTGAGTGCCACTCAGAAATATTGTTGGGCCAGTCAGTATTCACTAATCAGTGTCACAAAGGACTAAGTGACAGTTCATCAGGTGACATTTTGTAACAATATAGTATACCAAAATATTGAAATTGTGTGTTATTTTTTAATTGTTTTTGGTGATTTATAATAATATTGTCGGTTTTACGTCCCACTAACTACTTTTACGGTTTTCAGAGACTCCAAGGTGCCGGAAATTTGACCGCGGGAGTTCTTTACGTGTCGGTAAATCTACCCACACGAAGCTGTTGTATTTGAGCACCTTCAAATACCACCGGAGTGAGGCACGATCGAACCTGCCAACTGTCTGGGGTTTCGTGATTTAGTCTCGTAGTCATTGTACCGGGGGGACACCTTCCCTGGCTATTTAAACTGTGCGCCTTCTCCACTATGGCCATCTCTGACACTCAGATCAAATCAAAAATCAAAATATCTTTATTTGCAAATGAGGTGTCTACCTCGGTGGCAAATGGTACACTAAAATACATTATTGTCAAGCACTAAATTTTAAATTAACAAGTGACGATGAACATTTTCCTAGAATACAATATTATACAATTTACGCTAATATTTTTTCTATTAAACACACACATCATCCTTAATAAATTTATAGCCCCAGGGGCTCTGAACTTTGGAGCGTGGGTTGGCGACCACGGGGCCCTCAGCTGAGTCCTGGCATTGCTTCCACTTACTTGTGCCAGGCTCCTCACTTTCATCTATCCTATCCGACCTCCCTTGGTCAAGTCTTGTTCTTTTCCGACCCCGACGCTATTAGGTTTGCGAGGGCTAGGGTGTCTTTCATTTTCACGCCCTTCGTGGCCCTTGTCTTACTTTGGCCGATATCTTCATTTTTCGAAGTGTCGGATCCCTTCCATTTTTCCCTCTGATTAGTGTTATATAGAGGATGGTTGCCCAGTTGTACTTCCTCTTAAAACAATAATCACCACCACCAATAAATTTATATTGTTTACAAAATTCTACTCACAATATCTCCTGAACTTACAAACATAGTCAACTCATATACAGTATGTGTAATTACTTCTAATTATCCTATACAACTGGTCTAAGACTAAAATTAACATTGTATTTATTTACATATTTATATTTTACCCATTTTGGAACCTAAGTAGCATAACGACCTCCTGCGTCTTACCCAGAGCCCCTTTTGCCACCACTTTTCAGAGTTCTTGAAGGGCCTTCACAGCTACCGTAGCGGTCCCAGGGCCCTCCAGGTCCCCACTGTACTTCACCCCTACAGGCAGCCCCTACTTGGGCTGTCCAAACTCCATAGACCAGGGGATGGAATTTAATCACACATATTTTTTATTTACAATATCCTGCACTGGTCGAATGCCCTCTAACATTTCATTTATTTTCTCTGTTGCTGTTTATTCCCTTCTTGATTATATGTACAGATTTTGGAAAAGGAACAAACACTACCTCTGGTTAACAGTTCTAGTCCTTCACGCCCTTCGCAATGAATGAAGATTTACCCCAATCGCTTCTGCTAAAATCCCTTCTGATTTTATACTTGTGGTCAGTCTTGCCGATATAATTATTTTCCAACTGAAGCCTCTCACGGATTTCTCCCCATGCTTCCTCTCCTGGATAGGCTCTATATAATCCTATACGTGTGTTTTCTCCGTTCTTTTACTTAGAGAAACTTGGGTGGGAAAATTTAACATTTCTGATACACTACTTTTTCTCCTGAAATCCCCAGTTACAAATCTTGCTGCTTTCCCCTGCACACCATTTGTTTCTTTTATTAGGTATTCTTGGTGGTGTTCTCAAACTGTTTGCATATTCCAATAATGACACAAACCATACTTGGGTAACTATTCTCTTTTAATTCTTTGTTGCATCCTGTAATTAGCTTCAATATGACATGTAACGATCTGTATGCTTTCCCAACAATGTCATCAACATGACCCCTCCAGTGCAAATTACTTTCAAATCTCACACCTAAGTATTTGCACTTGCCATCGTTTGGGATAACTACCTCATTCAAAGTATATTCATTTTCAGTTTTAAAGCTCGTGTTTGTAAATATTGTAACAGTTGATTTGCCTCCATTAACCTTCATATTATTTTCTTCAGCCCATTCTTGGATACTCTCAAGGTCCTTTTGTAATTCTGAAAAATCCTCAATGTTATTTATTTCCCTATAAACAATTATGCCATCTGCACACAATCTTATTTTCCTTGTTATATTGTTCCCTAGATCATTTGTATGTATTAAGAAAAGTAACGGACCGATTATACTACCCTGTGCAATTCCCATCCAAACTTTCTTCTTCTTGCGATATATTATATCCTACTTTGACTGTCTGAACCCTTGAATTCAGAATTGTTCTTATCCAACGTATAACCCTTACGTCCAATCCCATTCCTTCCAATTTCTTTAATAATATTCCATGTTCCACTCTATCAGAGGCTTCGGAAAGATCTATGGCTATGCAATCTAACTGTCCTCCTGAATCCAACTGATCTGATATGTCCTGCTGAAATCCCACCAGTTGTGCCTCACAAGAAAATTTCTTTCTAAATCCATACTGGCTCCTCGTGAACCAATTTTTATCATCACATATCCCTCTGATGTACTTTGTTATTAAACTCTGCAGTATTTTACAAACTATACTGGTCAGGCTGATTGGTCTGTAGTTCTCTGGTTTCCTTTTATCACTCTTTCCTTTTTAAATTGGTATTATTATAGATTCCTTCCATTCCTTTGGTATTACACTATTATTTATGACATAGTCAAAGAGAAATTTTAAATAAGGCACGTTATACCACCCCATTGTCTTTAATACCTCCCCAGTAATTTGATCACTTCCTTGCTGCTTTTCCTTGCTGAAGCAGTTGTATTTCTCTGAAAATATCTTCATTTGTGAATGAGAAGCTTCTTGTTTCCCTATGTGTCTATCCCTTCTATCTTCTGTTACGGTTTCCAACTCCTGACAATCTTCTACTGAATATCTGAATTCCCTGCCAAATAGATTTGCTTTCTCAGTATCTGTTAAATAGTGTTCACACCCTTCTCCCACCATTGTAGCAATTTGGATTCCTTTTCCTGTTTGATTCCTAATATATGAATACAGCTTTTCCCATTTCCCTTTGTGGCCATTACCCTCTTGAAGTATGCCATTCATATAATTCTCTTTTGCTTCCTTTTTCACTCTATTCAGTTCCCTCATAAGCTGTTTTCTAGTTTCTTTATTCTCCCTCTCCTCTTTGATTTTCCTGTTTACTATTCTACATTTTCTTTTTAATTTTCTTATTTCCCTTGTATAATAAACAGGGTCTGAGGTCATTTTATCCTTCTTAACAGGTACAAATCTCTTCTCTCCTTCCCAAATGATTCCTTTAAATTTAGCCCAAGGTGTATCCACATTATACCCTTCACATATCCAACAACTGAAATGTGATTTAAGCTAAGTCCCAAATTCATCAACTTCAGTTTTTCTTTATAACTTCTTGTCTTGTGTGACCCTCTTATTTAAGCATTTTTGGTACGAGTTCTACATTCATTATTACAGCCTTATGGTCACCTATTCCTTCAATTACCTCAGTTTTATAAACAATTTCCCATGGTTTAACCAAGAATACATCTAGCAAGTTATTGAGACGAGTTGGTTCTTATACTACTTGTGTAAATCCTCCCTCCCAAATTAACTTATTTGCCAGTTTCTGTTCATGGGCTTCACTTGCAGCTCCATTCCATTCAATTTCAGGCAAGTTAAGATCTCCCCCGATTATTACCATATCATTATTATTGTTTTTATGAGTATAATCTATTATTTTCTGAAATATTTCCATGTGTCTTTGCTGTCTTCCAGGCCTATATGTTCCTATAATTCCCACCTCCTTCATATTATCAAAAACTAATTTTACCCCTAATATTTCATCCCTTTCATCGGTAAACCATTCACGTGAACAATAAGTTTCCTTCACCAGAATAAACACCCCCCCCTCACTTTTTATCTCCTCGGTCTCTACGATAGACTGTATACCCTTCTGGAAATACTTCTGTATTACCCACCCCTTATCTTAACCACGAATCCACTCCTATCAGCACATCAGTCTCATAAGATTCCATCAGTGTATCGAATTTCAATTGTTTATTTACTACACTCTGACAGTTTACCAAGAGCAGTCTCAGATCCCCTTCGTCCCTAAAACTTGACTGTTGCAATTGGGTAACGTTTGACTCATGAGTTGAGAACTTCTCTGGAACCCAGATCCTTGTACATAGATCTTGATTTAAGGATCTGGGTTTTCTGGCAAGTTTGCCTGTATGTGCCAGTTTAGTGATATGGATTTTGTTAAGTACAGATTAGTTTGCAAATCTCTGTTGATAATTGTAGCAATTTGTCTACAGAGAGTTGCTTTTCCATTACCATTCAGATGTAACCCATGCCTCGTGAACATTTGCCTGCCAAAACCTAAAGTATCTACTAGATAGACATTTCTAAAACTCTTACATAATCTCTTGTTTTTTATATTTACATCATGTATAGCTTTGTTCACACACGAGTCCTCTAAAAGGTCATACCTGGGTGGCACATTAACTACAATTACTTTTGAGTCAGGTAGTTTAGAAATCTTACCTCTGAGGGTCGTAATTAATTCCTGACCTTCATTTGCAGCAATGTCATTTGTACCACTCACAATCACCACATAATTGTCCTTCTCTAACACAGGATCACAACTTAAAAGAACGTCTTCAGTTTTGGCACGTGGTTTTATTAGTCCTAAAACCTCAGTTTCTGGATTCTGCAGCTCATCCTTGATGCCCTCTGCCATACCCCGTCCTTGACTGTCTGCGTAGAGATGAATTTTTGGCGATCTTGACTTTCGGTTGGTTTTCTTCTTCTGTAGGTTACCTCCACTGGATTTAAAATTATTTGGAAAACTTGGTGTGTCTTCTTCTGTAACTTGTTGCAATAAATGAAATCTAATTTGGCACTGCAAAGAGGTTTTTTTTGTTTTGATTTAAGCCTCTAATGCATAAATTAGTGGGATGAAAATAAAAATGTTAAATACAGGGTTTTAGTAATATTTTGGGTGCAATGGATCACCCAAAACTTTATTTCAGTAATTTACACCAAGCACCATGGAAATAACACCTTTTCCACTGGAGTGGACTTCATGCATTAATAGATTCATCCTATGCTTATCAATTCATTCACTGTCTTTCATTTTCTTGTGTGTAAAATGGCAAAGCAGTCTGGACAAAATGACACATTACACTTAGTACAATTTACGTTCTCCCAAAATGGAGGAAGAGAACCACAAAACTTATTGTCTGTCCTTGTCCTTGTAGAACTGGGCTCATTTTTCGTCTGGCCTGGGGATGTATCTGCAGCAGGGGGTTTAAATGCTGTTCGTTCTCCCCCTCAAGTTCTTCTGTGTCACTATCATCATCAGTTGTACAGTCCGAGTCATCCAGAATTTTTTCCATTATCACCTCTATTGGAAATAATGACAATAATAATTTTTCCATAATTTATCTCTGGTTAACCATAAGAAGGTGCGGCCCTCATAGGATCTGGACTATGTAAGGGTGGAACCTACCCAGAGGACAAAACAGTGATACCGGCAGGAAAACAGTATAACAAAGTTTATTAAGCAAGGAAAACAAACATCGAAAAGAATAGGAAAAATGTTAAATGTTTCAAAAACTAACATCCCTGAGGTTTACATTGACACGTGTCTCGTACAATTCACAGGGAACCAGCCCTGTTCACCATTTAACATACAGTGGACTCGAAAACAATAAATAACTCAGTTTACATATATCATCAATAATACGCCACTTCAAGTGACTCAAGAAGGGGGAGCACAAGGTACCCCTAGCGACCATTCAACGGTTTCAAGTGTTTCTTAAAAGAGCAAGTGCTCTGCCCCACATCATTTCTTACACCTACCAAGGAGGTACAAACTTTCGAAAACATGCTCTAAACTGCAGGAATCAGGACGCATGGTTCACCGAGAACTTACTAATATACACTTGCTAGGTTTTAAACAACTTGCCCTTAAAAAATGTCTTAAACCAATCTTTAGTGCCCATCAAGGGGCTTAGAAGAAAAAGAAATGTCTCCCATCATCCACAAGTTCAATGAAGAGTCAGACGCTTACCTCCCATACCCCAAGCGGTCCTGGGTTCGACGGAGCCGTGCGGTGCTCGAGATAGAAAGAGAGCCAGGCACGAAGTGAACAGCTGCTCACAGCGAGTCCGCCCGACCTCGCCAAGCGAGGCAATCGCGCAAGGCGACTCGTGCAGGCGGCGTGAAGAGAGCACGGCGCATCCGCAGGGGTAAGGGAGGGAAGCAAGGGGAGAAAGCATAGGGCAGATCGCTCCTAGGGCGGAAAGCTCCTTTACCCTAGGGCCATAGTTTAGGAACATAATTTCATTTTGCCCGAGGGCATTACACATGGGGACAAAATACCATAGTTATAGATAAAATAATCAGTAAAGTTTAAAATAGACATAATAAATAGGATAAATTGAGAGGGGAAATCAAATTCATGGCATAATAATAATAATAATAATAATAATAATAATAATAATAAACATGTGATGGTTGAAAGTAACTGAATGATGATTTTACAGATCAGTGAGCAAATATGCACATTATTTTTCTATTGTTAGGCTATTATTATGAGTAGGTACGGTATTTAAAATAAATTTAAAATGCACGGATATACCATACTAACTACAGAAATCAGAATAATCCCGAGTACTGCGCATGCATAACGTACACAACCGTGGACATGAACATATAGCGCAATTCACACACAGTGAGAAAGTTTCTGAATAAAGGAAATGTCTCACAACACCATATATACTATGATAAAAGATATTATAATATCCTTCCATATCTTTACTTCTTCCATAGAAGGATTTTGTCCTTATTGTGGGACCATGTACACAGCCATCCTTCCTTCCTGCCATTTTGGTCACACACTTGTAGAAGAAAGGCGCCTGCTGCTCCAATAGTTGCTTTTCCCGCCATAAGAACGCAGCACTGGACAGAACACGTCCACCAGAGTGGACTTCATGCATTAGGGGATACGGAGAAAGTGCTACTGAGCTCTAATATCAGCCAATATTAACCGTCCACTGCAGTGGTCATGATGCATGAGAGGGTTAAGTTGTACGTAGTTTCTCCCATATGTTTAACATTAGGCCTAAAATGGGTACGACCGGGCGAGTTGGCCGAGCGCGTAGAGGCGCGCGGCTGTGAGCTTGCATCCGGGAGATAGTAGGTTCGAATCCCACTATCGGCAGCCCTGAAGATGGTTTTCCGTGGTTTCCCATTTTCACACCAGGCAAATGCTGGGGCTGTACCTTAATTAAGGCCACGGCCGCTTCCTTCCAACTCCTAGGCCTTTCCTATCCCATCGTCGCCATAAGACCTATCTGTGTCGGTGCGACGTAAAGCCCCTAGCAAAAAAAAAATGGGTACGCGTCACTTCCGTCCACGGCGAACTTTCTTCCCCAATGTCTTTTTTATCTTCCATTTTCTTTATTCTATCCTTTAAGCTTTCATTTTCATGTTTCATAGGGCATACGTCTTCTTGTAGCACTCCTAAAATCGTAATTATAGTTTCGTAAGTCTCTCTTTCTTGTTGACCCCCTGCGGGTGGGGGACGCACATGTAGAATACACCCGCAGTATCCCCTGCCTTTCGTAAGAGGCGACTACAAGGGGCGAGCAAGGGATGATTGAATTAGAACCATGAAACTCTTCTTGTTCGTACCATCATGCGGGGAACTTCATAGGTTGTATATACTTGCGAGTAGTATCACAAAATTGGTACGAAATAGATTTTTAGATTAGTTGCAGTAAAAAGTCTGGCCAGGTGGATTCCAGTACCCGTGCGTTGTACCATGTGAGCAACACCGCGGGTCTGGGCGTTGCCTGTGATTGGTACCCACAATGTGAGGAACACCACGGGAATACCGGTGCCCGTGACTAGTACACCTAGGTGAGGAACCTTTCCGGTTTGCGTTGGCTATGTGTGGCGCCATTGTGTGAGAAACACCATACGTCTGCGTTCCCTGTACGAATTGCAATACTTGTGATTAGTACCATCTTGTGTGGACCACCGTGAGTCTTCGCTACTTTTGATCAGTACCCCAAAATGGCAAATACCATGGTCCTACTTTACTCGCGTCATGTACCATTCTGTGGGGCCTTAGACGTGAATTTTGCACCCATTCAGACATCAAGCATCATTGTGCTTTATCAATGGTCCCTTGGTCAGTAATACTCGAATTAACTACCTTCTTTTTGAGCCTGATCCACTGTTTTTGTTTGTTTGTTTTGTAGGGTTCATGTCCATCCATTCATTCTTCATGGCATTTTTTTCTTTTATTTTGGTCAGTGGATAAATTTGAAGTTTTTGTTATTTCATTTCGTACCATTAGGGGCCGATGACCCCGATGTTAGGCTCCTTTAAACAACAAACATCATCATCATCATCTTTTGTAATAGTTTTTTTCTGCACACAACACAGTCATTGTCTCCAGCGGTCGATTTTCCTTTTCTCTCTTGTTTGCTGGTAGGAGGAGTTTTTTTCGCGCTGGTCCTTCTATGTTGCGCTTGTTTCAAACATTTTAGGTTTTCCTGGTTTGTCAACCCAGATGCAGTTTTCTTGCTTCTCTTTTTCTAATGGTTCTAAGGCTTGTATCGATGCAACCTTTTCAAACGAGGTCCCTGGTTTAGCTGCAACACTTGTACTAGATGCAATTCCCTAGCAGGCTCTTGAGATCCATTATTCTGCAAGAGAACATCCTCTAATAATTTGAAATAATTTCCGATATCTTACACCCCATTGCCCTATCGATGGAATGATCTTGGGGCTTCCTCTTCACAAGATCAGGAAAACATGTCATGAATGACTGCAACCAATCCCAACCTGCTGTGCAAACATCCTTGTTGAAGTGTTGAGGAATATTATTCGCTTCGGCAAATTGAAATGCTAGGTTTCGCAAACCTTCTCCAGTAGCAGGAAATCCGGAAGCCTGTAGAATACAAGTTAATTCTCATTTTCTGCTCCAAGGCAACCTACAAAACAAAACACAATATTTATTACTAAAATATAATATTGTTTTATCATAATTATCATTGATTATCATTAGTTCTGACTTCTTATTTTATTATGTATTTGTATTTATTTATTTATGGTTTGAAACTCAAAACAATAATATGTTTAAATGTCTCACTTAGAGGTCCCATTGCTCGTTTTTTTTTTTTTTTTTGGTCATTTTTCTATATCCGCCTTTTCAAGGTCCGATATGGAAAGTCATACTGCTGAGAAGCTGGGAGACAGTTCGTGCCACCAGTTTCAATATGTTTCATTGCTCAGTGGTGATTTGCATCACTCCACTGACCTCAATTTGTGTTCTTACATAATTTCTATGCATTGTCTACATATATATATCGGATCGGGGTGAGATGCTAGTTGAAATCAAGGTAGATAGAGGATATTAGGTAGGCCATTCCCGCTCACAGCGCTCTCGTTGGTTGATCGCGCGTGACGTAGCCGGGAGGGCTAGAAGCGCGCGCCTGCATTCCTTGCATGCAGCATAAACCTAGATAATTAGGAAAAATAAGTTCAGTGCCTTATAAATAATTAAAAGGTTGGCCTTATTATAAAGTGGTACTTTGCATACCATCTGCAATCAGTGATATAATACTGTTGATAGAAAATGTACCGGGCCGCAGTTTTAAATCTTGCGCCAATAAATCCTCCTCTACAGGAGAAACTCTGAACTTTAAAAACTGGATCAACTCATAAGTTTCTCAGAAGATGTCACTACCGTAAATTTTGTGATTGCGAAGTTGTCAATACTGTGTGGATTTCAACTTGTTTTGTTTTCCATTGATCAAAAAGTGTGGACATTCTCTTATAGATGTCTCTACTAGAAAACCATGAACATGCACCCTGGTGCGAAGTGAAGGAACTTTTTTGAAGAAATTTTGTATTCATAAGTTTTGTCTTTACTAAATTTCGTTCATTCATTTGTGGGTTGGCAATATTAAACTTTTCTTTCCGCTAGCTTTGAATTGAGCCAATCCAGAATTTCTGTAATTAATTTTTGACCAATCGTGTCTTTCTTCTTCGATTTTGAATGTACTGTCTACACTGACCAATAAAATTGAGTGGGTGTGGCTGTTTTATTCATGAAAGGTCTCGATTTTCCCCCGAGGCTATATAAACTGCTGATTTTCTTGTCTCGGGGCCACTTTATCTACCTCTAACCTAGTGTATGGACATGTAGTACGAGGCGGGAAGCGCCTCTTTCATCAGGCAGTAGCTCTTCAATACGATAATGGCCCTTTAACATCTTTATTTCTTGGTAGCTCAGCAGTTTAACCCTCCGGAAAGGTCCGAATCTGATGACCGCATAATAGGGCTTCACAGCAACGTCCAGGTAGCGATGGTTCGAGGGTTCTTTGCTGCATGGAAGCAACCCATTTTTTATGATTTCGACGTGACAATGACGTGAGAGTTGTTAAGAAACATAATTAGTAAACTAGAGGCTTGTGACATTCATATTGTCTCAGTAATTTGTGACATGGGGGGCAAAAATACCAAAGTGTGGAAGGAACTAAACGTACACAAGGACAAGAGCTTTTTTGCCAGTCCAGTGGATGATAAAAGAAACGTGTGAGTGTTCTGTGATGTACCCCACCTCTTGAAATTATTCAGAAACCTCTTTTTAGATGAAGGTTTGAAGTTAGCTGATGGTTCAGAATTTCAGAAGAAGATAATAGAACACCTTTACAAACTCAAACAGGGCAACTGTCAACTACACATCATATTAATGAGGCTGATCTGAGTGTAACAGGCAGATCCCGTCAGCATGTGAGAATGGCTACGCAGTTATTTTTCAGATGCACAGCTCTGGCAGTGCGATATACTTTAAACAAGGACGCTGAAAGCAACTCGAGCTAGTCATTGACACCTTCGACGTGGGCGCCTAAAGATGAAAAGTTCCCTTGGGATTGGATACGGCTTAAACTTAAGGAGACAGGATGATGATGTGATGATGCTTGTAGTTTATAGGGGCCTAAATTCGAGGTCACCGGCCCCTAATGGTCCAAAATGAAATAGCAACAAAAATTCTAAATCACCCACTGACCAAAATAAGAAAATGTCATGAAGAATGAATGGACGGACATGAACCCAAAAAAACAATAAACATCAAGAATAATACACGTAAGTTAGAAATAATAGGATGACCGCCAGATCTTGAGCAGTAAAACAACGCAGCGGTGGCAACTCCACACATGCAGCCTTCATTTGGTCCATATTGAGGGATACCTACCTTTCTTACCTATCAGCAAAGTTCATGAGATCTGTCTCTTGGGTCATATCGGGTTCTTCGTCACTTGCTGAGGTAAAGGTAGGGTTCAGTAATTCTAATCTATCTACTGGAATGAAAGGTCTATTTAAAAGATTCCTATTTATTCAGGAAAATTCTGAACTAATCTGATATGTCAACGGTATCATAGAAGTCAACTGTGTCCACTGGACACCACAATCATTTTTAACATAATGGTCAGAACACTGGTTTGAGACTTTAACGTAACTGGCTGATGGGCATTCTTACTAGAAACCATTGTCTCAATTATTTAAGAAAGGAAAGTCTGGAAATCCTTAAATTCGGCTTCCATGTGAGACCACATGTACCATCATAGTGATTCGTTATGGTCCAGCCCTCGTAACACGAACTCTGGACTCTGGGTATAATTAAGGCAGTCCAATTGGTGTGTGCCACACAGTGGTTCTACGGCATGGACCCTTAATTGAATCCATGTGACCTGCGTCTATGTCATGGACCGGCATCTAAACTTCTAAGTTACTTTAAAGTCATTGTTGATGATGACCGCAAGGAAAATGATGCTACAATGGCATATGGCCCTAACCTAAGTCACTGAGGTTGATGACCCCCTGACCATCCAAGTTTCTAGGCTGAAGGCTAAACACAATTAAGTTACATCGGTTGATGACCAAAGTTTCCACTTTACTATCCCCAGCACATTCACTGCTCAATCAATCAAAGTTCAATAATTACAACAATAGCAATGCTCACAAACTTTGTGGCAGTAAAATCCACTTCCTTCGGACATGTCCCCTTAATCGTTACTTTACATTTTAATATTCCCCAGAAAACAAACTAAAATTTCCAGAATGCATCTCCAAGTTATTCGCTTGATTAAAGTTATTTCAAAATGCGGTTTCACTGAATTTAATAATTAAATAAATTTAAATGATTTATCGAAATGTTAACGAACAACAAATTTTATCTCCGCGGACTCTGGTTTTTTCACAAATTCCTACGCAGCTGTGATGTGAATTCAATCTTGTGATATTTATCTGGCTGGAAAAGAATTGTTACATAATTCATGTCCAGTTATATAACTTGTCTCATGATTTCACACTTTAAAATCTAATCTAGTCCTAACCGTTATTAACACTTGGCTATCCTATGAATCTACGTACAAACCAAACAACTCGCCATATAATTACGATGTCATATCTCGTCATACCATTTATGAATTTTGCACACCCCTCACAGACAAACCAATCATCACGACCATCGCTCTATATTTTGGACAACCCTGAATTTGGTTACTCTGTTCCTTATACTCGAAGTTCATGGTTTCAAATGTTCAATACGTCCCCAATCAAACAAATTTTACAGTATTTCACAGTACTCAGATCATTACCGGCTATGAATTTCAACTAAATCCAGCATTTTAACGTTTTCCCCGGCCGAAAATACAGTACAATCTCAATTCCACGCCTGTCCCGTTATCACAGCTGAGGCCTCTCGTCCCCATGTTCGCTTGGCGGTAACATGAAACACCTGGTTTATTCCAGTTGACTGGCTTCTCAAAATGCTCTCTTTAAACTCTGCCGACATAATTAAACAAATACGATATTCTAACCAACAAAATGCACAGATTGTGCTTCAAGATGCCCACACTAATTATACGCGTCGCCAATTAATACCGCTATGGATTTCATGTATTTCCATTCGCAACATTATAAAATATACCTCGGGCTATCGTGTCCCGGCTTCAATGACAGGACTCTAACCTGATTCGCACATCTCATCTCAACTCATATAAAACATTCCTCGGGCTTCCATGCCCCGGCTTCAATGGCGGGTCCAGACTGATTCACAAATCTCATATCAACAAAACCAACCTCTGTTTCCCAGCTCCACAATTATCATCGACAAAGAACTGGAATAAAATCCTTACTAGAAATCTCAACGTCTAATATCGCACAATGCATTAATCATGAATGACTTCGCATAAAGGATATCGTATTTAATAACTTGATTTTTACGAGAAAATGACTGAAACATTCTACTAGATCTTTTATTGTCAGTCAGACACAGTTTAAAATGGGCCTAGAAAAACGTTTCTCTCCGTGACCAAATTCATCACCCTAGGATCTCACCCGACAGCGCGCTTCCACTCGATTGAAAATGAGCGACCATGGATTTCTACATTATTAACTCAAATTGCAGACAGGAAAAATTTACGTCGACTGAACATCTTAATTTGGCATCACAAAATATAGGCAGTACACTCACACGGATGACGATCTACATTGGACGTGATATCACTTCAGAACCCTATTCAATAACTTTTACAACATTATACGGCACTCGCAAGACTTCAAAATTTTTATCCAAGTGGAAAATAAAACAAATGACTCTTTTAGTGGTATTCTCACATTTACAAAACTTAGTAGGGGTGACCACTGCGTCGTATATCCCCATTCAAATACACTTTTAGAGATCATGAGACAAGATATAAGACCTAGTAAGATGGAAAGTCACCTACCTCATGTAGTCACACCATTGTTCGTCATAGGGATCACCTGCGACCCTGGCATTTTGTTTAGCCTTTTTTTACATTCATGGCTGTACAGATCATTGTTCTTCAGGTTTCCTGGAATAAAGCATTTAAAAAAAGAAAATACCCTTCACTTGTTTGCTGAGCGCACACGATGGACTATAATTATTTCCGCACACGAATTACTTAATCACATTAGAATTTATTCAGTACTTTGACCGTCCTATCTGGTACAATTATTTCACTCAAGAAAACTATCTCCTCATGGAGACAAGACCTAACCACAGTGGCTGAAATCTGCAGCTGAACTCAGTCTACTTTCGTTGTTTTATTTCGCAGAGCTCCCTTTGCCGCCAAGAAAATTTCTATAAATTTTCTGACTTAACTAAACTGTAATTTCAAGAGTTTTGAAAGTGACTACATGCTTGCTACATTTCTGGCGGTAGTGTTCATGGACATTTAAAATTTATACGGGTTCGATTTGTGAGATGATTGACCCCCTTTGATAGGCACTATATTTTTTGACTTGGCTTGGGTCACGCCATGTACACGCGCTTTGAAATAGTTCACAAATATGACTTGAGATTCTTCCGCCGTCGACACGTGTGGCTGACGTCACGTACCCCAGAGCGTGGGACCGAAGGTAATCACCCCATCGTCACGTGTCAAATCCATGCTATCAAGAATCCAACTTTTAGTTTAATTGTTAATTTATGCATAATTTCTTAGGGCACAAAGGTCATGGGTTCAGTATGAAATACGTCCGTCTATATTCATTTCATCAAATGTCAAAACCGCGATCTTTTCAGACACCTTGTAATTTACTGCGCTCCTCTCGTTTTGGAAATATGTAGCACAAGACACCAGTTGTTTGTGATCCCCAATTAGTACACTGTGCCATAGCACAATTAACTTTATATTTAGAAACCTTACTCATCATTAACACAACAATCAACACAATACGGAAAATGCTACAAGACTGCGTACCGTAAAATAGACCTGTACTGAAAGCGAGTTCTTTATTGTTCACCGCAACAGCTGCCGACAACAGACCTCCACGTGACGTCAGCATGAGGCGATGTTACGCTGGAAGCAAAGCGCGGGAGTCGGGAATGAGCACCCCTGTGTTGAAATATGTGATCCAATATGGCAGCAAACAGGTAGTAACTTGACGCACATACCCTTCAGGATATACAGAACATGATAAACACATAGTTACAACTGGTATAGGGATATAGAAATCACTATCATTGTTTTTAAATACATCTGCAATTATTTTACAGCGTAAGTTTTTATACTTACCACCGATTTTAGGCTCACAGAGGCGAAGTATGTCCGTCACAACTGCACTGAACGCTTGCCGCTCGAGATACCGACTCAACGAAGTAGTGGACTGATCAGTGCTGCGCTCTCTTTACACAGTGAAGTAAGGCTGGGCGTTCGTTGAGACGCAATTTAGTGAGGTGACGTGACGTGACTCACCGTGAGTTTCTGCAAAACCACAAAACTGACTGGACCAGCGCATGTTACAGTGCGGGGTGACGTGATGCATGTGCTGCCTGTGGTCACCCTGCGGACTGCAGTCTCTCCTCCGCAGTTTGTCACTAGTGACTACAACCTGCGCGGAGTTACAAGTTTTGTTTTTCGAAGAACTCCGTGATGGAGGAGAAACTCCTCGAGGCAGTTCGAGAGAGAAAACGTTTATATGACACCTCACATGCTGCCTGGACGAAAATCAAATTGAAATCGCAAGTTTGAGACGAAGTTACGAAAGAGATTGCAATGCAATCTGGTAGGTTTTTATAATTTGGTTGTTTAATTAAGATTATTATATTTGTTTCGTTGACATTTTATATTCAGTAGACTCCCTCTTTAACTGACGATTTTTTTGTAAAAATTCCACGAACCTACCTACTACGCTAGCGTAGCAGGGGTAGAGGTGATACTCCCACGTTGCGCGTCCCAGGTGGCGGGTAGGGGGGTCCTAACCGGCTTGCCGGCGGACTTGAGGGAAATAAAATACCTCTCGCGGACCAAACACACTATCCCCTGCGGGTGGGGGACGCACATGTAGAATACATGCCTGTCGTAAGAGGCGACAAAAAGGGGCGACCTAGGCGCGGACATGGATTGCGGATTGGTATAATGTGTCGGACCTCCTGTGGGTGGGAGAGGCTGAATACATTCACAGGTAATCCCTGCCTGTCGTAGAAGGCGACTTAAAGGGTCATGTGTCCATGGTTCCCTCTTTATTCTTTAATGTTTTTTCCGAGGTTCAGTTGTAGACCATTTCCTAATTTTTATGTGCATGCTGCCCGGAGAAGGGCCTCTTACGTGTGCGATTACGCCCAAAAGCCCGCAATTGCCCACCCAGGAACATTGCGTGTGGGAGCGCCATGTACCTTGGCAGTAGTATCCGCCTGACAACACAGGTCCGCGCACAGCCGAATGCCACAAGAACATATTATTATTAATTGTTTTACTTTTTTCTCTATATTTAGTGCTCTGTACACGCTATGGGGTACATGCTATTGCGGGTGACTGGAGGAAGGGAGTCTTAGTGCTCATTGCCTCAGTCATCCCGTATTAGCCGTATTAGGCATCGTCCAACATCGGATCTAACTTTGGCTTCCCTGAGAGGTTCAACTCCCTGGGAACATGCCCAGCGTGAAGGAATGGTATCCAGCTTCCCTAGGTTTCAGGTCGCTACCAGAACCGATGGGCATGATTTTAAGCTGGTAAAGTCCATCCTTTTTAGTAGACACTTCGAAGGCGTCTGCGGCGAACTTGTGGACCTCAGGAAAATGCGCAATGGTAGTTTGCTTGTGAAGACTCGTACAGCACTGCAAGCTGATCAGTTGCTTAAGTGCGACCACCTTGGCGAAATCCCCGTCAAAGTGGAGGAGCATAAGTCCTTGAACCTGGTTCGCGGAGTCATTTTTCACCGCGACCTTATTTTGAAGACTGACGACGAGTTGATGGAAAATATGAAGAACCGTGCCTTGCCACATGTCCGGCGCATTACGCTCAAGGTCAACGGTGAAGACGTTGCCACTGGTGCCTTCATTGTCTCTTTCAAGTTGTCAATGTTACCAGAGAAAGTCAAGGTAACAACTTATTGATGCGATGTGAGGCGGTGCAACCCGCCACCTATGCCATGCTTTCAATGCCAGCGATTCGGTCATATGGTATCCCGCTGTTCGAAACAGTCTGTACGTGGTACATGTGGACGAGTAACTCACGGCGCGGAGGAATGCACAACTCCGTACAAGTGCACTAACTGCTCTGGTTTACATTCTCCTCGGGATCGGAACTGTCCGACATATCTAAGTGAGAAGAAGATCCAGGAGATCAAGACCCTGGATGGTCTTTCCTACCAGGAAGCGCGCCGTAAGTTTAATTCCACGAATATACCTGCCCGTACACTCGACTACGGCATGATAGCTCAGAGTCTTCCAGGTTCGTCATATTCAACATCGTCACCTGTGCTGATCGCTGCGCCCAAGGCGACTGTTGCTGCTCCCAGCAACGTCGGCTGGGCACTGCCAGCCAGCACAGCAGGAGGGGAAGGCTAATTGCACCCTCCCTAAGAGGTCGGCGAAAGTCGTGCCCCAGCCCGTTTAAACCAGAAAAGAAGAAGGCGGCGAGAAGAGCGCTCTCGCACTCCCCCTGCGATGGAGAAGTCATGGCCCCCATCTAGGGGGTATGAGTCTTCGCCAGGAGGTACTCCTGCTCCCAAACCTGCGCGCTCTCCTCGTAGGGGACCTGCTCCCCCCCCCCCCCGAAAAGCGTCAAAGTTCTGGGCGGCATCCCCGCCGTCTTTTGATGACGGCATAGATGTCGCGCTGTCCTCTACATCTGCGGATGTAGATGTAGATAGTGTTTAGGTTGCGAGCATTTTGTTGCTCATAACTTAACACTCCTTGTATAGTCCACACTATGGCACTGTTACAGTGGAATTGTAACGGTTATGATAGGCATCCGGCTGAGTTACGTCAGCTTATTAGTGAGTACGCAGCGAGTATAGTCTGTATTTAGGAGACCAACTTCAGACCTGGTCATCATACGGTCTTGAGAAATTTCAGACTATACTAGACAGAACGATATTTTGTCCACCGGGCGTCTGGTGGCGTGGGCATTTTTGTCCGTTCTGATACTTACAGTGAAGAGGTTCCTCTCCGGACCCCACTGGAAGCAATTGCGGTGCGGTTTCCTCTGCCTGTCATAGCAACAGTGTGTAGCATTTATTTCCCGCAGGCCAGCCTGTTAACATAAATGATGTCACTGATCTTATAGATCAGCTTCAATCTCCCTTCATCTTGTTGGGTGATTTTAACGCCCATCAGCTCATATGGGGCTCTGAGACGCCTTGCCCCAGGGGAAGAGATATGGAAAGATTGGTATCAGAGCTGGATTTATGGGTTTCGAACACAGGGGAACCAACTCACTTTAGTGTACGTTACGGCGCATATTCTCTCATAGGCGTAAGTCTATGCAGCCGAACGTTAGTTTCGCTGTTTCTGTGAATACACACGATGATCTCTGTGACAGTGACCATTTTCCCATCATTCTTACTTTGTTGAAACATAATTACTTCGAGGCTCCCCCACAATGGACTCTTAAAGCTGCAGATTTTCCAAAGTACACATCACTAGCTGTCTTTGACGATGATATCATTCGGATCGTCGGCGAGGATATAACTTACATCATCTAGGTTATTCTTGCTGCTGCTGAGGATTCCATTCTATCCTTCTCGGGTCCTCCTCGTCGAAAACTCGTTCCTTGGTGGAACGAAGCATTAGCAGCAGCTATCAGAGGACGCCGTCGAGCTCATAAATGTTACCGTAGACAGCCTACTGTGGCCAACATTGTAACATTTAAATAATTACCCGCGAAAGCGCGGGTCCTTATTCGCTAAATAAGAAAGCTTCTTGGAAGAGACATGTGTCCTCCATGGCGTCGCAAACTCCATTATCTCAAGTGTGGACTAAACAGCGAAGTATTTCGGGTATCCAAGGATCATCTTCTGTACCCAGGATTTCCATTGCAGGCAACATCGTCACTGAACCACTCTCGATTGCTAACCATCTAGCTAGCCATTTCGCGGATGTGTCTGATTCCGAGAATTACCATCGTGATTTCCTCGCTCTGAAGCGGGAGGCAGAACGTCATCACCTCAGTTTTGTCACTCATGCTTCAGCTGACTATAACGTGCCTTTTACAGAGTGGGAACTCCGCAGCGCATTAGCACTTTGCAAAGACACTTCTCCGGGACCAGACAACATCCCTAACCAGACGTTGAAACACATTAGTGAGGACAGTCTTCTATATCTCCTTCGTTTGTTTAACCGAATCTGGATGAAGGGTGATTTTCCGTCTCAGTGGCGAGAGGGCATCGACATTCCTGTCCTCAAGCCTGACTAAGATCCTAAGTATGCAGGAAGCTACAGACCTATTTGTCTTACAAGCTGCCTGTGTAAGCTATTTTAGAGGATGATAAATCGCCGACTTGTGTGGTGTCTGGAGAAACAAGGACTCTTGTCCCAATACCAGTGTAGTTTTCGAGCCGCTCGATCCACCACTGACCACTTGGTACGCCTTCAGAGTTCTATCCAGGATGCTTTTCTCCGCAAACAGCGTTTGGTAGCTGTTTTCTTTGACTTAGAGAAGGCCTACGACACCACATGGCGATATGGTATCCTTTCAGTCCTGCATCAATGGCGATTCCGAGGTAACTTGCCGGTATTTATTGCGAATTTTTTGTCCCTCCGTTTATTCCGTGTCCGAGTAGCGAGGACATATTCGCAATACCACGTTGAAGAAAATGGAGTCCCACAGGGATCGGTTCTTAGTGTCACACCGTTCGCAATTGCCATAAACGGTATTGTCGCTGCTGCTGGTCCAGCAGTAATACAGTCCCTATATGTGGACGATTTCGCTGTGCTTATAGCTCGCGTAGAATTGCAGTCGCAGAGCGACAATTACACCAAGCTATTAGGAGAGTGGAGGAGTGGACCTTAAAACATGGTTTTCGGTTTCCACCGAGTAGACCTCTGTTTTCCCCTTCTGTCGTCAACGTACTCTTCACCCACATCCTGAACTTTATCTGGGAAATGTCGCTCTTCCCGTAGTTGACACTTACCGATTTCTTGGGCTCCTTTTTGATAGGAAATTTTCGTGGGAGCCACATGTGCGGCAGCTAAAAGTGCAATGCACCAAGAGGCTTAATCTCTTGAAGTTTCCTAGCAGCACTAATTGGGAGCAGACCGCGCGGTGCTCCTACGATTCTATAGGGCACACATTTTACCCAGATTAGACTACGGCAGCGCAGCATATGGCTCAGCAAGACCAAGCAAGCTTGCGAAGCTGAATAGCATCCACCACAGCTGGGTTAGTTTGGCGACGGGAGCCTTGCGTACGAGCCCCATAGCTAGCCTGCTCACTGAGTCTGGTTATGCCGCCTTTACACCTGAGGCGCCAGCAAATGCTTCTTTCCTCTGCTGCTAATTTGCGACAGATGCCACTTCATCCAAGCTAACCTTGCATGTTCAACAATGGCAACTGTTTGCTGTACGCTGCTTATCCTCGAGCAACGCAGTCGGTTGGAATACGCTTGGATAGCAGTCACCGTTTCTTTCACGTACAATCGGTTCCTTGCCTTGTGAGACAACGAAATGGGGTACCTCCGTGGGTAGTACGACGACCTGAAATAATCCTGGATCTGCACACTGGGCCGAAAGAAAACACGAACCCTTCGATTTATCCGAGGCTCTTCCTGTCCGTTGTTGGCCGCTATCCAGTTTCATTCGTCGTCTGCACGGATGGTTCAAGGACAGAAACGAAGGTGGGCTCTGCGTTCATTGTCGACAATGATAAGTTTGTTTTTGCTCTGCCGGAAACGTGTAGTGTGTACACTGCAGAGCTTGTCACGTAAATGTGGTTAAAAGTAAGCAAGTGTTTAGTTATCGTAGATGAATAGAGTACTCAAAATAACGCATAGGATAGAAATATGCTTTAAAAAATTAAGACAGCAATCTGACCAGTGTTGTTGACGCAAGTACACATATGCGAATTACAGCAGCAAGGTTATGTAAACAGTGAAACCGATGCACACCTTCAGATAATGCGTGCCCAGCATTTAACAAAATTTTTCATCAAATATTATTCAGAATCCAATCGCAGCGAATGAGCAGAGTCTGGCGCGAAGCGTTATGCTGGGACGTTTCCAGAAGTCATGCACGGTAGGTACCGGTTGACAAGAAATTTTGTATAGGTGACACAGTAATCAGCAAGGTAAAACCAGTTAGATTTGCGCAAAACATATGTAATATAAAACGAACAAAATGTGATTATATGGACAAAATTTTGATTATTACACGACAGAGGACGATATTCAATTGAAACCAAACGAAGTAAAATTTTTAACACCAATGAAACGGGGCAATTTTCTAAATAATATACATTCAAACAAGAAGGGAAGAAAAATATTAATTCTAGGTTTATACGCCAAAATAATAAACAAACGATTGACTAGATGCAGTATGACTAGTACCCTATCAAAAATATATTATATATATATATCTCCAGAAAGAATTCTAAAATCACGAAGGCCACTGTAGAATGTGAAAATTACCAGGGTCAGCTAAAAGGGAGAATAAAGGAACAATAAGGGAGAAAATGAAATCCAAGGGCTGGCGAATTGAAAGGAAAACTTTCAGCCTGCAAATAAGTTTTGAGAAAGTAGTAGGGTCACACAACCAGACGTAAACACAGTTGCAAAACACAGAAAATCACAGGTATGATTGTCACTTCTAGCGTCTGTCCACGAAGTTAGTTCCCCGTCTTCCTTATTTTCTTTGGGAAACAATGTTTTGGAAATATTCATGAGAAGTTCAAAATGAACATACTAGTTGATAGATTTTTTGTAGCCACACCAAATGTAGCACTGCATATTCAGCCAGAAGGGCATATTAGAACAGAATAATATTTTCCTGGATTAGAAATGGAAAACACAATAAGATTAATATTCGCTCACCCAGCCAGCTCTCGAAGGTTCAGATGTTAAGTTACACATAAGATAAGATATCGCACACGGGCCAGCCGTAATGCGAGTATGAACGCCTCCCTCCACACAGTTCGTCACTGAATGTCCGACTGCCAGTTCGAGGCCAGGGCGAGCATTTATAGCGTAAGAACAGATTCCTGAAAGTACGAGAACCAGGCGTGACGTACACAAGGAGCGGCAGAGGGGAAGGGACGTAGGGCGAGCAGTAGTCGAGTGCATAGCGGGCTGGGTAAGCGGTCGAAGCACACGCTGTAGCAGGCCGGATAAGTTGAGCAGAAGGTAAAGTAGAAATCCTGACGTAGGGGAGCACGTTACATACTCCCAGCAGCCGGAGAAATCCGAAGGATGGGAGGCTGGTGCGACGAAGGTCCATCTATGTCCCGGAGAGGCGCCATCTCAGGAACACGGAGAGAGTCGTCGTACATAAGGCGAGAACAACAAAAAGGCAGGCATAAGTAGCGGAGAAAGAAAAAGAGAGAGAAAAAAGGGGGAAGGGGAAAAGAGTAGTAGGACAAAAGGAAACGATCCGGATCGTAAAAAACATATAGGGAACAGATGAAGGAGTAATGCACTACGAATACGATATAAAGTATCATAATTGTAGAATATAAGTGGCCTTAGAAATATAAGTTAAGAATTTAAGATTTAATATTTCTGTGAAATACAAATATAAGGGACCATTAACAATTAAAGATTACAAGAATGGTTTCCCATGAATAAATAAAAACACAAATCCCATAAGGGAAAAATATTTTCATTGGAGGGTCAGACAAAAGGCACGAAGTGTGTGGAGGGTGCATGACTGGGTGAGCAGAAAGAAAAACAAGGTAAACAAACACCAATTAACAGAGAGAAAAAAAGGAAGTTAGGCACGTGTGGACAAACGCAAGAACAGAACAAAAACAACAAAGGGTAGACTGACAGAAAATAAATATATCCAATCCCTAAGCCAGGCCAAAGGATTAAACAGAAAACTTTTTCAACTGAGAAAAGTGAGCCTTCCTAATATCATTAGGCTTGTCAAGGGATTGCAATATTGAAGTAACGGGGGAGGGAAATGAAAGAATGCGAGAAGGCCCAAGCCAACGAGGAGAAAGCTTGGCAGATAGGTGTTGAGAAGAGGAACTAACAGGTTGGAAAGTGGGGGTACGAACCCGGGAATTATAAGTTTTTTTAATGGAAATCTCTAGCCTGGAAAAGCTTCTGGAAGGCATCTTGCAAATGATCATTAGTAAGAAGATGAGAAGGTGTGTCCAACAGAGAGGACAAATTCCAAGTTAGGGCAAGAGGTGTCTGTAGTTCACGGCCTAAAAACAATTTGGCAGGAGTGTAAGAAGTAGAAGTATTAATGGTAGCATTTAATGCTAAGGCAAAATAGGGCAGTTCAGCATCCCAGGTTTTGCGGTTATAGGAGTGGAAGATAGACAGAAAATATTTTAAATTACGGTGATAGCGCTCAACAATATTGGCTTGAAGGTGGTATGAAGAAATATTGACTTTCTTAATACCACGAGAAAAACAAAAATTGTAGAAAACTTCAGATGTAAAAATAGTAGCATTATCAGAAACTAAGAATTTTGGAAGACCAGGGGAGGTGGTACACCCTATCTTGGCAATGTTAAATTTTCCGTATTTAAAAGTATTTTCCTACAAAACTATGAAGCTTAAAATGATCAAATTTGGTATGGCTCAAAAGGAATGTTTACTGTATATACTGACAATTTTGTAATTTCATCTAACCTCCCACATAGCAGAAACATATATTTTTACTTTACTGCTAAAAATAATTGCTTTATGTGAAGTGTTATACTCTATAACTTTGTAACTTTTTGAGTTAGAGGCATAAAATAATGTCAGTATGTTCATCAAACACAGTAAAACAGCTGGTAAAAATTTCATTTAACTGGCTTAAATATATACTGAGAAAACTACCTGAATATCTTTAAAAATTATACCTTCGGAAAAACTGAATTAAAGTTACACACTGCCTAGTGCATCCCTGGTCCATATTCTGGATCATCTGGATCATCACAGTCATCTTCCCTTGCTCTCTTCCTGTTCCTGCTCATTACCTTGTTCCTCTTGATCACCATATCAGCCTGTAGGTCAGCCTTTCTCACTCGCTCTGCATCAATTTCACTACAAATTTGTCGCATGTTTCTGCCAGGATTAATTCCTTAATTTTCCAGCACTATCATTCGACCCACACAGCCCTCATTATAGGTCAGCACTGCATCATACAATCCCATACATACGTTATTATAGCCAACAAACACTGTTTTGGGTACACGGTTCCAGACTACACTATTGAACGGTTCATTTACATTTTGTGTATTGCCATGTAAACATTTACGAAGGAGGTCACGAGCAGCTAGATTTCTGAACACTGGTTTGATGACTTTTATAACTTCATCTGGAAGGCAATGCTTATGCTGATAAGGTTCATTAGTAACAAGGGACCTATTGTACTTACACCAGCTTGATTCCCCTTTCGGACAAAGAAAATGTTGTGGATTCTCATCTGTCGAAGATTTGTGTAAAAATATTGCCCAGACTGCCTGCCTCATTTTATCCACACTATCTGTATTTCCCCTTATAGCCATACCATAATATGTCTGTATATTGTCTATTTCCTTAGCAGTTAGCCTACCATGCCCAGATATGAACTTTCCATCATCTAGTTTCTTGCCTTTATAATCCTTCACTAACCTACGGAGCTGACATCCCATTCTTTTTTGGACATGTGCTATGCATTCCAACTTCTCAACTTGAACATCACCATAAGGTTTACTGTCGACAACCTTTTTAAAACCTTTGCTATCCCCATCACCCAAATAATTTGTATATCTAACACCATACAGCTTCAGTGAACGATTGAAAATTTCAACTGCACCAGCTGCTTCCATCCCTCCACTAACACCTGTATAGTTTACTTTACATTCACCACTGTCTTTATGTTGTTGTAATGAATGTTTACACTTCTTCACATTTTCACATTTCTGGCAGTATTTTGTCAGAAGTACAACATCTAATACCTTCCCAGTGTCCACGCTTGTTGCAAAAACTATACCATTTGTACTTGTATGCCCACGTTTCTGCCAGGAACCGTCTAATGCAACTGTCAAATCTGTTGAGCCTTCATTCTCTTACACAGCTTCCTTTACTGCCTTTTGCATACAGTTTTCAGCACACACTCTTATAGTTTTGCTCAAAATATCATTGAATTTGCTGAACTTTGTTTGTGGTTTGGGTAAGTTCATCACTGCACACAAAGTCTTTCCAGCTTCTAGCCCTTTTCCAATTGATCGCATGCCATACACATATCTAATGTTGGTCTTATACCCATGTGGTGTCAAACTAGAGGAGAAAAATTCATGTTTACTTTTACAGCTTATGCATTTTAGAACTAATTTAGCAGCTAAACCTTTTCTACTAGAAATGTCCTCACATAATTTTATGGAATGCTCTTCATTACAGTTTTTACATTTCACATAAAAATTCAAAGCATTGGAAAGTAGTTCAAGATCAATTATATGATTTCCATGGCATACCTGTTCATTGTTCCAGTCACTGTCAGTTTCATTAAAAAATTCACTGTCACATTTGTTATTTACACTGGGGTCACTGAAAAGCTTTCTCCTTGATTTACTGCTCACTGGTGTTGACTTTATTTCACTACAAAGAGGAGGGTCCTCCAATAACCTCACACTCATATTACTACATTCAGCAGAACTATTATCCGCAGACAGCGTAATATTACTGCTAATATTCGCTTTAGGTTTCCTGCCAGGGCCTCCACGGCGCTTCTTGAACAATGTACTTGAGCTAGACATCCTACAAAATTACTTCTTTACTTTGTGTTTACTTTCCACAACAGGACGTGTTCAGAACAACAGCCATGATACAAAACAAAAGACAAGCGTCACCCGCCAAGCCGCAACACTTGTACCTACCCTAGAACGAGAGTACATGCCGCGAAATTCAATTTTTTTAATGCGGCAAAAATATATCTGTTATACAAAAAGTGGGCGTGTCCACAGCTGTCAGAGTGACATTTAAATGGCATTTGAGACGTTACGGGATGACTTGTACAAAATAAACAAGCAGTATATTATAAAATAAGGTCTAAACTATAAAAAAATGAAAAACGAAAGTGTATTTTGGACATTGAAAGGTGTACCACCTCCCCTTAATAACACGAGAAAAACAAAAATTGTAGAAAACTTCAGATGTAAAATAAGTAGCATTATCAGAAACTAAGAATTTTGGAAGACCGGTAATAGGGAAAATTTGGTTGGTCAATGAATTAATAAGTATCTGTGAAGAAATATTGCGTAAAGGACGAACAATCAGGAATTTAGAAAAACCATCATGCAACGTAAAAATATAAGAATTAGACTTTGAAGATTTTACAAGAAGCCCAACAATGTCAATTTAAAATTTCTCAGCAGGATAAGGGGCAGGAGATGCAGCATAATTACCATAAGGTTGATGGTTAATGGGCTTATGTTTTTGACATAAGTCGCATAAGCGCACCCAAGAATAAACATCTTTCCTCATCCGGAGTCCAAAAAAATTGAGAGGCAAGACGAGCAATAGGTCTTAGTCATACCGAAATGACCCCCAATAGGGGAACCATGAAAATACTGAAAAATCATGGATCGTAAACTAGAAGGGAGAACAAGACGATGGGTAGCCCGTGGTGTAGGTTTGAAGATAAGAAGCTGATTGTGTAAACGGAAAGGGCCAGAATAGTCAGGAGAGGAAAGATCATGACAATTTGCTGGCAATACGGATCAAGTTTTTGGTGATCGACACAGGATTGAAAAGAAAGAGGAACATTATTAAGAGAAGAAATCGAAAGCTGAGTCTTGGCATTGTTCCCACTTACTTTTACAAGGCTCCTCACTTTCGTCCATCCTATCCGACCTCCCTTGGTCATCTTTTGTTCTTTTCCGACCCCGAGGGTATTAGCGGACTCGAGGCCTAGGTAGTCTTTCATTTTCACGCCCTTCGTGGCCCTTTTCTTTCTTCGACATGTTGGATCCCTTCCATTTTTTCCCTTCTGATTAGTGTTGTATGGAGGATGGTTGCCTGGTTGCAATTCCTCTTAAAGCAATAATCACCACCACCACCACCACCAACCAAGTATGTACACCTGTACAGACTGAATAGCTAACACAAGCGCCTAGCGTGATCATATGAACACGCAGTATTTGAAGTGCCTATAGGAGTAATGTTTGCAATTACATGTAAATTCACTGCATCGTAACATGAACATAGATCATCTTTGAACTTTTTAAGTCTATGAGTTGTGTAATTTGAGCATAAACATTTCTGAAATATCGAACTTATGTGAAGCGTGCTGCCATGATTCAGCCATAGTGACTGTGCCATCAAATGAAGGTGCGTCAAAATCATGATTCGATAAATATTACGTATTTACATGCCAAGTTTTTTTAATTGATCTGTACAATCAGCAGTCAATTACACTTTTATGCAAACTGTAAGCAATCTAAATGAAACAACACAGAGCGTGATCATATGGACACCCTAGGTGTTAAATGGTTTTGAGAGGATTCAGGTTTAAGAAGCTGATACATTAATAAAAACCACCTTTCCAATACAAAAGTAATCCTTTATACTTAGGATAAAATCCTTAACAGATATTAAAAATGAGGATATGTTTCTCTCATACTTAGTGAGCATCATCAGGCTGATAACGTAATTCAAGGTAGGCCAGGGCCCTGATCCCAGTACATATAACGTAAAAACGTCTAATAATAAAATGATAAAACTAATTACAACAATTTAAAAATGACCAGTAAAAATATAATGTCTATTAAAGTATTTAGTGACCATTAAAATAGCTTGAAGTGTAGGTGATAAGAAATGTTATTGGTGCGTTGCTGTGATTGATTATTCTTGTGGAACGATGAACGTAATCCTCAGACGATGGCATTAAACTGTTCATAGTTGTGAGCACTTTTCCACCATAAGAGTGAACTATTGTCGACTGCTGTCTTGTTCCATCACATGTGTTGGTTGAAAAACGAATTGTATGGATGGATAAAACATCGTCTGGTTAGCGTAATGTGGCTTTAACCCTTTCAGTCCCGAATTATTTTTAACTATCAAAAAAAATTTAATATTTAAACCTATAATTTAGACCTAAATGAGTGTGAAAATACCAGTTTTTGAAAAATTTGATACATTGCTTTTTAAATGGCATGATGTGTACAAATGTACACATTTGGACTGGGGGTTTGAAATATTCAGTTTATTCTTATCTAATACCTTTCTGGAGACATGGTATTTTGACCCAAATTGAAATAATGTAATTTATCTATTTTGAACCTAGAACTTATATAACATTGGATTTCAAGACCAGGGAAATTTAAAACATGATTTTTTTAAAATATCATGTATAGTCCATTTTTACATTGAAATTCGTGGATCACGAATCATTCACAAATCATTTGCGATGAAAGTCACGGAAGCAGTTTCTGTCCTTGGACAAGCACAAACTGATGTTGCACTTCGAGCACAACCACCTGCTTTTCCCTTTGCATCCACGATTCTTACATCTTCCTGGAAGTTCCTTCGCTGAATGTTCCGGTAGAAGGTCCACTTGGTCATATTGCACCTCTGATAATGGGCGTTTCTCCCACTTAGGTCGCTTCAGTGCAGGTCCTGGCTCTTCTTCCTGAATTTCATTTGATGGTCGACCTCGGTTCTTTCTCCTTACAGGATTCTCAGCTTTTATGGGAGACTCGGCCAACTGCTGGTGAAAATGAAGCAAGTCCAATACTTCTTTTGAATTCACGGTGTTGTTCTTGCAATCCTTCTTGTATTCTAACCAGGAGTTTGTGATCGCTAGGTCTACACAGTGAAATATCATGCGGAGGGTCCACTTACGTGATCTGATACAAAACCTGTAGAGAGCTATCAGGAAATCTATCTACTCCCCCCATTGATGCATTGTATTCAGCGACTATATCTGGCCTCGGTACATCGATATAGGTTTTCGAAGTTTTGTTCCATCTTCGAACTGAGTCAGTAGTACCAGTTCCCACGATGTTGAACGCCAGGACAACTGTGCGGTTATCGAGCCATTTTACGAGAACAACTCTCCATTCCCTGAGCAAACTTCTTCACTTGAGCCCCATGGCATCTTTATCATGTTTTTGTCAGATGTGAATGGTGGATTTGCAAACCGACTAATGCGTACAGTACCAGTTCGTCCAATCATTTTCTTCCCCAACACTTAGAGCAATTAAAGCCGCAATTACCCAAGTGACAGCACAAAAGGTCTGACCATGCAGCCAAGGCACGGTTCAGATACATGGAAACGTGCTAGACTAACACATAAGAAAGGAGAGAAAGGCACTTACCATAAGATAAACCAGAGACCGTAGAGGAGCGGATAAAAGTGCACCTGGTCATATCAAATTACCACCCCCTTAAAGGAAAACACCAACACTTATTTGGGGAACCAAGAGATATTTAATCACCAAAATTGAAAGGAATATCCTCGCTGGAAAAATTAAAATAAAATATAATAACTTAAAACTCAAAACTAATAACCCTACGGTCGACCGTTAATAATGAAAAATTAATTAATTAATGAATTAATTAAAGGACTTAGTAAGACTACGTAGAATAATGAAACACCTCATCAACTCATAAGGTTTCTTACAAACCAAAAGGTTTCCTTGACCAGTACCTAAGATTTTCATACATTTTTTCAACCATGAAAAACAACCTTGACTGAAACAGGTTTTTTTTTTCTGATGCTGAAAACCTTGTTTAAGATATATCCAAACGAGCTCCTACAAGGATGGGTAGGTATTACGTACAAATTCCGGAAAAGAAAAACAGAGAAAAGGGAAATAGTCCGACTCGTTGGCTGAACGGTCAGCGTACTGGCCTTCGGTTCAGAGGGTCCCGGGTTCGATTCCCGGCCGAGTCGGGGATTTTAACCTTAATTGGTTAATTCCAATGGCACGGGGGCTGGGTGTATGTGTTGTCTTCATCATCATTTCATCCTCATCACGACGTGCAGGTCGCCTACGGGCGTCAAATAGAAAGACCTGCACCTGGCGAGCCGAACCCTTCCTGGGATATCCCGGCACTAAAAGCCATACGACATTTCATTTCATTTCATAATAATAATAATAATAAGGTGCGCGACACCGGGTAGAAAAATGAACAGAAGGAAGAATTAAAATGCCAAAGAAAAATAAAAGGGACCAAGCTAAACTGCCCACAAGGCAGAATTAATAACAGGCACATCAGTTCAAATCACCAATCCCATCACAACAACATCAACAAGCTGAGCATTACCATCGCAACAACCAACAATAAGTCAAGGGAAGGAAGGGGCCAATCACAGGCCGCAAAACAACAATAGGCGAATACTTTCAAAGGACAAGTGAAAACCGGACGCAGAAAACCACCCAAAAACCAAGAAAAAGAAGTTTTTTATTTAAAAATTAAAATTAAACAGAGAAGCAAGAAAAGAAGAAAGAACCTGAACAGAATATACACGTAAACCCCACACCCCTGCAGCGACTGGCTTGGTTAATTAACCCAGTCAATACTTGCTTTTACCACAGAACTCTTAGGCCTAGAAAGCCATAAATAAACATCAAGTTTTCAAATTACAATTTCGAAGAATTCAAAAACACTCGTTCACATAGCACGCAAGTCCCTAGTTAACTGACATAAATTACACATGCTATAAGTTCCATTTAATAAGCCAAAAAAATTGATATTCCACAAGGCAAGACTTAGTTTTTAGATGACGCCAAATTACATCGTGTCGCACACACATTCTTCACATGGGGAAATTTTCAGTTTTTTCACCATAAATCGGTAAAAGTTTAGTTGGATCAACACTTACAGTTTCATGCAGCTGTAGTTGTGAGGACGCTTCAGCATTACATTCTACTTACGTATGTTGAAGAAATGCATAAAATACAATTTCCAGGCGAGGAATATTAAACAAAATAACTTGCAGTTTCACTAGGGCAAAGCCCTACCAATGTAACTTCAACCACGCTCGAGCATTTTTGCACAAATCATCTCGCTAGGGAGAGAGAGACGCCACACATCCATCTCCTCTTTCTCACAGAACAGCAATGGCGATTCTTCCCAAGATTCCACAGTCCACTGCCACAGCGATCACATGTACACAGAGGGAGAGCCACCGAGTGGTGAGGTACTTCGTGAGGTAGTTCATACCTACGCCACTAGAGTGCAGGAGAATACAGTAAGGCACTGACAGGACGTGCGCACAGCAGCTGGACATCATCATAACCTTTTCAGCGGAGAAGTTTCCAGCTTATAAGTTTTGAAAAGAAGGGTATTCTTGACCAATAATTATTTAATAAATAACGAAGCGGCGAACCACTATTAAGAACACAGATTTTCTATAGCCATGTGGCTAGTTCAAAAATATTTACCGAGAGGGAAAAATTGTTACGCAGGTAACAATATGATGTGAAGTAATTGTCAAAGAAAACTTTATGTTTACCAGGTGTCAGTTTTTCAGTCAAATGTAATACAATTGCAGCCCCTGGCCAAATCTTTTCAGATCATTCGGAGGTAATTCAGTACTGTGACCCTGATAAATTATGAAGTCGTATGTAAGTCCTCTCCTAACACAGAGCATGAAAATCTTTATGCCCCATGGGTGGGGTTTGCCCCTAACATATTGCTTTATCGATACTTGTCCCTTGAAAGGTACAATTTGTTCATCTACACACAGATCACTTTCAATTTCTAACTGCTTCATCCGCTTTTGAACTGAATCATATAGAGGACGTACTTTCCACAGCTTATCAGCAGTTCCTTCTCTACGGGCCAGGTTGTCCACACAATGTAAATATGTTCGCAGCTTGAAGAACCTGTTGCGGGTCATTGTTTCAGGAAAAATGTTAACTTCCAAGGAAGTATCCCAATATAGTCAGACTCTCGGCAATTTCAGGTCACCGGTTATGATATGCCATCCAAAGAGTGACTTCAGTTCTTTAGCACTGGTTGGGGAAAACCTGTGGTCACCTTTTTGGAGGGCGTACATAGTTGTGAATTCTGCCATTTTCTCAAACATTTCGTTAGGATTATATTTCGTAAAATATTGTACTGGCTGAAGTACAGTCGATATTTCTGTGTAAGAATCATTTCTCTCATATAACGGCAGGTTTATGGGCGTGAATGTACAATTTTTCTTCCATATAATGTCACTTTTCTGGGTTACAGGGATACTAGCAAGAGAAACGGTTGAATCACTCACAGGTAAATCGCTCGAAGTATCTTCCAAGTCATCTGCGTACACTTCTTCGACTGCAACAATAACTGATTCTTCCTCTGCGCCATTCGCCAGTACACTGCTTGCCTCGGGTACATCATGAAATGTAATTTCAAGAGGGTCCGGATCAGGATCACCTATTCTTCTTTTTTCTTTCTGACAGTAATCAGGTACACTTTCATCTTCAAAATCAGGATCATCTATATCTAAATCTGATACATCTCCATTCTCAATGGCATCCAGAATTTCTTCTGTTGACATATTCTGAAGATTGCATCTTTCTCCCAAATCTGTGGATATAAAAAACAGATTATTATAAGCGAGACATTGCGAATATAAACATATCAAACTGTACAGCTGTTTTCAATCTCCAACATATTACTATTATTTTATTGTTTCAATGACTACAATAAAAGCATCTACCCCTGTACACACTAGTAAACTGAAAAAAGCTAGCCTGTATCGGTCAACAAATGTAGCTATTACGCTGTGCAAGGTAGTTTTCGTTTAGCCTCCCTTCAGTACTAATGTGTACAGTTGTACACACCAAGATAAAGTACCTCAGCATATAAACATCTATACTTTCATCTTTCATATTGTAACCGTAAAAGTTTGTTTTGATGGCTAGCTCGAACATAAGACTCGGCCCAGGTGGTGACCGGTCACTATCTGAATGGTTACAGAGGAGAGGGAAGTCAGATAAGTATAATGGAACACTGATTGTTTAAAAAAAAGTAGTTTATTCATGAAAATAAAGTCAGATTCCAACATCACCTCAGTGCAGCAGCTATAATGAGTACTTCTCCTTGGGGTGGAATAGGGATGTATAGAGCGCACTGCTGTTGTACTGGGTAAGCGCAATGCGCTCTTCATTTGTCTCCTGTGTACTCACGCCACTAAATATCTAAGAATTTAAGATGTTTAAATTGTTATTTTCGTGACTTATGTCGACCTATTGCAGTATTCCTCTTCGCAAAAGTCTGGGAAGCCCATTTTCGTTTCACCAGTTTCCACAAAATAAAGAAATGAAGAAAAAATGGTTAATTACTATTAGAAGGAAAAATTTCGGTGAGAAGAATCTGACAGAAAATATTAAAGTGTGTTCCCATTATTTCCAAGCCGGTGACTTCACGAGAACTTAGTTGGGTAAATGCGATTTACGAAGGGAAAATAATTCCTATTTTCTACCTTTAAACTGATTAGGCATTTCGATAACAACCACCGAATGTATGCGTTTGTATTTAAAGGTGAGAGAGCAAGATTAAAACCGGGCGCTGTTCCATCGCTTATTCCGTAGACCACGAACACAACAAAAACGAGGAGGAGGCCATACACGAGAAAATTGCCGGATTACCACGGTAAGTCTACAATATCGGAATATGCAGAAATCACCTCCTTGAAGTACGGGAAGAAATCGCGAATATACCGGAGGAAGTGAATGTAACATTTGTGACTCCCATTTTCAAAGACATCAGCACTCAAACAAATACTACAGGTAATTTGGTAATTTGGTTGTTGAGTAAACAATGCGTAATCGTGATGCCATATTGCTTTATACAGGGCTTATAGATGTCCAACATCGTAATTTGGTGTTTACAGATATTCCCTCTTGAACCCAGACTGTGTTTCTCCTTGACAGTTATGAAGCTAAGGAGCAACAAATCTGACAGGGAACTAGGCCTTAACTTCGGAATCCACAAAACTACTGTTGGGATTAATTTCATGTACTGCCAATTTAAAGAGTTAAACATTTGGCCTGTTAGAGAAAATGTCCTGGAAAACAGCCCTTTTGCTTTTAGAGAGAAATATCCCTCGACTAGAGTTATAACTGGTGCAACTGAGATTATAATAGCAAAACTTGTTCCAAGGGCAAACATTCCACTTTCATAGGGCTAACTGGCCTCAAGCGTTTGGTAGGGGGATGCTGAAAAGTTTATAAATTTTGGATGCATGTTTCTGAACAGTGAATAATACCAGTCTTAGGGAAGTGCTCTAATACATAGCTTACTGCTCCAATATGCTTACAACATGCCTTGGGGCCTGCTCCAGCAAATCATTCACATTCCTCTCCTATAATATCACCCGGTACTCCTAAAATAACCTTCACATTATAGGTCTTATGTTTTGTGTACTCGGATTTCACAGCACTGCATTTTAGAATTGCACCCGATTGAAATTAATCTTTTATAAACAAAACAAACTTTTCACTGAAAAGTCTGTATCCAGAATAACACAATGATTTGTTGTTGGAAATAGGTGCACCATCTATTTTCGATTTTCTAAATACGAAATAATCCATCACATCCAAATGTGTAATAGTGACGTTCAGCTTATGGCTGATAGTCAAATCTTCAAAAGGAACAGGCACTGGGGAAACTCAAGAAATTCACATGCCTTTGGTGGTGGACAAGGCGGTATCTGCAGTTTCGTAAGCCATCAACCTTAAAGAAATACATGAATCAAAGCTAGGGGAGCAAGTTCGTATTTAAATCTCTAATTATGATTTAAGTCTTGTGGAAGTTTATTTATATATTTATCAATGTACAATATTCAATTGTAATCTTTAGGAAAAAGCATGCTGACTCCTATTCATTATTTGGATAATAACGCGTGTTATACGGTAATTTTCTAATTACTGCTGTAGTAATTCTTCCTTCCTCCCGCTAGTTTTAGCGTCTCTGGTCCGTAGCTTATTTTGAAACTGTTCAACGCTTAAACGCTGAAAATCGTCCGTAATTTTTTAGGGGATATACCTATACAATTAATTAATATAGTCTTGGAGTAAAATTAGAGAAGATACAATCGTCTTTAGCTCAGAAAACTCGGTAACGTTCTATACATTACTCGCAGCTGACTGGGAGAAACATAAGACGATCGCCTTGCGCTTACCCAGTACTACACGAGCGCTATCTGGCGCGAACTTTCTCTGCCTACATCCCTTGTGTGGTGCCTGCATCGTTGAAAATCGGCTATATTCGGTCACACTCGTTACAGGCCTCGCCCGCACTACTGTACGAGCAACATCAAGAGCGGACACGCGCGAGCAACATGGCATTTGAAAGAAGGCAGAAGCGGGAACTATTTCAGATATTTAAATGTAAAATAACATTCTTGTACTCACCAAAATACTGAAGTTGTTCGAGGCTTGCGGATATATTTTCATGGTAGAATACACCGTTATTCAAAACACAGTTTAGGCACCTCCTTTTCATGGAATAATACATCAATCAGTCACTCAAGAAATGAGAACGGTCTCCCAATACACTAAATTACATATAATATGACGGCAAAATCACAGTCTGATCACTTGATTCTCACGGCAGAGTACTGTACACCTACTGTCAGTCACTCAAGAAAAGAGAACAGTCTCGTAACGCACTAAATCAATATTAAAAATAGTTCCACTTCAGAAATAAAACGGTGCGTATAAAAAAGTAATATACACATTAATCTCACTAACATGTAACTTTAAAATGTCTCGTGATTAGAGATTTACATCAACGTTCGACTGAGTTTCCGGAAGTATCAACAACTGTGCTGCAATATTATCTTGTTCATCGTTTGTAGGTCTAGAAAGAGATAAACATGTCTTCTTTTGAACTTTCTTGGTTGAAAATAGCATCCTTTGAGGTTCAAATTTAGTGATTTTTGCTGCAGTAGACTCTGGCGTAGATAGAAACGTTAATTTTGATTTTCGGGCCTGAAGACTTGGAATAATGGGCTTAATTTGTCTCTGAATAATATCTATGTCTTCTTCGCAGTCGGCTTGATCGAGAATTTCTTTGAATGCATGTAGAAGTTTTGCCTTACTTTGCTCTATGTTTGTACATTTTCTCGTGACATCTGTAGTTCGTAACTCTCTAAGAATAATATCTTGCTCCTCAGTGTGTGGCTGATCTTGAATAATTAAGCTACTTTCTGAAGACATGTCTCCTCCTTCTGTAGTTGTTGGTATCATTCTGCAGACAAGATGAATATGTTTACACATATTGAATTTAATAGATGAATCAAGACAGCCGCAGATGTATTGATGAACACATGCTTTGCATTCAGTACATTGTAAACTACAGCTGCAGCTTGGTTTGTCCGTCTTCCTCACTTCGTAAATTTCGTTCCTGTTTCGTAATGAAACCCTCCATATATCTCCCTCGCAGACAGCACTTTCCTCAGATAGCAGCAGTGAGCTTTGGTGCCGTTGTCTGATCGCCGACAATTTGCTGGTAATTTTACCTTTGTGTATGTGAATCAGTCTATCATAGAGTTTATCTCTCAATTGCTATATCCAACCTCTTAGGTTTTTTTCCACCCATGTAAATGTGTTTCAGTACACCATGCATTCGTTCAAGATGCATATTTGTGTTTAGTCCAGAATGCAGGCGGTGCCCAATGCGAAACACACGGTTTGTACTCATTTTCGAAATACAAACCAAAAGCCCTGGTGCTTGGGTCATTTTTCAACATGATTAAGACTTGTCCTATCATTTTTGAAAATGCTACCTCGTTCCTCTCTTCTAGTAAAGTCCGCAGCAGTTTATACACTTCAACCTGTTTCTCGCGACCGTTCACTTTTGAAAGATTATTTCGCCAGGCGTGATCAACATGCCACGTACAAAATAGGCGAAATTCAGGAGGTAGCATTACCGCAGACCAAGCATTATAATACATTTCTGCCATATCTGACATAAATACTCTTGGTTGCAGGGCTTGTGACAGTGCATTTCATATAACAGATAAGAACAGTGTCATAATGCATGTGTCACTTCTACTTGAAAACATAAAAGTACATGGAAATCCCTGAGAAAGATCATCTAGAACGAGAAGAGTTGTAAGTTCAAATCCGTAATTGCTGAGGCCATGAGTACCATCAAAACATACAGAATCCTTACCACACTGCCGAAGCATTTGCCTCTGTGCTTCATTCATCATAATAAGAATGAAGTCATCAGCTTGCAGTTGAGGATGTGTTTCTAGAAGAATGCCCTGCGGTTTGTAAAACATCACGACATCACCAGCAATCTCCATCTCATTAATCCACGATTCGACAGACGTACAGTCAATTTTGTGTCGAACTGCGGGTGATTTTAAACTGTACTGCTGCTCTACGTTTGAAAGATCCTTTCTAGTGAGTAGATGGATTCGTTCTAGCCCTAAGCCACCCACGGAATCTCTAATATCATCTAGTATTTTATTGAATGGAACTTGCATTGCAATCTTGGCTGCAATGTCAGTTTTTTCGGCTTGTGATAGTCTTAGACGACCTAACTCTGGTTGATGACCTACGTGAGTTTTACAATACAAAACTGTTACTTCGCCTGACGAATGAAAGCTTACATCAATTTTTGCGGGACAATGTCCATTAATCTTGTTGCTCCCTAACATTTTACAGTGGCGTATATTTTTGCTTTCAGTCTTAGACACCATCTCGATGACATCTAAATGACATTTTTGCACACCCTTCTTTCTTATAAACATATTTTGATCGCCATATTACAAACTCACAGACTTCTTCTTTTTCGGTTTCATTTTTCCATTTATAGATCTCCTCTTCACTCGAAAACTTGATAGTTGTATTCACGATAGATACCTCGTGCTCTGATGTGTAGTGCTGTATAATATCATGTTTTGTAGCGCGAGTCTCGTTACACAGTGGACACTTGACATTACAATTACTTTCTGACCTTGGTGATGAGTGTTTCCCTTTCAAATGACGCGTCAAGGAAAATTTCGAGTCGGTTCTAAAATCGCATAAATTGCAGATTAAGTGTGTACTCGAACCTGAATGCTTCAGCTTTATATGCTTCACCAAAGTTTTATTGTGACTAAAAGTTTTAGCGCAATGACTGCATGCAAAGCGATCCATGTTGTCATTAAATATGTTGTTTAAACAGGATATCTGCCCTATAATATAAGCACAAATAGTACGTTAATATTCACACAATGCAGATATACAGTAGCACAAATAGCAGCAGTATTACTCTAATTAAATTTTCACTCATATAACACAGGCAAAAACTAACTAATCAACTGTACACGTTATACGTAGCAGAAAACAGCAACGTAACCCACACATGAGATTCAAGAGAAAACTATCCACCACACATGAGAGACAAAACTCAGAAAACTATGTAACAATTATTGGCGCGAATGCATCTGATAAACGGAACACCCACTTAACGCAGCCGAAACTAGCATCGGGGCTCCGAATATTGCCGACTTTGAACGACGCAAGCACCACACTTGTCAGCGGCTAGACGTAAGTCATCCCTATTGGCTTTGATGCATTGCGGGTCCACGAACCTGTTACGCAGGCGTAGCAGGGGGAGAGGTGATACTCCCACGTGGCGCGTCCCAGGTGGCGGATTGGGGGTCTTAACCGGCTTGCCGGTGGACTTCAGGGAAATAAATTACCTCTCGCGGACCAAACACACTACCCCCTGCGGGTGGGGGATGCACATGTAGAATACACCCGCGGGATCCCCTGCCTGTCGTAAGAGGAGACTACAAGGGGCGACCAAGGGATGATTGAATTAGAACCATGAAATTACTCTTGATTCGTACTATCATGCGGGGAACACCGTGGGTTGCATGTACTTGCGAGTAGTACCACTAAATTGGTACGAAATAGGTTTGTGATTAGTTGCAGTAAAAAGCCTGGCCTGGTGGATTCCAGTACCCGTGCGTTGTACCCATGTGAGCAACACCGCGGGTCTGGGCGTAGCCTGTGAGTTGTAGCGCTACATGAGCGGCACCGTGGGTCTGCGTTGCCTTTGATTGGTACCCACTATGTGAGGAACACCACGGGAATACCGGCGCCCGTGACTAGTACACCTAGGTGAGGAACCTTACCGGTTTGCGTTGGCTATGAGTGGCGCCATTGTGTGAGAAATACCATAGGTCTGCGTTCCCTATGCGAATTGCAATACTTGTGGGTAGTACCATCTTGTATGGACCACCGTGAGTCTTAGCTACTTTTGATCAGTACCCCAAAATGACAAATACCATGGTTCTACTTTACTCGCGACATGTACCATTCTGTGGGACTTAGACGTGAATTTAGCACCCCTTCAGACATCAAGCATCATTGTGCTTTGTAAATGGTCCCTTGGTCAGTAATACTCTAATTAACTACATTCTTTTTGAGTCTAATCCACTGGTTTTTTTGTTTTTTGTAGGGTTCATGTCCATCCATTCATTCTTCATGGATGAATTTGAATTTTTTGCTATTTCATTTCGTACCATTAGCGGCCGATGACCTCGATGTTAGGCCCCTTTAAACACCAAGCATCATCATCAACAGCAGCATTGCGGGACATAATGTCTGCTTAGGATGCCACCATCTTCCGAGTCGATCTGGAAGATCTCGAATATCTCTGAGGTCTGGTGGTCTAGGAGCAACTGTAGTCGTGGCACTGGGCATGAAATAGATCCTAAGTAACTGGTCTGCACAAAGGAGATAATAGTTAGTAGTTTGCACTCAACTGACTTCACGGTGGGATTCACAAATAAACACAGTCATTGCCGATGGCTTGAATTGAACTCAAAATCACATCTGTTATGTATCAGCCACAGAGGATAATAAGTCACTTCATCAAAATTAAATAAGAAAATTTCAGCTGAATAGTGACGTAAAAATAAATATTCCACTTCCAAACTTTACACAGTTCAAGTTCGACAATAAACGAAACCAAGGAATTTGGTCCGGGATGAATCTAGTCCCGTTCACGTTTAAATAAAGAAAACAATGTCTTTCCAAGAACCGTCCTGGGTTCGACACAAAAAATGTTAACTGCACCAGCTTATTTAACCACAGTTCTAAGGCTATGTTCTATCGTGAATAGGGTCACTTGGAAAATAAATCCTAAGTTCATTAACAGTGTTAAATTCAGCTACTTGTGTCAGCAGCTTGTAACATAAACGCATAGTTTGTCGAAATGTTCTTACACCTTGGGTAGAGTAACACTGTCAAAAAATTCAATCACCTGTACAGTTTGAAATGCTGAATTACGTCTCGCTATTAGCACAGGGTTTATCACTTGTTAGAGTCTATTGCAGGATTATGCACAGTTTGAAGTTTCATGAACGACAAAGTTGTCTCACTCAATGTTAAATCACTTTGTGAAGTTAAACACTGTCATTCAAATTCTATCATCTCTTGTAATTTAAATATAATTACGTCTGAGCACTTGGTAACGTAGTATCGTATTAGTTCGAATCACACTGTTCCTGTAAATAGTTAAACACCTTAACTGTTCACGTCTCAACTCATACACAACTTTTATTACCACACGTAAACGATACTGTAATATTTCTAAGTCTTGTAGATGCGCCTGTAGAATCAGAGTTCAATAGAAGATGAACTTGGACTTCTCCGTGATCCGTGCCGGCAATACGTATTCGCTCGCCAACGATATTTTCTTGTTTTCACGGACGTGATTTCTCTCATCGCGCCTTCCTGCTTCTCTGCTTTCGTAGAGTACTGGGGTTATCTGTGTACGTTTGAACTTTATCTCCCAAAATGAAGGACGAACTGCTGATTGAATTAGTGAAGGCACACTCTTTTCTATATAATTTAGCTGATTCGAAATATATGGATAGTGGTTTGAAGAAGCGTGTATGGGAGGAAATTGGCGAGAAAATGGAAGCTGAAGGTAGGTAACCAATTTTTTCTGCTTTTAAGATTAAGAAAATCAGTCTATCTGTACATAGGCACCGACTTTATCGCGACAAGGCACTTCCTGCCCCCAACCTACAAAGTCAGAGGCATTAAAAATTAATCAACAATTTCATTTATTTAATTTTTCAAGTAATTAAAAGCAAATGTAGTGTACTAATACCATTAATACCTTCTTCTCTAGTAGTTGTAGTAAATAATTTACTAATACCTCACTTTATTGCACAACCCCCTCTCCCCACCACCACCACCACCACCACCACCACCACCACCACCTTCTAAATGTTTAACAAGTCGACGCCTATGTACCTGTGACAATGTGAATATCAATCCAAATTTAATATAGTTATAAACATAACATTATAAACAATTGTTATAACAATTATACGAGTATAATCATATACAGTAGGCCTATATAAAATAATATAATAATCATAATATACTAATTATGTTACTAAAAATTGACATTCTCAGAACTTAATATACTAGCATATCGGAAAGGTCTTTAGCCACTCACTAAGTGACGTTATCGACATCTTTCATATGTGTTCTTGCCACGGTACTGAACCAGCTTCTGAGCAGAAATAATCTTTTAACTTATCCCTTATGCAGAAAGCCTCTCTGGTCGAATTCCCACCACGAGGGGGTAAGTTTTGGAGCTGTGGATTGACAAACTCTTGGTTTGTGGAATCACTTGTTCCTTCCTCTCTTTGTCCTCTTCATCCAAGATTATAGCTATCATTAACAGTTCATCATCACTAAGAAAACTCATCATGGAACACTTGATTGCCGACTTATAACTGCACGGAACTGCACGGAACTGAAGTGTGAGAACAGACGTGAAATATTCATGTCGGAAAGGACGGATACGGAAACGGAGAGCGCCGTAACGTCCCGGAGATGTGTGAATCGACCTTTATACCTAAAGAAATAAGGAAAATTGAAGACTTACAAGCGCTTCTTCCAACACCGTCCGCCATGCTTTCTCTTTGTCCGCTTATCTCCAGCGCATGGCACTAGAGTGTTCTGCTTGCTACTCTGTGCGTAGAGTAGTGACTACAGATGTAGACAGTAGGTCTGTGAGGGAGTAAAATCTCATAACCACGGAATTAATATGCAAAATATCTGATGTGTACAATTGTACACAGTGAGGCTGAAAGGGTTAAGAGACTTCCTCGTGTTATATTTCATCATAGTGTTATTCGGTATCTACTGACATTAATCTTCGAACGGGGGACTAAAAGATCTCATAGATGGAAAACATGAAACAGGTGAGCCCCTTGTGTTGGTTGAGGAGTAAATGGTCCCTTAGTTGTTTACGGTTAGGGGCCGATGACCTCGATGTTAGGCCCCTTTAAACAACAAACATCAATCAATCATCATCAATCAGTTGTTTACGGAAGTCTGATGGTCACTAACTTGCAAGAATTCAGGTTTGTCATTAAAAGTAATATAACAGGTAATCTAGAAATTGAGTACAGTACAGTACCCTGACACCACGAACCTGCTACGCAGGCGTAGCAGGGGGAGAGGTGATACTCCCACGTGGCGCGTCCCAGGTGGCGGATAGGGGGTCCTAACCGGCTTGCCGGCGGACTTGAGGGAAATAAAATACCCCTCGCGGACCAAACACACTACCCCCTGCGGGTGGGGGACGCACATGTAGAATACACCCGCAGTATCCCCTGCCTGTCGTAAGAGGCGACTAAAAGGGGCGACCAAGGGCTGACTGAATTAGAACCATGAAACTAATTTTGAATCGTACCATCACGCGGGGAACACCATAGGTTGCCTGTACTTGCGAGTCGTACCACTAAATTCGGTACGAAATAGGTTTGTGATTAGTAGCAGTAAAAGCCTGGCCTGGTGGATTCCAGTACCCGTGCGTCGTACCCAAGTGTGCAACACCGCGGGTCTGGGCGTAGCCTGTGAGTTGTACCACTATATGAGCAGCACCGTGGGTCTGCGTTGCCTGTGATTAGTACCCACTATGTGAGGAACACCACGGGAATACCGGCGCCCGTGTTTAGTACACCTAGGTGGGGAACCTTCTCGGTTTGCGTTGACTCTGAGTTGGGCCATTTTGTGAGACACACCATAGGTCTGCGTTACTTGTACGTATTGCAACACTTGTGAGTAGTACCATCTTTTGTGGAACACCGTGAGTCTTCGCTACTTCTGATTAATACCCCAACATGACACATACCATGGTTCTATTTTACTCGCGACATGTACCATTCTGTGGGGCCTTAGACGTGGATTTTGCACCCCCTTTAGACACCAAGCATCATTGTGCTTTATAAGTGGTTCCTTGGTCGGTAATGTTATTTTCGATCTGTATTGAGTCGATCCACTGGTTTAAGTTTGTTTGTTTTGTGTTCTGTTGAGTTCCTGTCCATCCATCCATTCATTCTTCATGCCATATTTTATTTTTAATTTGGTCAGTGGATGCCTTTGCAATTTTTGTTCTTTCATTTCGTACCATTAGGGGCCGATGACCTTTGATGTTAGGCCCCTTAAAACAACAAGCATCATCATCATCATCAGTACCCTGACACTTAACCCTACAATACTCACTTTTTAAATTATTCTTAAATTTTATTCTACACTGGAGAAATGGTTGTTAAACACTGTAAAAATGCCTTTAACGGTCTATGTACAAAAACACAAGATATATTTTAAATTTTCAGTTTGTAGCATATATGATACAATGCACATCAGTCCCACTTTTCACACATCACCAACCAGTTCAGTTTTGAAGTCACTCTGGCATTACAATAGCTGTTGTACAGTGGCATTTCTTAAAACAATTGAATCAGTTATTTGAGAAAGCACTCATGTCCATTACTACTAGTTTTGAGAAAAGTGAAAAAACTGCCTTCAGCTTCTAATGTTTGGAATTTGTGTTTAGTTTTTATACCGATTATTTATCACATCTTTTATAATAATTCTGGTCATTTTTGAAAAAGGAAAGATTTCAAACAAGAGTGATATGGGGACTGAAAGTCACTGGACATGTGTGATTTCTCAAATAAAAGAACTCTTGCTTGCAAAAACATAATAAAATGAGGTTACTTAATACTTACATACACTTAAGCACACTACATATCGCACTTTTTTATTATATAATAAAGTTACATCTTTAAATTTCCGTTCATACAACAACTTTACATTCAAAAATTCAGAACATTTTCTTACACTGTCCCGTCTTAACAATATCACTTATTATAGTTCCTTAGGGACATCTTCCCTGTTAACAACAACGCCAAGAGAACGTCATGTCATGCCTTTTAGTCAAGGTCCTCAGATGTGCCCTGCCTATTAACAGCAGACCAAGAGAAAATCTTGTCGTAGAAGCTGTCATCCTTTTTTTTTTTTTTTTTGCTTTACGTCGCACTGACACAGATAGGTCTTATGGCGACGATGGGACAGGGAAGGGCTAGGAGTGGGAAGGAAGCGGCCGTGGCCTTAATTAAGGTACAGCGCCAGCATTTGTCTTGTGTGAAAATGGGAAACCACGGAAAACCATCTTCAGGGCTGCCGACAGTGTGGTTCGAACCTACTATCTCCCGAATACTGGATACTGGCCGCACTTAAGTGACTGCAGCTATCGAGCTCGGTGATTTCATCCTCATTGGGTAAATTTCTATGCAACTTCTTCAAATCTACGATTTTTTGCTCATTGATTGGGAGACTGCCTCCTGGGTATCCTTTCACAGTGGGTAATGATGGCACTGAAGATGTTTCGGACAGCCGAAATGTATGACTTACCACACTGTCAATGTAGGGCCTTGCAATTACTGATCCACTCATGTCACTGTTGAAGGTAAAATGATTAAATTTGCTTATTTGGAAAGGTACTTTGTGTTTTCTATCTAAATGCTTACCACACGATTCTACAGAAATAGTATTTTTCTTGTAGAACTGGGGCCACCATGTTTTGAACTGCGCAGTGGCGGCGCGTGACTTTCGTCACTGGGGGTTCAACAGAAGAAAAAAATTGCACCCCCCTCCCTCCACCTCTCCCGTCGTGGGCCGTAACCTCCCAAAATAAGATGATAGAAGTTTCGAAAATGTGATCGAATACGAGAGAAGCAGACAATACATGCCGATATTTACCACATGCAAAATTAGAAATGTTTCACAATCGACTTACCCTATGTAGACAGCTTATACAAAAAATTCATCGTGCGCTCCTTGAGGGATGCAAATTTATCTATAACTGCTTCGTTGAAGTCCACAGAGTCTCGAACCAAGTTCTTTTCAATTGACAGCATAGCAAGAGCATTAAGTCTATCCTCGGTCATTGTGCTGCGCAAGAAAGTCTTTATTCTTTTCAGGGTTGAGAAGCACCTTTCTGCTTCAGATATCGTCATGGGAATAGTAATAACTATATTTAAAAGTTTTATGCTTTCACCAAAGACACTCTGCAACTTATTTTCTAAAAGAAACTGCAACAAAGTCGTAGCCCCAGAAACAGTTCGAAAATCATTTCTCATGTATAATATTTCAAGTTCGGTTCTTAGTTTCGGTTTGTCGAGAAATGGGTAGGCCTCACACGATTTGTACAGAAGTGAGTGGGGAAACTGCTTCTCAAAGCTGCCGAAATTTTCAGCTTGAAACAAGTTTGCTGCAAGAAGGTGGTTTGTGAATTGAAACTGTTCCTTTGCTTGAAGAATGACTGTGTCACAAACTTCTTTTGCCGCAACTCGTTTCGAGGTACGCAGCGGCCCTCGTGATACCTTCACTGGCGGGGGCAGTATATCATGTTCGTCAGCGATGTGGTCAATTTTATTTTCCCGAACCATTTTTATAGCAGCCTCGAAACCTGAAAGTGCGCCTTTGACTTCCAACGGATCTGAATTTCGCTTTTGTAGCTGACTGTATAAAATGTCCACATGAGGTATTATCTGATGGAAAACAGCCAACCAGAACTGAAATAACGGGTGCTCCAATTTTAAACGCAAACCTCTTGCTTGCGATATGGTGTTAGGCTGTCGAGAGGTAGTTTCCAGTTGATCCACGCATTCGATGAGGGCATCTCTGTTCTCGTAAACTAATTCAACGGTCCTTGATTTAAAATTCTACCTTGTGTTTGAAGCATGAGGTACTCTTCTACTAACTACTTCGGTCAATACACCTGATCACTGCGGGGAGTTATTAAAGAAGCTGGGGATTTCACTTAAATCTGCAAAAAATATACGGACATCCGTAGTCTGGCTTGTCGCTTGTGCCATGACTAAGTTCAAAGAATGGGCGTAACAGTGAACATAATGTGCATGCTTAAAATCTCCCCTGATGAGAGCTTGCACTCCTGAATGGCGACCACTCATTACATTCGCCCCATCGTAACTTTGTGAAATTAACTTATCTGGGCTATCAACAACATCGCTCAAAGAAGATTTTAAACACTCTGCTATTGTCTTAGCATCATGACTAGCCGGTGAGAGGAAACCCCAAAATCTTTCAATTGGCTTACCGTTGGGAAGAACGTAGCGCAGTACAATAACTAATTGTGCTGTAGTTGATATATCGGTGGTCTCGTCTGCGATTACCGAAATGAAGGGCCAAGTTGTGATTTCTTTCTTTATTTTCTCGCGACAGATTTCAAACATGCACGAAAGCAGTTCATTCTGAATGTCTTTCGAGGTGCCTTTGAAAACAGTAGCTTTGGACAGATGGTCCTTTAATGCAACGTCAATTTCAGAACTAAAATTAACGAGGCCTCGGAATATGCCAGGATTCGACGATTCACTTGTTTCGTCATGCCCGCGCAATGCCAACTCAAACGCGCCACAGAACTTTACACAGTCGATAATTTTTGACAGCACATAACGATTTTTCCGTACTTGATCGTTGTGTCTTTCGACAGACTGCCTGTAAGCACAATCAAGTTGCTGCCGGATATCGTGGTTTCCCAGAAGATCGAATTCTAACTGGGCAAGCATATGAGATTTAGAACTTTCGTGTTTCTTTATTTTTTGGGACAAATGTCCTAAATCTACCACTCCGACTTTGGTCAAAGTCCCTTCGCTTTCATCACTCACAAAGCATAAACACGGAAAACAAAACAACCTGTTAGTAACTTCGCACCCACAGATCCACTCGGTTCTTTTGTATATATCCATTCTGAATTTACGCACGATTTCTTTACTTTTACTTTTAGTCTGCCTCGTTATAACAAGATCAGGCATTGGGCGCCCGGCATTCTTAATCTCAAGTTTTCGCTCAAGAGAGAGACAAGAAAAGTTTGTCTTCTTAAGTATCTGGACACTGTTCAAACTCATTATGTAGCTCCTTACCTTTCCGGGGCACAAAGATTGTGGACGTAACTACAACGCACAAAAACACACACACGCACACGGACAAAAGATTGTAACTTCTTTATATCCTAAAAATTAAGTTTCAGAACAGCAGAACGGTGCAGAAAAACACTCACACGCTTGCACAGCGTACAATAATGTTACGAATTATGATAATTGCTAAGTACAAACGTTTACAAAAACTAGTTTCACACTTGGAAAACACGAGGAAACTATAGGAATGAATATTCGCACTTTTCACAATGTTGGTAACTTAATTTTAAGAACTAGTGTGAGCTGGTCAATTAGCGTTTTCATTGGTATTACCTTCCCGCTACTCTTTGCCTCAATGATTTTTAAGCTATGTTTCTCTCCAAAAAAGTAATTATTCCAAAGAAGGCAAATGAATAGATGTTTAGTAAGTATTGATATATTTGGGACAAGGTATCAATTGGAATTTGGCAATTTAATATGACTTTTGGTAGTAATGATGCTGTTCAACACTAGCGCTAATTATGTGCACTATTCTCTGCTGCCTGGTTAAATTCCTGTAAGGGCAACAGATGACAGGCACATACTATTACAATTTTCTTACCCCAACAACACGACTTGCGACGGACTTGAGAGAGAGTGGCATACTGCGCATGCCTACACCACGGATATTCTTTTCTGCGATATCCAGGTCTTGCCTTAATGCTGACAGACTTCCCCCCGCACCTCACTGGTCCCTTCGCCTAAGTACGGACGGAGATGCCGCCTTGTATGGGGGTTCATTCCAGACGAGTCTCCAGCCACAGACTATGCGCAGCTCACATGAATTAAAAGCCAGTACGAGTATATTACGGACAGATGGGCTTAGCACGAGCTTTGAGAATGACAAGGGAATCGTGAAAATTAAGTAGCTGAGTACAATTTGACATAAACTGGAGGTGCATTGCTCCATTGCGCTATACCAGAAACCGCCACTGGAACTGCAGTATATTATCAGAAGTTTCCACCATAATGAGTGTAAACTGATTTTTTTGCTCGATGTCGGCAAATAAATTCAATCGGTCCTCCTCACATTTTGATGACACTGAAATATTGGTCGCAGGACATGAACGAGTGACCTCGTATAGGGAAATAGTGGTGTATGACATTGAACCGACCTTGGCATGTCAGTGTTAGCCACATTCGTATGACTGTGTGGTTTTTATTTTATGCACCACAAGCATCAGAAAACACATGTAATTCCCTCACGTCATGTGGAACACTTTCCAGGTATTGCATAATAATAAAAGTTAATATTTTAGGCTATGTTGTGTATACTTACTTGTATGCTTCCCCACAATGTCTTTCTTGCACTATGGCCTCTCTCCAGTTTTCATATTGTAAGCCCATAATGTGAGCTCTCTTTATAATTTCACACTTGTACTCTACTTGTTTACGTCCCTTTGTCCTTCCCTTAACGTCCATATCAACATTCGATTCTTCCATGATGAACTACAACAACAGCTGTTTAACAGCGACAATTATAGAGACCAGTGCCATTGGTTCATATGGTTGTCACCAGAAATGTTTAATTGAGAAAAAACTCATGTCCTGGACATGGGTGCTTACTCAAATAAACATGATTTTCAAGGTCCCGGTAAAACCCTTGAAATCAGGCGGATATGTATGATTTCTCTATGAAAGATGCGAATACATATAATGTTCACATATATGCATTAAACCCATTTTGTCCAAAAATGGACATGTGTGGTTTCTCAAATAACCGATTCAATTATTTTTTTTGTTGAGGCAGAGGTGAACAGCAGCTCTCGCAGTTTGGCATTTTACACCTCTGTCGGGTGTTTTCATATGATGGCCAAAGGCCAATATTATCAGTTCTGACATCAAATGGAGGAACTGTATGCCAAGGAAAGGCGTATTGGTACGCGCTATCAGCTCATCAACCGCCTAACGAACAGGAGGAAGTTGTTTCCACCGACAGCCCAAAGATATAATCTACTTACCCTGATTTCCAGTGAAATACGCATAAAAGAGAATAATTAATGCGAATTTGTTAGGAAAATGCAGAGAAAAATACTTAGTAGAAGAACTTCAGCTACTTTCGTAATAACAACATTAACAGTAAAGTATGAAGGCTTTCATGGCCGGTGTCAATATAATAAAAATCTTCCGGGCTATTATGCCGTGGTCCACTCCTCTCGTTTCTACCAAACGTTTCGACTACTGTTGCGGTAGTCATCTGTAGCGTCGTGTCGATACGCTCTCCTGTATCCCGCTGGCGACTGCGAAAGTTGTTTTTGTTGGCCAGTGAATGGGAGCCCCGGGGCGAGAAAGATGCCCCCCTACTCATCTGTTTCCGCGGCGGAGTTGCGGATGAGGCAAAGAGTCTCTGTTTTCGCTACACTGGCGGGGGAAAGGCAATCTGTCTGATAGGCTACAAGTCCTACCGTCAGAAGAGAAACCCCCTCGTCGCTTCTGGTTACGTGTTCAAAAATTGAGTCGGAGCACAATAAATAATCATATCCTTCTTAAGAAACGGCCCATTAAAAGGAGAAAAATTTAGAGATGTTATATGAAAGAGAAGGTATCAATATGGAAAAGACCGAAAGGGTTGGCCGGTTCGAAACTAGAACAGGTCATAAATGATCCAAGGGCCGCGGTACTTCAGGCGAGTCCGTGGCTTCTTGGTCCTCATGACCCGATTTAGTAGTACAATACCAGGGTCCTCTGATTGGTTCGAGAGGATCCTAGCCCTGGTCATCCTCACTATTTTATTTATCTGAGATCTAAGTGTGGGGATACGAAGTTCAGCTCGTATTCTCTTTTAACATTTCAGATAAGGTGCTTTTGTCATCATTCTTAGTGTCTTATTCTGAAAGGTTTGTAATTTTGAAAGAGTAGTCTTGGCAATATCGCCCCAGGCCTCACAGCCATACAGCAGGATGGGCCTGATACATGCTAAGTAAATATTTCTCTTCATGGTAGTACAGATATATTTATTGCCTAGCAGAGGTCTCAGAGCTTTCATCCATGCTGTGGCACGCTGACGGGCCTGTCCTATATTGAATCTCCAGGACATAGTTCTGTCCAATAATAGGCCGAGGTATTTAATTTTGTTAGTCCAAGACACGGGGACGTTATTAATAGTGAGGCGATCAAGGTTAGGCCGGCGCCGGGTGAAAACAATTGCCTGTGATTTGTCCGCATTTATTTTCACCCTGTTCCCGAGACACCACTCCCGGAAGGAATCGATTCATTGTTGCAGTTGTCGGACGGCATAGTCATTTCGCTTCATGCCGATGTAAATGGCTATGTCATCCGCGTACTGCTGGATCTCTACACCTTCCCGTGTAGGAAGATCGTTCACGTATAGGCCGTAGAGGGTGGGGCTCAGCACTCCACCCTGTGGGACTCCAGCTCTAAGTACCCGAGGGGTGGATTGCTCCCCTTCGCAGGAAACATAGAATTTCCTGTTAGTCAAATATGACTGAATAATTTTGACTGAATAATTAGGAACTTTATACAGTTCCAGGAGTCTTACTAGTAAATTATCGTGCCAGACAGTGTCAAAAGCTTTCTCTACATCGAAAAATACTGCTGGCACGCTACGGCGCATATTGAACGACCTTGTGACATACTGTGTCAGACGCAGCGCCGCAAGGGGGGCACTGCGCCTGGACCTGAACCCAAACTGCTCAGGTCGCAGCATGTTGCGAGTGTTCAGGTATCCATTGAGACGAGAGAGAAGAAGTCTCTCGAATATCTTGGATATGTGTGATAACAGGGTTATCGCGCGATAATTTTGTTGGAATAATGTATCTTTCCCTGGCTTTGGGAAGACTATCACTTTACCAGTCTTCCAAATGTCAGGGAAGTATCCCAGTTTAACACAGGCCGAAAAAATGGTTGCTAAAGGTATTACTGCCCTATAAGGCAGTGACTTAATTTCCTGATTCGAAACCCTGTCATCACCGGGAAACTTCCTCTCATTTAAGTTTTTAATGACCCTGCGAACCTCGCGAGGCTGGAAGTCAGGTACGTCAAGGTCTGGTGTCCATTGTCTTTCGAAAGCCAAGGCTTTTCTGCGTATCTCACGTGTCCGTCGCTCGTCATCGTCGTTCGTCATCGTCAGCTAGTCGTGAGTTATGCATTGGCTTTCAATAGCATCCGCGAAAGCCTCAGCTTTATCATAGGGGGAGAACACCAGGCCGTGCCGGCCATGAATGGCACGCCAGGGTTCCTGGGTTCGAGTCAGACCGCGAATGACACGCCAGAAATCGCGTTCTGACTCTTTTTCTGAAAGGTGTCGGCAGAACTCCTCCCATCTTTCAATCTTACGCTCCAGCAAGCGATTGCGGACTTCTCGGGTTAGTTCCTGATATTCCGCCCGGTCAGCTGGATCCCGGAAACGTTGCCATCTCTTCCTGTATCTATTTTTGATTTGGATCAAATCCTTAGGGAGATTCGGCGTGGTATCATTCTCATAACCAGGGCCGTTCTGAGAACGATTATTATTGTTATTATTATTATTATTATTATTATTATTATTATTATTATTATTATTATTGTTACCGGGTTTTTGTGGTTGTTAGAGGTGAAAGAAGGTGCGGGGTGGTGAACAGGTCTCAAGCTACGAAAGTAAAATTAATTTAAAATTTAACAAGGTTATATTTTCTTTTCAAACTAAGGAAATAACAAGCATGGCAGGTACAGAGTAGCAAGTCAACAAAATGTAGTTACACAATTTACTGGATTTGGGCTTCGCGCCCCGACTTCACAATGCTTGGGCAATCAGCCCAACCTTACTTCAAAATAACTTTTAACAGAGGGGCAGAAAACACCATTCATGCTCAGGAGCACTTGCTCCAAATTACACAGAAAAGCCTCCTCGAGGCATACAACACTCAATTTTCAAGAAAGAGCTACTCGCTCTCAAACTTTAAGCCTCTGAAAGGCCACACCAAACTCCACCTTCAAGTTGTCCTCTCAGGACATAGACACAGGGGTAAAATACCCAACCTACTGAGGTCTATTAAGTGAGAAAAGATTAATTACATGACCTCTAAAATAACAATTTGCGAGGAGGCGAACTTGCCCTCCTAATACTCTTTGTTTAAAACCTACTTGGCACTAGGCCGTTAATACAAGGGCTAATCCCATACTAAAGAGGTGACTTAAGAAAGAAACAATTTACATTACGTTAAAGAAGAATAGGTTGAGAAAAATAAGTTCACCTCAAAACAATATGAGTGGGAGCTCAAGAGGGTTAAGAACTCTCTATCCCGATATGTAGTTTAAAGATAGAATAGATACCAAAGGTCTTTACATTTTTAGGAAGGTTACATAATGGAAAAACTTCGGACCGGCCCCGAGAGTTAAACTGCTGAGCAAGCAAGAAAAGAAGTAATTAATCGGCCATTACCTGGTTGTTGACTGCCGCCGAAGAAAGAGGCGCTTCCCGCCCCCTGCTATGTACGTTACACACGAAAAGATGGAACAGAAGTGACGCAGAGACCCTAAAATCAGCAGTTTATATACTCTCGCGGAAAGTTCGAGGCGTTTTAGGAAGGAAAACACCCGCCCACAATCTTTTTATTGGTGGTTAAAGAAAACCCCTACACAAGATGAAGAAGAAACACATCATTGGTGGAAAATTAATTTAAGAAATTCGGGATTGGCTAAATTCAAAACAAGGGGAAAGAAAGGGTTAATATTGCCAACTTAAACAATGACTGAAAGAAATTTAGCAAAGAACAAACTTTTGAAATTAAATTTTCTCCAAAGAAAACAGTTCTTTCACTCCGCACTAGGGTGCACTATTGTTGATCTTCAGTAGTGTCCTCTAGAAGAGAAAGTTCACACTTCTTACTACAAGCAAAACAAAAATACGTCGAATATGACACAGTTCAAAAACTCCAAAATTTCCACGTAGTGACATCTTCTGAGAAACTTAAAAATTAATACCGTCAATAAAGTTCAGACTTCCTCCAGCAGAGGAGTTTCAACTGGCGCAAATTTTAAATTAGCGGCGTGGAGGTGTACCGCCCGGTACAATTATTATTGTTACCGCTTTTTTGTGGTAGGTAGAGGTGAAAGAAGGTGCGGGTGTGAACGGGTCTCAAACTACGAAATTAAAGTTAATGTAAAATTTAACAAGGTTATATTCTCTTTCCAAAATTCAGAAATAACACGAAAGACAGGTACAGAGTAGCAAGGCAATAAAAGTACAATTACAATATTTACAGGATTTTGGCTTCGGGCCCCAACCTCATAATTCTTGAGCAATTAGCCCAGTTTTACCCCGAACACAAGTTTCAACAGAGGGGCAGAAAACCCCATTCATGCCTAGGAGCACTTGCTCCAAAATTACACAGTAAGGCCTCCTTGAGGCGTGCAGAAAACAAAAATTTCAAGAAAGAGCAACTTGCTCTCAAATTTTAGGCCTGTCAAAGGCCACACCTAATTCCACCTTCAAGCTGTCCTCTAAGGACATATACACAGGGGTAAAATACCCAACCTACTGAGGTCTATTAAATGAGAAGAAGGTTAATTACATGACCTCTAAAATAACAATTTGAGAGGAGGCGATCTGTACTCCTAATGCATTTGTTTTAAAACCTAATCTGGCTCTAGGCCACTAATGCAAGGGCTAATCCCATACTACAGAGGTGACTTTAGAAAAGAACAATTTACTTTACATTAAGGAAGAATCGGTTGTGAGAAATAAGTTCACCTCAAAACAAAATGAGTGGGAGCTCGAGAGGGTTAAGCACTCTCTATCCCAATATGTAGCTTTAAAAGATAATAGATGCTAAGAGTAGTTACATTTTAGGAAAGGGTTACATGGTAGAAACGCTTCGGACCCGCCCCGAGAGTTAAACTGCTGAGCTAGCAAGAAAAGAAGTTATTAAAAGGCCATTACCTTGGTGTAGAACTGCTCCCCGAAGAAAGAGGCGCTTCCCGCCCCCTGCTATGTACTTTACACACTGAAAGATGGTACTGAAGTGGCGCAGAGACCCTAAAATCAGCAGTTTATATACTCTCGCGGAAAGTTCGAGGCGTTTCAGGAAGGAAAACACCCGCCCACAATCATTTTATTGGTGGATAAAGAAAACCCTTACACAATATGAAGAAGAAACACATTATTGGTGGAAAATTAATTAAAGAAATTCGGGATTGGCTAGATTCAAAACAAGGGGAAAGAAAGGGTTAATATTGCCAACTTAAACAATGACTGAAAGAAATTTAGCAAAGAACAAACTTTTGAAATTAAATTTTCTCCAAAAAAACAGTTCTTTCACTTCGCACTAGGGTGCACCGTTGTAGTTCTTCAATAGTGTCCTCTAGAAGAGAAAGTTCAAACTTCTTACTACAAGCAAAACAAGATTACGTCGAAAACAACACAGTTCAGAAACTTCAAAATTTCCAAGTAGTGGCATCTTCAGGGTAACTTGAAAATTAACACATAAGACAAAGTTCAGACTTCTTCCAGTAGGGGAGTTTCAACTGGCGCAAAGTTTAAATAAGCAGCGTGGAGGTGTACCGCTCGGTACAATTATTATTATTATTATTATTATTATTATTATTGTTACGGAGGTTTTCCGTGGTAGGTAGAGGTGAAAGAAGGTGCGGGTGTGAATAGGTCTCCAGCTACGAAAGCAAAATTAATTTAAAATTTAACAAGGTTATATTTCCTTTTCAAAAACAAAGAAATAACAAGCATGGCAAGTACAAAGTAGCAAATCAAAAAGGGTAGTTACAATATTTACAGGAATTGGGCTTCGCGCCCTGATTTTACACTGCTTGGGCAATCAGCTCAGTTTTACCCCAAACACGAGTTTTAACAGAGGGGCAGAAAACCCCATTCATACCTAGGAGCCCTTGCTCCAAATTCCACAGAAAAGCCTCCACGAGGCATACAACACTCAATTTTTAAAAGAGCCACTCGCTCTCAAAATTTAAGCCTCTCCCAGGCCACACCAAACTCCACCTTCAAATTGTCCTCACTGGACATAGACACAGGGGTAAAATACCCAACCTACTGAGGTCTATTAAAAAAAATAAAAATGGGCAATTACATGACCTCTAAAATAACAATTTGAGAGGAGGCGATCTTGCACTCCTAATACACTTGTTTTTAAAAACCTAATCTGGCTCTAGGCCACTAATGCAAGGGCTAATCCCATACTACCGAGGTGACTTTAGAAAAGAGCAATTTGTTTTACATTAACGAAGAATAGGTTGAGAAAATAAGTTCACATCAAGACAATGTGAGTGGGAGCTCGAGAGGGTTAGCACTCTCTATCCCAATATGCAGCTTAAAAGAGAATAGAAGAAAAGATCGTTACATTTTAGGAAAAGGTTACATGGAGGAACGCTTCGCACCCGCCCCGAGAGTTAAACTGCTGAGCTAGCAAAGAAAGAATTTATTAATCGGCCATTACCTTATTGATGACCGCTGCCGAGGAAAGAGGCGCTTCCCGCCTCCTGCTATGTACTTTATACACTGAAAGATGGAACAGAAGTGGTCCGGAGACCCAAAAATCAGCAGTTTATATCCTCTCGCGGAAGGTTCTAGGTGTCAGGGGAATGAAAACACCCTCCCACAAACTTTTTATTGGCTCGGGTACAGAAACATATCCAAGTTGGGGGAAGATACATCGGATTGGTCGGACATAACTCAAAGAAATTCAGGATTGGTTAAATGCAAAACAAGGGGAAAGAGAGGGGTATACAGCCAACTTAAACAATAACTGAAATTTTTTTTAGCAAAGACAAACATTTGAAATAAAAATTTCTCCAACAAAATAGTTCTTCGACTTCGAACTAGGTTGCACTATTGTTGATCTTCAGTAGTGTCCTCTAGAAGAGAAAGTTCACACTTCTTACTTCAAGCGAAACAAAACCACATCAAAAATGACACAGTTCAAAAACTCAAAATTTTCCACGTGGTGACATCTTCTGAGAAAGTAGAGAATTAATAGCGTAGATAAAGTTCAGACTTCCTCCAGCAGAGGAGTTTCAACTGGCGCACATTTTAAATTAGCGGAGTGGAGGTGTACCGCCCGGTACAATTATTATTATTATTATTATTATTATTATTATTATTATTATTATTATTATTAATTTTGGCCGCTGGAATGATGTATTTCCGGGCGTTACTGACCTAGTTATTAAGGTGAGCAATCGCACGTTCAACATCACTCTCGCTAGTGATCGGAAAGGTTTTCAGATTTTTATTGAAATGCCCCGTGAATTTGTGGTAGTCAAGATTTAATTTAGATACCGGAAGAGACGGCTCGTCGAGCCTAACCCAGGTAAGATTGAAGATGATGGGCTTGTGGTCTGAATTTAATTCATCAAGGACTAAAAAATCAATAGCCCTGCTGTAATATTTTGTAACTGTGACATCTAAGACATCAGGTGGGCCACCATTATCCGGATAAAAGTTAGGCTCTGTAGGGGCGTATACACTGATGTCGGTATCTAGCGCATGTTGCTGGAGTATTCTCCCCCTAGGATTAATAGTCCCGGAGTTCCAGTCGGTGTGCTTGGGATTCAAGTCGCCTCCGATGATAGAGGGCGTATGGCTTGGATTATTAAGTAAAATATCTAGCTCCGTGGTATGGAGCGGAGCGCTGGGGGTAGATAGGCCGCAAAATTACGATAGTGATAGTTAGCATGTCTAGTCTCGGTACCGAGAGACTCAATAACTCCGAGAGGGAGGGGGTCAATGACGTGATGAATAAGCTTAGACTTAATCAACACAGCCACCCCCCCCCCCCCCGCCCTCTCTGTCAGTTCTATCTTTGCGGTACACCGCAAAGTTCTTAATTTTGAAAGGCATATGGGGCTTCAGCCATGTTTCCTCTAGTAGGAGGATGTCATGTTGTGCTCAGACATAAATGACTCCAGTTCGTACCTCTGAGCAGAAACACCCTTGCAATTCCACGCACATACCCTAAGGTCCATAGTCAAACAATGACAGCCTCATTAGGGTTCTGTAAAGTACTGAATAGCAGCACTTAACAGTACTCCAATTTTATCGATCATTGTTTCACATGTCCTTACCTTAGTCACGGTGTCTTTGATAATTGGCAGTAATTTAGACAAATTAATCTGCCTCACAAGGTTCAAAATGTCGCCTATGCCCGAGAGGTCGGATATAGGCGACGCTTCCACTGATGGGGCAGGGTTCGATGCGGGGGTGGGGGCGGACTGGGCGCCTCCGGCAGCAGCTGCGTATGAAAAGTTGGGATCTACTGCACGGGAGGGGAGGAGAGCCTTTCGCTTCTCGGATTTCAAGATCTCCCTGACCATTTTCTGTTCCATAATGTTACGGAACAGTTGGCATTCCCTCCAGGAGGCACACTTAGCTGGTGCCTCAGGATTTAAGGGGCAGCAGCTGAGTGATTTTCTCCGCATTGCACGCATCTCGGAGGCATCTTGCAATAGTTGGCTGTGTGCCCCCACCTCTGACATCGGCCCCTGAAAGCCTCAATTTTAACCGCACACCCGCATAAGTGTTTGACGGAGTAAATTGTTTTTGAGAATTTATCGCTTGGGAGTGTGACACTCATAACACTCAAGGGTATCAATTTCTTGGACGTAGCATCACGTCGCGTTTACTGATACACGTCCTGAGGTTGGTACCCGAGTGCTATGAGTTCCTCACGAACCCAGTCCACATCTACTGTCGAAACAATATTTCGAATAATGACTTTCAGGATGCTCTTACTCGCGAGCTGATGCGTGTAGAAGCTCTTGCCGTTATCCTCGAAATACCGTTTCAGCAGCACGTAATCCTGTTCATTTTCCGCATGGAACTTAAGAGCACCTTGTTCCGGAGACACCACTCCCAGAAGGAATCGATCCATTGTTGCAGTCGTCGGACGGCATAGTCATTTCGTTTCATGCCGATGTAAATGGCTATGTCATCCGCATACTGCTGGATCTCTACTCCATCACGTGTGGGAAGATCGTTCACATATAGGCCGTAGAGAGTGGGGCTCAGCACTCCACCCTGTGGGACTCCAGCTCTGAGTGCCCGAGGGGTAGATTGCTCCCCTTCACAGGAAATATAAAATTTCCTGTTAGTCAAATATGACTGAATAATTTTGACAAGGTAAGTAGGAACTTGATATTGTTCCAGAAGTTTCACGATTAAATTATCGTGCCAGACAGTGTCGAAAGCTTTCTCTACGTCGAAAAATACTGCTGGCACGCTACGGCGCATATTGAACGACCTTGTCACATACTGTGTCAGGCGCAGCACCGCAAGGGGGGCACTGCGCCTGGACCTGAACCCAAACTGCTCAGGTCGCAGTATGTTGCGGGTGCTTAGGTATCCATTGAGGCGAGAGAGAAGAAGTCTCTCGAATATCTTAGAGATATGTGATAACAGGGTTATCGGACGATAATTTTGAGGGAATAATTTGTCCTTCCCTGGCTTCGGGAAGACTATCATTTTTCCAGTCTTCCAGACGTCAGGGAAGTATCCCAGCTTTATACAGGCCGAAAAAATGATAGCTAAGAAAATTATTGCCCTGTATGGCAGTGACTTAATTTCTTTATTTGTAACCCTGTCATCACCAGGAGACTTCTTCTCGTTTAAATTTTTAATAACCCTGCGAACCTCGCGAGGCTGGAAGTCAGGTACGTTAAAGTCTGGTGTCCATTGTCTTTCGAAAGCCAAGGCTTTTCTGCGTATCTCACGGGTCCGTCGTTCGTCATCGTCATCGTCATCGTCAGCTAAGTTGTGAGTTACGCACTGGCTTTCAATAGTATCCGCGAAAGCCTCAGCTTTATCATAGGGGGAGAACACCAGGCCGTGCCGTCGGTGGATGTCACGCCGGGGTTCCTGGGTTCGAGTCAGACCGCGAGTGACACGCCAAAAGTCGCGTTCTGACTCATGCTCTGAAAGATGTCGGCAGAACTCCTCCCATCTTTCAATCTTACGTTCCAGCAAGCGATTGCGGACTTCTCGGGCTAATTCCTGGTATTCCGCCCGGTCAGCTGGGTCCCGGAATCGCTGCCATCTCTTTCTGTATCTATTTTTAATTTGGATCAAATCCTTAAGGAGATCCGGTGTGGTATCGTCCTCAGAACCAGGACGGTGCTGAGAACGATTAATATTGTTATTATTATTATTAATTTTGGCTGCTCGAATGATGTATTTCCGTGCATTGCTGACCTGATTATTAAGGTGCGCAATCGCACGGTCCACATCATTCTCGCTGGTGACCGGAAATGTTTTCAAATTTTTATTGACATGCCACGTGAATTTGTGGTAGTCAAGATTTAATTTAGGTACAGGAAGTGACGGCTCATCGAGCCTAACCCAGGTAAGATTGAAGATGATGGGTTTATGATCTGAATTTAATTCATCAGGGACTAAGAAATCAATAGCCCTGTTGTAATATTTAGTGACTGCGACATCTAAGACATCAGGTAGACCGCCCCCATCCGGGTAAAAGGTAGGTTCCGTGGGGGCGTATACACTGATGTCAGTATCGAGTGAGTGTTGCTGGAGTATTCTCCCCCTAGGATTTATAGTCATGGAGTTCCAGTCGGTGTGCTTGGAATTCAAGTCGCCTCCGATGATAGAGGGCGTATGGCTTTGATTATTAAGTAAAATATCTAGCTCCGCCGTGTGAAGCGGAGCTTTGGGGGGAAGATAGGCCGCAAAAATTCGATAATGATAGTTATCGTGTCTAATCTCGATACCGAGAGACTCAATAGCTCCAAGAGGGAGAGGGTCGATGACGTGATGAGTAAGTTTAGACTTTATCAGCACAGCCACTCCCCCGCCCTCTCTGTCAGCTCTATCTTTGCGGTATCCCGCAAAGTTCTTAATTTTGAAGGGCATATGGGGTTTCAGCCATGTTTCCCCTAGTAGGAGGATATCAATGTTGTGCTCAGAGATGAACGACTCGAGTTCGTATCTCTGAGCAGAAACACCCTTGCAATTCCAGGCACAAACCCTAAGGTCCATGGTCAAACAATGACAGCCTCTTTAGGGCTCTGAAAAGTACTGAAAAACAGCACTTAACAGGACTCCAATCTTATCTATCATTGTTTCACATGACCTTAGCTTGGTCATCGTGTCTTTAATAATAGGTAGCAGTTTAGAAAAATTAATTTGCCTCACAAGGTTCAAAATGTCACTCATGCCCGAGAAGTCGGAGATGGGTGACGCTTCCTCTGAGGGGGCAGGGTTCGATGCAGGGGTTTTCAAGACCTCCCTAACCATTTTCTGTTCCACAATATTCCGAAACAGCTGGCATCCCCTCCAGGAGGCGGAGTGTTCGCCCTGGCAGTTGGCGCACTTAGCTGGTGCCTCCGGGTTTAGGGGGCAGGCAGCAGCTGCGTGGTTTTCGCCACACTTAACACACCTCCTAGGCATTTTGCAGTAATTAGCGGTGTGCCCCCACCGCTGGCATCGATAGCATTGAGAGGGGCCTTCACGGCCCCTAAAAGCCTCAATTTTGACCGCACACCCACACAAATATTTGAGTGAGTGAATGGTCTCGGAGAATTTATCCTTTGGGAGTGTTACACTCATAACACTCAAGGGTATCACTTTCTTGGACGTGGCATCACGTCGCGTGTACTGATACACGTCCTGAGGTTGATATCCGAGTGCTACGAGTTCCTCTCGAACCCAGTCCACGTCCACTGTTGAAACAATATTTCGAATGATCACTTTGAGGAGCCTTTTACTCGCGAGCTGGTGCGTGTAAAAGCTCTTATTGTTCTCCTCGAAATACTGTTTCAACAGTTGGTAATCCTGCTCATTTTCCGCATGGAATTTCAGAGCATCCCTGGTGTTGATGACTCTGATATTACCAGTGCAGCGGGTCCTCAAGTAATTATAGTGGCGCTGATATTCTGATTTATAATGCACCACTATAGGGGGAACAGAGACTTTCTTCGGGGTCGAGACATCCATGGCCTCGCCCTGGTTTCCTTGTGAGTAGCTCTGCCCAGTCTCATTATTATTAGGGGTCGAACCCTCGACCCTATCGGGCCTAGGAGGCTGAGAGGGGGCAGCGCTCGTAGAGGGTTGAGGTGCAGGAGCGGGGGCAGGGGGGAGGGGAACTAATTCATCAGGGGTCATGTTGCCCTCAGTGGGCAAGGAAGCCAGGACGCTGTATGTATTGGAGACAGTTATACCCTTAGGGAGCAGTTTCCTGTTAGCTTGATGTCTCATATACTGTCTGCGTGCCTTTTTTGCTACCGGATGTTCGCTACGAACAACCGCAGCTATGTGAGGCGGGATCTCACCGGTTTTAGTATAGTTATTATAGACGTCCCTAAGGGTGGGTAGGATTTTAATAGAGGAGGCAGCCTGAGAAGCCGGCAGGCTTACATTCTCGCATGCAGGTCGCTTTACAGTCGCAAGGAGAGGAGGAAAGCTGTCTCCACCACCTCCCGGTGGCGGGGAGTTAGCCATCATGCAAATACAAAGCTACCAAGACAGGCACACCAGAGCAAGCAAACTACAGCAAACGATAGCACTTACCAGCAATATAGCAGGGAAATCGCCAAAAGGATTGGTACTTAATCCACTTTAGCTATTCACTGTATATTAACTGTAAAGTATTAACGTTTGCACCACTAAGAAAAGGCTCACACCAAGTCACACAGCGGGAGAAAGCAGTACGAAGCGTCCGTGCAAGTCGCCAGATTGTTCTCTGACTTCTTCTTTTTTTTTTTTTTTTTTTTTTTTTTTTTTTTTTTTTTTTTTTTTTTTTTTGTTGGCCAGTGGATGGGAGCCCCGGGGCGAAAAATATGCCCCCCTACTCATCTGTTTCCGAGGGATTGCCGATGAGGCGAAAAGTCACTGTTCTCGCTACACTGGCGGGGGAGAAACAATCTGTCTGATAGGCTGGGAGGCCTATAGTCAGAAGAGAAACCCCCACTTCGCTTTAGTTTACGTGCTCAAAAAGAAGTTTATATCGGAGCAATATTGGTATCAGAGTGCTTCTTAAGAAACGGCCCTTAACAGGAGAGTAATTTTGAGAAGTTTTAGTGGTAGGAAGGTTTCAATTTGGAAAAGACCGAAAGGTTGGCCGGTTCGAATTTAAAACAGGTCATAGAGGATCCAAGGGCCACGGTACTTCAGGCGAGTACTAGGCTTCGTGGTCCTCATGACCCGCTTTAACAGTAAAATACCAGGGTCCTCTGATTGGTTCGAGAGGATCCTAGCCCTGGTCATCCTCACTATTTTATTTATCTGAGATCTAAGTGTGGGGATACGAAGCTCGGCCCGTATCCGCTTGTTAGATTTCAGATATGGTGCTCTGGTCATCATTCTAAGTGTCTTATTCTGGAAGGCTTGTAATTTTGAAAGTGGAGTTTTCGCAATATAGCCCCAGGCCTCACAGCCATACAGCAGGATGGGCCTGATACATGCTAGGTAAATATTTCTCTTGATGGAGGTAGAGATATACTTGTTGCCTAGCAGAGGTTTCAATGCTTTCATCCGTGCCGTGGCACGCTGTCTGGCCTGTTCTATATTGTGGCTCCAGGACAAAGTTCTGTCCATTATTAGGCCGAGATATTTAATTTGGTTCGTCCAGGACACGGGGACGTTATTGATAGTGAGGCGGTCAAGGTTAGGCCGGCGCCGGGTGAAAACAATTGCCTGGGTTTTATCCGCATTTATTTTCACCTTGTTCCGGTGACACCACTCCCAGAAGGAATCGATCCATTGCTGTAATCGCCGGACAGCATAGTCATGTCGCTTCATGCCGATGTAAATGGCTATGTCATCCGCGTACTGCTGGATCTCTACACCTTCCCGTGTAGGAAGATCGTTCACATATAGGCCGTAGAGAGTGGGGCTCAGCACTCCACCCTGTGGGACTCCTGCTCTGAGTACCCGAGGGGTGGATTGCTCCCCTTCACAGGAAACATAAAATTTCCTGTTAGTCAAATATGACTGAATAATTTTGACTAGGTAATTTGGGACTCTATATAATTCCAAAAGTTTTACGATTAAATTATCGTGCCAGACAGTGTCAAATGCTTTCTCTACGTCGAAAAATACTGCTGGCACGCTACGGCGCATATTGAACGACCTTGTGACATACTGTGTCAGGCGCAGCACCGCAAGGGGGCACTGCGCCTGGACCTGAACCCAAACTGCTCAGATCGCAGTATGTTGCGGGTGTTTAGGTATCCATTGAGGCGAGAGAGAAGAAGTCTCTCGAAAATCTTAGAGATATGTGATAACAGGGTTATCGGGCGATAATTTTGTGGGAATAATTTATCCTTCCCTGGCTTCGGGAAGGCTATCATCTTACCAGTCTTCCAGACGTCAGGGAAGTATCCCAGTTTTATGCAGGCCGAAAAAATGGTTGCTAAGAAAATTACTGCCCTGTATGGCAGTGATTTGATTTCCTTGTTCGAAACCCTGTCATCACCGGGAGACTTCTTCTCATTTAAGTTTTTAATAACCCTGCGAATCTCGCGAGGCTGGAAGTCAGGTACGTTGAAGTCAGGTGTCCATTGTCTTTCGAAAGCCAAGGCTTTTCCGCGTATCTCACGGGTCCGTCGTTCGTCATCGTCATCGTTAGCTAAATTGTGAGTTACGCATTGGCTTTCAATAGTGTCCGCGAAAGCCTCAGCTTTATCATAGGGGGAGAACACCAGGCCGTGCCGGCCGTGGATGTCACGCCGGGGTTCCTGGGTTCGAGTCAGACGGCGAGTGACACGCCAAAAGTCGGGCTCTGACTCCTGTTCTGAAAGATGTCGGCAGAATTCCTCCCATCTTTCAATCTTACGTTCCAGCAAGCGATTGCGGACTTCACGGGCTAGTTCCAGGTATTCCGCCCGGTCAGCTGGGTCCCGGAATCGTTGCCATCTCTTCCTATATCTATTTTTAATTTGGATCAAATCCTTAAGGAGATCCGGTGTAGTGTCGTCCTCAGAACCAGGGCAGTTCTGAGGACGATTATTATTATTATTATGATTGGATTTAGCTGCTCGAATGATGTATTTCCGGGCATTGCAGACCTTATTATTAAGGTGCGCAATCGCGCGGTCAACATCACTCTCGCTGGTGATCGAAAAGGTTTTCAGATTTTTATTGACATGCCACGTGAATTTGTGGTAGTCAAGATTTAGTTTAGAGATAGGAAGAGTCGGCTCATCGAGCCTAACCCAGGTAAAATTAAAGATGATAGGTTTGTGGTCAGAATTTAACTCATCAGGGACTAAAAAATCAATAGCCCTGCTGTAATACTTGGTAACTGCGACATCTAGGGCATCAGGTAGGCCACCATTATCCGGATAGAAGGTAGGCTCCGTGGGGGCATATACACTGATGTCAGTATCTGTCATATGTTGCTGGAGTATTCTCCCCCTAGGATTTATAGTCCTGGAGTTCCAGTCGGTGTGCTTGGAATTCAAGTCGCCTCCGATGATAGAGGGCGTATGGCTGGGATTATTAAGCAAAATATCTAGCTCCGCCGTATGAAGCGGAGCACTGGGAGGGAGATAGGCCTCAAAAATACGATAATGATAATTACTGTGTCTAATCTCGATACCGAGAGACTCAATAGCTCCGAGAGGGAGGGGGTCTATGACGTGATGAGTAAGCTTAGACTTAATCAGCACGGCCACGCCCCCGCCCTCTCTGTCAACTCTGTCTTTGCGGTATACCGCAAAGTTCTTAATTTTGAAAGGCATATGAGGTTTCAGCCATGTTTCCCCTAGTAGGAGGTTATCAATGTTATGCTCAGAGATGAACGACTCGAGTTCGTATCTCTGAGCAGAAACACCCTTGCAATTCCATGCACAGATTCTGAGGTCCATAGTCAAAACATGACAGCCTCATTAAGGTTCTGAAAAGTACTGCATAACAGCACTTAACAGGACTCCAATTTTGTCTATCATGGTTTCACATGTCCTCAGTTTAGTCATGGTGTCCTTTATAATAGGCAGTAATTTTGAGAAATTGATCTGCCTCACGAGATTCAAAATGTCACCCATGCCCGAAAAGTCGGATATGGGAGACGCTTCCGCTGAGGGTGCTGGGTTCGATGCAGGGGTGGGGGCGGCCTGGGCGCCTCCGGCAGCAGCAGCATAAGTAAAGTTAGGGTCTACTGCCCGGGAGGGGGGGAGGGTCCTCCTTTTCTCGGCTTTGGAGAGCTCCCTGACTACCTTCTGCTCCATAATATTGCGAAACAGTTGGCAGCCCCTCCAGGAGGCGGGGTGGTTGCCCTGGCAGTTGGCACACTTAGCTGCTGCCTCCGGCTGTAGGGGGCAGGCAGCAGCTGAGTGGTTTTCACCACATTTCACACATCTCAAAGGCATTTTGCAGTAATTAGCGGTGTGCCTCCACCGCTGGCATCGGTAACACTGAGAGGGGCCCTCACGGCCCCTGAAGGCCTCTATTTTAACGGCACACCCGCACAGATGTTTTACGGAGAAGATGGTTTCTGAGAATTTTTCCCTCGGGAGGGTGACACTCATGACACTTAGAGGGATCAGCTTTTTGGACGTTGCATCACGCCTGGTGTATTGATAAACATCCTGGGGCTGATATCCAAGTGCCATGAGTTCCTCGCGAACCCAGTCCACGCTGACTGTGGCAACTATGTTGCGGATAATTACCTTTAAGAGCCTCTTACTCGCCAGCTGGTGTGTATAGAAACTCTTGTTATTCTCTTCAAAATACTGCTTAATAAGCAGGTAATCGTGTTCATTGTCTGCGTGAAATTTCAGAGCGTCCCTGGTATTGATCACTCTGATATTTCCAGTGCAGCGTGTTCGCAGATAATTATAGTGGCGCTGATACTCCGATTTATCAGCGACCACAATTGGGGGAACAGTGACCTTTTTAGGGGGCGCGACATCCATGGCCTCGCCCTGGCTTCCTTGAGATGAGCACTGCTCTGTCTCATTAGTGTTAGAGGCCGAACTCGCGACCTCAGCGCGCCTAGCAGGCTGAGAGGAAGCAGTACTGGTTGAGGGGAGGGGGTCAGCTGGCCTAGGCATGAAATCAGCTGGAGTTAGGTTTCCATCAGTGGGCAACGAAGCCAGGACACTGTAGCTATTGGACGTGGGAACAGAGGGTTTAGGTTGCAGTTTCTTAGCTAATTGATGTTTAAAATAATGCTTTCGAGCCTTTTTGGCTACTGGGTGTTCGCTGCGAACGACCGCGGCTATATGAGCCGGGATCTCCCCTGTTCTGGAATATTCCATAACCACGTCTTTTAATGGGGGAAAGAGTTTAATGGTAGAGGCAGCCTGAGAAGCCGACAAGCCCTGATTATCACATGCAGTTCGCTTGAGCGTCGCAGAGAGAGGAGGAAAATCGTCTCCACCACCTCCCGGTGACGGGGATTTAGCCATCATGCAACTACAAGTACTCTACAACAAGGTACACCAGCAAGCAAAAACAGCAAGCGATGTAGCACTTACCAGATTATACCAGAGAAGTAGCCAAAAGGATTGGTTTAAGATCCAATTTAGCGCTTCACTTGTATAATACTTGGTACCTTATAACACAGAAAATAAGCTCACACCAAAGCAACAAGTGGGAGAGTACAGCACTATGCGTCCGCTGTCACCAGGAGATTGTTCTCGAATGACTTCTTCTTCTTTTTTTTTTCTTTTTTTTTTTTTGCCAGTGAATGGGAGCCCCGGGGCGAAAAATATGCCCCCCTACTCATCTGTTTCCGAGGAATTGCCGATGAGGCAAAAAGTCACTGTTCTCGCTACACTGGTGGGGGAAAAGCAGTCTGTCTGATAGGCTAGGAGGCCTATAGTCAGAAGAGAAACCCCCTCTTCGCTTCAGTTTACGTGCTCAAAAGGGAAAATTAAATCGGAGCGGAATTGGTATCAGAGTGCTTCTTAAGAAACGGCCCTTAACAGGAGACTAATTTAGAGAAAAATTTAGTGGACAGAAGGTTTCAATTTGGAATAGACCGAAAGGTTGGCCGGTTCGAATTTAAAAGAGGTCATAGAGGATCCAAGGGCCACGGTACTTCAGGCGAGTACTAGGCTTCTTGGTCCTCATGACCCGTTTTAACAGTAAAATACCAGGGTCCTCTGATTGGTTCGAGAGGATCCTAGCCCTGGTCATCCTCACTATTTTATTTATCTGAGATCTAAGTGTGGGGATACGAAGCTCGGCCCGTATCCTCTTGTTAGATTTCAGATATGGTGCTTTGGTCATCATTCTAAGTGTCTTGTTCTGGAAGGCTTGCAATTTTGAAAGTGGAGTTTTCGCTATATAGCCCCAGGCCTCACAGCCATACAGCAGGATGGGCCTGATACATGCTAGATAAATATTTCTCTTGATGGAGGTAGAGATATACTTATTGCCTAGCAGAGGTCTCAGTGCTTTCATCCGTGCCGTGGCACGCTGTCTGGCCTGTTCTATATTGTGGCTCCAGGACAAAGTTCTGTCCATTATTAGGCCGAGATATTTAATTTGGTTCGTCCAAGACACGGGGACGTTATTGTTAGTGTGGCGGTCAAGGTTAGGCCGGCGCCGGGTGAAAACAATTGCCTGTGTTTTATCTGCATTTATTTTCACCTTGTTCCGGTGACACCACTCCCAGAAGGAATCGATCCATTGCTGTAATCGTCGGACAGCATAGTCATTTCTCTTCATGCCAGTGTAAATGGCTATGTCATCCGCGTACTGCTGGATCTCTACACCTTCCCGTGTAGGAAGATCGTTCACATATAGGCCGTAGAGAGTGGGGCTCAGCACTCCACCCTGTGGGACTCCTGCTCTGAGTACCCGAGGGGTGGATTGCTCCCCTTCACAGGAAACATAAAATTTCCTGTTAGTCAAATATGACTGAATAATTTTGACAAGGTAGTTAGGGACTCTATATAATTCCAAAAGTTTTACAATTAAATTATCGTGCCAGACAGTGTCAAAAGCTTTCTCTACGTCGAAAAATACTGCTGGCACGCTACGGCGCATATTGAACGACCTTGTGACATACTGTGTCAGGCGCAGCACCGCAAGGGGGGCGCTGCGCCTGGACCTGAACCCAAACTGCTCAGGTCGCAGTATGTTGCGGGTGTTTAGGTATCCATTGAGGCGAGAGAGAAGAAGTCTCTCGAAAATCTTAGAGATATGTGATAACAGGGTTATCGGGCGATAATTTTGTGGGAATAATTTATCCTTCCCTGGCTTCGGGAAGACTATCATTTTACCAGTCTTCCAGACGTCAGGGAAGTATCCCAGTTTTATGCAGGCCGAAAAGATGGTTGCTAAGAAAATTACTGCCCTGTATGGCAGTGATTTGATTTCCTTGTTCGAAACCCTGTCATCACCGGGAGACTTCTTCTCGTTTAAATTTTTAATAACCCTGCGAATCTCGCGAGGCTGGAAGTCGGGTACGTTGAAGTCAGGTGTCCATTGTCTTTCGAAAGCCAAGGCTTTTCTGCGTATCTCACGGGTCCGTCGCTCGTCATCGTCATCGTCATCGTTATCTAAATTGTGAGTTACGCACTGGCTTTCAATAGTGTCCGCGAAAGCCTCAGCTTTATCATAGGGGGAGAACACCAGGCCGTGCCGGCCGTGGATGTCACGCCGGGGTTCCTGGGTTCGAGTCAGACCGCGAGTGACACGCCAAAAGTCGCGTTCTGACTCATGTTCTGAAAGATGTCGGCAGAATTCCTCCCATCTTTCAATCTTACGTTCCAGCAAGCGATTGCGGACTTCACGGGCTAGTTCCAGGTATTCCGCCCGGTCAGCTGGGTCCCGGAATCGTTGCCATCTCTTCCTATATCTGTTTTTAATTTGGATCAAATCCTTAAGGAGATCCGGTGTAGTGTCATCCTCAGAACCAGGGCAGTTCTGAGGACGATTATTATTATTATTATTAAAATTGGATTTACCTGCTCGAATGATGTGTTTCCGGGCATTGCAGACCTTGTTATTAAGGTGCGCAATCGCGCGGTCAACATCATTCTCGCTGGTGATCGAAAAGGTTTTCAGATTTTTATTGACATGCCACGTGAATTTGTGGTAGTTAAGGTTTAATTTAGAGATAGGAAGAGACGGCTCATCGAGCCTAACCCAGGTAAGATTGAAGATGATAGGTTTGTGGTCGGAATTTAGCTCATCAGGGACTAAAAAATCAATAGCCCTGCTGTAATACTTGGTAACTGCGACATCAAGGACATCAGGTAGGCCACCATTATCCGGATAGAAGGTAGGCTCCGTGGGGGCATATACACTGATGTCAGTATCTGTCATATGTTGCTGGAGTATTCTCCCCCTAGGATTTATAGTCCTGGAGTTCCAGTCGGTGTGCTTGGAATTCAAGTCGCCTCCGATGATAGAGGGCGTATGGCTGGGATTATTAAGCAAAATATCTAGCTCCGCCGTATGAAGCGGAGCACTGGGAGGGAGATAGGCCGCAAAAATACGATAGAATAATTACTGTGTCTAATCTCGATACCGAGAGACTCAATAACTCCGAGAGGGAGGGGGTCTATGACGTGATGAGTAAGCTTAGACTTAATCAGCACGGCCACGCCCCCGCCCTCTCTGTCAACTCTGTCTTTGCGGTATACCGCAAAGTTCTTAATTTTGAAGGGCATATGAGGTTTCAGCCATGTTTCCCCTAGTAGGAGGATATCGATGTTATGCTCAGAGATGAACGACTCGAGTTCGTATCTCTGAGCAGAAACACCCTTGCAATTCCATGCACAGTTTCTGAGGTCCATAGTCAAAACATGACAGCCTCATTAGGGTTCTGAAAAGTACTGCATAACAGCACTTAACAGGACTCCAATTTTGTCAATCATGGTTTCACATGTCCCCAGTTTAGTCATGGTGTCCTTTATAATAGGCAGTAATTTTGAGAAATTAATCTGCCTCACGAGATTCAAAATGTCACCCATGCCCGAAAAGTCGGATATGGGAGACGCTTCCGCTGAGGGTGCAGGGTTCGATGCAGGGGTGGGGGCGGCCTGGGCGCCTCCGGCAGGAGCAGCAGCATAAGTAAAGTTAGGGTCTACTGCCCGGGAGGGGGGGAGGGTCCTCCTTTTCTCAGCTTTGGAGAGCTCCCTAACTACCTTCTGTTCCATAATATTACGAAACAGTTGGCAGCCCCTCCAGGAGGCGGGGTGGTTGCCCTGGCAGTTGGCACACTTAGCTGCTGCCTCCGGCTGTAGGGGGCAGGCAGCAGCTGAGTGGTTTTCACCACATTTCACACATCTCAATGGCATTTTGCAGTAATTAGCGGTGTGCCCCCACCGCTGGCATCGGTAACACTGAGAAGGGCCCTCGCGGCCCCTGAAAGCCTCAACTTTCACGGCACACCCGCATAGGTGTCTAACCGAGAAGATGGTTTCTGAAAATTTCTCCTTAGGGAGGGTGACACTCATGACACTGAGGGGGATCAATTTCTTAGTTGTGGCATCTCGCCTCGTGTATTGATATACATCTTGAGGCTGGTACCCCAGTGCCATGAGTTCCTCTCGAACCCAGTCCACGCTGACAGTGGCTACAATATTACGAATGATAACTTTCAGGAGCCTCTTACTCGCCAGCTGGTGAGTAAAGAAACTCTTATTGTTATCCTCGAAATATTGTTTGATAAGGTGATAATCGTTTTCATTTTCAGCATGGAATTTCAGAGCGTCCCGCGTATTGATCACTCTGATATTCCCAGTGCAGCGAGATTTCAAGTAGTTGTAGTGTCGCTGATACTGCGATTTATCAGCGACAACAATAGGTGGAACAGCGACTTTTTTAGGGGCCACAACATCCATGGCCTCCCCCTGTCCTTCCTGAGATGAGCTCTGCCCTGTCTCGATATTATTGACTGGGGTCGAACTCGCGACCTCAGCGGGTCTAGCAGACTGAGAGGGGGCAGTGCTGGTGGAGGGAAGGGGGTTGGTGGCAGAGATAGATGGCCTAGGGATGAAGTCAGCTAGAGTAAGGTTACCTTCAGTGGGGAGGGAAGCTAGGACGCTATAGGGGTTGGGGGTGGTTACAGGCTTAGGTTGAATAGTAACCTGTTTTCCAGATTTAAGAGATTTACGGTCCCTACGGTCAGTGCGGTGTAATTTGCTTCTGCCACTAGTAGGTTTACTATTGCCGTTATCAGAGAGATGAAAAAGGTAGGCCATACTAGGGTGTATCTCCCCAGTTTTATTGTAATTGGCTACCGCTTCCGGCATGCTGGGAAGTAAATTAATTGTAGAGGCAGCCTGGAGAGCCGGCAGGCCCAATTTAACATTGCAGGAAGGATTTACCTGCGGTAGAGGTGGAAAATCATTTCCACCACCTCCCGGTGGCGGGGAGCTAGCCATCATGCACTACTGGGTACTACAAGCAAAGCACACCAACAAGCAAAAGCAGGCGATGAGCACTTACCAATTATATGCAGGAAGTAGCTAAAAGGATTTGTGAAATCCAATTCAGCGCTTCGCTGGATATAATATAGCACCTTTAAAAACCCACACAAGCTCACACTCAGTCACAAAGACGGGAAGAGCAGTAAAGCACGTTCGCAGACAACACCAGATTGTTCTCGAATGAATGGCTGACTTCTCTCTTTTTTCTTTTTTTTTTTTTTTTAATTTTTTTTTGTATTTTTTTTTTTTTTTTGTTGATGGCCAGTGGATGGGAGCCCCGGGGCGAAAAAGATGCCCCCCTACTCATCTGTTTCCTAGGTTTGGCCGATGAGGCAGGAAGTCTCTGATCTCACTGCACTGGCGGGGGAAAAACCATCTGTCAGATAGGCCAGAGGCCTATCGTCAGAAAAGAAACCCCCAATTCGCTACTAATTTGTTTTCAAATAAGGGAGTCGGAGTGAAGTATTAAATATAAAAGCCCTTCTTAACAAACAGCCCCTAACAGGGAAAGAATTTTGAGATATTTAGTGAGAGGAATGTGTCAATTTGCAAAAGGCCGAAAGGGTTGGCAGGTTCGAAAATTAAGGCGGGTCATAGAGGATCCAAGGGCCACGGTACTTCAGGCGAGTACTCGGCTTCTTAGTCCTCATGACCCGCTTTAACAGTAGAATACCAGGGTCCTCTGATAGGTTCGAGAGGATCCTAGCCCTGGTCATCCTCACTACTTTATTTATCTGAGATCTAAGTGTGGGGATACGAAGCTCAGCCCGTATCCTCTTGTTAGATTTCAGATAAGGTGCTCTGGTCATCATTCGTAGTGTCTTATTCTGAAAAGCTTGTAATTTTGAAAGTGGAGTCTTTGCAATATAGCCCCAGGCCTCGCAGCCATACAGCAGGATGGGCCTGATACATGCTAGGTAAATATTTCTCTTGATGGTGGTAAAGATATACTTATTGCCTAGCAGAGGTCTCAGCGCTTTCATCCGTGCTGTGGCACGCTGTCTGGCCTGTTCTATATTGTATCTCCAGGACATAGTTCTGTCCAGAATTAGGCCAAGGTATTTAATTTTGTTAGTCCAAGACACGGGGACTTTATTAATAGTGAGGCGATCAAGGCTAGGCCGGCGCCGGGTGAAAATAATTGCCTGTGTTTTATCCGCATTTATTTTCACCTTGTTCCGGAGACACCACTCCCGGAAGGAATCGATCCATTGTTGCAGTCGTCGGACGGCATAGTCATTTCGTTTCATGCCGATATAAATGGCTATGTCATCCGCATACTGCTGGATCTCAACTCCATCTAGTGTGGGAAGATCGTTCACATATAAGCCGTAGAGTGTGGGGCTTAGCACTCCACCCTGTGGGACTCCAGCTGTAAGTACCCGAGGGGTGGATTGCTCCCCTTCACAGGAAATATAAAATTTCCTGTTAGTCAAATATGACTGAATAATTTTGACAAGGTAGGAAGGAACTTTATATAGTTCCAGAAGTTTCACTATGAGATTATCGTGCCAGACAGTGTCGAAAGCTTTCTCTACATCGAAAAATACTGCTGGCACGCTACGGCGCATATTGAACGACCTTGTGACATACTGTGTCAGGCGCAGCACCGCAAGGGGGGCACTGCGCCTGGACCTGAACCCAAACTGCTCAGGTCGCAGTATGTTGCGGGTGCTGAGGTATCCGTTAAGACGTGAGAGAAGAAGTCTCTCGAATATCTTAGAGATATGTGATAACAGGGTTATCGGACGATAATTTTGTGGGAATAATTTATCCTTCCCTGGCTTCGGGAAGACTATCATTTTACCAGTCTTCCAGACATCAGGGAAGTATCCCAGTTTGATACAGGCCGAAAATATGGTAGCTAGGAAGATTACTGCTCTATATGGCAGTGATTTGATTTCCTTGTTAGAAACCCTGTCATCACCGGGAGACTTCTTCTCATTTAAATTTTTAATAACCCTGCGAACCTCGCGGGGCTGGAAGTCAGGTACGTTAAAGTCTGGTGTCCATTGTCTTTCGAAAGCCAAGGCTTTTCTGCGTATCTCACGGGTCCGTCGTTCGTCATCGTCATCGTCATCGTCAGCTAAGTTGTGAGTTACGCACTGGCTTTCAATGGTATCCGCAAAAGCCTCGGCTTTATCATAGGGGGAGAACACCAGGCCGTGCCGTCCGTGGATGGCACGCCGTGGTTCCTGAGTTCGAGTCAGACCGCGAGTGACACGCCAAAAGTCGCGCTCTGACTCGTGCTCTGAAAGATGTCGGCAGAATTCCTCCCATCTTTCAATCTTACGTTCCAGCAAGCGATTGCGGACTTCGCGGGCTAGTTCCTGGTATTCCGCCCGGTCAGCTGGGTCCCGGAATCGTTGCCACCTCTTCCTATATCTATTTTTAATTTGGATCAAATCCTTAAGGAGATCCGGAGTAGTGTCATTCTCAGAACCAGGAGAGTTCTGAGAATGATTATTATTATTATTGTTATTAAATTTAGCAGCTCGAATGATATATTTCCGGGCGTTGCAGACCTTATTGTTAAGGTGCGCAATCGCGCGGTCAACATCATTCGTGCTAGTAATCGGAAATGTTTTCAGGTTTTTATTGACATGCCACGTGAATTTGTGGTAGTCAAGGTTTAGTTTAGAAGTAGGAAGAGACGGCTCGTCGAGCCTAACCCAGGTAAGATTAAAGATGATAGGCTTGTGGTCAGAATTTAGTTCATCAGGGACTAGAAAATCAATAGCCCTGCTGTAATATTTGGTGACTGCGACATCTAGGACATCAGGCGGGCCACCATTATCCGGATAGAAGGTGGGCTCCGTGGGGGCATATACACTGATGTCGGTATCTACCATATGTTGCTGGAGTATTCTCCCCCTAGGATTTATAGTCCTGGAGTTCCAGTCAGTGTGCTTGGAATTCAAGTCGCCTCCGATGATAGAGGGCGTATGGCTAGGATTATTAAGCAAAATATCAAGCTCCGCTGTATGAAGCGGAGCACTGGGGGGAAGATAGGCCGCAAAAATACGATAATGATAATTACTGTGTCTAATCTCGATACCGAGAGACTCAATAGCTCCGAGAGGGAGGGGGTCTATGACGTGATGAGTAAGCTTGGACTTAATCAGCACGGCCACGCCCCCGCCCTCTCTGTCAATTCTATCTTTGCGGTATACCGCAAAGTTTTTAATTTTGAAGGGCATATGAGGTTTCAGCCATGTTTCCCCTAGCAGGAGGATATCGATGTTATGCTCAGAGATAAACGACTCGAGTTCGTATCTCTGAGCAGTAACACCCTTGCAATTCCACGCACAAATTCTGAGGTCCATTGTCAAACAGTGACTGCCTCATTAAGGTTCTGAAAAGTACTGAAAAGCAGCACTTAACAGGACTCCAATTTTGTCAATCACGGTTTCACAAGTCCTCAGTTTAGTTATGGTGTCTTTAATAATGGGCAGTAATTTTGAAAAATTAATCTGCCTCACGAGGTTCAAAATGTCACTCATGCCCGAAAAGTCGGAGATGGGTGACGCTTCCACTGAGGGGGCAGGGTTCGATTCAGGGGCGGGGGCGGCCTGGGCGCCTCCAGCAGCAGCTGCATAGGAAAAGTTGGGATCTACTGCACGGGAGGGGGGGAGAGCCTTTCGCTTCTCGGTTTTCAAGACCTCCCTGACGACCTTCTGTTCCATAATATTGCGGAACAGCTGGCATCCCCTCCAGGAGGCTGGGTGTTCACCCAGGCAGTTAGCACACTTAGCTGGTGCCTCCGGATTTAAGGGGCAGGCAGCAGCTGAGTGGTTTTCACCGCATTTCACACATCTCAGAGGCATTTTACAATAGTTAGCGGTGTGCCCCCACCTCTGACATCGGTGGCACTGAGAGGGGCCCTCACGGCCCCTGAAAGCTTCAATTTTCACAGAGCACCCGCATAAGTGCCTGACGGAGTAAATAGTCTCCGAGAATTTATCCTTCGGGAGGGTGACACTCATAACACTCAGAGGTACCACCTTCTTGGACGTGGCATCACGTCGCGTGTACTGGTACACGTCCTGAGGTTGGTATCCAAGTGCTATGAGTTCCTCTCGAACCCAGTCTACGTCCACTGTGGAAACAATATTTCGAATGATAACTTTTAGAAGCCTCTTACTCGCGAGCTGGTGAGTATAGAAGCTCTTTCCATTATCTTCGAAATACTGCTTCAGCAGTAGGTAATCATGCTCATTTTCTGCATGAAACTTCAGGGCATCCCTGGTATTGATTACCCTGATGTTACCAGTGCAGCGCGATTTTAAGTATTTATAGTGGCGCTGATACTCCGACTTATCAGCTACCACTAAGGGGGGAACAGAGACTTTTTTGGGGGCTGATACATCCATGGCCTCGCCCTGGCTTTCTTGCGAGGAGCTCTGCCCTGTCTCTATATTATTTGGGGTCGAACGCGCGACCCCATCAGGCCTAGGAGGCTGAGAGGGGGCAGTGCTGGTGGAGGGGAGGGGGTCAGCTGCGGGAGCTGGCGGTTTAGGCAGGAAGTCAGCTAATGTTAGATTACCGTCAGTGGGCAAGGAAGCCAGGACTCCATATTGGTTGGAAGTGGGGACAGGTTTAGGTTGCAGTGGCCTATTTGCTTGTTTATACCTAGCATATTGCCTACGGAATTTTTTGGCTTGTGGGTGATCACTGCGAAGTAGGAGAGCCAGCTGCGCCGGTATCTCTCCTGTTCTGGAGTATTCCACAAGCTTTTCTTTGGTAATGGAGGAGGGCAGTAAATGAATAGCGGAAGCAGCCTTTGTAGCCGGCAAGCCAGAATTAGCACTACCAGAAGGAGATTTAGTAGCAGGCAGAGGAGGAAAGTCCTCTCCACCACCTCCCGGTGGCGGGGATTTAACCATCATGCACTACCAAGCACCGTAAGGTACACCAAGCAAGCAAAAACAGCAAGTGATGTAGCACTTACCAGATTATACCAGAGAAGTAGCCAAAAGGATTGGTTAAAGATCCAATTTAGCGCTTCGCTTGTATAATACTTGGTACCTTATAACACTGAAAATAAGCTCACACCAAAGCAACAAGTGGGAGAGTACAGCACTATGCGTCCGCAGTCACCAGAAGATTGTTCTCGAATGGCGACTTCTTCTCGTTTAAATTCACCCCTTTATATAACGTACGAGCGAAGCTAACTAAGATCAGGGACATCACAGTCAACCAACCAGAGGATCCATTGCCTGGCACGACCCAATCGGAGGTCGTGCACTCCGAGATCCAATCAGATGGCAGACTGCTCGGCGCGACCCAATCGGAGGTCGTGCTTTTAGATATCCAATCACATGGATTGCACGGCGCGAGCCAATTGGAGGCCGCACACTTACATATAAATACAGCTGCTTCCCCCCAGGACACTGAAACCCAAACTGACCCCATCTCTGATCCAGAAATTCAATCTGACCCTTTCACACCTACTGACCCTGTCACCCAGGCTCCCCCCACCCCTCCCCCATCACCAAGAGAAGACTCTAACCAAGATCCAGAGCAACCCTTGCCAATCTTCACCAGCAGTGCCACCCAAACACGCCGGAGAAGAAGAAGAAGAAGTCGACGAACGCCAGTTCTGAAGACTACCACTTCGAACCCAGAACCAGTCATTTGCCAGCCCCCCCCCCCCTCCACCCCCCGTCCCTCCCTCGTCGTGCAGTGTTACAACTGCCTCCAGCTGCACCATACAGCTGGTACCTGCACCAACTCCACCAGGTGCAACCGGTGCGGCGGCCCCCACCGTCACACCGACTGTCAGGTACCTCGCTTGCAGCCGAGGTGCGCCAACTGTGAAGGGAAACATGCGGCGTCGTTCCCGGGGTGCCCGTTCATCAAGAGTGCCATCAAGAAGCATTATAAGGACTCCAGGCACCTACAACGACAAAGTTCTCCACCACCACTTCTCAATCACTCCCAATTCCCGCCACGTCACTCACCAGTCATCCCAACCAACCAGGACACCTCCCACTTAACCCAATTATTTCTTACTCTTCTTTCCTCTCATCTGTCACCTCATCTTCCCCTCCAAGTCCCCCACATGCCCTCCCGGCAGATATTAATCCCGTAACCAGCTCACCCTGTTCATCGCCTTGCTACCTTCAACTTGCCTTCTTGTAAACCATATTATTCAACATCTCTCCAACCCTGCCAACTAGCACTAGTAATTTGAATACTAATAGCTCAGCGAAGGGAGGTTTCTGCTCTGACATGGCGGACTTGCTCCGTCATAGACAGATTGTTTTTCCTCCAATAGTGTACGTCGTGCTGGTGCTGTTGTGAATTTATCACAAGTCGCAGAAACAGACGAGTAGAGTGGCCTAGTGTTCGCCACGGGACTCTCGTGTACCAGATAAAAAAAAAAAAAAAAAAAAACTTTCGCAGTCAGCCAGATTCTCCTGGTAGCCTTCGGACTGAGCACTTCTTCGAGACTTCGAGACTTCTCTCCGACGTTCTGCCCTGCCTTCGCTTCTGCTAACCGGTGTTAGCGCACTCCTCGAGGTCCCCCTGGTCGTCTCCAGCCATCGCCTTGACCGCCAAGCCGTTCCCGACCAGCCACTGCCGCCCTCAATTGATTTTACCTGCACGGATCACATAAGCAGTGAGGAGGTATTCCAACTGGTAGTTGGGCAGGTTGCCTACCTGCCACCACTCTTCGGGCCAGTTTCCACGGCTGTACGTCTCTACTTGGCGTGACTTCACGCCTGCCGACTACGGTCACCTGAGCCTCGCCTTGCTGGTTGCCTACCTACGCCTGTGCCACGCCTAGCGGGTTGCCTACCCGTACCTGTCTGCGCCTCTCAACTTCAACTCCGCAGCCTCCAGTTCTTCAACTACCCTTCATCCTTGGCCTGTTTCCAGGCTGACTGAGCAATATTTGTCATTATAGCGGACCTGGTTTACCCATAGTCCAGCTATAGCCTTCCGGTCTCCGTAGCAGGACTGGTAGTGTAGGTGAGCATTTAGCGTCCTGCTACGGCTTTCAGGCCCCCTTAAAACTTTTTCTCTGCTGTGCCGACAGCCATCATAATTGCTGTTGCCTGCTGATCGCGGCTCGTATCTTGTCAGTGGCACCAACCACTACCAACAAAACTCGCCCTAATACGACCACCACGACAACAGGAAGGCTCTTTCTGCCCAGTCCACCTCTGGTGTTTGACTCCCCCCCCCCCCCACACTGCTCATCCCTTACTCTGTGCTGACTGCATTGATGCCCCCCGGCTGCCCCCCAGTCCTAGCGCTTAGGGCCCCTGTCAGTCCCTATCTGTCTATTCTATCATTATGACTAAAGTGGGCAAGAACCCTTCAGGTTCTTCTCACCCCGTCCCCACCACCCAAGGCCCTTCAGGCTCCACCAAGGTCTACAGAATGAAAACTAAACCGATTAGGAAAGGCACAAGTGTGCTCTCAGAAGCCAATCCTGCTGCAGTGAGTATCAAACCCTCACTAGAAAGACAAGATATGGCCACTTATGAGCCCCCCTGCTGTAACACCACCTTTCATGAGGAAAGACTCGGCACCTTCCCGTCTACCTCCTAACACTAATGAACCCCCCGCCTCCTCGGTAGTTGACAGTTCATCAGAGACATCGGACTCCGAATCTGAATCATCGACCCCTCCTGCCAACATCTCAAGAGCAAGGTCATCGTCGCAACCACCCCCATCTTCAAGAAGCAGGTCCCCTGCTCTACTGTCTGCCAGCACTGGCAACTTAACAACTGTTGCAACCATTAATGACGACGCCCCAGAAGATACCAATGACGACGCCTCAGAAGATGCTGAATTTTCCTCCCCCTCAGGAAGATCGCAAAGAAGACGTCCCAGACACTTGGACGCCAAACCTAGACCATTGGTACTCTCTAATATCTTCGATGTATTCAATAATCCTCCGCCCCCCCTCCTCACCCAAGTCAAAACCTCCCAACCCCTCCACCTCTGCAACAACTCCCACCCCCGCCAGCTCTACTACTACCCCTACCCCCTTCTCAATCTTCTGGCCCCACCAATCAAACCCAAACTGTCCAGAACACCCCCCAAACCACTCGCCCACCCAGAATCAAAATCCCTCCAGTCTACGTCAAGGATGTTAAAAACATCAATCAATTTACTGATCTACTCAAAGCCAACGACATTGAATACTCTCTCAAAGTGCTTCATGATGGAGTCAGAGTTCAAACCCGCAACGTTGAAGATTTCGAGACCTTGAAGGCCCTGATCACAAAATGTAAAGGGCAATATCATACTCGCCTATTGGTTGACAGACAAACCAGGAAAGTAGTCATCCGTGGTCTACACATAACCCAAGAACCAGCTGACATTGCCGAAGAACTTGGTAACTTAGGTTTCCGCATCATTTCTGTTGCTCAAATGTCCTCCCAGAAAACCAAGAGGAAACTACCACTGTTCCTGGTCACCTACAACATTAATCATCCTGATGACTTGAATATGTTCGACATCAAGCACCTGCTTCGCACGGACATCAAGGTTGAAAAATACAACAGCCCAAATGGCCCTGTACAATGCTTCAAATGCCAGCGGTTTGGCCATCTTTCTGGAGGCTGCCATTGTCTTCCTGTGTCATCTGCGGAGCTTACCACGCCTCCAACGACTGTCCGAAGAGAGGAGACCGCACCCAAACACCACGATGCGCCAACTGCGGAGATCAGCACACTGCCAACTACCGGGGTTGTACCCATTACCTCAAGCTTGTCCAATCATACAACTCCAGACTCCCCTCCGCCCGCAAAGGTGCCCTCGGCCCCCTGCCGTCAAGATCTCAACTCAAAACAAACGTCACGTACGCTAATGCTACTAATGGCCAACCTATCCAAGCAGAATCTCCCCCTCCCTCCAACGGTATCAATTTCTCACTTGACGATTTTCCTCTTCTCCCAAACTCCGCGGCCCCCTTATCACAAAGGGAAGCACCGTCTACCCCCTCCCTGACCAGCAACACTTAGGAAATTTTTCAACTTCTCAAACTACTTTCTGATCCCTCCCTCAAAAGTATAATTAACCTTATCAAGAAGACCCTATCCCGTATAATTGCTGCCCCCACGCCTGCTGCCAAAAAAAAAAAACAAGCCCTTTTAGAAGCAGTCTTTGAGTGGTTCCAAGATGAGTAATACAAACAACCACAGGGCATCCCCCAGAGATCTGAGGGTCCTTTTCTGGAACGCTGAAGGTCTTCAGCGCCAACACGTTGAATTGTGTGAGCTACTCAAGGATCTGAAGGTAGACATCGCCCTCCTTTGTGAAACCTGGCTCAAACCCCGTCACTCCTGCCATATTCCAAACTTCAAATCATATCGCAACGACCGTCCCAACCGTGAACATGGAGGTACCGCTGTATTCATCAGAAATACCCTCTCCGACCAGCGTATTCCTACCCCCCCACTGACCTCACCGCTCTTGAAGCCACCACCGTAGAAGTAGCCACACACAAAGGTTCCCTCAGCCTCTCTGCTTGCTACATATCGCCCAAAGCCACATTTGTCCCGGCTGATCTGGACAAAATTATACGCCATAGACAACAACATGTACTTGCGGGTGATTTCAACGCCAAGAAACCCCGCTTGAACAGCCGCACTTCAAATACAAGAGGTAATCAACTCTCACGCCACTGCGACGACAAACTCCTCCTCACCCATGGTCCGGATCGACATACCTACTACTCCCACAATCCAAACATTGCTCCTGACACCCTCGACATTGCCATATCCTCCAATATCCGTCACTACATCAAATTAACCACCATCGAAGCTCTAAGTTCTGATCACCTCCCTGTGCTCATGACCATAACCTCCAGCCCCATTCACTCACCTATACCCATTCCCATCCACCTCCGCAAAATTAACGGGCAATCCTTTCGTGATCATATCCAGTCCAACATCACCGGCAACCCCAGCATCAAAGGACCCCAAGATATTGATACACTGACTACAACAATCACCTCCGCCATCATTGAAGCTGCTGAATCTTCCGCCGTGGGACCCTCTTTCGCCAAGACAAGAGTTGAAACTCTTCCCACCGAAGTACTAGATCAAATTAAAATCAAGAACCGAACCTGCAAACTATGGCACCGGTTCAGAGCGCCGTACCTAAAGTCCCTCTGGAACCGGCAAACTAGAAACCTAGCCATACTTATTAGAAACCACAAAATCAGATCCTGGAGATCCAGATTAGCCGAGTTAAGTGTGGCCGACAACTCACTGCACAGGATGGCTAGGAGATTCACTAGGAAGCGTACTGGCATACCCACCCTCCATGGTATTCGAGGATTGGCCCATTCAGATGTCGACAAAGCCAACGCTCTTGCCGACACTTTTGAAACCACTTGCACTACCAACATTGATCCCTCAGACGATAACTTCATCGATCTCGTCGAGGAGGAAATTGAAAACTTAGGTGAACACAGTGTACCTCCCGACTTCAAATTTGTCACTCCCTCTGAAGTCACGGCCGCCATCCGTAAACTGAAAAATAGAAAATCTCCTGGTATTGACAACATTTCGGCCACCTTTCTCAAAAACCTCCCCAGAAAGGCGTTAACATTCATCACAAAACTGTTTAATGCTATATTCAGGTTTGCTCATTTCCCCTCTCCCTGGAAATTAGCTAAGGTCATTATGATACCCAAAGCTTTAGCTGACCCCACCTTTCCACAAAATTATAGACCAATCTCTCTCCTTTCCATCCTCTCTAAACTATTCGAAGCAATTCTTCTCACCCGCTTACAGAAAATCATCGATGATAACCACCTCCTTAATGACGAGCAATTTGGTTTCCGTGGTGACCACTCCACTACCCACCAGCTAATCAGACTCACTGAGGAGATAACCAAGAACTTTAATCACAGGAGGCATACAGGAGTCTGTTTCTTAGACATTTCACGCGCGTTCGACCGGGTATGGCACCAAGGGCTCATCTACAAACTCAAGCTTTACGGAATCCCCGGCTACTTGGTCCAACTCCTTCATAGCTACCTTTCTGATAGGAAATTTCAGGTTCAGGTGAGTCACTCCCTGTCGGACCCCCGCCCTATCGAGGCTGGGGTCCCCCAGGGTGGAGTCATCTCCCCAGTGCTTTTCAACTTATATATGGCTGACATACCCCGCCCACCGCGCGTGAATGTCTACATGTATGCAGACGACACTGCAGTCTCTGCTGTCTCTTGGCAACCACCCAGAGTCCAAAATTACCTACAAGATGCTCTCTCCACTATCGAACCATGGCTTCGACAGTGGAGAATCATAATCAACGTCAATAAGAGTTGTGCTACTCTCTTTTCAAAACGAACAAGAACTGACCCAGAACCACTGAATTTTTTCGGCGAAGTAATTCGGTGGTCCGATGTTACTAAGTACCTGGGTGTTTCCCTTGACAGAGCACTAACATTTAAACATCATGTTGCCAAAATTTCGGCCCAGGCATATCGCCGCCTCCATTAAATTGTTCCACTCATGAAAGCCGACAATGGGCTCAACTTGGAAAACAGACTCCTGTTATACAAATCCTCCATTCGGCCAATCCTCGAGTATGCCAGTCCCGTCTGGGGGATCGCAGCCAAAACGCACCTGCAACAAGTCCAGAGATTTCAAAATCGTGCCCTTCGCATGATTGCAGGTGCCCAATGGTTTGAACGGAATCGTGACATCCACTCCGACCTCAATATTCAAGAAATTTATTCCAGGGTCCAAAAATCCGCAAAGAAATTTTATTCTGGTCTCAGCTCAAACACAAACCCCCTTATCTCCACTCTTGGAAACTACGAAACCGACGGTCTCCGTCATAAGAGACCCAAGGCCATCCTAATGTAAACCACCCCTCGGGGTGCAGGTCATATTCTGACCAGTCCGATTCCGTTCAAGGTACCACCACCATCCACATCAATGCAGTCTAGTTAATATCTGTCGAAAGCAGCACTCAAGACCGGAAGGTCGAAGGGCTAAAATGGCTAAAATGGCTCAAAGGATCCGGGCTCCAGCCCGCATATCCATTGAGACGCGTGGTCTGTCTGTTCGCAGTCGCCAGCGGGATACGGGAGAGAGTATCGACACGACGCCACAGAAGATGTCTACCGCAGCAGTAGTCGAAACGTTTGGTAGAAACGAGAGGAGTGGACCACGGCATAATAGCCCGGAAGATTTTTATTATATTGACACCGGCCGTGAAAACCTTCATACTTTAATGTCCCACCTCTACGGGGAGGATATTTATCATTTAAGTCGTCAATTTGAAACGCTTCGCAAGAAGAAATCACATCTACTGTGCTCTCTTACATTCTTACTCCCCTGCCGCGACACTTCTGTTATTCCACAACATCTACGACAGAAGAGACATTTTTCAACCCCTTCGGCAAACAGAATTTATAACAGAACGGAACAAGCTCTTCTTACGGAACCTATTCATTTTACTCTTAAAGAACTGGCCCTTAATGATGAACGGCTTTTATCATTACATTTGACGACAGGCAACTCGATGCACTGGAGTGACTGGGACCGAATGGACAGGATTACTTACAACACCATGGAACATCAGGAGAAGAGGGATACGCTGCGGCAGAAGAAAAAGTACGAACGTTTAAGTGGCAATATAAGGACGAGGAATCCGATCGAGAAAGTGGATCCTGCCCGGACAGTCGTTAACCTATCTAACCGTTGTTTAACAGAAGATGAAACTACTGTTCTTGCAAAAGAAGGCAATTTTGCTACTGCACCGGCAGCCATCCCAATAGAAGATATCATTTCCAACATAGAATCAGGAATAAGTCAGTTGGCACCAGAGGTTTCCGAGGAATTTCGTCACGACTGTTCCAAGATACTCTGCAAGGCCAAGTTACCAAAACCTAATCTTAGCAAGAAGGAGGGGCTTGCGCTAAAGAATTTGAAAGTTGACGAAAGTATTATCATTTTAGCAGCTGACAAAGGTAATGCTACTGTTACCTTGAACACCGTGGATTATGAACTTAAGATCAAAGAACTTCTTGATCCTTTAATTTACAAGAAACTTCCTCGCGATCCGACTATGAGTATCCTGCGCAAGACCAATTCTCTGATTAAGAAATCTTCTATTTCTGCAGAAGAACAGAAGAAGCTGAAGAAATCAGAAGCCTTGTGCCCAAGACTATATGGTCTTCCCAAGATCCATAAATCAGACGTTCCTCTTCGTCCCATCGTTAGTACCATTGTCTCTCCTACTTATGAAGTCGCAAAATATTTAAGCAATTTACTGAAACCCCACGTAGGGACTAAGGACTCACACATCAGAGACTCGGCCCATTTCATAAACAGATTACGACACCTGCGAGTACAACCGGGAGATATACTTGTTAGTTTTGACGTCGTATCGCTGTTCACTATGGTACCAATCAAGGATACTCTAGAACATACTCAACAACTCTTTTCAGAGGAGATAATAGTTTTATTTGAACATGTACTTTCGACGAAATTTTTCCAATGGAAACATGAATTTTATGAACAGACAGATGGTGTTGCCATCGGAAGCCCTGTTATTGCTAATTTTTATAAGGAGTTCTTTGAGGAGGAAGCCCTGAAGACTGCTGTAAATAAATCCAGCTGTTGGTTCCGTTTTATGGATGACACTTTTATGATATGGGGACGTGGAGAGGAGGCACTGGACGGCTTTCTTACACATCTGAACAGTATTCATCCTCGTATACAATTCACTGTGGAGAAGGAAAAGGATGGGGAATTAGCTGTCCTGGACAGGCTGGTGAAAAGGAAGAATGATGGATCCCTAGGGCATCATGTATACCAAAACCAACACACACAGATCGATACTTAAACAAAAATTCCACTCACCATCCTGGCCAGAAGCGCGCTATGATAAAGACCTTGGTGGATCGCGCCCGTCGTGTCTGTGAACCAGATTACATCCAGAAGGAACTACGGCATCTTAATCTAGCCTTACAAACCAATGGCTACACGGTACAAGAAGTCAGGAGAGCACTCCACCCCAGAAGACAGCCAGCTAACAGTAAACGAGAACAACCCAGGAAGAAAGGTATCGCTTATTTGCCGTATATTCGTTACGTCACGAATCGTATTGGAAGGCTCCTTGAACGTCACGATGTTAAGACCATGTTTCAGCCGACCCGGCAGCTACGAAACATGTTACGTTCTGCCAAAAATCCACGTGACCCTCTAACATCTACTGGGGTCTATAGGATACCGTGCAGCTGTGGAGCTGTTTATATTGGCACTGTACCGGGCGGTATACCTCCACGGCGCTAATTCAAATATTGCGCCAGTTGAAACTCCTCTACAGGAGAAAGCCCGAACTTCAACAAACTGAATTAACTCAACGGTTTCTCGGAAGATGTCACTACTGTAAATTTGGTAAATTGGAAGTGTTCTGAACTGTGTCTATTTTGATTTGTGTTTGTTTGCTCCGTATCAAGAAGTTTGAACGTTCTCTAACAGATGTCGCTACCCAAAACTACGGTAACACACTCTGGTGCAATGGAATGAACTTTCTTGAAGAAATATTGTATTCCTAAGTTTTATTTTTACTAAATTTTGTTCTGTGGTTTGTCAGTTTGCAATATAAATCCTTTCATTCCGCCAGTTTTGTAATTAGCCAATCATAAATTTCTGTAATTAATTTCCCACCAATACGGTATTTCTTCATCGTCTTGTGTATTAGTTTTTGCTGGTAGCCAATAAAAGTTTGTGGGCGGGTTATCATTCATGAAAGGTCTCGAATGTTCCACGAGGATATATAAACTGCTGATTTTCTTGTCTCGGGGCCACTTCAGTAACGTCTTTCTCGGTATGCGAATATATAGCAGGGGTTGGGAAGCACCTCTTTCTTCAAGCAGCAGCTCATCTACAAGGTAATGGCCTGTTAACATCTTCATTTCTTGCTAGCTCAGCAGTTTACTCTCTGGGAGGGTTCGAAACCTTTAATATGTAACCAATTCCTTTAAAATGTAAATTAACTTTTCTGTGTATTTAAAAACTTCAAATCTTTTTTACTGTAAAGCGGGGATAGAGAGTGCTTCACCCTCTCGAACTCCCCTTCATTTTGAAATTGAGGTGACTACGTTTTCATAACCGTTTCTTCTCTTCTTTATTGTAGTAAAAATTTTCTCATACGTGTCACCTCCCTAGCTTGGGATTAGCCCCTGTATATCGGCCTAGAGCCACTTAGCTTTTAAGAAGTGTCATGTAGGAGTGCAAGCTACGCCTCCAGTCAATTTTTTTTTTTGGGGGGCCATTTAATTTACCCAAAGTTTTGTTTTATTCATGTGAAGGCCCTGTAGGTTGGGTACAATATACCCCTGCCTTGAGGGCAGTTAAGGAGTGAAGTTTGTTATGGCCTTTGATAGGCTTGTAAACTTAAGAGCGGGAATGCTCTTTCCAAATTTTGATCTCTGCGTGTTTCTAGGAGGCTTGACATTCTAATTAGGAGCAAGTGCTCCTCGTACTTAGGGGTTTTCTGCCCTTTAGCAATTGTGGTGGTGAGCTGAGAGCTCAGAAATTAATCTTGGGGCTCGAAGCCCAAACCTTGTAACGAATTGTAATCTCTTAACTTGTTTTCCTGCTACTTGGTACCTGTTACTCTGTTGTTGTTATTTGTTGATTTTGAAAAGAAAATATAACCTTTGTTAAAGTTTTAAATTAACTTTAATTTGGTAGTTGAGATCTATTCCAAACCGCACCTTCTTTCACCTCTGCTGTTCCACAGATATCTCGGAACAGGCACAACTGGCAGAAGTGTCAATACTCGCCTGACGGAGCATAAAAGGAACTGTCGCTTGGGGCAATACGACAAATCAGCAGTAGCGGAGCATGCACTGCTTGGCGGAAAGCATGAGATCCGTTACGAGGATACTGACATACTGGCGACAACATTCCATTTTCACGCACGCCTCTACAGGGAAGCAATCGAAGTACACAAACATCCGGATAACTTTAATAGAAAGGAGGAAGGACTGAAACTCAACATTTTTGTTGTTGTTGTTGTTGGCCAGTGCATAGGAGCCCCGGGGCGAAAAAGATGCCCTTTTACTCATCTGTTTCCTGGGTATTGCCGATGAGGCAAAAATCATTGTTCTCGCTGCACTAGCGGGGGGAAAAGCGATCTGTCTGGTAGGCTATAACGCCTATCGTCAGAAAAGAAACCTCCTCTTCGCTACTGGTTGTGTACTCAAATAGAAAGGAGTCGGAGCAGTATAATTTAAATTAAGGCCCTTCTTAACAAACGGCCCCCAACAGGGGAAGAATTTAGAGGTATTTAGTGACATTTTAGGTATCAATTTGGAAAAGGCCGAAAGGCTGGGCTGGTTCGAATTTTAAAACAGGTCATAGGTGATCCAAGGGCCACGGTACTTCAGACGAGTCCGCGGGGTCTTGGTCCTCATGACAAGTTTCAATAATAAAATACCAGGGTCCTCTGATTGGTTCGAGAGGATCCTAGCCCTGGTCATCCTCGCTATTTTATATATCTGAGATCTAACGGTGGGGATACGGAGTTCAGCTCGTATCCTCCTGTTAGATACGTAGTGTATTATTTTGAAAACTTTGCAATTTGGAAAGAGGAGTCTTGGCAATATAGACCCAGGCCTCACAGCCATACAGCAGGATGGGCCTGAAACATGCTAGGTAAATATTTCTCTTAATGGTGGTAGAGATATACTTATTGCCTAGCAGAGGTCTCAGAGCTTTCATCCGTGCCGTGGCACGCTGGCGGGCCTGTTCTATATTGAATCTCCAGGACATAGTTCTGTCCCATATTAGGCCGAGGTACTTAATTTGGTTAGTCCAAGACACGGGGACGTTATTAATAGTGAGGCGACCAAGGCTAGGCCAGCGCTGGGTGAAAACAATTGCCTGTGTTTTGTCCGCATTTATTTTCACCTTGTTTCGGAAACACCACTCCCGGAAGGAATCGATCCATTGTTGCAGTCGCCGGACGGCATAGTCATTTCGCTTCATGCCGATGTAAATGGCTATGTCAACCGCATACTGCTGGATCTCTACTCCATCTCGTGTGGGAAGATCGTTCACATATAGGCCGTAGAGTGTGGGGCTCAGCACGCCACCCTGTGGGACTCCAGCTCTAAGTACCCGAGGGGTGGATTGCTCCCCTTCACAGGAAACGTAGAATTTCCTGTTGGTCAAATATGACTATAATTTTGACAAGATATGTAGAAACTTTATATAGTTCCAGAAGTTTCAGTATTAAATTATCGTGCCAGACAGTGTCAAAAGTTTTATCTACATCGAAAAATACTGCTGGTACGCTACGGCGCATATTGAATGACCTTGTGACATACTGTGTTAGGCGCAGCACCGCAAGGGGGGCACTGCGCCTCGACCGGAAACCAAATTGCTCCGGTCGCAGTATGTTCCGGGTGCTGAGATATCCGTTGAGGCGAGAGAGAAGTCTCTCGAATATCTTAGAGATATGTGATAACAGCGTTATCGGAGGATAATTTTGTGAGAATAATTTATCATTCCCTGGCTTAGGGAAGACTATCATTTTACCAGTCTTCCAAATGTCAGGGAAGTATCCCAGTTTAATGCAGACCGAAAAGATGGTAGCTAAAAATAAAATTGACTTATAAGGAAGTGACTTTATTTCCTTATTCGAAACCCTGTCATCACCGGGAGAGTTCTTCTCATTTAAATTTTTGATAACCCTGCGAACCTCGCGAGGCTGGAAGTCAGGTACGTCAAGGTCTGGTGTCCATTGTCTTTCGAAAGCCAAGGCTTTTCTGCGTATCTCACGGGTTCGTCGTTCGTCATCGTCAGCTAAGTTGTGACTTACGCATTGGCTTTCATTAGCATCCGCGAAAGCCTCAGCTTTATCATAGGGGGAGAATACCAGGCCGTGCCGGCCGTGAATGGCACGCCGGGGTTCCTTAGTTCGAGTCAGACCGCGAGTGACACGCCAAAAGTCGCGTTCCACGAACCTGCTACCCAGGCGAAGCAGGGGGAGAGGTGATACTCCCACGTGGCTTGTCCCAGGTGGCGGATAGGTGGGTCCTAACCGGCTTGCCGGCGGACTGGAGGGAAATAAAATACCTCCCGCGGACCAACTACACACCCCCTGTGGGTGGGGGAGGCTGACGAATAATACACCCACGGTATCCCCTGCCTGTCGTGAGAGGCGACTGAAAGGGGCGACCAAGGTATGATTGTATTAGAACCAAGAAACTACTTTTGATTAGTACCATCACGCGCGGAACACCATCGGTCGCTTTTACTTGCGAGTGGTACCACTCTGTTAGGTACTCCATAGTTTTGTGATTCGTAGCACTGGAGTGGGGTTCAGTGTGGGTTTCCAGTACCTGTGAGTCGTGCCCATGTGTGCAACACCAGAGGTCTGTTATTTGCTTTACGTCGCACCGACACAGATAGGTCTTATGGCGACGATGGGACAGGGAAGGGCTAGGAGTGGGAAGGAAGCGGCCGTGGCCTTAATTAAGGTACAGCCCCAGCATTTGCCTGGTGTGAAAATGGGAAACAACGGAAAACCATCTTCAGGGCTGCCGACAGTGGGGTTCGAACCCACGATCTCCCGAATACTGGATACTGGCCCACAGGTCTGGGCGTTGCCCGTGAGTTGTACCACTGTATGAGCGACACCGTAGGTCTGCGTTGCCAGTGATTAGTACCCACTCTGTAGGAACACCACGCCACGAACCTGCTACGCAGGCAAAGCAGGGGGAGAGGTGATACTCCCACGTGGTGCGTCCCAGGTGGCGGATAGGGGGGTCCTAACCGACTTGCCGGCGGACTTGAGGGAAATAAAATACCTCTCGCAGACCAAACACACTACCCCCTGCGGGTGGGGGACGCAGATATAGAATACACCCGCGGTATCCCCTGCCTGTCGTAAGAGGCGACTAAAAGGGGCGACCAAGGGCTGACTGAATTAGAACCATGAAACTAATTTTGAATCGTACCATCACGCGGGGAACACCATAGGTTGCCTGTACTTGCGAGTAGTACCACTAAATTCGGTACGAAATAGGTTTGTGATTAGTAGCAGTTAAAGCCTGGCCTGGTGGATTCCAGTACCCGTGCGTCGTACCCATGTGTGCAACACCGCTGGTCTGGGCGTAGCCTATGAGTTGTACCACTATATGAGCAGCACCGTGGGTCTGCGTTGCCTGTGATTAGTACCCACTATGTGCGGAACACCACGGGAATACCGGCGCCTGTGTTTAGTACACCTAGGTGGGGAACCTTTTCGGTTTGCGTTGACTCTGAGTTGGGCCATTGTGTGAGACACACCATAGGTCTGCGTTACTTGTACGTATTCCAATACTTGTGAGTAGTACCATCTTTTGTGCAACACCGTGAGTCTTCGCTACTTCTGATTAATATCCCAACGTGACACATACCATGGTTCTATTTTACTCGCGACATGTACCATTCTGTGGGGCCTTAGACGTGGATTTTGCACCCCCTTTAGACACCGAGCATCATTGTGCTTTATAAGTGGTTCCTTGGTCGGTAATAATGTTATTTTCGATCTGTATTGAGTCCGATCCACTGGTTTTTGTTTGTTTGTTTTGTGTTTTGTTGAGTTCCTGTCCATCCATTCATTCTTCATGCCATATTTTATTTTTATTTTGGTCAGTGGATGCCTTTGCAATTTTTTGTTCTTTCATTTCGTACCATTAGGGGCCGATGACCTTCGATTTGAGGCCCCTTAAAACAACAAGCGTCATCATCAGGAACACCACGGGAATGCCGGCGCCCGTGATTAGTACACCTACGTGAGGAAACTCATCGGTTTGCGTTGGCTATGAGTGGCGCCATTTTGTGAGAAACACCATAGGTCAGCGTTACCTTTACGACGTAAAATACTTGAGTAGTACCTTAATGTTTGGAACACCGTGAGTTTACGCTACCTTTGATTAGTACCGCAGCTCGAGTAATATCATGGTTCTCCTTTACTACCGATAAGTGCCATTAGCGTCATTGTGCTTTATAAGTGGTCCGTTGGTCAATAATACTATTATTTACAATTTTTTTTTAGTCTGATCCACTTTTTTTTTTGTTGTGTTCATGTCCATCTATTCATTCTTCATGACATTTTTTATTTTTATTTTTTATCCTGGTCAGTGGATGCTTTTCATGTTTTTGTTATCTCATTTCGTACCATTTGGGGCCGATGACCTCGATGTTAGACCCCTCTAAACAACCAGCATCATCATCATCATCATCATCAAAGTCGCGTTCTGACTCTTGCTCTGAAAGATGTCGGCAGAACTCCTCCCATCTTTCAATCTTACGCTCCAGCAAGCGATTGCGTACTTCTCGGGCTAGTTCCTGATATTCCGCCCTGTCAGCTGGGTCCCGGAATCGTTGCCATTTCTTCCTGTATCTTTTTTTAATTTGGATCAAATCCTTATGGAGATCCGGCGTTGTATCGTCCTCAGAGCCAGGGCCGTGCTGAGGACGGTTATTATTATTATTATTGTTATTGTACCGGGGGGTACACCTCCACGTCGCTAATTCGAACTTTGCGCCAGTTGAAACTCCCCTACTGGAGGAAGTCTGAACTTTATCTAATGTGTTAAAGTTTCTCAGAAGATGTCCCTACTTGTACATTTTGAAGTTTCTGAACTGTGTCGTTTTCGAGGTATTTTGTTTTGCCTAAAGTAAGAAGTGTGAACATTCTCTTCTAGAGGACACTACTGAAGAACTACAATGGTGCACCCTAGTGCGAAGTGAAAGAACTGTCTTTTGGAGAAATTTTGATTTCAAAAGTTGGGTTCTTGTTAAATTTATTTCTGTTATTGTTTAAGTTGGCTGTATAACCCTTTCTTTCCCCTTGTTTTGAATTGAGCCAATCCCGAATTTCTTTAATTATTTGATGACCAATCAGGTGTATCTTCTCTAAATTGGATATGTTGCTTAACCCTAGGCAATAAAATTCTTGTGGGAAGGTGTTCTCATTCCTGAAACGCCTCGAACTTTCCGCGAGAGTATATAAACTGCTGATTTTCGGGTCTCCGGGCCACTTCAGTAACATCTTTCAGCGTGTAAAGTACGTAGCAGGGGGCGGGAAGCGCCTCTTTCTTCGGGCAGCTGTTCATCCACAAGGTAATGGCCTTTTAATAACTTCTTTTCGTGCTAGCTCAGCAGTTTAACTCTCGGGGCAGGTCCGAAGCCTTTTCAATGTAATTTTCCTTTAAAAATGTAAAGACACTCGGTGTCAATTCTTTCTGTTTTAACTACATACTGGGATAGAGAGTGCTTAACCCTCTCGAGCTCCCACTCATATTGCATTGAGGTGAACTTATTTTTCACAACCGTTTCTTCCTTAACGTTATGTAAATTGTTTCCTTTTAAAAGTCACCTCTTTAGTATGGGATTAGCCCTTGCAGTAACGGCCTAGTGCCAAGTAGGTTTTATATAAAATGTGTTAGGAGTGCAAGAACGCCTCCTCTCAAGTTGGTATTTTAGAGGCCACGTAATTAATCTTTCATTACTTAATAGGCCTCTGTAGGTTGGGTATTTTACCCCTGTTTTCATATCCTTAGAGGACAACTTGAAGGTGGAGTTTGGTGTGGCCTTTTATAGGCTTGAACGTTGAGAGCGGTTTGCTCTTTTTGAAATTTGGTTCTGCGTGCCTCGAGGAGGCTTTACTGTGTAATTTGGAGCAAGTGCTCCTGGGCATGAATGGGGTTTTCTGCCCCTCTGTTGAAACTTGTTTTGGGGTAAAGCTGGGCTAATTGCTCAAGAATTGTGAGTTCGGGGCTCGAAGCCCAAATCCTGTAAATACTGTAATTGTACTTTTGTTGCCTTGCTACTCTGTACCTGCATGCTTGTTATTTCTTGATTTTGAAAAGAAAATATAACCTTGTTAAATTTTATCTTAACGTTAATTTCGTATTTTGAGGCCCGTTAACCCCCGCACCTTCTTTCACCTCTGCTGTTCCACAGATACCTCGGAACAGTTATTATTAATTTTGGCTGCTCGAATGATGTATTTCCGCGCGTTGCTGACCTTGTTATTAAGGTGAGCAATCGCACGGTCAACATCATTCTCGCTAGTGACCGGAAAGGTTTTTCGGATTTTTATTGACATGCCACGTGAATTTGTGGTAGTCAAGATTTAATTTAGATATAGGAAGAGACGGCTCTTCGAGCCTAACCCAGGTAAGATTAAAGATGATAGGCTTATGATCTGAATTTAGTTCACCAGGGACTAAGAAATCAATAGCCCTGTAGTAGTAATTTGTAACTGCGACATCTAAGACATCAGGTAAGCCACCCCCATCCGGATAAAAGGTAGGTTCCGTGGGGGCGTATCCACTGATGTCAGTATCTAGTGTGTGTTGCCGGAGTATTCTCCCCCTAGGATTTATAGTCCTGGAATTCCAGTCGGTGTGCTTGGAATTCAAGTCGCCTCCAATGATAGAGGGCGTATGGCTTGGATTATTAAGTAAAATATCTAGCTCCGCGGTATGAAGCGGAGCTTTGGGGGGTAGATAGGCCGCAAAAATACGATAATGATAGTTAGCATGTCTAATCTCGATACCGTGAGACTCAATAACTCCGAGAGGGAGGGGGTCAATGACGTGATGAGTAAGCTTAGACTTAATCAGCACAGCCACTTCCCCGCCCTCTCTGTCAGCTCTGTCTTTACGGTAAACCGCAAAGTTCTTAATTTTGAAGGGCATATAGGGTAGCCATGTTTCCCCTAGTAGGAGGATATCGATGTTATGCTCAGAGATAAACAACTCGAGTTCGTATCTCTGAGCAGAAACACCCTTGCAATTCCATGCACAAACCCGAAGGTCCATAGTCAAACAATAACAGCCTCATTAGGGTTCTGAAAATTACTGAATAGCAGCACTTAACAATACTCCAATTTTGTCAATCATTGTTTCACATGCCCTTAGCTTGGTCACTGTATCCTTAATAACTGGTAGCAATTTAGAGAACTTAATCTGCCTCACAAGGTTCAAAATGTCGCCTATGCCCGAGAAGGCGTATATAGGCGACGCTTCCACTGAGGGGGCAGGGTTAGATGCAGGGGTGGGCAGCAGCTGCAGCTGCATATAACGGGAGTGGTGGTGGGGGGTTAGCCTTTCGCCTCTCGGTTTTCAAGATCTCCCTAACCATATTCTGTTCCATAATATTTCGGAATAGCTGGCATCCTCTCCATGAGGCTGGGTGTTCACCCAGGTGGTTTGCACACTTGGCTGGTGCCTCCGGATTTAAGGGGCAGGCAGCAACCGAGTGGTTTTCGCCGCATTTTACGCATCTTAAAGGCATCTTGCAGTAGTTGGCTGTGTGCCCCCACCTCTGGCATCGGAAACATTGTGAGGTTCCTTAACGGCCCCTGAAGGCCTCAATTTTAACAGCACACCCGCACAAGTGTTTAACAGAATAATTTGTTTCCGGAAATTTATCCTTAGGGAGGGTGACACTCATGACACTCAGGGGCACCAATTTCTTGAACGTAGCATCACGTCGCGTGTACTGATACACGTCCTGAGGTTGGTATCCAAGTGCCATGAGTTCCTCTCGAACCCAGTCCACATCAACAGTTGAAACAATATTTCGAATAATAACTTTCAGGAGCCTTTTACTTGCGAGCTATGCGTGTAAAAGCTCTTGTTGTTATCCTCAAAGTATTGCTTCAGCAGCAGGTAATCTTGTTCGATTTCTGCCTGGAACTTCAGGGCATCCCTGGTATTGATTACCCTGAAGTTACCAGTGCAGTGCGATTTCAGGTAATTATAGTGGCGCTGATGCTCCGACTTATCAGCTACCACTATGGGGGGAACAGAGACTATCTTGGGGGTCGACACATCCATGGCCTCGCCCTGGCCTCCTTGAACTGAGCTGTGCCTGTCTCTTTATTGTTTGAGGTCGGACCCGCGACCCCGTCAGTCCTAGGAGGCTGAGAGGGGGCAGCGCTAGTAGAGGGTTGTGGTGCCGGGCGGTGACAGGGGGGAGGGGGACTAGGTCAGCGGCGGACATATTGCCCTCAGTGGGCAAGGATGCCAGGACGCTGTATGAGTTAGCAGTGGGAACAGGCTTGGGAAGTAGTAGTCTACTGGCCTGCTTCTCTCTATATTGTTTTTTAATTTTTTTCGCCTGAGGGTGATTGCTGCGAAGAAGAGTAGCCAAGTGAGCCGGGAAGTTCCCAGTTCTGGAATATTCTACTAGTTTCTCCTTTGTAAGGGAGGGCATAACATTGATAGAAGAGCCAGCCTTAGAAGCCGGCAAGGTTGAGTTGTTATTCCTAGCGCGTTTAATTGTAGCGGCAAGAGGAGGAAAATCGTCTCCACCACCTCCCGGTGGCGGGGAGTTGGCCATCATGTAACTACTAAAGCACTACGTAAGGTACACAGGCAAGCAAATCAGCAGGCAATGTGCACTTACCAGCAATATGCAGATAGGAGCCAAAAGGATTGATCCACGAACCTACTACGATGGCGTAGCAGGGGGAGAGGTGATACTCCCACGTGGCGCGTCCCAGGTGGCGGATAGGGGGGTCCTAACCGGCTTGCCGGCGGACTTGAGGGAAATAAAATACCTCTCGCGGACCAAACACACTACCCCCTGCGGGTGGGGGACACACATGCAGAGTACACCCGCGGTATCCCCTGCCTGTCGTAAGAGGCGACAAAAAGGGGCGATCTTGGCGCGGACATGGATTGCGGTTTGGTATAATGTGATGGACCTCCTGTGGATGGGAGAGGCTGAATACATCCATAGGTAATCCCTGCCTGTCGTAGAAGGCGACTTAAAGGGTCATGTGGCCATGGTCCCCTCTTTATTTTTTATTATTTTTCCGAGGGTCAGATGTAGACCATTCAAAATTTGATGTGCGTGCTGCCCGGCGATGGAGCTCCTATGTGTGCGACTACGCTCGAAAGCCCGTGCCAGCAACCACCCAGGACGCGGCGGGTGGGAGTGTCATGTACCCGGGCAGTGGTATCCGCCTGACAACGCAGGTCCCCGCACAGCCGAATGCCAGAAGGATATATTATTATTAATTATTTTTATTTATTTTTCCTATTGTTAGTGCTCTGTACACGCTATGGGGTACATGCTATTGCGGGTGACTGGAGGAAGGGAGTCCTAGTGCTCATTGCCTCAGTCATCCTGTATTAGGCATCGTTCCACATCGGACCCCGGGCAATACCTGCTACGACCAGGTGGGTATTGCCTTGGCTGCTTGGTTCGGCTACAGAGACCCCTGATCGGAGTGGGTGGCATTCGGGGAGGATGATTTCGGGCATGGCGTCGAAACAACTTCCGCCTGCCACCTCGGGTAGTTCGCTACCCAAGTCTTTAACTTTTGATTCTCTAAGGGGGGCAACCCCTTGGGAACACGCGCAGCGACTTAGTCTGGGTTCCAGCTTCCCTAGGTTCCTGGTTGCTACCAGGACCGATGGGCAAGACTTCAAGCTGGTGAAATCGATTCTGTTTAGTCGCCACATTGAAGGTGTCTACGGTGAACTGGAGGACCTGAAAAAAATGCGCAATGGTGGTTTGCTTTTAAAGACGAGCACTGCGCTCCAAGCAGATCGTTTGCTGAAGTGCGACCACTTTGGCGACATCCCCGTCAAAGTGGAAGAGCACAAAACCTTGAATCTGGTTCGTGGAGTGATTTTCCACCGTGATCTCGTCCTGAACACTGACGATAAATTGATGGAAGACATGAAGCACCGCGGCGTGACCCACGTCCGGCGTATCACACGCAAAGTCAACGGTGAAGACGTTGCCACGGGTGCGTTTATAGTCTCCTTTAAATTGTCAGTGTTGCCAGAGAAAGTCAAGGTGACAACCTATCGTTGCGATGTGAGGCCGTACATCCCGCCTCCTATGCGGTGCTATCAATGCCAGAGATTCGGACACATGGTATCTCGTTGTTCGAATCAGTCAGTGTGTGGTACATGTGGGAAAGTAGCTCACGGCGCGGAGGAGTGCACACCTCCGTACAAGTGCACTAACTGCTCTGGTCTTCATTCTCCTCGGGATCGGAACTGTCCGACCTATCTGAGTGAGAAGAAGATCCAGGAGATAGAGACCCTGGATGGTCTTTCCTACCAGGAAGCGCGCCGTATGTTTAATTCCCTGAATGCACCGGCCAAGACACTAGACTTCAGCTTGATAGCTCAGTCCCTGCCAGGTTCCTCATTTTCATCTGCAACACCTGTCCAGAAGTTCGCTGCGCCCAAGGCGGCGGTTGCTCCTGCGAGCAACGCCGCAAAGAGAACAAGCTCGAAGGCTGGTCCATCCCGAACTTCGACCACCAATTTGCCTGTGCCGGCTAAGAAACCTACGCCGGCACAGAAGGGGAAGAAGACAACGTCTCCTTCCCCTACAAGGTCGGCGAAAGCCGCGCCTAAGCCGGCGGAGGCGGCATCGTCGACCAGGGCTGGGAAATCCCCTCCCAGCCCGTCTAAACAAGAATCGACGGCGGGGAAGAAGAGCGCCCTTAATAGGCGCTCTTCCAAATCTCCTACAAATGGGTTGTCACGCCCTCCACCTGGAGGGCCTGATTCTGCGTCAGCAGGTCTTCCTTCGGGGAAACCTGCGCGCTCCCCTCGTGGGCAGAAACCCCGCACCCGGACTACGTCGAAGAAGTTGAAGGCCTGCATCACCTCGTCTGATGACGAGGAGCTGCACATGGAGCACGAATCTCCATCTTCGGATGGGGATGTGAGTGTAGGTTAGGTTAGGTAGCATTCCGTTGCCCCTATCCTAATCCTCAGAAGTCCACACTTACAATATGGCACTGTTACAATGGAATTGTAACGGTTATGATAGGCATCTTGCTGAGATGCGCCAGCTCATTAGCGAGTATTCGGCGAGTATAGTCTGTATTCAGGAAACAAACTTCCGACCAGATCATCATACGGTATTGCGAAATGTTCGACTATACTCGACAGAACGACATTATGCTCACCGGGCGTCCGGTGGCGTTGGCATTTTTGTCCGTTCTGATACCTACAGCGAGGAGGTTCCACTAAGAACCCCGCTGGAGGCTGTAGCTGTTCGCGTTCCGCTGCCTGTCATAACAACAGTGTGTAATGTCTATTTTCCGCCAGGGCTACCTCTTAACATTAATGATGTCACTGATCTTCTAGATCAGCTTCCACCTCCCTTCCTCTTGTTGGGCGATTTTAACGCCCATCACCCCATATGGGGCTCTGAGACGCCTTGCCCCCGGGGAAGAGAGCTGGAAACATTGGTAACAGACCTGGATTTATGTATTTTGAACACAGGGGAACCAACACACTTCAGTGTACGTTACGGCACATATTCTCGCATAGACGTAAGTCTATGCAGCCGAACGTTGGTTCCGCTGTTTCGGTGGAACACACACGACGATCTTTGTGACAGTGACCATTTTCCCATCATTCTTACTTTGATGAACCAAAAATCCGTCGAGGCTCCCGCTCGATGGATTCTTAACCCTCAACTGGTATCATACGTCTGTGAGACGGCCGAAAATTTTCCCAAGGCCATTCTCTCTCCTATCCTCAGCCTACTGCTTTCTTCCCTTGTGTACCTCTCAGTTGGAATGTTGTTTCCCTGCAGGGAAGGTGATGTACCGCTCGCTTTGTTTCATCTTGAGTAAGTGCGTATTAAACTTATCGCGCCGTCTGACAGACGTATGATACCAGTTCCGTGACTATTGTTCGCGAATGACGTTATTCAGTATTGAGTGTTTATTGAGATAATGGCTAGGCTTCATTTTATGAAGACACTTGCCAAGTCACTGGTCTACCCTCAGATGCATTGGAAGCTTACTGAGGTGAAGAAAATTCCACGTGAACTGACATTCTGCATGAGGAGGATTCATCAGATTGATGACGAACAAGAGGAACCTGAATTCTTCGAGGTTCGTAAAACGTGCTACTTTTGTGATCCTCAACTGAAAAGAAGAACGAAGTACCAGTGCCAGAAGTGCGGAAAACCGATCTGCTTGGAGTGCGCCAAAAAACTATATCCTGTGATAAGGAAAATTGTGCTTTCTAACAAACAGTGATTTTTAACCTTAAAATTTAAATTTATGTTTCGAGTTTTCCAGTAATTTTATGTTTTATTTGTTTGTATGGTCTTTGTATAATACTGATATATCAGCGAAATAATCGTAATAATAATATTTTCTAGATTTTTAAGAAAAGCGGAAGCGTCCACATTTTTTGGGGCATCGTTCTAATATTTTTAAATTTTTTCTGGGTTTGTAATTTTTTTCTTCTACTTTTTGCACTGACATGTTTGCAAACATATATTTAAAGGAATTCAGTTGAATAAATAACAAACAATTAAGAACAAATTGTTTAATTTAAAAGTAAATATCTGGAGTCTGAGAGACGTATGATACCAGTTACGTTACAAACATAGATGATACCAGTTGAGGGTTAAACATGCTGATTGGCCAAAGTACACATCACTAGCTGTCTTTAACGATGATATCAGGCGGACCGTCGGCGAGGAAATAACTTATGTCACCCGAGTTATTCTTGCTGCTGCTGAGGAGTCCATTCCGTTCTTCTCGGGGACTCCTCGCCGAAAACTCGTTCCTTGGTGGAACGAGGAAATAGCAGCAGCTATCAAAGAACGCCGTCGTGCTCATAAACGTTACCGTAGACAGCCTACTGCGGCCAACTTGGTAACATTTAAGAAATTCCGCGCTAAGGCGCGGGTTCTTATTCGCCAAAGTAAGAAGGCTTCATGGGAGAGATATGTGTCGTCTATGACGTCACACACTCCATCATCTCAAGTGTGGACTAAACTTCGGCGTATTTCGGGTATTCATGGATTATCTTCGGTACCGGGAATTTCCATTGCAGGCAATATCGTCACTGAACCACTCTCTATTGCTAACCATCTTGCTCGCCATTTCGCGGACGTGTCTGGCTCCGGGAATTACCATCGTGACTTCCTACCTCTGAAGCGGGAGGCAGAACGTCGTCATCTCAGTTTTGCCACTCAGGCTTCAGAGGACTATAACGTGCCCTTTACGGAGTGGGAACTCCGTAGCGCATTAGCGCTTTGCAAGGACACGTCTCCTGGACCAGACTGTTACCGTGTTTTTGGTGGTAGTTATGCATGAAAGAAGGTGCTGGGTGGTGAATAGGTCTCAAGCTACTAAAGTGAAATTAATTTTAAAATTTAACAAGGTTATATTTTCTTTGCAAAATTAGGTAACAACAAATAGAACAGGTACTTAGTAGCCGAAACACGATTGAACAAAAATACATTTACATAGGTACCCCATTTGGGGCTTCAAAAGTCAGAAACATAATTCTTGGGCAATCAGCTCAGTTTTACCCCAAACACAATTTTAACAGAGGGGCAGAAAACCCCATTCATACCTAGGAGCCCTTGCTCCAAATTACACTGAAAAGCCTCCTCGAGGCATACAACATACAATTTTCAAAAGAGCCACTCGCTCTGAAATTTAAGCCTCTCCCAGGCCACACCAAACTCCACCTTTAAGCTGTCCTCAAAGGACATATACACAGGGGTAAAATACCCAACCTACTGAGGTCTATTAAATGACAAGAAGGTTAATACATGACCTCTAAAATACAATTTGAGGGGAGGCGAACTTGCACTCCCAATACACTTTGTTTAAGACCTACTTGGCCTTAGGCCGTTAGCGCAAGGGCTAATCCCATACTACAGAGGTGACTTAAGAAAATAACAATTTACATTACATAACGGAAGAATTGGTTGAGAAAATAAGTTCACCTCAAGACAATGTGAGTGGGAGCTCGAGAGGGTTAGCACTCTCTATCCCAGTATGTAGCTTTACAAGAGAATGGATGAAAAGAGAAGTTACATTTTAGGAAAAGGTTACATAGTGGAACGCTTAGAACCCGCCCCGAAAGTTAAACTGCTGAGCTAGCAAAGAAAGAATTTATTAATCGGCCATTACCTTGTTGTTGACCGCTGCCGAGGAAAGAGGCGCTTCCCGCCTCCTGCTAAGTAATTAATACACTGAAAGATGGAACAGAAGTGGCGCAGAGACCCAAAAATTAGCAGTTTATATCCTCTCGTGGAAGGTTCTAGGCGTTAGGGGAAAGAAAACACCCTCCCACAAACTCTTTATTGGGTAGGACCCCGCAACAGATTCAAGTTGGGGGAAGATACACCAGATTGGTCAGAAATTAATAGAAGAAATTCGGGATTGGATACATTCATAACAAGGGGAAGAAAGGGGTAAATATTGCCAACTTAAACAATGACAGAAAGAAATTTAACAATGAACAAACTCTTGAAATTAAATTTTCTCCAAAAAAAAAGTTCTTTGACTCCGCACTAGATTGCACTATTGTAGATCTTCAGTAGTGTCCTCTAGAAGAGAAAGTTCACACTTCTTACTTCAAGTGAAACAAAACCACATCAAAAATGACACAGTTCAAAAACTCAAAATTTTCCACGTGGTGACATCTTCTGAGAAAGTAGAGAATTAGTAGCGTAGATAAAGTTCAGACTTCCTCCAGCAGAGGAGTTTCAACTGGCGCACATTTTAAATTAGCGGAGTGGAGGTGTACCGCCCGGTACACAGACAATATCCATAACCAGATGTTGAAACACCTTAGTGAGGACAGTCTTCTCTATCTCCTTCGTGTGTTCAACCGAATCTGGATGGAGGGTGACTATCCGTCTCAGTGGCGAGAGGGCATCGTCATTCCTGTCCTCAAGCCTGACAAAGATCCTAAATATGCAGGGAGTTATAGACCTATTTGTCTTACCAGCTGCCTGTGTAAGCTGTTTGAGAGGATGGTAAATCGCCGCCTTGTGTGGTGTCTGGAGAAACAAGGACTCTTGTCCGAGTACCAGTGTGGTTTCCGAGCCGCTCGATCCACCCCTGACCACTTGGTACGCCTGGAGAGTTCTATCCAGGATGCGTTTCTCCGCAAACAGCATTTGGTAGCTGTTTTCTTTGACTTAGAAAAGGCCTACGACACCACATGGCGATATGATATCCTTTCAGTCCTGCATCAATGGAAATTCCGAGGTAACTTGCCGGTTTTCATTGCGAATTTTTTGTCCCTCCGTCTATTCCGTGTCCGAGTAGGGAGGACATATTCGCAATACCACGTTCAAGAAAATGGAGTCCCACAGGGATCGGTTCTTAGTGTCACTCTGTTCGCGATTGCCATAAACGGTATTGTTGCTGCTGCTGGTCCAGCAGTAATACCGTCACTATATGTGGACGATTTTGCTCTTCACTATAGCTCGCACAGTATGGCAGTCGCAGAGCGACAATTACAGCAAGCTATCCGGAAGGTGGAGCAGTGGACCTTTGAACATGGTTTTCGGTTTTGTACTGCAAAGACCTCCGTTGTCCACTTTTGCCGTCAACGTACTCTACATCCAGATCCTGAACTTTATCTAGGAAATGTCGCTCTTCCCGTGGTTGACACTTACCGATTTCTTGGGCTCCTTTTCGACAGTAAATTATCGTGGGAGCCACACGTGCGGGAGCTAAAAGTGCAATGCACCAAGAGGCTAAATCTCTTGAAATTTCTTAGCAGCACTAATTGGGGAGCTGACCGTGCGGTGCTCCTACGATTCTACAGGGCACACGTTTTATCTAGGTTAGACTACGGCAGTGCAGCATATGGCTCCGCAAGACCAAGCGTTCTTGCGAAGCTGAACAGCATCCACCACGCCGGGGTTAGTTTGGCGACGGGAGCTTTTCGTACAAGCCCCATCGCTAGCCTGCTTGCTGAGTCTGGTGTGCCGCCTTTACACCTGAGGCTCCAGCAAATGCTTCTTTCGTATGCTGCTCATTTGCGACACATGCCACTTCATCCCAGCTATCCTTGCGTATTCAACAATGGCAACCATTTTCTGTACGCTGCTCGTCCTCGAGCTACGCGGCCGGTTGGAATACGCTTGGAGTGCAGTTACAGGTTGTTTAACGTACCTTCGGTTCCATGCCTTGTCAGACAACCGAGTGGGGCACCTCCGTGGGTAGTTCGACGTCCTGAAATAATCCTGGACCTACACACTGGCCCGAAGGAAAACACGGACCCTTCGATTTATCGGAGGCTCTTCATGTCCGTTGTTGGCCGCTATCCAGGTTCAGTCGTCGTCTACACGGATGGTTCAAGGACAGATACGAAGGTGGGCTGTGCGTTCGTTGTCGACAATGATCGGTTTCTTTTTGCTCTCCCGGAAACCTGTAGTGTGTACACGGCAGAGCTCTATGCTATCTGCAGAGCTCTGCGGTACGCACTATACAATGAGCGCCGACGCTTTCTTGTGTGTACTGACTCCTTGAGTTCGCTTCAGTCTATTGATACCTGTTTCCCTCAACACCCTCTGGTGCAGCGGATCCAGGCCCTGCTGGCCGGGTGTTGGGATGCCGGCACCAGAATCACGTTTCTGTGGCTCCCAAGCCACATGGGCATAGAGGGAAACGAGTTAGCAGATCAGGCTGCCAAGAAGGCAGTTACACTGCCCCCGTTGCCTTTCAAGGTTCCAGCCAGTGATATTCGCTCCCAGCTGCGACATCATGTTATGTCCCATTGGGAGATGGAGTGGCAGGCCATTCCACCTCCCAATAAGTTGAGAGCGATAAAAGGAACGACGAAGGTATGGAAGACTTCCCTTCGGGCTTCGCGGCGGGAAGCCGTGGTATTATGTCGTCTTCGGGTTGGCCATGGTATCGTGACTCACTCGCATCTTTTGAAAGGAGAACCTCCTCCGGTGTGTACCTGCGGTGACCATCTTACCGTGGTACACATGCTTACGGAGTGTACGGACCTGGTTGATCTTCGCCGTAGTCTTAACCTCCCGGATACCATCTCCCTTATCCTGCGTGATGACGTGCAGTCAGCAGACCTCGTCATCCGCTTTATGAGGGATAGTGGTCTGTTTTATCGTATGTAATGATGTCTTTTGTGCTTGTATCTTTGTGTCAATTACGCTCTCATCCTATTGACTTCATTTTAGTTTGTGTTGCGTATTTTAATGTGTTCTTTTCACGTCTAATGTAAAGTATGTATATATATCTGTACTAGCAGGCAATGCCTTATTCCATTATCTCCTGTAATTTTTCTTATTTTATTCCAAAATAAGGCATTGCGAATTAGATCCGCTGATTGTTTTAATTTCATACTCATTTTTCATCGCATTTTTTAAAACTCTAATCAGTGGGTCCGTTTTAAATTTTAACTATCATATGTCATTTCGTCCATCTCGTTCTATTAGGGGCCGATGACCTTCGATGTTAGGCCCCTTTAAACAACAAGCATCATCATCATCATCAAAAGGATTGATAAGATCCACTTCAGCACTTCTCTGTATATGTACTGCAATATATTCAAGTTCGCACCACTAAAGAAAAGGCTCACACCAAGTTAAAAGTGAGAGAACGCAGAACACCGTGTCCGTATAAGTCGCCAGATTGTTCTCGAATGGCTGAAACTCAGCAAGTTCTTTTTTTTTTCAAAGTGTCAAACAGATGGGAGCCCCAAGGCGAAGAATGCCTTCTTACTCATCAGTATCCGTGGTGTGTCTGATGAACAGAGAAAGCGCGTGTTTCCTACACTGGTGGAGGAAAAGCACTCTGTCCTAATGATTTAGGTCAGAACTGAAACCCTATCGCTGGTTCATTGGTAACAAGTAGGTTGGTCAGACCTTAGAAATATAATTTTGCTGATAGGAAATTTGTTGGCTGTCAAAGATTAATTTGGATTATATAGGAGCCAAGGGCCTCTGTATTTAAAGCGCGTACCGGGCTTCTTGGTCCTAAGGAACCGTTTCAGCAGGGAGATGCCCTCATCGGTTGACTGGGTTTGTGAGATTCGAGATTTCGTCCGCAGAACATGTTTCTGGATGTGCTGCTTTAAAGTTGGGATGTTAAGATCCCGTGAATGGCCAAATTGGAGTCATGCCACGCAGGACCTCGTTCTGAAAAACCTGAAGGCGACGGAGTGACGACTTCGCAATATAGCACCAGGCCTCGCAGCCATAGAGTAATATCGGACAAACGCATGTGAGTTACAGCGTGCGTTTGATATTATCGCCCAGGGTTTTGTTGCATAGCAGAGGGCGTAATGCTGCAACTCGAGCGCCAGCTCTCTGTAAGGCCTGGTCTATATTCCATAGCCACGTGAGCGTCCGGTCAGGCTTCAGACCAAGATGCTTGACTGTGTTACTCCAGGGTATGGTTGTCTTGCGAATTTTGAATGGACGAAATCTCGGGAATCGTCGCGCGAAAATAATGGCCTGGGTTTTCTCTGGGTTGACCTTAACCTTGTTAAGGACACACCAGGAGATAAATTTCTGGAGCCAGGTTTGTATTTTAGCAGGGGCACCGCAATATCGTCGCTCAGCGGAATAAACTGCGATGTCGTCTGCGTATTGCTGGATCTCAACGCCAGCTGTGCGTGGGAGGTCGTTTACATACAACGCGTACAAGGTTGGCGATAGGACCCCACCCTGTGGCACGCCCGCAAGGAGTTGCCGAAGGGTGGATTGTGCACCATCGCAGGTGACAAAAAACTGTCGGTGAAGCAAGTAAGAAGATACAATTTTGATCAAAAAGTGGGAAACTTTATAGAGTTCTTGGAGTTTGACTATGCGATTGTCGTGCCAGACGGTGTCAAAAGCCTTTTCCACATCGAAAAATACCGCTGGCACAAAGCGTCGCATGTTGAACGACCTCGTTGCAAATTGTACGAGCCGCAAAACTGCGAGAGGAGCAGATCGCTTAGACCTGAATCCGAACTGCTCCGGTCGCAGGATGCGGTAGGTTGTAAGGTGAGCACTGAGGTGTTTGAGAATAAGTCTTTCGAAGACTTTCGAGATCTGCGAAAGAAGACTGATGGGACGATAATTTTGAGGAAAGAAACGGTTTTTTCCTGGCTTTGGCAGAACACAAATTTTGGCTACCTTCCATGCCGCTGGAAAATAACCAAGTGATAGACAGGTAGTAAATATTACGGCAAGAAACACTAAAGCACGAGCGGGGAGGGCCTTAGGTTTTTTCGCAGATACTCCGTCATCTCCGGGAGACTTATTCTCGTTTAGGTCCTTGATACACCGACGGACTTCCGCCGGTGTGATTGTGGTCGGTTCGTCGTGAGATGTCAGGGTGCGCCTGAAAGCTGTGGCCTTACGGGTGATACGTCGTTCGTGTGCAATGTCGTCGTAGGGCGTGTCGTGGACTACACACTGACTCAATTGAGTTAGCGAAGGTCTCAGCTTTCTGCAGGGGGGAGAAGACGAGTCCGCGACGGCCGTGAATCGCTTGTCGCGGCTCTCGTGCGCGAGTCAGATTGCGGCTAACCCGCCAGAAGTCGCGATCTGACTGCGTTTCAGAAAGTGTGTGACAGAGTTGTTCCCATTTCTCAATCTTATCCTCCAGCATCCTCTGGCAGACGACCTTGGCAAGTTTCTTGTGTTCCGCCCGGTCCGCAGGGTCGCGATGGAGTTGCCATCTTTTCCGATATCGGTTTTTGAGTTGGATCAAATCCTTGAGGAGATCGGAAGTATCGTCCTCAGAGTCGGACCGGTTGTTGGAAAGAGAATTTCGAGCCGCATCCCTGATGTGTCGCCGAGCATTGCGCATCTTAGATGTAAGATGCTCAATGGCGCGATCGACATCATCGCGGGTGCGGGGTTCAAAAGTGCGCAGGTTCTTATCGACATGCGATCTGAATTTATTGTAATAAAGGTTTTGAAGAGATATCGGACGAGATAGCCCCTCAAGGCGACTCCAGGAAAGATTGAAAATAATTGGGTTATGGTCTGAATTAAGTTCTGTGTGTACAACAAAATCAATTACCCTGTTATGAAATTTTGAAACTTTCACATCAATGACGTCAGGTAGTCCATTTGTGGTATAAATGGTAGCTCCGTTGTAGCACAGACCATGACGTCATTATCTCGCATATACTGATAGTAATCTCCCCTTAGGATTGACTACCCTAGAGTTCCAGTCAGGGTGCTTAGAATTGAGATCACCGGCTACTATGGTGGAAATACGAGCCGGGTTATCCAAAAGACCATCGAGTTAGGCAAGATGGAGGGGTGCTGAGGGCGGCAAGTAAGCAGCAAAAAGTCTATAGTTGTAGTTTCGGTGACGTAGTTCAATGCCAATGGTTTCCAGTGCCGAGTGAGGGAGGGGGTCTAGGATGTGGTGGATAAGACTGGGCTTCACCAACACAGCCACCCCGCCCCTCTTGGCATTGGCCCTATCCTTCCTATAGACAGCCATGTTTTTAATTCTAAAGGGCATATGCTCTTTTAGCCACGTTTCACCTAGTAGCATGATATCAATGTTATGCTGAGAGATAAAAACTTCAAGCTCGTATCTCTCACCGATAACAGCCAAACAATTCCAAGCACAAACAGTCAAGTCCATAATGTCAGTCGCGTCGTTTAGGGGCCTGAGAGATACTGCATAGCAGCATCAAACAGGACCACCAGTTTGTCAACTGTGCTAGTGCACGATCTCAACTTAGTCATGGTTTCCTTCAGGATGGGAACTAGTCGGCTAAAGTTGATCTGCCGTAGCAGATCAACAATGTCTGATAATCCACCGAGGACGGAAGGGGGAGTCCCAGCGGATGATAGCTAAGGGGCGGCCGCGGTGGTAGCTGAGAGGGGGGAAATTGAGCATTGCTGGCAGCATTTGCAAAAGAGAACCCCTCGGTAACTAATTTGGAAGGACCTTGAGCACTCTTTTTCAGAGCTTTGAGTTGCTCAGCAGTTCTCTTTTGCTCTTCTGCCTTCTTGAAGAGGTTGCAATCTCGTCAAGAGGCAGGGTGCTCGCCTTGGCAGTTTACGCACTTCGCTGGTGCCTCTGGAGCAAGGGGGCAGGCAGCAGCAGCGTGCTTTTCACCGCACTTGACGCATCGTAGCGCCATCTCACAGTAGTTGGACGTATGCCCTAGCCGTTGGCATTTATGGCATTGGGACGGACCCTCCCGACCTTTGTGGGCCTCAATTTTCACTCTACAACCACATAGATCTCGCAAAGAATAAATAGTTTTGGAGAAGGTGTCATTCGGAAGAGTGACACTCATGACACTCAGAGGGATCTCCTTAGACTGAGAATCCCGCCGAGTGAACTGGTATATGTCACGTGGCTGATAGCCTAGTTCAATGAGTTCCTCACGAACCCAGTCATCTCCTGCATTCGCAACTATGTTGCGTATGATAACCTTTAGAAGACGCTGGCTGGGCGGCTGGTGCGTGTAGAACTGCGCGTTGCTCGCTTCGAAGTATTGAGCAACCAACCGGTAGTCTTCCTCAGTATCGACATAACATTTGAGGGCATCACGAGTGTTGATGACCCTAATGTCACCAGAGCATTTTGATTTTAGAAATCTGTAATGCTGCTGATAGTGGGTTTTATCAAACACCACTATCGGCGGTAGCGACTTTCTCTTCGGTTGGGTTTCGTTAGTCTGAGATTGATTTGCTTGAGTTTCAGTAGTGGGGATAGTCTCCATCTGTTCAACATCCCCACCAGGAGCTGTGCTTACGGCAGTCCGTTCCCGTCAGGCACAGACGGTGCTGTCGCCGAACGGGAGGCAGTGCCTGAGGGGCCAGCTACAGATAGATTACTGAGTTCCATCTGTTTGGGCACAAATGCTTCAGGGGCGGTGCTACCACGGGTGGGTAGGGCCGAAAGTGGTTCAAAACTATTCTTTGTAGGTACAAAAACAAGCTTATTCCCTGAAGGGGATACAGTAGTAAGTCTCATTGGATGCAGCTTACCCTTGGATTTCTTGACTATCGTCCAAGGTACCTGGTCAGGTTGGTTCTTGCTGGGCTAATTGAACCGTGCGGTCGTCTGGTCGGGATGAGGAGCGGTGGCAGCGTGGGGAAGTCTATTTTCAGGCGCTGGAGTTCTCACTTGGGTGGTAGTGGTAAACCACGTTATCTGGTGGGGGTGCGGCAGTGCGATGGACTGCCGGGAAACTGTCTGCTGCAGAACAGTCGGTATATCTGGTAGGATGTGAATCGTAGATCTAGAAGTCGGTGTGGTAGCAGGTAGTCCATTAACTGTCAAAGTACCTCGGGTTGATGACTGCTGTGGAGCAGGCATCGGCGGCGTGTCTGGAGGGTCCCCTCCGCCAGGCGGGGGGTCCAGCATGGCGATAGAGTTGCACTTGATTCGCTGGATGCGAAGTTTGCACTTCGAGGAAGGGTGCAATACAAATCCGAGTGAGCGGAAGGGTACAATATGAATTGCACCACAGTTGAAACAAAGAACTTTCACTTCCGGTCACACAAACGATGGATAAACACTGTCAGGCACTGGTACACGTCACTATGGCCACTAGGGCCACACAATGGATGCACTCACTCGTCACTGTCCGCACAAACAAGGAGAAGAACTCGGCCGCTAACACAAAGCACATGCGCTCACTCTCACTGCTCGCCGCTGAATGGCTCAGCATTTTTTTTCCTGTTGTTGGCCAGTGGATGGAAGCCCCGGGGCTTTGCCGATGAGGCAAAAGTCACTGTTTTCGCTACACTGGCGGGGGAAAGGCAATCTGTCTGATAGGCTACAAGTCCTACCGTCAGAAGGGAAACCCCCTCATCGCTTCTGGTTACGTGATCAAAAATTGAGTCGGAGCACAATAAATAATTATATCCTTCTTAAGAAATGGCCCTTAAAAGGAGAAAAATTTTGAGATGTTAAGTGAAAAAGAAGGTATCAATATGGAAAAGACCGAAAGGGTTGGCCGGTTCGAATCTAGAACAGGTCATAAATGATCCAAGGGCCTCGGTACTTCAGGCGAGTCCGTGGTTTTTGGTTCTCATGACCCGTTTTAGTAGTAAAATACCAGGGTCCTCTGATTGGTTCGAGAGGATCCTAGCCCTGGTCATCCTCACTATTTTATTTATCTGAGATCTAAGTGTGGGGATACAAAGTTCAGCGCGTATCCTCTTGTTATATTTCAGATAAGGTGCTTTTGTTATCATTCTTAGTGTCTTATTCTGAAAGGTTTGTAATTTTGAAAGAGGAGTCTTGGCAATATAGCCCCAGGCCTCACAGCCATACAGCAGGATGGGCCTGATACATGCTAGGTAAATATTTCTCTTGATGGTGGTAGAGATATACTTATTGCCTAGCAGAGGTCTCAGTGCTTTCATCCGTGCCGTGGCACGCTGGCGAGCCTGTTCTATATTGTAGCTCCAGGACATAGTTCTGTCCATTATAAGGCCGAGATATTTAATTTGGTTCGTCCAAGACACAGGGACGTTGTTAATAGAGAGGCGATCAAGGCTGGGCCGGCGCCGGGTGAAAACAATAGCCTGAGTTTTGTCAGCATTTATTTTCACCTTGTTCCGGAGACACCACTCCCAGAAGGAATCGATCCATTGCTGTAGTCGCCGGACGGCATAGTCATTTCGCTTCATGCCGATGTAAATGGCTATGTCATCCGCGTACTGCTGGATCTCTACACCTTCCCGTGTAGGAAGATCGTTCACGTATAGGCCGTAGAGTGTGGGGCTCAGCACTCCACCCTGTGGGACACCAGCTCCAAGTACCCGAGGGGTGGATTGCTCCCCTTCGCAGGAAACGTAGAATTTCCTGTTAGTCAAATATGACTGAATAATTTTGACTGAATAATTAGGAACTTTATACAGTTCCAGGAGTTTTACTATTAAATTATCGTGCCAGACAGTGTCAAAAGCTTTGTCTACATCGAAAAATACTGCTGGCACGCCACGGCGCATATTGAACGACCTTGTGACATACGGTGTCAGACGCAGCGCTGCAAGGGGGGCACTGCGCCTGGACCTGAACCCAAACTGCTCAGATCGCAGTATGTTGCGGGTGTTCAGGTATCCATTGAGACAAGAGAGAAGAAGTCTCTCGAATATCTTGGATATGTGATATAACAAGGTTATCGAGCGATAATTTTGCGGTAATAATTTATCTTTCCCCGGCTTTGGGAAGACTATCACTCTACCAGTCTTCCAAATGTCAAGAAGTATCCCAGTTTAACACAGGCCGAAAAAATGGTTGCAAAAATATTACTGCCCTATAAGGCAGTGACTTGATTTCCTGATTCGAAACCCTGTCATCACCGGGGGACTTCTTCTCATTTAAGTTTTTAATGACCCTGCGAACCTGGCGAGGCTGGAAGTCAGGTACGTCAAGGTCTGGTGTCCATTGTCTTTCGAAAGCCAAGGCTTTTCTGCGTATCTCACGTGTCCGTCGCTATTCATCCTCATCGTCCGCTAGGTTGTGAGTAACGCATTGACTTTCAATAGCATCCGCGAAAACCCAGCTTTATCATAGGGGGAGAACACCAGGCCGTGCCGGCCATGAATGGCACGCCGGGGTTCCTGGGTTCGAGTCAGACCTCGAGTGACACGCCAGAAATCGCGTTCTGACACTTTTTCTGAAAGATGTCGGCAGAACTCTTCCCATCTTTCAATCTTACGCTCCAGCAAGCGATTGCGGACTTCCCGGGCTAGTTCCTGGTATTCCGCCCGGTCGCCTGGGTCTCGGAAACGTTGTGCCATCTCTTCCTGTATCTGTACCGGGCGGTACACCTCCGCGCCGCTAATTCAAACATTGCGCCAGTTGAAACTCCTCTACTGGAGGAAGCCTGAACTTTAACAACAATGTTAATTCTAAAGTTTCTCAGAAGATGTCGCTATTGTAAATTTTGAAGAGTTCTGAACTGTGTCTTTTTCGATTTATATTTGTTTTCTCTGTAGTGAGAAGTGTGAACATTCTCTTCTAGATGGCACTGCTGAAGAACTACAATTGTGCACCCTGGTGCGAAGTGAAGGAACTGGTTTTTTTTTTTGAGAAATGTTGTGTTCACAAGTTTGTTCTTTGTTAAACTTCTTTCAGTCATTTTTTGGGTTGGCAGTATAACCCTTCTCTTTCCGCTTGTTTTGAATTTAGCCAATCCCGAATTTCTTTAATTTTTGACTAATAATGTGTGTCTTCTCCGATATGGATATGTTGCTTGATCCTAGCCAATGAAATTGAGGGGGGTGTGGGTTCTCATTCATAAAACGTCTCGAATTTTCCGCGAGGATATATAAACTGCTGATTTTCTTGTCTCCTGGCCACTTCAGTAACATCTTTCTTAGTGTGATTATGTAGCAGGGGGCGGGAAGCGCCTCTTTCTTCAGGCGGCTGTTCATCCATCAGGTAATGGCCTTTTAATAACTTCTTTGCTTGCTAGCTCAGCAGTTTAACCCTCGGGGCAGGTTCGAAACTTTTATCATGTAACTTTCCTTTAAAATGTAGAAGATACTTGGTATAAATTGTCTCTTTAACTACAAATCGGGATGGAGAGTGCCTCACCCTCTCGAGCTCCCTCTCATATTTTTTATGAAGTGACTACGTTTCCGTAACCGTTTTTCTTCGCTTCATAATGTGACAAATTTTCCTATCGTGTCACCTCCGTAGTATGGGATTCGCCCTTGCTTAAGCGGCCTAAGAGCCAAATTGGTTTAAAAAAGGTGTGTTAGGAGTGCAAGTTAGGCCTCCACTCAAGATGGTATTTTTGGGCCATATAATTGACCTGTTTCTTTACTTAATAGGCCTCAGTAGATTGAGGCCTCAGTAGATTGGGTATTATTGCCCCTGTTCTTATGTGCCTGGAGGGCAGCTTAAAGGTGGAGTTTGGTGTGGCCTTTGAATAGGCTTGAACTTTGAGAGCGGGCTGCTCTTTCTTAAATTTGGTTTTTGTGTGCCTCGAACGGGCTTAACTGGTAATAGGGAGCTAGTGCTCCTTGGCTTGATTGGGGTTTTCTTCCCCTTTGTTGAACCTTTTTCTTAAGTAAAGTTGAGCTCATTGCTCAGGGATTGTGAATCTGGGGCTCGAAGCCCAAAATCCATTAATAAACTGTAATTGTACAACCTTAACTTGTTGATATGCTACTGAGTACCTGTTATTCTTGTTATTTCTTCATCATGAAAAGAAAATATAACCTTTGTTAAAGTTTTAAATTAACTTTAATTTCGTAAGTTGAGACCTATTCATCCCAGCACCTTCTTTCACCTCTAACTACCACGGATAACTCCGTAACAGTATCTATTTTTAATTTGGATCAAATCCTTAAGGAGATCCGGCGTGGTATCATCCTCAGAACCAGGGCCGTTCTGAGAACGATTATTATTATTATTATTATTATTATTAATTTTGGCCGCTCGAATGATGCGTTTCCGGGCGTTACTGACCTTGTTATTAAGGTGAGAAATCGCACGGTCAACATCACTCTCGCTAGTGATGGGAAAGGTTTTCAGAGTTTTATTGACATGCCACGTGAATTTGTGGTAGCCAAGATTTAATTTAGATACCGGAGGAGACGGCTCGTCGAGCCTAACCCGGGTAAGATTGAAGATGATGGGCTTGTGGTCTGAGTTTAATTCATCAGGGACTAAAAAATCAATATAATATTTTGTTACTGCGACATCTAAGACATCAGGTGGGCCACGATTATCCGGATAAAAGTTAGGCTCTGTAGGGGCGTATACACTGATGTCGGTATCTAGCGCATGTTGCTGGAGTATTCTACCCCTAGGATTAATAGTCCTGGAGTTCCAGTCGGTGTGCTTGGAATTCAAGTCGCCTTCGATGATAGAGGGCGTATGGCTTGGATTATTAAGTAAAATATCTAGCTCCGCGGTATGAAGCGGAGCGCTGGAGGGTAGATAGACCGCAAAAATACGATAGTGATAGTTAGCATGTCAGCACAGCCACTACCCCGCCCTTTCTGTCAGTTCGATCTCTGCGGTATACCGCAAAGTTCTAAATTTTGAAAGGCATATGGGGCTTCAGCCATGTTTCCCCTAGTAGGAGGATATCGATGTTATGCTCAGAGACAAACCACTCGAGTTCGTATCTCTGAGCAGAAACACCCTTGCAATTCCACGCACAAACCCTAAGGTCCATGGTCTAACAATGACAGCCTCATGAGGGCTCTGAAATGTACTGAAAAACAGCGCTTAACAGTACTCCAATTTTATCTATCATTGTCTCACATGACCTTAGCTTGGTCATCGTGTCTTTAATAATTGGTAGCAGTTTAGAAAAGTTTATCTGCCTCACGAGGTTCAAAATGTCACTCATTCCCGAGAAGTCGGAGATGGTTGACGCTTCCACTAAGGTGGCAGGGTTCGATGCAGGGGCGGGGGCGGCCTGGGCGCCTCCGGCAGCAGCTGCGTAGGAAAAATTGCCGTCTACTGCACGGGGGGGGGGGGGGGGGAGGACCTTTCGCTTCTCGGATTTCAAAACCTCCCTGACCATCGTCTGTTCCATAATGTTACGGAACAGCTGCCATCCCCTCCAGGAGGCTGGGTGTTCACCCAGGCAGTTTGCACACTTAGCTGGTGCCTCAGGATTTAAGGGGCAGGCAGCAGCTGAGTGGTTTTCGCCGCATTTGACACAGCTTCTAGGCATTTTGCAATAATTGGCGGTGTGCCCCCACCTCTGGCATCGGTAGCATTGAGAGGGGCCCTCACGGCCCCCCAAAAGCCTCAATTTTAACCGCACACCCGCATAAGTATTTGATGGAGTAAATTGTCTCTGAGAATTTATCCCTTGGGAGTGTGACACTCATAACACTCAAGGGTATCACTTTCTTAGACGTAGCATCACGTCGCGTGTACTGATACACGTCCTGAGGTTGGTACCCGAGTGCTATGAGTTCCTCACGAACCCAGTCCACATCTACTGTTGAAACAATATTCCGAATTATAACTTTCAAGAGCCTTTTACTTGCGAGCTGATGCGTGTAAAAGCTCTTATTGTTCTCTTCGAAATAGTTTCAAGAGTAAGTAATCCTGTTCATTCTCTGGGTGGAACTTCAGAGCATCTCTGGTGTTAATTACTCTGATGTGACCAGTGCAGCGAGTTCTTAAATAGTTATAGTGGCGCTGATATTCCGACTTATCAGCTACCACTATAGGGGGAACAGAGACTTTCTTTGGGGTCGAAACATCCATGGCCTCGCCCTGGCCTCGTTGTGAAGAGCTCTGCCCTGTCTCTTTGTAGTTAGGGGTCGAACCCGCGACCCCGTCAGGCCTAGGAGGCTGAGAGGGGGCAGCGCTAGTAGAGGGTTGTGGTGCTGGGGCGGTGGCAGGGGGAAGGGGTATGAGGTCGGCTGCAGTCATGTTGCCCTCAGTGGGCAAGGAAGCCAGGACGCTGTATGAGTTCGAGGTGTGAACAGGCTTGGGTAGTAGTTTCCTACTAGCCCGCTTCTCTTTTTCTTTGTAATATTGGTTTCTGAATTTCTTCGCCTGAGGGTGATTGCTGCGAAGAATGGTAGCCAAGTAAGCCGCGTAGTCCCCAGTTCTAGTATATTCTGCTAGTTTCTCTTTAGTTAGTGAGGGCAGAATATTAATGGAAGAGCCAGTCTGAGGAGCCGGCAAGGTTGAGTTCTCAGTCCTAGCTCACTTAATTGTAGCAGCAAGAGGTGGAAAATCATCTCCACCACCTCCCGGTGGCGGGGAGTTGGCCATCATGCAACTACAGAACTACAACAGGCACACCAACAAGCAAATCAGCAGGCAATGTGCACTTAACAGCAATATGCAGATAGGTAGCCAAAAGGATTGCTAAAATCCACTTCAGCACTTCTCTGTATATATACTGTAGTATATTTAAGTTAGCACCACTACGGAAAAGGCTCACACCAAGTCAAAAGCAGGAGAATGCAGAACAACGCGTCCATATAGGTCACCAGATTGTTCTCGAATGGCTCAGCGTCGTCATCCCCATGTTCGATGCATTGAGCCGTAGGCTCAGTGCGAGAACTTTTGGCCCATCGACCTTACTGGTCTTGAGTGCCATGACGTTCAAAGTGATCCCATTATGTTAACGTAGTTGATGGATTGGGATGTGTGAAACTTATGCTCGTTCATTGGCCAGAATGTGGCCGGGCGCACGTACAGTAATGTGCGCTGTGAGTGCATGAGCATGTCTTAATCGTGCGAAGAAGGTGAAGCAGACATACAGACGGAGTTCACCCATCCAGTGAGTGACCACGCCCGATGTTGCTTGACTAACGTAGCAGTGTGTTCCAGTACTTTAAGGGTGAGAAAAAAATCTGGGATGTTGATGATGCGGAGAAAGCTTACGAGACGTCTGGGTGGGAGGCTGGTTAGGGCTTGTTCTTGAATTGGCGGTTGGCATATACTTGGTAGTCAGGAGGTTATTCCTTGGAGGGTAGCGGATAGGTAGATTAGTTTAGGATAATCTGTCGGCTTGGCATGGCGGGTGGGTGGTACGCGTTTTGGGTCCACAGTAGCTTGATCAGTAGTAGGTTTACTAGGTTGTTTATATCTTGGCTGGGCTGGCTGGTGTTGGTATGGGTAAGAGGTACCGGGTTCGGGGGTGGAGCGTTAGTGAGGTTTAGTGTAGGGGGAGGTGAGGTGTGTGTATGCAAGTGTCTTGACTGCTTATAGTGTGCTTTAATTGCCTTTTTTAGGAATGGGCATCCAGGGTATGAAGCGGCATGGCTGCCTTGGCAGTTGGCGCACTTCACCTGGAGCCGCGGTACCTCGCATACAGTGTGGCGGTGATTACCCCCACATCTGTTACAGCGGGTTGCCTCTGAGCAAGAAGCTGCAGAGTGGTTTAATTTAAGGCAGTTATAGCATTGTGTTATGAGAGTGGAGCGAGGATGTTGGTGGGTTCGAGTTTCTGTAGTGCGGGTGGTGTGCGTTGGTGTTGTCTTCAGCCTGGGGGCAGGTTTGCTACGCCTCCTCCCAGTTTGAGTGTACATTGTTTGGGTGTCCGTGCCCGGTTGTGAGACTGATTGGGTCTCAGTCCCGGGTTTGGCTTCTGGTAGGTTGGGTAGGGGGAGTGTGTGTAGTAGGTGATTGTAAGTCTTCTGTTTGTGTTGGTTCGAATGAGAGGGTATCAGTATCTGGTGGCACAGTGACGTTAGTCTGGGTTGCTGTGTGTCCAATGGCACTGCGTGTTTGTGTGAATTTACTGAGATGACGTGCCTGGGCGTTGGTCTGTATCATTCTGTGTTTGATGGCCGGAGTGGTTTGTGTCATTTTGTGACCTAGTAGCGGTTTTGTTTGAGTTTGTTTATGTACTGTTTGTACACCATCTGATAGGGTTTTGTATTCTACTTTGTGGAGTGTCAGTTCCTGAACGATTGCAAAGTAGTTTTCTTCACCGGTGCGTCAGAAGATAAGTGTGTAGCTGTTGTCTATTTCTTGTAAGAATTGAATGTGATGTCGGACATTGCGTATGGCAGTATGTATGAGTTTGCAGTGATCAAGGCGTTCCTGAATTTGCTCTAGTGGGCTCAGATGAGCGATGTTCAGGATTTGGATGACTAGAGGAAGGTAATCAGATTCGGGTACTTCGGTGCCGATTCGTAGTGGTATGTGGTACGGTGTTTTCGGATTTTTGAGTTCAGAGGACATGGCGGTTTGTGACTGGGAAGTCGGGGTCCTGGCTACTCAATCCACCAGGCGGGTCCCGACAGGGCGAGGATGTGGTTCAGGGGTGTTATTTAAAACACTGGAACGGTCAAACTCACTAGGAGGACCGGCTCGTTACTTGGCGCAACTCAGTGAGTACTGTCGGTTCAGGTACAGGTTCTCTAACTCAACGTGACAAGAACCGAGCAAGTATCAACACTGAGTGCTACTGACAATTTGCGTTTGCCCGCACAATGGCAGGCAAGCTGGTGACGTTGGCTTGCGTTGGGTGACTTCCGGACGGCCGAGCACCTGGTGTGAATATGCGGGACCGCAGAAAGGTGGCTCCAGGACGGTATCCAGGAGATCGGAGCGCGCTGTAAATTCCAAGATGGCGGCCGTTGCCTGACGACCCTCGGTGTAGCTGGCGGCGAGCGAGCCGGGGCTCGCGCTGGCAGGCAGTCGTGTGGAGCGCTCCAAGCGGCTGGATTGGGGTACTAGCGTACCGCAGATAAGCAAGTTGTCGGGAGACGTGGGCGACCCAGCGGCTGACAGGGTGCTCGCTCGGTGACCAAATGGCTCAGCCATGCCATCCCCACGTTCGTTGCATTGAGCCGTTGCGAGTACTTTTTAGCCCGTCGACCGATACCGGTCTTGAGCGCTATGTCATTAATATCTGATCCCATGGCTGTAATAATGCTGGTGAATGGGGTTAGGGTGAGAATCTAGTCAATCTTTGGCCAGAGTATGGCCGGGCGCGTGAGCGCTGTGTTACGTAGTGAGTTGTAAAGTAGTGGCGCTAGGCACGTAGAGGAGAAAGTAAAATGCGCTAGGTGCGCGGAGAAGTTTACGTTACGAGTACCAGCGGTCTCTTGTGTTTGAGGCCGCGAGTATCGTAGGAGCCTAGATTGTGAATCAGGGGGTTACCACTTAGTGGGGCCCTCCTGTAAATTGTCATAGCTAGGTTTATCATTCTCACCCCAACAGTGTCTATCTGACACAGGTCGTGGAGGTGGGTGATACGTGTATACCGATCGCAACCCGTAATAAGCCGCAGGGCCCGGTTCTGAACGGACTGCAGCCTACTCAGGTGGCAATCGGCGGCCACGCCCCATATAGGACAGGCATACTCGAGTAGCGGCCTAACCATCGTCGTGTACAGGAGGAGCCTGTTTTGTGGTATGAGGCTGTTTTCAGCATAGTGGGACCTTTTCCACCATACCCCATAGCTCATGGTACCTTGTGCCAACAAAGAGGTGACCCTGTCGGGTCATGAAAACATGGCACCATGCTCCACGGAAGGCGATGGTCAAGGGACCTTTTCGGCCTGTGACGATTCCTTCTCATTGGGATTGAATAAGTAATCCACTCACATGAGAAGTCAACGCCTTACGGCCCAGCAAGGTCGCTGCTAACTCTCCCGTTCCTAAGATCTGAACCCCCGGCTACTCAGAGTCTCAGACCGTCCGCGGCGATAAAATAAAATATCTTACAACTAACTTAAAGGCATAACATGAACGGAAGAGGTTCTGGATGCTAATTATCGGCAAAAATTAGGCACGAATAAAATTTCTGAATATTTAATTCACTCCCGTTGAACATATTTACAATCTACAACCTTGAACATCAAAGTTAAATTACATCCATTGAATTTTAATACCAGCAACGGACAACCATGTCCGGGCTATCACCCAAGTGAAAATTTAGATCCACATCATTATGAGAGTCTTTATGTGGTCTATTGACATTACGCTGTTGAACATTATAACACAACACAATCACCTATTCAAATCAAGCACCTGGGTGTTCACAAATAGCTTCAAACCACTCGGAGAAATTTGAGTTGCGTTTACTACAATCTTCGTTGTTAAGCTTGGTTTCGAATTTAAGGGCACGATTATTTTACATGTTGATTACAGGATACAGTCTGATAATGAACCTAACTTTTTACAAAAAAAATTAGGAAACTATGACCTTACGGATATAAATATTCCCGGGATTAATTCCCAAATTACATATTTAAAACACAGCAAGTTACACTAATTTACCCTAAGATTAGAGTGGCCACCTACATCGAACATAACACGAGAAATATAATATTTAAAGAATTTTAAAAATCATAAAATGATAAACAACTTCACAGCGTTACAACCTCTCGCAAAAACATGAAATGCACACAGTTCTAGTTACTGCTAATCACCTCATTTGAGGACTAACTATACACATCATAGGGCCTGAACCCTCCACTCAAACGAACTACCAAAGGATTTTTCACGAAGTCTCAATTAAACAAATCAATTAGCATCAAAACAACATCCTATTTACACTATTATCACACCTGGAAGAGAAAACACATATTATAACATTTCCCATACATGGTAGCTGCATCTGGTTTACCATTAGCCGTCGTTTGTGTGACTGACTCCCTTTTGTCATGTCCGAGGTACGAACGGGAGACCAACAGGTCTCTCGAGTCGGGGAACCTGAAAAATCAAGACCCTATCTATCGCTTCTACATGTGGATGAATTAAGTGTTCCTGCATTCACCCAACTTAGCCTTATTAGAATGTGGTAATCGATTAACAAAAACATTTACTAGCAGAGCAAAAGAGGGTTCGAGGAACAACACTTCCTTGAGAAAGACGGCCATACATTTGCCTCTTAGCAGGCCTAGTTTGACACAATCGAGCTCCGACCCTCCCGGGGTGGGATTCCATAAATTTCCTTGTCAACCGCCCGCACACCGGCCACATACTCTTTTTAAAACCCAACATTAGTGCGTTTACAAAGCCTATCCAGTGGGCCAATTTACTCACGCGAACAAAAATAACAAATACAAACAGGTGCATAGAATTATGCTCTAACCCGCTCAGGTATTCTTCATCGGACCAATCTCTCAACTTTTGGGCCGTTACATTATTTTACACTCTCTCTCTCTCTCTCTCTCTCTCTCTCTCTCTCTCTCTCTCTCTCTCTCTCTCTCTCTCTCTCTCTCTCTCTCTCTCTCTCACATAGGAGTCCGGAGTTCCATCCTCGTGCCTCTCATAGTAAAACTACCACAATCCACGGGCTAGCAACCTAGAGTTTAATAATCTCACAGAATTTACGAATAACATTAGTCATAATAATCACAATAATGATAATAATTGTTACCGTGTTTTTGTGGTAGTTAGGCGTGAAAGAAGGTGCGGGTGTGAACGGGTCTCAAGCTACGAAAGTAAAATTAATTTAAAATTTAACAAGGTTATATTTTTTTTCAAAAACAAAGAAATAACAAGCATGGCAGGTACAAAGTAGCAAGTCAAAAGGGTAGTTACAATATTTACAGGATTTGGGCTTCGCGCCCTGACTTCACAATGCTTAGGCAATCAGCTCAGTTTTACCCCAAACAAAGTTTCAACAGAGGGGCAGAAAACCCCATTCATGCCTAGGAGCCCTTGCTCCAAATTACACTGAAAAGCCTCCACGAGGCATACAACACTCAATTTTCAAAAACGAGCCACTCGCTCTCAACTTTAAGCCTCTCAAAGGCCACAACAAACTCCACCTTCAAGTTGTCCTCACTGGACATAGACACAGGGGTAAAATACCCAACCTACTGAGGTCTATTAAATGAAAAGGGGTAATTAAATGACCTCTAAAATAACAATTTGAAAGGAGGCGATCTGCACTCCTAATACACTTGTTTTTAAAACCTAATCTGGCTCTAGGCCACTAATGCAAGGGCTAATCCCATACTACAGAGGTGACTTTAGAAAAGAACAATTTGTTTTACGTTAACGAAGAATAGGTTGAGAAAATAAGTTCACCTCAAAACAACATGAGTGGGAGCTTGAGAGGGTTAGCACTCTCTATCCCAATATGCAGCTTTAAAAGAGAATAGATGAAAAGAGTAGTTACATTTTAGGAAAAGGTTACATAGTGGAAACGCTTCGAACCCGCCCCGAGAGTTAAACTGCCGACCTAGCAAGAAAAGAAGTTATTAAGAGGCCATTACCTGGTGTTGAACAGCTGGAGAAGAAAGAGGCGCTTCCCGCCCCCTGCTATGTACTTTACACACTGAAAGATGGAACAGAAGTGGCGCAGAGACCCTAAAATCAGCAGTTTATATACTCTCGCGGAAGGTTCTAGGCGTTCGGGGAATGAGAACACCCGCCCACAATCACTTTATTGGAGAATAAAGAGAAACCCCTACACAAGATGAAGAAGAAACACATTATTGGTGGAAAATTAATTTCAGAAATTCGGGATTGGCTAGATTTAAAACAAGGGGAGAGAAAGGGGTAATATTGCCAACTTAACCAATAACTGAAAGAAATTTAACAAAGAACAAACTTTTGAAATAAAATTTTCTCCAAAGAACAGTTATTTTTCTTCGCACTAGGGTGCACTATTGTAGTTCTTCAGTAGTGTCCTCTAGAAGAGAAAGTTCACACTTCTTACTTCAAGCAAAACAAAAACACATCAAAAATGACACAGTTCTAAAACTCCAAAATTTACAGGTAGTGACATCTTCTGAGAAAGTAGAAAATTAATACCGTCAATAAAGTTCAGACTTCCTCCAGCAGAGGAGTTTCAACTGGCGCACCTTTTGAATTAGCGGCGTGGAGGTGTACCGCCCGGTACAATAATAATAATAGTAATAATAATAATAATAATAATAATAATAATAATAATAATAATAATAATAATAAGGACTATGTACCTGACATGAATTTATATTACCTTCATGAGATCAGCATAAAATTAACCGACCAAGCTGATTAATTTAAATGAAATAAAATGAACTAACAAAAGGTACTTAAGCAATCACAAAACCAAAAAAATTCTTTAACAGGGGCCCTAGCTACTGTTGGTGGGGTTGGACATTTGTACCTCGGAGCCGTGACACTTCACACACATATGATGCAGCAACGCCTTAAGTTATCATGCAAAAATACAACTACTTTACATTAAATCGAGTACTTCACCTATCCAACTTTATCTGGTTCACAGGATATATGGCAAAGATTCTTGCGTCATCTTAACCTGACTTCTTTCAAATATCTCTCCAAGAACGAAGGCTCCTTTAATACCTCCTTTAATAGCCTTTTCCCCCCGTCTCTTCTGACAGTACTCATAAAACAAGGATACAACCATGCTCATGCAATAAAGACAACTAGATGGGAAAATCATACTCTATTCCTAATTTGTTTCCTTCCCAAACAACTTTAAAAGGTTAAAATAAAAAAATACCGACCACTCTAATCTTACTACTTTAATTATTCAATATAAAATAATCCCATGCTATTCCTATATTCTGATATGATTTATCTACAGGGAATATCAATATCATAAGATCATAATTTTGTACTCAACAGTGCTGGTCCGTTGTCCATCGTACGCCGTTCGAGCCCAGAATGAGGGCTCCCTTGTAGGTCTTAGCCCATCATGTTGAAGTGGGAGATCGCTGGTTCAGCACGTTCCATGATGCTCCTGGAATAATCCATAGCGTTGGGGTTTGAACACTGAAATGACACTGTTTACACTGTTTTCACAAAACTTCCTCCACTCACGTTACAGGCAAATTTTCCTTTCTTCTAACCAGAATGAAAGTTATGAATGTATACGATACCCTGGTACAGGACGCATCTAGCCTATCCTAATCTAACATATGCAATTCCGAGCTCACAGTTTCATTACCGGAACAGTTTAACCTCCCGCATTACCCCGAGGTGGGCTACTTATGTTTATTCTCAACCCTGTCTTGTATGCTTTGTTCAGCGCGCTCCTCAGATTACGCTGTTCTGAAGCACGATAAACATTGATACAATTTTGTTTATGTGATAACCACTAATTCTTCGTACTATCACTATTCACTCGCCTGCCGTTTACACAGTTTCTAACATAGATTATAATTAAGAAGCTCTCTGCCTCCACTACGGGATACAGATTGAAAAATAACGTTCCACGTTCGACAGACGGCAATTCATTGTTTCACAGTTCTCTGTGCGAATTTATGTCACTCGCGATCCTTCGTGTCGCTCCGTGATCAAATTATAGATGCGCACATCATGTTTACACAGTTCAGATTTTTACTGCATATTCGCACTGAAATCCGACTTTTCACACTCCCGCTCACTGAAAATTTACCATACAAAGAGAGGGAAATCAGACCAAAAATAGGCCGTGTGGTCACCTCGTAGACTCCTCGAAGACTGGGGTCCACCCTCATATGTGCAGGCAAATATAAGGGCTCCCTAGGGTGGGGAATGCTTGGGAGACATCTCCCTCCTACACATTTCAGTTTTCCAGATCCACAAGGCTTACGAATCCCAGCGATGCGACAACTTGTGTGGCCAACTACTCCGAAATACCAGATGTGATGCGGAACTCAGGATGATCGGTGGATTTGTAGTAATTAATTCCAATACAATCGGGGTGGGGGTAGTATTCGCTAATAGTATTTGGCGACACTGTGAGCGTGGGTACGCCGAGGCGGTTACGTAATCTTATGAAGATGCATTTTCGTAGGTGAGATTATTCTACCTTGATTTTCAATTTTGCCATTCATCCAATATTCCTCTTATTACTCTGCCGTATGTTTTCTGGTTAGTTTAGCCTTTATTGAACTGAAAACACCCCTGAAATCACCCCATCGCTTTGGCATCGCTGTGACGTGGCGTTTGTTTTCAAGATGGAGTCAGCAAAATTGTATTCTTCTTCCCCTTGTTCTATGATACGCGCGCAGTTCGGGAGTTTTTCTGAGCCACCCACTGGGAGCTCTAGGCGCCTCTATGTCGCGAAGTGTTATGCAATATGACGCTACTGCCAGCATCCACACAAAGGAAGCTACAAGCCTACTAATTTCTTAGATATATACTTCGAAATAATTATTCATGTGACTATACGGTCACAATAGATCGTAGGGAATAATTTTGATACCCTTGCATGGGCAGAGCCTGAAATGTTAGTTACATGCTGACGGTAGGTCAGTCCGCGGTCTAGGGTGGCCCCCAGGTACTTGGCGCTGTCGGACCATCTGATAACCTCACCAAAGAAGCTCAGACCGCCCGACAGTCTGCCGCGTCTCTTCGTGAAGAGCGTAGCCTGACATTTGCCTACATTAATTTTGATGCGCCACTTCTCGAGCCAGGGCTCGATAGTGGTCAGCGCTGTCTGGAGGTGGTGTTCGACTCTCGGGGCCTGCCATGAGACCGCGGACAGAGCTGTATCGTCAGCATATAAATATAGATTGACATTCGCAGGTTTTGGCATGTCGGAGGTATAGATTTTGAAGAGCACCGGGGAAATTACCCCACCCTGCGATACACCGGCTGTGATGGGGCGTCCTGTCGATAGCTCCTTGTTTACAGAGATTTGGAAGCTACGGTCGCTGAGGTAACTTGCGACTAATGCTGTAAGATACCCAGGGAAACCAAGGGATCTTAGCTTGTATACTAGTCCGTCATGCCAGACCTTGTCGAATGCCCTAGCGACATCAAGAAAACAGACTCCCCACGAACCTGCTACGCAGGCGTAGCAGGGGGAGAGGTGATACTCCCACGTGGCGCGTCCCAGGTGGCGGATAGGGGGGTCCTAACCGGCTTGCCGGCGGACTTGAGGGAAATAAAATACCTCTCGCGGACCAAACACACACCCCCTGTGGGTGGGGGAGGCAGACGAATAATACACCCACGGTATCCCCTGCCTGTCGTGAGAGTCGACTAAAAGGGGCGACCAAGGGATGTTTAAATTGGAACCATGAAACTGCTTTTGATTCGTGCCATCACGCGGGGAACACCAAGGGTTGCTTTTACTTGTGCGTAGTACCACTACATTAGGTACGAAATTGGTTTGTGATTAGTAGCACACAGGAGCACCGCGCGGTCGGCTTTTGCAGTACCTGTGATTAGTACCACCATATGAGCAGGACCATGGGATGATAGCTACCATGGTTCTGCCTTGCCTTTGATTAGTACCCACTATATGAGGAACACCACGGGATAGGGAAAGGTCCCTGTGGTTAGTACTCTTATGTGATGAACACCATAGGTTTGCGTTGCCTGTAAATGGCGCCGCAAAGTGGGAAAACATAGGTCTGTATTAAATGTCGAATTTCATAAGCTCTGAGTAGTACAATAATGTGTGGAATGCCGCAAGTCTCTGCCACTTTTGATTGGTACCGTAACATGACAGCTACCATGGTTCTATTTTGATAGCGATCAGTACCGTTATGAGGGGCCGATAACTTCGATTTAGGACCCCCTTTTGACTGCACGCATAATCGATTCAGTGTTATGCTATAGCAGTAGTCCCTTGGTCAGTAATACGATATTGTCACGTCCGTTTATGTGACTGTGCGACATTGCGGGTCGCAACCACTGATTGTTTTAAATTCATGTCCATGCATTCATTCTTCGTTGTCACATTTTTGAATTCTGGTCAGTGGAGAATTTTAGACTTTTAATATGTCATTCCATTTCGTCTCATTTCGTACCATTAGGGGCCGATGACCTAGATGTTAGGCCCCTTTAAACAACAGTCATCAATCAATCAATCAAAACAGACTCCTGTGTACCTGTTGTCGTTAAAGTTTTTCGTAATGTCCTCAGTCAGTCGTAGTAGTTGGTGGGTAGTGGAGTGGCCTTTCCTAAAGCCGAACTGCTCGTTCTGTTCTATATTGAGGTCGTCTATTACAGTCTGTAGGCGGGAGAGGAGAATAGCCTCAAACAGTTTGGAGATAACTGAGAGCAGGCTAATAGGTCTGTAGTTCTGTGGGAACGTCGGGTTAGCTGTTCCTTTTCGTAGCATTATAACCTTAGCCACTTTTCAGCAGGCTGGGAAGTGAGCGAAGCGAAATATTGCGTTGAAAAGTTTAGTCAGAAAAGTAATGGCCTTCTTAGGGAGATTCTTAAGGAAGGTAGATAAAATCCCATCCAGGCGGGGGGTTTTCCTGTTTTTCAGGCGCTGGATGTGACGTACCACCTCACTGGTTGAAACAAATTTGAAGTCCCTAGGAAGGTCATTATCGTCATGTTCGAGGAGGTTGTCCTCGACCTCATCTATAAAGTCTTCGTCTGCTGGCTCCTCATTCGGAGAACACGTAGATTCCAACGTGTCTGCGAATGCCTCTGCCTTGTCTTTGTCTGAGTGGGCCACTCCACGTTGTCCGTGCAGTCGGGGTATGCTTGTCCTTTCACCTGTAAATTTACGTGCCATACGATAAATGGAGCCATCCGTAGAGCTTAACTCGGCCAACCTCGACTGGAATGCAGCTCGGCGGTGGTGTTCCATTAGTACTCTAATGTTTCGCCGGTGTCTGTTCCATAATATCTTCATATTGGGGTCCCTGGTGACGTGCCACAGCTTCCTAACTCTATTCTTGAGCTTCAGAAGCTGGAGTACTGCAGAGGGGAGCGGGCGCCGTAGCGGGGTCTGGTCTTCGGTCCCACGGAGGAAGTTTCAGCTGCATTCCTAATACCACGAACCTACTACGATGGCGTAGCAGGGGGAGAGGTGATACTCCCACGTGGCGCGTCCCAGGTGGCGGATAGGGGGGTCCTAACCGGCTTGCCGGCGGACTTGAGGGAAATAAAATTCCTCTCGCGGACCAAACACACTACCCCCTGCGGGTGGGGGACACACATGCAGAATACACCCGCGGTATCCCCTGCCTGTCGTAAGAGGCGACAAAAAGGGGCGACCTTGGCGTGGACATGGATTGCGGTTGGTATAATGTGATGGACCTCCTGTGGATGGGAGAGGCTGAATACATCCATAGGTAATCCCTGCCTGTCGTAGAAGGCGACTTAAAGGGTCATGTGGCCATGGTCCCCTCTTTATTTTTTTATTATTTTTCCGAGGGTCAGATGTAGACCATTCAAAATTTGATGTGCGTGCTGCCCGGCGATGGAGCTCCTATGTGTGCGACTACGCTCGAAAGCCCGTGCCAGCAACCACCCAGGACGCGGAGGGTGGGAGTATCATGTACCCGGGCAGTGGTATCCGCCTGACAACGCAGGTCCCCGCACAGCCGAATGCCAGAAGGACATATTATTATTAATTATTTTTATTTATTTTTCCTATTGTTAGTGCTCTGTACACGCTATGGGGTACATGCTATTGCGGGTGACTGGAGGAAGGGAGTCCTAGTGCTCATTGCCTCAGTCATCCCGTATTAGGCATCGTTCAACATCGGACCCCGGGCAATACCTGCTACGACCAGGTGGGTATTGCCTTGGCTGCTTGGTTCGGCTACAGAGACCCCTGATCGGAGTGGGTGGCATTCGGGGAGGATGCTATCGGGCATGGCTTGCAAACGAAGTCGGCTCTCCCAAGGTGGTCGCCCACCTAAGTCTTTAACTTTTGCTTCCCTGAGAGGTTCAACTCCCTGGGAACATGCGCAGCGTGAAGGAATGGGATCCAGCTTCCCTAGGTTTCTGGTCGCTACCAGAACCGATGGGCACGATTTTAAGCTGGTGAAGTCGATCCTGTTTAGTAGACACATCGAAGGCGTCTATGGCGAACTGGAGGAACTAAAGAAAATGCGCAACGGTAGTTTGCTTCTAAAAACTCGTACAGCACTGCAAGCTGATCAGTTGCTTAAGTGCGAGCACTTTGGCGACATCCCCGTCAAAGTGGAGGAGCATAAGTCCTTGAACCTGGTTCGCGGAGTCATCTTTCACCGCGACCTTATTTTGAACACTGACGACGAGTTGATGGAAGACATGAAGAACCGTGGCGTGACACACGTCCGGCGCATTACGCGCAAAGTCAACGGTGGAGACGTTGCCACTGGTGCCTTCATTGTCTCTTTCAAGTTGTCAGTGTTACCAGAGAAAGTCAAGGTAACAACTTATCGTTGCGATGTGAGGCCGTACATCCCGCCTCCTATGCGATGCTATCAATGCCAGGGATTCGGACATATGGTCTCTCGCTGTTCGAACCAGGCTGTATGTGGTACATGTGGACGAGTAGCTCACGGCGCGGAGGAGTGCACAACTCCATACAAGTGCACTAACTGCTCCGGTTTTCATTCTCCTCGGGATCGGAACTGTCCGACATACCTGAGTGAGAAGAAGATCCAGGAGATCAAGACCCTGGATGGTCTTTCCTACCAGGAAGCGCGCCGTAAGTTTAATTCTACGAATACACCTGCTCGTACACTCGACTATAGCTTGATAGCTCAGAGTCTTCCAGGTTCGTCATTTACGACCAAGACACCTGTCCAGACCGCTGCGCCCAAGGCGACTGTTGCTGCTCCCAGCAACGTCGCAAATAGTCAAAGCTCGAAGGGGGGGACCACCCCACCTTCGACCAACCAGAAGTCTGTGCCGGCTGGGAACTGCCAGCCGGTACAGCAAGGGGGGAAGACTAAGTCTCCCCCCCCCCCTAGGAGGTCGACGAAAGTCGTGCCCCAGCCGGCGGAGGCGGCTTCGTTGACCAGGGCTGGGAAACCATCTCCCAGCCCGTCTAAACTTGAAAAGAAAAAGGGGAAGAAGAGCGCCCGTCCTGAGCGCTCTCGGACTTCCCTTGCGAAGGAGAAGTCATGCCCTCCACCTGGGGGATATGAATCTGCGCCGGGAGGCACTCCTGCTCCCAAACCTGCGCGCTCTCCTCGTAGGGGACCCCCTCGCGCCCGAAAAGCGTCGAAGTTCTGGGCGGCACCCCTGCCATCTTTTGATGACGGGATGGATGTCGCGCTGTCCTCTACATCTACGGATGTAGAATTAGATAGTGTTTAGGCTTACGAGCATTTTGTCGCTCATAACCTAACACTCCTTTTATAGTCCACACTATGGCACTGTTACAGTGGAATTGTAACGGTTATGACAGGCATCTTGCTGAGTTACGTCAGCTTATTAGTGAGTACGCAGCGAGTATAGTCTGTATTCAGGAGACCAATTTCCGACCTGGTCATCACACGGTCTTGAGGAATTTTAAACTATACTCGACAGAACGATACTATGCTCACCGGGCTTCCGGAGGCGTTGGCATTTTTGTACGTTCTGATAGCTACAGCGAAGAGGTTCCATTAAGAACCCCTCTTGAGGCTGTAGCTGTTCGCGTCTCGCTGCCTGTCATAGCAACAGTGTGTAATGTTTATCTTCCACCAGGCCAGCACCTGAACATCAATGATGTCGCTGATCTTATGGATCAGCTTCCACCACCCTTCCTCTTATTGGGAGATTTTAACGCCCATCACCCCATATGGGGCTCTGAGACGCCTTGCCCCCGAGGAAGAGAGCTGGAAACACTTCTATCAGATCTGGATTTATGTGTTTTGAACACAGGGGAACCAACTCACTTTAGTGTACGTTACGGCACATATTCTCGCATAGACGTTGGTCTATGCAGCCGAACGTTGGTTCCACTGTTTCGGTGGAATGCACACGATGATCTCTGTGACAGTGACCATTTTCCCATCGTTCTTACTTTGTTGAATCATAAACCCGTCGAGGCTCCCCCTCGATGGATTCTTAAACATGCTGATTGGCCAAAGTACACATCACTAGCTGTCTTTAACGATGATGTCAGGCGGACCGTCGGCGAGGAAATAACTTACATCACCCAAGTTATTCTTGCTGCTGCTGAGGAGTCCATTCCGTTTTTCTCGGGGACCCCTCGCCGAAAACTCGTTCCTTGGTAGAACGATGAAATAGCAGCAGCCATCAAAGAACGCCGTCGCGCTCATAAGCGTTACCGTCGACAGCCTACTGTGGCCAACTTGGTAGCATTTAAGAAACTCCGCGCTAAGGCGCGAGTTCTTATTCGACAAAGTAAGAAGGCTTCATGGGAGAGATATGTGTCGTCCATGACGTCACATACTCCATCATCTCAAGTGTGGACGAAACTTCGACGATTTTCGGGTATTCAAGGATCATCTGCTGTACCGGGAATTTCCGTTGCAGGCAGTGTCGCCACTGATCCCCTCGCGATTGCTGACCATCTTGCTAGTCATTTCGCGGATGTCTCCGGCTCCGGGAATTACAATCCTGATTTCCTCGCTGTGAAGCGAGAGGCAGAACGTCATCACCTTAGTTTTGCCTCTCAAGCTTCAGAGGACTACAACGTGCCTTTTACGGAGTGGGAACTCCGCAGCGCCCTAGCGCTTTGCAAGGACACGTCTCCTGGACAGGACAACATCCACAACCAGATGTTGAAGCACCTTAGTGATGATAGTCTACTCTATCTCCTTCGTGTGTTCAACCGTATCTGGATGGAGGGTGATTTTCCGTCTCAGTGGCGAGAGGGCATAGTCATTCCTGTCCTCAAGCCTGACAAAGATCCTAAGTATGCAGGAAGTTACAGGCCGATTTGTCTTACCAACTGCCTGTGTAAGCTATTTGAGAGGATGGTAAATCGCAGACTCGCGTGGTGTCTGGAGAAACAAGGACTCTTGTCCGAGTACCAATGTGGATTTCGAGCCGCTCGATCCACCACAGACCACTTGGTACGCCTGGAGAGCTCTATCCAGGATGCGTTTCTCCGCAAACAGCACTTGGTAGCTGTCCTCTTTGACTTGGAGAAGGCCTACGACACCACCTGGCGATATGGCATCCTTTCAGTCCTGCATCAATGGAGATTCCGAGGTAACTTGCCGGTATTTATTGCGAATTTTTTGTCCCGCCGTCTATTCCGTGTCCGAGTAGGGAGGACATATTCGCAATACCACGTTCAAGAAAATGGAGTCCCACAGGGATCGGTTCTTAGTGTCACTCTGTTCGCGATTGCCATAAACGGTATTGTCGCTGCTGCTGGTCCAGCCGTAATACCGTCCCTATATGTGGATGATTTTGCTCTGCACTATAGCTCGTGCAGTATGGCAGTCGCAGAGCGACAGTTACAGCAAGCTATTAGGAGGGTGGAGAAGTGGACCTTAGAACATGGCTTTCGGTTTTCTGCCGTAAAGACCTCCGTTGTCCACTTTTGTCGTCAACGTACACTTCACCCTCATCCTGAGCTTTATCTAGGTAATGTCGTTCTTCCAGTTGTTGACACCTACCGATTTCTTGGGCTCCTTTTTGACAGTAAATTATCGTGGGAGCCACACGTGCGGGAGCTAAAAGTGCAATGCACCAAGAGGCTTAACCTCTTGAAGTTTCTTAGCAGCACTAATTGGGGAGCTGACCGCGTGGTGCTCCTGCGATTCTATCGGGCACACATTTTATCTCGGTTAGACTACGGCATTGCAGCATATGGCTCCGCAAGACCAAGCGTTCTTGCGAAGCTGAACAGTATCCACCACAGCGGGGTTAGGTTGGCGACGGGAGCTTTTCGTACTAGCCCCATCGCTAGCCTGCTCGCTGAGTCTGGTGTGCCGCCTTTACACCTGAGGCGCCAGCAAATTCTTTTTTCGTATGCTGCAAATTTGCGACAGATGCCACTTCATCCGAGCTATCCCTGCGTATTCAGCAATGGCAACCGTTTGTTGTACGTTGTTCATCCTCGTGCGACGCGGCCGGTTGGGATACGCTTGGATAGCAGTTATGAATTGTTTGACGTACCTTCGATTCCTTGCCTTGTCAGACAACCAAGTGGGGTACCTCCGTGGGTTGTACGACGACCTGAAATCATCCTGGATTTGCACACTGGCCCGAAAGGAGACACGGACCCTTCGATTTATCGGAGGATCTATCTGTCCGTTCTTGGCCGCTATCCAGGTTCAGTCGTCGTTTACACGGATGGTTCAAGGACAGATACGAAGGTGGGCTGTGCGTTCGTTGTCGACAATGATCGGTTTCTTTTTGCTCTTCCGGACACCTGTAGTGTGTACACGGCAGAGCTTTATGCTATCTGTGAGGCTCTGCGGTACGCACTCGACAATGAGCGCCGACACTTTCTCGTATGTACTGACTCCTTGAGTTCGCTTCCGGCTATTGATACCTGTTTCCCTCGACACCCTCTGGTGCAGCGGATCCAGGACCTGCTGGCCGGGTGTTCGGATGCCGGCACCAGAATTACGTTTGTGTGGCTCCCCAGCCACATGGGCATAGAGGGAAACGAGTTAGCAGATCAGGCTGCCAAGGAGGCAGTTACACTGCCCCCGTTGCCTTTCAAGGTTCCAGCAAGTGATATTCGCTCTCAGCTGAGACATCTGGTTATGTCTCATTGGGAGATGGAGTGGCAGGCCATCCCACTTCCCAATAAGCTGAGAGCGATAAAAGGAACAACGAAGGTATGGAGGACTTCCCTTCGGGCTTCGCGGAGGGAAGCCGTGGTATTATGTCGCCTTCGGATCGGCCACGGTATCTTGACGCACTCCCATCTAGTGAAAGGAGAACCCCCTCCGGTGTGTACCTGCGGCGACCATCTTACCGTGGTACACATCCTTACGGAGTGCGTGGACCTGGTCGATCTGCGCCGTAGTCTTAACCTTCCGAGTACTATCTCCCTTATCTTGCGCGATGACGAGCAGTCAGCAGACCTCGTCATCCGCTTTATGAGGGATAGCGGTCTGTTTTATCGTGTGTAATGATGTCCTTTGTGCTTGTATCTTTGTGTCAATTACGCTCTTATCCTATTGACTTCATTTTAGTTTGTGTTGCGTATTTTAATGTGTTCTTTTAACGTCTAATGTAAAGTATGTATATATATCTGTACTAGCAAGCAATGCCTTATTCCATTATCTCCTGTAATTTTTCTTCTTTTGTTCCAAAATAAGGCATTGCGAATTAGATCCACTGATTGTTTTAATTTCATACTCATTTTTCATCGCATTTTTTTAAAACTCTAATCAGTGGCTACGTTTTAAATTTTAACTATCATATGTCATTTCGTCCATCTCGTTCCATTAGGGGCCGATGACCTTCGATGTTAGGCCCCTTTAAACAACAAGCATCATCATCATCAGCATTCCTAATAGCTGTGGCAATTAGTTCAGCTTGGACGTCTATGTCTTCCGAAGAGCGAATGCTGGGATTGCCTGTGATGTTCTCTGAGAGTGTGGTGCGGAAAAGCTGCCAGTCAATCTTCCTTCTATGTAGTGGGACGATGGGGGGGGGGGGGGTCGGAAAGGGGCGTGGCGTCTAGGGTGAGTAGTGTGGGTCTTGGGTATAGAGATTACGGTACATATTGAGGTTACGGGAGATAGCGATGTCTATTGTGTCAGGACGTAGGCCGGAGTAATGGTAGTGGGTGGGTTTATCGGGAGGGTGGGAGAGTAACTGATGTCTGTCCAAGTAGCTGGCAAGCTTCTTCCCTCGGTCGTTGAGAACCCGGCTCTTCCATCTAGGATTCTTCGCATTGAAGTCCCCAGCTAGGATGATTCTAGGACGTCCATTAATTACCGAGTCGAGGTCGGCCGGGAAAAACTCTACATTGGGCGGTAGGTAGCACGAGGCAACGGTTAGGGGTCCTTTACTGATCTGAACCTCAACGAGGGTGGCTTCTATGGTACAAAGGTCGGCTGGGGTGGGTATGCGGGTATGAACTAAGGTATTTTTAATGAAGATAGCTGTTCCCCCACCGGGGCGATCGTTACGGTAGAGAGAGTAGTTTGGAAGGAAGATCCGGTTTACAGGTTTGAGTTTAGTTTCCACGATGAGGATGAGATCTGAGCACATCTCCTTGGCAATCTGACTTAATTCAGTCATTTTTCCAAGGATTGAGTCCGCATTCCAATAAAGGATCCTTTACTGCTGGGGTCTCGTGTTCTGTCTACGGGCCATTGCTGAACCATTGGAGGGCTGCACTCATTATGACTTCCATTTGTTCTGACTTGGAAGTCGCGGCTTTGAGTCGAAGAAGAGTAGAGTGTAGGAGGGAGAAGAGTGGCTTGATTGCCGGGTCAGATAGGAGTTTAAGGATGTCTATGAAACCCCCCTCAGACGGTGAGGGGGTGGCGGTAGAGGTAGAGGGGAGGGAGGGGAATTCTGTGGCGGAGAATATTGCAGTGGAGGTAGAGGAGCTGAGTGCGGGGTTCGATCCCATGCTCTGTGAGTAGGTGACGTCATCCCTTCTCCAGGCCTGTCGCTGTGGGTCAATAGGTGCCGCTTCACGTCTCTTATTGCCAGGAAGCCTCTGATAGGTTGACTCTATAATGCGGCGGTACACACTACAGCCTCTGAAGTTGGCTGTGTGCGACTCGCCGCAATTGGCGCAGGTCGGCCGCTGTTCCCTGTCGTCTTTCCGAGGGCATTCTCCTGCCCGGTGGTTCTGGCCACAGATAACACGTCTGATTAAGCAGTGGCATCCTGAAGTGCCGTGACCGAACCGCTGACATCTGAAACACTGAACGGGGCCTTGGGTTCCCCGGAAACGTTCCATCTTTACAGCTATGCCTTGGATATGCTTAATTTCAAATATGGAGTTCTCCTGCGCGTTGGTTCCGTTGTACGTGACGAGGAACAGCGGCATTTTCTGTTTAGTTCTAAATGAAGTTAATTGAACCACAGAAGATATCTCGTAGCCTAGCTCAGTTAGTTCGGCCTTGATATCGTCTGTCACGTTGGTGGAGTGCAACCCTCTAATAACTACCTTCCTGAAACGTTTCTCCAGGAGAGGACGAGTGTGGAACTCAGCTTGGTAGTGTTTTACTAGTTCCGTCAGTAGCAGGTAGTCCTCTCTAGTGCGCGTGTCAACTCGCACCCCGTCGTGAAGAACTTTCATCCTATAATCTATTTCATTCTCTCGTAGAAGAGCGATGAGGTTGTTCACATCTTTCACATTTCTGATGTAGACAGACGGAATGTTGATGCGCCTCGGCTGAGGCTGGGCAGCAGCTGCCGTGGCAGGGGACGAGCCCCCGGGGGTGGCAGGAGTGGTTGAGGTTGAGGGTTGAGCAGTGACGCTTGACATTAATGGGTTGGCAGTGGACTTGGGGGTGGCAGAGATGGCGGGGGCGGGTTCGCGGACTTTCAGGTTAGTGTAGGAAGGAGTGTCTATTGAGGGGGAGTTAAACAAGGAAAATCTGTTTCTGGTAGTGATAAGTTCACGGGTGGTCGTGAGCTTGAGAGGGGTAGGAGGTGGGGAGCTCGTACCGCCGTTCTTCTTCTTATTTTCCACTAGTAAGAAGCCGGCGTCTTCACTTGGTGGGTCAGTAGGTGGATTCGGCGAGGCATCAGGGCTCTCGGGGCTGTCACGTTCGGGGTTTGAGTTTACCGGCGAGGTGCGGCGGTTTTGCCGGGGCGATGACGTCATCGCTGCACTAGAGGGAGAAGGGGTCGCTGATGACCTGCTCTCATTTATCGTATGGCGAGTTATGGCCCGGGCTTACCCTTAATTGAAACGTTAACCGAAGCTTTCGGACCAACTTTGGTCATTTTTAGTACAATTTAGTAGAAAACATAAAGGTGTGACTCCTGTCGAGTTCAGGAGGCGTGTATGAAAGGTGTGGGGCGGAACCTCACGAATACCTGCGCAATATTACAGCCATATCCCAATTGGTAAAAATAACAGTGGTTGGAGGGGGGGGGGGTGTCAAACACGCCTGAGCGTGGACACAAGGAACCGCGCAGCGGCTTACCACTGTGAGACAAGGTTATGTTGACACCGTTAGGTTTCGGCGAGTCTCACAGTGGGACCGGCTAACGAACCCAGCTACGTATGCAAGATATGTTGGCCGCTAATCGACTAGAAAAATTATGGGGGTCTGGGGCGGCCGCCGCCTGGCGCTCAAGTGACACCTAACTACCAGCCAGGTGGCGGTAATCCCGCAGTGGACGTTAGGTGTGCCACCTAGACCAGCGGAAGGCAGACCAGGTAGCCGTAAGACATATTTTGCTCTTTTGGAGTTGCTCTTTCTGAATTTAGGCTACTGGGCTGCTGTGCTGGTTAGGCGGGATTACCCGAGAAACTCAGGCGAGTTGTCCACCCATTGCGTGAGCTTCTGCGGTGCGGAGACGTCCCATAAACTGCTGGAGTATGTAGCGGCGCCTGGAGGAAGATGTATAGAGCGCCGTGCTTCGGTGCCCATCCGCCCGCAGTACAGCTGTGTGTGGATGGTTGCGGGAGCGACTGCTTGCAGGAGAGCTGCTGGGTGCCGTCAGTGAGTCCGGATAGAGTCGTGCGTAAACCTCAGTCGAATGGCTCAATGGAGTAAGTGAAATGGCTCAGTAGTAGCAGCCGTCTCGCTGGAGCAGGCGGGGCCTGCTCCGTGAGGATTATAGCCCATCAGCCTGTTTAGGCTTTGAGTGCTTTTTCTTGGAATATTACTGTGCTATGCTGGACTGATTTGGTAAATGGTGGCCGAGTTGATTTACTATTGACTGGTCAGAATATGACCTGGTGCCAAATGGCGGTGGGGGGGATTGCCTTACGGCAGGTTGGGGGGTAGAGAGAGTAAGACTTTGGGCCTCTTGTAACGGAGACCCTCAGTATCATAGTTCCCAAGCTCCCTAATGAGGGGGGTTTTGAATAAAGCCGAGTTTCGCATAGAGCTTCCTGGCTTGCTTCATAATGCGCTCGGTGATGGGAGCTATGTTATTGTCTCTGTGGAGATCAGAATTGCGGGTGAACCAAGGCGCATCCGAGATGAAGCGCAGTGCTCTGTTTTGAACACGTTGCAATCTCGCTAGATGCGTCTTAGCCGCACATCCCCAGATAGGGCTGGCATACTCAAGGGTCGGACGTATGGCTGTTTTATACAGCAGGAGTCTGTTTGCACGTGTGAGCCCATTTTCGGCTTTCATGAGCGGGTAGAATTTCGAAAGGCGGCGGTTCGCAATGGCCGCAGTAATATTAATGTGATTTCGATAGGTCAGTCCCCTGTCTACCGTAACCCCTAGGTACTTGGTGGTGTCAGACCACCTGATGACTTCACCGAAGAAGTCCAGGGGGTCTGGGTCGGTTCTGATTCTCGTGGAGAATAGAGTGGCTGAACACTTAGTGACATTAATTTTGATTCTCCATTTCTCGAACCAGGGTTCGAGAGTGGAAAGAGCGTCCTGGATGTTGAGTTTGATCCTAGAGGGCTGCCACGAGACAGTGGAAATGGCCGTATCGTCCGCGTAAAGATAGACCTTCGCACGCACCGGTTTAGGCATATCTGACATGTAGAGGTTGAAGAGAGTTGGAGAGAGCACTCCACCTTGTGGAACACCAGCCGCAAGGGGGCGAGGATCCGAAAGTACTCCGTTAACCTCAACCTGGAAGGATCTATCAGTCAGATAGCTGGTAAGGAGCCTAATGAAGTAGTGCGGGAAACCAAGGAGATGAAGTTTGTAGATCAGCCCTTGGTGCCACACACTATCAAAGGCGCGTGCGATATCTAGGAAACAGACTCCTGTGTGACGTCTGTGGTTGAAGTTTTTGGTGATTTTTTCAACTAATCTGAGAAGCTGGTGGGTCGTGGAGTGGCCCTCCCTGAACCCGAACTGCTCATCGTTCATTAAGTTTTTATCATTGATTATTTGATAAAGTCTGGAGTGAAGAAGAGACTCGAAGAGTTCGGAAATTGTACCGGGCGGTACACCTCCACTCCGCTAATTTAAAATGTGCGCCTGTGGAAACTCCTCTGCTGGAGGAAGTCTGAACTTTATTTACCCTATTAATTTTCTAGTTTCTCAGAAGATGTCACCACCTGGAAATTTTTGAGTTTGTGAACTGTGTCATTTTCGACGTACTTCTGTTTTGCTTGAAGTAAGAAGTGTGAACTTTCTCTTCTAGAGGACACCACTGAAAAACTACAATAGTGCACCCTAGCGGGAAGAAAAATAACTGTTCTTTGGAGAAAATTTTATTTCAAAAGTTTGTTCTTTGTTAAATTTCTTTCTGTTATTGTTTAAGTTGGCTGTATACCCCTCTCTTTCCCCTTGTTTTGCATTTGACCAATCCCGAATTTCTGTTATTAATTTCTGACCAATCATTGGTATCTTCCCCCAACTTGAATATGTTTCTATACCCTAGCCAATAAAAAGTTTGTGGGAGGGTGTTTTCTTTCCCCTAACACCTAGAACCTTCCGCGAGAGGATATAAACTGCTGATTTTTGGGTCTCCGGGCCACTTCTGTTCCATCTTTCAGTGTATTAAGTACATAGCAGGAGGCGGGAAGCGCCTCTTTCTCCGGCAGCGGTCAACTATAAGGTAATGGCCGATTAATATATTCTTTCTTTGCTAGCTCAGCAGTTTAACTCTCGGGGTGGGTGCGAAGCGTTCCACCATGTAACCTTTTCCTAAAATGTAAATGTAACTACTCTTTTCATCTATTCTCTGGGAAAGCTACATTCTGGGATAGAGAGTGCCAACCCTCTCGAGCTCCCACTCATATTGTTTTGAGGTGAACTTATTTTTCTCAACCTATTCCTCGTTAATGTAAAACAAATTGTTCTCTTCTTAAGTCACCTCTTTAGTATGGGATTAGCCCTTGTATTAACGGCCTAGCGCCAAGTAGGTCTTAATCTAGTGTATTAGGAGTGCAAGTTCGCCTCCTCTCAAATTGTTATTTTAGAGGTCATTTAATTAACATTCTTTTCGTTTAATAGACCTCAGTAGATTGGGTATTTTACCCCCTGTGTTTATGTCCGTTGAGGACAGCTTGAAGGTGGAGTTTGGTGTGGCCTGGGAGAGGCTTAAATTTGAGAGCGAGTGGCTCTTTTGAAAATTGTATGTTGTATGCCTCGAGGAGGCTTTTCAGTGTAATTTGGAGCAAGGGCTCCTAGGTATGAATGGGGTTTTCTGCCCCTCTGTTAAAACTTGTGTTTGGGGTAAAACTGAGCTGATTGCCCAAGCATTGTGAACTCGGGGCGCGAAGCCCAAATTCTGTAAAAATTGTAACTACCTTATTTTGACTTGCTATTCTGTACCTGCCATGCTTGTTACTTGTTTATTTTGAAAAGAAAATATAACCGTATTAAATTTTAAATTTACCTTACGGGCACTATAATTTCGTAGCTTGAGATCCATTCACACCCGCACCTTCTTTCACCTCTACCTACCGCTAAAACACGGTAACAGAAATGATTGAGAGTAAAGAGATGGGGCGGTAATTCTGCGGAAACGCAGGATCAGCAAGTGGTTTCAGGATCATTATGACCTTGGCACTTTTCCAGGATGCGGGAAGATGCCCAAGTTTCAGAATTGCATTGAATAATTTAGTAAGATGAGTAAGAGCCTTTCTTGGAAGGTGTTTGAGGAATTCCGCCGAAACACCGTCCAAGCCGGGGGATTTCCTGCTGTTGAGCTTTTTGATAGCGATGCGCAGTTCGTGAGGCTTAAATAGCTGCAGATCGGGAGGGAGACCGGGATCTACAAGCCGATCAAGCTCCCTCTCGACAAGCTCGATGAATTCCTCATCTGAGGGGTCATCGTTGGGCTGACATGTGGATTCAAACGTGTCAGCCATAGTGTTAGCCTTGTCCTTGTCAGAATGGGCCAATCCACGTAACCCATGAAGAGTGGGTATGCCAGTCCTGGTCTTGAAGAACTTCTTTGCCGTTCTATGGAGTGAGCCGTCTTGGGTCTTTAATTCAGCCAACTTAGACCGCCAGGCCTCGGCTTTGTGGTTAGTAATGAGGATTCGGAGGTTCCTTCTTTGCCGGTTCAAGAGAGCCCTGAGGTATGGATCGCGAGTCTCTTTCTTGTTTTGTTTTTGATTTTAATTTGGAGGAGGACTTGGGTTGGTAGATTAGTCCTCTTTGCCGTCAGGAACTTTGGTCCCACGGTGGAAGCTTCAGCGGCGCTGATAATAGCAGCCATAAATTCCTCCGCCAGGGAGTCAATATCTAATTGAGTGCGGATACTGGGATTGCCGTTCAAAGAATTGTATAGAGATTCTTGGAAAGATTTCCAGTCAATTTTGCGCCTGTAAATGGGTATGGGGATGGGGTGATGCTCGGGAGAGGTGCCAATCTGAAGGAGTACTGGGCGGTGGTCGGAATCGAGGACGTCCAGGGTAGTGAGAGTTACTGGTAGTTTAACATTGTGTGAGACGGCAATGTCAAGCCAATCAGGTCTAATGTTGGGATTATGAGAGTAGTACGTTGGTCGATCAGGGGCATGAGAGATTAGTTTTCGCTGATCCTTAACAGTTTGCCACGTGGGTTAGTGCATCGACTGTTCCAACGTGGGGACTTGGCATTGTAGTCGCCTGCAACAATCGTGGGGATGTTGCTTGCGAAAAGGCGGTCTAGGTCGGCTGGGTCAAAGGGGGCGCCCGGGGGGGGATAACAGGTTGTGAGATTGAGAGGCCCCTTTCTGGAGGTGACTTGCACGGTCGTAGCTTCGATACCCATAAGGTCTGCAGGGGTAGGAACACGGTGGTGGGCAAGGGTGTTCCTTATGAAGATAGCCGTGCCACCTTTGCGACGATCATGACGATCATTGCGGTAGGCAGTGTAGTTGGGTACAGAGAACGTGTGTCCGGGTTTTAAGAAGGTCTCACCAACGAGGGCGATATCTATGCACTCGTCGGCGAGGACGTCCACGAACTCAACACGATCCTGTCTAATACCTTCTGCATTCCAGAAGAGGACTCTGAACTCATTAGGGCAAGTTGGCTTCTTAGTTGCCATTCTGCAGCCACGAGAATAGAGCATTTAACAGGATTTCATATTTCTGCTCCTTGGTGGGGGCAGAAAGTAGCTGTCGGAGGGTGGATTTAATGAGATTTAGTGTCCCACTGAAGGCGGGATCAGTGAGGAGCTTAAGAAGCTCTGGTAGTTCCGAGAGGGGGAGGGGGGCGTTGGGGTGACAAGAGAAAGAGGGGGAGGGAGTCTCCTGTTGAGGGAGGGATTGGCTGGCTGCATCAGGCAGAGGGGGGAATGCTTCGTCTGAGAGTAGAGGGGGAGGGGGGATTACACTGAGAGATTCCTCAGTGGGGGGGGGGGGGGTTGGGGTCAGTAGCAGCAGCGAATGTGACATTCGGCCTCAGTCTGGAAGGCGGGGGACCCACAGCCCCCTTCTTGACAGAAGGGAGCCGGGCTGATTGGCTATCTATCAGCCGACGATAGGCCTGGCATCTCCTGTAGTTAGCCGTATGGGCTTCACCACAGTTGACACATTTGGGCCTATTGTTAGGGACCCCCTTGATTGGGCAGTCTTGGATGGAGTGAAGGTTGCCGCAGAGGACACACCTGGAAAGGCAGAAACACCCTTCAGAGGTGTGACTGTACCTTTGGCACCTATAACATTGGACTGGTCCCTCAGGGGAGCGGTAACTTTCAATTTTCACTGCCGTTCTAGCCAGGAATTTGATATCAAAAATGCTCTTCTCTGAGGCGTGAGAGTCTGCCACGAGGAAAAGAGGCATCTTCCTCCTAGTCCTCTGTGACGTCATCTGGGCAACAGAGTTGATTTTGAAACCAGCCGAAGTTAGCTCATCTGTAATTTCTTTGGGGACCTGAGTGGCGTGTAGCCCGCGGATGACCACTTTCTTGATTTTGTCAACTTGGAGCTTTCTGGAATGTTACTGACCGTTGTTAGTTCGTAGTATCTGTTTGAGACATTCAAAATCACGGACAGTTCGGGTTTGGACTCTAATCCCATCGTGCAAGGTTTTAATAGAGTAGTCTATGTTCTTTTCCTTGAAGAGTTTGGTGAGGGAGATGATGTCCTTGATTTCCCTCACGTAGATCGGTGGGATATTGATACGGCGTGGGTGCTGAGTCTCTTGATGCTCCTGAGTGGGGGAGGGGGAGCGAGAGCCAGAACTGGAACTGGAGCCAGAGGAGGCGTCAGAGCTGAGTCTGGATCTGATGGTTGGGGGGAAGTGGCAGGGTGAGGTGTTTGCCCTGTAACTATGTCCTCAGGAAGCGTACTGTAAATCTTGTACCTGTTCGTTACCTGAACAGGTGTAGGGGAGGGTGGGGAATCTTTACGCTTCCGTTTCCTCTGATGACGTGCTGGAGGGGTGATAAATTCGTCAGAATCCTGGTTGGAAGTGGTGGCTTGCAGATTAGCCACGGGCTGCACTTCAGGCATGGCTGGAGGGGAGCTAACCCGCTCCGACTGAGGCCGATCGAACTTGGGGGAGATAGTATCTGGTGGAACATATTGCGCATAAGACGACTTGATGCTCACTCCAGGGAGACTGGCATTTGAGAGCTCTTGGGTACCAGTACGGCTTGGTTTGCTCATTGTCAACCTGACTGGGCTTGGCCCTGGGCGCTCTGTTCCGGGGTTCGATGGCGCATTCAGGTTGACAAACTTTACCGCACTTCTGTTAGCATTCATAGTGATTTCCCCTGCCGAGACAGGGGAAAATACAGGGGTGTGTGGGGAAGACCAATGATACTCTGTGCGTACCAAATCAGTCCAGTCGTAAACGGGAAGTGTGAGCAGTAGTGACGTTAAACACCGAAGTGGACTGAGAAAAGTGTTGGCTTATTGTCGTGCTCGTGTCAGGGCGAGTTTTTATAGTGGTTGGGGCCACAGACAAGACACGAACTCCGGTCAATAAGCTACACTATAGTTAGGTTGGCTGCCGAGGCAACAGACAAGTTAAGGGGGCCTACGACTAGTCAACACTACCTGTTACGATACGGGACCAGCATAGCAGCGAGGCAGGCGAGGTTCGGAAGTACAGGCCAAGAAAAAGTCCAGAAGTGCGCTCCCAAGCGCTGGCCGAGCAGAGGGCCCGTGACACAAGTCGAACCAGGACCCCCAGTCACTGCAGTGGAGGTACTCAAAACAGAAGAGAAGAAAAGGTTTGAATGTATCACAAATAAATGTGCAGACAGCCACTGACAATGTGCTCGCTCCCAGTTGAATCGTAAGAACAATGCGAACACAACAATGGAGTAACGGTTGAGACACTGGCCCCGTAGCACTTCGCTTTCCGCTATCTTCTTTCCTCAGACGAGGAGGAGCAGTGCCTGCCCAAGTGTTCGCGCCGAGGAAAATGATGGTGAAAAATGATCAATGGCTCACCATTTTTTTGTTGTTGTTGTTGGCCAGTGGATGGGAGCCCCGGGGCGAAAATAATGCCCCCCTACTCATCTGTTTCCTAGGTGTTGCCGATGAGGCAGGAAGTCTCTGTTCTCACTGCACTGGCGGGGGAAAAACGATCTGTCAGATTGGCCGAAGGCCTATCGTCAGAAAAGAAACCCCCTCTTCGCTACTGATTTCGTTCTCAAAAGAAAAGGAGTCGGAGTAAAGTATTTGAATATTGAGCCCTTCTTACCAAACGGCCCCTAACAGGGGAAGAATTTTGAGGTTTTTAGTGGGAAGTTTGTATCAATTTGGAAAAGGCCGAAAGGGTTGGCAGGTTCGAAATTAAAACAGGTCATAGAGGATTCAAGGGCCACGGTACTTCAGGAGAGTACTTGGCTTCTTGGACCTCATGACCCGCTTTAACAGTAGAATACCAGGGTCCTCTGATAGATTCGAGAGGATCCTAGCCCTGGTCATCCTCACTATTTTATTTATCTGAGATCTAAGGGTGGGGATACGGAGTTCGGCTCGTATCCTCTTGTTAGATTTCAGATATGGTGCTCTAGTCATCATTCTAAATGTCTTATTCTGAAAGGTTTGTAATTTCGAAAGTGGAGTCTTGGCAATATAGCCCCGGGCCTCACAGCCATACAGCAGGATGGGCCTGATACATGCTAGGTAAATATTTCTCTTGATGCTGGTAGAGATATATTTATTGCCTAGCAGAGGTCTCAGCGCTTTCATCCGTGCCGTGGCACGCTGCCGGGCTTGTTCTATGTTGTATCTCCAGGACATAGTTCTGTGCAGTATTAGGCCGAGGTATTTAATTTTGTTAGTCCAAGACACGGGGACTTTATTAATAGTGAGGCGTTCAAGGCTAGGCCGGCGCCGGGTGAAAACAATTGCCTGTGTTTTATCCGCATTTATTTTCACCTTGTTCCGGAGACACCACTCCCGGAAGGAATCGATCCATTGTTGCAGTCGTCGGACGGCATAGTCATTTCGTTTCATGCCGATATAAATGGCTATGTCATCCGCATACTGCTGGAGTGGGGCTCAGCACACCACCCTGTGGGACTCCAGCTCTAAGTGCCCGAGGGGTGGATTGCTCCCCTTCACAGGAAATATAAAATTTCCTGTTAGTTAAATATGACTGAATAATTTTAACAAGATAAGTAGGAACTTTATATAGTTCCAGAAGTTTCACTATTAGATTATCGTGCCAGACAGTGTCGAAAGCTTTCTCTACATCGAAAAATACTGCTGGCACGCTACGGCGCATATTGAACGACCTTGTGACATACTGTGTCAGACGCAGCGCCACAAGGGGGGCACTGCGCCTGGGCCTGAACCCAAACTGCTCAGGTCGCAGTATGTTGCGGGTGCTGAGGTATCCGTTAAGGCGAGAGAGAAGAAGTCTCTCGAATATCTTAGAGATATGTGATAACAGGGTTATCGGACGATAATTCTGAGGGAATAATTTATCTTTCCCTGGCTTCGGGAAGACTATCATTTTTCCAGTCTTCCAGACGTCAGGGAAGTATCCCAGCTTTATGCAAGCCGAAAATATGGTTGCTAAGAAAGATACTGCCCTGTAAGGCAGTGACTTAATTTCCGTGTTCGAAACCCTGTCATCGCCGGGAGACTTCTTCTCGTTTAAATTTTTAATAACCCTGCGAACCTCGCGAGGCTGGAAGTCAGGTACGTTAAAGTCCGGTGTCCATTGTCTTTCGAAAGCCAAGGCTTTTCTGCGTATCTCAAGGGTTCGTCGTTCGTCATCGTCATCGTCTGCTAAGTTGTGAGTTACGCATTGGCTTTCAATAGTGTCCACGAAAGCCTCAGCTTTATCATAGGGGGAGAACACCAGGCCGTGCCGGCCATGGATGGCACGCCGGGGTTCCTGGGTTCGAGTCAGACCGCGAGTGACAAGCCAAAAGTCGCGTTCTGACTCTTGCTCTGAAGGATGTCGGCAGAATTCCTCCCATCTTTCAATCTTACGTTCCAGCAAGCGATTGCGGACTTCTCGGGCTAATTCCTGGTATTCCGCCCGGTCAGCAGGGTCTCGGAATCGTTGCCACCTCTTCCTATATCTATTTTTAATTTGGATCAAATCCTTAAGGAGATCCGGTGTGGTATCGTCCTCAGAACCAGGGCAGTTCTGAGAGCGATTATTATTATTATTATTATTATTATTATTGTTACCGTGTTTTGGTGGTAGTTATGCATGAAAGAAGGTGCTGGGTGGTGAAGGGGTCTCAAGCTACTAAAGTGAAATTAATTTTAAAATTTAACAAGGTTATATTTTCTTTTCAAAATTAGGTAACAACAAATTGAACAGGTACTTAGTAGCCGAAACACGATTGACAATTACATTTACATAGGTACCCCATTTGGGGCTTCAAAAAGTCAGAAACATAATTCTTGAGCCATGAGCCCAACCTTACAATGAACACCATACAACAAAGGGGCCGAAAACCCCCAAACATGCCAGAAACACCGGCTTCCAATTACATCCAAAAGCCTCCTTGAGGCAGAAACACAATTTTCAAAAAGGGCAACTTCCCCTTAAAATACAAGCCTATCATAGGCCACTCCGAACTCCACCTTTAAGCCGTCCTCAAAGGACATATACACAGGAGCAAAATACCCAATCTACTGAGGTCTGTTAAATGACAAGAAAGTTAATACATGACCTCTAAAATCACAATTTGAGAGGAGGCGAACTTGCACTCCTAATACACTTTGTCTTTAAGACCTATTTTGGCTCTAAGGCCACTGATGCAAGGGCTAATCCCATACTACAGAGGTGACTTAAGAAACTACCAACTTACATTACTGAAGAATAGGTTGCGAAAAATAAGTTCACCTCAAACAATGTGAGTGGGAGCTCGAGAGGGTTAACACTCTCTATCCCAGTATGTCGCTTTACAAGAGAATAGAAGAAAAGAGAAGTCACATTTTAGGAAAAGGTTACATAGGGGAACGCTTAGAACCTGCCCCGAAAGTTAAACTGCTGAGCTGGCAAAGAAAAAAATTTATTAATCGGCCATTACCTTATTGTTGACCGCTGCCGAGGAAAGAGGCGCTTCCCGCCTCCTGCTATGTACTTAATACACTGAAAGATGGAACAGAAGTGGCCCGGAGACCCTAAAATCAGCAGTTTAAATACTCTCGCAGAAAGTTCTAGGCGTTAGGGGAAAGAAAACACCCTCCCACAAAGATTTTATTGGGTAGGACCCCGCAACAGATTCAAGTTGGGGAAAGATACACCCGATTGGTCAGAAATTAGTTGAAAAAATTCGTGATTGGATACATTCAAAACAAGGGGAAGAAAGGGGTAAATATTGCCAACTTAAACAATGACAGAAAGAAATTTAACAAAGAACAAACTCCTGAAATTAAATTTTCTCCAACAAAATAGTTCTTTGACTCCGCACTAGGGTGCACTATTGTTGATCTTCAGTAGTGTCCTCTAGAAGAGAAAGTTCACACTTCTTAATACAAGCAAGACAAAAGTACGTCGAAAATGACACAGTTCACAAACTCAAAAATTTCCAGGTAGTGACATCTTCTGAGAAATTTGGAAATTAAGACCGTAGATAAAGTTCAGACTTCCTCCAGAAGAGGAGTTTCAACTGGCGCGACTTTTAAATAAACGGTGTGGAGGTGTACCGCCCGGTACAATTATTATTATTATTATTATTATTATTATTATTAAATTTAGCAGCTCGAATGATGTATTTCCGGGCGTTGCAGACCTTATTGTTAAGGTGCGCAATCGCGTGGTCAACATCACTCTCGCTAGTAATCGAAAATGTTTTCAGGTTTTTATTGACATGCCACGTGAATCTGTGGTAGTCAAGATTTAGTTTAGATGTAGGGAGAGAGGGCTCATCGAGCCTAACCCAGGTAAGGTTAAAGATGATAGGCTTGTGGTCGGTATTTAGCTCATCAGGGACTAAAAAATCAATAGCCCTGCTGTAATACTTGGTAACTGCGACATCTAGGACAACAGGTGGGCCACCATTATCCGGATTGAAGGTGGGCGCCGTGGGGGCATATACACTGATGTCAGTATCTACCATGTGTTGCTGGAGTATTCTCCCCCTAGGATTTATGGTCCTGGAGTTCCAGTCGGTGTGCTTGGAATTCAAGTCGCCTCCAATGATAGAGGGCGTATGACTAGGATTACTAAGCAAAATATCTAGCTCCGCCGTATGAAGCGGGGCACTGGGGGAAAGATAGGCCGCAAAAATACGATAATGATAATTACTGTGTCTAATCTCGATACCGAGAGACTCAATAGCGTCGAGAGGGAGGGGGTCGATGACGTGATGAGTAAGCTTAGACTTAATCAGCACAGCCACCCCCCGCCCTCTCTGTCAACTCTATCTTTGCGGTATACCGCAAAGTTCTTAATTTTGAAGGGCATATGAGGTTTCAGCCATTTTTCCCCTAGCAGGAGGATATCGATGTTATACTCAGAGATAAACGACTCGAGTTCGTATCTCTGAGCAGAAACACCCTAGCAATTCCACGCACAAATTCTGAGGTCCATTGTCAAACAGTGACAGCCTCATTAAGGTTCTGAAAAGTACTGAAAAGCAGCACTTAACAGGACTCCAATTTTGTCTATCACGGTTTCACATGTCCTCAGCTTAGTCATGGTGTCATTAATAATAGGCAGTAATTTTGAAAAATTAATCTGCCTCACGAGGTTCAAAATGTCACTCATGCCCGAGAAGTCGGAGATGGGTGACGCTTCCACTGAGGGGGCAGGGTTCGATGCATGGGCGGGGGCGGCCTGGGCGCCTCCAGCAGCAGCTGCGTAGGAAAAGTTGGGGTCTACTGCACGGGAGGGGGGGAGAACCTTTCTCTTCTCGGATTTCAAGACCTCCCTGACCACCTTCTGTTCCATAATATTGCGGAACAGCTGGCGTCCCCTCCAGGAGGCTGGGTGTTCACCCAGGCAGTTAGCACACTTAGCTGGTGCCTCCGGATTTAAGGGGCAGGCAGCAGCTGAGTGGTTTTCACCACATTTCACACATCTCAGAGGCATTTTACAATAGTTAGCGTTGTGCCCCCACCTCTGACATCGGTGGCACTGAGAGGGGCCCTCACGGCCCCTGAAGGCTTCAATTTTCACGGAGCACCCGCATAAGTGTCTGACAGAGTATATAGTCTCCGAGAATTTATCCTTCGGGAGGGTGACACTCATAACACTCAGGGGTATCACTTTCTTGGACGTGGCATCACGTCGCGTGTACTGATACACGTCCTGAGGTTGATATCCGAGTGCTATGAGTTCCTCTCGAACCCAGTCCACGTCTACTGTAGAAACAATATTTCGAATGATGACTTTCAAGAGCCTCTTACTCGCGAGCTGGTGAGTATGGAAGCTCTTACCGTTATCCTCGAAATACTGCTTCAGCAGTAGGTAATCATGTTCGTTATCAGCATGGAACTTCAGGGCATCCCTGGTATTGATAACCCTGATGTTGCCAGTGCAGCGTGATTTTAGGTATTTATAGTGGCGCTGATACTCCGACTTATCAGCTACCACTATGGGGGGAACAGAGACTTTTTGGGGTGCTGATACATCCATGGCCTCGCCCTGGCTTTCTTGCGAGGAGCTCTGCCCTGTCTCTATATTGTTTGGGATCGAACGCGCGACCCCATCAGGCCTAGGAGGCTGAGAGGGGGCAGTGCTGGTGGAGGGGAGGGGGTCAGCTGCGGGAGCTGGCGGTTTAGGCATAAAGTCTGCTAATGTAAGATTTCTATCAGTGGGCAAGGAAGCCAGGACTCCATATTGGTTTGAAGTGGAGACAGGTTTAGGTTGTAGTTGCCTGTTAGCCTGTTTATGCCTATAATATTGTCTGCGAATTTTTTTGGCTTGTGGGTGTTCGCTACGAAGTAGGAGAGCCAGCTGTGCCGGTACCTCTCCTGTTCTAGAATATACCACTAACTTTTCTTTAGTAATGGTGGGCAGTAAATGTATGGCGGAAGAAGCCTTGGAAGCCGGCAGGCCACAATTAGCACTACTAGGGAGAATTTTAGAAGCAGGCAGAGGAGGAAAATCCTCTCCACCACCTCCCGGTGGCGGGGATTTAACCATCATGCACTACCAAGCACTGTAAGGCACACCAAGCAAGCAAAATCAGCAAGCGATTTGGCACTTACCAGTATTATACAAAGAAGTAGCCAAAAGGATTGTTGTGATCCACTTCAGCGCTTCACTTGTATATACTTATGTATGCTTTGACTAAATTAATATGCACAAGCTCACTCCAAATCAACGAGCGGGAGAATGCACAGTAAGGCGTCCGTACACACCAGAAGATTGTTCTCGAATGGCTGGCTCACCAATTTTCTTTTATTTTTTTATTTTATTTTATTTTATTTTATTTTTTGGCCAGTGGATGGGAGCCCCGGGGTGAAAATGATGCCCCCCTACTCATCTGTTTCCTAGGTGTTGCCGATAAGGCAGGAAGTCTCTGTTCTCGCTGCACTGGCGGGGGAAAAACGATCTCTCAGATTGGCAGAAGGCCTATCGTCAGAAAAGAAACCCCCTCTTCGCTACTGATTTTGTTCTCAAAAGAAAAGGAGTCGGAGTAATGTATTTGAAAAAAAGAGCCCTTCTTAACAAACGGCCCGTAACAGGGGAAGAATTTTGAGGTATTTAGTGGGATTTTGTTTCAATTTGGAAAAGGCCGAAAGGGTTGGCAAGTTCGAATTAAAACAGGTCATAGAGGATCCAAGGGCCACGGTACTTCAGGCGAGTACTTGGCTTCTTGGTCCTCATGACCCGCTTTAGCAGTAAAATACCAGGGTCCTCTGAATGGTTCGAGAGGATCCTAGCCCTGGTCATCTTCACTATTTTATTTATCTGAGATCTAAGTGTGGGGATACGAAGTTCAGCTCGTATCCTCTTGTTAGATTTCAGATAAGGTGCTCTAGTCATCATTCTTAGTGTCTTATTTTGAAAGGTCTGTAATTTCGAAAGAGGAGTCTTGGCAATATAGCCCCAGGCCTCGCAGCCATACAGCAGGATGGGCCTGATACATGCTAGGTAAATATTTCTCTTGATGGTGGTAGAGATATACTTATTGCCTCCAAGAACCTGCTACGCAAGCGTAGCAGGGGGAGAGGTGATACTCCCACGTGGCGCGTCCCAGGTGGCGGATAGGGGGGTCCTAACCGGCTTGCTGGCGGACTTGAGGGAAATAAAATAACTCTCGCGGACCAAACACACTACCCCCTGCGGGTGGGGGACGCAATGTAGAATACACCCGCGGTATCCCCTGCCTGTCGTAAGAGGCGACTAAAAGGGGCGACCAAGGGCTGACTGAATTAGAACCATGAAACTAATTTTGAATCGTACCATCACGCGGGGAACACCATAGGTTGCCTGTACTTGCGAGTAGTACCACTAAATTCGGTACGAAATAGGTTTGTGATTAGTAGCAGTAAAAGCCTGGCCTGGTGGATTCCAGTACCCGTGCGTTGTACCCATGTGTGCAACACAGCGGGTCTGGGCGTAGCCTGTGAGTTGTACCTCTATATGAGCAGCACCGTGGGTCTGCGTTGCCTGTGACTGGTACCCACTATGTGAGGAACACCACGGGAATACCGGCGCCCGTGTTTAGTACACCTAGGTGGGGAACCTTCTCGGTTTGCGTTGGCTATGAGTTGCGCCATTGTGTGAGACACACCATAGGTCTGCGTTACTTGTACGTATTGCAATACTTGTGAGTAGTACCATCTTTTGTGGAACACCGTGAGTCCTCGCTACTTCTGATTAATACCCCAACGTGACACATACCATGGTTCTATTTTACTCGCGACATGTACCATTCTGTGGGGCCTTAGACGTGGATTTTGCACCCCCTTTAGACACCAAGCATCATTGTGCTTTATGAGTGGTTCCTTGGTCGGTAATAATGTTATTTTCGTTCTCTGTTGAATCCGATCCACTGGTCTTTGTTTTTGTTTGTTTGTTTTGTGTTTTGTTGGGTTCCTGTCCATCCATTCATTCTTCATGACATTTTTTATTTTATTTTGGTCAGTGGATGCCTTTGTAATTTTTGTTCTTTCATTTCGTACCATTAGGGGCCGATGACCTTTGATGTTAGGCCCCTTAAAACAACAAGCATCATCATCATCATACTTATTGCCCAGCAGAGGTCTCAGTGCTTTCATCCGTGCTGTGGCACGCTGACGGGCCTGTTCTATATTGTATCTCCAGGACAAAGTTCTGTCCATTATTAGGCCGAGATATTTAATTTGGTTCGTCCAAGCCAGAGGGACGTTGTTAATAGTGAGGCGATCAAGGCTAGGCCGGCGCCGGGTGAAAACAATTGCCTGAGTTTTGTCTGCATTTATTTTCACCTTGTTCCGGAGACACCACTCCCAGAAGGAATCGATCCATTGCTGTAATCGCCGGACAGCATAGTCATTTCGCTTCATGCCGATGTAAATGGCTATGTCATCCGCGTACTGCTGGATCCCTTCTCCATCTCGTGTGGGAAGATCGTTCACATATAGGCCGCAGAGTGTGGGGCTCAGCACTCCACCCTGTCCAGCTCTTAGTACCCGAGGGGTGGATTGCTCCCCTTCACAGGAAACGTAGAATTTCCTGTTAGTCAAATATGACTGTATAATTTTGACAAGATAATTGGGAACTTTATATAGTTCCAGAAGTTTCACTATTAGATTATCGTGCCAGACAGTGTCGAAAGCTTTCTCTACATAGAAAAATACTGCTGGCACGCTACGGCGCATATTGAACGACCTTGTGACATACTGTGTCAGGCGCAGCACAGCAAGCGGGGCACTGCGCCTGGACCTGAACCCAAAATGCTCAGGTCGCAGTATGTTACGGGTGTTTAGGTATCCATTGAGGCGAGAGAGAAGAAGTCTCTCGAATATCTTAGAGATATGTGATAACAGGGTTATCGGGCGATAATTTTGAGGGAATAATTTATCTTTCCCTGGCTTCGGGAAGACTATCATTTTACCAGTCTTCCAGACGTCAGGGAAGTACCCCAACTTTATACAGGCGGAAAAAATGGTAGCTAAGAATATTACTGACCTGTATGGCAGTGATTTGATTTCCTTGTTCGAAACACTGTCATCACCGGGAGACTTCTTCTCGTTTAAATTTTTAATAACCCTGCGAACCTCGCGATGCTGAAAGTCAGGTACGTCAAAGTCTGGTGTCCATTGTCTTTCGAAAGCCAAGGCTTTTCTGCGTATCTCACGGGTCCGTCGTTCGTCATCGTCATCGTCAGCTAAATTGTGAGTTACGCATTGGCTTTCAATGGTGTCCGCGAAAGCCTCAGCTTTATCATAGGGAGAGAATACCAGACCGTGCCGGCCGTGGATGGCACGCCGGGGTTCGTCGGTTCGAGTCCACGAACCTGCTACGCAGGCGTAGCAGGGGGAGAGGTGATACTCCCACGTGGCGCGTCCCAGGTGGCGGATAGGGGGGTCCTAACCGGCTTGCCGGCGGACTTGAGGGAAATAAAATACCTCTCGCGGACCAAACACACACCCCCTGTGGGTGGGGGAGGCTGACGAATAATACACCCACGGTATCCCCTGCCTGTCGTGCGAGGCGACTAAAAGGGGCGACCAAGGGATGAATGAATTAGAACCATGAAACGACTCTTGATTCGTACCATCATGCGGGGAACACCATGGGTTGCATGTACTTGCAGTAGTATCACCAACATGGTACGAAGTATGCTTGTGATTCGTTGCAGTAAAAAGCCTGGCCTGGTGGATTCCAGTACCCGTGCGTTGTACCCATGTGGGCAACACCGCGGGTCTGGGCGTAGCCTGTGAGTTGTACCACTATATGAGCGACATCGTGGGTCTGCGTTGCCTGTGATTAGTACTCACTATGTGCGGAACACCACGGGGCCCTTGGGACCGGCATCCGTGACTAGTACCCTAGGTGAAGAAACTCATCGGTTTGCGTTGGCTGTGGGTGGCGCCATTGTGTGCGAAACACCATAGGTCTGCGTTACCTGTACGAAGTACAATACTTGTGAGTAGTACCATCTTTTGTGGAACACCGTGAGTCCTCGCTACTTCTGATTAATACCCCAACGTGACACATACCATGGTTCTATTTTACTCGCGACATGTACCATTCTGTGGGGCCTTAGACGTGGATTTTGCACCCCCTTTAGACACCAAGCATCATTGTGCTTTATGAGTGGTTCCTTGGTCGGTAATAATGTTATTTTCGTTCTCTGTTGAATCCGATCCACTGGTCTTTGTTTTTGTTTGTTTGTTTTGTGTTTTGTTGGGTTCCTGTCCATCCATTCATTCTTCATGACATTTTTTATTTTTATTTTGATCAGTGGATGCCTTTGTAATTTTTGTTCTTTCATTTCGTACCATTAGGGGCCGATGACCTTTGATGTTAGGCCCCTTAAAACAACAAGCATCATCATCATCATCATGGGTTCGAGTCAGACCGCGAGTGACACGCCAGAAGTCGCGTTCTGACACTTTCTCTGAAAGATGTCGACAGAACTCCTCCCATCTTTCAATCCTACGCTCCAGCAAGCGATTGCGGACTTCTCGGGCTAATTCCTGATACTCCGCCCGGTCAGCTGGGTCCCGGAATCGCTGCCATCTCTTCCTGTATCTATTTTTAATTTGGATCAAATCCTTAAGGAGATCCGGTGTGGTATCTCCTCAGAGCCAGGGCGGTGCTGAGAACGATTATTATTATTGTTACCGTGGTTGGGTGGATTAGCAGAGGTGAAAGAAGGTGCGGGGGTGAACAGGTCTCAGGCTACGAAATTAAAGTTAATTTAAAATTTAACAAGGTTATATTTTCTTTTCAAAATTGTGAAATGACAAGAATGGCAGGTACAGAGTAGCAAGGCAACAAAAGTACAATTACAGTATTTACAGGATTTGGGCTTCGAGCCCCGAACTCACAATTCTTGGGCAACTAGCCCAAATTTACCCCAAAACAAGATTTAACAGAGGGGCAGAAAACCCCATTCATGCCCAGGAGCACTTGCTCTAAATTACACAGAAAAGCCTCTTCGAGGCATACATACTCAATTTTCAAGAAAGAGCCACTCGCTCTCAACTTTAAGCCTATCAAAGGCCACACCAAACTCCACCTTCAAGTTGTCCTCTAAGGACATAGACACGGGGGTAAAATACCCAACCTACTGAGGTCTATTAAGTGAGAAAAAGGTTAATTACATGACCTCCAAAATAACAATTTGAGAGGAGGCGATCTGCACTCCTAATACCTTTTGTTTAAAACCTAATCTGGCTCTAGGCCGCTAATGCAAGGGCTAATCCCATACTAAAGAGGTGACTTTAGAAGGAAACAATTTACATTACGTTAAGGAAGAATCGGTTATGAAAAATAAGTTCACCTCAAAACAATATGAGTGGGAGTTCGAGAGGGTTAAGCACTCTCTATCCCAATATGTAGCTTTAAAAGAGAATAGATGCTAAGAGTCTTTACATTTTAGGGAAAGTTACATGGTGGAAACGCTTCGGACCCGCCCCGAGAGTTAAACTGCTGAGCTAGCAAGAAACGAAGTTATTAAACGGCCATTACCTTGTTGTTGAACTGCTGCCCGAAGAAGGAGGCGCTTCCCGCCCCCTGCTACGTACCTTACACTTTGAAAGTTGGTACTGAAGTGGCGCAGAGACCCGAAAATCAGCAGTTTATATACTCTCGTGGAAAGTTCGAGGCGTTTCGGAAATGAGAACACCCGCCCACAAAATCTTTATTGGCTAGGGTTAAGCAAGATATTCAAGTTGGAGAAGATACATCTGATTGGTCAGAAATTAATTAAAGAAATTCGGGATTGGCTAAATTCAAAACAAGGGGAAGGAAAGGGTTATACAGCCAACTTAAACAATAACAGAAAGAAATTTAACAAGGAACAAACTTTTGAAATAAAAATTTCTCCAAAAAAAAAAAAAACCAGTTCTTTCACTTCGCAATAGGGTGCACCATAGTAGTTCTTCAGTAGTGTCCTCTAGAAGAGAAAGTTCACGCTTCTTACTACAGGTAAAACAAAAATACATCGAAAACGACCCAGTTCAGAAACTCCAAAATTTCCAAGTAGTGACATCTTCTGAGAAACTTGAAAATTAACAGAGTAGATAAAGTTCAGACTTCCTCCAGCAGAGGAGTTTCAACTGGCGCAAAGTTTGAATTAGCGGCGTGGAGGTGTACCGCCCGGTACAGACCTCCCCCCCTCCCAAAAGTCCCTCCAGGGGTGACACATGAAATTTGTTTGAAAGCAAGGTTCAAGTTATGATGTTGATATGGAGATTAATTGCAGAAGTATTTACAAAAATTTGCTAAATTTTGTTTGATCCAGTTTCAAAATTCTTTATAGATATTGCTGATGTAATGTCTTTATGTTTGTAGAAGTTGAATTTAGAAGAAAAAACTTTAAATTCTTGAAAGAGAAGAAAATTTTCTAAGTCCACCAGATATTGCAGTAAAATCCAAAAAGTAATAATTGTTGATGTGAAACTTCCATGTAACTGACTAAATATATCAGTTGCCGATGACTTTGACGGCCAGGCCAGCCGCCGCTGCTTGAGTCCAGAGGAGGCCGCTCGGACCCCTCAAGTACCCTGAGATACCGCTCGCCCGCACTATGAGAGGAGTAGAGGTGTTGAAGCACGCCGCGCCCGCGGCGAACATATACAGGCTGCGGCAAGTAGCAGGTTGTGCGCCGCACATCAGCCTTGGCCGGGAGGAGGGCTCCGGCTCGCCGTGCACAGATCGACCTCGCTGGAGTAGAGGGGGCCCTTCCTCTATCCCAGTCGCGGCACGGCGCCGCGCGGCTGCGGGGGCACTGAAACATTAAAGCTCGACGGCAGAATTTTTGTTGAACCAGAATGATAGTAGGGTACATTCATTGTGGTGAAGTTGAGGGGCCAGCGGCGTGGAGAAATTCTTTTCATAAGCAAGCCACTGTGTGTTGTGGAGCAGGAGACGGGAGCGTGGTAATGGCCGTGGCAAGGACAGGATGGCAGTTTAACTGTGCGGGGAGGGTTTACAATAAATGCTTAAATATAAAAAAATATTATAGAAAGGGCAGAAGGCCTTAAAAGTGAAACCCCTCAAAAATATAACCTTCATATTTCTTTCAAAATCATATGAAACAGAAATTATACCGGTTTCACCTGCGACAGGTGAACCCTAAATATCCTCTTGGTGGCTGGATTACTTAATAGCAACGTAACCGGCGTAAGGAAATCGAGAATGATACACGGCCCATGAAATCTGGGGGCAAGCTTGCCCGCGGGAACAAAATTCTTGACCATCACCTGGTCACCTACCTTCAAATTGGTGGGTCTCCGTCCACGATCATATCTTTCCCTAACCTTTTCGTGAGACACTTTAAGATTGGCTTTAGCCTTCTTCCAAAGATCTTTAATGTTGTCCGGGTCTATTGTCTCAGGTAGAATGTCACTCAGAGACCAGAGGTTAGAGAGCGGCGTGTTGGGAACAAACTTAAACATCAAGGAAGTTGGAGTAAACTTGTGAGATTCATGAACCGCCGAATTCAAAGCAAAAGCTAACCAATGCAGGGACGTGTCCCACATGGAATGATCTTCATGATGATAGGCAATAAGCGCGGACCTGAGATTACGATTAACCCGTTCAGCCAAAGATGGTTGAGGGTAATAAGCAGAAGTCGTCACATGAGAGATGGACGGGTCAAAACAGAATTTACGAAAAAGATTTGATGTGAAAGCCTTAGCATTATCAGACACAATATATTGACACGGACCAAAAGAAGCAAAGATAGAATTTAGACAAGTAATGGTGGACTGAGCGGTAGCCAGCTTAGTCGGAAATAACCGTCTACGCATACAAAGATGAACTTGTTGGCGTTTCCCTTTGACTGGGGGAAGGGTCCTACATAATCAATATACAGGCGTTCCATGGGGCGCGACGCTTGATGAGAAGACAACAGGCCTACCTTGATGGATATGGTTGGTTTACTAAGCAAACAGGATTTACAAGCCTTTACTAATTCACGGATTTCACCGTCCATATCCTTCCAGATGAATCTTTCACGAATCTTTTAACGAGTTTTAAAGATACCAAGATGCCCGCCTAATGGGGTCTCATCATAGTACTTGAAGATCATAGGTACAAGAACAGCTGGAACGACAACCTTCATCATCTTATCATGCCTCGATGGGCAACATAAAACACCATTCCTCACAACATACGGGACGACATGTTCCCCAGAAGAAAGAATTTCCATTATAGGAGCCAGCGTCGGATCTTCACGTTGGTATTTCTCGATATCCCTAAAGAGCATGGGAGCATCTGTTAAGATGGCATTAACATCAAATAGTATGGACTCGGGAGGTGATGAACTGTCGACCGGTTCATGGGTCTCAACGTCGTTGGAAAACATACGGCTGAGTCCATCAGCAACAACATTTTCGGTACCTCTGATATGCCTGACATCGAATTGGAAGGCAGACATACGGATGGCCCAACGGGCTATACGACCAGTACGACGGGGCCTACCTAAGACCCAGCTTAAGGCTTGATTATCTGTCTCCAGGTCGAATTTGACATGTTCCAGACAGAGACGGAACTTTTCTAAGGCAAATAAGACTGCCAAACCTTCGAGCTCATAGATGGAATACTTGGCTTCTTGAGCCGATAGAGTCCTAGATGCATAGGCGATGGGTCGCCTCCCTAGTTCAGTCTCTTGAAGAAGGACTGCAGCTACCGCCGACGAAGACGCGTCGGTTTGGACGATGAATTTCTTTGAGAAATCAGGCATAGCAAGGACAGGGGCATTACAGAGAGCTAATTTAAGATCTTCAAAAGCGGCTTGTTGAGAAGGTCCCCACTCAAATTTGATGCCTTTCCTACGAAGAAGGTTTAAGGGCGCCGCTCTATTAGCAAAGTTAGGAATAAACTTCCTGAAGAAATTCACCATACCAATGAACCTGGCGTTACCTTTGATGTCCTTGGGAGGTTTAAAATCACGGATGGCCTGTGTTCTAGAATGATCGACTGCAACACCATCAGGTGAGACAATATGCCCTAGGAATGACATGGAGGGCTTGGCGAAGGCAACCTTGGACAACTTCACAGTTAACCCGGCCTTACGAAGGCGATTGAGAACTTCTCGCAGATGATCTAGATGTTCTTCAAAAGTCTCCGAAAATACGACGACATAATCCAGGTAGTGATACAAGTACTCAAATTTGATGTCGGAGAAGACCGTATCTAGCAGCCTAGTGAGTACAGCTGCTCCCGTGGGGAGCCCGAAAGGCACGCGGTTGTATTCATACAAATTCCAATCCGTGGCAAACGCTGTAAGATGTTTAGACACTTTTCGGCAAGGGGAATTTGATTATAGGCCTGATTCAAGTCCAAGATAGTAAAGCCACGAACCTGCTACGCAGGCGTAGCAGGGGGAGAGGTGATACTCCCACGTGGCGCGTCCCAGGTGGCGGATAGGGGGGTCCTAACCGGCTTGCCGGCGGACTTGAGGGAAATAAAATACCTCTCGCGGACCAAACACACACCCCCTGTGGGTGGGGGAGGCAGACGAATAATACACCCACGGTATCCCCTGCCTGTCGTGAGAGGCGACTAAAAGGGGCGACCAAGGGATGTTTAAATTGGAACCATGAAACTGCTTTTGATTCGTGCCACCACGCGGGGAACACCAAGGGTTGCTTTTACTTGTGCGTAGTACCACTACATTAGGTACGAAATTGGTTTGTGATTAGTACCACACAGGAGCACCGCGCGGTCGGCTTTTGCAGTACCTTTGAATAGTACCACCATATGAGCAGGACCATGGGATGATAGCTACCATGGTTCTGCCTTGCCTATGATTAGTACCCACTATATGAAGAACACCACGGGATAGGGAGAGGTCCCTGTGGTTAGTACTCTTCTGTGATGAACACCATAGGTTTGCGTTGCCTGTAAATGGCGTCGCAAAGTGGGGAAAACATAGGTCTGTATTAAATGTCGAATTTCATAAGCTCTGAGTAGTACAATAATGTGTGGAATGCCGCAAGTCTCTGCTACTTTTGATTAGTACCGTATCAGGACAGCTACCATGGTTCTATTTTGATAGCGATCAGTACCGTTATGAGGGGCCGATAACTTCGATTTCGGACCCCCTTTTGGCTGCACGCATAATCGATTCAGGGTTATGCTATAGCAGTAGTCCCTTGGTCAGTAATACGATATTGTCACGCCTGTTTGTGTGCATATGAGACATTGCGGGTCGCAACCACTGACTGTTTTAAATTCATGTCCATCCATTCATTCTTCGTTGTCACATTTTTGAATTCTGGTCAGTGGAGAATTTTAGACTTTTAATATGTCATTCCATTTCGTCTCATTTCGTAGCATTAGGGGCCGATGACCTAGATGTTAGGCCCCTTTAAACAACAATCATCAATCATCATCAATCAAGATAGTAAAGAACTTGGCCTTACGAAACCATGAAAAACAAGAATGAAGGTCAGGAAGGGGCACAGATTGGAACACCACCTTCCGATTGAGAGCCCTATAATCAATGACAGGCCTGAAGCCACCTTGTGGTTTCGGGACTAGAAAAATAGGCGAAGAATACGCCGATTTAGAGGGCCTAATAATACCATCCTTCGACATCTGATCGATGATTTCTTTCAGAGCCTTCATTTTAGGTGGAGATAGCCTATATGGTGGAAAACGGACAGGAATCGAATCCGTGACCTCAATTTTGTATTCAATAAGGTCAGTAACACCAAGAGTATCAGAGAACACCTCTGGAAACGACTGACACAACTTACGAATACTATCAGCCTGCTCCTCAGGTAGATGTCTAAGGTCTAACAACATCTCATCCTGGGTAGGCGAAATAGATGAACATGATGCAGAATTACATTTCAATAAAGAAATTTTACAATTAGACGCAAATTTGAAAGTGCACGACCTACTCTGATGATCGAGCACAAGACCAGTGTGAGAAATGAAGTCAGCTCCCAATATAATGGGGCAAGACAAGTGCTTGGCCACAAACAATTTAATTTTCCATGTATATTTAAAAATGCGAATTTTGACATTTACAGAACCTAGAATTTCTAATGGAGATGAATTAGCCGAAACATATTGAACAGGAGATGAGCCATAGTCAGGTAGTTTACAAACAGATTTCAATTTTGAATACCATTCAGACGAAATAATAGAACAAACGCTGCCTGAATCTAATAGAGCAGTTACAGGTTCATTATTTAGTTCAATTTTAAGAAAAGGAACAGGTGCAGGGGTATCCGCCGCAATCCTAAGACATTCTTTGGGGCATTCAAAAGACGAATTTGAAGGCTGACCTTTCCCTGAATTTTCGACCTGTTTACCAGGGGCTGAGCCTCGGAAAGATGGATTAGTCGACTCAGCCGAAGCCACTAGTCACTTTTTATTATTGGAATTGGTGGAATTTGCACCAGAAGTTGAGCAGGAGGGTTTACTATTTGAATTTGGGCAATTCTTGGCGATATGTGAGAAAGCCCCACATTTAAAACAGCCTTGTGATGAACCAGCTCCATTATTTGCCCTACTAGATTTGATTGATGGGCACTTGTTCCGAAGATGGTCAGGCGACCCGCAAGCATAACATTTACGAGGTGTGAGTGGTCGGCGAGTTGGAGACCGAGGATTACTAAAAGAAGGAGGGGGTTCTTTCGCGACCCGCAAGGAATCGGCGTATCTAACTCCTTCCGCTGAGACAGCCAATGCTTCAAGTTCAGAGAAAGTTTGCGGGCACGCCGCGAAACACAAATATGACCTATAGGATGGTGAAATGCCTTCCACAATAGCCTGTACAATCTGATCTTCAGGGAAATGAAGAGCAAACACCCTAGTATAGAACTTAATATCTTGGATGAAATCTGCCAAGTTTTCATCCAAGCGCTGTACACGATAATAGTACTTCTGAATAAGGGAGGACCTTGCCCTAGCCGGGATGAAGTTAGCTAGCAAGTGGGCGTGGAAGTCTTCAGTAGATGATTGCTCGGCAATGGCTCTTACTATTTTGTCTGAGAGAATACCAATTGCATAGGGATAAATGATTTGCAGAATCTGACATGGAGAAAGAGAAAAAACAAGAGCATGGTCCTGGAACTCAACTAAAAACCTTAAAAAGGAAATAACTTCACTGGTAGTGTTAACAGAAAATTTCGAGATACCTCTGAGCAACATTGCCAATGGATGAGGCAAGCTGCTGAACCCAGGTGACATAGTAGGTAAAGGTTTAAGTGGCAAAGACGTTAATTCAGAACGTACATTATTCAACGAGGTTCGGCGGTCAGACTCGTTGTCCAGTGGGGCAGAGGTTGTTTGAGCTGCAACGGTTTTCCTATTGACCTCTCCCTTAGGAGGCTCTTCCTCGCTACCTACATTCACCGTGGTGGGTTGATCGATTTTGGGAGGAACTTCCCCAGTTAACAATTGGGTAACCTTACTAGATAATTCAGAAAGATTTTCAAGAACCATACTAGCTTCCTTCCTCTGAACGTCATTCAACTTTAGAGACAACAGATCGTTAACTCTATTTGAAAAATGAAATAGCCTGGCTTGCACACGCTTAATTTGATTAGGCGAAGGATCATTTTCTTCAAAAAGCTAACTACAGATGCTAGCTCAGTAGTATTATCAGTGATCGTGGAAAGAGAGTCGTCAGTTTCTTTCTCTCCCAAAGTGGGGATGGAAATGGGCAAATCAAGGGACTCTCTAAGCTTACTTGTGTCTACCGCAACCGTGCCTCCAGATTGCACATTTCTGATAGTTAACTCATAAATCAACTCCTCCTTGCGCAAATAGTTAAGATGGAGAACATCGCGAGGGCCGGGCATGATGACAGAACAATTTTGAAAAAGGAAAAAGTAAAAATTCCAGCAAGTGAGAAAATAGTTAGAGTTGTAAGCAAAGCAATGTTTAGCCGTCAAAATGGGCTAAATTGAGACCCATTCAACCACGCTCTGCTACCACTTGTTACCGTGGTTTGGTGGATTAGCAGAGGTGAAAGAAGGTGCGGGGGTAAACAGGTCTCAGGCTACGAAATTAAAGTTAATTTAAAATTTAACAAGGTTATATTATCTTTTCGAAATTGAGAAATAACAAGAATGCCAGGTACAGAGTAGCAAGGCAACAAAAGTACAATTACAGTATTTACAGGATTTGGGCTTCGAGCCCCTAACTCACAATCCTTGGGCAATTAGCCCAACTTTACCCCAAAACAAGATTTAACAGAAGGGCAGAAAACCCCATTCATGCCCAGGAGCACTTGCTCTAAATTACACAGAAAAGCCTCCTCGAGGCATACATACTCAATTTTCAAGAAAGCGCCACTCGCTCTCAACTTTAAGCCTATCAAAGGCCACACCAAACTCCACCTTCAAGTTGTCCTCTAAGGACATAGACACGGGGGTAAAATACCCAACCTACTGAGGTCTATTAAGTGAGAAAAAGGTTAATTACATGACCTCCAAAATAACAATTTGAGAGGAGGCGATCTGGACTCCTAATACCTTTTGTTTAAAACCTAATCTGGCTCCAGGCCGCTAATGCAAGGGCTAATCCCATACTAAAGAGGTGACTTTAGAAGGAAACAATTTACATTACGTTAAGGAAGAATCGGTTATGAAAAATAAGTTCACCTCAAAACAATATGAGTGGGAGCTCGAGAGGGTTAAGCACTCTCTATCCCAATATGTAGCTTTAAAAGAGAATAGATGCTAAGAGTCTTTACATTTTAGGGAAAGTTACATGGTGGAAACGCTTCGGACCCGCCCCGAGAGTTAAACTGCTGAGCTAGCAAGAAACGAAGTTATTAAACGGCCATTACCTTGTTGTTGAACTGCTGCCCGAAGAAGGAGGCGCTTCCCGCCCCCTGTTACGTACCTTACACTTTGAAAGTTGGTACTGAAGTGGCGCAGAGACCCGAAAATCAGCAGTTTATATACTCTCGTGGAAAGTTCGAGGCATTTCGGAAATGAGAACACCCGCCCACAAAAACTTTATTGGCTAGGGTTAAGCAAGATATTCAAGTTGGAGAAGATACATCTGATTGGTCAGAAATTAATTAAAGAAATTCGGGATTGGCTAACTTCAAAACATGGGGAAGGAAAGGGTAATACAGCCAACTTAAACAATAACAGAAAGAAATTTAACAAGGAACAAACTTTAAAAAAAAAAATTCTCCAAAAAAACAGTTCTTTCACTTCGCACTAGGATGCACCATTGTAGTTCTTCAGTAGTGTCCTCTAGAAGAGAAAGTTCACGCTTCTTACTACAGGTAAAACAAAAATACATCGAAAACGACCCAGTTCAGAAACTACAAAATTTGCCAGTAGTGACATCTTCTGAGAAACTTGAAAATTAACAGAGTAGATAAAGTTCAGACTTCCTCCAGCAGAGGAGTTTCAACTGGCGCAAAGTTTGAATTAGCGGCGTGGAGGTGTACCGCCCGGTACAATTATTATTATTATTATTATTATTATTATTATTATTATTATTATTATTATTATTGTTACCGTGTTTTGGTGGTAGTTATGCATGAAAGAAGGTGCTGGGTGGTGAATAGGTCTCAAGCTACTAAAGTGAAATTAATTTTAAAATTTAACAAGGTTATATTTTCTTTGCAAAATTAGGTAACAACAAATAGAACAGGTACTTAGTAGCCGAAACACGATTGAAAAATACATTTACATAGGTACCCCATTTCGGGCTTCAAAAGTCAGAAACATAATTCTTGAGCAAAGAGCCCAACCTTACAATGAACACCATACAACAAAGGGGCCGAAAACCCCCAAACATGCCAGAAACATTTGCTTCCAATTACACCCAAAAGCCTCCTTGAGGCAGAGACACAATTTTCAATAAAGGGCAACTTCCCCTTAAAATACAAGCCTATCATAGGCCACTCCGAACTCCACTTTTAAGCTGTCCTCCAAGGACGTATACACAGGGGTAAAATACCCAACCTACTGAGGTCTGTTAAATGACAAGAAGGTTAATACATGACCTCTAAAATACAATTTGAGAGGAGGCGAATTTGCACTCCTAATACACTTTGCTTAAGACCTACTTGGCACTAGGCCATTAATACAAGGGCTAATCCCATACTACAGAGGTGACTTAATAACAATTTACATTACATTACGGAAGAATTGGTTGAGAAAAAATAGTTCACCTCAAGACGATGTGAGTGGGAGCCCGAGAGGGTTAAGCACTCTCTATCCCGATATGTCGTCTGAAAGATAGAATAGATACCAGTAGTTTTTACATTTTAAAGGAAAGTTACATGGTGGAAGGCCTAGAACCCGCCCCGAAAGTTAAACTGCTGAGCTAGCAAAGAAAGAATTTATTAATCGGCCATTACCTGGTGTTGAACGGCTGGAGAAGAAAGAGGCGCTTCCCGCCCCCTGCTGTGTACTTAATACACTGAAAGATGGAACAGAAGTGGCCCGGAGACCCGAAAATCAGCAGTTTATATCCTCTCGCGGAAGGTTCTAGGCGTTAGGGGAAAGAAAACACCCTCCCACAAACTCTTTATTGGGTAGGACCCCGCAACAGATTCAAGTTGGGGGAAGATACACCAGATTGGTCAGAAATTAATAGAAGAAATTCGGGATTGGATACATTCATAACAAGGGGAAAAAAGGGGGAAATAGGGGGAAATATTGCCAACTTAAACAATGACAGAAAGAAATTTAACAAAGAACAAACGCTTGAAATTAAATTTTCTCCAAAAAAAATAGTTCTTTGACTCCGCACTAGGTTGCACTATTGTAGATCTTCAGTAGTGTCCTCTAGAAGAGAAAGTTCACACTTCTTACTTCAAGCGAAACAAAACCACATCAAAAGTGACACAGTTCTAAAACTCCAAAATTTACAGGTAGTGACATCTTCTGAGAAGGTAGAAAATTAATACCGTCAATAAAGTTCAGACTTCCTCCAGCAGAGGAGTTTTAACTGGCGCGCATTTAAATTAGCGGCGTGGAGGTGTACCACCCTGTACAATTATTATTATTATTATTATTATTAATTTTGGCTGCTCGAATGATGTATTTCCGTTCGTTACTGACCTTATTATTAAGGTGCGCAATCGCACGGTCAACATCATTCTCGCTGGTGACCGGAAAGGTTTTCAGATTTTTATTGACATGCCACGTGAATTTGTGGTGGTCAATATTTAATTTAGGTACAGGAAGAGACGGCTCGTCGAGCCTGACCCATGTAAGATTGAAGATGATGGGCTTGTGATCTGAATTTAGTTCATCAGGGACTAAGAAATCAATAGCCCTGTTGTAGTACTTGGTGACTGCGACATCTAGGACATCAGGTCAGCCACCCCCATCTGGATAGAATGTAGGTTCCGTGGGATCGTATACACTGATATCAGTATCGAGTGTATGTTGCTGGAGTATTCTCCCCCTAGGATTTATAGTCCTGGAGTTCCAGTCGGTGTGCTTGGAATTCAAGTCGCCTCCGATGATAGAGGGCGTATGGCTTTGATTATTAAGTAAAATATCTAGCTCCGCCGTATGAAGCGGGGCACGGGGGGAAAGATAGGCCGCAAAAATTCGTTAATGATAGTTATCATGTCTAATCTCGATGCCGAGAGACTCAATAGCTCCAAGAGGGAGAGGGTCGATGACGTGATGAGTAAGCTTAGACTTAATCAGCACAGCCACGCCCCCGCCGTCCCTGTCAGTTCTATCTTTGCGGTATACCGCAAAGTTCTTAATTTTGAAGGGCATATGGGGTTTCAGCCATGTTTCCCCTAGTAGGAGGATATCGATGTTATGCTCAGAGATAAACGACTCGAGTTCGTATCTCTGAGCAGAAACACCCTTGCAATTCCATGCAGAAACCCTAAGGTCCATGGTCAAACAATGACAGCCTCTTTAGGGCTCTGAAAAGTACTGAAAAACAGCACTTAACAGGACTCCAATCTTATCTATAATTGTTTCACATGACCTTAGTTTGGTCATCGTGTCTTTAATAATTGGTAGTAATTTTGAAAAATGAATCTGCCTCACAAGGTTCAAAGTGTCACCCATGCCCGAGAAGTCGGAGATGGGTGACGCTTCCACTGAGGGGGCAGGGTTCGATGCAGGGGCGGGGGCCGCCTGGGCGCCTCCAGCAGCAGCTGCGTAGGATAAGTTGGGTCTACTGCACGGGAGGACCTTTCGCTTCTCGGATTTCAAGACCTCCCTAACCATCTTCTGTTCCATAATATTGCGGAACAGCTGGCATCCCCTCCAGGAGGCGGGGTGTTCGCCCTGGCAATTTGCACACTTAGCTGGTGCCTCCGGATTTAAGGGGCAGGCAGCAGCTGAGTGGTTTTCACCACACTTAACACATCTTCTAGGCATTTTGCAATAATTAGCGGTGTGCCCCCACCGCTGGCGTCGATAACATTGAGAAGGGCCCTCACGGCCCCTAAAGGCCTCAATTTTGACCGCACACCCACACAAATATTTGAGGGAGTAAATTGTCTCAGAGAATTTATCCCTTGGGAGTGTGACACTCATAACACTCAAGGGTATCACTTTCTTGGACGTGGCATCTCGTCGCGTGTACTGGTACACGTCCTGAGGTTGATATCCGAGTGCTACGAGTTCCTCACGAACCCAGTACACATCAACTGTAGAAACTATATTTCGAATGATAAATTTCAAGAGCCTTTTACTCGCGAGCTGATGCGTGTAAAAGCTCTTATTGTTCTCTTCGAAATACTGTTTCAACTGTTGGTAATCCTGCTCGTTCTCTGCATGGAATTTCAGAGCATCCCTTGTGTTGATAACTCTGATATTGCCAGTGCAGCGTGTTCTCAGGTAGTTATAGTGGCGCTGATACTCCGACTTCTGGGGTACGACATCCATGGCCTCGCCCTGGCTTCCTTGCGATGAGCTCGGCCCAGTCTCAATAATGCTAGGGGTCGAACTAGCAACCCCATCAGGCCTAGGAGGCTGAGAGGGAGCCGTGCTGGTAGAGGGTTGAGTTGTAGGTGTGGTTTCAGGGGGAAGGGGGACTAGATCAGCCGCAGTCATATTGCCCTCGGTGGGCAAGGAAGCCAGTACACTAAAGGTATTGGAGGTAGAAACAGGCTTGGGACGCAGTTCCCTTTTGGCCTGCTTCTCTCTATAGTATTGATTTCTAAACTTTTTGGCTAAGGAATGTTTGCTACGGAAGGCGGCAACCAGGTGAGCCGGGAAGTCACCAGTTCTAGAATATTCTTCAAACTTCTCCCTTGTGAGGGAGGAAAGAATATTAATAGTAGAGCCGGCTCTAGATGCCGACGAGGTCAGATTATCGCACCTAGCGCGTTTTATCGTGGCTGCAAGAGGTGGAAAATCATCTCCACCACCTCCCGGTGGCGGGGAGTTGGCCATCATGCAACTACAAAAACTACTAAGACAGGCACACCAACAAGCAAGTCAGCAGGCAATGTGCACTTACCAGTAATATAACAGGGAAATTGCCAAAAGGATTGGTACTAAATCCACTTCAGCTATTCACTGTATATATACTGTGTAGTATTAAAGTTCGCACCACCAAGAAAGAGCTCACACCAAGTCACACAGCGGGAGAAAACAGTGCAAAGCGTCCGTGCAAGTCGCCAGATTGTTCTCGAATCGTGGCTCACCAAGTCTTTTTTTTTTTTTTTTTTTTTTTTTTTTTTTTTTTTTTTATGGCCAGTGGATGGGAGCCCCGGGGCGAAAAATATGCCCCCCTACTCATCTGTTTCCGAGGAGTTGCCGATGAGGCGAAAAGTCACTGTTCTCGCTACACTGGCGGGGGGAAAAACAATCTGTCTAATAGGCTGGTAGGCCTACAGTCAGAAGAGAAACCCCCTCTTCGCTTTAGATTACGTGCTCAAAAGAGAAGATTAAATCGGAGCAATATTGGTATCAGAGTGCTTCTTAAGAAACGGCCCTTAACAGGAGAGTAATTTAGAGAAAATTTAGTGGTAAGAAGGTTTCAATTTGGAAAAGACCGAAAAGTTGGCCGGTTCGAATTTAAAACAGGTCATAGAGGATCCAAGGGCCACGGTACTTCAGGCGAGTACTTGGCTTCTTGGTCCTCATGACCCGCTTTAACAGTAAAATACCAGGGTCCTCTGATTGGTTCAAGAGGATCCTAGCCCTGGTCATCCTCACTATTTTATTTATCTGAGGTCTAAGTGTGGGGATACGAAGCTCGGTCCGTATCCTCTTGTTAGATTTCAGATATGGTGCTCTGGTCATCATTCTAAGTGTCTTATTTTGAAAGGTTTGTAATTTTGAAAGAGGAGTCTTGGCAATATAGCTCCAGGCCTCACAGCCATACAGGAGGATGGGCCTGATACATGCTAGGTAAATATTTCTCTTGATGGAGGTAGAGATATACTTATTGCCTAGCAGAGGTCTCAGTGCTTTCATCCGTGCCGTGGCACGCTGTCGGGCCTGTTCTATATTGTAGCTCCAGGACAAAGTTCTGTCCATTGTAAGGCCAAGATATCTAATTTGGTTCGTCCAAGACACGGGGACGTTATTGATAGTGAGGCGGTCAAGGTTAGGCCGGCGCCGGGTGAAAACAATTGCCTGGGTTTTATCCGCATTTATTTTCACCTTGTTCCGGAGACACCACTCCCAGAAGGAACCGATCCATTGCTGTAATCGCCAGACAGCATAGTCATTTCGCTTCATGCCGATGTAAATGGCTATGTCATCCGCGTACTGCTGGATCTCTACACCTTCCCGTGTAGGAAGATCGTTCACATATAGGCCGTAGAGTGTGGGGCTCAGCACTCCACCCTGTGGGACTCCTGCTCTGAGTACCCGAGGGGTGGATTGCTCCCCTTCACAGGGAACATAAAATTTCCTGTTAGTCAAATATGACAGTATAATTTTGACTAGGTAATTATGGACTCTATATAATTCCAACAGTTTTACGATTAAATTATCGTGCCAGACAGTGTCAAATGCTTTCTCTACGTCGAAAAATACTGCTGGCACGCTACGGCGCATATTGAACGACCTTGTGACATACTGTGTCAGGCGCAGCACCGCAAGGGGGGCACTGCGCCTGGACCTGAACCCAAACGGCTCAGGTCGCAGTATGTTGCGGGTGTTTAGGTATCCGTTGAGGCGAGAGAGAAGAAGTCTCTCGAAAATCTTAGAGATATGTGATAACAGGGTTATCGGGCGATAATTTTGTGGGAATAATTTATCCTTCCCTGGCTTCGGGAAGACTATCATTTTACCAGTCTTCCAGACGTCAGGGAAGTATCCCAGTTTAATGCAGGCCGAAAAGATGGTTGCTAAGAAAATTACTGCCCTGTATGGCAGTGACTTAATTTCCTTGTTCGAAACCCTGTCATCACCGGGAGACTTCTTCTCGTTTAAATTTTTAATAACCCTGCGAACCTCGCGAGGCTGGAAGTCAGGTACGTCAAAGTCTGGTGTCCATTGTCTTTCGAAAGCCAAGGCTTTTCTGCGTATCTCACGGGTCCGTCGCTCGTCATCGTCATCGTCAGCTAGGTTGTGAGTTACGCACTGGCTTTCAATAGTGTCCGCGAAAGCCTCAGCTTTATCATAGGGGGAGAACACCAGGCCGTGCCGGCCGTGGATGGCACGCCGGGGTTCCTGGGTTCGAGTCAGACCGCGATTGACACGCCAAAAGTCGCGCTCTGACTCCTGTTCTGAAAGATGTCGGCGGAATTCCTCCCATCTTTCAATCTTACGTTCCAGCAAGCGATTGCGGACTTCGCGGGCTAATTCCTGGTATTCCGCCCGGTCAGCTGGGTCCCGGAATCGTTGCCATCTCTTCCTATATCTATTTTTATTTTGGATCAAATCCTTAAGGAGATCCGGTGTTGTGTCGTCCTCAGAACCAGGGCAGTTCTGAGAACGATTATTATTATTATTATTATGATTGGATTTAGCCGCTCGAATGATGTATTTCCGGGTATTGCAGACCTTATTATTAAGGTGCGCAATCGCGCGGTCAACATCATTCTCGCTGGTGATCGAAAAGGTTTTCAGATTTTTATTGACATGCCACGTGAAATTGTGGTAGTCGAGGTTTAGTTTAGATATAGGAAGAGACGGCTCGTCAAGCCTGACCCAGGTAAGATTAAAGATGATAGGTTTGTGGTCGGAATTTAGCTCATCAGGGACTAAAAAATCAATAGCCCTGCTGTAATACTTGGTAACTGCGACATCTAGGACATCAGGTAGGCCACCATTATCCGGATAGAAGGTGGGCTCCGTGGGGGCATATACACTGATGTCAGTATCTATCATATGTTGCTGGAGTATTCTCCCCCTAGGATTTATAGTCCTGGAGTTCCAGTCGGTGTGCTTGGAATTCAAGTCGCCTCCGATGATAGAGGGCGTATGGATGGGATTTTAAGCAAAATATCTAGCTCCGCCGTATGAAGCGGAGCACTGGGGGGAAGATAGGCCGCAAAAATACGATAATGATAATTACTGTGTCTAATCTCGATACCGAGAGACTCAATAGCTCCGAGAGGGAGGGGGTCTATGACGTGATGAGTAAGCTTAGACTTAATCAGCACGGCCACGCCCCCGCCCTCTCTGTCAACTCTGTCTTTGCGGTATACCGCAAAGTTCTTAATTTTGAAGGGCATATGAGGTTTCAGCCATGTTTCCCCTAGTAGGAGGATATCGATGTTATGCTCAGAGATGAACGACTCGAGTCACAAATTCTGAGGTCCATAGTCAAAACGTGACAGCCTCATTAAGGTTCTGAAAAGTACTGCATAACAGCACTTAACAGGACTCCAATCTTGTCTATCACGGTTTCACATGTCCTCAGTTTAGTCATGGTGTCCTTAATAATAGGGAGTAATTTTGAAAAATTAATCTGCCTCACGAGATTGAAAATGTCACTCATGCCCGTAAAGTCGGATATGGGTGACGCTTCCGCTGAGGGTGCAGGGTTCGATGCAGGAGTGGGGCGGCCTGGGCGCCTCCGGCAGCAGCAGCATAAGAAAAATTACGGTCTACTGCCCGGGAGGGGGGGAGGGTCCTCCTCTTCTCGGCTTTGGAGAGCTCCCTGACTACCTTCTGCTCCATAATATTACGAAACATTTGGCAGCCCCTCCAGGAGGCGGGGGTTTGCCCTGGCAATTAGCACACTTAGCTGCTGCCTCCGGTTGAAGAGGGCAGGCAGCAGCTGAGTGGTTTTCTCCACATTTAACACAGCGCAAAGGCATTTTGCAGTAAATAGCGGTGTGCCCCCACTGCTGACATCGGTAGCATTGTGAGGGGCCTTCGCGGCCCCTGAAAGCCTCAATTTTCACAGCACACCCGGATAGGTGTCTTACCGAGAAGATGGTTTCGTAATATTTTTCCTTAGGGAGGGTGACACTCATGACACTGAGGGGGATCAGCTTCTTAGTTGTGGCATCTCGCCTCGTGTATTGATATACGTCTTGTGGCTGGTACCCCAGTTCCATGAGTTCCTCTCGAACCCAGTCCACGCTGACGGTTGCTACGATATTGCGGATGATGACTTTTAAGAGCCTCTTACTAGCCAGCTGGTGAGTATAGAAGCTCTTATTGTTGTCTTCAAAATATTGTTTGATGAGCTGGTAATCGTTCTCATTTTCAGCGTGGAATTTCAGAGCGTCCCTGGTATTGATCACTCTGATATTCCCAGTGCAGCGTGATTTTAAATAGTTGTAGTGTCGCTGATACTCCGATTTATCAGCGACAACAATTGGTGGAACAGCGACTTTTTTAGGGGCCACAACATCCATGGCCTTCCTGTGATGGGCTCTGCCCTGTCTCGATGTTATTGGCTGGGGTAGAACTCGTGACCTCAGCGGGTCTAGCAGACTGAGAGGGGGCAGTGCTGGTGGAGGGAAGGGGGTTAGAAGCAGAGGTAGATTGCCTAGGAATGAAGTCTGCTAGGGTGAGGTTCCCTTCAGTGGGAAGGGAAGCTAGTACACTATAATGATTAGAGGTGGTCAACGGTTTTGTTTGAATGTTAGCTGGTTTCACAGATTTAAGGGATTTACGATCCCTGCGATCAATACGATGTAATTTGCCGTTAGCATTATTAGGTTTGTTATTGCTACTGTTGGGAAGATGGAAAAGATGGGCCATACTTGGGTGAATTTCCCCAGTTTTGTTATAATTTGCTACCGCTTCCGGCATGCTGGGGAGTATGTTGATAGTTGAGGCAGCCTGGAGAGCCGGTAGGCCCGATTTAATAGTATCGCAAGGATTGGCCTGCGGTAGAAGTGGAAAATTTTTTCCACCACCTCCCGGTGGCGGAGAGCTAGCCATCATGCAATCACAGCACTACTACAAACAGGCACACCAACAAGCAAATCAGCAAGCAGTGAGCACTTACCAGTAATATCCAGATAGGTAGCCAAAAGGATTGCTAAAAATCCACTTCAGAACTTCTCTGTATATATACTGTTATGTATTCAGGCAAGCACCACTAAAAACAAAGCTCGCACCAGGTCAAAGCGGGAGAAAGCAGAACAGCGCGTCCGTATGAGTCTCCAGATTGTTCTCGAATGGCTCACCAAGTCTGTTTTTTTTTTCCAAGGTAGCGAGTCAATGGGAGCCCCAGGGCGAATATAGTGCCCTATTACTCATCGGTGTCCGTGGAATCCCTGATGAGCCAGGAAAATCGCTTTTTGCCTACACTGGTGGGGGAAAAATCACTCTGTCCTGTCCGGAGAAGGGCAGGTCAGAACTGAAAACCCCCTCATCGCTACGTGACGTCAGGTGTTAACAAGGGAGAAGGGTCCTCTCAAGAAACAGAATTTAGAACGTGAGAATGAATAAACGGTGTCGAAACTTAGAATTTGTTGTACAGGAGCCAGGGCCCCCGGTACTTGAAACGAGTATTGGGTTTCCTGGTCCTGATTACCCTGTTTAGCAGGGCGATGCCCTCGTCGCTCGACTGGGAAAGAAGAATCCGAGACTTCGTCATCTTTACCACGTTCTTGATCTGTTCAAACAGGGTAGGAACTTGGAGCTGACGATGAATGCACAGATTGGACTTGTACCATGGAGAGCGGGACATGCGGCGAAGCACCTTGCTCTGAAGCACCTGGAGACGACCAAGAGGCGTCTTTGGAATATAGCACCAGGCCTCACAACCGTAGAGGATAATGGGCCTGATACACGCTAAGTAAAGGGACCGCTTGACCCTAATACTTAGGTGTTTGTTGAAGAGATGGGGACTCAAGGCCGCCACCCGGGCGTACGCCCGCTGGAGGGCCTGGTCTATATTCCATCTCCAGGTGAGGCCCCTATCGATGATCAAGCCAAGGTACCGCACCTTGCTCAGCCATGGTAACTCTCGACGGCGAATGTGAAGATGACGAAATTTCGGCCGTCTGTACGAAAACAGAATTGCTTGGGTCTTGTCCGGGTTTACTTTTGCCTTGTTCCTGGTACACCAGTATAAAAATTTGTCGATCCAAGGTTGAAGTTTGGCGGTGGCATCGCAATATCGTCGCTGAGCGGTATAAACTGCGATGTCATCCGCAAACTGTTGAACTTCCACACCAGGGACCTTCGGGAGATCGTTCACGTACAGGGCGTAGAGGATAGGTGAAAGGGCTCCACCCTGTGGCACGCCCGCAAGGAGTTGCCGAAGGGTGGATTTGGCACCTTCACTAATAGCAAAAAATTGCCGATTCCTAAGGTAGGATTGAATAATTTTGACCAAATAAGTGGGAACCTGAAATTGTTCCACGAGTTTGACGATGAGGTTATCGTGCCAGACGGTGTCAAAAGCTTTTTGGACATCGAAAAATACCGCTGGCACTCTACGCCGTATATTGAACGATCCCGTAACATACTGGACTAAGCGTAAAACCGCTAGGGGAGCTGATCGTTTGGACCGGAAACCAAACTGCTCTGGTCGCAGTATATTACTGGTAGAAAGGTAACCCTTGAGACGATGAAGAATAAGTCTCTCGAAAATTTTGGAAAGGTGAGAAAGAAGGCTGATAGGTCGATAATTCTGCGGGAACAGCCTGTCCTTCCACGGCTTAGGAATGACCACCACCTTGGCAGTCTTCCAGGCCGAAGGGAAGTAACCCAAAGAAAGACAGGCTGTGAAGATAGTAGCAAGGAAGACTACCGCGCGATAGGGGAGGGATTTAAGTTCCTTGACAGTCACACTATCATTCCCGGGAGACTTATTCTCGTCAAGCCGTTTGATGCACTTGCGGACCTCCACAGGTGTTACGTCAGTCACTTGGTCACGTGGCGTCCTAGTTAGCCGAAAAGCTGAGGCCTTGCGGGCTACCCGTCGTTCAATAGTGTCATCATCGTCAGGCGTATCGTGGGGTACACACTGACTCTCAATCCAGTCAGCGAAGGCCTCAGCTTTTTCCAAAGGGGAGAAAACGAGACCCCGACGGCCATGGATCGCACGCCGGGGTTCCCGTTGCCGCTTCAGACCGCGAGTTACCCGCCAGAAATCGCGGTCGGAATCTTTGTCAGAGAGAGTGCGACAGAGGTCCTCCCATTGTTCAATCGTGCGTTCCAGCAGGCGTTGGCGGACGACCTTGGCTAGCTCCTTGTATTCAGCCCGGTCAGCGGGGTCGCCGTAGAGCTGCCATCTCTTCCGGTAGCTATTTTTGGGCAGCATCTTGAACGTGCCGCCAGGCATTGAGAATCTTACGAGTAAGATGCTCATCAGCCCGGTCGACCTCATCCCGGCTGCGAGGGTCAAATGGGTGCAAATTTTTGTCCACACGAGAGCGGAACTTGGAATAATCCAAGTCGGCACGAAGGGTGGGACGAGACGGCGCATCAAAACGGTCCCAGGCAAGGTTGAACACAATGGGATTATGGTCAGAATTTAGCTCGGAAGGGACTAGAAAGTCAATAGTCCTGTTATAAAATTTGGAAACTGTCACATCAATGACGTCCGGTAAACCATTCGCAGGATAAATGGTGGGCTCAACAGGAGCACATACCAGAACGTCTGTATCCCTCATATACTGACTGAGAATTCTACCCTTAGGATTGACCACCCTAGAGTTTTAGTCGGGGTGCTTGGAATTGAGATCACCGACTATCAGGGTGGGAACACGAGCGGAGTTGTCTAAAAGAGCATCGAGATCGGCAAGATGGAGGGGCGCTGAAGGCGGTAAGTAAGCGGCAAAAATACGGTAGTGGTAGTTTCGATGTCTGATTTCGATGCCAAGTGATTCTAGTACGGAATGGGGCAAGGGATCCAGCACGTGATGGGTCAGGGAAGCCTTCACCAACACGGCCACACCCCCCGCCTTCATTCCGACTCTATCTTTCCGGTAAACTACCATGTTTTTTATATTAAAGGGCATATGCTCTTTTAGCCATGTTTCACCCAATAGCATGATATCAATGTTATGGTCAGAGATAAAAGCCTCAAGCTCGTACCTCTCACCGATAACACTTTGACAATTCCACGCACCAACTGTCAAGTCCATTGTGTGTGGCGTCAGTCGCGTCTGTCTAGGGGGCTGAGAAATACTGCACAGCAGCATTAATCAGCACCACTATTTTGTCAAGTGTATTTGTACACGATCTCAGTTGCGTCATAGTATCCCTAAGAATAGGGATGAGTCTACTAAAGTTGATCTGCCGACACAGATCAACAATATCAGCTAAACCACCTAGGTCGAGAGGGGGCGTCCCAGCGTCTGGGAGGGTATGTGTGGAGGGGGTAGTGTTGCCACCAAGGACGTTCGCAAAAGTAACCCCCGTGGTGACAGGGCGAGACTGCGGCAGAGCACTCTTCTTCAGGGCTTTCAGGCGCTCTGCATTCTGCTTCTGTTTAATGGCTTGCTTGAAGAGGCGGCAGCCACGCCAGGAAGCGGGATGCTCCCCTCCACAATTTACACACTTGGCTGCGGCCTCCGGGGCAAGCGGACAGGCAGCAGCCAAGTGGTTGTCGCCGCACTTAACGCAGCGCAAGGCCATACGACAATAATTGGCTGTGTGACCCAGCCGCTGGCATTTATAACACTGGGAGGGCCCCTCCCGACCACGGTATGCCTCAATGGTTACTTTCGGCCCACAAAGGTAGTGCAAAGAGTAGATAGTTCGGGAGAATTCTGTATTCGGCAGAGTTACGCTCATCACACTGAGGGGAATAATTTTCTTGGTGGCAGAATCCTGCCGAGTAAATTGGTAGATGTCGCGGACGTCATACCCCAGTGCGACGAGCTCCTCTTTAACCCAGTCGGTGCCGACGGTTGACACAATATTTCGAACGATAACTTTAAGAAGCCGCTTACTCGGCAGTTGGTAAGAGTAGAAAGGGGCTGCAGAAGCTTCAAAATATTGTGTCACCAGCTGGTGATCGGCCTCATTGTCCACATGATATTTCAGGGCATCACGAGTGTTAATGACCCTGACGTCACTAGTGCAGTGTTGTTGTAAGTGGCGGAAATGCCGCTGGTAGTCAGACTTATCGTATACCACAATGGGTGGAAGCGATTTCCTTTTGGGGACGGAGGGCGGAGCTCCCGCCTGAGCGGAAGACTGAGCCTCCACTTCCATTGACTCGTTCCCCCCGCCGGAAGCGGTGCTCTGGGCTGTCCCATTCCCGTCTGACACAGACCGTGCAGGCGCCGAACGAGAGGCACTGGCCGGGGGGCCAGAGGCAGGTACAGTGCTGGGGTTGCCCTGCGTGACCTTGGATGCCTCGGCAGCTGTGCTGTCACCGGCGGAAACAGTCGAAAGAGGAGCATAACTATTGCTCGTAGGCACATAGGCTTGTAATTGGCCTGAATTTGGGGAACGGCGCATTAATCTAACCTTAATTTTACGGCGTCTATTTACCTTACTCTTGACAGTCGTCCAGGCAGGGTCAGTCTTCTTGGTGGCAGCAAATTTCCTCAGCAGGGCAGCCTGCTGTTCCAGGGTCTCACCGGCAGGCAGAAGATGAATAAGCGACCTGGCAGGTGGCCGGGCGCTGGTATCAGAGTCCTCCTCAGAGGAGATGTCCTTGAAGGCAGCGGGTACGTAGAGGTCGATGGCTGTTGAGACAGTCCAGTCGGCCCCTTGGCACGGGGAGGGGCCCCGCCGCCGCCAGGCGGGGGCTCCATGATCCGTAAACAAAGCTAGGTCGGCGTAAAGAAGAGCACTCGGACAACACAAGACGAACACAAAAACAAAGAACACAGTACGGCACCTCCAGTCACTATCAGAGAGCACGAGTACAATCACAGTGTGCACTGAACGAAGTCCCGATGCTGTCTCAAAAAAAAAAAAAAAAAAAAAAAAAACGGAGGTCGTGCTTTCAGATATCCAATCAGATGGATTGCACGGCGCGAGCCAATTGGAGGCCGCACACTTACATATAAATACAGCTGCTTCCCAAACAACTTTCGCAGTCGCCAGCGGGATACAGGAGAGCGTATCGAGACGACGCCACAGAAGATGACTACCGCAGCAGTAGTCAAAACGTTTGGTAGAAACGAGAGGAGTGGACCACGGCATAATAGCCCGGAAGATTTTTATTATATAACATTAACAGTGTCTACCTTTCTTGTCCACCAGAACAACTCAATGATAGGTTGCGTTGTCCATTACTACTACGCTCCGTGGGGTTAAATTTGGAAAAAGCCGCTCATTTATCCACTTAGGAAATAAATTATAACCCCTGCCATCATTTTAGTCCCTAGTCTGTAGGTGAGACTCGTAAATAAAAAGGGAATTGGTGAAAAAAAAACCCACTCTCCTCTCCACCGTGCACTATAATGAATCTGTTACCCTTTCCTATGGAAAAAGTATCCCCAATTCTTCAGATCCTAGCCAGCACCGAGAAACAACATTCGAAGCATGAAGATAGGTTTAATCTATGAATATAATACTTCTGCCTTCATTTCACAAAACGCGTAACTGTCGCAGGTATTTCACTCGCCATTCCACAATTTCTGGGATCTCAACTAAAATCTTACCCTTTGATTGGCATTTCCTCCAAAGAAATCCCAAGTCACATATTGTTACCGCGGTTTGGTGGATCAGCAGAGGTGAAAGAAGGTGCGGGGGTGAACAGGTCTCAAAATACGAAATTAAAATTAAGATAAAATTTAACAAGGTTATATTTTCTTTGCAAAATCAAGAAATAACAAGACTGGCAGGTATAGAGTAGCAAAGCAAACAATCGGGAATGTACAATTACAGAGTTGCAGGATTTGGGCTCCGAGAGCCAGACACATAATTCTTGAGCAATAAACTCAACCTTACGCTATACAAGATTCAACCAAGGGGCAGAAGACCCCAATCATGCCCAGGAGCTCTTGCTCCCAATTACACAGTAAAGCCTCCTCGAGGCACGCAGAAACAAATTTTAAGAAAGAGCGACTCGCTCTTAAGTTCAAGCCTATCAAAGGCCACACCAAACTCCACTTTCAAGTTGACCTCCAAACACAAATAACACAGGGGTAAAAATACCCAATCTACTGAGGCCTATTCGATAAAGAAACAGAAATTTTACATGGCCTCCACAATACCAACTTGAGAGGAGGCGAAACTGCACTCCTAATATACTTTATATAAAACCTACTTGGCACTAGGCCGTTACTGCAAGGGCTAATCCCATACTAAAGAGGTGACTTATAGAAGGAGACAATTTACATTACATTAAGGAAGAAACGGTTGTGAAAATAAATTCACCTCAACGCAATATGAATGGGAGCTCGAGAGGGTTAAGCACTCTCTATCCCAATATGTAGTTTAAAAAGATAGAATTGGTACCAAGTGTCTTTACATTTTAGGGAACGTTACATGGAAAAGGCTTCGGACCTACCCCGAGAGTTAAACTGCTGAGCTAGCAAGAAAAGAAGTTATTAAACGGCCATTACCTGGTGGTTGAACTGCTGCCCGAAGAAAGAGGCGCTTCCCGCCCCCTGCTACGTACTTTACACACTGATAGATGTTACTGAAGTGGCGCGGAGACCCGAAAATCAGCAGTTTTTATACCCTCGTAAAGTTCGAGGCGTTTCAGGAATGACAACACCCGCCCACAATCATTTTATTGGCTAATAACGAAAACCCCTACACTACATGAAGAAGAAACACATTATTGGTGGAAAATTAATTACAGAAATTCCTTATTGGTCGGATTCAAAACTGGCGAAAAGAAAGGGTTAATATTGCCACCTTAAACAATAACTCAAAATTTTTTAACAAAGAACAAATTTATGAATTCAAAATTTCTGCAAAAACACAGTTCTTTCACTTCGCACTAGGGTGCATAATTGTAGTCCTTCAGTAGTGCCATCTGGAAGAGAATGTCCACACTTTTTACCACAGGCCAAACAAAAATACATCGAAAACGACCCAGTTCAGAAACTTCAAAATTTACAAGTAGGGACATCTTCTGAAAGACTTGAGAATTAACACAGTAGATAAAGTTCAGAGTTCCTCCAGTAGCGGAGTTTCAACTGTCGCAAAGTTTGAATTAGCGGCGTGGAGGTGTACCACCCGGTACACATATTATTTTATGCAGGTGTGAGGGACTGCTCTGCACTATGTCATCCTCTTGCAAAGGTCCAGAAAAGGTTTTTACAGTGGGCACTTCTTTTCTCACAGCGTAAAATTCATGAATCTTTCTCCTAATAGCTGCTTTTCCGAATTCATCAACTGGAACCCTCTTTTTTTCTTTTTTCCTTTTCCTGTAGGAGTGCTAAACTTAAGTTCACCCCTGGCCATACTCGACACTCCCTCTTTCATTATCTTCTTCACCAGTGTTGTTCCACTCCTGTCGCTTCTGAAACTGTCTGCACAACATTCAATTTCAAGTCTTGTTCTCGCTTCATAATTTTCATATGTTCATTCACTTTATAAACAATTTCACGTCCCTTACTTCGCAGTGGTCTCCCAGATTTAGAAGAGGACCTAGAAGCCATGCTCGTCACTTCGGCAATTTCAACTTAGCCCGCACGTAACACGCACCGCTTGAGAGACGGTAGCGTGGTGACTGGACCTGCCACAGGAGTGGAGGGACGATAGTTCCCACCACTGCATGCGCAACCATTTCTCGCGCAGGACGCTTTTAACCAAAATGGACTTTAAATGTGAAGTCCTACAATATCGGAAGCTCATAAAACTGGTCAACAATAACATTAAGTCGACCATTGTTTGTTGTGATGTGCTTTGTGTCTGCCACTTATCACCGAGAGATGGGGTTACTGCTGCGTACCGAGTATAACCTCCTGCTTGAATATTAGCTTCAAGTAGCTGGGGAGTAGATAACTCTCTTCTGTAGCATGACATTCGTCTGGTTCATAAATTTGCTGGTAACTAATGGTACGTAACACACTGATCGTAGTATTCCAGCTATTCGATGCCTACGCCGAGGCACTGATTGTAATGAGCAGTTCGTGAAATTGAGAAAATGTGCGGTTTTTCACTTGATCAAGTATTTATATGGTAGCATTGCCTTTAATCGTTACCTTCCTACTGATGCCATTATAATGACCTTTGTTGACTTCAGTTGGGAAAAATACGAAGACAGTCTTTCTGAGGATGTAAAAAGGCAGGTGGAGAGTGAGCGTCTGCCATTATAATGAAAAATGCCCAACTCGATTCTGACTGGCAGTAGACAAGTGGGGCTGCCATAACAATGAAAACTCCCCAACTTGATTGTGACTGATAGTAGGCAACAGTCTTCACATGGGAAAAGAGGTATGGTGACTCACCGTCGCGTTTCTGGGGTAACGTTAAGAGCTATGCAATTTAATGCAATCTTACTCACAACGTGTACACTACTTACGAGAATTCTGTATATAGTGTAAAATTCAGTAGCGAAGCACGGGTATATTAGCTAGTTATTAATAAAATTGTTAGCGGAAATACGTATACAGTGTCGTTCGTCGCGGCTGGAGCGCCACAGCAAGTATGGAGACATTGCATGTGCCCTGAGAAAAGGTAGCAGGGATGTATGTTTTTGAGGTATTATTCACCCGCTTGCCGTGCGCATTCGTCAGTCTGGCAGTCTCTTTATTGTCTGTTAGTTTCGTAGTGTGTAGTCAAATAATAAAGGATTTTAATTGTATAAATCACGCCGTACTTGTGTACATGTGTAATATTGTTCCTTTGGTGGAAGTTTTATTGTATAGTATTAAATTAAAATCTCAAAAATACTATGTAGGGGAGAGTTCCCGAAGTTGGACCGTCGCTGTGTACTAGTATCGTAAAACTTCAAGTTGGTTCTACTGGTGACCAATGTGCTGAAGGACGCGTTCCCCAGCGGCCAGTCGGCTGTAGCCAGTGAAGCAGGAATAGTTGCAATTGTTACGGAGTTATCCGTGGTAGTTAAGAGGTGAAAGAAGGTGCTGGGATGAATAGGTCTCAATCTACGAAATTAAAGTTAATTTAAAATTTAACAAGGTTATATTTTCTTTTCAAGATCAAGAAATAACATATATAACAGGTACTCAGTAGCCTAGCAACAAATCGAGAATGTACAATTACAGTATTACAGAATTTGGGCTCCGAGAGCCAAGGGGCAGAAGACCCCAATCATGCTCAAGAGCACTTGCTCCCAATTACATAGTAAAAGCCACCTCGAGGCACACCGAAACTTTTTTTTTTTTTTTTTTTTTTTTTTGAAGAGCAACCCGCTCTCAAAGTTCCAGCCTATCAAAGGCCACACCAAATTCCACCTTCAAGCTGTCCTCTAAGGACATAAACACAGGGGTAAAAATACCCAACCTACTGAGGCCGATTTAGTAAATAAACAGGAAAATTACAAGGCCCCAAAATACAAACTTGAGTAGAGGCGTAACTGGCACTCCGAATATACTTAATTAAAACCTAATTTGGCCTTAGGCCGCTTATGCAAGGGCTAATCCCATACTAAAGAGGTGACACGATAGGAAAACTATTACATTACGAAACGAAGAAAAATGGTTGAGAAAACGTAGTCACCTCAAAAACAATATGAAAGGGAGCTCGAGAGGGTTAGGCACTCCCTATCCCAATTTGTAGTTACAGAGGCAGAATTTAAATCAAGAGTCTTTTACATTTTAGAGGAAAGTTACATGGTAGAAGGTTTCGAACCCGCCCCGAGGGTTAAACTGCTGAGCTGGCAAGAAAATAAGTTACAAGACGGCCATTACCTGGTGGTTGAACTGCTGCCCGAAGAAAGAGGCGCTTCCCGCCCCCTGCTACAAAATTTACACAACGATAGGTGTTACTGAAGTGGTGCAGAGACCCGAAAATCAGCTGTTTATATACCCTCGCGGAACATTCGAGACCTTTCAGGAATGATAACACCCGCCCACAATCATTTTATTGGCTAACAACGAAAACCCCTACACCAGATGCAGAAGAAACACATTATTGGTGGAAAATTAATTAGAGAAATTCGGGATTGGTAAATTCAAAACAAGGGGAAAGAGCAGGGTTATACAGCCAACCTAAACAATGACTGAAAGAAATTTAACAAAGAACAAACTTTTGAACACAAAATTTCTCCAAAAAAAAACAGTTCTTTCACTTCGCACTAGGGTGCACCATTGTAGTCCTTCAGTAGTGCCATCTAGAAGAGAATGTTCACACTTCTTACTACAGGCAAAACAAAAATACATCGAAAACGACACAGTTCAGAACACTTCAAAATTTACAAGTAGGGACATCTTCTGAGAAACTAGAGAATTAGCACTGTAGTTAAAGTTCAGGCTTCCTCCAGTAGAGGAGTTAGCGGCGCGGAGGTGTACCGCCCGGTACAGCAATTATTGCATTCTCTTCGTTTTTGTCATAAATGTTGTGCTACAAATCATAAGCCGCTGTATACAATGTGAGTAAGTATAACAATTATATATGTTACCGTGTTTTGGTGGATCAGCAGAAGTGAAAGAAGGTGCGGGCTGGAATGCGTCTAACTACAAGTCCGAAAGATGAACTTGAAATTTAAATAAAGGTTATATTTTCAATAGACAACAAAATTTAACAAATTTTTATATAGAATTTGGAAACTTAACAAAAACAATTCGAAATTAATACAGTGACATCTTCAGATAAACGGTTGAATTAATTCAGTTTTAAAGTTCAGAGTTTCAGCTGTAGAGGCGTACTTTAAGGCGGAACATTCAAATTTGCGGCGTATAGGTGTACCAACCGGTACAATATACATTATATTTTAAGGGCATTTGATTAATTGATAACTGGACATCATAAAACTAGTGTGTAATCTTCTATGTTCTTGTAGCATCGTATTTTTTTACATGGCGTCCGGATGCCAAAGTTAGACCACTGCGTGTTTCCTGACTTGGGCTCGTCCATTCTAAGAGACCGTTATAAAAATTCACATGTTATTGCACTTTTGTAATAATTAATAGATAAGGGTTATATTTTCTGGTTTCCAAGATGGTAAAGTGGGGAATGTACGGGAAGTGAACAGAAGATGAGTCTAAGGTCGCCATGGCAGCATAGAGAAACGGTGACTATGGACTCAACTTGTGTGCCCGTGTATATGGTGTCCTTAAGGGTACATTAAAGAGACATGCTGACACTAAAACACGTTCTCAAATGAGGTTGAGTCATTATGGCTGAAATGGAAAATCGCTAACAACCTGCTGTTATTTGAAGAGAGATTTTTCAGGTATACGAACAAAAATGTTCGTAAACTTGCATTCGAATTAGGAGAGGAATATTAATTTCCTCATAGTTTCAACAGAGAAGAAATTGGTAGGAAAAAATTGTTTTATTCATTTATGAAACTAATCCACACCTTTCCCTCCGTCAACCAGAAAGAACATCAGTGGCCCGATCTAAGAGGTTTGGGAGAATGTTAATTATTTCCTCGACCTTCGGGTGAAAATTGTCGATGAGAAAGGAATTACAGCTAACAATGTATTCAACGTCGATGAATCTGGGTTTACAATAATGAAAAGAAAAAAAGACAACAAAATTCATCGTGCAGAAAAGGCAAGCACCAAGTGGGGAGCGAGGAGTCAACACTAAAGTTGTTTGAACTGTCAATGCGGCTGGATACTTGATCCCACCAATGATCATATTCAATCGTAAGAGGAAGCAGCAAGAACTTGAAAATGGTGTACCACCAGGCAGCGTGGTTGAAATCTCCGACACTGATTACATAAATTCTGAGTTGTGTCGTCCACGAACATGCTACGCAGGCGGAGCAGGGGAAGAGGTGATACTCTCACGTGGCGCGTTCCAGGTGGCGGATAGGAGGGTCCTAACCGGCTTGCCGGCGGACTTGAGGGAAATAAGATACCTCTCGCGGACCAAACACACATCCCCTGTGGGTGGGGGAGTCAGACGAAGAATTCATCCATGGTATCCCCTGCCTTTCGTAAGAGACGACTAAAAGGGGCGACCAAGTGATGATCCAATTAGAACCATGAAACTACTTGTAATTAGTACCATCACGCAGGGAACACCATGGGTTGCATTTACTTGCGCGTAGTACCACTGTGTTAGGTACGCAATAGGTTTGTGATTAGCAGCGACAGTGTGTGAATCGGGATGGGGGTCCTGCAGTATCTGTGATTCGTATCCCTATATGAGATACACCATGGGATTAACGACACCATGATTCTGCTTTACCTATTCTCAGTTCCCAGTATGTGAGGAATTCCACGGGATAGTATGGGTCCCTGTGGTTAGTCCACTTATGTGACGAACGCCATAGGTTTGCGTTGCCTGGAAATGGCGCCGCAATGTGCGAAACACTATAGGTCTGTGTTATATACGCGCATTACGCTACCTGTGGATAGTACCATACTGTGTGGAATACCGCGAGTCTACGCATCTTTTGTTTAGTACCGCAACATTACACATAGCATGGTTCTACTCTCCTAACGATAAATACCATTATGAGCGGCTGATGACCTGGATTTTGGACCCGTTTTGACTATACGCACAATCGATTCAGCATCGTACAATAGAAGCAGTCCCTTGGTCGGTAATACGATTGTTTTGTGCCAGCTTCTGTGCATGTGAGGCACTGTGGATCGGATCCACTGATCGTTATAAATTCATCTCCATCTATTCATTCTTCGTCCTCATGCTTTGAATTCTAGTCAGTGGAGGATTTTGGAATTTTAAGTTGTCATTGCATTTCGTCTCATTTCCTATCATTAGGGGCTGATGACCTCTATGTTAGGCCCCTTTTAACAACAAACATCAATCAACATCATGATTTGCGATAGCAACAGTAACGAACATCAAGTGTCCGAATGAAGCAGCCTCTACAAATCCTAAATCGCTCGCCATCAACTCTGAAATTAAAACACTTTAATAGTTTTTTGTCTATCTGGATCATTTGTGCGTTTCGGCAATGAACCTAGCTGTTTCCTTTCTATGAGTCGTGCGATGTAATTAGCTCTTTTGTTTCTCTCACCCAAGAGCAAAATTCACCAAACAGATTTTCCCTGCTCGGTTTCTCCCTGTGGATTGCCTCCAGAATCTTCTTGCACTTAATCCGACAGTCCACGAACCTACTACGATGGCGTAGCAGGGGGAGAGGTGATACTCCCACGTGGCGCGTCCCAGGTGGCGGATAGGGGGGTCCTAACCGGCTTGCCGGCGGACTTGAGGGAAATAAAATACCTCTCGCGGACCAAACACACTACCCCCTGCGGGTGGGGGACACACATGCAGAATACACCCGCGGTATCCCCTGCCTGTCGTAAGAGGCGACAAAAAGGGGCGACCTTGGCGTGGACATGGATTGCGGTTGGTATAATGTGATGGACCTCCTGTGGATGGGAGAGGCTGAATACATCCATAGGTAATCCCTGCCTGTCGTAGAAGGCGACTTAAAGGGTCATGTGGCCATGGTCCCCTCTTTATTTTTTTATTATTTTTCCGAGGGTCAGATGTAGACCATTCAAAATTTGATGTGCGTGCTGCCCGGCGATGGAGCTCCTATGTGTGCGACTACGCTCGAAAGCCCGTGCCAGCAACCACCCAGGACGCGGCGGGTGGGAGTATCATGTACCCGGGCAGTGGTATCCGCCTGACAACGCAGGTCCCCGCACAGCCGAATGCCAGAAGGACATATTATTATTAATTATTTTTATTTATTTTTCCTATTGTTAGTGCTCTGTACACGCTATGGGGTACATGCTATTGCGGGTGACTGGAGGAAGGGAGTCCTAGTGCTCATTGCCTCAGTCATCCCGTATTAGGCATCGTTCAACATCGGACCCCGGGCAATACCTGCTACGACCAGGTGGGTATTGCCTTGGCTGCTTGGTTCGGCTACAGAGACCCCTGATCGGAGTGGGTGGCATTCGGGGAGGATGCTATCGGGCATGGCTTCCAAACGAAGTCGGCTCTCACAAGGTGGTCGCCCACCTAAGTCTTTAACTTTTGCTTCCCTGAGAGGTTCAACTCCCTGGGAACATGCGCAGCGTGAAGGAATGGGATCCAGCTTCCCTAGGTTTCTGGTCGCTACCAGAACCGATGGGCACGATTTTAAGCTGGTGAAGTCGATCCTGTTTAGTAGACACATCGAAGGCGTCTATGGCGAACTGGAGGAACTAAAGAAAATGCGCAACGGTAGTTTGCTTCTAAAAACTCGTACAGCACTGCAAGCTGATCAGTTGCTTAAGTGCGAGCACTTTGGCGACATCCCCGTCAAAGTGGAGGAGCATAAGTCCTTGAACCTGGTTCGCGGAGTCATCTTTCACCGTGACCTTATTTTGAACACTGACGACGAGTTGATGGAAGACATGAAGAACCGCGGCGTGACACACGTCCGGCGCATTACGCGCAAAGTCAACGGTGAAGACGTTGCCACTGGTGCCTTCATTGTCTCTTTCAAGTTGTCAGTGTTACCAGAGAAAGTCAAGGTAACAACTTATCGTTGCGATGTGAGGCCGTACATCCCGCCTCCTATGCGATGCTATCAATGCCAGCGATTCGGACATATGGTCTCTCGCTGTTCGAATCAGGCTGTATGTGGTACATGTGGACGAGTAGCTCACGGCGCGGAGGAGTGCACAACTCCATACAAGTGCACTAACTGCTCCGGTTTTCATTCTCCTCGGGATCGGAACTGTCCGACATACCTGAGTGAGAAGAAGATCCAGGAGATCAAGACCCTGGATGGTCTTTCCTACCAGGAAGCGCGCCGTAAGTTTCATTCTACGAATACACCTGCCCGTACACTCGACTATAGCTTGATAGCTCAGAGTCTTCCAGGTTCGTCATTTACGACCAAGACACCTGTCCAGACCGCTGCGCCCAAGGCGACTGTTGCTGCTCCCAGCAACGTCGCAAATAGTCAAAGCTCGAAGGGGGGGACCACCCCACCTTCGACCAACCAGAAGTCTGTGCCGGCTGGGAACTGCCAGCCGGCACAGCAAGGGGGGAAGACTAAGTCTCCCCCCCCTAGGAGGTCGACGAAAGTCGTGCCCCAGCCGGCGGAGGCGGCTTCGTTGACCAGGGCTGGGAAACCATCTCCCAGCCCGTCTAAACTTGAAAAGAAAAAGGGGAAGAAGAGCGCCCGTCCTGAGCGCTCTCGGACTTCCCCTGCGAAGGAGAAGTCATGCCCTCCACCTGGGGGATATGAATCTGCGCCGGGAGGCACTCCTGCTCCCAAACCTGCGCGCTCTCCTCGTAGGGGACCCCCTCGCGCCCGAAAAGCGTCGAAGTTCTGGGCGGCACCCCTGCCATCTTTTGATGACGGGATGGATGTCGCGCTGTCCTCTACATCTACGGATGTAGAATTAGATAGTGTTTAGGCTTACGAGCATTTTGTCGCTCATAACCTAACACTCCTTTTATAGTCCACACTATGGCACTGTTACAGTGGAATTGTAACGGTTATGACAGGCATCTTGCTGAGTTACGTCAGCTTATTAGTGAGTACGCAGTGAGTATAGTCTGTATTCAGGAGACCAATTTCCGACCTGGTCATCACACGGTTTTGAGGAATTTCAAACTATACTCGACAGAACGATACTATGCTTACCGGGCTTCCGGAGGCGTTGGCATTTTTGTACGTTCTGATAGCTACAGCGAAGAGGTTCCATTAAGAACCCCTCTTGAGGCTGTAGCTGTTCGCGTCTCGCTGCCTGTCATAGCAACAGTGTGTAATGTTTATCTTCCACCAGGCCAGCATCTGAACATCAATGATGTCGCTGATCTTATGGATCAGCTTCCACCACCCTTCCTCTTATTGGGCGATTTTAACGCCCATCACCCCATATGGGGCTCTGAGACGCCTTGCCCCCGAGGAAGAGAGCTGGAAACACTTCTATCAGATCTGGATTTATGTGTTTTGAACACAGGGGAACCAACTCACTTCAGTGTACGTTACGGCACATACTCTCGCATAGACGTAAGTCTATGCAGCCGGACGTTGGTTCCAGTGTTTCGGTGGAATGCACACGATGATCTCTGTGACAGTGACCATTTTCCCATCGTTCTTACTTTGTTGAAACACAAACCCGTCGAGGCTCCCCCTCGATGGATTCTTAAACATGCTGATTGGCCAAAGTACACGTCACTAGCTGTCTTTCACGATGATGTCAGGCGGACCGTCGGCGAGGAAATAACTTACGTCACCCAAGTTATTCTTGCTGCTGCTGAGGAGTCCATTCCGTTTTTCTCGGGGACCCCTCGCCGAAAACTCGTTCCTTGGTGGAACGATGAAATAGCAGCAGCCATCAAAGAACGCCGTCGCGCTCATAAGCGTTACCGTAGACAGCCTACTGTGGCCAACTTGGTAGCATTTAAGAAACTCCGCGCTAAGGCGCGAGTTCTTATTCGACAAAGTAAGAAGGCTTCATGGGAGAGATATGTGTCGTCCATGACGTCACATACTCCATCATCTCAAGTGTGGACGAAACTTCGACGAATTTCGGGTATTCAAGGATCATCTGCTGTACCGGGAATTTCCATTGCAGGCAGTGTCGCCACTGATCCCCTCGCGATTGCTAACCATCTTGCTAGTCATTTCGCGGATGTCTCCGGCTCCGGGAATTACAATCCTGATTTCCTCGCTGTGAAGCGAGAGGCAGAACGTCATCACCTTAGTTTTGCCTCTCAAGCTTCAGAGGAATACAACGTGCCCTTTACGGAGTGGGAACTCCGCAGCGCCCTAGCGCTTTGCAAGGACACGTCTCCTGGACCGCCACGAACCTGCTACGCAGGCGTAGCAGGGGGAGAGGTGATACTCCCACGTGGCGCGTCCCAGGTGGCGGATAGGGGGGTCCTAACCGGCTTGCCGGCGGACTTGAGGGAAATAAAATACCTCTCGCGGACCAAACACACTACCCCCTGCGGGTGGGGGACGCACATGTAGAATACACCCGCGGTATCCCCTGCCTGTCGTAAGAGGCGACAAAAAGGGGCGACCTTGGCGCGGACATGGATTGTGGTTTGGTATAATGTGTTGGACCTCCTGTGGATGGGAGAGGCTGAATACATCCATAGGTAATCCCTGCCTGTCGTAGAAGGCGACTAAAAGGGTTATGTGGCCGTCGTCCCCTCTTTATTTTTTATTATTTTTCCGAGGGTCAGATGTAGACCACTCAAAATTTTGATGTGCGTGCTGCCCGGCGATGGAGCTCCTATGTGTGCGACTACGCTCAAAAGCCCGTGCCAGCAACCACCCAGGACGCGGCGGGTGGGAGTGTCATGTACCCGGGCAGTGGTATCCGCCTGACAACGCAGGTCCCCGCACAGCCGAATGCCAGAAGGACATATTATTATTAATTATTTTTATTTATTTTTTCTATATTTAGTGCTCTGTATACGCTATGGGGTACATGCTATTGCGGGTGACTGGAGGAAGGGAGTCCTAGTGCTCATTGCCTCAGTCATCACGTATTAGGCATCGTTCAACATCGGACCCCGGGCAATACCTGCTATGACCAGGTGGGTATTGCCTTGGCTGCTTGGTTCGGCTACAGAGACCCCTGATCGGAGTGGGTGGCATTCGGGGAGGATACTTTCGGGATGGCGTCGAAACAACTTCCGCCAGCAACCTCGGGTAGTTCGCTACCCAAGTCTTTAACTTTTGATTCCCTAAGGGGGGCAACCCCTTGGGAACAAGCGCAGCGACTTAGTCTGGGTTCCAGCTTCCCTAGGTTCCTGGTTGCTACCAGGACCGATGGGCAAGACTTCAAGCTGGTGAAATCGATTCTCTTTAGTCGCCACATTGAAGGTGTCTACGGTGAACTGGAGGACCTGAAGAAAATGCGCAATGGTGGTTTGCTTTTAAAGACGAGCACTGCGCTCCAAGCAGATCGGTTGCTTAAGTGCGACCACTTTGGCGACATCCCCGTCAAAGTGGAAGAGCACAAAACCTTGAATCTGGTTCGTGGAGTGATTTTCCACCGCGATCTCGTCCTGAACACTGACGATGAATTGATGGAAGACATGAAGCACCGCGGCGTGACCCACGTCCGGCGTATCACACGCAAAGTCAACGGTGAAGACGTTGCCACGGGTGCGTTTATAGTCTCCTTCAAATTGTCAGTGTTGCCAGAGAAAGTCAAGGTGACAACCTATCGTTGCGATGTGAGGCCGTACATCCCGCCTCCTATGCGGTGCTATCAATGCCAGAGATTCGGACACATGGTATCTCGTTGTTCGAATCCGTCAGTGTGTGGTACATGTGGGAAAATAGCTCACGGCGCGGAGGAATGCACGCCTCCGTACAAGTGCACTAACTGCTCTGGTCTTCATTCTCCTCGGGATCGGAACTGTCCGACCTATCTGAGTGAGAAGAAGATCCAGGAGATCAAGACCCTGGATGGTCTTTCCTACCAGGAAGCGCGCCGTAAGTTTAATTCCCTGAATGCACCGGCCAAGACACTTGACTTCAGCTTGATAGCTCAGTCCCTGCCAGGTTCCTCATTTTCACCTGCAACATCTGTCCAGAAGATCGCTGCGCCCAAGGCGGCGGTTGCTCCTGCCAGCAACGCCGCAAAGAGAACAAGCTCGAAGGCTGGTCCATCCCGGCCTTCGACCACCAATCTGCCTGTGCCGGCTAAGAAACCTACGCCGGCACAGAAGGGGAAGAAGACAACGTCTCCTTCCCCTACACGGTCGGCGAAAGCCGCGCCTAAGCCGGCGGAGGCGGCATCGTCGACCAGGGCTGGGAACTCCCCTCCCAGCCCGTCTAAACAAGAATCGACGGCGGGGAAGAAGAACGCCCTTAATAGGCGCTCTTCCAAATCTCCCACAAATGGGGTGTCACGCCCTCCACCTGGAGGGCCTGATTCTGCGTCAGCAGCTCTTCCTTCGGGGAAACCTGCGCGCTCCCCTCGTGGGCAGAAACCCCGCACCCGGACTACGTCAAAGAAGTTGAAGGCCTGCATCACCTCGTCTGATGACGAGGAGCTGCACATGGAGCACGAATCTCCATCTTCGAATGGGGATGTTAGTGTAGGTTAGGTTAGGTAGCATTCCGTTGCTCCTATCCTAATCCTCAGAAGTCCACACTTACAATATGGCACTGTTACAATGGAATTGTAACGGTTATGATAGGCATCTTGCTGAGTTGCGCCAGCTCATTAGCGAGTATTCGGCGAGTATAGTCTGTATTCAGGAAACAAACTTCCGACCAGATCATCATACGGTATTGCGAAATTTTCGACTATACTCGACAGAACGACATTATGCTCACCGGGCGTCCGGTGGCGTTGGCATTTTTGTCCGTTCTGATACCTACAGCGAGGAGGTTCCACTAAGAACCCCGCTGGAGGCTGTAGCTGTTCGCGTTCCGCTGCCTGTCATAACAACAGTGTGTAATGTCTATTTTCCGCCAGGGCTACCTCTTAACATTAATGATGTCACTGATCTTCTAGATCAGCTTCCACCTCCCTTCCTCTTGTTGGGCGATTTTAACGCCCATCACCCCATATGGGGCTCTGAGACGCCTTGCCCCCGGGGAAGAGAGCTGGAAACATTGGTAACAGACCTGGATTTATGTATTTTGAACACAGGGGAACCAACACACTTCAGTGTACGTTACGGCACATATTCTCGCATAGACGTAAGTCTATGCAGCCGAACGTTGGTTCCGCTGTTTCGGTGGAACACACACGACGATCTTTGTGACAGTGACCATTTTCCCATCATTCTTACTTTGATGAACCAAAAATCCGTCGAGGCTCCCCCTCGATGGATTCTTAAACACGCTGATTGGCCAAAGTACACATCACTAGCTGTCTTTAACGATGATATCAGGCGGACCGTCGGCGAGGAAATAACTTATGTCACCAAAGTTATTCTTGCTGCTGCCGAGGAGTCCATTCCGTTCTTCTCGGGGACTCCTCGCCGAAAACTCGTTCCTTGGTGGAACGAGGAAATAGCAGCAGCTATCAAAGAACGCCGTCGTGCTCATAAACGTTACCGTAGACAGCCTACTGCGGCCAACTTGGTAACATTTAAGAAATTCCGCGCTAAGGCGCGGGTTCTTATTCGCCAAAGTAAGAAGGCTTCATGGGAGAGATATGTGTCGTCTATGACGTCACACACTCCATCATCTCAAGTGTGGACTAAACTTCGGCGTATTTCGGGTATTCATGGATCATCTTCGGTACCGGGAATTTCCATTGCAGGCAATATCGTCACTGAACCACTCTCGATTGCTAACCATCTTGCTCGCCATTTCGCGGACGTGTCTGGCTCCGGGAATTACCATCGTGACTTCCTACCTCTGAAGCGGGAGGCAGAACGTCGTCATCTCAGTTTTGCCACTCAGGCTTCAGAGGACTATAACGTGCCCTTTACGGAGTGGGAACTCCGTAGCGCATTAGCGCTTTGCAAGGACACGTCTCCTGGACCAGACAATATCCATAACCAGATGTTGAAACACCTTAGTGAGGACAGTCTTCTCTATCTCCTTCGTGTGTTCAACCGAATCTGGATGGAGGGTGACTATCCGTCTCAGTGGCGAGAGGGCATCGTCATTCCTGTCCTCAAGCCTGACAAAGATCCTAAATATGCAGGGAGTTATAGACCTATTTGTCTTACCAGCTGCCTGTGTAAGCTGTTTGAGAGGATGGTAAATCGCCGCCTTGTGTGGTGTCTGGAGAAACAAGGACTCTTGTCCGAGTACCAGTGTGGTTTCCGAGCCGCTCGATCCACCACTGACCACTTGGTACGCCTGGAGAGTTCTATCCAGGATGCGTTTCTCCGCAAACAGCATTTGGTAGCTGTTTTCTTTGACTTAGAAAAGGCCTACGACACCACATGGCGATATGATATCCTTTCAGTCCTGCATCAATGGAAATTCCGCGGTAACTTGCCGGTTTTCATTGCGAATTTTTTGTCCCTCCGTCTATTCCGTGTCCGAGTAGGGAGGACATATTCGCAATACCACGTTCAGGAAAATGGAGTCCCACAGGGATCGGTTCTTAGTGTCACTCTGTTCGCGATTGCCATAAACGGTATTGTTGCTGCTGCTGGTCCCGCAATAATACCGTCGCTATATGTGGACGATTTTGCTCTTCACTATAGCTCGCACAGTATGGCAGTCGCAGAGCGACAATTACAGCAAGCTATCCGGAAGGTGGAGCAGTGGACCTTTGAACATGGTTTTCGGTTTTCTACTGCAAAGACCTCCGTTGTCCACTTTTGCCGTCAACGTACTCTACATCCAGATCCTGAACTTTATCTAGGAAATGTCACTCTTCCCGTGGTTGACACTTACCGATTTCTTGGGCTCCTTTTCGACAGTAAATTATCGTGGGAGCCACACGTGCGGGAGCTAAGAGTGCAATGCACCAAGAGGCTAAATCTCTTGAAATTTCTTAGCAGCACTAATTGGGGAGCTGACCGTGCGGTGCTCCTACGATTCTACAGGGCACACGTTTTATCTAGGTTAGACTACGGCAGTGCAGCATATGGCTCCGCAAGACCAAGCGTTCTTGCGAAGCTGAACAGCATCCACCACGCCGGGGTTAGGTTGGCGACGGGAGCTTTTCGTACAAGCCCCATCGCTAGCCTGCTCGCTGAGTCTGGTGTGCCGCCTTTACACCTGAGGCGCCAGCAAATGCTTCTTTCGTATGCTGCTCATTTGCGACAAATGCCACTTCATCCCAGCTATCCTTGCGTATTCAACAATGGCAACCATTTTCTGTACGCTGCCCGTCCTCGAGCTACGCGGCCGGTTGGAATACGCTTGGAGAGCAGTTACAGGTTGTTTAACGTACCTTCGGTTCCATGCCTTGTCAGACAACCGAGTGGGGCACCTCCGTGGGTAGTTCGACGTCCTGAAATAATCCTGGACCTACACACTGGCCCGAAGGAAAACACGGACCCTTCGATTTATCGGAGGCTCTTCATGTCCGTTGTTGGCCGCTATCCAGGTTCAGTCGTCGTCTACACGGATGGTTCAAGGACAGATACGAAGGTGGGCTGTGCGTTCATTGTCGACAATGATCGGTTTCTTTTTGCTCTCCCGGAAACCTGTAGTGTGTACACGGCAGAGCTCTATGCTATCTGCAGAGCTCTGCGGTACGCACTATACAATGAGCGCCGACGCTTTCTTGTGTGTACTGACTCCTTGAGTTCGCTTCAGTCTATTGATACCTGTTTCCCTCAACACCCTCTGGTGCAGCGGATCCAGGACCTGCTGGTCGGGTGTTGGGATGCCGGCACCAGAATCACGTTTCTGTGGCTCCCAAGCCACATGGGCATAGAGGGAAACGAGTTAGCAGATCAGGCTGCCAAGGAGGCAGTTACACTGCCCCCGTTGCCTTTCAAGGTTCCAGCAAGTGATATTCGCTCCCAGCTGCGACATCATGTTATGTCCCATTGGGAGATGGAGTGGCAGGCCATTCCACCTCCCAATAAGTTGAGAGCGATAAAAGGAACGACGAAGGTATGGAAGACTTCCCTTCGGGCTTCGCGGCGGGAAGCCGTGGTATTATGTCGTCTTCGGGTCGGCCATGGTATCGTGACTCACTCGCATCTTTTGAAAGGAGAACCTCCTCCGGTGTGTACCTGCGGTGACCATCTTACCGTGGTACACATGCTTACGGAGTGTACGGACCTGGTTGATCTTCGCCGTAGTCTTAACCTCCCGGATACCATCTCCCTTATCCTGCGTGATGACGTGCAGTCAGCAGACCTCGTCATCCGCTTTATGAGGGATAGTGGTCTGTTTTATCGTATGTAATGATGTCCTTTGTGCTTGTATCTTTGTGTCAATTACGCTCTCATCCTATTGACTTCATTTTAGTTTGTGTTGCGTATTTTAATGTGTTCTTTTCACGTCTAATGTAAAGTATGTATATATATCTGTACTAGCAGGCAATGCCTTATTCCATTATCTCCTGTAATTTTTCTTATTTTATTCCCAAATAAGGCATTGCGAATTAGATCCACTGATTGTTTTAATTTCATACTCATTTTTCATCGCATTTTTTAAAACTCTAATCAGTGGCTCCGTTTTAAATTTTAACTATCATATGCCATTTCGTCCATCTCGTTCCATTAGGGGCCGATGACCTTCGATGTTAGGCCCCTTTAAACAACAAGCATCATCATCATCATCATCTCCTGGACCGGACAACATCCACAACCAGATGTTGAAGCACCTTAGTGATGATAGTCTACTCTATCTCCTTCGTGTGTTCAACCGTATCTGGATGGAGGGTGATTTTCCGTCTCAGTGGCGAGAGGGCATAGTCATTCCTGTCCTCAAGCCTGACAAAGATCCTAAGTATGCAGGAAGTTACAGGCCGATTTGTCTTACAAATTGCCTGTGTAAGCTATTTGAGAGGATGGTAAATCGCAGACTCGTGTGGTGTCTGGAGAAACAAGGACTCTTGTCCGAGTACCAATGTGGATTTCGAGCCGCTCGATCCACCACAGACCACTTGGTACGCCTGGAGAGCTCTATCCAGGATGCGTTTCTCCGCAAACAGCACCTGGTAGCTGTCTTCTTTGACTTGGAGAAGGCCTACGACACCACCTGGCGATATGGCATCCTTTCAGTCCTGCATCAATGGAGATTCCGAGGTAACTTGCCGGTATTTATTGCGAATTTTTTGTCCCTCCGTCTATTCCGTGTCCGAGTAGGGAGGACATATTCGCAATACCACGTTCAAGAAAATGGAGTCCCACAGGGATCGGTTCTTAGTGTCACTCTGTTCGCGATTGCCATAAACGGTATTGTCGCTGCTGCTGGTCCGGCCGTAATACCGTCCCTATATGTGGATGATTTTGCTCTGCACTATAGCTCGTGCAGTATGGCAGTCGCAGAGCGACAGTTACAGCAAGCTATTAGGAGGGTGGAGAAGTGGACCTTAGAACATGGCTTTCGGTTTTCTGCCGTAAAGACCTCCGTTGTCCACTTTTGTCGTCAACGTACACTTCACCCTCATCCTGAGCTTTATCTAGGTAATGTCGTTCTTCCAGTTGTTGACACCTACCGATTTCTTGGGCTCCTTTTTGACAGTAAATTATCGTGGGAGCCACACGTGCGGGAGCTAAAAGTGCAATGCACCAAGAGGCTTAACCTCTTGAAGTTTCTTAGCAGCACTAATTGGGGAGCTGACCGCGTGGTGCTCCTGCGATTCTATCGGGCACACATTTTATCTCGGTTAGACTACGGCAGTGCAGCATATGGCTCCGCAAGACCAAGCGTTCTTGCGAAGCTGAACAGTATCCACCACAGCGGGGTTAGGTTGGCGACGGGAGCTTTTCGTACTAGCCCCATCGCTAGCCTGCTCGCTGAGTCTGGTGTGCCGCCTTTACACCTGAGGCGCCAGCAAATGCTTTTTTCGTATGCTGCAAATTTGCGACAGATGCCACTTCATCCGAGCTATCCCTGCGTATTCAGCAATGGCAACCGTTTGTTGTACGTTGCTCATCCTCGTGCGACGCGGCCGGTTGGGATACGCTTGGATAGCAGTTATGAATTGTTTGACGTACCTTCGATTCCTTGCCTTGTCAGACAACCAAGTGGGGTACCTCCGTGGGTTGTACGACGACCTGAAATCATCCTGGATTTGCACACTGGCCCGAAAGGAGACACAGACCCTTCGATTTATCGGAGGATCTATCTGTCCGTTCTTGGCCGCTATCCAGGTTCAGTCGTCGTTTACACGGATGGTTCAAGGACAGATACGAAGGTGGGCTGTGCGTTCGTTGTCGACAATGATCGGTTTCTTTTTGCTCTCCCGGACACCTGTAGTGTGTACACGGCAGAGCTCTATGCTATCTGTGAGGCTCTGCGGTACGCACTCGACAATGAGCGCCGACACTTTCTCGTATGTACTGACTCCTTGAGTTCGCTTCAGGCTATTGATACCTGTTTCCCTCGACACCCTCTGGTGCAGCGGATCCAGGACCTGCTGGCCGGGTGTTCGGATGCCGGCACCAGAATTACGTTTGTGTGGCTCCCCAGCCACATGGGCATAGAGGGAAACGAGTTAGCAGATCAGGCTGCCAAGGAGGCAGTTACACTGCCCCCGTTGCCTTTCAAGGTTCCAGCAAGTGATATTCGCTCTCAGCTGAGACATCTGGTTATGTCTCATTGGGAGATGGAGTGGCAGGCCATCCCACTTCCCAATAAGCTGAGAGCGATAAAAGGAACAACGAAGGTATGGAGGACTTCCCTTCGGGCTTTGCGGAGGGAAGCCGTGGTATTATGTCGCCTTCGGATCGGCCACGGTATCTTGACGCACTCCCATCTACTGAAAGGAGAACCCCCTCCGGTGTGTACCTGCGGCGACCATCTTACCGTGGTACACATCCTTGCGGAGTGCGTGGACCTGGTCGATCTGCGCCGTAGTCTTAACCTTCCGAGTACTATCTCCCTTATCTTGCGCGATGACGAGCAGTCAGCAGACCTCGTCATCCGCTTTGAGGGATAGCGGTCTGTTTTATCGTGTGTAATGATGTCCTTTGTGCTTGTATCTTTGTGTCAATTACGCTCTTATCCTATTGACTTAATTTTAGTTTGTGTTGCGTATTTTAATGTGTTCTTTTAACGTCTAATGTAAAGTATGTATATATATCTGTACTAGCAGGCAATGCCTTATTCCATTATCTCCTGTAATTTTTCTTCTTTTGTTCCACAATAAGGCATTGCGAATTAGATCCACTGATTGTTTTAATTTCATACTCATTTTTCATCGCATTCCTTTTTTTTAAACTCTAATCAGTGGCTACGTTTTAAATTTTAACTATCATATGTCATTTCGTCCATCTCGTTCCATTAGGGGCCGATGACCTTCGATGTTAGGCCCCTTTAAACAACAAGCATCATCATCATCTAATCCGACAGTCCTTAAGCGGCTTCGACTTCTTAGCTCTTATAACATTACCGTACGCGGTTACATATTCCTTTCCTGTATTTCTACTCAATTTCCGCTCAGCTCCAAGTATTCTGGAAAACACCTCAACACGATTTATCACTTCTTTTGTATGAATTTGCGAGCTGGAATTGCCTTCGTTTTGCGGGCTGGCCGAATCATGCTTTCGAGTATGTATGTCTTGTCACGATCAGAATCGTCGAAGTCGGGTATCTCACTATGGTTTTCATTAGAATTTGTAACCAATTCTATACAAATGTTGCTGGCATTTTAAGGAGTGGTCGTAGTCAGTGAACTGAATTATATGGCACACTGTTCATCACTGTCACTGTTCAGGATCTTCTCAACTTGTTCTGCTGTTTTTATCTGTTCATCGTCAAGTTCCGAGGAAGACCATGATCCGGCATATCTGTGTTCAGTTGTCATGCTGATCTGAAATTACATGAATAACGACCACCCTGCCAAAAAAAAAAAATTTACAATGTATGCGAATATTTCTTAAAATAAAAAAGGAACAGATCATTATACATTTTGTATCGTAGAGCCACACGTGCAGCAGTTAAAAGTGCAATACACTAAGAAGCTTAATATCATGAAGATTCTTAGCAGCACTTCTTGGGGGGCTGACCGCACGGTGCTCCTACCATTCTATAGGGCACTTATTTTATCTCGACTAGACTACAGCAGTGCAGCATATGGCTCAGCAAGATCAAGCATTATTGCGAAGCTAAACAGCATCCACAACGGCAGGGTTAGGTTGGCGACGGGAGCTTTTCGCACAAGCCCCATTGCCAGCCTGCTCGCTGAGTCTGGTGTGCCGCCTTTACACCTGAGGCGCCAGCAACTCTTACTTACGTATGCTGCTAACTCGCGACAGATGCAACTTCATCCAAGCTATCCTTGCGTGTTCAACAATGGCAACCATTTGCTGTACGCTGCTTGTCCTCGAGCGACGCCGCCGGTTGGGATACGCTTGGATAGCAGTTACGAATTGTTTGGCGTACCTTCGGTTCCTTGCCTTGTCGGACAACCAAGTGGGGTACCTCCGTGGGTAGTACGGCGACCTGAAATAATCCTGGACCTACACACCGGCCCGAACGGAAACACGGGCCCCTCGATTTATCGGAGGTTCTTCTTGTCCGTTGTTGGCCGCTATCCAGGTTCAGTCGTCGTCTACACGGATGGTTCAAGGACAGATACGAAGGTAGGCTGTGCGTTCGTTGTTGACAATGATAGGTTTCTTTATGCTCTCCCGGGAACCTGTAGTGTGTACACAGCAGAGCTTTATGCTATCTGCGGAGCTCTGCGGTACGCACTGTACAATGAGCGCCGATACTTTCTTGTGTGTACTGACTCCTTGAGTTCGCTCCAGGCTATTGTACTTGTTACCCTTGACACCCTCTGGTGCAGCGGGTCCAGGACCTGCTGGCCGTGTGTTCGGATGCCGGCACCAGAATCACGTTTCTGAGGCTCCCAAGCCACATGGGCATAGAGGGAAACGAGTTAGCAGATCAGGCTGCCAAGGAGGCATTTACACTGCCCCCGTTGCCTTTCAAGGTTCCAGCAAGTGATATTCGCGCTCAGCTGAAACATTTGGTTATGTCCCGTTGGGAGATGGAGTCGCAGGCCTTTCCACTTCCTAATAAGCTGAGAGAGATAAAAGGAACAACGAAGATATGGAGGACTTCTCTTCGGGCTGCGCGGAGGGAAGCCGTGGTATTATGTCGTCTTCGGATTGACCACGGTATCTTGACTCACTTGCATCTTTTGAAAGGAGAACCCCCTCCGGTGTATACCTGCGGCGACCATCTTACCGTGGTACACATCCTTGCGGAGTGTATGGAGTTGGTCGACCTGCGCCGTAGTCTTAACCTTCCGAGTACAATCTCCCTCATCTTGCGAGATGACGAGCAGTCAGCAGACCTCGTCATCCGCTTTATGAGGGATAGTGGTCGGTTTTATCGCGTGTGATGATGTCTTTTGTCCTGGTGTTTTTTGTGTCAATTGCGCTTTTATCCCAGTGACTTCATTTTAGTTTGTGTTGCGTATTTTAATGTGTTGTTTTAACGTCTGACGTAAATTATGGGTATACATCTCTACTGGCAGGCAATGCCTTATTCCTTTGTTTCCTTTATTTTCTCTTATTTTATTAGAAAATAAGGCATTGCGTATTAGATCCACTGATTGTTTTAACCTCACCCTCATTTTTCTTCATCACCATTTTTTAAACTCTGAAGCCCCATTCACAATGCAGCATTGTGAATGGGGCCTAAGTCAGTGGATGCGTTTTAAAATTTTAACTACATATCTCATGTCGTTCATCTCGTTCCATTAGGGGCCGATGACCTTCGATATTGGGCCCCTTAAAACAACAAGCAGCAGCATCATCAGCAGTATTTTGCTACGGAGGTCAGATAATATTATTTCTGTCCGTGATCTTTTGTTTGACCTGTCATTCGTAATTTTATCACGGAGGGATGATTACTGGATAGTTTACGAGGATCTTACAGCGGGATGTGTTTTCATGCCTGTTTGTTTTTTATCTGGCTCTTTAATGTTAAAGTTAAGCGACATTTTAGAATTGTTTAAATTATTATAGTGGCCAAGATGTGAGATCATTGGACTTGATCACACACACCATCCATAGTGAGACGTTACCATAGCCACTGTGACGAGTGAAATATTTGAACATTCGGTAATATTCAGTAATTTGAATGACAGGTGCGGTCAGCATCTTAGATGTAAATAACAGTCAAATTGGTACGTGATGTTATTGTTCTGTGTAAATACTAAGATATGATAGGGTGTCTTCTCTTTCAGGAGTGTATTTAGCTGATTCTTTCTCTTGCCATTTAGTTTGGTTTATGGTCAACGTGGGAGGATTATCCCAGGCTGTAATGTAAATATGAGGTCAGTAACCTTAGGGAAAGAATGCAGCTTGATTACGTCTTTTAAACATTTCGCTTGCAGTATTCAAGCAAATTACCCTCTGCGGGTGGGGGACGCACATGTAGAGTATACCCGCGGTATCCGCTGCCTGTCGTAAGAGGCGACTAAAAGGGGCGACCAAGGAATGATTTAGAACCATGAAACCACTTTCGATTCGTACCATCACGCGGGGAACACCATGGGTTGCCTGTACTTGCGAGTTGTGCCACTATATTCGGTACGAAATGGGTTTGTGATTAGTAGCAGCCTGGCCGGGGGGTTTCCAGTACCCGCGCTTCGTACCCATGTGAGCAACACCGCGGGTCTGGGCGTTGCCTGTGAGTTGTACCACTATATGAGCGACGCCGTGGGTCTGCATTGCCTGTGAGTTGTATCACTATATGAGCGACACCGTGGGTCTACGTTGCCTGTGGTTGTTATCCATTATGTGAGGAAAACCACGGGGCCCGTGGGACCGGCTCCCGTGGCTAGTACACACTAGGTGAGGAAACTCATCGGTTTGCGTTGGCTCTGAGTGGCGCCATTGTGTGAGAAACACCATAGGTCTGCATTAACTGTACGAAGTACAATACTTGTGAATAGTACCATCTTGTGTGGAACAGCGTGAGTCTTCACTACTTTTGATTAGTACCCCAACATGACATATATCATGGTTCTACTTTACTCGCGACATGTACCATTCTGAGGAGCCTTAGACATGGACTTTGCACCCCTTTAGACGTTAAGCATCATTGTGCTTTATGAGTGGTCCCTTGGTCAGTAATTCTACTATTTACGATTTTTTTTTGAGTGATCCAGTGTGGTTTTTTGTTGGGTTCATGTCCATCCATTCATTATTCATGACTCTTTTATATTTTATTTTGGCCAGTGGTAAATTTCAACTTTTTGTTATTTCATTTCGTACCATTAGGGGCCGATGACCTCGATGTTAGGCCCCTTTAAAACATCAAGCATCAGCATCATCATCATCATGTTATGAAATTTTTGTTATTTAAGAAAATATAACCTTCAGTTTGAGTTTTATATTTTTCTTGACATCCTAGTTAGACCTATTCACCCCGGCACCTTTTTTCACCTCTGCGTTCCACGGGTGACCTCGGAACAGTAATATCTTTGGAAAAATGCTTTACAGCATTCACAACGGATGGCAGGAGTGTTTTCAGTTGCTTTCGTGAAGTTTTGGCCTGAAATTTGCCTTATCTTCTCTCGCCTATAAGCTATACAATCTCTGACTCGCCAGTTGATTAGGGAAACAGGTATGGCGAGCGCGAAACGGAAGAAATGTTTGTCTGATGGCAAAATAAGGGACTCGCCTGCATCGATGATGAATCTCTAAATGATATTGGTGATTCTTATAGTAGTGATAATTATTTTTGGCATGATGACCTGGTATTTCTAATGAATGTGAGGAAGTTCTTTTGTCGGAAACAATGATGATGGTAGATGTAGAACATACATTCGTGTGGAAAAAATGTACGGATATAAATACTGAACGATTTAATTTAATTCCATTTACGGGATATTCTGGTGGAGGGGTTTTATTACAGTATTACCGGAGGTGAGTGCAATTGACGGTTTCGAACTTTTTCCACACTCATTGCACTTAGCTAACTTTTTATCCTCACAACGCCTAAACCACTTCCAGACGTCAGGTATCTTGCTTTTGGGCATATTGATATGAAGTTCACAATTTTAAACTGGTGTATTAAAGTTACTACCAAAGCGTGAAACAGCTGTACAATTTCTGTTAGTGCGAAAAATAAGCCAGTAAGGAAAGAAAAACTCGATAGCACTATCGATAGTTTTCCGCCTCTAGGCGACATTATGTGAGAAACACCACAGGTCTGCGTTACCTGTACGACGTACAATACTTGTGAGTAGTACCATCTTGTGTGAAGCACCGTGAGTCTTCGCTACTTTTGATTAGTACCGCAACTTGAGGGACACTATGGTGCCATTATGAGGGACCGTTGACATGGATATTGAACCCCTTTAACCAAGCATCATCGTTTCAGGATTGTGCTTTGGAAGCAGTCCCTTGGTCAGTAATATAGTTTTTAATTCGTATTTATCAATTCATTCTTCATCACGTTTTGAATTCTAGTCAGTGGATGAATTTTGTACCTTTAAATTGCATTTCGTCTCATTTCATACCATAGGGGCCGATGACCTCCATGTTAGGCCCCTTTAAACAACAAGTATCATCATCACATCTACTAGACTGAATCCAGTCTTCTTCTGGAGGATCCACATACGGTTCACTACACACAGGGCACTCAAATCTGTTATTGTTGTTTTAGAAAGCAATGTAGATGTGAAAAAGAGTCATTTGCTGCCAGTTACTTCTTCTTCCTTCCTATTTCCTTAGTTTCTTTCCTTCTCTTTTCTTCTTCTCTTCGTAATTATATGTCTTTTGTAGGGGTACTTATAGCTTATGCTGATCCAGCTTGCCTTTTCCTGGTCGTTGATCTCTGAGCTTTCAGCATAGGCTTCAGGTAGTAAATGGAAGTGATCTTGGAGGACTTCTAATGATATTCTGCGTCCTTCCGAGAAGGTCTTGGTTGCGGTGTGGGCAATGAAGCGGCTTGCTGTGGGTTGCCATTTTCTGTTGAAATTTGAAGATCTGGCAAGTGAGTGTAGGGATAAGATTCTATGGAAGGCACTGGTTCTTCTGATAAATACCTCTCTGTCGTTGCTGCGGGAGCATAGTCGCATGCATTAAATAATTTTTGATTGAATGACTCTATGCCAGTTGCTTCGAAACCTTTTACGGCATGCTTATAGTTGCAGGATTTGAGTGGGCTCCAGAAAAATCTCCATTGTTTCGATCATTTATCTGATGTCCAAGATGAGACACCAGACAATTGCCACAAGTGGAAAGACCTGATTCATCTGCACTGAATATTGCTTGTGCATAAAACCACATTTTAGGCGAATTTCTCTCAATATTGAAAAAAATTTGTGCACTACAGCCTTGTTGAAACCTATCATACACCCGATTGATTTTGCTTCAGGAGTTCTCATCATAAAGCTGAAGTTCTTCAAGAAGTTATTGAGCCTATCTTCTCTTGCCATTCTTGTTACGTCGTTGAACGGATGAGCAACGTTGTTCGTCTCAGCAAAATCATTTGCGGAATCTTCCCCCATGCACCGGCAAATCATTTACTTAACATCTCAATGTAGCTTCCGGAATGCCATGTAAAGATACAGCTGCGTTATGTGACATTTCTTCTCGTACTGCTCGGAGGGCTGCAGTCATATTTCCTTCACCCTAGCTTCTCCTTTCCGTTTTGCGATTATAATTTCTAGGCATGTCTGAAAATATGAATAAAATCATGCCTAAATTTCTGCTATTACTGTAATAATTTATATAATAACAAATAACAGGGAGCAGTAAACTCCCAAACTGAGGTGTTTTCTCAGGAAGCTCCTGTCATGTATTGGAACAGTGGCAATTCATATAATTCAATGTATTATTTTATGATTTTAATTTTGGTAAATGTCAATTAACTAAATATAACTTTAACACTATTCCCAGTTGCCTTATGTAATGACACTTTAGATGAAAGATAACAAAGTTTACATCGGTCATTTAATCAGTATCGCACACCTGTGGTGTCAGCAATTAATTTCAATTTAATCAGCATTGGAGAATTGTTGCTTATGGCGTAAGCTAACTAATGATTGTTATTTTACAGTTTGAGTAAATTTAATTATTTTATTGCCCATTTTAAAAAAATTGGAATTGAATTAATTTTTATTAGAATACATTAATTAGTAAAAATTTGCTCTGGTTCATTCTCATTTAGTAGCGAAAGTACCCGTAACATTCAATTCCCTTATGTACCAACTAGAGGAGAAGAATGCCGAACCGATCGCGACCCAAGCAGATGAGTCTCCGAGCGGTAAGTATATTTTATTGCAGAGCCCGAGGCAGAACCCAAGAGCATACTATCGCCGATTCGACGTTTCAAAGAGTACAATATACAAAGTATAAGTTATCGTCTAATTGGAAAACAGCTCGGCATTAGCTTTAATACAGTGAGTTAAATGTATATAAATAAAGTTGTAGGGTGTCCGCTGTCTGTACTTTCCTTTGTTTTGCCAATTCTTCAAATACAGTATTTATCCGTTTTAGGTCAACTCAAGATCGAATCTGTGGTTTTTATTTTTCGTGTCTGTTTGTTTGCTGTTCCACCATCATGGCGAAACGGCTGGATACATCTCGACCAAACGTCACATTTAGAGTATACTCATCCCGGGGAAGGTTTTGATATGCACATTAGTTAAAAAGCTTTCAAAAATCTGTAGTCTCTTCCGACCCACGGAAATTGGATACAAATTGAACAGCTCTGTTGTCCATCCATTTGAGGTATCCAATATCAGAACTAGAAAATCTGAAATCAAAATCACCCCTCTTCAAAGTCTTATCTTGTGCCAAATTCATCGGAGCACCTTTCCTGGTAGCTCTAATTGTTCCACATGCCAATGTTTTCTCCATTTTCAAGCGTTCCACTTGATGTAAAGAAAAAAAGTTTGCAAAGAAAACTTTTCTGTATTGTCACCATAAAAGTTTTGTTAACTGAAGTACTACCCTTTCTCCCACACCATACCCTGCAAACTCTTCTTCTAGTGCTTCGTCTTTCCCTTGATATAAGTTACTATAAACCCCAGTTTGTATCCCTTTTGATCGCAGGCACACCACAGTGTGTACCCTCTTTTGATGGGCTTCATTGGGTTATACTCTTTGATTGAGCTACGCCCTTTGAATTTTATGATTGACTCATCTATACTTATTTTACGGGCCCCATTATATGACGACTGATATTGCTTATTTAGAGAATCAATCAATGGGCGCAATTTATAGAGTTTATCTTTGGAACTTGCAGGAATGGCTTGATTGTCATTGACATGGACGTTTGACAATATTTCTTGAAACCGTGCTCGAGGCATAGCACTAGATATAGCACTTGCGTTCATGTCACATGAACTTGTCCAGTAATGTTCATTTGAAGGCAAGGAATTGTACTCCATCATGAAGTTGATTCCCAATGTGCAGAGTAACTCATGTTCTTTCAGGTTCAATGTCTTATTTTACTGCGTAGCATACATATTTGATTGAAAAGTGACGTGTTTTATAATGTCTTCTCCAAGGAATGTGAGGAACACATCAGTTGGCGTTTCACATTGTGCAAATTTCTCTTGAATGACACCTGTAACAAACACAAAATAGGCGACGTGAGCTTGTCTGCAAGTACAGTGTATCAGAATATTTAATAATAATAATAATAATAATAATAATAATAATAATAATAATAATAATAATAATTGTACCGGGCGTTACACCTCCACAATGCAAATTCTAATATTGCGCCAGTTTAAACTCCTCTACAGGAGAACGCCTGAACTTTAACAAAGTATATTAATCCGATGGTTTCTCGAAAGATGTCACCACAGTAAATTTGGTAATTTTGAAGTGTCTGAACGGTGTCTATTTCGACTTGTGTTTGTTTCCTCTGGATCAAGAAGTTTGGACGTTCTCTAACAGATGTCTCTACAAAACTATAATAACGCACTCTGGTGTAAAGGAATGAATTGTCCTGAAGAAATTTAACATTCATAAGTTTTGTTTTCGCTAAATTTTGTTCTGTGGTTTGAGAGTTGGCAATGTTAATCCTTTCTTTCCGCCAGTTTTGAAATTAGCCAATCCCGAATTTCTTAAATTAATTTTTGGCCAATCGGGGCTTTCTTCCCCAACCTGCTCTGTAACTGTGTTCTGTAAGCAATAAACGGCTGTGGGTGTGCCTTATCATTCATGAAAGGTCTCGAATGTTCCACGAGGGTATATAAACTGCTGATTTTCTTGTCTCGGTGCCACTTCAGTAACATCTCTCCTAGTGTGATTATGTGGCAGGGGGCGGGAAGCGCCTCTTTCTTCGGGCAGCAGTTCATCTATAAGGTAATGGCCATTTTATAACTTCATTTCTTGCTAGCTCAGCAGTTTAACCCGCGGGGCAGGTTCGAAACCTTTCTCATGTAACCTACTTTAATATGTAAAATACATTTGGTAAGATTCTGTCTCTTTAAGTACAAATTGGGATAGAGAGTGCTAAAACCTCTCGAGCTCCCACTCCTATTGTTCTGAGGTGACGTTGTTTTCCCAACCGTTTCCTTCTTTCTTAATGTAATAAAGTCTTCTTATACAAGTCACCTCCTTAGTATGGAATTAGCCCTTGTGTATGCGGCCTAGTGCCAAGTAGGTTTTAACATTGTATTAGGAGTGCAAGTTACGCCTCCAGCCAATTTGGTATTTTGGGCCATGTAATTAACCTGTTTCTTTACTGAATAGGCCCAGTAGGTTGGGTATTTATTACCCCTGTTCTTGGTGTGCCTTGAGGGCAGATTGAGGTATTGTTTGTTGGGGCCTTTGATAGGCTTGAACCTTGAGAGCGGGTTTGCTCTTTCTTAAATTTGATTTCTGTGTGCCTCGAGGAGGCTCAACATGGTAAGCGGGGGCAAGTGCTCCTTGGCATGATTAGGGTTTTCTGCCCCTTTGTTTGAACTTGGTACATAGGTAAAGTTGGGCTCATTGCTCAAGGATTGAGAGTCTGGGCCTCGAAGCCCAAATCCAGAAACAAACTGAAATTGTACTTTCTTAATTTGTTGATCTGCTACTTGGTACCTGTTATATTCTGTTATTTGTTTATCTTGAAAAGAAAATATCACCTTTGTTGAAGTTTTAAATTTACTTTAATTTCGTAAGTTGAGACCTATACCTGCCCGCACCATCTTTCACCTCTGCTGGTCCACCAAAACTCCGTAATAATAATAATAATAATAATAATAATAATAATAATAATAATAATAATAATAATAATAATAATAATCATAAAAACTGACTAAACGCCAGAATGCATCATGAAACTTATCGTGGTCCCTAGTTGGTCGTTTAGCGAATAATAAATAAATAAATAAATAAATAAATAAATAAATAAATAAATAAATAAATAAATACATAAAGAATAAGAAGAAGAATACCTTTAGAAAGGTTATACGGTGGTATATGCGTGATCTGCTCCCTTTTCCGCCACTTTCTATCTGGTTCAGCTTCAGTCTGTTTTGCTCCTCGACGACTAGACTGATTAGCTGTTTCCAGTGCAGTGCTAAAATTCAAGCCATGTTCAGGTTCTACACAATTCCTCCATTCTTTCAGGACAGGATGCATTTGAACTTGCTTGATTTTGCTCTTCCAGTGTTGTATCGAACGCATCATCAAAGTTATTCCTATGCAGTATAGGTGTGGGTTGACTATCACCATCATCATCATCAATGTCACATCTGAGGATGCCTCCACATTTGGAATATCAGCATATATAATGTTAACAATTTCCAAATCTGTTAAAGAATGCGCCATCTAGAAGACAAAATATAAAAAATTGGTGAAAACATTCGTCCGAAGGACATGTGAAACATTCCTACATTTAGCAGGACTATTGCACAGAAACATATTATTGTAATCACTATTGGGCCTCCTACATTGTCTCATACTACAAAAAGTATGTTTAATTTATTATTTGGGTGTAAGAATATCAATATTTATAAGAAACATGCTAAAACTACCGTACATAAAAAAGTACTTAAAAATCCGGTAACTTTCAAAGGTGGTGTTATGAAAAGAGGTTATGTATCAACAAATAGGCCACAAAACTGGGCCTCATATATTGTGCTATAAAATGTACGTTCTGTATATTATTAAGAGTACGAACATCAATTCTTATCAATAACAGACTAAAACTACATAAGAATCGCTACAAATTCCTCCATTATGTAATCTTCAAAACACAGTGTTATATAAAGAAGTTAGGTTTCAACATTGGTCAATAGACTACCGACGGTACTTATAAGTCAAATTATTTGCATTTCCTCAGATGTTTCAATCATCCAGAATGCTTTTATGGACTAAATACATTTTTCAATTACACACAAGAGTGTAAAAATAGCATTTATTTACCTTGCATACACCATTAATAACCACAATGTTTGCAAGTACTCAAAACAAGCACGAGATCAAGTGATGTACACAGCGACTCTTCCTCTGCCATCTGGTGACCAGCCAGCAAACGTCATAGTATTACGTGTTTTCCATATAAAGAAAGGGGTACTGAAGAGTACCGACAGAAGACAACGGCAGAGTAAATTATTATAAGTATAACATTTAATGGTGTTTAAAATTACTGGTACTTATTAGTACCAACAGTAGGCAAAGTGTTAAATAAGTTTTGTTATCTTCATAATTTATATTACTATTCAAATGACGGAGAAAATGCGGGAGTCATGGTCTGCACTGAGTGACCGACAGACCGACAACGAACCTACAGGTTACTACGGCAACGTCTCTGACTGCTTGCCAGCAGGGAAGTGATGTATTACAGAGAGTTACAATAATTGAAAATCTTCCACATTTTTGATACTTTGTATTCCTTTTTAGCAAATTATTAATTATAAACAGTACATGTTTCGTTTTCACTTAAGAATCTCTTCAGCTGTTGTTAAGCTTAGGTGAATCGCTAAGTTTCTGAATACATTATTTTCAGGTACATTGTTCCTCTTAAAGACTATTTGAATATAAATTAAATTAAAATGATGTTAAAACAATGAGAGGATTAATGGGTTGATGAAATGAGACAGGATGAATACATAGTTAGCCTCCTTAAAAACTACATCTATTCATTAGAATAGTTGTTAAAAGTTTCAACTCTGTTATACTAAAAATATTTATTCGTCTTCCAGTTAAAAAAAAGGCAGTGCGGCATATGGCTCATCAAGACCAAGCGTTCTTGTGAAGCTGAACAGCATCCACCACGGCGGGGTTAATTTGGCGACAGGAGCCTTTCGTACAAGCCCCATTGCCACCCTGCTCGCTGAGTCTAGTGTGCCGCCTTCACAACTGAGGCGCCAGCAAATGTTTTTTTTCGTATGCTGCAAATTTGCGACGGATGCCACTTCATCCAAGCTATCCTTGCGTGTTCAACAATGGCAACCATTTGCTGTACGCTGCTTGTCCTCGAGCGACGCCGCCGGTTGGGATACGCTTGGATAGCAGTTACGAATTGTTTGACGTACCTTCAGTTCCTTGCCTTGTCAGACAACCAAGTGGGGTACCTCAGTGGGTCGTTCGACGACCTGAAATAATCCTGGACCTGCACACTGGCCCGAAGGAAAACACGGGCCCTTCGACTTATCGGAGGTTCTTCCGGTCCGTTGTTGGCCGCTATCCGAGTTCAGTCGTCGTCTACAGGAATGGTTCAAGGACAGATACGAAGGTGGGCTGTGCGTTCATTGTCGACAATGATACGTTCCTTTTTGCTCTTCCGGCAACCTGTAGTGTGTACACAGAAGAGCTCTCTGCTATCTGTGAAGCTCTGCGGTACGCACTGTACAATGAGCGCCGACACTTTCTTGTGTGTACTGACTCCTTGAGTTCGCTCCAGTCTATTGATACCTGTTTCCTTCGGCACCCTCTGGTGCAGCGGATCCAGGGCCTGCTGGCCGGGTGTTGGGATGCCGGCACCAGAATCACGTTTCTGTGGCTCCCAAACCACATGGGCATAGAGGGAAACGAGTTAGCAGATCAGGCTGCCAAGGAGGCAGTTACAGTGCCCCGTAGTCTTTCAAGGTTCCAGCAAGTGATATTCGCTCTCAGCTGAGACATATGGTTATGTCCCATTGGGAGATGGAGTGGCAGGCCATTCCATTTCCCAATAAGCTGAGAGCGATAAAAGGAATAACGAAGGTATGGAGGACTTCCCTTCGGGCTTCGCGGAGAGAAGCCGTGGTATTAAGTCGTCTTCGGATCGGCCACGGTATCTTGACTCACTCGCATCTTTTGTAAGGAGAACCCCCTCCGGTGTGTACCTGCGGCGACCATCTTACCGTGGTACACATCTTTACGGAATGTGTGTGGATCTGGTCGATCTTCGCCGTAGTCTTAACCTTCCAAGTACAATCTCCCTTATCTTGCGAGATGACGAGCAGTCAGCAGACCTCGCCATCCGCTTTATGAGGGATAGTGGTCTGTTTTATCGTATGTGATCATGTCCTTTGTCCTAGTGTTTTCTGTGTCACTTGCGCTTTTATCCCATTGACTTCATTTTAGTTTGTGTTGCATATTTTAATGTGTTATTTTAACGTCTTACGTAAATTATGTACTACCAGGCAATGCCTTATTCCTTAGTTTTCCTGTATTTTCTCTTATTTTATTAGGAAATAAGGCATTGTGTATTAGATCCACTGTTTGTTTTAATCTCACCCACATTTTTCTCCATCACCATTGTTTTTAACTCTAGTCAGTGGATACTTTTTAAAATTTTAACTTTATATCTCATGTCGTTCATCGAAGACCTTCGACATTAGGCCCCTTAAAACAACAAGCATCATCATCATCATCACATAACACCTCTGTGCTGATGAACCTGTAATAGAATTGCAGACTTTTCCATCCACCATGATCAGCAGTAGAGTTTGATTAATATATATGTTTTGATCATCAATTTCTATTGTACTTGGTTGGAGGGACGTTATTTCAGTTTCAAGTAATTGAACCTCTCGCCTAGTCAATTTTCTTTTTTGCTAGGGGCTTTACGTCGCACCGACACAGATAGGTCTTATGGCGACGATGGGATAGGAAAGGCCTAGGAGTTGGAAGGAAGCGGCCGTCTCCTTAATGAAGGTACAGCCCCAGCATTTGCCTGGTGTGAAGATGGGAAACCACGGAAAACCATCTTCAGGGCTGCCGATAGTGGGATTCGAACCTACTATCTCCCGGATGCAAGCTCACAGCCGCGCGCCTCTACGCGCACGGCCAACTCGCCCGGTGCCTAGTCAGTTCGACAGTCTCCTGTTCAAACTATAATTTAAGAGGTCTGCAAAATCGTGTAGAAGAAGGTCGTGGGTTCTGCCATAACATTTTCTTTCCATTATTGCTTTCTACATTTAAAGAATACATTTGTAATGGAACAACTGAAACTACAAAAATATCAGTGTCACTGCCGTCAAATTTCTGCTTATACTGACCATGTCCGCTTGAACCATCACACCCCCATTTTAATATAATATGAACTATATCATTGCTAGAAATAGACTGTTTCAAAACATTTTCTTGAACTACTGCAAGGCGCTCAATTGTATGGTCGACCAGCGATTGCAATGTTATTGTGGCTGATGTTTGTGTTATTGTTATTGATTCACTTTGTGGGGTAGCATTTCTGTTTTGTTTCTCTAATGATGTGGTAAGGTGAGAAAATATTACAGTTCCTATTTTTGCATTCAAGTCGCATATTCATATATTGGCTTTTGCTCTAATTGTTATCTACAAGGAATGATAGAGCGTTTTCACCGGTAAGTGGTACAGGTTTTACAGCTGGTGATATATAGGATTTTTTAATTTTAGTAGCTCTGTGTGGAGACTTACGAGTTTCTTATATCATTTTTGCAGCATATTGTTGTCCAGACATGTGGAATGATACTTCTGTTTTTGAATAAGTTTTTGTTCTGAATGTGCAGAGAGTAGTGGTTGAATTTTTCGTCTCCTTGATTTTTCACCACATTCATGAAAAAGCTTTCTAGGCCTTCCGACTTTCGATGCGGATAGAGTAGGAGGATTTATATTTTCTCTTAATTTAGAATCATACACAATTTTCGAAAATGTTATCTTCTCTTTTAACCAATCAGAATATTTTGAAATGAATTTTGCTTTGCTTCTATGAACTTGGTTCCACCGCCTGGTAAAATTATCTACAAAATTTTTTAAATCTCGTTGTAGGCATTCAGTTATCTCTTCAGAACAATTGTCTATCCCTAATTTACTTTTGACAAAGTCACAAAGTTTCACTTTTGACACAATCTTCTAACCCAGTGTTTCAAACAATTGTCCACGAACCTGCTACGGTGGCGTAGCAGGGGGAGAGGTGATACTCCCACGTGGCGCGTCCCAGGTGGCGGATAGGGGGGTCCTAACCGGCTTGCCGGCGGACTTGAGGGAAATAAAATACCTCTCGCGGACCAAACACACTACCCCCTGCGGGTGGGGGACACACATGCAGAATACACCCGCGGTATCCCCTGCCTGTCGTAAGAGGCGACAAAAAGGGGCGACCTTGGCGTGGACATGGATTGCGGTTTGGAATAATGTGATGGACCTCCTGTGGATGGGAGAGGCTGAATACATCCATAGGTAATCCCTGCCTGTCGTAGAAGGCGACTTAAAGGGTCATGTGGCCATGGTCCCCTCTTTATTTTTTTATTATTTTTCCGAGGGTCAGATGGAGACCATTCAAAATTTGATGTGCGTGCTGCCCGGCGATGGAGCTCCTATGTGTGCGACTACGCTCGAAAGCCCGTGCCAGCAACCACCCAGGACGCGGCGGGTGGGAGTATCATGTACCCGGGCAGTGGTATCCGCCTGACAACGCAGGTCCCCGCACAGCCGAATGCCAGAAGGACATATTATTATTAATTATTTTTATTTATTTTTCCTATTGTTAGTGCTCTGTACACGCTATGGGGTACATGCTATTGCGGGTGACTGGAGGAAGGGAGTCCTAGTGCTCATTGCCTCAGTCATCCCGTATTAGGCATCGTTCAACATCGGACCCCGGGCAATACCTGCTACGACCAGGTGGGTATTGCCTTGGCTGCTTGGTTCGGCTACAGAGACCCCTGATCGGAGTGGGTGGCATTCGGGGAGGATGCTATCGGGCATGGCTTCCAAACGAAGTCGGCTTTCCCAAGGTGGTCGCCCACCTAAGTCTTTAACTTTTGCTTCCCTGAGAGGTTCAACTCCCTGGGAAAATGCGCAGCGTGAAGGAATGGGATCCAGCTTCCCTAGGTTTCTGGTCGCTACCAGAACCGATGGGCACGATTTTAAGCTGGTGAAGTCGATCCTGTTTAGTAGACACATCGAAGGCGTCTATGGCGAACTGGAGGAACTAAAGAAAATGCGCAACGGTAGTTTGCTTCTAAAAACTCGTACAGCACTGCAAGCTGATCAGTTGCTTAAGTGCGAGCACTTTGGCGACATCCCCGTCAAAGTGGAAGAGCATAAGTCCTTGAACCTGGTTCGCGGAGTAATCTTTCACCGCGACCTTATTTTGAACACTGACGACGAGTTGATGGAAGACATGAAGAACCGTGGCGTGACACACGTCCGGCGCATTACGCGCAAGGTCAACGGTGAAGACGTTGCCACTGGTGCCTTCATTGTCTCTTTCAAGTTGTCAGTGTTACCAGAGAAAGACAAGGTAACAACTTATCGTTGCGATGTGAGGCCGTACATCCCGCCTCCTATGCGATGCTATCAATGCCAGCGATTCGGACATATGGTCTCTCGCTGTTCGAATCAGGCTGTATGTGGTACATGTGGACGAGTAGCTCACGGCGCGGAGGAGTGCACAACTCCATACAAGTGCACTAACTGCTCCGGTTTTCATTCTCCTCGGGATCGGAACTGTCCGACATACCTGAGTGAGAAGAAGATCCAGGAGATCAAGACCCTGGATGGTCTTTCCTACCAGGAAGCGCGCCGTAAGTTTAATTCTACCAATATACCTGCCCGTACACTCGACTATAGCTTGATAGCTCAGAGTCTTCCAGGTTCGTCATTTACGACCAAGACACCTGTCCAGACCGCTGCGCCCAAGGCGACTGTTGCTGCTCCCAGCAACGTCGCAAATAGTCAAAGCTCGAAGGGGGGGACCACCCCACCTTCGACCAACCAGAAGTCTGTGCCGGCTGGGAACTGCCAGCCGGCACAGCAAGGGGGGAAGACTAAGTCTCCCCCCCTAGGAGGTCGACGAAAGTCGTGCCCCAGCCGGCGGAGGCGGCTTCGTTGACCAGGGCTGGGAAACCATCTCCCAGCCCGTCTAAACTTGAAAAGAAAAAGGGGAAGAGGAGCGCCCGTCCTGAGCGCTCTCGGACTTCCCCTGCGAAGGAGAAGTCATGCCCTCCACCTGGGGGATATGAATCTGCGCCGGGAGGCACTCCTGCTCCCAAACCTGCGCGCTCTCCTCGTAGGGGACCCCCTCGCGCCCGAAAAGCGTCAAAGTTCTGGGCGGCACCCCTGCCATCTTTTGATGACGGGATGGATGTCGCGCTGTCCTCTACATCTACGGATGTAGAACTAGATAGTGTTTAGGCTTACGAGCATTTTGTCGCTCATAACCTAACACTCCTTTTATAGTCCACACTATGGCACTGTTACAGTGGAATTGTAACGGTTATGACAGGCATCTTGCTGAGTTACGTCAGCTTATTAGTGAGTACGCAGCGAGTATAGTCTGTATTCAGGAGACCAATTTCCGACCTGGTCATCACACGGTCTTGAGGAATTTCAAACTATACTCGACAGAACGATACTATGCTCACCGGGCTTCCGGAGGCGTTGGCATTTTTGTACGTTCTGATAGCTACAGCGAAGAGGTTCCATTAAGAACCCCTCTTGAGGCTGTAGCTGTTCGCGTTCCGCTGCCTGTCGTAACAACAGTGTGTAATGTTTATTTTCCACCAGGTCACGCTCTTAACGTAACTGATGTCACTGATCTTATAGATCAGCTTCCACCTCCCTTCCTCTTATTGGGCGATTTTAACGCCCATCACCCTATCTGGGGCTCTGAGACGCCTTGCCCCAGGGGGAGAGAGCTGGAAACATTAGTAACAGAGCTGGATTTATGTATTTTGAACACGGGGGAACCAACTCACTTTAGTGTACGTTACGGCACATATTCTCGCATAGACGTAAGTCTATGCAGCCGAACGTTGGTTCCACTGTTTCGGTGGCATACACACGATGATCTCTGTGACAGTGACCATTTTCCCATCATTCTTACTTTGATGAACCAAAAATCCGTCGAGGCTCCCCCTCGATGGATTTTGAAACATGCTGATTGGCCAAAGTACACATCGTTAGCTGTCTTTAACGATGATATCAGGCAGACCGTCGGCGAGGAAATAACTTCTATAACCCGAGTTATTCTTGCTGCTGCTGCGGAGTCCATTCCGTTCTACTCGGGGACTCCTCGCCGAAAGCTCGTTCCTTGGTGGAACGAAGAAATAGCCTCAGCTATCAAAGAACGCCGTCGCGCTCACAAACGTTACCGTCGACAGCCTACTGCGGCCAACTTGATAACATTCAAGAAACTCCGCGCTAAGGCGCGAGTTCTTATTCGCCAAAGTAAGAAGGCTTCATGGGAGAGATATGTGTCGTCTATGACGTCACATACTCCATCATCGCAAGTGTGGACTAAGCTTCGACGTATTTCGGGTATCCATGGATCATCTTCTGTACCGGGAATTTCCATTGCAGGTAATATCGTCACTGAATCCCTCCTGATTGCTGACCATCTAGCCAGTCATTTCGCGGATGTATCCGGCTCCGGGAATTACCATCCTGATTTCCTCGCTGTGAAGCGAGAGGCAGAACGTCATCACCTTAGTTTTGCCTCTCAAGCTTCAGAGGACTACAACGTGCCCTTTACGGAGTGGGAACTCCGCAGCGCCCTAGCGCTTTGCAAGGACACGTCTCCTGGACCGGACAACATCCACAACCAGATGTTGAAGCACCTTAGTGATGAAAGTCTACTCTATCTCCTTCGTGTGTTCAACCGTATCTGGATGGAGGGTGCTTTTCCGTCTCAGTGGCGAGAGGGCATAGTCATTCCTGTCCTCAAGCCTGACAAAGATCCTAAGTATGCAGGAAGTTACAGGCCGATTTGTCTTACCAACTGCCTGTGTAAGCTATTTGAGAGGATGGTAAATCGCAGACTCGTGTGGTGTCTGGAGAAACAAGGACTCTTGTCCGAGTACCAATGTGGATTTCGAGCCGCTCGATCCACCACAGACCACTTGGTACGCCTGGAGAGCTCTATCCAGGATGCGTTTCTCCGCAAACAGCACTTGGTAGCTGTCTTCTTTGACTTGGAGAAGGCCTACGACACCACCTGGCGATATGGCATCCTTTCAGTCCTGCATCAATGGAGATTCCGAGGTAACTTGCCGGTATTTATTGCGAATTTTTTGTCCCTCCGTCTATTCCGTGTCCGAGTAGGGAGGACATATTCGCAATACCACGTTCAAGAAAATGGAGTCCCACAGGGATCGGTTCTTAGTGTCACTCTGTTCGCGATTGCCATAAACGGTATTGTCGCTGCTGCTGGTCCAGCCGTAATACCGTCCCTATATGTGGATGATTTTGCTCTGCACTATAGCTCGTGCAGTATGGCAGTCGCAGAGCGACAGTTACAGCAAGCTATTAGGAGGGTGGAGAAGTGGACCTTAGAACATGGCTTTCGGTTTTCTGCCGTAAAGACCTCCGTTGTCCACTTTTGTCGTCAACGTACACTTCACCCTCATCCTGAGCTTTATCTAGGTAATGTCGTTCTTCCAGTTGTTGACACCTACCGATTTCTTGGGCTCCTTTTTGACAGTAAATTATCGTGGGAGCCACACGTGCGGGAGCTAAAAGTGCAATGCACCAAGAGGCTTAACCTCTTGAAGTTTCTTAGCAGCACTAATTGGGGAGCTGACCGCGTGGTGCTCCTGCGATTCTATCGGGCACACATTTTATCTCGGTTAGACTACGGCAGTGCAGCATATGGCTCCGCAAGACCAAGCGTTCTTGCGAAGCTGAACAGTATCCACCACAGCGGGGTTAGGTTGGCGACGGGAGCTTTTCGTACTAGCCCCATCGCTAGCCTGCTCGCTGAGTCTGGTGTGCCGCCTTTACACCTGAGGCGCCAGCAACTACTACTTATGTATGCTGCAAATTTGCGACAGATGCCACTTCATCCGAGCTATCCCTGCGTATTCAGCAATGGCAACCGTTTGTTGTACGTTGCTCATCCTCGTGCGACGCGGCCGGTTGGGATGCGCTTGGATAGCAGTTATGAATTGTTTGACGTACCTTCGATTCCTTGCCTTGTCAGACAACCAAGTGGGGTACCTCCGTGGGTTGTACGACGACCTGAAATCATCCTGGATTTGCACACTGGCCCGAAGGGAGACACGGACCCTTCGATTTATCGGAGGATCTATCTGTCCGTTCTTGGCCGCTATCCAGGTTCAGTCGTCGTTTACACGGATGGTTCAAGGACAGATACGAAGGTGGGCTGTGCGTTCGTTGTCGACAATGATCGGTTTCTTTTTGCTCTCCCGGACACCTGTAGTGTGTACACGGCAGAGCTCTATGCTATCTGTGAGGCTCTGCGGTACGCACTAGACAATGAGCGCCGACACTTTCTCGTGTGTACTGACTCCTTGAGTTCGCTTCAGGCTATTGATACCTGTTTCCCTCGACACCCTCTGGTGCAGCGGATCCAGGACCTGCTGGCCGGGTGTTCGGATGCCGGCACCAGAATTACGTTTGTGTGGCTCCCCAGCCACATGGGCATAGAGGGAAACGAGTTAGCAGATCAGGCTGCCAAGGAGGCAGTTACACTGCCCCCGTTGCCTTTCAAGGTTCCAGCAAGTGATATTCGCTCTCAGCTGAGACATCTGGTTATGTCTCATTGGGAGATGGAGTGGCAGGCCATCCCACTTCCCAATAAGCTGAGAGCGATAAAAGGAACAACGAAGGTATGGAGGACTTCCCTTCGGGCTTCGCGGAGGGAAGCCGTGGTATTATGTCGCCTTCGGATCGGCCACGGTATCTTGACGCACTCCCATCTACTGAAAGGAGAACCCCCTCCGGTGTGTACCTGCGGCGACCATCTTACCGTGGTACACATTCTTACGGAGTGCGTGGACCTGGTCGATCTGCGCCGTAGTCTTAACCTTCCGAGTACTATCTCCCTTATCTTGCGCGATGACGAGCAGTCAGCAGACCTCGTCATCCGCTTTATGAGGGATAGCGGTCTGTTTTATCGTGTGTAATGATGTCCTTTGTGCTTGTATCTTTGTGTCAATTACGCTCTTATCCTATTGACTTCATTTTAGTTTGTGTTGCGTATTTTAATGTGTTCTTTTAACGTCCAATGTAAAGTATGTATATATATCTGTACTAGCAGGCAATGCCTTATTCCATTATCTCCTGTAATTTTTCTTCTTTTGTTCCAAAATAAGGCATTGCGAATTAGATCCACTGATTGTTTTAATTTCATACTCATTTTTCATCGCATTTTTTAAAAACTCTAATCAGTGGCTACGTTTTAAATTTTAACTATCATATGTCATTTCGTCCATCTCGTTCCATTAGGGGCCGATGACCTTCGATGTTAGGCCCCTTAAAACAACAAGCATCATCATCATCATCAAACAATTGTAAACGCGTGAGAACTCGTTGCGCGGCATCTTCTGAAACGTAAAATAACTAAGTTGCAAAAAGATGCCAAAATTCTTATAACAGGCGTAAACTACAAGACTTTATCTCCATTTTAACATTAAGTAGACAGTGACGCAGAGTGACGCGACATACTAAAACTCTAAGTGACAATATAATTTTAAAAATAATAGTCGAATATTACATGATGCAAATATAGCTAAAATTACGTAACAATTACGCCCATTAATAACTGAAACCCGTTACAAATGTAAGGATCATACTTTCAGCTGCATGTTCCATCTTAAAGCATCACACTAACCTCAAAGACAACCAAACCACAGCCACTTATATTCACTCTCCAATTCAGACTGCGAGATACGCACGCAAATTGCAGGAGATAAGATATGAGAATGCTGTAGAAGTAATAAATTTTTATTTTTTAATTATGAAAAATAATTTCCTCCTAGATTTCGATTTTGACCCACTGTGCATGGGTTTTCTTTGCCTATGTGTCGCGCCATTATGTGAGAAACACCACAGGTCTGCGTTACCTGTACGACGTTCATTACTTGTGAGTAGTACCATCATACGTGGACCACCGTAAGTCTACGCTACTTTTCATCAGTACCCCAACCTGACACTATGGCACTGTTACAGTGCAATTGTAACGGTTATGATAGGCATCTTGCTGAGTTACGTCAGCTCATTGGTGAGTACGCAGCGAGTATAGTCTGTATTCGGGAGACCAACTTCAGACCTGATCTTCATACGGTCTTGAGAAATTTCAGACTATACTTGACAGAACGATGTTATGCTCACCGGGCTACCGGTGGCGTTGGCATTATTGTACGTTCTGATACGTACAGCGAAGAGGTTCCATTAAGAACCCCGCTTGAGGCTGTAGATGTTCGTGTACCGCTGCCTGTCATAGCAACAGTGTGTAATGTTTATTTTCCACCAGACCAGCATCTTAACATCAATGATGACGCTGATCTTATAGATCATCTTCCACCTTCCTTCCTCTTACTGGGCGTTTTCAACGCCCATCACCCCATATGGGGTTCTGAGACGCCTTGCCCCCGGGGAAGAGAGCTGGAAACATTAGTAACAGAGCTGGATTTATGTATTTTGAACACAGTGGACCAACTCACTTTAGTGTACGTTACGGCACATATTCTCGCATATACGTAAGTCTATGCAGCCAAAAGTCGGTTCCACTGTTTCAGTGAAATACACACGATGATCTCTGTGACAGTGACCATTTTCCCATCATCCTTACTTTGTTGAAACATAAATCCGTCGAGGCACCCCCTCGATGGATTCCTAAACATGCTGATTGGCCAAAGTACACATCACTAGCTATCTTTAACGACGATATCAGGCGGACCGTCGGCTAGGAAATAACTTACGTCACCCAAGTTATTCTTGCGGCTGCTGAGGAGTCCATTCCGTTCTTCCCGGGGTCTCCTCGCCGAAAGCTCGTTCCTTGGTAGAACGATGAATAGCAGCAGCCGTCAAAGAACGTCGTCGCGTTCATTAGCGTTACCGTAGACAGCCAACTGTGGCCAACTTAGTAACATTTAAGAAACTCCGCGCTAAGGCGCGAGTTCTTATTCGACAAAGTAAGAAGGCTTCATGGGAGAGAATTGTGTCGTCTATGACGTCACATTCTCCATCATCTCAAATGTGGACTAAGCTTCGACGGATTTTGGTTATCCAAGGATCATCTCCTGTACCGGGAATTTCCATTGCAGGCTGTATCGCCACCGACCCTCTCGCGAATGCTAACCAACTAGCTAGTCATTTCGCGGATGTATCTGGCTCCGGGAATTACCATCCTGATTTCCTCGCTCTGAAGCGGGAGGCAGGACGCCATCACCTTAGTTTTGCCACCCAAGCTTCAGAGGACTACAACGTGCCCTTTACGGAGTGGGAACTCCGCAGCGCCTTAGCGCTTTGCAAGGACACGTCTCCTGGACCGGACAACATCCATAACCAGATGTTGAAACACCTTAGTAATTATAGTCTACTATATCTCCTTCGTGTGTTCAACCGAATCTGGATAGAGGGTGATTTTCCGTCTCAGTGGCGAGAGGGCATAGTCATTCCTGTCCTCAAGCCTGACAAAGATCCTAAGTATGCAGGAAGTTACAAACCGATTTGTCTTACAAACTGCCTGTGTAAGCTATTTGGGAGGATGGCAAATCGCCGACTCTTGTGGTGTCTGTAGAAACAAGGACTCTTGTCCGAGTACCAATGTGGCTCTATTCAGGATGCGTTTCTCCGCAAACAGCACTTGGTAGCTGTTTTCTTTGACTTAGAGAAGGCGTACGACTCCACATACCGATATGGTTTCCTTATATTCTTACATCAATGGAGATTCCGAGCTAACTTGCCAGTATTTGTTGCGAATTTTTTGTGTCTCCGTCTATTCCGTGTCCGAGTAGGGAGGACATATTCGCAATACCACGTTCAGGTCCTTACTGTAACTCTGTTCGCGATTGCCATAAAAGTTATTGTCGCTGCTGCTGGTCCAGCAGTAATACCGTCGCTATATGTGGACGATTTTGCTCTGCACTGTAGCTTCTGCAGTATGGCAGTAGCAGAGCGACAATTACAGCAAGCTATACGGAGGGTGGAGCAGTGGACCGTAGAACATGGCTTTCGGTTTTCTGCCGCAAAGACCTGTGTTGTCCACTTTTGTCGTCAACGTACTCTTCAACCCCATCCTGAGCTTTATTTAGGAAATGTCGTTCTTCCAGTTGTTGACACTTTCCGATTTCTTGGACTCCTTTTCGACAGTAAATTATCGTGCGAGCGACCCTTGCGGCATCTAAAATTGCAATGCACCAAGAGGCTTAATCTCTTGAAGTTTCTTAGCAGCGCTAATTGGGGAGCGGATCGCACGGTTCTAATACGATTGTATAGGGCACATATTTTATCCCGGTTTGAGTACGGCAGTGCAGCATATGGCTCAGCAAGACCAAGTGTCCTTTCAAAGCTCAACAGCATCCACCACAGCGGGGTTCGGTTGGCGACGGGAGCCTTTCGAACAAGCCGCATAGCTAGCCTACTCGCTGAGTCTGGTGTGCCGCCTTTATATCTGAGGCGCCAGCAAATGCTTTTTTTTTTTTTTTTTTTTTTTTCGTATGCTGCTAATTTGCGACAGATACCACTTCATCCAAGCTATCCTTGCATGTTCAACAATGTCTACCGTTTGCTGTTCGCTGCTTGTCCTCGAGCACCGCGGCCGGTTGGAATACGCTCGGATAGCTGTTACAGCTTGTTTGACGTACCTTCGGTTCCTTGCCTTGTCAGACAAACAAGTGTAGTACCTCCGTGGGTCGTTCGACGACCTGAAATAATCCTGGATCTGCACACTGGTCCAAAGGAAAACACGTACTCTTCGATTTATCGGAGGCTCTTCCTGTCCGTTGTTGGCCGCTATCCAGGTTCAGTCGTCGTCTACACGGATAGTTCAAGGGCAGATACGAAGGTGGGCTGTGCGTTCGTTGTCGACAATGATAGGTTTCTTTATGCTCTCCCGGAAACATTGTGTGTGTACACAGCAGAGCTCTATGCTATCTGTGGACCTCTGCGGTGCGTACTGTACAATGAGCGCCGACACTATCTTCTGTGTACTGACTCCTTGAGTTCGCTCCAGTCTATTGATACCTGTTTCCCTCGGCACCCTCCGGTGCAGCGGATCCAGGGCTTGCTGGCCGGGTGTTGGGATGCCGGCACCAGAATCACGTTTCTGTGGCTCCCAAGCCACATGGGCATAGAGGGAAACGAGTTAGCAGATCAGGCTGCCAAGAAGGCAGTTACACTGCCCCTGTTGACTTTCAAGGTTGCAGCAAGTGATATTCGCTCTCAGCTGAGACATCTGGTTATGTCCCATTGGGAGATGGAGTGGCAGGCCATCCCACTTCCCAATGAGCTGAGAGCGATAAAAGGAACAACGAAGGTATGGAGGACTTCCCTTCGGGCTTCGCGGAGGGAAGCCGTGGTATTATGTCGTCTTCGGATCGGCCACGGTATCTTGACTCACTTGCATCTTTTGTAAGGAGAACCCCCTCCGGTGTGTACCTGCGGCGACCGTCTTACCGTGGTACACATCCTTACGGAGTGTGTGGACCTGGTCGATCTGCGCCGTAGTCTTAACCTTCTGAGTACAATCTCCCTTATCTTGCGAGGTGACGAGCAGTGAACATACTTCGTCATCTGCTTTATGAGGGGTAGTGGTCTGGTTTATCGTGTCTAATGATGTCCTTTGTCCTCGTGTATCTGTGTCAAATGCGCTTTGATCCCATTGACTGCATTTTAGTTTGTGTTGCGTATTTTAATGTGTAATTTAAACGTCTAATGTAAACTATATATATATCTGCACTACCAGACAATGCCTTATTTCTTTTCTCCCTGTATTTTCTCTTATTTTTTTAGAAAATATGAAGTTAACATTCCATACTGCTGACTGTCTAATTTAAAAAAGTTCCGTTCATAAACTTCACTAATCAGAACCTGGAACAGTCTGAACATCTAAGTACACAGAAATACAAAAATTGGTGAGGGGCCCTTCAGTCCACCTTGTTTTACGAGAGTAAAGTGGGAATATAAACCTGCATCACAAAGTTCACTCATTTCTTCTGACTGCAGCGCTTGCAAGCCATCAGAACATTTACTACCTAATCTTTTTTTTTTTTTTTTAACTTTGAAAGTAGTGTAGCTTGCAATACAAACCACAACGTTGCGTGTCTCGGGGGTAATTGCAATACTGTCCAAATCTCCTGGGGCTGTTTCCAAAGTTTCTAAGTTTTCAGTGTTGCTTTCTACCTTTGCAGCTTTATTATTGACCATTCAGAAATATTTTAAATGATAACTCTCCAAGTTGTGCAGACTTAAGTTTCAGTACACCCAGTACTTACTGATACATTGTCGGTGCATCCACTTAGCCGTCTGTAGGCACTAAAACTTCCTTCCAATCCATCATTTTCAATTTGGCAGTAGGTATGTATGAAAAATCATGTTTACTGAAGAGGTACCTACACAACCCAAACATTGCAGCAAGCGTATGGGTCAAGGCAATATAAGTTTCCTGGGACAGTTTGCCATCACTGACTCTTACGTGCCAGATACCAAGAAAAAGTATAAAACTCTCCAGAAATGAAATCTTCGGATCATCAGGGCCACTGATAGGATGGGCATAATCAATTCGAGTATATTTCCCTTTCATTACGTGCTGCACGTTGCAAATATGTCACCTCTTACTAATGACTTTGAAAAACTGCACAGTCCCAATTGCAATCCCCATCCCTTGATTTTGTAGCATTTCCAGTGCAGTGATATTCTTTAGATTGAAAATATTAACTGCTAGGGTAACATTCTGCTTCTCTATAGGAGATCGATATAGAGCTTTCCTGCATACATTTGGTGCCAACTTTAGTAACATCCTTTTTTCAGAATGAAATAATTCCTTTAAATCGGAAAACTTGGCTGCAACAGTGGTATATTCACAGGTAACTGCACTGCCATCAGTACTTGACATGCCAGCAATCCGATCAGATGTTTCTTGAGCATTAGGGATGTCAAAGGTCTCATTAGGTCTATTTGACCAATTGTTCCTAATACACTTTAGTAAATGTAAATTATCAAACAAAAGACATATGATGAATCGTACGGGTTAGGTATACACGGTTTTAAGGAATCACCACATTAAAGTCCAAACATTTTTCTTTTGGTCCAATGATTGTCACATATTAAGCAAACAACATCAAGTCCTACTTCATGCATCACTTTTATAACTTCATTAGTTAGATTTAAAAGGTTGTCAGCAATCATGTTCTTCACAGGGAAAAGACTTATCACATCCATTATATCAGAAGATAAAGAAGAGTACGTGAAAACCTGCATGGTACTTGCTGGGTGTGCTTGCGAATAATCGTAAGGCCTCAGCTACCGTGTGCAGACATTTCTATTTGTCGCCATCTGGCTGTTTGCTCGTAATTTCGACGTTCCGTTTTACACTAGGCCCTCTACATGGCAGACCGAGTAAACCGAAACTGTCTTGGGCGTCCATGGCTGAGATTTAATGAATTTTGTCGGGTAAACACCAATTGGATGCCGTTATGCATCACTAGACCAAGCGCCAAAAGTTGGTTGCGAGATAATCGCGTTTAAATTTGGTTCTATGTGTAAATTCGAGCGAACATTATTTTGCTTAATATGGTATTACTGGTGTTGTAGGATAATAGATTGTACCTTCTCACCAAATTTCAACATTTTTATACTCGCACTTTATAGATTTTCTTGAAGAAATGGCGCTTAGTCTACTAATGCAATTTAAGTTTTTCTCAAGTGCGATTAATGTATCACGATGCTACACCAATAATCCGTAACTGTTGAGTATCTACTGAGTAAAACTTCAGAAAATATAACGTGGCGGGGGCCTTGATTAAAGCTGAATCTCCTACTGTCTGAAAAGGCCCGCTAAGTGCTTGATTTTCCACGAGCCGCGCCACAACTCCGGTACATTATTCAAGTTTTAGATGGAGAAATTCTAGAAGGGAAGCTATTCTCTAAAGTCGTTGCTATAACGACTTACTGATTTGAGGAATTTCAACTTATCTGAGTCAAATACAAATGGTAAGACATGAGCCATTGTAGTCTATACAATTTTTGAATGGATTTTCCTTCACGATAGGCCTATTATATTCTGAGAGTAAAGTATTGACGTGATATTTTTAAGCCTATGGGTAAGTTTTGTTCTGCTTGAGACAGAAAATGTGATTAAAGATATTTTTTCCCATAAATACACACAAATCACTGGACAGGTAATAAGATTGTTGCTCTCAGTTCATTCAGTCTCGAAATCAGGATCTCCATTAAATCCATCTACATCATCCACGATGTCAGAATCTGCTTGAAGATTCTGGTAAAATTGTTTGGCATCTGCAGGTATTAGGTGCATCAGCGAACCAAAGTCTCTTAGTTTGGCTTCAAAGATAGGTTTTCACTTTGGCCACAAAGGTATTAGTGCCCGGTGAAAGGGAACTCTACTTGACTCTGTCTTGACTTATTTAGATTTACTTCATGAGATTCACCATCAAATTCTAGAGAATGATTCTCAGACGCAACCTTCTTAGCAAGCTGCATTAGTAGCATTGTCCTTCTCCTTACTTTTGGAAGTACTTGATACATCGCTGAACTTCGTCACTTGATAAACCACTCAATGTATCATCACGTAAAAATGTCAGCACTATCGAAAACGCGGGCTCCCTCGCTGTCAACCCCGCGCAATGTGAGGAATGTGGTGCTTGGTCTAATGATGCAAACTGGAACGTCGCATAGTCTACTGATGCAATTTACATTTTTACTGATTACCGCTTTGTCGCTTAGGTTTTCTGTTTACTAACAACTAACGGCTTCTTGAAATGCAGTGGGGACATTTTTACAAATAGTTCAAGCCTTCCTCTACACGATGGCGCTAAAATCTCAATTTTCGTCAAATGGCGCTTAGTCTACTGATGCATAACGCCATCCAATTGTGTCACCAGAGATCTTTTACATGCCGACATCGTACGGCATGGAGTGTTGAATGGACTTTTTTCAGCCCTTCAAAAATCCGACTACCTCTTGGGATCCAGTGGCCGACACTCCACCACTGATCCACAGAGGCAGCGAAATATTGCACCTGATGTGTTTCACATAATTCCAGTTGTTCTAATGCAAATTTTATTTTATTAACCTTCAGTTTGTGGGAGTCACTGTCCACTTTGAGAGCACCTTCTGCAAAATTTATAGACATAATTAGTCTTTCATTAACTGTAACGCTAGAATCTGAAAATTTTCCAAGGTGACTTTTCAATGAATCAAACTTGCTCCATCTGTTGCATTTCAAGCCTTCCTCTCCTTCACTCTCCGAAATCCATGTGAACTGTTGAATAGGTATAGTGATGTTTCTATGGTCCACTTGAACATCTAAAGAATCCGTCACTTTAAAACTCACCGGAATTGATGGCACATCATCCCCTTGTAATTTATAAAAGAGAACATAACCCACATATGCACTTACAAGAAATGGGGTTAGGTTTCGTTTACGCGCCTCAGTTGTAAAACACTGGAAATTATCAATTATATCATTTTTGCACCAATGTTAAAAATTATTTTCATCTCTCAATCGTGCCTATTGCTTACGAATTCCGTATCTTTCCGTGACTGGCTTACTTTTGTAGTCAGGTATGTTGGTTGGTTGTGGAAAATGCTAGGATAGGCATCAATAGTTAACTTTGGAACTTCGCGTGGCACGCGAACTGCATCACCACCTTCTATGGGTATAATGTCGTCCCCTAACAATACAGTTAGGATCAAAATGATTAATACACACAACACTATTATCATTTGGTTCGAAGATTTCCCTGTGAATGCACCTAACTCAAGCGCAGTTCAGAAATCTGAACACTGAAAGTTGTATACTACCCCTATAATTGGACTTACATCCAGGCACAAAGCACATACTGCACAGTTAACTGAAAATATAGAGAGAACACTTTTCGTTTTGAACACTAGAACAATAACCTAATCACCGCGTAAATTGGTCAAATAAATAAGCTTTTTAAGAATAAACAGCTTCTTACGGCACTGAAAGAGGCTCCATAGCTTCTTTAAGGCTACAAATGTATAAAATTTACGATTAATAATATTCAAATTCCACGTTATTATTGAGCAACAACACAGCTTCCACAACAAAACAAACTCATGCTAGCACATCGATATCCGCCAGATTGGACAGTTTCCATAGGTCGGTTAAGGTCTGAGGTATTGTAGTTGGTCTTGGTTTCACGCTGGTTGATTACATTACGGTACCTGAGTAGGGTCAAGTTTTGTGCCATGAGCTTTCACAGGCGTCAAAATTCAGAATTCAGTCATGAGCCAGAAATTGGCTAAAGAAAACAACATCCCAATGAGGACGAAAAATAATCAGAGGTAAAGGGAAACGGTTGTTAAAACATCAGAAATGAATCAAAGTACACACGAATTATAGCACAGGATACAGAATTCATGCCAGAGAAAAAATGATATTTCCATTTCATCAGGTCATTCAATAATCATCAATCCTCAAATTAGTAAACATCTCCATGGTTACCGATGCAGGCAAAATTACAAGAAGGCACCATAATATTACCGCAACGTTACTCCCGAAAACTTTACCGTAAACATACAATAATAATAACAATAATAGCCGAAAATTGGGAGTGAGCGTTTTGAAACATACGTAAGTGAGAAAAAAATTACAAAGAGACCGAAATGTTTTTTTAATAGTTTACATTAATTTCGAGAATCAGATGAATTTCAAAGGACCACTTAAAGACCAGTATAGATTCGGAGAGATAGGTTTTCACGAAGTCATGGAGCGATTGGTGATGAAAACTTTGATGCAGTAAATGGTAACTTAAATTTACATGTTGGAGACACATGTTGTTACATACTAAAAAAATTGACATTGCAGAAGGCGTACGTAATCCACCAGAAAGAAATGAAATATAGAATATGTCATGTAGAATTCAAAAGAGTTCTTGAGGATGAACAACATCCTCGCACAATGATAACTACCCGTAATCCATGGCTACCCTGAGGGCTAGTCCAGAGCTACATTGAAACGTGCTTCTTCTCGCCATTGTAGCGACCAACAGACCCTTGGCTTCCTCAAGTCAGACGGAGAGGTCAGCACTGATTGGCCAGAGTTTTATAGGCAAGGCTAAGAAGTTGCGCTAGCCTGCGCAGTAGGCAGCACAAGATAGATGCACATTCAGCGCTGGCTCGCACTGAATAACGGAAACACAACATACAGAATTAGCGTTTTAGGCAAGCCAGATATACTAAATTAGGAATATGACCTCCAGTTACGTAGAAAACAATAGCAGGAAACGAGTTGAAACATTAGCACGATGTGACACTGAATTTCAAGGTATTTGCCAGACCAAGAACATCACAGGGAGGGCTACAAACGTTACCTCGGTAACACCCCTTCTTGGAGGAACATCTGGTATGTAATCTGGGACATCATCACTACAGTCAGCAAGAATTCCTGGTTCAGAATCATCAGATTCGTCAGCATCAGACAGGGAAGGGTAACTTATGCCATACAGGGTAACTTCGGCCACTGACGAATAGCAACACTTATTTTCACATGCCTCCTATACTGATAAAGATGAAGCACTTGCAACAACTAAAATGCACATATAATAGAATGCTCTATCAATACTCGGTAGTCCAACGAAAATTGGCGGGCTCATTGTTCAGTCAATTTACTTTTTTCGCAGCCTCGACTATTGTCTTGTCTGGTAACAGCAGAAAACAAACTGTTCTCTAGCCCCATCATTCGATTCTCAATTCCAGTGGTTTATGGGGTCAAAATGTAAGTACATCTGGTGACTGATCAACACAATTTGATGCATTTTATTAAAATAGGTTTTTCAGGGAATAGTTTTGTGACAAAAGTTGTCCTCTTCCGGGGTAACTTCAGCCATGCCAAGAATATACAGGAAAACATTACGCGGCCGCGCGTATTGTAATTACAATCCTGTTTACTTCAAAACCGCTTTAGAAGATATTAATAAAGGCACAATAACGATAAACGGGGAAGTTTGTCCCGACAGGGAAGGGAAAGACGGTTCCCATTTTCAGTGATAAGTAGACGGATATCAGTTGACATGGACGATACACATATAAGAACTTGATTGACAGCCCAGCTATTTTCTAATTTAGAAGACAATGTATTATGAGGGCAGTCTAGAAGATTTCTTCTTTTCCGAGTAGGACCATAATGTGTGGAATACCGCGAGTCTACGATACTTTTGATTAGTACCGCACCATGTCAAATACCATGGTTCTACTTTCCAAGCGATAAGTACCATTATGAGAGGCCGATGACCTATATTTTGGACCCCTTTCGCTTGCAAGCATCATCGATTCAGTATTGAGCTATAGAAGCAGTCCCTTGGTCAGTATTACTATTGTTTTCCGTCAGTTTCTGAGACTGAGGCATTACGGATCGTCTCCACTGATTGTTTTAACTTCATATCGATCCGTTCATTTTTCGTCCTCACGCTTTGAATTCTGGTCAGTGGAGGATTTTGGGATTTTTATTTTGTCATTGCATTTCGTCTCATGTCGTACCATCAGGGGCCGATGACCTAGATGTTAGGCCCCTTAAAACAACAAGCATCATCATCATCAAATAAAATAGTTTCTTTGGGGAAAATTTGAATTTGATCACTGTACATCTGTTTCACCATGAATCGTTTTAATTTGTTTGTGATTGTTGATACAGGCGTTCTGCAGGTTTTAAAAAATGTTCACAGTGGCCGAAGTAACACTACATCGAAAACTTCGTTTCTTACGTTATTTTTATGGCGACCCCAAAACATGGGGTAACTCCGGCCAGTCTTTCGATAATCATAATTCATTACAGAATAACAATTAGAATTATGTTCATATTTAAAAATGAAGAACAAACATGACAGAACTTATATTATGATTTTTAAAAAAAAAATAGAGGGAATATTTCACATTTAAATTTTGAAAATATACGAGAAAGTGGCCAAAGTTACCCCGTTAGAGTTTGTAAGAAAGGAAACAGGAACATCAATTTGTTCAGTTAATATCCAAAACAGCCTTCCAAAGAGTGGTAAATAACAACACAATGCAATCAGTTGTTCATGGTGTAATTTAGAGTGCACATGGGCACCATCTGTTGACCATTGTAGGTAACATCAGAACAGTTGACTGATTTAGAATTACGTTTGGAGGGGACACTTACAGTATGTCAGAACTTTTAATTCATGATTCAACAGGCTTTCAAAATTTTCTGAGAATGTCCCCCTCATGACTTTCAGTTCTTGTTGACAGTAATTGGGCCTAAAATCGCAAGAAATGATAAAAATTGTCGGAATACCATCTCTATTATTGATAGGCTTGGTATAACTTTAAGATTCCTGGCAACTGTTGACTCCTACACTTCCACGAACCTGCTGCGCAGGCGTAGCAGGGGAGAGGTGATACTCCCACGTGGCGCGTCCCAGGTGGCGGATAGGGGGTTCCTAACCGGCTTCCCGGCGGACTTGAGGGAAATAGAATACCTCTCGCGGATCAAACACACACCCCCTGTGGGTGGGGGAGGCAGACGAAGAATTCACCCACGGTATCCCCTGCCTGTCGTAAGAGGCGACTGAAAGGGGCGACCAAGGGATGAATGAATTAGAACCATGAAACTACTCTTGATTCGTACCATCATGCGGGGAACACCATGGGTTGCATGTACTTGCGAGTAGTACCACTAAATTCGGTACGAAATAGTTTTGTGATTAGTAGCAATAAAAGCCTGGCCTGGTGGATTCCAGTACCCGTGCGTCGTACCCATGTGTGCAACACCGCGGGTCAGGGCGTAGCCTGTGAGTTGTACCACTATATGAGCAGCACCGTGGGTCTGCGTTGCCTGTGATTAGTACCCACTATGTGAGGAACACCACGGGAATACCGGCGCCCGTGTTTAGTACACCTAGGTGGGGAACCTTCTCGGTTTGCGTTGACTCTGAGTTGGGCCATTGTGTGACACACACCATAGGTCTGCGTTACTTGTACGTATTGCAATACTTGTGAGTATACCATCTTTTGTGGAACACCGTGAGTCTTCGCTACTTCTGATTAATACCCCAACATGACACATACCATGGTTCTATTTTACTCGCGACATGTACCATTCTGTGGGCCCTTAGACGTGGATTTTGCACCCCCTTTAGGCACCAAGCATCATTGTGCTTTATAAGTGGTTCCTTGGTCGGTAATAATGTTATTTTCGTTCTCTATTGAATCCGATCCACAGGTTTTTGTTTTTGTTTGTTTTGTGTTTTGTTGGGTTCCTGTCCATCCATTCATTCTTCATGACATATTTTATTTTTATTTTGGTCAGTGGATGCCTTTGCAATTTTTGTTCTTTCATTTCGTGCCATTAGGGGCCGATGGCCTTTGATGTCAGGCCCCTTAAAACGACAAGCATCATCAAACTCGTGCTCTCAATCCCACACTTGCCCCACTTACTCACACTCACCCACACTCGCAGTCCTACTCAACCCCACCCTATACTACACCATGACGTGTAACATTTCACATTGATGATGCACAGGTGGACTTCGACCCTGACGATACCTCACAACAAAAACAACCCAAAAGAAAAAGGAAAAGCACTGATGATATAAAATCAGAGGCTTGCAGTGCATTTCAGCAAGTGGCACAAACACCAGTGACACCAAAGTATGATTTTTCTTAGATAAATTTTAAAAGTATTGTAGTGGTCATAGCGTCCGCCATGTCAACTGGCAGTGGGCCCGGCCTGGCACCGTATAGTCCCACCCCTTACGCTTAAACTGCGCCAATCACTAGCAGCGCTTAAGTTCTAGGCCAGCCCCACTCGCTTTCGCTCGTGGTCCCGTAGCAGAGGAGTATGGAAATGACTCCACGATTAATCTGGAGTGTTCCATCTCGCGGTGTTCCTGGATCCATCCGGCATCCGGTCGATTCTAGAAGAGCCAGCGCAGGTATATAAGAGAGGAGCGACCTGCCTTGAGTCAGCACCAAGGACGAGCTGACTGTCGTAGGGGAAGCACGTACGTGCCTCTCGCTGCGCTCTCTCTCTCCTTTCACCGAGAACTTCGAGAGAATACACTACCTGTCCCAGCCGGTTACCGCCTCTCGGTACCTAGGGTTAGATAGGGAATCTGTAGGCCAGGGACCCGCTTAACAACGGATCATCCCGCGTCTACTAGCTCGAATTCGTATGTCCCAACAGCTACACACACGGAACCAGGCTTGTTATTCAGAAAAGAGCAATGTCACGCTTCGGAAAGAGCAATTTGTCGGCAAGCCTGGAACCACACAGACAAAACTCCGAGAACTTCTAGAAATGACGGAGAGTGAGGAGCTGTCGTTATTACGGCACTCTGACCACTCCACGGCCGTCAGTACATCAGCGGAGGGCATAGCGCAGTTATCACAGCGCCGTCCCCCGCCAAATACCCCAACCGGCAATATATTGTTTAATAATAATATATTGCACTTGTCTGCAGGGTGGAATGCTACAAGCGCGCATAGCTTGTCGCTACCAGTCCTCGCTCGGGTCAATGACCCGGCCGAGCGGGAGCTGGAGGTGACTCAGCGCCTAGCGTGCTCCGAGAGCAGGAAACGAAATGTGCAGGAGCTGGGAGCAGACTTTACCCCTGACTCCCAGCAAATAAACCTGACGGGAAACGTTTACCTGACGGGGCAAGCTGTGCGTAACTATGCGTGCGCCACCACCACCACTACTACATACACCACGACATCTCCGATTACCACCCCGTCAGTACAAGCCAGCTCGCACATACCAGTGCAGCCGCTCCCCAATCGGCCGGCCAGCCACAGGGCTGACCCCCGAAATAAGAGCAGGCGAAGCCTGGAAGCGGAGCTGGAGTGCGTGACGTTGTGCTCGGGCGACCGGGAACCGGGGCTAGCCCCTGATGTGCCGGAACCCGAACACGGGAAGGAACAGTCGTATGGCTCCACTGAGCTAGCGGCTGAGGAGGAACACGAAAACAAAATGGAGGCTACTCCTCCCCCCAACACGAACCGAACCCTCGAACCCAACCCAGTGGTCAGCCAGTCGGACGCCGGGAAAGCGGGACCCAGTTCCGCAAACCCGAGCGCGAAGACAACAGCGCACAAGGGAAGGAATAAGAGGGGGAAACGGACTCGGCAGATGGCGCCAACTACAGTCCAACCCCCACCCGGGCGAGCGGGAAACTCGGACTCGGAGTCGGACGAGGCCCCACTGGTGATCGACCTTTCAGGCGCATCCCGGGAGGCCGAATCTGAGAGCTCCGAGGGAGAGGGACCCAGCCAGCACGGGGTGACCGAACCCGAGGTCCCAGCCACCCAGCCGGGAAACCAGGGTGACGGCTTCAGGGAGGCAAAAGGGAGGAAGAGGGGGAAGGGAAAGGGGAAAGGAAAAGTAACCCAGCCCCTGAGCCGCAAGGCCCAGGCAGGCGGGAGAAATAACCCAAGTACCCGAGTCGATAGTAGCACCGAAACATCTATCGGCTCAACCCAAACCCAGCACTCCACACACAAGAGGCAGACTCCTCAGAGCCCACCTCCACCACCACAACAAAAGAAACAGATCACCCGTAAGGGGTCAACCCCCCCACCCCTTACGGTATACACCACCAACACCAAGACACTCGAAACGGAGCTCCTCAAAAAGCTGCCGCATGAAGAGAGAAAATATTATTTCTCTAGGCCGAGAGTAGACGCACATTTAGCGATTCGGCTGCACATGACGAGCTTTGAGAGCTACGAAACCGCTATCGAGGTGCTAAAACGGCTGAATATTACATTTGTAAGAATATTGCCCAATAGCACTATGAAGCGGTTCGTAGTGAGGACCCCCGTTAACGGAAGTAATGCGGACGAAATCCAGCTTGCATTGAAAGCTCAGGATATCCCCGCATTCTCCGTTGTGCGGATGCGGGCAGGGAATAGGCCAGCCAAGGGCAACCTATTCCTAGTTGCCGTGGCGGACACACCAGACGCGGACAATCTGCGGAAAATGCGGATGCTCGCGAACATGCTGGTGTCGGTCGAGCCATACCGCCCCCCAGCCACTGGCCCCCAATGTGGAGTGTGTCAGAGGCATGGCCATCCAGGGGCGGCGTGCCGACTGGAGCCCAGATGCCGCAGATGCGCCGCCTCCCACTTGTCCCGCGACTGCCCCCACGGCAACGACCCCGCGTACTCTAAGTGCGCTAACTGCGGGGGAAAACACGCGGCCAACTTTAAAGACTGTCCTAGCCGCAAGGACTACGAAGCCGCCCATCAAGGCAAAGGGCCAAAGGGTAATAAGCGTGGCAACCCTAAGGCCCAAGCAGGCCCCTCAGGCACAGGCGCTTCACGCAAGAAGAACCCAGGCCCATCAGGTACAAAGGACCCTTCAGGTCTCGCAGGCCCGTCAGGCACAAAGGGCCAAAAGCAAGGTCCTTCAGACAACCAGCGCCCATCAGGCGGAGGCATTTTAAATTTCAAGCCCGTACGGACGGTAGGCAAGCAAAACCACGGGCCCTCAGCCCAACCAGCCCCCACCACCGTCCGAGCTAAGACCTCAAGTAAGAACAACAAGAAGGCCCAGCCCCAAGAAAACAAACAAAGGCAGGTTAAGTCCACGCCAGCACTTCCCGAGCTACTAGAAGGCCCACCCCAGGCCAGCTCCACCCCCCGCAGAGAACCTGCCGATAGCCAGCCGGCATCCGCACCACCACCCCCCTCGCCCTCACCTCTCACCACACCAATCTCACCAACAACACAGCTACAGGCACAACAGCCAGCGGGGAACATGGCAGTAAAGGCGTTCAGGGAAAGGATAGAAGAAATCCTGAAAACCTTCTTTCCGAACCTGAACCTGACGGTAGCCATAACCACTGGGGTTATGATGGCCAACATGCTCCCCTACCCCTGGCTAAGGGACCTGGCTAATGCAATCTCCGAACTCCTAACCCCGGATGGCTGAACAACCCCACGAAGATAATAATAATAATAATAATAATAATAACAATAACACGCAGGAGCTTCGAGTTCTAATATGGAACTGCCAGGGCGTCAGATCTAGGAAATATGAACTCGAAGCCTTCCTAGCCGCGAACTCAATACACGTAGCTCTCCTAACAGAGACCTTCCTCCCTCCGGGGAGGAAGTTCACTATAAGAGGCTACAAAATGCACAGAAGCGATAAGGCTAACAAAGTTGGAGGAGTGGCAGTCCTGGTAAGGAAGGACATCAAGCACATGGAGGTAGACATACCAGAGCTGGTCACGCTAGAGGCATGTGGAATAGCCCTACCAGTGCAAGGAACACTCATAAATGTAATAGCAGCATACTCCAGACCGACAAGCCTTAACACTCAAGACATAGAAACAGTACTAGGGCTAAATCGAAACACAGTGCTAGGAGGGGACTTAAACTCGAAACACGCCACCTGGGGATGCCTGAAACCAAACCCAGCAGGCACAAGGCTGTATGACCACATGCTAACCCAGGACTATGTGGTAACGGCCCCCAGTGAGCCCACGTTCCTAGCACCGAACGATCACGTATCCGACATACTTGACATAGCCCTATTGCGACATATTCCTCAAAGGCATAGCATTAAGGTAGTGAATGACCTGGGGTCGAGGCACCAACCAGTGATATTTACACTAGATGCGAACCCAGAGGAATATGAGAAAAACCCCAGACGCCGGCTCAACTATAAAGCAGCCAACTGGGGCAAATTCGAACGCAAGCTAGACACACTCCTACAGGGAAGCGAAGGCATGCAAATAGACAGCACAGCCCAAATTGACGAAGCAGTCAAAACCCTCGTAGAAGCAATTCAAACAGCCACAACTGCGAGCATACCGCTAAGCAAACACAGAGAAACACCTCTTTTCGAGATCCCAGCGCACATAAAAAGAGTTAATACGCAGACGCAACAGCCACAGGCGTAACTGGGCTCGACATCACAGAGACGAAGACCGCGAGATGAAAAACGAACTAAACACGGAAATACAAAAGCAACTACTCGAATACAGGTCGGAAAAGTGGAACAACCACCTCAAACTTTTCGACACCAACACCAGGCCAGTGTGGAACTTAGCGAGACACTTCACGCGAGAACCACACAACATCCCTACTATCAAGGGACCTAACGGCCCGGTATACGAGAACCGTGACAAAGCCGAAATCATAGCGGACTCCATAGAGGCGGCTTTCACCCCAAACGAAATACCATCTGACCCAGCCTTCATCAGGCAAACTGAGGCAAAGGTAGCAGAATTCCTTGAAAACGCACCTAAGCCGGAGGTTAAGAGGACAAATATACACGAAATTAAGTGGATTATAGGTCATCTTAACTCCAAGAAGGCGCCAGGCCCAGACGAGATCCAGAACATAATAATTAAGAAATTAACTCACAAAGCCCTAACACTACTTACCAGCATCTTCAATGCAATGTTCAGACTACAATACTACCCTGAACAATGGAAAAGGGCTAGGATCCTCGTATTTGGAAAACCAGGCAAAGACAAGTCAGACCCCAACAACTACAGACCCATCAGCCTTCTGGACGCCCTCAGTAAAGTATTCGAGAAAATACTACTGAAAAGGTTAATAGGGCATATCAAGGAAAAAGGTATAATTCGCAACGAGCAGTTTGGCTTTAGGAACGCACATTCTGCCCCACAACTGCTCACTCGATTCATAGAACAAGCCACCATAGGTCTCAACAAACGAAGAGACACAGGAACGGTTTTCCTTGATATCCAGAAAGCATTTGACAAAGTCTGGCACGAAGGCCTACTAGCGAAACTAATAGACCACGAATTCCACCCAGGCTATATAAGACTTATTAAATCTTATCTGGAGGGCCGAGAGTTCAAAGTAGACGTACATAACACGCTGTCAAGTACTCGCAGGATTAGAGCGGGCGTAGCCCAAGGGTCCCTTATCGGCCCAATCCTCTTCGTCCTGTATACAAACGACATGCCTACGACAGAACTCACTACCACACACCTCTACGCTGATGACACCGCTATCTCAGTTCAACATCCACAGCTAGCGTGCGCTCGAAAGAGGCTCCAAGTAGCACTAAGAACTCTCGAGCCTTGGCTAACGAAATGGCGCATCAAGGTCAATGTTGACAAGTGCCAAGCAGTGCTGTTCACTAAGAAGAACAGACTCACACGCAAACCAGCCAACATAAAAGCGCTAAAGCTTTTCAACGAAGATATAGTGTGGCATGACAAAGTCAAATACCTAGGAGTAGTCCTAGACAGAAAGCTCACCATGCTACACCACATCAATGATATTCAAAGAAAAGCACACATACGACTTAACCAGCTATATCCTATACTGAACAAAAAGTCCAGTATTAAAACGGAAGTAGCCATAAACATGTATAAGGCCTTAATCAGACCAATAATCATGTACGCAGCCCCAGCGTGGGGGTTCACTGCAATGACGAACCTGGATAAGCTGGAATTAATACAAAATAAATGCCTACGAGCAGCGACCAGACTCCCTTTCGACACGCCAATACGCCAACTACGCAGTATTGCGAAAGTCAGCTCAATAAGGCACCAAATACGTAAACAGACACTAAACATGTACAGAAAGTCATGGAGTAATAAGATCAACCCGTTAATAAGCGGGATCGGACGCTACGACGTTGATCTGTACAAAAAGTATCCTACACCGAAAAACATTCTGTTCAGCCACAGGGTTGGGTGGGCGAGGGGCCGATAGCCAACCCACTCCCGCCAAGCTGACACCTATATACCACATACACCCACACACTGCAGACACCTATGTAAATATGTAAATATGTTTCAGCTGTCCTAGACCCAGGGACCAGGCGAGGAAGATTGACAAAAAGTACAACTTAAGAAGACGACGGCAACGCAGCCAGACGGCCAAGGACGTGTCAATCCACCCCCGCCCCCCTACAGAGACATGGGAGCGGAACACCAGCCCGCGCCCTATAAACAGCACTAATATCTATCTGTTATCTCTTTCCTATCTAGGTTGTAAGCTGGACATGGGAGCAGGCAAACAGCCGGCACTCCAATGAGAACTTGTATATACATATGTTATTAATAATCTTAGTTTTAGATCTGCAGTGACAAGTGTGTTCAAACAACACCGCATAGAGGGACATCGACAGGTGGAAGAAGATAGCCCCTTGCATGCAAGGCTTGGCTCTAATTCCCCCCTCTCCAAAAGGAGACTTGGCACCAGGGACTGCTGGCTGCTGGACAATGGGACGAACCTGTGGCCCAAAGCCCAGACGCTAGCAGACCCGAGCCGACCCGGCAGTGACAAGAAGGACTGATCCCCATAATAACAAAAATTGCAAGGAATTGGTTTATGTTTGTGCATGTTACCTGTTCCTAACTAACATAACCTCTGGTCTTTTTCCAGCCCACATCCTTGCATGTGCTATCAAAAGATGTCAGGTTTTACATGTAGGCTCTTTCTTCTTTCTGCCTATGTGGTTTTTCCCTGACCCTTCAATACCATACCTTAACACTATCCAACCAATACAAACTTTGCCGTGGTAGCGAGTCTGACTCGGAAACCGGCAGATACTCCTTGTATCACCTCCCACTCCTCCCTGCTATCTCTTTCTTCTTCTTAGAAATAATAGCATGTCGGAGGCCATGTAGATTGAGTCGATGGTCACGCGGGGGGAGCGGGCTTCGGGGGCCCCCCCGAACCATTAAAAAAAAAAAAAAAAAGCCTTGAGTCAGTGAGAGTTAGTGAGTGAGCGAGAACGAATTGAGTTCGCTGGTGTGAGTTAGCGGAGAGCGCAGTCAGAGATAGCCTGGGCTGAGATGTCAGCCTGATGGAGTATCTGCCTTTTGGAGCCGAGGACTCGTTCCTGTTTCCCTGATATTGTGTGTGTGTGTGTGTGTGTGTGTGTGTGTGTGTGTGTGTGTGTGTGTGTGTGTGTGTCCCTTGAAGGCGGCTGCTGGAGAAGAGCCTTGGGTGTTCTGGAACAGAGCTAAGGGAACACTGGGTGCCGACGTGTGATGACTGCGAACGAATTGAGTGAACAGCGGATACTATCCCGACCTGCGAGACTGACGTGTAGGCTGTGGACCGCGACAGCGCTAACGAGTGTGGCTTAGTGAATGTAGTGTAAATAATCGATGACTGTGTGTGTGCCATTGTAGATGGAACAGGAGAGACTAAGAGAGAGCGCGAACCGTGTAAGTGTACTTGCGTAACTTGTAATCTCGGCTATCGTCTGTGTGTGTGTAAATCTGTAATTGTAGTGTTAAGTTAATAAATCGTAGAAATAGGACGCTACCAGGTTCTGTACTCATTTAATTATTTACCCCGCCAACACGTTACAGTATGATTTTGATGTGTTATAACATATATACGTTACTACATGTGTGTTTGATGTGAAATGTTACACGTTATGGTAAAGGATTACAATACAAAATTTTAAAAATTTACAACATAACAAGAATAGAAATACACTAAAACATAGCAGAATGATTACAATTGAGGCGCCTAGTTCCGAAAGTCGACATCCGCATTTTTTCAAGTTTTTGGGAAAAACGAAAAAACTGTTAAAGTTCATCGCAACATAAAAATTCAATATATTTCATCTGATGTTTGTTACAAACTGTTATATCAACATAAAAATAGGGCCAGAGGTAAATTCAGCTATTTGTTTAGGAGATTTTTAGCATTAAAAATTGCAGATGTCGACTTTTAGAAGTCGTACTTTGGAACGAACTTTTCCCATATTTCGAGTTTTGGAACAAAACACTGGATTTGGTAAATAAGGATTATTTTAGCCAGATAATGTTGTTGTGCACTTGTAATTTAATAAACACAAGAAATTTACAGTGAACACAATTTCTAGCAAATTACATGAAAAATAGTATGCTGTAACATAATAAAATACAATCAGCAGTTGGTCACATGGATTAGATTCTTAAGTCGTTATCCACTTCCCTGGGTTCACAAACGAGGTCGTCTGCCACGTCTCCTTCCACCACGTTTTCTTGATCCATGCACTGCTTGTAATATTGAAGTTCTGCATTGTTTTTCCACTCTTTTCCGTAGTGAAGTGTCAGCAATTTGTTCACGTCATTCATCTTTTCTTCTTTGACGGCTACACCAAGAGCCGACTGAATTCTATCGAAAGTTACTGTCTTTCCCTTTTTAGTAATTCCTTTGAAGTCAGTTAAGTCACTCCTATAATTTTGCTCTCCACGAAGAAGGGTAGAGGATTTTCCTCCCCTAAATACAAATCTCTTGCAAGATTGAATTTTAAAATGCCATGACCCTGGTGCTTTAAAGGATGATTGTACGCTGCTTTTCCAATCATACACCGGACAATCAACACCTAACGTTTTCACCGTGCCAAACTGCATGAAGATATTAGTGTAGGTCTCTGGTTGTACAATAGTGTCCCTCACTCCAATCTCCTTTTCATTTCTCCCAAAGATTTTGTCTGGCGGTATAAAGGGGTGGCCTACAACGGGAAATACTATTTCCAGTTCTTTAACTTGTGCGGGGGAATCGTTAAAAAGCCAATAGAAAACCATTCCAATCATGATACTATTTTTATTTTGACCCCCGCAGCCGTCAGAAACCAGATAAACGTTTGTGATATCTGTAAGATCAAGATGATTTAAGTCTGTCATAAACACAAGAAGCTATTTCGTTAGATCCTTTCGGACGACATGATTCTAGCCACTGATATATAAAAGTGTTTTGTATAGTTTGACGCTCTTGCGATGTTCCTACACAGATTGTAAAAGTGTACATATAAAATTGTCTGGAATAATATGTGGCTTGGTCTGGTAATTTTGGTAAAGGTAAATTTTTTGGCAGTCAAAACTGAGTATCAGTTCATTAAATTTTTGATTACGTAGAACATCATAAAATGCTTGTGCCCTTAATTTATGTACTCTTAACTCGGTTATGATATTATTCTTTTCATGAGAAATGTTACAGTTACTAATCTTAGCTTTCAGCAATAAGCATTTCGAGCAAGCATATATGTCCGAAAGAAATAATGTCTAAAGTAAGCTGCCTTAACTCGTAGCTCGGCTGTTACTGGCTGGTTGTAACTTCTCCACAATTTACTAATGTTCAGCTCACTTGAAAGTACTGGCGACCTTTCCCTTGTCCTCTACAAGGTTGTAATTCACTAGCAACAGTTAATTTCTCCATGAACATTTTCATTGCTAGCCTTTTATTTTCACTGTGGTTGCATCGAGTATCTCCTCCTCGTTTGTCTGTAGGTGAAAGGCCAGTTTCAAAGTGACGCTTACAAGCCAGGCCTACCCTGTCTTTTGATATCTGCAAGATTCCTAGAAAAGTCGCCCTGCAGAAGGTACAGCAGGTTTCTTACCGGGTTGTTTTGTTGCCCTCTTCACAAAATACTTTATTGAAATGTTCTTATTCTTATTAATGCCATTACTCACAGTTCTCCTCGGAAGTGCTGCTGCTGTATACTTGATTATAAATGCGTCCTGGATAAGCTTCTTCGGCATGCTGTAGAATATGTTATAAAAATGTTTGATGTCCTTTGTTGTCAGTGTCTGGCACTGAAATGCTCCCTTCTTGTGACTGCATACTGGTACTTTTGGGGGCTGTGAAGCAGCGTATCTGAAAAGGGAACATCTCTCTAGATTCTCCTCCACGAACACATTTCAATGTAACGATTATGCACGAATTATTGCTAAACAAGTAAGAAGATGCTCACCTTTCCCTTATTTTCTTGTTCTTAGTCCAGTTTTCGGGGTCACGGGAACGTTTCCTCCCACGACCATGTACAGCAGGTGATACTCTTAATGAATTTTCCATTGCCTTCGAGAACAACACTGAGTAAATCAGAGGTCAACAGGCGACTCAACTATCGAAATAACGAGTACTGCGTAAAAGCAGCGCATTGTCACATTAGAACAAGCTTGACGGGAACACTTAGAATGAAGTTAATTAACGCGAACATTGTTAATTTCTACAATCGTCAAAAGTGCGCGGGAATACACTGTCTATAAATAAAGTATCATAAATGTCGTGTTTTGGAACACATTTTGGAAGTTACATGATCTTCCTTATAGAAAATGTCGGATTTCGGAACGAATTGCAAATGTCGGATTATGGAAATAACTTGACGAAGCAGATGTCGAGTTTTGGAAATAAAGTCAAATATCAATACTGAATTTTAACCTCAAATATCGAGTTCTGGAACGTCTTACGCCATTCATTTGATGCGTCTCTCGAAGAGGGACAGGAACTCGGCAAAATCTATTTTTCGTAAAAAAATGTCGGATGTCGACTTTTGGAACTAGGCGCCTCAATTAAAGATACAATTAGAATATAGAAAAACCTACTTCACATTTGTAGGCTATATGCTTTTATGCAAATTATGAAGTTTGTTCACTTGGAATTTCTAATACTATAGCTTCACCACCTTCGTAAGAAAATATTTCCATTGGCGTTTTAAATATTATATTATTTATTTCGAACTTCACTCTTGCCAGAAGATGAGGATTGTTTTTAAATTGGCGCAGTTCACTGACAACGAAACGTCCATACACTTCAAAATCATCCTCTTGTGTCACTGGCGCTTGTGCCACTTGCTGGAATGCACTGTATGCCTCCGATATATCAGTTCTTTTACCAGTCCTTTTTCTTTTCCTTTTGGGGTGGATTTGTTGTGAGGAGGTAACTGCTTCCTTGAGTACCCCCCCCCCCCCATTTCCATCAGCGGAGGAAACTGACCTTCAGTGCTCACACTGCATACATCGTCAGGGTCGAAATCCACTTTGGTATCATCATCTGAAATGTTACAAGTTTTGGTACAATAAATGTTGAAACATTATCGATTCTTGACATTTTCATAGGCGTACTGTTTTCTTTGGTCTTAAATTATTAAAAGGGCACTCAACCATAACTTTTGAGTGTTAAGGTGCTATGAAACTTTTATTTGTTTGCTTATTTCAGGTTCCACAAGTTGAGCCAGAGTAGTTAAGAATAGGGAGAGGATTTTCTGGAGTATGGAATTTCAGTCACTGTATTTGGGGCAATAGATGGTAAACATGTGGTACTACAATCCCCTCCAAATAGTGGTAGCCACTATTACAAATACAAAGGCACCCACAGCATAGTCCTTTTGGCTGCAGTAGATGCAAATTACATGTTTACTTAGTTTGATGTGGGATTTAATGGGAGAGTACCAGATGGTGGAGTGTATGTCAATTCTAGTCTATATCCAGCAATTACAAATGACCTGTTAGATATTCCGAAACGCTGCCCACTTCCTGGGAGAGAGATTGATACTCCGTATGTATTTGTAGCCCATGAAGCATTTCCATTGTGCACGAATATCATGAAACCATTCAATGGTAGTTTTGAAAGAGGATCACCTGAAATGGATATCTCGAACTTAGATAGAGCTTGGTAAATTTCTTCTATGTACTGGTACATCTGTTATAGGCCTTACCTAACCGTCTGAAAACAAGTAAACGGGTGGGAACTGCATCTAGGCTGTGCAAGAACTTCTCCATGTTAATTTAAAATAAATGTTCGATATTCTGACATATACATAATCTGAGGAGGAGCATTTCATCGACGGATGTAACAAATGACGCTGACAAAAGACTGGATTTTCCATATACATATACAGTACAACAAAAACTAGATCTGTAATAGAAGTACTTGAGAAATACAGCACGCCCTAGATTTTCAAACACACATTCCATTGACAAAGTAGTACATGCCGTCTGTACCGGGCGGTACACCTCCGCGCCGCTAATTCAAACATTGCGCCAGTTGAAACTCCTCTACTGGAGGAAGCCTGAACTTTAACAACCATGTTAATTCTAAAGTTTCTCAGAAGATGTCGCTATTGTAAATTTTGAAGAGTTCTGAACTGTGTCTTTTTCGATTTATATTTGTTTTCTCTGTAGTGAGAAGTGTGAACGTTCTCTTCTAGATGGCACTACTGAAGAACTACAATTGTGCACCCTGGTGCGAAGTGAAGGAACTGTTTTTTGAGAAATTTTGTGTTCATAAGTTAGTTCTTTGTTAAATTTCTTTCAGTCATTTTTTGGGTTGGCTGTATAACCCTTCTCTTTCCGCTCGTTTTAAATTTAGCCAATCCCGAATTTCTCTAATTAATTTTTGACCAATACGTATGTCTTCTCCGATATGGATATGTTGCTTGATCCTAGCCAATAAAGTTGGGGGGGGGGTTCTCATTCTTGAAAGGTCTCGAATGTTCCACGAGGGTATTTAAACTGCTGATTTTCTGGTCTCCGGGCCACTTCAGTAACATCTTTCCTAGTGTGATTATGTAGCAGGGGGCGGGAAGCGCCTCTTCCTTCGGCAGCAGTTCTTCCATAAGGTAATGGCCTTTTAATAACTTCATTTCTTGCTAGCTCAGCAGTTTAACCCTCGGGGCAGGTTCGAAACTTTTATCATGTAGCCTTCCTTTAAAATGTAAAAGATACCTGGTATAAATTCTGTCTGTTTAACTACAAATCGGGATAGAGAGTGCCTCACCCTCTCGAGCTCCCTCTCATATTGTTTATGAGGTGACTACGTTTCCATAACCGTATTCTCCTATTGTTAGTGCTCTGTACAAGCTATGGGGTACATGCTATTGCGGGTGTCTGGAGGAAGGGAGTCTTAGTGCTCATTGCCTCAGTCATCCCGTATTAGGCATCGTTCAACATCGGACCCCGGGCAGTACCTGCTATGACCAGGTGGGTATTGCCTTGGCTGCTTGGTTCGGCTACAGAGACCCCTGATCGGAGTGGGTGGCATTCGGGGAGGATTGTATCGGGCATGGCTTCCAAACGAAGTCGGCTCTCTCAAGGTGGTCCCCCACCTAAGCCTTTAACTTTTGCTTCCCTGAGAGGTTCAATTCCCTGGGAACATGCGCAGCGTGAAGGAATGGGATCCAGCTTCCCTAGCTTTCCGGTCGCTACCAGAACCGTTGGGCCGATTTTAAGCTGGTGAAGTCGATCCTTTTTACTAGGCACATCGAAGGCGTCTACGGCGAACTGGAGGAACTTAAGAAAATGCGCAACGGTAGTTTGCTTCTAAAGACTCGTACAGCACTGCAAGCTGATCAGTTGCTTAAGTGCGAACACTTTCGCGAAATCCCCGTCAAAGTGGAGGAGTATAAGTTGTTGAACCTGGTTCGTGGAGTCATCTTTCACCGCGACCTTATTTTGAACACTGACGACGAGTTGATGAAAGACATGAAGAACCGTGGCGTGACACACGTCCGGCGCATTACCCGCAAGGTCAACGGTGAAGACGTTGCCACTGGTGCCTTCATTATCTCTTTCAAGTTGTCAGTGTTACCAGAGAAAGTCAAGGTAACAACTTATCGTTGCGATGTGAGGCCGTACATCCCGCCTCCTATGCGATGCTATCAATGCCAGCGATTCGGACATGTGGTATCTCGCTGTTTGAATCAGGCTGTATGTGGTACATGTGGACGAGTAGCTCACGGCGCGGAGGAGTGCACAACTCCATACAAGTGCACTAACTGCTCCGGTTTTCATTCCCCTCGGGATCGGAATTGTCCGACATACCTGAGTGAAAAGAAGATCCAGGAGATCAAGACCCTGGATGGTCTTTCCTACCAGGAAGCGCGCCGTAAGTTTAATTCTACGAATACACCTGCCCGTACACTTGACTATAGCTTGATAGCTCAGAGTCCTCCAGGTTCGTCATTTAAAACCTCGACACCTGTCCAGACCGCTGCGCCCAAGGCGACTGTTGCTGCTCCCAGCAAGGTCGCAGAGAGTCAAAGCTCGAGGGGGGGGGGATCACCCCACCTTCGACCAACCAGAAGACTAAGTCTCCCCCCCCCTAGGAGGTCGACGAAAGTCGTGCCCCAGCCGGCGGAGACGGCATCGTCGATCAGGGCTGAGGAACCATCTCCCATCTCGTCTAAACTCGAAAAGAAGAAGGGGAAGAAGAGCATCCGTGCTGAACGCTCTTGGACTTCCCCTGTGAAGGATAAGTCATGCCCCCCTCCGGAGGGGTATGAGTCTGCGCCGGGAGGAACTCCTGCTCCCAAACCGGCGCGCTCTCCTCGTAGGGGACCCCCTCGCGCCCGAAAAGCGTCGAAGTTCTGGGCGGCACCCCTGCCATCTTTTGATGACGGGATGGATGTCGCGCTGTCCTCTACATCTACGGATGTTGATGTAGATACTGTTTAGGCTTACGAGCATTTTTTCGCTTATAACCTAACACTCCTTTTATAGTCCACACTATGGCACTGTTACAGTGGAATTGTAATGGTTATGACAGGCATGTTGCTGTATTACGTCAGGTCATTAGTGAGTACACAGCGCGTATAGTCTGTATTCAGGAGACCAACTTCAGACCTGGTCATCATACGGTCTTGAGAAATTTCAGACTATACTCGACAGAACGGTACTATGCTCACCGGGCGTCCGGTGGTGTTGGCATTTTTGTACGTTCTGATACCTACAGCGAAGAGGTTCCATTAAGAACTCCCCTCGAGGCTGTAGCTGTTCGCGTTCCGCTGCCTGTCATAACAGTGTGTAATGTTTATTTTCCACCAGGTCACGGTCTTAACAGAACTAATGTTACTGATCTTATAGATGAGCTTCCACCTCCCTTCCTCTTGTTGGCAGATTTTAACGCCCATCACCCCATCTGGGGCTCTGAGACGACTTGCCCCAGGGGGAGAGAGCTGGAAACATTAGTAACAGAGCTGGATTTATGTATTTTGAACACGGGGAACCAACTCACTTTAGTGTGCGTTACGGCACATATTCTCGCATAGACGTAAGTCTATGCAGCCGAACGTTGGTTCTACTGTTTCGGTGGAATACACACGATGATCTCAGTGACAGTGACCATTTTCCCATCATTCTTACTTTGATGAACCAAAAATCCGTCGAGGCTCCCCCTCGATGGATTTTGAAACGTGCTGATTGGCCAAAGTACTCATCGTTAGCTGCCTTTAACGATGATATCAGGCAGACCGTCGGCGAGGAAATAACTTATATCACCCGAGTTATTCTTGCTGCTGCTGCGGAGTCCATTCCGTTCCCTCCACGAACCTACTACGGTGGCGTAGCAGGGGGAGAGGTGATACTCCCACGTGCCGCGTCCCAGGTGGCGGATAGGGGGGTCCTAACCGGCTTACCGGCGGACTTGAGAGAAATAAAATACCTCTCGCGGACCAAACACACTACCCCCTGCGGGTGGGGGACGCACATGCAGAATACACCCGCGGTATCCCCTGCCTGTCGTAAGAGGCGACAAAAAGGGTCGACCTCTGCGCGGACATGGATTGCGGTTTGGTATAATGTGATGGACCTCCTGTGGATGGGAGAGGCTGAATACATCCATAGGTAATCCCTGCCTGTCGTAGAAGGCGACTTAAAGGGTCATGTGGCCATGATCCCCTCTTTATTTTTTATTATTTTTCCGAGGGTCAGATGTACCATTCAAAATTTTGATGTGCGTGCTGCTCGGCGATGGAGCTCCTATGTGTGCGACTCCGTTCGAAAGCCCGTGCCAGCAACAACCCAGGACGCGGCGGGTGGGAGTGTCATGTACCCGGGCGGTAATATCCGCCTGACAACGCGGGTTCCCGCACAGCCGAATGCCAGAATGACATATTATTATTAATTATTTTTATTTATTGTTCTTATTTTTAGTGCTCTGTATACGCTATGGGGTACATGCTATTGCGGGTGACTGGAGGAAGGGAGTCCTAGTGCACATTGCCTCAGTCATCCCGTATTAGGCATCGTCCAACATCGGACCCCGGGCAGTACCTGCTACGACCAGGTGGGCTGCTTGGTTCGGCTACAGAGACCCCTGATCGGAGTGGGTGGCATTAGGGGAGGATGATTTCGGGCATGGCGTCGAAACCACTTCCGCCTGCCACCTGGGGTAGTTCGCTACCCAAGTCTTTAACTTTTGATTCCGTAAGGGGGCAACCCCTTGGGAACAAGCGCAGCGAATTAGTCTGGCTTCCAGCTTCCCTAGGTTCCTGGTTGCTACCAGAATCGATGGCCAGGATTTCAAGCTGGTTAAATCGACCCTTTTCAGTCGCTACATCGAAGGTGTATATGGTGAACTTGAGGACCTAAAGAAAATGCGCAATCGTGGTTTGCTTCTGAAGACGAGCACTTTGCTCCAGGCTGATCAGTTGCTTAAGTGCGACCACTTTGGCGACATCCCCGTCAAAGTGGAAGAGCACAAATCCTTGAATCTGATTCATGGAGTTATAATCCACCGTGATCTCGTCTTGAACACTGACAATGAATTGATGGAAGACATGAAGCATCGTGGCGTGACCCACGTCCGGCGTATCACACGCAAAGTCAACGGTGAAGACGTTGCCACAGGTGCGTTCATAGTCTCCTTCAAATTGTCAGTGTTGCCCGAGAAAGTCAAGGTAACAACCTATCGTTGCGATGTGAGGCCGTACATCCCGCCTCCTATGCGATGCTATCAATGCCAGAGATTCGGACACATGGTATCTCGTTGTTCGAATCAGTCAGTGTGTGGTACATGTGGGAAAGTAGCTCACGGCGCGGAGGAGTGCACACCTCCGTTCAGGTGCACTAACTGCTCTGGTCTTCATTCTCCTCGGGATCGGAACTGTTCGACCTATCTGAGCGAGAAGAAGATCCAGGAGATCAAGACCCTCGATGGTCTTTCCTACCAGGAAGCGCGCCGTAAGTTTAATTCTCTGAATGCACCGGCCAAGACACTTGTCTTCAGCTTGATAGCACAGTCCCTGCCAGGTTCCTCATTTTCAACTGGAACACCTGCCCAGAAGATCGCTGCGCCCAAGCCAAAGAGAACAAGCTCGAAGGTGGGTCCGTCCCGGCCTTCGACCACCAATATACCTGTGCCGGCTAGGAAACCTACGCCGGCACAGAAGGGGAAGGAGACAAAGTCTCCTTCCCTCTCGAGGTCGGCGACAGCCGAACCCAAGCCGGCGGAGGCGGCATCGTCGACCAGGGCTGGGAAACCCCCTCCCAGCCCGTCTAAACAAGAATCGACGGTGGGGAGGAGGAACACCCTTACCAGGCGTTCCTCCACTTCTCCTACGAATGGGGCCTCACGCCCTCCACCTGGAGGGCCTTATTCTGCGCCACCGGCTCTTCCTTCTGGAAGAACTGCGCGCTCCCCTCGTAGGAGGAAACTCCACCCCCGAACTCAGTCGAAGAAACTGAAGGTCTGCATCACCTCGTCCAGTGACGAGGCGCTGCACATGGAGCATAAATCTCCATCTTCGGATGGGGATGTCAGTGTAGGTTAGGTTAGGTAGCATTACGCTGCTCCTATCCTAAACCTTATAAGTCCACACTTATAATATGGCACTGTTACAATGGAATTGTAATGGTTATGATAGGCACCTAGCTGAGCTGCGCCAGCTCATTAGCGAGTATTCGGCGAGTATAGTCTGTATTCAAGAAACAAATTTCCTACCAGATCATCATTCGGTATTGAGAAATTTTAGACTATACTCGACAGAACGGCATTATGATCACCGGGCTTCCGGTAGTGTTGGCATTTTTGTCCGTTCTGATACCTACAGTGAGGAGGTTCCAATAAGATCCCCGCCGGAGGCCGTAGCTGTTCGCGTTCCGCTGCCTGTTATAACAACAGTGTGTAATGTTTATCTTCCACCCGGCCAGTTCCTCAACATCAATGATGTCACTGATCTTATCGATCATCTTCCACCTCCCTTCCTCTTGTTGGGCGACTTTAACGCCCATCACCCCATTTGGGTCTCTGAGACGCCTTGACGCCGGGGAAGAGAGCTGGAAACATCAGTAACGGAACTGGACTTATGTATTTTGAACACAGGGGAACCAACACACTTCAGTGTACGTTACGGCACATATTCTCGCATAGACGTAAGTCTATGCAGCCGAACGTTGGTTCCGCTGTTTCGGTGGAACACACACGACGATCTTTATGACAGTGACCATTTTCCCATAATTCTTACTTTGCTGAACCAAAAATCCGTTGAGGCTCCTCCTCGATGGATTCTTAAACATGCCGATTGGCCAAAGTACACATCACTAGCTGTCTTTAACGACGATATCCGGCGGACTGTCGAAGAAGAACTAACTTATATCACCCACGTTATTCTTGCTGCTGCTGAGGAGTCCATTCCGTTCCTCTCGTGGAATCCTCGCCGAAAACTCGTTCCTTGGTGGAACGAAGAAATAGCAGCAGCTATCAGAGAACGCCGTCACGCTCAGAAACGTTACCGTAGACAGCCTACTGCGGCCAACCTGGTAACTTTTAAGAAACTCCGCGCTAAGTTTACTGTATCTCCTTCGTGTGTTCAACCGAGTCTGGATGGAGGGTGATTTTCCGTCTCAGTTGCGAGAGGACATAGTCATTCCTGTCCTCAAGCTTGACAAAGTTCGTAAGTATGCAGGAAGTTACAGACCGATTTGTCTTACAAACTGCCTGTGTAAGCTGTTTGAGAGGATGATTAATCGCCGACTCGTGTGGTGTCTGGAGAAACAAGGACTCTTGTCCGCGTACCAATGTGGATTTCGAGCCGCTCGATCCACCACTGACCACTTGGTACGCCTGGAGAGCTCTGTCCAGGATGCGTTTCTCCGCAACAGCACTTGGTAGCTGTTTTCTTTGACTTAGAGACGGCTTATGACACCACATGGCGATATGGTATCCTTTCAGCCCTGCATCAATGGAGATTCCGAGGTAACTTGCCGGCGTTTATTGCGAAGTTCTTGTCCCTCCTTCTATTCCGTGTCCGAGTAGGGAGGACATATTCGCGATACCACGTACAAGAAAATGGAGTCCCACAGGGATCGGTCCTTAGTGTCACTCTGTTCGCGATTGCCATAAACGGTATTGTCGCTGCTGCTGGTCCAGCAGTAATACCGTCGCTATATGTGGATGATTTTGCTCTGCACTATAGCTCGTGCAGTATGGCAGTCGCAGAGCGACAGTTACAGCAAGCTATTAGGAGGGTGGAAAAGTGGACCTTAGAACATGGCTTTCGGTTTTCTGCCGCAAAGACCTCCGTTGTCCACTTTTGTCGCCAACGTACACTTCACCCTCATCCTGAGCTTTATCTAGGTACTGTCGTTCTTCCAGTTGTTGACACCTACCGATTTCTTGGGCTCCTTTTTGACAGTAAATTATCGTGGGAACCACACGTGCGGCAGTTAAAAGTGCAATGCAACAAGAGGCTTAACCTCTTGAAGTTTCTTAGCAGCACTAATCGGGGAGCTGACCGCGTGGTGGGAGCTTTTCTTACAAGCCCCATCGCTAGCCTGCTCGCTGAGTCTGGTGTGCCGCCTTTACACCTGAGGCGCCAGCAACTCCAACTTACGTATGCTCCAAATTTGCGACAGATGCCACTTCATCCCAGCTATCCCTGCGTGTTCAACAATGGCAACCGTTTGTTGTACGCTGCTTATCCTCGTGCGACGCGGCCGGTTGGGATACGCTTGGATAGCAGTTATGAATTGTTTGAAGTACCTTCGATTCGTTGCCTTGTCAGACAACCAAGTGGGGTACCTCGGTGGGTTGTACGACGACCTGAAATCATCGTGGATTTGCACACTGGCCCGAAGGGAGACACGGACCATTCGATTTATCGGAGGCTCTACCTGTCGGTTGTTGGCCGCTATCCAGGTACAGTCGTCGTTTACACGGATGGTTCAAGGACAGATACGAAGGTGGGCTGTGCGTTCGTTGTCGGAAATGATCGGTTTCTTTTTGCTCTCCCGGAAACCTGTAGTGTGTACACAGCGGAGCTTTATGATATCTGTGGAGCTCTGCGGTACGCACTGTACAATGAACGCCGACACTTTCTCGTGTGTACTGACTCCTTGAGCTCGCTCCAGTCTATTGATACCTGTTTCCCTCGGCACCCTCTTGTGCAGCGGATCCAGGACCTGCTGGCCGGGTGTTCGGATGCCGGCACCAGAATTACGTTTGTGTGTCTCCCAAGCCACATGGGCATAGATGGAAACGAGTTAGCAGATCAGGCTGCCAAGGAGGCAGTTACACTGTTCCCGTTGCCTTTCAAGATTCCAGCAAGTGATATTCGCTCTCAGCTGAGACATCTCGTTATGTTTCATTGGGAGATGGAGTGGTAGGCCATCCCACTTCCCAATAAGCTGAGAGCGATAAAAGGAACAACGAAGGTATGGAGGACTTCCCTTCGGGCTTCGCGGAGGGAAGCCGTGGTATTATGTCGCCTTCGGATCGGCACGGTATCTTGACGCACTCCCATCTACTGAAAGGAGAACCACCTCCGGTGTGTACCTGCGGCGACCATCTTACCGTGGTGCACCTCCTTACGGAGTGTGTGGACCTGGTCGATCTGCGCCGTAGTCTTAACCTTCCGAGTACAATCTACCTTATCTTGCGAGATGACGAGCAGTCAGCAGACCTCGTCATCCGCTTTATGAGGTATAGCGGTCTGTTGTATCGTGTGTGATGATGTCCTTTGTTCTAGTGTTGTTGATGTCAGTTGCGCTTTTATCTCATTGACTTCATTTTAGTTTGTGTTGCGCATTTTAATGTGTTATTTTAACGTCTAACGTAAATTATGTGTTAATATCTGTACTACTGGGCAATGCCTTATTCCTTCGTTTTCCTGTACTTTCTCTTATTTTAATAGAACATATTGCATTGCGTATTAGATCCGCTGAATGTTTTAATCTCATCCTCATTTTTCTTCATCACCATTCTTTTTTAACTCTAGTCACTGGATACTTTTTGTTACGGAGATTTCCGTGGTAGTTAGAGGTGAAAGAAGGTGCGGGGATGAAAGGGCCTCAAAATACGAAATTAAAGTTAAGATAAAATTTAACAAGGTTATATTTTCTTTTCAAAATTAAGAAATAACAAGCATGGCAGGTACAGAGTAGCAAAGCCACTATTCGAGAATGTACAATTGCAGAGTTACAGGATGGGCTCCGAGAGCCAAACCCACAATACATGAACAATTAACCCAATCTTACGATATACAGAAATTCAACAAAGGGGCAGAAGACCCCAATCATGCCCAGGAGCACTTGCTCCCAATTACACAGTAAAGCCTCCTCGAGGCATACAACACTCAATTTACGAGAAAGAGCCACTCGCTCTCAACATTAAGCCTATTAAAGGCCACACCAAACTCCACCTTCAAGTTGTCCTCTAAGGACATAGACACAGGGGTAAAATACCCAACCTACTGAGGCCTATTAAGTGAGAAAAAGGTTAATTACATGACCTCTAAAATAACCACTTGAGAGGAGGCGATCTGCACTCCTAATACACTTGTTTAAAAACCTAATCTGGCACTAGGCCGCTAATGCAAGGGGTAATCCCATACTAACGAGGTGACTTAAGAAAGAAACAATTTACATTACTGTTACGGAAGAATCGGTTGAGAAAAATAAGTTCACCTCAGAACAATATGAGTGGGAGCTCGGGAGGGTTAAGCACTCTCTATCCCAATAGGTAGTTTAAAAATAGAATAAATACAAGGTGTCTTTACATTTTAGGGAAGTTACATGGTGGAAACGCTTCGGACCCGCCCCGAGAGTTAAACTGCTGAGCTAGCAAGAAAAGAAGTTATTAAAAGGCCATTACCTTGGTGTTGAACTGCTGTCCGAAGAAAGAGGCGCTTCCCGCCCCCTGCTATGTACTTAACACACTGAAAGATGGTAGAGAAGTGGCGCAGAGACCCTAAAATCAGCAGTTTATATACTCTCGCGGAAAGTTCGAGGCGTTTCAGGAAAGAAAACACCCGCCCACAATCATTTTATTGGTTAGGGTTAAGCAGCACATCCAATTTGAAGAAGAAACCCCTTATTGGTCGTAAATTAATTAAAGAAATTCGGGATTGGCTAAATTCAAAACAAGGGGGAAGAAAGGGTTAATATTGCCAACTTAAACAATGACTTAAAGAAATTTAACAAAGAACAAACTTATGAATTCAAAATTTCTCCAAAAGCATAGTTCTTTCACTTCACACTAGGGTGCACCATTGTAGTTCTTCAGTAGTGTCCTCTAGAAGAGAAAGTACACACTTCTTACTACAGGTAAAACAAAAATACATCGAAAACGACCCAGTTCAGAAACATCAAAATTTCCAAGTAGTGACATCTTCTGAGAAACTTGAAAATTAACACCTTAAATAAAGTTCAGACTTTCTCCAGCAGAGGAGTTTCAACTGGCGCAGAATTTTTAATTAGCGGTGTGGAGGTGTACCGCCCGGTACACTTTTTAAAATTTTAACTTCATGTCTCATGTCATTCATTTCGTTCCATTAGGGGCCGATGACCGTCGATGTTAGGCCCCTTAAAACAACAAGCATCATCATCATCTTTCTTATAAAGAAAAGAAACTTAGAACTGGACATTAAAATTAAGGAGGAGAACCTTAAAAATCTGAAAAAATAAGATTTAAATATGAAGAAAAGTTGTTTCATACAGTTCTGATTGAAAACCTAAAGCCTAGATCCAAAGTAATCCACAAAGTTATCCCTAACAGCACCATATCCCACTGCTCCTCTCTCATCTTCAATTGCAACATTGATAACTTCCTGAAGCTGGGGGTCTATTTCAGGTAAGTCTTCGTTCATTTCGACTGCTAAATTCTGAAGCACAGCACTTGCCACAATTACTGCTTCCACCCTTTGAATCCTCAATCTAATTCCTTTTACCACTACTGGAAAACGCCTCTTCCACACCCCATATGTTGTCCTCTCAACTACATTCCTTGTTCTTATCTGTGACTCATTGTACAGATTTTCTGCAGGTATCCTTGGATGTGTAATGGGAGTTAAAATGTAGGGTGTTGCGGCATACCCTGAATCACCTAGAAGAACACGATTCCCCATTAGACCACGTTCAAATCGAGCTCTGAGTGCAGAATTATTAAAAAAATGTTTGATTATGTACAGCACCTGGCCACCTTACAACTACGTCAATCATTTTTAAGTCTGCACTGCTCACAGTCTGCACATTCTATCTGTTAGGTCTTCAGCCCAGAGGCTGGTTGGATCCTCAAATAGCATCATCAAAGTTTATGCGGTTATAAGGAAACCGCAAAAACCAAAGGCAGCACCAAAATGTGGCGTACTAGGCAAGACGAGGAGTGAGGTAGTTTGCCATTACTTTCCTCACTGGGTCAGAAAGCGTTATTGCAGCACGGCTGACCCTATGAGCAACACCTTTCATAACACTCAGATGCACTAGTCGTGCTCTGAATGTCATTACTTAGCACCACCCATACCCCAGCAGCTTCCATATTGTCACAGCCATGGATGAGACTGGAACTTCGGTGGAAGCTACACTTTACTCTGGTCTGTGCCAAGAGATGGATACAAAAGTACTGTATCCATCATGAAATGGCAGCAGGCGAAGTCTGCACATTATAGGAAACTGGCAAATGTACCCGTACTTAGCTACGGTATTCTACATTGTATTCGAATATCGAAGTAAATACTGTACATGCAGTAAATAAGATTGTTTTAAAATGGCATGTCTCTTAGCGTTATTCGAGAAACAGCATAGGGAGGTTCCCAATACGGTGTTTCCAATGTAAAGTGCTTGTTACGGATTTGTGATGATAACGACATGTTCACTTGCCTACTGCCATTCGCAATTGAGTTGGGAAGTTTTCATTATAATTGCTGGCCCCATCGCCTACTGCGCCGTCACAATCGATTTGGCAGTTTTCGTTACAATGGCAGGCCCCCTTTCCTACTTCCAGACAGACTACTGTTTTCGTTAGAATGTTTGGCAACTTCCCTACGACCATTCGAAATTGAGTTGTGCAGTTATAATTTTTCCTTCAGCCAGCCAGCTTACTACCAGTCACACCAAGTTGGTGAGTTTCCATCAAAATAGCAGGCCACTGTGCCTAATACCAGTCACATTTTAGATGGATACATTTGTTGATAAGGGGCGGGTACCCTTCCTTACAGCCAAACGCAATCGGGTAGGGGACTTCTAAACAACAATGCATGCTCCCTTGCCTTCTGCAAGTCAAATCGAGAAGTGAATTATTCACTACAATGGTAGGCCTTCCTTACTAATGCCAGTTACACAGGTGTTGGAGAAGGACCCCATTCCTACTGCCAGTCAAAGTCGGTGTGGGGAATACTGATTACAATAGCAGACACACCCTTTCTCGATCGCTACAAGACGACATCAGTGAATATATATAGATCGACATACGAAAGTATATGCATGCTTAAAATATTGCAGATCTTCATTTACAGATTGACTGCTGCAAAACGGTACGTCCTATCGACAAAGGATTGTACCATAAGACGTCAGATTTAGCGGCCTAAATGGCTGGTCGTATGATATCTGATCTATTCATGGGTCAGATTAAGTTAGAAACGTTGAATAGGGTAAACGTTTTGTAAGATGATCTCATATTGCATTACTTTTCAGATAATTATGTGACAGCTACATACATAGCATTTGGCTCACATATGGCTACTGGGTGGGCCAATTTTCGTGTAGGGTTTGATGATTCTATCTTTCTTGTAAGTGATTGAAAGTATGAATTATGCGTGTGAAAAGTACAAATTTACTTAACATCGAGAAATAGACAAAAATCAAACGTAAAAGGGACACAGATGCAACAAAAAGTAATAAGACCAAGGTTGTAGATCACTCCAAATTGAAGAGATTGTGCGTTCCCTTATGTGATAGGACTTCGCGAAGATCTGCACCATCATTAAAATTGCCTCCATATTTCGAAATTCTTCGGGGGGAAAAAGTGAAAAATTTAAAGTTCTTGGAAATGATCTGTCCGTTACAGGTTAAAACGTATAATTTTGCCAAATTTCTGTTTTCTTGTTCGTCTGGCAGATTATGCCGCAATGTGGATTTTGGGCGAGGAGGGTTAAAATTAGGACTTTCAGGAAACTAAACCAGAAAATTATGCAGATGGTTGTTATTATTACCCCTTAAACGCGTAGCTGTGTGAACATTTCGCCAAAATAGTCAATGTACAGGCACACAGTCGTTAGGATTTTACTTATATAGATAGATAAGGAATCTGCTCCACGTACAACACCTTTTGGTCTATGTCTGCTGGACTTACCCTGCAAAACCGACCATTCATGATATCTCCCTTATTAATCTTCCTGTCGAAAAAATACACATGGAAAAAAGTTTTAGAAATGGATTTCCAACAAATTTGGTCGATTGCCAGTCAGGTTGGTCATGTACTGTATATATTGTGGAAGACTAAATTCATCATTTCGGTTCCCTATAAACCACCAGTCCATTCCAGGAACAGGAAATGTTATTGATCTTTAAAATCTACCTTTGGAAAGGTGGATGCTAAATATAAAGTTTGGTTCAAATGTCTTCAATAGTTTTCAAGTTGTAAGAAATACGCTCAACACGCGCCCGTTCTTAAGTCCGGTTAATGATATCTCCCTTATAAATCCTCTTTCCGAAATGATGCACATGAGAAAAAGGTTTAAGAATTAATTTCCATTAAGGCAGGTAGTTTTCTATTAAGTTTAGTTGTGTATATTTTGTGGGAGTGTAAAATCACGGTTTCGGTTTCGTATAAACCCCCCCAGTCATTTTATGGATTTAGAAACAATATTTGCCCTGAAACCTACCCAAGTACAGGTGGATTCTAAATATGAATTTTGGTGGAAATATATCCAGTTAGTTTCCAAGTTATAGACAAACAGACAAACAGACACTAAAGCTAAAAATATGCAGATGGTCATTATTACACCTGAAACGGATAACTGTACAGAAATGTCGCCAAAATAGTCAATGTACAGACACACTCTAGAAGTGCAGACCTTTATTTCCAGAGTTACTGCTTTGAAACGCTGCGACATATCTGCAAACGGACCTCACCATCAGACGCCTCTTTCAGTGTTCTACATGGTTGATCCCATGACATCTTCTCGTATCTCCTATATTTATGAGTTAGATTGAGTTAGAATCATTGGGTGTGAAATTTTGTACAGTTTTCGCATACTACTTTATATTTGTGATACTCATGTGACAGATAGAATCATAAAATTTGGCTATCACATTGCCACTGGTCATGCCAATGTGCGTGCCGAATGTCATGATTCTATCTTTCCTATAAATGTGCCAAATTAATGTTAACATATACGCGTGAAAGTACAAAATTAGCTTGAAATCGAGAAATACAGCTCTATTTAACGTTTAAGGAATAGAAATACGATAAAAAGTCACAGGACCAAAGTTGTAGATCTCTCCAAAATGAAACGCGATTGTGCTTTCTGATTTGTGATAAGACTTACAGATTAGCCACCAATTATCCCGAAACGAAGGTGTGCAGCGTCGTTAAAATTGCATCCATATTTCGATATTTTGCGGGGCCGAAAGTTATACATTTGCATAGCTTAGAATATTTCCTCAAAGGAAACGTCTCAAGCTTTCGGGATTAGCACTCGCATACATACGGTCTAATTAAGGAAGAAAATAATTCAGTAAAGAAAGTTGAAATGAATAGAAAATGGATTAAAACTGAGGACTGCCGGATGACGACAAATATGTAAATACCAAGTGAATGTGTTGGAAAATCAAATGCCCCTCAATAAATTATGCTGGTGTGAGTTATGGATATAAGAAAGAGGTAGCAGAGGAGAAATTTAGGCGCAGGCATTCTTAGGTCAACAGATAAGATGACTAATGGTGTTATTACTTAAGCTATTCGAGGACGGTTATAAACTCCAACGATATTCCGCCAATATCCCGCAGAATGGCCGATTGACGCCCTCTCTTGCCTTCTACCCAAGGAACAACCATGAATTTAAAAGTATGATGAGGAAAATGTCAATACGTTACTTGCCTGTTGGCAAGCAGTCAGAAACGTTGCCATGGTAAGCTGTAGGTTCGTTGTCGGTCTGTCGGTCACACACGCAGACCATGATCTGTCTGTCTGTTAGGTCATCAGCCCAGAGGCTGGTTGGATCCTCAAACAGCTCCACCAAAGGGTATGCAGTTATAGGGAAACTGCAAAAACCAATGACAGAGCCCAAATGAGGCGTACTAGGCAAGATGAGGAGTGAGGTAGTTTGCCATTGCTTTCCTCACTGGACAGAAGGTGCTACTGCAGCACGACCGATCCTATGAGCAACACCTTTCATAACACTCAGACACTAGTTGTGCTTCAAATGTCATTACTCAGCACCACTCATACCCCAGCAGCTTCCATCTTGTCACAGTCATGGATGAGACTGGGACTACGGTGGAAGCTACACTTTGCTCTGGCCTGTGCCAAGAGACGGCAGAAAATAGTAAATTTCTCCGTCATTTGAATAGTAAGGTAAATTATGAACATACGAAAGTTGTTTATAATGAAGAGACGTTTCACATACGGTCCACGGAGTTTACAGGAAATCAATAGTATAAGAGAAAATGGAGGAAAACCGTTCTGGTTTTCCTACAAACCCCCGTCTAATCCAAGATTTTAAAATGAAATGCATATAGAAACCTTCCTCGGGGTGAGTATACTCCAAATATGAAGATTGGTTGAAATCTATCCAGCCGTTTTGCCGTGATGGTGGAACAAACAAACAAACAAACAAACAAACAAACAGACACGAAAAGTAAAAACCACCGATTCGGTCTTGAGTTGACCTAAAACGGATAAATATCTAAAAAATTGGCAAAACAAACGAAATTACAGACAGCGGACCTCCTACAACTTTATTTATAGGAGGAGGGATAAGCATGGGCACGTTGAAAAGTGCAGACTTCCACTTCGAGATTCATAACTCCTAAACGGTGCATGATATTAACAAACGGTTTGCGCCATCAGGCGCCTAATTTATCGCTCTATATGCTGGTTTTTATACCATTTCCTCGTATCTCCCCTATTTAGTGGGTAAATTGAGTTCAAAGTTTGAATAGGGTGAAATTTGGGTACATTTGTAACGTTTTACATTACTTTTTGCCTACTTATGTGTAAGCTAGAATCATGAAATTTGGTCCACATATGGCCCTTGATTGTGCCAATGAGCGAACCCAACTTGATGATCCTATCGTTCATATAAGTGTGTCAAACAATGAAATATACTTGTAAAAATCACCTAATTTACGAAGAATCCAGCTATACGGCCAAATCTAACGTATAAGGCAGAGAGATACGACAAAATGTCATAGGACCAAAGTTGTAGATCACTCCGAACTGAAGCGAGATTGTGCCATCCGTTTTGTGATACGACTTACCGTTTAGCCAACAAATAGCTCAAAAGGAATGTCTGCACAGTCAATAAAATTGCCCCATATTTCGATATTTTTGGGGGGTTAAAAGTGTAAAATTTGCACATCTTGAAATTTTTCCGTCGGGTAGGGACCAAAAGCTATAATTTTACCAAATTTCAATTTCCTACCTCGTCTGGCAGGTTGTGCGGCCATCTTGATTTGGGGGGACGGGGGATAAAAAATAGGAAGTTCCCGAAAATTTTTAAGCCCACGAAACCTATAGGTTGTCGTTTTGGATAAATTATACGACTGCGTTCTTATGCTGAGCCCAAAATCTGAGACCCCCGGCGTGCCCCCTTGAGGGAATTTTGAGAATTTTCGATTTTTCTAGGGATCCTGGGGTCATCACCTTCTCCCGTACCAAGTTTCAAATTTCTGAGATTTCTGAAAGTGCCTCATTAATTCACGTCTTTTTTAAAAAAATATTTATATATACATCGCTCCAGACCGACTTGCTTTTATATATATAGAAGAAACCTTTCCTTCCCCTATATTCCTCTGCATTTTCTCCTCCTGGAGATCTGATTTTTATGTGTGTGCAATCTATTGCTCCTGTCACTCGAGGAAAAGCAGATATTTAAAAAAAAGTTTTGTTGCACGCAAGCAATTTCCATCCGCATGTCTGGAAATTTTGTGAATCTTGGAACCAGACGAGCAATTTACTCTGCAACTTTGTGGATGATTCTGCTTGCAGTTCCTTTGTCAATGCTGCAGAAGTCTGCTGCACATGTAACAAAATCTCCGCAAGCAAAATATCTTAGTGTTAGCAGCAGCTGGTTCATCGGGGAGATGGAATGATTCCTGTAAGGGAGAACCTATTATTATTCCTTTATTTTACTTTGAAATCTATGACAATTTGTCCATTATAGTGTAGCCATTCAACTGTTGTTCTAACCTAACTGAGCCAGAAGTTGATATTACATATCAGTTAACCAAGCCCACTGAAATGCATGCACCAACCGACCCTATAAGAGACATTATCCCACCATTCATAACAAGAACTGGCTGCACAAGGAATGGCGTTACTAGCATCACTCATACCTCAGCCACTTTAACATGGTCAAATCTAAGGACGAGACAGGCCAATAATAGTAACAAATTTGATCTAGCCCATACCCACAGATATACTTCACACTAAACATTAGGTCACGCCAGCATAATGAACACTTTTCTAAGCTGAGTTACGAAGAATGTTTAATGTTCCATTGTGTACAGTAGCTACTAACATATCATAGACATGAAATGTTTTCGAAATATTTTCAAGACTCGAACAATGAAATAGAACTATAGCCCGATGCCTTCTATCTGCAGTGCTCTTTCTTTCATATAGGCCTATAGTGATTAATAATTACAATTTTCGAATGAAGTAATCATGTGGAAGCAAATACCTTTTTAAACAATATACCAGTATTTGTACGGTACTACATTATTTGTACTGTGATATTAAGAATTGATTTTTCAAATGCCAGCAATTTCATATAGGCTACAGTTATTTTGTTTTTCTTCAAGAGATGCTAATGTGATAGACCTACTATGAAACATTAATTAGAAACACCATTTTATACTCCGTAATTGTCCATAAATTTTCGTAGAACTGGCCTAACCGCATTCTATTTTAACCCCACTTTTGTTAAACTTCTGTAGAATTTAAGGCATTACCGTACGTTCCAAAATGTGGTGATAAAAATATAGGAAAACTGTAAGTAAACTCAAACATAGCAGAAGAACACACAAATACGCGGAACGAATTCAAACAGTTTACTAAACATTACGAAAACTTCTTAAATGTTTCCTGTTCCATACAACATTAGAAACTATAGAACAATTACAGACTCACAAATTAATAAATCCTGTGGAACTACTGTAGCGAAGCACTAGTACTACTAGTTTTCTATATGAGTACATGTCTAACAAATTCCTAGTAATATACAATTCCACAAAGAAACTTATTAAACTTGAAATGTATAGTAATATAGTCAAACAATAATAAACCTAGCACCAATATTTGATGATAAAGCGTTGCTACACTACAATTTAGACACAGCAGATTAATTCAAATCAATTAAAAAATAATATTAGGCTAACCTACCTGTCAGTCATATGATCCAAGCGATCGTTGATCATATCCAGAAGACGCAAAACAGTCTCTTTCGTCATGCGAAATCTGATGAAAAAGTCATCATCATCAAATTTATTAAACAAATCTGGACGAGGTCTCACATTCCGCTTCTTCCTTGTTCTTAAAAATAAATCACGATGGATTCCATCGCCACTATCAGACTCTATTACCATATCCGCCAATAACGCACTATCCCTCCGTGTCACGGCCGTATAACGTTATACTCGGAAAACAACTTATCCAGTCGTCGTACAACTGGTTTCTGGAATAAGTGTTATCGCAGCTTTATTCCTTGTTCGCACAACTGGCTGATAGGCAGATGTTGAGAAACGCAGACGAGAGGGAGGACGTAAAGGAGAAGGTGGTACCAGCAACGTAAGGCAAACAGTTATAATTACCAACATAGTTGGGAATGTGTGGGATCTGTTAAATACAGGAAGCGGAGATTGTTATCAGAGGAATAATACTGTGTAGGAGGGATACAGATTGGAAGGTGATAGGAAATTTAAATTAGACTATGGAGTGGGTATCTGGGGAAACTGGGAGTGAGATTTCTAGATCCTAATGGACCCCCTGCGGGTGGGGGACGAACATGTAGAATACACCCACGGTATCCCCTGCCTGTCGTAAGAGGCGACTAAAAGGGGCCCAAGGGGCTCTCAACTTGGGAGTGAGGGTTGGCGATCGCGGGGCCCTTAGCTGAGTCCTGGCATTGCTTCCACTTACTTGTGCCAGGCTCCTCACTTTCGTCTATTCTGTCCGGCCTCCCTTGGTCAACTCTTGTTCTTTTCCGACCCCGACGGTATTAGCACATTCGAGGCCTACGGAGTCTTTCATTTTCACGCCCTTCGTGGCCCTTGCCTTTCTTCGTCCGTTACTTCATTTTTCGAAGTGACGGATCCCTTCTTCTTCTTTTTCTCTCTGTCTACCTCCTGTGGGTGGGGTATGCAAATGAAAAATACACCCGCGGTATCCCCTGTCTGTCGTGAGAGGCGACTAAAAGGGGCGACCAAGGGATGATTGTATTAGAATCATTAAACTACTTTTGATTCGTACCATCTCGCGGGGAACACCAAGGGTCGCATTTACTTGCAGGCAGTACCACTATATTAGGTACACCAGAGGTTTGTGATTAGTAGTAGCAGAGAGTGGTTCACTGTGGGTTTCCAGTACCCGTGATTAGTACCCACTATATGAGAAACACCACGGGAATACCGGCGTCCGTGATTAGTACACGTAGGTGAGGAACACCATCGGTTTGCGCTGGTTATGAGTGGCACCATTATGTGAGAAACACTATAGGTCTGCGTTACCTGTGCAACGTACAATACTTGTGAGTTGTTCCATCATGTGTGGAATACCGTGAGTCTACGCTACTTTTGATTAGTACCCCAACATGACAAATACCATGGTTCTACTTTACTAGCGATAAGTACTATTATGAGGGGCCGTTGACCTGGATTTTAGACCCTTTAGCCAACAAGCCTCCTCGATTCAGGATTGTGCATTAGAAGTGGTCTCTTGGTCAGTAATACTATTTTATGTTAGTTTTTGGGGTAGATGCACTGATTGTTTTAAATTCATATCCCTCCATTCATTCTTCATGACATTTTTTATTTTAGTCAGTGGATGATTTTGAACTTTTAATTTGTCATTACTTTTCTTACCATTAGGGGCCGATGACCTAGATGTTAGGCCCCTTTAACACTAGAACCGCCGGAACATATTGTATACCTAGAACCGCCTATGCAGTTATTTTGACCGCTGTATTGGAATTATTATTTTTATTCTCACTATGTATAGTAACTCATTATCATCCTTTCAGATATGTATTAATAAGTTTATAAAACATTAATTATGGGATCTAACACGGAAAAGAAACAAATTATTTAATTACACTGCAAATGTAATATTTTCCTCAGTTATTAGAAACACAAAAAATTTATGTAAAACACACTTATCTAATAAACATTGAATTTAGTTCAAATTCTTTTAGTCTAAACGGTAGAATTGTTATTACTCATTATCAGAAAAGAAAATTATTGTAACATTTTATTTAGTGCAATTTATGACCTGAGACTGGTTTGCCAAATCCACTTACCACAGCATATTTGTGAAACACTGTCTTGCTTTTCCTTCAGTGTATTTGCTCACGCTGATGAAATTCTGCTTCTTTTGAAGCAGGAAATGCATACCACGACCTCAGTTATGTCCTTTGAGCAAGAACCACAAAGTCGCTGTTTGCACTTTCTGTAGGTAAAGCTTGTCTTATTCTTGCATTTCTTCATTTGGCATTGTCTCGTCTGTACATTTCCTTCCACAGGCTACCTCAATTCGGGTTCTGTATCCACATACTTAGGTTTCGAACCCATGTACCCCATACGAAGCTCCTCTGCTGGCTTCAGGATATAATTTCGGCCACTGATCTTCTTCCCTGTCAATTTTTTGAAAACGATCCAGGAATTGATAGCTGCCAAGTCAAGAATATTATGAACTACATGAACAGGCCATCTTCGAGTAGCGGATCGAACAGTATATTTTCTTCCCATTTGATCCACAACGTCCATACCATATTTTATATAGTTGTAGAAGTCTACTGTTTTGGGAATCTTTTTGGGATTAGCTTGACATTCAACTTCTGAGTGCAAAGTACTGTATAGAAGGACGTTTTTGTGTCGTTTACCTTGATAAACTCTAAGTGTGTCATTGGAATGTTTCAGGAGAGTTGAGTTGAGCTTTCATAGGCTTCACAGCTGTAGGAATTTCTCTCCTTGAGCATCTAATGCAGGGCCTCTCAAACGCCCAAACTCTCACGCGTGCAGAGCACGGTGCATAGGCTCTGTGCACTGTGCATCGGTACGCTTCGCCTCAACTCGGCTTGACTCGGATGGTGTAGTGTGCTGAGAGCGACGAAGCGTTTGGTGGTAGACGACGTGTTTATCAGTGAAATAGATAAGCGCACGACAACAACATAATAATGGAGCAACCTGTTTCGAAGAAAGCAAAGACTTCCGAAAGTCCATTTCAATCGAACTGGGAACTTTCGTTTTTTTTTTGTTTGTTTGTCGTGACGATAACGCCAAATGCTTAATCTATGGGACGATAATTACGTGCGTAAGAAAATCGTCTATTGAAAGACACTACAACAGACTACATTCGGAAAATTATTGTGAAATCATAGGAGACGTCAGAGAGAAAGAATTAAGGAAGCTGAAACAGCTTGAAGAAGAACATTCTATATCCACAAATGAGGTTTGTTCCAGTACTGTAGCATTTTCATTTTGGTTACGGGTTCTGCATTTCTTAAAAATTATGTTTACATTCCTCTCAAACATGTATGTGTATTTCTAATTCACTTTTTTTATTTTTTTAATAACACTGGTAACCTTGTCCCATACAACTGTGTGTCTCCGCTCACCACACGTAAACATTTCGCAGTGGGGGAGAAACAGCAGTGAAGGTGAGGAACGCGGAGACAGGCCGAACGGGGAGACAGGTGTAGGGAGAGAGGAGTGGGGGGTCTGCACTCTGGTCAACCAAGCGAAGTCGTCTTTTGCACCGTGCACAGTGCATGCACCACGCGCATGCACCCTGAGAGGCCCTGATCTAATGGTTCCAACAATACTCGTACCATTACTTTTCAACTTCTTACCAAGTTTCACTGTTGTAAAATAGTTGTCTGCAGTCACGTTTAATTGTGTCCTGGCTCGGCCTTGTCAATACAATTCAGAGTTTATATTATTTACACTATAATTTACTTATATACTTATATAAATTCTTGGCCATCATGGTCAAGTTAATAGATATTATCAACATCTGTTAGAAAGTGTTCACCCCCTTCTCCCACCATTGTGGGAATTAAGATTCCTTTTCCTTTTTGATTCCTAATATCTGAATACAGCTTTTTCCATTTCCCTTTGTAGCCATTACCCTCTTGAAGTATGCAATTCGTATAATTCTCCATTGCTTCCTTTTCAACTCTATTAAGTTCCCTATTTAGCTGTTTTCTAGTTTCTCTGCTCTCCCTACCCTCTTTGATCTTCCATTTTACTATCCTACATTTTCTTTTTTAAAATTTTCTTATTTCCCTTGTATAAGAAATAGGGTCTGAGGTCATTTTACCTTTCTTAACAGGCACAAATATCTTATTTCCTTCCCAAATGATTCGTTTAAATTTTGCCCAAAGTGTATCCACAATACTCCCTTCACTTAACCAACGACTGAATTGTGACCCTCTTGTTAAGCCTGTAACTGCTTTTTTAGACTCAGGCAGTGTTTGTTCCATTATTTCGGTTGAGTGGTATTCCAAATTAAAAGCTGTGTGTAAGCTTTCTGATTTTTGTTCGACTTCGGTTCAATATGTTTCGGCAAATTCCTCTCCGTTAGAAATTTTTGGTTTACTGTATGCCAAAATTCGTATATCAAAATTTACTTCGAAATTTAAACTGTTCATGGCCAAGCACTTGCCTTGCCCCATTATATTGGGAGCTGATTTCATGTCTCACACCGGTCTAGTGCTCGACCTTCAGAGCAAGTCGTGCACTTTCAAATTTGATAGTAATTCCAAAATCCCTTTGTTAAAATGTAGTTCTGTGTCATGTTCATCTATTTCGCCTACCCAGGATGAGATGTTGTTAGACCTTAGACATCTACCTGAGGAGCAGGCAGAGAGTAATCGTAAGTTGTGTCAGTCGTTTCCAGAGGTTTTTTCTGATACTCTTGGTGTTACTGACCTTATCGAATATTAAGATTGAGGTTACGGATTCGATTCCCGTACGGTTTCCACCTTATGGTGGTGATTATTGTTTTAAGAGGAAGTACAACTAGGCAACCATCCTCTATATAACACTAATCAGAGAGAAAAATGGAAGGGATCCGACACTTCGAAAAATGAAGATATCGGCCAAAGGAAGAGAAGGGCCACGAAGGGCGTGAAAATGAAAGACTCCCTAGCCCTCGCAAACCTAATAGCGTCGGGGTCGGAAAAGAACAAGAGTTGACCAAGGGAGGTCGGATAGGATAGATGAAAGTGAGGAGCCTGGCACAAGTAAGTGGAAACAATGCCAGGACTCAGCTATGGGCCCCGTGGTCGCCAACCCACGCTCCGAAGTTCAGAACCCCTGAGGCCCCCTTTAGTCGCCTCTTACGACAGGCGGGGGATACCGTGGGTGTTATTCTACCACCCCCACCCACAGGGGGAGTTTCCACCTTATAGGCTATCCCCACCTAAACTGAAGGCGCTGAAAGAAATCATAGATCAGATGTTGAAAGCTGGTATTATTCGCCCCTCTAAGTCGGCGTATTCATCGCCTATTTTTCTAGTTCCGAAACCACAGGGGGGTTTCAGGCCTTGATTGACTATAGAGCTCTCAATCGGAAGGTGGTGTGACAATCGGTGCCCCTTCCAGACCTTCACTCTTGTTTTTCATGGTTTCGTAAAGCTAAGTTCTTCACCATCTTAGATCTTAATCAGGCGTATAATCAGATACCGCTTGCAGAGGAATCTAAACACCTGACAGCGTTTGCCACGGATTGGAACTTGTATGAATACAACCGCGTGCCTTTCGTGCTCCCCACGGGAGCAGCTGTGCTTACGAGACTATTAGATAGGGTCTTCCCGGACATCAAATTTGAATACTTGTATCATTATCTTGATGATGTCGTCGTGTTTTCTGAGACCTTTGAAGAACATCTTGATCATCTGAAAGAGGTCCTAAGTCGCCTTCGTAAGGCAGGGTTTACGGTGAAGTTGTCCAAGGTTGCATTCGCTAAGCCCTCTATGTCATTTCTAGGGCACATTGTGTCGCCCGACTGTGTCGCAGTTGATCATTCTAGAACACAGGCCATCCGTGATTTCAAACCTCCCAAGGACATCAAGGGGATTGCCAGGTTCATAGGCATGGTGAACTTCTTCAGGAAATTCATTCCCAACTTTGCTAATAGAGCGGCGCCCTTGAACTTACTCCGCAGGAGAGGCTCCAAATTCGAGTGGGGGCCTTCTCAACAAGCCGCTTTCCAAGACCTCAAATTAGCCCTTTGTAATGCCCCTGTCCTCGCTATGCCCGATTTCTCTAAGAAATTCATCGTCCAAACCGATGCGCCGTCGTCGGCGGTAGCTGCAGTCCTTATTCAAGAGACTGAACTAGGGAGGCGACCCATCGCCTATGCCTCTAGGACATTACCGGCCAGAGAATCCAAGTATTCCATCTACGAACTTGAAGGTTTAGCAGTTTTGTTTGCTCTAGAAAAGTTCCGCCTCTATCTGGAACATGTCAAGTTCGACTTGGAGACAGACAACCAAGCCTTAAGTTGGGTCTTAGGTAGGCCGCGTCGTACTGGTCGTAGAGCCCGGTGGGCCATCCGAATTTCTGCCTTCCAATTTGATATTAGGCATATGAGGTACTGAAAATGTTGTGGCAGACGGACTAAGCCGTATGTTTTCTAATGAGGTAGAGACCCCTGAACAGGTTGATAGCTCTTCACCTTCCGAGTCCATACTACCTGAGGTTAATGCCATTCTAACAGATGCTCCCATGCTCTTTAGGGATATTGAAAAATATCAACGTGAAGATCCAACGCTGGCTCCGATAATGGAAACCCTTTCTTCTGGGGAACACGTCGTCCCTTATGTACTGAGGAATGGTGTTTTATGTTGCCCGTCGAGGCATGATAAGATGATGAAAGTTGTGGTTCCAGCTGTTCTCGTGCCCATGATCTTCAGGTACTATCATGAGACCCCATTGGGGGGCATTTAGGTATCTTCAAAACTAGAGAAAAGATTCGAAAAATGTTGATTTGGAAGGGTATGGACGGAGAAATCCGTGAATTGGTAAAGGCTTGTAAATCTTGTTGGCTTAGTAAACCCACCATGTCCACTAAGCAAGGGCTCTTGTTTTCTCATCAAGCGTCGCGCCCCATGGAACGTCTTTACATCGACTGCGTAGGACCCTTCCCCCAGTCAAAGGGGAATGCCAACAAGTTCATCCTGGTGTGTGTTGATGGCTTCACTAGATTTTCTTGGTTATTTCCGACTAAGCTGGCTACCGCTCAGTCCACCATTTCTTGTTTAAATTCCATCTTCGCTTCTTTTGGTCCGTGTCAATGTATTGTTTCAGATAATGCTAAAGCTTTCACATCCAATCTCTTTCGTAAATTCTGATTTGATCTGTCCATCTCTCATGTGACTACTTCGGCTTACTATCCTCAACCATCTCTAGCTGATCGAGTCAATCGTAATCTGAGGTCGGCTCTTATTGCCTATCATCATGAAGATCATTCGAGGTTAGCTTTTGCTTTGAATTCGGCGGTTCATGAATCTCATAAGTTTACTCCAGCTTCCTTGATGTTCAAGTTCGTACCCAACACACCGCTTGCTAACCTTTGGTCTCTTAGTGATATTCTACCAGAGGCAATAGATCCAGATAATATTAGAGATCTTTGGAAGAAGGCCAAGGCCAACCTTAAAACGGTGGGATAAACGAGGTCCTGAACAGTAGACTAATCGATCATTTGCCATTTAGGCACATAGCCTGTAATAACTACAATGTTTTATACTGCCACAAACAACTAAATAAGAAACTTAAGCAAATATGAACTAAGAAAGCTACTTACTCTGTGCCCATGTCCACCATTTCCACATCAATGTTTAAACTCTCAACTGAGAAGCACATAACTGCCACTCAACAATGAACCACCAACAGAAAATGAAACATTAGATAGATTCAACTTTCCCTTTCCAGTTTGAATTGTTACCAACCCAAATTGTTAAAGACAAAAAATTACCAATGAAGAATTAGGATATTACATACGTGTCCATATGGACACGCAGGGAATTTAAGGGTTAACCAAGAATGCATCTCTACGAACCTGCTACGTAGGCGTAGCAGGGGGAGTGGTGATACTCCCACGTGGCGCGTCCCAGGTGGCGGATAGGGGCGTCCTACCCGGCTTGCCGGCGGACTTGAGGGAAATAAAATACCTCTCGCGGACCAAACACACACCCCCTGTGGGTGGGGGAGGCAGACGAATAATACACCCACGGTATCCCCTGCCTGTCGTGAGAGGCGACTAAAAGGGGCGATCAAGGGATGATCGGATTAGAACCATGTAACTACTTGTGATTAGTACCACCACGCGGGGAACACCATGGGTCGTTATTACTTCCGCGTAGCACCACTATATTAGGTACCAAATAGGTTTGTGATTAGTAGCAATCAGGAGCACCGTGCGGTCAGGCTTTTACGGTACCTGTGATTAGTAGCACTATATGAGCCACACCAGGGTTCTGGCTTGCCTATGATTAGTACCCACTATATAAGGAACACCACGGGATAATACGAGTCCCTGTGGTTAGTACACGTATGTGATGAAAACCATAGGTTTGCGTTGCCTGTAAATGGCGCCGCTATGTGTGAAACACCATAGGTCTGTATTACCTGTGCGAATTTCATTACCTGTGAGTAGTACCATAATGTGTGGAATACCGCGAGTCTACGATACTGTTGGTTAGTACTGCACCATGTCAAATACCATGGTTCTACTTTCCAAGCGATAAGTACCATTATGAGAGTGCGATGACCTATATTTTGGACCCCTTTAGCTTGCAAGCATCATCGATTTAGTATTGAGCTATGGAAGCAGCCCCTTGGTCAGTATTATTATTGTTTTCCGTAGGTTTCTGAGACTGAGGCATTGCGGGTCGTCTCCACTGATTGTTTTTAACTTCATATCCATCCGTTCATTTTTTTCGTCCTCGCGTTTTGTATTATGGTCATTGGAGGATTTTGTGTGTATTTTTAATTTGTCATTGCATTTCGTCTCATTTCGTACCATTAGGGGCCGATGACCTCGATGTTAGGCCCCTTAAAACAACAAGCATCATCATCACCAAGAATGCATCTAGCAATTTATTGATACGAGTTGGTTCTTCTACAACTTGTGTAAATCCTCCCACCCAAATTTACGTATTTGCCAGTTTCTGTTCATGGGCTTCACTTGGAGTTCCATTCAATTCAACTTCAGGCAAGTTTAGATCTCCAGCACGATTTAGCTCCTCAGTCTCTACGATATACTGTACACCCTTCTGGGAATACTTCCCTATTATCCATTCCTTCTCTCAACCACGATTCAACTCCTATCACCACATCAGTCTCATAAGATTCCATCAAGGTACTGAATTTAATTGTTTATTTACTACAGTCTGGCAGTTTACCAAGAGCCATCTCAAACCCGTTTCTTCCCTAAAACTTGACTGTTGCAGTCTCGAATCGATTTGGTTGGATTAATAGTGATGCCAAGCACTAAATCGAGATACAGCAAGATATCTTCCGGGTCCGTAGAGCAACCAATCATCCAAGTAACAAATCGCCTGAATCCCGAACTGGTCACATAGAATGTCTGTAACGGCGAGCGCCCAACGCTGCATCACTGAAGGAGCTAAAGTATGCCCCATGGGGAGCCGGGTAAAGGCGAACTTTTCCCCTTTGTAGTATACCCCATAGAAATGTCTGTGGCTGGGACGTAAAGGTAACTGATAGAACCCCGATTTGAGGTCTATCTTAATCAATTGAGAATGGGGTGGTACGGCCCGAAGAGCTTTAGCAGGGTTGGCCAAGGAAAACCGAGGAATTATGTAATGAGGTGTCCAGGCGCTTAAGTCGTGTATAAGACGGGCAGACCCGTCCGGTTTGGACACTAAGAACAACGGATGGGCATCCGTGATATCCGCTTGCACAAGTATGTTATGATGCACTAAATCACTTATCACTTGGTCCATGAGAGGAGATGGGCGTGTAGGCACAAAACGATGGGGTCCGATGCAGGCTTAGGGAGACTAACACTATCTTGCAGGATCTGCTCAGCGAAGCGGCCCATAGGTGTATCCTGGTAAGGCATCTGGGCGGCCGTAGGCACTGCCACCGAGCGATAAACGGTGGGACGTCGTCGAGAGGGTTGAAAGTCCGGTAGAGGTAAGAGCTGCGGGAAGGCTGGATCTGGGGGCAGCAACGGCTGCCGTGGTGGCCGGTAGAAGCTGCCGCCGTTCTCCCAGTTGTCGTAGTCGTCGTCGGCGTAGTTCTGGCCATCGGCCTCGGGCTGAGAAGTGGAATCATCATACCCTGCACCGTCCTGCGGGGACGGGCGGCGATCGTCATCGAGGTCATCAAAGATATCCCATGGACTGGAGTCTCTGGGTAGATCCCAGTCGTCACGTACGACAGGGGCAGTTGGGTAACTTGAAATTATTTACTTTCCTGAGTTTCATTTTCTAGTTGACTAAGCCAGCTTGAAGTACAGCTGGCTATTTCTTCTAGTTTTCCTGGTCGGTATTATAACTCAAGGGCGTTGCCTTTTATACAGTACATATCTTATGATTTTATTAATGTTTCGTTTAACAGTGTCTCTCGAAACTGCTGCATTCAATTACCTGAGTGTTACGAAGATGTTACTAGTTGTAACCATATCTGTATCTATGACGTCAGGCCGACCGTTAGCCGGGTATATGGTAGGCTCTGTTGGAGCACATACTATTATGTCGTTATCTCTCATATATTGATGAAGGATTCTACCCTTTGGATTGTCCACTCGTGAGTGCCAGTCCGGATGCTTGGAATTGAGATCACCGACTACTAGGGTGGGCACATGAGCAGGGTTGTCTAAAAGGGTTTCCAAATCAGTAACATGTAGAGGAGCCGAGGGTGGAAGATAGGCTGCAAATAAGCGATAATGGTAATTCCTATGTTTTAATTCTATACCTAAGGACTCTAGAACGGAGTGAGGGAGGGGGTCAAGCACGTGATGGGTAAGGCTGGCCTTAACCAACACGGCAACGCCACCTCCTTTGGTTCCTATTCTGTCTTTCCGATAGACCACCATGTTTCTGATTTTAAAAGAGTTAAACCCTTTTAGCCATGTTTCACCTAGTAGCATGATATCTATGTTATGGTCAGAGATAAAGGCTTCAAGCTCATATCTCTCACCGATAACACCTTGACAATTCCACGCACCAATCGTCAGATCCATAAGTCCGTAACGTCAGTCGCGTCTGTTTAGGGGGCTGAGAAATACTGCATAGCATTTATCAGCACCATTATCTTGTCTAATGGGCTAGTGCACAGTCTCAGTTTACTGGCAGTGTCTTTAAGTAATGGTAAAAGTCTTGTAAAATTGATCTGTTAGAGTAAATCAAAGATGTCTGCTAGTCCACCGAGGTGCGAAAGGGGGTTCTCAGTGTTAGGTGAAAAGGTGGAGGTAGAAAGGGTGGTAGGAACACCACCAACGGCGTTGGCAAAAGAGAGTTGATCAGTTACAAGTTTGGAGGGTGGTAGGGTACTTTTCTTCAAGGCCCTGACATATTCTGCGGTTTTCTTTTGTTCAATTGCTTTTTGGAAGAGTTGACAGCCTCGCCAGGAGGCGGGGTGTTCACCTTTACAGTTTGCATATTTGGCAGGTGCCTCTGGAGAAAGGGGGCAAGCAATAGCTGGGTGATTTTCACCACATTTTACACAGCGCATGGCCATCCTGCAATAGTTGGCAGTATGACCAAGTCGCTGACATTTGTGGCACTGAGAAGACCCTTGCTGACTACGGTAAGCTTCAATGGTCACCTTGGACCCGCACAGATAGTGAATAGAGTACACAGTACGTGAAAATTCAGTATTTGGCAAGGTGATGCTCATTACACTCAATGGGATAACCTTGCCAGAAGTATCTTTCTTGGAATACTGATAAATATCACGGGGTTCATACCCCATAGATTCAAGTTCTTCGCGGACCCAGTCAGTACCAACTGTCGCAACAATGTTGTGAACAATCACTTTTAGTAGTCTCTGACTGGGAAGTTGATACGAATAGAGTTGGGCATTACTTTCCTCAAAGTACTTGGTCACAATTTGGAAATCGGCCTCGTTGTCCACATGGAACTTGAGGGCGTCCTTAGAGTTAATAACTCTAATGTCGCCAGTGCAGCGACTTTTAAGGAAGCTGTAATGTTTCTGATATTGTTCCTTGTCATAAACTACTACAGGAGGTAGCGACTTTTTCTTGGGAGCTGTTATAGGTTCTGTATCCATCTGATCGTTCCCCCCACCAGGGCTTGAATTATTGGCTGTCCCATTCCCGTCAGACACAGACCGTGCTGACGTCGAACGGGAGGCGCTACCTGAGGTGCCAGGCACAGACTCAGTTTGAATTGTTGTCTGTTGGGGCACTAATGCCTCAGGCCCGGTGCTACCGCTGGTGGGTAGGGCCGAAAGCGGTGCATAAGAATTTGAGGTTGAAATGTAAACTAATTTTTGACCAGAAGCAGAAAGTTTAGTCAGACGCTTTGGATGAACTTTACCTTTTGTTCGGCGAGCTCTTGTCCAAGTTATCTGGCTGTTAGGTTGGTGAGTGGCTTGCTGGGGCTCAGTAGATGTAGTATTAGTTGTTGGAGTAGATTGGCTGACAACTGGAGTAGTTCTGAGTCCATTAGGCGGCGCTGGAGGCGGTAGACTTGGAAAGTTCGTAGGAGAAAAAATGGGTGCTAATTGCACTACAGTTCTAGCTGGAGGGTTGCCTCCACCCGGAGGGGGCTCCATCTCGTTCTTAACACACTTATCACAACGTTTTTTGGATGTTCACTTCAGTGTAGAAAAGGGTACAATACAGTATTGCGCAACTATACAGTAACTTTTTCGATGCACCAAAACTACGCAGTAGTCTTACGCTGGCGTACACTTCCAGGAAGGGCTGGCTTGCCTTGAGGGCACACTGAGGCACACTACTGCGTCACTCCTGTCCTTGACAATCACAAAGAAGGCACTACACAAAGATACGTCCGTTCACTGCTACAACAGGTTAGCGAATGATATCTACAAAGATCTTAGTACGAGTCAGTTTACCTAGTGTACATTTAAGTTGAGAAATGACATTCTTATCGTCGTCGTGAGCTACGTTGTTCGTCCCGCCGATGATCACTACTGCATCACGATTTCCGAGATTTCTTGCTGCTTGCCCCATATTTTCCAGTGCCTTCTTGGTTGGGGCCCCAGGATAGATGACGGCCGATGCTGCAATATCTTCATTGTTCAGTTCCTCCGCAATTCCCCTCGCCTGGCTGTCACCAAATATATGAATGTTCGACACATTCGCCGGTGCACTGTGTGGGACTTTCGGTCTAACTTTGTCGCGTCTCGTAACGGAGTTTGTGCTATACGTTTGGCTGCTTCCCATGCGGACAGGTCCTTGCGCATCGCTTACTTCTCTCTGAGCTGAAAATCTATTTTTTGTATCGATTACATAATTGTCTTTAACTGTACACGTTTCCTCCTCGAATCCGAAACAACTTGACACCACGCACTTGAATTCACGGGGTCACCTCTGTTCTGAGTGTTTATCGGTGTTCACTGTCACTTTTAACGTTTAACGGTATATAACTTAATGTATTAGAGATATTACTGCAATTTTTTGTACACACATGTTAATTCAGTTGCTTGATTTACAGAAGTTGTAGACTAAAAATTGTCAGCACTGTGGAAAATTAAAAACTGGTGCAATGTATCATCACAGGGGGAGGATATCTTGCACAACTTAATAACATGGAAAATGAGGCAGGACATGACAATGGAGCATAGTTAGCACATTTTAATGTTACTTTACACCATAGTACAGTAGTATGTCAGCATTATAAAATATTTTTATTACAGTTATTGGACAAATATGGATTTGGAATTTATAAATTTAAAAAAAATGTTTCTGAACACATTTTCAGTTTTTATCTCACTATTCACCAACACAAAATAAAAAAACACACTACAAACAAAACTTTGCAATGTCCAAATGTGTAGCAGCTCGGGAACTGAAATAATCCACGATTATTAATTGGCTTTGGTGGTTTGATTGCGCCCAAAATGTCCTCCCAACTGTACTCCATACTGTCAACAGTTTTTGGCCACTTCTATGCTCTTGTAGATCGTTCCATTGATGATATTACAACAGCGTCAGAAGTAAAATAAACTATTTTACCAGGAAAGAGCTCGTCTTCATCCCTGAACATAACAAACTCGCCCTTCTTTCTCTTGATAGGTTGCCACTTTCCTCCACTTCTTCGGTTTCAGACAATCCAACATCTGAAGAACTTAGAGTCTTGAAGCTAAAGTGTAATACTTTCTTTTTCTGATTCAGATTCTGTTACGCTTAAATGAGATTCCCCTCTCTTTTTCATCTGGCAATGTTGCCGTTAATTTTATTGCTTTCTGGGAACTTGGTTTTCAAGGGCCTGAATCAGCCAAATCTTCTGCGCATATCTCATGAGCAATACTCTTCCCGGCTGGAACATCAACTTTCCTTCTTTGTTTCTTTCTTTCTTTGGGTGTTTCCATTTACTATGCTACCTCTCTTTTCGGTCAAAAACTCCCTGAAGCTATCTTCAATACTACCGTCTGTTTCACAACCCTTGTCAGGAAGACGATCTAACAGTTCATTAATATCACAAGGATGAATGCCACGTTTGCGGAAGCCGGATTTTAGATTTTCTTCTGCGTGTGGAGATATTGCATCCATCAACTGGTTCAAGAACTGGCGAAAGTGTTGCTTTTGCGACATTTGTGCCAAACCCCTCCCTTACGGATAGCATATGACGAAAATGAAACAAACGTAACGGGAGAATGAGGTGCGGACCGCGATTAGGGAAGGCAGAAAACGGCCCTGAGCTCAAGATGGGCCTCGTTATTAACCAACGAGGACGATTATAGAACACTACTATAAATGAAACGTAGAATAAACATAAGGACAAGGTTTATTAGTAAATTAATAATAGAATCCAAACATGAAAAAAAAAAAGAATCCAATCGCATAACAGAGAAAAGAAAAAACAAGACATAAACATACCTTCACAAACGTTTCTGCCGAGGTCGTGGGGTGAGCTCAACATAAATAATTATAACACACACCAAATATTTCGTTATCAGCTCACTGATACAGTAATGACCTCATTACCATTAATATTTCAATTAAATTTGCCGTGCGCACGGTAGTACAGCCAATATATATTTTTTATTTTTTTAAACATCAGATTAAATTATTCACAGCGCATATCTTTCCATTCTCCATTCGCACGACAACAATAGAAGCCCCCTACTAACATTTTAACCCACGTCACCACAGAGATCAACATAATACGCAAGGAGTAAAGGAATGAACCAGCCAAAGGCGCTGAGTACAGCATCTTTGGTCCAGCAAAATAAAACAGGCATGCGCAGAGATACGAAAAATAAGAATACCAACATGGCCGACCGGCGGTTAGGCCGAGCCCCAACCAACACATGGCCAAGTAAATGACAAATCTGTACCAAGATAAGGAAAAGAGGTACCCAAACAAAATCGAAATGAAACCGAAATAAAACATGAATAAACCAATCGATAGCCCATCTTTTACTTGCTTCAGACACCAGCATTCACTCATAACATTCACATGAGGTACAAATACACGCCACATGACTCACCTTAACACAGTTCCAGATCTCGCATATTGAACTAATAACGTGCACTATGGGAGCACAATATAAGATTATACGTATTTTGTATAATCGGGCAAAACAGGCAGGATCGTGCACCAAATCACATTAAGCTTGAGTTTCGTACGACTTCAAATCAAACTTTGTCGACACGAAAGTCGTTGCTTCGAAGGCGGCCAGGTACAAACAAAACAAATGCACCCGAACAAGTGCACCAAAAACGTGATGGATTCGAGACCAAATTCCCAAATTAGCAGTAATCATAATATTAACCTCTCACAGTCACACACGCCATTTACACGAACCGAAATAGAAGATGCACATCGACCGGCCCATCAGGGATAGTAAAAAGGTAATGCAAACGTAGTAATAATAAAGAGACAACAGAAAGCACATACCTGTTAAATCAAGACATTAATTATGGCATGAATGGTGGTAAACCCACGTTTAAATAAGGTAAAAATCCACCTAAAGGAAAGGAAGGCGATTTCACATCGTCTAGCCTCCATTGTAAAAAAAAATTCACGAGTGAGGAAGGCAAAGATATGCGTCAAAAGATGAAAACAGTAGTCTAGTACGGCAAAAGATCGTCAATACACACCACGCAGAGTGCTGCGCTCTGTGGCCTATCAAGGGATATACTCAGGTTTTTCCTCGAACTGAGGTCAACAAAACTTGTATGAGTAGTAAACATAACATATGAGAAACATGCAAAAGGAGCATGGTTCACCATCCAGCAGCCCCACGTTTAAAATGTGTCTTATCTTGGTGATCAAGCAAGTAGACACGTTTTAAACGAGATTTCCCTTAAAATAAATGCGCGCATTTATTAAACTAAGACCTTAAAATTAAATTATGCCTATATACAAGCACAACATAAAAGATTTTAACCATATGTTTCAACAACATTCAAATAAGTCAGTTCGTTACATATTGACGTGTGTATTTTCTCACAAAGGGTTACGCTGAATCAATCAGTCTATGCCTTATTGCATTAAACGATCCACTTCATTCATAAATTCGAGACCGGGCTTGAAAGAGGAATGGTACAAACAGGTGAACCTCTCCCGTTATGCCAAGGTTTTGAAATTCATTCGGTTCATTTTCATCGAAAAATACCAGCATCCATTCTAACCATTTCATTTTGCGTCGTTATCCCTGAAACAGGAAGGACTTTAGAATGCAAATAATGGTATGACAGTTCACTCAAGTATACGATGCTACCAAACTACAAGGCAAAAACATCAAACATTACTGGCCCGTTGACGATAGGGCTTCAACAAACTCACGTGAGCTTTTGATACCCTCTTATCGGCTAAATCCATTAACTCCACTGTAACTGGTCCCAGGAATCTTACGATTTTTTGGGGACTAGACCATTTCAGACACAATTTACCAGTAATTTGGTCAGCAGCAGAGCTTATTGGAAACATCTTCACCACGACCAAGTCTCCAATTTCAAGAGTGACTCTTTTTCTCCCGTGGTCGAATCTTTTAGCCACTCGGTTCCGGGCTCTGACCAACTGGTCCAAAGCTTCTTTCCCTTTCTCCTCCACGCTCCTGTTTCTGGATGCCTCCGACAGATAGTTTATGTCCCATTTCAATTGGAGCGGGTCAGTAAGATTTCTCCCTAGAAACAGAACAGCTGGGGAATTGCGATGAGACTCATGAAGTGCATTATTAAAAGCTAAAACAAAGAAAGACAGGTTATTGTCCCAGCTACGCTGGTCCGCGCTGTGGAAGGCTGACAGACAGGCTTTCAAATTTCTATGGAAACGTTCGACATGGGAAGGCTTGGGGTAGTGGGGACTCAGAAAAACGTGTTTAACACCCCATCCGAAACACAAATGCCGAAATTGGCGACATCTGAAAGTAGAACCATTGTCAGACACTAGGACTTTCGGGGGACCATGAACACCAAATACATGTCGGGTTAAAAGCAGAACAGCGTTGCTCGAATTCATTTTACGCACGGGGAACAACCATACGAACTTGGAAAAGGCGTCGACGACGGACAGAATTCCGACGTTGCCATTCTTAGATTTTGTGAGAGGACCAAAATAATCGATAAACAGTTTTTCCCCCGGATATGTCGCAACATCGGCAGAGTGGAAACCGGTTAGGGATGATTGAGCAGGTTTAGACCGCTGACACACATCGCAGCTCCTTACATACTCAAGTACGTCCTTTTTGAGGTTGGGCCAAAAGAAATCACGAGAAACGCGGTGCAAGGTTTTGTACTGGCCAAGGTGAGCGCCTAGGTAGGAATCGTGGTAATAATGCAACATCATGGGCCTTAATTTAACCGGGACATAAACCTTGTCCTTTCCTTTTTTGCAATTACGATGAACCAACAAACCCCTTTTGACACAGAACGACTTGTCTCGCACAGACCCATCAGCGATTTCTTTTAACAATTCCTGACACTCATAATCATCCTTCTGATGCTCGGAGATGTCCGTGAAGGACCAGGGATAATTCTGCAAGATATTGATACTCTCAATACTATCAGTTTGACAATGGTCTTCCTCTAGTTCGCCACGAACCTGCTACGCAGGCGTAGCAGGGGGAGAGGTGATACTCCCACGTGGCGCGTCCCAGGTGGCGGATAGGGGGGTCCTAACCGGCTTGCCGGCGGACTTGAGGGAAATAAAATACCTCTCGCGGACCAAACACACTACCCCCTGCGGGTGAGGGACTCACATGTAGAATACACCCGCGGTATCCCCTGCCTGTCGTGAGAGGCGACTAAAAGGGGCGACCAAGGGATGACGGAATTAGAACAATGAAACTACTTTTGATTCGTACCAACACGTGGGGAACACCATGGGTTGCCTGTACTTGCGAGTAGAACCACTATATTAGGTATGAAATAAGTTTGTGATTAGTAGGAGCTGGAGGGGGTTCTCCTGTGGGTTTCCAGTACCCGTGCGTCGTACCCATGTGAGCAACACCGCGGGTCTGGGCGTTGCCTGTGAGTTGTACCACTATATGTGCGACACCGTGGGTCTGCGTTGGCTGTGATTGGTACCCACTCTGTGAGGAACACCACGGGATGTGTGGTTAGTACACCTAGGTGAGGAACCTTATCGGTTTGCGTTGGCTATGGGTGGCGCCATTGTGTGCGAGACACCATAGGTCTGCGCTCCCTGTACGAAGTGCAAAACTTGTGAGTAGTACCTTCTTGTGTGGAACACCGTTAGTCTTCGCTACTTTTGATTAGTACCCCGACATGACAAATACCATGGTTCTACTTTACTCGCGACATGTACCATTCTGAGGGGCCTTAGATCTGGATTTTGGACCCCTATCGACATCAAGCATTCTCGATTCAGGATTGTGCTTTATGAGTGGTCCCTTGGTCAGTCATACATTAAGATCTTTTTTGAATTGGCTCCACTGCTTTTTTGTTTGCTCGTTTTTTGTTTTTGTGGTTCATGTCCATCCTTTCTTTCTTCACGACATTCTTATTTTATTTTGGTCAGTGGATGAATTTGATTTCTTTTGTTATTTCATTTCGTACCATTAGGGGCCGATGACCTCGATGTTAGGCCCCTTTAAACAACAAGCATCATCATCATCATCATCCTCTAGTTCGGCTTCACTCTCCATTTCCCCGTCAAACATACGCGTCAGACAATCGGCCACGACATTTTCCTTACCACGTACATGCACAATTGTAAATTTATAGGCCGACAACCGGAGAATCCATCTAGCCGTGCGACCGAGCCGCTTGACATTCGCGCTCATCCACGACAGGGCTTGGTTGTCCGTATGGACGAAGAAATGACGGTGTTCCAAGTATGAGCGGAATTTTTCAACACCTAATACAACAGCCAGGCATTCCTTCTCGTAAATCGAGTACTTCAATTCAGCTCCACGTAACAGTTTGCTAAAGTATGCAATGGGGACTAGCTTCCCATCCTCATCAGACTGATTAAGCACGGCAGAAATGGCGATTTCACTAGAGTCGCACTGCAGAACAAAATCTCGTGAAAAGTCGGGGCTGTGGAGGACCGGGGCTTCACAAAGAGCTTTCTTCAGTAGCTCAAAGGCACGGGTTTGATCTTGCTCCCATACGAAACGACAATTTTTCCTTTTCAAAAAATTAAGGGGGGCCGAAATGTGAGAAAAATCCTTGATGAAACGGCTGTAGAAACCGACCATACCGAGAAATCTCCTGACGCCACGGACATTTTTGGGCTGAGGAAACTCCCTAATACATGTAACTCTGTCAGGGTTAACAGCGATTCCAGAATCGGAGATGATATGACCCAGAAAGTTCAAACGTTTGGAGCAAAGGGACACCTTTTTGGGGTTGATTGTGAATCCGTGCTTTCGCAAGCGAGTCAGAACTTCACGCAGATGAGCCAGGTGCTCGTCGAAAGTGGCAGAGTAAATGAGAAGATCGTCCAGAAAATTAAACACGTAGGAAAATTTTAAATCGCTGAAGATCGTATCCATCACCCGGCTGAGCGCTTGGCCACCAATAGAGATGCCCATCGGGACTTTATTGAACTCAAATAAGCCAAAAGGGGTGGCAAAGGCAGTGCAGGGGCGGCTTTTGGGGTCCAAGGGGATTTGGAAGTAAGCAGAATTGAAATCGAAAACAGTGAAATATTTGGCCCCATGGAAATGTTGAAACGCACTCTCGATAGTGGGCAACGGGAAGCTGTCGAAGACGACGTTCTTATTTATTTTTCGATAGTCGATCACCAATCTAGATTTACCATCCTTTTTGGGGACTAGGAAGGCGGGGCTACTATAGGGCGACTTGGAGGGGGAGATGACCTTCTTCTCCAACAGGTCGTTCACACATTCACGCATGGCGCGTAACTTAGGGGGCGAGCAACTGAACGGAGGAGATCTTACAGGGGTATTTTCTTTCAGTTCAATGGTGTAGGAGAAATCTTTAGCACACCCTAGCTCGACACTTAGAACATCACAAAACTCTTCCAACAGCGCATTTAACATAAGATTTTGATTGTCAGAAAGGTCACATGAGGCATTGGGAAGTTGGCATTGAGTTAGGGTACACACAGAGGCGCGTTGGAATGGGGCTTCAAAGGGGTAGCTAACCCCCGATTTAAAACGGAAGGCAAAGGTTCGAGTGATAAAGTCAAGAGACAGGCCAGTAGCTAGCATGAAATCAGTTCCAAGAATCATCGGTACCGACAGGTCGGGAACGACATTGAAAGTCCAATCCCAGGACAAACCATGAATTTTAATGTGACATATGACTCGACCCACCGGACATACCTCACGACCGTCAGCAGACATGAACTTTCCTAAGCTTTCACAACCATGCAGATACGCTAAATTGACAGAAGACACCAAGGATTGATTGACAAACGAAACACACGAACCGGTGTCCAACAGAGCATAAAATATGCGCGATCCTATAAGAATTTTGGCCCAGGGTGTAGACGAAGGAAGGCCCCAGATCCTCTTATTCACACCATCATCAGGCGCCAACGACGGGCCACCACGCCGGCGCGCCTCTAGTTTCCCTGCTGGGAGTTGCACCGAGGGCATACGCGCAGTGTAACACCAGCAAGACCACACTTAGAGCATTTAGCGGGACACCTTGACCAACAATTTTTAGAAACGTGCCCCATTTTCCCACAATTCCAACAATTTCTCACTGTGGACACACTTGCACTGGGTGGGTTGGAAGGTTGGATAAAATTTACACAACGCTGAGGGGCAGATGCAAAGTCGGCTCTACGATTGGGGGTGCTAAAAGGGGGGGATGCAGAAGGTGCAGTAGCGAAGGAGACGGATTTGGCGGGCGCACGACAAGCAACATCGGGGAAAGAACAATCAGATGGGGTAGGAGGTGGGCGATACAGTTTATTTTGATTTACGGCAGACTCAACTCGCGACCAAGGTTTATGATGTCCTCTACACACTCGACCTCAGACCGCTTGATATGCAATTTATAATCAGGGGCTAAATTCCGGTAAAACTGATCGAAAACCTCGGACTCAGGTACCTTCACGCACATCCGATTAAACAAGGTGAGAATTCCAGTAGCATAATCATCAATGCTTTCCCCTATCCCTTGCGTTCTTCTAAAAGTTTCCTGCCTCAAACAATAGTCCATGTCGGACAATCCAAAGCGCTGTTTTATTCGAGCAGCAAACTCCTCCCACGACTGGATGTTACTTTTAATTAATCGGAACCATCGCAACGCCGGGCCTTCCAGCATTCCAGGAATAACAGGGATAAACAAGTCAAGGGGTATTGAGCTACACTGAGCGATATCTTCCACCCGTTCCAAAAACTCGACTACACTGAAGCCGTTCCCTTCCCCCGAGAAGTTTAATTTCCACTTACGTACAACCTCGAACACAGGGTTAACATTAACCTTATAATCGCTAGTGAATCTGGAATTTGGAGAAAAAGGGTCAACACGATTTTCGCCGAGGGCGCGATTACCATATGCAATGGGATGCCTATCATCAGTACATCTATCACTGTTACTACCAGAAGCAGGCATTTCATTAATTCTACCACTACGATCTCTCTTATCATTCTCAAGATTAGACATATCAGCCGCGAATACCTCGCTATCTTTACTCAACTCTAAATCTTTGGGGTTTTCCATGATGCAGATTATTTCTCAGAGATATTAAACAACACACACATATAATGACAAAACAAACACAGAAGGTTAGAATTAAATTATATATATATATATTGGCTTCATGAACTTAAGGCATGGGAATTTGCACTAGACTAATATGTACATAATCTCCATCTCCAGCTCTATCTCGTCTGAATTTCCTTCTTTTCAGAAGAGATACCCTAATCGAGTACGCCTCTGCTACCATTTGTGCCAAACCCCTCCCTTACGGATAGCATATGACGAAAATGAAACAAACGTAACGGGAGAATGAGGTGCGGACCGCGATTAGGGAAGGCAGAAAACGGCCCTGAGCTCAAGATGGGCCTCGTTATTAACCAACGAGGACGATTATAGAACACTACTATAAATGAAACGTAGAATAAACATAAGGACAAGGTTTATTAGTAAATTAATAATAGAATCCAAACATGAAAAAAAAGAATCCAATCGCATAACAGAGAAAAGAAAAAACAAGACATAAACATACCTTCACAAACGTTTCTGCCGAGGTCGTGGGGTGAGCTCAACATAAATAATAACACACACCAAATATTTCGTTATCAGCTCACTGATACAGTAATGACCTCATTACCATTAATATTTCAATTAAATTTGCCGTGCGCACGGTAGTACAGCCAATATATATTTTTTATTTTTTTAAACATCAGATTAAATTATTCACAGCGCATATCTTTCCATTCTCCATTCGCACGACAACAATAGAAGCCTCCTACTACAAAAACATTTTAACCCACGTCACCACAGAGATCAACATAATACGCAAGGAGTAAAGGAATGAACCAGCCAAAGGCGCTGAGTACAGCATCTTTGGTCCAGCAAAATAAAACAGGCATGCGCAGAGATACGAAAAATAAGAATACCAACATGGCCGACCGGCGGTTAGGCCGAGCCCCAACCAACACATGGCCAAGTAAATGACAAATCTGTACCAAGATAAGGAAAAGAGGTACCCAAACAAAATCGAAATGAAACCGAAATAAAACATGAATAAACCAATCGATAGCCCATCTTTTACTTGCTTCAGACACCAGCATTCACTCATAACATTCACATGAGGTACAAATACACGCCACATGACTCACCTTAACACAGTTCCAGATCTCGCATATTGAACTAATAACGTGCACTATGGGAGCACAATATAAGATTATACGTATTTTGTATAATCGGGCAAAACAGGCAGGATCGTGCACCAAATCACATTAAGCTTGAGTTTCGTACGACTTCAAATCAAACTTTGTCGACACGAAAGTCGTTGCTTCGAAGGCGGCCAGGTACAAACAAAACAAATGCACCCGAACAAGTGCACCAAAAACGTGATGGATTCGAGACCAAATTCCCAAATTAGCAGTAATCATAATATTAACCTCTCACAGTCACACACGCCATTTACACGAACCGAAATAGAAGATGCACATCGACCGGCCCATCAGGGATAGTAAAAAGGTAATGCAAACGTAGTAATAATAAAGAGACAACAGAAAGCACATACCTGTTAAATCAAGACATTAATTATGGCATGAATGGTGGTAAACCCACGTTTAAATAAGGTAAAAATCCACCTAAAGGAAAGGAAGGCGATTTCACATCGTCTAGCCTCCATTGTAAAAAAAAATTCACGAGTGAGGAAGGCAAAGATATGCGTCAAAAGATGAAAACAGTAGTCTAGTACGGCAAAAGATCGTCAATACACACCACGCAGAGTGCTGCGCTCTGTGGCCTATCAAGGGATATACTCAGGTTTTTCCTCGAACTGAGGTCAACAAAACTTGTATGAGTAGTAAACATAACATATGAGAAACATGCAAAAGGAGCATGGTTCACATTGCACTATGATTTCCAGCTTCACTCTCTTTGTACCGACCCAAAATCTTCCTCCATGCAACTTTCATTGGCCGGAAGAAGGCCACATCCTGCGGCTGTGTTAAGTGGGTACTGTTTGCTGGTAAGCAGACAAACTGAATATCATTCCCTCTGCACAACTATAAGACAATTTGTGTACTATGGGACAAGTTGTCTCCTATACATACTTTCTTCCCTGCAAGTTTCTTTAATCTTGGGAGCATATGACTTTGAAACCTGCCAGTGAAAATTCCTGCAGTAAACCATCCAGATTTGGAATTATTTTACCTGCATCCTGTTGGACCTCCTTCGCGCCAAGTTGACCACATATTCGGTAAACCACGTATGGGGGAAAGAGTTCACCAACAGCTGAGCCACAACTCATGAGAGACACACTTGCCTTGGAAGGATTGCGAATATTTTCCGGGTACTTCACACCTCTTTTAGTTATAACTCTTTTGAAACCTGGGTCGTCTGAGGTTACTTTTAACATAATTCCATATGTTTTGCGGAGGTACCCCCTTCAATGTGCCCCCGATATTACCTACATATTCTTGGTGAGTTTCTTTGTTTATTGATGCCCTAGATCTCTTAATATTTGCAGCAAATCGTACAGCGAGTTCTGGATGTCTCTTTACAAAGCTTCTCACCCACTCTCTCTTCCTGGTAGGTTGTTTTTAAATTGTTTGTCTTCCCTTCCCATCCTACCCAGATAAGTACTAACAGTGCACCGCATTTCAAATTCATCAATATGAAATCCAAACTCACTCATAGCAACAACAGAGTGTAAAAATATGTCCTCTTTGTTTTCGCTAAATTTGGTGGTTTTCCAGGGATAGTAGAGTGATGTCCTTTTATCTTGTTAATAATACTTCGCCTTGGTATACCAAAATGTGCTTCTGCGGCCCCGGTCGACATAATTCCATCCCGAATGGCTGTCAGACATTCATTCAACTTGTCCGACTCGTTGGCTGAATGGTCAGCGTACTGGCCTTCGGTTCAGAGGGTCCCGGGTTCGATTCCCGGCCGGGTCGGGGATTTTAACCTTCATTGGTTAATTCCAATGGCCCGGGGGCTGGGTGTTTGTGCTGTCCCCAACATCCCTGCAACTCACACACCACACATAACACTATCCTCCACCACAATAACACGCAGTTACCTACACATGGCAGATGCCGCCCACCCTCATCGGAGGGTCTGCCTTACAAGGGCTGCACTCGGCTAGAAATAGCCACACGAAATTATTATTATTCATTCAACTTTTCCAGAGAATAGTCTGCATAACACCTGCTCCCAGGTTTTCTCGGCATAGTTCGTCTACAACACAACAGAATTACATATCTGAGGAATGTGTTTGACCATATGTTAATACCATACATAACATAGTTCATATAATTAAAATACAATTATTTTAAAATGTTGGGGTTACTTTGCTCTACTTTCATGCTGGTGCAGAGTATCCCCGAGTAGCTCAGGATGTTGACATGCACATGCTTTCACTCGAACTGTGCATTTCCAGCTTACTGTATTAAAGTAAACAGTATAATTCTCAGATGGTGGCTTGTAAAGGTACTAAGTACAATTGGTCTTACCTGATTAACACATCAGCAAGCCACACTAAAATTAAGGAAATCACACGTCTTAGAGCCTGAAATTCAATGGAGGCTCACACGACAACTGTCGCGTACTCTCACTACTACATCGTGGGATTTCAGACTCTACTTTTTCTTCGCTTACCTTGCTTGTCTCGTCATCCAGTGCTGCTGCATTCTACGACCCGCCTGTTGCTATGTGTCGCTCCTTATCAGCTGTGCGTCTACTCGCCCGGCTGGCTCTTCGTTTACTGGGCATGGTTTTGCACCCCTCCCCAAATGTTTTGTCAAATGAGACAAAGAAACACGGTATTCTTCGACATGATCCCAATTAGCCAGATCTCGTCTTCCCAATATTACCAATAATTTCACAGGATCCGACACTACATATAATCCTTCCCCCGTATTAATGATAAAGCTAGAACAGAAATATAAAGACTTCATATCTCTAAAAGAATTAGTTTCAAAATTAAAATTTAATGCAACAATATCATACTTGTCTTGGAACAAAGAACTAGAATCAGAAAATAAAATCGAATCATCACCAGCAAAGAACCCAACCGATACCTGACTCATGTCATAAATAGTAGCCAGAACGGCCATCAAGGCAAAAGTGTTCCCTGCAAAGGTCGACGCATCCCCGGACTTACGCTGTTAAGCAACTTGCAACTGTATTTGATTATGGTAATCCTTCAAATTTGTCTTAAGATGCGCTTCCTTCCACATATTAACCAAATAAGGATCAACTCTAAAATACAACATTAGCAAACACTCAAATTTGAATATGACCGCCCCCTGCGATTTATCGTACTTTACAGCAGGCTGTTTTGGTTGTAGCACCCATAACCTCGTCCTAGTGTCAAAAAACCCGTAATCCTCAGAACTGGTATCAACATCCAACCATACTCGCACCACGTTCGTACCACCCTGCAGCGTACTATACATATTTATGTATTTCTCCAAAATCAACATTTCTGAAATCCTCCACATCTCCAAACGTTCAATAGCTGCATTAGAAAAATAATCCCCATGCGAACGCACCTCTAGAAATTTTGGTGCCAACTGTCTAGCTTGAACCTTCTCCAAATGATTCAAATCAGCATAATCTCCCGGGGATACACCTGCCGGTAAAAACCTGACCCCCTCGGGAATTTGAAAAATGTCCACACGCTGTAAGGCCGAATGCGAATGATGTACCTTAAGCAGACCCTACACGGTCAATAAAACTGTCAGTACCGAAATATATTGACAGTAATACTGATCGCGTGTGGACTGGAATGATGGAATGAAGGCCAGTACTGAAGCAGATCCGGATTTCCTGATCTGCGAGCGTCAATACTGTAGAGTGGTGGGGATACTGACAGTTATACTGACCGTGTGAGTGCGCTTGTCATTATTTCTGTCAGTATCAACGGAGCAGCGGTGGACGACAAATGCGTTTCTCACCAAGGCCAAGTAGAAGTGCTTGTGGAACCGTCAAGTAGGCCTATTGCAAAAGTTTATCGAGGTATATGAAACGCTGCCAGAATAAACATAACACAATACTTTACATGTTTCCACAACTGCTGTACTGATGGAAACTGGTGACATTATAGCGGAAAACTTTAAATCTTCAAAATTTACGTCAGTTGTAAGATACATCACTGTCACCGCTAATCACTCTGCCACCGATAAACAGCACCGCATGTTTGTATTTTGCCTTATTACAAAAGGCTCTACCAATCTTCAAAATGTATACCAGTTGCAAGATACCTCACTGTCACCGCTAATCACTCTGCCACCGATAAACAGCACCGCATGTTTGTATTTTGCCTTATTACAAAAGGCTCTATCATTCGGAGTAATTTCGCAAAAGTACTCTCACGCATTCGGAGATAATTCTGATAATCTTCTGCTTCGGTATATTGTGTTTCCCTCAACACTGCATATGAGAATACTCATCTCTTTCCCTAAGCCGATCTTTAACCCATCGTTTACGTTTAAAACTGCGTTTCGTACAGTACTAATAGGATAGCTACAAAATGCCTGTCTTTTACGATCCAATTTGATAGAATACCGCAATTGCATGTTATAAATCTCATTCCGTAGTGACGGTTATTGACTTTATTTGTAAAGTGAGAATGCCGCAACGGTAAGCTAGCGCACTGGTACTGACCAAAATATTGACAGTAATAATGATCGTGTAAGGTCGCTACAATATTGATGCGTACTGTCAGTATTATTGACTCAGTAATACGGATCAGTATTACTGACCGTGTAGGGTCTGCTTAAGGTTTCTCCACCAATCTAATTAACTTCTCATAAAGTAGTGAATCACAAACAACCATTCTCAACTGAAATTTATTACCCCCACGAGACATAAAAGAACTTATAATATCATTAACCACGGCTGGAGAGTGGTTCCATAAACCCATCCCTATAGCAGGTATCACAATTTCCACATCTTTAAGCAGCTCTTTTAAAGCGCTCATAACTACTTTTAGATCCTCTATAAACCCAGCTTTAGATGAAACCACCGAAATGAACGAAGTCAAATCCTTCCCTTTCGAAAGATAGACCTGAACTTTCCTATCAACTCCCAACACCACAATACGACCACTACCTCTAATCGAAACAACGTGATTTTTCTCAGCAAAACACAACGGATAAGCTCGCAAAGAGGGTTTAATAAAGTGCATCACTACTTGCTTTTCCAAAAAGAGATTATATTTCCCTTTTCCAAAAAGAAGCCATTCTTATCAACTTCCTTGGCATTTTCCATTACCCAATTACCGAAAGAAAAACTCCTAGGAACAACCGCTACTGAAATACCATCAACACTAGAAGTGGCAGACAGCTCCAGAACATCGGAATTTCGTTTCCTTTTAAACAAACCCTTTTGCTTCTCGAATCTAGTAAATTTCAATTTAATTAACCCAATTTTATACTTTGACAATTCAGATTTCCAAGACGTTCTCTTTCCTAAACGCATATTCGCATAACTACAACAATGTTTTATCGTTATAGGGTTAACCAGACCATTCAAGAAGTTTTTCATCAACGCTTCAACCAGCAACTTTACATCATCCTTATGCATACAATCCACACGAGCAAACATATCTGGGAAATCCAATCCACTATGCATTACGGAAGCCGAAAACCCAGAACCCACAATATTTTTTTCTGCATTTAAAGGTCTAGAAGAATGAGGGTTTACAAATTTAAATACCCGACAACGACTCAGCAATAAAGCCAGATCAGTAACCAAAGACACATCATTCAACCAAAATACTTCTTAATGCTGTTTTTTTGTTGTTTTTTTTTGCAATTTTAATGCTTCCGCCGAGTCGTTTTTTAATTTGATGTATAATGGTGCACCCGCTCTTGCAACGGTCAGTGCAAGATTATCCCGGTAGCTCATTAATTCTTCTCAGGGTATCCTTTTTCCGCCCATAAAATCTGAGATTTTATATGTAATTATTTAACGTGGTTTCGGAAGAGAAATTGGCCGCTGGGGTACTCGTGATGGGAGTATCAATATCCACGAGAATGACGACCGATATCTAGAAATCATCTCGCATTTCGTTTGTAAGAACTTGTCGATTGCTTACATCTAGAAAACTTAACAACTAACTTAACTCTAAACATTACCAGAACAGAAATCATAACTCAGTCACATACTAAAGAAAATATATAAGATTATTTATTGACAAAAATTAATGTTCGAGATATAGTGAAATCTGGGTAGTATTAATTCCGTGTTATCTCATCATTTGAAAATAAGTTAGAGTCAGCGCTGGCTCATTTAAGATAAAATAGTGGAACTTTAAAAAAAATGCTAACATTCTCTCATTTATAAGTTCAAATTCCAATAAATACACATGTGAACCTTCGTAGCCATGTTCCGAAAGTATTACATTTTTTTTATAATATTTGCGATCATTGAGCATTCAAGGAATCAAATAAAATTTTCATATAGTAAATACTGCTCTGTTAATTATTAAAGTTATCCTCACAACATATGAGACATGTTTCCCAAGTATACACTTTCGCGTGTATTAAATTATGGCAGTGTTCACCGACCTTCCATTCATAAGTTAAAGTCTTTCATAGGTTTGAACTCCGAGTGTTAGGTAATATCTTTCTAGTGTGAACAAGTAACGACTTACGAGCTAAAGCAATACCACCCTCGTGCCTACGATATCTGGCTCCTAACTAACCATTGTAATATTCTTCATTTTTATATACTGAGTTAAAATCATATTTATCTGAGTAGAAATTAAAAAAAATCTAACTAACTCTTCGAATAGTTTCTAATCTACACACTCATCTATTAGTGGCTCAATGTACTCTTATGATCTGCACTGTCTCAATATTTCATTTATATACGTGCTACTGAACGTGTATGGATAGTATAGAATGCAGGTATTTCATATCAACCTGTAAGATCACCGCTCCACGAAATACTAGATATATAATCAATCATGAGTCTATTGCATCATATATAAGAACACTCTTTCTTACGCAGTACCTGTTATTCACCCAAGTCAAACACAATATCACTGTCACGATACACGATTCTACATAATTCAAGTTTACCTTACCTTGAAATGGTCATCTGCGCGGAATTCTCTTCTTGACGTATATTTTCAAACATGGCATAGAAACTCACCTTATATTACTAATAAATCATTAACACGTCAAATAGCAATTCTAACACTTCCCGTAGAACATAACTAAATCTCTTCACTTAAACCATTCATCAATATATAATCACATTTCAATACACTACCGTCGATACTTTAACATCCTATCGGCTTCCATTTAGCCGCATGCATATAGCCATAACTCCGAAACCATATGCTAAATATTCAAGAATTGCTTAGCAAAATACGCAGTCAATAACCTCTATTTTTAATAACAGTAATATGAATTCATATGCCCTCTTTCTCTGACGAAAGGAATACTTAATTTGTCAATGATCATCGTATTGCGCAGGTAATTCGTGACGTAAACTATACTCAGGTGAAACGAGATTAATCGAACCTTTACTAGTAACTTAGACTCATTGATTCTAGCTCTACTCAAATAACATACCTTTCTCTTATCGGATATTATTTCCACTGTCGATGTGCTAGTGCAGTATCCAGTATATGTCATATTGTCATTCTAATTCATCACTTCCATCTAATTTTAAAATCTTAAGTATTTCACACATTACTTATATTACACACGCGTTCTTAATTACTTCATAAATCACCAAACTCTCAGCACATGCCAAACTAGATTGAGGGTGCAGATTGCAAGAAACTACTCTACTATAGAAAAGTATGGACTTAGCTCGTCAGTTGCTACATCTGGTCTGGTGGTTGCTCCGTCCTTCACTTGCTGCTAGACCCTCAGATTGGAACTGCATCTCTGTCTGAACTGGACATTCACGGTCATCTGCTGGTTACATAGCTCGTCAGACCACTTCGTATCATCCGGTCTTTCGGCTGGCCGATGCTCATCCAACGTCATCATCTCCACTGGTTGGTCTGTCCAATAATCTCCGCCTGGTCATCTGATTCGACGGTACATATCCCCAGTTCGGTCCATCTTGATGAATTAGCAGACAGTCATCATCATGTATCTGTTGACAATGAAAAGAATTCCCTGTGCGCAGTAATTAGTCATGATATTCTGCATTTTCTGTCATTTAAAATAATCGTTAAAGTTTTTCTTTCTGTAAAAAGTTTTCTCCGTAAATAATTATTATTTTTTACTGCTACGGTAGTTATACTCTTCTCGTGTGTAGTTATTAAATATTTCACAATGGTGAATTCCGATTCTTTCGATCGTTACGTTGCTACTTGATATTCCAAATCCGTCGTATATCACCAAAATTTATATATTTATATTTCTTTCTCGGCTCATCTACTGGCATACAGCGATGAATACTTTAATTATATGCTGTCGCGAATATATATAATTAATATTCTTCTTCAGTAGGCAAATCTATTCTTGGAATATGTAGATCTGCTCGCATCTGCGTCTTGTCTACATGAAAGTAATTTTTTAGAGTCTCGTTAAACAATTCACCCGCTGCTATATTTTTTTAAAACAATTCAAATGAGCCTCTACTGTTCTCCAGTGTCTTCGAAACCTATCCTTTCCGTGACGTACATAGCCTCCTATACGTTGCATTGATACGAAGTTCATTGCCTTAGTAGATCGCATGGGCCATACCTTCCTACGCCGCCATTTTGTTGTTGGTCTACGAGATGCGAACGGGCACAATGGTAACAATTATTTATTAATTATATGTTTTTATTTTATGAATATTTTGGTGTCATTTTGATGTTGCTTTGCCCGTAGTCCCTTGATCCACACCTCTCTCTTTCCATTTTGTGTTGGTTCCAGTACTCCACGAACCTGCTACGCAGGCGTAGCAGGGGGAGAGGTGATACTCCCACGTGGCGCGTCCCAGGTGGCGGATAGGGGGGTCCTAACCGGCTTGCCGGCGGACTTGAGGGAAATAAAATACCTCTCGCGGACCAAACACACCCCCCCTGTGGGTGTGGGTGGCTGACGAATAATACACCCACGGTATCCCCTGCCTGTCGTGAGAGGCGACTAAAAGGGGCGACCAAGGGGGTGATTGAATTAGAACCATGAAACTACTTTTGATCCGTACCATCACGCGGGGAACACCATGGGTTGCCTGTACTTGCGAGTTGTACCACTATGTTCAGTACGAAATGGGTTTGTCTTTAGTAGTAGTCATGAGCGTGGCCTGGGGGTTTCCAGTACCCGTGCGTCGTACCCATGTGAGCACCACCGCGGGTCTGGGCGTAGCCTGTGAGTTGTACCACTATATGAGCGACACCGTGGGTCTGCGTTGCCTTTGATTAGTATCCACTCTGTGAGGAACACCACGGGGCCCGTGGGACCGGCATCCGTGCCTAGTACACCTAGGTGAGGAAACTCATTGGTTTGCGTTGGCTATGAGTGGCGCCATTGTGTGAGAAACACCATAGGTCTGCGTTACCTGTACGAAGTACAATACTTGTGAGTAGTACCGTCTTGTGTGGAACACCGTGAGTTTCGCTACTTTTGATTAGTACCCCAACATGCCAATACCATGGTTCTACTTTACTCGCGACATGTACCATTCTGTGGGGCCTTAGACATGGATTTTGCACCCCTTTCGACATAAAGCATCATCGTGCTTTATGAGTGGTCCCTTGGTCAGTAATCAATTATGTATGATCTTTGAGTCTGATCCACTGTATTTTGGTTGGTTTCTTTTTTTTTTTTAGTTCATGTCCATCCATTCATTCTTCATGACGACATTATTATTTTTTTGCTCAGTGGATGAATTTGACATTTTTTCTTTCATTTCGTACCATTAGGGGCCGATGACCTCGATGTTAGGCCCCTTTAAACAACAAGCATCATCATCATCATCATCATCATCATCGGTTCCAGTACTCTTACTTGTTTGCTGTGTTATTATTCAGATTTTTTATGAATTATTGCTCTTTCATATTGGTCTTGTATGGACACGTCCCTATGACGCACGTCATTTAATTATTTTATAAAGGCGTGTTGCAGTTGGTAGCAGAGCGTATCCACGGACCTCTGGGTTATGGGCCCAGCACGCTTCCACAGATCCGCTGCGCATCTAGTGGAAACATCCATGATATCCTCATGCACCACTCATTGAAACTGAGAAACAACAGGCGTAGTTCGGATCACTCGCAACATCGCCTTTACGGCATCTCGCTTAGTTTTTACAGAAAAATCTTTATCTAAAGCCGGTTGCAGATGGGACATCACATCATCCATTATTAAAAACTTGTGGTACTTTAAACGTTTATGTTCACTGGACCAATTTACGTAATCCATGAAATGATGGTCAGGTCATCTACCCTAAACACCTTCAGCATAGCGATGGTCAGGTCGTTGAACGTCACCATCACCAACCTCAGAACGAACCTCCAACTCTTCCACATTCACGTTGTATAATTCCATTGCAGCCGAAATAACATTTTTGTATCCGGGAGTAACATAAACGTTGACCAAGGAATTAGAGTTTACACTTATAAGAACAGACAATAAATCTAAATATGAAACACTAGATGAATATCTAACTAAAAAACAAAATATTCTTAAACAATGTTACATCTATAGGATTGTAACAATTTAATGAAACCAAGAAATCCACTAGCCTCTTCTTCATCAAAACTTCCACGAACCTGCTACGCAGGCGTAGCAGGGGGAGAGGTGATACTCCCACGTGGCGCGTCCCAGGTGGCGGATAGGGGGGTCCTAACCGGCTTGCCGGCGGACTTGAGGGAAATAAAATACCTCTCGCGTACCAAACACACACCCCCTGTGGGTGGGGGAGGCTGACGAATAATACACCCACGGTATCCCCTGCCTGTCGTGCGAGGCGACTAAAAGGGGCGACCAAGGGATGAATGAATTAGAACCATGAAACTACTCTTGATTCGTACCATCATGCGGGGAACACCATGGGTTGCCTGTACTTGCGAGTAGTATCACTAACATGGTACGAAATATGTTTGTGATTCGTTGCAGTAAAAAGCCAGGCCTGGTGGATTCCAGTACCCGTGCGTTGTACCCTTGTGGGCAACACCGCGGGTCTGGGCGTAGCCTGTGAGTTGTACCACTATATGAGCGACACCGTGGGTCTGTGTTGCCTGTGATTAGTACTCACTATGTGCGGAACACCACGGGGCCCTTGGGACCGGCACCCGTGACTAGTACCCTAGGTGAGGAAACTCATCGGTTTGCGTTGGCTGTAGGTGGCGCCATTGTGTGCGAAACACCATAGGTCTGCGTTACCTGTACGAAGTACAGTACTTGTGAGTAGTACCATCTTTTGTGGAACACCGTGAGTCTTCGCTACTTTTGATTAATACCCCAACATGACACATACCATGGTTCTATTTTACTCGCGACATGTACCATTCTGTGGGGCCTTAGACATGGATTTTGCACCCCCTTTAGACACCAAGCATCTTTGTGCTTTATAAGTGGTCCCTTGGTCGGTAATAATGTTATTTTCGTTCTCTATTGAATCCGATCCACTGGTTTTTGTTTTTGTTTGTTTGTTTTGTGTTTTGTTGGGTTCCTGTCCATCCATTCATTCTTCATGACATTTTTTATTTTTATTTTGGTCAGTGGATGCCTTTGTAATTTTTGTTCTTTCATTTCGTACCATTAGGGGCCGATGACCTTCGATGTTAGGCCCCTTAAAACAACAAGCATCATCATCATCATCATCAAAACTTAAGCTACGAACAAACCAATCTCATCAGAATCCAACGGGTCAGAAAATTGCTGATACTCATTTGCATTTAAAAACACTGTCTGTGCGGCTTTGGAGAGCACAGCATACTTTCCTTTCTTCACACTAACACGAATATTCCGAACCAAAATAATGGATGCGTCCGCAAAGTACCCAACTGAATCAAACACACAAACTTTCTCACAAAGATCAGAATGAACAACTTCCACCAAAGAACGCTGAAATTTTAAAGACTCTCGTGTGAACTCCCCTGCTCGACTCATCACTAAATATAACAACATTAAAGCCCTGATCGTCGCCAGCTTGAAATTTGTCGTTCCAACTCCTTGACTTGCCTAATCAAGTTGATTATGCAAATCCAATGTCCTCAACCACTCTCGGGAACCGTGAGGGAATCTAGAAAAATTTCCAGCCAAACCGTTACTTTTTAACAACACTGTTTTCTGAGCCTCCAAATACCGAATCTTCGAATCAGATCCCGACATAACACAGTACAACCACTTGATATCTTATCCTCTCTCCACCAATACAAAATCTCCCTCCTTATCTTCTACCTAATTTAAATTAGGTCGTGAGGGATCTAAACACAAAACAGAACCCTCAGCCTGGTAGTAAAACAACTTAAAATAGGAAGGATTTTTAATAATATTGTAAAGAGAAACCAACATAGCATGAGTGGGAACGAATGAGACATTATATCTCTCCGTAATTGACAAATGAATCAAATCATAGAGTAATACATTCCCCAAATTGTTTGTCAAATCAGCCAAAGAAACACGGTATTCTTCGACATCCCAATTAGCCAGATCTCGTCTTCCCAATTTCACCAATAATTTCACAGGATCCGGCACTACATATAATCCTTCCCCCGTATTAATGACAAACCTAGAACAGAAATATAAAGACTTCATATTTCTAAAAGAATTAGTTTCAAAATTAAAATTTAATGCAACAATATCAGACTTGTCTTGGAACAAAGAACTAGAATCAGAAAATAAAATCGAATCATCACCAGCAAAGAACCCAGCCGATACCTGACTCGTGTCATAAATAGTAGCCAGAACGGCCATCAAGGCAAAAGCGTTCCCTGCAAAGGTCGACGCATCCCCGGACTTACGCTGTTAAGCGACTTGCAACTGTATTTGATTATAGTAATCCTTCAAATTTGTCTTAAGATTGTGCTTCCTTCCACACATTAACCAAATAAGGATCAACTCCAAAATACAACATTAGCAAACACTCAAATTTCAATATAACCGCCCCCTGCGACTTATCGTACTTAACAGCAGGCTGTTTTGGTTGTACCACCCATGACCTCGTCCTAGTGTCAAAAAACCCGTAATCCTCAGAACTGGTATCAACATCCAACCATGCTCGCACCACGTTCGTACCACCCTGCAGCATACTGTACTCTGCCCGTTTAAGCCGCGACTAACACATTAGGGACACGAGACCCCCTCAGGGGTGCTCAGTAAGGGACTGACATGTTCCATAAAAGAAATGGTGTGGATCAAGGAGATGGGCAGATATCAGTAAATAATGAACCATCGAAATAGAAACTAATGGTGGACGATTTATTACAAAATAATTCCGTTCTTCTAAAAATTATGATTGTGTGAGATGATCACTAAAGTTTTAATTTTACGTTAACTCTTGCTGTACATCCAAAAATTTAAAGCAAATGGGATGGTGCATGTTTATGTACTCTTATTAATTCTGACAAAAATTGTTTTCATAAAAGTCATATTTATCGAACATTATTCTGATTGTTAATTTTGATTTGCCTAGGGAATGATGCTCGTGCGCATGTCAAATCATGCTGGAAAATCTGGAACAAGATTTTAAATGGTTAAGTTACATGACTGATCAAAAGATGAAAGTACAAAACTTTTTTTTCTGTCACTTAAATTGGAGAAATAATTATGAAAAATGAAATTAACTCGACTTTTCAATGATTATCTGTTCAGCGTAACCTCAAACTACACGTGACATTACGTGATAAAAGTAAGCAGAAGGAAAAAAAATTAAATGAAATTAAATCTTTGATGATGATTGATAGATGATTGTTGTTTAAAGGGGCCTAACATCTAGGTCATCGGCCCCTAATGGTACGAAATGAGACGAAATGAAATGACATATTAAAAGTCTAAAATTCTCCACTGACCAGAATTCAAAAACGTGAGAACGAAGAATGAATGGATGGAAATGAATTTAAAACAATCAGTGGTTGCGACCCGCAATGTCTCACATTCACATAAACAGACGTGACAATATCGTATTACTGACCAAGGGACTACTGCTATAGCATAACACTGAATCGATTATGCGTGCAGTCAAAAGGGGGTCCTAAATCGCAGTTATCGGCCCCTCATAACGGTACTGATCGCTATCAAAATAGAACCATGGTATTTGTTCTGTTGCGGTACTAATCAAAAGTAGCAGAGACTTGCGGCATTCCACACATTATTGTACTACTCAGAGCTTATGAAATTCGACATATAATACAGACCTATGTTTTTCTCACTTTGCGGCGCCATTTACAGGCAGCGCAAACCTATGGTGCTCATCACATGAGAGTACTAACCACAGGGACCTCTCCCTATCCCGTGGTGTTCCTCATATAGTGTGTACTTATCATAGGCAAGGCAGAACCATGGTAGCTATCATCCCATGGTCCTGCTCATATGGTGGTACTAATCACAGGTACTGCAAAAGCCGACCGCGCGGTGCTACTGTGTGCTACTAATCACAAACCAATTTCGTACCTAATGTAGTGGTACTACGCACAAGTAAAAGCAACCCTTGGTGTTCTCCGCGTGGTGGTACTAATCACAAGTAGTTTCATGGTTCTAATACAATCAACCCTTGGTCGCCCCTTTTAGTCGCCTCTCACGACAGACAGGGGATACCGTGGGTGTATTATTCGTCTGCCTCCCCCACCCACAGGGGGTGTGTGTTTGGTCCGCGAGAGGTATTTTATTTCCCTCAAGTCCGCCGGCAAGGCGGTTAGGACCCCCCTATCCGCCACCTGGGACGCGCCACGTGGGAGTATCACCTCTCCCCCTGCTAAGCCTGCGTAGCAGGTTCGTGGCCTCATGAAAAACGCGGCAAACACTTTTGGTAAAGTATGGGAGAAATACATTCCGAAGAATAAAAATATCACGCGCACACAATCCTCAATATTATGGTAATTGAATGGAAATGTAATATTCCTTAAAGGTTAGCCGATGGCTGATATTTAAACCAGATACTTGTCTGATGACATGACTTATTGAAACCCGCGTGGTCGATAATGTTGACATACCGTCATCACACACTTTAAGATCGTATAGTAAGGGAAAACACAAATTCAATGTCGTATAACACAAGAAACGGACATGGTAAAAATACTAGAAATCTACACAAACTACTGTTCAATCAATAATCCCTTCAAGAAGAAATTTAACTACTTATTACAGGTACATAGAACAGATAAGACCCAGTATAAATGAAATGTCGACTTAACTTGGATGTCTTGATGACCCTGGTTTCCTTCTAGGCTGGATTCATGGCATTAGGACGCTGTCAACATTGGTCCTGTCGTTTAATACTGCATCCTGATGTGGGCGATGTCTCCAGGGCACAGGAATTTCTTACTGTAGGTCTTCATTGCCTTGGCCGGCATCGAACTGGTACTGCTTTATGTGCACTGAAACTTTCTCAAAAATGTTCGTACAAATTCCCCACTCGTGGTTTCACAATTGACATGTAATGATACGTACTTTCTTCCTAGACACTACTGACGTCTGTTATGACCGCAGATGGTCGGTTAAACTGCCGAGAAAAGACACTGTTCTCCTCGTGGTGCAAGTAACAGCTGTCCAGGTCTATAAAAGACCTCCTTGCGTAGTGAGTTTCTGAGCAACACCCATAGCCAGCAGATAAGCAAGAGTAAGAATATTCCAGTACAGCTCCGCCACCTATATTCTGAGCTCTGACGTCATACCTCGTGATTCAATTGACGTCCTGAATTCATCGACGTTGTAATTAACATGTCCCCTAATTTCTTGTTAATAAATTAGATAATTAATTCCACAATTAATTTAATTTCTAAACCTAATTATTTATGCCTTCCTGAAATGTGATATCAAAGCTTTTATGTAGACTTGTTGGAGAATGTTTATTAATACGTCGAATCTGAAGTTTTAATATGACGAAAGATTTTGAATATAATACTTCTCATGGATGAAGAGTTCAGCCGTATTAAATTTTTTCCCGTCTTCTCTTGCGGTGATAACATTGTCTCTCACCCCTCAGCAGGTTATAGAACAAGACAAAGAGGAAAGTCGCCCCTTTGGATCCCGCCGCATACACGCTGCGCGGAACACATGTTGTACAGTCCGGTCACATAAAATTCACTGCCAATTACAATAGACCTAAAATGTCACAATACATATATACTGTATGTATTTCTCTAAAATCAACCTTTCTGAAATCCTCCACATCTCCAAACGTTCAATAGCTGCATTAGAAAAATAATCCCCATGCGAACGCACCTCTAGAAATTTTGGTGCCAACTGTCTAGCTTCAACCTTCTCCAAATGATTCAAATCAGCATAATCTCTCGGGGATACACCTGCCGGTAAAAACCTGACCCCCTCGGGAATTTGCAATTAGGTTTCTCCACCAACCTAATTAACTTCCATAAAGTAGTGAATCACAAAGAACCATTCTCAACTTAAATTTATTACCCCCACGAGACATAAAAAACCTTATAATATCATTAACCACGGCTGGAGAGTGGAATTTTATTCGATTTACATGAATTTTCATTTTACTTCTTATTGCTGTGGTCTTTTTTGCAAGTTTAATTCTTCCTCCGAGTTGTTTAATTTTTTTTAATTTGATGTATAATGTGAACCATTATTTATTAATTTTATTTTATAAAAATTTTGGTGTCATTTTGTTGCTTTGCCCCGTAGTCCCTTGATCCACTCCTCTCTCGTTCCATTTTGGGTTGGTTCCAGTACTCTGCCTTGTTTGTTGTGTTATTATTCTGATTTTTTATGAGTGATTGCTCTTTCAATATTGATCTTGTGTGCACACGTCCCTGTGACGCATTTCATTCAGTTATTTTATAAAGGGGGTGTTGCAGTGTGTTTAGGTCTATAGATTTGAGGATTGTGTCGGATGTTATTCGTTCAGCTTGTGCGTGTGCTATCTGTGGTGCGCCAAATTTGAGGTTATATGATCGTGAAGAGAGGATTGGTGTCGTCTGCAGGTTACATTTGTATTGTGACAGCTGTCAGATATTGCTTTTAGAACGTCCGAAGTGAATAACTGGACTTATGAAGCAAACCTTTAGATTGTGCTATGGAACGAGGTTTTTAAGTGTTTGAAGGGAAGGTGTCAACTTGTTTTGAGGCATTATGTACATGTCACCCCCAGCTGAAAGGTATACTCATACAAACAGACAACTCTTGGATGCCTTGAGAAAGAATGTGCCACGAACCTACTACGCTGGCGTAGCAGGGGGAGAGGTGATACTCCCACGTGGCGCGTCCCAGGTGGCGGATAGGGGGGTCCTAACCGGCTTGCCGGCGGACTTGAGGGAAATAAAATACCTCTCGCGGACCAAACACACTACCCCCTGCGGGTGGGGGACGCACATGTAGAATACACCCGCGGTATCCCCTGCCTGTCGTGAGAGGCGACTAAAAGGGGCGACCAAGGGATGACGGAATTAGAACCATGAAACTACTTTTGATTCGTACCAACACGTGGGGAACACCATGGGTTGCCTGTACTTGCGAGTAGTACCACTATATTAGATATGAAATAAGTTTGTGATTAGTAGCAGCTGGAGGGGGTTCTCCTGTGGGTTTCCAGTACCCGTGCGTCGTACCCATGTGAGCAACACCGCGGGTCTGGGCGTTGCCTGTGAGTTGTACCACTATCTGAGCGACACCGTGGGTCTGCGTTGGCTGTGATTGGTACCCACTCTGTGAGGAACGCCACGGGATGTGTGGTTAGTACACCTAGGTGAGGAACCTTATCGGTTTGCGTTGGCTATGAGTGGCGCCATTGTGTGCGAGACACCATAGGTCTGCGTTCCCTGTACGAAGTGCAAAACTTGTGAGTAGTACCTTCTTGTGTGGAACACCGTTAGTCTTCGCTCCTTTTGATTAGTACCCCGACATGACAAATACCATGGTTCTACTTTACTCGCGACATGTACCATTCAGAGGGGCCTTAGATCTGGATTTTGGACCCCTATCGACATCAAGCATTCTCTATTCAGGATTGTGCTTTATGAGTGGTCCCTTGGTCAGTCATACATTAATTATGATCTTTTTTGAATTGGATCCACTGTTTTTTGTTTGCTCGTTTTTTGTTTTTGTGGTTCATGTCCATCCATTCTTTCTTCACGACATTTTTATTTTATTTTGGTCAGTGGATGAATTTGATTTCTTTTGTTATTTCATTTCGTACCATTAGGGGCCGATGACCTCGATGTTAGGCCCCTTTAAACAACAAGCATCATCATCATCATCATCAGTCTATTGATACCTGTTTCCCTCGGCACCCTCTGGTGCAGCGATCCAGGACCTGCTGGCCGGGTGTTCGGATGCTGGCACCAGAATTACGTTTGTGTGGCTCCCCAGCCACATGGGCATAGAGGGGAAACGAGCTAGCAGATCGGGCTGCCAAGGAGGCAGTTACACTGCCCCCGTTGCCTTTCAAGGTTCCAGCAAGTGATATTCGCTCTCAGCTGAGACATCTGGTTATGTCTCATTGGGAGATGGAGTGGGAGGCCATCCCACTTCCCAATAAGCTGAGAGCGATAAAAGGAACAACGAAGGTATGGAGGACTTCCCTTCGGGCTTCGCGGAGGGAAGCCGTGGTATTATGTCGCCTTCGGATCGGCCGCGGTATCTTGACGCACTCCCATTTACTGAAAGGAGAACCCCCTCCGGTGTGTACCTGCGGCGACCATCTTACCGTGGTACACATCCTTACGGAGTGTGTGGACCTGGTCTATCTGCGCCGTAGTCTTAACCTTTCGAGTACAATCTCCCTTATCTTGCGCGATGACGAGCAGTCAGCAGACCTCGTCATCCGCTTTATGAGGGATAGCGGTCTGTTTTATCGTGTGTGGTGATGTCCTTTGTCCTAGTGTTGTTTATGTCAGTTGCGCTTTTATCTCATTGACTTCATTTTAGTTTGTGTTGCGCATTTTAATGTGATATTTTAACGTCTAACGTAAATTGTGTTAATATCTGTACTACTGGGCAATGCCTTATTCCTTCGTTTTCCTGTATTTTCTCTTATTTTAATAGAACATAAGGCATTGCTTATTAGATCCACTGAATGTTTTAATCTCACCCTCATTTTCCTTCACCATTCTTTTTTAACTCTAGTCAGTGGATACTTTCTTAAATTTTAACTTCATGTCTCATGTCATTCATTTCGTTCCATTTAGGGGCCGTTGACCTTCGATGTTAGGCCCCTTAAAACAACAGGCATCATCATCATCATCATCATCATCAATAACTACAAACTGAACTATCTCTCTATAGAAGAATTTCGATCACTGTCTGGCAGCTTCAGTTAATCATCTCGAACAATCTTCAGTCATCACTTTCATAAATAGTGACTTCTTCGCATTGCAACAGTTCTGCCAACTACCACGAGTGAACCAGAAAGGTGTTTCCCAGCCATGAATAGGATAAAAACGTACCTCCGCAGCACTATGGGTGAAATAAGACTGACAGCTCTGGCAATGCTGTCAATGGAAACTACTTTGATGATAATTATACCAAATTTCAATGACAGGGTTATCAACATAGTTTCAACCAACAAGCCTCGCCGAATGCAGCTCATCTGTACATAAGGTAAAATTCAGTAATTATACATGCACCCCCCCCCCCCCCCAGTGTTAAATGCACGAGCCGCCACTGGTGATGAAAGCCGTGTATTGCAAAGCGTGTCACCAAATGTCTCAACTCATATTCCTCTTTCATACAATCCTTATTTATCAGTGCGTCTGTACTGTAAAGGCTGTCCTCGGTCGATTCCCTTTTCTCTCGTAGTTCTCGTAACAGCTCCTCGTATGCCGGAGTTTGCTGTAGAGGCATTTGTAGTCTTAAATCCTCTATCAAGAAGGTTTCTCGTGCTAAAACATATACAGTGGCTCAAAAAAGAAATGGTCTGCCCATAGCTGTGGTATGAATGGAACTGTATGGTACAAATAATGGTGCATATAATGGAATTATACATATGCGATATGTAAGACAGTCGAATACCTCAGTAGGTTGAATACAGATCCAAGGAGATTCACGCTGTTTGCAAAAGGACCAGTAATACAACGGCGTGCGTCATTATATGCCAAACAAGTATTGGTCTAGTACACAATATCATCCTGATATCGTGCTGTCTGCTGCATCTGGCGCATTGTGTCTGTGCTGACACGACGGAAGGTAATATTCAGCACTGTTTCCGTGTTCAGCTAGCAATGGGAAGGAAAATGAAAGAAACAACAGTGGAAGAAAGGAGGATTGTAGTGCGACTATTTCAGGAAGGCAAATCTTTCGAGGGCATAGGTGAAATTATTGGAAGAACTGTTACAACTGTTGAAAATATTGTGTACAAGTACAAACGAACAAAGACAATAGAAAATAGACAAAGAAGTGGCCGTCTCTCAAAGTTATCAGTACAAGACAAGCGGCAAATTGTGCGTAAAGTGGCCGAAATTCCTCAGCTAACTGCGCCGAAGATAGCAGCTGCGTTACAACAAGATGTAGGAGTGCAAGTGTCATCTGAAATCATCCGAAATGTGCTACGCGAAAGAGGATGTGCGGGCAGAAGAGCCCTTAGAAAGCCGTACATCAGTAAGGCTAACAGAAAGAAGAGACTTTCGTACGCTAAAGAGTACAGAAATGTCAGCTATGAGGATTGGAAGAGAGTCGTTTTTATTGATGAGAGTAAATTTACCCTCTTCAGGTCAGAAAGATGAGTGACTGTGTGGAGGAAGACGAATTCTGAACTCGAAGAGAAGAACCGGACAGCTACTGTGAAACATGGAGGTGGTTCCCTGATGGTGTGGGGTTGCATGAGTACGAATGGTGTAGGTGAATTAGCTTTTATTGAAGGGACTATGGATCACAAAGCATATATTGACATCCTGAAGACACATCTTCCATCAAGTGTACAAAAAATGGGACTCTCAAGCAAAGTATACGTTTACTCAAGATAACGACCCCAAACACACAGCCCTGAACACGAAGCTATGCCTGTTATATAATACACCGCGTTAGATGGAAACTCCACCACTATCTCCAGACATCAACCCCATCGTGAATTTGTGGTACTATTTGGATCAAAACGTGGGAAAGCATGCAATATCAAAGCAAGCTTACCTGAAAGAAGCCTTACTCACTGAATGGAATAACATACCACAGAAAACTACGGAAAACTTGGTACGACCGATGCCAAATAGGTTAGCTGAGATTATAAAGAGGAAAGGAGGACCTACCTAGTACTCAAACGTTCAACAAGGATCAAGAAATTGCGTTATGTTAATTCAGACCAATACTTTTTTGGTGGCAAGTGAAAATGATTGTTTTAAGTTATGGCTTTTTAGTTATATGGACATGGAAGAATTATGTTTTTCTTACAATGTACATGCTACAAAAGATGATAAATAATCAGGGATTCTAGTATATGTCAATTTTTATCATCATTCCCTTAGCTTCCTCGTCCTCATATGTAGCATATCTCGACAGACCAATACTTTTTTGAGCCACTGTACGTAACGGGATCGGGTGAATTTAGATACCCCTAGGACCCTCTTAAGGTCTCTCGTTTTCATGCTTTCCAGTTCTCGTAGCTGTTTACATGATAGGTACTCCCACATTACTTCTAATCCGTATGTGAGCGTTGGTAGCACTATGACTTGGAAAAGTTTCATGGCCGTCTCCAGTGACATTCTTTGCAGATGTTTGATTTCACTTATGCTTCTAAGTGCAGCAGCTAATCTCTTCTTTATGGGTACTGAGAAGGTCGTCCCGGAGACTTGTAGTTTGATCCCTACATATGTGAACTGGTTTCGATAAGCGTCCTCCTCTCCTGAATACCATTAATTCTGTCTTCTTTAGATTCATCCTTAGCTCGTTGTCATTCGCCCATTGTGTGACAAGCTCCATCCCGTTTTGCAAATCTTTTATGTTATCATGCGGCTAGTGCTATATCATCCGCATATAAATAAATAAAATATGAAAATGAAAATAAAATAACACATGAATACGGCGCAGGACCAGCCAGATTCTCCAGATCATTCCGCAACGCATCCCTCGCTTGTTTCAAATGATGCTGTTTGTACAAATGAGTTCGCACAAATCTGCTCAAATCATCAAAAGAACACCACTGGTGCCGAGACAACAGCCTCTGACTAGCAGTTAAATTATACGAACCCATGTCAACACAAACAGGTACAATATCAACTACGACCTCCTCTGGTATAATTTGAGACGTAGAAGCAGCTTGATCTTCTAGCCTCCTTCTAGTTGTTTTCTTCGCGATCAACCTTGCGTCAAGTTTGATATCCTTTCTCTTGACAGCTGAATCACTCCTCGTTTCCCTTCGACATATCCACCCAGTCTTATAATCTCAGACTGAATTCTACCCAATTCTCTCTTCAAACTTTGTACACGAGATTTGTGAGCGTCATAGCACTGCCTATATTTGCTCACTCTCGTCGCATCCGAGAAAGTTACCTGCCTCTTACTGTCAATTTTCTGTATTTCTCTATTAACAGAATCCAAAAGACACTCCTGTGAGTGAATTTCTTGACATATCGAGTAAGCCCTACGTTCCAAATCAGCCCTTCTTCTCGCCCTTTCTCTTTCGGCTTCCAACTGCTCTTGGACTCGCATATCTAAATTTTAATACCAATTTCGTCTGATACCAATTCTGCAGTACTAAATTGAATATACTGATTGTTATCCGTGAACACCAATTGGGCTGCTAGGCTCAAAACTGCATACTTCTCATTCTTTTTCAAAACCCTTATATTGTCAACTAAAACAACCACAGAATCCTCGAAGTAACCATATGTATCATAGACGTACACATCCACGTCCAGTGAAGCCTTCACCTTATTCGCCAATTCTTGCTGAATCTGAAGAGACTTCCTCGTAAAATCTGATGCCAAACCGTTCTCCATATCTAAATCTTGTATGTAATCCGCATATATGTATATGCTTACATTTTGTGCTCCCTCTTTGATTTTTGTAGGGAGATCCTGGGCCAGCGCACTGAACAATAAAGGGCTCAAGGGGTCCCCTTGTAGCACTCCGATGGTCTGATCTATCCAGTCTGATTGGGATACCCCGTCACTGATTTGCACTTGATTTGCCGCTAGTATGTTAGCTATTAAATTCGTCATATCCGATCGTCCGACGAGGCTTTCCAGTTTCTCGATTAATTTCCTTCTATTTACAGTGTCAAAGGCTTTGGTGTAATCAATGAAGATTACATACTTCTTCACGTGGGCTTCTGTTCTTTCTTGTATGTCCTTTAGCAGACAGCTCGCCGCTATCAGGGTCGATCTCTCTTTCCGGAATCCAAATTGTTCATCAGGTAACAGTGGTTCCATCAGGTTACTTACTTTCTGTGCTAATAGTTTGGTGAGTATTTTAAATGCCGCTAAATTAATTAATTAATTAATTAATAATAATAATAATAACAATAATCGTATAGCCTCAGCTACCGTGTGCAGACATTTCAATTAGACGCTATCTGGCTGTCTGCTCGTCAATTTCGACGTTCCGTTTCCGACATTGTACGGCATGGAGTGTCGAATGGACTTTTTTCCGCCTTCAAAAATCCGACTACCTCTGTCGGGTTTGAACCCGCTATCTTGTGATCCGGAGGCCGACACTCTACCACTAATCCACAGGTAGGTAAGGGTTATTCTGCCCGAAGGCAGGTCCGAACCTCCGCAGAGGTGTTCCTGAGCCGGAGTTTACGTGCGGTAGGGTGGCCAGTTCCTTTCCGCTCCTCCATTCCCTCACCCCCCACCAACAGCGCGTGGCAACCCATTCAACTCCTGACCACGCCCAATGTTGCTTAACTTCGGAGATCTCACGGGATCCGGTGTTTCAACACGGCTACGGCCGTTGGCACTGATCCACAGAGGCAACTTAAATGCCACTGACTCCAGGGCTATCCTTCTGTAACATTCTGGTTTGAAAAGGAACTTACTAGCAAATTGAATCTAGCAAAGAAGTCAGCTGAGAATAACATGACGGCAAGCTTAATTGGCGGTCATACAAATTTTAGTGAAAAATGGAAGAGTATGTATAGGTACTTTAAGGCAGAAACAAGTTCCAAGAAGGATATTCCAAGAATCATTAATGAACAAGGCGATCCCCCTGTGGGTGGGGGCGGTAGAATAACACCCACGGTATCCCCTGCCTGTCGTAAGAGGCGACTAAAAGAGGCCTCAGGGGCTCTGAACTTTTGAGCGTGGGTTGGCGACCACGGGGCCCTCAGCTGAGTCTTGGCATTGCTTCCACTTACTTGTGCCAGGCTCCTCACTTTCATCTATCCTATCCGACCTCTCTTGGTCAACTCTAGTTATTTTCCGACCCCGACGCTATTAGGTTTGCGCGGGCTAGGGATCCTTTCAGTTTCACGCCCTTCGTGGCCCTTGTCTTTCTTTGACCGATATCTTCATTTTTCGAAGTGTCGGATCCCATCCATTTTTCCCTCTGATCAGTGTTATATCGAGGATGGTTGCCTAGTTGTACTTCCTCTTAAAACAATAATCACCACCACGAACAAGGCGAGAGTGTATGCGAGGATCTTCAAAAGGCAGAAGTATTTAGTCAGCAGTATGTAAAGATTGTTGATTACAAGGATAATGTCCAGATGCAGGAGGTGGCTAATGCCAAAGAAGTATTAAAATTTGCCTATGACAACACGGACATTTACAGTAAGATACAAAAGTTGAAAACTAGAAAAACAGCTATAATTGATAAGGTTTCAGGGGATGTACCGTAAAATGGGGTGAATAGAAACAATTTTAACTTTTGAAATTGTCTGGACAATGCTCTACGAAAGATACATGAATTATTTTTGTGGCAATATATGCGTGTAGGTCAAATTATCAACTGGCCTAATTATCATGGTCTTAGCAGTTACCATTCACAAAATATTTTTATAAAACATGTCTGTTTCTATTTACCCGCCAGTGGGGAGAATGGAAACAGGCATACATATTACCATAATGTTGCTATTGTGCCTTCATTTGGGGGATTGGAAACAGTCTATATCTAACATTACTGCTATAAGTGGGGTAGAATATTAACATAAACATCCTTTCTCAACTGTTATGTGTATTAGTCAATAAAATCAGTCCAAAATTAGTAGGTTAAATTGAATAAAAATTTACAACATTCAGATATATTTCAAAAATTTACATATTTTCAATGTCAAACGGTATTTCTGATCATAGAATGCCTACTAAAACATATATGCCAGTTCTGTATAAAAAGCAAAAATTGAAAACAAAAGCACACACGGAGTTATAAATAACGCCAGTCCAGTTCAAATTTGAAAAGACCTCTGCCATACGTTACAGGACTCTCCACTTTAGTTTTCACTTGACTGTATTCGCAATCACATTCATCAGGGACGTCTGGATACCGGTAGATATATCCATTGAAATTTTTAGTTGATTTTCCACAAAGAAATTGACCAGAAAACATGTTATTTAAAGTTTTTAAAGTTGCTTTGGACGTGTCACATGGGAAGGAAACTAGCAGCCAGTCACCTTCTTCAATATCATTCTTGGAAAAGCATGGACCATCAGCAACATTGAAAGCTGAAATTAGAGTGGACGGACTTTCACTGTCTGGTTCCTTATGTTCAGTGTACTGGTATGAAACAGAATCTTCATCAGAACCAATGACATGTTCTGACTCATCTACCGCGTCTGAAGCCGAGACACTTACCTGGCTCAACACGAAGCTTCTTCCGATTTCGTCTGGCCATTGAAGAGTCACCATATCTAAGGTTTTCTAAAATTACCACAAAGCTCCTGTCTAGAGCATCATTGTTTGGGGAGGCGGTTCCTTCTTCATTTCTTGCTGGTATCAATTTCAGAACTTTCTCTGGGTTTAGGGGCACGATACCGCATTTTCTGAAACTTGCTTATTTCTATTTTCTCAAGAAGCTTCAGGAGGAGATGGGGAAAGACATCCTTTGGCACACTTGTCTCCTTCCTACCAGGACCTTTTTTTCCACGATTCCAATACTGATCTCCAAGCATTTTTCAATGATCTGAAGAAGGCAACGCCTAGGGGTTGCGTTAAATGCGTTGAATTACTCGGTAAGAATATGAAGCTGATATTATGGTCTGCACACATTTTTATCGACTCTACTGAAAGGTGTGACGAGAGATTATCTCCAATCAGTATTTTCTTTCCTTGAATACAGAATAGTTTATTTTATGTTTCTTGCTTGCGTCCCTTTAGCTCAGGCCATTGTTTGTGATGCCATCCACTGCTGCTTGTGGTAGCACTTGCTCCTAGGATCGCGTTTATAAGTTCAGGGCATGATGAAGCTCTTGTTTCTATTCACCCCACAGATCGATCATTTGTGCTGAAAATTGAATTGAGGTTAGATATACAAACACATGTAAAAATATAATAATGCTATATTTAAGGTATTGTTTATTAAACATAAGGCTAAGTACTTCATAAAATAAGATTAGCGTATGCCAACATTTTACCTGCTGTCTGAATGAAGTTTTACCGCGCCAATTTCCTCGTGATAATTTGTCTCCAATTTACATGACAATGGCTTCCACAGAACAGTGTGGACAACCTTTGAAACATGAATTTCTCTTTCAGTATATGTTATTTTACAAATATATCCAACACATTTTAAATTGCAACAATTAGTGTGTTATTTACAGCAAATTATTAAACTTTCCTGGTTTTTGTTTCTATTCACCCCATTTTACGGTACTAAAGACTATGGGTTGGGATATAGTACCATATCTGAAGTACTTATTTGATTATTGTTTGCATGAAGGAGCTATACTAAATGAATGGAGAGTTGCTATAGTAGCCCCTTTGTATAAAGGAAAAGGTGATAGACATAAAGCTCAAAATTACAGGCCAGTCAGTTTGACATTCATTGCATGTAAGCTTTGGGAAAACATTCTTTCTGATTATATCAGACATGTTTGCGAAATTAATAACTGGTTTGATATAAGGCAGTTTGAGTTTAGAAAAGGCTATTCCACTCAAGCTTAACTTGTAGGATTCCAGCAAGATATAGCAGACATCCTGGATTCAGGAGGACAAATGGAGTGTATCGCGATTGACCTATCTACGGCATATGATAGGGTAGATCATGGAAGACTACTGGCAAAAATGAGTGCAATTGGACTTGACAAAATAGTGACTGAAAGGGTGGCTATGTTTCTAGAAAATAGAACTCAGAGAATTAGATTAGGCGAAGCGTTATCTGTCCCTGCAATAATTAAGAGGGGAATTTCTCAAGGCAGTTTTATTGGACCTTTATATTTTCTTATATATATCAATGATATGTGTAAAAAAGTGGAATCCACGAACCTGCTACGCAGGCGTAGCAGGGGAAGAGGTGATACTCCCACGTGGCGCGTCCCAGGTGGCGGATAGGGGGGTCCTAACCGGCTTGCCGGCGGACTTGTGGGAAATAAAATACCTCTCGCGGACCAAACACACCACCCCCTGCGGGTGGGGGACACACATGTAGAATACACCCGCGGTATTCCCTGCCTGTCGTAAGAGGCGACTACAAGGGGCGACCAAGGGATGATTGAATTAGAACCATGAAACTACTCTTGATTCGTACCATCATGCGGGGAACACCTTGGGTTGCATGTACTTGCGAGTAGTATCACTAAATTGGTACGAAATAGGTTTGTGATTAGTTGCAGTAAAAAGCCTGTCCTGGTGGATTCCAGTACCCGTACGTTGTTCCCATGTGGGAAACACTGCGGGTCTGGGCGTAGCCTGTGAGTTCTCCCGCTATATGACCGGCACCGTGGGTCAGCGTTGCCTGTGATTGGTACCTACTATGTGAGGAACACCACAGGAATACCGGCGCCCGTGACTAGTACACCTAGGTGGGAACCTTACCGGTTTACGTTGGCTATGAGTGGCGCCATTGTGTGAGAAACACCATAGGTCTGCGTTCCCTGTACGAATTTCAATTCTTGTAAGTAGTACCATCTTGTGTGGACCACCGTGAGTCTTCGCTGCTTTTGATCAGTACCCCAAAATGACAAATACCATGGTTATACTTTACTCGCGACATGCACCATTCTGTGGGGCCTTAGACGTGAATTTAGCACGCCTTCAGACATCAAGCATCATTGTGCTTTATAAATGGTCCTTTGGTCAGTAATATTCTACCTACCTTCTTTTTGAGTCTGATCCACTGTTTTTGTTTGTTTGTTTTTGTTTTTTTGTAGGGTCCATGTCCATCCATCCATTCATTCTTCATGACATTTTTTTATTTTATTTTGGTCACTGGATGAATTTGAATTTTTTGTTATTTCATTTCGTACCATTAGGGGCCGATGACCTCGATGTTAGGCCCCTTTAAGCAAGAAGCATCATCATCAAAAAGTGGAATAAGCGATAAGGCTCTTTGCAGGTTGTTATTCTGTACAGAGTAATAAATAAGTTTCAAGATTGTGAGCAACTGCAAAATGACCTCGATAATGTTGTGAGATGGACAGTTGCAATGGTACGATGATAAACGAGGTTAAAAGTCAAGTTGTGAGTTTCACAAATAGAAAAAGTCCTCTCGGTTTTAATTACTGCGTTGATGGGGTGAAAGTTCTCTTTGGGGGTCATTGTAAGTACCTAGATCTTAGTACAAGGAAATATCTTCTTTGGGGTAATCACATAAATATGATTGTAAAGAAAATATACAGATCTCTGCACATGGTTATGGGGGGTATTTACCGGTTGTAGTAAGGATGTAAACGAGAGGGCATATAAGTCTCTCGTAAGACCCCAACTAGAGTATGGTTCCAGTGTATGGGACCCTCACCAGGATTACTTGATTCAAGAACTGGAAAAAACCCAAAGAAAAGCAGCTATATTTTTTCTGGGTGATTTCCGACAAAATAGTAGCGTTACAAAAATGTTGCAAAGTTTACGCTGGGAAGACTTGGAAGAAAGGAGACGAGCTGCTCGACTAAGTGGTATGTTCCGAGCTGTCGGTGGAGAGATGGCGTGAAATGACATCAGCAGACGAATAAATTTGAGTGGTGTCTTTAAAAGTAGGAAAGATCACTGTTGTAAACAAGATAAGGTTTACAAGAACACAACTTATTTATTTGCTTCACACAGAATTCTACAGTATGTACAGGAATAAAACATAAAATTGTCTTGAAGCAAAGTAGATGATTAATCTTGAGAGAGTTTCTGTTTCTATACACTATGTACACTCTGAATGTATTTACACTCACTGCTATCTTGAAAAGATAGTTCTTGGGAAAGATATAGTTCGTGATAGTTGAAAACTACCATTTGCACTAGCATGGATTAGCTAGGAGAGTTCCTTCTAACTTGAAGTGTCTGAGTTCATAAGCTTGTACTAAATGAAAGCTGTGTTCACAATTAGAGAATCTAACGTGTGTGTCGGAGCTTGAGTGAGCTTGGGGATGTGCGGCATACACCATCGGGGCTCGACATGGATGAAGGAACGGGAAAGTGGAGTAGTGACCTGAGGTGAAACCTCATACTACCAGAATTCCGTCCACCTGGTCGAGACACATTTTTAAGAGGAGTAGCCTCCGTGTTCGACGTTCAGTGTATTCTGGAGCAGGACACTGGGGAGAATCCTCATGAGTGACATGTTGTTGTTCAAATGCTTTCATTCCCCACCCTGAAGGGGTGGGGCGGGCCACCTAGAGGGTGTCGCCCTCTCTCTGGCCAAGAGATGCGGGCAGGTTGGGGAGATGTGACGGAAGAAGGAGGTGGGTAAAGGATGTGAATGTGTAGGAGAGATGGCGAGGTGCTTTATTATATCATAGTTTGAGTGTTTACATTGATGTTATCTTAAAGCTATTGTACATTTATATAGATTAGGAGGGTTATATGTTGCTGAAATGGAGCGGGGAAGGGTAGGTGCAGTGACTCTAGCATAGATGGGTTGATATGCCTGGAATTAGGTATGAGGTTAGGAGGTGGAGAGTAGTTGTGCATTGTTGGAGAGAGGTGATGAGGATGCGAAGGTCAGGTGTGGGAGGTCGCGGGGTGATGTATGCTATGTTGGGAGGGGTGAGGTAGACTGTTGGATATGCTGGGATTGGAGTGGGAGGTGGTCGGGTACGGGGGTGTGTGTGGTCAGGGGTACGGTGGTTGGGCGGGGAATAGGAAGGTTCCACTCTATGATGTTGGCCAAATACTTGAGCTCCTGAGCTGATGAGTTGCTGGACGTGTAGTTCGGATGGCAGCTGTAGTCGGACCATGTAAGTGGGTCCGTGGTTGTTGCGTATCCTTATGGCCCGTTGTGCGGGGATGCCTGCAGTTCGGAGTTCGTGGAGTATTTCCGGCTCGGCGATATTCGGAGAGATTCCACGTAGCACGCAGCTGGGCCTGGGCTGGGGCGATGGTGACTGTTGGATCGATGTTGGAATGTTCGAAGTGTTGACTGACGGCGATGGCGGAGGTAGTTCCTGCGTAGTGATGGGGGGTTGCAGGGGTGAGCGTGACGTGGGATTCGGGAGAGATGATGACATGACTGGGGAGGGGTGGCAGGTTACGCTGGTAGTGATCACGGTTGATGCCAGATTGCAGGGAGAGGTAGTAATTGTGGTGGTGGTAGTGGTTGTTGTTATCGGGGGTGGGGGCTCATGGAGAAGGGGTACGAGGCCAGGATCGTTCTGTAGCTGGTTCAGTATTGATTGGGGAGGTGGTATCACAGAATAGTTCTTGCCTCGGAATGTTGCTCCGGAGGTGAACAGGCGGCGCTCTGCTTCTTCTCCGCTGGTTTGTATTATGATGTGCGCTGTAGGCATCCTGGTGCGGTAATCGTCTGGTCTGAATACATTAACCACCTGAGGGTCTGCTGCATTGAGCTCTTGGTAAATGTCACTTTCTGAGATTGTAAGGTCTATTCCTGGGATGAATACGTAGGGCATGGTGGATGGGGGAGGCGACAGCCAACGAGGCGTCTGCCTGTTTATGCTTTGTTGCGGTCGGCTGAGCTGCGATTAAAGGTGAAGGCTGCCCGGCCGAAAAAATTCTGGGAGTAGATATTGTGATGAGGTGTTCCTGCCAAAGTAGCTCTTCGGCGTCCTCCTTCCACACCTAACCTTCCACACGGTCGTTTTGAAGGGTTAATCTCCATGAGTGACAGACAGGGAGCTCCTTATATACTGCACACGACGTAACAGACACGCGCACTGAAGACTGCGCGTCGAGTCTCGAATGATCCACGCTTGCGAGCGTGCGGCTGGCTGGCGCTGAGCGAAGAGAGCGGAGGACATACAACAATCACAATATGATGATAAAGTTGGAATTCAAGAGGACAAATTGGGGCAAATATTCGTTTATAGGAAGGGGAGTTAGCGACTGGAATAACTTACCAATGGTGATTGTACCGGGCGGTACACCTCCACGCCGCTAATTCAAAAGGTGCGCCAGTTGAAACTCCTCTGCTGGAGGAAGTCTGAACTTGATTGACGGTATTAATTTTCTACTTTCTCAGAAGATGTCACTACCTGTAAATTTTGGAGTTTTAGAACTGTGTCATTTTTGATGTGTTTTTGTTTTGCTTGAAGTAAGAAGTGTGAACTTTCTCTTCTAGAGGACACTACTGAAGAACTACAATAGTGCACCCTAGTGCGAAGAAAAAGAACTGGTCTTTGGAGAAAATTTTATTTCAAAAGTTTGTTCTTTGTTAAATTTCTTTCAGTCATTGGTTAAGTTGGCAATATTACCCCTTTCTTTCCCCTTGTTTTAAATCTAGCCAATCCCGAATTTCTGAAATTAATTTTCCACCAATAATGTGTTTCTTCTTCATCTTGTGTAGGGGTTTCTCTTTTTTCTCCAATAAAGTGATTGTGGGCGGGTGTTTTCATTCCCCTAACGCCTAGAACCTTCCGCGAGAGTATATAAACTGCTGATTTTAGGGTCTCTGAGCCATTTCTGTTCCATCTTTCAGTGTGTAAAGTACATAGCAGGGGGCGGGTAGCGCCTCTTTCTTCGGCGGCGGTCAACAACAAGGTAATGGCCGATTAATTACTTATTTTCTTGCTTGCTCAGCAGTTTAACTCTCGGGGCGGGTCCGAAGCTTTTTCCATTATGTAACCCTCCTTAAAATGTAAAGAAACTTGTATCTATTTCATCTTTTGAACTGCATATCGGGATAGAGAGTGCTTAACCCTCTCGAGCTCCCAATCATAATGTTTTGAGGTGAACTTATTTTTCTCAACCTATTCTTCGTTAATATAATGTAAATTGTTCTTTTCTGAAGTCACCTCTGTAGTATGGGATTAGCCCTTGTATTAATGGCCTAGTGCCAAGTAGGTTTTAAAAACAAAGTGTATTAGGAGTGCAGATCGCCTCCTCTCAAATTGTTATTTTGGAGGTCATGTAATCAACCTTCTTTTCATTTAATAGACCTCAGTAGGTTGGGTATTTTACCCCTGTGTCTATGTCCAGTGAGGACAACTTGAAGGTGGAGTTTGGTGAGGCTTAGAGTTGAGAGCGAGTGGCTCTTTTGAAAATTGAGTGTGGTATGCCTCGTGGAGGCTTTTCTGTGTAATTTGGAGCAAGGGCTCCTAGGCATGAATGGGGTTTTCAGCCCCTCTGTTGAAATTTGTGTTTGGGGTAAAACTGAGCTGATTGCCCAAGCATTGTGAATTCAGGGCGCGAAGCCCAAATCCTGTAAATATTGTAACTACCCTTTGGACTTGCTACTTTGTACCTGCCATGCTTGTTATTTCTTTGTTTTTGAAAAGAAAATATAACCTTGTTAAATTTTACATTTAACTTTAATTCAGTAGTTGGAGACCTATTCACACCCGCACCTTCTTTCACCTCTACCTACCACGGAAAGCTCCGTAACAGTGATGTTCAATAAATTTCCAATTTCGTTGAAATCATTTAAGAAAAGGCGAGGAAAACAACAGAAAGGGAATCTGCCACCTGGGCGACTGCCCTAAATGCAGATCAGCAGTGACTGATGGATAGTTATTTTGTAGTTAAATGAAGCGTGAGTTTTTTCTGTCCGATTGCTACACAATTTTCGAGTTAGCTTAGGTGCAATTTTAGCCATAATATATCTTGACTTTAGTGATATCCTAGCTTCTTTTTGCTTGTCGTTATTAAATAAAGTCTAGTTTTATAGTGCTTCCACAGTTAGAAACAGGTTTGCTCAGTCCTTCTACACAGAACATGCCACTATTGTACCCCGCATTAAAACTCTTATAAACGTATTTTCTGATATTCTGAGATCCATGGGAAGTTTTAATAAAGCTGGGTTTGAAACCACCGTGACCCTCACGTTTGTCGAAGAAAGCAGCACACTCTCTAATACCCCTAAGACGTTGCTCATTTCCTCAATAAAACGATTTAGAAGACCTAAGTTTTGGGCAGGATTTGAAACCATTGTCATCCTCACGTGCAGCGAGGAAAGCAGTAGTAACTTCCTACATCAATTTTCTCATATTCTAAGACCCTTGAGAAATTACTCATTTCCTCAATAAAATAGTTTAGTTTTGGTCTGGATTTCAAACCATTGTGACTCTCACGTACACAGAGGAAATCATTGTTGGTTTCATATTTATTTTTCTGGTATGTGAATACAGTAGCACCCTGCAGTTCGTGCTCTGCGTTCAGGAGTCCACTGACAAGAGCTTTATGATTATTTGCCACCCAGCAGTAAACCTTAGTGGTCTACTCCCTCCCCCCTCCCCACCCACCCCCCCACCCCCCAACGAGTAAAACATTCTGTACAATCTGTCTATACAAAACAGCGAATCATCCTTAATAACCTACACCACCAACACACCGGCTGTGTTTGTTACTCAGGTATAACGAAAGGTTCTCGAAGTAGGGTGACCTAGTTCGATACCTACAGTGGCTTAAGTGCGGCCAGTATCCAGTAATCGGGAGATAGTGGGTTCGAGCCCCACTGTCGGCAGCCCTGAAGATGGTTTTCCGTGGTTTCCCATTTTCACAGCAGGCAAATGCTGGGGCTGTACCTTAATTAAGGCCACGGCCGCTTCCTTCCTCTTCCTAGGCGTTTCCTATCCCATCGTCGCCATAAGGCCTATCTGTGTCGGTGCGACGTAAAGCAAATAACAACCAAAAAAAAAAAGAAGTAGGGTGACAATAGGCTGTTTATAATTTTTTTTTTACAAGGAATGAATCTCTTCTTTGAAGTCCCATCGACGTCAATCCGACAGCGAGACATCCCGAGTTGTGGTTACGTTTGATTTTCTTCCGCGACTTCTTTCCCCATCAATTAACTGGATAGACTAGGAAGTCTCAGTTCGTGCTTTATTATGTGACTCGTCGTGTGAAGTAGTGGTGTCTGCTCCGCATATTGTAATGAAGTGTCTTGATGGCAATCGTAATGCATTTGTGCTGATGTTTTCATTTGCTTTCAGCAAAATACGCCGCCGAAATATACACAGGAATACAGAAATGAGAGAGGGGGTCGTTGGAGGAGTTTAAAAGGTGGTTTTCCACGAACCTACTACGATGGCGTAGCAGGGGGAGAGGTGATACTCCCACGTGGCGCGTCCCAGGTGGCGGATAGGGGGGTCCTAACCGGCTTGCCGGCGGACTTGAGGGAAATAAAATACCTCTCGCGGACCAAACACACTACCCCCTGCGGGTGGGGGACACACATGCAGAATACACCCGCGGTATCCCCTGCCTGTCGTAAGAGGCGACAAAAAGGGGCGACCTTGGCGTGGACATGGATTGCGGTTGGTATAATGTGATGGACCTCCTGTGGATGGGAGAGGCTGAATACATCCATAGGTAATCCCTGCCTGTCGTAGAAGGCGACTTAAAGGGTCATGTGGCCATGGTCCCCTCTTTATTTTTTTATTATTTTTCCGAGGGTCAGATGTAGACCATTCAAAATTTGATGTGCGTGCTGCCCGGCGATGGAGCTCCTATGTGTGCGACTACGCTCGAAAGCCCGTGCCAGCAACCACCCAGGACGCGGCGGGTGGGAGTATCATGTACCCGGGCAGTGGTATCCGCCTGACAACGCAGGTCCCCGCACAGCCGAATGCCAGAAGGACATATTATTATTAATTATTTTTATTTATTTTTCCTATTGTTAGTGCTCTGTACACGCTATGGGGTACATGCTATTGCGGGTGACCGGAGGAAGGGAGTCCTAGTGCTCATTGCCTCAGTCATCCCGTATTAGGCATCGTTCAACATCGGACCCCGGGCAATACCTGCTACGACCAGGTGGGTATTGCCTTGGCTGCTTGGTTCGGCTACAGAGACCCCTGATCGGAGTGGGTGGCATTCGGGGAGGATGCTATCGGGCATGGCTTCCAAACGAAGTCGGCTCTCCCAAGGTGGTCGCCCACCTAAGTCTTTAACTTTTGCTTCCCTGAGAGGTTCAACTCCCTGGGAACATGCGCAGCGTGAAGGAATGGGATCCAGCTTCCCTAGGTTTCTGGTCGCTACCAGAACCGATGGGCACGATTTTAAGCTGGTGAAGTCGATCCTGTTTAGTAGACACATCGAAGGCGTCTATGGCGAACTGGAGGAACTAAAGAAAATGCGCAACGGTAGTTTGCTTCTAAAAACTCGTACAGCACTGCAAGCTGATCAGTTGCTTAAGTGCGAGCACTTTGGCGACATCCCCGTCAAAGTGGAGGAGCATAAGTCCTTGAACCTGGTTCGCGGAGTCATCTTTCACCGCGACCTTATTTTGAACACTGACGACGAGTTGATGGAAGACATGAAGAACCGTGGCGTGACACACGTCCGGCGCATTATGCGCAAAGTCAACGGTGAAGACGTTGCCACTGGTGCCTTCATTGTCTCTTTCAAGTTGTCAGTGTTACCAGAGAAAGTCAAGGTAACAACTTATCGTTGCGATGTGAGGCCGTACATCCCGCCTCCTATGCGATGCTATCAATGCCAGCGATTCGGACATATGGTCTCTCGCTGTTCGAATCAGGCTGTATGTGGTACATGTGGACGAGTAGCTCACGGCGCGGAGGAGTGCACAACTCCATACAAGTGCACTAACTGCTCCGGTTTTCATTCTCCTCGGGATCGGAACTGTCCGACATACCTGAGTGAGAAGAAGATCCAGGAGATCAAGACCCTGCATGGTCTTTCCTACCAGGAAGCGCGCCGTAAGTTTAATTCTACGAATACACCTGCCCGTACACTCGACTATAGCTTGATAGCTCAGAGTCTTCCAGGTTCGTCATTTACGACCAAGACACCTGTCCAGACCGCTGCGCCCAAGGCGACTGTTGCTGCTCCCAGCAACGTCGCAAATAGTCAAAGCTCGAAGGGGGGGACCACCCCACCTTCGACCAACCAGAAGTCTGTGCCGGCTGGGAACTGCCAGCCGGCACAGCAAGGGGGGAAGACTAAGTCTCCCCCCCCTAGGAGGTCGACGAAAGTCGTGCCCCAGCCGGCGGAGGCGGCTTCGTTGACCAGGGCTGGGAAACCATCTCCCAGCCCGTCTAAACTTGAAAAGAAAAAGGGGAAGAAGAGCGCCCGTCCTGAGCGCTCTCGGACTTCCCCTGCGAAGGAGAAGTCATGCCCTCCACCTGGGGGATATGAATCTGCGCCGGGAGGCACTCCTGCTCCCAAACCTGCGCGCTCTCCTCGTAGGGGACCCCCTCGCGCCCGAAAAGCGTCGAAGTTCTGGGCGGCACCCCTGCCATCTTTTGATGACGGGATGGATGTCGCGCTGTCCTCTACATCTACGGATGTAGAACTAGATAGTGTTTAGGCTTACGAGCATTTTGTCGCTCATAACCTAACACTCCTTTTATAGTCCACACTATGGCACTGTTACAGTGGAATTGTAACGGTTATGACAGGCATCTTGCTGAGTTACGTCAGCTTATTAGTGAGTACGCAGCGAGTATAGTCTGTATTCAGGAGACCAATTTCCGACCTGGTCATTACACGGTCTTGAGGAATTTCAAACTATACTCGACAGAACGATACTATGCTCACCGGGCTTCCGGAGGCGTTGGCATTTTTGTACGTTCTGATAGCTACAGCGAAGAGGTTCCATTAAGAACCCCTCTTGAGGCTGTAGCTGTTCGCGTCTCGCTGCCTGTTATAGCAACAGTGTGTAATGTTTATCTTCCACCAGGCCAGCATCTGAACATCAATGATGTCGCTGATCTTATGGATCAGCTTCCACCACCCTTCCTCTTATTGGGCGATTTTAACGCCCATCACCCCATATGGGGCTCTGAGACGCCTTGCCCCCGAGGAAGAGAGCTGGAAACACTTCTATCAGATCTGGATTTATGTGTTTTGAACACAGGGGAACCAACTCACTTTAGTGTACGTTACGGCACATATTCTCGCATAGACGTTAGTCTATGCAGCCGAACGTTGGTTCCACTGTTTCGGTGGAATGCACACGATGATCTCTGTGACAGTGACCATTTTCCCATCGTTCTTACTTTGTTGAATCATAAACCCGTCGAGGCTCCCCCTCGATGGATTCTTAAACATGCTGATTGGCCAAAGTACACATCACTAGCTGTCTTTAACGATGATGTCAGGCGGACCGTCGGCGAGGAAATAACTTACATCACCCAAGTTATTCTTGCTGCTGCTGAGGAGTCCATTCCGTTTTTCTCGGGGACCCCTCGCCGAAAACTCGTTCCTTGGTGGAACGATGAAATAGCAGCAGCCATCAAAGAACGCCGTCGCGTCATAAGCGTTACCGTAGACAGCCTACTGTGGCCAACTTGGTAGCATTTAAGAAACTCCGCGCTAAGGCGCGAGTTCTTATTCGACAAAGTAAGAAGGCTTCATGGGAGAGATATGTGTCGTCCATGACGTCACATACTCCATCATCTCAAGTGTGGACGAAACTTCGACGAATTTCGGGTATTCAAGGATCATCTGCTGTACCGGGAATTTCCATTGCAGGCAGTGTCGCCACTGATCCCCTCGCGATTGCTAACCATCTTGCTAGTCATTTCGCGGATGTCTCCGGCTCCGGGAATTACAATCCTGATTTCCTCGCTGTGAAGCGAGAGGCAGAACGTCATCACCTTAGTTTTGCCTCTCAAGCTTCAGAGGACTACAACGTGCCCTTTACGGAGTGGGAACTCCGCAGCGCCCTAGCGCTTTGCAAGGACACGTCTCCTGGACCGGACAACATCCACAACCAGATGTTGAAGCACCTTAGTGATGATAGTCTACTCTATCTCCTTCGTGTGTTCAACCGTATCTGGATGGAGGGTGATTTTCCGTCTCAGTGGCGAGAGGGCATAGTCATTCCTGTCCTCAAGCCTGACAAAGATCCTAAGTATGCAGGAAGTTACAGGCCGATTTGTCTTACCAACTGCCTGTGTAAGCTATTTGAGAGGATGGTAAATCGCAGACTCGTGTGGTGTCTGGAGAAACAAGGACTCTTGTCCGAGTACCAATGTGGATTTCGAGCCGCTCGATCCACCACAGACCACTTGGTACGCCTGGAGAGTTCTATCCAGGATGCGTTTCTCCGCAAACAGCACTTGGTAGCTGTCTTCTTTGACTTGGAGAAGGCCTACGACACCACCTGGCGATATGGCATCCTTTCAGTCCTGCATCAATGGAGATTCCGAGGTAACTTGCCGGTATTTATTGCGAATTTTTTGTCCCTCCGTCTATTCCGTGTCCGAGTAGGGAGGACATATTCGCAATACCACGTTCAAGAAAATGGAGTCCCACAGGGATCGGTTCTTAGTGTCACTCTGTTCGCGATTGCCATAAACGGTATTGTCGCTGCTGCTGGTCCAGCCGTAATACCGTCCCTATATGTGGATGATTTTGCTCTGCACTATAGCTCGTGCAGTATGGCAGTCGCAGAGCGACAGTTACAGCAAGCTATTAGGAGGGTGGAGAAGTGGACCTTAGAACATGGCTTTCGGTTTTCTGCCGTAAAGACCTCCGTTGTCCACTTTTGTCGTCAACGTACACTTCACCCTCATCCTGAGCTTTATCTAGGTAATGTCGTTCTTCCAGTTGTTGACACCTACCGATTTCTTGGGCTCCTTTTTGACAGTAAATTATCGTGGGAGCCACACGTGCGGGAGCTAAAAGTGCAATGCACCAAGAGGCTTAACCTCTTGAAGTTTCTTAGCAGCACTAATTGGGGAGCTGACCGCGTGGTGCTCCTGCGATTCTATCGGGCACACATTTTATCTCGGTTAGACTACGGCAGTGCAGCATATGGCTCCGCAAGACCAAGCGTTCTTGCGAAGCTGAACAGTATCCACCACAGCGGGGTTAGGTTGGCGACGGGAGCTTTTCGTACTAGCCCCATCGCTAGCCTGCTCGCTGAGTCTGGTGTGCCGCCTTTACACCTGAGGCGCCAGCAAATGCTTTTTTCGTATGCTGCAAATTTGCGACAGATGCCACTTCATCCGAGCTATCCCTGCGTATTCAGCAATGGCAACCGTTTGTTGTACGTTGTTCATCCTCGTGCGACGCGGCCGGTTGGGATACGCTTGGATAGCAGTTATGAATTGTTTGACGTACCTTCGATTCCTTGCCTTGTCAGACAACCAAGTGGGGTACCTCCGTGGGTTGTACGACGACCTGAAATCATCCTGGATTTGCACACTGGCCCGAAAGGAGACACGGACCCTTCGATTTATCGGAGGATCTATCTGTCCGTTCTTGGTCGCTATCCAGGTTCAGTCGTCGTTTACACGGATGGTTCAAGGACAGATACGAAGGTGGGCTGTGCGTTCGTTGTCGACAATGATCGGTTTCTTTTTGCTCTTCCGGACACCTGTAGTGTGTACACGGCAGAGCTCTATGCTATCTGTGAGGCTCTGCGGTACGCACTCGACAATGAGCGCCGACACTTTCTCGTATGTACTGACTCCTTGAGTTCGCTTCAGGCTATTGATACCTGTTTCCCTCGACACCCTCTGGTGCAGCGGATCCAGGACCTGCTGGCCGGGTGTTCGGATGCCGGCACCAGAATTACGTTTGTGTGGCTCCCCAGCCACATGGGCATAGAGGGAAACGAGTTAGCAGATCAGGCTGCCAAGGAGGCAGTTACACTGCCCCCGTTGCCTTTCAAGGTTCCAGCAAGTGATATTCGCTCTCAGCTGAGACATCTGGTTATGTCTCATTGGGAGATGGAGTGGCAGGCCATCCCACTTCCCAATAAGCTGAGAGCGATAAAAGGAACAACGAAGGTATGGAGGACTTCCCTTCGGGCTTCGCGGAGGGAAGCCGTGGTATTATGTCGCCTTCGGATCGGCCACGGTATCTTGACGCACTCCCATCTACTGAAAGGAGAACCCCCTCCGGTGTGTACCTGCGGCGACCATCTTACCGTGGTACACATCCTTACGGAGTGCGTGGACCTGGTCGATCTGCGCCGTAGTCTTAACCTTCCGAGTACTATCTCCCTTATCTTGCGCGATGACGAGCAGTCAGCAGACCTCGTCATCCGCTTTATGAGGGATAGCGGTCTGTTTTATCGTGTGTAATGATGTCCTTTGTGCTTGTATCTTTGTGTCAATTACGCTCTTATCCTATTGACTTCATTTTAGTTTGTGTTGCGTATTTTAATGTGTTCTTTTAACGTCTGATGTAAAGTATGTATATATATCTGTACTAGCAAGCAATGCCTTATTCCATTATCTCCTGTAATTTTTCTTCTTTTGTTCCAAAATAAGGCATTGCGAATTAGATCCACTGATTGTTTTAATTTCATACTCATTTTTCATCGCATTTTTTTTTTAAACTCTAATCAGTGGCTACGTTTTAAATTTTAACTATCATATGTCATTTCGTTCATCTCGTTCCATTAGGGGCCGATGACCTTCGATGTTAGGCCCCTTTAAACAACAAGCATCATCATCAAGCAAAAGGTGGTTTCAACTAGTACCTCACGATAATACTATAGCGTACTGTAAATACTGTAAATGTGAAAGTAATCCTAAATTAAGTGACTTGAAATTACATGCACAAAGGGATAAGCACAAGAGAGCCGCAGATCCTTTCGCACGTTAGCGACAAAAAAAAAAACCCGATAGGTTTTGTTCCTACAAGTACACCATTAGAAATACGAGAGGCTGAAGGTAAACTAGCAATGTTCGTCTCGGAACTCTGTTCTATTCTATCCAGTGATCATTTGTCAGAACTCTGCAAAAGTGCATTTTCTGATATGTGTCGACTGATATTTCTGTTATGAAACGTCTAGCTGTTATCGTGCGCTACTTCAGCCGCAGTCATGATAAGGTTGTGTCTGCTTTTCTTGGAAATGTGGAACTTAAGTATCGGAGAACTGACAGCATAGTCGAGGGCTTTAAAGTGCAAATCTCCCATTGTAATATAAATGCTAAAATTCTCCTTGATCTCGGAAATGATAATGCCAGCGTCATTACTGGAGTTAATAATGGAGTATTTAGTATATTAAAGCAGGAATTCGGGAATTACAACATGATCTTGTTTAGATGTATCTGCCATTCTTTGCAGTTAGCAGTGAGTGTGGCGTATGAAGAAACTCTGCCTAGGTCATTAGATTTCATGATTAGAGAAGCTCATAACTGGTTCTCCCAGTCAACCTCACGTCAGATAGCTTACAAGGAAATTTATCACGTTATAAACTGTGGCAACAATCCGCTAAAAATTCCTCACGTGTGTAACGCGCGTTCTATTTCCATAGAAACAGCTGTAACTCGCATTCTCGATCGGTGGAATGAACTTAAACTGCATTTCAAAATGGTAAGGAAGATAGGTAACTGCTACACTGCTCAACTGCTTTTCTCAAGGTACAAAAAACCCTCAAAATATTTTGTACCTTCTGTGTTTAAAACCAATTCTTCCGGATGTTCAAAGAACCAACAAAGCAGTTCGACAATATGGATCCCACTAAACTGTTTAGTGATTGAATGTGTTTGGTGGAATCTGTGAGCAGACGAGTATTGATTCCGCCCGCTAAAATTGATCCACTTGTTAGTTCTATCCAAGACTAATTGGACCCTCAACCTTATTTAAGATTCAGATTTGAGTCTATTGTACAAAGTCACAAAATTTCAAGAGGTGTTCAGCAGACCCTCCGTGAAAACCGCATAAAATTCACAGTTCAAATTTCCGAAGAGCTCCGCCCACGCCTTCCTCAAAACTGAAATGTTCTGAAAATGACAATATGTTTTCTGTAGAAGAAAGCCTAAAAGCCATCCATTGTTGATATTGCCACAGAGTTAAGTCGCACTGATGTGGTTTATTTAATTACGCAGTGGAAAAATATCAGTTATGTGAAGTGGGACAATACTTCCAACACGATAGGTTTTTGGGCTGCAGTTAGTAAATACCAAAATGCAAGTGATGAAAAATCCATTTGGTAAACTCGTGCCGTTAGGTGTTTCTGTGCTTGGTCAGCTGTACTCCAATGCTGATGTGGAGCGTGTGTTTAGTCAAGTAAACCTTGTTAAATTTAAACGTAGAAATCACATCCAAACAGAAGCATTAAATGCTATTCCCCTTGTGCATTTCGGCCTTAACTGAATCAACAAGTGCTGCTATTTCTACAAGCTTCCGGAAAATGTGCTTAAACTGACAGAAAGGAAGGCTGTCTATTTTTCAGTACCGGGAGCAACTTCCATTTCTGCACGAACCTACTACGCTGGCGTAGCAGGGGGAGAGGTGATACTCCCACGTGGCGCGTCCCAGGTGGCGGATAGGGGGGTCCTAACCGGCTTGCCGGCGGACTCGAGGAAAATAAAATACCTCTCGCAGACCAAACACCCCCCCCCCCACTGTGGGTGGCGGAAGCAGACGAATAATACACCCACGGTATCCCCTGCCTGTCGTGAGAGCCGACTAAAAGGGGCGACCAAGGGATGGTTGTATTCGAACCATGCAACTACATGTGATTAGTACCATCACGCGGAGAACACCAAGGGTCGCTTTTACTTGTGCGTAGTACCACTATATTAGGTACGAAATAGGTTTATGATTAGTAGCACACAGGAGCACCGCGCGGTCGGCTTTTGCAGTACCTGTGATTAGTACCACCATATGAGCAGGACCATGGAATGATAGCTACCATGGTTCTGCTTTGGGTATGATTAGTACCCACTGTATGGGGAACGCCACGGGACAGGGAGAGGTCCCTGTGGTTAGTACTCTTATGTGATGAACATCATAGGTTTGCGTTGCCTGTGAATGGCGCCGCAGAGTGAGAAAAACATAGGTCTGTATTAATGTCGAATTTCATAAGCTTTGAGTAGTACAATAATGTGTGGAATACCGCAAGTCTCTGCTACCATTGATTAGTACCGCAACAGGACAGATACCATGGTTCTACATTACTAGCGATAAGTATCATTCTGAGGGGCCTTTGACTTGTATTTTGGACCCATTTAGACACCAAGCATCCTCGATTTGCTTTGGAAGTGATCCCTTGGTCAGCAATCCTATTAACTATGATAGTTTTTGAGTCGGATCCACTGATTGTTTTAAATTCATGTTCATTCATTCATTCGTTCATTCATTCTTCATGACATTTTTTATTTTGGTCAGTGGATAATTTTGAACTTTTACTTTGTCGTTTCATTTCGTACCATTAGGGGCCGATGACCTCGATGTTAGGCCCCTTTAAACAACAAGCATCATCATCACCAACTTCCATTTCTTCTGCCGGCTACATGCTGGTTTGAAGGCAGAAGATCACGAGTACATTTTCTTCGGGTTCCATTGGTAAGTATTTCATTTAGTTGCTTAAGCTTTTGATGATGATGATGATGTTTGTTGTTTAACGGGATCTAACATCTAAGTTCATCGGCCCCTAATGGTACGAGATGGAACAAACGACATGATAATTAAAATTGTAAAATGTATTCTCCCACTTCAGAGCCAGGAAATCACGATGGTAATTTCCGGAGCCACATACATCCGCGAAATGACTATATATATGGTTAGCAATCGAGAGTGTGTCAGTGATGATATTGCCTGCAATGGAGATTCTCGGTACAGTAGATGGTCCTTGGATACACGAAATACGTCGAAGTTTTGTCCACATTTGAGATCCTGGAGCATGTGACGTCATAGATGATACACATCTCTCCCAAGAAGCCTTCTTACTTTGGCGAATAAGAACTCGCTCCTTAACGCGGAGTTGTTTAAAAATTACCAAGTTGGCCACAGTAGGCTGTCTACGGTAACGTTTATGAGCTCGACGGCATTCTTTGATGGCTACTGCTATTGCTTCGTTCCACCAAGGAACGAGTTTTCGACGAGGAGGACCCGAGAAGGATGGAATGGTCTCCTCAGCAGCAGCAAGAATAACTTGTGTCATGTAAGTTAATTCCTCGCCGACGGTCCGAATAATATCTTCGTTAAAAACAGCTAGTGATGTCTACTTTGTCCAATCAGCATGTTCAAGAATCCATCGAGGGGAAACCTCGACGGATTTATGTTTCAACAAAGTAAGGATGATGGGAAAATGGTCACTATCACAGAAATCATCGCGTGTATTCCACCGAAAGAGCGGAACCAACGTTCGGCTGAATAGACTTACGTCTATGCGAGAATATGGTGGGCTGGGAAGACCTGGGAGAAAGAAGACGAGCTGAACGACTAAGTGGTATGTTTCGAGCTGTCAGCGGAGAGATGACGTGGAATGTCATTAGTAGACGAATAAGTTTGAGTGGTGTCTTTAAAAGTAGGAAAGATCATAATATGAAAATACAGTTGGAATTCAAGAGGACAAATTGGGACCCCCTGCAGGTGGGGGACGCACGTGTAGAATACGACCGCAGTATCCCCTGCCTGTCGTAAGAGGCGACTAAAAGGGACCCAAGGGGCTCTCAACTTGGGAGAGTGGATTGGCGACCATGGGGCCCTTAGCTGAGTCTTGGCATTGCTTCCACTTACTTGTGCCAGGCACCTCACTTCGTGGCCCTTGCCTTTCTTCGTCCGTTACTTCATCTTACGAAGTGACGAATCCCTTCTTCTTCTTTTTTCTCTCCACGCAGGCGTAGCAGGGGGAGAGGTGATACTCCCACGTGGCGCGTCCCAGGTGGCGGATAGGGGGTCCTAACCGGCTTGCCGGCGGACTTGAGGGAAATAAAATACCTCTCGCGGACCAAACACACACCCCCTGTGGGTGGGGGAGGCTGACGAATAATACACCCACGGTATCCCCTGCCTGTCGTGCGAGGCGACTAAAAGGGGCGACCAAGGGATGAATGAATTAGAACCATGAAACTACTTTTGATTCGTACCATCATGCGGGGAACACCATGGGTTGCCTGTACTTGCGAGTAGTATCACTAACTTGGTACGAAATATGTTTGTGATTCGTTGCAGTAAAAAGCCTGGCCGGGTGGATTCCAGTACCCGTGCGTTGTACCCATGTGGGCAACACCGCGGGTCTGGGCGTAGCCTGTGAGTTGTACCACTATATGAGCGACACCGTGGGTCTGCGTTGCCTGTGATTAGTACTCACTATGTGCGGAACACCACGGGGCCCTTGGGACCGGCACCCGTGACTAGTACCCTAGGTGGGGAAACTCATCGGTTTGCATTGGCTGTAAGTGGCGCCATTGTGTGCGAAACACCATAGGTCTGCGTTCCCTGTACGAAGTACAATACTTGTGAGTAGTACCATCTTTTGTGGAACACCGTGAGTCTTCGCTACTTCTGATTAATACCCTAACATGACACATACCATGGTTCTATTTTACTTGCGACATGTACCATTCTGTGGGGCCTTAGACGTGGATTTTGCACCCCCTTTAGACACCAAGCATCATTGTGCTTTATAAGTGGTTCCTTGGTCGGTAATAATGTTATTTTCGTTCTCTATTGAATCCGATCCACTGGTTTTTGTTTTTGTTTGTCTGTTTTGTGTTTTGTTGGGTTCCTGTCCATCCATTCATTCTTCATGACATTTTTTATTTTTATTTTGTTCAGTGGATGCCTTTGTAATTTTTGTTCTTTCATTTCGTACCATTAGGGGCCAATGACCTTCGATGTTAGGCCCCTTAAAACAACAAGCATCATCACCATCAGAATCTTTTTTCTCTCTCCTTACCGCCTGTGGGTGGAGGACGCAGACGAATAATCCACACACGGTATCCCCTGCCTGTCGTTAGAGGCGACTAAAAGGGGCGACAGGGGAATTATTGAATTAGAACCACGAAACTACTCTTGATTCGTACAATCACGCGGGGAACACCATGGGTTGCATGTACTTGCGAGTAGTATCACTAAATTGGTACAAATAGGTTTGTGATTAGTTGCAGTAAAACGCCTGGCCTGGTGGATTCCAGTACCCGTGCCTTGTACCCATGTGAGCAACACCGCTGGTCTGGGCGTAGCCTGTGAGTTGTACCGCTATATGAGCAGCACGGTGGGTGAGTGGTGCCTGTGATTGGTACCCACTATGTGAGGAACACCACGTGGATACCGGCGCCCGTGACTAGTACACCTAGGTGAAGAACCTTACTGGTTTGCGTTGGCTATGAGTGGCGCCATTCTGTGAGCAACACCACAGGTCTGCGTTCCCTGTACGAATTGCAATACTTGTGAGTAGTACCATCTTGTGTGGACCACCGTGAGTCTTGGCTACTTTTGATCAGTACCCCAAATACACAAATACCATGATTCTACTTTACTCGCGACATGTACCATTCTGTGGGACCTTAGTCGTGGAATTTGCACTCCTGTAGACATCAAGCATCATTGTGCTTTGTAAGTGGTCCCTTGGTCAGTAATACTATTATTTACGATCTTTTTTGAGTCTGATCCACTGTTTTTGTTTGTTTGTTTGTTTGTTTGTTTGTTTGTTTGTTTGTTTTTGTAGGGTTTATGTCCATCCATTCATTCATCATGCCATTTTTTTTACTTTATTTTGGTCAGTGGATGAATTTGAACTTTTTGTTATTTCATTTCGTACCATTTGAACAATAAGCATCATCATCATCATCATCATCAGAACAAATTGGGTGCAAATATTCATTTATAAGAAGGGGACCTAGAGATTGGAATAACTTACCAAGGGAGATGTTCAATAAATTTCCAATTTCTTTGAAATCGTTTAGGAAAAGGCTAGGCAAGCAACATATACGGTATCTGCCACCTGGGCGACTGCCCTAAATGCAGATCAGCGTTGATTGATTGATATTTTTTTTCGTGGTACAAAATATTTCTGAAAATTTATTTCAATATGTTCTACAATACGATGGATTTTCCTTGTTATTCATTGAGTTATATTGTTGTATCCCACTACATCATTCTCCACATGCAACATGCCATAGATCTGTAGTAACCGATCCCTTGACATTACGTCACGAAACAATTTTATCTATGACACCCACCCACTGGAGCAGTAATGTTGATTGAATTAGAACCATGAAACTACTTTTGATCCGTACCATCACGCGGGGAACACCATGGGTTGCCTGTACTTGCGAGTAGTACCACTATATTAGGTACTAAACAGCTGTGTGATTAGTAGCAGCAGACACCGTATGTCTGCGTTGCCTGTGATTAGTACCCACTATGTGGGGAACACCACGGGAATACCGGCACCCGTGACAAGTACACCTATTGAGGAACCTCATCTGTTTGCGTTGGCTATGAGTGGCACCATTGTGTGAGAAACACCACAGGTCTGCGTTTCCTGTACGACGTACAATACTTGCGAGTAGTACCTTCATGTGTGGAACACCGTGAGTCTTTTAATTAGTACCCCAACATGACAAATACTTTTACTAGCGACATGCACCATTATGACGGGCCGTTGACCTGGATTTTGAACCCTTTTAGAAAACAAGCGTCATCATCATCATCATCATCATCATCATTAGGATTGTACTTTAGAATGGTCCCTTGGTCGGTAACGCTGTTTCTTTCTGGTAGTTTTTGGGTAGGATCCACTGATTGTTTTGGGTTCATGTCCATCCATTCATTCTTCATGTCATCTTTTTTTCTTTTGATCAGTGGATGATTTAAAAGTTTTGTTTTGTCATTTCATTTCGTACCATCAGGGGCCGATGACCTCGATGTTAGGCCCCTTAAAAGAAGTATCATCATCATCATCATCATCATCATCATCATAGGTGGAACGCCATGGCTTACATTATGTGAGAAACGCCACAGGTCTGGCCGTTGTGTGTGATAAGTACCACTATATGAGCGACACTGTGGGTCTGTGTTGCCTGTGATTAGTACCCACTGTGTGAGGAACGCCACGGGAATACCGACGCCCTTGTAGTACACCTAGGTGAGGAACACCATCGGTTTGCCTTGCCTATGTGTGGCGCCATTATGTGAGAAACACCATAGGTCTGCGTTACCTGTGCGACGTCCAATACTTGTGAGTAGTACCATCATGTGTGGAACACCGTGAGTCTACGCTACTTTTGAATAGTACCCCAACAAGACAAATACCATGATTCTCCTTTACTAGCGATTACTACCATTATGCGGGGCCGTTGACTTGTATTTTGGACCCCCTTAGACAACAAGCATCCTCGATTCAGGATTGTGCTTTAGAAGTGGTCCCTTTGTGAGTAATACTATTTTTATGGTGAATTTTGTGTAGGATCCACTGATTGTTTTAAATTCATATCCATCCATTCATTCTTCGTGCCGTTTTTTATTTTGGTCAGTGGATGATTTGAAACTTTTAATTTGTCATATCATTTCATACCATCATGGGCCGATTACCTAGATGTTAGGCCCCTTAAAACAACAAACATCATCATCATCTTCGTTGATTGTCGGCTATTGTTGGCCAGTGACTCACATTGTCATATCTAATGTCATCCACTGGCCTTACCTCCTTCATTTTCTTCTTGTAAGGAACAGTGACAGGGGACTCGGTGCTCGGTCTTCCCCACTTGGGATTCAATGCAGGAACACCAGCTTTATCTAAAGCCTCAGCGATATCAAAGGAAGATTCTAGCACATCCTTCTCTTCCCTTTTGGAAACCACGAACCTGCTACGCAGGCGTAGCAGGGGGAGAGGTGATACTCCCACGTGGCGCGTCCCAGGTGGCGGATAGGGGGGTCCTAACCGGCTTGCCGGCGGACTTGAGGGAAATAAAATACCTCTCGCGGACCAAACACACACCCCCTGTGGGTGGGGGAGGCTGACGAATAATACACCCACGGTATCCCCTGCCTGTCGTGCGAGGCGACTAAAAGGGGCGACCAAGGGATGAATGAATTAGAACCATGAAACGACTCTTGATTCGTACCATCATGCGGGGAACACCATAGGTTGCATGTACTTGCGAGTAGTATCACCAACATGGTACGAAGTATGTTTGTGATTCGTTGCAGTAAAAAGCCTGGCCTGGTGGATTCCAGTACCCGTGCGTTGTACTCATGTGGGCAACACCGCGGGTCTGGGCGTAGCCTGTGAGTTGTACCACTATATGAGCGACATCGTGGGTCTGCGTTGCCTGTGATTAGTACTCACTATGTGCGGAACACCACGGGGCCCTTGGGACCGGCACCCGTGACTAGTACCCTAGGTGAGGAAACTCATCGGTTTGCGTTGGCTGTAAGTGGCGCCATTGTGTGCGAAACACCATAGGTCTGCGTTACCTGTACGAAGTACAATACTTGTGAGTAGTACCATCTTTTGTAGAACACCGTGAGTCCTCGCTACTTCTGATTAATACCCCAACGTGACACATACCATGGTTCTATTTTACTCGCGACATGTACCATTCTGTGGGGCCTTAGACGTGGATTTTGCACCCCCTTTAGACACCACGCATCATTGTGCTTTATGAGTGGTTCCTTGGTCGGTAATAATGTTATTTTCGTTCTCTGTTGAATCCGATCCACTGGTTTTTGTTTTTGTTTGTTTGTTTTGTGTTTTGTTGGGTTCATGTCCATCCATTCATTCTTCATGACATTTTTTATTTTTATTTTGGTCAGTGGATGCCTTTGTAATTTTTGTTCTTTCATTTCGTACCATTAGGGGCCGATGACCTTCGATGTTAGGCCCCTTAAAACAACAAGCATCATCATCATCATCCTTTTGGAAACAAATTTCACTTCTGCATCTCGCATATACCCTAGCCAACTGTTAGCAGCGATTGCAAGGTTTGTAAAGTGGAATATAGGCATAACTCCCAAAGTCCGTTTGCGTGGCCGAATGAAGGTCCTCTATAGTTGAACCAAGAAGTCAGTTTTATCCACACCACCCATTGAGGAGTTGTAGCATCTTATAACTTGAGGCCGAATCACTTGTTTATACACCTTCTCAGTTTTGCTCCATCGTTGAACACTGTCTGGCTGTCCCTTGCCCGTTAAATTCGATGCCATAATCACTGTCCTGTTGTCATTCCAATGAGTAATAACTATTTTGTCATCGCCACTTACAGTTTCATGTATGATACCACGTTCATGTTTGTAGCAACTGGACATTTTTTCATTAGATTTTCTCGTATTGTTCCGGAGTAAAAGTGACTTTATCCTAGAAGATGCCTGATAATTTGGATGGAAGTACAGTAATTATCGGCATACACTTTATAGTTTTCATTAGGCGGTATACGTTCACACAACTGTGTCACTACTGTTCCAGTTATAGCCTTGGTGAACAATATATAACCAGTCCATTCTCACCATACAGAAGGTAAGCTTTCACCCTCCAAGGATATGGCTTGCCTTTCACGTATTGCTTGACATTCTAACATCCTCTGAAAGGAATAATTTGCTCATCAATACACATATTCTCTTCAAGATGGAGATCATGGCATCTTGATTTTACACTGTCAATGATCAGTCAAACCTTCCATAGTCTGGCATTACTACTGTCGGGTTTGTCAGTTGCAAAATGTAAACTGTTCCGTAATTTTTCAAAACGGTTGCGCGACATCAGATCAGCAATCAAAGGAATACGTGTCAAGGGATTCCAAAACAACCTCGGCCTGGGGAATTCAGAACACATATCACAATGTGTATTTCAATTAGCTTAGGAATCTCTATAGGATCTGTGGAGAAGCTGCCGCTGCTACCCTGTTTCCAATATAGTAGTTGTTCGTGTGGAAAGCTATGGTTTCATATAGATCCTCTGGTATATACCGTCTAATGTATTCATACGGTGTACGTCAATCACCCGCGTCATCTCGGTATGGTGTTCCACGCCACGTATTGTTTTCCGGGTTTTCGAATTCCTTTATTTTTCACTTCTCAGAAACAGGTACACGCTTCGTCTGTTTACTCGATTGTGAGTTTTCGTCATCAGAACTGTCACTCCAAGCATTTTCTATTGGGTCAGGGGTAGTTTCATTAACAGTAATACCATCAGCACCAACACCTTCACAAATGACAGACCTTTTCGATTCAAACTGACTTTCATCATCTTCTTCTCCATGATTGATAAATCCAGATCTCTCATCAGTCTGCATTCACTCTAGTAGGACTTCCAGTTCACCTTCCGATAACGGCACATTCTTGTCAGTACGTCTTCTTTTGCAAACCACGGGATCTGTTGAACAACTTACACTAAAGAAAGCACAATAAGGAATTAAAAAAACGTAGGCACTAGTTCCCATGATACTTGGGAAATGATGGTAGAGCAATAATCCCTATGGTGGCATCCACTTGTAAACAAAATATTCTTTTTATTATTTTCCTTTGGTATTTCCGTCGAAAATGATTAACTGATATTTAAATAACAAATACCAGGCTAAATATCGATATACCCAATAACTTCAAATACAGTCCTATACAGAATGAATTTATCACACACAGCGTACAGTACATATGCACTAACGTTGGAGACCTGTTGTACTACATTTAGTACATCAAGTTTATTGCGCATATAGATGTATATACACGGCTTTCCTGAAATCATTATTGCACCAGTTATACTACATGTCATGTCTAGTTAAGTCATGCACAACAAGAATGTCACTAAAATGTACATTTGCTGAGAAGTAAAATAAATAATGTAAGCTTAGCAGCCTTCCTGATGTGTTTACGAACAGGTTCTGCGCACACAGACTTCCCCATTTGTTGCAAAATGTCGGCAGAAAGTTTTTCAGCCACGGACCTACTACGCTTGCGTAGCAGGGGGAGAGGTGATACGCCCAAGTGGCGCGTCCCAGGTGGCGAATAGGGAGGTCCTAACCGGCTTGCCGGCGGACTTGAGGGAAATAAAATACCTCTCGCGGACCAAACACACTACCCCCTGCGGGTGGGGGACGCACATGTAGAATACACCCGCGGTATCTCTTGCCTGTCGTAAGAGGCGATTACAAGGCATCCAAGGGGCTCTCAACTTGGGAGTGAGGATTGGCGACCACGGGGCCCTTAGCTGAGTCTTGGCATTGCTTCCACTTACTTGTGCCAGGCTCCTCACTTTCATCTATCCTATCCGACCTCCCTTGGTCAACTCTTGTTCTTTTCCGACCCCGACGGTATTAGAGCATTCGAGGCTTAGGGAGTTTCATTTTCACGCCCTTCGTGGCCCTTGCCTTTTATCGTCCGTTCTTTCATCAATTCTTTTTTTCTCTCTCTACCCCCTGTGGGTGGGGGTCGCAGACGAAAAATACACCCACGGTATCCCCTGCCTGTCGTGAGAGGCGACTAAAAGGGGCGAATAAGGGATTATTGAATTAGAACCATGAAACTACTTGTGGTTCGTGCCATCACGCGGGGAACACAATGGGTCGCCTGTACTTGCGAGTAGTACCACTATATTAGGTACGAAATAGGTTTGTGATTAGTAGCAGCAGAGAGTGTGTCACTGTGGGTTTCCAGTACCCGTGAGTCGTACCCTTGTGAGCAACATCACGGGTCTGGGCGTTGCCTGTGATTAGTACCACTATATGAGCGGCGCCGTGGGTCTGCGTTGCCTGCGTTTAGTACTCACTATGTGAGGAACACCACGGGATTACCCTCGCCCGTGATTAGTACACCTAAGTGAGGAACACCATCGGTTTGCGTTGCCTATGTGTGGGGCAATTATGTGGGAAGCACCATAGGTCTGCGTTACCCGTACGACGTCCAATACTTGTGAGTAGTACCATCATATGTGGAACACCGTGAGTCTACGCTGCTTTTGATTAGTATCCCAACATGACAAATACCATGGTTCTACTTTACTAGCGGTAAGTACTATTATAAGGGGCCGTTGACCTGGATTTTGGACCCCTTCGGACAACAAGCATCATCATCATCATCATCATCATCAGGATTGTGCTTTAGAAGTGGTTGCTTGGTCGGTAATGCTGTTTCTTTATGGTAGTTTTTGGGTAGGATCCACTGATTGTTTTGGTTTCATGTCCATCCATTCATTCTTCATGCCATTTTTTTTATCTTGGTCAGTGGATTATTTAAAACTTTTGTTTTGTCATTTCATTTCGTACCGTCAGGGGCCGATGACGTAGATGTTAGGTCCCTTAAAACAACAAGCATCATCATCAAGCATCAGCAAGTTTTCGGGCACTCAGCTGAGGCTCTATCTTGATTTTGTTAATGAGTAGTCTTTTTTCTCTGTTGCTGAGACGTTTCCGTCGCCCTTTGTGAGGTATAGCATCGATCCTGTCTTTGTGTTTGAAACGTCTTATTATATCATGTACTGTTCGTTGTTAATATTTAACATTTCCGGAATTTTCCTTTCTGTACTTCCTCGAGCATGGTGAAATATCATTAACTGACGCTAGAAGGAGGTATTTGTTCCCTTGCGGCCCATTGTACTGGATGCTCACAGAACACGCTCAATATAGCAAGTGACTCTCACACAAACATCATTCAGGTCAGAAACAAATGCACACCCACCTCTACTTCCCCTCTACTAAGGGAGAATCGCACCTTACATGACTTTCCCGAATATTAAATTGGCTGTTAACCTTTCCGCTGCTAATATTGTGTATGACTATCAGAACCCTCTATGCTGAATTAATTTTAAAAGCTAGAATGTCCAATGTATATGCAATATATGAAACGTGTGCAAAAATTTGTTAGAAATGTCATACGAACTAGCAAAATAATTCCCGAATAGCTTACAGTTTTAGTTTTTTCACAAAAATTAAAACGGAGAAAATCAGGGCTGTCCATAGGAGCCAAAAATAATCTTTCCCGTGAAAAGTTCGATATTCCTAAATTCTCACCAAATTGCACAGAACACTTTAAAAATACGAATGTTAGACATTTTAGCTATTTTACAAATCAGGGTTTTCCATAATAGCCAAACTACTCACTGGTCATCGCCTTGAATAGACCTGGTATGAATAATTATTTCCAAATAAAAAGCAATCAAAGAACATTTCATTATTTAAGAATGTAACACAAATTAAATTTAAGTAAGGATTGGCCAAAATAAGAAATGTACAGAAAACACTAAGTAGCCTACTAAAATATCAACTCACATAATTTACATTATATTGTTTCATTATTTACTGCAGACACTCCAATGTGTCCGTCTTCGAAACATCATTAATGTGTAGTATATTTCGAAGCAGGGGTGAACACAGCCACGTCACATATGACGCACATGTACCGGTTCTCTCGCCTCTTCTTTTCGCCACTTGTGTTGGCGTGGCATCTTATAGGAAATTTCTTATTTGGAGCAGATTGTAAGGGGGATGGGAAATGTCTCTCCATCAGTTTGAGTGGTTGGTCACCAGATGTAGGACGTCCGTCCTCTTTTACTAGTTTGTCTACAAACGTGTTACTTCTGAATGAGTTCCCTTATAAGCTATAGCTGGAAATCTGGTAGAGATAGCCTATGTTTTGACCAGTTTTGACATTGAAGAGGGCATGAGAATTTAGAACGGTGATGTCCAGCTGGTTGAGAAAGAACTTTCGGTACCATTTCATTGACTTCCACACACACTCGGTAGAACTGATCATCATGCCTGACCGGTCAACGGGACCCATGTACTTGTTAAAGTCAAGAACGCAATGGGGTTTCTCTACAGGCTACCTTGCCTGTGTGTCCGTCTTACTTGTGGGTTTCATGTTGTCAGTATGTCGTGTGGTCAGCATACAAACTTCCCTATGATCTAACCACCTGGTGGCAATCATGTTATCTGTCGCTTCTGATTCAGTTTGTCCTTTCTCCAGTATTTTAGTAAATGTCGGCATACCCCTCCTTTTCTTCCTGACGGGACCACGTGTCGGTTTTGTCCTTGTGTAGGTGGTCGTACAGTTGTGGACTTGAATACTAGTTAGCTATTCAAAATATATGTACTTTCTGCAAGTGCCTTTCAATTAGAGTCAAGACAATTGCACCTGATACCCCAAATTCACGTTCAGGAATTATTTCCTAGTTGACCCTGTGTAAACAATAAAATCCAGCAGACATCCAGTCTCACAATCGCAGATAACAAATGTATTTATTCCAAATATGTCTCTCTTTGATGGAATAAACTGAATGAATGAATGAAAGCCTGCCTTTGAAAACCGTCAAACTTTCATCAATGCAAATGTTTTTGAACGAGATTAACGTTTCTCTGAACTTGTTTGTGAGATGGTCAGTTACAGGCTTTATTTTATACAGCCTGTCGCCTTCAGGCTGACTGTTGTCATTGAAATGTAACAACCACAATAATAAGAGGTACCTGCCTCTAGATATGAAATCTGAGAAGTGCGGGGTCATTATTAGAGGATCAGTTGACCACTATTGAAGAATTTTATTGTAAGTTTCTTCATTGCTGCCATAAGCATTGTCACGGCGAAAAAGACGTACAGTTCTTTAGGTGTGGTTTCCCTCCATTTCTGTAGCCTTGAACTTGGAGACTGTGGCATTGTTTGCGTAATAAATACAAAATACTTGTTTGTTTCAACTGCTAAGTGTTCCATAATTTGTCATGAAAAAAAAAGCACTGAAATACATCTGAAGCCGCTGGTTCATCATAAATCATGTCGGGTGACATACCCGATGAACGGTTATGAAAACCGTGTGTTACAGGACTAAACATATTATTACCCTTGTGCCATTGAATATCAGGTTCGGAACGAATTCTTTTCCTGGTTTGTGGAGCTGGTACTTGAGGTTCAGCGCTATCACTAGGACTGTAATCACTACCCAAATCATTGATATCTGAGTACTCATCTTCCGATTCATGAGAATTCACAGCTTGTATAAGTGCGAACTCCGAAAGCACACGCCGTCCGCTTCACGAAGCTATTTTTACAAACCCTGGACACAAGTACTTTGCGGGACTGCCAACCTAGGTTGTTGCGCACTGAGCTGAATGCATTATTTCATATATTCGACCGTAGATTGCGTTCAAATTCAGTCACCATTCCTCTTCCCAATAAGCTGAGAGCGATAAAAGGAACAACGAAGTTATGGAGGACTTCCCTTCCGGTTTCGCGGAGGGAAGCAGGGGTACTATGTCGTCTTCAGGTCGGCCACTCATTCCCATCTATTGAAAGGAGAACCCCCTCTGCTGTGTACTTGCGGCGATCATCTTACCGTGGTATATATGTACTTCCAGGCAATACCCTGTTCCTTTTTTTTTTTTACTTTTCTTTTTAGGTATTGCGAATTAGATCCAATGATTGTTTTAATCTCATAATCATTTATCTTAATCGCCATTTTTTAAACTCTTGTCAGTGGATACACTTTAAAATTTTGATTATCATATGTCTTCCACCTCGTTCCATTAGGGGTGATGGCCTTCAATGTTAGCCCCCTTAAAACAACAAGCATCATCATCATCATCATCATCATCATCATGATCAGACTTCTTCAAGATATATGGTTAGGCAAGGTCCCTGTATATGGGCTTTAATTAATTCATTGACTTCAGGAAGTCCATGATGTTTGTAAGTATGCCCCCACGAACCTGCTACGCAGGCGTAGCAGGGGAAGAGGTGATACTCCCACGTGGCGCGTCCCAGGTGGCGGATAGGGGGGTCCTAACCGGCTTGCCGGCGGACTTGAGGGAAATAAAATACCTCTCGCGGACCAAACACACACCCCCTGTGGGTGGGGGAGGCAGACGAATAATACACCCACGGTATCCCCTGCCTGTCGTGAGAGGCGACTAAAAGGGGCGACCAAGGGTTGATTGTATTAGAACCATGAAACTACTTGTGATTCGTACCACCACGCGGAGAACACCAAGGGTCGCTTTTACTTGTGCGTAGTACCACTACATTAGGTACGAAATTGGTGTGTGATTAGTAGCACACAGGAGCACCGTGCGGTCGGCTTTTGCAGTGCCTGTGATTAGTACCACCATATGAGCAGGACCATGGGATGATAGCTACCATGGTTGTGCCTTGCCTATGATTAGTACCCACTATATGAGGAACACCACGGGATAGGGAGAGGTCCCTGTGATTAGTACTCTTATGTGATGAACACCATAGGTTTGCGCTGCCTGTAAATGGCGCCGCAAAGTGAGAAAAACGTAGGTCTGTATTATATGTCGAATTTCATAAGCTTTGAGTAGTACAATAATGTGTGGCATACCGCAAGTCTCTGCTACTTTTGATTAGTACCGCAACAGAACAAATACCATGGTTCTACTTTGCTAGCGATCAGTACCGTTATGAAGGGCCGATAACTTCGATTTAGGACCCCCTTTTGACTGCACGCATAATCGATTGTGTTATGCTATAGCAGTACTCCCTTGGTCAGTAATACTCTTTTGTCACGTCAGTTTACGTGAATGTGCGACATTGCGGGTCGCATCCACTGATTGTTTTAAATTCATGTCCATCCATTCATTCTTCGTTCGTTCTCACGCTTTTGAACTCTGGTCATTGGAGAATTTTAGACTTTTAATATGTCATTCCATTTCGTCTTATCTCGTACCATTAGGGGCCGATGACCTCGATGTTACGCCCCTTTAAACAACAATCATCATCATCATCGTATTTTCAACAAGAGAAGAAAATCCTCCGGATCATTTAATGGTTGAGCATATTATCGAAGAGCTCCAGCAAGCGCGAAGTGCTGATATCGAAGATGGCGCTCAATTAAATCCAGTAAATAAAATTCAGGAAACTCAATCGTCAAAAAAATACCAATGTTTCGCCCCAGTGCGGCATGGGATCATCAGTTGGATACCGCAACTTCCCAAATGTGCAGAAATGTTGGCAGAGCTGTAAGCCAGGATTTAATTAAGGGTCATTTCACTTGAGTGAAATATATTAACTTTTAGGAAAACAATACATTTGATCAAAATTAGTATTCTACAGATCATTCACACTGCTCATAGTCCTAACCTACTAACACAATTGAACTTGACTTTTATAGAATATAAAAACACGCTAACTGTAACACTCGCTGTTTTGCAAAACCCACTTAGTTTGGCCTATCTTCATTCTTGTTCCTATTTTGCCAGTATTTTAGTTTTTCTTCCATAATGTTAAGTTTCACCTCTTTATTTCCACGTCTTTTTCATGTTCCTTTCTTATTACTTCTAACTGATATTCCACACTGAAATTCTTCTTTCACAGGAATCTGTAATTTTGTCTGTGGGTGTTGACAGTCCAGGCCGACGAGATTTAGCTCTATCTGATAATACTTTGTACAGTATCAGCTGATGTTGAAGGTTGTACTGCTGTATATGAAGACGGTAGAAATGCTGGTCGTGTCATTGAATTTATGGGAGGTTTGAGTAAGGGATCCAGTTCTTGCGCGTGACCTTGACTTTGAGTACAAGTTTCTGCCGCGCCAGCAGATGGTGTTACTACAGCTGGCAGTGTTCTTTTTTCATTTGCTTCAGTTTCGGTGCAGCTTTCTTCCAGTTCCACGTCATCAAACAGAAGGACTAAAAGTGAAAAAAATAAGAAAACGTTTACTTAGTGTACCGGGTGGTACACCTCCACGCCGCGAATTTAAATGCGCGCCAGTTAAAACTCCTCTGCTGGAGGAAGTCTGAACTTTATTGACGTTATTAATTTTCTACCTTCTCAGAAGATGTCACTACCTGTAAATTTTGGAGTTTTAGAACTGTGTCACTTTTGATGTGTTTTTGTTTCGCTTGAAGTAAGAAGTGTGAACTTTCTCTTCTAGAGGACACTACTGAAGATCTACAATAGTGCAACCTAGTGCGGAGTCAAAGAACTATTTTTTTGGAGAAAATTTAATTTCAAGAGTTTGTTCTTTGTTAAATTTCTTTCTGTCATTGTTTAAGTTGGCAATATTTACCCCTTTCTTCCCCTTGTTATGAATGTATCCAATCCCGAATTTCTTCTATTAATTTCTGACCAATCTGGTGTATCTTCCCCCAACTTGAATCTGTTGCGGGGTCCTACCCAATAAAGAGTTTGTGGGAGGGTGTTTTCTTTCCCCTAACGCCTAGAACCTTCCGCGAGAGGATATAAACTGCTGATTTTCGGGTCCCCGGGCCACTTGTGTTCCATCTTTCAGTGTGTTAAGTACATAGCAGGGGGCGGGAAGCGCCTCTTTCTTCGGCAGCGGTCAACAACAAGGTAATGGCCGATTAATAACTTCTTTCTTTGCTAGCTCAGCAGTTTAACTTTCGGGGCGGGTTCTAAGCGTTCAACCATGTAACCTTTTCCTAAAATGTAACTACTCTTTTCATATATTCTCTTTTAAATCGACATATCGGGATAGAGAGTGCTTAACCCTCTCGAGCTCCCACTCACATCGTCCTGAGGTGAACTTATTTTTCTCAACCAATTCTTCCGTAATGTAATGTAAATTGCTATTAAGTCACCTCTGTAGTATGGGATTAGCCCTTGTATTAACGGCCTAGTGCCAAGTAGGTCTTAAGCAAAGTGTATTAGGAGTGCAAGTTCGCCTCCTCTCAAATTGTATTTTAGAGGTCATGTATTAATCTTCTTGTTATTTAACAGACCTCAGTAGGTTGGGTATTTTGCCCCTGTGTATATGTCCTTTGAGGACGGCTTAAAGGTGGAGTTCGGAGTGGCCTATGATAGGCTTGTATTTTAGGGGGAAGTTGCCCTTTTTGAAAATTGTGTTTCTGCCTCAAGGAGGCTTTTGGATGTAATTGGAAGCAGATGTTTCTGGCATGTTTGGGGGTTTTCGGCCCCTTTGTTGTATGGTGTTCATTGTAAGGTTGGGCTCATTGCTCAAGAATTATGTTTCTGACTTTTGAAGCCCCAAATGGGGTACCTATGTAAATGTATTTGTCAATCGTGTTTCGGCTACTAAGTACCTGTTCTATTTGTTGTTACCTAATTTTGAAAAGAAAATATAACCTTGTTAAATTTTAAAATTAATTTCACTTTAGTAGCTTGAGACCCATTCACCACCCAGCACCTTCTTTCATGCATAACTACCACCAAAACACGGTAACACTTAGTATGTTTAGTTGGAGGTTAAATGCCCGATAAAAACCGCATTAGTGCACTCTGTGTCCATAGACTTACCTTCATTCACATGTCCTTGGTATAAAGCATCTGAGTCATGAGCGCACATAAGTGGTGTGATAGTCGGTTGTATTAGGGCCATAACCTTTTCAGTAGTTTTAGACAATGTGGGCTTAAAGTTACCGCCACCAGTTGCGTTCATCATCACTTCATTGTCTGCACATATTTTTCTTGTTTTCCTTTTCAAGTTCTCATGACAAGTCTTCAAATTTCTTGCATTCCTGCAAGAGACACCTGAAAAATGAATAGAACTATAACGTGCTGGTGTGATGACACTATTTATGAAATTAAAGAGCACCTACTTTTAATTATAGTTTTGTAGTATTGTTTTTAAGAAGCCTCCGTGGCTCAGACGGCAGCGCGTCGGCCTCTCACCGCTGGATACCGTGGTTCAAATCCCGGTGACTCCATGTGAGATTTGTGCTGGACAAAGCGGAGGCGGGACAGGTTTATCTCCGGGTACTCCGGTTTTCCCTGTCATCTTTCATTCCAGCAACACTCTCCATTATCATTTCATAGCATTTATCACTCAATAATAAACTACCTTGGGAGTGGCGACCCCACTGTAATACATAGACTGTTATGTTTCATTCATTATATCCCTGACCCGGTCAAAGACAGGAACCACGAACCTGCTACGCAGGCGTAGCAGGGAGAGAGATGATACTCCCACGTGGCACGTCCCAGGTGGCCGATAGGGGGTCCTAACCGGCTTGCCGGCGGACTTGAGGGAAATAAAATACCTCTCGCGGAACAAACACACTACCCCCTGCGGGTGGGGGACGCACATGTAGAATACACCCGCGGTATCCCTTGCCTGTCGTGAGAGGCGACTAAAAGGGGCGACCAAGGGATGATTGGATTAGAACCATGAAACTACTTTTGATTAGTACCATCACGCGCGGAACACCATCGGTCGCTTTTACTTGCGATTAGTACCACTCTGTTAGGTATTCCATATTTTTGTGATTCGTAGCACTCTCGAGTGGGGTTCAGTGTGGGTTTCCAGTACCCGTGAGTCGTGCCCATGTGTGCAACACCACAGGTCTGGGCGTTAACTGTGTGTTGTACCACTATATGAGCGACACCGTAGGTCTGCGTTGCCAGTGATTAATACCCACTATGTGAGGAACACCACGGGAATGCCGGCGCCCGTGATTAGTACACCTAGGTGAGGAACCTCATCGGTGTGCGTTGGCTATGTGTGGCGCCATTTTGTGAGAAACACAATAGGTCTGCGTTACCTTTACGACGTACAATACTTGTGAGTAGTACCTTATTGTTTGGAACACCGTGAGTTTACGCTACCTTTCATTAGTACCGTAGCTTGAGAAATACCATGGTTCTACTTTACTCGCGACATATACCATTCTGAGGGGCCTTAGACATGGATTCTGGACCCCTTTAGACATCAAGCATCCTCGATTCAGGATTGTGATTCATGAGTGAGCCCTTGGTCAGTAATGAATTATCTATGATCTTTTTTGAGTTGTATCCACTCCTTGTTTTGTTTGCTCGTTTTTTGTTGGTTGTTTTTTGGTTCATGTCCATCCATTCCTTCTTCATGACGATTTTTTATTTTTGTGAGTGGATGATTTTGATTTTTTTGTTGTCATTTCATTTCGTACCATTAGGGGCCGATGACCTCGATGTTAGGCCCCTTTAAACAACAATCATCATCATCATCATCATCGTCATCATCATCATCATCATCATCATCAGCGAGTGTTGGTACTCTCTCCTTTAGTGGGCCAACATCCACAAAAGGGAGCTTCCCATGTGGAACTTTCTCTACATCTGACAGAGATGCATCCGCTGCTCTTCGATGAATTCCATGAATAGAAAGCTAATGTGTCTGGCAAATTAAGGATTTTCATCAGTACTTTGCGAATTTTGCTGTTTCGTTTTCGTCCGTGAAGCTCGACAATTCTATGCTCCATACCATATGGGCCGGAAAGGGAAGAGCGGACAATCCTTCCGCAGGTACGGGTTTACCAGCCTTCAGGTTGATCGCCTAAGTGGTAAACTGGATGAACTTGCAGGGCAAGACGATGGAACCTCCATACCTCTTACTGTGGCCGCAGGATCTCACTATCTGCCCACCACGTAATTATTTCACTGCAATTTAAGATTCCGGACGACGATGATGATTACAATTCATTGTTTGGAGAGCACACGCCTCTTCGGTACCTGGCATGGTGAACAACACCTTCCACATCATCTCCTCACATACTTCGCAATAATTGCACTGTGCTCTTTATTCGGATGTTTTTGTAGACGGTGGCATGCGTCGACCATACTGTCCTTCACATCCATGGCAAGAGCCTTTCATACCTGTTTCACAGTCTCGAACACATTCTCATCCCTACACTCAGCAACACCTTGTATGTCAAGGGTGTTCCGTGTTGCATACTGTTCTGACTACGTTACCCGATACTCTACAACCTTCATCCTAGAGCGCAACTGAGCATTCGCCTGTGTTAGAGACTCAGTCTGAGCGAACCGTTGAGCTATGTCATTCTGCTGATGTTTTAGTAGACGCACACTGTAATCCGGTCTTAACCTCTGGGTTCTTCAACTTTCCTCCAATTCTTCCAAGCAATGCTCAAATGACTTGTCTGGAGTCACTGCGGGAGTCACATTTGCTTCGGTCTTGACGTCTGGGTTTTTCAGGCAAATTTCCGCAAATTCTCACAATCACTGTTCAAAACACCTGTCTGGAGTCACTGAGGTAGTCACATATGCTTCCGTCCGAGGCTCCTCATGTCGATGCTTCCTTGGACTTAACAGTCCAACACTACCTTCCGTCCGAGGCTCCTCATGGCGATGCTTCTTTGGACTTGACTGTTCAGGCTCCTCGACCGTATGTTGGGACTCTTTGTTCCAGTAGGCCAACATCTACATTACGGAGCTTCTCATGTGGAACCTTCTCTAAATCTGACAGGGATACATTCGCTGCTCTTCCATGAATTCTATGATTAGCAAGCACAAGTTGTATGGGAACTTCATGATTTACGTCAATACTTTGCGATTTTAGCTGTTTCCTTTTCGTCCCTGATGCTCGACAATTCTATTCTCCATCCCATATGAGCACGAAATGGAAGACGGGACTATCTTTCCGCAAGTACGGGTACACCTGCCTTCGGGTTGTTCGCTTAAGTGGCAAACTGGATGTATTTGCAAGACGAGACGATGGAACCTCCATACCTCTTACTGTCGCCGTCGGCTCTCACGATCTGCTCACCACATAATTATCTCACTGGCACGGTGAACAACACCGTCCTCAGCATCGCCTCACATACTTCGCAATAATTGCACTGTGTTTTTGATTCGGTTGTTTTGGTAGACGGTGGCGAGAATCCTGTATACTATCCGTCTATTCCATGACGAGAGACTTTCCTACTTGTTTCACAGTCTCGAGCACATTCTAATTCCTACACTTCGGAACCACGAACCTACTACGATGGCGTAGCAGGGGGAGAGGTGATACTCCCACGTGGCGCGTCCCAGGTGGCGGATAGGGGGGTCCTAACCGGCTTGCCGGCGGACTTGAGGGAAATAAAATACCTCTCGCGGACCAAACACACTACCCCCTGCGGGTGGGGGACACACATGCAGAATACACTCGCGGTATCCCCTGCCTGTCGTAAGAGGCGACAAAAAGGGGCGACCTTGGCGTGGACATGGATTGCGGTTGGTATAATGTGATGGACCTCCTGTGGATGGGAGAGGCTGAATACATCCATAGGTAATCCCTGCCTGTCGTAGAAGGCGACTTAAAGGGTCATGTGGCCATGGTCCCCTCTTTATTTTTTTATTATTTTTCCGAGGGTCAGATGTAGACCATTCAAAATTTGATGTGCGTGCTGCCCGGCGATGGAGCTCCTATGTGTGCGACTACGCTCGAAAGCCCGTGCCAGCAACCACCCAGGACGCGGCGGGTGGGAGTATCATGTACCCGGGCAGTGGTATCCGCCTGACAACGCAGGTCCCCGCACAGCCGAATGCCAGAAGGACATATTATTATTAATTATTTTTATTTATTTTTCCTATTGTTAGTGCTCTGTACACGCTATGGGGTACATGCTATTGCGGGTGACTGGAGGAAGGGAGTCCTAGTGCTCATTGCCTCAGTCATCCCGTATTAGGCATCGTTCAACATCGGACCCCGGGCAATACCTGCTACGACCAGGTGGGTATTGCCTTGGCTGCTTGGTTCGGCTACAGAGACCCCTGATCGGAGTGGGTGGCATTCGGGGAGGATGCTATCGGGCATGGCTTCCAAACGAAGTCGGCTCTCACAAGGTGGTCGCCCACCTAAGTCTTTAACTTTTGCTTCCCTGAGAGGTTCAACTCCCTGGGAACATGCGCAGCGTGAAGGAATGGGATCCAGCTTCCCTAGGTTTCTGGTCGCTACCAGAACCGATGGGCACGATTTTAAGCTGGTGAAGTCGATCCTGTTTAGTAGACACATCGAAGGCGTCTATGGCGAACTGGAGGAACTTAAGAAAATGCGCAACGGTAGTTTGCTTCTAAAAACTCGTACAGCACTGCAAGCTGATCAGTTGCTTAAGTGCGAGCACTTTGGCGACATCCCCGTCAAAGTGGAGGAGCATAAGTCCTTGAACCTGGTTCGCGGAGTCATCTTTCACCGCGACCTTATTTTGAACACTGACGACGAGTTGATGGAAGACATGAAGAACCGCGGCGTGACACACGTCCGGCGCATTACGCGCAAAGTCAACGGTGAAGACGTTGCCACTGGTGCCTTCATTGTCTCTTTCAAGTTGTCAGTGTTACCAGAGAAAGTCAAGGTAACAACTTATCGTTGCGATGTGAGGCCGTACATCCCGCCTCCTATGCGATGCTATCAATGCCAGCGATTCGGACATATGGTCTCTCGCTGTTCGAATCAGGCTGTATGTGGTACATGTGGACGAGTAGCTCACGGCGCGGAGGAGTGCACAACTCCATACAAGTGCACTAACTGCTCCGGTTTTCATTCTCCTCGGGATCGGAACTGTCCGACATACCTGAGTGAGAAGAAGATCCAGGAGATCAAGACCCTGGATGGTCTTTCCTACCAGGAAGCGCGCCGTAAGTTTAATTCTACGAATACACCTGCCCGTACACTCGACTATAGCTTGATAGCTCAGAGTCTTCCAGGTTCGTCATTTACGACCAAGACACCTGTCCAGACCGCTGCGCCCAAGGCGACTGTTGCTGCTCCCAGCAACGTCGCAAATAGTCAAAGCTCGAAGGGGGGGACCACCCCACCTTCGACCAACCAGAAGTCTGTGCCGGCTGGGAACTGCCAGCCGGCACAGCAAGGGGGGAAGACTAAGTCTCCCCCCCCTAGGAGGTCGACGAAAGTCGTGCCCCAGCCGGCGGAGGCGGCTTCGTTGACCAGGGCTGGGAAACCATCTCCCAGCCCGTCTAAACTTGAAAAGAAAAAGGGGAAGAAGAGCGCCCGTCCTGAGCGCTCTCGGACTTCCCCTGCGAAGGAGAAGTCATGCCCTCCACCTGGGGGATATGAATCTGCGCCGGGAGGCACTCCTGCTCCCAAACCTGCGCGCTCTCCTCGTAGGGGACCCCCTCGCGCCCGAAAAGCGTCGAAGTTCTGGGCGGCACCCCTGCCATCTTTTGATGACGGGATGGATGTCGCGCTCTCCTCTACATCTACGGATGTAGAACTAGATAGTGTTTAGGCTTACGAGCATTTTGTCGCTCATAACCTAACACTCCTTTTATAGTCCACACTACGAGGCTGGTCCCTGCGATCAACGGGTTGGTGGGCATGTATTCCATACCAGGGCTGACGCAGAGACCGGTCTACTATATATATTTTTTTCTAGGTGGTTGGTAGGAATAGGGGAATAGGGAAATAGGGTAATTTGTAGTGCGGTGCTTTCTGCACGTTTGCCGGCTATCCGCGTGCGTGTGAGAGGACACTGAGTAGATTTAGAGGTAAATAATTTAGCTAAGTAGTTTTAGGAGAGATGTAGTGCCTAGTGTTTGTTTGTTTGTTATTTTGTTTTTGGGTTTCGCTCTGTCTGTCTTTATTACCTGTAAAGCCGATGGTGTATTCTAGGGTGGGTAATAAAGATATGTATGTATGTATGTATAGTCCACACTATGGCACTGTTGCAGTGGAATTGTAACGGTTATGACAGGCATCTTGCTGAGTTACGTCAGCTTATTAGTGAGTACGCAGCGAGTATAGTCTGTATTCAGGAGACCAATTTCCGACCTGGTCATCACACGGTCTTGAGGAATTTCAAACTATACTCGACAGAACGATACTATGCTCACCGGGCTTCCGGAGGCGTTGGCATTTTTGTACGTTCTGATAGCTACAGCGAAGAGGTTCCATTAAGAACCCCTCTTGAGGCTGTAGCTGTTCGCGTCTCGCTGCCTGTCATAGCAACAGTGTGTAATGTTTATCTTCCACCAGGCCAGCATCTGAACATCAATGATGTCGCTGATCTTATGGATCAGCTTCCACCACCCTTCCTCTTATTGGGAGATTTTAACGCCCATCACCCCATATGGGGCTCTGAGACGCCTTGCCCCCGAGGAAGAGAGCTGGAAACACTTCTATCAGATCTGGATTTATGTGTTTTGAACACAGGGGAACCAACTCACTTCAGTGTACGTTACGGCACATATTCTCGCATAGACGTTAGTCTATGCAGCCGAACGTTGGTTCCACTGTTTCGGTGGAATGCACACGATGATCTCTGTGACAGTGACCATTTTCCCATCGTTCTTACTTTGTTGAATCATAAACCCGTCGAGGCTCCCCCTCGATGGATTCTTAAACATGCTGATTGGCCAAAGTACACATCACTAGCTGTCTTTAACGATGATGTCAGGCGGACCGTCGGCGAGGAAATAACTTACATCACCCAAGTTATTCTTGCTGCTGCTGAGGAGTCCATTCCGTTTTTCTCCGGGACCCCTCGCCGAAAACTCGTTCCTTGGTGGAACGATGAAATAGCAGCAGCCATCAAAGAACGCCGTCGCGCTCATAAGCGTTACCGTAGACAGCCTACTGTGGCCAACTTGGTAGCATTTAAGAAACTCCGCGCTAAGGCGCGAGTTCTTATTCGACAAAGTAAGAAGGCTTCATGGGAGAGATATGTGTCGTCCATGACGTCACATACTCCATCATCTCAAGTGTGGACGAAACTTCGACGAATTTCGGGTATTCAAGGATCATCTGCTGTACCGGGAATTTCCATTGCAGGCAGTGTCGCCACTGATCCCCTCGCGATTGCTAACCATCTTGCTAGTCATTTCGCGGATGTCTCCGGCTCCGGGAATTACAATCCTGATTTCCTCGCTGTGAAGCGAGAGGCAGAACGTCATCACCTTAGTTTTGCCTCTCAAGCTTCAGAGGACTACAACGTGCCCTTTACGGAGTGGGAACTCCGCAGCGCCCTAGCGCTTTGCAAGGACACGTCTCCTGGACCGGACAACATCCACAACCAGATGTTGAAGCACCTTAGTGATGATAGTCTACTCTATCTCCTTCGTGTGTTCAACCGTATCTGGATGGAGGGTGATTTTCCGTCTCAGTGGCGAGAGGGCATAGTCATTCCTGTCCTCAAGCCTGACAAAGATCCTAAGTATGCAGGAAGTTACAGGCCGATTTGTCTTACAAATTGCCTGTGTAAGCTATTTGAGAGGATGGTAAATCGCAGACTCGTGTGGTGTCTGGAGAAACAAGGACTCTTGTCCGAGTACCAATGTGGATTTCGAGCCGCTCGATCCACCACAGACCACTTGGTACGCCTGGAGAGCTCTATCCAGGATGCGTTTCTCCGCAAACAGCACCTGGTAGCTGTCTTCTTTGACTTGGAGAAGGCCTACGACACCACCTGGCGATATGGCATCCTTTCAGTCCTGCATCAATGGAGATTCCGAGGTAACTTGCCGGTATTTATTGCGAATTTTTTGTCCCTCCGTCTATTCCGTGTCCGAGTAGGGAGGACATATTCGCAATACCACGTTCAAGAATATGGAGTCCCACAGGGATCGGTTCTTAGTGTCACTCTGTTCGCGATTGCCATAAACGGTATTGTCGCTGCTGCTGGTCCAGCCGTAATACCGTCCCTATATGTGGATGATTTTGCTCTGCACTATAGCTCGTGCAGTATGGCAGTCGCAGAGCGACAGTTACAGCAAGCTATTAGGAGGGTGGAGAAGTGGACCTTAGAACATGGCTTTCGGTTTTCTGCCGTAAAGACCTCCGTTGTCCACTTTTGTCGTCAACGTACACTTCACCCTCATCCTGAGCTTTATCTAGGTAATGTCGTTCTTCCAGTTGTTGACACCTACCGATTTCTTGGGCTCCTTTTTGACAGTAAATTATCGTGGGAGCCACACGTGCGGGAGCTAAAAGTGCAATGCACCAAGAGGCTTAACCTCTTGAAGTTTCTTAGCAGCACTAATTGGGGAGCTGACCGCGTGGTGCTCCTGCGATTCTATCGGGCACACATTTTATCTCGGTTAGACTACGGCAGTGCAGCATATGGCTCCGCAAGACCAAGCGTTCTTGCGAAGCTGAACAGTATCCACCACAGCGGGGTTAGGTTGGCGACGGGAGCTTTTCGTAGTAGCCCCATCGCTAGCCTGCTCGCTGAGTCTGGTGTGCCGCCTTTACACCTGAGGCGCCAGCAAATGCTTTTTTCGTATGCTGCAAATTTGCGACAGATGCCACTTCATCCGAGCTATCCCTGCGTATTCAGCAATGGCAACCGTTTGTTGTACGTTGCTCATCCTCGTGCGACGCGGCCGGTTGGGATACGCTTGGATAGCAGTTATGAATTGTTTGACGTACCTTCGATTCCTTGCCTTGTCAGACAACCAAGTGGGGTACCTCCGTGGGTTGTACGACGACCTGAAATCATCCTGGATTTGCACACTGGCCCGAAAGGAGACACGGACCCTTCGATTTATCGGAGGATCTATCTGTCCGTTCTTGGCCGCTATCCAGGTTCAGTCGTCGTTTACACGGATGGTTCAAGGACAGATACGAAGGTGGGCTGTGCGTTCGTTGTCGACAATGATCGGTTTCTTTTTGCTCTCCCGGACACCTGTAGTGTGTACACGGCAGAGCTCTATGCTATCTGTGAGGCTCTGCGGTACGCACTCGACAATGAGCGCCGACACTTTCTCGTATGTACTGACTCCTTGAGTTCGCTTCAGGCTATTGATACCTGTTTCCCTCGACACCCTCTGGTGCAGCGGATCCAGGACCTGCTGGCCGGGTGTTCGGATGCCGGTACCAGAATTACGTTTGTGTGGCTCCCCAGCCACATGGGCATAGAGGGAAACGAGTTAGCAGATCAGGCTGCCAAGGAGGCAGTTACACTGCCCCCGTTGCCTTTCAAGGTTCCAGCAAGTGATATTCGCTCTCAGCTGAGACATCTGGTTATGTCTCATTGGGAGATGGAGTGGCAGGCCATCCCACTTCCCAATAAGCTGAGAGCGATAAAAGGAACAACGAAGGTATGGAGGACTTCCCTTCGGGCTTCGCGGAGGGAAGCCGTGGTATTATGTCGCCTTCGGATCGGCCACGGTATCTTGACGCACTCCCATCTACTGAAAGGAGAACCCCCTCCGGTGTGTACCTGCGGCGACCATGTTACCGTGGTACACATCCTTACGGAGTGCGTGGACCTGGTCGATCTGCGCCGTAGTCTTAACCTTCCGAGTACTATCTCCCTTATCTTGCGCGATGACGAGCAGTCAGCAGACCTCGTCATCCGCTTTATGAGGGATAGCGGTCTGTTTTATCGTGTGTAATGATGTCCTTTGTGCTTGTATCTTTGTGTCAATTACGCTCTTATCCTATTGACTTCATTTTAGTTTGTGTTGCGTATTTTAATGTGTTCTTTTAACGTCTAATGTAAAGTATGTATATATATCTGTACTAGCAGGCAATGCCTTATTCCATTATCTCCTGTAATTTTTCTTCTTTTGTTCCACAATAAGGCATTGCGAATTAGATCCACTGATTGTTTTAATTTCATACTCATTTTTCATCGCATTCCTTTTTTTTTTTAACTCTAATCAGTGGCTACGTTTTAAATTTTAACTATCATATGTCATTTCGTCCATCTCGTTCCATTAGGGGCCGATGACCTTCGATGTTAGGCCCCTTTAAACAACAAGCATCATCATCATCATCAACACTTCGGAACACTTTGTATTTCAAGTGTGTTCCGTCTTCAATACTGTTCTGACTCCGTTACCCGATTCTCTAAAGCCTGTACCCTTAGCATTCTTCTGTGTTACAGACTCAATCTGAGCCAAACATTGAGCTAAATCATTATGCTGATTTCCTTGTATACGCACTTCGTCATCCAGTTTGTCATGACATGCATTCAGTGAATTTTCCAGATCAGTTTCTCTCTGGCGCTGTTCTAATTAAATGGCTTGTACTTCTTCCCGTAACTTATTTAAAAGCTCAATACATCACTTACCGAATACGATAGTTTTTTAGAGTCGCAATCTTTCCAGTTCCAGCCACTGTTCTTTCCAACAGCACCGGCGCACTTCTCGTGATACCAATTTTTACATTCACCACACTGTAGTCTTCCCGTCTTCCCTAGCTCTTTCTGGAAATCCGCACACGTATGTATGTTCAGATGAGAGCCCCTGTATTTATCCTGGAAATTTATTATCAGTTTATCCCGCTTTAGAACAGGCCACGTGATTTTTAGAACACACAACTATATATGTTCTTCTTTTTTTAAAATTTTCGCAAGGCATTTACGTCTGGGTTCTTCAGGCAAATTTCCGCCAATTCTTCCAAGCACTGCTCAAAAGACTTAACTGGAGGCACTGGGAGAGTCACATTTGCTTCTGTCCGAGAGTCCTCATGTCGATGTTTATTGCCTTTCTTATATGGCGGGGCTCAGGCTATGAAGCCTGCTATTATGCCAAACCATATTATACAACAGCTTTATAAAATCATTTTTACATATATTTCTAAAAATCACTAAAAGTAATTTACTTAACCTCTATAATTTTCTATCCTTATTGATAATTAAGAGCTAATTATTAAATTTTTACGTTGGTGAAATCTACTTTTTACATATTTGAGTACCACATTAAACATTTCCTTTTAAATAGCCTCGTATTGACTATGCCTCTAATTTCAGCTGGGATTGAGTTCCAGGAACGTATGGTAGCAGGTATGAATGAGTTGTTGTACGAGTTACTGTGGTGAATGGGAATGGACAAGAGGGAACGTGTGGATGACCTTGAGGGAGCTCTATCGGAAGGGGAGAGGTATTTAAAGTCTGTTCTAAGATAGCCTGGTTTGCTCGTTTGCAGAATACTGTGGAGAAGGGAAACAGCGTGCTATTTACGTCGTTCAGTCAAACTTAGCCACGACAGCTGAGAGAGGAAAGGGCTAATATGAGTTTGTATTGGGATATTTAATACGAATCGAGCACAAGCATTGTAGGCTCGCTGTAGTCGACATGAAAGTGTTTTGCTCATACTATTATAAACTACATCTCCGTAGTCAAATATTGGAAATATTAGACTCTGTACTAATAATTTTCTTGTGTTTCTTGGAAGGAAGTCCCTCATCCTTTTTGCAGAATGTAATGAGTAGAATACTCTTTGATAAATTTTTGTGACGTGTTCCGACCAACTTAAATATTTATCGAATACTACTCCAAGGTTCTTTACATGATCGCTAAATGTTACTGGTATTCCATTGAGCATAACACTGGGTATATACGAGTTTTGTATTTTAGCATGAGATTTATACGTGCCAATTATGATGGCCTGTGATTTTGATGGTTTCACTTTCAGGCCATGTCTGCTAGTCCAGTCATTAACATTTGCTAGGTCTTCGTTTAACTTAGTGATTGAATTGTTTAAGTCATTAGGCTTTGTGTGAATATATAACTGAATATCATCTGCATACAAGTGATATTTACAATTGGTCAGCGTCTCAGATAAGTCGTTCATGTACAATGAGAACAAAAGTGGCGACAATACTCCTCCCTGAGCCACGCCCATCTTAGTGGTTTGCCACGAAGATGTATCGTTTCCCACTGATACGCGCTGCTGACGATCACTAAGATAGGAGTGTACCCAGGTTAAAGTGCTGTAAGAAAATTTCAGCGCCTTAAGTTTAGCGAGTAATATGTCTCTATCTACACAATCGAAGGCTTTGCTTAAGTCCAAGAGAACAAGTATAGTCATTTGTCCTTTATCTATCGCTAGTTGCATGTCATTTGTCACTTTAACTAATGCAGTGGCAGTACTGTGGTTTTGTCTGAATCCCGATTGATATTTGTCAAGTAAGTTGTACTGTATAAGATATTCAGTCATTTGTTTATGTACTATTTTCTCCAACAATTTTCCTAATATAGGAAGGATACTTACAGGCCGATAATCTTCGGGACTGTTGGGGTTGTTGTTTTTAGGGAAAGGTCGGATGATTGCATGTTTCCAATTCGAAGGAAATACTCCAGTCATGAGTGAGTTATTAATGATATGCGTGACTGCTGGAAGTATGATGTCTATGATTCTTTTTAAAAGAGGCAGGTTGATTCCATCATGGCCAGTGGACCCTGACTTTATTTCACTGAGGACTTCCCTAACGTCACTGGGGGTCACATGAGAAAATTAGAACTGCTCGTCATTGTGTGTTGTTTTTGAGGATATTCTGTTAATTACTGCTGCTTTGGTCTGTTCGTCAATCTGAGAGGATCGTGAGCTAAAGTATGAGTTTAGGTCAGCTAGTGGTACATTACAGTTGTTGTCATTTGTCTTGTTTTTGCATAATCCCATTTCGCGAAGAGATTTCCAAATCTGACTAGAATTTTGAGTGTTCAAAATATCATAAGAGTGACGTATTTTAGCATTTCTAATTAACTGTGTTGTTCTGTTTCGGAGTTTTTTATACTTTCCGAAATTGTCAGATGTAGGATTTTTCACGTAATAATTATAGGCTGCGTCTCTTATTTTCATCTGGTCACGTATTTCTTGGGACAGCCATGGGTTTGAAGGTCTCTTTACACTAACAGTGCGTAGTGGTGCATGTCTGTCATACAGAGTCAGAAGTAGTTCGTTAAAATGATTTACTTTTCTGTTAATGTCATTTATGAATTGAATGTTGTGCCATGGTTTGTTAAGAGCATCTTCAAAAAATGCGTCTTCATTAAAGTGTTTAAAATCTCTATATGTAATTAATTTCGGCTTGAATTTAGGGCACTTCAAGGAATATGCAGCGTAAACCATGTCATGTCGGGAGAGACCGGGAACGGGCATTTGTCCATGAGTTAGCATTCGGTTGGTATTATTAGTAATTATTAGATCGAGGAGAGTGCGTGAGTTGGCAACACGGTGTGCAGGGTTTAAGGGTAGTATTGTCAAATTAATGGATGAAAACATCTCAGTCAATCGTTTTGTTTCGGTAGATTTGTTTGTCAAATCTGTATTAAAATCTCCCATTAAAATCAAATGCTCATACCTGGGTGTTAGATCATGTAGGGCTTCCTCTAGATTTGTGATGTTACCAGTCTTCGGCGGACGATACACCACACCAAGCAAGCACTTCGTACCGCGAACTATGAGCTCAACGAACAAGAATTCGGGGCTACTGGAGAACTCACTGGGGGATTTTAATATCACCTTATACTTCACATCATCCCGTACGCCACGAACCTACTACGATGGCGTAGCAGGGGGAGAGGTGATACTCCCACGTGGCGCGTCCCAGGTGGCGGATAGGGGGGTCCTAACCGGCTTGCCGGCGGACTTGAGGGAAATAAAATACCTCTCGCGGACCAAACACACTACCCCCTGCGGGTGGGGGACACACATGCAGAATACACCCGCGGTATCCCCTGCCTGTCGTAAGAGGCGACAAAAAGGGGCGACCTTGGCGCGGACATGGATTGCGGTTGGTATAATGTGATGGACCTCCTGTGGATGGGAGAGGCTGAATACATCCATAGGTAATCCCTGCCTGTCGTAGAAGGCGACTTAAAGGGTCATGTGGCCATGGTCCCCTCTTTATTTTTTATTATTTTTCTGAGGGTCAGATGTAGACCATTCAAAATTTGATGTGCGTGCTGCCCGGCGATGGAGCTCCTATGTGTGCGACTACGCTCGAAAGCCCGTGCCAGCAACCACCCAGGACGCGGCGGGTGGGAGTGTCATGTTCCCGGGCAGTGGTATCCGCCAGACAACGCAGGTCCCCGCACAGCCAAATGCCAGAAGGACATATTATTATTAATTATTTTTATTTATTTTTTCTATTTTTAGTGCTCTGTACACGCTATGGGGTACATGCTATTGCGGGTGACCGGAGGAAGGGAGTCCTAGTGCTCATTGCCTCAGTCATCCCGTATTAGGCATCGTTCAACATCGGACCCCGGGCAATACCTGCTACGACCAGGTGGGTATTGCCTTGGCTGCTTGGTTCGGCTACAGAGACCCCTGATCGGAGTGGGTGGCATTCGGGGAGGATGCTATCGGGCATGGCTTCCAAACGAAGTCGGCTCTCACAAGGTGGTCGCCCACCTAAGTCTTTAACTTTTGCTTCCCTGAGAGGTTCAACTCCCTGGGAACATGCGCAGCGTGAAGGAATGGGATCCAGCTTCCCTAGGTTTCTGGTCGCTACCAGAACCGATGGGCAGGATTTTAAGCTGGTGAAGTCGATCCTGTTTAGTAGACACATCGAAGGCGTCTATGGCGAACTGGAGGAACTTAAGAAAATGCGCAACGGTAGTTTGCTTCTAAAGACTCGTACAGCACTGCAAGCTGATCAGTTGCTTAAGTGCGAGCACTTTGGCGAAATCCCCGTCAAAGTGGAGGAGCATAAGTCCTTGAACCTGGTTCGCGGAGTCATCTTTCACCGCGACCTTATTTTGAACACTGACGACGAGTTGATGGAAGACATGAAGAACCGTGGCGTGACACACGTCCGGCGCATTACGCGCAAAGTCAACGGTGAAGACGTTGCCACTGGTGCCTTCATTGTCTCTTTCAAGTTGTCAGTGTTACCAGAGAAAGTCAAGGTAACAACTTATCGTTGCGATGTGAGGCCGTACATCCCGCCTCCTATGCGATGCTATCAATGCCAGCGATTCGGACATATGGTATCTCGCTGTTCGAATCAGGCTGTATGTGGTACATGTGGACGAGTAGCTCACGGCGCGGAGGAGTGCACAACTCCATACAAGTGCACTAACTGCTCCGGTTTTCATTCTCCTCGGGATCGGAATTGTCCGACATACCTGAGTGGGAAGAAGATCCAGGAGATCAAGACCCTGGATGGTCTTTCCTACCAGGAAGCGCGCCGTAAGTTTAATTCTACGAATACACCTGCCCGTACACTCGACTATAGCTTGATAGCTCAGAGTCTTCCAGGTTCGTCATTTACGACCAAGACACCTGTCCAGACCGCTGCGCCCAAGGCGACTGTTGCTGCTCCCAGCAACGTCGCAAATAGTCAAAGCTCGAAGGGGGGGACCACCCCACCTTCGACCAACCAGAAGTCTGTGCAGGCTGGGACCTGCCAGCCGGCACAGCAAGGGGGGAAGACTAGGTCTCCCCCCCTAGGAGGTCGACGAAAGTCGTGCCCCAGCCGGCGGAGGCGGCTTCGTTGACCAGGGCTGGGAAAACATCTCCCAGCCCGTCTAAACTTGAAAAGAAAAAGGGGAAGAAGAGCGCCCGTCCTGAGCGCTCTCGGACTTCCCCTGCGAAGGAGAAGTCATGCCCTCCATCTGGGGGATATGAGTCTGCGCCGGGAGGCACTCCTGCTCCCAAACCTGCGCGCTCTCCTCGTAGGGGACCCCCTCGCGCTGTCCTCTACATCTACGGATGTAGAACTAGATAGTGTTTAGGCTTACGAGCATTTTGTTGCTCATAACCTAACACTCCTTTTATAGTCCACACTATGGCACTGTTACAGTGGAATTGTAACGGTTATGACAGGCATCTTGCTGAGTTACGGCAGCTTATTAGTGAGTACGCAGCGAGTATAGTCTGTATTCAGGAGACCAATTTCCGACCTGGTCATCACACGGTCTTGAGGAATTTCAAACTATACTCGACAGAACGATACTATGCTCACCGGGCTTCCGGAGGCGTTGGCATTTTTATACGTTCTGATAGCTACAGCGAAGAGGTTCCTTTAAGAACCCCTCTTGAGGCTGTAGCTGTTCGCGTCTCGCTGCCTATCATAGCCACAGTGTGTAATGTTTATCTTCCACCAGGCCAGCATCTGAACATCACTGATGTCGCTGATCTTATAGATCAGCTTCCACCACCCTTCCTCTTATTGGGCGATTTTAACGCCCATCACCCCATATGGGGCTCTGAGACGCCTTGCCCCCGAGGAAGAGAGCTGGAAACACTCCTATCAGATCTGGATTTATGTATTTTGAACACAGGGGAACCAACTCACTTCAGTGTACGTTACGGCACATATTCTCGCATAGACGTTAGTCTATGCAGCCGAACGTTGGTTCCACTGTTTCGGTGGAATGCACACGATGATCTCTGTGACAGTGACCATTTTTCCATCGTTCTTACTTTGTTGAATCATAAACCCGTCGAGGCTCCCCCTCGATGGATTCTTAAACATGCTAATTGGCCAAAGTACACATCACTAGCTGTCTTTAGCGAAGATGTCAGGCGGACCGTCGGCGAGGAAATAACTTACATCACCCAAGTTATTCTTGCTGCTGCTGAGGAGTCCATTCCGTTTTTCTCGGGGACTCCTCGCCGAAAACTCGTTCCTTGGTGGAACGATGAAATAGCAGCAGCCATCAAAGAACGCCGTCGCGCTCATAAGCGTTACCGTAGACAGCCTACTGTGGCCAACTTGGTAACATTTAAGAAATTCCGCGCTAAGGCGCGAGTTCTTATTCGACAAAGTAAGAAGGCTTCATGGGAGAGATGTGTGTCGTCCATGACGTCACATACTCCATCATCTCAAGTGTGGACGAAACTTCGACGAATTTCGGGTATTCAAGGATCATCTGCTGTACCGGGAATTTCCATTGCAGGCAGTGTCGCCACTGATCCCCTCGCGATTGCTAACCATCTCGCTAGTCATTTCGCGGATGTCTCTGGCTCCGGGAATTACAATCCTGATTTCCTCCCTCTGAAGCGGGAGGCACAACGTCATCACCTGAGTTTTTTCACCCAAGCTTCAGAGGACTACAACGTGCCCTTTACGGAGTGGGAACTCCGCAGCGCCTTAGCGCTTTGCAAGGACACGTCTCCTGGACCGGACAACATCCATAACCAGATGTTGAAACACCTTAGTGATGATAGTTTACTATATCTCCTTCGTGTGTTCAACCAAATCTGGACAGAGGGTGATTTTCCGTCTCAGTGGCGAGAGGGCATAGTCATACCTGTCCTCAAGCCTGACAAAGATCCTAAGTATGCAGGAAGTTACAGACCGATTTGTCTTACAAATTGCCTGTGTAAGCTATTTGAGAGGATGGTAAATCGCAGACTCGTGTGGTGTCTGGAGAAACAAGGACTCTTGTCCGAGTACCAATGTGGATTTCGTGCCGCTCGATCCACCACAGACCACTTGGTACGCCTGGAGAGCTCTATCCAGGATGCGTTTCTCCGAAAACAGCACTTGGTAGCTGTCTTCTTTGACTTGGAGAAGGCCTACGACACCACCTGGCGATATGGCATCCTTTCAGTCCTGCATCAATGGAGATTCCGAGGTAACTTGCCGGTATTTATTGCGAATTTTTTGTCCCTCCGTCTATTCCGTGTCCGAATATATTCGCAATACACCGTTCAAGAAAATGGAGTCCCACAGGGATCGGTTCTTAGTGTCACTCTGTTCGCGATTGCCATAAACGGTATTGTCGCTGCTGCTGGTCCAGCCGTAATACCGTCCCTATATGTGGATGATTTTGCTCTGCACTATAGCTCGTGCAGTATGGCAGTCGCAGAGCGACAGTTACAGCAATCTATTAGGAGGGTGGAGAAGTGGACCTTAGAACATGGCTTTCGGTTTTCTGCCGCAAAGACCTCCGTTGTCCACTTTTGTCGTCAACGTACACTTCACCCTCATCCTGAGCTTTATCTAGGTAATGTCGTTCTTCCAGTTGTTGACACCTACCGATTTCTTGGGCTCCTTTTTGACAGTAAATTATCGTGGGAGCCACACGTGCGGGAGCTAAAAGTGCAATGCACCAAGAGGCTTAACCTCTTGAAGTTTCTTAGCAGCACTAATTGGGGAGCTGACCGCGTGGTGCTCCTGCGATTCTATCGGGCACACATTTTATCTCGGTTAGACTACGGCAGTGCAGCATATGGCTCCGCAAGGCCAAGCGTTCTTGCGAGGCTGAACAGTATCCACCACAGCGGGGTTAGGTTGGCGACGGGAGCTTTTCGTACTAGCCCCATCGCTAGCCTGCTCGCTGAGTCTGGTGTGCCGCCTTTACACCTGAGGCGCCAGCAACTACTGCTTACGTATGCTGCAAATTTGCGACAGATGCCACTTCATCCGAGCTATCCCTGCGTATTCAGCAATGGCAACCGTTTGTTGTACGTTGCTCACCCTCGTGCGACGCGGCCGGTTGGGATACGCTTGGATAGCAGTTATGAATTGTTTGACGTACCTTCGATTCCTTGCCTTGTCAGACAACCAAGTGGGGTACCTCCGTGGGTTGTACGACGACCTGAAATCATCCTGGATTTGCACACTGGCCCGAAAGGAGACACGGACCCTTCGATTTATCGGAGGATCTACCTGTCCGTTCTTGGCCGCTATCCAGCTTCGGTCGTCGTTTACACGGATGGTTCAAGGACAGATACGAAGGTGGGCTGTGCGTTCGTTGTCGACAATGATCGGTTTCTTTTTGCTCTCCCGGACACCTGTAGTGTGTACACGGCAGAGCTCTATGCTATCTGTGAGGCTCTGCGGTACGCACTAGACAATGTACGCCGACACTTTCTCGTGTGTACTGACTCCTTGAGTTCGCTTCAGTCTATTGATACCTGTTTCCCTCGGCACCCTCTGGTGCAGCGGATCCAGGACCTGCTGGCCGGGTGTTCGGATGCCGGCACCAGAATTACGTTCGTGTGGCTCCCCAGCTACATGGGCATAGAGGGAAACGAGTTAGTAGATCAGGCTGCCAAGGAGGCAGTTACACTGCCCCCGTTGCCTTTCAAGGTTCCAGCAAGTGATATTCGCTCTCAGCTGAGACATCTGGTTATGTCTCATTGGGAGATGGAGTGGCAGGCCATCCCACTTCCCAATAAGCTGCGAGCGATAAAAGGAACAACGAAGGTATGGAGGACTTCCCTTCGGGCTTCGCGGAGGGAAGCCGTGGTATTATGTCGCCTTCGGATCGGCCACGGTATCTTGACGCACTCCCATCTACTGAAAGGAGAACCCCCTCCGGTGTATACCTGCGGCGACCATCTTACCGTGGTTCACATCCTTACGGAGTGCGTGGACCTGGTCGATCTGCGCCGTAGTATTAACCTTCCGAGTACTATCTCCCTTATCTTGCGCGATGACGAGCAGTCAGCAGACCTCGTCATCCGCTTTATGAGGGTTGGCGGTCTGTTTTATCGTGTGTGATGATGTCCTTTGTCCTAGTGTTGTTTATGTCAGTTGCGCTTTTATCTCATTGACTCCATTTTAGTTTGTGTTACGCATTTTAATGTGTTATTTTAACGTCTAACGTGCATTATGTGTTAATATCTGTATTACTGGGCGATGCCTTATTCCTTCGATTTCCTGTACTTTCTCTTATTTTAATAGAACATAAGGCATTGCGTATTAGATCCACTGACTGTTTTAATCTCACCCTCATTTTTCTTCATTGCCATTCTTTTTTAACTCTAGTCAGTGGATACTTTTTAAAATTTTAACTTCATATCTCATGTCCTTCATTTCGTTCCATTAGGGGCCGATGACCTTCGATGTTAGGCCCCTTAAAACAACAAGCATCATCATCATCATCATCCCGTACGTACATACCGACTCCTCCACCGAGCTTACCGCTCCTGTCATTCCTAACTAATGAATAACCATTCATACTAACAAGAGATGAAGGGATAGACTGACGCAACCACGACTCGGAGAATAGTATGGCATGCAGGTTGCAGGTTGAGAATATTTCAGAGAATTCCGGGAAATGCGGGAGAATGCCCTGAGTGTTTACATGAGCTATTTGTATGGAGGTAGGGTAAGGCGAAAGAATGTCTTGAAGGTGATTAGCGGTACTTAGGGTGGGGGCTGGGAGATACAGGTAGTGACCTGCTTGGAACTGTATGTTGGAGAGGCTGAAACTGGAGGCATTTGTTTCCTGGTTACTTGTTGCTGCCAACTTAAAATTTAACTGTGGTTATAAAAGGGAAAAACTACACTAGATAAAATTAAGAAACTAAAAATTGAAATTAATGATTAAAATGTAGGCTATAGCTAGAGTTGAAATTATGATTAAAATTCTATACAGCGGTATTTAGTTTACAGAATGTCGGCTAATGGTTAGCGAATACGATCGAGATCTTCGCGGTTTGACACAGGTATTTTACGAGTTCCCTGCTTAACATAGATTATGCCATCCTTCGACCACACGTTCCGCACACTGAACTTACTTATAGCGTCCTGTAGAAGCCGCAGTCTCTCTGGGGTTAGGTCCTCTCTAATTGTTTTATTTGTACCCTTGAGTTTCTTTTTGTTTATAAACATCGCATTTCTTTTCCGGTACGAAACGAACTACACAATTATCGGTCTTGGACGGTCAGTTTGACTTTTCCCAACCCTGTGCGATCTGTCTATTTCGTCCAGTGAGAGTTCCACCCCAATTTCACGAGCAATATCAATGACAATATTGTCCGTGTTTTCTCCTGCAGTTTCTTCCACACCAAACACACGCAAGAGTGCCTTGTATCCGAGACTCCTCATGTCGATGCTTTTCTGGACTTGACAGTTCACTCTCCTCCACCGTATGTTGGGACTCTCTGCTTCAGTGGGCCAATATCTATATTATGGAGCTTCTCATGTTGAACCTTCTTTAAATCTGACAGAGAGGCAATCGCTGCTCTTCCATGAACTCCATGAATAGGAAGCACATGTTGTCTGGGAACTTCAGGATTTACATCAATACTTAGCGATTTTTGCTGCTCCCTTTTCGGCCCTGAAAGTCCACAATTCTATGCTCCAACCCATATGGGCACGAAATAGAAGAACTTACAATCTCTCCGCAAGCACGGGTTTACCCGCCTTCGGGTTGATAGCCTAAGTGGAAAACTGGATGTACTTGCAAGACGAGACGATGGAATATGTATACATCTTACTGTGGACGCCGTCTCTCACAATATGCTCACAGCAAAACTATCTCACTGCATTGTAACATTCCCAGACGACGACGATGATTAGCATTCATTGTTCGGAGGGCACACGCCTGTTCGGTACCTCGCACGGTGAACAACACCTTCCACAGCATCTCCTCACAAACTCCATAAATATTGCACTGTGCTCGTTATTCTGTTGTTTTGGCAGACGGTGGCATGCATCCACCATACTGTCTGCCAATTCCTTGTCAAGTGCCTTTCCTACCAGTGTTTCAATGGTGTTTCGTCTAGAATACTTTTCTGACTCCGTTACCCGATTCTCTGAAGCTTTCACCCTAGAGCGCAACTGAGCATTCTCCTGTGTCAGTAAATCAATCTGAGACAAACATTGGGCTATTATATTCTGCTGATGTTTTAGTAGCCGCACAAAGTCATCCAGTTTGTCATGACATTCATTCAGTGAATTCCCCAGATCGTTCCTCTCTGGCGCTGTTCTAATTAAATGTCTTGTACTTCCTCCCGTAACTTATCTAAAAGTTCAATCATATCACTTACATAATACGATAGTTTTTTAGAGTCGCAATTTTTACATTTCCAGCCTCTGTTCTTCCTATCACAATCGGCGCACTTCCCGTGATACCAGTTTTTACATTCACCAGACTGTACTCTTCTCTCTTTCCGTAGATCTTTCTTGCAATCCGCACACGTAATCATGATGAGATGAGAACCCCTGTATTCCTTCCAGACGTTTATTATTTGTTTATCACGCTTCAGATCATCCCACTTGATTTTTAGAACACACGACTATGTTCGCTTCTTTTAAAAAAAAAATTTCGCAAAGTCTTGACGTCTGTCTTCCTGAGGTAAATTTCCGCCAATTCTTCCACATACTGCTCAAGAGTCTTGTCTTGAGTCAGAGGGGTAAACCCCTTCGCATCGGTCTTGACGTCTGGGTTCTTCAAGCAAATTTGAGCAAAATCTTCAATGCACTGCTCAAAAGACTTGTCTGGTTCACTGGGGGAGTCACATTTGCTTCGGTCTTGACGTCCGGGTTCTACGAGATAATTTCCGCCAATTCTTCATAGCACTGCTGAAAAGACTTGTCATGTGTCACTGACGGTGTCACATTTGCTTCAGCCTTTATGTATGGATTCATCAGTTAAATTTCCGCATATTTCTCCAAGCAGTGCTCAAGAGAATTTTCTGGAGTCACTGGGGGGAGTCACATTTCTTTCGGATTTGACGTCATGGTTGTTCTGGCGAATTCCCTCCAAATCTTCCAAGCACTGCTCGAAAACTTTCTCCGGAGTCACTGTGGGAGTCTCATTTGCTTCTGGCCGACACTCCTCATGTCGATGCTTGTTTAGACCTGACCGTCCGACACTACCTTCTCAACGAGACTCCTCATGTCGATGCTTGTTTAGACCTGACCGTCCGACACTACCTTCTCAACGAGACTCCTCATGTCGATGCTTGTTTAGACCTGACCGTCCGACACTACCTTCTCAACGAGACTCCTCATGTCGATGCTTCTTTGGACTTGACCGTCGAACACTGCCTTCTGTTCGACAATTTTCGTGACGATGCTTCTTTGAACTTGACACTTGTCGGAGACTGCTCGCGTCGAAGTTTCTTTGGACTTGACAGTCTAGTCTCCTCTACAGTATGTTGGGTCCCCCTGCTTCAGTCGGCGAAATCTACATTATGGAGCTTCTCATGTGGAACCTTCCTTAAATCTGACATGGATGCATCCGCAGCTCTTCCAAGAATTCCTTGAAGACGAAGCACACGTTGTCTGGGAACTTCAGGATTTACATCAATACTTTGCGATTTTTGTTCTTTCCTTTTCGTCCTTGAAGCTCGACAATTCTATGCTCCATCCCATATGGGCACGAAATCGCAGAACGGATAATCCTTCCGAAAGTACGGTTTTGTCGGGTTGATCGCCTAAGTGGCAAACTGGATGTACTTGCAAGACGAGACGATGGAATAGCCATACCCCTTACTGTGGCCGCTGGCTCTCACGATCTGTTCACCACAATGTAATCTCACTGCATTGTAAGATTCCTGGACGACGAAGATTAATAATATTCATTGTTCGGATAGCACACGTTTGTTCGTCAGCTGGCACGGTGAACAAGACCTTCCACAGCATCTCCTCACACACTTTATAATAATTGCACTGTGCTGTTGATTCGATTGCTTTGGTATACGGTGCCATGCATCCAACATACCGTCCGTCAATTCCATGACAAGAGCCTTTCCTACCTGTATACAGTAAAATACCAGTAAAACAAAATTTTGGGGACCTCTGAAATTAATTTGTTATACTGAAATTTTGTTATACTGAAATAAGTCAATTCGTAAGAACTCACCTAGTATTATCTCCATTAGTTATGGTTGTTTTTAGGGGCGGAACTACGAGGTCATCTGCCCTGTTATATCAGCTGCAGGATCTATATAACTTCAAAATACCATTATAATAATAAGAGTTACAGTACTGACAGATGTTTTCAGAAAATCTATTTTTACATTATACCAGCAAGTCTACACACACTGTTCCAGAACATCATTTTTTGAAAAAGTCTGTGATTTTCTTCTGAACAGATCCAGACACAAAAGCTTGTTCCAAATAGTCACCAACCACTGCACATGAATTTAAAACAGATTCTGGCACATCACTTCGTGACACGAGAAAATCTTGAAGGCTACGTGCCATGTTCGTTGCCTGCTGAAGAGTCAAGCTCTGTCGATCACAATCATTTTGGGGGTTGTCTTCCTCTTCCTCCTCATCGTATGGATCTCTATCATTCATAATGTCCTCCACAATTTCCTCATTTGTGATTTCTTTGTGGACTATTACATCACTATCTACATTGATGTAGTCGGTAAGACTTACCGTAGATGGCACATCCAATGTTGTACACAAACGCTTCCAATTCTCCTCGGTTTCCACATCATCCAACACTTCACTTTCCGCGACGTCTTCTGTAAAAACCACTCCAGCTTTTAAAAAGCAGTTTGTGATGATGTCTGCATTCAGGGATTTCCATGCAGCATTAAACATCTGCATTGCTTCCAATATATTGATATTAATGGCTCTATTCGTGGCAACGTTGCACAGCATTCGACGGACTACACGAGCTCGGTAATGCCGCTTTACTGCATGAATTATACCCTGATCCAGCGGCTGCAGAATTGAAGTTGTATTTGGAGGCAAAAATAAAACTTTTACATGCTCCAAATGGCGAGGCACACAATTATGAGAAGAGCAATTGTCTAATAATAGAAGAATTCTCCTCTTTTCGGCCTTCATCCGACGTTCCAAGTCCAACAACCACTCTTTGAATAGCAGAGATGTCATCCATGCCTTAGAATTGTGCCTGTATTCACAGGGCAGATGTTGTACCCCCTTGAAACACCTTGGCTTCCCAAATTTCCCAATTATGAGAGGCTTCAGTTTGTCCGTCCCTGTGGAATTGGTGCACAAAAGAGCCGTGATACGTTCTTTTGAACGTTTGCCCCCAAAACACTTATTTCCCTTAAAATCAAGGGTTTTGTTCGGCATTAGTTTATAAAATAAAGCAGTTTCGTCTGCATTATAAATGTCTGCCGGCGAATATTCTTTCAAGGCATCCTTTAGAGTCTCCAGCCGCCATGAAGACGCAACTTCCTTCGGGGCATCGTTAGCTTCACCATTTATAATTTTGTGGGATTTGCCATATCTCTCCCGGAACCTATGAAGCCAACCAGCACTACCCATAAACTCAGGTGACCCAAGCGAACGTGCGAAAGATCGCGCACGCTCACATAACAGTGGGCCATTTATTGGAATGTTTTTACTCCGCATTTCCACAAACCACGTACAGACGGCTTGGTCCACCTCCTTGTAGTCGGCTGTCCTGATCTTCTTACGCTGTGGACCTAGGGCATCAGCATCAATGTTTTCCTCTATCTTACTTTTCTGTTTTAAAAACGTAGAAAGTGTTGACGGGCTAATGCCATACTTCTTCGCTACACCTCATTTCTTTCCGCCTTTCTCTACTTCCGCAAGTATTTTACGTTTTTCACTCAACGAAAACTGCTGTCGCTTCTGCTTATCCATTTGCGATGATATGTACGGTACTTATTTATTTAACGAAATGCACACGAACTTTGCAAGTTTAATGATATAACCTTAACAGCAAGAAGAAGTAGTTCTCCAAGAGGGAAAGAGAAAACAAGCAGAAATCAGCCTGGATTTTTATTCATCTGACTGACCGCAGCTGGACCGGTCCAAATAATGACATGAGAAGTCAAAGAGAATGTGAGAAGTGCTTTGAATAGGCTTTGCGAATTAAATACGAAGAAGAAACATGCAATGCATCCGTCGCGTTCATTGGTGGATTACAAACATCGCGATCCTACTCAGCCAATAGTGTGACGTAGTAGTATAATTGGGTGGTTCGGCGGCCTCCTCCTCCTCCCGCGGCGCGGGAAATTTGAATTTTGGCGGGAGATTTGAATTTGTAAACAAAGCCACGTGCTTTTTGACAGCTGTTATCGACAACAACGCATCGCTAACCTCACTGCTGCCATCTTGACGGGCCTAAACCTCACTAGTGCCAACTTAACCTAACTAGCATGAGGTAAACAAAGCCACGTGTTCTTTGACAGCCACGTGCTTTTTGACAGACAACAACGCATCGCTAACCTCAGTACTGCCATCTTGACGGACCTAAACCTCAGTAGTGCCAACTTAACCTAACTAGCGCGAGATAAACAAAGCCACGTGCTTTTTGACAGCCACGTGCTTTTTGACAGATTTGTAAACAAAGCCACGTGCTTTTTGACAGACAACAACGCATCGCTAACCTCAGTACTGCCATCTTGACGGGCCTAAACCTCAGTGCTACCAACTTAACCTCACTAGCTCGAGATAAACAAATCCACGTGCTTTTTTGACAGCTGTCATCCGCCATCTTTGAGCACTGTGCTGCCCTCTTTAGATCCACCATCTTTGAGCACCGTGCTGCCCTCTTTAGCTACTTACCTTTGACAGCTGTCATCCGCCATCTTTAATCCAGAGAGAACAGTGCTGCCCGGTGGCGGCAAATTCCACGTGCTCTTGGTTGGAAACAAAGCCATCTCCTTTTTTGACAGCTGTCATCCGCCATCTTTAATCACCGTGCTACCCACTTTAGCTACTTACCTTTGACAGTTGTCATCCGCCACCAGAGAGAACAGTGCTGCCCGCTGGCGGCTAATTCCACGTGCTTTACAAAGCTATGTGCTTTTTTGACAAAAAATTCTGCTCACGAGATACTTACCGAACTAGACGATACTATACTTACGAATCTGCTCATCACCTTCTTTCTTCTATGAGTAATAAACAAAAACTCTATCTTGCAAATAAGGAGGGGGAGGAAGGTAATACCTAACCTAAAATAAAAGAATATGCCAATTCTACATTATTTATTCACATCTTGTATGTACAAGTTTCATCTTGAATCATTTTACCCTAGTGATGTTTGCGTACTTCTCGACGCAATTCTTGAATGTACAAGTTTAAACTTGCTGTACTACGCTCTCAGCGTACCTCTCCCGAATTGTGATGTAAGACAGCGTAACGTAAGTACACACCTCTAGCATAATGTTTATGTAAAGTAGTACCTATCAATACTACTATGCCCTCAGGCTAGCGTGTTGGTAGAATTTGGAATGACAAACCGTTTACAATCATCGCTATTAAGGGCTACCTTACTAATTAAATGAGTGTACAACTGGTGCTTCTTGCTTCTAATGACAGACATTTGCTTATGCAAAACAGGTGGATTACTTTTAATGCAATTGTTATAGTTTTCAAAACTTAGCTGATTCTGAACGACATTCTTTTTAACCCCCTTCAATCTCTTTATTTGTAATTCATTTAAGAGTTTTATGCAATATGACTTGGATTTAGTACCTACAAATGAATCGATAATATTCCCAGCACATTCATCTTTCATTTTACCTAGAACCTTTTTGTTCACTAGCGGTAGATGATATTGATTATCTGCAGGATAGTTACTTGTATCAAACCTACCCAAGTCCGGCTTTATATCATTGTAATAGTCATCAGTTTTGATTTGATAAATAAACGAATCGGTATCTGTGTAGAGCAATTGTGCATTATGCGCGTACTTCTTCATCATATAATCGTAATGGAATTCATACATGAGTGTTTTAGCCAATTCAAGTACTGCAAAGCCGACGTAGGTAGGTTTGTCATACTTAACCTTAACACGATTTATCTGTATAATAACTAAATTCTCATGTATGATGGTGCAGCTGTGGAAATTTGGTTTACTTATTAAATAGTTAGCACCATACCTTTTCTTAATATTATCCCAGTTTGTAATCAATTTTACATCAACGCGTTTGTCAACATTTTTCCATAGTCTTACCAAACACACTGTTATTCATGAGCTTGTAGAAATCTTTTTCAAACTCGTTAACCGCATTCGTTCTTAAATTATTGTTCAGATCGATATATGGCTTTAGCCACGGTGACTGATTAAATTCTAGTACGCGATGAATTTTGGATAACTTCAAACCATGCTGCAAACACTGTTTTAAATTTCGGTAATGAATGATATACTTAGATTTATCGCACAAATTAGCAATGAGCATTTTCGTCGTTGATGCAATGTACGGGGGCTTCATATTTTCAGGGCAGAACGGTAGGTCATTATGAGAAGTGTGTAACTCTTTAGGATACTGTAAGTCACCTTCGAGGAAATAGCCTTTATCAGCTTCATCACCTAGGGCATGTAGCTGTAAAGCATCAATTTCGCACTGCGTCAGCCAGCGGAAACCACTCACCGGTAGATGCTGACTCATCGCCCACCCATACTGATGATTAGCATCGAGGTAAACGATATACCGAGATTCCTGACTAGAATCGAAACTCGGCATGTACTTATTATTCGCCTTCGAATACCGCCCGCTGCACTGACTTAGACCGCCTCGAATAGATGATTTTATAAAGTGCACCATATCAATATCAGTCAGCAGTTCCAAATTCACCTGTGTGTGTTTTAACATAGCATCCCAACTTAACCCAGGTGCAGTAAAATACTGACATGGGTCAAGGCTGTAGGTGTTCATGCAAACACAGCGAAAATTTTCAAAAACATCAGCTAACAAAAGTACATCTGTCTTTAAATATAAATCGGAGTATTCACCCAGCGTTTGAATGTGGAACTGCTCCCAGATATGTTGTGCATGTAAATAGTCATCATCACTAATATCTGCTGAATTCAGCGAGCTGTAAAAGGATTGTTTCGATGGTAAGGCACGTTCTTCGAGGCGGTCTAAGCAGTCGAGATATTCATAACAAAAAACACCCTTACGCCGAAGTAAATTAAACTGCGCTTCTTCGGGGAAAACGCGTCGAATTTCTGTAAATTGTTCAGGCTGTAAATGACTAGAAAGTTTATCGAGGCTACTCGCCATAAAGCGAAACGAGTCAAGGAATCTCAGTTTTATAGAATGCTCAGCATCTACTTTTACAGACTTTGCAAACGCAATGTACCGCTCTTTATTCTGAGGGATTGTATCTACTTTTTCATCTGAAGCTCCAAATTGTGAAATGATGAAATGAGAGTCGTAACCAGATAAGTTATGAAAAATTACAGGGATAAATTTAGGAACTCTATACTTAAGATTACAGCTATAATGAGCGGCACATCTGTAGAAACCAGTTAAATGATCATGATCAAAAACTTTAGGGTCATTTTCGGAAAATTCCCCATCACAAATGCTACACTTTGTAGCACGTTCATGATCATTTAACTGAATTTCGGTGAGTGGCTTCATAGGAATATTACTATTCAGAATACGACCGAGACGAACTGCATCACTTTCAAGTCTTTCTAAAAATACTTTAGCAGCATCATGTCCTCGATACAGCTCTAACTTGTTAAGCGTACTATCGTTACTACACTTGATGTAATACGCGAAGCTATACGGGACATGCATGTGCGTAGTATTAGTGAAAGAGTTGTCAGGATTAGGTGAGCATGTGTTGCATGGCGTGAGGATGGCTTCAAAGTCTGCATAAATCACGAACGGTACCCACATCTGCTTGTGAAAATTAGTAAATTTTAAAAACATTATTGCCTGTAGTAGGTATCTCTGTACGTACATGATTGCAGTCATTCTTGGAATGCTTCGTTAACTGATCTTTAGTTCTAAAATACTGCAAGCATCCATCACATAGCCACTTTTTACACTCATGTTTTGACAACTGACTGCCAACAAGTCTACTCAGATTTTTAAACCAGCAAAAGTGGCTATTTGCACTGTTTTCAATATAGAGTAAATTAACATGAGTACTCTTCTTATGACATGTATAATACAGAGGACCTACTACAGACTTTTTCTCTACACCATACACATTAATACTAATGTTATTTAGTTCCTCAAAGCGCTTAATATCCTTTATCTGCACAGGAAATTCTATACTATTGAAATTTAGCTGCGTTGAATAGTGTGGATAGGATGATGTTCTCTTAGCTACGTCTGATTTCGCAGGATTTAAAGCTGACATCACCGCCCATGCAAAACATGCTTAGTCATTGTTTTGGATGTTTACAACAGCTTCTTTTCGCTGAATCCATGTCGGCAGCTCGATGTACGATGAACCTCGCATGGGATTGTACTTATTGATGTTAACTTCTAGATACATTATCTCAACTAAAGCCCACCCTGATTCCTTTTCCTGAAATTCCTCGCTCTTAGTTGAAATAATGTTAGAGACATCCCTAAGTACATCACCAAAATTAGTCGACTGACTTATGACAAAATTCTTCGTATTAAATGATTTAATGTCCGTTATTTCGGATTCATCCGTGCTTTTAATGTACAAGGCGAAAAGTTCAAAATTAACTTTAAATAAATTATGATTGGACAAAGATTTAGCAAGGAGCTGTTGTACATCCGGTTGAACGCAATTTAAAAAGTTTGAAGTGCTCTGAAACTTTTGACTGGTGCGAATTCGGTAACTAGCAATCCTACTTTTAAATGCTGTATTAATTTCCTCGATGTATGCGTTACTACCACTTCTATACGCATTATTTTTATGCGCATTACTCCGTAAGTGTCCCTGAAAATGCGAAGATGGTACATCGGTGTTACAGTGCTCGCAGGGACTAGTTTGAAGTTCATTTTTCCTAGGTTTTTTACTACTAGTACTTTCTACAGCTACATCAGTAGCTGCACGCTTTTTCCCTACTACTACCTGAGGGCAAGTAGATATTTGATGTACCTCTGCTAAGTGAGCCTCGTATCGCTCTACGTTAGCGAAATACACACTACAAACTTTACATAAAGCAGATGTTATGCTAGGGTGTTTTGATTTCATATGGCGCATGAAGTTATCACGCCTTGTAAACGTTACATTACATTCCTCGCAGCAGGGGAACATCTGAAATGAGAACGACCGATAGAGATTAGGTGAAAGTTACGGAAGAAACCAAGTTTCAACGTATAGAGGTTGGACATGGCTGTGAGTTAGGCCTATAGCATGAGGATTGAAGAGAACGACTATTTATCAATAGACTAAAGTTACGATGTTTTAGAAGAAACCAAGTTTCAGCCCGTTGAGGACAGACATAGCTATGTGTGCGTGTTTGAAATTATACCCCGTCTATAGCGTGAGGATTAAAGAGAACAACTATTTATCAATAGACTAAAGTTACGATGTTTTAGAAGAAACCAAGTTTCAGCCCGTTGAGGACAGACATAGCTACGTGCGCGTGTTTGAAATTATACCTCGTCTATAGTATGCGGGTTGAAGAGAACAACTATTTATCAATAGCTTAAAGTTACGATGTTTTAGAAGAAACCAAGTTTCAGCCTGTTGAGGGTAGACATAGCTATGTGCGCGTGTTTGAAATTATACCCCGTCTATAGTATGTGGGTTGAAGAGAACAACTATTTATGATTAGCTTAAAGTTACGATGTTTTAGAAGAAACCAAGTTTCAGCCCGTTGAGGATAGACATAGCTATGTGTGCGTGTTTGAAATTATACCACGTCTATAGTATGCGGGTTGAAGAGAACAACTATTTATCAATAGCTTAAAGTTACGATGTTTTAGAAGAAACCAAGTTTCAGCCTGTTGAGGGCAGACATAGCTATGTGCGCGTGTTTGAAATTATACCTCGTCTATAGCGTGAGGATTAAAGAGAACAACGATGTTTTAGAAGAAACCAAGTTTCAGCCCGTTGAGGACAGACATAGCTACGTGCGCGTGTTTGAAATTATACCTCGTCTATAGTATGCGGGTTGAAGAGAACAACTATTTATCAATTGCTTAAAGTTACGATGTTTTAGAAGAAACCAAGTTTCAGCCCGTTGAGGACAGACAAAGCTATGTGTGCGTGTTTGAAATTATACCACGTCTATAGTTTGCGGGTTGAAGAGAACAACTATTTATGATTAGACTAAAGTTACGATGTTTTAGAAGAAACCAAGTTTCAGCCTGTTGAGGGCAGACATAGCTATGTGCGCGTGTTTGAAATTATACCACGTTTATAGTATGCGGGTTGAAGAGAACAACTATTTATGATTAGCTTAAAAGTTACGATGTTGTAGAAGAAACCAAGTTTCAATGAATAGAGGTCAGACATACCTTAAAATCTTCGCGCTGCAAACTGTTACTCGGATAAATAAAATGCGTGCGTTCAAGCCTGATACTCGAATGATAATATTCTGGTCGTACCTAAAAAGGAGAAACATATATGAATGTAGTGTAGGGTACATCATCTAACCTAGTTATCTTTCCAACTCAAAGTTCGAAAACATACCTTTAAAAAAATGCACGTGCTGCAGACTGTTACTGGGATGAATAAAATTGCGTACTTTCGAACGGTACCTAAAAAAGAACAAACATATATGAATGTAGATGTCTAGCGTAGAAGTTGCTTTGCAAATAAAAAAGTAACTAACAGTTTTACCTTACCTTAAGATAAAGGCTGAAGAATAATATTCACAGCAGATGGGAGATGTGTGTACGTAATAAACGCATACAGAGAACTGTGAGCACTTCGCGCAGACTGCAGCGAGTAAATATGCTGCTTGTTACCAAGCGGATGTGATAATCGCTGACAACTGCGGTACAGTCGGAACGAAGTGTTTATGCAGCAAGAGCTCTCCCCCTGTAGTCCCGCAGGCTGACGTATTCGAACCTCCTGTTGATGCCAAGGTGTCAGAATTTAAGATTTCGAGCCTTGGAAAGTTAGCGCGCGATCCTCGACTTCTCGAGGCTACATACGCGGTATTCCTTACCTGTAGGTATTGAGCTAAAACTAGATCATGTAATGACGATCGCGCAGGCCCCCCTCGCCTAGCATTTACGGCTTCTAGTTCGAACCCGCTATCTTCCGAAGTAGCGAGAATGATTGAAGAGTGTTGAGGGTGATTCATTTGTCGGATGGAGGCGTTAAGCTATGTGCAGGCTTCTTCTAGTCAGGGTACGCGATTCAAATCCTGGCAACTTATGCCGTCGGGAAGGGCATCCGGCTAGATCATGTAATGACGATCGCGCAGGTCCCTCGCCTAACATTTACGGCTTCCAGTTCGAACCCGCTATCTTCCGAAGTAGCGAGAATGATTGAAGAGTGTTTGAGGGTGATTCATTTGTTGGATGGAGGCAATAAGCCTTGTGCAGGCTTCTTCGGTAGGAGTAGGCTATGTTGTAATGTTCGGAAGAAACCAAGTTTCAGCCTACTGAGGTCGGACATTGTCGTGAGGGGTTTGAGTTCAGCTCGAGAAGCTGCTAATAATTTTAATGCGAACTGTACGCGTGTAGCGGACTCTGTACCCTGCTGAGGCAAACACATTCCAGCGAGGAGCTAGCGAGCCGGATGCAGCTTGCGTGAGCGCGTGTGTGTAGGCATGCTATCGCAGAATATTTTTTCCTCGTTCTAGAGTCTGTTACCCTTCCTGATGTAACAAGACTAGGATTTATTTTTTAGACTGCACTTGGCTAGAAATAGCTACATGAAATATCGCAAGAATTTGTTGAGTTGCCCTTCCTGATGCAAAACTGGGAGTATCTAGCCTCTTACACTATGGTTTTCAACCGGTTGCCCTTCCTGACGTCAAAGAACTCGGATTAAGAATCTGTCGAGAATCGGGGGTTTTACAGCTAGATGCTCTTCTTAGATTTTAAATAGCTGTATCACGAACTATTGTTTTACTGCTGGATGCCCTTCCTGACTAAGATTTTTTAAATCGCAAGAATTTGTTGAGTTGCCCTTCCTGACGCAAAACTGGCGGTATCTAGCCTCTTACATCATACACTATTGTTTTCGACCAGTTGCCCTTCCTGACAACTCGGATTAAGAATCTGTCGAGAATCGGGGATTTACAGCTAGATGCACTTCTTAGATTTTAAATCGCGAACTATTGTTTTACTGCCGGATGCCCTTCCTGACTAAGATTTTTAAAATCGCAAGAATTTGTTGAGTCGCCCTTCCTAATGCAAAACTAGCAGTATCTAGCCTCTTACATCATACACTATGGTTTTCGACCGGTTGCCCTTCCTGACAACTCGGATTAAGAATCTGTCGAGAATCGGGGGATTTACAGCTAGCTTAGATTGTAAATCACGAACTATTGTTTTACGGCCGGATGCCCTTCCTGACTAAGATTTTTAAAATCGCAAGTATTTGTTGAGTTGTCCTTCCTGACGCAAAACTGGCAGTATCTAGCCTCTTACACTATGGTTTTCGACCGGTTGCCCTTCCTGACGCTGAAAGACCAGGATTTAGCCAGTTACCCTTCCTGATGTAACAAGACTAGGACTGCACTTGGCTAGAAATAGCCACACGAAATTATTATATAGAAAGAGAATTGCTGGGCTGATGACAGCTGTCAGAATAGCATATAAGTTTGTAAAGCACGTGGAATTTGCCGCCACCGGGGCAGCACTGTTCTCTATGGATTAAGAGCTTTGTTTCCAAACAAGAGCACGTGGAATTTGCCGCCACCCGGCAGCACGGTGATTAAAGATGGCGGATGACAGCTGTCAGAAAAGCACATGGGTTTGTAAAGCATGTGGAATTTACCGCCACCGGGCAGCACGGTGATTAAAAGATGGCGGATGATAGCTGAAGCGCATAGGTTTGTAAAGCATTTAGAATTTGCCGCCACCACATAGAGTGTAGCACTGAGGTTTGTGATGCAAGATGGCGGATGACAGCTGCACGTGGCTTTGTAGAGCACGTGGAATTTGCCGTCACCAGGCAGCACTGAGGTTTCGGTTGCAAGATGGCGGATGACAGCTGTCAAAGGTAAGTATCTACAGGGGGCAGCACGGTGCTCAAAGATGGTGGATCTAAAGAGGGCAGCACAGTGCTCAAAGATGGCGGATGACAGCTGTCAAAAAAGCACGTGTATTTGTTTATCTCGAGCTAGTGAGGTTAAGTTGGTAGCACTGAGGTTTAGGCCCGCCAAGATGGCAGCACTGCCGATGACAGGTGACGAAAGAGGGCAGCACAGTGTTTAAAGATGGCGGATGACAGCTGTCAAAAAAGCACGTGGCTTTGTTTACCTCATGCTAGTTAGGTTAAGTTGGTACGACTAAGGTTTAGGCCCGTCAAGATGGCAGTACTGTCCCCGTGAAAATTGGCGATCTTACGAATATTTTAACATGTGGAAAGCAAAAATTTTATTGTCTGCTTGAAGCCGCAACACATCACTTGGGAAGTCGTGGCGAGCCGAGAACGAGTTTTTTTTTGTCGTTCAGAGGGGTGCGATACGTCATCGGCGAGACTGTGCCAAGGTTATAGCAAACCACGTGACTGCCTTCGCACGCGCGACCCAGCTTGTTTCTGGAATAGTCTGCGCAAATTAAAGGAGATCATCAGCCAATTACCGTTCTCGCTGAAGAACACACCTCCCTGGGCTAATTAGATAAAAGGCTTTGCTTCGAGTGAATCGCTCTCTTAATGCTTAATGCTTTATGCTCTTCTTAATGCTTGTTCGCTGCGTGAGACATCACATTACCGGACCACGTGGAGAGAAAATTTTCAAGTCAAGTCGACGCCCGTTCTACCAGAATTTAGTCTGATAATTAGTGAATTCTGTGGAATAAAAACGCCTAGGAGCCAAGTTAAGTGTGACAGTGTAGACGAGCTGTTTATATTCTGCGTGTGTTTGTGCAAAATACTTAATTTTGTCATCTCAGTTACAGCTTGTGACCAGCAATCAACGGAAGACGTCTTGGAATTGAACATCTCAAGATGAAGAATTCCGCAATTACCAACATCATTTCATCGAGGGACATCCATCGCAGAGCCTCCATGGAGCTGTAAAAATGTAAGGCGTCTCTGGTAATGGGAAGGAGACTGGCCGGAGTATGCTGAAATAACTGACTGTCGACGGGAATCGAACTCTACAAAAACTTGAGTACCTTTTTAATTTAATTTATCTGTCTTATCTTTTGTACAACTAGAGGTCTTTCTTCTTAAGTCGTAGATCTATCAGTTTGCTGTAGTTAGAAATATTTCATTTTCCTACTTCTTAAGGTGTCGTGGTAGACTAGGTACGTGTGAATGAAATTTTGGAATCTATTAGAGTAGACATGTAGGTTGTCTTTGAATGACTTCCCATGCTTAAGGAGCTTAAGTTTAATAATCACTGACCACACGATAAATCTACTTTCTTTGTAATATTGAAAGTTACCGGACGGAAAATTTGCGTGTACATTTTGAGTGAATAGGGTCGAACCTAGTGTCTTTTAAAATCACTTGTTGTTTTTATGATGAAGTCATCTAATTTTACGACATTCCAGGAGAATCAGTAGATGTAATAATCACTTAAATAATAATAATATTGACTAAAGATCGGGTAAAACAGATGTAAACGCTCGTGAGCCATAAAACTACTGTAGAGTTCCTAAATGTGAGATGGAATGTGCTCTGTTCATGAAGGGTCTGGAATATGGCCTATCCTGAGGGATATTTGTTGCATAATTGAGTAAATGATGAATTAGTGGTGATATTGATTTATTCTTGTGTATTTGGAGCGCAAGATAGATTATGATTTGTGGAGCACGTGTTTGCGAGTGTATTTCGCAGGTAGGAAGTAAAAATAATGCGAGTAAGGCTCACGCTTGCGGTAAATTCAACCTGTAGCCCACATGATGGTAGTGCTTATGGATTTTACTAGAATCTTCCATTATGATCTCATGAATTAGATGAACTTGTGCTGATATGTGAAATGTGTTTCTACCAAGTGATACCCATGACTTCGATCACTAGCCACCATAAATGTAGGAGAATTTCTGTACACGGATTATTCTGCGAGACATTACGCGTCCCGATCACTAATAAAAACCATAAATAAAATTTGCCAAATCAGGATTCGATGTAAATAGTGTACATAAAAACGTGTTTCCCTAGTGTGAATGTGTGTGTGTATATGTGTATATTTCTCTTGTGCCATGTTGATTTCATTTAATTTTGATCTGGTCGCGCACTCGTTGTGACGCGGATCACATTCATCGTTGTGTGTTGCCTTAAGAGATAATTTCATGCCCTTAAGGGAAAGTTTAATTAAATTAAGTCAAGGAAGACTAGGAAGGAATTTAATTTATTTTTTAATTAGCGAGATTTAAAAGGAAAGATCATCTCGTTACTTTGAGAAGGCACTCGATTTGTAAAATAAAATTTATTTAACTAGCTCACACGTTGGTAATGTAAATTTCTAAAAATCTGAAATACTTTAAGATTAATTTGAACAGAAATGAAATGCAAAGATCAAACGTAGGAATTTGTTAGCCGCATGATTGCTTTGAAACATTGTGAAAATAAGTCATTAATAATTAATTAAAAATCATTACTCTGAAATGCTAATGATGAACATTAGGTAAATGATGCGGTGGAGAATTAATAAGAACACGATCGTGTGACAATGAAACAGGTTAATTGAATAATAAAATAATAATAATAATAATCAAGATAATAATTAATTAATTTTGAGAATTTTGGAAACAGTTTTTCTTTGCTACTGAAGTTCATGTTGGTGTCATTGATCAATATTAAACACTGTAAATGACTAATTCAGTTGTGTGCATCGTAGAAAACCACGTGTTGAGAATACTTTAAATTGGTGAAACTTTGAACACATGTTGATTTATTTAGTTCTTTCAGTCAAATGTTTGGTTTGAAAAGGCAAGTGGCCTAATTACTTCTTTGGTTTCATTTACAGCACAGTAGAGCTGGAGATATGAACACGTGTCACTCTAAGTCAAGGAAGAAACCCGATATTATGAAAGCTCTGTTATGTAAAAAGAAAAATATCATCAAGAATATTTTGTTGTCTGTCTGCTTATGTGAATAAATGTCAGAGTGTTGTTTTAATATTTCTTTTTATCCTGCTTGGTCATCAATCCTTAACAACCCTTAAATGCCTCTAGAAAGTGATAGCCAACGATCGAACGGTCCACCTTGGGATTCCTCGCTCGATGGCTGGGCTTAGCTCGGGAAAAATGGGGGCATTTAAGATGGCTCAATCCAAGCGTGGGGCTCGAGATTGGCTTATCCAAGCTCGAAAATGGTCTTGTGCTGTCCAGTGTTTATGACATTGACAAGATCAGATGACCAAGTAAATTAGGCTGACTCTGACACATTTATTCGCCCAAATTCTTGTGGCTAACATAAGCACATGTTAAATGTAACTTGTATGAATATTGTTAAAAACGAATTCTTGCTGGTAATTAGAAATTTGAATTTGCTGCGATGATAATTAATTAAAGTTAGATTCATAATTGCGACCGATATTGGTGAAAATTTGGAACTTTCATGATATCGACAAATCGGTGCCTTCATAAATTTGATGGAGTTCGATTCCCAATATTTCAGTATTCCGATCAGAATCCTTCCAGTACCAGAATAGCCATTTAATGAATAATTGTAACTATGGAGGACTTAAGGCAGATGTTGTTGGCTATGGAGGAGAGGATTAATGCCAATTTGAATGTTAGCCAAGCTAACTTAGAGAAAAGCTTAGAGGAAAAACTTAGTGGAAATCAGGCAAACTTAGAGAAAAAACTTAGTGAAAATCAGGTGAACTTAGAGAAAGGACTCTTTGAACTCAATAATAGTCAAACTAACTTAGAGAAAAACTTAGAGAAAGGACTCTCTGAACTCAACAATAGTCAGGTACACTTAGAGAAAGGACTCAGTGATCTCAGTGACGCACAAATAAACCTCGAAAAATCTCTCGGGGAAGCTATTGAAGAAAAGTTGACGGACATTAAAAACCAAACTGAAGAAGGTTTAGGAAAAATATGTTCGGACATTAAACTTTTTAACGGCAAGCTAGCCTCAATGCAGAGCGAGCTCGTAATAGTCAAGAATGATTTCGCTACCATGAAAAAGGAGGTAAACGAAAACATTGCCAAGTCTATGGCGGGCATGTCCAATGAATTCAGTGAACGACTGGCGAACGTTCAGCAGTACATATTAACTGGAATCGACAAATACAAGGGCGAAGTCGAACAATCATTCCTGAATATTGAGGAAAAGATTGACACAAATTCAGAGGACCTTAAGGTTACGAAAACGGCTTGGGCGAAGAAATTCATTGGATTAAACGAAAAGCTACAACAAGTCGAAAAGGGCATTCTCGACAAAATCGAGACATCCCAAGTCGATAGCTCAGAACGGATGGATTATATCCACGAGTCACTTGAGGATAGTTGGGGCGAAATAAAAACGATCAAAACCACCCTGATGAATGCCATACATAAGGTCACGACCGAGTCAAAAACTGAAACCGAAGGGATTCGAAAGGAGTACACGGATGGAATTAAGGAGCTTGTACATGAAATGCATCTCCTGAAAATCCAGAACGAGAACACTAGCAAGGTCACCAACTCATTGCTAGAGAAGCAGGCGTTACTGGAGCAACGTGTAACCGGCACGTGTCAGACGTCAACTCCACTTGCAACTGCAGGGACAGGCGCTGCGAATACAATTGACATTTCTTCAGAGCCGACAGTAAACGCGTCTCAAATGAATACAACCGGCCAGACGCAAATAGTAAATATAATTCGTCTTCACGAAGACCAGCCCAAGAAATTCAATAACGTTAGAGGAAACGTGACTCCGAAAGGCTTTATTCGGGAACTGCAGGATTACTTTCGCGATGCGAAAATTCCACCAGAAAGGCAGCTAAGAGTCACCGAAAAATTCCTGGAAGACTCAGTTCATACCTGGTTTGTCGCATTTCGATTTTCGTTTGACGATTTCGAAAGTTTCAAAAAAGCATTCCTGGAGAAGTACTGGAATAGCGACGTCCAATACAACCTTAGGACGGAGTTATACGCCAGAAAATATGCATCATCTACGCCCACGAGATATGCGGACTTCCTATCCAGTCAATTAAGAAAATTAAGGGAACTAGACTCACCACCATCAGAACCTGAGTTGGTTAAGTTGATCACACGACAGTTACCACCAGATGTGCAGAGGATCATGATAGCCTCAAATACACAATCTGCAATCCAGGCTGAGGCGTTACTAAGACAATTAGACATGACGTCCAAGGAACCAGTTCGTCAGGGACGAAACTCGGAACCTCAGATCCATCAGGTAACAACGAATAAGGAGGAAGAATCGAAATCAGTCAACCAAGGGAGAACGTGGAAACGTAACCCTGGAGGGCAAGATTCACCTCGTGATCGATCGCCCGTACGCAGAAATAGACCCATTAGAAACTGGGAATATTCCAGACGTAACGAGAGGAAGCGTCCATACTCAGATTACCGAAGGAGCTGGAAGCGAAACCAGGACTTCCGCCACTCAAGAGGAAGGAGAGACTGGCGAGAAGAAGAAAAGGAAAAATATCTAAAGGACCTTCAAAACTCGACACAGGAAAACGAACGATGGCGAAGAGCAATCCAAACCCAGGATACCAACCCTGATATCGTGGGGGCGGAAAGCCTTCAATACCAAGAGGCCAAGGCTCGGGGAAGCCAACATAACAACTCGAGTCAGGAGCACAGCCAAGGTGCCGACAAAAAAAACTCCATCTCCAGTAAGAGGAGATAGCCTGAATCCTGAAGGCAAGGTCACTAAACTTCAAGAATGGATTGTGGTACAGGTCGACTCATGGACTACCAAGCCCGAAGACTTGTTGGACGAAGTTGGTCAGCGTAACAGCGAAATACCATCGACGTTACCCATCATTTCAGCACGGATCTGCAATGTTCACGTAAAATGTCTCATAGATACTGGATCGACGATTAGCGTCATTTCGACGGCATTTTTGAGAGACCTGAGGGACAGAAATGATATACCTGTCATACCGGTATCTCACGTGAAAATTGAAGGCATAATACCGGACAAGTCTGTCATGTGTAAACAACAGACATTGTTGGATGTCGAGATTGGACGGACGATATTTCCTCAAGTATTCTTAGCCATGTCCAACATTAAATTTAATATTATTTTGGGTGCAGACTTCCTAATGTCTTACCAAGCCATGATTGACATGCAGTCAAACTCCATTCAATTCAGGAAGGCGGATTTTTCCGAGACTGCTATGCTAAACCCTTCAGATGTAAACGATCCATCTGCTTATTGCGGGGAAACAGACGCCTTATCTCCGAGGGAAACCGAAGACCATGAGGCCTCTGAGGAAATTTTAATGGCCATGGATAAGGTATTAGAAGAAGGCGATAACGACGTACACCCCTTCGATCTCATTTCTGAGAAGTCAAGGCAAGCCATGGGTACGGAAGAAGAACAGATCCAGCTGCAGAATTTGCTACTGAAATATAAGAACTTGTTCGATTCCAAACCAGGTCTTATTCCCAACTTTCAATACTCACTTCTTGTGACAGACTGGCTACCCTTCAAGAAGAAGCCGTATCCGATACCGGAAAAATTTTACTCCAGAGTCGGCAAGATTATTGAAGAAATGGAGAGGGATGGAATCGTCATGAAAGCTAGCAGTCCATTCATTAACCCTTTAGTAGTCGTTTCTAAGCCAGACGGATCGCTGCGCGTGTGTTTAGACGCTCGATCTGTGAACGAAAAGCTAATTCCGGAGAATGATCAGCCTCCGACGATCAAAGACGTCATTAGAAAATTCAGGGGTATGAGATACTTCTCTTCAGTTGATTTTACGTCATCCTACTTCCATATTCTGCTTGAAGAAAAATCCAGGCTATTGACAGGTTTCATATATGACCAGCAAACCTATGTCTTCTGCAGGCTACCCTTTGGAATCCGCAACGCTGGCTGCGCGCTTATCCGAGCACTCGAAAGATGCCTAACCGACGAGGTTAAAGCCTTTACAACGAGGTATATTGATGATCTTCTCCTAGCGAGTGAGACATTAGAGGAACACCTCGTTACATTGGAGAAACTCCTTAAGAATTTATCCGACGCTGGCTTCCACGTGAACCTGAAGAAGTCTCACTTTTGCAAGTCCGAGATCCTATTTCTGGGACACATCATAGACGGCGATGGCGTGAAACCCAACCCAGTCAAGATCGAAGCCATTAATAATTTTCCTAAGCCTGTGAGAGTGAAACAGGTCCGGCAATTCTTGGGAATGGCCCAGTTCTTTTCGAACCACTGTCCTAATTACACTCAGACAGTTGCTCCGTTGCAGGATCTCCTAAAGAACGGCAATAGATGGAAGTGGAGCGCCGAATGTGACAAAGCCTTCGCTAAGACGAAAGAAATGCTCGTAAACAACGTTAAGCTGGGGTACCCTGACTTTACTAGGCCCTTTATTCTACAAACTGATGCCTCAAACATTGGGATAGGAGCCGTTCTTTTCCAAGAAGATAAGGAGAACCCTGAAAACAGGACATACTTGGCTTTCGTCAGCAGGAAGATAAGGAAGCACGAAAAACATTACTCCGTAACTGAACTGGAAATGTTATCCATAGTCTACGCTCTCAAATACTGGCAGAAATTAATTTACGGATTTCCCATCATTGTCAGGACTGACCACCGTGCATTAACCTTCATGTTAAAAACAACTATGGCTTCCGAACGAGTCTTCAGATGGACACTCTTTGTACAACAATTTAACATCCAGTTAGAACATTGCTCCGGGAAGAACAACTTGTTAGCCGACTGCCTGAGTCGAAACCCTAATTCTGAAGTCGCAGAGATACATCAGATCACGTTAATACAGGAAGACCACGAGTTCCTACGCAAACTGGGTTACCTTCGACAGGCACAGAAACGGGACTTTAAGCTACGGCCCATCATTGACTGTCTCGAAGACAAGCTTACCCCAAACGAGCCAGGATTTCGGAAAATAAGGAGACAAGCTAGAAATTTCCGCTATATCAATGGAATCCTGTATAAGTTCATTGACTCTACTAGGACGAAACTACGAGCTGTTATACCACCGAAGCTACGGGAACTTCTTACTTGGCACGTCCATAGAATTACAGGTCATGGTGGAGTAGATAAGACTGTTGCCACGATATTAGAATCATTCACATGGGAAGGATTGAGAACCTTTGTAAATGATGTCATCAGGACATGTGATACTTGTCAGAGAGTCAAACCAAGCTCTCATTTATTACAGCAAAGTCCCATTCCTATTTTGCCATCTGCTCCGAAAGAACTCTACGCAATGGACTTGTTCGGTCAGATTCCAACTTCTAAGCGAGGGAACCGTCATGTGGTTGTGACCATCGATGTGTTTTCCAAGTACGTGACGTTATATCCAATCCAGAAGGCCACTACTAAAGCCGTTCTGTGGAGAATCACCCGGAATATAATTCCTCACATGGGAAAGCCTAAGGCCATTCTAACAGACCACGGACCGCAATTCACCTCGGCCGAATTCAAGCAAGCCATGACCCAACTGGGCATCAAACATGTACTAAATTCCGTGAGACATCCGTCTAGTAATCCAGCGGAACGTGTAATGCAAGAGCTGGCCAAGTTCTGTAGAATATTCTGCGGGAATGCTCATTGGAAATGGGTAGATGTACTTCCAATTATTATGGAATGTTCTAATGGCACTGTTCATGAAGCAACCTCCCAAATTCCATCAGTGCTTCATTTTAATAATTACCCTGTGAGATCTTGGGATCACATCATTCAGTGTCCTGGAACCATAAGACCTACTCCCCAGGAAAACATTGAGAAGGCAACGGAATCACTGAGACGCCACGCTGAGAGACGTAACCGAAGGGTTCAAGGGAGAAGATTTCACCGACCTCTCCGATTAAACGAATACGTATTATTGAGGAGACCTGCTGTGTCCGAGCCTACGAGCAAATTTTATGCTAAATTTGCACCCTTGTTTGTGGGACCCTACAAGATCATTAAAGTCTTTGGCAACAACTCCTATAAAATACAAAGTCTGGATAAATCTTACGAAGCTGTCCACAATGCCGCTAATTTAAGACTCTACCGAACACCTACACCACTAGCTGACACCGTGTAACCATCTGTTAAAAGGGAAAAATATGTTACTGAAGATGGAAATAAAACTTGAGGAACACCCTGTATGGAGAGACTAGGCTACTGGATGCTAGGAGCGGAACGAAGAACTCCGAGTCTCACACCTGTCACGAGCTCAATTAAGTTATTACCAGGTGATTCAACAGCCAATTTTCCGGAACAATAGTAATGGACACTGTTATGTTATAATTTCATCTACAAACGAAATTATATTCCAACCAAGGGAGAGATGTCCCCGTGAAAATTGGCGATCTTACGAATATTTTAACATGTGGAAAGCAAAAATTTTATTGTCTGCTTGAAGCCGCAACACATCACTTGGGAAGTCGTGGCGAGCCGAGAACGAGTTTTTTTTTGTCGTTCAGAGGGGTGCGATACGTCATCGGCGAGACTGTGCCAAGGTTATAGCAAACCACGTGACTGCCTTCGCACGCGCGACCCAGCTTGTTTCTGGAATAGTCTGCGCAAATTAAAGGAGATCATCAGCCAATTACCGTTCTCGCTGAAGAACACACCTCCCTGGGCTAATTAGATAAAAGGCTTTGCTTCGAGTGAATCGCTCTCTTAATGCTTAATGCTTTATGCTCTTCTTAATGCTTGTTCGCTGCGTGAGACATCACATTACCGGACCACGTGGAGAGAAAATTTTCAAGTCAAGTCGACGCCCGTTCTACCAGAATTTAGTCTGATAATTAGTGAATTCTGTGGAATAAAAACGCCTAGGAGCCAAGTTAAGTGTGACAGTGTAGACGAGCTGTTTATATTCTGCGTGTGTTTGTGCAAAATACTTAATTTTGTCATCTCAGTTACAGCTTGTGACCAGCAATCAACGGAAGACGTCTTGGAATTGAACATCTCAAGATGAAGAATTCCGCAATTACCAACATCATTTCATCGAGGGACATCCATCGCAGAGCCTCCATGGAGCTGTAAAAATGTAAGGCGTCTCTGGTAATGGGAAGGAGACTGGCCGGAGTATGCTGAAATAACTGACTGTCGACGGGAATCGAACTCTACAAAAACTTGAGTACCTTTTTAATTTAATTTATCTGTCTTATCTTTTGTACAACTAGAGGTCTTTCTTCTTAAGTCGTAGATCTATCAGTTTGCTGTAGTTAGAAATATTTCATTTTCCTACTTCTTAAGGTGTCGTGGTAGACTAGGTACGTGTGAATGAAATTTTGGAATCTATTAGAGCAGACATGTAGGTTGTCTTTGAATGAAAGGAGCTTAAGTTTAATAATCACTGACCACACGATAAATCTACTTTCTTTGTAATATTGAAAGTTACCGGACGGAAAATTTGCGTGTACATTTTGAGTGAATAGGGTCGAACCTAGTGTCTTTTAAAATCACTTGTTGTTTTTATGATGAAGTCATCTAATTTTACGACATTCCAGGAGAATCAGTAGATGTAATAATCACTTAAATAATAATAATATTGACTAAAGATCGGGTAAAACAGATGTAAACGCTCGTGAGCCATAAAACTACTGTAGAGTTCCTAAATGTGAGATGGAATGTGCTCTGTTCATGAAGGGTCTGGAATATGGCCTATCCTGAGGGATATTTGTTGCATAATTGAGTAAATGATGAATTAGTGGTGATATTGATTTATTCTTGTGTATTTGGAGCGCAAGATAGATTATGATTTGTGGAGCACGTGTTTGCGAGTGTATTTCGCAGGTAGGAAGTAAAAATAATGCGAGTAAGGCTCACGCTTGCGGTAAATTCAACCTGTAGCCCACATGATGGTAGTGCTTATGGATTTTACTAGAATCTTCCATTATGATCTCATGAATTAGATGAACTTGTGCTGATATGTGAAATGTGTTTCTACCAAGTGATACCCATGACTTCGATCACTAGCCACCATAAATGTAGGAGAATTTCTGTACACGGATTATTCTGCGAGACATTACGCGTCCCGATCACTAATAAAAACCATAAATAAAATTTGCCAAATCAGGATTCGATGTAAATAGTGTACATAAAAACGTGTTTCCCTAGTGTGAATGTGTGTGTGTATATGTGTATATTTCTCTTGTGCCATGTTGATTTCATTTAATTTTGATCTGGTCGCGCACTCGTTGTGACGCGGATCACATTCATCGTTGTGTGTTGCCTTAAGAGATAATTTCATGCCCTTAAGGGAAAGTTTAATTAAATTAAGTCAAGGAAGACTAGGAAGGAATTTAATTTATTTTTTAATTAGCGAGATTTAAAAGGAAAGATCATCTCGTTACTTTGAGAAGGCACTCGATTTGTAAAATAAAATTTATTTAACTAGCTCACACGTTGGTAATGTAAATTTCTAAAAATCTGAAATACTTTAAGATTAATTTGAACAGAAATGAAATGCAAAGATCAAAGGTAGGAATTTGTTAGCCGCATGATTGCTTTGAAACATTGTGAAAATAAGTCATTAATAATTAATTAAAAATCATTACTCTGAAATGCTAATGATGAACATTAGGTAAATGATGCGGTGGAGAATTAATAAGAACACGATCGTGTGACAATGAAACAGGTTAATTGAATAATAAAATAATAATAATAATAATCAAGATAATAATTAATTAATTTTGAGAATTTTGGAAACAGTTTTTCTTTGCTACTGAAGTTCATGTTGGTGTCATTGATCAATATTAAACACTGTAAATGACTAATTCAGTTGTGTGCATCGTAGAAAACCACGTGTTGAGAATACTTTAAATTGGTGAAACTTTGAACACATGTTGATTTATTTAGTTCTTTCAGTCAAATGTTTGGTTTGAAAAGGCAAGTGGCCTAATTACTTCTTTGGTTTCATTTACAGCACAGTAGAGCTGGAGATATGAACACGTGTCACTCTAAGTCAAGGAAGAAACCCGATATTATGAAAGCTCTGTTATGTAAAAAGAAAAATATCATCAAGAATATTTTGTTGTCTGTCTGCTTATGTGAATAAATGTCAGAGTGTTGTTTTAATATTTCTTTTTATCCTGCTTGGTCATCAATCCTTAACAACCCTTAAATGCCTCTAGAAAGTGATAGCCAACGATCGAACGGTCCACCTTGGGATTCCTCGCTCGATGGCTGGGTTTAGCTCGGGAAAAATGGGGGCAGTACTGAGGTTAGCGATGCGTTGTTGTCTGTCAAAAAGCACGTGGCTTTGTTTACAAATCTGTCAAAAAGCACGTGGCTGTCAAAAACACGTGGCTTTGTTTACCTCGCGCTAGTGAGGTTAAGTTGGCACTAGTGAGGTTTAGGTCCGTCAAGATGGCAGTACTGAGGTTGGCGATGCGTTGTTGTCGATGACAGCTGTCAAAAAGCACGTGGCTTTGTTTACAAATTCAAATCTCCCGCCAAAATTCAAAATTCCCGCCAAAATTCAAATTTCCCGCCAAAATTCAAATTTCCCGCTCCGCGGGAGGAGGAGGAGGCCGCCGAACCACCCAATTATACTACTTGACGTCTTACATTGGTTAATGGGCCAAGCCTATTGGTTGCGCAAAGCGTAGCGTTCATTGGTGGATTGCAAACTTGGCGCTCCTACTCAGCTAATAGAGTGACGTCTTACATTGGATGACGGGCAAAGCATATATATTTCTTTAATAGCGTACAAATGTGCATTAAAAGAAAAAATACATTAATCTTTAGCATATTCTAGTGAAGATTTTGTTCTCTTGTTGCACTTGCTGAAATGATAGCGATCGCAATGTTTATCACACAATGTAGGGACGGTTCATGAAAGTCTGATCGCCGGCATAGACTATGGTGAAACTCATGTACCGCCAGCCTATTCAAAGCACTTCTCACGTCATTATTTGGACCGGTCCATCTGCGGTCAATCATAGCATCAGCTGAATAAAAATCCAGGCTGATTTCTGCTTGTTTTCTCTTTCTCTCTTGGAGAACTACTACTCGCTGCGTATGTGAAAGCTGCATTCTTATTTTCAAATCTTCCCGTAAAAAAGTTTCTTTGGATAATTCATACGCAAGTCGTGATGGTGACATCATGGAGATGCCCAGTATTCGTTTCCGAAATCGGGCCTTTACATTTTCAATAGTTCGAAGGTCGGACACCGTTAGTCTTTCCCAAATAAGTTCCATATGTGAGAACTGGGCGAAGCGTATTGGTTACACAAAATACGCCTTCTCGATCGCGTACGGTGCATGTATGGAAAATGGCGATCATATCGTCTGAATAACGAAATAATGTAACAAGAAAAATGTTGGTCATAAAACAGGATGAATTTTGGATTTAATTTGAGAAAATATGGTCAAACTGGTAATGAAAAGAGCTCAATTTTAATTCGTTAAACTGAAACTACGAAATTCGTTAAAATGAAATATTTTAACATACAACAAATAGGGAAAAAGGAAGGGACCAAAAACATTATTCGTTATTCTGAAAATTTCGTTATACTGGTGTTCGTTACAGCGGAATTCTACTGTATCAAGTGTGTTCCGTCTTGAATACTGTTCTGACTCCGTTACCCGATTCTCTAAAGCCTTCACCCTGAGCATTCTGCTGTGATAGAGACTCAATTTGAACAAATATTGAGCTATATCATTCTGTTCATTTTTGGTATAAGTACACTGTCGTCCAGTTTGTCATGACATGCATTCAGTGAGTTACGGCATTCACTTTTTCTCTGGCGCTTTTCTAATTAAATGGCTTGTACTTCTTCCCGTAACTTATTTAAAAGTTCAATGACATCACTACTTTATACGATAGTTTTATATTGTCCAAATTTTACAGTTCCAGCCTCTGATCTTTCTATCAGCACCGGCGCAGTTCCCGTGATACAGTTTTTTCATTCAACACACTGTACTCTTCTCGCTTACCGTAGCTATTTTTTGCAATTCGCACACTTATTCATGTAGAGATGAGAGCCCCAGTATTTATTCTGGAAGTTTATAATGAGATTATCGCGCCTCAGAACAGTCAAATTTATTTTTGAAACACACGAATATATATATGTTTTTCTTTTTTTAAATTTCTCGCTAGTCCCTGACGGCTGGGTTCTTCAGGCAAATTTCCGCCAATTATTCCAAGATTTGCTCAAAAGTCTTGTCAGGGAGAACTGGGGGAGTCATATTTTATTCGGCCTTGACGTCTGGGTTCTTCAGGCAAATGGCCGCCAATTCCTCCAAGCACTGCTCAAAAGAATTTTCTGGAGTCACAGGGGAAGTAATATTTGCTTCCTACCGAGACTCCTCCTGTCTATGCTTCTTTGGACTTGACCGTCCAATGCTACCTTCTGTCCGAGACTCCTCGTGTCGGTGCTTATTTGGACTTGACAGTCCCGTCTCCTCCACAGTACGTTGGTACTCTGCATCACGTGGCCAACATCTACATTATGAAGCTTCTCATGTGGAACCTTCTCTAAATCTGACAGAGATGCATCCGCTTTTCTTCAATGAATTCCATGAAAGGGAAGCACATGTTGTCTGGGAACTTCATGATTTACATCAATAATTTGCGATTTTTGCTGTTTCCTTTTCATCCTTGAAGGGCGACAATTCTATGCTCCATCCAGTATGGGCACGAAATGGAAGAACGGACAATCTTTCCGGAAGTACGTGTTTACCCGCCTTCGTGTTCATCGCATAAGTGGCAAATTGGATGCACTTGCAAGACGATACGTTGGAACCTCCATACTCTTACTGTGACGGCCTGCTCTCACGATCTGCTCACCACATAAATATCTCACTGCATTGGAAGACGACGACGATGATTAACATTCATTGTTCGGATAGCACACGCCTGTTCGGCAGCTGGCACGGTGAACAAGACCTCCTTCCACAGCATCTCCTCACATACTTTATAATAATTGAACTGTGAGCTTGATTCATTTGCTTCGGTAGACGGTGGCATGCATCCACCATACTGTCCGTCAATTCCATTCCCTACCTGTATTTCAAGGGTGTTCCGTCTTGAATACTGTTCTGACTCCGTTACCCGATTCTCTGAACCCTTCTCCCTAGAGCGCAACTGAGTATTCTCGTGTGTTAGAGACTCAATCTGAGCCAAATACTGATGTATGTCATTCTGCTGATTCTTTTAGTAGACGCACACTGTCGTCCAGCTTGTCATGACGTGCATTCAGTGAATTCCCCAGATCAGTTTCTCTCTGGTTCTGTTCTAATTAAATGGCTTGTACTTCTTCCCGTAACTTATTTAAATGTTCAGTCACAACACCTACCGAATACGATAGTTTCTTAGGGTCGCAATCTTTACACCTCCGTCCACTGTTCTTTCCTTCAGCACCGGCGCACTTCCCGTGATACCAATTTTTACATACACCACACTATATACTTCCAGCTTTCCCTAGATGTTTCTTGCAATCCGCACTCTTATTCATGTTGAGATGAGAGCCCCTGTATTTATTCTGGAAGTTTATGATCAGTTTATCCCGCTTCAGAACAGTCCACTTATTTTTAGATTTTTTAAATTCCTCGCAAGTCGTTGAGGTCTGTGTTCCTCAGGCAAATTTCCACCCATTCTTCCAAGCACTGCTCAAAAGTCTTGTGTGGAATCACTGGGGGAGTCACATGCTTCGCTCTTGACGTCTGGGTTCTTCAGGCAAATTTCCGACAATTCTTCCAAGCACTGCTCAAAAGAATTGTATGGAGTCACTGGGGAAGTAACATTTGCTTCTGTCGGAGACTCCTCATGTCGATGCTTCTTTGGACTTGACAGTCCAGTCTCCTCCACAGTATGTTGGGTCTCCCTGCTTCAGTTGGCAAAATCTAAATTATGGAGCTTCTCATGTGGAACCTTCTTTAAATCTGACAGATATGCATCCGCTGCTCCTCCATGAATTCCATGAAAAGGAAGCACAAGTTGTCTGGGAAGTTCAGGATTTACGTCAATACTTTGCGACTTTTGCTTATTCCTTTTCGTCCTTGAAAGTCGACAGTTCTATGCTCCCTCCCATATTGGCACGAAATGGAAGAACGTAAAATATTTCCGGAAGTACGGTTTTACCCGCCTTCGGTTTGATCGCCTGAGTGGCAAACTGGATGTACTTGCAAAACGAGACGATGGAATATCCATACCTCTTACTGTGGCCGCCGGCTCCCACGATCTGCTCACCACATAATTATTTTGACTGATTGAACGATTCCCGAAGGACGACAATTATTAACATTCATTGTTCGGAGAGCAGACGCCTGTTCGGTACGTGGCACGGTGAACAACACCTTCCAGAGCATCTCCTCACAAACTTCGCAATAATTGAACTTTGCTTTTGATTCCGTTGCTTTGATAGACGGTGGCATCCATCCACCATACTGTCCGTCACTTCCATGTCAAGAGACTTTCCTACGTGTTTCACAGTCTCGAGCACATTCTCATTCCTACACCGCATAACACCTTGTACTTCAAAGGTGTCCCGTCTTCAAGACTGTTCTGACTCCGTTACCCGATTCTCTAAAGCCTTCACTCTGAGCATTCTGCTGTGATAGAGACTCAATTTGAACAAATGTTGAGCTATATCATTCTGCTCATTTTTAGTAGAATTACACTGTCATCCAGCTTGTTATGACATGCATTCACTTCATTATCTTGTCTTCAGTCAGAGGGTCAGACCCCTTAAATTCAGTCTTGACGTCTGGGCTCTTCAGGCAAATTTCCGCCAATTTTTCCAAGCACTGCTCATAAGACTTGTCTGGAGTCACTGGGGGAGTCATACTACTGTCCGAGACTCCCCATGTCGATGCTTCTTTGGACTTGACAGTCCGTGTCCTCCACAGTATGTTGGGTCTCTGTTTCAGTGGGGGAAATCTACATTATGGATCTTCTCATGTGGAACTTTCTTTAAATCTGACAGAGATTCATCCGCTGCTCCTCCGTGAATTCCATGAATAGGAAGCACACGTTGTTTGGCAACTTCAGGATTTGCATCAATACTTTGCGATTTTTGCTCTTTCCTTTTCGTCCTTGAAGCTCGACAGTTCTATGCTCCATCCCATAATAGCACGAAATGGAAGAACGTAAAATATTTCCGGAAGTACGGTTTTACCCGCCTTCGGGTTGATCGCCTAAGTGGCAAACTGGATGTACTTGGAAGACGAGACGATGGAATATCCATACCTCTTACTGTGGCCGCCGGTTCCTACGATCTGCTCATAACATAATCATTTCACTGCATTGTACGATTCCCGAAGGACGATTATTAACATTAATTGTTCGGAGAGCAGGTGGCTGTTCGGTACGTGGCACGGTGAACTACACCTTCTACAGCATCTCCTCACAAACTTCGCAATATTTGAACAGTGATTTTGATTCCGTTGCTTTGGTAGACGTTGGCATGAATCCACCATACTGTCCGTCATTTCCATGTCAAGAGACTTTCCTACGTGTTTCACAGTCTCGAGCACATTCTCATTCCTACACCGCATAACACCTTGTACCTCAAGGGTGTCCTGTCTTGAATACTGTTCTGACTCCGTTACCCGATTCTCTGAAGCCTCTGAGGATTCTGCTGTGATAGAGACTCAATTTGAACAAATGTTGAGCTATATCATTCTGCTCATTTTTTATTAGACGTCAGGAGACGTAGTTTGTCATGACATGCATTCGGTGAGTTACGTCGATCACTTTTTCTCTCGCTCTATTCTAATGAAATGGCTTGTACTTCATCCTGCAACTTATCTAAAAGTGCAATCATATCACTACGCTATACGATGGTTCTTTTTTTGACCCCAAACTTTACTGTTCCAGCCACTGTTGTTTCCATCAGCACCGGCGCACTTCCCGTGATACCAGTTTTTTTTTCATTGACCACTCTGTACCCTTCTCGGTTTCTGTAGCTCTTTCTTGCATTCCGCACACGCATTCATGCTGAGATGCGACCCCTTGTATTTATTTTGAAGTTTATTATCAGTATATCCCGCTTCAGAACAGTCGAATTTATTTTTAGAACACACAGTTATAAATTTTTCTTCTTCGGTTTTTAATTTTTCCCAAGGTCTTGAAGTCTGCGTTCTTCCGTTTAATTTCCGCCAACTCTTCCCTGTACTGCTCAAAAGACTTCCCTGGAGTCAGAGGGTTAGTCCCATTAGCTTCGGTCTTGACGTCTGGGTTCTTCAGGCAAATTTCCGCCGATTCTTCGAAGCACTGCTGGGGAGACTTGTCTGGAGTCACTGTGGGAGTCACATTTGCTTCTTTCCGACAGTCCTCACGTCGATGCTTCTTTGGACTTGACCGTCCAAAACTACCTTCTGTCCGAGATTCCTCATGTCGATGGTTCTTGGGACTTGACAGTCAACATTACCTTCTGTCCGACATTCCTCATGTCGATGCTTGTTTGGACTTAACCGTCCAACACTACCTTCTGTCCGAGATTCCTCATGTCGATGGTTCTTTGGACTTGACCGTCCAACACTAACCTCTGTCCAGAATCCTCGTGTCGATGTTCCTCTGTACTTCACAGTCCAGTCTTCTCCACAGTATGTTGGGTCTCTCTGCTTCAGTAGGCGAAATCTACATTATGGAAATTCTCACGTGGAACCTTCTTTAAATCTGACAGAGATGCATCCGCTGCTCCTCTGTGAATTCCATGAATAGGAAAGACAAGTTGTCTGGGAACTACAGGATTTACATCAATACTTTGCGACTTTTGCTGTTTCCTTTTCGTCCTTGAAGGTCAACAATTCTATGCTCCCTCCCATATTGGCACGAAATGTTAGAACGTAAATTATTTCCGGAAGTACGGTTTTTCCCGCCTTCGTGTTGATCGCCTAAGTGGCAAACTGGATGTACTTGCAAGACGAGACGATGGAATATCCATACCTCTCACTGTGGCCGCTGGCTCCCACGATCTGCTCACTACATAATTATTTCACTGCATTGTAAGGTTCCCGAAGGACGACGATTAACATTCATTGTTCGGAGAGCAGACGCCTGTTCGGTACGTGGCACGGTGAACAACACCTTCCAGAGCATCTCCTCACAAACTTCGCAATAATGGAACTTTGCTTTTGATTCCGTTGCTTTGATAGACGGTGGCATCCATCCAACATACTGTCCGTCACTTCCATGTCAAGAGACTTTCCTACGTGTTTCACAGTCTCGAGCACATTCTCATTCCTACACCGCATAACTCCTTGTACTTCAAGGGTGCCCCGTCTTGAACACTGTTCTGACTCCGTTACCCGATTCTCTGAAGCCTTCACCCTAGAGCGCAACTGAGCAATCTCCTCTGTTAGAGCCTCATTCTGAGGCAGATGCTGAGCTGTGTCATTCTACTGGTTGTTTAGTACACGCACACTGTCATCCAGCTTGTCATGACATGCGTTCACTGCATTATTTTGTCTTCAGTCAGAGGGTCAGGCCCCTTTAATTCGGTCTTGACGTCTGGGCTCTTCAGGCAAATTTCCGCCAATTCTTCCAAGCACTGCTCATAAGACTTGTCGGGAGTCACTGGGGGAGTCACACTTCTGTCCGAGACTCCCCATGTCGATGCTTCTTTGGACTTGACAGTCCAGTCTCCTCCACAGTATGTCGGGTCTCTCTGCCTCAGAGGGCGAAATCTACATTATTGAGCTTCTCATGTGGAACCTTCTCTAAATCTGATAGAGATGCATTCGCTGCTCCTCCTTGAATCCCATGAATAGGAAGCACAAGTTGTCTGAGAACTTCAGGATTTACATCAATACTTTGCGACTTTTGCTGTTTCCTTTTCGTCCTTGAAAGTCGACAGTTCTATGCTCCCTCCCATATTGGCACGAAATGGAAGAACGTACGGTTTTACCCGCCTTCGTGTTGATCGCCTAAGTGGCAAACTGGATGTACTTGCAAGACGAGACGATGGAATATCCATACCTCTTACTGTGGCCGCTGGCTCTCACGATCTGTTCACCACAGTGTAATCTCACTGCATTGTAAGATTCCTGGACGACGACGAAGATGATTAACATTCATTGTTCGGATAGCACACGCCTGTTCGTCAGCTGGCACGGTGAACAAGACCTTCCACAGCATCTCCTCACATACTTTATAATAATTGCACTGTGCTGTTGATTCGATTGCTTTGGTATACGGTGCCATGCATCCACCATACAGTCCGTCAATTCCATGACAAGAGCCTTTCCTACCTGTATAACAAGGGTGTTCCGTCTTGAATACTGTTCTGACTCCGTTACCCGATTCTCTGAAGCCTTCACCCTAGAGCGCAACTGAGCAATCTCCTGTGTTAGAGAATCAATCTGAGCCAAATGCTGAGCTGTGTCATTCTGCTGATTGTTTAGTACACGCACACTGTCATCCAGCTTGTTATGACATGAGTTCACTGCATTATTTTGTCTTGAGTCAGAGGGTCAGGCCCCTTTAATTCGGTCTTGACGTCTGCGTACTTCAGGCAAATTACCGCCAATTCCTCCAAGCACTGGTCATAAGACTTGTCTGGAGTCACTGGGGGAGTCACACTTACTTCTGTCCGAGACTCCCTTGCGACGTTTGCTGTTTCCTATTCGTCCTTGAAGGTCAACAATTCTATGCTCCATCCCATAATGGCACGAAATGGAAGAACGTAAAATATTTCCGGAAGTACGGTGTTACCCGCCTTCGGGTTGATCGCCTAAGTGACAAACTGGATGTACTTGCAAGACGAGACGATGGAATATCCATACCTCTTACTGTGGCCGCCGGTTCCCACGATCTGCTCACCACATAATCATTTCACGATTATTAACCCAATTGTTCCCAGAATTATTTTTTCGAAGGATTGCCTTGATTTTCACAAAAGTTACTCAATAGGGGGTGTGGAACTGTAAGAAAAAATGGATTTTGTATTAACATCTTTTTCAGGGTTATTTTTAGCCTGGCAGGATTTCCTGCCAATGGGATTAATCATTATCTGTTTCAACCTGTCACTTTGAACTTATTGTCAAAGTACTGCAAAATAATGCTCATCAGGTTAAACATTTAAAACAATGTGACAAAATATATGAACAATGATGACTGAGCCCACATTCTTACATAACTATAAAAACGTTTTGAAATAAACTTGTTAGGAAAACTTGCACTGTGTTGTTTCTTTACAGAGGTCTCACATGGTAGTGCTTGTGGCATTCAGGATGAAGAGGTGTGTTACATTTTTCACACTTGTATGTTGTTCTACCTTTGCACTGCTTGCATCTCGAATTAGGTTGCTCACTTTTTATTATCCAATGATTTATTTCATCAAACCATGTTTCATTATAGGCGATGACACTGGTTTGAAATCTTGGACCGGAGCATTTCCTTTCACTTCCATGCTGCAGGAGCAGTTGCTGACTAATATCCTACTGGAACGTTACCAATGTTATATTATTATCAAGACTTCGGAAAAGGCACCAAGCGTTCACAACAGCTGCGTTCAGCGCCCAAACAAACAATGGCCACCACCATTTTTTGGACCTGATATGAATCCTGTATGTAGCCACATATTGGTCATGTGAATCAATTCCTCCAATGTATTTATTACAGACTGCTATTAGTTTAGGTTGAGACACTTGGATAGATTTCTTCAGTTTGGCAGACCATCTTTTAGCAGATGTAAGTGGATTGGATTTTACAGCATTACTAGCAACTGTTACAACTCTATTGTCAAACCACCTTAATAACATTATTAAATCATCAGCAGCTGTTTGGCACATAGCTTTCCTTTCTAAAGATTTCTTGTCAATGAGGGGTGCATCGCCAATCCTATTTTCTCTGATAGCCCCCGTAGCAGCTATTCCTTTTTGTGACAAATCTTCCAGAAGAGGAATGGAGGTGAAAAGATTGTCAAAAACAATATGTGAACCAGCTTCAATGTTACATTTTTTGGCAAGTGTTGTAACAATATCATATCCTTGGCCTGATCCTGAAGGTGGAATACGAGTGCTGCTTCCGCAATATGCTTCGCCATGAACCATATAGCCATCTGCTGAACAAATGGTCCAAAGTTTAAAACCAAACCTGATGGATTTGCTACGAATAAACTGTGTTGTACGGTGTCTTTCATAATAAGGTACTATAGTTTCACCAGTGCTTAGAAACTCTGGATTATCTGTAGCTTTGAACGCTTCATTGAGCATGTCAAACAATGGCCTAACTTTGTAATAACAGCCTCCATCAATAGCTGTGTTATCTGCTAAGTGAATCCGTCTCATTATATCATCAAACGTATTTCTGCGCATGGATTTACTTACAAGTTCGTTATGTGTGTCAGGGGACAAACTCCAGAACATACGTCTAGTAGGCAGAGGTACGTAACCAGAAAGGAGTAATATTCCTAAGAAAACTAGAATATTTTCTTTAATCAAGCACTCTACTGAAAGATTCTTTTGTCCACGGTTTATTTTACTTTGTTCTAAAATGTGATCAATGAGTTCATTTGGATAAAGGACCTGAAAGGAGTCCATAGGAGATTTCAAGTGTTCCCTCCAATAATCTGTCAGATTTGGATGGTAAGGCTCTTTGTACGATGGTATGTTTAGTCCAACTCTTTTGTAACAAGCACCAAAACTTATTTTCTGATATTTCTTCTTTCTTGGTGGCATTTGAGCTTCATCTGTTGTAACAGCTGATCCGGCTAATAATGTAACCGAAGTATGGCGCGCAGATCTCTGGTGCAGGACATTGGAGGTCTCTCTGGATATAGGAGATTTAGGTGACATGCGTGCACTGCATTATCTTGTCTTGAGTCTGATGGTCAGACCCCTTTAATTTGGTCTTGACGTCTGGGTTCTTCAGGCAAATTTCCGCCAATTCCTCTAAGCACTGCTAATATGACTTGTCTGGAGTCACTGGGGGAGTCACACTTACTGTACTTCTGTCCGAGACTCCCCATGTCGATGCTTCTTTGGACTTGACAGTCCGGTGTCCTCCACAGTATGTTGGGTCTCTCTGCTTCAGTGGGCGAAATCAACATTATGGATCTCTCATGTGGAAACTTCTTTAAATCTGACATAGATGCATCCGCTGCTATTCCATGAATTCCATGAATAGGAAGCACAAGTTGTCTGGGAACTTAAGGATTTACATCAATACTTCGCGACTTTTGCTGTTTCCTTTTCGTCCTTGAAGGTTGACAATTCTATGCTCCATCCCATATTGGCACGAAATGGAAGAACGTAAAATATTTCCGCAAGTACGGTTTTACCCGCCCTCGGGTTGATCGCCTAAGTGGCAAACTGGATGTACTTGCAAGACGAGGCGATGGAATATCCATACCTCTTAATGTGGCCGCCGGTCCCCACGATCTGCTCACCAAATAATTATTTCACTGCATTGTACGATTCTCGAAGGACGATTTTTAACATTCATTGTTCGGAGAGCAGACGCCTGTTCGGCACGTGGCACGGTGAACAACACCTTCCACAGCATCTCCTCAAAACCTTCGGAAAAATGAACAGTGCTTTTGATTCCGTTGCTTTTTTAGATGGTGGCATGCATCCACCACACTGTCCCTCACTTCCATGTCAAGAGACTTTCCTTCGCGTTTGACAGTCTCGAGCACATTCTCATTCCTACACCGCAGAACACCTTGTACTTCAAGGGTGTCCCGTCTTGAATACTGTTCTGACTCCGTTATCCGATTCTCTAAAGCCTTCGCCCTGAGGATACTGCTGTGATAGAGACTCAATTTGAACAAATATTGAGCTATGTCAATCTGCTCATTTTTAGTAGACGTACAGTGTCATCCAGTTTGTCATGACATGCATTCGGTGAGATACGCCGATCAATTTTCTCTGGCGCTGTTCTAATGCAATGGCCTGTACTTGTTCCCGTAACTTATTTAAAAGTTCAATCACATCACTACTCTATACGATAGTTTTTTTAGAGTCGCAAACTTTACAGTTCCAGCCACTGTTCTTTCCATCAGCACCGGCGCACTTCCCGTGATACCATCTCTTTTGTTTTTTCATTCACCACTCTGTACTCTTCTCGCTTTCTGTAGCTGTTTCTTGCATTCCGCGGACGCATTCATGATGAGATGAGACGAGACACCTTGTATTTTTTTTGGGAAGTTTATTATCAGTTTATCCCGCTTCAGAACAGTCCTGCTTATTTTTAGAACACACAGTTATATATACTTTTTCTTCTGTTTTTAATTTTTCGTAAGGTCTTGACGTCTGCGTTCTTCAGTTTAATTTCCGCCAACTCTTCCAAATACTGATCAAAAGACTTGTCTGGAGTCACTGTGGGAGTAACATTTGCTTCCTTCCGACACTCCTCACGCGACGCTTCTTTGAACTTGACCGTCCAACACTACCTTCCGTCCGAGATTCTTCATGTCGACGCTTCTTTGAACTTGACCGTCCAACACTAACTTTTGTCCAGAATCCTCGTGTCGATGTTCCTCTCTACTTGACAGTCCAGTCTCCTCCACAGTATGTTGGGACTCTGTGCTTCAGTGGGCCAACATCTACATGGAGCTTCTCATGTGGAACCTTCTTTAAATCGGACAGAGATTAATCCGCTGCTCTTCCATGAATTCCATGAATAGGAAGAACATGTTGTCTGGGAACTTCAGGATTTACATCAATACTTTGCGATTTTTGCTGTTTCCTTTTCGTCCTGAAGACGACAGCTCTATGCTCCATCCCATATTGGCATGAAATGGAAGAACGTAAATATTTCCGCAAGTACGATGTTACCCGCCTTCGGGTTGATCGCCTAAGTGGCAAACTGGATGTACTTGCAAGACGAGACGATGGAATCTCCATACCTATTACTGTGGCCGCCGGCTCTCACGATCTGTTCACCACAGAGTTACCTCACTGCATTCTAAGATTCATGGACGACGACGAAGATGATTAATATTCGTTGTTCGGATAGCACACGCCTGTTCGGCAGCTGGCACGGTGAACAAGACCTTCCACAGCATATCCTCACGTACTTTATAATAATTGCACTGTGTTCTTGATTCGATTGCTTTGGTAGACGGTGCCATGCATCCACCATACTGTCCGTCTATTCCATGTCAAGAGCCTTTCCTACCTGTATAACAAGGGTGTTCCGTCTTGAATACTGTTCTGACTCCGTTACCCGATTCTCTGAAGCCTTCACCCTAGAGCGCAACTGAGCAGTCTCCTGTGTTAGAGACTCAATGTTAGCCAATACTGAGCTTTGTCATTCTGTTGATCGTTTAGTAGACCCACGCTGTCATCCAGCTTGCCACGACATGCATTCACTTAATTGACTTGTCTTCAGTCAGAGGGTCACATCCTTTTAATTCAGTTTCGCGTCTGGGGGAGACACACTTACTTCTGTCCGAGACTCCCCATGTCAATGCTTCTTTGGACTTGACAGTCCAGTGTCCTCCACAGCATGTTGGGTCTCTCGGCTTCAGTGGGCGAAACCTCCAACACTAACTTTTGTCCAGAATCCTCGTGTCGATGTTCCTCTCTACTTGACAGTCCAGTCTCCTCCACAGTATGTTGGGACTCTGTGCTTCAGTGGGCCAACATCTACATGGAGATTCTTATGTGGAACCATCTTTTAATATGACAGAGATGCATCCGCCCCTCCTCCATGAACTCTATGACTAGGAAGCACAAGTTGTCTGGGAACTTCAGGATTTACATGAATTCTTTGCGACTTTTGCTGTTTCCTTTTCGTCCTTGAAGGTCAACAATTCTATGCTCCATCCCATATTGACACGAAATGGAAGAACGTAAAATATTTCCGCAAGTACGGTTTTATCCGCCTTCGGGTTGATCGCCTAAGTGGCAAACTGGATGTACTTGCAAGACGAGACGATGGAATATCCATACCTCTTACTGTGGCCGCCGGCTCCCACGATCTTCTCACCACATAATTATTTCACTGCATTGTACGATTCCCGAAGGACGACAATTATGAACATTCAAAACATTCATTTTTCTGAGAGCAGACGCCTGTTCGGTACGTGGCACGGTGAATAACACCTCCACAGCATCTCCTCACAAATTTCGCAATAATTGAACTTTGCTTTTGATTCCGTTGCTGGTAGACGGTGGCATCCATCCACCATACTGTCCGTCACTTCCATGTCAAGAGACTTTCCTACGTGTTTCACAGTCTCGAGCACATTCTCATTTTTACACCCCAGAACACAATACTGTTCCGACTCGGTTACCCGATTCTCTAAAGCCTTCACCTTGAGCATTCTGCTGTGATAGAGACTCAATTTGAACAAATGTTGAGCTATATTATTCTGCTCATTTTTAGTAGAAGTACACTGTCATCCAGCTTGTCATGACATGCATTCACTGCAATATCTTCTCTTCAGTCAGAGGGTCAGACCCCTTTAATTCGTTCTTGACGTCTGGGCTCTTCAGCCAAATTTCTGCCAATTCTTCCAAGCACTGCTCATAAGACTTGTCTGGAGTCACTGGGGGAGTCACACTTCTGTCCGAGACTCCCCATGTCAATGCTTCTTTGGACTTGACAGTCCAGTCTCCTCCACAGTATGTTGGGTCTCTCTGCCTCAGTGGGCGAAATCTACATTATGGAGCTTCTCATGTGGAACATTCTGTAAATCTGATAGAGATGCATTCGCTGCTCCTCCTTGAATCCCATTAATAGGAAGCACAAGTTATCTGAGAACTTCAGGATTTACATCAATACTTTGGGACTTTTGCCGTTTCCTTTTCGTCCTTGAAGGTCAACAATTCTATGCTCCATCCCATATTGGCACGAAATGGAAGAACGTAAAATATTTCCGCAAGTACGGTTTTATCCGCCTTCGGGTTGATCGCCTAAGTGGCAAACTGGATGTACTTGCAAGACGAGACGATGGAATATCAATACCTCTTACTGTGGCCGCTGGCTCTCACGATCTGTTCACCACTGAGTAACCTCACTGCATTGTAAGATTCCTGGACGACGACGAAGATGATTAACATTCATTGTTCGGTTAGCACACGCCTGTTCGTCAGCTGGCACGGTGAACAAGACCTTCCACAGCATCTCCTCACATACTTTATAATAATTCACTGTGCTGTTGATTCGATTGCTTTGGTATACGGTGCCATGCATCCAACATACTGTCCGTCAATTTCATGACAAGAGCCTTTCCTACCTGTATATCAAGGGTGTTCCGTCTTGAATACTGTTCTGACTCCGTTACCCGATTCTCTGAAGCCTTCACCCTAGAGCGCAACTGAGCAATCTCCTGTGTTAGAGAATCAATCTGAGCCAAATGCTGCTGATTGTTTAGTACACTCACACCGTCATCCAGTTTGTCATGACATGCGTTCACTGCATTATTATGTGTTGAGTCAGAGGGTCAGGCCCCTTCAATTCGGTCCTGACGTCTGCGTACTTCAGGCAAATTACCGCCAATTCCTCCAAGCACTGGTCATAAGACTTGTCTGGAGTCACTTGGGGAGTCACACTTACTTCTGTCCGAGCCTCCTTTGCGACTTTTGCCGTTTCCTTTTCGTCCTTGAAGGTCAACAATTCTATGCTCCATCCCATATTGGCACGAAATGGAAGAACGTAAAATATTTCCGCAAGTACGGTTTTATCCGCCTTCGGGTTGATCGCCTAAGTGGCAAACTGGATGTACTTGCAAGACGAGACGATGGAATATCAATACCTCTTACTGTGGCCGCCGGTTCCCACGATCTGCTCACCACATAATCATTTCACGATTATTAACATTCATTGTTCGGAGAGCAGACGCCTGTTCGGTACGTGGCACGGTGAATAACACCTTCCACAGCATCTTCTCACAAACTTCGCAATAATTGAACAGTGCTTTTGATTCCGTTGCTTTGGTAGACGTTGGCATGAATCCACCATACTGTTCGTCACTTCCATGTCAAGAGACTTTCCTACGTGTTTCACAGTCTCGAGCACATTCTCATTCCTACACCCGAGAACACCTTGTACTTCAAGGGTGTCCCGTCTTCAATACTGTTCTGACTCCGTTACCCGATTCTCTAAAGCCTTCACCCTGATCATTCTGCTGTGATAGAGACTCAATTTGAACAAATATTGAGCTATATCATTCTGTTAATTTTTGGTATAAGTACACTGTCATGCAGTTTGTCATGACATGCATTCAGTGAATTCCCCAGATCAGTTTCTCTCTGGTTCTGATCTAATTAAATGGCTTGCACTTCTTCCCGTAACTTATTTAAATGTTCAATCACAACACCTACCGAATACGATAGTTTCTTAGGGTCGCAATCTTTACAGCTCCATCCACTGTTCTTTCCTTCAGCACCGGCCCACTTCCCGTGATACCAATTTTTACATAAACCACACTATATACTTCCAGCATTCCCTAGCTGTTTCTTGCAATCTGCACACTTACTCATGTTGAGATGAGAGCCCCTGTATTTATTCTGGAAGTTTATGATCAGTTTATCCCGCTTCAGAGCAGTTCACTTGATTTTTAGAAGAAAAGTATATTTTTCTTCTTTTTTAAATTTCTCGCAAGGCGTTGACGTCTGGGTTCTTCGGGCAAATTTCCAGCAATTCCTCCAAGCACTGCTCTAAAGACTTGTCTGGAATCACTAGGGAAGTAACATTTGCTTCTGTTGGAGACTCTCATGTCGATGCTTCTTGGGACTTCACAGTCTAACACTACCTTCTGTCCGAAACTACTCATGTCGATGCTTCTTTGGACTTAACATAAACTTCTGTCCGAGACTCCTTATGTCGATGCTTCATTGGACTTGACAGTCCAGTCTCCTCCACAGTATGTTGGGTCTCTCTGCTTCAGTGGGCCAAATCTACATTATGGAGCTCTCATGTGGAACCTTCTCTAAATCTGACAGAGATGCATCCGCTGCTCCTCCATGACTTCCTTGATTAGGAAGCACAAGATGTCTGGGAACTTCAGGATTTACATAAATACTTTGCCACTTTTACTGTTTCCTTTTCGCCCTTGAAGCTCGACAGTTCTATGCTCCATCCCATATGGGCACGAAATAGCAGAACGGATAATCCTTACGTAAGTACGGTTTTGCCTGCCTTCGGGTTGATCGCCTAAGTGGCAAACTGGATGTACTTTCAAGACGAGACGATGGAATATCCATACCTCTTACTGTGGCCGCCGGCTCTCACGATCGGTTCACCACAGAGTTATCTCAGTGCATTGTAAGATTCCTGGACGACGACGAAGTTGATTAATATTCATTCTTCGGATACCGCACGCCTGTTGGGCAGCTGGCACGGTGAACAAGACATTCCAGAGCATCTCCTCACATACTTTATAATAATTGCACTGTGCTGTTGATTCGATTGCTTTGGTATACGGTGCCATGCATCTACCATACAGTCCGTCACTTATATGTCAAGAGACTTTCCTACGTGTTTCACAGTCTCGAGCACATTCTCATTTTTACACCCCAGAACACAATACTGTTCCGACTCGGTTACCCGATTCTCTAAAGCCTTCACCTTGAGCATTCTGCTGTGATAGAGACTCAATCTGAACAAATACTGAGCTATGTCATTCTGCTCATTTTTTAGTAGAAGTACACTGTCATCCAGTTTGTCATGACATGCATTCGGTGAGTTACCCCGATCACTTTTCTCTGGCGCTGTTCTAATGAAATGGCCTGTACTTGTTCCCGTAACTTATTTAAAAGTTCAATCACATCACTACTCTATACGAGAGTTTTTTAGAGTCGCAAACTTTACAGTTCCAGGCACTGTTCTTTCCATCAGCACCGGCGCACTTCCCGTGATACCAGTTTTTTTTCTTTCACCACTCTGTACCCTTCTCGCCTTCTGTAGCTCTTTCTTGCAATCCGCAAGATGAGTGATGATGATGATGATGCTTGTTGTTTAAAGGGGCCTAACATCGAAGGTCATCGGCCCCTAATGGAACGAGATGGACGAAATGACATATGATAGTTAAAATTTAAAACGGAGCCACTGATTAGAGTTTTAAAAAATGCGATGAAAAATGAGTATGAAATTAAAACAACCAGTGGATCTAATTCGCAATGCCTTACTTTGGAATAAAATAAGAAAAATTAGAGGAGATAATGGAATAAGGCATTGCCTGCTAGTACAGATATATATACATACTTTACATTAGACGTGAAAAGAACACATTAAAATACGCAACACAAACTAAAATGAAGTCAATAGGATGAGAGCGTAATTGACACAAAGATACAAGCACAAAGGACATCATTACATACGATAAAACAGACCACTATCCCTCATAAAGCGGATGACGAGGTCTGCTGACTGCACGTCATCACGCAGGATAAGGGAGATGGTATCCGGGAGGTTAAGACTACGGCGAAGATCAACCAGGTCCGTACACTCCGGAAGCATGTGTACCACGGTAAGATGGTCACCGCAGGTACACACCGGAGGATGTTCTCCTTTCAAAAGATGCGAGTGAGTCACGATACCATGGCCGACCCGAAGACGACATAATACCACGGCTTCCCTCCGCGAAGCCCGAAGGGAAGTCTTCCATACCTTCGTCGTTCCTTTTATCGCTCTCAACTTATTGGGAGGTGGAATGGCCTGCCACTCCATCTCCCAATGGGACATAACATGATGTCGCAGCTGGGAGCGAATATCACTTGCTGGAACCTTGAAAGGCAACGGGGGCAGTGTAACTGCCTCCTTGGCAGCCTGATCTGCTAACTCGTTTCCCTCTATGCCCATGTGGCTTGGGAGCCACAGAAACGTGATTCTGGTGCCGGCATCCCAACACCCGGCCAGCAGGTCCTGGATCCGCTGCACAAGAGGGTGTTGAGGGAAACAGGTATCAATAGACTGAAGCGAACTCAAGGAGTCAGTACACACAAGAAAGCGTCGGCGCTCATTGTATAGTGCGTACCGCAGAGCTCTGCAGATAGCATACAGCTCTGCCGTGTACACACTACAGGTTTCCGGGAGAGCAAAAAGAAACCGATCATTGTCGACAACGAACGCACAGCCCACCTTCGTATCTGTCCTTGAACCATCCGTGTAGACGACGACTGAACCTGGATAGCGGCCAACAACGGACATGAAGAGCCTCCGATAAATCGAAGGGTCCGTGTTTTCCTTCGGGCCAGTGTGTAGGTCCAGGATTATTTCAGGACGTCGAACTACCCACGGAGGTGCCCCACTCGGTTGTCTGACAAGGCATGGAACCGAAGGTACGTTAAACAACCTGTAACTGCTCTCCAAGCGTATTCCAACCGGCCGCGTAGCTCGAGGACGAGCAGCGTACAGAAAATGGTTGCCATTGGTGAATACGCAAGGATAGCTGGGATGAAGTGGCATTTGTCGCAAATGAGCAGCATGCCAAAGAAGCATTTGCTGGCGCCTCAGGTGTAAAGGCGGCACACCAGACTCAGCGAGCAGGCTAGCGATGGGGCTTGTACGAAAAGCTCCCGTCGCCAACCTAACCCCGGCGTGGTGGATGCTGTTCAGCTTCGCAAGAACGCTTGGTCTTGCGGAGCCATATGCTGCACTGCCGTAGTCTAACCTAGATAAAACGTGTGCCCTGTAGAATCGTAGGAGCACCGCACGGTCAGCTCCCCAATTAGTGCTGCTAAGAAATTTCAAGAGATTTAGTCTCTTGGTGCACTGCACTTTTAGCTCCCGCACGTGTGGCTCCCACGATAATTTACTGTCGAAAAGGAGCCCAAGAAATCGGTAAGTGTCAACCACGGGAAGAGCGACATTTCCTAGATAAAGTTCAGGATCTGGATGTAGAGTACGTTGACGGCAAAAGTGGACAACGGAGGTCTTTGCAGTAGAAAACCGAAAACCATGTTCAAAGGTCCACTGCTCCACCTTCCGGATAGCTTGCTGTAATTGCCATACTGTGCGAGCTATAGTGAAGAGCAAAATCGTCCACATATAGCGACGGTACTACTCCTGGACCAGCAGCAGCAACAATACCGTTTATGGCAATCGCGAACAGAGTGACACTAAGAACCGATCCCTGTGGGACTCCATTTTCTTGAACGTGGTATTGCGAATATGTCCTCCCTACTCGGACACGGAATAGACGGAGGGACAAAAAATTCGCAATGAAAACCGGCAAGTTACATCGGAATTTCCATTGATGCAGGACTGAAAGGATATCATATCGCCATGTGGTGTCGTAGGCCTTTTCTAAGTCAAAGAAAACAGCTACCAAATGCTGTTTGCGGAGAAACGCATCCTGGATAGAACTCTCCAGGCGTACCAAGTGGTCAGTGGTGGATCGAGCGGCTCGGAAACCACACTGGTACTCGGACAAGAGTCCTTGTTTCTCCAGACACCACACAAGGCGGCGATTTACCATCCTCTCAAACAGCTTACACAGCTGGTAAGACAAATAGGTCTATAACTCCCTGCATATTTAGGATCTTTGTCAGGCTTGAGGACAGGAATGACGATGCCCTCTCGCCACTGAGACGGATAGTCACCCTCCATCCAGATTCGGTTGAACACACGAAGGAGATAGAGAAGACTGTCCTCACTAAGGTGTTTCAACATCTGGTTATGGATATTGTCTGGTCCAGGAGACGTGTCCTTGCAAAGCGCTAATGCGCTACGGAGTTCCCACTCCGTAAAGGGCACGTTATAGTCCTCTGAAGCCTGAGTGGCAAAACTGACATGACGACGTTCTGCCTCCCGCTTCAGAGGTAGGAAGTCACGATGGTAATTCCCGGAGCCAGACACGTCCGCGAAATGGCAAGCAAGATGGTTAGCAATCGAGAGTGGTTCAGTGACGATATTGCCTGCAATGGAAATTCCCGGTACCGAAGATGATCCATGAATACCCGAAATACGCCGAAGTTTAGTCCACACTTGAGATGATGGAGTGTGTGACGTCATAGACGACACATATCTCTCCCATGAAGCCTTCTTACTTTGGCGAATAAGAACCCGCGCCTTAGCGCGGAATTTCTTAAATGTTACCAAGTTGGCCGCAGTAGGCTGTCTACGGTAACGTTTATGAGCACGACGGCGTTCTTTGATAGCTGCTGCTATTTCCTCGTTCCACCAAGGAACGAGTTTTCGGCGGGGAGTACCCGAGAAGAACGGAATAGACTCCTCAGCAGCAGCAAGAAGAACTCGGGTGACATAAGTTATTTCCTCGCCGACGGTCCGCCTGATATCATCGTTAAAGACAGCTAGTGATGTGTACTTTGGCCAATCAGCATGTTTAAGAATCCATCGAGGGGGAGCCTCGACGGATTTTTGGTTCATCAAAGTAAGAATGATGGGAAAATGGTCACTGTCACAAAGATCGTCGTGTGTGTTCCACCGAAACAGCGGAACCAACGTTCGGCTGCATAGACTTACGTCTATGCGAGAATATGTGCCGTAACGTACACTGAAGTGTGTTGGTTCCCCTGTGTTCAAAATACATAAATCCAGGTCTGTTACCAATGTTTCCAGCTCTCTTCCCCGGGGGCAAGGCGTCTCAGAGCACCATATGGGGTGATGGGCGTTAAAATCGGCCAAGAAGAGGGAGGTGGAAGCTGATCTAGAAGATCAGTGACATCATTAATGTTAAGAGGTAGCCCTGGCGGAAAATAGACATTACACACTGTTGTTATGACAGGCAGCGGAACGCGAACAGCTACAGCCTCCAGCGGGGTTCTTAGTGGAACCTCGTCGCTGTAGGTATCAGAACGGACAAAAATGCCAACGCCACCGGACGCCCGGTGAGCATAATGTCGTTCTGTCGAGTATAGTCGAAAATTTCGCAATACCGTATGATGATCTGGTCGGAAGTTTGTTTCCTGAATACAGACTATACTCGCCGAATACTCGCTAATGAGCTGGCGCAACTCAGCAAGATGCCTATCATAACCGTTACAATTCCATTGTAACAGTGCCATATTGTAAGTGTGGTCTTCTGAGGATTAGGACAGGAGCAACGGAATGCTACCTAACCTAACCAACACTCACATCCCCATCCGAAGATGGAGATTCGTGCTCCATGTGCAGCTCCTCGTCATCAGACGAGGTGATGCAGGCCTTCAACTTCTTCGACGTAGTCCGGGTGCGGGGTTTCTTCCCACGAGGGGAGCGCGCAGGTTTCCCCGAAGGAAGACCTGCTGACGCAGAATCAGGCCCTCCAGGTGGAGGGCGTGACAACCCATTTGTAGGAGATTTGGAAGAGCGCCTATTAAGGGCGCTCTTCTTCCCCGCCGTCGATTCTTGTTTAGACGGGCTGGGAGGGGATTTCCCAGCCCTGGTCGACGATGCTGCCTCCGCCAGCTTAGGCGCGGCTTTCGCCGACCTTGTAGGGGAAGGAGACGTTGTCTTCTTCCCCTTCTGTGCCGGCGTAGGTTTCTTAGCCGGCACAGGCAAATTGGTGGTCGAAGGCCGGGATGGACCAGCCTTCGAGCTTGTTCTCTTTGCGGCGTTGCTCGCAGGAGCAACCGCCGCCTTGGGCGCAGCGAACTTCTGGACAGGTGTTGCAGATGAAAATGAGGAACCTGGCAGGGACTGAGCTATCAAGCTGAAGTCTAGTGTCTTGGCCGGTGCATTCAGAGAATTAAACTTACGGCGCGCTTCCTGGTAGGAAAGACCATCCAGGGTCTTGATCTCCTGGATCTTCTTCTCACTCAGATAGGTCGGACAGGTCCGATCCCGAGGAGAATGAAGACCAGAGCAGTTAGTGCACTTGTACGGAGGTGTGCACTCCTCCGCGCCGTGAGCTACTTTCCCACATGTACCACACACTGACTGATTCGAACAACGAGATACCATGTGTCCGAATCTCTGGCATTGATAGCACCGCATAGGAGGCGGGATGTACGGCCTCACATCGCAACGATAGGTTGTCACCTTGACTTTCTCTGGCAACACTGACAATTTGAAGGAGACTATAAACGCACCCGTGGCAACGTCTTCACCGTTGACTTTGCGTGTGATACGCCGGACGTGGGTCACGCCGCGGTGCTTCATGTCTTCCATCAATTCATCGTCAGTGTTCAGGACGAGATCACGGTGGAAAATCACTCCACGAACCAGATTCAAGGTTTTGTGCTCTTCCACTTTGACGGGGATGTCGCCAAAGTGGTCGCACTTAAGCAAACGATCTGCTTGGAGCGCAGTGCTCGTCTTTAAAAGCAAACCACCATTGCGCATTTTTTTCAGGTCCTCCAGTTCACCGTAGACACCTTCAATGTGGCGACTAAACAGAATCGATTTCACCAGCTTGAAGTCTTGCCCATCGGTCCTGGTAGCAACCAGGAACCTAGGGAAGCTGGAACCCAGACTAAGTCGCTGCGCGTGTTCCCAAGGGGTTGCCCCCCTTAGAGAATCAAAAGTTAAAGACTTGGGTAGCGAACTACCCGAGGTGGCAGGCGGAAGTTGTTTCGACGCCATGCCCGAAATCATCCTCCCCGAATGCCACCCACTCCGATCAGGGGTCTCTGTAGCCGAACCAAGCAGCCAAGGCAATACCCACCTGGTCGTAGCAGGTATTGCCCGGGGTCCGATGTTGAACGATGCCTAATGCAGGATGACTGAGGCAATGAGCACTAGGACTCCCTTCCTCCAGTCACCCGCAATAGCATGTACCCCATAGCGTGTACAGAGCACTAACAATAGGAAAAATAAATAAAAATAATTAATAATAATATGTCCTTCTGGCATTCGGCTGTGCGGGGACCTGCGTTGTCAGGCGGATACCACTGCCCGGGTACATGACACTCCCACCCGCCGCGTCCTGGGTGGTTGCTGGCACGGGCTTTCGAGCGTAGTCGCACAAATAGGAGCTCCATCGCCGGGCAGCACGCACATCAAATTTTGAATGGTCTACATCTGACCCTCGGAAAAATAATAAAAAATAAAGAGGGGACCATGGCCACATGACCCTTTAAGTCGCCTTCTACGACAGGCAGGGATTACCTATGGATGTATTCAGCCTCTCCCATCCACAGGAGGTCCATCACATTATACCAAACCGCAATCCATGTCCGCGCCAAGATCGCCCCTCTTTGTCGCCTCTTACGACAGGCAGGGGATACCGCGGGTGTACTCTGCATATGTGTCCCCCACCCGCAGGGGGTAGTGTGTTTGGTCCGCGAGAGGTATTTTATTTCCCTCAAGTCCGCCGGCAAGCCGGTTAGGACCCCCCTATCCGCCACCTGGGACGCGCCACGTGGGAGTATCACCTCTCCCCCTGCTACGCCATCGTAGTAGGTTCGTGGCGCAAGATGAGTTGTAACCCCTTGTATTTATCTGGAAGTTTATTATCAGCTTATCCCGCTTCAAAACAGCCCACTTTATTTTTAGAACACACAGTTATATATACTTTCTCGTCGGTTTTTAGTTTTTCGCAAGGTCTTGACGTCTGCGTTCTTCGGGTTAATTTCCGCCAACTCTTCCAAGTACTGCTCAAAAAACTTGTCTGGAGTCAGAGGGTCAGTCCCATTAGCCTCGGTCTTGACGTCTGTGTTCTTCAGGCATACTTCCGCCTATTCTTCGAAGCACTGCTTAAAAGACTTGCCTGGAGTCACAGTGGGAGTCACATTTTCTCCTTTCCGACACTCCACACGTCGATGCTTCTTTGGACTTGACCGTCCAACACTACCTTCTATTCGTGACTCCTCGTGTCGATGCTTCTTTGGACTTAACATTACAGTCTCCTCCACAGTACATTGCGGCTCTCTGCTTCAGTGGGCGAAATCTACATGATGGAACTTTTCATGTGGAACCTTCCTTAAATCTGACAGGGATGCATCCGCAGCTCTTCCAAGAATTCCTTGAAGAGGAAGCACACGTTGTCTGCGAACAGTTCTGTGCTCCCTCCCATATTGGCACGAAATGGAAGAACGTAAAATATTTCCGCAAGTACGGTTTTACCCGCCCTCGTGTAGATCGCCTAAGTGGCAAACTGGATGTACTTGCAAGACGAAACGATGGAATATCCATACCTCTCACTGTGGCTGCCGGTCCCCACGATCGGCTCACCACAGTGTAATCTCACTGCATTGTACGATTCCCGAAGGACGACGATTATTAACATTCATTGTTCGGAGAGCAGACGCCTGTTCGGTACGTGGCACTGTGAATAACACCTTCCAGAGCATCTCCTCACAAACTTCGCAATAATTGAACTTTGCTTTTGATTCCGTTGCTTTGATAGACGGTGGCATGCATCCACCATCCTGTCGATCACTTCCATGTCAAGAGACTTTCCTACGTGTTTCACAGTCTCGAGCACATTCTCATTCCTACACCCCAGAACACCTTGTACTTCGAGGGTGTCCCGTCTTGAATACTGTTCTGACTCCGTTACCCGATTCTCTAAAGCCTTCACCCTGAGCATTCTGCTGCGATAGAGACTCAATTTGAACAAATATTGAGTTATATCCTTCAGCTCATTTTTTAGTAGAAGTACACTGTCATCCAGCTTTTCATGACATGCATTCACTGCATTATCTTGTCTTGAGTCAGAGGGTCAGACCCCTGTAATTCGGTCTTGACTTCTGGGCTCTTCAGGCAAATTTCCGCCAATTCTTCCAAGCACTGCTAATAGGACTTGTCTGGAGTCACTGGGGGAGTCACACTTACTGTACTTCTGTCCGAGACTCCCCATGTCGATGCTTCTTTGGACTTGACAGTCCGGTCTCCTCCACGGCATGTTGGGTCTCTCTGCTTCAGTGGGCGAAATCTAAATTATGGAGCTTCTCATGTGGAACTTTCTCTAAATCTGACAGAGATGCATCCGCTGCTCATCCGTGAATCCCTTGATTAGGAAGCACAAATTGTCGGGGAACTTAAGCACTTACATAAATACATAAATCGCCTAAGTGGCAAACAGGATGTACTTTCAAGGCGAGACGATTGAATATCCATACCTCTTACTGTGGCCGCCGGCTCCCACGATCTGCTCACCACATAATTATTTTGACTGATTGTACGATTCCCGAAGGACAACGATTATTAACATCCATTGTTCGGAGAGCAGACGCCTTTTCGGTACGTGGCACGGTGAACAACACCTTCCACAGCATCTCCTCACAAACTTCGCAATAATGGAACCGTGCTTTAGTTTTGGTTTCTTTGGTAGACGGTAGCATGCATCCTACGTGTTTCAGAGTCTCGAGTACATTCTCAATCCTACACCCAGGAACACCTTGTATTTCAAGGGTGTCCCGTCTTCAATACTGTTCTGACTCCGTTACCCGATTCTCTAAAGCCTTCTCCCTGAGCATTCTGCTGTGATAGGGACTCAATCTGAACAAATATAACTATGTCATTTTGCTCATTTTTATAGGCGTACACTGTCATCCAGTTTGTCATGACATGCATTCAGTGAGTTACGCCGATCACTATTTCTCTGGCGCTGTTCTTATTAAATGGCTTGTACTTCTTCCCGTAACTTACTTAAAAGTTCAATCACATCACTACTCTATACGATGGTTTTATAGCGTATCAATTTTACAGTTCCAGCCTCTGATCTTTCTATCAGCACCGGCGCACTTCCCGTGATACCAGTTTTTTCATTCACCACACTGTAATCTTTTCGCTTTCCTTAGCTCTTTCTTGCAATCCGCACACATATTCACGTTGAGATGAGAGCCCCTGTATTTATTTTAGAGTTTTTTTTTCAGTTTATCCTGCTTCAGAACAGCCCAGTTGATTTTTTGTAGACACAACTAAATATACTTTATTTCGTTTTTTATATTGTTCACATGGTCTTGAGGTCTGGATTCTTCAGGCAGATTTCCGCCAATTGTTCCAAGGACTGCTCAAAAGATTATTTAGAGTCATTGGGGGAGCCACATTTGCTTCTGTCCGAGACTCCTCATGTCGATGCTTCTTTGGACTTGACAGTCCAACACTACCTCCTGTCCGAGAATCCTCATGTCGATGCTTCTTTTGGACTTGACAGTCCAGTCTCCTCCACAGTATTTTGGGACTCTCTGCTTCAGTGGGCCAACATCTACATTATGGAGCTTCTCATGTGGAGCGTTCTCTAAATCTGACACAGATGCATCCGCTGTTCTTCCATGAATTCCATGAATAGGAAACACAATTTGTCTCGGATTTACATCAATATTTCGCGATTTTTGCTGTTTCCTTTTCGTCCTTGAAGGTCGACAATTCTACGCTCCATTCTATATGGGCACGAAATGGAAGAACGGACAATCTTTCCGGAAGTACGGGTTTACCCGCGTTCGGGTTGATCGCCGAAGTGGCAAACTGGATGAACTTGCAAGACGATACGATGGAATATCCATACCTCTCTCACGATCTGCTCACCACATAAATATCTCACTGCATTGTAAGATTCCCGGACGACGACGATGATTAGCATTCATTATTCGGAGAGCACACGCATGTTCGGTACCTCGCACGGTGAACAACACGTTGCGTAGCATCTGATCAGAAATAGAGCACAACTCCCGATCACAAATACCACTTCACTAAACGTTTATATTATATACTGTATGTGTGTGTGTTTTCTTTTCTGGCTGACAGTTGACAGTTCTTTACCATGCCGTGGGAAATATCACATTTCACAACTGCGTAGAAGGTAACTTTTTCCTTCTTTTTCTTCACGTGACTTGATTCCTTCCACTTCTGCATTGAGCATATCGCACATACATGAGCTACATTTATGTGCAAATCGGCACATGAATTAATTACAGTTAAACCCAGTTGTTCACAAACTGCGCAATTTTTAGTGTTGTTTTTGATTGTTTACATAATGTAATTCAGTTCAAGGATGCGAGATATAGTGGAAGTGTATAGAATTTAAGGTATCTATCTGTGTTTTAAGTTTGTCAGTATAGTGTCATGTTCCCAACAACCTTCAGTGTCACTCGCACACACGCATTGTATATGATATGCTTGGTAACACTAATGCACTTTCACTGAAAACCTGGAACTTACGTTTAGAATTGACTGAGACATTTATAAAAAGCCGGGATTAAACGTTTGCTTTGTGTTAAGGACCAGCGTTCCTGTCTGATTTAAGAGAGGAATCCAGTGATTTTTGTCTGTGTCGGCTGGTTCCTCTGATGAAAGATGTGGTACACAATCGCTGCTGTCATCCAGACTATGGTGTTGTTTGTGGTGCTGGGTGTATAGGAAAATTCCATCTTCAGGATCCGTTCTTGTAAGGTTGGTTGCGGTGTGATGTGTAATAGACGACAGATCTTTGAAAAGTCCATCTCCATACATCTGCGGCTCTGGTGCAGAGAGTGGGGTGTCCCGAGTGGGGTGTATTTCATTAATTAAGAAATATAGCGTCTCCTTCCAGTGCAAGGCTAGCCACTTGTTATGCACGTTACGCTATACCATATTCCATCGCCGTAAGGGGCACTTAACCTGTATAACAGGTGACCTCGTGTGTTGGGTCATTATGCATGCGTATAATTCCCTCGTTGTTGTTTCTGATTGGCGATCCTGGTGGCTGTATTGAGGAAGTCCTTCTGTGAAGGCGAGAATTTGTCTGAGAGGCGTCGTTATTTGACCGACATGTGGGAAACTGTCATTATCACTGAGGATCAAATTCAAGACTGACTTTGCGTAGTTGTCGTCGGGTGATGTTTTGCAGAGAATTAAGTTGCGTGCTGGTAAGGCAGTGCATTTGGATTCGATGCAGAGAAGACCTAGTCCGCGTTACGAGGTCTCTCGATATAGTTGCATTCTTGCTATTCTGGAGGGATGTCCTTTCCACAACTAAGAGCCCATACTCAACGTCATTTCCTTCAAAATAACTGGGGGTGTTGGAAGAAGTTGACCGAGGTACCACAATTTACTGAGTTTGTATTACATTTGTATGTCGGAGGTGGTATGCATTTATCGCTGTCCGCACTTCATGATCAGGACTTGGAAGTTGTCGCAAAAAGTAATGACTGGTAATTTGATCCTGTCGACGGTGGGTATCCATGTTGCCGATTTTCGTACATTTAATCGGGCACTAGAGTGTAATGCATAAGTATGGAAGATATTTTTTAGTGTGTCGACCTGAGATGCATTACTTAGTATAACGGAGACACTTGTCCACTGATCTTTGACTGTCCGAGCTGTATTCCTGGAAGTTGATCCACTAATTGTCTTATAAATGTTTCGATGCTTAGTGCAAATGAAATGGTTGACAGCGGACATCCTTGTCGTATGGACTTCTTTTTTCTTGTATCTGTTTGGTTAGGTTACTACTTGTATTCTACAAGTAGCTCCTTGATACAGACTTTGCAGTGTTGCTGTTAGTCTGCGGAGGAAGGTGAATTTATGGAATACAGTACTAACCACAAGTATTAATGTGAAACTCTATCAAATGCCTGGGCGAAGTCTATGTTGAAAAGCGCAGCTTGCGTTGCAGGTTCTATGCTGATGTGTAAGATGAAATTCCGTAGATTGTGAAGCCCAGTGACAATGGTAGATTTTCCATGATGCTGTGTTGCTCTGGACCTAAAATGTTCGGCAGTTCTGCTTTAATGCGCAGGGCTAATAATTTTGTAAGAAGCTTATAGTCTGTATAAATTAGGGTGAGTGGTCTGTAGTCGGATAGGGACTTATGGAATTTTCTTTTTGACACCATGACGTCAATTCCCTATGCTAATTCCAAACACTGAATATCTTTCGTAAACAGTTCCTGATAATGTGGTAGCAAATCAGTTTTCAGTAGATCATAGTACTGTTTATAAAATTCATGATACCCCATCTGGACCAGGGGATTTATTTCTAGTGGCTGCGAATACAACGTGCCGCAATACTTCTTCTGTAATATCAGCCTCTAAAAGCTCGGCGTCTTGGAGGCTAAGGTGTAGCTAGATAGCGTTGAGAAAAGGGAAAGTGTCGGCTGGGGGCGACTCGTTATTCTGGGCAAGGATAGTTTGATAGCGGGTAGTGACTTCGCGAGGGATTTCTGTTGCTCCACTGACAATCCCACTTGATGTTTGTAACTGAACAATGAATTTCTTTTTATGGCGGTTGTCGTCTTTGGCGATGTGGTAGACAGATGTGCGTTCTTCATCGGTCATCGAAGGGTGATGTTTTCGGATTTTAATACCTTCTAGTATCTGTTGTTGTTTGGTGCAGATGATATGTTTGATTTCCGTCAGTCGGTGATGGACAACGTGGCGTTGTTGTTGTAGTCGACTGTAATTGTGTAAGGCTTCTTGGTAGAACTGCGATGTGTATCGTTGTTCTTCTGACTTGGTGTATGATAAGTTGCGGAAAAACTGACGTATACCGGGTTTTGCTGCTTGGGTCCACCAGTCCAAGAACGTTGGATAGTAGTTTTCCGCCTGGTTATTTGGGCCCATTTGTGGGGAAAGTCTTCAATTGCTTCTGGCGAGGTAAGAAATCTGTTATTCAGTTTCCAGTAACCTCTTCCCATTAATGGGACTGACGTGCGAGATTTTAGTGTAAGGACGACCGCGTGATGGTGCGTAAAAGGAACGGGAAGAACACTGATATTATGAGCACTGGAGGACAAAGTTTGAGAAAGGTATACCCTGTCCAGTCTGGATGCAGATGTGGGTCTATGGAATGTAAATTCTACGTAGTCTTCGTGTTTGTTTTCCCATGCGTCTGCCATATGCAAGCGTTTGACTATTTCGGAGAGTGTTGGAGACAAGTTGGGTGTTAGTCCTCGTTGATCTGTCAAGTGTAACACACAGTTGAAATCACCACCTAACACTACATCCGTTCCCCGCGAAAAATGGATAGTAAGTTCCTCCATAACAAAATTTATCTCTCTCCGTTCGATTTTGTGAGCCTGAAAAACTGTAGACATTGATGTATACTGCTTTATCAGATAAGGCTGAAATGACTCGACCACTGGGGTTCGCTATGAACTCAGTTATTGTTAATCCTGGTCGGTAAACGATCGCTGTTCCCCTTGGGACATGCCCTATGTTAACAAAGTACGCATATGGATGGAGGATATCCAAATTTGTTTAATAAACCTCTTGTAAGAAAAGTATGTCTATGTCATTCTCGGTTATAAACTTCTTAAGGAGGGTCAACTTGCAAGGAGTAGTTATTCCATTTATATTAGCTGTAGCAATAGTGCGCAAAGTATGGACAGTAGTAGATATAATCCCCACTGTAGCAAGAGATGATGATTCCAGATTATCATGATTGGGACATAGCATATGGGGGTAAGGCGTCCCTATGAAAGCATCTATAAATTCCTGTGAGTGGTTTTCAGAAATTGTAATTTAGTTCTTCAGTACAGATATTATCTGTGTTTCGAACATCTGTAGGGAGTCTCGTGAATGTGTGTTGTACTTGGCACGCATGATATTTAGAAATTCAGGAACGTACTCATGAAATTCTGTTCGCTGGCACGCCCTCAGAACAGAGAAAGTCGGTCCTTGGCTGGGCGCTGTGTTCATGTGGCAGAGATCGCTCATTATCCTACGTACTTCCTCACCATTGGCATCCTGTAGTTGGGCCTGCTCACAGGTCGCAGTCTTTTAGGTTTTCGAACTAGAGTCCTTGGCACTGTTTGTAGTCTGGGAAGGTTTACGTGTTTTAGTAAGTTTTTTGGGGATGTTGTGTCAAACTTTCCGGAGCCGATGACGTATCAGAGTCCTCGGCTGAAGGAATGATCATTATTTCATGAATGTCTTTTTCAGACAGTTTCGGTTTCCTACGGTTAGCAATTTGGCTCGTGTCTGTGCTGCTAGTTATGGGCAAGTTCGTTCCAAATGAACTAAGAACCTGTTGTTCATTTGCTACGTCATCTGGTGTAGTGTTTTCCTGCACAGGCATGGAAGCGGCTGGTACACTCGACTGGCCTTGGCCTTCGTCGCTACAAGGGTGTGTCTGCCTTGCTAGGGGCGGGTACTCCGCATTGTACTTTAGTACTACTGGCGTGCTTACGGCTGGCGGTTCGCCGGGCTATGTGCGGATATTTTCTAAACGAGTTATTGGTCTGTAGTGACGCGGACAGTCAATCCTGAGATGGTCACTAGGGTTTTTCTTGACCGTCATATACAACTTGTCCCTTATACCCTTCTGTGACGAGAAAGGATGGAATTGGATTTTGGAGGTCTATTTTTATTTGCCTAATCCCGTTTGCAACTGTTAATTCATAATAATGTGACCAGTATTCATTTGTAACCTATTTAACGGTATTTTGCGAAGGATGTCCGAATTCTTTCATTCGGTACTTCCGGGGGAATGTTAAATAGCCTTGCTCTTGTTGCCTCAATGCCAGCTGCGGTAATTTCGACAGGTACGCGTTCGCCAGTAAATAGTGTGATGCTGTTTTGTCCAGAAAAGTTAGTGAATAGCCTTGCGTGAAATTACCTTTATGTAGAGAGAATTCGTTGAGGCGACTAGCTGCAGGGCTTCTAATTGATCCACAGTGATCTTCAATATGTCTGCTGCTACCCATGTGTGGATTTCAGCGGCTGAGGGTCGAGTTGTATTTCGTTGGAAGGAGCATTTCAAGTTGTTCTTCCTGGTATGTTGCATGTTTCCTTCTTGTGTCTCCTTAATTACTGATACATAAACACAGCACTAAAAGTGAGCGGCGCACTTAACTGGATTTACCGTAGGTTAATTCCACTAACACGTTCTGTAAGCGAGTGAGTTGTATCGGACAACCTTCTCCGGCCAGTGCTTAGACGGAACTACTATATTTAAAACACGTTGCTGTCTGTTATTACAGCCCAACGTCCTTTTGCATTAGCTATATACACAAATTACCAGAAGCTCGACTTTCGCGTCCTACTCACTCTGCCGCCATCTTCTTAGAATTTCTTATAAATTTTTTCCATTGAAATCAGTGAGTGCTTCGACACTTAGAAACTTTTCAATAACACACTGACTTATGATGGTTGCAGTTATCAACTTCGTGTTTCTAACCATGGTATAAGACGTCAATGACAAGAAGTTATTTAAAGCTTTTTAATACTAACAATCACGTGTGAATTCAGAACACTTCTTAGAAAATTACAGGCCCTCTAAAATAGACTGGTCGCAATCGTACTTTAACGTGTACATTTAAATACTGTAGAATGGTGATACATTCGTGGCGAGTGTGAGACATTGAGTTACATTCCTTTCTCCCCCATTCAAACTCTGAATTTTAGATACTGTTGTAGGCATGAATGGACTTTATTGTCGTGTGTTAATACTTCTAAATAGTACGAGACTTACAATTCTTCATGAGTAGACTCTATCACTGCGTGCAAACACTTGTAAAATTACGTGAAGTGAAATTTGATTTTTGCAACGAAATTTGTGAAATACAATTTCGTAAAAAGACTCCGTTCCTCGTGACAATACTTATAAATTTTCGCTCCCAAGTAAGGACACTCATAATTATTCCTAAACAACTATGCATTCAATAGACTGTCATTCTGAGTGACATGATTTAAGGACAATTGAACTGTGTGTACTCCCTGCGGGTGGGGGACGCTCGTGTAGAATTCACCCGCGGTATCCCCTGCCTGTCGTAAGAGGCGACTAAAAGGGGCCCAAGGGGCTCTCAACTTGGGAGTGTGGATTGGCGACAACGGGGCCCTTAGCCGAGTCTTGACATTGCTTCCACTTACTTGTGCCAGGTTCCTCACTTTCGTCTATCCTGTCCGACCTCCCTTGGTCAACTCTTGTTCTTTTCCGACCCCGCCGGTATTAGAGCATTCGAGGCCTAGGGAATCTTTCATTTTCACGCCCTTCGTGGCCCTTGCCTTTCTTCGTCCGTTACTTCATCTTTCGAAGTGACGGATCCCTTCTTTCTTCTTCTTTTCTCTCTCTATTTACCCCCTGTGGGTGGGGGACGCAGACGAATAATACACCCACTGTATCCCCTGCATGTCGTGAGAGGCGACTAAAAGGGGCGACCAAGGGATGACTGAATTAGAACCATGAAACTACTTTTGATTCGTACCATCACGCGGGTAACACCATGGGGGTGAACTACTTTTTAAGGTTTTCGGAGACGCCACCATACTACATGTAATATGATCGCGCAGATGTAGTACATTAGCACTAATACTGTCCATATTAATGACCGCATGACCTTCACAACAGAATACGTTGTCCTCAGAACAACAGATGCTCAAAGCGACCTCCCTGCACGTCCAAACATTGCGCAACCCGCCGGATCATACAGCTCTGGACCCTTCGCAGCATAGCTGTGTCCGCAGTAACAAAAGCAGCATGAACACGCGCTACCAATTCTTCCACATCTGTCGGCGGAGTAGAGTACACGTGCTCCTTCAGGTGTACCCACAGGAAGAAATCCAGGGGAGTTACGTCAGGTGAACGCGGTGGCCATACAACTGGACCTCCACGTCCGAGCCATTTCCCTGGAAATGTTCTGTCCAAATACTGTCGCACATTACTTCCAGAGTGTGGCGGCGCACCATCATGTTGGAACCATATCCTCTGCCGAACATGTAGTGGAACATCTTCCAGCGCATCAGGCAGATAGTTTGAGAGGAATGCATGATACCTTTGTGCAGTCAACCGGTGAGGCAACATGTAGGGGCCCAGACACCTGTCGCCCAATATTTCGGCCCAGACGTTGATACCAAAGCGAACTTGATATCCACGGTCGCGAGTGACGTGCGGGTTAACCTCACACCAATGGTGGGCATTGTGCAAATTGAAGACACCCTCATGAGTGAATGCTGCTTCATCCGACCATAGTACCGTGTTCACGAAGTCATCGTTGGCTTCCTGTTGTTGTTGACACCATTCACAGACTTGCACCCGCTGATGGCGATCTGCAAGATGCAGGTGTTGCGTGCAAGAATAATGATAGGGGGTGCAGCCCATGCTCATGCAACACGTTAACGACCGTGCGTTTCGAGACACGCAGCTGCCTTCCTACGCTACGTGTACTTCGCTGAGGTTCTTGCTGTATGACCTCCAGTATAGCTTCCTCAGTAGCTGGAGTACGGCGAGTCCGTGGACGACCTCTGTCACGTGATGATGGAAGGAGAGAACCTGACTCCCGAAGGCGCACCTCCAGGCTACGAAACACATTTTTTATCTGGATGGCGTCGACGAGGATATCTAGCAGTATATTCACGAGCGGCAACACCAGCCCGGTTATCAGATGCACCAAGGACCAGAAGCATATCCTCATATTCATCGTTTGTGTAAGCCATACGTCTGCCACACTGTTTAGAAGTTTATAAGACGGACATTCGATACGTGTACGCATGTACATTGGAGTCTGTCGTGAGCGCGTTACTCCGCTCGCCACTAGTCCCTGTGTGGTGGACAGCGCATACACTACGTATTGAACACGCCGTCAGTCCTGCGCGCTGTTCCACCTAACGCGCATTACCTCTCTGACAGACATGTTCTGCATGATTCATCCCGAAATGGTGAAATGGTCGGTTTCGAATTACACTGTTTCCCTAACAGTAATAGACATGATGTTTCCACAATCCCATCGATATAATAATAATAATAATAATAATAATAATAATAATAATAATAATAATAATAATTATAATAATAATAATAATAATAATAATAATTGTTCCGAGGTATCTGTGGAACAGCAGAGGTGAAAGAAGGTGCCGGGGTGAACGGGTCTAACTACCAAATCAAAGTTAATTTAAAACTGTAACAAAGGTTATATTTTTTTCTCTCTTTTAAAAGAAACGACAAGTAACAAGGTACCAGTAACAAAATTTAAGTCTAGGAAAGACAAGATTGGTGGTATAGACAGAACTAGGGCTTCAAGCCCTCACTTTACATTTCCTGAGCTCTCAGCTCAACACTTATTTACCAAACGGCAGAAATCCCCTCAATACATGGAGCACTTACTCCAGACTTTTAATATCAAGCCTCTGTTAGGCCCTTTTACCACAAATAAAAGAGCTGACGCGCTTTCGGTTTTCTGAGCCTATTAAAGGCCATAACAGACTTTGCCATTTCATTGCCCTCAAGGCACAACTTACAAGGAAACAGGGGTATCTTGTACACAACCTACTGGGCCATAGCAGAAAAAAACCAGGTTAAGTAAATGGCCCAAAATACAAAGGTGAATGGAGGCGTGTACTTGCACTCCTACCTGAAACTTCTTAAAACCCAAGAGGCACTAGGCCGATGAAACAGGGGCTAATCGCAAACTATGGAGGTGACTCGTATAAGAAAAATTTCAAGATATTACAGAATGGAAGAAAACCAGTTACAAGACGTAGTCACCTCAAACCAATCTGAAGGGGAGCTCGAGAGGGTAAAGCACTCTCTATCCCCGAATTGCAGTTACAGATTTAATGAAGTTTTTTATATCAAACTGCAAAAGAAATTACATGTCGGAAAGATAGTTTACATTGTTAAGGCTTCGGACCTTTCCCGAGGGTTAAACTGCTGAGCTAGCAAGAAATAAAGATGTTAAACGGCCATTACCTTACTGAAGAGCTGCTGCCTGATGAAAGAGGCGCTTCCCGCCTCCTGCTACATGTCCATACACTAGGTTAGATGTCAATGAAGTGGCCGAGAGACAAGATAATCAGCAGTTTTTATACCCTCGGGGAAGTTTCGAGACCTGTCATGAATAATCAAGCCACACCCTCTTTCTTTATTGGCCAGTCTTGGAAATACACTCACAGTCGAAGAAGAAATACATGATTGGTGGGAAATTAATAACAGAAATTGGGGATTAGCTAAATTCAAAACAGGCGGAAAGAAAGGATTAATATTGCCAACCCACAAATGAAAGAACGAAATTTAGTAAAAACAAAAATTTATGAATACAAAATTTCTTCAAAAAAGGTTCCTTCACTTCGCACCAGGGTTCATGATCATAGTTTTTAGTAGAGACATCTATAAGAGAATGTCCACACTTCTTGATCTATGGAAAACAAAACAAGTTGAAATCCACACAGTATTGACAACTTCGTAATCACAAAATTTACGGTAGTGACATCTTCTGAGAAACTTATGAGTTGATCCAGTTTTTAAAGTTCAGAGTTTCTCCTGTAGAGGAGGATTTATTGGCGCAAGATTAAAACTGCGGCGTCGGGGTGTACCGCCCGGTACAATAATAATAATAATAATAATAATAATAATAATAATAATAATAATAATAATAATAATAATAATAATAATAATAATAATAATGCATTGAGATACGTACTAAACAGCATGCGGTTACCAGACGCAATGTTGAAAGGCAGAATTATTGGGGCCATGGTGATAACACATACAAATTGTAACCGAGTTTGGACATTATTCGCAGAGCACGTTGCTAGGCCTACTGGTAACGTAAGGCCCTAACGAAATGTAATGGATCTGAACGAGGCAAGAATAATAGTTGGTACTAATCTATGGGACCATTGGAGGAGGGTACAAAGAAAATAGGTTTCACATCAAGTAGATGAAGTGGTGCGAATAAATTCACGCCCACGACGTGGAAAGGGCGCCTTTCCAAACTGACCAATGAAAACGATTGTTCGTCCATTTCTAGGATCGTAGTATGTAAGTGCAAATGGTTTATAGAGGACCCACTGCAATCGCTGTTGACGATTAAGATGCCAGATACCATACCACCTGGACTACATTTACGAAATAAAAAAACATACGCCTCAACCCAGGATCGACCACTCGACCTCCTGCAAGGAAACCCTAAACTCTATCCACTGCACCAACTGTACAGTACGACTAACTTCTGCTGACAGAGGTAGTTACCTACATGTGGTTACAGTGTTGCCAGATTGCTACTCTTCAACGTCGTTTTTCTGCCGGTTATACTCGCAAGACGATAATTTTTAAGATACTTTTTTTATTGCTGGCATGTGAGGAGTCGCGCTGCGACGCCCGAGTGCGCGAATTACGCTTCACCTTGTTTAATGTACATTCTAGCGCTATACCTCTGTAGGAATCAGGATTGCTCGGGTCCCCTCTACCCTTATACAGTGTTTTAACCCTCGAAATCCGCCACTTGTCTGGAATTCTCCCCTGCTGGAGACATTCATTGAACAGCACAGTTAGAGGTGAAAGAAGGTGCGGGCTGAAATAGGCCTCAATTACAGAATTAAAGTTAATTTAAAACTTTAACAAAGGTTATATTTTCTTTTCAAAATCAACAATTAACAGAGTATAACAGGTACCAAGTAGCAGATCAACGAATTAACAATTTACAGTTTGTTGCAAGATTTGGGCTTCGAGCCCCAAGTCTAATTTCTGAGCTCACAGCTCACAACCACAATTGCTAAAGGGCAGAAAAACCCTAAGTACAAGGAGCACTTGCTCCTAATTACAATGTTAAGGAAAAGAGCAGACCCGCTCTCAATTTTACAAGTGTATCAAAGGCTACAACAAACTTCATTTTTATCTGCCCTTAACGCACACAAGGAACCAGGGGTAATTAATACCCAACCTACGGGGCCTTTGAATGAAGAAAACAAAACAGGTTAAGAAAATGGCCCAAAATACAAAATGAATGGAGGCGGTAACTTGCACTCCTACACCAAGTTTTGTCTAAAACCTATGTGGCGCTAGGCCGATCATACAGGGGCTAATCCCAAGCTAGGGAGGTGACACGTATGAGAAAACTTTACTATATTAAAGAAGAGAAGAACGGTTATGAAAACGTAGTCACCTCCTTTTTCAAAAATGAAGGGGAGTCGGTTGGGGGAAGCACTCTCTATCCCCGCTTTACAGATTTGTAATTTATAGATAGACAGACAGAAAATAATTTACATTTTAAAAAGGTAGGTTACATACTAAAGGTTTCGAAACCTCCCCGAGAGTTAAACTGCTGAGCTAGCAAGAAATGAAGATGTTAACAGGCCACTACCTTGTAGATAAACTGCTGCTTGAAGAAAGAGGCTCTTCCCGCCCCCTGCTACATATTCACACACTAAGAGAGATGTTACTGAAGTGGCCCCGAGACAAGAAAATCAGCAGTTTTTATACCCTCGTGGAGAATTCGAGACCTTTCAAGAATGAGTAGACACACCCCCTCAATTTTATTGGGTCGCTAAAAGTTACACATCAACATCGAGAAAGAAAGACACTATTGGTCAGAAATTAATTACAAAATTAGTTATTGGTTAAATTCAAAACAGGCGGAAAGAAAGGATAACTGTTGCCAACCCCCAAACCACAGAACAAAATTTAGTAAAAACAAAACTTATGAATGCTAAATTTCTTCAAGAAAGTTCATTCCTTTACCCCAGAGTGCGTTATCAAAGTTTTGGTAGAGACATCTGTTAGAGAATGTCCAAACTTCTTGATACGGAGCAAACAAACACAAATCAAAATAGACACAGTTCAGAACACTTCAAAATTACCAAATTTACAGTAGTGACATCTTCCGAGAAACCGTTGAGTTAATACAGTTTCTTAAAGTTCAGGCTTTCTCCTGTAGATAAGTTTCAACTGGCGCAAAATTTGAATTCGCGGCGTGGAGGTGTACCGCCCGGTACAGACCTCCCCCCCCAAAAGTCCTTCCAAGGGGTGACACAGAACAAAACAAAACAATTTTTTTTTTAAGTCCAAGTTTTTGCTGAGGAGTTGAAGAATTTAGAAGAGAAAAATATTTTTCAATAGTCGAAGGTCTCAGAAGTTGTTTGATATAAGTGGGATTAAATAAAAATCCAGTTTTGGAATTTCTTTGTATTAGCTTTTGATGAAAGGTCTCTATGGTTGTAGTAGTTGAATTCCAAAAAAAAAAAAAAAAAAAAAAACCTTTAATTCTTGAAAGAAAAAAATTTCCAAGTCCACCAAATGTTGATTAGAAGGGGTATTTAATTGCCGAATAGAGAGTCCATGTAGCAGAAGGAGTACATTAGTTACCGTTTACTTTTGACGGCAAGACCTGCCGCCGCTGCCTATGTCCAGAGGAGGCCGCTCGGACCCCTCAAGTACCCTGACATACCGCTCTCCCGCACTATGAGAAGGGTAGTCGTGCTGCACGCCGCAGATGATGATGATGATGATGCTTGTTGTTTAAAGGGGCCTAACATCGAAGGTCATCGGCCCCTAATGGAATGTGATAAACGACATGAGAGATGATGTTAAAATTTTAAAAACATATCCACTGACTAGAGTTTAAAAAATGATGGAGAAAAATGAGGGTGAGATTAAAACAATCAGTGGATCTAATACGCAATGCCTTATTTTCTAATAAAATAAGAGAAATTACAGGAAAACAAAAGAATAAGGCATTGCCTGGTAGTACATAATTTACGAGAGACGTTAAAATAACACATTAAAATACGCAAAACAAACTAAAATTAATAGGATAAAAGCGAAAGTGACACAAAACACACTAGGACAAAGGACAGCATTACACACGAGAAAACAGTCCACTATCCCTCATAAAGCGGATGACGAGGTCTGCTGACTGCTCGTCATCACGCAAGATAAGGGAGATAGTACTCGGAAGGTTAAGACTACGGCGCAGATCGACCAGGTCCACACACTCCGTAAGGATGTGCACCACGGTAAGGTGGTCGCCGCAGGTACACACCGGAGGGGGTTCTCCTTTCAAAAGATGCGAGTGAGTCAAGATACCGTGGCCGATCCGAAGACGACATAATACCACGGCTTCCCTCCGCGAAGCCCGAAGGGAAGTCCTCCATACCTTCGTTGTTCCTTTTATCGCTCTCAGCTTATTGGGAAGTGGAATGGCCTGCCACTCCATCTCCCAATGGGACATAACAAGATGTCTCAGCTGGGAGCGAATATCACTTACTGGAACCTGGAAAGGCAACGTGGGCAGTGTAACTGCCTCCTTGGCAGCCTGATCTACTAACTCGTTTCCCTCTATGCCCATGTGGCTTGGGAGCCACAGAAATGTGATTCTGGTGCCAGCATCCCAACACCCGGCCAGCAGGTCCTGGATTAGCTGCATCAGAGGGTGCCGAGGGAAACAGGTATCTATAGACTGGAGCGAACTCAAGGAGTCGGTACACAGAAGAAAGTGTCGGCGCTCATTGTACAGTGCGTACCGCAGAGCCTCAGAGATAGCATAGAGCTCTGCTGTGTACACACTACAGGTTGCCGGAAGAGCAAAAAGGAACCTATCATTGTTAACAACGAACGCACAGCCCACCTTCGTATCTGACCTTGAACCATCCGTGTAGACGACGACTGAACCTGGATAGCGGCCAACAACGGACAGGAAGAGCCTCCGATAAATCGAAGGGTCCGTGTTTTCCTTTGGACCAGTGTGCAGATCCAGGATTACTTCAGGTCGTCGTACGACCCACGGAGGTACCCCACTTGGTTGTCTGACAAGGCAAGGAACCGAAGGTACGTCAAACAATTCGGAAATGTTATCCAAGCGTATCCCAACCGGCCGCGTCGCTCGAGGACGAGCAGCGTACAGCAAACGGTTGCCATTGTTGAACACGCAAGGATAGCTGGGATGAAGTGGCATCTGTCGCAAATTTGCAGCATATGTAAGTAGAAGTTGCTGGCGCCTCAGGTGTAAAGGCGGCACACCAGACTCAGCGAGCAGGCTAGCGATGGGGCTTGTACGAAAAGCTCCCGTCGCCAACCTAACCCCGCTGTGGTGGATACTGTTCAGCTTCGCAAGAACACTTGGTCTTGCGGAGCCATATGCTGCACTGCCGTAGTCTAACCGGGATAAAATGTGTGCCCGATAGAATCGCAGGAGCACCGCGCGGTCAGCCCCCCAAGAAGTGCTGCTAAGAAACTTAAGGATATTAAGCTTCCTAGTGCATTGCACTTTTAACTGCCGCACGTGTGGCTCCCACGATAATTTACTGTCAAAAAGGAGCCCAAGAAATCGGTAGGTGTCAACAACTGGAAGAACGACATTACCTAGATAAAGCTCAGGATGAGGGTGAAGTGTACGTTGACGACAAAAGTGGACAACGGAGGTCTTTGCGGCAGAAAACCGAAAGCCATGTTCTAAGGTCCACTTCTCCACCCTCCTAATAGCTTGCTGTAACTGTCGCTCTGCGACTGCCATACTGCACGAGCTATAGTGCAGAGCAAAATCATCCACATATAGGGACGGTATGACGGCTGGACCAGCAGCCGCGACAATACCGTTTATGGCAATCGCGAACAGAGTGACACTAAGAACCGATCCCTGTGGTACTCCATTTTCTTGAACGTGGTATTGCGAATATGTCCTCCCTACTCGGACACGGAATAGACGGAGGGACAAAAAATTCGCAATAAATACCGGCAAGTTACCTCGGAATCTCCATTGATGCTGGACTGAAAGGATGCCATATCGCCAGGTGGTGTCGTAGGCCTTCTCCAAGTCAAAGAAGACAGCTACCAAATGCTGTTTGCGGAGAAACGCATCCTGGATAGAGCTCTCCAGGCGTACCAAGTGGTCTGTGGTGGATCGAGCGGCTCGAAATCCACATTGGTACTCGGACAAGAGTCCTTGTTTCTCCAGACACCACACGAGTCTGCGATTTACCATCCTCTCAAAGAGCTTACACAGGCAATTTGTAAGACAAATCGGTCTGTAACTTCCTGCATACTTAGGATCTTTGTCAGGCTTGAGGACAGGGATGACTATGCCCTCTCGCCACTGAGACGGAAAATCACCCTCTGTCCAGATTCGGTTGAACACACGAAGGAGATATAGTAAACTATCATCACTAAGGTGTTTCAACATCTGGTTATGGATGTTGTCCGGTCCAGGAGACGTGTCCTTGCAAAGAGCTAATGCACTGCGGAGTTCCCACTCCGTAAAGGGCACGTTGTAGTCCTCTGAAGCTTGGGTGGCAAAACTAAGGTGATGACGTTCAGCCTCCCACTTCAGAGGGAGGAAATCAGGATTGTAATTCCCGGAGCCAGAGACATCCGCGAAATGACTAGCGAGATGATTAGCAATCGCAAGGGGATCAGTGGCGACACTGCCTGCAATGGAAATTCCCGGTACAGCAGATGATCCTTGAATACCCGAAATTCGTCGAAGTTTCGTCCACACTTGAGATGATGGAGTATGCGACGTCATGGACGACACATATCTCTCCCATGAAGCCTTCTTACTTTGTCGAATAAGAACTCGCGCCTTAGCGCGGAGTTTCTTAAATGTTACCAAGTTGGCCACAGTAGGCTGTCGACGGTAACGTTTATGAGCGCGACGGCGTTCTTTGATGGCTGTTGCTATTTCATCGTTCCACCAAGGAACGAGTTTTCGGCGAGGAGCCCCCGAGAAAAACGGAATGGACTCCTCAGCAGCAGCAAGAATAACTTGGGTGATGTAAATTATTTCCTCGCCGACGGTCCGCCTGACATCTGCGCTAAAGACAGCTAGTGATGTGTACTTTGGCCAATCAGCATGTTTAAGAATCCATCGAGGGGGAGCCTCGACGGGTTTATGTTTCAACAAAGTAAGAATAATGGGAAAATGGTCACTGTCACAGAGATCATCGTGTGCATTCCACCGAAACAGTGGAACCAACGTTCGGCTGCATAGACTTACGTCTATGCGAGAGTATGTGCCGTAACGTACACTAAAGTGAGTTGGTTCCCCTGTGTTCAAAATACATAAATCCAGATCTGTTATAAGTGTTTCCAACTCTCTTCCTCGGGGACAAGGCGTCTCAGAGCCCCATATGGGGTGATGGGCGTTAAAATCGCCCAATAAGAGGAAGGGTGGTGGAAGCTGATCTATAAGATCAGCGACATCATTGATGTTCAGATGCTGGCCGGGTGGAAGATAAACATTACACACTGTTGCTATGACAGGCAGCGAGACGCGAACAGCTACAGCCTCTAGAGGGGTTCGTAATGGAACCTCTTCGCTGTAGCTATCAGAACGTACAAAAATGCCAACGCCTCCGGAAGCCCGGTGAGCATAGTATCGTTCTGTCGAGTATAGTTTGAAATTCCTCAAGACCGTATGATGACCAGGTCTGAAATTGGTCTCCTGAATACAGACTATACTCGCTGCGTACTCACTAATAAGCTGACGTAACTCAGCAAGATGCCTGTCATAACCATTACAATTCCACTGTAACAGTGGCATAGTGTGGACTGTAAAAGGAGTGTTAGGTTATGAGCGAAAAATGCTCGTTAGCCTAAACACTATCTAATTCTACATCCGTAGATGTAGAGGACAGCGCGACATCCATCCCGTCATCAAAAGATGGCAGGGGTGCCGCCCAGAACTTCGACAAATTTCGGGCGCGAGGGGGTCCCCTACGAGGAGAGCGCGCAGGTTTGGGAGCAGGAGTGCCTCCTGGCGCAGACTCATACCCTCCAGATGGAGGGCATGACTTCTCCTTCGCAGGGGAAGGCCGAGAGCGCTCAGAACGGGCGCTCTTCTTCCCCTTCTTTTTTTCAGGTTTAGACGGGCTGGGAGATGGTTTCCCAGGACTGGTCAACGAAGCCGCCTCCGCCGGCTGGGGCACGACTTTCGTCGACCTCCTAGGGGGGGGAGACTTAGTCTTCCCCCCTTGCTGTGCCGGCTGGGAGTTCCCAGCCGGCACAGACTTCTGGTTGGTCGAAGGTGGGGTGGTCCCCCCCTTCGAGCTTTGACTATTTGCGACGTTGCTGGGAGCAGCAACAGTCGCCTTGGGCGCAGCGGTCTGGACAGGTGTCTTGGTCGTAAATGACGAACCTGGAAGACTCTGAGCTATCAAGCTATAGTCGAGTGTACGGGCAGGTGTATTCATTGAATGAAACTTACGGCGCGCTTCCTGGTAGGAAAGACCATCCAGGGTCTTGATCTCCTGGATCTTCTTCTCACTCAGGTATGTCGGACAATTCCGATCCCGAGGAGAATGAAAACCGGAGCAGTTAGTGCACTTGTATGGAGTTGTGCACTCCTCCGCGCCGTGAGCTACTCGTCCACATGTACCACATACAGCCTGATTCGAACAGCGAGATACCATATGTCCGAATCGCTGGCATTGATAGCATCGCATAGGAGGCGGGATGTACGGCCTCACATCGCAACGATAAGTGGTTACCTTGACTTTCTCTGGTAACACTGACAACTTGAAAGAGACAATGAAGGTACCAGTGGCAACGTCTTCACCGTTGACCTTGCGCGTAATGCGCCGGACGTGTGTCACGCCACGGTTCTTCATGTCTTCCATCAACTCGTCGTCAGTGTTCAAAATAAGGTCGCGGTGAAAGATGACTCCGCGAACCAGGTTCAAGGACTTATGCTCCTCCACTTTGACGGGGATTTCGCCAAAGTGCTCGCACTTAAGCAACTGATCAGCTTGCAGTGCTGTACGAGTCTTGAGAAGCAAACTACCGTTGCGCATTTTCTTAAGTTCCTCCAGTTCGCCATAGACGCCTTCGATGTGCCGACTAAAAAGGACCGACTTCACCAGCTTAAAATCGTTCCCATCGGTTCTGGTAGCGACCAGAAACCTAGGGAAGCTGGATCCCATTCCTTCACGCTGCGCATGTTCCCAGGGAGTTGAACCTCTCAGGGAAGCAAAAGTTAAAGACTTAGGTGGGCGACCACCTTGAGAGAGCAGACTTCGTTTGGAAGCCATGCCCGATAGCATCCTCCCCGAATGCCACCCACTCCGATCAGGGGTCTCTGTAGCCGAACCAAGCAGCCAAGGCAATACCCACCTGGTCATAGCAGGTACTGCCCGGGGTCCGATGTTGGACGATGCCTAATACGGCATGACGGAGGCAATGAGCACTAAGACTCCCTTCCTCCAGCCACCCGCAATAGCATGTACCCCATAGCGTTTACAGAGCACTAAATATAGAGAAAAAAATAAAAATAATTAATAATAATATGTCCTTCTGGCATTCGGCTGTGCGGGGACCTGCGTTGTCAGGCGGATACCACTGCCCGGGTACATGATACTCCCACCCGCCGCGTCCTGGGTGGTTGCTGGCACGGGCTTTCGAGCGTAGTCGCACACATAGGAGCTCCATCGCCGGGCAGCACGCACATCAAATTTTGAATGGTCTACATCTGACCCTCGGAAAAATAATAAAAAAATAAAGAGGGGACCATGGCCACATGACCCTTTAAGTCGCCTTCTACGACAGGCAGGGATTACCTATGGATGTATTCAGCCTCTCCCATCCACAGGAGGTCCATCACATTATACCAAACCGCAATCCATGTCCGCGCCAAGGTCGCCCCTTTTTGTCGCCTCTTACGACAGGCAGGGGATACCGCGGGTGTATTCTGCATGTGTGTCCCCCACCCGCAGGGGGTAGTGTGTTTGGTCCGCGAGAGGTATTTTATTTCCCTCAAGTCCGCCGGCAAGCCGGTTAGGACCCCCCTATCCGCCACCTGGGACGCGCCACGTGGGAGTATCACCTCTCCCCCTGCTACGCCATCGTAGTAGGTTCGTGGACGCCGCAGATGAGAAGTTTGTTTACAGTCCTCAAGGAGCTTGCGGGTGGTGCACCGCACATCAGCCTTGGCCGGAAGGAGGGCTCCGGCGCGCCGTACACAGGTTGACCTCGCTGGAGTGGAGTGGGCCCGTACCCCACCTCAGTGGCGGTACTACCGCACGGCTGCGGGGGCACTTAAACAGTAAGATCTCGGCGGCAGAATTGTGTTGGACATTAATATTTCTAGGGTACAGTCTTTGTGGTGAGGCTGAGGGGCCAGCGGCGTGGAAACTTTTATTTCATTACTTTTATTTTAATGCCACTGGTGTGGTTTAGCAGGAGACGGGAGCGTGGTAATGGCCATATGGAGGGGACAGCAGAGTAAATTCAAGGAAATTTTCACAAAATTTATACAAAGCAGATTCAACCAAATGTAAAACTTTAAGAGGCAGAAGGCCTTAAAATGAAACTAAAAATATAACCTTCAGGATTCTTGCAAAATTATAAAGACAAGGTTAGCACGGAAATTATACAGGTTTCACCTGCGACAGGTGAACCCTAAATATCCTCTCGGTGGCTGGATTGCTTAGTAACAACGTCACAGGGGTAAGGAATTCTAAAATGATGCACGGCCCATGAAATCTGGGGGCAAGCTTGCCCGCGGGAACAAAATTCTTGACCATAACTTGGTCTCCTACCTTTAAGTTGGTGGGCCTCCGTCCACGATCATATCTTTCCCTAACATTTTCATGAGAAATTTTAAGATTGGCCTTGGCCTTCTTCCAAAGATCTCTAATATTATCTGGATCTATTGTCTCGGGTAGAATATCATTAAGAGACCAAAGGTTAGAGAGCGGCGTGTTGGGAACAAACTTGAACATCAACGAAGCTGGAGTAAACTTATGAGATTCATGAACCGCCGAATTCAAAGCAAAAGCTAACCAATGCAGGGATGTGTCCCACCTAGAATGATCTTCATGATGATAGGCAATAAGAGCCGACCTCAGATTACGATTGAACCGTTCAGCGAGAGATGGTTGAGGATAGTAAGCAGAAGTAGTCACATGAGGGATGGACAGATCAAAACAGAATTTACGAAAGAGATTAGATGTGAAAGCCTTAGCATTATCTGAAACAATATATTGACACGGACCAAAATAAGCGAAGATGGAATTTAAACAAGAAATGGTGGACTGAGCGGTTGCCAGCTTAGTCGGAAATAACCAAGAAAATCTAGTGAAGCCATCTACACACACAAGGATGGATTTATTGGCATTCCCCTTTGACTGGGGAGAGGGTCCGACGTAGTCGATATACAGTCGTTCCATGGGGCGCGACGCTTGATGAGAAGACAAAAGCCCTTGCTTAGTGGACATGGTGGGTTTACTAAGCCAACATGATTTACAAGATTTTACCAATTCACGGATTTCTCCGTCCATACCCTTCCAGATGAACATTTCACGAATCTTCTCTCGAGTTTTGAAGATGCCTCATGGTAGTACTAGAAGATAATTGGTACGAGAACAGCTGGAACTACGACTTTCATCTTTTGATCATGCCTCGACGGGCAACATAAAACACAATTCCTCAATACATAAGGGACAACATGTTTCCCAGAAGAAAGGGTTTCCATGATAGGGGCCAGCTTCGGATCTTCACGTTGATATTTCTCAAGATCCCTAAACAACATGGGAGCATCAGTTAGAATGGCATTAACCTCAGGTAGTATGGACTCGGGAGGTGAAGAACTATTAACCTGTTCAGGGGTCTCTACCTCATTAGAAAACATACGGCTTAGTCCGTCTGCCACAACATTTTCAGTACCTCTAATATGCTTAACGTCAAATTAGAAGGCAGAAATTCGGATGGCCCACCGGGCTATACGACCAGTACGACGCGGCCTACCTAAGACCCAACTTAAGGCTTGGTTGTCTGTCTCCAAGTCGAACTTGACATGTTGCAGATAAAGGCGGAACTTTTCTAGAGCAAACAAAACTGCTAAACCTTCAAGTTCGTAGATGGAATACTTGGATTCTTGGGCCGAAAGTGTCCTAGATGCATAGGCGATGGGTCGCCTCCCTAGCTCGGTCTCTTGAAGAAGGACCGCAGCCACTGCCGACGACGACACGTCAGTTTGGACGATGAATTTCTTCGAGAAATCCGGCATGGCAAGAACAGGGGCATTACACAGAGCTTATTTGAGATCTTCAAAAGCGGCTTGTCGAGAAGGTCCCCACTCAAATTTGACGCCTTTCCTACGAAGTAAGTTCAAGGGCGCCGCTCTATTGGCGAAATTTGGAATAAATTTCCTGAAGAAATTCACCATACCAATGAACCTAGCAATACCTTTGATGTCCTTGGGAGGTTTGAAATCACGGATGGCCTGTGTTCTAGAATGATCGACTGCGACACCCTCGGGCGACACAATATGCCCTAGAAATGACATGGAGGGCTTAGCGAATGCGACCTTGGACAACTTCACTGTTAACCCTGCCTTGCGAAGGCGACTTAAGACCTCTTTCAGATGATCAAGGTGTTCTTCAAAGATCTCAGAAAATACGGCGACATCATCCAGGTAATGATACAAGTACTCAAATTTGATGTCGGAGAAGATCCTGTCTAGCAGTCTCGTAAGCACAGCTGCTCCGGTGGGGAGCCCGAAAGGCACGCGGTTGTATTCATACAAGTTCCAATCCGTGGCAAACGCTGTCAGGTGTTTAGATTCCTCTGCAAGCGGTATCTGATTATACGCCTGATTAAGATCTACGATGGTGAAGAACATAGCTTTACGAAAACACGAAAAACAAGAGTGAAGGTCTAGAAGGGGCACGGATTGTAACACCACCTTCCGATTGAGAGCCCTATAATCAATCACAGGCCTGAAGCACCTTGGGGTTTCGGGACTAGAAAAATAGGCGAAGAATACGCCGACTTAGGGGGGCGAATAATGCCATCTTTTAGCATCTGATCTATGATTTCTTTCAATGCCTTCATTTTAGGTGGAGATAGCCTATAAGGTGGAAATCTAACAGGGATGGAATCCGTAACCTCAATCTTGTATTCGATAAGGTCAGTGACACCAAGAGTATCAGAGAAAACCTCTGGAAACGACTGACACAACTTACGAATACTATCAGCCTGCTCCTCAGGTAGATGTCTAAGATCTAACAACATCTCATCCTGGGTAGGCGAAATGGATGAACATGTTACAGAACTACATTTTAACAAAGGGATTTTGGAATTACTATCAAATTTGAAAGTGCACGACTTGCTGAAGGTCGAGAACTAGACCGGTGTGAGACATGAAATCAGCTCCCAATATAATGGGGCAAGACAAGTGCTTGGCCACGAACAGTTTAAATTTCCAAGTAAATTTAGATATACGAAGTTTGGCATACAGAAAACCTAAAATTTCTAATGGAGAGGAATTTGCCGAAACATATTGAACCGAAGTCGAACAAAAATCAGGAAGTCTACGAATAGATTTTAATTTGGAATACCATTCAGCCGAAATAATGGAACAAACACTGCCTGAATCTAATACAGCTGTTACAGGTTCATTATTTAATTCAATTTTGAGGAAGGGAACAGGTGCGGGTGAATCCGCCGCAATCCTAAGACTTTTCTGAGACATTCAAATGGGACTATAGAATAGTTTTGCCATTTTCCTGCATTTTCGTCAGATTTAACTTGTGCTGAGCCTTAAAGGATGACTCTACCGGCTCAGCCGGAGCCACTAGTCATTTTTGATGGTTGGTGGAAATTGCGCCTGAAGTTGAGCAGGAGGGAGTGCTGCTAGCATTAGGGCAGTTCTTGGCATTATGTGAAAACGCACCGCATTTAAAACAACCTTGGGATGACCCTGCTCCATTCCTTTTCCCACTAGATTTAATTAATGGACACTTGTTCCGAAGATGGTCAGGCGCCCCACATGCATAACATTTACGGGCAGTAACGGTTCGGCGAGGCTGAGGCCGAAAATTACTAGAGGATGGAAAGGGTTCTTTCGCGACACGCAAGGTATCGGCGTATCTAACTCCTTCCGCTGAGACAGCCATAGTCTCTGACTCGGCAAAAGTTTGCGGGCGCGACGCAAAACACAAGTAAGATCGGTATGATGGAGAAATGCCTTCCACAATGGCCTGTACAATCTGATCTTCAGGGAAGTGAAGTGCAAACACCCTGGTATATAATTTAATATCTTGGATGAAGTCTGCCAAGTTTTCATCCAACCGTTGTACTCGGTAGTAGTACTTTTGAATTAGAGATGACCTTGCCCTAGCCGGAATGAAGTTTGCTAATAAATGGGCGTGGAAGTCTTCTATAGATGATTGGTCAGCAATGGCTCTTACTATTTTGTCAGATAGAACATCGATGGAATAAGGGTAAATAATTTGAAGGATTTGACTCGGAGAAAGAGAAAAGACGAGAGCATGATCCTGAAATTCAACAAAAAATCTTAGAAAGGCAATAACATCACTGGTGGAATTAACAGAAAACTTAGAAATACCCTTGAGCAACATTGCTAACGGATGAGGCAAACTACCGAACCCGGGTGACATAGTAGGTAAGGTTCTAAGGGGCGGAGAAGCTGTTTCAGAGGGTGCATTAGTCAACACAAAGGGTGGAATGGATGTGCGACGAACGGACTCCGTTCCTAATGGAACAGAAGTTTGTTGGGCTTCTACAGATTTTCTACATTCTTCCCCCGCGGGAGAATGCTCTTCGCTGACAACGTTTACCAGAGTGGGTTGGTCGGTTTTGGGGTGGCTGCCCCAGTTAACAAAAGGCTAACCTTACTGGACAAATCAGAAAGATTGTCGAGAACGACACTAGCTTCCTTCTTTTGAACGTCATTCAACTTTAGAGACAATAGATCAGTAACCCTATTGTAAAAATGGAACAATCTAGTTTGCACACGTTTAAGTTGATTTGGAGAAGGATCATTTTCCTCTAAAAAAAACTAACTACAGATGCTAGCTCAGTAGTGTTATCAGTGATCGTGGAGAGAGCGTCGTCAATCTCTTTTTCTCCCAAAGTCGGGATGGTAATAGGCAAATGAAGGGAATCTTTTAACTTATTGGTGTCTATCGCAACCGTGCCTCCAGATTGAACATTCCTAATCGTTAATTCATAGATCAATTCCTCCTTGCGCAAATAGCCGGGATGGAGGACTTCGCGAGGGCCGGGCTTGATGACAGAAAAAAATTAGAAAAAAATTCCAGCAACTGAGAAAATTGTTAGAGTTCGAATCGAAAACAATGTTTAGCCATCAAAAGGGGCTAAATTGAGACCCATTCAACCACGCTCTGCTACCACTTGTTACGGAGATATCCGTGGTAGTTAGAGGTGAAAGAAGGTGCGGACTGGAATAGGTCTCAACTACAGAATTAAAGTTAATTTAAAACTTTAACAAAGGTTATATTTTCTTTTCAAAATCAACAATTAACAGACTATAACAGGAACCAAGTAGCAGATCAACGAATTACCAATTTACAGTTTGTCACAAGATTTGGGCTTCGATCCCCAAGTCTAATTTCTGAGCTCACAGGTCACAACCACAATCGCCAAAGGACAGAAAACCCCCAAGTACAAGGAGCACGAGCTCCTAATTACAATGTTAAGGAAAAGAGCAGACCCGCTCTCAATTTTACAAGTGTATCAAAGGCTACAACAAACTTCATTTCTATCTGCCCTTAAGGCACCCAAGGAAACAGGGGTATTTAATACTCAACCGACGGGGCCTTCGCATGAAGAAAACTAAACAGGTTAAGAAAATGGCCCAAAATACAAAATGAATGGAGGCGATAACTTGCACTCCTACACCAAGTTTTGTCTAAAACCTATGTGGCGCTAGGCCGATCATACAGGGGCTAATCCCAAGCTAGGGAGGTGACACGTATGAGAAAATTTTACTATACTAAAGAAGAGAAGAACGGTTATGAAAACGTAGTCACCTCCTTTTTCAAAAATGAAGGGGAGTTCGAGAGGGTGAAGCACTCTCTATCCCCGCTTTAGAGATTTGTAATTTATAGATAGACAGACAGAAAAGAATTTACATTTTAAAAAGGTAGGTTACATACTAAAAGTTTCGAACCCTCCCCGAGAGTTAAACTGCTGAGCTAGCAAGAAATGAAGATGTCAACAGGCTTTTACCTTGTAGATGAACTGCTGCTTGAAGAAAGAGGCGCTTCCCGCCCCCTGCTACATATTCACACACTAAGAGAGATGTTACTGAAGTGGCCCCGAGACAAGAAAATCAGCAGTTTTTATACCCTCGTGGAGAATTCGAGACCTTTCAAGAATGAGTAGACACACCCCCCACACATCTGTTAGAGAATGTCCAAACTTCTTGATACGGAGCAAACAAACACAAATAAAAATAGACACAGTTCAGAACACTTCAAAATTACCAAATTTATAGTGGCATCTTCCGAGAAATCGTTGAGTTATTACAGTTTATTTTTATTACAAGATATTAGAATCATTCCGTATTGACGGTTTTCACTTTACAATGGCGATACCCTCATTTTTCGCCATTGTAAAGTTATTACAGTTTGTTAAAAGTTCAGGCTTTCTCCTGTAGGGAAGTTTCAACTGGCGCAATATTTGAATTCGCGGCGTGGAGGTGTACCGCCCGGTACAATTATTATTGTTATTATTATTATTATTATTATTATTAGTATTATTATTATTATTATTAGGTACGAAATATGTTTGTGATTAGTAGCAACAAGAGGGGGTTCTCCTGTGGGTTCTCAGTACCCGTGCGTCGTACCCATGTGAGCTGATGATGATGATGATGCTTGTTGTTTAAAGGGGCCTAACATCGAGGTCATCGGCCCCTAATGGTACGAAATGAAACGACAAAGTAAAAGTTCAAAATCATCCACTGAACAAAATAAAAAATGTCATGAAGAATGAATGAATGAATGAATGAATGAATGAATGAATGAATGAATGAATGAATGAACATGAATTTAAAACAATCAGTGGATCCGTCTCAAAAAAACTATCATAGTTAATAGTAGTACAGACCAAGGGACCACTTCCAAAGCACAATCCTGAATCGAGAATGCTTGGTGTCTAATTGGGTCCAAAATACAGATCAAAGGCCCCTCAGAATGATACTTATCGCTTGTAATGTAGAACCATGGTATCCGTCCTGTTGCGGTACTAATCAAAAGTAGCAGACACTTGCGGTATTCCACACATTATTGTACTACTCAGAGGTTATGAAATTCGACGTATAATGCAGACCTATGTTTTTCTCACTTTGCGGCGCCATTTACAGGCAACGCAAACCTATGGTGTTCATCACATGAGAGTACTAACCACAGGGACCTCTCCCTATCCCGTGGTGTTCCTCATATAGTGGGTACTAATCACAGGCAAGGCAGAACCATGGTAGCTATCATCCCATGGTCCCGCTCATATGGTGGTACTAATCACAGGTACTGCAAAAGCCGACCGCGCGGTGCTCCTGTGTGCTACTAATCATAAACCTATTTCGTACCTAATATAGTGGTACTACGCACAAGTAAAAGCGACCCTTGGTGTTTTCCGCGTGGTGGTACGAATCACAAGTAGTTTCATGGTTCTAATACAATCAACCCTTGGTCGCCCCTTTTAGTCGCCCACAGGGTGTGTGTGTTTGGTCCGCGAGAGGTATTTTATTTCCCTCAAGTCCACCGGCAAGCCGCTTAGGACTCCCCTATCCGCCACCTGGGACGCGCCACGTGGGAGTATCACCTCTCCCCCTGCTACGCCTGCGTAGCAGGTTCGTGGATGTATTAGAGTAGGGTATAGTTGTTTTTGTGTGTGTGCGTGTATATAAGTGTAACAGCAAGAGAAATGTATACGTGTGTATAATCATGTGGAATACGCAAGCAACCATATCAGGATACTGCAAGTTAACCCCGTCATATGTCTCAATCATGATGGCGTAAGCTGAATAGCCATCGGGGCTATGGAGGAGCGGCGGCCGAACCATCAGTATGAATAAGTGAAATTTAATCCTAATCCCGTTAAGGTCTGAAAAATATTCTACATTCCTTGACACAGGAAATTGACTGTGACAAGGAGAATTCAAGGGATGAAGTGCGATGTTCCTTCACTGTGGAACAAGACGAAATGAAAAATTCCACCTTGTTGAAGCATTTCTAGGCATTCTCTTTGTTGTAAATTCTTTCAGTTCATGAGATCGTTTAGAGGACTTGCGAAAAAAATATCCTAATCACGTTAAGGTCTGAAAAATATTCTACATTCCTCGATACAGGAAATTGGCTGAGACGAAATCAGATTAAGCTTGTGACTAAAGCAATGGATAAATAAGGCCTTCGGAAAGAGTTCTTGTGTGGCCGGTCATCACAGCTGTTCCGTCGAACGTTTGTGCAACCAGCCTGTGGTTTCAGTCAAACTCAGTAACAATGTTTTTCACATGTTCAAGCAAACCACTGGCTGTTCCATCTGCGCTGACATCAGTGAAGGAAAGGAATCTTTCGTGAACTTAACCACTTTCAGAATCAACGTATCTTAGAGTGGTTGATAGTTGAGACAAATTCATAATGTCTGGAGTATCTTAAGAAAGACCAACAAAATTAGCGTGTTTTGTTTCCGACTTCACTTTTTCCAAAACTACATTACTGACAGCCCTTATTAAGTCATTTTATATCCGGTTTGAAGTTCCGCGAAACACAGTTGATACTCCTAGCTGTGTACGTAACGTCGCATCGTAAGTGGCGAGTAAGTTCAATGCACCCAAATAAGCAACCCTGTTCAAAGAATCTTCACCCTCAGAATATCCATGGAATGGTAATTCGTGCGTAGCTAAAAAACACACATTAATCAATCGCTTGATCCCGTCTATGTTTTTTTCCGAACGGTCTCATTATATTGGACAGTGCTTGCTCGCAATTGAATATCAAGCTGAATATCAATTCTAGATTTTCCAAACGTCCTCAGCTGTAACAGTGCAGAAATGTGTGATTGTGATTTCTCATGTTTTTCAATTGCATTGCGCAAGTTACTCAGATTATCATAACCAGTGTCAGACCAAACAGTTCGGTCTTCTTGCAAAGAGTAAACATGGCCACCAAAACAGTTTATTAAATTTGGAACTTCCAACAATCCATTCTGTTCTACTGTACCGTGAAGTTTGGAAATGACGAACCTACTCTTGATTTTTGTTTTTATGCGTCCCTTTAAGGTTGGGCACCTCTCAAGAAGGTTTCCTAGACTGAACAACTTCTAGTTTCTCACATAACCTCCTAAAACGAAACGGTTTGCCCAACAGTTGTTCAATCACACAAATTGAGTCAGCCATCGTAAATATCACGATAGATGAAACTGTTACGGAGTTATCCGTGGAAGTCAGAGGTGAAAGAAGGTGCGGGCTGGAAAGGGTCTAACTACAAATCCGAAAGATGAATTAAAATCTTCATAAATGTTATATTTTCAGAACTTAACAATTTACATATAGACTTTCAAAACTCAACAAGTAACAAGTCAACAACAAGCCAAAATCAGGTACAAAGAAAGTTTACAAATTCTGGGCTACGAGCCCCAAAGTCTGAGCTCTTAGCTCATAACCACAAATTATCAAAGGCCAGAAAACCTTTAATTACATGGAGCATTAGCTCCCAACTTTACATCTCAAGCCTCTCTAAGGCACTTTTACCACAACACCATAAAGAGCTGACCCGCTCTCGATTTTTCAAGCCTATTTAAGAGGCTATAAACTGACTTTACACTAACTGCCCTCAAGGCACACTTATAATGGCACAGGGGTACCTCGTACCCAATCTCCTGGGCCTTCTCAGGAAGGAAAACAAAACGGGTTAAACAAATGACCCAAAATACAAAAAATTGAATTGAGGCGAGTACTTGCACTCCTACACTAAAGTTTGTTAAAACCGATGTGGCGCTAGGCCGATACACAGGGGCTAATCCCAAGCTAGGGAGGTGACTCGTATGATAAAACTTTAATACATTAAGGAAGAAAAGACCCCCTGCGGGTGGGGGACGCACATGTAGAATACACCCGCGGTATCCCCTGCCTGTCGTACGAGGCGACAAAAGGGGCGACCTTGGCGCGGACATGGATTGCGGTTGGTATAATGCGATGGACCTCCCGTGGATGGGAGAGGCTGAATACATCCATAGGTAATCCCTGCCTGTCGTAGAAGGCGTCTTAAAGGGTCATGTGGCCATGGTCCCCTCTTTATTTTTTATTATTTTTCCGAGGGCCAAATGTAGACCATTCAAAATTTTGATGTGCGTGCTGCTCGGCGATGGAGCTCCTATGTGTGCGACTACGCTCGAAAGCCCGTGCCAGCAACCACCCAGGACGCGGCGGGTGGGAGTGTCATGTACCCGGGCCGTAGTATCCGCCTGACAACGCAGGTCCCCGCACAGCCGAATGCCAGAAGGACATATTATTATTAATTATTTTTATTTATATTTCTCTATATTTAGTGCTCTGTACACGCTATGGGGTACATGCTATTGCGGGTGACTGGAGGAAGGGAGTCCTAGTGCTCATTGCCTCAGTCATCCCGTATTAGGCATCGTCCAACATTGGATAAAATCTGCTAACAGATGGGCATGGAAGTCTTCTATGGATGATTGTTCAGCTATTGCCCTAACTATCTTGTCTGAGAGAACACCAACGGAATAGGGATAAATAATCTGCAGAATTTGACACGGCGAAAGAGAAAAAACAAGAGCATGATCCTGAAACTCAACAAAAAACCTTAAGAATGAAATAACGTCACTGGTAGAGTTAACGGAAAACTTAGAAATCCCTTTGAGCAAATAGCTAAAGGGTGGGGCAAAGTGCTAAAACTAGGTGACGTGGTAGGAAGGGACCTAAGTGGGGGAGTAGTAGCTTCAGAAGGTGCATTATTCATCAGAAAGGGTGGAATGGATGTGCGACGAACGGACTCAGTTTCGAATGGAACAGAAGTTTGTCGGGCTTCTCATACTTTCTTCCCCAGCGGGAGAATGCTCCTCGCTGACGTTTACCAGAGTGGGTTGGTCGGTTTTGGGGGGGACTGCCCCAGTTAACAAAAGGCTAACCTTACTGGACAAATCCGAAAGATTTTCGAGAACGACACTAGCTTCCTTCTTTTGAATGTCATTCAACTTTAGAGACAATAGATCAGTGACCCTATTGTAAAAATGAAACAATCTAGCTTGCACACGTTTAAGTTGATTAGGTGATGGATCATTTTCTTCAAAAAAACTAATTACAGATGCTAGCTCAGTAGTATTGTCAGTGATCGTGGAGAGAGCGTCGTCAATCTCTTTCTCACCCAAAGTGGAGATGGAAATAGGCAAATCGAGGGAATCTTTAAGCTTATTGGTGTCTATCGCAACCGTGCCTCCAAATTGAACATTCCTAATCGTTAATTCATAGATCAATTCCTCCTTGCGCAAATAGCCGGGATGGAGGACGTCGCGAGGGCCGGACATGATGACAAAAGTTTTAGAAAAAAACATTCCAGCAACTGAGAAAATTGTTAGAGTTCAAATCGAAAGCAATGTGTAGCCATCAAAAGGGGCTAAATTGAGACCCATTCAACCACGCTCTGCTACCACTTGTTACGGAGATTTCCGTGGTAGTTAGAGGTGACAGAAGGTGCGGGCTGGAATAGGTCTCAACTACAAAATTAAAGTTAATTTAAAACTTTAACAAAGGTTATATTTTTCAAAACTTAACAGTGGTGTCATAGAATTTGAAAACTTAACAAGTCAACAACAAGCCAAAATCAGGTACAAAGAAATTATAAGTGTTAGGGGTTAATACAAGATCTGGGCTTCTCGCCCCACAATAACAATTCTTGAGCTATGAGCCCAACTTTACCAAAGTATCCAGTTCAAACAAAGGGGCAGAAAACCCCAATCATGCCAAGGAGCACTTGCTCCCAATTACCGTGTTAAGCCTCCTAGAGGCACGTTTCAAACACAAGAAAGAGCAGATGCGCTCTCAAAGTCTTCAAGCCTATTTAAGAGGCCATAAACTGACCTTGCGTTAACTGCCCTCAAGGCACACATACAGTGAAACAGGGGTATCTAATACCCAATCTACTGGGCCTTCGCAGGAAGGAAAACAAAACAGGTTAACTAAATGGTCCAAAATACACAATTGAATGGAGGCGATAACTAGCACTCCTACACCAAGTCTTTGTCTAAAAACCTATGTGGCGCTAGGCCGATCATACAGGAGCTAATCCCAAGCTAGGGAGGTGACACGAATGAGAAGACTTTACTATATTAAAGGAGAGAAGAACGGTTATGAAAACGTAATCACCTCCTTTTAAAAAATGAAGGGGAGTTCGAGAGGGTGAAACACTCTCTATCCCCGCTTTACAGTAATTTATAGATTTTACCTAGACAGAAAAGAATTTACATTTAAAAAAGGTAGGTTACATACTAAAGGTTTCGAACCCTCCCCGAGAGTTAAACTGCTGAGCTAGCACGAAATGAAGATGTTAACAGGCCATTAGCTTGTAGAAGAACTGCTGCTTGAAAAAAGAGGCGCTTCCCGCCCCCTGCTACATATTCACACACTAAGAGAGATGTTACTGAAGTGGCCCCGAGACAAAAAATCAGCAGTTTATATACCCTCGTGGAACATTCGAGACCTTTCAGGAATGAGTAGACACACCCTTTCGCTTTTATTGGATAACAACAAAGACTAATACACAAGACGAGGAAGAAGCACCTTATTGGTGGAAAATTAATTACATAAATTCCCGATTGGTTGCATTCAAAACGGGCGGAAAGAAAGGATTTATATTGCCAACCTACAAACCACAGAACAAAATTTGGTAAAAATAAAACTTAGGAATACAATATTTCTTCAAGAAAGTTCATTCATTCACACTAGAATGCATAATCATAGTTTTTTTGGTAGAGGCCTCTGTTAGAGAATGTCCCCACTTCTCGATCAATGAAAAACAACAGCAATTCAAAAACACATAGTGACATCTTCTGATAAACAGTAGAGTTAGTTCGGTGGTTAAAGTACCGGGTTTCTCCAGTAGAGAAGTTTCAATTGACACAAGATTTGAACTTGCGTCTTAGAGGTGTACCGCCCTGTACAGAAACTAAGAAGGAATTATATTTCACTAAATACTTCTACATAAATACACAATTACGCACTCACGACACAGGCTAAAAGTACTGTCCATGTTGCATGTTATTATTAGGAAAATCATTAGAACGTACGCTCCTACAAACACGCCACATGGTCCACTACAATGCTGGTACCTACTAGTACGCAAGTTTTTCTCACACTGTTGCATTTAAAAAACTAATTTTCAATTCTAAAATGAACTAGATACTCGTATTTTAAAACGTTCTTCACTGCTATCAGTTGTCACTCGCAAGAGCTGTTTCAGCAATAAACCAAATCACAGTAAATCAATGTATCATAAACCCGCTCAAAGCTGATGCGGACTGCTGCACCATGCGATCAAGCAGGGCAGCGTTGAGTTGTCGGCTTACCAAGCTCGCTTACTGGCCCGGTTACTACGCTTGCGTCAACTTGAACTCAACGCTGGGCGAGCCAAGCGGTAGGTATGCAGAAATTATTTGCTACATACTGCAGAAAACGATACTACAGCATATGCTGCTATAAAAAAGTAGTATTGCCATGTGACAAGATAACATGAATTGTTGCACTTACAGTTGAATTAGTGCTTACTCTGCTTCTCAAGCCCAACGGGTAAGCCCGGCTTAGCCTGCATACCCAAAATGCACGCTACTGGGCCTCACACCCTCCACCTGGAGGGCCTGATTCTGCGCCAGCGGGTCTTCCTTCTAGAAGACCTGCGCGCTCCCCTCTTAGGAGGAAACCCCACCCCCGAAAAAAGTCGAAAAAACTGAAGGCATGCATCACCTCGTCCAGTGACGAGGCGCTGCACATGGAGCATGAATCTCAATCTTCGGATGGGGATGTCGGTGTAGGTTAGGTTACGTAGCATTACTCTGCTCCTATACTAAACCACAGAGGTAACGGTTATGACAGGCATCTTGTAGAGCTGCGCCTGCTCATTAGCGAGTATTCGGCGAGTATAGTCTGTATTCAAGAAACAAACTTCCGACCGGCTGATCATGCGGTATTAAGAAATTTTCGACTATACCCTCTTCAGACCCAAGAGCAAGGAAGTTGGGATAAAAATTATTTCTTTGCTTTCTTGACTTAAAAATGACCTCTGTAAGTCATATTTGGTGGAAAAAAGAAATATTTATTTTATTCATAAAATATACAGAAGGTGCACATATGTGCACCTCAGGTCACAACTCAACTTTCATCTGTGATAGTTCTCAAAACAGTTGTTTTTCATTATGCACAAATACACTTTGCATTTCACGCACGTAACTCGTGATCTTGATTTGCATCCCGAAAAACGGCATTTTGAGGCAAAATTGTCGTCATTGTAGTGGGGTAGGTGTCCAAAACCGTCTGTTCGAACGTCAACGTCGGGCTGTGGCACAACTCTTCTTTGCTTCCTTGGTGTTAGGTCAGCCTCTTGACTAGTGTTGATCTCCAATACTGATTCTCGACTAGGTCGACCTCGCTTAGGTACTGATCCAGATTGATGCGGAGTTCACCCTTCATACTGAATCATAGCTCTTGCGACAGCCAGACGGTAAGCAAGGAGTCCAAGTACGTCTTTCTTCGGAATTTCTTCTTGTGCACAAAAGCGCTTGTACGTAAGCCAGCAGTTTACAATTACTAGATCAATAAAGTGGCTGTATACTCTTACTGGCCATTTGCAGGTTGTATCAGTTCTGTAATAGGCCAGTGTTCCCATTAGCACTTGGATTCCAGTGAATTTTACAATCTCCTTCACTGTAGTACTCACAGATCTATGATTGCGCTTTTGCACGGAATTTAGATTAGTCTGATCTGCTACTAGTTGCCAGAACTGTAAACTGAAATATTCAAAAATTGAATACAGCTTTCCCTTTGAATAATCTGCATCTGGAGATAGCGCCTCATCAGTAGTCACTCCACGGGGTGTCATTCTGGAACAACAATGCGCTGGTTTACTGTTACAAAAAAATTGCTTCCTAACAAATTAATTAATTTCCTATTATAACTCGGAAATTCTGCACATGAATCAGTATAACATTATGTCATTTTAGTACCATGCGTAACACCCGTGAGGTTAATGAACTTATGATTGAAGAATGATTTTTTCTAATTATAATTTCTAATTTTTCTATTTTCCTAATGAGTTTACTCCAATACTGCAACAATATTATAGAAACATTAATAAACTTAATAGACTTCCTCTTTAGAAACCCATGGCAATTCTCTATGAGACGTTGTAACACTGGAATCAGCCGAGTCATTTCTATCTGGATCATGATATATTTCTGGTTCTGATGGAACTTCTTCGTTATTTGGCACTTCCAGGGGCTCATTTATGTATTCTTCATCACTAGAATCTGAAAATTCTCCATCACTATTGTTCAGAAAGGCACTAATATCATCATCACCTAAGCCGGAATCTGTAAGAATAAATAGGGAGGTACAGACATTATCTGTTAACTTGAACCTGAGGTGCACATATGTGTACCTTGTAATTTTTGCTCAAATAGTGCAAACATCAACAAAAATTCTGTGAAATTATAACATGAATGTGATAATTAGGCATGTAGTAAAGTTTATACATTTTTATCCTGGCTGAAAATAGGCATATACTAATTAAAATGGACTTACCAGTAAGCGAGGTTGGTCGTGCCGCCATCTTGGTAACTCTGCTTTCTTTCTTCGTCTGCAGCAGAAGCTTGTTCTACGCGCTGCTGCGATCTCGTGTAGATTTAAAGAACCCAATGGTACACAAATGTGTATGCGAGGTAAGAATGCAGATAAATCAAATCCCTACACTGTCAATACGTAATAACCGAAGGTGCACATATGTGTACCCCAGGTCTGAAGAGGATACTCGACAGAACGACATTATGCTCACCGGGCTTCCGGTGGCGTTGGCATTGTTGTCTGTTCTGACACCTGCAGCGAGTAGGTTCCAATAAGAACCCCGCTGGAGGCCGTAGCTGTTCGCGATCCTATCGATCAGCTTCCACCTCCCTTCCTCTTATTGGGCGATTTTAACGCCCATCACACCATATGGGGCTCTGAGATGCCTTGCCCCCGGGGAAGAGAGCTGGAAACATTAGTAACAGAGCTGGATTTATGTATTTTGAACACAGGGGAACCAACACACTTCAGTGTACGTTACGGCACATATTCTCGCATAGACGTAAGTCTCTGCAGCCGAACGTTGGTTCCGCTGTTTCGGTGGAACACACACGACGATCTTTGTGACAGTGACCATTTTCCCATAACTCTTACTTTGCTGAACCAAAAATTCGTTGAGGGTCCTCCTCGATGGATTCTTAAACATGCCGATTGGCCACAGTACACATCACTAGCTGTTGTTAACGACGATATCTGGCGGCCGTCGACGAGGAACTCACTTATATCACCCAAGTTATTCTTGCTGCTGCTGAGGAGTCTATTCCGTTCTTCTCGGGGACTCCTCGCCGAAAACTCGTCCCTTAGTGGAACGAAGAAATAGCAGCAGCTATCAGAGAACGTCGTCACGCTCACAAACGTTACCGTAGACAGCCTACTGCGGCCAACCTGGGAATTATTTAAGAAACTCCACGCTAAGGCGCGATTTCTTATTCGCCAAAGTGAGAAGGCTTCATGGGAGTGATATGTGTCGTCTATGACGTCACATACTCCATCATCTCAAGTGTGGACTAAGTTTCGACGGATTTCAGGTATCCACGGATCATCACCTGTACCGGGAATCTCCATTGCAGGCAGTGTCGCCACTAACCCTCTTGCGATAGCGAACCATCTAGCTAGTCATTTCGCGGATGTATCCGGCTCCGGGAATTATCATCTTGATTTCCTCGCTGTGAAGGCAATGTCTTTAGTTTTCCTGTATATTCTCTTATTTTATTAGAAAATAAGACATTGCGTATTAGATCCACTGATTGTTTTAATCTCACCCTCATTTTTCTCCATCGCCATTTCTTTTAAACTCTAGTCAGTGGATATGTTTTTAAAATTTTAACATCATCTCTCATGTCGTTTATCTCTTTCCATTAGGGCCCTCAAGGCACACTTATAATGACACAGGGGTACCTCGTACCCAATCTACTGGGCCTTCTCAGGAAGGAAAACAAAACGGGTTAAACAAATGGCCCAAAATACAAAATTGAATGGAGGCGAGTACTTGCACTCCTACACTAAAGTTTGTTAAAACCTATGTGGCGCTAGGCCGATAATACAGGGGCTAATCCCAATCTATGGAGGTGACTAGTCTGCAAAATAAATTTAACACTTTAAGAAGGAAGAGAAAAACGGTTACGAAAACGTAGTCACCTCGAATTCCAAAAATGAAGGGGAGCTCGAGAGGGTAAGGCACTCTCTATTCCCGAATTACAGTTAAAGAAATCGTAGCTTTTACATGGAGAGAGAAGGGATTTACATTTTAAAGAGATGGGTTACATATTAAAGGTTTCGAGCCTTCCCCGAGAGTTAAACTGCTGAGCTAGCAAGAAACACAGATGTTAAAAGGCCATTACCTCCATTACCTTGTAGAAGAACGGCTGCCTGAAGAACGAGGTGCTTCCCGCCCCCTGCTACATATTCGCACACTGAGAAAGATGTAATACAAGTGGCTCGGAGACAAGAAAATCAGCAGTTTTATACCCTCGTGGATAATTCGAAACCTTTCAGGAGTGAGTAGACACACCCACTCAATTTTTATTGGTTGACAGCAAAAACTTGTACACAAGGCAATGAAGGAACAGCTTATTGGTGGGAAATTAATTACAGAAATTTAGGATTGGTTAAATTCACAACAGGCGGAAAGAAAACTTAATTTTGCCAACCCACCAATGACAGAACAAAATATAGTAAAGGCAAAACTTATGAATACAAAATTTCTTCAAGAGAGTTCATTCCATTGCACCAGAGTGTATTACCATAGTTTTTGGGTATAGACATCTGTTAGAGAATGTCCACACTTCTTGATCACTGAAAAACAAAAGCAAATCAAAAACACACAGTGACATCTTCTGATAAACAGCCGAGTTAGTTCAGTTGTTAAAGTTCCGGGTTTCTCCAGTAAAGAAGTTTCAATTGGCGCAAGATTTGAACTTGCGTCGTAGAGGTGTACCGCCCGGTACAATATTAATCACTGTCCCAACGCCATACAGACTTGTATGACCTCTCTTGTGCCAAGTAGCATCATAAGACACTGCAATATCAATTATGTCTTGGCCAACTAAAGAGGGATCAACAGTTTCATGTGCTTTGCGGGCAACACTTAGAGACTGTTCAAGCAAAGGATTCTGCAAATGTATGGTTCCTCTCCTAAGATATTTACATGCCTTGTAAAGGATTTGGAATCCATTCCTTGCATCCCCATTGTCTGACAGAATATTTCCACACCCCTATGGCCAACTCCTATAGAAAGGAAGGAAGCTACAAGTCTGTTATTCACTTGGAAAGGAGGTCGCTCTGTTTTATCCCTTGACATTCTAGGACTACTGTAACTTTGGCTTACAGTTTGAATGCAGTGTTTACATACTACCAAACTTTTGGTGGCAAAACCCTGACAGTGTGTTAGATTAGCCTCAAGAGATACCTGATCATAAAGTGGGCATTTTAAGTTCTTTATCACCTGATTCCATGTGTGAGAGTGAATCACAGTATAAGTATTATTACTGACAGATGCAGTTGGTTGGGTGATGGTGATTAGGCCTAATTTTTTCTCACTTCTGGAGTGAAGAGGGGAGGTAAACAGGTTATAGGAAGGGCTTGAAGAAGGAAGTTTAGATTAACTTTTGGTATCATTGTGAGGAAAATCCAGAGTTCATGACTGAGTAGGCTGAATAGATCCTTCTGTGTGGGAAGTATCACATAGGCCTACCGGTATCTCTTGATTGGCATCAGACTTCAGGGACATTTTCTTCTGGGCTAAACCTTCACGAGCAACATTTGTGCGAGACCTTTTTTGTTATTCCTTCGCTTAGGAGACTAAAGTAAACTAATAATACGTCAGTTATATATTTTAAAAAATGAACACTGAAGAAACACGTACCCCACGAACCTACTACGATGGCGTAGCAGGGGGAGAGGTGATAGTCCCACGTGGCGCGTCCCAGGTGGCGGATAGGGGGGTCCTAACCGGCTTGCCGGCGGACTTGAGGGAAATAAAATACCTCTCGCGGACCAAACACACCACCCCCTGCGGGTGGGGGACACACATGCAGAATACACCCGCGGTATCCCCTGCCTGTCGTAAGAGGCGACAAAAAGGGGCGACCTTGGCGCGGACATGGATTGCGGTTGGTATAATGTGATGGACCTCCTGTGGATGGGAGAGGCTGAATACATCCATAGGTAATCCCTGCCTGTCGTAGAAGGCGACTTAAAGGGTCATGTGGCCATGGTCCCCTCTTTATTTTTTATTATTTTTCTGAGGGTCAGATGTAGACCATTCAAAATTTGATGTGCGTGCTGCCCGGCGATGGAGCTCCTATGTGTGCGACTACGCTCGAAAGCCCGTGCCAGCAACCACCCAGGACGCGGCGGGTGGGAGTGTCATGTACCCGGGCAGTGGTATCCGCCTGACAACGCAGGTCCCCGCACAGCCGAATGCCAGAAGGACATATTATTATTAATTATTTTTATTTATTTTTTCTATTGTTAGTGCTCTGTACACGCTATGGGGTACATGCTATTGCGGGTGACCGGAGGAAGGGAGTCCTAGTGCTCATTGCCTCAGTCATCCCGTATTAGGCATCGTTCAACATCGGACCCCGGGCAATACCTGCTACGACCAGGTGGGTATTGCCTTGGCTGCTTGGTTCGGCTACAGAGACCCCTGATCGGAGTGGGTGGCATTCGGGGAGGATGCTATCGGGCATGGCTTCCAAACTAAGTCGGCTCTCACAAGGTGGTCGCCCACCTAAGTCTTTAACTTTTGCTTCCCTGAGAGGTTCAACTCCCTGGGAACATGCGCAGCGTGAAGGAATGGGATCCAGCTTCCCTAGGTTTCTGGTCGCTACCAGAACGGATGGGCATGATTTTAAGCTGGTGAAGTCGATCCTTTTTAGTCGACACATCGAAGGCGTTTACGGTGAACTTGAGGACCTTAAGAAAATGCGCAACGGTAGTTTGCTTATGAAGACTCGTACAGCACTGCAAGCTGATCAGCTGCTTAAATGCGAGCACTTTGGCGAAATCCCCGTCAAAGTGGAGGAGCATAAGTCCTTGAACCTGGTTCGCGGAGTCATCTTTCACCGCGACCTTATTTTGAACACTGACGACGAGTTGATGGAAGACATGAAGAACCGTGGCGTGACACACGTCCGGCGCATTACGCGCAAGGTCAACGGTGAAGACGTTGCCACTGGTGCCTTCATTGTCTCTTTCAAGTTGTCAGTGTTACCAGAGAACGTCAAGGTAACAACTTATCGTTGCGAAGTGAGGCCGTACATCCCGCCTCCTATGCGATGCTATCAATGCCAGCGATTCGGACATATGGTCTCTCGCTGTTTGAATCAGGCTGTATGTGGTACATGTGGACGAGTAGCTCACGGCGCGGAAGAGTGCACAACTCCGTACAAGTGCACTAACTGCTCCGGTTTTCATTCTCCTCGGGATCGGAACTGTCCGACATACCTGAGTGAGAAGAAGATTCAGGAGATCAAGACCCTGGATGGTCTTTCCTACCAGGAAGCGCGCCGTAAGTTTAATTCCACGAATACACCTGCCCGTACACTCGACTACAGCATGATAGCTCAGAGTCTTCCAGGTTAATCATTTTCAACATTGTCACCTGTGCTGATCGCTGCGCCCAAGGCGACTGTTACTGCTCCCAGCGACGTCGCAAAGAGTAAAAGCTCGAAGGGGGGGACCACCCCACCTTCGACCAACCAGAAGTCTGTGCAGGCTGGCAGTTCCCAGCCGGCACAGCATGGGGGGAAGACTAAGTCTCCCCCCCCCCTAGGAGGTCGACGAAAGTCGTGCCCCAGCCGGCGGAGGCGGCTTCGTTGACCAGGGCTGGGAAACCATCTCCCAGCCCGTCTAAACTTGAAAAGAAAAAGGGGAAGAAGAGCGCCCGTCCTGAGCGCTCTCGGACTTCCCCTGCGAAGGAGAAGTCATGCCCTCCATCTGGGGGATATGAGTCTGCGCCGGGAGGCACTCCTGCTCCCAAACCTGCGCGCTCTCCTCGTAGGGGACCCCCTCGCGCCCGAAAAGCGTCGAAGTTCTGGGCGGCACCCCTGCCATCTTTTGATGACGGGATGGATGTCGCGCTGTCCTCTACATCTACGGATGTAGAACTAGATAGTGTTTAGGCCTACGAGCATTTTGTTGCTCATAACCTAACACTCCTTTTATAGTCCACACTATGGCAGTGTTACAGTGGAATTGTAACGGTTATGACAGGCATCTTGCTGAGTTACGTCAGCTTATTAGTGAGTACGCAGCGAGTATAGTCTGTATTCAGGAGACCAATTTCCGACCTGGTCATCACACGGTCTTGAGGGATTTCAAACTATACTCGACAGAACGATACTATGCTCACCGGGCTTCCGGAGGCGTTGGCATTTTTGTACGTTCTGATAGCTACAGCGAAGAGGTTCCTTTAAGAACCCCTCTTGAGGCTGTAGCTGTTCGCGTCTCGCTGCCTATCATAGCCACAGTGTGTAATGTTTATCTTCCACCAGGCCAGCATCTGAACATCACTGATGTCGCTGATCTTATAGATCAGCTTCCACCACCCTTCCTCTTATTGGGCGATTTTAACGCCCATCACCCCATATGGGGCTCTGAGACGCCTTGCCCCCGAGGAAGAGAGCTGGAAACACTCCTATCAGATCTGGATTTATGTATTTTGAACACAGGGGAACCAACTCATTTTAGTGTCCGTTACGGCACATATTCTCGCATAGACGTTAGTCTATGCAGCCGAACGTTGGTTCCACTGTTTCGGTGGAATGCACACGATGATCTCTGTGACAGTGACCATTTTCCCATCGTTCTTACTTTGTTGAATCATAAACCCGTCGAGGCTCCCCCTCGATGGATTCTTAAACATGCTGATTGGCCAAAGTACACATCACTAGCTGTCTTTAGCGAAGATGTCAGGCGGACCGTCGGCGAGGAAATAACTTACATCACCCAAGTTATTCTTGCTGCTGCTGAGGAGTCCATCACCTGTACCGGGAATCTCCATTGCAGGCAGTGTCGCCACTGATCCCCTCGCGATTGCTAACCATCTCGCTAGTCATTTCGCGGATGTCTCTGGCTCCGGGAATTACAATCCTGATTTCCTCCCTCTGAAGCGGGAGGCAGAACGTCATCACCTGAGTTTTGCCACCCAAGCTTCAGAGGACTACAACGTGCCTTTTACGGAGTGGGAACTCCGCAGCGCCTTAGCGCTTTGCAAGGACACGTCTCCTGGACCGGACAACATCCATAACCAGATGTTGAAACACCTTAGTGATGATAGTTTACTATATCTCCTTCGTGTGTTCAACCGAATCTGGACAGAGGGTGATTTTCCGTCTCAGTGGCGAGAGGGCATAGTCATCCCTGTCCTCAAGCCTGACAAAGATCCTAAGTATGCAGGAAGTTACAGACCGATTTGTCTTACAAATTGCCTGTGTAAGCTATTTGAGAGGATGGTAAATCGCAGACTCGTGTGGTGTCTGGAGAAACAAGGACTCTTGTCCGAGTACCAATGTGGATTTCGAGCCGCTCGATCCACCACAGACCACTTGGTACGCCTGGAGAGCTCTATCCAGGATGCGTTTCTCCGAAAACAGCACTTGGTAGCTGTCTTCTTTGACTTGGAGAAGGCCTACGACACCACCTGGCGATATGGCATCCTTTCAGTCCTGCATCAATGGAGATTCCGAGGTCACTTGCCGGTATTTATTGCGAATTTTTTGTCCCTCCGTCTATTCCGTGTCCGAGTAGGTAGGACATATTCGCAATACCACGTTCAAGAAAATGGAGTCCCACAGGGATCGGTTCTTAGTGTCACTCTGTTCGCGATTGCCATAAACGGTATTGTCGCTGCTGCTGGTCCAGCCGTAATACCGTCCCTATATGTGGATGATTTTGCTCTGCACTATAGCTCGTGCAGTATGGCAGTCGCAGAGCGACAGTTACAGCAAGCTATTAGGAGGGTGGAGAAGTGGACCTTAGAACATGGCTTTCGGTTTTCTGCCGCAAAGACCTCCGTTGTCCACTTTTGTCGTCAACGTACACTTCACCCTCATCCTGAGCTTTATCTAGGTAATGTCGTTCTTCCAGTTGTTGACACCTACCGATTTCTTGGGCTCCTTTTTGACAGTAAATTATCGTGGGAGCCACACGTGCGGGAGCTAAAAGTGCAATGCACCAAGAGGCTTAACCTCTTGAAGTTTCTTAGCAGCACTAATTGGGGAGCTGACCGCGTGGTGCTCCTGCGATTCTATCGGGCACACATTTTATCTCGGTTAGACTACGGCAGTGCAGCATATGGCTCCGCAAGGCCAAGCGTTCTTGCGAAGCTGAACAGTATCCACCACAGCGGGGTTAGGTTGGCGACGGGAGCTTTTCGTACTAGCCCCATCGCTAGCCTGCTCGCTGAGTCTGGTGTGCCGCCTTTACACCTGAGGCGCCAGCAAATGCTTCTTTTGTATGCTGCAAATTTGCAACAGATGCCACTTCATCCGAGCTACCCCTGCGTATTCAACAATGGCAACCGTTTGTTGTACGTTGCTCATCCTCGAGCGACGCGGCCGGTTGGGATACGCTTGGATAGCAGTTATGAATTGTTTGACGTACCTTCGATTCCTTGCCTTGTCAGACAACCAAGTGGGGTACCTCCGTGGGTTGTACGACGACCTGAAATCATCCTGGATTTGCACACTGGCCCGAAAGGAGACACGGACCCTTCGATTTATCGGAGGATCTACCTGTCCGTTCTTGGCCGCTATCCAGGTTCGGTCGTCGTTTACACGGATGGTTCAAGGACAGATACGAAGGTGGGCTGTGCGTTCGTTGTCGACAATGATCGGTTTCTTTTTGCTCTCCCGGACACCTGTAGTGTGTACACGGCAGAGCTCTATGCTATCTGTGAGGCTCTGCGGTACGCACTAGACAATGTACGCCGACACTTTCTCGTGTGTACTGACTCCTTGAGTTCGCTTCAGTCTATTGATACCTGTTTCCCTCGGCACCCTCTGGTGCAGCGGATCCAGGACCTGCTGGCCGGGTGTTCGGATGCCGGCACCAGAATTACGTTCGTGTGGCTCCCCAGCCACATGGGCATAGAGGGAAACGAGTTAGTAGATCAGGCTGCCAAGGAGGCAGTTACACTGCCCCCGTTGCCTTTCAAGGTTCCAGCAAGTGATATTCGCTCTCAGCTGAGACATCTGGTTATGTCTCATTGGGAGATGGAGTGGCAGGCCATCCCACTTCCCAATAAGCTGCGAGCGATAAAAGGAACAACGAAGGTATGGAGGACTTCCCTTCGGGCTTCGCGGAGGGAAGCCGTGGTATTATGTCGCCTTCGGATCGGCCACGGTATCTTGACGCACTCCCATCTACTGAAAGGAGAACCCCCTCCGGTGTGTACCTGCGGCGACCATCTTACCGTGGTACACATCCTTACGGAGTGCGTGGACCTGGTCGATCTGCGCCGTAGTATTAACCTTCCGAGTACTATCTCCCTTATCTTGCGCGATGACGAGCAGTCAGCAGACCTCGTCATCCGCTTTATGAGGGATAGCGGTCTGTTTTATCGTGTGTGATCATGTCCTTTGTCCTAGTGTTGTTTATGTCAGTTGCGCTCATATCTCATTGACTCCATTTTAGTTTGTGTTGCGCATTTTAATGTGTTATTTTAACGTCTAACGTACATTATGTGTTAATATCTGTATTACTGGGCGATGCCTTATTCCTTCGATTTCCTGTACTTTCTCTTATTTTAATAGAACATAAGGCATTGCGTATTAGATCCACTGACTGTTTTAATCTCACACTCATTTTTCTTCATTACCATTCTTTTTTAACTCTAGTCAGTGGATACTTTTTAAAATTTTAACTTCATATCTCATGTCCTTCATTTCGTTCCATTAGGGGCCGATGACCTTCGATGTTAGGCCCCTTAAAACAACAAGCATCATCATCATCAAACGCGTACCGTCAAATATATTCATGTAATAGTAATAGTTACCGTAGTAATGTTGCCTCGTCAACTCACTAGATAGCAGCACAATTCAGCTCTGGGTGCAATTTGAAGATATGACATCGAAACGATCGCAAAAAAAGGGCATTGGTGAGAGTGGTATCTGTTGTGTTGAAGCTGGTGGATGGGGGCGTTTCCCCAGCACTCAACCGGACATTTAAATGTCACGCTAGTACTTTAAAAATGGTGGAACCCAAAAAATACCACCGCCAAATGAGCCGCAGGAGTCCGGCGTACAATAATATGCACAAATTGAAAAATCGATAATTTTTACTTTTTTCACCAAAAACTCAGTCCCAGCCTCCCTTATTAGAATAATTAAAAGACTTACCTATTTCCAGGGTAAAACAGTGCGTATAATGTAACTTCTCAAATGCTAGCACTTTAGTGACTAAGCAACAGACCAATTATATTATTGACTGGATTTACGATGTCGTCAAACAGACATTATTGCATTCTATACTCGTCTACAATGCTATAAAACAATATAACAATGAGATTATTGAGGTAGAAGAGAGAAAATATAACTAGACATTAAAAGCAGTTTAAGCGTCTAGTGAGTATATTAATTTGGCACCCCACTGTACATACTGTGGGTTTACATTACCTGTGATTAGTACCACCATGCGAGGATCACCATGATTCTTCGTTACCTGTGATTTATATTATGGTAGGAGATATATGACGGTTCTTCTTTACCAGTGATTAGTACTATTATGAGGGGCAGGTGACCTGGATTTTGGGTCCCTTTTTAGAACAGAATAGAGTACTCACATTCCCTAGTTCGGGATCGCTGAAACTAGGAAGGGAGTACTCTTTTATTGCAATTCATTAAAGTTTGATAGGCCTACATGCATTACATTTTCCTCTTATAATTGTTTGACAATTACTACACTAAACATTATTTTGTCTTAGACTTTAAAAATGCTATATTGTCTAGGCAACATGTACCTTTCCTTAGCTTATTTAATGCTTACGTTCGTGTCACACGTCTTTTTTCAGCATCCTGCCATGAACAACATGCCAGACTTAACGGCCGAATTATGAATAGAATATACTAACACGATAATACTAGCCTTTCTCTCCGTATTGCCATATTGTGTATGATTTTACAATCCAGCAGTGTCCTTTTAGTTCCACATTCAGCCATAATCGTCTGTTTCTCAATATCCCTCGCTCTGACCTTCAATTTTTTACTGAATTCCTTATCTTCATAATGAATATCTTTCTCCAGTAGCTTCCCATTCTTATTTTGTCGAGCATCCTCTTCACTTTCGTTAGCCAGTAATCATCTTTTAAGTGTTCCATCTGTTGCTTGTATGGTACATTCAGTATTTCCTTCCCTACTCCCCTTCTTAATCTTAACCAATATTGCATTACTTTCCTGGCTATATCTGCTTGAATGCTTATGTCCTCACATAGTCTTCAAACTCCACAATTGGCCGTGCAATCTGGGAACCCCATAATTCTTTTGCAGAATTTATTACTTATTACATCTAAATGTTTCTCTCTACTTCGATTCCCCATATTTTTGAAATCACTAGTGCGTTTAAAATATTATTTTGAAACTTATATTCAGTATTCGGCATCTTCCTATCTAAACACCGTTTGTTGGATAAAGTGGCCAATCGTTTCATTTTAGCACGTCTTATTTGCTCATTCCACTTCCTATTCGATGTCATAATTCCAAGATATTCTATTTTATTGACTACTTCCAGTTCTATACACCTAATCTCCAGCCTCTTTCATTTTTCTTTAATTTACTTCCTTTCTTACATTTTTTACGGGGAAGTGTGGGAAATCTTTCACGAGACACTTGTGAGGGTCCACACTCCACAAGCGTGTTGAGATTCTTACTCACTAAAGCCCACACACCCTTTTTCCACGACGTACATCTCCGCCCCGGAACCGCTCTCGCATTACTTCAGGGCGGTGTCGTGCTAATTTCTCAGGTTTCTTCTTTCTTTATTTCTCCTTACTGTCGTTCATGAGCATTCATGTCCTTTTTCTGACACAGGATGCCTTCTACATATACTGCTACCTGATCCCAAGATTCTTGGTTTCGTAGCATCACCTGCAGAATAGTTTCTGGCGTGAAATCTCCTTGCTCAGTATGTAAACATCTTCTCTGAGTTGACCAATGATAGCATACAAAAAATGTGTGAAATACATAGTCTACATCATTGCAGTAACACGCCGAATCGCTCGCTCTACCTATTCTGTGTAGAAATTTCCGGAAGTATCCCTGACCACTCAATATTTGCGTAATGTAAAAGTTAACCTCACCATGAGCTCGGGCAACCCAATCAGGTAGGTGTGGTATCAGCCGCTTAGTCCATTTTCCTCGAGGATCTTCTTCCCATCTTTGCTGCCACCGCTCCATTCGTTGCCTATAAGCTAGCTCCTTAGCACGCTTCTTTCCGAGCTCCCCTTGAGTTCGCCAGACTTCCTGTCTCTCTAAGGCAAGTAAATCAATCGGTGCTATCGCTGCTACCGTAAGAACCGTAGAATCGGATACTGTGCGATATGCGCTATCCCGCGCAAACACCCATCCCCACAGTGTCCGCACAGGTAGCAACAAGACAAGAAATATAGGTTAAAAAAAACTAAACAAGGTGGAAGCAAAATTACCCCAAAAGAAAACCATCACAAAAGGTACTTACCACGAATAAGACAAGTGACCAGAGCCCGAGGAAAGAATGAAAATAACTATCACTGTATGGTTTCAAATACTACAAGAATGACACGTCCAGGGACCTTTGAAATAAATAAATATATTTCATAAGAGAAAGAAGTAAAATTAAAATAACTCTGGACTCAGAACATCAACAGGAATAAGAAAAAAATTAAACAGGGAAATAATATCAAAACATAACTAACCTACGGTTCGAACCGGCCTAGTTTATTGGGACCCAATATACATTTCATAACCAGCCTATCTTCTTAGTTATAAAATACAAATAAATTATGCTTCGGCTTAATTACCTTAGGTTGAGTTTAATACCTTCAACGTCATTAATTTAGTTAACTTGCATGAAATTAATTAATTAAGTTAATCTTTCTTTACTTGTAAAATACACCAATCAAACGAGATACTAGGGGAGGAGTTTATATAATGTTTCTAAACCTCGTGCAAAAGGAAGAAAACCAAGAAAATCCCGAAATAAACTAGGGAAAAAGGAAAAATCAAGAAAATCACAACACGCGGGCGAACAGTGATATCAACCAATGGATCAAGACACATATAGATAATCGGTCCCAAAATGAAAGACAAACGGACTTAGCATATAACTTTTCACACATCACCGGAGCATGAAAAATCCTTTTTTTTAATCATCAATTAAAGCAATTGCGCACATACGTCCATTACATTTTCATCACAATCATCATAATATCCATCCCCATGGCAACAACAACAATTCAAGTTTAGACCCGAGGGAGAGAACCAATAATAATTAGGATCACAACAATGCAATCAACAGACCGCACGAAAAGTAAAAAAAAAATTCCCAGAAGGAAATGAAAAGCCGAAAGAAAAGGAGAAATAGCAGGCAAAAAAGAAAAATTCCCACCGGAAAACCTTACGAAAACTGCCTCCCTTAGTATCTTTCACAATCCAAAAACGTCTCCTCTAACTCCAGCTCAAGACATCACCTCTTTCCGTTTTTTTAAAGGAAAATGCCAAGAATTACCAGAACAAATATTACAATATTTGTACCACATTTTTAAGGGTTTCCAATTTTGAACAATTCCAAGTTTGAAATACTATACCAAACACGGGAACCGGTATCTAATCACAACACGCCGCCGAAAATGTTATTATTATAATTACAGCATTATTTCCAGGAGAGGCATAGCATGTGTCACCAACTGATTAGCACAAACACTTCGATGGAATTGTAGCAAAATGCCCTTAGAAGAAAGGTTTCAAACTTACAGTCTTCCCGGTGGCGTTGAAGAAGAACGCTGTTACTTACATTAGGCCGAAGTTCAAACTAATTTAACCCTTAACTATTGACGTACATTTTCAGTGACATCAAGATGGACGTGAGGTCACTGAGACCGCATGAAAATTAATTTGACTACGGAAGGGACGGTTAATGAGATAAATTGCTAGCTGCTTTTATTTGAATAATTACACTTTATTGAACCCAAAACCACAAAAATATTTTCCATTTGTTAATTTGTATAACCCTCATACCTTCAGATTGCAGTCGCAGCAATTTTCGTTATTCAGAATACACTGTTCCATTTAAACACACACATATCCTTTACACTATCAACAAAAATTGACCCTAACTTGGGTATTAAAGGTGTTTGATAACCAATGCACTGAAAATTAACGACAAATTAGACTAATCTCTTGTTGGGGTGGAAATTGCAAGCACTGAACTTGGCCTTCAATGTTACTCTCACTCAACACATTCGAAGCAGATCTTCCTTGTACACTCCAAGCATACTGGTTTTTCACATCTGTAGCACTTGTAATATGTTTTTTCTTCTTTGCTGGTGGGCACAGACGACAAGTTATCCGTTTTTCAAGCTTCTCCTCGGAAATTTTGATACGCTCCGCAGGGATGCTCAAAATTCTAGAGATAGCGCCTCGAATATCTCTTGGGATCCTGGGATTTGATAATCTTCTTATCATGTGTGGCCTAGTGAGTTGAGCAGCAAGTTCTTTCAGAAAATGTTGCCTGGTCATTTGGGGGCTCTCGCGATAGGACTGATGCAAGATATTCGCATTCACAGCTGCAATATCGACGATACGGAAGAAGACTGCCATCGGCCACCTTCTTGTTCTTCTACCTGTGCAGTAGTTGGCTGACATCTGATCCAAAGTATCTACTCCAGACTTCGTAGAATTATAAAACTGAATCATCTCTTCCTTCCCCATGTCCGCATCAGTTGCTTTCCCATGGTGCATAGAGGATTCTAACAAAACAGCTTTGTTTCTTTTCGGAACGTGTGAGAGAAGAGTTATGTCTTTCGTGAAGCGATACACAGAAGAACCGACCTTTCTCTGCTTGGAAGGCAAGAAGTTAGTTGGAATTTCCTTTTTGTTCTTTCTTACTGTCCCAACATAAGTGAGTCCCCTTTTCCTCAGCTCCTGAACAAGCTCCACTGAGGTGAACCAATTGTCAGCTGTTATATTTCTATTTGTACCCTGTATTGGTTCCGATAAACGAAGAACTGCCTGAGTTGGCTTTGAAAATGTTCTGTCTTCTCTTGAAAGACCTATTCCATCAGTGTCCTTCCCTGCATAAATATATGCATTGTACAAATAACTATTTTTCGAATCGGTTAGGCACATCAATTTCACTCCATATTTCTCAGGCTTGTTCGGAATATGCATTCTGAACTTACACCGACCTCTGAAACCAATTAGCATCTCATCTACTGTTGCATTTGTGCCAATGGAGTAACACCTTTGAGAGTTCTGAATCAACATATTCAGAAGCTCAGATATGGGTGCAATAGGATCTGTCTCTCTCCGCTGCGTTCTGTCTTCAGGATTGTCAAAACGCAGGCTGCACAGGAGAATGGAAAACCTTGTACCTGACATCACAACACGAAATATTTCACGGCCCGTACCGTCAGCTGCGAAGACTGAAGCGATGTCCTCTTTGTTAGATTTGAAAACCGCCGAATAAATAAGAAGGCCTAGAAAAGCTTTCATTTCAACTGCGTCAACATTTTGTAATTCTGGTCGGGTAGACTTTCGGTAATTACTTCTCATTGCACTGAGTTTCACATTTGTCCATCCCACTAGTAAGTTCACCATTTCTTCACTAAATATTAGTGTCCATGCCGTAACAGGATCCACACTGTTTCCAAATCGAGCTGAAGGGCGCAAACCGGGAAGGTGAATCACAATATTGTGACGAGGTGTACGCACATTCTGTGGAGGTTCCGCAGACGACCATTTGTACCTATTTCTACCATAAAAACACTTAGAACGTGAATCATCAGGCAGTAGCGCGGAACTTTCATCTTCTTCTCCCTCTCCTTCAGTCTCAGTATCGGTATTGTGATCACTCTCGATTTCACTATCACCATCGTCCACATCACTCATGTCTTCTTCAAACCACTCGGTAATTGTTCCTTCGTAATTTGCATCACATGTTCGGACACTCGCCGAAGTACCTGCACGCTGACTCATTGCTACACACAGCACTATCAACTGAAGACTGCTTCAAACCATGGACGTGCGGTCACCCAGGCCGCTACGAAACTCATCAGCTTCTTATCGCAGCTGCACGGTTATTTATGACAGATAATAAATACAGTGGAGAGGTCATCTTAAAATAGAAAGGTACTGCAAGCAAATATACTGGCAGGCCGATAAGCGAGGTGTGGCACGTGTTTACTTTTCCACCGCGGTCATGTTGACCGCACGTCCATAGTTAAGGGTTCAGTTAGTAGCAATAAAACATCTGCGATGCTCCAAAGGGTTGTCCAGAGTACAAGAACTACATTAATTGGGCAATGTGCCCCCAAATATCCACAGGATTAGCCTGGTACGATCTTGAAGTAGCACAACATAGCGGAGCTATGTACGCACGTCTGTTCGGCTTCCATGTTTACGGCAGACCAAGGAACTTAGAATACTCTACAGGTAGGCCATTCCGGGGATGTTTGCTGCCATTGGTCAGCGGCTAGTGACGTCATCGGGAAGAACACAACTGCGGTCTGTAATATTCTCTTGTATTAAATGCTGAATGCAAAGTAATATTTATCGTTTCTTTTGCGCTTTCAAACTGGAATGTTTTTCTTTCTTGACTTGGAACATATATTTAAATCATGAATATGTTTAATGAATGAGAGAAAAATAGAAAATATTTATCGTAGGGCAAATTATAGTGCATAATGTATGTGCCAGCCTCGTAAACCTTAGTTAGGCACGTTTTTTGTTAATAATCATACTGCAATGAATAGGTAGTTCTTAAAATTGTTTTAACATATTTCTTCTTTATCGGACAAGATGGATGTGGATTTCGCAAGGCTATCCTTCCACTATCTGCAGGCTACCACGACTTAGCAGGCTACGGCGCTCAGTAGGCTGTATTTGCCACGGTAGGTTTTAAATATCCTTCAAAATTTGAAGTTAGCGACTGTCACCGGCTAAAGCTCATTTTTTTAATGTTAAGGCAGGAAATGTAATCTATGGCTGTTAAGGAGATACAACCCAGAGTGGGTTCTTCTTTACTGCATTCTTCTTCATTGCTTCCCATTTGGCCTTTTTGTGCAAATGTCTCATACGAATGAAAGTCCTTGTCCTTCCATATAAGGCAATGATTTTTCTATCGACTTCGGGAAATTTCGAGTGTATAGTTGATGGTAATGTTTCCATGACTTTGCAGCACCTTGAAATACAGTGCCCGTGGAAGGAAGCAAAAATAACTGCAAACGCCATTGTCGTAGCCAAACACTCAGGGGAAGAAGAAATGATAGAGATCCGGTCTTGTTCAGAGGATAGTATCGGATCAAGACGATATATATCCGTTTTTGTTCCCAACGAACTGTCAATGTTTTTACACTTGTAGGCGACGTAACCTGCCAAGTATTTTAAAGCATCGTTTGTTACATCTTCATTGGTAATCGTTAAACTGCTTAGGTCAGTATCAAGTAGCAAGTTTTCTTCACTTCTGTCAAAACTCAAAACATCGGACGGGTTCAGTCACTTCGATGCAAAGTTCGCTGGAAAGGAAATTCTGGAATTCTTCTTCAGTTCCTTCGTCAGGTGTGAGAGGGTCAGAAAATGTAGAAAGTTGACTTCTGTCCTGAGGAACAGAGGCTCCACGAGATAGAGGCATGTCGTTCGCGTTCCCAGTTAGTATTAAGAGTCGCATTCTGTTTTTCACTTCGAAAGGAGTTGGATTGTTAAAAAATATTCCGAGACCCCGAAGTCTAGAAAAATAATTTTCCAGACAGTCTGATTCAGTCTGGAAGTCGAAATGTACTTTGCCCTAATGCCTTTCACATCTCCCGAGTCCAATAAGGGAGTTATGGATATAAAAAACCCTTTCTGGAACGGAAGGAGACAGCTTCTTTTCCCCAGCCGCAAACTCGAGCAAATGTCAAAAAATCTTTTTGAAGTGTTTTCTTGACTTCGATGTTTGAGGCCATAACCACTTCTAAGGGGAGCTTTTCCGTCGTTAGGCACCCTTGAGTTCAAAACAACGAATACATCATTTATTAATTATGTTTGTGTAGAATATATTTCATTTCTGGTCTTTCATTAATATATCTGGATCAGGAGCGCGTTTTGTGTTGGTTGCCTGGTCTAGTTTCAGTTTCTTCGGAGATAAGGAGTCTAATACTGTTACGGCCCTTTTCCTAACTGATCTCATGTCACCGTGGTGTTCTCCGTTATAACCTAAACAGAAAAGAAAGGTATTGTGGTTTCTTAGTATGGTACTTTTTTCTACAATTGGCTTTACGTCGCACCGACACAGATAGGTCTTATGGCGACGATGGAATAGGAAAGGGCTAGGAGTGGAAAGGAAAACCATCTTCACGGCTGTCGACAGTAGGATTCGAACCCACTATCTCCCGGATGCAAGCGCACAGCTGCGCGGCCCTCAACCGCACGGCCAACTCGCCTGGTATATGTTACTATTAATAACAAGCATTTCAGGTCTGAATGTAATTTTAAATTTAAAAACATCAAAATAAAAGCTGAGATTAAGGAAAGTGAATATGACTTACTGCACTAGCCTCAGTTTCATTCTTCTTCTTCTTTTTAATCTCTTACCCTCCTGGTTTGGTTTTTCTCTTGGACTCAGCGAGGGATCCCACCTCTATCGCCTCAAGGGCAGTGTCCTGGAGCTTCAGACTCTGGGTCGGGGGATACAACTGGGGAGAATGACCAGTACCTCGCCCAGGCGGCCTCACCTGCTATGCTGAACAGGGGCCTTGTGGAGGGAGGATCAGAAGATTGGAAGGGACAGGCAAGGAAACGGGAAGGAAGCGGTCGTGGCCTTATGTTAAGTACCATCCCGGCATTTGCCTGGAGGAGAAGTTGGAAACCACGGAAAACCACTTCGAGGATGGCTGAGGTGAGAATGGTACACACCTCTACTCAGTTGACCTCCCGAGGCTGAATGGACCCCGTCCTATTCCTCGTACCACTTTTCAAATTTCGTGGCGGAGCCGGGAATCGAACCCGGACCTCCGGCTGGTAGTTAATCACGCTAACCACTACACTACAGAGGCGGACCTCAGTTTTATTTCCATGCCTATTCGGTATTTTCTGGGATGGAACAGCGTCCGATTTCAATATCTTCCGTATTGGGAGACCCAGTAATTCATTTTTCAGGTCTCGTTCAAAATCATCCGAAAGAAAATGTTCTGAACATATTCTTGCATTATCGATATTTATCTTGTCCATTCGCTTGCACCGAGCTACCTATGTATTTTGGAGTGCCTCATTCTTTGAGAATCGATGGTAAACTATGACCTCAGTTTTGTAACCAATATTTTTACACAGAGCAACGGCACAGTTAGTTCTATTTTTACTCATTTTACTTAAATACGTAGAACACTAAAGCAACCAATCGCCTGTTAAATGAGAAACGAAGTGTTTACACCGGCAAGTTAGATTTGATAACATATACTTTACTATTTATCACCCACAAACTCAATACAACCAAGACTTCAAAGCGAGTGGCGAGTTCAAAGCTCACTGTATCTTCCCAGTGACGTCACGTTAGTCTTGACTCGTTTGCCACCAAATGCGCGGGAAGCCGGAATACACCCCCCTGACGGCAGACAACCTCTCTCTTGCACTCAGAACGGTAAGCGGAAGTTGACTTCATTCCTTGCGCAGGAGAGCTGCGCAATAAGTTACGGTCCACCCAGAACTTGAACAACTCCTGGCAGAGAGTATTAACAAATAGTGACTTACAGCCACGACATAATTTCAAGCTGCAGAGCATAATAAGGTTTCAAATAAATAGTAACTTATCCTCTGTCGCCGTAGATGAATATGGCTCCGGGAATGGAGTGGTATCCGCGAAATGGCTGGCTAGATGGTTAGCAATCGAGAGTGGTTTAGTGACGATACTGCCTGCAATAGAAATTCCCTTGCAGAAGATCATCCTTGTATACCCGAAACAAGTCGAAGTTTAGTCCACACTTGAGATGGCGATGTATGTGACGTCATTTTGGTTCAGTGAGCAGGCGGGTTGTTTTTGGGAAGCTGGCAATGATAGCGTTGTCAAACAAAGTGAATAGGGCCGTAGAAGGATTATACACAGAGAGTAAAGGAAGACCTCGCAGTAGGAGAGATACACTCAAATTTTGGACGTAAGCAGGAATGCAAATCATCCCCAATATTGTTCAACTTTTCATTAATAATGTATGTCGGGCTGAGTGGCTCAGACGGTTAAGGCGCTGGCTTTCTAACCCCAACTTGGCAGGTTCGATCCTGGCTCAGTCCGGTGGTATTTGAAGGTGCTCAAATACGACAGCCCCGTGTCGGTAGATTTACTGGCACGTAAAAGAACTCCTGCGGGACTACATTCCGGCACCTCGGCGTCTCCCAAGACCTTAAAAAGTAGTTAGTGGGACGTAAAACAAATAGCCGAAACACAATTTGAAATGTACAATTACAGAGATTACAGAATTTGGGCTTCGAGCCCTGAGTTCACAATTCTTGAGCAACTAGCCCAACTTTCCGATATACAAATTTTAACCAAGGGGCAGAAGACCCCAATCAAACCCTGGAGCACTTGCTCCAAATTACACAGTAAAGCCTCCTCGAGGCATACAAAAATTGAATTCCAAAATTTATTGTATATAAGTGTTTCATCATTTAGGATTATAGGTAATAAGTTGCTTTCAAGGAACATACGACATCAAAGACAGGATCCTTCGCCGCCGCGGCTCAGTCACAGCCCGTTAGATTCCTTTCTTGCATGGTGACGGAGGCAGAAGTTCAGAGAGATCCGGTACAGTTCTCTCTTACGTGTCAGAATAGGAGTGCAAACGTACTTGAATGTGCCAGTTTTGGAACACAGGATATGACGCGAGTACCTAATGGGAGGAGTGAGCCATTCTTTACGGGGAAAAAATGAAATTAAAAATAAAATAACTTATTTGCAAAAACGGAGGGATATATTGTCTGGGATAGTACACAACAATAAGGTAATTAATTAATATACGACTACACTACAATATTACTTAGTCGTGCTCTATTTTTTTAAATCCTACAACCCCTGACAGGATAAAACTGCTGTTAATTACTGAATATCGAAAGTAATAGCCTACACAAGAACTACACAATTCCAAACTGCAATTAAGCCTATTCTAATTACAACAACAGTATTTTAGTAAGAGTTTCTACGGATACCTCTACTACACCAGTACTACACAAATATTTTAAAATAATAAAATAATCACACTAAATTCTAATAGGATATTACTCGTATACTACTGTACAGTACACTACAGTAATTTTAAACTACTTTCAGACGTATCCTAATTACGATACCGGTACCGAACCGTATGTCACTAAACTAAGCACAACAGAAATGAAATTTGTAAGAACTACTGTACTCAAAGATTACCAACGAAGCTAAATGCTTAGACAAATTATTATTAGTATTACGGTCTAATAGATACACACGAAAAATAACACACGAATATAGCAGGCAGGATACGGCACTATCTAAATGTACTGTATCTATATTACAATGTATCTACACTACACTACACTGCGTTTAGTTAAATGCTTAAGTATCGAAAGGATTGCCGTACACGAAGAAAAACACGAATATAACTGGCAAGATACTATCTAATATATTATACCTTATCTTCACTACAATTCTACTGAAATGTGGTTATGTGATTATTACAGCTGGTGGATTACAATTATTTTCCCTACTCCACGGGACGGAGAATAAAAGTGTCCTTAATTAGGCCTACTGAAAAATACGAGGTTGTCTACAGTAATTTCTCAAATATTTTTATCAAAACTACTACTACTCCAGGGACTTCAACTGCAATTACTGGGATATATGAACTTTATTATTATTAGCTAACCGCTCATAAATACTGAAAGATCGAGCGAGCGAAATATAAATTACGGATACTTTAACTACCTACTCAGAAGTACAAATGAATGGAATACAAGGTCAGCTGATTTTTATTTATATTTACTTGACTACACTACACCCTTTGTTCACGACTGTAGCCAACAATGAAATATTTCAATATGAGGAGCGACAATAATCAATAACAATACAACGACTGTTAACTATACCGTGTAATCTCTTTAACTTCTTTTTAAATGGAAGTTTACAGGCGTATCGTGTTTTTTAATGTAGTAAATTATTACCTTCGCGATAGTCTGAACGGATATTTATACGAAATACCGGAGAAGTTGCTGCAGAAGTTACGGTACTATTCCTTATGATAATCTGCCTTTGTAAGTATAACCAACGAACCTACAGATATTTACAAATATTTTTAAAGTTAATATTATTACCTAAAGTATTTCCTAAACCTAAATTCGAAAAAAGGTACACCTAGCTAGCCTACTTAACCTAGAAAACGTAATTTACTGAAGACCAACTGAATTACTTGTTACAAAATTTAAATAAATATCACCACTCCCAATTTCTACCAACAAGCACTAAACACCACTATATAAACAGCACTAAATGAATCAGATATACACAAAATTTAGCTATTTCAATAGGTTTTCACTACTTTATCACTACAATAATGCAAGAGCTCTCTCAACAGCCAACCGTTCTCAAGCGCATCCAACAATCTGTCAGCTTTAGTATCTCTGCTGGAATATTATCTGTTCCTGGGCCCTTTTTATCTCTAAGGGACCTAATCGCTCTCGTCAATTCTTCTTGTGTAAAAAGTTGTACATCATCTATGAAGTCATCATCATCATCGTCATCATCATCATCATCATCATACCTCTCTAGATGATCTGGGAATAATGTATATACAATATCCTTCAATGCCTTTGAGTCCATAATCGGGTTCGAGAAACTTCCAAGTTTCTTCATAACGATCGTGTATCCCAAACCCCACGGATCGTCATCCACTTCCTTAGCCATTTTCTCTTTTTGATAGCATTTCTCAGTTCTTTCTTCGCCGACTTATACTCAGCTGTGAGTGAGGTGTCTTCTTGGCTGACTCATGCTCTCTGTGCCTTCCGTCTAAGTTGCAGACAACGTCTGCTTTGGTCAGCAATTTCTTTGGTCCACCAATACGCTGAATGCTTCTTGTTTCGTAATGTATTACGAGTCATGGACAGATCACATGCATGGTGAGTTCAACACGTTTCTCAGCCGCTTCTTTCCCTTTATAGCAACAAATTTGTTCTGTTATACTATCCGTTTCATTTCTTAAGATAGCAAGAAATTTCTCTCTGTCCATACTTTCTATATTCCATCGTGTTGGTTTATATGATGTAATATTCATCTGTGAAGTTTCAGGAAGAACACGAAAAGTAATGTACTGGTGATCACTTCCCGTGTATTCTTCAATCACCCGCCAGTCATTGATTTTCGACATGATGTCCTCAGATACAAAAGTCACGTCCGGTATGGTTCCCCTACAGCCCGGTCGTCGAAAGGTTGGCACATTTCCAATATTAGCGACCATCAAACCCAACCTAGCGGCCATCTCCATAGTTCGACGCCCTCTGGAGTCGTACTGAAACATACCCCATTCTAGTGCTTGTGCAATGAAATCACCAACCACGATTAAACCGTTGTCAAAACCTTGTAATACATCCTCTAGGCCATCCAGCTTTGCCTGAAATTCAAATACTGACTCGTTTGGCGTAAAGTAACAGCTCACTAAAGTATATCTACCAGTGCGGGCCCAAACAAAACCGTCTCTGCATCCTTGGATTGATACTGGGCATCTACCCAAATCTGGTATCCAAATTGCAGCTGTCCCACAGTTATCCACGAACCATCTGTCTTTATAAAGTTCACTGAGAAGAAATACGTCACCTGCTATCTCAAAGGTGATAATATGCGTCAAAAGATCATTGGCAGTTCTACTCCTATGCATATTTGTCTGAATAACCTTCATCATTTACTACTAGTTTTAGCCTTTTCGAGAGCTTCACGAAACGCTGCGCAGGCTCTTGAGCCAAGAACATGACTTCGATTAGCTTCGTCGACGTTAAAGTCAGTGCAAATTGTGCACCTCGGATATGCATGCAACCTGTCGTCCTATGCCCGGCTTCTCCGCACTTAAAACAAAGTTTGCTTCTATCTGCACCTTTGCAGTTGCGTGCATGGTGCCCATATGAAGACATCGAAAGCAGCGAGATACCACGATCCTTTTTCGAATTCTACAATCCAACCATCCTATTTTAATTTTACACATTTCTAAAAGTTTCTGAGCCACCTTATCTTCTATCTGAATAATAGCATGTTTTTGCCCTCTGCTGTTCGGATTATTACTTGAGACTTTCAATTCTCCTTCGAAATTCTGAAGATCTTGCCTTACAGCTTCCTCTACATCTAAAGCGGTGGTGACACTGTCCATGTCCCGAATTTTCAAGGTAGTTCGGGAAGTCAAAGTCTTCACTCCGCTATCCGTTCCAAGGACATCTCTTAAAGATTTATTAAAATTGTCCCGACTCGTTTTGTGTGGCTTCATTAAAAGCGAGAAGAATCGCCCCAGTCTGAGTTTTACAAATAGATTGAATGCTCACACCGCTGTCTTCCGGTTTTATTTTACTACGAATACCCTTTAAGACATCTGTAAAAGTCTTGACGTTTGTTGGTTTAATAAGGACAGCATCAGAACGATCCCTTGGTTTTAAATGGGTGCGTTTATCTCGTTTTTTCCCCACTATCAGTGACCTCCATTCTGCCAGAATCTACCCCATCTGTTAAAGATTGAGTATATTTATCCTCCTTCATTTCCTTGTTCTTGTTGGAATACTTTACCCAGTTCTCCTTATCATTCTCCTCCCCGTTCGTCACTATTGGTGTCGCAAGCAATTCATTTATCTCTACGGCTGTTTGTTCCTGTTTTAGATTTTCCCTAGCTCTCTTCCAGGATGTCCTGCATGCTGCTCCAACATCGAGAGCTTCATCCAATTTTCGTAATTCATTCTGGATTTCCATCTTAAGATTCTTAAGCGGAATAGCTAGAATGCTTTTCACCAATGCCCTAGCAAACTCAAGATGTTCCTCCTCTTTACGCTGTTCGTCCGTTATCATTTCCTCACTCCTCCCATTAGGTACTCGCGTCATATCCTGTGTTCCAAAACTGGCACATTCAAGTACGTTTGCACTCCTATTCTGACACGTAAGAGAGAACTGTACCGGATCTCTCTGAACTTCTGCCTCCGTCACCATGCAAGAAAGGAATCTAACGGGCTGTGACTGAGCCGCGGCGGCGAAGGATCCTGTCTTTGATGTCGTATGTTCCTTGAAAGCAACTTATTACCTATAATCCTAAATGATGAAACACTTATATACAATAAATTTTTATACAAGTCAACGAAATGAATTGATAAAGTTGTAAATCAATACTATGAGTACTAGAAGGATATTCTAGCTCAACTTTTAGTGACGCATATCATTAATTACTTACGAATATATCATAAGAAGCACACTAATATTCACCCACCTTTCCATCACGCAACCATAATAATAATAATAATAATAATAATAATAATAATAATAATAATAATAATAATAATAATTGTACCGGGCGGTACACCTCCACTCCGTTAATTTAAAAGGTGCGCCTGTTGGAACTCCTCTGCTGGAGGAGGGCTGAACTTTATCTACGCTGTTAATTCTTTACTTTCTCAAAAGATGTCACCATGTGGAAAAATTTGAGTTTTTGAACTGTGTCATTTTTGATGTGTTTTTGTTTCGCTTGAAGTAAGAAGTGTGAACTTTCTCTTCTAGAGGACACTACTGAAGATCTACAATAGTGCAACCTAGTGCGGAGTCAAAGAACTATTTTGTTGGAGAAAATTTAATTTCAAGAGTTTGTTCTTTGTTAAATTTCTTTCTGTCATTGTTTAAGTTGGCAATATTTACCCCTTTCTTCCCCTTGTTATGAATGTATCCAATCCCGAATTTCTTTATTTAATTTCTGACCAATCAGGGGTATCTTCCCCCAACTTGAATCTGTTGCGGGGTCCTATCCAATAAAAAACGTTGTGGGCGGGTGTTTTCTTTCCCCTAACGCCTAGAACCTTCCACGAGAGGTTATAAACTGCTGATTTTTGGGTCTCCGGGCCACTTCTGTTCCATCTTTCAGTGTGTTAAGTACATAGCAGGGGGCGGGAAGCGCCTCTTTCTTCGGCAGCGGTCAACAACAAGGTAATGGCCGATTAATAACTTCTTTCTTTGCTAGCTCAGCAGTTTAACTTTCGGGGCGGGTTCTAAGCGTTCTACCATGTAACCTTTTCCTAAATGTAACTACTCTTTTATATATTCTCTTTTAAAGCTTCATATTGGGATAGAGAGTGCTAACCCTCTCGAGCTCCCACTCATATTGTTGTGAGGTGAACTTAGTTTTCTCAACCTATTCTTCGATAACGTAAAACTAAGTGTTCTCTTCTTAAGTCACCTCTTTAGTATGGGATTAGCCCTTGTGTTAACGGCCTAGTGCCAAGTAGGTCTTAATCAAAGTGTACTAGGAGTGCCAGTTTGCCTCCTCCCAAATTGTCATTTTAGAGGTCATTTAATTAACCTTCTTTTTCATTCAATAGACCTCAGTAGGTTGGGTATTTTACCCCTGTGTATATGTCCTTAGAGGACAGCTTGAAGGTGAAGTTTGGTGTGGCCTGTGATTGGCTTACACTTTGAGAGCAGATTGCGCTTTTGGAATTCAATTTTTGTATGCCTCGAGGAGGCTTTACTGTGTAATTTGGAGCAAGTGCTCCAGGGTTTGATTGGGGTCTTCTGCCCCTTGGTTAAAATTTGTATATCGGAAAGTTGGGCTAGTTGCTCAAGAATTGTGAACTCAGGGCTCGAAGCCCAAATTCTGTAATCTCTGTAATTGTACATTTCAAATTGTGTTTCGGCTATTAAGTACCTGTTCTTTGTTATTACTTAATTTTGAAAAGAAAATATAACCTTGTTAAATTTTACAGTAACTTTGATTCCGTAGTTTGAGACTCATTCACGCCCGCACCTTCTTTCACCTCTACCTACCACCAAAACACGGTAACAATAATAATAATAATAATAATAATAATAATAATAATAATAATAATAATAATAATAATAATAATAATAATAATAATATCATTGCTATTCTTTTATTAATATTTATTTTCAGATTCCACATTTTGCAATATTCAACAGTTTTATTAAGCCTGTTTTGCATAGCGCCTGGTGATAGAGGGAGCAGCAGGATATCCTCCGCAAAAACTAGGCCAGGATTATTTTTGTTATTCATACATGGGGATGATCTATCCGCATCCCCTTGATATCCAATACATTATTAATAATAATAATAATAATAATGTTATTTGTTTTACGTCCCACTAACTACTTTTTAAGGTCTTGGGAGACGCCGAGGTGCCGGAATGTAGTCCCGCAGGAGTTCTTTTACGTGCCAGTAAATCTACCGACACGGGGCTGTCGTATTTGAGCACCTTCAAATACCACCGGACTGAGCCAGGATCGAACCTGCCAAGTTGGGGTTAGAAAGCCAGCGCCTTAACCGTCTGAGCCACTCAGCCCGACATACATTATTAATGAAAAGTTGAACAATATTGGGGATGATTTGCATTCCTGCTTACGTCCAAAATTTGAGTGTATCTCTCCTACTGCGAGGTCTTCCTTTACTCTCTGTGTATAATCCTTCTACGGCCCTATTCACTTTGTTTGACAACGCTATCATTGCCAGCTTCCCAAAAACAACCCGCCTGCTCACTGAACCAAAATGACGTCACATACATCGCCATCTCAAGTGTGGACTAAACTTCGACTTGTTTCGGGTATACAAGGATGATCTTCTGTACCGGGAATTTCTATTGCAGGCAGTATCGTCACTAAACCACTCTCGATTGCTAACCATCTAGCCAGCCATTTCGCGGATGAATATGGCTCCGGGAATTACCATTGTGATTTCCTGGAACTGAAGCAGGAGGCAGAACGTCATCACCTTAGTTTTGCCACTCACGCTTCACTATAACGTGCCCTTTACGGAGTGGGAACTCCGCAGCGCCTTAGCGCTCTGCAAGGACACGTCTCCTTGGCCAATGTCCATAACCGGATGTTGAAATACCTTAGTGAGGATAGTCATTTATATATCCTTCATGTGTTCAACCGAATCGGGGTAAAGAGTGAGTTTCCACCGCAGTGGCGAGAGGGCATAGTAATTTCTGTCCTCAAGTCTGACAAAAATCTTAAGTATGCAAGAAGCTAAAGACCTATTTGTCTTAGAAACTGCTTGTGTAAGCTTGAGAGGATGATGAACCGCCGACTTGCGTGGTGCCTGGAGAAAAGAGGAATTTTGTCCGAACACAAATGTGGTTTTCAGCCGCTCGCTCGATCACTGACCACTTGGTGCACCTGGAGAGTTCTATCCAGGACGTTTTTCTCCGAAAACAGCATTTTGTGGCTGGTTTCTCTTACTTAGAAAAGGCCTATGGCATCACATGGAGATACGGCATCCTTTCAATCCTGCATCAATGGAATTTCCGCGGTAACTTGCCGGTATTTATTGCGATTTTTTTGTCCAACCGCCTATTCCGTGTCCTAATAGGAAGGACATATCCGCAATACCACGTTCGGGAAAATGGAGACCCACAGGGTATGGTTCTTAGTGTCACTCTGTTCGCGACAGCCATAAACGGTATTGTCGCTGCTGCTGGTTCAGCAATAATACCGTCGCTATATCTGGACGACTTTGCTCTGCATTATAGCTCGCATAACATGGTAGTCGCAGAGCGACAAATACAGCAAGCAATTAAGCGAGTGGAACATTGGACCCAAGAACATGGCTTACGGTTTTCAACCACGAAAACTTCTGTTGTGCACTTTTGCCAGAAACGCACTATTCACTCTTATCCTGAGCTTTATTTAGAGAATGTCGCTCCTACCGCAGTTGACACCGATTTCTTGGGCTCCTTTTCGATACCAGAATATCGTGCAAGCCACACGTACGACGGTTAAGAGCGAAATGCGCTAAGAAGCTTAATATCTTGCAGTTTCTTAGGGGCACTACTTCGGGGGACAGACCGCACGGTGCTCCTACGATTTTATAGGGCAAATATTTTATCCAGATTAGACTACGGCAGTGCAGCATATGGATCAGCAAGGCAAAGCGTAAAGCCCAACTGAATAACATTCACCACAGCGGAGTTAGGTTGGCAACGGGAACTTTTCGTACAAGCCCCATTGCTAGTCTGCTTGCTGAATCTGGTGAGCAGCCTTTACACCTCCACGAACCTGCTACGCAGGCGTAGCAGGGGGAGAGGTGATACTCCCACGTGGCGCGTCCCAGGTGGCGGATAGGGGGGTCCTAACCGGCTTGCCGGCGGACTTGAGGGAAATAAAATACCTCTCGCGGACCAAACACACACCCCCTGTGGGTGGGGGAGGCAGACGAATAATACACCCACGGTATCCCCTGCCTGTCGTGAGAGGCGACTAAAAGGGGCGACCAAGGGATGCTTGGATTAGAACCATGAAACTCCTTTTGATTAGTACCATCACGCGTGGAACACCATCGGCCGCTTTTACTTGCGAGTAGTACCACTCTGTTAGGTACTCCATATTTTTGTGATTCGTAGCACTCGAGGGGGGTTCAGTGTGGGTTTCCAGTACGCGTGAGTCGTGCCCGTGTGAGCGACACCACGCGTCTGGGCGTAGCCTGTGCGTTGTACCACTATACGAGCGACACCGTAGGTCTGCGTTGCCAGTGATTAGTACCCACTATGTGAGGAACACCACGGGAATGCCGGCGCCCGTGATTAGTACACCTAGGTGAGGAACCTCAATGGTTTGCGTTGGCTATGTGTGGCGCCGTTTAGTGAGAAACACCATGGGTCTGCGTTACCTTTACGATGTACAATACTTGTGAGTAGTGCCTTAATGTTTGGAACACCGTGAGTTTACGCTACGTTTGATTAGAACCGCAGCTTGCGAAATACCATGGTTCTACTTTACTCGCGACATATACCATTCTGAGGGGCCTTCGACTTGGATTTTGGACCCCATTAGACATCCAGCATCCTCGATTCAGGATTGTGCTTCATGATGGGCCGTTGGTCAGTAATGAATTATCTAATGATCTTTTTTGATTTGTATCCACTCCTTTTTTGTTTGCTCGTTTTTGTTGTTTTTGTTTTGTTTTTGGTTCATGTCCATCCATTCCTTCTTCATGACCATTTTTTTTATTTTTGTCAGTGCATGATTTTGATTTTTTGTTCTTTCATTTCGTACCATTAGGGGCCGATGACCTCGATGTTAGGCCCCTTTAAACAACAAGCATCATCATCATCATCATCATCACCTTTACACCTGAGACGCCAGCAAATGTTTCTGTCCACGAACCTGCTACGCAGGCGTAGCAGGGGGAGAGGTGACACTCCCACGTGGCGCGTCCCAGGTGGCGGATAGGGGGGTCCTAACCGGCTTGCCGGCGGACTTGAGGAAAATAAAATACCTCTCGCGGACCAAACACACACGCCCTGTGGGTGGGGGAGGCAGACGAATAATACACCCACGGTATCCCCTGCCTGTCGTGAGAGGCGACTAAAAGGGGCGACCAAGGGTTGATTGTATTAGAACCATGAAACTACTTGTGAATAGTACCACCACACGGAGAACACCAAGGGTTGCTTTTACTTGTGCGTAGTACCACTACATTAGGTACGAAATTGGTTTGTGATTAGTAGCACACAGGAGCACCGCGCGGTCGGCTTTTGCAGTACCTGTGATTAGTACCACCATATAAGCAGGACCACGGGATGATAGCTACCATGGTTCTGCCTTGCCTATGATTAGTACATGAGGAACGCCACGGGATAGGGAGAGGTCCCTGTGGTTAGTACTCTTATGTGATGAACACCATAGGTTTGCGTTGCCTGTAAATGGCGCCGCAAAGTGAGAAAAACATTGGTCTGTATTATATGTCGAATTTCATAAGCTCTGAGTAGTACATTAATGTGTGGAATGCCGCAAGTCTCTGCTACTTTTGATTAGTACCGCAACAGAACAAATACCATGGTTCTATTTTGATAGCAATCAGTACCGTTATGAGGGGCCGGTAACTTCGATTTAGGACCCCCTTTTGACTGCACGCATAATCGATTCAGTGTCATGCTATAGCAGTAGTCCCTTGGTCAGTAATACGATATTGTCACGTCTGTTTATGTGAATGTGAGACATTGCGGGTTGCAACCACTGATTGTTTTAAATCCATGTCCATCCATTCATTCTTCGTTCTCACGTTTTTGAATTCTGGTCAGTGGAGAATTTTAGACTTTTAATATGTCATTCCATTTCGTCTCATTTCGTACCATTAGGGGCCGATGACCTAGATGTTAGGCCCCTTTAAACAACAATCATCAATCAATCAATCAATCAATGTTTCTGTCATATGCTGCAAATGTGCGACAGATGCCACTTCACCCAAGCTATCCTTCCGTATTCCACAATGGAAACCGTCGGCTGTAAACTGCTTGCCTCGAACAACGCGACCGGTTGGAATACATTTGGATAGCAGTCACAGATTATTTGATGTACCTTCGGGTCTTTGCCTTGTCAGACGACCAAGTAGGGCACCTTCTTGGATAATGCAACGACCTGAAATCATTCTAGAACTGCACACCGGCCCAAAGGCAAGCATGTACCCCTCCATTTATCGGAGACACTTCCTGTCGGTTATTGGCCGGTACCCTGATTCGGTTCTCCTTTTCACAGATGGTTCGAGGGCAGACGCGGGAGTGGGCTGTGCGTTCATTGTTGACAACAACAGGTTACTTTTCCTCTACCGAAAATCTGTAGCGTGTACACAGTAGAGCTCTGCGGTACACACTATCTGATGAGCGTCAGCAATTTCTACTGTGTACCAACTCCTTTAGCGTGCTACAATCTACAAATGCATCTTTCCCTCTGCACCGTCTGGTGCAACGGATCCAGGACCTGTTGGCCGGGTATTCGGATGCCGGCACCAGAATCACGTTTATGTAGCTCCCACGCCACATGGATGTAAAGGGAAACGAGTTAGCTGATAAGGTTGCCAAGGGGGCTGCTGACTTGCCCTCGTTGCCTTATAGGGTTCCAGCCAGTGACATTCGCACTCCGCAGAGACATCTGGTTATGTCCTATTGCGGATTGGACATGGCATCGTAACGGACTAATACCTACTGAAGGGTGAACGCCCCCGGTGTGTACTTTCGGCGGTCATCTAACCGTGGTACACGTCCTAACGAAGTGCGTGGACCTGGCCCATCTACGGTGTAGTCTGCAACTCCGAGTGCCATTTCCCTCATTCTACAGGATGACGAGCAGTCAGCATCCGTTTTATTAGGGATAGTGGTCATTTTTATCGTGCGTAATAGTGCCTTTTTGTTACTGTATTTCTGTTAACGGCGCTTTTATCCCTTTGACTCTATTTTAGTTGTTTGCGTATTTTAATGTGTTATTTTAAATTATAATTTGAATTATACTCGTATATATCTGTTCTTTCAGATAATGCCTTATTCCATTGTCACCTACATTTTCTATAATTATATCAGAAAATAAGGCATTGCAAATTAGTTTCACTGATTGTTATTAATCTCATAGTCATTTTTCACCACTATTTATTTTAAATTCTAGTTAGTGGATATATTTTAAAATTTATTTATCATGTCGTTTTGTTCCAACTCGGCGTAGCAGGGGGAGAGGTGATACTCCCACGTGGCGCGTCCCAGGTGGCGGATAGGGGGGTCCTTTGCCGGCGGACTTGAGGGATATAAAATACCTCTCGCGGACCAAACACACTACCCCCTGAGGGTGGGAGACGCACATGTAGAATACACCCGCGGTATCCCCTACCTGTCGTAAGAGGCGACTAAAAGGGGCCCAAGGGGCTCTCAACTTAGGAGTGTGGATTGACGAGCAGGGGGCCCTCAGCTGAGTCTTGGCATTGCTTCCACTTACTTGTGCCAGGCTCCTCACTTTCGTCTATCCTGTCCGACCTCCCTTGGTCAACTCTTGTTCTTTTCCGACCCCGACGGTATTAGAGCATTCGAGGCCTAGGGAGTCTTTCATATTCACGTCCTTCGTGGCCCTTGCCTTTCTTCGTCCGTTACTTCATCTTTCGAAGTGACGGATCCCTTCTTTCTTCTTTTCTCTCTCTCTCTCTCTCTCTCTCTCTGTACTCCTGTGGGTGGGGGACGCAGACGAATAATACACCCACGGTATCCCTTGCCTGTCGTGAGGCGACTAAAAGGGGCGACCAAGGGATGATTGAATTAGAACCATGAAACTCCTTTTGATTCGTACCATCACGCGGAGAACACCATGGGTTTCCTGTACTTGCGAGTAGTACCACTATATTAGGTACGAAATAGTTTTGTAATTAGTAGAAGCTGAGAGTGGTTCCCCTGTGATTTTCCAGTACCCGTGCGTCGTACCCATGTGAACAACACCGCGGGTCTGGGCGTTGCCTGCGAGTTGTACCACTATATATGAGCGACACCGTGGGTCTGCGTTGCCTGTGATTAGTACCCACTATGTGAGGAACACCACGGGAATACCGGCACCCGTGACTAGTACACCTAGGTGAGGAACCTCATCGGTCTGCGTTGGCTATGAGTGGCGCCATTGTGTGAGAAACACCATAGTTCTGCGTTACCTGTACGAAGTGCAATACTTGTGAGTAGTACCATCTTGTGTGGAACACCGTGAGTCTTTGCTACTTTTGATTAGTACCCCAACATAACAAATACCATGGTTCTACTTTACTCGCGACATGTACCATTCTGTGGGGTCTTAGACATGGATTTTGGACCCCTTTAGACATCAAGCATCCTCGATTCAGGATTATGCTTTATAAGTGGTCCTTTGGTCAGTAATACTATTATTTATGATATTTTTTTGCGTCGGATCCACTGTTTTGTTTGTTTGTTTATTTTTTTTGTGATTATGTCCATCTATTCATTCTTCATGACATTTTCTTATTTTGGTCAGTGGTTGATTTCGAATTTTTTTTTTGCCTTTTCATTTCGTACCACTAGGGGACGATGACCTCGATGTTAGGCCCCTTTAAACTACAAGCATCATCGTCATCATCATCATCTTGATGATCATCACCATCATCATGTTCCAACTCGTACCATTGGGGGCCGATGACCTAGCTGTTAGGTCACTTTAAACAACAAACAGCATCATCAGTGAATCAAAAGCATTTTGAAGATCTATCGCTGCACCATCTCTCTATCCACCATTTCTCTTTATTTACTTGTCTATTATTGTTTTAATTATATTTATATTACCTGCGGTTCTCATTCCTTACCAAATCCTGACTATTACGCTGAGAGTATAGAATAATCGTCTGGCAATTTCATAATTGTTGTTTTTTCCAGAATCCCGGTATAAACCTTACTAAGTGTATCCAGCAATGTAATACCGTATCCCTACAATTGTTGGTATTAGATCTCTCACTTTTCCTTGTGTATCCTGGACATATAATTCATTCTTGCTAAGAACTTGGAATTTTTCTAACATCAAAGATGTTCACAAGTATGAAGGATGAGTTTTCCACCTAATCGATACTGTAATTTTACAAAATGTTTAGAATTATCTACATTAAAGCAGTACCGGTTTCGACCTGTAAATAGGTCATCAGCTGTTGGTGAACCTGCTTAATAGCGATAGTACATAAAACATTACTAAAACTAATTAAACAAGGATGCCTGATTCTAATATAATACTAATGTTAATATATATACATATGGAATAATTATAGGGCTTTGACTTGTTGGAGTCCCATTCAAAAATCTATACTGTTGTCAACATTACGTCAAACAAGATACATATATACATATGGTACAATGAAGGGCTTTGGCATGCTGGAGTCCCATGAATGCCACATATTCCAAAAACTGTATAGCTGAGATTAAAAATATAGGGTATCGTTCTTATAGAATAAAGGGTCACTGAGGTTTTGGTGTCAAGTTCAAATATCTATGCAGTATGCCAGTATTATGTCCTCTATGCAGTATGCCAGTATTATGTCCGTCTGTTGTATAGATACAATAGACGTGCATTGTTGGGTCCCAGTTTAGCGGGGAACGTTGCGTTCAGTAGATTGAGATTCTGTAGCTTGTTTAACAGGTACTATGTTCATTCTTAGTCTATGTTGTTGCTGATACATGCTAGTTTTCAGGATCCTTGTTGAGGCATATCATGCTAAGTATGAAATTTTGAAATTACAGAAAGTAGGTTGATAAGAGCTCCCCTCTTCATACTTGCATTCATGCTCAGGTAAATTCAAAAATCTGAGAAAGGAAAAGGAAGAAGGAATTAGAATAACTGGGTGAAAGTGCCTGCTAAATGGTTTGATTGCTATAGAATGTGTGCTACGTGTGGGCTGGATAGATCCTCTAGTATAGTCGGGAGTGTGCTGCACACTGTTGCGTCGTGTGGCTGTCGTAGTGTTCAGAGGCTGCTTCCCCCTCCCCAACACCACGCGTGGAAGGGGTGCTTCAAAGACTGACATTACGGAGATGAAAGCCTTGTTAGGCCTTCTTTATATGGCTCGTCTCCCCAAAATCTATACGATTTATTTGCAAAGGACTTCACAGGTGTACATTTTTCCGAACCACTGTGTTTACAAAGCGTAAGGTTTCTGTTCCGTGCTATAAGGTTCGATACCACCGTGACACGAAAAGACAGACTGCAGTATGGTAAGCTCGCTCCGTTACAGTTTATTTTTGATAGATTTAATGCTCATTGCACTGAGCACTACAGCGTAGGCGAATGTGTAACCACTGACGAAATGTTAGAGCAGTTTAGAGGCAATTGCAGGTTTCGACAGTATCTGACATCTAAACCGGCAAAATACGGAATAAAAATATTTTAACTCGCCGAAGCTCGGACTTGTTATGCTCGAAATATGGATGTGCACTTTGGAAGTCAACCAGACGGACCTTATCAAGTGAGCAATTCCCCGCATCAAACAGTTCTACGATTGATCCGACCAATATCTGGCTCCAGACGGAATACCACTGTTGATAACAGGTATTGTTCAATACCGCTGGCAAATGAGCTGTTAAGGGATCATCGTCTGACGCTAGTTGGCACTGTAAGAAGAAATAAAAGAGAAATTCCAAAGTTATTTACAGAATACGTGAAGAATTTAGCAGTGTTTTTGGTTTTGGTGAAACTAGCACCCTTCCTTCTTACATGCCCAAGAGAAACGGACTTGTTCTCCTTTCAACTTTCCACACCACAGGACTCCATCGACGAGGACTCAAGTGATGCTAGGAAACCCGAAATTTTGACGTTCTACAGCATGACGAAATAAGAGGTAGACACTCTGGGCAAGTTGAAAGCTACGTACACAGTAACGAGACGAAGTAAAAGACGGTCATTATCACTCTTCTTCGCTCCACGAACCTACTACGCTGGCGTAGCAGCGTCCCAGGTGGCGGATAGGGGGTTACTAACCGGCTTGCCGGTGGACTTGAGGGAAATAAAATACATCTCGCGGACCAAACACACTACCCCCTGTGGGTGGGGTACGCACATGTAGAATACACCCGCGGTATCCCCTGCCTGTCGTAAGAGGCGATTAAAAGGTGTCCACGGGGCTCTCAACTTGGGAGTGTGGATTGGCGACCACGGGGCCCTTAGCTGAGTCTTGGCGTTGCTTCCACTTACTTGTGCCAGGTTGCTCACTTTCGTCTATCCTGTCCGACCTCCCTTGGTCAACTCTTGTTATTTTCCGACCCCGACGGTATTAGAGCATTCGAGGCTTGGGGAGTCTTTCATTTTCACGCCCGTCGTGGCCCCTGCCTTTCTTCGTCCATTACTTCATCTTTCGAAGTGATGAATCCTTCCTTTCTTCTTCTTTTCTCTCTCTCTCTCTCTCTGTACCCCTGTGGGTGGGGGACGCAGACGAATAATACACCCACGGTATCCCCTGCCTGTCGTGAGAGGCGACTAAAAGGGGCGGCCAAGGGCTGATTGAATTAGAACCATGAAACTACTTTTGATTCGTACCATCACCATCACGCGAAAGTGACACAAAACACACTAGGACAAAGGACAGCATCACACACGATCCCTCATAAAGCGGACGACGAGGTCTGCTGACTGCTCGTCATCACGCAAGATAAGGGAGATAGTACTCGGAAGGTTAAGACTACGGCGCAGATCGACCAGGTCCACACACTCCGTAAGTATGTGCACCACGGTAAGATGGTCGTCGCAGGTACACACCGGAGGTGGTTCCCCTTTCAAAAGATGCGAGTGAGTCAAGATACCGTGGCCGATCCGAAGACGACATAATACCACGGCTTCCCTCCGCGAAGCCCGAAGGGAAGTCCTCCATTCCTTCGTTGTTCCTTTTATCGCTCTCAGCTTATTGGGAAGTGGAATGGCCTGCCACTCCATCTCCCAATGGGACATAACAAGATGTCGCAGCTGGGAGCGAATATCACTTGCTGGAACCTTGAAAGGCAACGGGGGCAGTGTAACTGCCTCCTTGGCAGCCTGATCTACTAACTCGTTTCCCTCTATGCCCATGTGGCTTGGGAGCCACAGAAACGTGATTCTGGTGCCAGCATCCCAACACCCGGCCAGCAGGTCCTGGATTAGCTGCACCAGAGGGTGCCGAGGGAAACAGGTATCTATAGACTGGAGCGAACTCAAGGAGTCAGTACACAGAAGAAAGTGTCGGCGCTCATTGTACAGTGCGTACCGCAGAGCCTCACAGATAGCATAGAGCTCTGCTGTGTACACACTACAGGTTGCCGGAAGAGCAAAAAGGAACCTATCATTGTCAACAACGAACGCACAGCCCACCTCCGTATCTGTCCTTGAACCATCCGTGTAGACGACGACTGAACCTGGATAGCGGCCAACAACGGACAGGAAGAGCCTCCGATAAATCGAAGGGTCCGTGTTTTCCTTCGGGCCAGTGTGCAGATCCAGGATTATTTCAGGTCGTCGTACGACCCACGGAGGTACCCCACTTCGTTGTCTGACAAGGCAAGAAACCGAAGGTACGTCAAACAATTCGGAAATGCTATCCAAGCGTATCCCAACCGGCCGCGTCGCTCGAGCACGAGCAGCGTACAGCAGACGGTTGCCATTGTTGAACACGCAAGGATAGCTTGGATGAAGTGGCATCTGTCGCAAATTTGCAGCATACGAAAAAGCATTTGCTGGCGCCTCAGGTGTAAAGGCGGCACACCAGACTCAGCGAGCAGGCCACCGATGGGGCTTGTACGAAAAGCTCCCGTCGCCAACCTAACCCCGCTGTGGTGGATACTGTTCAGCTTCGCAAGAACGCTTGGTCTTGCGGAGCCATATGCTGCACTGCCGTAGTCTAACCGGGATAAAATGTGTGCCCGATAGAATCGCAGTAGCACCGTGCGGTCAGCCCCCCAAGAAGTGCTGCTAAGAAACTTACGGATATTAAGCTTCCAAGTGCATTGCACTTTTAACTGCCGCACGTGTGGCTCCCACGACAAATTACTGTCAAAAAGGAGCCCAAGAAATCGGTAAGTGTCAACAACTGGAAGAACGACGTTGTCGAAATAAAGCTCAGGATGGGCGTGAAGAGTACGTTGACGACAAAAGTGGACAACAGAGGTCTTTGCGGCAGAAAACCGAAAGCCATGTTCTAAGGTCCACTGTTCCACCCTCCTAATAGCGTGCTGTACTTGTCGCTCTGCGACTGCCATATTACGCGAGCTATAGTGCAGAGCAAAATCGTCCACATATAGCGACGGTATAACTGCTGGACCAGCAGCAGCAACAATACCGTTTATGGCAATCGCGAACAGAGCGACACTAAGGACCGATCCCTGTGGGACTCCATTTTCTTGTACGTGGTATTGCGAATATGTCCTCCCTATTCGGACACGGAATAGGCGGAGGGACAAGAAATTCGCAATAAACGCCGGCAAGTTACCTCGGAATCTCCATTGATGCAGGGCTGAAAGGATACCATTTCGCCATGTGGTGCCATAAGCCTTCTCGAAGTCAAAGAAAACAGCTACCAAGTGCTGTTTGCGGAGAAACGCATACTGGGTAGAGCTCTCCAGGCGTACCAAGTGGTCATTGGTGGATCGAGCTGCTCGAAATCCACATTGGTACTCGGACAAGAGTCCTTGTTTCTACAGACACCACACGAGTCGGCGATTAACCATCCTCTCAAACAGCTTACACAGGCAGTTTGTAAGGCAAATCGGTCTGTAACTTCCTGTATACTTAGGCTCTTTGTCAGGCTTGAGGACAGGGATGACTATGCCCTCTCGCCACTGAGACGGAAAATCACTCTCCATCCAGATTCGGTTGAACACACGAAGGAGATATAGTAAACTATCATCACTAAGGTGTTTCAACATCTGGTTATGGATGTTGTCTGGTCCAGGAGACGGGTCCTTGCAAAGCGCTAGGGCGCTGCGGAGTTACCACTCCGTAAAGGGCACGTTGTAGTCCTCTGAAGCTTGAGAGGCAAAACTAAGGTGAGAACGTTCCGCCTCCCGCTTCAGAGCGAGGAAATCAGGATGGTAATTCCCGGAACCAGATACATCCGCGAAATGACTAGCGAGATGGTCAGCAATCAGGAGGGGTTCAGTGACGAGGTTGCCTGCAATGGAAATTCCCGGTACAGAAGATGATACTTGGATACCCGAAATATGTCGAAGCTTAGTCCACACTTGAGATGATGGAGTATGTGACGATATAGACGACACATATCTCTCCCATGAAGCCTTCTTACTTTGGCGAATAAGAACTCGCGCCTTAGCGCGGAGTTTCTTAAATGTTACCAAGTTGGGCGCAGTGGGCTGTCTACGGTAATTATTGTGAGCACGACGGCGTTCTTTGATAGCTGCTGCTATGTCTTCGTTCCACCAAGGAACGAGCTTTCGGCGAGGAGTCCCCGAGTAGAACGGAATGGACTCCTCAGCAGCAGCAAGAATAACCTGGGTTACGTAAGTTATCTCCTCGCCGACGGTTCGCCTGATTTTGTCGTTAAAGACAGCTAGTAGTGTGTACTTTGGCCAATCAGCATGTTTAAAAAACCATCGAGGGGGACCCTCGACGGATTTGTGGTTCAGCAAAGTAAGAATTATGGGAAAATGGTCACTGTCACAAAGATCGTCGTGTGTGTTCCACCGAAACAGCGGAACCAACGTTCGGCTGCATAGACTTACGTCTATGCGAGAATATGTGCCGTAATATACACTGAAGTGTGTTGGTTCCCCTGTGTTCAAAATACATAAATCCAGCTCTGTTACTAATGTTTCCAGCTCTCTTCCCCGGGGGCAAGGCGACTCAGAGCCCCAGATGGGGTGATGGACGTTGAAATCGCCCAACAAGAGGAAGGGAGGTGGAAGCTGATCTAGAAGATCAGTGACATCGTTGATGTTAAGAGCCTCAAATGGTGGAAAACAAACAATGCACACTGTACTTATGACAGGCAGCGGTATGCGAACAGCTACAGCCTCCAGCGGGGTTCGTATTGGAACCTCCTCGCTGTAGGTATCAGAACGGACAAAAATGCCAACGCCACCGGAAGCCCGGTGAGCATAATGTCGTTCTGTCGAATATAGTTGAAAATTTCTCAGTACCGTATGATGACCAGGTCGGAAATTTTTTCCTGAATACAGACTATACTCGCCGAATACTCGCTAATGAGCTGGCGGAACTCGGCAAGATGCCTATCATAACCGTTAGAATTCCATTCTAACAGCGCCATATTTTAAGTGTGGACCACTGTGGTTTAGGTTAGGAGCAGCGTAATACCACCTAACCTAACCTACACTCACATCCCCATCCGAAGGTGGAGATTCATGCTCCACGTGCATCTCCCCGTCACTAGACGAGGTGAAGCATGCCTTCAATTTCTTCGACGTTGTCTTGGGGTGGGGTTCCCTCTTTCGAGGGGAGCGCGCAGGTCTTCTAGAAGGAAGACCCGCTGGCGTGGAATCAGGCCCCATTCGTAGGAGAAGTGGAAGAACGCCTGCTAAGGTCGCTCTTCTTCCCCACCGTCGATTCTTGTTGAGACGTGCTGGGAGGTGGTATCCCAGCCCTGGTCGACGATGCCGCCTCCGCCGGCTTAGGCGCGGCTTTCGCCGACCTCGTGGGGGAAGGAGACGTTGTCTTGTTCCCCTTCTGTGCCGGCGTAGGTTTCCTAGCCGGCACAGGTATATTGGTGGTCGAAGGCCGGGATGCACCCGCCCTCGAGCTCGTTCGTTTTCCAGCGTTGCTCCCAGGAGCAACTGCTGTCTTGGGCGCAGCGATCTTCTGAGAAGGTGTTCCTGTTGAAAATGAGGAACCTGGCAGGGACTGTGCTATCAAGCGGAAGTCAAGTGTCTTGGCCGGTGCATTCAGAGATTTAAACTTACGGCGCGCTTCCTGGTAGGAAAGACCATCCAGGTTCTTGATCTCCTGGATCTTCTTCTCGCTCAGATAGGTCGGACAGTTCGGATCCCCCACGAACCTGCTACGCAGGCGTAGCAAGGGGAGAGGTGATACTCCCACGTGGCGCGTCCCAGGTGGCGGATAGGGGGGTCCTCACCGGCTTGCCGGCGGACTTGAGGGAAATAAAATACCTCTCGCGGACCAAACACACACCCCCTGTGGGTGGGGGAGGCTGACGAATAATACACCCACGGTATCCCCTGCCTGTCGTGAGAGCCGACTAAAAGGGGCGACCAAGGGATGATTGTATTCGAACCATGCAACTACATGTGATTAGTACCACCACGCGGAGAACACCAAGGGTCGCTTTTACTTGTGCGTAGTACCACTATATTAAGTACGAAATAGGTTTGTGATTAGTAGCACACAGGAGCACCGCGCGGTCGGCTTTTGCAGTACCTGTGATTAGTACCACCATATGAGCGGGACCATGGGATGATAGCTACCATGGACCTGCCTTACCTGTGATTAGTACCCACTCTATGAGGAACACCACGGGATAGGGAGAGGTCCCTGTGGTTAGTACTCTTATGTGATGAACATCATAGGTTTGCGTTGCCTGTGAATGGCGCCGCAGAGTGAGAAAAACATAGGTCTGTATTAATGTCGAATTTCATAAGCTTTGAGTAGTACAATAATGTGTGGAATACCGCAAGTCTCTGCTACCATTGATTAGTACCGCAACAGGACAGATACCATGGTTCTACATTACTAGCGATAAGTATCATTCTGAGGGGCCTTTGACTTGTATTTTGGACCCATTTAGACACCAAGCATCCTCGATTTGCTTTTGGAAGTGGTCCCTTGGTCAGTAATACTATTATGATAGTTTTTTGAGTCGGATCCACTGATTGTTTTAAATTCGTGTTCATTCATTCATCCATTCGTTCATTCATTCTTCATGACATTTTTTATTTTGGTCAGTGGATAATTTTGAACTTTTACTTTGTCGTTTCATTTCGTACCATTAGGGGCCGATGACCTCCGATGTTAGGCCCCTTAAAACAACAAGCATCATCATCATCATCATCAGTTCGGATCCCGAGGAGAATGAAGACCAGAGCAGTTAGTGCACTTGTACGGAGGTGTGCACTCCTCCGCGCCGTGAGCTACTTTCCCACATGTACCACACACTGACTGATTCAAACAACGAGATACCATGTGTCCGAATCATTGGCATTGATAGCATCGCATAGGAGGCGGGATGTACGGTCTCACATCGCAACGATAGGTTGTTACCTTGACGTTCTCGGGCAACACTGACAATTTGAAGGAGACTAGGAACGCACCCGTGGCAACGTCTTCACCGTTGACTTTGCGTGTGATACGCCGGACGTGGGTCACGCCACGGTGCTTCATGTCTTCTATCAATTAATCGTCAGTGTTCAGGACGAGATCACGGTGGAAAATAACTCCACGAACCAGATTCAATGTTTTGTGCTCTTCCACTTTGACAGGGATGTCGCCAAAATGGTCGCACATTAGCAATTGATCGGCCTGGAGCGCATTTTTCGTCTTCAGAAGCAAACCACCATTGCGCATTTTCTTCAGGTCCTCAAGTTCACCATATGCACCTTCGATGTACCGACTGAATAGAATCGATTTAACCAGCTTGAAGTCCTGCCCATCGGTTCTGGTAGCAACCAGGAACCTAGGGAAGCTGGAACCCAGACTGATTCGCTGCGCTTGTTCCCAAGGGGTTGCACCCCTTAGGGAATCAAAAGTTAAAGACTTGGGTAGCGAACTACCCGAGGTGGCAGGCGGAATTTGTTTCGACGTCATGCCCGAAATTATCCTCCCCGAATGCCACCCACTCCGATCAGGGGTCTCTGTTGTCGAACCAAGCAGCCTACCTGGTCATAGCAGGTACTGCCCGTGGTCCGATGTTGGACGATGCCTAATACGGGATGACTGAGGCAATGAGCCCTAGGACTCCCTTCCTCCAGTCACCCGCAATAGCATGTACCCCATAGCGTGTACAGAGCACTAAGTATAGAAAAAATAAATAAAAATAATTAATAATAATATGTCCTTCTGGCATTCGGCTGTTGTCAGGCGGATACTACTGTCCGGGTACATGACACTCCCACCCGCCGCGTCCCCTGGGTGGTTGCTGGCACGGGCGTTTGAGTGTAGTCGCACACATAAGAGCTCCATCGCCGAGCAGCACGCACATCAAAATTTTGAATGGTCTACATCTGACCCTCGGAGAAATAATAAAAAATAAGGAGGGGACCATGGCCACATGACCCTTTAATTCGCCTTCTACGACAGGCAGGGATTGCCTATGGATGTATTCAGCCTCTCCCATCCACAGGAGGTCCAACACATTATACCAATCCGCAATCCATGTCCGCGCCTAGGTAGCCCCTTTTGTCGCCTCTTACGACTGGCAGGGGATACCGCGGGTGTATTCTACATGTGCGTCCCCCACCCGCAGGGGGTAGTGTGTTTGGTCCGCGAGAGGTATTTTATTTCTCTGAAGTCCGCCGGCAAGCCGGTTAGGACCCCCCTATCCGTCACCTGGGACGCGCCAATTGGGAGTATCACCTCTCCCCCTGCTACGCCACGTAGTAGGTTCGTGGTGAAACTTGTCTTGAAGCTTGATTGATTGCACGCAGTTAATGTTGTTATTAAATGATAGACCCACGAACCTACTACGCTGGCGTAGCAGGGTGAGAGGTGATACTCCCAATTGGCGCGTCCCAGGTGGCGGTAATTGTGTCCTAACCGGCTTGCCGGCGGACTGTAGGGAAATAAAGTACCTCTCGCGGACCAAACACACTACCCCCTACGGGTGGGGGACTCACATGTAGAATACACCCTCGGTATCCCCTGCCTGTCGTGAGAGGCGACTAAAAGGGGCAAGCAAGGGATGACGGAATTAGAACCATGAAACTACTTTTGATTAGTACCATCACGCGGGGAAAACCATGGGTCGCCTTTTCTTGCACGTAGTACCACTATGTTAGGTACACAATAGGTTTGTGCTTAGTAGCAGCAGCGAGAGGGTCACTGTGGGTTTCCAGTACCCGTGAGTCGTACCCATGTGAGCAACACCACGGGTCTGGGCGTTGCCTGTGCTTAGTACTCACTATGTGAGGAGCACCACGGAAATACCGGCGCCCGTGATTAGTACACCTTGGTGAGGAACCCCATCGGTTTGCGTTGGCTATGAGTGGCGCCATTGTGTGAGAACACCATAGGTCTGCGTTACCTGTACGACGTACAATACTTGTGAGTAATACCATCTTGTGTGGACAACCGTGAGTCTTCGCTACTTTTGATCAGTACCCCAAAATGACGAATACCATGGTTCTACTTTACTCGCGACATGTACCATTCTGTGGAGCCTTAGACGTGAATTTAGCACCCAATCAGACATCAAGCATCATTGTGCTTTATAAATGGTCCCTTGGTCAGTAATACTGTAATTAACTACCTTCTTTTTGAGTCTGGTCCACTGTTTTTTTTTTTTTTTTTTTTTGTAGGGTTCATGTCCATCCATTCATTCTTCATAACAATTTTTATTTTGTTATTTTGGTCAGTGGATGAATTTGAATTTTTTGTTATTTCATTTCGTACCATTAGGGGCCGGTGACCTCGATGTTAGGGCCCTTTAAACAACAAGCATCATCATCATCATCATCATCATTAAATGATAGACTGACACTTTGGCACAAACATATATTTACAGAGAGAGAGTCCTATATACACATTTACACCTATCTTGAGGAGATAGTCTATTTCCCTGGGAAATGTCCTTGGATAGTCTAAAACTATCTGCTGTGGGCTCACAAGTGTAACTTGTAGAGAGAGTCGCGTTAGTATAATGCTAGTATGGGACTTAGACTTGCAAGGAACTTGCATCATTATCTTAATTCGCAGAATGCCAAGATAGTCGTCGGAGCACTGGTGAGGACTTGGGAGTGTAGCAGAATGCTTGACTCGGGGCTCGACGTGGCTGCGGGAATCAGGGAAGATGAGGCAATGCCCTGAGGTGAGACCTCACAACCAGCAATCTGTCCACCTGTTCAAGACACATTTTTAAGAGGAATGCCTCCGTGTTTGACTTGCGGTGTACGCTGGCTGTTGGACACTGGGGTATTCCTCAGTTAGAGTTGGGTCGTTCATGAACTAACTAGTTCATTTGAACGACTTCGTTCATTTGAACGAAATGCCGCGAAGGCTGCTACCATGAAGACAGCACAAATGAACTACCTCGTTCATTTGAACGAAATGCCGAGAGAGCACAATTGAAGTACCTCGTTCATTTGAACGACAAAATAAGCACGCACGAAAATGGCCAATGGCGTGCCGTGTTAATGATCACATGACAGCACATTTCTCAACTGGTGATGGAGCAGGGAGAAGAGTTATAAAAAATTATAAAGTTTACCTGTTTCCCTGTCTCTCGTAGATGCCTTTTCTCCACCTGGCAGGCTGGCGACGCGGGTGGCCACTGGGCAGCTGTTTTCTGCTCGTGCTAGGCGCTCCGCAAGACGATGAAGTACCAAATTCACAGGATGTCGTACTAGCCGCCTAGCTTTGTAACTGAGCGCATGTTGGTTCGAGTCCGGTCCTATGCAAGATACGGTCCACGAAACACACGATGGGTTGATAATGTCGCTGGTTTACCTCTTATAACAACGATATCCCACATAATATTAACGAACAATACCGTATTCGAGGTTCCTCAGAATTCCATTAAGAAAAAAAAAAGTAACGTGTTCACTGTCTGGCACTTACTTAAGCGTTCTATCATACACGACAGTTGTGGGGAACAATACACGGGCACCGGTAAATAAATACTCTGTCTACACACAAAATAAACAATGTCAACAACGAAATCACAAGCACTTGGAGCGGAGTAGCAAAACCATGCTATCACATGGTAACAGATACGAGACATCAGTATTATAATCAGTACACATAAGTTATCTTAAGATGAGTGTATCGACCTAAAGTAATAAACAACTAAAATAGCAAAATACGTTAAACTGTTCATACCGCATACGACAACCTGTCAGAAGATTTACCGGCACGCAAAAGAATTCCTGCGGGACAAAATTTTGTCACCACGACGCCCTTGGAAACCGTAATAGTATATGGGTTGCCGTCAAACAGTTCAGATGTTACTGTTTAAAAATAACAGCTGCTCAACCCTTTTTCCTGTGAGACGATTCCTGTTCTCGGTCACTATCTGTCCTGCCTTCGAAAATATCCTTTCGCAAGGAACGGACGTTGCGACAATTGAAAGGCGAGCCTTCGCCAACTCGTAGAGGGAAGGATATACCTGTTTCCTTTCTGACCACCAAGAGAGTGGATTACCTTTCCTGGAGGAATTTATCCACTTCCACAATTGCAGCAGCTCTTGGATCTGGATTACGATCAAATTAACGGACTTATCCCAGTCATCCCATATAGCGGATCCTTTCTCAGTTGCTATCGGCGCTGATGCTGACCCTGCGCTTGAATGAAGCGACTTCTCACAGTGAGTAATCAGTGACTGGTTAGCCCTTTCAGCGTTTCGAGGATCAGAGAAGCCGTAACTCTTAAATCTCGGGTCGAGTAATGTGGCCTGTGCGAACACATTGTTCTCTTCGATACCCTGAAAACGCTTATTAAAAGCTTCGACGAGTTTCTCGGCCATCTCTCGTACATTATTCGTCACAGCAGGTGTTATAAATTTAGAGCACCACTTCTTCAGAGCCTTGTGTAACAGTATGACCTTGGAAACAGTAACATGTTGTTCGCTGCTCATCTCCTCGGTGCAGTCTTTAAATGCCTTCAGCACGTCGCAGATTTGGCCCATAACCGCGGTGTCGTCATTTGTGATGCTGGGAAGTTCCGGATAATGAATCGCAGTGACGGACATCACGGAATTTTTCACGTCCAGCATTCATCTCAGCATCTCATAAGTGGAGTTCCATCTGGTGGCAACGTCTGGTTTCAAACTGAGGATTGCTTATCCCAGTTGTTCTTGCATAGCCTTCAGTTTGATACTGGCCTGCGTGCTACGCTTGAAAAATTCCACAACACGCTTACATTTTGTCAGCAGCTCTCGGATGTTCTCAAGGCCACACAGCACAACCAAGTTCAAAGTATGGGCAAAACAGGGAATATGTTTCCACCCAGTAAGTCTTATGGCAGCTTTAATATTTGGTGCACTGTCACTGACATCACAAGCTACCTTGTCTCGGATGTCCCATCTCCTGTAACCCGCTTCAATTCCTCCGCCAAGTTTACAGCGGTATGCTGTTCGTTATACTTGAAACATTCTGCGAGACTTGATTTCATCTCCTTATGAAATGAACTGTTACTGACGGATAACTTTCATTACTGATGGAAGTCCAGCCATCCGTTGTAATTGTTACTGTATCTACAGACTGTAATAAATCCTTCACTTTTACACTCAGCATATCACAGATCTGCGATAACAAGACACGTGAAACTGTCATTCTGATGAGCAATTTATAGGGAGGATTGGCCTTGTGCATAATCTTACTGAAAGAAACATTCTCTACAATTCGAAATGCAGGTAGTTTTTCGCAATAGCCTTTACAAGTAGAAATAAAGTTCTTGATTTTTCTTGTTAGTAAGAGGCCTGTGAAAATACTCCGAAATATTTGGAGCACGTCTAGGTAGTGGTGGTGGTGGTGGTGGTGGTGGTCGTGGTGCAGCTGCTGCTGCTGCTGATGATGATGATGATTGATCTGGCACAGTGGAATATCTACGTTCAGTTCGTCTGAGTTATAACTCGAAGCCGGCAATAAATGTTTCATTGACAAACACACGGTAGGGTGCTGTGACCTTTAATTTGTCCTTATATTTCGTCTCATATCGTACCATTAGGGCATGACATGGATCTTAGGCGTCTTTAAGGAACAAGCATCACCCCCTGCGGGTGGGGAAGCACATGTAGAATACACCTGCCTGTCGTATGAGGCGAATAAAAGGGACGACCTAGGCGCGGATATGGATTGCGGTTTGATATCACGTGTTGGACCTCCTGTGGATGGTAGGGGCTGAATACATTCACAGGTAATCCCTGCCTGTCGTAGAAGGCGACTAAAAGGGTAATATGGCCATGGTCCCCTCTTTATTTTCTGTTGCTTGTTGAGGGTTAGTTGTAGATCGATTCCAAATTTTTGATGTGCGTGCTGCTCGGAGATGGGCCTACTACGAGTGCGATTACGCCTGAAAGCCCGCTTGTGAACACCCAGCGATCTTGCGGGTGGGAGCGTCATGTACCCTTGCAGTAGTCGCCCATCCCAAGGTGGTCGGTGAAAGTCTAACTTTTTCTTCCCTGAGAGGTTCAACTCCCTGAGAACGTGCGCAGCGTGAAGGAATGGGATTCAGCTTTCCTAGGTTTCTGGTTGCTACCAGAACCGATGGGCACGATTTTAAACTGGTAAAATCTATCCTTTTTAGTAGACACATTGAAGGCGTCTATGGCGAACTTGAGGACCTCAAGAAAATGCGCAGTGGTGGTTTGCTTCTTGAGACGAGCACTGAGCTCCAAGCCAATCGGTTGCTTAAGTGCGACCACTTTGGCGACAGCCCCGTCAAAGAGGATGAGCACAAAACCTTGAATCAGGTTCGTGATCTCGTTCTGAATACTGACGATGAATTAATGGAAGGCATGAAGCACCGTGGCGTGACCCACGTCCGGCGCAATACGCGCAAAGTCATCGGTGAAGGCGTTGAACGGGTGCGTTCATAGTCTCCTTCAAATTGTCAGTATTGCCAGAGAAAGTCGAGGTATCAATGCCAGAGATTCGAAGCAGTCTGTATGTGGTACATGTGGAAGAGTGCACAGAGGAGTGCACAACTCCGTACCGCTGGCCTAGCAGGAGGAGAGGTGATACTCCAACGTGGCGCGTCCCAGGTGGCGGATAGGGGGGTTCTAACCGGCTTGCCGGCGGACTTGTGGGAAATAAAATACCTCTCGCGGACCAAACACACTACCCCCTGTGGGTGGGGGCGCAGATGAAGAATACGCCCACGGTATCCCCTGCCTGTAGTAAGAGGCGACTAAAAGGGCCCCAACGGGCTCTCAACTTGGGAGTGTGGTTTGGTGACCACGGGGCCCTTAGCTAAGTCTTGGCATTTCTTGCACTTGTGCCAGGCTCCTCTCTTTCGTCTACCCTGTCCGACCTGCCTTGATCAACTCTTGTTCTTTTCCGACCCCGACGGTATTAGAGCATTCGAGGCCCAGGGAGTCTTTCATTTTCACGCCCTTCGTGGCCCTTGCCTTTCTTCGTCCGTTACTTCATCTTTCGAAGTGAAGGATACCTTCTTTCTTCATCTTTTTTCTCTTCATCTACCTCTTGTGGGTGGTGGACGCAGACGAATAATGCACGAACGGTATCCCCTGCCTGTCGTGAGAGGCGACTAAAAGGGGCGACCAAGGGATGATTGAATTAGAAGCATGAAATTACTTTTGATTCGTACCATCACGCCGGGAAACCATAGGTTGCCTGTACTTGCGAGTAGTACCACTATATTAGGTACGAAATAGGTTTGTGATTAGTAGCAGCCTGGCCGGGGTTTTTCCAGTACCCGTGCGTCGTACCCATGTGAGCAACACCGCGGGTCTGGGCGTTGCCTGTGAGTTGTAGCACTATATGAGCGATAGCGTGGGTCTGCGTTGCCTGTGATTCGAACCCACTATGTGAGGAACACCACGTGATCCGTGCGACCGGCACCCGTGACTAGTACACCTAGGTGAGGAAACTCATCGGTTTGCGTTGGCTATGAGTGGCGCCCTTGTGTGAGAAACACCATAGGTCTGCGTTACCTGTACGAAGTACAATACTTGTGAGTAGTACCCTCTTGGGTGAAACACCGTGAGTCTTCGCTACTTTTGATTAGTCCCCCAACATGACAAATACCATGATTCTACTTTACTCGCGACATGTACCATTCTGTGGGGCCTTAGTCGTGGATTTTGCACCCCTGTAGATATCAATCATCATTGTGCTTTATAAGTGTCCCTTTTTCAGTAATACTATTATTTACGATCTCTTTTGAGTCTGATCCACTGTTTTATTTTTATTTTCCGTAGGGTTCATGTCCATCCATTCATTCTTCATGCCATTTATATTTTATTTTGGTCACTGGATTAATTTGAACCTTTTATTATTTCATTTCTTTCCGTTAGGGGCCTATGACCTCGATGTTAGGCCCCTTTAACCAACAAGCGTCAAGCAGTGTGAAGAAACCGAACACAAAATTGATGCCTCGAAGAGAGAGGCAGACCTAGAGGTAGACCGTACTAGATGTGGAAGAGTGGTGAAGCGACCTGTACGGTTTATGTAATGAATGACTGATTGTTGCAATTTTGTTGAATGACTGAAAATTGCAAGGTGGGAGAATGTCGGGATATTTGATGTTTTGGTGTTGGTCATGTTTTATTGTGAAGTTTAATTGTAACCAAAAAAGAAAAGAGCGGTGAAGATCGATAAGTCCTTGTAAAAATTGTATTTGCGAGTCTACGTATTGCATTAAATGGATTGAGATACCTAATTATTACACGACATATGATATGTTCAAATAATATCAACTAAATGTACATGAATGATGTATGTTAAAATACATTATTCTTAAATTATAAAGGTGTCACATAGTATGGATAAAAACGTTATCAATTTGCAAATGTTTTTCGTCTTATCTTCGTCTACGTTAATCGGTATGAGAGTTAAAACTTTGCAATACTATTATGTGCGCAGGTGAATGTACAATATTCGTGAATTGTGAAGTGTCCACTGTTCCACATTAAAACTTATGACTAGATGAATAAAACATTTTGAAGTACATATTAATTCTTGCGGCGTGTTGTATATGAGACTATGTTATGATATATGATCAGCCGTGTTCGTCTACTGGTGGTATAATAGTATGAGTTTCTTGAAGTAATATGAACACTTATGTTGAAATCAGGTAGTTGTCCGGTGTTCAGTGCTGGACTTCGCCGATATGTACACAAGGCTTATAGTTTACGTTAAGACTGAATTGCCCGTAAAATTTGACAGAATTCGTTATATAAATGTAGATAAGTTGTTGCTTAACCGACGTGCTTCCCTTAGTTTTCATGTTATTTGATTTTGTCAAATGTCAAAATGTATTACTTGATTTCAACATATCTTGTGTTTTTTGGTTAGCGTGAAAGCTTCTTTCTTCACTTTGTGTTGTGGGACGTATTTTGTATCTGTAAATAGAAATAAAGTGTAAGAAGTATTGCGTCGGCCAAGTTTGTTTTGAAGTTGGAATGGGTGTGCGTGTACTTACTGTAGATGTTGACACTTGATGTGACCCCCTGCGGGTTGGGGACGCTCATACAGAATACACCCGCGGCGGCATCCCCTGCCTGCCGAAAGAGGCGACTGACAGGGGCCCAAGGGGCTCTCAACTTGGGAGTGTGGATTGGCGACCACGGGGCCCTTAGCTGAGTCTCGACATTGCTTCCACTTACTTGTGCCAGGCTCCTCACTTTCGTCTATCCTGTCCAACCTCCCTTGGTCAACTCTTGTTCTTTTCCGACCCCGACGGTATTAGAGCATTCGAGGCCTAGGGAGTCTTACATTTTCACGCCCTTCGTGGCCCATGTCTTTCTTCGTCCGTTACTTCATCTTTCGAAGTGACGGATCCCTTCTTTCTTCTTCTTTTCTCTCTCTCTTTACCCCTTGTGGGTGGGGGACGCAGACGAATAATACACCCACGGTATCCCCTGCCTGTCGTGAGAGGCGACTAAAAGGGGCGACCAATGGATGATGGAATTAGAACTATGAAACTACTTTTGATTCGTACCATCACGCGGGGGACACCATAGGTTACCTGTACTTGCGAGTTGTACCACTATATTCGGTACGAAATGGGTTTGTGATTAGTAGCAGCCTGGCAGCTTGTCCCCGAGCAACGCGGCCGGTTGCAGTACGCTTGGATAGCATTTACAGATTGTTTGACGTACCTCCAGTTCCTTGTCTCGTCAGACAAGCAAGTGGGGTACCCCCGTGGGTCGTACGACGACCGGAAATAATCCTGGATTTGTACATTGGCCCGAAGGAAAACACGGACCCTTCGATTTATCGGAGGCTCTTCCTGTCCGTTGTTGGCCGCTATCCAGTTTCAGTCGTCGTCTACACGGATGGTTCAAGGACAGATACGAACGTGGGCTGTGCGTTCGTTGTCGACAATGAGAGGTTCCTTTTTGCTCTCCCGGAAACCTGTAGTGTGTACACAGCAGAGCTCTATGCTCTCTGTAGAGCTCTGCGGTACGCACTGTCCAATCGACGCCGACACATTCTTGTGTGTACTGACTCCTTGAGTTCGCTCCAGTCTATTGACACCTGTTTTCCTCGGCACCCTCTGGTGCAGTGGATGAAGGACCTGCTGGCCGGGTGTTCGTATGGCGGCACCAGAATCACGTTTCTGTGGCTCCCAAGCCACATCGGCATAGAGGGAAACGAGTTAGTAGATCAGGCTGCCAAGGAGGCAGTTACACTGCCCCCGTTGCCTTTCAAGGTTCCAGAAAGTGATATTCGCTCTCAGCTGAGACATCTGGTTATGTCCCATTGGGAGATGGAGTGGCAGGCCATTCAACTTCCCAATAAGCCGAGAGCGATAAAAGGAACAACGAAGGTATGGAAGACTTCCCTTCGGGCTTCGCGGTCGGAAGCCGTGGTATTATATCGTATTTGGATCGGCCATGGTATCGTGACTAACTCGAATCTTTTGAAAGGAGAACCCCCTCCGGTATGTACCTGCGGCGTCCATCTTACCGTGGTACACATCCTTACGGAGTGTATGGACCTGGTCGATCTTCGCCGTAGTCTTAACCTTCCGGGTACCATATCCCTTATCTTGCGAGATGACCAGCAGTCAGCAGACCTCGTCGTCCGCTTTATGAGGGATAGTGGTCTGTTTCATCGTATGTAATGATGCCCTTTGTGCTGGTGTCTTTGTGTCAATTGCGCTTTTATCCTATTGACTTAGTTTGTATTGCGCATTTTAATGTGTTATTTTAACGTCTAATGTAAAGTATGTATAAGTATCTGAACTAGCGGGCAATGCCTTATACCTTTACTCCTGTATTTTATCTCATTACAAAATAAGGCATTGCGAATTAGATCCGCTGTTTGTTTTAGTCTCATACGCATTTTTCATCATTTTTTAACTCCAGTCAGTGGATACGTTTTAAAATTTTAACTGTCATGTATCATGTCGTCCATCTCGTTCCATTAGGGGCCGATAACCTTCGATGTTAGGTCCCTTAACAAACATCATCATCATCATCATCATCAGTTCTTATTCCCCAAAGTAAGAAAACTCCACAGCGCCTTGGCTCTTGGAGGGACACGTCTCCTGGACCGGACAACATCCATAACCAGGTTGTGGAACACCTTAGTGATGATAGTCTACTATATCTCCTTCGTGTGATCAACCGAATCTGGATAGAGGGTGATTTTCAGTCTCAGTGGTGAGAGGGCATAGTCATTCCTGTCCTCAAGCCTGACATAGATCATAAGTATGCAGGAAGTTACAGACCGATGTCTTACAAACAGCCTGTGTAAGCTATTTGAGAGGATGGCAAATCGCCGACTCGTGTGGTGTCTGGAGAAACAAGTACCAGTGTGGTTTTCGAGCCGCTCGATCCACCACTGACCACTTGGTACGCCTGGAGAGATCTATCCAGAATGCATTTCTCCGCAAAAGGCACTTGGTAGCTGTTTTCTTCGACATACGACACCACATGGCGATATTGTATCCTTTCAGTCCTGCATCAGTGGAGATTCCGGGGTAACTTGCCGGTATTTTTTGCGACTTTTTTGGCCCTCCGTCTATTCCCTGTCCGAGTAAGGAAAATATATTCGCAACACCACGTTCAAGAAAATGGAGTCCTACAGGGATCGGTCCTTAGTGTCACTCTGTTCGCGATTGTCGTAAACTGTATTGTCGCTGCTGCTGGCCCAACAGTAGTGCCGTCGCTACATGTGGATGATTTTGCTCTGCACTATAGCTCGGGCAGTATGGCAGTCGCAGCGCGACAATTACAGCAAACTCTTAGGAAGGTGGAGCAGTGGACCTTACAACATGGTTTTCGGTTTTCTGCAGCAAATACCTCTGGTTCCACTTTTGTCGTCAACGTACTCTTCACCCACATCCTGAGCTTTATTTATGAAATGTCGTTCTTCCAGTTGTTGACACTCCCCGATTTTTTGCTTCTTTTTGACAGTAAATTTTCATGGGAGCCACACGTGCTGGAGCTAAAAGTGCAATGCACCAAGAGGCTTAATCTCTTGAAGTTTCTTAGCAGCACTAATTGGGGAGCTGACCGTGTAGTGCTCCTGCGATTCTATCGGGCACACATTTTATCCCGGTTAGACTACGTTGGTACAGCATATGACTCCTTGAGTTCGCTTCAGTCTTTTGGTACCTGTTTCCGTCGGCACCCTCTGGTGCAGCGGATCCAGTACATGCTGGCCGAGTATTCGAATGCCGGCACCAGAATCACGTTTCTGTGGCTCCCAAGCCACATGGGCATAGAGGGAAACAAGTTCGCAGATCAGGCTGCCTAGGCGGCAGTTACACTGTCCCCGTTGTCTTTCAAGGTTCCAGCAAGTGATATTCGCTCTCAGGTGAGACGTCTGGTTATGTCCCATTGGGAGATGGAGTGGCAGGCCATTCCACTTCCCAATAAGCTGAGAGCGATAAAAGGAACAACGAAGGTATGAAAGACTTCCCTTTGGGCTTCTCGGAGGGAAGCCGTGGTATTATGTCTGCTTTGGATCGGCCACGGTATCGTGACTCACTCGCATCTTTTGAAAGGAGAACCCCCTCCGATGTGTACCTGCGGCGACCATCTTACCGTGGTACACATCCTTACGGAGTGTATGGACCTGGTCGATCTTCGCCGTAGTCTGAACCTTCCGAGTACAATCTCCCTTATCTTGCCAGATGACGAGCAATCAGCAGACCTCGTCATCCGCTTTATGAGGGATAGTGGTGTGTTTTATCTTATGTAATGATGTCCTTTGTGCTCGTGTCTTTGTGTCATTTGCGCCTTCATCCTATTGACTTCATTTTAATTTGTGTTGCGCATTTGAATGTGTTATTTCACGTTAATATAAGGTATGTATATATATATATATATATATATATATATATATCTGTACTAGCAGGCAATGCCTTATTCCTTTGTCTCCTGTATCTTCTCTTATTTTGTTACAAAATAAGGCATTGCATATTAGATCCACTGATTGTTTTAATCTCATACTCACTTTTCATCACCATTTTTAAAAACTTTAGTCAGTAGATGCGTTTAAAAATTTAACTGTCATATATCGTCCCTTGATAGCCGGAAATCGGGTAATCAAATCATATCAAAATTATTTATAGCATTTAATCATTTTAAAATTACCATCCAACCATAAATATTGTAGCAGTAAATATGGTACTCTGATGAGCATGAGAAACGCAGGTCGTGTACCGTTCTGCTTGAAGTGCTTACAGAGGGAGAGGGTTTTTCTTTGAAAAAAATTCTTAAGGTTTTTTTTTTGAATTTATTAATAAGTTCAAAATTATATCACCTCTGTACAGAAGAAATAGTGGGAACTGTTCTTTCCTCGTCCTAGGGTTGCGATGTCCTGGAATTCCGGCTGCTCCTCCTCTCTGCACCACTAAACCATCATTCCTCCCTCGATGGAAGTTCTTGAAGATCTCGAATTTCTAGAAGATCCATGGGGTGTAGAAGTAAGGGCGTTGAAGCAGACCATGTGAATGATAAACGTGAACGAACACCGTTAAGCCTTGGACGTGATAATGCGAAAGGCGGCTTCTGCACAGATGAGAAAAGAATATAGTAACGGTTTAAACAAGGTTTATAACACTGAAGAATTATCACACGGTAGAATGTCACTGAAATCTATCCCGTGTTATGTCATTAATCATTTGGTATGAATTTTATGCGGCAAAATATCACTAAGTTCGATAAGCACACAATTTTAACTCTCGGAAATTAAACTCATAAAGTGAATAGCCAGTAGAAACTTTTCGTCGAATGTCAATAAAGTCAACCTAATAAATAGCCACCTAAATGTTTTGATACTTGGCATAATCTGAAGTTATTCCACACGATATATTTCTTAGTCTGAACACTGTTCAATGTAATCAATTGAATTGAAATGAAATAAGAATCTTTCACTTGTTCACGCATGTTAATGAAAAATGAAGGGAGGTTGATCATTTATCAACAGTCCTTAGTTCGAATGTTCGTAGAATTGAAAATGCACAGTTCAAATACATAGTCTACAGTCCATCATCTACAAAATGTTTACACAGTTTAGAGGATTATCTCCACGCGAAATTGTAAGTCAGTAACGTAGATATGAGTAAAGGAGTGGAATCGGAGGTAAGGCTTTTTGCGGATGATGTTATTCTCTATAGAGTGATAAATAAGTTACAAGATTGTGAGCAACTGCAGCGTGACCTCGAAAATGTTGTGAGATGGACAGCAGGCAATGGTATGATGATAAACGGGGTTAAAAGTCAGGTTGTGAGTTTCACAAATAGGAAAAGTCCTCTCAGTTTTAATTACTGCGTTGATAGGGTGAAAGTTCCTTTTGGGGATCATTGTAAGCATCTAGGTGTTAATATAAGGAAAGATCTTCATTGGGGTAATCACATAAATGGGATTGTAATTAAAGGGTACCGATCTCTGCACATGGTTATTGAGGGTGTTTAGGGGTTGTAGTAAGGATGAAAAGGAGAGGGCATATAAGTCTCTGGTAAGACCCCAACTAGAGTATGGTTCCAGTGTATGGGACCCTCACCAGGATTACCTGATTCAAGAACTGGAAAAAATCCAAAGAAAAGCAGCTCGATTTGTTCTGGGTGATTTCCGACAAAAGAGTAGCGTTACAAAAATGTTGCAATGTTTGGGTTGGGAAGAATTGAGAGAAAGAAGAAGAGCTGCTCGACTAAGTGGTATGTTCCGAGCTGTCAGCGGAGAGTTGGCGTGAAATGACATTAGTAGACGAATGAGTTTGAATGGCGTTTAGAAAAGTAGGAAAGATCACAATATGAAGATAAAGTTGGAATTCAAGAGGACAAATTGGGGCAAATATTCATTTATAGGAAGGGGAGTTAGGGATTGGAATAACTTACCAAGGGAGACGTTCAATAAATTTCCAGTTTCTTTGAAATCATTTAGGAAAAGGCTAGGAAAGCAACAGATAGGGAATCTGCCACCTGGGCGACTGCCCTAAATGCAGATCAGTATTGATTGATTTGATTTGATTTGAAGTTCAAGTTAATTCTGTACCCAATCACTTGTTTATGTTTGCCACTTGAGGAATTCGAAGTTAAAGCACAGTCACGTCAATGAGATTTCCCGAAATATTAAATCACTTTGTAAGGAGCAAAGACTGTTCCAAATTCTATCATTGTCCACAACATTAACTTTGAATTATGAGCACTTCGAAAAATAATCGCAAATCTTAGACATTCATTCATAATAAACAGTAACTTGAAAATATTAAGAGTTATGATGAAGCACAATTTATGTCGCTCTCCTTTGTAGCAGAATTCTATCATTCACGAGTTCATGAAAATTGTGTATGTCCACACTCCACGCTACGGAGTTAAAGTCCAGGACTCGTCGAAATATGACAATCACTTCACGTCGTATCGCAGTCCTCACGAGCCGACCGCTCGCTACTAGCCGCACGAACTCTTCTGCGATACACACACTTGTCTGCTAAGGTAAGCAGCTCTCCATTGGTACCCGATCCACGCCAAAATATGCCTTCACATCTCACTCCATAACTTCGTCGTCTCTCGTCGGATTTCTCTCAAACCTAGCAAGAATGAAGATACAATATCGGGCTACATGTGGTTGATTTTGTCTAGTTATTATCGTGTGGAAAGTTATTAACCGAAGAATCTCAAGGAACATTCCATACTGATCTAGGCTCTCTCCGTGTTACGGGGAGGCAGGCTGTGGCGTCATTCCTCCCTACGTCACACACAGCTGTTGCTCGCTGTTCCAGTCTGTCTTCCGCTGCTGGGCCGACGCGTAACGCGAAGTTTTAAATTTAATTACGGGGACTATGTTCCGTACCGCTGTTCCCGGTACAATATAGACTACATATAACAAATGATCAAACATGTTAGCTGCGTACTTATACTATGGGGTAATTAAAAAACAAAAGTTCGATATGTTCTAGCTAGAGATTTAAACTACATTACTTGAAATAAAACCAAAATACTCGAGTACTTGTTAAATAAAGTAGAATTTCCACTCAGATAATCTCTTCATCTGTTTCTAACAGTGTGTCTGGTACATTAGGCGTGGGCTTCAGGCTGAGGTATTGATCATGGTAACAATGAGGAATAACACCTGATGTGCACAAGTTAACGCAAAACCTGGTACTTGGCTGAATATACTGGAACTTTCTTAGTATAAAGAACTCGAGGTTTTACTAAGGCAGCTCGGGGTGATCTCTTAGATTTTTGCTTGATTTCAGTCTCTATACTATCGTTAAGCTGCAATGAGCATTTTACTAATACCTTACATGAGTCTTTAGAAAATAGAACCTGTCTTACATCCCTCAACATTACCTTAGTCCCGTCTGGTCTTATCATGGAAATAGCACCAACAAATACTTTCCAGCCATAGAAATCTTTGTATGTCAGCACTTCTACCTCATATGGAGCAGGCTGTGTTCGGGCATTACGAACAATTGTGTACCACTCACTGGGACCCATATACTGTAGTTCTCCTTCAGTAGTTTGTCTCAATTGTGGAATACATTGAATCGGCAGGCATTAGGTATGTTATTTTAATTGTCTGGAATGAAATAGATTGGCTAAGAAATTATCTGTGTCCCTAGTATTCGCTGATTCTTCTTCTGTCCAGGGCATGAATCACAGTAAAGGGGCAAGTGCTTGATGCTTCGTTCATCTACTTCCTGCAGATACATATCCATAACAGAACATTCATTCCGATAAGTGAGCTCCTTGTAAATTTGATTCTATTAAAAAAAAAAAAAAGTAACATACCATTTCAACACGTTAAGTTCCTTTTGGTTTCCTCTACTCCTTTTGGATACTTCAATAATTTTGTCAGGCGGCGTAGGCCTATATAATACAGGATCAACAAGATCAGCAATTTCACTATTTACCAACGGCTGATTTTTTGATTCTGGAGACGTACTCTCTCTAATGCTGACATTTAAGGGCTCCTTCAAATGTGTGTAATGCGAGTTGAACAATACGACGAGACCGTGCTAACATTGTGGTATAGTTCTCTGAAAAAAAAAAGACATGATTTATTTACAGCCTGCACAAGGTTTAAAATCACTATTTCAAAATTTTCTGTTATTTTAAAATCAAGTAAAAGACTTCGCGAACTTCTTATAAACTTATTCGTAATTATGAAATAAATATTGAAAAACAATAGAAAGCCCATCTCTTGAAGTATAGCTAAGCCTAAACTTTATTTATAACGTATAATCTAACTTCAAACTGTAATTAACTGCACACAGTAACATCTAAAACGTACAATAACGAGAATGTTAAAATAACATAACCTCACAAGACTCTTACACGGCTTGAACTAAAAGCAAGACACAATCTTAAGTTATGTACTTTGATAGAAAATAAATGTTTATTACCTTACCTCCAAATGTTGTTATGGATGACTTATTTGTAAACTAGAGTCTGTTGAAATTATTTCTTCTCTAGCTGTTGCTATTCAACACAAATACGACAGTCCATGAGGAATCTCAATCTGTGATTGTGTTATAAACAGATTTTGCAAATATGAATATTACAAATAAAACACAGTAAACTGTACCTCTAGCTTATGCTGAAGCATAATACGGGTACATACGTAATGCTACATTGTAAATTACATTATCTGTAATTGTAACAAAGCTCCAACTGAGGATACAACGTACCTATTTTCGTTCGTAAAACAGGCTACATGTATTGTCAAGATAGGACGTTAGCCCTTATGGCGGTAACGTCTGGAGGACGTTCGCCCTTAACTCATACTTTAATTTTGTATTTTTGGGCTTACTATGGGACTAAAACGTCTGCCCCTTTGCCAGAATGTGCATTTCACATCGTCAAATACGACCATACCAATAACTCAATTTCGCAAAAAATGTAACGTTGGCCCTTTTGGCTATCAAGGGACGATATCATGTCGTCCATCTCGTTCCATTAGGGGCCGATGAACTTCGATGTTAGGCCCCTTTAAACAACAAGCATCGTCATCATCGAGATCTAGGTTTCGATTGGCAGATGCCACTATGTTTCACATGTTCAGTTCTTGTGCCAAGTTGCAAAGCATGCAACGTACAGTCCCACATTGCACATACAACACTGCTTCCTTACATTCGTCTTGCACACTCCACACTTCCCTTGCGTGCCCATGTCTGTAGGTTCGATCATGTGTCCCCTCCCATAGGTTCTGATTCTATTGGAACAAATGACGTAGATGGCTTAGGGTATGACGGACGACCAGCCCACTTCGGATCTGAAATGGCCGATGACTCAGCTAGATATGATCTTGTCACCATCTTTCTGGACTGAAGCAATGGGATATGCCCATTTGTAAGACAGTAAATTGCATGGGCATTGACTAGTGCCACATCAAGTGCATTAGTTAGTAATGGAAAATACAATTTCTTCCCTCGCATTCTGACCCGGTATTTCTGCACATTCCACGAACCTACTACGCTGGCGTAGCAGGGGGAGAGGTGATACTCCCGCGTGGCGCGTCCCAGGTGGTGGATAGGGGGGTCCTAACTGGGTTGCCGGCGGACTTCAGAGAAATAAAATACCTCTCGCGGACCAAACACACCACCCCTTATGGGTGGGGGACGCAGATGAACAATATACCCACGGTAACCCCTGCCTGTAGTAAGAGGCGACCAGAAGGGGCACAAGGGGCTCTCAACATGGGAGTGTGGATTGGGGACCATGGGCGGGGCCCTTAGCAGAGTCTTGGCATTGCTTCCACTTACTTGTGCCAGGCTCCTCACTTTCGCCTATCCTGTCCCACCTTCCTTGGTCAACTCTTGTTCTTTTCGACCCCGACGGTATTAGAGTATTCGAGGCCTAGGGAGTCTTTCATTTTCAGGCCGTTCGTGCCCTTGCCTTTCTTCGTCGGTTACTTCATTTTTCGAAGTGACGGATCCCTCCTTTCTTCTTTTTTCTCTCTCTCTACCCCCTGTGGGTAGGGGACGCAGACAAAAAATACGCCCACGGTATCCCCTGCGTGTCGTGAGAGGCGCCGAAAAGGGGCGACCAAGGGATGATTTTATGTGAACCATGACACTACTTTTGATTAGTACCATCATGCGGGGAACGCCATGGGTTGCCTTTACTTGCGAGTAGTACCACTAAATTAGGTACGAAATAGGTTTGTGATTAGTAGCAGTAAAGAGGCTGGCCTGGGGGTTTCCAGTACCCGTGCGTCGTACCCATGTGAGCAACACCGCGGGTCTGGGCGCAGCCTGTGAGTTGTACAGCCGTCGGTCTGCGTTGCCTGTGATAGGTGCCCACTATGTGAGGAACACCACGGGAGTACCGGCGCCCGTGATTAGTACACCTAGGTGAGGAACCTCATCGGTTTGCGTTGACTATGAGTGGCGCTATTGTGTGGGAAACACCATAGGTCTGCGTTCCCTGTACGAAGTACAATACTTGTGAGTAGTACCATCTAGTGTGGAACACCGTGAGTCTTCGCTACTTTTGATTAGCACCTCAACATGACAAATACCTTGGTTCTACTTTACTCGCGATATGTACCATTCTGTGGGGCATTAGACATTGATTTTGCACCCCTTTAGACATAAAGCATCATTATGCTTTATCAAGTGGTCCCTTTGTCAGTAATACTATTATTTACGATCTTTTCTGAGTCTGATCCACTGTTTTTTTGTTTGTTTGTTTTTGTTTCTTGTTGGGTTCATGTCCATCCATTCATTCTTCATGACATTTCTTATTTTATTTTGGTCATTGGATGAATTTGAACTTTTTGTTATTTCATTTCGAACCATTAGGGGCCGATGACCTCGATGTTAGGCCCCTTTAAACAACAAGCATCATCATCATCATCATCATTATCATCATTCCTGTACATTCCAATCCAGTTTATCGACGCCCCCCATGTGTTTGTTGTACTTTCCACCCAGGTTGAGTTGAGGGACTTGTATTTCTTTCTTCTGGCCCTTGCTCCATCTTTTGACAAAGTTTATTGGCTGTATTTTCTCAGGGTTTGATAGCATCTTCACGCAGCTGTTATCTTTCCATATCACGGCCAAGATCTCATTGTTGCTATCAAAGCTATAGTCATAGCTTCGTCTCTCTTCCTTCATCATGTTCTTCTCACTTTCAAAAGAGCATTTGTTCATTCTATTCATTCGTACGGTCCCTGTCGCTCTCACTCCCATTTCTGTTAGTGTTTCCATCAGATGGAAACTCTTAAAAAAGTTATCAAAGTAGACTTTGTGCACCTGTGGAGATTGTAGTATGGAAATCATTTTCAGTAGCACTGAGGCACCAAATCCTAGAAGTGATACATCATTTGTACCATTAGTTTTTCCTTCGTACACACATCTGATAGCAGTATCCATTTTGGAACAGCACATGGCTCTTTGCTTCAAACCGAATCGCACTGGCTTCCCGCGAATGAATTGCTTCAAGTAGTGATGCCCATAGTATCGTATCATTTGCTTATCGATACTCAGGCTTTCAGAGAAAACGCCAAATTTCATGAAATTCTTATTTAGCAAATCAAATAAGGGACGAATTTTGAAAAGTTTGTCTCCTCAGACCCTAGGATGCTATCCAGAAGTGAGTTGTCGTTAAAGTAAAGTTGGCGTTTGATTTCAAGATATCGGTTGCGACTCATACATTTCCGCACAATTAATACGTAAATATCCTTATCTTCATTCCAATACAGCTGCTCTTGAGGGAGGGCGTGATATCCAATGAATAGCAGAATCCCTATGAACTTTTTGATACATTCTGGCGATAGTTGGAAGCTGTGATTATTGTTCTGGGAGGCATGCCGAATGCTTTCACTAACAATCATTCTCAGTACTGTTTTATCATAGAATTCTTCGAAACATCCAACAGCGGTCTTTTCTTTTAGAGCTTTTGTCAGACTGACTTTCCACTGCTCAATTTCTCGAGAGTCAGGATATCATTTACTGTATGTTGCTTCTTCCCTTATCCACTTAGAAGTGATAGTAGACCTTTTTTTCTTGCGGGTTTTGCATCTTCCCCTTCAGGTTGCACAGTTCCTTCAGAGTCCTGTTCTTGGCCAGTATGCACTTCCAATATTCCCGGTACATCAGTTGGGACCGTATCTTCTAGTTCAGTTTTGTCAATGTCCTCACAGTCAGAAATATTGTCTACGTGGTCCGGTGGTAGCTCAACAATATCAATAGTATCATTCACATCACAGTCATTTTCATGGACATCACGAACCGTAAAGTTTGGATCATTGACTTTTTCCTCGATTTCTCTAAGACAAACTGCAGTACAGCGACTCATTACGATCTGAAAAACATAAAACAAAAACTTATGCGGTATCTGCCATGAGCCCCAAACGGGGATCAAGCTTTCAGAAGCCTCCAATGCTAAATGAAAATAACCATGAAGGTGAAAGGGTGTTCTATAACTTCTGGAAGCCACGAACCTGCTACGCAGGCGTAGCAGGGGGAGAGGTGATACTCCCACGTGGCGCGTCCCAGGTGGCGGATAGGGGGGTCCTAACCGGCTTGCCGGCGGACTTGAGGGAAATAAAATACCTCTCGCGGACCAAACACACACCCCCTGTGGGTGGGGGAGGCTGACGAATAATACACCCACGGTATCCCCTGCCTGTCGTGCGAGGCGACTAAAAGGGGCGACCAAGGGATGAATGAATTAGAACCATGAAACGACTCTTGATTCGTACCATCATGCGGGGAACACCATGGGTTGCATGTACTTGCGAGTAGTATCACCAACATGGTACGAAGTATGTTTGTGATTCGTTGCAGTAAAAAGCCTGGCCTGGTGGATTCCAGTACCCGTGCGTTGTACCCACGTGGGCAACACCGCGGGTCTGGGCGTAGCCTGTGAGTTGTACCACTATATGAGCGACATCGTGGGTCTGCGTTGCCTGTGATTAGTACTCACTATGTGCGGAACACCACGGGGCCCTTGGGACCGGCACCCGTGACTAGTACCCTAGGTGAGGAAACTCATCGGTTTGCGTTGGCTGTGGGTGGCGCCATTGTGTGCGAAACACCATAGGTCTGCGTTACCTGTACGAAGTACAATACTTGTGAGTAGTACCATCTTTTGTGGAACACCGTGAGTCCTCGCTACTTCTGATTATTACCCCAACGTGACACATACCATGGTTCTATTTTACTCGCGACATGTACCATTCTGTGGAGCCTTAGACGTGGATTTTGCACCCCCTTTAGACACCAAGCATCATTGTGCTTTATGAGTGGTTCCTTGGTCGGTAATAATGTTATTTTCGTTCTCTGTTGAATCCGATCCACTGGTTTTTGTTTTTGTTTGTTTGTTTTGTGTTTTGTTGGGTTCCTGTCCATCCATTCATTCTTCATGACATTTTTTATTTTTATTTTGGTCAGTGGATGCCTTTGTAATTTTTGTTCTTTCATTTCGTACCATTAGGGGCCGATGACCTTCGATGTTAGGCCCCTTAAAAAAACAAGCATCATCATCATCATCACTTCTGGAAGCATTAGACATTAAATTGAGTTGATTGGAATTTGGAAATAAAATATTATAACATGACTTACTGTTGTTTCAAAATTCGCAAATGTTGAAACTTCTGAATATCATGCCTCATCACAGAAATCACGCTCTACAACCCACAGCCTTTTCAACAATGAACAAACACTTCGACCACAAGCTTCAAAAATGTCTGTAGAACAATGTGAACACGTAATCATTGTTACCAACCTAAACATAGAAATAGAATCTCCAAGGAAATGAGTAATCTGCAATTGGGGATAATGGCAGTTCATGGATTAAACAGCAAGCATCATGATCGCGAACCGGTGGACCGCCGTTTTTCTCATATTAACGTAGACTTCGTCATCCCTCTTCCTGTATCTGAAGGATACACCTACATCCTTAATATAATTGATCGTTTATCAAGCTGGCCGGAAACTATGCCCCTAACGGATGTAACCGCTGAAGCAGTTGCAAATGCCCTGTTGCACACATGGATAGCTCGGTACGGCATAGCTTCTCTGATTAGTAGCATCACTGACCGAGGCAAGCAGTTCGAATGTTTTCTTTTCAGTAACCTGATGAAACTCCTAGCATCCACCACATCAAATCAACTGCGTATCACCCTGCTGCTAACGGGAAGATCGAACGTTGGCATCGCGAACTAATAGCTGCACTGCGTACACAAGTTTCCAGCAACTGGATGCCCCAACTTCCGCTAGTTCTTATTGGTCTCCGGTCTGTCATCGTACCTCACGTGGGTTCTACTCCTGCTGTACTTGTCTATGGAGAACCAGTGAGGTTACCAGCAGACGTCGTGGAGGAGACGCCACCAATGACAGATGCACCTTCCTTTGTCTTGAAACTCTAAGAGCACATCAAGTCCGTACGTCCGGTTCAACCAATACACCACTCAGTGAGAAAGACATTCATTCCCTCTGATTTTCCAACTTGTTCTCATGTATTTGTTCGTCATGGCGCAGTTCGGAAACCATTACAGTCAATCTACGACGGACCCATCAAAGTATTTAGTAGAAGAGAGAAACATTTTGTGATTCAGTTACCCAACGGTGAAAAACTGTATCAATAGACTGACTGAAAGCTGCTTTTCATTTAGATAACAAATTTCCTGCACAAAATGCCAAACAACAGCGCGTCTACCAAGAACTACAGAACAATCGTCCAACTCCTGCAGTGGAAGACAAGTGTATCCGTTCTGGACGAACTGTTCGCTTTCCAGCTAAATACCTCTCCGTTATCACTGGGGAGGGAGTATGTGGTGGCTCCATCTACATTAAAACGACTCCAAAGACTTAATGACCATTCTTTAGATTCTCTCTTTGCTTCTTTATGGTTGTGTAACATCCGTGTGAAATGTATGTTTATGTAGGTTTGTTTATATCTGGTTATTAATTGAGTGTGGTGCTGTGTTAACAATAAATCATCCTTTTTCATTCTTAAATGGCAATTTAAGAGCGCAAATCAAGTCAGGCTACTCTAACAATCCTATGATTTTGACTCGTACATAGGTACATGAATTTAACCAGTCTAGAGGAAATCGTGGCGAGTTTAATCGTCTCTACCGTGATGTTCTGACGTACAACGATATTTTTAACTACTACGAATGACTAGAGATACATTTGATTCCCTAATGGGAAATCTGTAGAGACATCTTTACAGAGAAGGAACTAATTTCAGGAGGCCAGTATCACCAGAAGAAGGACTTGTTATTACGCTGAGGTGAGTAATAAAATCATATTGCAAACTCTTAAAGTAATTTATAAACGGAAAATGTAATGAAAATCTGCTGGAAGTCATTATTTATTACTTCTTCATATTTTATCAACTGAGAAGTTTTACACCGATATTTTACTCACAATTGGAAAATTAAGTTATTTACATTTAAAGATAATAAAGAACATTGAGTAATTAGCAAAACAAATTAAATTCAAGCACACACATGTCAGTTTTGTTCCATTACACAACTACGAAGAATTGTGTAAACTGTCTGACGGAAAACTGGGATTTAAACTCATCATTTCGTAACCATCCGTAGAAATATTAGGTCCTTCAGTTTGCGAGCAAAATAATAGGGGTCGCTCTCCAATGAATCAATTTTACAGCGAACTATTTCTTGAAACTTCAAGCGCACTGCACGATTGCGAGAACGAGGCACAGACTTCAAGTCGGGCAACAGACATTTTAGAAACATGAGGTCCTCATGCTTATCATCGGCCATATCTTTTTGAAGAAATTCCAATTTTTGCTTTTCTATTGCTGTCAATGCTTCATTCTTAGTCAATATTGCGTCAGTAGCAGGGCGTGATCTTTTTTTCTTTCCCTACGCACACGCTGAGTGCTTCCCGATGACACGTCCGATCGAACTTTCATTGCGGCCTGGTGTTTTACAAATTTGTTACGAATTTACTTGTTGTTGGGAAAGAGTTTGTTGATTTGGAGTCGGAGCAGTCCTACCTGAGTTAAACGGATCATACCTTGGCTGCTGCTTTCGGTGAAGTTCATCCGCTCGATGTTGCAGCCTCGGAGAGTAGAATGATGACGTTGTATGAGTCGTCATTAGATAAGGGTGACGTATTGCTACAGGATTCAGGTATCCTTGTTGTGATAGGCCTGGGCTAATGACAACTGATTCTGAGCTTCAAGGTATTGAGGTCTTCGAAGTCCTGAATGGAAGTCACTTTATTGATACTCCGCGGGATGCTTGGCGATAAACGTATCAGATGTATCTTTTTGGCTCCTTAAATGCCAGATTTCACTAACAACTTTCTGTGCGTCGCAACCTTCTTTAGCTCTGAAGCTAAAGACAACAAAAATAATTTATCGTCATCTTGCAGCGTTTCATTTTCAGTCAATACCTTCAGTTTAAGTTGCTTAATTAGGTCATCATCTTCGTTGTTATTTTTTGAACATTTCCTTTTACTGCGAGTCTTGGTGACTGAGTGCCTTTGTCACTGATGGGAAACATCTTGTAAACTAGAAAAGTCCCGTTGTCCCCCAGATTCTTCCATCTTTTCTAAAATAATATAATATTTTCAGTTCGAGCCTAATCGCTTCCAATTTTTTAGCATAAAAACAAAAATGTTTTTCATATGGAGCTGTCATATTCAGATGTTTAACAATTTTCGTGATCAGTGTTAGATAGATAGATAGATAGATAGATAGATAAATGCCTTACTTCAAAGTAAGTATTAACAGAGGGGCAGAAAACCCCATTCATGCTCAGGAGCACTTGCTCCAAATTACACCGAAAAGCCTCCACGAGGCATCCAACACTCAATTTTCGAAAAAGAGCCACTCGCTCTCAACTTTAAGCCTCTCAAAGGCCACACCAAACTCCACCTACAAGTTGTCCTCTCTGGACGTAGACACAGGGGTAAAATACCCAACCTACTGAGGTCTATTAGATGAAAAAAAGGGGTAATTACATGACCTCTAAAATAACAATTTGAGAGGAGGCGATCTGCACTCCTAATGTATTTGTTTCAAAACCTAATTTGGCTCTAGGCCACTGATGCAAGGGCTAATCCCATACTACGGAGGTGACTTTGGAAAAGAAACAAATTTACATAATGTTAAAGAAGAATAGGTTGAGAAAATAAGTTCACCTCAAAACAATATGAGTGGGAGCTCGAGAGGGTTAAGCACTCTCTATCCCAATATGTAGTTTAAAAGATAGAATAAATACAAGTTTCTTTACATTTTAAGGAAGGTTACATAATGGAAAAACTTCGGACCCGCCCCGAGAGTTAAACTGCTGAGCAAGCAAGAAAAGAAGTAATTAATCGGCCATTACCTGGTTGTTGACCGCTGCCGGAGAAAGAGGCGCTTCCCGCCCCCTGCTATGTACTTTACACACTGAAAGATGGAACAGAAGTGGCCCGGAGACCCTAAAATCAGCAGCTTATATACTCTCGCGGAAGGTTCGAGGCGTTAGGGGAAAGAAAACACCCTCCCACAAGCACTTTATTGGGTACGATACAGCAACCTATTCAAGTTGGGGGAAGATACATCCGATTGGTCAGAAATTAATAAAAGAATTTCGGGATTGGCTTAATACAAAACAAGGGGAAAGAGAGGGGTACAGCCAACTTAAACAATAACCGAAAGAAATTTAACAAGAAACAAACTTTTGAAATAAAAATTTCTCCAAAAAAAATAGTTCTTTCACTCCGCACTAGGGTGCACTATTGTTGATCTTCAGGAGTGTCCTCTAGAAGAGAAAGTTCATACTTCTTACTACAAGCAAAACAAAAATACGTCGAAAATGACACAGTTCAAAAACTCCAAAATTTCCAGGTAGTGACATCTTCTGAGAAACTTGAAAGTTTATACCGTCAATAAGGTTCAGACTTCCTCCAGCAGAGGAGTTTCAACTGGCGCACATTTTAAATTAGCGGCGTGGAGGTGTATCGCCCGGTACAGACCTCCCCCCCCCCAAAAGTTCCTCCAGGGGTGACACATGAAATCCGTTTGAAACAAGGTCCAAGTTATGATGTGGATATGAAGATTGATTGCAGAAGCATTTATCGAAATGGCTGAAATTTAGTTTGATTCAGTTTCAAAATTTCTTTTAGTAATAGCGGAAGTACTGTCTTAATGTTTGTAGAAGGTTGAATTGAGAAGGAAAACTTTAGTTTTAAAGTTGAGGAAACATTTTCTAAGTCCACCAGACTTTGTTGTTGAATACCCAAGTGTAGTAGTTGCTGATAGTAACTGTCCATGTAGTTGATGTTGGTTAAGTTGGATGGTCAGACCGGCCGTTGCAGCTTGCGTCCAGAGGAGGCCGCTCGGACCCCTTAAGTACCCTGAGATACCGCTCGCCCGCACTATGAGGGGAGCAGTGGTGTTGAAGCACGCCGCGCCCGCGGTGAACATATACAGGCTGCGGGCAAGTAGCAGGTCGTGCGCCGCACATCAGCTTTGGCCGGGAGGAGAGCTCCGGCTCGCCGTGCACATGTGGTCCTCGCTGGGGAAGAGGGGGCCCTTCCTCTAACCCAATCGCAGCACGGCGCCGCGCGGCTGCGGGGGCACTGAAACATTAAAGCTAGGCGGCAGAATTGTTGGACCATCATCATTTTTTTGAGGGCACAGGCTTTGTGGAGAGGTTGAGGGGCCAGCGGCGTGCAGAAATTCATTTCATATGCGAGCCACTGTGTATAGTGGAGCAGGAGACGGGAGCGTGGTAATGGCCGTGGCAAGGATAGGACGGCAGTTTAACCGCGCGGGGAAGGTTTACAAAAACTTACATATGAAACAAAATATTATAGAAGGGGCAGAATGCCTTCAACGTGAAAACTCAAAAAAAAATAACCTTCATATTCCTTTCACGATTATATGAAGCAAGTTAACCCAGAAATTACACCGGTTTCACCTGTGACAGGTGAACCCTAAATATCCTCTCGGTGGCTGGATTGCTTAATAATAATGTGACCGGCGTAAGGAAATCTAGAATGATACACGGCCCATGCAATCTGGGGGCAAGCTTGCCCGCGGGAACAAAATTCTTGACCATCACCTGGTCACCTACCTTCAAATGGGTGGGTCTCCGTCCACGATCATATCTTTCCCTAACCTTTTCATGAGAAACTTTAAGATTGGCTTTCGCCTTCTTCCAAAGATGTTTAATATTATCCGGATCTATTGTCTCGGGTAGAATGTCACTCAGAGACCAGAGGTTAGAGAGCGGCGTGTTGGGAACGAACTTGAACATCAAAGAAGCTGGAGTAAACTTGAGAGATTCATGAACCGCCGAATTCAAAGCAAAAGCTAACCAATGCAGGGACGTGTCCCACCTGGAATGATCTTCATGATGATAGGCAATAAGCGCGGACCTGAGATTACGATTAACCCGTTCAGCCAGAGATGGTTGAGGGTAATAAGCAGAAGTTGTCACATGAGAGATGGACAGGTCAAAGCAGAATTTACGAAATAAATTAGATGTAAAAGCCTTAGCATTATCAGATACAATATATTGGCACGGACCAAAAGAAGCAAAAATAGAATTTAGGCAAGTAATGGTGGACTGCGCGGTAGCCAGCTTAGTCGGAAATAACCAGGAAAATCTCGTAAAGCCATCTACGCATACAAAGATGAACTTGTTGGCATTTCCCTTTGACTGGGGGAAGGGTCCTACATAATCAATATACAGGCGTTCCATGGGGCGCGACGCTTGATGCGAGGACAAAAGGCCTACCTTGGTGGACATGGTGGGTTTACTGAGCAAACAAGATTTACAAGCTTTTACAAGTTCACGGATTTCACCGTCCATACCTTTCCAGATGAACATTTCACGAATCTTCTCACGAGTTTTAAAGATACCCAGATGCCCTCCTAATGGGGTCTCATGATAATATTTGAAGATCATAGGTACAAGAACAGCTGGAACGACAACCTTCATCATCTTATCATGCTTCGAAGTGCAACATAGAACACCGTTCCTCAGAACATAAGGGACAACATGTTCCCCAGAAGAAAGGGTTTCCATTATCGGAGCCAGCGTCGGATCTTCACGTTGGTATTTCTCGATATCCCTAAAGAGCATGGGAGCATCTGTTAAGATGGCATTAACATCAGATAGTATGGACTCGGAAGGTGATGAACTGTCGACCGGTTCACGGGTCTCGACGTCGTTGGAAAACATACGGCTGAGTCCATCAGCAACAACATTTTCGGTCCCTCTGATATGCCTGACATCGAATTGGAAGGCAGAAATACGGATGGCCCAACGGGCTATACGACCAGTACGACGCGGCCTACCTAAGACCCAGCTTAAGGCTTGATTATCTGTCTCCAAGTCGAATTTGACATGTTCCAGATAGAGACGGAACTTTTCCAAGGCAAATAAGACTGCCAAACCTTCGAGCTCATAGATGGAATACTTGGCTTCTTGAGCCGACAGAGTCCTAGATGCATAGGCGATGGGTCGCCTCCCTAGTTCAGTCTCTTGAAGAAGGACTGCAGCTACTGCTGACGACGACGCGTCGGTTTGGACGATGAATTTCTTTGAGAAATCAGGCATAGCAAGGACAGGGGCATTACAGAGAGCTAATTTAAGATCTTCAAAAGCGGCTTGTTGAGAAGGTCCCCACTCGAATTTGATGCCTTTCCTACGAAGAAGGTTTAAGGGCGCCGCTCTATTAGCGAAGTTAGGAATAAACTTCCTGAAGAAATTCACCATACCAATGAACCTGGCGATACCTTTAATGTCCTTGGGAGGTTTAAAATCACGGATGGCCTGTGTTCTAGAATGATCGACTGCTACACCATCAGGTGACACAATATGCCCTAGGAATGACATAGAGGGCTTAGCAAAGGCAACCTTGGACAACTTGACAGTTAACCCAGCCTTACGAAGGCGATCGAGAACTTCTCGCAGATGATCTAGATGTTCTTCGAAAGTCTCTGAAAATACGACGACATCATCCAAGTAGTGGTATAAGTACTCAAATTTGATGTCGGAGAAGACCCTATCTAGCAGCCTAGTGAGCACAGCTGCTCCCGTGGGGAGCCCGAAAGGCACGCGGTTGTATTCGTATAAATTCCAGTCCGTGGCAAACGCTGTAAGATGTTTAGACTCTTCGGCAAGGGGAATTTGATTATAGGCCTGATTCAAGTCCAAGATAGTAAAGAACTTGGCCTTACGAAACCATGAAAAACAAGAATGAAGGTCAGGAAGGGGCACGGATTGCAACACCACCTTCCGATTGAGAGCCCTATAATCAATGACAGGCCTGAAGCCTCCTTGGGGTTTCGGGACTAGAAAAATAGGTGACGAATACGCCGACTTAGAGGGCCTAATAATACCGTCCTTCAACATCTGATCGATGATTTCTTTCAGAGCCTTCATTTTAGGTGGAGATAGCCTATATGGTGGAAAACGGACAGGAATCGAATCCGTGACCTCAGTTTTGTATTCAATAAGGTCAGTAACACCAAGAGTATCAGAGAACACCTCTGGAAACGACTGACACAACTTACGAATACTATCCGCCTGCTCCTCATGTAGATGTCTAAGGTCTAACAACATCTCATCCTGGGTAGGCGAAATAGATGAACATGATACAGAATTACACTTTAACAAGGGAATTTTACAATTGGACGCAAATTTGAATGTGCACGACCTACTCTGGAGATCGAGCACAAGACCAGTGTGAGAAATGAAGTCCGCTCCCAGTATAATGGGGCAAGACAAGTGCTTAGCCACAAACAGTTTGATTTTCCATGTAAATTTAAAAATACGAATTTTGGCATTTACAGAACCTAGAATTTCTAATGGGGATGAATTAGCCGAAACATATTGAACAGGAGATGATTGATAGCCAAGTAATTTACAAACAGACTTCAATTTTGAATACCATTGGTCCGAAATAATTGAACAAACACTGCCTGAATCTAATAGAGCGGTTATAGGCTCGTTATTTAACTCAATCTTAAGAAAAGGAACAGGTGCGGGGGTATCCGCCGCAATCCTAAGACATTCTTTGGGGCATTCGAAAGATGGATTTGCAAATTGAACGTTCCCTGAATTCATGACCTTTTTGCCAGGGGCTGAGCCTTGGGAAGCAGAATTAGTCGACTCAGCCGAAGCCGCTAGTCACATTTTATTATTGGCATTGGTGGAATTTGCACCAGAAGTTGAGTAGGAGGGGGTGCTATTTGAGTTTGGGAAATTCTTGGCGATATGTGAGAAAGCCCCACATTTAAAACAGCCTTGTGCTGAACCAGCTCCATTATTTGCCCTACTAGACTTGATCAGTGGACACTTATTGCGAAGATGGTCGGGCGACCCGCAAGCATAACATTTACGAGGTGTGACTGATCGGCGAGGTTCTTTCGCGACACGCAAGGAATCGGCGTATCTCACTCCTTCCGCTGAGACGGCCAACGCTTCAAGTTCAGAGAAAGTTTGCGGGCACGCCGCGAAACACAAATATGACCTATACGGTGGTGAAATTCCTTCTACAATAGCCTGTACAATCTGGTCTTCAGGAAAATGAAGAGCAAACACCCTAGTATAGAATTTAATGTCTTGTATGAAATCAGCCAAATTTTCATCCAAACGCTGTACACGATAATAGTACTTCTGAATCAGAGATGACCTCGCGCGGGCGGGAATAAAATTTGCAAGCAAGTGTGCATGAAAATCTTCAATAGATGACTGTTCGGCTATGGCTCTTACTATTTTGTCTGAGAGAATACCAATTGCATAGGGATAGATGATTTGCAAAATCTGACATGGGGAAAGAGAAAAAACAAGGGCATGATCCTGAAATTCGACTAAAAATCTTAAAAATGAAATTACGTCACTGGTGGTATTAACGGAAAACTTAGAGATACCTCTGAGCAACATTGCCAATGGATGAGGCAAGCTGCTAAACCCTGGTGACATAGTAGGTAAAGGTTTCAATGGCAAGGAAGTTAATTCCGAACGTATATTATTCAACGATGCACGGCGTTCAGACTCGTCCAATGGGGCAGAGGTTGTTTGAGCAGCGATGGTCTTCCTATTTACTTCTCCCTTAGGAGGCTCTTCCTCGCTACCTACATTCACTGTGGTGGGTAGATCGCTTTTGGGAGGAACTTCCCCAGTTAACAATTGAGTGACCTTGCTAGATAATTCAGAAATATTTTCAAGCAGCGTACTAGCTTCCTTCTTCTGAACGTCATTCAGCTTTAGAGACAACAGATCGTTAACTCTATTTGAAAAATGATATAGCCTGGCTTGCACACGCTTAATTTGATTAGGAGAAGGATCATTTTCGTCAAAAAACTAACTACCGATGCTAGCCCAGTAATATTCTCGACGATCGTGGAAAGAGAGTCGTCAATTTCTTTCTCTCCCAAGGTGGGGATGGAAATGGGCAAATCAAGGGACTCTCTAAGCTTGTTTGTGTCTACCGCAACCGTGCCTCCAGATTGCACATTTCTAATAGTCAATTCATGGATCAACTCCTCCTTGCGCAAATAGTTAAGATGGAGAACATCGCGAGGGCCGGGCATGATGACAGAACAATTTTGAAAAACTCAAAAAATTCCAGCAACTGAGAAAATGGTTAGAGTTCGGATCAAAACAATGTTTAGCAGTCAAAAGGGGCTAAAATGAGACCCATTCAACCACGCTCTGCTACCACTTGTTACCGTGTTTTTGTGGTAGTTATACGTGAAAGAAGGTGCGGGGTGGTGAACAGGTCTCAAGCTACGAAAGTAAAATTAATTTAAAATTTAAAAAGGTTATATTTTCTTTTCAAAATAAAGAAATAACAAGCATGGCAGGTACAGAGTAGCAAGTCACAAAGGTAGTTAGAATATTTACAGGATTCGGGCTTCGCGCCCTGACTTTACAATGCTTGGGCAATCAGCCCAACCTTACTTCAAAGTAAGTGTTAACAGAGGGGCAGAAAACCCCATTCATGCTCAGGAGCACTTGCTCCAAATTACACCGAAAAGCCTCCACGAGGCATCCAACACTCAATTTTCGAAAAAGAGCCACTCGCTCTCAACTTTAAGCCTCTCAAAGGCCACACCAAACTCCACCTACAAGTTGTCCTCTCTGGACGTAGACACAGGGGTAAAATACCCAACCTACTGAGGTCTATTAGATGAAAAAAAGGGGTAATTACATGACCTCTAAAATAACAATTTGAGAGGAGGCGATCTGCACTCCTAATGTATTTGTTTCAAAACCTAATTTGGCTCTAGGCCACTGATGCAAGGGCTAATCCCATACTACGGAGGTGACTTTAGAAAAGAAACAAATTTACATAATGTTAAAGAAGAATAGGTTGAGAAAATAAGTTCACCTCAAAACAATATGAGTGGGAGCTCGAGAGGGTTAAGCACTCTCTATCCCAATATGTAGTTTAAAAGATAGAATAAATACAAGTTTCTTTACATTTTAAGGAAGGTTACATAATGGAAAAACTTCGGACCCGCCCCGAGAGTTAAACTGCTGAGCAAGCAAGAAAAGAAGTAATTAATCGGCCATTACCTGGTTGTTGACCGCTGCCGGAGAAAGAGGAGCTTCCCGCCCCCTGCTATGTACTTTACACACTGAAAGATGGAACAGAAGTGGCCCGGAGACCCTAAAATCAGCAGCTTATATACTCTCGCGGAAGGTTCGAGGCGTTAGGGGAATGAAAACACCCTCCCACAAGCACTTTATTGGGTAGGATACAGCAACCTATTCAAGTGGGGGGAAGATACATCCGATTGGTCAGAAATTAATAAAAGAAATTCGGGATTGGCTAAATACAAAACAAGGGGAAAGAGTGGGGTATACAGCCAACTTAAACAATAACCGAAAGAAATTTAACAAGAAACAAACTTTTGAAATAAAAATTTCTCCAAAAAAATAGTTCTTTCACTCCGCACTAGGGTGCACTATTGTTGATCTTCAGTAGTGTCCTCTAGAAGAGAAAGTTCACACTTCTTTCTACAAGCAAAACAAAATATGTCGAAAATGACACAGTTCCAAAAACTCTAAAATTTCCAGGTAGTGACATCTTCTGAGAAACTTGAAAGTTTATACCGTCAATAAGGTTCAGACTTCCTCCAGCAGAGGAGTTTTAACTGGCGCACATTTTAAATTAGCGGCGTGGAGGTGTACCGCCCGGTACAATAATAATAATAATAATTGTACCGGGAGGTACACCTCAACCCCGCACATTTAAAAGAAGCGCCTTAAGGAACTCTATATATCAAACAAAACGTGAAACAATTAATGCATGAAGTTGCGACGTTGACCAGAAGTTGTCACAATTGAATTATTGAGTAATGTGTTATTTTGAAGTTGCCTAAACTTACTGCATTTAATTGTTTTGTTCTGGTTTACATAAAGAAGTTTGACTTTTCTCCATAGATGTCATCACAAAAAAACTGAGGTAATGCATTTGGTGCAAGGTAGAAGAATTAGTGCTTTAAAGAAGTTTGTGTTTATAGGTTTTCACAACTAAACAAACTTTCATTTATTTCTTTATTTCAAGGTTTGCAACACTTTCTTCTCATTCCGCCAGCTTTTGAATCTGGCCAATCACAGATTTTCTGTAATAATTTTTCAACCAATAATAGGTTTCTTGTACCTTTTGAATTTGCCAATAAAAATGGGAGGGTGTGCCGGATTTAGTCCAGAGCCCTCTCGAATCATCCCCTCGGGTATATAAGCTGCGGCTTTTCCAGCTACCTTGTCGTATTGATCGTTGACTTACTGAGTGTGTTTAAGAGAGGAGGCGGGGCGCCTCATTCTTCGCCAGACAGTTCAACAGCCCAGGTAATGGCTACCAGTTCTATTGACGTCAGAAAAGTTGGATGGCGCAGCCACGCGGTAGAATGTTGAAGCTGCAACATAGTGACTGGTGAGATTTATTTACATGGCGAAGCATTGACGTCGTGATGGAAACAGAAAGAAAATTGTCAAATTTCAGGAGGTACTGCTCTGTATACGGTTGCAAATGGTATAAAACGGATGCGAAATCTGTTCACTACTTTCCTGTACAAAAAGTTCAGAGAGAAAGATGGGTTTCTGCGCTGTCAATTGGAAAACGCGTTACGCGATATATGTCAGTGTGCAGTCTGCATTCTTGTGAAGACGACTTCTTTCCACAGCGTAGGTATCGGTACTGTTTATTGTACTCATTGATACTTATTGTCTCTAGTTTGTATTCACAAAGATTTAGCTACATCAAAAATACTGATAAACTTGTAGCCTAATACTTCTGTGCCGCACATAGAATGTAATCCGCTCTTTGTAAACTTCTTCATATGTGTAACAGCCGACAGTAAATTAACTATCTACATGTGAGTAATATCTTTAACTGGTAGTAATTAAGCGCTGCATTTAATATGTAGTATTTTGCCATCATAAATTCACTTTTTTTGCTATTTGTTTTAAGTCACACCGACACAGATAGGTCTTATGGCGACGATGGGAAAGGAAAGGTCTAGGAATGGGAAGGAAGCGGCCGTGGCCTTAATTAAGGTACAGCCCCAGCATTTGCCTGGTGTGAAAATGGGAAACGACGGAAAACCACCTTCAGGGCTGCCGACAGTGGGGTTCGAACCCACTATCTCCCGGATGCGAGCTCACAGCTTCACGATCCTAACCGCACGGCCAACTCGCCCGGTCATCTTAAATTAGAAGCCATAACCTAATTATTTGGTAGAATTGGACAAACCAAGTATACTTCAACCCCAAACAGCTGTGGCTGTAGAGGTTGTAGTACTCTTAAATTATAATTTTCCACCTTTGGTCTACATATTCTGTAGGTAGTTATAATTTTTATACTTATTATTGTCGGTTCTAAGTTCTAAATTTTGTGCTGATGGTAAAAATGGAAGAACATTAAGTTTATGTGGGCTGTTCCAACACAAGCCTGTATAAAGCTTAGGATTTATTTGCTTTACAACATTTACTTAGTAGAATTATTATTTTCTTTCTTCCCCAAGATTACAGTTTATAAAACAGGTAACTCCCCCGTCACCTGGCTAAGGCTTTGGCATGGACCAAATCAACAAGAAATTACTCCATAATCTCTAATAGTGGAAAATTACAGTAGCTTAACTGTTAAGGTGAATCAGCGTGTCAACGGTAACATTTCTCTGACAAACCCTCTTTACATATACAGTTCCACTTCACATTTTCACCCCCTTGTTCAAGACAACATTAACTTTGTGCGGTTTTGAATCGATGTGGCATGATTGTAAACACAACGCTACAACACCAGTTTCATCTTCGGTTTCAAACTTTTTACCTACACATATCAAGTAATTACGCTTGAATATTTCTTTCCCTTCCACCAATGGACGCGTGAAATCTCCGACAACTCTCAACAGTTGCGCATACGACACCAAAGACATTTTGAATACTTAATAAATCCTACAGACGCACACCCGATCACTGTCATGTTTACTTCCCGTCACTATCTCGCCGCCATATTGGAAACAGCTTACCGTAAGCCCCTCCCCCGTTTCGGACGTCAATATTTCTGTAGCTACCTCCGCATACTTACACGAGGGGAAGTTTCTAATTTCTAACTATGTAACCTCCTGTTTTCTAAAATGTAAACTTTCTTTCGGCTAATGTAAAATTTTATAAAGACTAAAATTTTAAATCGGGGATAGAGAGTGCGTTACCCTCTCAAGTTCCCCTTCAATTTATCTTTAGGTGACTACGATTTTGTAACCATTTTCTCTTGTAAATTACCAAGTAACTTGTTATTCTAGTCACCTCAGTAGTGTGCGATTAGCCTCTGCATCATGGGATGACAAGCCCAAGTAGGGTTTCAAGGAGTGCAAGTGTACGCCTCCATACATGTTGTGTTCGGGCCAGTAACTTAACCTGTTCTTCTTTTCCGCGAAGGACCAGTAGTTTGGGCAATACTGTAGGTACCCCTGTGTATTAAAATTGTAAATTGTAGGTTGGGCCTAGAGAGTCCAGAAATTTGTAAGATATTTTTTGGTATAATGTTGCCTTGAGCGGGCTGTAAGAAATTGGGAGTCAGTCTCCTTTGTTGAATTCGGAGAGATTGGAAATTCTTTCTGAAATGAAATGAAATGCCTTTGTTTTCCTCCGATCTACAGCATTGTAGCCTTATTGATCTATTAAGAAAATTATACAGCCCAACCTAGGCAGCTTAATCTAACATACACATATAATAATTCCTGCAAAATAAACATATCTAACCCATGTAAATAATAATAATAATAATAATCAAATAGCAACGAGGCAGAATGGTCTGTTGTCCCTGGTATAAAACAGTATGGCAATATGGCAATGAGAAACTAAGCTGGTATCATATTGCTATGTAGAGTACGATGTTGTGACAGATTTGCATCTGCACTTTAAACAAGACAGTATGACAGTATGACAATGAAAAGCTAAACTGGTAACATATTGCTATGTAGGGTACGATGTAGTGTTAGATTTGCATCTGCACTTTAAACAAAGAGTATATCACTTCCGGCCGGGTTCGCACTCAGCATATTTTTCCTTGAACACTGACCTCACTGGCTTTCTACTTGAGTTGCAAACCTGGCTTCGTATTTCCTCCACTGTTGTGCCGGTGTGCAATTTTTCACCTTACGTTTCTTTACTGTTGGCCACTATTTGACTCTGTTATCTCACTATATCCATTATCTTGAGAATCCAGACTACTTATCACATTAACTGAAAGCGTGTTCACTCACCATTAACTTGGACCCTCAGCTTATATACCAACCATCACCACCTATTAACTTTATCCTTAACACCTATCCAATTTACAATCACGCTCTTCCTCTTCTCTGCACACTTTACCTCCTGCGAATTTAACTATTCAATCACTCTTGTCATAGTTAACGAATACCACACAAACTCATGTATACATTCTCATGTATACACCAATTTACTTTCTACTGCAGATTGCCATTTTTGCTTCTTGTCACTATGCCTTCGTCCAATTTGTTCTTACCCCATACCTCCCTTAGGCTCAAACTTCTCCCTTTCGCTAGGGCACCTCTTGCTTCTTCTTCCTGCCTCCCAGCCGTATTTTCACCCCGTTTGTGTGCTCTTGTCACACCTTGCATTTCCGTCCTCACCAGCTCCTTAATAGCAGCCCTGGTCTCCCTGGTTTCCTTCCTTATTTCCCTCCTCATCTCAGCTGTTACCTCTCTGGCTCCTTCTTCGATCGATTTGAAAATAGCATCTTTCAGGTTAATCTTTTCTTGCTGTGAGCTTAGGTCCAGTGTCTTATTTTCTTTGGTTCTTTCTTTATCTCCAGGTCCGTCTTCACCCACTTTATTGTCTCTGGCTTGCCTTTCTTCCACACTCTTCCCAGCTATCTGTTCGTCCTTCCTATTCTCTTCCATTTCCTGTAATTTCTTTGCTGTCCACACTTTAGTCCATTGTCCATTGGATACTACTAGTTGTTGACCTTTAATGTAGGTTCTTAACCCTTGTATTTTAGCCCTGACTAAATGTTTTTTCAGAGTGATTATATTCTTTACCCCTTATCTTCCCATGTCCCTTTTAATCCAAATTTTTGTGCTACGTATATTATCTGCGCCTCTTATCACTACTTCCGCCATCAAGGTGGAAAACAACTTCAGTTTTATCGGCCTATCACCCCGTTTTTTACCTATCCTTTCCACATCAATATCAACTTCACTAAAGTTAATTTTCATCATTTTCTGAATAACTTCCACAACTTTGTAGGTTGTCAGCACTTTGTCTTCCCCTTTGTCTTCCGGTACTCCATATATCAATAAGCATTTCTTCCTAAGTTCTCGGTTGCTATCTTCAATTTCTGCTTTCAGCTTTACCAGGTCTTCTTCCATCTCCTTTATTTTTACCTTTAATGATATCATTTCCCTCTCACTGATTTCCACTTTGTTCGTTGTCTCGTCTGTTTTTCCCTGTATCCAACGCCTCATATGTTCAAATTCCTTCATTTGTTCTTTCATCATGTTTTTAATCTGCTCAAACGGACATACTTCTTCCACCACTTCTTTCACCACTCTTCTTATGACCTCCACGTCTTCCCAGTTCATGTTACCACCAGAAGTCGGGCCAGGGTTCACCTGCACACCTCCTATGGCTAACAGTACCATAATCACCGCTGCCACCAGTATCATCTCGCCCATCATTCTTGTTTCCACTTTACCTCCTGTTTCCTTTTCCCATCTCCCCTGCCATCTTCCAATAGCTGCACGATATTGGTCCACACCAATCATCTTCCTCTTCCCTCCTATCTTACTTATCCACTCACCGGTCACACTCCACACCGGCTCTACCGGCAGCTCAACTCAGCACGACTGTCACCGAACGCTGACTAGGTTAGACTGGAAATTCTTTCTGGTTGTTGTGTAATAATGAGGGGTGCCTCTGGAAGGCTGTAAATGTGTATCGGTTGGGACAAGGTGCTCTGTCTTGGGAGATGTTTCTCCTTATCTGTGACAACGCTACATTGGCGACATTGGTAATTTGTAAATTAGGGGCTTGAAGCCCAAATGTGTTAAATTCCCTAATCTGGGGTTTTCTATTCTGGAATCAAAATTGTCATTGTATCTCATACATTGGTTTTCCTTCATTGTGTGAAGCCTTTTGTTAAGTTTTGAGAATTGAAAAGATATATAACCTTTATTTACAGTTTCAAGTTAATCTTTGATATAGTAGATAGACCCATTCAGCCCACAGCTTCTTTCATCTCTCTGCGATCAACAAAAACACGGTAATAATAATAATAATAATAATAATCATAATAATAATAATAATAATAATAATAATAATAATAATGGACTCTGCTATGGAAGGTAAGAGAAGTAGAGGTAGACCAAGATGGTTAGAGTCGGTTTCTAAAGATTTAAAGATAAGAGGTATAGAACTAAATGAGGCCGCAACAATAGTTGTAAATCGGGGATTGTGGCAACGTTTAGTAAATTCACAGAGGCTTGCAGACTGAACGCTGAAAGGCATAACAGTCTATAATGATAATGTATGTGTGTATGAATAATAATAATAATAATAATAATAATAATAATTGTACCGGGCGTTACACCTCCACGCCGCTAATTTAAAATTTGCGCCAGTTGAAACTCCTCTGCGGGAGGAAGTCTGAACTTTATATACGCTATTAATTCGCTACCTTCTCAAAAGATGTCACCACGTGGAAAATTTTGAGTTTTTGAACTGTGTCATTTTTGATGTGTTTTTGTTTTGCTTGAAGTAAGAAGTGTGAACTTTCTCTTCTAGAGGACACTACTGAAGATCAACAATAGTGCACCCTAGTGCGGAGTCAAAGAACTATTTTGTTGGGGAAATTTTTATTTCAAATGTTTGTCTTTGCTAATTTTTTTTTCAGTTATTGTTTAAGTTGGCTGTATACCCCTCTCTTTCCCCTTGTTTTGCATTTAACCAATCCCGAATTTCTGATATTAATTTCTGACCAATCGTAGGTATCTTCCCCCAACTTGAATATGTTGCTGTATCCTACCCAATAAAAAGTTTGTGGGAGGGTGTTTTCATTCCCCTAACCCCTAGAACCTTCCGCGAGAGGATATAAACTGCTGATTTTAGGGTCTCCGGGCCACTTCTGTTCCATCTTTCAGTGTATTAAATACATAGCAGGAGGCGGGAAGCGCCTCTTTCCTCGGCAGCGGTCAACAACAAGGTAATGGCCGATTAATTACTTCTTTCTTTGCTAGCTCAGCAGTTTAACTCTCGGGGCGGGTTCGAAGCGTTCCACTATGTAACCTTTTCCTAAATGTAACTACTCTTTTCATATATTCTCTTTTAAAGCTACATACTGGGATAGAGAGTGCTAACCCTCTCGAGCTCCCACTCATATTGTTTTGAGGTGAACTTATTTTTCTCAACCTATTCTTCGTTAACGTAAAACAAATTGTTCTCTTCTTAAGTCACCTCTTTAGTATGGGATTAGCCCTTGTATTAACGGCCTAGTGCCCAGTAGGTCTTAAAGTGTATTAGGAGTGCAAGTTCGCCTCCTCTCAAATTGTTACCTTAGAGGTCATTTAATTAACCTTCTTTTCATTTAATAGACCTCAGTAGATAGGGTATTTTACCCCTGTGTTTATGTCCGTTGAGGACAACTTGAAGGTGGAGTTTGGTGTGGCCTGGGAGAGGCTTAAATTTGAGAGCGAGTGGCTCTTTTGAAAATTGAGTGTTGTATGCCTCGTGGAGTCTTTTCGGTGTAATTTGGAGCTAGGGCTCCTAGGCATGAATGGGGTTTTCTGCCCCTCTGTTGAAACTTGTGTTTGGAGGTAAAACTGAGCTGATTGCCCAAGCATTGTGTTTTCAGGGTTCGAAGCCCAAATCCTGTATATATTGTAACTACCCTTTGACTTGCTACTTTGTACCTGCCATGCTTGTTATTTCTTTGTTTTTGAAAAGAAAATATAACCTGGTTAAATTTTAAATTAATTTTACTTTAGTAGCTTGAGACCCGTTCACCACCCCGCACCTTCTTTCACGCATAACTACCACAAAAACACGGTAACAATAATAATAATAATAATAATAGTACTTAATTTTAGAATACACAGAATAAAATACACTTAAATGGCATAACTACAGTAATCCATTCATTCATCTCATTCATTTCTTCATTCAGTCAACAATCCAGCAAGTCAGCGGGATCTACTCAGCAAATGCTCTCGACAAGCCACTTCAAACTTGCGATGAGAGGAATTGTCTCTAGTATTCGCAGGCAGCGAATTCCATGACCTGGACACAGAGATTTTGAAGGAGCGGTTCTAAACAGCAGTGCCGTTTATAGGTATTGCCAGGGAGGAGTCAGATCTTGTATTGTCGTCATGATAGAAGAGAGGTAAGAGAAAGATGAAGACAGATAGTGGGGAATATTAGTGAAAGGTATTTTATGCAGAAGTGATAACATGTGAAATTCATGGCGCTGATGCTCTCGAAGCCACGACAGCTCCTTATAATAAGGTTATATATTAGCATCATATCGCAGATTAAAGATACATTTTACGCAGCTGTTTGGGCTGCGGTCCAGTTTCTTGTTACTGTCGCACGTTACTTCAGTCAACACAGTATCACAATAGTCAAATATAGGTAGTATCAGGGAGCGAATTAGTTGTACTTTAAGTCTAACAGATAATACATTACAGAACCGGTTCAAGGGATGTAAGCATTTATGTACTTTATTACATGTGCTTATCACCTGTTGAGTCCAATTTAGGATCTCAGTCAGAATAATTGCTAAGTTAGTCACTGAAGTAGAGTAGGGTATGATTTTATTGTTTAAAAATATTGGGGAGATAACCTGTTGCTTGAGGTAACATAGGTTTTTACTGGTGCCAATAATAATAACTTGGGTTTTATTTGGGCTTATGTATAAAAAGTTTTTATTTGCATAGTCACTGAGATGTTGAAGGTCGGAATTTATTTTAGTAATTGCAGTATCGATATCATTCGGTTTTGAATGATAGTAAATCTGTACATCATCCGCGTACACTTGCAATTTGCAGAATTTAAGTGTTTTGATATATCATTAATTTGGATGATAAATAACAGTGGTCCGAGGACCGACCCCTGAGAGACACCGAGCGTCCTACATTGCCATCCTAAACTCACATTTCCAACTGTCACACGTTTCCGGCGATTTTCAGGGTAAGAAGAAAAAACCAAAGTGACACATTATTAAATTTTAACTCTCGAATTTTCTGCATTAGTAACTGAGGGTTGACAGAGTCAAAGGCACTACTAATAATGTCAGTACAATCACGTCCCTTTGGTCCATTGTACGTGTGATATCATCTGTCACTTGTAGTAAAGTTGTCGCAATACTATGTCCTTTCCTGAAGCTGGATTTAAAGGGGTTGAGGAGGGAATGCTCGGTAAGTTATTCAGTAACTTGTGTATGAACTAGACGTTCAAGCAACTTGGATAAGGGTGGTAGGATGGACACTGGACGATAATCTGAAGGAGAATCTAACTTGGAGGTCTTTTGGGATGGGTATTGCTACCCTGGTTGGTGGATCAGCAGAGGTGAAAGAAGGTGCCGGGATGAATTGGTCTAACTACCAAATCAAAGTTAATTTAAAACTCTAACAAGGTTATACTTTCTCAGATTTAACAATCAATAACAACAAAATTTAACAGGATCCAAGAATTTTAACTCTCTTGGGCTACAAGCCCCTAGTTTTACAATTTCGAGCTCCTAGCTCTGCGCCCAAATTTGTTCAAGGGCAGAACTCCCCTAATAACATGGAGCACTTGCTCCCACTTTACAATGGCAAGCCTCCCAGAGGCATTCCAACAACACTAGAAAAGAGCTGATACGCTCTCAGTTTTTTCAAGCCTATTCAAGGCAATGCCAGACTTTACAATTAATTGCCATCAAGGCACAACTTACAAAATGACACGGGGGTATCTCGTACCCAACCTACTTGGTCTTAGCAGAAAAAGAACAGGTTAAGTAAATGGCCCGAAATACCAAATGAATGGAAGCGTGTACTTGCACTCAAAATATTAATTCTAAAACCTAAAAGGCACTAGGCCGATGAAACAGGGGCTATTCCTAAACTATAGAGGTGACTCGTATAAGACTTATTTAAGAAATTAAAGAAGAGAAGAAAATCAGTTCCAAAACGTAGTCACCTCAAACCAATATACCACGAATCTGCTACGCCTGCGTAGCAGGGGGAGAGGTGATACTCCCACGTGGCGTGTCCCAGGTGGCGGATAGGGGGGTCCTAACCGGCTTGCCGGTGGACTTGAGGGAAATAAAATACCTCTCGCGGACCAAACACACTACCCCCTGCGGGTGGGGGACGCACAAGCAGAATACACCCGCGGCATCCCCTGCCTGTCGCAAGACGCGACAAAAAGGGGCGACCTTGGCGCGGACATGGTTTGCGGTTTGGTATAATGTGATGGACCTCCTGTGGATGGGAGAGGCTGAATACATCCATAGGTAATCCCTGCCTGTCGTAGAAGGCGACTTAAAGGGTCATGTGGCCATGGTCCCCTCTTTATCTTTTTTTTTCCGAGGGTCAGATGTAGACCATTTCTAAATTTTGATGTGCGTGCTGCCCGGAGATGGGCCTCTTACGTGTGCGATTACGCCCAAAAGCCCGCAACTGTCCACCCAGGACCATTGCGTGGTGGGAGCGCCATGTACCTTGGCAGTAATATCCGCCTGACAACACAAGTCCCCGCACAGCCGATGCCAGAAGGACATATTATTATTAATTATTTTTATTTATTTTTTCTATTGTTAGTGCTCTGTACACGCTATGGGGTACATGCTATTGCGGGTGACTGGAGGAAGGGAGACTTAGTGCTCATTGCCTCAGTCATCCCGTATTAGGCATCGTCCAACATCGGACCCCGGGCAGTACCTGCTATGACCAGGTGGGTATTGCCTTGGCTGCTTGGTTCGGCTACAGAGACCCCTGATCGGAGTGGGTGGCATTCGGGGACGAAGCTATCGGGCATGGCTTCCAAACGAAGTCGGCTCTCTCAAGGTTGTCCCCCACCTAAGTCTTTAACTTTTGCTTCCCTGAGAGGTTCAACTCCCTGCGAACATGCGCAGCGTGAAGGAATGGGATCCAGCTTCCCTAGGTTTCTGGTCGCTACCTGAACCGATGGTCACGATTTTAAGCTGGTGAAGTCGATCCTTTTTAGTAGGCACATCGAAGGCGTCTATGGCGAACTGGAGGAACTTAAGAAAATGCGCAACGGTAGTTTGCTTCTAAAGACTCGTACAGCACTGCAAGCTGATCAGTTGCTTAAGTGCGAGCACTTTGGCGAAATCCCCGTCAAAGTGGAGGAGCATAAGTCCTTGAACCTGGTTCGCGGAGTCATCTTTCACCGCGACCTTATTTTGAACACTGACGACGAGTTGATGGAAGACATGAAGAACCGTGGCGTGACACACGTCCGGCGCATTACGCGCAAGGTCAACGGTGAAGACGTTGCCACTGGTGCCTTCATTGTCTCTTTCAAATTGTCAGTGTTACCAGCGAAAGTCAAGGTAACAACTTATCGTTGCGATGTGAGGCCGTACATCCCACCTCCTATGCAGTGATATCAACGCCAGCGATTCGGACATATGGTATCTCGCTGTTCGAATCAGGCTGTATGTGGAACATGTGGCCGAGTAGCTCACTGCGCGGAGGAGTGCACAACTCCATACAAGTGCACTAACTGCTCAGGTTTTCAACCTCCTCGGGATCGGTATTGTCCGACATACCTGAGTGAGAAGAAGATCCAGGAGATCAAGACCCTGGATGGTCTTTCCTACCAGGAAGCGCGCCGTAAGTTTAATTCTACGAATACACCTGCCCGTACACTCGACTATAGCTTGATAGCTCAGAGTCTTCCAGGTTCGTCATTTATGACCTCGACACCTGTCCAGACCGCTGCGCCCAAGGCGACTGTTGCTGCTCCCAGCAACGTCGCAAATAGTCAAAGCTCGAAGGGGGGATCACCCCATCTTCGACCAACCAGAAGTCTGTGCATCTCCCAGCCCGTCTAAACCTGAAAAACAGAAGGGGAAGAAGAGCGCCCGTTCTGAGCGCTCTCGGATTTCCCCTGCGAAGGAGAAGTCATGCCCCTCATCTGGGGGGTATGAGTCTGCGCCAGGAGGCACTCCTGCTCCCAAACCTGCGCGCTCTCCTCGTAGGGGACCCCCTCGCGCCCGAAAGTGTTGAAGTTCTGGGCGGCATCCCTGCCATCTTTTGATGACGCGATGAATGTCGCGCTGTCCTCTACATCCACGGATGAAGAATTAGATAGTGTTTAGGCTTACGAGCATTTTGTCGCTCATAACCTAACACTCCTTTTATAGTCCACACTATGGTACTGTTACAGTGGAATTGTAACGGTTATGACCGGCATCTTGCCGAGTTACGTCAGGTCATTAGTGAGTACGCAGCGAGTATAGTCTGTATTCAGGAGACCAACTTCAGACCTGATCATCTTACGGTCTTGAGAAATTTCAGACTATACTGGACAGAACGGTATTATGCTCACCGGGCTTCCGGTGGTGTTGGCATTTTTGTCCGTTCTGACACCTACAGCGAAGAGGTTCCATTAAGAACCCCACTTAAGGCTGTCGCTGTTCGCGTTCCGCTGCCTGTCATAGCAACAGTGGGTAATGTTTATCTTCCACCCGGCCAGCATCTGAACATAAATGGTGTCGCTGATCTTATAGCTCAGTTTCCACCACCCTTCCTCTTATTGGGCGATTTTAATGCCCATCACCCCATATGAGGCTCTGAGACGCCTTGCCACCGAGGAAGAGAGCTGGAAGCACTACTAACAGATCTGGATTTATGTATTTTGAACACAGGGGAACCAACTCACTTTAATGTACGCTACGGCACATATTCTCGCATAGACGTAAGCCTCTGCAGCCGAACGTTGGTTCCGCTGTTTCGGTGGAATACACACGGTGATCTCTGTGACAGTGACCATTTTCCCATCATCCTTACTTTGTTGAAACATAAATCCGTCCAGGCTCCCCCTCGATGGATTCTTAAACATGCTGATTGGCCAAAGTACACATCCCTAGCTGTCTTTAACGATGATATCAGGAGAACTGTCGGCAAGGAAATAACTAACGTCACCCAACTTATTCTTGCTGCTGTTGAGGGGTCCACTGCGTTTTTCTCGGGGACTCCTCGCCGAACACTCGTTCCCTGGTGGAACGATGCAATAGCAGCAGCCATCAAAGAACGCCGTCGCGCTCATAAGCGTTACCGTAGATGGCCTACTGAGGCCAACTTGGTAACATTTAAGAAACTCCGCGCTAAGGCGCGAGTTCTTTTTCGACAAAGTAAGAAGGCTTCATGGGAGATATATGTGTCGTCTATGACGTCACATACTCCATCCTATCAAGTGTGGACTAAACTTCGACGGATTTCGGGTATCCAAGGATCATCTTCTGTACCGGGAATTTCCATTGCAGGCAATATCGTCACTGAACCCCTCCTGATTGCTGACCATCTCGCTAGCCATTTCGGGGATGTATCTGGCTCTGGGAATTACCATCCTGATTTCCTCGCTCTGAAGCGTGAGGCGGAACGTCATCACCTTAGTTTTGCCTCTCAAGCTTCAGAGGACTACAACGTGCCCTTTACGGAATGGGAACTCCGCAGCGCCCTAGCGCTTTGCAAGGACACGTCTCCTGGACCGGACGACATCCATAACCAGATGTTGAAACACCTTAGTGATGATAGTCTACTATATCTCCTTCGTGTTTTCAACCGAATCTGGACAGAGGGTTCTTTTCCGTCTCGGTGGCGAGAGGGCATAGTCATTCCTGTCCTCAAGCCTGATAAAGATCCTAAGTATGCAGGAAGTTACAGACCGATTTGCCTTACAAACTGCCTGTGTAAGCTGTTTGAGAGGGTGGTAAATCGCCGACTCGTGTGGTGTCTGGAGAAACAAGGCCTCCTGTCGAAGTACCAATGTGGATTTCTAGCCGCTCGCTCCACCACTGACCACTTGGTACGCCTGGAGAGTTCTATCCAGGATGCGTTTCTCCGCAAACAGCACTTTGTAGCTGTTTTCTTTGACATAGAGAAAGCCTATGACACCACATGGCGATATGGTACCTTTCAGTCCTGCATCAATGGAGATTCCGAGGTAACTTGCCGGCGTTTATTGCGAATTTCTTGTCTCTCCGTTTATTCCGTGTCCGAGTAGGGAGGACATATTCGCAATACCATGTTCAAGAAAATGGAGTACCACAGGGATCGGTCCTTAGTGTCACTCTGTTCGCGATTGCCATCAACGGTATTGTTGCTGCTGCTGGTCCAGCAGTTATACCGTCGCTATATGTGGATGATTTTGCTCTGCATTATAGGTCGTGCAGTATGGCAGTCGCAGAGCGACAGTTACAGCAAGCTATTGGGAGGGTAGAGCAGTCGACCTTAGAGCTACCCCCTGCGGGTGGGGGACACACATGCAGAATACACGCGCGGTATCCCCTGCCTGTCGTAAGGGGCGACAAAAAGGGGCGACCTTGGCGCGGACATGGATTGCGGTTGGTATAATGTGATGGACCTCCTGTGGATGGGAGAGGCTGAATACATCCATAGGTAATCCCTGCCTGTCGTAGAAGGCGACTTAAAGGGTCATGTGGTCATGGTTCCCTATTTATTTTTTATTATTTTTCTGAGGTCAGATGTAGACCATTCAAAATTTGATGTGCGTGCTGCCCGGCGATGGAGCTCCTATGTGTGCGACTACGCTCGAAAGCCCGTGCCAGCAACCATCCAGGACGCGGCGGGTGGGAGTGTCATGTACCCGGGCAGTGGTATCCGCCTGACAACGCAGGTCCCCGCACAGCCGAATGCCAGAAGGACATATTATTAATAATTTTTATTTATTTTTTCTATTAGTGCTCTGTACACGCTATGGGGTACATGCTATTGCGGGTGACCGGAGGAAGGGAGTCCTAGTGCTCGTTGCCTCAGTCATCCCGTATTAGGCATCGTTCAACATCGGACCCCGGGCAATACCTGCTACGAGCAGGTGGGTATTGCCTTGGCTGCTTGGTTCGGCTACAGAGACCCCTGATCGGAGTGGGTTGCATTCGGGGAGGATGCTATCGGGCATGGCTTCCAAACGAAGTCGGCTCTCACAAGGTGGTCGCCCACCTAAGTCTTTAACTTTTGCTTCCCTGAGAGGTTCAAATCCCTGGGAACATGCGCAGCGTGAGGGAATGGGATCCAGCTTCCCTAGGTTTCTGGTCGCTACCTGATCCGATGGGCAGGACTTTAAGCTGGTGAAGTCGATCCTGTTTAGTAGACACATCGAAGGCGTCTATGGCGAACTGGAGGAACTTAAGAAAATGCGCAACGGTAGTTTGCTTCTAAAGACTCGTACAGCACTGCAAGCTGATCAGTTGCTTAAGTGCGAGCACTTTCGCGAAATCCCCGTCAAGGTGGAGGAGCATAAGTCCTTGAACCTGGTTCGCGGAGTCATCTTTCACCGCGACCTTATTTTGAACACTGACGACGAGTTGATGGAAGACATGAAGAACCGTGGCGTGACACACGTCCGGCGCATTACGCGCAAGGTCAACGGTGAAGACGTTGCCACTGGTGCCTTCATTGTCTCTTTCAAGTTGTCAGTGTTACCAGAGAAAGCCAAGGTAACAACTTATCGTTGCGATGTGAGGCCGTACATCCCGCCTCCTATGCGATGCTATCAATGCCAGCTATTCGGACATATGGTATCTCGCTGTTCGAATCAGGCTGTATGTGGTACATGTGGACGAGTAGCTCACGGCGCGGAGGAAGTCACAACTCCATACAAGTGCACTAACTGCTCCGGTTTTCATTCTCCTCGGGATCGGAATTGTCCGACATACCTGAGTGAGAAGAAGATCCAGGAGATCAAGACCCTGGATGGTCTTTCCTACCAGGAAGCGCGCCGTAAGTTTCATTCTATGAATACACCTGCCCGTACACTCGACTATAGCTTGATAGCTCAGAGTCTTCCAGGTTCGTCATTTACGACCAAGACACCAGTCCAGACCGCTGCGCCCAAGGCGACTGTTGCTGCTCCCAGCAAAATCGCAAATAGTCAAAGCTCGAAGGGGGGGACCACCCCACCTTCGACCAACCAGAAGTCTGTGCCGGCTGGGAACTGCCAGCCGGCACAGCAAGGCGGGAAGACTAAGCCTCCCCCCCCTAGGAGGTCGACGAAAGTCGTGCCCCAGCCGGCGGAGGCGGCTTCGTTGACCAGGGCTGGGAAACCATCTCCCAGCCCGTCTAAACTTGAAAAGAAAAAGGGGAAGAAGAGCGCCCGTCCTGAGCGCTCTCGGACTTCCCCTGCGAAGGAGAAGTCATGCCCTCCATCTGGGGGATATGAGTCTGCGCCGGGAGGCACTCCTGCCCCCAAACCTGCGCGCTCTCCTCGTAGAGGACCCCCTCGCGCCCGAAAAGCGTCGAAGTTCTGGGCGGCACCCCTGCCATCTTTTGATGACGGGATGGATGTCGCGCTGTCCTCTATATCTACGGATGTAGAACTAGATAGTGTTTAGGCTTACGAGCATTTTGTTGCTCATAACCTAACACTCCTTTTATAGTCCACACTATGGCACTGTTACAGTGGAATTGTAACGGTTATGACAGGCATCTTGCTGAGTTACGTCAGCTTATTAGTGAGTACGCAATGAGTATAGTCTGTATTCAGGAGACCAATTTCCGACCTGGTCATCACACGGTCTTGAGGAATTTCAAACTATACTCGACAGAAGGATACTATGCTCACCGGGCTTCCGGAGGCGTTGGCATTTTTGTACGTTCTGATAGCTACAGCGAAGAGGTTCCTTTAAGAACCCCTCTTGAGGCTGTAGCTGTTCGCGTCTCGCTGACTATCATAGCCACAGTGTGTAATGTTTATCTTCCACCAGGCCAGCATCTGAACATCACTGATGTCGCTGATCTCATCGATCAGCTTCCACCACCCTTCCTCTTATTGGGCGATTTTGACGCCCATCACCCCATATGGGGCTCTGAGACGACTTGCCCCCGAGGAAGAGAGCTGGAAACACTCCTATCAGATCTGGATTTATGTATTTTGAACACCGGGGAACCAACTCACTTTAGTGTACGTTACGGCACATATTCTCGCATAGACGTTAGTCTATGCAGCCGAACGTTGGTTCCACTGTTTCGGTGGAATGCACACGATGATCTCTGTGACAGTGACCATTTTCCCATCGTTCTTACTTTGTTGAATCATAAACCCGTCGAGGCTCCCCCTCGATGGATTCTTCAACATGCTGATTGGCCAAAGTACACATCACTAGCTGTCTTTGACGATGATGTCAGGTGGACCGTCGGCGAGGAAATAACTTACGTCACCCAAGTTGTTCTTGCTGCTGCTGAGGAGTCCATTCCGTTTTTCTCGGGGGCTCCTCGCCGAAAACTCGTTCCTTGGTGGAACGATGAAATAGCAGCAGCCATCAAAGAACGCCGTCGCGCTCATAAACGTTACCGTCGACAGCCTACTGTGGCCAACTTGGTAACATTTAAGAAACTCCGCGCTAAGGCGCGAGTTCTTTTTCGACAAAGTAAGAAGGCTTCATGGGAGAGATATGTGTCGTCCATGACGTCCCATACTCCATCATCTCAAGTGTGGACGAAACTTCGACGAATTTCGGGTATTCAAGGATCATCTTCTGTACCGGGAATTTCCATTGCAGGCAGTGTCGCCACTGATCCCCTCGCGATTGCTAACCATCTCGCTAGTCATTTCGCGGATGTCTCTGGCTCCGGGAATTACAATCCTGATTTCCTCCCTCTGAAGCGGGAGGCAGAACGTCATCACCTGAGTTTTGCCACCCAAGCTTCAGAGGACTACAACGTGCCCTTTACGGAGTGGGAACTCCGCAGCGCCTTAGCGCTTTGCAAGGACACGTCTCCTGGACCGGACAACATCCATAACCAGATGTTGAAACACCTTAGTGATGATAGTTTACTATATCTCCTTCGTGTGTTCAACCGAATCTGGACAGAGGGTGATTTTCCGTCTCAGTGGCGAGAGGGCATAGTCATCCCTGTCCTCAAGCCTGACAAAGATCCTAAGTATGCAGGAAGTTACAGACCGATTTGTCTTACAAATTGCCTGTGTAAGCTATTTGAGAGGATGGTAAATCGCAGACTCGTGTGGTGTCTGGAGAAACAAGGACTCTTGTCCGAGTACCAAAGTGGATTTCGAGCCGCTCGATCCACCACAGACCACTTGGTACGCCTGGAGAGCTCTATCCAGGATGCGTTTCTCCGAAAACAGCACTTGGTAGCTGTCTTCTTTGACTTGGAGAAGGCCTACGACACCACCGGGCGATATGGCATCCTTTCAGTCCTGCATCAATGGAGATTCCGAGGTAAGTTGCCGGTATTTATTGCGAATTTTTTGTCCCTCCGTCTATTCCGTGTCCGAGTCGGTAGGACATATTCGCAATACCACGTTCAAGAAAATGGAGTCCCACAGGGATCGGTTCTTAGTGTCACTCTGTTCGCGATTGTTATAAACGATATTGTCGCTGCTGCTGGTCCAGCCGTAATACCGTCCCTATATGTGGATGATTTTGCTCTGCACTTTAGCTCGTGCAGTATGGCAGTCGCAGAGCGACAGTTACAGCAAGCTATTAGGAGGGTGGAGAAGTGGACCTTAGAACATGGCCTTCGGTTTTCTGCCGCAAAGACCTCCGTTGTCCACTTTTGTCGTCAACGTACACTTCACCCTCATCCTGAGCTTTATCTAGGTAATGTCGTTCTTCCAGTTATTGACACCTACCGATTTCTTGGGCTCCTTTTTGACAGTAAATTATCTTGGGAGCCACACGTGCGGGAGCTAAAAGTGCAATGCTCCAAGAGGCTTAACCTCTTGAAGTTTCTTAGCAGCACTAATTGGGGAGCTGACCGCGTGGTGCTCCTGCGATTCTATCGGGCACACATTTTATCCCGGTTAGACTACGGCAGTGCAGCATATGGCTCCGCAAGGCCAAGCGTTCTTGCGAAGCTGAACAGTATCCACCACAGCGGGGTTACGTTGGCGACGGGAGCTTTTCGTACTAGCCCCATCGCTAGCCTGCTCGCTGAGTCTGGTGTGCCGCCTTTACACCTGAGGCGCCAGCAACTACTACTTACGTATGCTGCAAATTTGCGACAGATGCCACTTCATCCGAGCTATCCCTGCGTATTCAACAATGGCAACCGTTTGTTGTACGTTGCTCATCCTCGTGCGACGCGGCCGGTTGGGATACGCTTGGATAGCAGTTATGAATTGTTTGACGTACCTTCGATTCCTTGCCTTGTCAGACAACCAAGTGGGGTACCTCCGTGGGTTGTACGACGACCTGAAATCATCCTGGATTTGCACACTGGCCCGAAAGGAGACACGGACCCTTCGATTTATCGGAGGATCTACCTGTCCGTTCTTGGCCGCTATCCAGGTTCGGTCGTCGTTTACACGGATGGTTCAAGGACAGATACGAAGGTGGGCTGTGCGTTCGTTGTCGACAATGATCGGTTTCTTTTTGCTCTTCCGGACACCTGTAGTGTGTACACGGCAGAGCTCTATGCTATCTGTGAGGCTCTGCGGTACGCACTAGACAATGTACGCCGACACTTTCTCGTGTGTACTGACTCCTTGAGTTTGCTTCAGTCTATTGATACCTGTTTCCCTCGGCACCCTCTGGTGCAGCGGATCCAGGACCTGCTGGCCGGGTGTTCGGATGCCGGCACCAGAATTACGTTCGTGTGGCTCCCCAGCCACATGGGCATAGAGGAAAACGAGTTAGTAGATCAGGCTGCCAAGGAGGCAGTTACACTGCCCCCGTTGCCTTTCAAGGTTCCAGCAAGTGATATTCGCTCTCAGCTGAGACATCTGGTTATGTCTCATTGGGAGATGGAGTGGCAGGCCATCCCACTTCCCAATAAGCTGCGAGCGATAAAAGGAACAACGAAGGTATGGAGGACTTCCCTTCGGGCTTCGCGGAGGGAAGCCGTGGTATTATGTCGCCTTCGGATCGGCCACGGTGTCTTGACGCACTCCCATCTACTGAAAGGAGAACCCCCTCCGGTGTGTACCTGCGGCGACCAGCTTACCGTGGTACACATCCTTACGGAGTGCGTGGACCTGGTCGATCTGCGCCGTAGTATTAACCTTCCGAGTACTATCTCCCTTATCTTGCGCGATGACGAGCAGTCAGCAGACCCCGTCATCCGCTTTATGAGGGATAGCGGTCTGTTTTATCGTGTGTGATGATGTCCTTTGTCCTAGTGTTGTTTATGTCAGTTGCGCTTTTATCTCATTGACTCCATTTTAGTTTGTGTTGCGCATTTTAATGTGTTATTTTAACGTCTAACGTACATTATGTGTTAATATCTTTATTACTGGGCGATGCCTTATTCCTTCGATTTCCTGTACTTTCTCTTATTTTAATAGAACATAAGGCATTGCGTATTAGATCCACTGACTGTTTTAATCTCACCCTCATTTTTCTTCATTACCATTCTTTTTTATCTCTAGTCAGTGGATACTTTTTAAAATTTTAACTTCATATCTCATGTCCTTCATTTCGTTCCATTAGGGGCCGATGACCTTCGATGTTAGGCCCCTTAAAACAACAAGCATCATCAAGCGACCTTAGAGCGTGGCTTTGGTTTTTCCACCACAAAGTCCTGTGTCTTCCACTTTTGTCGCCAACGTTCTCTTCACCCTCCTCCTGAACTTTATTTAGGAAATGTAGCTATACCTCTAGTTGACACCGATTCCTTGGGCTCCTTTTCGATAATAAATTGTCGTGGGAGCCTCATATGCGGCAGTTGAAAGTGCAATGTGCTAAGAATCTTAATATCCTGAAGTTTCTTAGGAGCACTTCTTGGGGGGCTGACCGCGCGGTGCTCCTACGATTCTATAGGGCACATATTTATCTCGCCTAGACTACGGCAGTGCAGCATATGGCTCAGCAAGACCAAGCGTTCTTGGGAAGCTAAACAGCATTCACCACAGCGGGGTTCGGTTGGCGATGGGAGCCTTTCGTACGAGCCCCATAGCTAGCCTGCTCGCTGAGTCTGGTGTGCCGCCTTTACACCTGAGGCGACAGCAACTGTTTCTTACCTATGCTGCTAATTTGCGACAGATGCCACTACATGCAAGCTATTCTAGCGTTTTCAACAATGGCAACGGTTTGCGGTACGCCGCTCGTCCCCGAGCAACGCGGCCGGTTGGAATACGTTTAGATAGCAGTTACAGATTGTTTGACGTACCTTCTTTTCCTTGCCTTGTCAGACAACCAAGTGGGGTACCTCCGTGGGTAGTACGGCGACCTGAAATAATTCTGGACCTCCACACTGGCCCGAAGGAGAACACGGACCCTTCGATTTATCGGAGGCTCTTCTTGTCCGTCGTTGGCCGCTATCCAGGCTTAGTCGTCGTCTACACGGATGGTTCAAGGACGGACACGGGGGTGGGCTGTGCGTTCGTTGTCGACAATGATAGGTTTCTTTTCGCTCTCCCCACGAACCTGCTACGCAGGCGTAGCAGGGGGAGAGGTGATACTCCCACGTGGCGCGTCCCAGGTGGCGGATAGGGGGGTCCTAACCGGCCTGCCGGCGGACTTGAGGGAAATAAAATACCTCTCGCGGACCAAACACACACCCCCTGTGGGTGGGGGAGACAGACGAATAATACACCCACGGTATCCCCTGCCCGTCGTGAGAGGCGACTAAAAGGGGCGACCAAGGGATGTTTAAATTGGAACCATGAAACTGCTTTTGATTCGTGCCATCACGCGGGGAACACCAAGGGTTGCTTTTACTTGTGCGTAGTACCACTACATTAGGTACGAAATTGGTTTGTGGTTAGTAGCACACAGGAGCACCGCGCGGTCGGCTTTTGCAGTACCTTTGAATAGTACCACCATATGAGCAGGACCATGGGATGATAGCTACCATGGTTCTGCCTTGCCTATGATTAGTACCCACTATATGAGGAACACCACGGGATAGGGAGAGGTCCCTGTGGTTAGTACTCTTCTGTGATGAACACCATAGGTTTGCGTTGCCTGTAAATGGCGTCGCAAAGTGGGAAAACATAGGTCTGTATTAAATGTCGAATTTCATAAGCTCTGAGTAGTACAATAATGTGTGGAATGCCGCAAGTCTCTGCTACTTTTGATTAGTACCGTATCAGGACAGCTACCATGGTTCTATTTTGATAGCGATCAGTACCGTTATGAGGGGCCGATAACTTCGATTTAGGACCCCCTTTTGACTGCACGCATAATCGATTCAGGGTTATGCTATAGCAGTAGTCCCTTGGTCAGTAATACGATATTGTCACGCCTGTTTGTGTGCATATGAGACATTGCGGGTCGCAACCACTGATTGTTTTAAATTCATGTCCATCCATTCATTCTTCGTTGTCACATTTTTGAAATCTGGTCAGTGGAGAATTTTAGACTTTTAATATGTCATTCCATTTCGTCTCATTTCGTACCATTAGGGGCCGATGACCTAGATGTTAGGCCCCTTTAAACAACAATCATCAATCAATCATTTTCGCTCTCCCGGAAACCTGTAGTGTGTACACAGCAGAGCTCTATGCTCTCTGTAGAGCTTTGCGGTACGCAGTGTACAATGAACGCCGTCACTTTCTTGTGTGTACTGATTCCTTGAGTTCACTCCAGTCTATTGATACCTGTTTCCCTCGGCACCCTCTGGTGCAGCGGATCCAGGACCTGCTGGCCGGGTGTTCGGATGCCGGCACCAGAATTACTTTTCTGTGGCTCCAAAGCCACATGGGCATCGAGGGAAACGAGTTAGCAGATCGGGCTGCCAAGGAGGCAGTTACACTGCCCACGTTGACTTTCAAGGTTCCAGCAAGTGATATTCGCTCTCAGCTGAGACATCTGGTCATGTCTCATTGGGAGATGGAGTGGCAGGCCATTCCACTTCCCAATAAGCTGAGAGCGATAAAAGGAACAACGAAGGTATGGAGGACTTTCCTTCGGGCTTCGCGAAGGGAAGCCGTGGTATTATGTCGTCTTCGGATCGGCCACTGTATCATAACTCACTCGCATCTTTTGAAAGGAGAACCCCCTCCGGTGTGTACCTGCGGCGACCATCTTACCGTGGTACACATCCTTACGGAGTGTATGGACCTGGTCGATCTTCGCCGTAGTCTTAACCTTCCGGGTACCATCTCCCTTATCTTGCGTGATGACGAGCAGTCAGCAGACCTCGTCATCCGCTTTATGAGGGATAGTGGACTGTTTTCTCGTGTGTAATGCTGTCCTTTGTCCTAGTGTGTTTTGTGTCACTTTCGCTTTTATCCTATTGACTTAATTTTAGTTTGTTTTGCGTATTTTAATGTGTTATTTTAACGTCTCTCGTAAATTATGTACTACCAGGCAATGCCTTATTCTTTTGTTTTCCTGTAGTTTCTCTTATTTTATTAGAAAATAAGGCATTGCGCATTAGATCCACTGATTGTTTTAATCTCACCCTCATTTTTCTCCATCATTTTTTTAAACTCTAGTCAGTGGATATGTTTTTAAAATTTTAACATCATCTCTCATGTCGTTTATCACGTTCCATTAGGGGCCGATGACCTTCGATGTTAGGCCCCTTTAAACAACAAGCATCATCATCATCATCTAAATTGAAAAGTCCATCCCCCAGGAACCAAGATTTAAGATACAGTAAGAACACAAGGTTCATGCACACAGCAAGCAGTAACTCTTCCCCAGCTCCGGGTGACAGTACTCCATAACAATTAACTCCACTCAGATTAAAGCAGAGTATGCGCCAATTTCAACACTTACAACCAAGAGTTTCCATGGACAATACCATCCAAGGGCCACAGTTTCAGAGAAGTACATGAGGCAAGATACATAATACGGTTGTCACAGCAAATAAGTACCCACACAGAAGAAAAATCACATGTAATTTCTAAGATACATCCAACATTTTACAGTACTACGTTACCGAACGCACCCGAGTCAGAAAATTAGGTATCGTCTACATATTCCACCATGACCATACTTCTTTATAACCGACAATTGCATATAGGTAAATAATATTACCAAGTTTTTTGGACACTTACTATATCAATGCGAATAACAAAAAAAAAAAAATTAAATCACAGCAAGGTTTTCTTACAGACATCCGACATGCACACCGCTGAATCGTAATACCAATGCCATATTACTAAACGCAGACCACAGGAATTCACAAAATTCTACTATAACAGGTCCCCAGTTAAATTTACACCAATCCATAACTAACAATAATAATTGTACCGGGCGGTACACCTCCACGCCGCTAATTCAAACTTTGCGCCAGTTGAAACTCCTCGGCTGGAAGAAGTCTGAACGTTATCTAATGTGTTAATTTTCAAGTTTCTCAGAAGATGTCACTACTTGGAAATTTTGGAGTTTCTGAACTGGGTCGTTTTCGATGTATTTTTGTTTTACCTGCAGTAAGAAGTGTGAACTCTCTCTTCTAGAGGACACTACTGAAGAACTACAATGGTGCACCCTAGTGCGAAGTGAAAGAATGTTTTTTTTTTTTTTTTGGAGAAATTTTTATTTCAAAAGTTTGTTCCTTGTTAAATTTCTTTCTGTTATTGTTTAAGTTGGCTGTGTAACCCTTTCTTTCCCCTGGTTTTGAATTTAGCCAATCCCGAATTTCTTTAATTAATTTCTGACCAATCAGGTGTATCTTCTCCAACTTTAATATCTTGCTTAACCCTAGCCAATAAAGTTTTTGTGGGCGGGTGTTCTCATTTCTGAAACGCCTCGAACATTCCACGAGAGTATATAAACTGCTGATTTTCGGGTCTCTGCGCCACTTCAGTACCAACTTTCAAAGTGTAAAGTACGTAGCAGGGGGCGGGAAGCGCCTCTTTCTTCGGGCAGCAGTTCAACAACAAGGTAATGGCCGTTTAATTACTTCTTTTCTTGCTAGCTCAGCAGTTTAACTCTCGGGGCGGGTCCGAAGCGTTTCTACCATGTAACTTTTCCCTAAAATGTAAAGACTCTTAGCATCTATTCTCTTTAAAGCTACATATTGGGATAGAGAGTGCTTAACTCTCTCGAGCTCCCACTCATATTGTTTTGAGGTGAACTTATTTTTCACAACCGATTCTTCCTTAACGTAATGTAAATTGTTTCTTTCTAAAGTCACCTCATTAGTATGGGATTAGCCCTTGCATTAGCGGCCTAGAGCCAGATTAGGTTTTAAACAAAATGTATTAGGAGTGCAGATCGCCTCCTCTCAATTTGGTATTTTAGAGGCCATGTAATTAACCTTTTCTCACTTAATAGGCCTCAGTAGATTGGGTATTTTACCCCTGTGTTTATGTCCTTAGAGGACAACTTGAAGGTGGAGTTTGGTGTGGCCTTTGATAGGCTTAAAGTTTGAGAGCGAGTGACTCTTTCTTGAAAATTGAGTGTTGTATGCCTCGAGGAGGTTTTTCTGTGTAATTTGGAGCAAGTGCTCCTGGGCATGATTGGGGTTTTCTGCCCCTCTGTTAAAACTTATTTTGGAGTAAAGTTGGGCTAATTGCTCAAGAATTGTGAGTTCGGGGCTCGAAGCCCCAAATCCGGTAAATACTGTAATTGTACTTTTGTTGCCTTGCTACTCTGTACCTGCCATGATTGTTATTTCTTGATTTTGCAAAGAAAATATAACCTTGTTAAATTTTAAATTAACTTTAATTTCGTAGCCTGAGACCTGTTCACCCCCGCACCTTCTTTCACCTCTGCTGTTCCACAGATACCTCGGAACAATAATAATAAGTTAAACTTCCGGCAATTGATCACCGAAATGTTAATTTCACGGATATACAATATTTTAACAGGTTGAAACCATTTAACACAGCCTTCCTTATGTTTCGCCGCTTCAATAAGATTCATACCTCACCGGAGATGAAAACTATCAAGATATAGTTACACCAACACACAGGTTTCCAATATTCACACAGACAGGACAAGTTCCGCACTTCCATCACCCAGTTCAATGAAATAATTAACAGACTAATTACCACCAAACTTCCGGTAAGATTTTTGAACTCAACCAAGGACACACAACACATCAAGCCGCTTTCACTTGGGATAAATGTACCCTCCGAATTCTTTTAGCAATAGGATCGCTGACAAGCATAGATACAGGGCTCAAAAACTGTAATATCGTACAAGGTCCCTGAAATCTGGGAGCTAATTTTGAAGAAAATTTATTTATAGCCCTACAGACAGGATAACATTTTACGAAGACGTGGTCGCCAACACTTAACTTAGTGGATTTTCGGCCCTTGTCATAGTTTTTCGTACCCTTTCATATAACACAGCCAACCTTGCTTTGGCCTCATCTCACACCTTCCGCACATCACGAGGAGTAGAGACTTCGGGTAGCAGTTCCTCAGTTCGAAGAAGATTTGATAGAGGAGAAAATGGAACAAAACTGAACCTCAGTTCCATGGTGGTTTTACCATGAAATTCATGGGTAGCAGTATTGAAGGCACAGGACAACCAATGAAGACAGGTGTCCCTCTTGGTATGATTCGAGTGGTGATAGGCTATGAGAGCAGACTTTAAATTCCTCTTCATTCTCTCGGAATATGACGGATTGGGATAATAGGGAGTGGTGGTCACATGGGAGATACACAAGTCAAACAAATACTTCCTGAACATGTGACTAGCAAACCCAGCAGCATTATCAGAAACTGAAAACTTAGGTGTTCCAAAAGAGGCGAAAATAGAATTTAAACAGGAAATAGTGGACTGCAAATTAGTCGACCTAGTTGGGATGTTCCAACAAAACCTGGTAAAAGCATCAACGCATACCAATGCATGAGTATTTCCTCGACTAGAACGTCCCACATGATCTATAAACAATCGCTCCATAGCTCTGGAAGCTTGAGTCGATGACAACATCCCTACACGTTTGTTTAGGTTAGGTTTACTAATGGCCCAACTCTTGCAAGACTTAACCATGGACATAATGTCCCGATCCATGCTTTTCCAAATAAAGAACTCCCTTATTTTCGACCTAGTTTTGAAGTTACCCAAGTGTCCACCAATGGGACTATCATGATAATATTGAAATATGGCAGGAATCAAAACCTTGGGCACATCAATTTTTATCTTTGTATCATGACGAGATTGACAACAGAGTACGCCTTTTACAGAGGAATAGGGTTTGATAATTTCACCAGATTTATTTCTTTCCAGAATTTCTTTCAACTGGGGATCATCATTTTGGTGCAGACCAATATCTTGATACAACATGGGAAGATTAACAATTAGAATTAAGGAAGGTTCAACCTTTTCAATACAAAACGTGTTGTATAAGATGTTCACAACATATTATTTATTATATTATGAGAACCGGTTTCGACGCTTATTGCGTCATCATCAGCTACAAAAATCACAAATGGGCAAAGTACATATCATAAAATTGCATAAATGACTCTTGCATGGCTGAATATAAATGATGGACTGCTTTTCTCTTTAAAGGCTAGAAGAAAATGAGTAAAATATGATGATGTGATGTGACACATAAAAGCGTAGTAGTTTGATGGGTGAGTATTGTGCATAAAATTGGTCTGATGCTTTGAAAATAAAAGTCTGAGTGTGATAATAAAACGTAGTAAAAACTATGTAGTAAAATTGTCCACTCTTCTGTTGTTGTTCAATTAAGACACCTAAGTCCAGGTCCGATGTTATATGAGGTTGGCAAGACCAACAAAAAGATTTTGTCATGGCCGGGACACCTGATGTTAAGCGATTGAATAAGGTTGATCTTCAAATTAGTCTCAGCTCAACAAGGGTGGTGAATCTTAAAAGAAAGGAAAGAAAAACTAAGTTAGTGAAATGGAAATGTAAATGGAGTCGCGGCCAAGGATGATAGGATATGAGACTTACCTTTTTGAGCGTGCTGTGTGTGTAGTGTGAGAACAGTTGTGGACAAGTGAGATGGGTGTGACTGAGTAACGAAGGTACAGTGAGTGGGGTGAAAAGGGGAGAGGGAAGGGGAGAGCAGAGGAGAGGGGTAGGGAGGCGGAGTTTAAGGCGGGTCAGGAGGGCGGAGTGGTAGTGGTGTGGTACGTAAGAGTGCTGTGGAGAGCGTGAAAGATCGATTTTCCTCCCGTGGTTTTTATACCTCTAAAGACTTCGATTAGGAAGTCGAAAAGGATATTGAATTTTTCTGAAATTTCGTTAAGATTTAAGTTAGGGTTAAAAAATTGGTCTAGGTGAATGAAACAGTTCTCCGTAACGTCGAGTAAAGGGCCTTTATTTATGTTGTTGAGAATTTCTAGGTCTTGTTCTATGGTAGTAAAATTATGCTTTAAGTCATGTATATGTTGACCTATAGCAGAAAATCTATTATATCTGATGGCAATGACGTGTTCTAAGTATCTAACTTTGAAGCTGTGCCGGTCTGTTCGATGTATGCGGAAAAACAGTTATTGCATTGAAAACGGTAAACACCTGACTGCGTAAATGTCGGATCTATTGCTGGTTCTGTACGAAAGTATAATATTATGTTTCTTGAAAACGTTCGTTACACTGTGTATGTTTTCGTTAAAGGTGAAGGTGGCGAATAGGGCAGGGTTAGGTCTTTCTTCGGTTAATGTTGTCTTTAGTCTATGTATACATTTGTTAATCATGCGTTCTATGAATGAGGTGTTATAAACCGTTGAATTTAGCAATAGCGCGAATCGTGTTCAATTCCTTCTTTAGGTTTTCCTTGGATAACGGTATTTTTAGTGCACGGTCTACCATACTATAGTAAGTGGCGCATTTATGTGCGTGTGGATGTGTGGAGTCTTTTCTGATAGTAGTTGCTGTTTGGGTTGGTTTTCTGTAGATATTGTATTGTAAGGAAGAAGGAAGTCTCTTAATTGTAAGATCTAAAAAGTTGATTGAGTTATTGGACTCGGATTCTAATGTGAATTTTATATTAGAATCTATCTTGTTTAAGTTATTAAGGGTGGTAGCTGCATTAACCGTTCTGTCATCTAGAATAACCAGAGTATCATCGACATATCTAGACTAGAAGTGTATATTTGAAATAATGTTATTGGTATTAATTGCAGTGTCTTCTAGGAAATCTATGTAAATTTCAGCCAAAATTCCTGAAGTTTTTAACTTATAATGGGAAGATTAGTCAAGATAGGATTCACAGTTACCAAACCAACTTGAGATATACACTTCACTTCCAAGTTTTCTCCAACCTCCTCTTCATCAAACATGCGACTAAACCCCTCAGCGATTACATTTTCAGTTCCACGAATGTGCCGAACATTAAAATTGAAGGCAGAAATTCTCAGCGCCCACGTCGTTAGTCTTCTCGTTCTTTTGGGTCTTTTCAGAACTCAGGAAAGAGCCTCATTATCGGTCTCTAAATCAAAATTAACATGCTCCACACAAACACGGAATTTCTCCAATGAAAATAGTACCGCTAAACACTCCAGTTCGTAAATAGAATACTTCCTTTCTAGGGGAGAGAGGGATCTAGAGCCATAGGCGATAGGTCGTCTACCCATTTCGGACTCTTGCAATAAGACTCCCGCAATAGCCTTCCCCGAGGCATCAGTTTGGATTATGAACCGTTAATTGAAATCAGGAATAGCAAGTTTTGGAGCACTACTTAGAGCTTTCTTCAAGGCCTCAAAGGCTCTTTGTTGAGGATTTTCCCGCACAAATTTGACATCTTTTCTACGTAAGGAATTCAAAGGAGCAGCAATTTCTGCATAATTAGGAACGAAATTTCTGAAGAAATTGGTCACGCCAATAAATCTGGCAATCCCTTTTACATCTTTAGGAGGTTTGAAATCATGAATAGCTTGAGTACGGGCATGATCATTTGAAACACCCTGTGACGATACAACAGTGGTCTGCCAAATTATTATACTCAGAACAAGTATTTGCCTTTTTGAAGAGCAAAGCTGTTATATTTTCCATTGTTAATGTTACAGCTTGTCTTTTCAGGAGTTATTTATTCTTTGGAGACTGCTACATATATCAAGAAGTTGGAAAGTCCTGAAATAGTGTCGTGTCATTGTTGGTCAGCCTGGAATTTCAGCACTATTGGCGCGAAGTTCTGTATTACAAATGTTCGTTGACATCCTATGGTTATTGTGGTCTGTTCTCTTTTAATGTTTGTAATTACAAGTTACTTTTACAGTAAGGAATTCAGAGTACTTAGTAATAAGAAGCCGTGTGGTACAATGCATTAAGTCCGTTGTTATTCTCCGTTTAGGGATTCTAACCTACAAATTGAGATGGGGAAGTCTTGTGACTTAAGCCTTCGTAAGAAAGCCACAATTTCTACATTACTGCCCTACTGTCAGTATAACCAATGGCAGATTGCATCAATCGTGGGGGTTTCACGGTCATCGGTAAGCGATATCGCCAAAGATATGAGAGCAAACACACCTCTTGACTCATGCCGCAGAGGTTGGTGTGTAGAAAAAGGATAATTTCGCTCAGAATAGGCAGAATAATTCACAATTATGCAACAAAAATTTGTCGAACATCTGCTAAAGTGTTAACCAATACACTTTGGAATGCTGGAATTGCTTTATCACAAAGAACTTTAGAGCGGCGTTTCAAAGAGATGGATCTGAAAGGCCGCCGACCTTTAAAGAAACCAAAGTTGACAACTGCTATGGACTAATGATCACATAAATTGGTCAGAGTAAGATTGGAATGAGGTTTGTAAAATCGTACATGCAATTTCTTGCGTTCTCATGATATAAGATAATATTGATTAATACTCTCTTACACTGGCATTGTATTTTTTACGTTTGCTTCACAGATGAATCTTCAATGATCCTTGATGATAAAACAGTTTGTTCGACGCTGCACCAATGAAAAGTTCAGTGAAGAATGTGTTGTAGAACTGGTGAAACATTCTCTCTCCATAATGATCCTTGATGATAAAACAGTTTGTTCGACGCTGCACCAATGAAAAATTCAATGAAGAATGTGTTGTAGAACTGGTGAAATATTCTCTCTCCATAATGATATGGTTCTTGATTAACAGCAAAGGTAATGGCCCTCCGTGTACTGTTCAAGGCACAATGCGGAAGAATCAGTTCGAGCTGGTGCTAAGGAACGAACTTTTGCCTCAAGTCTCAGAATGATTCCCGAAAAATGATGTTACCTTCATGCATGATTTAGCCCCGTGCCACAAGGCTAAATTGGTGACAGCATTCCTACAGAATCAAAAAATTAATGTATTGGACTGGCCGGTCAACTCGCCTGACATGAATCCAATAGAAAATATTTGGAAGGCACTGAAAAAAGGAATTACTAAACAAGATGTCATTACAAGCAAGAACATGCTCCTAGAAAGACTTATTGAGGTTTGGAACAGCAATAATATGGAGGAACAGGCAAGAAAATGCATTACAAGTATGCCAAGAAGGATCTCTGCACTGATTGCAGCTAAGGGTGGCTTCACAAAATTCTAAAGATTTGATCATTACAAAGACAATTGTAGTTAAGAAACTTTTTTCTGTGGAAAGCGGTAAACAGTATATGTGAAATACAAATGAAATAAAGAAAATGCATGAAATTTTACCAGGTATATATTTATTTTACCACAATGTTAGCAAATCCATGTATTTTCAATCTGAGTATAATAATTTGGCAGACCACTGTATATGTCCCAGGAAGGAGATCAGAGATTTGGCAAAGTTGGTTTTGGAAAGCTTGAGTGTTAAACCTGCTTTCTTCAATCTTTCAACTACCTCCTGTACATGCTTGAGATGATCTTCAAAATTTGCTGAATACACGACTAAGTCATCGAGATAATTAATTACATACTTAAATTTTACATCCCCAAACACAGAATCCAGTAATCGTGTTAACACGGCCGCTCCTGTCGACAACGCAAAGGGAATTACAGTGTACTCGTACAAATTCCAGTCGGTGGCAAAAGCAGTGAGGGTAATAGATTCCTCATCTAGAGGCACTTGGTTGTATGCCTGATTCAAATCGAAGGTCAAAAAATAATTAGCACCATGGAACCAAGAGAAACAAGTGTGCAAATCAGGTAAAGGCACTGATTGCATGACGATCTTTCGATTTAATTCTCTATAATCAACTACTGGCCTGTAACCTCCAGATGCTTTGGGCACCAGAAACATCGGGGACGAATATGGAGAGATAGAAGGTCTAATGACACAATCCTGGAGCATCTTATCAATAATTTTCTTTAATTCCACCATCTTAGGTGGGGCTAACCTATAGGGCGGAGTTCTAACAGGAATCTTGTCTGTTATATCAATGTGGTATTTAAGAACACTAGTCAACCCCAGCTTATCAGTGAAAACTTCAGGATACATCGCACAAAGATCACGAATTTTACAACTTGGTCGTGAGGCAGGTGATCGAGATCTAACTTCTCACTTTTGTTTTCCTCAATATCCTCATCCAAGGCACAAGCGGGATACTTTTGAAACATTACATCCTCATGAAAATTGAAAATTCTACCAGGAAAACTTGAAGCTAAAATTTATATCTTGCAAGTTCAAAATCATACCAAACTTGCCCATAAAATCAGCACCTAAAATTATTTGGTAAGATAAATCAGAGGCCACGAGACAATCAGTTTTCCAAGTGAATTCAGCAATTCTAATTTTGACAGAAATGGAACCCAGAATCCTCAGTCTGTCTCCATTAGTAGTCACACAATTAAGATTAGAAGCCCTAATTTCAGGTAAATTACAACAACCTTTCATCTTCAAGTACCAAGCCTCACTCATAAGTGATACAACGCTACCAGAATCAATCAATCCCAATGCAGGTTCGTTATTGACTTCAAGGCAAATGGTCGAAGTTTTGGGAACGCCATTACTAGAAATACCAAGTGTACCGTAAATTATCACTGGCAAACCTTCAGAAGGTGCGGCCTCCATAGGATCTGGACTTTGCGAGGATAGGAAACCACCCAGAGGGCAAGAACACTGATACCCATAAGAATTCAGCTTAACAAAGTTTATTGAACCGAAAAGAGTAAGAAAGATTTAATTATTTAAATACCAACATCACTAAGGTTTCGTTGACACGTGCCCTGTACTAATTCACAGGGATCCAGCCCTGTTCACAGTTTATCACCAGAGGACTACAATATAATAGCTAATTCTTGATAAAGCTTATTAACAATACGCCACTTCAAGTGACTCAAGGGTAGCGCAAATTCCCCTAACATAACATACCATGGTACCGTATACTTTCATTAAAAGACGCTTCTAAGCGCCTAAGACTCCTAGGGAAGTTGAATACATCATTCAATATATATATATATATATTTACAACTACCAAGGGCACAAACTCCCAATAACTTATGCTGCAGTAAACAGACCCAAGGGGTTCACACATAACTTAACAGTTTCCAAGCAATTCGGCATTTATAATGCCTTGAAACAACATTCAGCGTCCATCCAGTGATTTACAATCGAAGGAATGTCCTCCCATCATCCGTAATTTTTAAGCAAGTCTTAGATTCTTACCTCCCATACCCCTAGCGGTCCTGGGTTCGAAGACGGGTCCGTGAAGTGCTCAAGTGAGAGAGAGCAAGGCAAGAACAAGAATACCTACTCCCAGCAAGACAGCACGGCCTCGCCAAGAGTACTGATGACTCAAGACCACGTGACGCAAAGCGACACACACAGGCTGCGTGAGAAGAGCACGGCGCATACGCAGGGGCAAGGGAGGCAAGTACAGGACGGGCCGTTCCCAGGACGGAAAAAGCTCCTTTACCCTGGGACCATAATTTAGGAATACTTTTTATAATTTGCCCAAGGGGACAACTCAAAGGGCGAAAAAACACAGTAGTGCATAAAATAAGTTGAAAACCATTAAAATAGACGTAGTAAATAGTATAAGCTGGAGGGGAAATCAAATACATGCCTCACCTAGCATTTGAGGAAAGGGAACCTTATTATACACATGACCTTCCACCAACAAGTTTTCTTTAACTGCACTGGGTACATCAATGGGTCATTGAGAATTACCATTCCTCAGTTTAGGGCACTGTCTTTTCATATGCGACATAGATCCGCAAACATAGCAAGTACCATTTTGTCCTTGACTCAATGTATCTCTTTTTCTCTCGGAAGGACAATTATTCCTTAGGTGATCCCTAGATCCACAAGCGTAGCATTTCTTGGATGAAGAAGGGATGACAGGATGAGTGGAGGTATTATTAGGCTTATAAGAAACACAGGGAGGTGGATACTTAGTGTGCCGAGACTCATCTTCATATTTTACGTCTTCGGCAAAGGTACAAGCTTCCTCAAGTTCAGCGAAATTACTAGGGCACTTAGTCAATGAGAAAAAGGATCTATATTCAGGTGCAATACCATTAAGGATTCGAGCTACCATCTCTCCTTCTGGTACCATGATTTTAAATACTTCACAGTAAAACTTTAAATCAGGACATAGGCCAACAGACTTTCATGTAAAAACTATGTCCTAAAGCAATGTTTTGGAACCAGACTTTATAATGCAAGCGACGGGATAAACCTTCCCAGGATCAATTCATGAAATTCGGTTACACTTCAATTATTACTAATTGCCTTTGAAATTTCTCTTTTTAGAACTCCTTCACAGTTGGGAAATAATACCCTAAAAATCCCAATTGAATCCATGCATTATACATTGGCCGACTCCGTTAACTCTACCAGAAACCGCATGAATCTGATCGTTTCATCAATAGAATCCACAGTGAAGACTCTTACATTTTTGAAGAGATCCTTAATTGAATTGGGAGTAGAACATGACCTGATTAATAAATTCTCTAACACAGGACTAAACCCGCAACAATGAGATGACGTGTTGGTAACAGTTTGAGGAGTAATAGGCTCATTAGCTTCCCCTAGGCAATTACGTTCGTTAATTTCAGTCTCATCACTCAATGACAATTGACCAACTTTTTTCGCATTAATCATAAGATCAAGTTCAACAGAAACATTAATGACAGAAGTTAACAATGAAGTGCACTGAGACATCAACTCTCCTTCAGGACCAAGAGAAATTAAATCCTGAATCGTATTGATAAAGTGATTAGTTCTAGCCTTTAATCTCCTCATCTGATAATCAGATGGCCTAAACTCCTTAATCTACTTCATGAAAACTAATAATTCTTTAACTGAAATTGATACAGAATTCACTGACTCACCCAATTCGATGTTCATGTCACCTGGTTTAACTGGAGAATAGAGAGAAGCCAGTAGTAAGGCAACATCACCCTCCATAGATCCGGTGGACACCAGCCCACGGACCTGGACTTCGTATAGCAGCTCACCTTTTCGCAACATTCTCGGCAACAACACAGACCGGGCACCCATATTAATGCAACAGAAAACACAGAATTCACCACCCAACACAAGCCTGCCTTTCTCTTCAAAACTTTAAAATTTCTAGTCTCAAACCACTTATTAATTCAGCCAATGTGATAATTGTGACCTGGCAAAAATAGCCTATAGATCCACAAGAAACATGAAAGGAAAATATGCTCTCAAAAGATATCAGAACGCAGTTGTTCAGTCAGCCACGCTCGCTCTGATACCAAACACACTCTCACGAAGCAGTAAAATCAATAAGTAAGAGTGTTTAGCACAACCTGGGATAATAACAAGCAAATAATAATAAATAATCAGAATACATACCCCAAAATCCCAATGAAAAGGCCGTCGCGATTTGTAGAAGCAAAGGCACAAGAGGCCAAGTGAATCAATTAAAACTAAGTTTAATTACTAATTGGCTGAAATAATAAATACTCAATTAAATTTTTGAAAGAAAACTTTAATAAAAGAAAAATTATTTAAAATAAACTTCCGACCTTGTCCAAAACTACAAGACTAAAATTTTTGAGAAATTAATAAATTGAAAATTAAGGCGAGATCAGACCCCCTATACCGACAATGCTAAATTCCGTCACTTTTTGACCCATTATCTCTGAAACTATTGAAGAAATCCCTACCAAATTTTTATCAATTGTAAGTCTAAATGCGTTTAGTTCACTGATCTAGAATGGGGAAGGTATACCATGTGGACACTGAGGTACAATTATTTAAACTTATGACCTCATTTTTTAAAAATATATGTTTTTACAATACAGAATCAATTGTATCATTCTCAAAACACTCATTGTAGATCCATACAATCACCTATACTACATGAATTATTTTCACAAATTTTATATTTATTTCTCTATTAGTTCCTGAGAAAATGGGGCTTTTGTCAGAAAATTTCCAGTTTTGAGAAAACTGTAGTTAAACAGTAATTATATGAAAACATAGATCTTTCTTCCTAAAGCACTGGTTTAAAGCATCCTGATTCATAGTCTGATCCTTTCTCTTCATCTTTAAGGCATAACTTCTTCCTTCTCTTCTTTCTTGCCTCCTTGGTCATTTGCTGACCAGAAAGTTCAGCCTTCCGCAGTCTTAGTCGGTCAAGAGCTTCCAAGGCAGTTGCTGTATTCTCTCCTATATTAATTCCCAGCTGATTCAAGACCTTTATTCTTCCAAAATTCCCATCATTGGAGGAGATCACTGCATCACACACACCTAATCTTAAAGTTTTTATGCCTACAAAGACATTTTTTGGAATCCGAGTCCACACAATATTGTTAAATGCCTCGTTCACGTTCACGTTCTGTGTTTTCCCATGAAGGCATTTCTTTAGCAAGTCGGGGCGTGCTAAGTCTCTGAATATAGGCTTAATGACCTCCATTACTGCTTCAGGTACTGAGTGTTTATGTTTGAATGTATCTAGTGTGCCAGCTGCCTCTGCTTTTCTATATTTGCACCATGTATTTGGTGCAGGTGGGCACAGGTAATGTACAGGTTTAGTATCTGTGGACAGCCTGTGAAAGTATGTTGCCCACACTGCTCTTCTCATGCATTCCAAATCATGTGTGTTTTCCCTAATGGCTTTGCTATAGTACTCTTGAAATTCATCAATTACTTTATCCGTAAGCCTTCCAGAATATTTCATAGTTTTACCATCAGATAATTTGGTGTCGTCCTGTCCCATTCTCTTCTTTACATGGCCTACGCATTCAAGCTTTGTAATAGGTTCATCATAGGGTTTGCTTTTTAAAACAGTGTTGAAGGATTTACAGTCCCCATCTCCTAGATATTTCATGTATCGAGCTCCTCGGTCTGCCTGTGAGCGATAAAAAATTGCCATAGCAGCTGCAACCTCCATACCGCCACTTGACCCTTCATAGTTCTTTGCACATAAAGTCCTATGGAGACTCTTTTTCTCTTCATTATCACCTACTAAGGTGCATCCCTGGCAGTATTTGGTAAGAATTTCAAAATCTAACAGTTTACCAGTGTCAACACTTGTTGCAGTAGCAAATCCATTTTTGGAAGTGTGACCCCTTATCTGCTATGACCCATCAAATGCTACACTAATTTCTTTTACACCACTATTTTCATTTACTGCTTCTACAGCTGCAGTTTTCATAGATTCTGTTGCAACAAAGTCTAAGCATTTGCCAAAAATTTCAGTGTACTTCTCATACTGTGTGGGTGGGTTTGGCAGATTTAGGAGAGCACAAAGTAGTTTACCACCACTACCGCCTTTCCCAATACTCCTAAGTCCATACAATAACCTCACATTGGTTTCATACAGTTCATTATTAGAGCATTTGGCGGAAGTTAGAAATGACCTATTAATATCACAGTTTGTGCACAAATTTTTCAGTTTACAGACTAGTCCATTCCTAACATTTACATCTTCGGAAAACACTATATCTCCACCACATAATCGGCATGCTACAGTCTCCTTCAACATTGACGTTAAGATATTAAAATCTATAATTATATTTACGCCTCTGCCTTCATGGATAGGTAATGTACCTCCTACAGAGTCAGATAGCAATTTTCCTTTTGATGCACTGGGAGGAGTGTCAACAGTCTTCTCACCACCACAACTATCACTTTGCACTATTTCACTTCGCCACGAACCTGCTACGCAGGCGTAGCAGGGGGAGAGGTGATACTCCCACGTGGCGCGTCCCAGGTGGCGGATAGGGGGGTCCTCACCGGCTTGCCGGCGGACTTGAGGGAAATAAAATACCTCTCGCGGACCAAACACACACCCTCTGCGGGTGGGGGAGGCAGACGAATAATACACCCACGGTATCCCCTGCCTGTCGTGAGAGCCGACTAAAAGGGGCGACCAAGGGTTGATTGTATTAGAACCATGAAACTACTTGTGATTAGTACCACCACGCGGCGAACACCAAGGGTTGCTTTTACTTGTGCGTAGTACTACTACATTAGGTACGAAATTGGTTTGTGATTTGTAGCACACAGGAGCACCACGCGGTCGGCTTTTGCAGTACCTGTGATTAGTACCACCATATGAGCAGGACCATGGGATGATAGCTACCATGGTTCTGCCTTGCCTATGATTAGTACCCACTATATGAGGAACACCACGGGATAGGGAGAGGTCTCTGTGGTTAGTACTCTTACGTGATGAACACCATAGGTTTGCGTTGCCTGTACATGGCGCCGCAAAGTGAGAAAAACATAGGTCTGTATTATATGTCGAATTTCATAAGCTCTGAGTAGTACAATAATGTGTGGAATGCGGCAAGTCTCTGCTACTTTTGATTAGTACCGCAACAGAACAAATACCATGGTTCTATTTTGCTAGCGATCAGTACCGTTATAAGGGGCCGATAACTTCGATTTAGGACCCCCTTTTGACTGCACGCATAATCCATTCAGTGTTATGCTATAGCAGTAGTCCCTTGGTCAGTAATACTATATTGTCACGTCTGTTTACGTGCATGTGAGACATTGCGGGTCGCAACCACTGATTGTTTTAAATTCATGTCCATCCATTCATTCTTCGTTCTCACGTTTTTACATTCTGGTCAGTGGAGAATTTTAGACTTTTAATATGTCATTCCATTTCGTCTCATTTCGTACCATTAGGGGCCGATGACCTTCGATGTTAGGCCCCATAAAACAACAAGCATCATCATCACCAAACCATAGGGAATTCTAGCTAATGTGCGAGTAGGAGACGTCCTGCTACAGAGATTTCCTCGAGCATAATTCGGTATTCTTCCTTCTCAACCGGAATTCATAGCCCGTAAATAACACATAGTGGCAAATTTTATTATAATTTGAGCTAGTCTGGATCTTGTGCGTCCTTACCTGGACGCGGGAACGGAGCAGTACAATCTTTTATTTGTACACATGAAACGATCTGAAAACAATAACTAATATCATCATTATTTATTTATTGTGGTTGATATATTACAGTGACGTACAGGTACGTGGTGCCACATCGGACTCGCAAATGGACAGGCCAAGAATAGATTCATGACGTATTAGCCACCTACTTTCATTTAACGTACGTTTACATGTCAAGTGTGATGACAGTATGGCACCACGGGGCCTGAGACTTTGAGAGTGCGCGTGAGTTCACAGCGGACTCCCGCGGCCCGAATGGCATTATGCTCTATGAGTCAACGTTGGTCTCACGTGGCACTCAAGATGTTAAGGGTTGAGGTTTCTGTAAGTGGTCCGTTATTGAGTGTAAAGTGGATTTTGTTGGTGGGGCGGTGTCTACAGTTGCCATTTCTAAAAACTATAAATTGGGTTTTGTTTACGTTAATTTTGATTTGTCAAAGATTTAGCCATTGTTTGAGTTGGTGGAGGTAGGTTTTTGTGCGTGATTGGAGGGAGCGATTGTTAGTTGTAAGGGCGAGGATTGCTGTGTCTTCTGCAAATTGATATAGTTTGAGTGGGGGTGAAGGTTGGGGGATATCTATACAATATAGGACCTATAATAGGGGTCTAAGAGGGCTGCCTTGTGGTACTCCAGCTAATAAGGGAAATTTGTATGAAAGGGTGTTGTGGATGTTTATTTGAGCACTATGTTGGTTGAGGAAGTTAGCTAGGAAACGGATGATTTTGATAGGTAGTGGTAGATGTCGCAGTTTAAAAATGAGTTCTGAGATCCATACTTTGTCGAATGCTTTTTCTACGTCTAAACTTATTAATGCGGCTCGTTTCTTAGGTGGGAGATATGCTGAAAGGGATGCTGAGATATGGAAGAGGTGATCTTGTGTAGAATGGTGTAGGCGGAAACCTGCTTGTGATTGTGGAATTAGTTGGAAGGAATTTAAGAATGAATAGATTCTACGGACTAGGATGATTTCTATTTTACTTAGTACTGGTAACAAGCTTATTGGGCGATATGAAGTTATCTGGGAAGGTAGTTTGTTAGGCTTTAAGAATAGTAGGATTTTCGCATGTCCCCAGTGGGGTGGAAAGGAACCTGTCTGTATTATAATATTGTATATATTGCATAGTATTTGAAGAAAAATAAGTGGTGCTTCTTTGATATGTCTGTACGTAATTTGGTCAAGGAGCAGTGTTCTATTTGTATTTTAAAAGATTGTGTATGTCTTGTACTGTGATTGGTGTGTTTAGTGGGTGGTGGTGTTCTATAGGTGGAGGGAGTTCGAACGTGGTGTGTAGTGGTACTGTCCCGTATAGTGCCTTGGTTCCCATCAGGCAAACGCCGAGATCGGACCAAGTGCATTATAGTGAACAATAATACATCCACCAAAGTGGTGGTGCTCGGCACATAGCTTACCTTGCGATGCGTATCCACTTTCAGCAGCTCAGGAGTGCATGATTCAGGGGATCAGGGTATAAACAATGGCCTAATTATATAAATAAAGAGGATACCAAAAAGTGCAAGGTAAAACTAGATCCTACAAAAATAAATAACAGAAAACTATGCTGCATTCAAAGTTTTACAATAAGGGGTTTCTTACAATCAAATCAATATTAATGAAATACAAATATAAGAGCTGTCCAAAAATACATGGGATTAATAAAATATGGAGCCGTCGATTGTCAGAGCCACTTAGTGGTCGAGAAAACAGACTCACGAAACCTCCTGACTGTAACAAGCATAAAAAACAGGGTAAGTAATGGAGTTAAAAACGGATATCTATACAAATACTGGTCCTACAGCATTATCATACTCCTCTCTATTCTATGCCACAGTATTCAGAACTCTCCACCTAACTAATATAAACAGACATAATGCAGTGCTCTAACAGGGCATCGATCCCTGGGCCAGCTAAGAGCAAGGCATCTAACATAAACATAAAAAATAACAGGAACTCTACTATGTAGACAGCAGTCTGCTTTACTGCCGCATTCCTGTGTCTTGATGTCACACACATTCCTCCCTCAGTCAGTCTCGGCACGTGACCGGAGTCGGCCATGTTTTATTTCTATAAATAGCTTACAGCTGACGACTGGGGAGCCAACTGCAGGGTGAATCTTACTTTCACTGTCCCTCTCGGAAACTGGCCCACATAGCGCACTCATAATCATGCATGGGCTACATGCAATCGTATCTATTTCACTATCAATACAAAATAATCTCGCTGCTGCCTCCACTGGGCTTATCCAATACAGTACAAGGCGCAATCCACTGCGCTATCATTACTTGGCCGTTACCAGGCATATCAAACTCATATAACACATTGTTTATCTGCGCTAAGGCTTTCTCTACTTCAATTTGCACAGTCAGCTAATTATGTACTGCTCATGTATCTCAAACATGATGACACGCACCTCCTGACACGTTAACCTGAGTAAGTTAAGGGATAAGTCACGATCTCCAATAAATTATATAAGACCTCAAATATATGTACTTGACTCTGCTCTATCAACAATATCTGTCTGTCTGACACCGCTTACTTGACCAAGATGGTCCGACATGAAAAGTGGAGACAACAAGTACTCCATCATAATAATACTGAATGGAAAACTTATCACACAAACAAGGAATATACAATATACAACCTACAATTTAATTAACTGAGTTCGTGTCCTGTGCATAGCTATACTGTACAACCACCTATCCTAACATAACTTTACATGTTGGCTGACGGCCAAACTTGTTCCTATCCTGTTTAACATTGCATGCTTCTTACAAATTGGAAAGCTCTGACCTGAAATGATCGATGGACATGACGGAACGGCCCCTCATAGGACACCTGGAATTACTGCATCATGACAGGCTTCGAAGCTGGTGACAGATACGGGCTGACGACTGGAGACATTCTGGCTGGCGAGAACATTTCTTGCAGCTTCTCAGGTGGTTGGAGGATGTCCCCTTCGGTGTCGTGATGAGCAGGTACGCCAGATGATCCTAGGTCGACTCCCGATGTCATGAGGACTCCTTGTCTTCTTCAGCTCCCGTTACTGCTTCCTCACTATAAATGGGCATAGCTCGTACTGGGTTGATGTAGGGAAAACTGTAAAGAAATGTCTATTACACACAGTCCGTATTCGATGCCTGTTTCCACTACCACCATCCCTCATGCGGTCGTTTGATCAAGTCACTTTCAGACTTTAGACTTGATACACAAATGTTCTTTTCATAAAACATGATAACATTTTCATGTTAGATTTTCACTCTGACCAAACTTCCTGACACAGTAGATAACCTGAGCCTTCATTAATCCGTGTATTACGTTTGTTACAATTGGACCTCAAATAATATGAAGCTACTTGTCAAAATGTCTAATTATTAGCAGCACATCCTCGCATGACAACAGGTCAACGCATGTAATATCAAGAATTCAGTTTAATTATCCATGTTGATTACTTACTTTTCCCCAGATTCAATCGTGCTATGTGTATGCAGCTCGAAGATAAAGACGCTATTCTGGATGCCGACTCGCAGCGTGACGACCTCGTTCTAACAGCCGTACAGTCAATGAATGAATCTGACGCGCTCGGCGGTCATGTATTTATAATCAGGCTGGCGTTACCACGCTCGCGTGTTGGCGGTCTGTATACCCGGGCCCGCGACTGGAAGCTTCTCCCGCACAAAGAGTGACAAGTACCTCACTTAATGTATGCACTTAAAATTATAGCCATTTTGCATATCCAAATTTACCGGAAATTATGCAGGTTGCAATTCTCTTTTCAGATCCAGTGCATCTCTACTGTAGCCGGAGATATTAAATTAATTTCTTCTTCCCTCCAAAGCTCAGTCAGCCCGCGAGATTCACGAAGTGGTACCCCTTCAACACTATTAATAAAGAAGCTTCGCTTGGGCAATAAATTCCTTTTATGAGTCTCTGGAATTTTCATAATGATACTGCTGCTATGTTCCCACGAGAAATGCTCCATCTGGACTCTCTTATATAATAAACTGCTATACAATGACTTTCATGGTGGTCTCATGTAATTCCAATATCGAAGGCTAAAATCCAGACTATTTGCACATGAACTGAATGGTTTACTACTTTAGTAATGTCTGTGTATTCAGTTATTGTTTCATGCTCTGGATGGTAGAAACTAGGGTCGGTAGAAGGTGAAAAGACTTGTCTATAGTGATCTGCGAAGAGATCAGCTTTTGCGTTTGGATTGTTTGGTGCGGAGTTATTGTGTATTATTGGGTAGTGCGGAAATTATTTTTAATTGTGTCAGTTGTTTCAATTTAGTCCAGTATTTACGTGCATCTGTTGTATTAGATAGCTCAGTTTAAGTGTTGTTACAGCCTTTTCGCTTTATGGCTTTAATAAATGAGCGTGCTTGTCGTAGTGTTGTTCTGTATTCCCGAAGAGTGTTGGGTTCTCGTGTTCGAAGGTAGGCTTTGTACAGGTCATGTGAGTATTGTAGTAGTTGAAAGGCACTAGGTGGGAGTGGTGTTTTTGAAGGGTGTGAAAGTATGGCGGGGTATGTGTAGTTGGTCTGCAGTGGTTAAGGCTGTTTCAAGTTGTTTTATTGTGTGGCGTTTAGTATGTCCTTTCTCGTTGCTGGTAGCGATTCCGTTATCATCATACCCGATCACTTCAGCGGTTTCTTTGCACGCCAGATACGGTCACGTTCGTGATATCGCATGAACTTTATTATGATGGGCATTTTCCCTCCCGTTACTACCTCAGCTGTTGTTCTCCTTGGTTTCTCAATCCTGTGACAGCGATCTAAACTGTCCAATATAAAGTCAATCCCTAGATAGTATTTCACAGCATAGACGTCCTCGCTCGGAGCTTCTGCCACCCCGTGGAGTAATAGGTAGTTTCTCTTGCTGTACTGCTCTGTTTCGTCTATTAGGTCCTACTCTTTGGAGATCTGGTTATGCATTGCAGTAAGTTCAGACTTTACCTCATTGAGCTCCTCGGTGACAGAAACTCTCAAAGACTGGAACTCAATGGCGAGTGCTTCTAGGGAGACATCGGGTTGGCAGCACTGCTGTTGGCGATGCGCGTTGCCTTCTCAAAGCGAGCTTGGATGTCGTTTAGCTTTTCTTCGAATGAAGAAGTTCGCTTGTTCAAAGACTTTAGAGACATTGTGTATGAATGAATCTAATCACTTAGTGTTATTTGGTAATGTAACTTGATCTAGTGCACACAAATTGTAGTTAAACTTGCTGATTTACTGGGTGGCTTACGGAGCTCTCTCACATGAACTTCCTCACTGCCGCCGTATTTTTATCTACTTTTTATTAGATAAAGGAATTAAGATGGATGGCGACCTATAATTTACCACAATTTATAATTTCAGCTATCTAGCATGCTGGTCATCTATGACTGACCTCCACTATCAATACAGGATTGGACTGTCAACCATATCAAAAGTCATCAGACAAGTATGTAATGCTATTTGGAGTAAATTACGTTCAAAGTGTTTCCCTAATTGACTTAATATTTATGGCTAACAACTTCAGCTGGCTTCAATGACAGAGCAAACTTTCCACCACGAACCTACGACGCCGGCGTAGCAGGGGGACAGGTGATACTCCCACGTGGCGCGTCCCAGGTGGCGGATAGGGAGGGTCCTCACCGGCTTGCCGGCGGACTTGAGGGAAATAAAATACCTCTCGCGGACCAAACACACACCCCCTGTGGGTGGGGGAGGCAGACGAATAATACACGAATAATATCCCCTGCCTGTCGTGAGAGGCGACTAAAAGGGGCGACCAAGGGTTGATTGTATTAGAACTATGAAACTACTTGTGATTCGTACCACCACGCGGAGAACACCAGGGGTCGCTTTTACTTGTGCGTAGTACCACTACATTAGGTACGAAATTGGTTTGTGATTAGTAGCACACAGGAGCACCGTGCGGTCGGCTGTTGCAGTACCTGTGATTAGTACCACCATATGAGCAGGACCGTGGAATGATACCTACCATGGTTCTGCCTTGCCTATGATTAGTACCCACTATATGAGGAACACCACGGGATAGGGAGAGGTCCCTGTGGTTAGTACTCTTATGTGATGAACACCATAGGTTTGCGTTGCCTGTAAATGGCGCCGCAAAGTGAGAAAAACATAGGTCTGTATTATATGTCGAATTTCATAAGCTTTGAGTAGTACAATAATGTGTGGAATACCGCAAGTCTCTGCTACTTTTGATTATTACCGCACCAGAACAAATACCATGGTTCTACTTTGCTAGCGATCAGTACCGTTATGAGGGGCCGATAACTTCGATTTATGACCCCCTTTTGACTGCACGCATAATCGATTGTGTTATGCTACAGCAGTAGTCCCTTGGTCAGTAATACTCTTTTGTCACGTCAGTTTATGTGAATGTGAGACATTGCGGGTCGCATCTACTGACTGTTTTAAATTCATGTCCATCCATTCATTCTTCGTTCTCACGCTTTTGAATCCTGGTCAGTGGAGAATTTTAGACTTTTAATATGTCATTCCATTTCGTACCATTAGGGGCCGATGACCTCGATGTTAGGCCCCTTTAAAAAACAATCATCACCATCATCATCATCATCGTACCATCACGTGGGGAAAACCATGGGTCGCCTGTACTTGCGAGTAGCGCCAGTATATTAGGTACACAGTAGGTTTGTGATTCGTAGCAGCAGTGTGTGTGTGTGGACTGTGGGTTCCCAGTACCCGTGAGTCGTACCAACGTGAGCAACACCACAGGTCTGGGCGTAGCCTGTGAGTTGTACCACTATATGAGCGACACCGTGGGTCTGTGTTGCTTGTGATTGGTACCCACCATGTGAGGAACACCACGGGAATACCGGCGCCCGTGATTAGTACACCTAGGTGAGGAGCCTCATCGGTTTGCGTTGGCTGTGAGTGGCGTCATTGTCTGAGAAACACCATAGGTCTGCGTTACCTGTACGACGTACAATACTTGTGAGTAGTACCATAATGTTTGGAACACCGAGAGTTTACGCTACCTTTGACTAACACCTCAACATGACAAATACCATGGTTCTACTTTACTAGCGATAAGTACCAGTCTGAGGCGCCTTAGAGCTGGATTTTGGAACCCTTTAGACATCAAGCATCCTCGATTCAGGATTGTGCTTTATAAGTGGTCCCTTGATCAGTAATACTATTATTTATGATCTTTGTTTGCGTCGGATCCACTGTGTTTTGTTTGATTATTGTTTCTTGTGTTTTTTTTTTTGTTCATGTCCATCCGTTCATTCTTCATGACATTTTCTTATTTTTCCACGAACCTGCTACGCAGGCGTAGCAGGGGGAGAGGTGATACTCCCACGTGGTGCGTCCCAGGTGGCGGATAGGGGGGTCCTAACCGGCTTGCCGGCGGACTTGAGGGGAATAAAATACCTCTCGCGGACCAGACACACTACCCCCTGCGGGTGGGGGGCGCAAATGTAGAATACACCCGCTGTATCCCCTGCCTGTCGTAAGAGGCGACTACAAGGGGCGACCAAAGGATGATTGAATTAGAACCATGAAACTACTCTTGATTCGTACCATCATGCGGGGAACACCATGGGTTGCGTGTACTTGCGAGTAGTATCACTAAATTGGTACGAAATAGGTTTGTGATTAGTTGCAGTAAAAAGCCTGGCCTGGTGGTTTCCAGTACCCGTGCGTCGTACCCATGTGAGCAACACCGCGGGTCTGGGCGTAGCCTGTGAGTTGTGCCGCTATATGAGCAACACCGTGGATCTGCGTTGCCTGTGATTGGTACCCGCTATGTGAGGAACACCACGGGAATACCGGCGCCCGTGACTAGTACACCTAGGTGAGAAACCTTACCGGTGTGCGTTGGCTATGAGTGGCGCCATTGTGTGAGAAACACCATAGGTCTGCGTTCCCTGTACGAAGTGCAATACTTGTGAGTAGTACCATCTTGTGTAGAACACCGTGAGTCTTCGCTACTTTTGATCAGTACCCCAAAATGACGAATACCATGGTTCTACTTTACTCACGACATGTACCATTCTGTGGGGCCTTAGTCGTGAATTTAGCACCCCTTCACACATCAAGCATCATCGTGCTTTATAAATGGTCCCTTGGTCGGTAATACTCTAATTAACTACCTTCTTTTTGAGTCTGAACCACTGTTTTTGTTTGTTTTTGCTGTGTTCATGTCCATCAATTCATTCTTCATGACATTTTCTTTATTTTGTTCAGTGGATGAATTTGTATTTTTTGTTATTTCATTTCGTACCATTAGGGGCCGATGACCTCGATGTTAGGCCCCTTTAAACACCAAGCATCATCATTATCATTATCATTTTCTTATTTTGGTCAGTGATGATTTTGAACTTTTTGTTGCCATTTCATTTCGTACCATTAGGGGCCGATGACTTCGATGTTAGGTCCCTTTAAACAACAAGCATCATCATCATGATCATCATCATCATCAAACTTTCCACATTATCTGGGAGCTATAGGTGGGAAGCATGTGAAAGTAATAAAATCTACTGACGGTGTCAGTGGTTGATTTTGAACTTTTTTGCTATTTTATTTCGTACCGTTAGGGGCCGATGACCTCGATGTTAGGCCCCTTTAAACAACAAGCATCATCATCAAACTTTCCACACTGTCTGGGAGCTGTAGACGGGAAGCATGAGAAAGTGATCAAACCTACTGACAGTGTATCTCTATACTATAATTGAATCATTCATTTAGGAAAAGGCATATGTCCAGAAATGCAACTTTTCAGGAGGAGCAAAAAACTGATTTAAAAGCCAGTCTTGGTAGTTACGTTAAATGTATGTATTTTTTTCCTTTATGTTAACGGTTGTGAATAGGATAGTTATATAATATGGAATAAAGATGAAGGACTTTAATGGTAATTGGCAGGTAAAAAATTGGATATGCCCTTTCTACAATGATGGCTGACTGAAAATCATTTTTAGAGCAAAAACACTTTGTTCATTCAGATAACTTAGACACACTGTGTAGTTGTTCTACAATAATAATCATTTGAATGATGACAGTTAATCACAATCATCGTTAGTGACACGAACAGTTGGCCATGGAAGTATTTCGTTGAAAAAGTCTTTGTACTTCCCGGAATGTACCCTTCTAGACGCTTTAGGTCATTCATCTTATTTCTGTTAATAGAAATTGGTTCGTCGTAGGCTAGTTCGGAAGAAAGCTGAACGTTGCTGTCTAGATGCAAACGGAATGTGTGTTCAGTAAGGCCATTGATGAACTGTTTTGTCTGTACAGTTCCCGGATCATTGGTAGAGTAAAGAAAGTGCATGAATGATGCTGGCTGGAAACGAATTTTCAAGTTGGTGGGCACTCCTCTTCCTCGAGTTTCATCTTACAACCTTCCCCTCTTACAAAATTTCGGCCACCATGCAGTAAAGTAGGAATATCACTCGTCTCTACCAGAATGATGGTGAACTTTTCATGACGTTTAGGTGCCCGAAGGATGGTATCACAACATTGCTTCACATCATAAATTCGATCAATTTTTTTAGCAGCTCGTTTAATGGTAGCAAAATCTCCATCATAGGCATAGGGAAGTAATGGTGAATTTTTCAAATCGCTTCATGTAAACAAGTGCTGCACATAATCGGATCACTGTATGATTTTTCTTCTGCTCTACAGCGCCATCAGAGAACAGTCGCAGTTCTTTTACACTCTTGGGTACACACGTTTGGATATAGTCTAACAAAAAACTACACACTTCATTGCCACCTTTTCGAGCTTTACCTTCGTGGTAAACATAAAGCACTGACGAATTTGTTTGCATATTGTGAATGCCAAACCAGTTCACCCAAAGCTGTCGCGTGTAGAATATATCCTGCACTGTTATTTTTGGCCGGGGAAAGTTCTGACAATAATCAAAAACCCAGTCCTAGTATTTCGGGATTACTCTTGCATTCTAATGCAGTTTCCTTCATTACTGAAAAATGCTTTTTGCTCCTGCGTTTATGCACTTCTAGTTCAGCCTCAGCCGCCTTCCTAGCATTTAAATTCAGGAAAGGACTCTTGATCCTCATGGTCAGCTCCTCACTCTTAATGCATGTGTCAATTTGAGGCGTTCCAAATGACAGGTCAAAATTCTGTTTGAAGTAATTTACATAGTACCTGTACGTTATATTGGTAGTAGGGTATTTCCCCTTGAAAAGGTCATACATCTTCTGGCAACTTAAATCGGATGAAAGAAATCTGTACTCTCGCGATGAATAATGTGAAGACGTTACGGGGAATGAAGCTATATGATCATGAAGCACTCACACCGAATCTTCACTATGAGCTCTGTTTTTATTTCCTTCTCTCATATCTTGGGGAGATTTCCCCCGAAGAATTAAACTCTGGAGCCTCCGCAAGCGTTTGGCACTGACATCACCAAAGAAGCTCGTAAAGGCCACCTTGCAAACTTGCACCCGCTGTGCTTGAACACTCCTTGAATGTGGCTTACTAATTTGGGGGTTGCAGGTAGGTCTTCTACGTTTTATATGCTCGTATTTAAGAAGACTCGATAAATACATGTCTCCACGAACCTACTACGCTGGCGTAGCAGGGGAAGTGGTCATACTCCCACGTGGCGCGTCCCAGGTGGCGGATAGGACTCCCTACCTCCAGTCACCCGCAATAGCATGTACCCCATAGCGTGTACAGAGCACTAAATATAGAGAAAAAATAAATAAAAATAATTCATAATATTAATGTTAATAATATTATATTACCTCTCGCGGACCAAACACACTACCCCCTGCGGGTGGGGGACGCACATGTAGAATACACCCGGGGTATCCCCTGCATGTCGTAGGAGGCGACAAAAAGGGGCGACCTTGGCGCGGACATGGATTGCGGTTTGGTATAATGTGATGGACCTCCTGTGGATGGGAGGGGATGAATACATTCACAGGGAATCCCTGCCTGACGTAGAAGGCGACTTAAAGGGTCATGTGGCCATGGTCCCCTCTTTATTTTTTATTTTTCCGAGGGTCAGATGTAGACCATTCAAAATTTTGATGTGCGTGCTGCTTGGCGTAGTCACCTCCTTTTTCAAAAATGAAGGGGAGTTCGAGAGGGTGAAGCACTCTCTATCCCCGCTTTACAGATTTGTAAGTTATAGATAGACAGATAAGAATTTACATTTTAAAAAGGTAGGTTACATACTAAAGGTTTCGAACCCTCCCCGAGAGTTAAACTGCTGAGCTAGCAAGAAATGAAGATATTAACAGGCCATTACCTTGTAGATGAACTGCTGCTTGAAGAAAGAGGCGCTTCCCGCCCCCTGCTACATATTCACACACTAAGAGAGATGTTACAGAAGTGGCCCCGAGACAAAAATCAGCTGTTTATATACCCTCGTGGAACATTCGAGACCTTTCAGGAATGAGTAGACACACCCTTTCGCTTTTATTGGATAGCTGAAAGTTACACATCAACATTGAGAAAGAAATACACTATTGGTCAGAAATTAATTACAAAAATTAGTTGTTGGTTAAATTCAAAACGGGCGGAAAGAAAGGATAACTGTTGCCAACCCCCAAACCACAGAACAATATTTGGTAAAAACAAAACTTATGAATGCTAAATTTCTTCAAGAAGGTTCATTCCTTTACGCCAGAGTGCGTTATCAAAGTTTTGGTAGAGACATCTGTTAGAGAATGTCCAAACTTCTTGATCAAAATAGACACAGTTCAGAACACTTCAAAATTACCAAATTTACAGTAGTGACATCTTCCGAGAAACCGTTGAGTTAATACAGTTTGTTAAAGTTCAGGCTTTCTCCTGTAGAGAAGTTTCAACTGGCGCAATATTTGAATTCGCGGCGTGGAGGTGTACCGCCCGGTACAAATATAAGTCCTATTATTGCCATTAATATACACACCATGCAGGAAATTTTGCATATATCTTGCATAACCTCAAAGCAGACAATTTTGTTCATAATAGCACTCGAGTTCATGTAGTTTAAAAACTAGGAATATGAAAATCAATCCTACTTCATTACTGTTTGAACGCTGACGTTTGGTCTCATTTTGTCATCTTCGTTTTCTTGTTGACGCATTTTTCAGACAGGGTACTGAAATGGTCTTGGCACACGTACTTTTCACACAGCACACAAGAGTTTCCGCTTTTCCTGTCCCGATTTCTAGGACATAAAGCACATCGTCCGGATGATCCTGGTGTTTTTCTCTTCAAGGGTGGTGTCGGAGAGGTCTGGGAAATTTCTTCCTTACCTTTTGAACTCATTTTTATAATAGCACTACCATAGCTGTCGGGGTGGTATCATGTTAGAACAAAGGTACGAGTAACGATAAATAATCAGAAGTACGCAGTGAAATATGCAAAGATATATAGCGATACAGTAGAGAGCTCAGCGTACTAGAATAAATAATAATAATAATAATAATAATAATAATAATAATAATAATAATAATAATAATAATAATAATAATAATAAACGATGAGGAGGAGTAGTATAAATCAAGGAAAATCGCGCAGTAAGGAAGAAGCTAGGCCCAATAGAAAATCACCAAAATAACAATGCGAAATAGAATATATATTTAACAACCATAATTTAACAACAATATAAATAATTGCAAATAGAAGAAAAATCCAAAGGTGTGCCACATTTACAAATATTTATCCAATGGTAGATAAATGGAAAGCCTGTTGAATAAATTGGAAGTGTACAATATACATCGAAACTGAACCCTGGAAGAGAAAAGCATGAAAGGGAGGGGGAAGGGAAGTAGGATGAGGATTAGGACGGGGAAAGGATTTTCTTCACCGGGTATTCCTGAAGTTTAGTAATAGCATAGATCTAGGCTGACATCTGAAAATAATTTACAATCGTCCGTAGCGCAGTGCGTGAATAGAAGCAGTCTAAGTTATGAGTTTTTAAAGGGAAGCATAACAACTCGACAGAAGAAAGTATTACAGCAGGCGATAGCCCGAATGAAAGTTTTGAGTCCAAATGCAGATAAATATTATAAGTCTTGCTCACCGAGTCGCTCTATATAGAGTCCAGATGAAATTGACATGATTACAATAAGCACTGTATTAGTGTGTGGTCCACCACTCCGCCACGAAGCCCGACTCAACGGTGGAAAGGCGGAGTGAGCAATATATAGTAGAAAGGAAGATTCCAGAAAAAGAGCGCAGGCTACAAGCCTGTGAGTTCTAGAAACATAATGTCACGTGGTTACACAGCGCACAGGCACAGCGAAGTGCAGCGAAGATCAGTCAAGTAGACGACAGGTGAGCGGGGTGCATGGTGCGGCGAGAAGGAAGTTGAGACGAGCAGCAGTAAACAAGGTAGGGATATGTACAGTAGATACGGCGATCGTAATATTTTCAAGGCTTTCACTCTGATATTGCGAGGCAAACTTGTCTGTGGTGCTCCAACAGCTATCCAAGATTTCACCAATTCCATTGCAATTGAGCTGTCATCAATAAAAAAAAATTAAACGATGTCACTGGATCCGTAACTCCACGTGTTTTCAGCCTAGAGCCAGGCAAGTACGATGAAACTTTGTTGTGAGCACGAGTATGAATATTTTAGAAGGTTTTCCATTTAGTCACACCATCACGTCCATTATATGTAGATTTGGCAGGGCCTTGTTTGAAGCGTCGTCATTTTCACTCCCTGATGTATTGGCACAGTCCTCTTCAGGTAAGTCACTTACATCGTGTTCTGATAGTGAATCATGCTCTGATGTTTCTATGTTGTCCTCTTCACCGTCGTCTTCTGAATCCACTGATTCTTCGTTAAATAATTCAGAAAGAAGTTGACGAATTCGCTCCTGGTCTTTCCTAATGATTACGGCTCATATTTACAGTCTACACTAAAGTAACTAGTCGTTCTCACAATAAACACACACGCAAGAATGAAAATTAACAAAACGAGAGTCTGCCAATTTACTTCCGCCAGTGTTCGCATGGGGCAATATGTTACCCCAGTCAACCTTTTGTCACTGTCGGAAACGTACTGACGGACGAAGATTTATGACAGAGAGCTCAGGAGGCGCCAAACAGTGTCCTTGAAAGGTACACAACAGCCCAGTGTACAGTACACGACAGAAAAAATCGGCGGCCGTTTTCCAAAGGTTGGGGTAGTTTATTAACCCGCGCGATTACTGAACAATGTTCCACAAGCACGGGCGACTGGTCGCCGATTACAGTCGCCTAGTGTAAAGCGGCCCTTACCCATGCCAGTCTTCGGGCACCTTTCGCCCCGCTCGTCCATCACCGCGTTGCAGTCTGTATAAGAAGCGGTCAGAACAAACGAGCTTCCAGTTCACACGAAATCTTTATACACATTATTCTTTACACAACACTAGTAGGCATTACTGTACGTTCTAGTTCACTAAAATAAATAATACATTTTCTTTCTACTCAGGTAAACTACTAACACTAATATTCACACAAGCTAATAGTGGAGGCTTTAAGTCAGTTCCTCTACACCTGACATCGCCGTGTCTTCACTGTCTCCTGATTGAATGTTCTCTTCGGATTCACTGTCACTGCCAGTAATTTTGCTACTGCCATTAACTGTGAATGCTATTCTTTCAACCGTACCTTCGTCTAGTCCTTCCCGTTCATAATATTCTGATTCTTTTTTCTTCTTTGCGACGGCAAACCATTCTCCATTCCTCTTCTCCGATTTCTGAAAATCTTCGCCTGCACAAAGCGAAAACATCGCCCATTTTAAAAGTGCTGTCCCTACTTCCTACCTATTGCTTCACGTCAGCTCATGTCACTTCTATGGGGTTTAAATCAGGATGGTATGGGGGTAGTCTCAATTGTTGGCGCACATTTCTCTACAAGATAAAAGTCGTGCACTGTACGGCGGTCACAGACAGGTCGAAGTCATCCACACCAGTGATACGTTTCCTTATTGCGTGCTTTTTCCCAGGCGTTCCAAATGATGTTCCGTTTCTTCAGCGGCTTCCCTTTTCTTAATAATCCGTCTCGCAGATCGTTCAGACCCACGAGTCGCCGTTACGACCTATTCCTGAACCTCCTTCAAAGGGTTCATCACTTCACCGGCGGCTATTTCTCTCTTCATAAATTCGTGTACATTCGAAATAATTTCACGTGATTGACAATGCATCGTTTTGACGCTGGTTTCGAATGAGTGGGAGTTATTGTAAGAAAGTGAAAACGAATCACTAGTCACTATTCTTACCGCTTGCGTTACTCTGCTGTCCGCACGCTGTCAGCTCCAAGGGAGAACTGAGACCATAATTATTATGCGCATGCCCTGCGCGGGGAGATCACTGCGCACGTCAAATATACTGGTTACCGTAGTGGGAAGAAAGTTAAGGCAGCCACAGACTAGTGATCCATTTGGCCCGAGTCGATTTAGATAGAGTCCATTTGGCAGCGGTCAAAATTAGCTAGACACACACGAACGCTACGCGCCGAGCCCAGCTTCCATTTGTGATTATCTGCTTGCGAAGTTCACTCGTTCTGAACATGGAGGAAGAAGAATTCATCACCTTAGCAGCCTCTGCTGTGGCTGTGTGAATTAAGTTGAAGAAATCTGAGGAGCAATCAGCTTTCACTCGAGCCTTCAGATTGGCGAAATTACTTGAAAATGGATGAACCAACTTATCTTGCTGAAGAAGGTTACGCCCATGATCGAGAAAAGGGACACATTTATGAAACAATCTATCAGCCCTCACGAGAGACTGACTGCTACTCTACGCTACGTAGCGTCTGGATATACCTATGATGAACTGAAATTCGTTACTGCAATATCGCTTCAGGCTTTGGGAACTATAATACCAGAGACGTGTTGAGCGATTCTAGATGTCTGCAAGGATGCATGAAAGTAGGTAAATGTTTATTTCTGTTTCATTAGCAAACATATATGTACCCCTACGAAAACGTAGTTGTTCAGTCATAAAGTAGTGTACAGGGTAAATGATTTTCTAAATAATGTTATAATAGCATACTTTTATTTATCTATTTATTTATTCATTTACAAAAATAATGGCACGAAATCTGAAAAATGCAAGAAAAATATGAAAGGAAAAACCTCGGTTCAAAGGAGAAGAAACAACAGTTCTATTAATTCGAAAAGTCTACAGAAGAATTTATTGTATCATTTAAATTTGAGATGTTGAAATATTTATGGATACGGCTCTACAGCATCGAAGTACGCCCTCATTATGGGGTCTGGCTTCCTAAGGAAGAGGCAGGAAGGCGCCCTTCATCTGTGACGATTCTGGAAGTGGCGTTTAGGACTCCCATTTCAGCATAAAAAATAGCGTCATGTATGATTTTTTTTTTTTTTTGGCAAAAAGGTGTCATCGAAGCCGAAATGGACCGCATGTTCACCAAACGCATCACGAGGTTGCCTTATTTTTTCAATTGGTATGGGAGTGGTGACAGGCTGCTCCATTCGTTTAGATAATTTCTCTAAAACTAGATCCACTCGTGGAAGGTGTTGCTTGAAAAAAGGGATGATCTGGATGATGCTGAACATTGACTCCCAGCGCTCATGTGATCATCATTATCTGCCGAATCTCCATCATTAATCTGGAAAGAAATGAAATGAAAAAATGAAAAAACATTAAATAAAAGTAACCAAATACAAAACAAATATATTTTTACAATAATAATCCATTTATACAAAAGTTGATTGTATAAGTTATATTTTATTCATCACACTTGTAATATTTTATTGTTCACGTTTTCTACCCCCTGCGGTTGGGGGACGCACATGTAGAATACATCCGCGGTATCGCCTACCTGTCGTAAGAGGCGACTAAAAGGGCCGACCTAGGCGCGGACATGGATTGCGGTTTGGTATAATGTGTTGGACCTCCTGTGGAAGGGAGGAGCTGAATACATTCACAGGTAATCCCTGCCTGTCATAGAAGGCGACTACTGCCTCAGTCATCCCGTATTAGGCATCGTCCAACATCGGACCCCGGGCAGTAACGATTATGTCCAGGTGGGTATTGCCTTGGCTGCTTGGTTCGGCTACAGAGACCCCTGATCGGAGTGGGTGGCATTCGGGGAGGATGATTTCGGGCATGGCTTCGAAACGAAGTCGCCCATCCCAAGGTGGTCCCCCACAGAAGTTTTTAGCTTTTTCTTCCCTGAGAGGTTCAACTCCCTGGGAACAAGCGGAGCGTGAAGGAATGGGATCCAACTTCAATAGGTAGGAATGGATGGATCCAGCTCACCTCAGCCTCTGCGCAAGCGCAGGCGCCAGCGCACACTGCGAGGGCCTCCCACTGGAAGGCCAGGTGTGTGAGGAATATTGCCCCTTGCGAGGGCCCCTTACTGGCAAGGCCATGAGTGTGCGGAATGTTGCTCCTTGCGGGGGCCTCTCAGTGACAAGGCCATGCATGTGCGGAATGTTGCTTCCTGCGCGGGCCCCCTACTGGCAAGGCCAGGCGTGTGTTGAAGGTTAACTGCACCTGTTACGTTGCTTGTTTTGGTATCCTTCACTGAAGGCTAATGTGAGTTCGGGCTTCACCAACCCTGCTCTCCAAGTGGGGTTGAGTTCTATTGAGTGTAAATAAGTGCTCAGTTCATACAATTCTTTATCTACAGAATTTATTCCAACCTAATTACCTATAATCATTTATGATCTTGATTAGCTCTCAAATTGTTTATGTTTGTGTCAGGAAGGGCATCCAGCCGTAATTCTTCATGTTGGATATTTGCATTGTCAACGAACTTTCAATTCGCTATTTACAGATTTTTCTACCTACTTACCTATGATCATTTTTGATCTTGATTAGCTCTGAAATTGTTCGATGTTGGTGTCAGGAAAGGCATCCGGCCGTAAATCTTCATGCTGGATAATTGCATTGTCAACGTATTTTTTGTACAATTTGTTTTTTTACGTCGCACTGACACAGGTAGGTCTTATGGCGATAGGAAAGGCACAGTCAACATAGTCAACTCGTATACAGTATGTGGAATTACTTCAAATAATACTACACAACTGGTATAAGATTAAAATTTACACTGCATTTATTGACTTATTTATTTTTTATACATTTTGGAACCTAAGTAGCATAACGACCTGCTGCGTCTTAACCAAAGCTCCTTTTGCTAATAGAGAAGTATTTCCAGAAGGGTATACAGTCTATCGTAGAGACCGAGGAGATAAAATGGGAGGGGGTGTTTATTCTGGTGAAGGAAATTTATTGTTCACATGAATGGTTTACCGATGAAAGGGATGAAATATTAGGGATAAAATTTAGTTTGTGACAATATGAAGGAGGTGGAAATTAGAGGAACAGATAGGCCTGGAGGAGAGGAGACATGGAAATATTTGAGAAAATAATATATTATACTCATAAAAACAATAATAATGGTATGGTAATAATTGGGGGAGATCTAAACTTGCCTGAAGTTGAATGGAATGGAGCTGCAAGAGACGTCCATGAACAGAAACTGGCAAATAAGTTAATTTGGGAGGGAGGATTTACACAAGTAGTACAAGAACCGACTAAGTGGGAAAATGAACAAAGTAATAAGATAGAATTAGTTCATTTGAATGATCCAAACAATCTAGTGGAGAGAGTGAAAAAGTTAATAGCATCGAGAAGTGCAGGTCATTCGTCACACAAGAACGAAATCTTGTCAATCGAAGAACAACTTCGAAAATCGGATTTTATTGAATAATGAACACTGCGTGGTGGGACGAACTTCTATTCGCAAATGGATTTAAAGTGGTTGGATTCTCTAAGGATATATCAGTAATCTACGAAAATGAATGTGAGGACAGAAGGAGCAACTAGCAACAACTAGCTTTAGACAGGCTTCGATTTAAGAAACGAATAGACGACCAAGAACGAATTCTTTTACCCATAGTTTATGAACAAAATCAGAAAAGAAATAGCGAAAGAATCCACGCTCCACTGCGAAAGAATTTTGAAAGACGGTATGTAATTAGCAGAGGTAAAGATGACCTTCACCAGGCTGATCTTGTTAATATGTCTCTGTTTACGAAAATTAATAGTGGATATAAATATATGTTGACTGTAATTGATGTATATTCAAAGTATTCAAAGTACGCATGGTCAGTTCCACTTAAAATAAAAACAGGAAAAGGAGTAGTAGAAATTGGAATGTATTTATTCAAAATGTAAACGCTATCCGAAACATATACAAACGGACAGAGGAAAATATATTTATAATAAGATTTTTCAACAGTGGATTACAAAAAGAAAAATTAAACACTATTCAACAGTGAGCAGTTTGAAGGCGAGCGTATTTGAACGTTTTAATCGAACACTGAAGCAGTGGATGTGGCAGAAATTCTCCGCATGTGGTTCTTACCACTGGCTTCGTATGCTAGCAAAACTATTAGACGAATATAATAATCGAAAACATCGTACGATTGGTATGAAACCTATAGAAGTCGCAAATGATCCTCGACAACTTGTACACATTACGAGAAATGAAGAAAAACAAGTCTTCTTACCAGAATTGAAAGTAGGTGACATAGTACGAATAAGTAAAATTAAGCGGTATTTCACAAAGGGCTATACTCCCAACTGGAGTATTGAATTATTTACTGTAAGAAAAGTATTAGAAACATTACCAAGAACTTACTTGCTTCGCGACTATCAAAATGTTCTATGAACAAGAACTGAAGAAGGAAAAATATCCTAGAATATACCTCATTGATAAACTTTTACGCAGAAGAGGAAATTAAGTATTGGTGCCCTGGTTGGGTTTCGACGCCACTCATAATTCGTAGATTTCGAGGGAATATATATTATAAAAACTTGGCGGTTGGTACGGTGGTATAATATTTATAATTAAACTTCTACTCTAATGTCTGGTAGATTTGCCTGGTTATGGTAACCTCTCCCTATTGTTGCAGACTTCCCTCAGCCAAGAAACAGTGGTGTTTGGCTTGTTGATGTCGACGTAGCACTTTACCTCAATCAAGGAAATATTTACGTCTCAACTATACATAATTCATTCAAAACATTTATGTAACATATACAGTGGTGGTCAAAATAATAGAGCCACCTGGCAAAGGTTTAGAATAAAGTGCAAATTTATTACTAGACATGTTTGTACTATGATGGAAACAAAATTTTACGTTGTACAGGAACCATTACAACAGAGTCACATTGTACCACAGTCAGTTATATAGATAACACAGCTGAAACTAATCAATAATATTCAAAATAATACCAGACCACAGGGTCAAAAAAATAGAGTCAATTGACACAAATATTTTGTACTTGATCTCAGTCTTATGAAATTTACAGGAACAGTCGTTTTTGCATAGGAGTGCATTAGTACTTCGTGGTGTAACCCTTATTTTTGAGGATTTCCCTGCACCTCTTACCCATAGAGTCGACTAAACGCCTGCATTCGTCGCTGTTGATCGCATACAAGGCTCTCTGGATTTCTTCCCAAAGTTTATTTAAAGACGTAGCTTTTGAGCGGTCAATTCTCTTGTCTACGATCTCCCATAAGTTCTCGATGGATGATGCGTCAGGGGATTGAGGTGGCCACTCTAATACTTCGATATGGTGATATTGAAAAAACTGCCTTATGATCCTTGCAGTATGCTTTGGATCGTTATCGTGCTGAAATTTCCATTTCAGCGGCATTTCCTCTTCAGCATAAGGCAGCATCACATTTGCTAAGATGTCGTTGTACATTTCTGCGTTCATCATGCCGTTGATACGGTGTATTGGACCAATGCCGTGCCATGAAAAACATCCCCATACCGTAACACTTCCGCCACCGTATTTCACAGTTTTTAAAGTGTACTTGGGATTAAATTCCTGGTTTGGTGGGCGGCGCACATAGACTTTTCCGTCTGAGGCAAACCTATTATACTTGGATTCATCGGACCAAAGGATGTTTCTCCACCAAATATTGGGTTTGTGTTCATTTCTCCGGGCGAAGGGCAACCTTTTCCGAACATTAGCTTTTGAAACATGTGGCTCCTGTCTCGCAATGCGCCCATTCAAGTTTGCGGATCTCAGTCGTCTTTGAATCGTCGAAGTTGATGGTTGAACATCATTTTTGTCGCTAAACAAAATGGTTTTCAGTCGTGGGGGTGACAAAAATGGGTTTCTTTACTTCCCTAGTGATGAGTCTGTCTACGCGAGGAGTAGTTACACGAGGTCGCCCCCTGTTCCCCACCTGCGGCTTTGTTTGTTTTGCCAGTCTAATGGCGTTCTGGACTCGTTTTCGCGAAACGTGTAAATCTTTGGCTATTTGATTCATGGATATCCCACTTTTGAACATCCGGAACATTACTATACGACCATCATCACTTGTATGCTCTGCTCTGCCCATCAAGAAGAATGTAAACAAAACCAAACGTCAGTTTACATACAAAATAATATTGAGTGGAGGTTTGTTGACAAATAATATCGCTAGCCCCCAAAACAACTGCAAAAAATCAATTTGAACGGGACTTCTGTAAAACGGCTCTATTATTTTGACCCATAAGATTTTTACCTTTATGCCTCTTTTCGAACGTCTAGCTCAAACGCTTCCTTTCGCATGACTACAGACAGCAGCGACGTCTTCCCTGATATTGTCTAAAAGGGACTGACAACACGGCACTCGTGGAGATTTTGCGAACTAATAGATATCCTACTTCTTAATCTCGTCAATAGAGGTGGCTCTATTATTTTCACCGCCACTGTATCTTAATAAATTACATTGAACAAATTGACTAAAGATGACTGAAAGTATAGATATAACCTTATATTTTCTTATCCTAAATTACTGTCTTCCTACTTTCTTACCTAAGAAAGAAAAAAGAAAGAAAGAAAGAAAGAAAGAAAGAAAGAAAGACAAGAAGGAAAGATACACTTAAGAAACTGGAAATTGCAACACCAAGAAGGCATTGGTAGTTTGTGTTGATTTTCAAGATACGGAACGATGCCATGTAGGTATGTAAACGATCAAAGTTTCAGACCCATTAGATTGTTGCTACAGCTCTCCCCACGTGATTGGTAGCGGTGGAATCAACTCCAATATACGGTCTCTGGTGTAGCGTAGTTGAGTTTGAGTCTGTGCAGTGAAGTGTTCCCCGTCAAACATGCCTCGACGACAGAGAAGAGCACGATATCAACAACATGTCGCCGTTTGAGACGGCTCGGATAATTGGGCTGTATGAGGCTTGATTATCGCTAAGGACTGCCGCTGCACGTGTTGGCCGACTGGCATCTACGGTACAACGTGGATGGCAGCAGCGGTCAAATAAAGGTACCCACACTCGTAGACTTGGCACAGGCCCAGCGCGACGGACAAATGTGAGAGAGGATCGCCGCATCATTCGGATGGCCCGGATGGAACCCCATGCAACAGCAGCGCAAATTCGAGCAGCTGTGGCACACCACGTTACATAACAAACAGTTGGTAATCGCCTGCGTGCAGCTGGCTTACGAGCCCGTGTCCCTGCAGAAAGTGTTCCATTGGCCCCACAACAGCGACGTGTATGGCTGGCCTGCTGTGGAGAAAGATCGACGTGGGTCGACGAATGGCATAGGGTCGTCTTTAGTGATGAATCGCGTTTCTGTCTTGCCCGCAGTAATCACCGGAATCGTGTGCGCCGACGTACCGGGGAGAGGGGCCGCCCAGATCTTATTGTCGAGAGGCACACAGGGCCAACACCAAGCATTATAGTCTGGGGAGCTTTTAGCTTTAATGTGAAACACAATTAGTGCGTGTTGAGGGCACTATGACTGCTCGACAGTACGTTGATAGGGTACTCAATCCAGTGGTTGTCCCTATGATGGGGAACATTGCTAATGGGATGTTTCAGCAGGACAATGCCCGGGTTCACACTGCACGCATCTCCAGACAAGCTCCCCACGACATCACAACCTTAGAATGGACCGCCAGATCCCCGGACCTCAATCCTATTGAGCATGTGTGGGACATGGTGAGTCGACAACTGGCCAACCGTCCTCAGCCACCCACAACTCTGGAACAACTGACCCGTGCAGTGCAGCAAGCATGGGCCAAAATTCCTCACGAAGCGATCCAGGGTCTTACCGACTCCATGACTCGACGAATTCATCAATGTATTGCAGCTCGTGGTGGGCACATCCTGTATTGATTGCTGTCCAAACTTGCGGTTAGAGGGATTTGAAAGGGCAATCATCGAATCACAACCGAACACTCGTCCTTCATGTTCAATTGCAGCAGTGTAGCATCACTCCTTCTGGGTGTTGCAATTTCCATTTTCTTCAGTGTATCTGTGAAGCTCTGCGGTACGCACTGTCCGGTGAGCGCAGACACGTTCTTCTGTGTACTGACTCCATGAGGTGGCTACAGTCTATTGATACCTGTTTCCTTCGGCACCGTCTGGTGCAGCGGATCCAGGACCTGCAGGCCGGGTGTTCGGATGCCGGCACTAGAATCACGTTTGTATGGCTCCCAAGCCACATGAGTGTAGAGGGAAATGAATTGGCAGATACGGCTGCCAACAGGCAGTTACACTGCCCCCGTTACCGTAAAAGGTTCCAGCAAGTGATATTCGCTCTCGTCTGAGACGTTTGGTTATGACCCACTGTGTGTGGGGGGAACGCAGATGAAGAATACACCCACGGTATCCCCTGCCTGTCGTAAGAGGCGACAAAAGGGGCCCAAGGGGCTCTCGACCTGGGAATGTGTGTTGGCGGCCACGGGGCCGTTAACTGAGTCCTGGCATTGCTTCCACTTACTTGTGCCAGGCTCCTCACTTTCGTCTATCCTGTCCGACCTCCCTTGGTTAACTCTTGTTCTTTTTCGACCCCGACGGTATTAGAGCATTCGAGGCCTAGGGAGTCTTTCATTTTCACGCCCTTCGTGACCCTTGCCTTTCTTCATCCGTTACTTCACTTTTCGATGTGATGGATCACTTCTGTTTCTCCTTTTTCTGTATATCTACCTCCTGTGGGTGTGGGATGCATACGAAAAATACACCAATGGTATGCCCTGCCCATCTTGAGAGGCGACTAAAGGGGGCGACCAAGGAATGATTGTATTAGAACCATGAAACTACTTTTGATTAGAACCATCTCGCGGGTAGTACCACTGTATTACTTACACCATAGGTTTGTGGTTAGTATGTGGCAGAGAGTGGTTCACTGTGGGTTTCCAGTACCCGTGATAAGTATCATTGTGAGCAATACCACGGGGCTGGGCGTTCCCTGTGATTAGTACCACTATATGAGCCACATCGTGGGTCTGCGTTGCCTGTGACAAGTACTCACTGTATGAGGAACACCACGGGGATACCGGGGTCCGTGATTAAGACACGTAGTTAAGGAACACCATCGGTTTGCGTTACCCGTGCGACGTACAATACTTGTGAGTTGAAGGGTTAGGGGAAAAAAGCAGGAGAGTCAATATTTTTTAAACTTGAGAAAAATATGTTTTAATGTTCAAATTGTTGTGAAATCAGTGTATCAGCACATTAAGTTATTTTGATTTCCCCACGAACCTGCTACGCAGGCGTAGCAGGGGGAGAGGTGATACTCCCACGTGGCGCGTCCCAGGTGGCGGATAGGGTTATCCTAACCGGCTTGCCGGCGGACTTGAGGGAAATAAAATACCTCTCGGGGACCAAACACACTACCCCCTGCGGGTGGGGGGCGCACATGTAGAATACACCCGCGGTATCTCCTGCCTGTCGTAAGACGCGACTAAAAGGGGCGACCAAGGGCTGACTGAATTAGAACCATGAAACTAATTTTGAATCGTACCATCACGCGGGGAACACCATAGGTTTGCCTGTACTTGCGAGTAGTACCACTAAATTCGGTACGAAATAGGTTTGTGATTAGTAGCAGTAAAAGCCTGGCCTGGTGGATTCCAATACCCGTGCGTCGTACCCATGTGAGCAACACCACGGGTCTGGGCGTAGCCTGTGAGTTGTACCACTATATGAGCGACACCGTGGGTCTGCGTTGCCTGTGATTAGTACCCACTATGTGAGGAACACCACGGGAATACCGGCGCCCGTGTTTACTACACCTAGGTGGGGAACCTTCTCGGTTTGCGTTGGCTCTGAGTAGGGCCATTGTGTGAGACACACCATAGGTCTGCGTTACTTGTACGTATTGCAATACTTGTGAGTAGTACCATCTTTTGTGGAACACCGTGAGTCTTCGCTACTTCTGATTAATACCCCAACATGACACATACCATGATTCTATTTTACTCGCGACATGTACCATTCTGTGGGGCCTTAGACGTGGATTTTGCACCCCCTTTAGACACCAAGCATCATTGTGCTTTATAAGTGGTTCCTTAGTCGGTAATAATGTTATTTTCGATCTGTATTGAGTCCGATCCACTGGTTTTTGTTTGTTTGTTTTGTGTTTTGTTGAGTTCCTGTCCATCCATTAATTTTTCATGCCAAATTTTATTTTTATTTTGGTCAGTGGATGCCTTTGAAATTTTTGTTCTTTCATTTCGTACCATTAGGGGCCGATGACCTTCGATGTTAGGCCCCTTAAAACAACAAGCATCATCATCATCATCATTTTGATTTCCAGAAAAAAAAACTAGGGTCCAGGAAATATGGAATCAGAGCTCTAGGCATCGTGTTTGTCCCCACAATGGTTTAATTCCACAAAACCCTATCAAGGTACATGCTTGAAGCGGAAAAAAGAAAACTGGTAAGTCAAGTGGAACAGACTCGCATCATCTAGTCGTGAGGAAGCTGGAGAGCATGACAGAAAAATTTCATCAGACTTCGTATGTCTTTGATTTTTTCTTTGGAAATCGGGAGGAGACCTAGAATAAAGAACGGAAATATCTCAAGTAGACTGCGACAAATCGATATTTTATGACACAAGTATTTTTTTAAAATCTAATCTTACCGTTATAAGCTGGAGTGGGAAGTTCAAACAGCCCACCCTTCAATGGTCGACCTTGTCGTGGTGCCCTTATAATCCCCGTTTGCATTCTTCCAGAGTAAGTCGTGCGATACTGCAGCATATGGCTCTGGCTAGATGCAGAAGCTATTACCGTAATAGGCTGACTTTTGAAAGGGCATTTTACAGCATATTTTGAATTCAACATTGTCTTCCAGTCTAGCACCATTTATTGGGTAACGCTGACCACCCAGTGAAAGGGGATGGTTTACATCTGGACGTTTTCACCATTTCTTTGAAATCTTCAGATGTTTCCATCAACGCTTTTACATTCCATAAGCCGACATTTTTATCGCACTCCAAGTACGAATGGCCACGCACGGGGAATGTAAGTTTGATGTCCTTCAGGCCAGCAGTTTGAGTGTGTTACATAATGAATGAAGCGGAAGACAGTATAGTTTTTATTCTGATCACCTGTGGAATCGCAGAAAATTGAGAGTTCTTCAGTGCCTTCATCCATGATATGTGTGATGAAGTGAAACAGGAGTGAGGTCACTTCATTCGGGCCTTTTTTTGCAATACATTCTGGATAGATATAAAAATTTGATTGGTCTGCTGCGAGAACATGGATATTGAACGAATACATAGACAGTTGTCTATAATAAACGTCATTGGTTGCTATATGTGGCAGGGATACATTTTTAGCAAAGTCTATGCAGATAGCCACCTTTTTTTTCCTTGCCGAGAGCTTCCTTTTCCTTATAATTATAATAATTTCGTGTGGCTATTTCTAGCCGAGTGCAGCCCTTGTAAGGCAGACCCTCCGATGAGGGTGGCCGGCATCTGCCATGTGTAGGTAACTGCGTGTTATTGTGGTGGATGATAGTGTTATGTGTGGTGTGTGAGTTGCAGGGATGTTGGGGACAGCACAAACACCCAGCCCCCGGGCCATTGGAATTAACCAATTAAGGTTAAATTCCCCGACCCGGCCGGGAATCAAACCCGGGACCCTCTGAACCGAGGGCCAGTACGCTGACCATTCAGCCAACGAGTCGGACTCCTTTTCCTTATGAAGAATGTTCATCTTCGTTAAACGATCAATCTGTGTTTGCCATCTTCAGAGTTTTGACGTTTGCAGTGAATTCATCGCACTCTGCACAAGTGTCTGTTCAAGGATGGCCAAACGAAGTATTAAATTCCCTGTTGCAAATCATTCGATATGTGTCATCAGACACAGTCGTCGTAGGATGAAGTTCTTTTAAAAGATGGAACATTTTCTTAATGTTTAAATCTTCCGGCAAGTATGTTCTCTTGGAGTCCTTGAGGCTGTAGTGACTCTGACGGCCTCTGAAACTTTTAATGTGATTTTCAATCATAGTCGCAATTGCTTTACCTAATTGTGTGTGTTTTGTAGAATGCTTACCCTTTTATCCACTGGTGCACATCCATGTGATATCAGACCTTTCTGCAGATGCCATGAATTGCAGAAGATGCTTTCGCACATACCTGAACTCCTGAACTGCCAACGACTCTCGACCGATACGCACTCTGTAAGTATAGCTAGCTTCGCGATACTGGGCAACTTCTTCATCTTTCCGCGGCCTTCCTTGAACCACGGGCATAATCGTAATCAACCCTCCCAAATACCTATTTTGTTTTGTTATTTGTGAGACTGTACTGCACCCGTCATGCCGGGCTCAGCTCGGCCGGTGAGCGAAGATCTCCAGCGTGTAGATCGTTCGCTTATCGGCTGTGCGAAAATTTTAAAGTGCAGGGATAGATGATGAACTAGTGGCAAATGAGAGAAAGCTAAATAGGTTTTACACATTTATTATAACTACTGCTCTTCATAAACTTCACAATAATTTACAAAATCTAGGTATTTTGTTTATATGATTTGTCTTCTTTTATGTCGTAATCACATAGACACTTCATCCAAAAAACGGAACAGCAAATGGCTGAATCTGCAAATATAATTGTACCGGGCGGTACACCTCCACTCCGCTAATTTAAAATGTGCGCCTGTTGAAACTCCTCTGCTGGAGGAAGTCTGAACCTTATTGACAGTATTAATTTTCTACCGTCTCAGAAGATGTCACCACGTGGAAAATTTTGAGTTTTTGAACTGTGTCATTTTTGATGTGTTTTTGTTTCGCTTGAAGTAAGAAGTGTGAACTTTCTCTTCTAGAGGACACTACTGAAGATCTACAATAGTGCAACCTAGTGCGGAGTCAAAGAACTATTTTTTGAAGAAAATTTAATTTCAAGAGTTTGTTCTTTGTTAATTTTTTTTTCTATCATTGTTTAAGTTGGCAATATTTACCCCTGTCTTCCCCTGGTTATGAATGTATCCAATCCCGAATTTCTTCAATTAATTTCTATCCAATCAGATGTATCTTCCCCCAACTTGAATCTGTTGCGGGGTCCTATCCAATAAAGAGTTTGTGGGAGGGTGTTTTCCTTCCCCTAACGCCTAGAAACTTCCGCGAGAGTATTTAAACTGCTGATTTTTGGGTCTCTCTGCCACTTCTGTTCCATCTTTCAGTGTGTTAAGTACATAGCAGGGGGCGGGAAGCGCCTCTTTCTTCTCCAGCCGTTCAACACAAGGTAATGGCCGATTAATAACTTATTTCTTTGCTAGCTCAGCAGTTTAACTTTCGGGGCGGGTTCTAAGCGTTCAACCATGTAACCTTTTCCTAAAATGTAACTTCCCTTTTCATCTATTCTCTTGTAAAACAACATATTGGGATAGAGAGTGCTAACCCTCTCGAGCTCCCACTTACATTGTCTTGAGGTGAACTTATTTTCTCAACCTATCTTTCGTTAATGTAAAACAAATTGTTCTTTTCTTAAGTCACCTCTTTAGCATGGGATTAGCCCTTGTATTAACGGCCTAGTGCCAAGTAGGTCTTAATCAAAGTGTATTAGGAGTGCAAGTTCGCCTCCTCTCAAATTGTTATTTTAGAGGTCATTTAATTAACCTGCTTTTCTTTTAATAGACCTCAGTAGATTGGGTATTTTACCCCTGTGTTTATGTCCGTTGAGGACAACTTGAAGGTGGAGTTTGGTGTGGCCTGGGAGAGGCTTAAATTTTGAGAGCGAGTGGCTCTTTTGAAAATTCTGGGTTGTATGTCTCATGGAGGTTTTTCAGTGTAATTTGGAGCAAGGGCTCCTAGGTATAAATGGGGTTTTCTCCCCCTCTGTTAAAACTTGTGTTTGGGGTAAAACTGAGCTGATTGCCCAAGCATTGTGAAGTCAGGGTGCGAAGCCCAAATTCTGTAAATACTGTAACTAACCCCTTTTGAATTGCTACTTTGTACCTGCCATGCTTGTTATTTCTTTGTTTTCGAAAAGAAAATATAACCTTGTTGAATTTTAAATTAATTTTACGTTGCACTATATTTCGTAGCTTGAAACCCATTCACACCCGCACCTTCTTTCACCTCTACCTACCACGGAAAAGTCCGTAACAAGTGGTAGCAGAGCGTGGTTTCGATCCACGGACCTCTGGGTTATGGGCCCAGCACGCTTCCACGCTCGTGTCGATCAAAACTTTGCCTTTAACAGACTCATCCACGACTAATCCCTCATAAATACTCAAATCTTCTCCAAAAACAACAACATCAGAAGCCAGCCAAGCTCTTTCAACATCAAGTGAGACCAGATGTGAGGCTGTCAACACTGACGTTAACCCTTCACGTCGAGCTATCATTGCTGGCACGCCACTGCTTATGATTCTGGCCGAATGCGAGTTTGGATGCCGCTTAAAGTATTGCTTAGCGACCTCCAATAATTCAGATGCCTTGACATTATTTGGCCCAGTTGGAATTAACTCCCAAAGTCCTTCGCTCCTGAATATACTCTCACCTCGCTTATGATAGGGGAGCAATGCAGGCTGTGCGATCGGCACCATGACACTTGGTTGGCGCTGTCGTAGCAATTTGCGCAACAGAGACAGTCGTATGTCGTGGATGCGAGGTGAGTATCTGACTTTAAGAGGCCAGTTTCTAACGATGTCCAGATAATGCAGAGGGTGTGAACAGACACGACCAAGAAAATGGAACATTAGAGTCAACCAAGATGGATTTAAGATTTTTACGACTAACGTAAAGAAATCCCATAGTTTCAACAATTTCTCGTCTACATTTTCTACTACAATCCAGTCACACACTCTGCACCACATAACCCATGCGCATCTAACCAAGTGGTAAAGGACCCCCGACAATGACGGAATCACGAGTAACGCGATTATTGCAACTGCCTGCAGGTCAACTTCACCTATTTCTCTGCCAAAATCATACGCGTAGGTGTAGGTCGCCATGGCACTTAGCAGCAGCCCGAGCGACACAATGAAATTACCTGAGACAAACAAGAAAACTGACGCATATAACAAAGCTATTGTGGCTACAATTTTTAAAAGTCTTCCCTGGAAGAATTCTACATTCAACCAGCTGGGCAAGCTAAGTCCTAAGAGCGAGTCTCCCAGCCAATCCATAGGCGTGCTAGCAGCCTTTTCAGCAATTGCTTGCGTGATATTTATAGTCTGATATACATGTTGCCATACGGCATTCCACTTCCTCTCGAGACCAGTAATTGGATAGCTCTTCACGACATTAGCAGAAAGTCTCAAGTAAAACTTCGCTGCTACTCTAAGCCCGCAGCTGACATAAAATTTTACTGGCGCTAATGGTGCTATAGATAGCCTCGTCCCCCCCTGTTTGCTACAAGGGTAAACGTCTATCAGCACGTAACAAGCACTGGTGACCTCTATTTCAGCCTCCACCTCTTGCCAACTATCGTCAACTGCGTTTCCGACCACGGTGAAAGTGGCCTTTTTGACTGCCACACACTGTGTCAAGTCTTTGTCCCTTATCACATGTACCGACTTCACGCCGACTACCGTGCTTGCCAAAGGATGACTCACGAGGATGTTCGAACCTTGTTGTTCGTGTATTTTCTTCAGATAACTGGCGTGGACGAATTTCTTCATGACCTGGTTGAATTGATCACTAGCATAAAGGAACTGAATCCCATCGTATGACACTTCAAATCTACCATCCAGACACCTGGCGTTCACGAGTTTGGATGCGTTTTTGGGATCCATACTCCGACAAAGCTCATCAATTTGAAATATTTCCTCAGTTGCCAAAAGCTTCTCTGATTCTTCACCGCTCTGATATGCTATGTAGATTGGCGCGGAGTAACCAGCTGCGTTATACAGAATAAATGACATTCCATGCTCTCTGTATTGGACGCCAGCTTCCACAGTCACCACCTCGGATTTCCCGTGGGTGATCCTCTTGAGCAGCACTCTCACGCTCTCTCTATCCTGTTTCGCTTTATACAGATGATACGCAGGCTCCTTACCCTTGAGACAGTAGTAATTCACAAGTCGTAAAGTTGTCGTGGTCAAATCGTGGCAACCACTTCCTTTGAATAGTGGGTAATCTATGCAATTAAATTGCATAAAAGTTCCCGATTCGCTACACCTGGCACGATACTCTTTGCCATAGAAATTGCAACAATTCGTTACTCCGACGCTCCCGCTCCTGCAACACCAGGTGGTGTCTGAGTCCATAATAACAAATTTCGAAAAAACAGTGCCAACATAAGTATATCTACGATGCTCCACTATTTCAGTTACTCTGTAAATATCGTCGCCTATGGTAAAGCAGGCTCCGGCTTGCAAGGTTACACTGCCCTGGTAGATTGTCTTACCATCTGTATAAGCCGTGGGCTGGATTGCCACACCGAACATGTCGTTGGAACACTCTGCACTGGCAGTCTTGTTGTAGATTATCCACAGTATCACAGTGCCAGCTCCCAACCAGGGCCCTACTAAACGTGATGAAATAGCGACAAGCAGGATCAAAGATACCACGTGTACGATTTCATATGCTAAGCTGTTGTCGATCTTGACAGGGGTGTCTCTGGCTCTATAGCTACACCAACAAATGCTATCCACTCGGACAGCTATCTCACCCTTCTTCGCCAGTATCATACCTTCAGGGCAGCACGCTCGATCATAATTTCTCAATGTCTCGCAACAAACCCTCGTTGACGCATCACAGATATAATCATGGTACACGTTAACGCCTGGTTGTTCCTCGGGTACGCACTTGTCGCTTGCTAATAATCGTATGATTGGAACCGTGCAAGCCGCATATATGGGCTGTTTCTCTAGCAAGCCGATCAACACGTCGTCGTTCAAGCAACCGAGAGCTAGGTACCCAGAACACTCTTTAAAGCTTTGTTGCAACCTTCCTAGCCCATTCTGATACAGCCCTGAAAAGGCTACTTGAGGGAAAGATCCCTTGGCGCATCCAATGTAACGAGTAGGCTGTGTTTTTCCGCCTACACAGTGAGCTATTGGGTCAGCCCTCACTTCCGAGACATTCCTCGCATCGTGGGTACAGCAGTCAGTCGTGTTCAATTGGCCTATAAAATACTGGTATTGTCGTCCTTTGCAAACACTATCTTCGTGTTCACAGTCTTTTTCGGAGACATTGCCAATCGCTGGGAGCATTGCAAGAGAATCACCTCGTATTGTCCCGTTCCCATAGGTCATTACTTCTATGTTCTTCAACGATGGTGCCACCGTCGGTGCGGCTCTGGCGAACATTGCGAGGAACAGCACCCCTAAAAGCAGTGACATTCGTCTCGGTACGAAGAACAATGATAACGCCAAGAGGTAATATGCCTTGTCGTCCACATTCTTTGAGTTACCCTGATAGTGGTACGCCTGTAGGACATATTGATAGGCTTCTGCATGCATTTCTTTGAGTATGATATTCGCCTGCTGCATAGTGTCAACGACGCGAGTCCAGTCCAGGTCTTCTACTGATCGGTAATTGCGGTGGGCTATTTCCCTTGCCTGGTTGCTTAGTGTGTTCACCTGCTCCAGTTTATTGACATCCTCTTGCTCCAGTTGAACAATGAGATGCCTCCAAGCGTCAGAAATATTACTGATCGTAATGGCAAACTCAGACGTAAGGTTCAGTGCTGTCAGAGCTGCCACTCTATATACTCTTATGCTGTGCTGGAAAGTTCCAATTTGTTGAGTTATCGCATCCAAAGCCTTTGCCGCATTAGAGGTGCGCAACGTCTTGTCTGTTGGCAAGTAATATTCAACTTCAAGTCCAGTGTAGTTTAACCTCTCTGCCTGGTCGAACGCATGTCTCACAGATTTCATGATCTCATCCAGTCTCGTCAGTTCAATTGACGTAGACTCTATTGGCCTAATCATAAATTTGGTCCTGCTCTTCGATCTTTTAACTAGTTCGCCCAGCTCATGAGCCACTTCTTTGATCTTCTGCCTAGTCGCAATAATATTTATATTTTTAGTGGAAAATTAATTAAATAATTAATAATAATTGATTTGAGATGATCTCTCCCATTGATAATTTAATAACTTGAAAATAAACTTCCTTCCTTCATAGATTTGATTTTAAACAAGTTTGAAAATGATCATTTTCATTCCTCTTTGAAAATTAAATAAAAAATTTTCTCTCATAAAATTATGGTTAAATCGTCTTCCTTGACCTTTAAATTAATTAATAAACTCAACTTTATAATTATTTAGTAGTTGCTTCTCACATAATAGCTTGGAACTTGACATTATGTCAATCTATGTTTATCCATTAATTGAAATAATTAATTAATTAACGCTTACAATTTTTTGATTTTGTGAGTTCAATCCACTGACATGGCCTATAGTTATTTATGTGTATTCGTTAAATAAGATCCTATTCTTCCTTAAAAACGAATAAAATTCACTAAAGGTTTAAATTCATTCAAATGGTGAACCACTAAAGTTGGCGTAAATTAGGCCAAAATTCCACGAAATAACGAAGAGCATCATCACAAATATGGATTGGAAACTTACATTAAGCAAAATACAGTCAAATCACACACACTACACTCACACAAAGATACACGGAAATATTATATACATATTTACACGAACGCTAGCCCTTGACTATTAATTTTCATGTTTAGACAAAGTTAGGAAAATTATTCTCATGATGACACTATCGTGGTGACCTCCTCTCATCAACTGGAAATGTGACAGAGCAATGATTGTCACTTTATTAAAGAACATAGTTATACGACGATGTTCAGAGAAAATTTACGAACACAAAATCATCCAAAAATCATCGATAAAATCGCTTAAACATAGGCCAGAATTAACATTCCGCGCACGCGGTTCATGAGCTACGATATTTATTTTTACTTCTCCACTATAATTGTGATTCTCGATTAATCTGCACTCACAACGAAGAAATTACATCAAGTAACATATTTTATTCTTAAATTGACTCACTAATGGATGCACAGCTCGACTGCTGAATTCAATAATATCCATCTACCAGTCAACTAATCATCACAACACAGCAAATATATAAAAAAAAAAAATGTATCGGTCAGATACTGCCATTTCCCAGGCCTAAATTACTATAAATGAGCGCACATCAACCATATTCAATAATAACTAATATTACCCCCTGCGGGTGGGGGACGCACATGTAGAATACACCCGCGGTATCCCCTGTCTGTCGTAAGAGGCGACAAAAAGGGGCGACCTTGGCGCGGACATGGATTGTGGTTTGGTATAATGTGTTGGACCTCCTGTGGATGGGAGAGGTTGAATACATCCATAGGTAATCCCTGCCTGTCGTAGAAGGCGACTTAAAGGGTTATGTGGCCGTGGTCCCCTCTTTATTTTTTATTATTTTTCTGAGGGTCAGATGTAGACCACTCAAAATTTTGATGTGCGTGCTGCTCGGCGATGGAGCTCCTATGTGTGCGACTACGCTCAAAAGCCCGTGCCAGCAACCACCCAGGACGCGGCGGGTGGGAGTGTCATGTACCCGGGCAGTGGTATCCGCCTGACAACGCAGGTCCCCGCACAGCCGAATGCCAGAAGGACATATTATTATTAATTATTTTTATTTATTTTTTCTATATTTAGTGCTCTGTATACGCTATGGGGTACATGCTATTGCGGGTGACTGGAGGAAGGGAGTCCTAGTGCTCATTGCCTCAGTCATCCCGTATTAGGCATCGTTCAACATCGGACCCCGGGCAATACCTGCTATGACCAGGTGGGTATTGCCTTGGCTGCTTGGTTCGGCTACAGAGACCCCTGATCGGAGTGGGTGGCATTCGGGGAGGATACTTTCGGGATGGCGTCGAAACAACTTCCGCCAGCAACCTCGGGTAGTTCGCTACCCAAGTCTTTAACTTTGGATTCTCTAAGGGGGGCAACCCCTTGGGAACAGGCGCAGCGATTGAATTTGGGATCCAGCTTCCCTAGGTTCCTGGTTGCTACCAGAACCGATGGGCAGGACTTCAAGCTGGTTAAATCCATTCTATTCAGTAGATACATCGAAGGTGTATATGGCGAACTTGCGGACCTGAAGAAAATGCGCAATGGTGGTTTGCTACTGAAGACGAGCACTGCGCTCCAGGCCGATCAATTGCTTAAGTGTGACCATTTTGGCGACATCCCCGTCAAAGTGGAAGAGCACAAAACATTGAATCTGGTTCGTGGAGTTATTTTCCACCGTGATCTCGTCCTGAACACTGACGATGAATTGATGGAAGACATGAAGCACCGTGGCGTGACCCACGTCCGGCGTATCACACGCAAAGTCAACGGTGAAGACGTTGCCACGGGTGCGTTCATAGTCTCCTTCAAATTGTCAGTGTTGCCCGAGAAAGGCAAGGTAACAACCTATCGTTGCGATGTGAGGCCGTACATCCCGCCTCCTATGCGATGCTATCAATGCCAGAGATTCGGACACATGGTATCTCGTTGTTCGAATCCGTCAGTGTGTGGTACATGTGGGAAAGTAGCTCACGGCGCGGAGGAGTGTACACCTCCGTTCAAGTGCACTAACTGCTCTGGTCTTCATTCTCCTCGGGATCGGAATTGTCCGACCTATCTGAGCGAGAAGAAGATCCAGGAGATCAAGACCCTGGATGGTCTTTCCTACCAGGAAGCGCGCCGTAAGTTTAATTCTCTGAATGCACCGGCCAAGACACTTGACTTCAGCTTGATAGCACAGTCCCTGCCAGGTTCCTCATTTTCAACTGGAACACCTGCCCAGAAGATCGCTGCGCCCAAGCCAAAGAGAACCAGCTCGAAGGTGGGTCCGTCCCGACCTTCGACCACCAACATACCTGTGCCGGCTAGGAAACCTACGCCGGCACAACAGGGGAAGAAGACAACGTCTCCTTCCCTCACGCGGTCGGCGACAGCCGAGCCCAAGCCGGCGGAGGCGGCATCGTCGACCAGGGCTGGGAAACCACCTCCCAGCCCGTCTCAACAAGAATCGACTGTGGGGAAGAAGAGCGACCTTAGCAGGCGTTCTTCCACTTCTCCTACGAATGGGGCTTCACGCCCTCCACCCGGAGGGCCTGATTCCACGCCAGCGGGTCTTCCTCCTAGAAGACCTGCGCGCTCCACTCGTAAGAGGAAACCCCACCCCAAAACAACGTCGAAGAAATTGAAGGCATGCTTCACCTCGTCTAGTGACGGGGAGATGCACGTGGAGCATGAATCTCCATCCTCGGATGGGGAGGTGAGTGTAGGTTAGGTTAGGTGGCATTACGCTGCTCCTAACCTAAACCACAATAGTCCACACTTACATTATGGCACTGTTACAGTGGAATTGTAACGGTTATGATAGGCATCTTGCCGAGTTGCGCCAGCTCATTAGCGAGTATTCGGCGAGTATAGTCTGTATCCAGGAAACAAATTTCCGACCTGGTCATCATACGGTACTGAGAAATTTTCGACTATACTCGACAGAACGACATTATGCTCACCGGGCTTCCGGTGGCGTTGGCATTTTTGTCCGTTCTGATACCTACAGCGAGGAGGTTCCACTACGAACCCCGCTGGAGGCAGTAGCTGTTCGCGTACCGCTGCCTGTCATAACTACAGTGTGTAATGTTTATTTTCCACCAGGTGAGGCTCTTAACATCAATGATGTCACTGATCTTCTAGATCAGCTTCCACCTCCCTTCCTCTTGTTGGGCGATTTCAACGCCCATCACCCCTTCTGGGGCTCTGAGTCACCTTGCCCCCGGGGAAGAGAGCTGGAAACATTAGTAACAGAGCTGGATTTATGTATTTTGAACACAGGGGAACCAACACACTTCAGTATACGTTACGGCATTTATTCTCGCATAGACGTAAGTCTGTGCAGCCGAACGTTGGTTCCGCTGTTTCGGTGGAACACACATGACGATCTTTGTGACAGTGACCATTTTCCCATAATTCTTACTTTGCTGAACCACAAATCCGTCGAGGCTCCCCCTCGATGGATTTTTAAACATGCTGATTGGCCAAAGTACACATCACTAGCTGTCTTTAACGACAAAATCAGGCGGACCGTAGGCGAGGAAATAACTTACATCACACAGGTTATTCTTGCTGCTGCTGAGGAGTCCATTCCGTTCTATTCGGGGACTCCTCGCCGAAAGCTCGTTCCTTGGTGGAACGAAGACATCGCAGCAGCTATCAAAGAACGCCGTCGCGCTCACAAACATTACCGTAGACAGCCCACTGCGGCCAACTTGGTAACATTTAAGAAACTCCGCGCTAAGGCGCGAGTTCTTATTCGCCAAAGTAAGAAGGCTTCATGGGAGAGATATGTGTCGTCTATGACGTCACATACTCCATCATCTCAGGTGTGGACTAAGCTTCGACGTATTTCGGGTATCCAAGGATCATCTTCTGTACCGGGAATTTCCATTGCAGGCAATATCGTCACTGAACCCCTCCTGATTGCTGACCACCTCGCTAGTCATTTCGCGGATGTATCTGGCTCCGGGAATTGCCATCCTGATTTCCTCGCTCTGAAGCGGGAGGCGGAACGTTCTCACCTTAGTTTTGCCTCTCAAGCTTCAGAGGACTACAACGTGCCCTTTACGGAGTGGGAACTCCGCAGCGCCCTAGCGCTTTGCAAGGACACGTCTCCTGGACCGGATAACATCCATAACCAGATGTTGAAACACCTTAGTGATGATAGTTTACTATATCTCCTTCGTGTGTTCAACCGAATCTGGACAGAGGGTGATTTTCCGTCTCAGTGGCGAGAGGGCATAGTCATCCCTGTCCTCAAGCCTGACAAAGATCCTAAGTATGCAGGAAGTTACAGACCGATTTGTCTTACAAATTGCCTGTGTAAGCTATTTGAGAGGATGGTAAATCGCAGACTCGTGTGGTGTCTGGAGAAACATGGACTTTTGTCCGAGTACCAATGTGGATTTCGAGCCGCTCGATCCACCACAGACCACTTGGTACGCCTGGAAAGCTCTATCCAGGATGCGTTTCTCCGCAAACAGCACTTGGTGGCTGTTTTCTTTGACTTAGAGAAGGCTTATGACACCACATGGCGATATGGTATCCTTTCAGCCCTGCATCAATGGAGATTCCGAGGTAATTTGCCGGCGTTTATTGCGAATTTCTTGTCCCTCCGTCTATTCCGTGTCCGAGTAGGGAGGACATATTCGCAATACCACGTTCAAGAAAATGGAGTCCCCACGAACCTACTACGATGGCGTAGCAGGGGGAGAGGTGATACTCCCACGTGGCGCGTCCCAGGTGGCGGATAGGGGGGTCCTAACCGGCTTGCCGGCGGACTTGAGGGAAATAAAATACCTCTCGCGGACCAAACACACTACCCCCTGCGGGTGGGGGACACACATGCAGAATACACCCGCGGTATCCCCTGCCTGTCGTAAGAGGCGACAAAAAGGGGCGACCTTGGCGCGGACATGGATTGCGGTTGGTATAATGTGATGGACCTCCTGTGGATGGGAGAGGCTGAATACATCCATAGGTAATCCCTGCCTGTCGTAGAAGGCGACTTAAAGGGTCATGTGGCCATGGTCCCCTCTTTATTTTTTATTATTTTTCTGAGGGTCGGATGTAGACCATTCCAAATTTGATGTGCGTGCTGCCCGGAGATGGAGCTTCTATGTGTGCGACTACGCTCGAAAGCCCGTGCCAGCAATCACCCAGGACGCGGCGGGTGGGAGTATCATGTACCCGGGCAGTGGTATCCGCCTGACAACGCAGGTCCCCGCACAGCCGAATGCCAGAAGGACATATTATTATTAATTATTTTTATTTTTTTTCTCTATACTTAGTGCTCTGTAAACGCTATGGGCCACGAACCTGCTACGCAGGCGTAGCAGGGGGAGAGGTGATACTCCCACGTGGCGCGTCCCAGGTGGCGGATAGGGGGGTCCTAACCGGCTTGCCGGCGGACTTGAGGGAAATAAAATACCTCTCGCGGACCAAACACACACCCCCTGTGGGTGGGGGAGGCAGACGAATAATACACCCACGGTATCCCCTGCCTGTCGTGAGAGCCGACTAAAAGGGGCGACCAAGGGATGGTTGTATTCGAACCATGCAACTACATGTGATTAGTACCACCACGCGGAGAACACCAAGGGTCGCTTTTACTTGTGCGTAGTACCACTATATTAGGTACGAAATAGGTTTGTGATTAGTAGCACACAGGAGCACCGCGCGGTCGGCTTTTGCAGTACCTGTGATTAGTACCACCATATGAGCGGGACCATGGGATGATAGCTACCATGGACCTGCCTTACCTGTGATTAGTACCCACTATATGAGGAACACCACGGGATAGGGAGAGGTCCCTGTGGTTAGTACTCTTATGTGATGAACATCATAGGTTTGCGTTGCCTGTGAATGGCGCCGCAGAGTGAGAAAAACATAGGTCTGTATTAATGTCGAATTTCATAAGCTTTGAGTAGTACAATAATGTGTGGAATACCGCAAGTCTCTGCTACCATTGATTAGTACCGCAACAGGACAGATACCATGGTTCTACATTACTAGCGATAAGTACCATTCTGAGGGGCCTTTGACTTGTATTTTGGACCCATTTAGACACCAAGCATCCTCGATTTGCCTTGGAAGTGGTCCCTTGGTCAGTACTACTATTAAATATGATAGTTTTTTGAGTCGGGTCCACTGATTGTTTTAAATTCATGTTCATTCATTCATTCATTCATTCGTTCATTCATTCTTCATGGCATTTTTTATTTTGGTCAGTGGATAATTTTGAACTTTTACTTTGTCGTTTCATTTCGTACCATTAGGGGCCGATGACCTCGATGTTAGGCCCCTTTAAACAACAAGCATCATCATCATCATCATCAAACGCTATGGGGTACATGCTATTGCGGGTGACTGGAGGAAGGGAGTCTTAGTACTCATTGCCTCAGTCATGCCGTATTAGGCATCGTCCAACATCGGACCCCGGGCAATACCTGCTACGACCAGGTGGGTATTGCCTTGGCTGCTTGGTTCGGCTACAGAGACCCCTGATCGGAGTGGGTGGCATTCGGGGAGGATGCTATCGGGCATGGCTTCCAAACGAAGTCGGCTCTCACAAGGTGGTCGCCCACCTAAGTCTTTAACTTTTGCTTCCCTGAGAGTTTCAACTCCCTGGGAACATGCGCAGCGTGAAGGAATGGGATCCAGCTTCCCTAGGTTTCTGGTCGCTACCAGAACCGATGGGAACGATTTTAAGCTGGTGAAGTCGATCCTTTTTAGTCGGCACATCGAAGGCGTCTATGGCGAACTGGAGGAACTGAAGAAAATGCGCAACGGTAGTTTGCTTCTAAAGACTCGTACAGCACTGCAAGCTGATCAGTTGCTTAAGTGCGAGCACTTTGGCGAAATCCCCGTCAAAGTGGAGGAGCATAAATCCTTGAACCTGGTTCGCGGAGTCATCTTTCACCGCGACCTTATTTTGAACACTGACGACGAGTTGATGGAAGACATGAAGAACCGTGGCGTGACACACGTCCGGCGCATTACGCGCAAGGTCAACGGTGAAGACGTTGCCACTGGTGCCTTCATTGTCTCTTTCAAGTTGTGAGTGTTACCAGAGAAAGTCAAGGTAACAACTTATCGTTGCGATGTGAGGCCGTACATCCCGCCTCCTATGCGATGCTATCAATGCCAGCGATTCGGACATATGGTATCTCGCTGTTCGAATCAGGCTGTATGTGGTACATGTGGACGAGTAGCTCACGGCGCGGAGGAGTGCACAACTCCATACAAGTGCACTAACTGCTCCGGTTTTCATTCTCCTCGGGATCGGAACTGTCCGACATACCTGAGTGAGAAGAAGATCCAGGAGATCAAGACCCTGGATGGTCTTTCCTACCAGGAAGCGCGCCGTAAGTTTAATTCTACGAATACACCTGCCCGTACACTAGACTATAGGTTGATAGCTCAGAGTCTTCCAGGTTCGTCATTCCCAACCTCGACACCTGTCCAGACCGCTGCGCCCAAGGCGACTGTTGCTGCTCCCAGCAACGTCGCGAATAGTCAAAGCTCGAAGGGGGGGACCACCCCACCTTCGACCAACCAGAAGTCTGTGCCGGCTGGCAGTTGCCAGCCGGCACAGCAAGGGGGGAAGACTAAGTCTCCCCCCCCTAGGAGGTCGACGAAAGTCGTGCCCCAGCCGGCGGAGGCGGCATCGTCGACCAGGGCTGGGAAACCATCTCCCAGCCCGTCTAAACTCGAAAAAAAGAAGGGGAAGAAGAGCGCCCGTCCTGAGCGCTCTCGGACTTCCCCTGCGAAGGAGAAGTCATGCCCCCCATCTGGGGGATATGAGTCTGCGCCAGGAGGCACTCCTGCTCCAAAACCGGCGCGCTCTCCTCGTAGGGGACCCCCTCGCGCGCGAAAAGCGTCGAAGTTCTGGGCGACACCCCTGCCATCTTTCGATGACGGAATGGATGTCGCACTGTCCTCTACATCTACGGATGTAGAACTAGATAGTGTTTAGGCTTACGAGCACTTTTTCGCTCATAACCTAACACTCCTTTTATAGTCCACACTATGGCACTGTTACAGTGGAATTGTAACGGTTATGACAGGCATCTTGCTGAGTTACGTCAGCTTATTAGTGAGTACGCAGCGAGTATAGTCTGTCTTCAGGAGACGAATTTCAGACCTGGTCATCATACGGTCTTGAGGCATTTCAAACTATACTCGACAGAACGATACTATGCTCACCGGGCTTCCGGAGGCGTTGGCATTTTTGTACGTTCTGATAGCTACAGCGAAGAGGTTCCATTAAGAACCCCTCTTGAGGCTGTAGCTGTTCGCGTCTCGCTGCCTGTCATAGCAACAGTGTGTAATGTTTATCTTCCACCTGGCCAGCATCTGAACATCAATGATGTCGCTGATCTTATAGATCAGCTTCCACCACCCTTCCTCTTATTGGGCGATTTTAACGCCCATCACCCCATATGGGGCTCTGAAACACCTTGCCCACGAGGAAGAGAGCTGGGAACACTCCTATCAGATCTGGATTTATGTATTTTGAACACAGGGGAACCAACTCACTTTAGTGTACGTTACGGCACATACTCTCGCATAGACGTAAGTCTATGCAGCCGTACGTTGGTTCCACTGTTTCGGTGGAATGCACACGATGATCTCTGTGACAGTGACCATTTTCCCATCATTCTTACTTTGTTGAAACATAAACCCGTCGAGGCTCCCCCTCGATGGATTCTTAAACATGCTGATTGGCCAAAGTACACATCACTAGCTGTCTTTACCGATGATGTCAGGCGGACCGTCGGCGAGGAAATAACTTACGTCACCCAAGTTATTCTTGCTGCTGCTGAGGAGTCCATTCCGTTTTTCTCGGGGGCTCCTCGCCGAAAACACGTTCCTTGGTGGAACGATGAAATAGCAGCAGCCATCAAAGAACGCCGTCGCGCTCATAAACGTTACCGTCGACAGCCTACTGTGGCCAACTTGGTAACATTTAAGAAACTCCGCGCTAAGGCGCGAGTTCTTATTCGACAAAGTAAGAAGGCTTCATGGGAGAGATATGTGTCGTCCATGACGTCACATACTCCATCATCTCAAGTGTGGACGAAACTTCGACGAATTTCGGGTATTCAAGGATCATCTGCTGTACCGGGAATTTCCATTGCAGGCAGTGTCGCCACTGATCCCCTTGCGATTGCTAATCATCTCGCTAGTCATTTCGCGGATGTCTCTGGCTCCGGGAATTACAATCCTGATTTCCTCCCTCTGAAGCGGGAGGCAGAACGTCATCACCTTAGTTTTGCCACCCATGATTCAGAGGACTACAACGTGCCCTTTACGGAGTGGGAACTCCGCAGCGCCTTAGCGCTTTGCAAGGACACGTCTCCTGGACCGGATAACATCCATAACCAGATGTTGAAACACCTTAGTGATGATAGTTTACTATATCTCCTTCGTGTGTTCAACCGAATCTGGACAGAGGGTGATTTTCCGTCTCAGTGGCGAGAGGGCATAGTCATCCCTGTCCTCAAGCCTGACAAAGATCCTAAGTATGCAGGAAGTTACAGACCGATTTGTCTTACAAATTGCCTGTGTAAGCTATTTGAGAGGATGGTAAATCGCAGACTCGTGTGGTGTCTGGAGAAACATGGACTTTTGTCCGAGTACCAATGTGGATTTCGAGCCGCTCGATCCACCACAGACCACTTGGTACGCCTGGAGAGCTCTATCCAGGATGCGTTTCTCCGCAAACAGCACTTGGTAGCTGTCTTCTTTGACTTGGAGAAGGCCTACGACACCACCTGGCGATATGGCATCCTTTCAGTCCTGCATCAATGGAGATTCCGAGGTAACTTGCCGGTATTTATTGCGAATTTTTTGTCCCTTCGTCTATTCCGTGTCCGAGTAGGGAGGACATATTCGCAATACCACGTTCAAGAAAATGGAGTCCCACAGGGATCGGTTCTTAGTGTCACTCTGTTCGCGATTGCCATAAACGGTATTGTCGCTGCTGCTGGTCCAGCCGTAATACCGTCCCTATATGTGGATGATTTTGCTCTGCACTATAGCTCGTGCAGTATGGCAGTCGCAGAGCGACAGTTACAGCAAGCTATTAGGAGGGTGGAGAAGTGGACCTTAGAACATGGCTTTCGGTTTTCTGCCGCAAAGACCTCCGTTGTCCACTTTTGTCGTCAACGTACTCTTCACCCTCATCCTGAGCTTTATCTAGGAAATGTCGTTCTTCCAGTTGTTGACACCTACCGATTTCTTGGGCTCCTTTTTGACAGTAAATTATCGTGGGAGCCACACGTGCGGGAGCTAAAAGTGCAATGCACCAAGAGGCTTAACCTCTTGAAGTTTCTTAGCAGCACTAATTGGGGGGCTGACCGCGTAGTGCTCCTGCGATTCTATCGGGCACACATTTTATCCCGGTTAGACTACGGCAGTGCAGCATATGGCTCCGCAAGACCAAGCGTTCTTGCGAAGCTGAACAGTATCCACCACAGCGGGGTTAGGTTGGCGACGGGAGCTTTTCGTACTAGCCCCATCGCTAGCCTGCTCGCTGAGTCTGGTGTGCCGCCTCTACACCTGAGGCGCCAGCAACTACTACTTACATATGCTGCAAATTTGCGACAGATGCCACTTCATCCGAGCTATCCCTGCGTGTTCAACAATGGCAACCGCTTGTTGTACGTTGCTCATCCACGTGCGACGCGGCCGGTTGGGATACGCTTGGATAGCAGTTATGAATTGTTTGACGTACCTTCGATTCCTTGCCTTGTCAGACAACCAAGTGGGATACCTCCGTGGGTTGTGCGACGACCTCAAAATGATCCTGGATTTGCACACTGGCCCGAAAGGAGACACGGACCCTTCGATTTATCGGAGGATCTACCTGTCCGTTCTTGGCCGCTATCCAGGTTCAGTCGTCGTTTACACGGATGGTTCACGGACAGATACGAAGGTGGGCTGTGCGTTCGTTGTCGACAATGATCGGTTTCTTTTTGCTCTCCCGGATACCTGTAGTGTGTACACGGCAGAGCTCTATGCTATCTGTGAGGCTCTGCGGTACGCGCTAGACAATGAGCGCCGACACTTTCTTGTGTGTTCTGACTCCTTGAGTTCGCTTCAGTCTATTGATACCTGTTTCCCTCGACACCCTCTGGTGCAGCAGATCCAGGACCTGCTGGCCGGGTGTTCGGATGCCGGCACCAGAATTACGTTTGTGTGGCTCCCCAGCCACATGGGCATAGAGGGAAACGAGTTAGCAGATCAGGCTGCCAAGGAGGCAGTTACACTGCCCCCGTTGCCTTTCAAGGTTCCAGCAAGTGATATTCGCTCTCAGCTGAGACATCTGGTTATGTCTCATTGGGAGATGGAGTGGCAGGCCATCCCACTTCCCAATAAGCTGAGAGCGATAAAAGGAACAACGAAGGTATGGAGGACTTCCCTGCGGGCTTCGCGGAGGGAAGCCGTGGTATTATGTCGCCTTCGGATCGGCCACGGTATCCTGACGCACTCCCATCTACTGAAAGGAGAACCCCGTCCGGTGTGTACCTGCGGCGACCATCTTACCGTGCTACACATCCTTACGGAGTGCGTGGACCTGGTCGATCTGCGCCGTAGTATTAACCTTCCGAGTACTATCTCCCTTATCTTGCGCGATGACGAGCAGTCAGCAGACCTCGTCATCCGCTTTATGAGGGATAGCGGTCTGTTTTATCGTGTGTGATGTTGTCCTTTGTCCTAGTGTTGTTTATGTCAGTTGCGCTTTTATTTCATTGACTTTATTTTATTTTGTGTTGCGCATTTTAATGTGTTATTTGAACGTCTAACGTAAATTATGTGTTAATATCTGTATTACTGGGCAATGCCTTATTCCTTCAATTTCCTGTACTTTCTCTTATTTTAATAGAACATAAGGCATTGCGTATTAGATCCACTGACTGTTTTAATCTCACCCTCATTTTTCTTCATCACCATTCTTTTTTAACTCTAGTCAGTGGATACTTTTTAAAATTTTAACTTCATGTCTCATGTCATTCATTTCGTTCCATTAGGGGCCGATGACCTTCGATGTTAGGCCCCTTAAAACAACAAGCATCATCATCATCAAAATGGAGTCCCACAGGGATCGGTCCTTAGTGTCACTCTGTTCGCAATTGCCATCAACGGTATTGTTGCTGCTGCTGGTCCAGCAGTTATACCGTCGCTATATGTGGACGATTTTGCTCTGCACTATAGCTCGCGTAATATGGCAGTCGCAGAGCGACAATTACAACACGCTATTAGGAGGGTGGAGCAGTGGACCTTAGAACATGGCTTTCGGTTTTCTGCCGCAAAGACCTCCGTTGTCCACTTTTGTCGTCAACGTACTCTTCACCCCCATCCTGAGCTTTATTTAGACAACGTCGTTCTTCCAGTTGTTGCACCGATTTCTTGGGCTCCTTTTTGACAGTAAATTATCGTGGGAGCCACACGTGCGGCAGTTAAAAGTGCGATGCACTAGGAAGCTTAATATCCTTAAGTTTCTTAGCAGCACTTCTTGGGGGGCTGACCGCACGGTGCTCCTGCGATTCTATCGGGCACACATTTTATCCCGGTTAGACTACGGCAGTGCAGCATATGGCTCCGCAAGACCAAGCGTTCTTGCGAAGCTGAACAGTATCCACCACAGCGGGGTTAGGTTGGCGACGGGAGCTTTTCGTACAAGCCCCATCGCTAGCCTGCTCGCTGAGTCTGGTATGCCGCCTTTACACCTGAGGCGCCAGCAACTTCTACTTACATATGCTGCAAATTTGCGACAGATGCCACTTCATCCAAGCTATCCTTGCGTGTTCAACCATGGCAACCGTTTGCTGTACGCTGCTCGTCCTCGAGCGACGCGGCCGGTTGGGATACGCTTGGATAGCATTTCCGAATTGTTTGACGTACCTTCGGTTCCTTGCCTTGTCAGACAACCAAGTGGGGTACCTCCGTGGGTCGTACGACGACCTGAAGTAATCCTGGATCTGCACACTGGCCCAAAGGAAAACACGGACCCTTCGATTTATCGGAGGCTCTTCCTGTCCGTTGTTGGCCGCTATCCAGGTTCAGTCGTCGTCTACACGGATGGTTCAAGGACAGATACGAAGGTGGGCTGTGCGTTCGTTGTTAACAATGATAGGTTCCTTTTTTGCTCTTCCGGCAACCTGTAGTGTGTACACAGCAGAGCTCTATGCTATCTATGAAGCTCTGCGGTACGCACTGTACAATGAGCGCCGACACTTTCTTCTGTGTACCGACTCCTTGAGTTCGCTCCAGTCTATAGATACCTGTTTCCCTCGGCACCCTCTGGTGCAGCTAATCCAGGACCTGCTGGCCGGGTGTTGGGATGCTGGCACCAGAATCACGTTTCTGTGGCTCCCAAGCCACATGGGCATAGAGGGAAACGAGTTAGTAGATCAGGCTGCCAAGGAGGCAGTTACACTGCCCCCGTTGCCTTTCCAGGTTCCAGTAAGTGATATTCGCTCCCAGCTGCGACATCTTGTTATGTCCCATTGGGAGATGGAGTGGCAGGCCATTCCACTTCCCAATAAGCTGAGAGCGATAAAAGGAACAACGAAGGTATGGAGGACTTCCCTTCGGGCTTCGCGGAGGGAAGCCGTGGTATTATGTCGTCTTCGGATCGGCCATGGTATCTTGACTCACTCGCATCTTTTGAAAGGAGAACCCCCTCCGGTGTGTACCTGCGGCGACCATCTTACCGTGGTACACATCCTTACGGAGTGTGTGGACCTGGTCGATCTGCGCCGTAGTCTTAACCTTCCGAGTACTATCTCCCTTATCTTGCGTGATGACGAGCAGTCAGCAGACCTCGTCGTCCGCTTTATGAGGGATAGTGGACTGTTTTCTCGTGTGTGATGCTGTCCTTTGTCCTAGTGTGTTTTGTGTCACTTTCGCTTTTATCCTATTGACTTAATTTTAGTTTGTGTTGCGTATTTTAATGTGTTATTTTAACGTCTCTCGTAAATTATGTACTACCAGGCAATGCCTTATTCTTTTGGTTTTCTGTAGATTCTCTTAATTTATTCGAAAATAAGGCATTGCGTATTAGATCCACTGATTGTTTTAATCTCACCCTCATTTTTCTCCATCATTTTTTTTAAAACTCTAGTCAGTGGATATGTTTTTTAAAATTTTAACATCATCTCTCATGTCGTTTATCTCATTCCATTAGGGGCCGATGACCTTCGATGTTAGGCCCCTTTAAACAACAAGCATCATCATCATCAATAACTAATATTATGCTCATGACCTTAGGTGTTCTTTTACGCGATAATTTAGTTAAATTATTTTTATTATTATTATTATTATCCCTGGCCGCGCAAGATCATACGTGCGGAAGCTACTGCTCAATAATATTTCAGATGACTCTATTGCACACAAAATTCAACCATACGTCGCATAATTGAAGAATGAACTCTGACATAATAGAATCTACGAAATTACTGTCCCATTTCATCTCATTTTAAGTCTAAAAATATTCAAATAGTCCTAGTTTAACGTTGAGGTCGTTTTACATTTATTTCTCCTGCCACAATGAACTCGGGACAGTTGAAACACTTCTCGAAGACATCCACTCAAACAAACTAATAGGTTCAAATACTCACACATCCTCAATCTACCATCACCAAGAAAGAAGAGATGGAAAAATTCTAACTAATAGAAAGTTTCTAAACAAAGAAGTAGAGGCTATGTCATTACAATTACATTACAAAAGGAAAGAAAGAATAACAAAGTTTAAATATTACTTGGTGGTGACTGTCGGTTGTAGAACTCGGGCTGATGACCTAGTGCATTATCACATTACGCACCATCGATCCTGGTCACGCCCGCCTGGACTGCCTCACATTTTACTCGTGCATTGGAGACATGCTGGCGCGCTGGAAATCACACCATTCACCAAGAAAGAAGACTGGCATCCTGACTTGAACTCGAACCGGTGATCTCTTCTGTGGAATTTCTTGTGAAGCTGAAACTGAAAATCACGTCTGAGACAAGGTCCAAAACTCACACCGATGTTTGATAAGATGGGAAAGAAACTTAACTTTTAAAATCTGTTGAATTATAGGTGGAATCCGTAAATATCTGAACTGCAGTTGCAACAAGTTGTAGGCTCTGAATGACGAAGTTCCCTCAGCAAGCGAAGTGCGTCTTCTTCCGTCCGTAGTTGAAGCTAGAGTAATTCTCCACACGACGTGTTCAGAGGTAGAAATTTCTGAGTAAATTTTCCTTAGGAAAATCCATTATTCACTGTCTTAAGACAGGGGTGCGTCTTTTCCTCATAAGCGATTGGTTAATTTATTAACTTCGCACCAAATTAATCGCTTGATTGGCTGCCATAGTCAGACGTCATGCACCTTCACTATTATCGATCGAGCACTTGACACACATTCTGCCTGGTCACGTGGCATTCACGGCTGATTTGAAGGTTATTTGGCTAGCTGTATCTGCGCTCTCCCCTCGTTTGCCCTTGAGTGGAATTCCCTGACACCTGGCGTATCTCGCTCAGCCGACTCGATGTGATAAAACTCCCTTCCTGGTTCACGAAATAATATTTCAACACACAGTAGAAATAAAATATTTTCCAATAAATGATTTTTACCAATTTTGAAGGGGACAGTACACTGTTGAACTGGCGTAATATTTCTTTCCTGTCCCCTTCACTCGTGATGTTGTAACGGTCAAATCGTTTAGAATGACAAGGGGCGCCAGGTTCTTGGGTAGAAAGTTTCAGTTTCTTGTTCACCTCTGACATCCGTCCAGTAATCTCTCGTTTTTTGCTTCATTTTTAACAAGTTCATCACCACTGGAAGCCATAACCGCTAACACACATTCGCGAAACACATCTCGCAATATAACCATAACCTAGAGGAGGAACACAAACACACATCAACTAAATGGAAGGAAGCACAGAGAACAAGGTCAAGATAGGGAGCGCCTTCATATTTGCTCTGCCCTCTCTTGGCCAGCTGAGGCATCACTGACTTGCCTGCTTCTTTTTCCTCCACGGACCTACTACGCTGGCGTAGCAGGGGGAGAGGTGATACTCCCACGTGGCGCGTCTCAGGTGGTGGATAGGGGGCTCCTAACCGGCTTGCCGGCGGACTTGAGGGAAATAAAATATTTCTCGAGCACCAAACACACAACCCCGTCAGGTGGGGGACGCGCATGTAGAATACACCTGCGGTACCCCCTGCCTGACGTATGAGGCAACAAAAAGGGGCGACCTAGGCGCGGACATGGATTGCGGTTTGGTAAAATGTGTTGGACCTCCCTTTGGATGGGAGGGGTTGAATACATCCTTAGGTAATCCATGCCTGTCGTGGAAGGCGACTTAAAGGGTCATGTGGCCATGGTCCCCTCTTTACTTTTCTTGTTTTTCTGAAGGTCAGTTGTAGACCATTTCCAAATTTTGATGTGCGTGCTGTTCGGCGATGGAGCTCCTACGTGTGCGACTACGCTCGAAAGCCCGTGCCAGCAACCACCCATGAAGCGGCGGGTGGGAGTGTCATGTACCCGGGCAGTAGTATCCGCCTGACAACACAGGTCCCCACACAGCCGAATGCCAGAAGGACATATTATTATTATTAATTATTTTTATTTATTTTTTCCTATATTTAGTGTTCTGTACACGCTATGGGGTACATGCTATTGCGGGTGACTGGAGGAAGGGAGTCCTAGTGCTCATTGCCTCAGTCATCCCGTATTAGGCATCGTCTAACATCGGATCCCGGGCAGTACCTGCTACGACCAGGTTGGTATTGCCATGGCTGCTTGGTTCGGCTACAGAGACCCCTGATCGGAGTGGGTGGCATTCGGGGAGGATGATTTCGGGCATGGCGTCGAAACAACTTCCGTCTACCACCTCGGGTAGTTCGCTACCCAAGTTTTAAACTTTCAATTTCCTAAGGGGTTTCCCTAGGTTCCTGGTTGCTACCAGAACCGATGGGCACGACTTCAAGTTGGTGAAATCCATTCTCTTTAGTCGCCACATTGAAGGTGGATACGATGAACTTGAGGACCTTAAGAAAAGGCGCAATGGTGATTTGCTTTTAAGGACGAGCACTGCGCTCCAAGCAGATCGGTTGCTTAAGTGCGACCACTTTGGCGACGTCCCCGTCAAGGTGGAAGAGCACAAAAGCTTGAATCTGGTTCGTGGAGTTATTTTCCACCGTGATCTCGTCCTGTACACTGACGATAAATTGATGGGGGCATGAAGCGCCGTGGCGTGACCCACGTCCGGCGTATCACATGCAAAGTCAACGGTAGACGTTGCCACGGGTGCGTTTATAGTCTTTTTCAAATTGTCAGTGTTGCCAGAGAAAGTCAAGGTGACAGCCTATCGTTGCGATGTGAGGCCGTACATCCCGCCTCCTATGCGGTGCTATCAATGCCAGAGATTCGGACACATGGTATCTCGTTGTTCGAAACAGTCAGTGTGTGGTACATGTGGGAAAGTAGCTCACGGCGCGGAGGAGTGCACACTTCCGTACAAGTGCACTAACTGCTCTGGTCTTCATTCTCCTCGGGATCGGAACTGTTCGACCTATCTGAGTGAAAAGAAGATCCAGGAGATCAAGACCCTGGATGGTCTCTCCTACCAGGAAGCGCGCCGTAAGTTTAATTCACTGAATGCACCGGCCAAGACACTAGACTTCAGCTTGATAGCTCAGTCCCTGCCAGGTTCCTCATTTTCATCTGCAACACCTGTCCAGAAGATCGCTGCGCCCCAGGCGGCGGTTGCTCCTGCGAGCAACGCCGCAAAGAGAACAAGCTCGAAGGCTGGTCCGTCCCGGCCTCGACCACCAATCTGCCTGTGCCGGCTAAGAAACCTACGCCGACACAGAAGGGGAAGAAGACAACGTCTCCTTCCTCTACAAGGTCGGCGAAAGCCGCGCCTAAGCCGGCGGAGGCGTCATCGTCGACCAGGGCTGGAAAATCCCCTCCCAGCCCGTCTAAACAAGAATCGACGGCGGGGAAGAAGAGCGCCCTTACCAGGCGCTCTTCCAAATCTCCTACCAATGGGGCCTCACGCCCTCCACCTGGAGGGCCTGAATCTGCGTCAGCAGATCTTCCTTCGGGGAAAACTGTGCGCTCCCCTCGTGGGCAGAAACGCCGCACCCGGACCATGTCGAAGAAATTGAAGGCCTGCATCACCTCGGATTGGGATGTGAGTGTAGGTTAGGTTAGGTAGCATTACGCTACTCCTATCCTAAACCTCCGAAGTCCACACTTACACAATGGCACTGTTACAATGGAATTGTAACTGTTATGATAGGCATCTTGCTGAGCTGCGCCAGCTCATTAGCGAGTATTCGGCGAGTATAGGCTGTATTCAGGAAACAAATTTCCGACCAGATCATCATACGGTCTTGCGAAATTTTCGACTATACTCGACAGAACGACATTATGCTCACCGGGCTTCCGGTGGCGTTGGCATTTTTGTCCGTTCTGATACCTACAGCGAGGAGGTTCCACTAAGAACCCCGTTGAATGCTGTGGCTGTTCGCGTTCCGCTGACGGTCATAACAACACTGTGTAATGTCTATTTTCCGCCAGGGCTACCTCTTAACATTAATAATGTCAATGATCTTCTACATCAGCTTCCACCTCCCTTCCTCTTGTTGGGCGGTCTTAACGCCCATCACCACATCTGGGGCTCTGAGACGCCTTGCCCCCGGGGAAGAAAGCTGGAAACATTGGTAACGGACCTGGATTTATGTATTTTGAACACAGGGGAACCAACACACTTCAGTATACGTTACGGCACATATTCTCGCATAGACCAATATTCGGTGGAACACACACGACGATCTTTGTAACATTGACCATTTTCCCATCATTCTTACTTTGATGAACCAAAAATCCGTCGAGGCTCCAAGTCGATGGATTTTTAAACATGCTGATTGGCCAAAGTACACATCACTAGCTGTCCTTACCGACTGTATCAGGCGGACCATCGGCAAGGAAATAACTTACATCACTCAAGTTATTCTTGCTGCTGCTGAGGAGTCTATTCCGTTCTTCTCGGGGACTCCTCGCCGAAAACTCGTTCCTTAGTGGAACGAAGAAATAGCAGCAGCTATCAAAGAACGCCGTCGTGCTCATAAACGTTACGTAGACAGCCTACTGCGGCCAACTTGGTAACATTTAGGAAATTCCGCGCTAAGGCGCGGGTTATTATTCGCCAAAGTAAGAAGGCTTCATGGGAGAGATATGTATCGTCTATGACGTCACACACTCCATCGTCTCAAGTGTGGACTAAACTTCGGCGTATTTCGGGTATCCATGCATCATCTTCGGTACCGGGAATTTCCATTGCAGGCATTATCGTCACTGAACCACTCTCGATTGCTAACCATCTTGCTCGCCATTTCGCGGATGTGTCTGGTTCTGGGAATTACCATCGTGACTTCCTATCTCTGAAGCGGGAGGCAGAACGTCGTCATCTCAGTTTTGCCACTCAGGCTTCAGAGGACTATAATGTGCCCTTTACGGAGTGGGAACTCCGTAGCGCATTAGCGCTTTGCAAGGACACGTCTCCTGGACCAGACAATATCCATAACCAGATGTTGAAACACCTTAGTGAGGACAGTCTTCTCTATCTCCTCCGTGTGTTCAACCGAATCTGGATGGAGGGTGATTATCCGTCTCAGTGGCGAGAGGGCATCGTTATTCCTGTCCTCAAGCGTGACAAAGATCCTAAATATGCAGGAAGTTACAGACCTATTTGTCTTATCAGCTGCCTGTGTAAGCTCTTTGAGAGGATGGTAAATCGCCGCCTTGTGTGGTGTCTGGGGAAACAAGGACTCTTGTCCGAGTACCAGTGTGGTTTCCGAGCCGCTCGATCCACCACTGACCACTTGGTACGCCTGGAGAGCTCTGTCCAGGATGCGTTTCTCCACAAACGGCATCTGGTAGAGCTGTTTCCTTTGACTTGGAGAAGGCCTACGACACCACCTGGCGATATGTTATCATTTCAGTCCTGCATCAATGGAAATTCTGAAGTAAGTTGCCGGTTTTCATTGCGAATTTTTTGTCCCTCCGTCTATTGCGTGTCCGAGTAGGGAGGAAATATTCGCAATACCACGTCCAAGAAAATGGAGTCCCGCAGGGATCGGTTCTTAGTGTCACTCTGTTCGCGATTGCCATAAACGGTATTGTTGCTGCTGCTGTTACGGCAGTAGTACCGTCGCAATATGTGGACGATTTTGCTCTTCACTATAGCTCGCACAGTATGGCTGTCTCAGAGCGACAATTACAGCAAGCTATCCGGAAGGTGGAGCAGTGGACCTTTGAACATGGTTTTCGGTTTTCTACTGCAAAGACCTCCGTTGTCCACTTTTGCCGTCAACGTACTCTACATGCAGACCCTGAACTTTCTCTAGGAAATATCGCTCTTCCCGTGGTTGACACTTACCGATTTCTTGGGCTCCTTTTCGACAGTAAATTATCGTGGGAGCCACACGTGCGGGAGCTAAAAGTGCAATGCACCAAGAGGCTAAATCTCTTGAAATTTCTTAGCAGCACTAATTGGGGAGCTGACCGTGCGGTGCTCCTACGATTCTACAGGGCACACGTTTTATCTAGGTTAGACTACGGCAGTGCAGCATATGGCTCCGCAGGACCAAGCGTTCTTGCGAAGCTGAACAGCATCCACCACGCCGGGGTTAGGTTGGCGACGGGACCTTTTCGTACAAGCCCCATCGCTAGCCTGCTCGCTGAGTCCGGTGTGCCGCCTTTACACCTGAGGCGCCAGAAAATGCTTCTTACGTATGCTGCTAATTTGCGACAGATGCCACTTCATCCCAGCTATCCTTGCGTATTCAACAATGGCAACCGTTTGCTGGACGCTGCTTGTCCTCGAGCAACGCGGCCGGTTGGAATACTCTTGGATAGCGTTTACAGATTGTTTAACGTACCTTCGGATCCTTGCCTTGTCAGACAACCGAGTGGGGCACCTCCGTGGGTAGTACGACGTCCTAAAATAATCCTGGACCTACACACTGGCCCGAAGAAAAACACGGACCCTTCGATTTATCGGAGGCTCTTCCTGTCCGTTGTTGGCCGCTATCCAGGTTCAGTCGTCGTCTACACGGATGGTTCAAGGACAGATACGAAGGTGGGCTGTGCGTTCGTTGTCGATAACGATCTGTTTCGTGTACACGGCAGAGCTCTATGCTATCTGCAGAGCTCTGCGGTACGCACTATACAATAAGCGCCGACACTTTATTGTGTGTAGTGACTCCTTAAGTTCGCTCCAGTCTATTGATACCTCTTTCCCTCGACACCCTCTGGTGCAACGGATCCAGGACCTGCTGGCCGGGTGTTGGGATGCCGGCACCAGAATCACGTTTCTGTGGCTCCCAAGCCACATGTGCATAGAGGGAAACGAGTTAGCAGATCAGGCCGCCAAGGAGGCAGTTACTCTGCCCCCGTTGCCTTTCAAGGTTCCAGCAAGTGATATTCGCTCTCAGCTGCCACATCTGGTTATGTCCCATTTGGAGATGGAGTGGCAGGCCATTTCACTTCCCAATAAGTTGAGAGCGATAAAAGGAACAACGAAGGTATGGAGGACTTCCCTTCGGGCTTCGCGGCGGGAAGCCGTAGTATTATGTCGTCTTCGGATCGGCCACGGTATCGTGAGTCACTCACATCTTTTGAAAGGAGAACCTCCTCCGATGTGTACCTGCGGTGACCATCTTACCGTGGTACACATCCTGACGGAGTGTACGGACCTGGTTTATCTTCGCCGTAGTCTTAACCTCCCGAGTACCATCTCCCTTATCCTGCGTGATGACGAGCAGTCAGCAGACCTCGTCATCCACTTTATGAGGGATAGTGGTCTGTTTTATCGTATGTAATGATGTCCATTGTGCTTGTGTTTTTGTGCCAATTACGCTTTTATCCTGTTGACTTCTTTTTAGTTTGTGTTGCGTATTTTAATGTGTTCTTTTAACGTCTAATATAAAGTATATATATATATATATATATACTAGCAGGCAATGCCTTATTCCATTGTATCTTGTAATTTTTCTTCTTTTATTCCAAAATAAGGCATTGCGAATTAGATTCACTGAGTTGTTTTAATCTCATGCTCATTTTTCATCGCCATTTTTTAACTCTAATCAGTGGCTATGTTTTAAAATTTTAACTGTCATATGTCATGTCGTCCATCTCGTTCCATTAGGGGCCAATGACCTTCGATGTTAGGCCCCTTTAAACAACAAGCATCATTTATTTATTTATTTATTTATTTATTTATTTATTCACAAAGCACAAGATACAGCTACACTGAGCAAATTTCACTTGCACTGCCAACAGACTATTTAACCAATGTAAACTTTCATAATAAAATATAACAAACATAACAAAATATAACAAGATCAGGTACACAGCCTACTAATAACAACTGTCCAAATCGAAAACCATAAGAATGTCCATATTCATAGCCAAGTCGTCGTGGGTCAAGATGGCGAAGAAACTCAGAGAAAAATTGAAAACTTCGAACTATGTACAATTCCAGGTTGTCATGCATATCAGTGGCATGACAAGAAGTGGCTCTGATGTTCACATCATGCAGCATATTAAATCTACAATTTATAGTTATGGTAAGATTAGGGGTTTCTACACGTATTATATGAAGGCAAAGTAACAAGCTGTATATACAGAAAATGCACTCAATAGCTGTTACTACAATAAACACAGTCAAAAAGTGAAAAATGTAGAACTATGTACAATTCCAGGCTGTCATGCACAGCAGTGAGTGGCATTACAAGAAATGGAAAGAAATACATGTAAATTAATCCATCAGGTTAATCTCTAACAACTGAATAGGCATGATAGTGAGAAAGTACCAATAATTACATTATACCCGTCAGTATAATCAGTACTGTAAGAAATGTTGAAAAATTCAACATGACCTGATAATAATGAAGGGCAACAGTGTATCACCTATTGGTTGCAAAACAAAATTTTTTTTTTTAGCCTACTTCTGACATTGGGATCATGCATGCATGCATGTATGACCTGCCAATGTGATGCATTCGTATATTTGTATACTCTTTCACAATTAGCTTGATTAACCTGATAACATGATTTTCTGGATATTCACTTTCAAAGGTATGGCCAGTTAGTGAAAGAAAAATGTCATCCTTTATATTTCCTAAGACGTTAATTTCAGTCCTCAATGTAATGTCCTTCATAGGTGGAGGAACATTACCATAGTTAAGTAATATGCTACGAAGATACCTTTCTGTCAGGAGGCACACACTGACAGTATCTTTTGAGGGTACAATGAGAACACCCCTCTGCTTCCTGTTGAGAAGATGACTTTTCTTGAAAGTCCTCTTTCCTTCAAGAGCAAAGCAGCATACAGAACATTTCACCTTCTTCAACAAACAACGTACAACAAACCCAGACACATATGTAACGATTTCCTTTGATATTTCAGACAATGAGGGATCTGGAAAATCAGGTACTTCATGAAGCTCATTTTTTGGGTCCTGTTCTTCAAGACGAGTGTTGCAACTTATTACACAGTCTGAAATATGGGGCGTTCCCAGCACAAGGGATCAAGTCCATTTTTGGTCATTTTGGACTTATTCCACCTTTAAGTACTATTTATGAAGCTGCTTTCAGAGCATAAAAGATTCATGTCCAGATATTGTACATAACTGTTATATGATTGGCAATTCTGTTGAGCACGGAAGGATGCAGTCATTTGTTCAGAGCACAATGGGAACATGTCCATTGGCACAGTTTCCATGGTTTGCTTTGTCGGTGTGTGAGATTTAAATAAAATGCCATTGTCTCTGATGAAGTTGTGTCAAGATCCGAGCATGAATGTCTCAGCCATTGATTACAAATTCTTGGTATCAGGACATTATTACTTACCTAATGACAGTGATTTTGGTTTAGTGGAGAAAGCCAGTAGGACAATCTCGCTCTTTTACGCACCAAATGATTGGATGGATATCGTTAGACAAGCAAAGAAAACGTCCCCTGGATTTGAGGTCATTGGAATGAAATTCTCAGACTTCTTATCCGCCAGAAACTTGGAGAATTCAGTAACGAACAGAAAACAAAAACGGTTGATGGTTATGACATCAACTGGCTGACTATTAGTTGGTTACTTTATAAAAGTGAATCCCCTTTTACCCTGATGTTTAAGCAGACTCTGAACCCTGATAAGCAATTTGACGAAGTTGACGTAAGAAAGAAGTCTCCCGACCATCGCATAACACACCTTTATAACATCCAGCAAGGCCCTCTTTATACCCAACGTCGACCAGTAACAAAAGCGAAGAAAAAGGACATAGAGGATTTACTGCTATACATTCCGCCTGAGCATCATAATTTTTTCAAGAGCCTACCGTGTGAAACTGCCACAAGAGCTTCCTTGGCTCTGCAAGGGTAAGCAGACGAAAGTGAATACGTATTTCTTTGAATCTGAATTGTATAACTTACTGTTTGGAAATATTTGCTGTAAGCATACATAGAGAAGAAAATTATAATTATATATTCAAGAAAGGTATTTCCTTTACTGTTTCCTTAATAAAACCAGAAGCCTATAATAAAGAGGAAGATACAAGTACAACACATTCAGAGCACAAAAGATTCAAGTCCAAAACTTTTCTTTTTTATTTTAGTTACCATGTATTAGCACTTATATTTACCCTTTTGTAATATGCGAATACATTGTAGAAAATAACTTCTATTATTGAAACACTTTAAAACATTGTCAACGTCTTCCTGTAATTAATTATTAAGCAAAACCTTTATGTCTATTTTTTTCAAAACATTCTTATTGTGACTTGATTCCTTTGTGCACTGAACGCCCCATATCTTGGTCACCTACCTGAGTTACTAATATACTTGTAACATCCTGTGGAACACAATTTCCCGTTGCAACAACTTTTATACTGTGGTTTATAAGGAGTTTTCTGTACGCTGCTTGGAACTGAATGCAAGAAGGGTTATTATTCCAACCTCCTTTTGCACGAATTAGGCTAAAAAACATTTCAACATGGTCCTGACTCATTTTGTATGTTGGGAGGTAGTCAATATCCCCTGTTGCCATGAGCTCCTCAAACATCTGGTTAAAAACCACAGCATCACAAATAAATCCAACAAGTCCTGTTCTTCTGTTGGTATCAACAATTCTTTTACCTGTAACAGGGTCAGTTATACCTAAAATATAGCTACACAAACTGTTCAGGAATGGTCTCCAGCAGGATTCATTACTAGCTCTGAGCGCTGCTTTGTTTCCCTTTGCAAAGGGGTTCTTAGAATTGAATATGTCAAACATTTTGTCAAAAGTATAACAAAGCCTAGCAGTTGGACCAGAGCCCTGAAAGTCAGGATCTTTGAGATCATGCGCTAAGACAGTTAATGCATCACCAACAGAGGTACTTATTAGCTCAGCAGCTAATTTAACTTTCATTTTCTGATTGTACCACAACAAATGATTGACTCGTAATTTATTTGCTAGAGTCAGTCCCTCCTTTTCTTGCAGTGCATGCAATTTTCCAAAGTACTTCCAGTTTATAACCTCACCATTATGTTCCAGAAGTTGTTTCTTATCTCCTAATAGATTTCTAACCAGTTTTAGCATATGGCAAGGATCGAGTACAACAAATATTTTCCTGCTCTCATCTGAAGGGTCTGGAAACCAGGGCTTAGGATCATCTGCAGAAAATGATGCCCTAAGCTTTTTACTGCATTTAAATTTGCAGCTGCCCCATCAAAAGTTACAGAAATTATCCTTAGCCCTATATCATTAAGAATATGAAGTGACTGGACCAGTAAATTACATTTTTCTCCTGATGATATTCCATCAACAAAAAAAAAAATAACCTATGGGCACTTTCCATGAGGCATTTAATGCCACCGCCATGAAAACCAATACTTCTTTACCAACAGACAAATTTTCACTACTACTAATCCCCAATCCATAGTCAACATAGCCCACAAAATTTAATCTATTCCATTCAATTTTTTTCCTTATAGCCATTTCATCAAACAACAAACAGCCATATAATGGAGCAGACTATTTCCAGTTTTCAACGTTATGTTTAATTGCATTAAGGGCTTCTGGTGTAAAACCTGGTAGCCCTTTCACAACCCTACACCAGCGTCTCAATGTGCAAGGATGAGGCAAACACAAACCAAGAGATTCTCTTACAAACTCATATATCCTAGGTGAATGGAAATGCAAAGTTAAAGCAAATGATTGCATTGTCTCATCATATTAACCATGGAGGGTACCGGTATAAGACTTCCTTTTGATGGTGGAAGCTAGAATGTCTGGGAAATTGTCTAAGATTATATCATTATTCACCTGAGTCATAAGCCCTTCCTCCTTCAAAGTATCAAGTAACTCCTGCAGCGAATTAACTTTGATGCTTTTCCGCTTCAGCTTCTGTTCCAAGGCATGAACTTGCTTTTGCTTCTTTTCCCTATACATTTTCAGAGTCGAAATAGCATTGGAGTATTTTCTTTTGCTTCTGATGGTGAAACAGGGAAGCTGTAGGAATGATCTTGTAAAGAACACTCTGGACTCTGGACTCCAGAATGGGCATCATCTGTAGTATTAGAAGTAGAAGGGCTTGGTGTTTCTGAATGATGTTATCGTACAGGTCTTGCCTTCTGCACCTTGGGATAGAAAATAACACAATGTGTTATCACTAGGTATTTTCTTTCATTGCAAGAAAAGAAGTGGTTACAGAAAATACCTTAATCTACAGTTTCTATTGTGTCAGAAAATGTACCAATGAGGCACTAAACTACCACAAACTCATTAGGTTGTCAATAGCAAAATAATATTACTAAAATTGACCTATCTTCAGCAAATGCTGAGGGAAATTAAACACTGAAGGTACTGCATCATGCTTCAATTGTCTTCTGCATGCTTTCCCTATGGTAAAATCATCATCTTTAGAATGTTTGGAACATATAAACTGATGCTTGGTTGGCAACCAGTTTTCTCATGCTCAGTATCCACCGTTTCAGCATTTCCTTCCTATGCAGAGGGAACCTGTGGATAGCAATACCAAAAATTTCCATTCACTCGGACCCGAAAATTTAAAAAATTCGGCGCGAGCAAGCCAATCCACATGACAATGAGTGCCACACAAAATATTATTTTCTACACACGAAAATGAATTTCAATGAAGCATACCTGTGAAATGATACGCCATTGCCCTTTATGAACCTTTCAGTGCACCCATAAGCTGCACAAGAGACTGGCATTGTCCTTCACAGACGTATATATTTTAATTTATCAGAAATCTGCAGTAGTGACAGTGCCAAACAATCCACCTTCTGCCAAACAGCGCGCTCGCTCAACTTCGCACGCTACTGCAGCGCCAATGCTACCTCTAGTGTATAATTTACTGACTCTATAGTCCTGACCGGCTTGCCGGCGGACTTGAGGTAAATAAAATACCTCTCGCGGACCAAACACTATACCCTCTGTGGGTGGGGGACGCAGATGAAGAATACACACACGGTATCCCCTGCCTATCGTAAGAGGCGACTAAAAGGGGCCCAAGGGGCTCTCAACTTGGGAGTGTGGATTGGCGACCACGGGACCCTTAGCTGAGTCTAGGCATTGTTTCCACTTACTTGTGCCAGGCTCCTCACTTTCGTCTATCCTGTCCGACCTCCCTTGGTCAACTATTGTTCCTTTCCGACCCCGACGGTATTAGAGCATTCGAGGCCTAGGGAGTCTTTCATTTTCGCGCCCTTCGTGGCCCTTGCCTTTCTTCGTCCGTTACTTCAGTTTTCGAAGTGACGGATCCCTTCTTTCTTCATCTTTTTTCTCTTTATCTACCCCCTGTCGGTGGGGGACGCAGACGAAAAGTACACCCACGGTATCGCCTGCCTGTCGTGAGATGGGACTAAAAGGGGCGACCAAGGGATGATTTTCTTAGAACCATGAAACTACTTTTGATTCGTACCATCACGCGGGGAACACCATGAGTCGCCGTTACTTGCGAGTTGTACCACTATGTTACGTACGAAGTAGGTTTGTGATTAGTAACAGTAACGAGCCTGGCCTGGTGGTTTCCAGTACCGGTGCGTCGTATCCATGTGAGCAACACCGCGGGTTTGGGCGTTGCCTGTGAGTTGTACCGCTATATGAGCGACACCGTAGATCAGCGTTTGCCTGTGATTGGTACCCACTATGTGAGGAACACCACGGGATAGTGCGAGTCCCTGTGGTTAGTACACCTAGGTGAGAAACCTTATCGGTTTGCGTTGGCTATGAGTGGCGCCATTTTGTGAGAAACACTATGGGTCTGCGTTACTTGTACGATGTACAATACTTGTGAGTAGTACCATCTTGTGTGGAACACCGTGAGTCTTCGCTACTTTTGATTAGTACCCCAACATGACAAATGCCATGGTTCTACTTTACTCGCGACATGTACCATTCTGTGGGGCCTTAGACATGGATTTTGCACCCCTTTAGTCATCAAGCATCATTGTGCTTTATAAGTGGTCCCTGGGTCTGTAATACTATTATCTACGATTTTTTTTAGTCTGATCCACTGTTTTCCCTTTTTTGTTTTTTGTTTCTTTGGTTTCCATCCATCCATTCTTCATGACATTTTTATTTAATTTGGTCAGTTGATGAATTTGAACTTTTTGTTGTTATTTCATTTCGTACCATTAGGGGCCGATGACCTCGATGTTAGGCCCCTTTAAGCAACAAGCATCATCAACAACTTGGGAGTGTGGATTATCGACCACGGGCCCTTAGCTGAGTCTTGACATTGCTTTCACTTACTTGTGCCAGGCTCCTCACTTTCGTCTATCCTGTCCGACCTCCCTTGGTCAACTCTTGTTCTTTTCCGATCGCGTCGGTATTAGAGCATTCGAGGCCTAGGGAGTCCTTCAATTTCACGCCCTTCCTGGCCCTTGCCTTTCTTCGTCCGTTACTTCATCTTTCGAAGTGACGGATCCCTTCTTTCGTCTTTTTTCCTCTCTCTCTTCACCCCCTGTGGCTGGGGGACGCAGACGAATAATACACCCACGGTATCTCCTGCCTGTCGTGAGTGCCGACTAAAAGGGGCGACCAAGGGATGATTGAATAAGAACCATGAAACTACCATTGATTAGTGCCATCACGCGGGGAACACAATGGGTCGCCTTTACTTACGAGTAGTACCACTATATTTGTTACACAGTGGGTTTGTGATTAGTAGCAGCAGAGAGTGGTTCCCCTGGTGGTTTCCAGTACCCGTGCGTCGTACCCATGTGAGCAACACCGCGGGTCGGGGCGTAGCCTGAGAGTTGTACCACTATATGAGCGACACCGTGAGTCTGCGTTGCCTGTGATTAGTACCCCATTTGTGAGGAACACCGCGGGGCCCGTGGGACCGGCACCCGTGACTAGTACACCTAGGTGAGGAAACTCATCGGTTTGCGTTGGCTATGAGTGGCGCCATTGTGTGAGAAATACCATAGGTCTGCGTTACGTGTACGTAGTACAATACTTGTGAAAACTACCATCTTGTGTGGAACACTGTGAGTCTTCGCTACTTACTTTTAATTAGTACCGCAACATGACAAATAGCATGGTTCTACTTTACTCGCGACATGTACCATTGTTAGGGGCCTTAGCCGTGGATTTGGCACCCCTTTCGACATCAAGCATCCTCGATTCAGGATTCTGCTTTATGAGTGGTCCCTTGGTTAGTAATAAATTATATATGATCCTTTTTTTTTTGTTGAATCAACTAATTTTTGTTTCTCGTTTTTTGTTGTTTTTTGCTACGTGTCCATCGATTCCTTCTTCATGACGATTTTTTTTCTTTTGGTTAGTTTATGATTTTGAATTTTTTGTTGTCATTTCATTTCGTACCATTAGGGGTCGATGACCTCGATGTTAGGCCCCTTTGAACAACAAGCAGCATCATCATCATCATCATCAGAACAGAATTATACGCACTGAAGGGGTAATGAGACGCAGAGCGCGTACGATCACCTCTCTAGACACCTTCGCACCTTCTCCCCTGCCATTTTATAACCGATGAAGGAAAAATGGAAATCACGTGTGTATCACAAGATATCGCGTTTCACATTCAGAAAACTGAAGACTTTCGAGGAAAAACTGGAAAGTTTAGTACGTACCTTAATATAAATTCAACTCTTCTGATATAAGATGATGTAAAGAAACGAATATTTCTTCACAGCACAAGAAACATACGCAACTCAGGCTGACATTCGGTTCGCATCAACTTTATGGTGACTCCCCATTAGATTGAAGCAGATTACAGAATGCTTGCTACCAGGGGAGGGGATTGAGAGGGGTGCTTCCCATTGCCCCTCTCTCGCATATATGCACTCCACGAACCTACTACGGTGGCGTAGTAGGGGGAGAGGTGATACTCCCACGTGGCGCGTCCCAGGTGGCGGATAGGGGGGTCCTAACCGGTTTGCCGGCGGACTTGAGGGAAATAAAATACCTCTCGCGGACCAAACACACTACCCCCTGCGGGTGGGGGACGCACATGTAGAATACACCCGCGGTATCCCCTGCCTGTCGTAAGAGGCGACAAAAAGGGGCGACCTTGGCGTGGACATGGATTGCGGTTTGGAATAATGTGATGGACCTCTTGTGGATGGGAGAGGCTGAATACATCCATAGGTAATCCCTGCCTGTCGTAGAAGGCGACTTAAAGGGTCATGTGGCCATGGTCCCCTCTTTATTTTTTATTATTTTTCCGAGGGTCAGATGTAGACCATTCAAAATTTGATGTGCGTGCTGCCCGGCGATGGAGCTCCTATGTGTGCGACTACGCTCGAAAGCCCGTGCCAGCAACCACCCAGGACGCAGCGGGTGGGAGTATCATGTACCCGGGCAGTGGTATCCGCCTGACAACGCAGGTCCCCGCACAGCCGAATGCCAGAAGGACATATTATTATTAATTATTTTTATTTATTTTTTCTATTGTTAGTGCTCTGTACACGCTATGGGGTACATGCTATTGCGGGTGACCGGAGGAAGGGAGTCCTAGTGCTCATTGCCTCGGTCATCCCGTATTAGGCATCGTTCAACATCGGACCCCGGGCAATACCTGCTACGACCAGGTGGGTATTGCCTTGGCTGCTTGGTTCGGCTACAGAGACCCCTGATCGGAGTGGGTGGCATTCGGGGAGGATGCTATCGGGCATGGCTTCCAAACGAAGTCGGCTCTCACAAGGTGGTCGCCCACCTAAGTCTTTAACTTTTGCTTCCCTGAGAGGTTCAACTCCCTGGGAACATGCGCAGCGTGAAGGAATGGGATCCAGCTTCCCTAGGTTTCTGGTCGCTACCAGAACCGATGGGCAGGATTTTAAGCTGGTGAAGTCGATCCTGTTTAGTAGACACATCGAAGGCGTCTATGGCGAACTGGAGGAACTTAAGAAAATGCGCAACGGTAGTTTGCTTCTAAAGACTCGTACAGCACTGCAAGCTGATCAGTTGCTTAAGTGCGAGCACTTTGGCGAAATCCCCGTCAAAGTGGAGGAGCATAAGTCCTTGAACCTGGTTCGCGGAGTCATCTTTCACCGCGACCTTATTTTGAACACTGACGACGAGTTGATGGAAGACATGAAGAACCGTGGCGTGACAGACGTCCGGCGCATTACGCGCAAGGTCAACGGTGAAGACGTTGCCACTGGTGCCTTCATTGTCTCTTTCAAGTTGTCAGTGTTACCAGAGAAAGTCAAGGTAACAACTTATCGTTGCGATGTGAGGCCGTACATCCCGCCTCCTATGCGATGCTATCAATGCCAGCGATTCGGACATATGGTATCTCGCTGTTCGAATCAGGCTGTATGTGGTACATGTGGACGAGTAGCTCACGGCGCGGAGGAGTGCACAACTCCATACAAGTGCACTAACTGCTCCGGTTTTCATTCTCCTCGGGATCGGAATTGTCCGACATACCTGAGTGAGAAGAAGATCCAGGAGATCAAGACCCTGGATGGTCTTTCCTACCAGGAAGCGCGCCGTAAGTTTCATTCTATGAATACACCTGCCCGTACACTCGACTATAGCTTGATAGCTCAGAGTCTTCCAGGTTCGTCATTTACGACCAAGACACCTGTCCAGACCGCTGCGCCCAAGGCGACTGTTGCTGCTCCCAGCAACGTCGCGAATAGTCAAAGCTCGAAGGGGGGGACCACCCCACCTTCGACCAACCAGAAGTCTGTGCCGGCTGGCAGTTCCCAGCCGGCACAGCAAGGGGGGAAGACTAAGTCTCCCCCCCATAGGAGGTCGACGAAAGTCGTGCCCCAGCCGGCGGAGGCGGCATCGTCGACCAGGGCTGGGAAACCATCTCCCAGCCCGTCTAAACTCGAAAAAAAGAAGGGGAAGAAGAGCGCCCGTCCTGAGCGCTCTCGGACTTCCCCTGCGAAGGAGAAGTCATGCCCCCCATCTGGGGGATATGAGTCTGCGCCAGGAGGCACTCCTGCTCCAAAACCGGCGCGCTCTCCTCGTAGGGGACCCCCTCGCGCCCGAAAAGCGTCGAAGTTCTGGGCGACACCCCTGCCATCTTTCGATGACGGAATGGATGTCGCACTGTCCTCTACATCTACGGATGTAGAACTAGATAGTGTTTAGGCTTACGAGCATTTTTTCGCTCATAACCTAACACTCCTTTTATAGTCCACACTATGGCACTGTTACAGTGGAATTGTAACGGTTATGACAGGCATCTTGCTGAGTTACGTCAGCTTATTAGTGAGTACGCAGCGAGTATAGTCTGTCTTCAGGAGACCAATTTCAGACCTGGTCATCATACGGTCTTGAGGCATTTCAAACTATACTCGACAGAATGATACTATGCTCACCGGGCTTCCGGAGGCGTTGGCATTTTTGTACGTTCTGATAGCTACAGCGAAGAGGTTCCATTACGAACCCCTCTAGAGGCTGTAGCTGTTCGCGTCTCGCTGCCTGTCATAGCAACAGTGTGTAATGTTTATCTTCCACCCGGCCAGCATCTGAACATCAATGATGTCGCTGATCTTATAGATCAGCTTCCACCACCCTTCCTCTTATTGGGCGATTTTAACGCCCATCACCCCATATGGGGCTCTGAGACGCCTTCTCCCCGAGGAAGAGAGTTGGAAACACTTATAACAGATCTGGATTTATGTATTTTGAACACAGGGGAACCAACTCACTTTAGTGTACGTTACGGCACATACTCTCGCATAGACGTAAGTCTATGCAGCCGAACGTTGGTTCCACTGTTTCGGTGGAATGCACACGATGATCTCTGTGACAGTGACCATTTTCCCATTATTCTTACTTTGTTGAAACATAAACCCGTCGAGGCTCCCCCTCGATGGATTCTTAAACATGCTGATTGGCTAAAGTACACATCACTAGCTGTCTTTCACGATGATGTCAGGCGGACCGTCGGCGAGGAAATAACTTACGTCACCCAAGTTATTCTTGCTGCTGCTGAGGAGTCCATTCCGTTTTTCTCGGGGGCTCCTCGCCGAAAACTCGTTCCTTGGTGGAACGATGAAATAGCAGCAGCCATCAAAGAACGCCGTCGCGCTTTAAACGTTACCGTCGACAGCCTACTGTGGCCAACTTGGTAACATTTAAGAAACTCCGCGCTAAGGCGCGAGTTCTTATTCGACAAAGTAAGAAGGCTTCATGGGAGAGATATGTGTCGTCCATGACGTCACATACTCCATCATCTCAAGTGTGGACGAAACTTCGACGAATTTCGGGTATTCAAGGATCATCTGCTGTACCGGGAATTTCCATTGCAGGCAGTGTCGCCACTGATCCCCTCGCGATTGCTAATCATCTCGCTAGTCATTTCGCGGATGTCTCTGGCTCCGGGAATTACAATCCTGATTTCCTCCCTCTGAAGCGTGAGGCAGAACGTCATCACCTTAGTTTTGCCACCCATGATTCAGAGGACTACAACGTGCCCTTTACGGAGTGGGAACTCCGCAGCGCCTTAGCGCTTTGCAAGGACACATCTCCTGGACCGGACAACATCCATAACCAGATGTTGAAACACCTTAGTGATGATAGTTTACTATATCTCCTTCGTGTGTTCAACCGAATCTGGACAGAGGGTGATTTTCCGTCTCAGTGGCGAGAGGGCATAGTCATCCCTGTCCTCAAGCCTGACAAAGATCCTAAGTATGCAGGAAGTTACAGACCGATTTGTCTTACAAATTGCCTGTGTAAGCTATTTGAGAGGATGGTAAATCGCAGACTCGTGTGGTGTCTGGAGAAACAAGGACTTTTGTCCGAGTACCAATGTGGATTTCGAGCCGCTCGATCCACTACAGACCACTTGGTACGCCTGGAGAGCTCTATCCAGGATGCGTTTCTCCGCAAACAGCACTTGGTAGCTGTCTTCTTTGACTTGGAGAAGGCCTACGACACCACCTGGCGATATGGCATCCTTTCAGTCCTGCATCAATGGAGATTCCGAGGTAACTTGCCGGTATTTATTGCGAATTTTTTGTCCCTCCGTCTATTCCGTGTCCGAGTAGGGAGGACATATTCGCAATACCACGTTCAAGAAAACTGAGTCCCACAGGGATCGGTTCTTAGTGTCACTCTGTTCGCGATTGCCATAAACGGTATTGTCGCTGCTGCTGGTCCAGCCGTAATACCGTCCCTATATGTGGATGATTTTGCTCTGCACTATAGCTCGTGCAGTATGGCAGTCGCAGAGCGACAGTTACAGCAAGCTATTAGGAGGGTGGAGAAGTGGACCTTAGAACATGGCTTTCGGTTTTCTGCCGCAAAGACCTCCGTTGTCCACTTTTGTCGTCAACGTACTCTTCACCCTCATCCTGAGCTTTATCTAGGAAATGTCGTTCTTCCAGTTGTTGACACCTACCGATTTCTTGGGCTCCTTTTTGACAGTAAATTATCGTGGGAGCCACACGTGCGGGAGCTAAAAGTGCAATGCACCAAGAGGCTTAACCTCTTGAAGTTTCTTAGCAGCACTAATTGGGGGGCTGACCGCGTGGTGCTCCTGCGATTCTATCGGGCACACATTTTATCCCGGTTAGACTACGGCAGTGCAGCATATGGCTCCGCAAGACCAAGCGTTCTTGCGAAGCTGAACAGTATCCACCACAGCGGGGTTAGGTTGGCGACGGGAGCTTTTCGTACTAGCCCCATCGCTAGCCTGCTCGCTGAGTCTGGTGTGCTGCCTCTACACCTGAGGCGCCAGCAACTACTACTTACATATGCTGCAAATTTGCGACAGATGCCACTTCATCCGAGCTATCCCTGCGTGTTCAACAATGGCAACCGCTTGTTGTACGTTGCTCATCCACGTGCGACGCGGCCGGTTGGGATACGCTTGGATAGCAGTTATGAATTGTTTGACGTACCTTCGATTCCTTGCCTTGTCAGACAACCAAGTGGGGTACCTCCGTGGGTTGTGCGACGACCTGAAATCATCCTGGACTTGCACACTGGCCCGAAAGGAGACACGGACCCTTCGATTTATCGGAGGATCTACCTGTCCGTTCTTGGCCGCTATCCAGGTTCAGTCGTCGTTTACACGGATGGTTCACGGACAGATACGAAGGTGGGCTGTGCGTTCGTTGTCGACAATGATCGGTTTCTTTTTGCTCTCCCGGATACCTGTAGTGTGTACACGGCAGAGCTCTATGCTATCTGTGAGGCTCTGCGGTACGCATTAGACAATGAGCGCCGACACTTTCTTGTGTGTACTGACTCCTTGAGTTCGCTTCAGTCTATTGATACCTGTTTCCCTCGACACCCTCTGGTGCAGCGGATCCAAGACCTGCTGGCCGGGTGTTCGGATGCCGGCACCAGAATTACGTTTGTGTGGCTCCCCAGCCACATGGGCATAGAGGGAAACGAGTTAGCAGATCAGGCTGCCAAGGAGGCAGTTACACTGCCCCCGTTGCCTTTCAAGGTTCCAGCAAGTGATATTCGCTCTCAGCTGAGACATCTGGTTATGTCTCATTGGGAGTTGGAGTGGCAGGCCATCCCACTTCCCAATAAGCTGAGAGCGATAAAAGGAACAACGAAGGTATGGAGGACTTCCCTTCGGGCTTCGCGGAGGGAAGCCGTGGTATTATGTCGCCTTCGGATCGGCCACGGTATCTTGACGCACTCCCATCTACTGAAAGGAGAACCCCCTCCGGTGTGTACCTGCGGCGACCATCTTACCGTGGTACACATCCTTACGGAGTGCGTGGACCTGGTCGATCTGCGCCGTAGTATTAACCTTCCGAGTACTATCTCCCTTATCTTGCGCGATGACGAGCAGTCAGCAGACCTCGTCATCCGCTTTATGAGGGATAGCGGTCTGTTTTATCGTGTGTGATGTTGTCCTTTGTCCTAGTGTTGTTTATGTCAGTTGCGCTTTTATTTCATTGACTTCATTTTATTTTGTGTTGCGCATTTTAATGTGTTATTTGAACGTCTAACGTAAATTATGTGTTAATATCTGTATTACTGGGCAATGCCTTATTCCTTCAATTTCCTGTCCTTTCTCTTATTTTAATAGAACATAAGGCATTGCGTATTAGATCCACTGACTGTTTTAATCTCACCCTCATTTTTCTTCATCACCATTCTTTTTTAACTCTAGTCAGTGGATACTTTTTAAAATTTTAACTTCATGTCTCATGTCATTCATTTCGTTCCATTAGGGGCCGATGACCTTCGATGTTAGGCCCCTTAAAACAACAAGCAGCAGCAGCATATATGCACTAAAATTAAATAATATGCAATGAAGTTTACTGCATGTACAAAAATACATTTAAATACACTTCATATTAATACTGGAAATACAAAATCACAGAAGATCTAACAATTAAATCTCATTTGTCTTTCATGACACACTAAGCTAGTAAATAACATACCAATCTAAATCAATGCTTCTTCTAGTCCAGAGAATATCCAATGTCATCAGTCACTGTACAATTTACACTGTTTGAATTGTAGTTGTGGTCCACACCCAATTTCTTCAGGACAATGACTACACACAGTCATTCTTTCTCAACTACCACAGTGAAGGAAGTAATCCATTTTCCTCCTTTTGTGTTGAGCTAAAGTTTTTTGTGAGAATTTATCATTAACATCACTTACAAAATTATTAAACAAGATATTGTTAGCAGTACCTAGGAGAGTTTTCTTGATGAAAGTTAAAGGATGTTGCTGACAATCATGTCCAAGTGGCAAACACTTCAATGTTACCAAAATTAACACAGCCTTCTTGTCCCGATGGTGCAAAAATTCTTCTTTGAGAAGTTGGTAATAAGTTCATTCATCACTATAAATGCAAATGCTGGGCATTTGACATCATCTTGTGGATAGCTCAGTCCTCCTCTGTTGTTTCACTTACAAGACTTGAATGATCGCCATGACCTGTTTCATTGCAAAGAAAAACTTCACAGTAATTACAACTGTGCTGCTTCAAGAAGCTATAAGCACAATAACCATCAATGCATTTTAAAAGAGGCCAATACTCCTCTTGTAAATCATCCACGTCACTTTCTTCTGCAACACAGGTACTGAAGGTACTGACATCACATGACACTTCTTCTTCAATGTAGTTACATCACCTTTGAAATCTAGGACACTCTGAAGTCGCAGCTTATTCTCAACTTCAAATATTTGCCGCAGGGATATATTATACTGACTACCTGCTAGTTGTGGATACATTCCAGATCTTGCCTCCAAGTTATCAGTTTGCATTTTCCCTGGTAGGAAGAGATTATGTCCTTTCTCAGTAAGACAAAATTTGGCCATTTCTATCACACATATTGTAGTCAAAGAAAGAGCTTTATGGGTTTCATTGCTGAGTTTTCCAGGTGAGTGCAGGATTTCCAGGCATCTAACCATGACAACATCTCATTCATTGGATGTTATGGGTTCCTGAAGAGGATTTCTGAAACGCTTCCAATTCCACAGAGTTTTTACATTAATTACCGTACATCCCGCCACCTCCAAATCAAATGTTTTAAATGTGCTGAGCTCTCCCAGTTGGTCAAAATCTTCTTTGGTCCTATCTCCTTCATTGCAGTAGCTAAAGGGCCGTTGAATATTTGTAAAGCCAACTGAACATTCTGGCGTTCTATGTTTGTTTGATACAATGACTTAAGGGTTAGGCTAAATCCATACTTTAGCAAATTCTTCTTCTCTAGAGCATGATGTTCCTTTAATGAATCAAATGAGGCTATTTCTATCTTGTTGTGATCTGTAAAATTAGGAAAGTGTCGTTCCTGGTTTTTTGCATTTAACCAGTTATTCCTAATGCATTTTAAGTTGTGGACAGAATCAATGGCAAAGAACAACTTACGGCAAGGGTCTTTAGGATGAGCATATACAAATTTCAATTCAGGAGGGTCACTCAAGAAAGGGTAAAACTTCCGTACCCGGTGTGCGAAAGTCAGGTTAGAGATCCAAGATGGCGCGACTCGGGCGACGTCACGCAACACTAAGCAGGCTTGCCAACTTATGCATTGTTAGTGACAAGACCATTGGACTGGATTGGTTAGACCATTGGCCTGGTGGGAAGCAAAGGGGGTCTGGGGGCCCTTAGGACTCTAGTATCCCGCGTGACACCTCCATTGGTCTGGATAGGTTAGGGTAGCAGCGCATTCTATGCAACACAGTGTTCAGCACTTTAATTAATAAACAATGACTTACCTTAACGTGCTCGCTGCAAGAAGAAATTCGTGGATTCTTTCTCCGCGAGGGAAGGTGTATTTAAATAGATGTTCCGATAGGTGGCCAAGGAAATGCTCTTTTTTCCGTCCAGAAACAGGTAGGGACTCCGTAATGTTCCTCCACTTCCTCTCAATAGTGTTTGTATGCACTACGAGTTCTTCCCCCGCGAGACGTTCCTCATTCAAGGCGTGGACGTGTTCGCTCTTCTCCGTGTGCACAAATTCCACTGAATGGTTCACTTTCAGGTGGAGAAATCCCTCGTCCTGGAGGCCGTTGCAGGCTCTCCAGCAGTCGGAGATTATTGTAGTTCCGGTCAAGATGTAGTCTTTAATAATGGCGAGTAGTGTAGCGCTGTCGCGAGATTCCACAGGCACAACGAAAAATTTCTTATTATTTTCGCGTTCAACCCCACCGAAAACCCACTGACCTTCCACACGACGTCCGCTGTTGTACTTTCTTTTGCCAAACTTGGCCTCGTCTATCTCGACAACTACACCTACCCCTCCAAGTCGTGTGGAATGCCGAATGGCCCAATCTTCACAAACTTCCGTACAGTACGAGGACCAATATGACACTGTTTCCGAACTCGTTTTGAGCTCAGACTCAATTAAGGAGTAGTGGGGTATATTTCCCAGTAGCCAGTAAGCTACGAATGTTATAACTTTCTGCGGAGAAAGGTGTGCCTCTATAAAGGTACTCGTCTTCGCAGACTGTTTGAACCGACACGTGCGTTTCTCATACGAGAAAAAATACCGGCTTCCGGATACTTTCACTTCTCGATCCCTACCACAGACTCCACAGAGAATAGCTCTCTTTATTATGCCGTGACTTATTATAAAATCCGTGAATTTTACTTCGTCACAACACAAGGTTATAATGTCGCGGATAGAACACTCACATCCAGCACACGCCATGACACTAGTAAAGTGGCGGTTTTCTTATTTTTGGCCAGTCGCAGTTTTCTTACTTTTACCGAACTTCGAAATTGGCGGTGAACTTTGAAATTCTTGGTTCTCTTAATTTCAGCAAACATGGCAGCCCTGTACTTGCACACGGTGCGATCTCTGCCAGAGACATTAGGAAGCTTGTCCGGCGAATACGAACACATCGCGAACATTGGCCGGCCAATAGGAGCACAGCACATGGTCGCAATAACCTGATTTACACAGCTTCGGTTTTAATTCTTCTTTATAAGTAAGAATACTTTTTGGGGCGGGATGGTGGGTTTCTAGCAAGCATAAAGGAAGGATCTCTCCTCTCTGCTACTTCAGGTATCGTTTCACATCATTTTTATATGATTTCAATCATCCCTAAGTCTGCACACCGGGTACGAAAGCGGCACCCAAGAAAGATATAGCTTTCCTGTTTAGAACACTGTTTTCGGCAACCAAACAGAGAACCTCAAACCCTATCTCCTCCAAACCAAAAATAACATCCTTTAGAATTTTAAACAGCCCCCCACTCCTCTGACATTTGTTACAGGCACAATGTGAGCTACATCCTTGTATGGTGATTGTAAACTATTCACCATAAAAACATAAGCACTAGTGGCACATTCACTACTGTTCACTGAACTACCCACAATTCTGCCCTGCTTGACGTCTAACTGAGGTTTTATGAGGACTTCATCCATTAAAATTGAAACCAACGTATCTTCTTTAGATAAGACAGAAAGTGTGTTCTTCGTGTAGAGAAGAAAATTGCCACTTTACTCCTTTAGTGAGTTGGTTAAGAGCTTTGAACAAACAGTTTTCAAAGCCCGTGGTGCAGGAAGAATCATATTACCAGATGACCGAATAAATTTCTAGCAATGAGGGGAAATAGAATAAGCTAAAATCTAAAAACAAGTATTTCCCATGAATAATTCCTAACTCGAGGCTTGTGAAGCAAATGAATTTGACCCACTAAAGATGATACCATATGTTTTCCTTGGAGGAAACTTTTTTTTAAAAGATTATCTAATATAGTGTTAAAAATAACCATAGAGTCTTTAGCACTGTCAGTTACAAATTGATCACAGCATGTACAGAATGCACACTGTCAGTGACATTTTCAATATCCATCAGTGAGCCAACAGGTATAGGAAGATTTAAGTTTCTACATCTTCTTACTTCAATATTCTTCACAAACAAAGAGGCACGTAAGTCACTGCCCACCTTAACACAATAATGAAGATGTGGGAGAGGCTCTTCCTTGATTAAAATGAAGTAAACACACTGTCCTTTTTAATGCAGTTCCAGTCTAGTTGTACAGATATTTCAGTTCATTTTTCTTTAAAATTCTGGAAGTTCTTGAAAGAAACAGTACTGATATGATCTAGATAGGTCTATAAACTTTGAGCAAGAGGCTTGGCCAAACTTTCATTGTCTACTCGACAATAAGTATACATTTGCATTATGTCTTTCCGAGGAATCTAACAAGCCTTCTTCAGCCACCTACGACGCAAAGCTGAGGGATAAAGAGAAGACCCGCACTGTACGAACCAGTTTACTACAATAAGGAGATTCCCAGATGGATGGAAAAGATAGAAGGCATGAAATTCTTGATGGTGTGCAAATTCCGGAGTTTCCTGGGCACATAATATCTATCAATATAAAACCCTTGCAAGGTAAATTACATCAGATCTGTTTGAACAATACGTTATTGTAAAGTGTTGGCTAGTAGATAAATATGATTAATTTGTTTCAGGATCAACAGGTACAATGCCTGGTATTTCTGTAGCTATGGTAGCAGGATACTTAGTGCGTGTGGCAAAAGAACAGACTGTAAAAGCTGTTTAGAACATATATCTTCTCCAGTACTCAAAGTCCAACATTGAGTCTCATTCGATTTCAATATCGAGGAGCCCTCACGTATCCGAACTCATGATTTGTGGGATTTCTCCAGTGCTCGACGGAATTTTTCTCCTCTGTTGTGCAGTACTGGGCCCCAAGACAGTTACTAAAAATGTGTACGTTTTTTTCTGAAAGACATGTTTATCACTGATATTACGTGTAGAATGTGTAAAGACAACAAACTACCTCCTTTTCTACTCCGAAAATTTCTGAAACCTCTTTTAGACAACAAGCCACTCAAGTAGAAGAGAGAGAGAGAGGGAGAGAGAGAGGGAGAGAGAGAGAGAGTTTTGAAACTTAACAAGATCCCATCAATAGGGAAGTTTTAAAACTTTAGTTACCTATCCAAGTCAATGAAGCACCGCTTTATAAATAAGGTACTGTAAATAATGACAAAACATTCAGCTCTTTTCATTTAGGATATAATTTTATTTATTGACATATACAGCCATGCTTACAAAAGGGGGCAAGAACGCGATCCTAGTGACTTAATGGTCAATTAGGATGCCGCCCGCTTTCATGAGAGCATTTCAATGCCTTTTATGATAGCCTAGGCACGTCTGTAGCATTGACAGTTTGAACCACCGCCTATTCGATATGCATCCGATGGCTGCTTATATTTACTTATATGAAGGACCTGACTGCAAAAGTCACATTCTCCACATTAGCAAATTGTATAGGAGGCATGAAAAACCTCTAACCTCAATAAAACAAGGTTTTTAAACTTGATTTTTTAAAATTATAACGTAGCCGCACAATGTGGTTCTCAATGTTGTTTCAAATCATACATAACACATAACTCGGAAAAATACTTGATAATATGGAGAATGTGAATTTTGCTACTTACAGATGGAGAATGTGAGTTCTGCACTTTAATAGCTTGGAGAATGTTACTTTTGACACCAAGCGTTCTCGAAAGTTTCAGACAACAAAATGTAACTCAAGATGATATTTAGTTCTTTTAGGGTGAAAAATTAAAATACAGGCATACTTGTTGTCATACAACTTTGTTCATTGAAGACACAAATTTTATACATTATTCTCACAATGTACAAATATCACTTGTAAATATATATATTATTATCAAACAGTTTAGTTTATTATAGAAACTCAGATGTGGAAAGTCGGCAGTTCATCCACAACATGGCATTCCCCCTCATACTCTCCTGGCTTTTGTACTTCAGGTCCGTCTAAAACATGGACGAAACATTTCAACTCCTCCTTAGATCGCCACTGTTCTCCATAGTATTTTCTTTTGGTCGTTTGCAATATAGCTGCTTTTGACGATAGTCAATGGAACTAAATTTTGCACGTGCTTCCTTCTCTTCGTTATGCTTTTCGCACTTGCTGCGAAGTCACTTTTCAAAGTGTAAGTATTTTTCCCGCGTACAAAAATGGTACTTGAATCGCTAACAGTTTTTCTGGGAAACTGAATTCGTTTTGCAGCCTGATTACCAAACTGCAGACTAGCTGGCTTTTTCATTTTTTTCGCTGCTGTTTTCCAGTCTCGAATTGTAACATCACCAAGCCTTTTTACAATAGCAAACCTGCCGATACTCTTCTCGTCTTATGATTACCTCAGAATTTCTTATATCCTTCGGTATGAGGACTATTACCAGTCATCGGAAACGCAAGTTGAATTTCCTTGATGTTAGTTGGTGCATTGTTCTTAAACCAATAGCAGAACATGCTGAGTAAAATTCTGTTCTTGTTTTGATCCCCACAACCGCCACTAATTACACGAAAAACATTGTAAGGGTCATATAAGGGAAATTCAGGCTATCAAATAAGCATGATGCTATAACGTTTTAGCCTTCACTAAACTCATTTTCCGTCCACACGCAGATAAGTTTGGACTTCGAATGTCCTTTGACCACACAAAAATTATTAAAGTGTAGTTGCCTACTGTAATAGGTGGACTGATCTGGCAGTTTTGGGAGAAGCTGGTTCTTTTGACAGTCAAATACAATATTAGCAGGTCATCTTTCTTCTCTTTAAGAAGCTTGTAAAAGCTTTTATATCTTAACCTATGTACTCGCTTCGTTGTTATTAAAGAGGTTTTCTCTGCATCATTCTTGCACGCTTTTATTTTTTCATCAAGCGACAAACACATTGAACACACATCTACCCAAGGGCTCTCAAATCCTAAGTTGTATGATCTGTTGAATATGTACCTAACATAATGCTGCTAAACTTTGAGAGATTCTTCTTCAGCTTCTGCGAAATACATTCTCCAAAGCTTTGTTATATTTAGTTCCGCTGGAAGGTACTTCCGACCAGTCCTATGGGCACAGTAATGGGTTTTGGTGCATATTAATTTATTAAACAAATACATTTTATTTCCCTTCTTTGCAAGAAACTTATTTCCAGTAGTGTTTCCTCCCCTTCGTTCTTTAGGCATTTCACCATTCTGCAATTGAGATTTACTCGGAATCTTGAAACATGTAATGCTTTGAGAAAAGTATTGTAACAAGCAGGGATCATTTCCTTATTTTGGTTGCGAATGAAGTATTTAGCTTTGGCCTGTTTCTGTGTGTTAGTGCCACTTTTTGGACGTCTTCTTTTGATTGGCTGCATAGTTAAATGTTCTAGAATGAAATTATGTTGGTAAATTTTATCTTTTTCTGAATAGAACGCTGAATGGAATCGCCTAATATCTTGAGCGGTTAAAGTTTTGCATCGCAGTGCACCTTGCTGATGCTCGCATGTTGCAAATTCTGGGAAGCCCTTCGCCGCATAGCTAGGGGACAAAAATGGAAATGGTTTTAGAAACTATTTTTTTCTTATCTGAAAATATCAGATTATTGTTTGATATTAACAGAACTTAAGTTTAGGCTTGTACATAACTAGGGATACAAGTGATGTTTTGATGTTTGCCTGTTTTTCTTGGCCTGAGTTCTTTTCCATTTCTGCGGTGTATTCACACGCTTCCTTGGAACTTCTCCAATACTTCTATCAATAGGTTTAACACTTATATTCATTATAATACTAATTATTAGTGTTCCGAGGTATCTGTGGAACAGCAGAGGTGAAAGAAGGTGCGGGGGTGAACAGGTCTCAGGCTACGAAATTAAAGTTAATTTAAAATTTAACAAGGTTATATTTTCTTTGCAAAATCAAGAAATAACAAGCATGGCAGGTACAGAGTAGCAAAGCAATAAAAGTACAATTACAGTATTTACAGAATTTGGGCTTCGAGCCCCGAACTCACAATTCTTGAGCAATTAGCCCAGCTTTACCCCAAAACAAGTTTCAACGGAGGGGCAGAAAACCCCATTCATGCCCAGGAGCACTTGCTCCAAATTACACAGTAAAGCCTCCTAGAGGCACGCAGTAACAAATTCCAAAAGAGCGATCCGCTCTCAAAGTTTAAGCCAGGTCTGAACCTCCGCAGAGGTGTTCTTGAGCCGGAGTTTACGTGTGGTAGGGTAGCCAGTTCCTATCCGCTCCTCGATTCCCTTACCCCCACCAACAGCGCGTGGCAACCCATCCAACTCCTGACCACGCCCAATGTTGCTTAACTTCGGAGATCTCACGGGATCCGGTGTTTCAACACGGCTACGTCCGTTGGCTCAAAGTTTAAGCCAATCAAAGGCCACACCAAACTCCACCTTCAAGTTGTCCTCTAAGGACATACGCACAGGGGTAAAATACCCAACCTAATGAGGCCTATTAAGTAAGAAAACATGAAAATTACATGGCCTCTAAAATACCAACTTGAGAGGAGGCGTTCTTGCACTCCTAATACATTTGTTTACAACCTAATCTGGCTCTAGGCCGCTAATGCAAGGGCTAATCCCATACTAAAGCCCATACTAAAGAGGTGACTTATAGAAGGAAACAATTTACATTACGCTAGACAGGAAGAATCGGTTGAGAAAATAAGTTCACGTCAAAGCAACGTGAGTGGGAGCTCGAGAGGGTTAAGCACACTCTATCCCAAATTTTTAGTTTAAAAAGATAGAATTGAAACTAAGTGTCTTTACATTTTAGAGGAAAGTTACATGGTGAAAGGCTTCGGACCTGCCCCGAGAGTTAAACTGCTGAGCTAGCAAGAAAAGAAGTAATTAAACGGCCATTACCTTGTGGTTGTACTGCTGCCCGAAGAAAGAGGCGCTTCCCGCCCCCTGCTACGTACTTTACACTTTGAAAGTTGGTACTGAAGTGGCGCAGAGACCCGAAAATCAGCAGTTTATATACTCTCGTGGAATGTTCGAGGCGTTTCAGGAATGAAAACACCCGCCCACAATCATTTTATTGGATAACCAAGAAAACCCTTACACAATATGAAGAAGAAACACATAATTGGTGGAAAATTAATTCAAGAAATTCGGGATTGGCTAAATTCAAAACAAGGGAAAAGAAAGGGATAATATTGCCAACTTAAACAATGACTGAAAGAAATTTAACAAAGAACAAACTTATGAATTCAAAATTTCTCCAAAAACATAGTTCGTTCACTTCGCACTAGGGTGCACCATTGTAGTTCTTCAGTAGTGTCCTCTAGAAGAGAATGTTCACACTTCTTACTACAGGAAAAACAAAAATACGTCGAAAACGACCCAGTTCAGAAACTTCAAAATTTCCAAGTAGTGACATCTTCTGAGAAACTTGGAAATTAATACAGTAGATAAAGTTCAGACTTCCTCCAGCAGAGGAGTTTCAACTGGCGCAAAGTTTGAATTAGCGGCGTGGAGGTGTACCGCCCGGTACAATTAGTAAACAATAAGGACATCACAATGAATCATACACTTCACTCTTAAACAAACATCCACGAACCTACTACAAAGGCGTAGCAGGGGGAGAGGTGATACTCCCACGTGGCGCGTCCCAGGTGGCGGATAGGGGGGTCCTAACAGGCTTGCCGGCGGACTTGAGGGAAATAAAATACCTCTCGCGGACCAAACACACTACCCCCTGCGGGTGGGGGACGCACATGTAGAATACACCCGCGGTATCCCCTGCCTGTCGTAAGAGGTGACAAAAAGGGGCGACCTTGGCGCGGACATGGATTGCGGTTTGGTATAATGTGATGGACCTCCTGTGGATGGGAGAGGTTGAATACATCCATAGGTAATCCCTGCCTGTCGTAGAAGGCGACTTAAAGGGTCATATGGCTATGGTCCCCTCTTTATTTTTATTATTTTTTATTATTTTTCCGAGGGTCAGATGTAGACCATTCCAAATTTTGATGTGCGTGCTGCTCGGTGATGGAGCTCCTATGTATGCGACTACGCTCGAAAGCCCGTGCCAGCAACCACCCAGGACGCGGCGGGTGGGAGTGTCATGTACCCGGGCAGTGGTATCCGCCTGACAACGCAGGTCCCCGCACAACCGAATGCCAGAAGGACATATTATTATTAATTATTTTTAATTTCTTCTCTATATTTAGTGCTGTGTACACGCTATGGGGTACATGCTATTGCGAGTGAGTGGAAGAAGGGAGTCTTAGTGCTCATTGCCTCAGTCATCCCATATAAGGCGTCGTCCAACATCGGACCCCGGGCAGTACCTGCTATGAGCAGGTGGGTATTGCCTTGCCTGCTTGGTTCGGCTACAGAGACCCCTGATCGGAGTGGGTGGCATTCGGGGAGGAAGCTATCGGGCTTGGCTTCCAAACGAAGTCGGCTCTCTCAAGGTGGTCGCCCACCTAAGTCTTTAACTTTGGCTTCCCTGAGAGGTTCAACTCCCTTGGAAAATGCGCAGCGTGAAGGAATGGGATCCAGCTTCCCTAGGTTTCTGGTCGCTACCAGAACCGATGGGCACGATTTTAAGCTGGTAAAGTCAATCCTGTTTAGTACGCACATCGAAGGCGTCTATGGCGAACTGGAGGAACTTAAGAGAATGTGCAACGGTAGTTTGCTTCTAAAGACTCGTACAGCACTGCAAGCTGATCAGTTGCTTAAGTGCGACCACGTTGGCGAAATCCCCGTCAAAGTGGAGGAGCATAAGTCCTTGAACCTGGTTCGCGGAGTCATCTTTCACCGCGACCTTATTTTTAACACTGACGACGAGTTGATGGAAGACATGAAGAACCGTGGCGTGACACACGTCCGGCGCATTACGCGCAAGGTCAACGGTGAAGACGTTGCCACTGGTGCCTTCATTGGCTCTTTCAAGTTGTCAGTATTACCAGAGAAAGTCAAGGTAACAACTTATCGTTGCGATGTGAGGCCGTACATCCCGCGTCCAATGCGATGCTATCAATGCCAGCGATTCGGACATATGGTATCCCGCTGTTCGAATCAGGCTGTATGTGGTACATGTGGACGAGTAGCTCACGGCGCGGAGGAGTGCACAACTCCATACAAGTGCACTAACTGCTCCGGTTTTCATTCTCCTCGGGATCGGAATTGTCCGACATACCTGAGTGAGAAGAAGATCCAGGAGATCAAGACCCTGGATGGTCTTTCCTACCAGGAAGCGCGCCGTAAGTTTAATTCTACGAATAGACCTGCCCGTACACTCGACTATAGCTTGATAGCTCAGAGTCTTCCAGGCTCGTCATTTACAACCTTGACACCTGTCCAGACCGCTGCGCCCAAGGCGTCTGTTGCTGCTCCCAGCAACGTCGCAAATAGTCAAAGCTAGATGGGGGGAAAACCCCACCTTCGACCAACCAGAAGTGTGTGCAGGCTGGCAGTTCCCAGCAGGCACTGCAAGGGGGGAAGACTAAGTCTCCCCCCCCTAGGAGGTCGACGAAAGTGGTGCCCCAGCCGGCGGAGGCGGCATCGTCGACCAGGGCTTGGAAACTATCTCCCAGGCCGTCCAAACTATAAAAGAAAAAGGGGAAGAAGAGCGCCCGTCCTGAGTGCTCTCGGACTTCCCCTGCGAAGGAGAAGTCGTGCCCCCATCTGGGGGGTATGAGTCTGCGCCAGGAGGCAATCCTGCTCCCAAACCTGCGCGCTCTCCTCGTAGAGGACCTACTCGCCCCCGAAAAGCCTCGAAGTTCTGGGCGGCACCCCTGCCATTTTTGATGACGGGATGGATGTCGCGCTGTCCTCTACATCTACGGATGTAGAAGTAGATAGTGTTTAGGCGTACGAGCATTTTGTCGCTCATAACCTAACACTCATTTTATAGTCCACATTATGGCACTGTTACAGTGGAATTGTAACGGTTATGACAGGCATCTTGCTGAGTTACGTCAGATCATTAGTGGGTACGCAGCGAGTATAGTATGTATTCAGGAGACTAACTTCAGACCTGATCATCATACGGTCTCGAGAAATTTCAGACTATACTCGACAGAACGGTACTATGCTCACTGGGCTTCCGGTAGTGGTGTCATTTTTGTACGATCTGACGCCTACAGCGAAGAGGTTCCATGAAGAACCCCACTTGAGGCTGTCTCTGTTCGCGTTCCGCTGCCTGTCATAGCAACAGTCTGTAATGTTTATCTTCCACCAGGCCAGTATCTGAACATAAATGATGTCGCTGATCTTATAGCTCAGCTTCCACCACCCTTCCTCTTATTGGCCGATTTTAACGCCCATTAACACATATGGGGCTCTGAGACGCCTTGCCCCCGGGTTAGGAAGCTGGAAGCACTACTAACAGATCTGGATTTATGTATTTTGAACACAGGGGAACCAACTCACTACGCTACGGCACATATTCTCGCATAGACGTAAGTCTATGCAGCCGAACGTTGGTTCCACTGTTTCGGTGGAATGCGCATGAAGATCTCTGTGACAGTGACCATTTTCTCATCATCCTTACTTACTTGAAACAAAAACCCGTCGAGGCTCCCCCTCGATGGATTCTTAAACATGCTGATTGGCCAAAGTACAAATCACCAGCTGTCTTTAACGATGATATCAGGCGGACTGTCGGCGAGGGATTGTTATTCTTGCTGCTGCTGAGGAGTCCATTCCGTTTTTCTCGGGGACTCCTCGCTGAAAACTCGTTCCTTGGTGGAACGCCGTCGCGCTCATAAACGTTACCGTAGACAGCCTACTGTGGCCAACTTTGTAACATTTAAGAAACTCCGCTTTAAGGCGCGAGTTCTTATTCGACAAAGTAAGAAGGCTTCATGGGAGAGATATGTGTTGTCTATGACGTCACCTACTCCATCATCTCAAGTGTGGACTAAGCTTTGACGTATTACGGGTATCCAAGGATCATCATCTGTACCGGGAATTTCCATTGCAGGCAATATCGTCACTGACTACAACGTGCCCTTTACAGAGTGCGAACTCCGCAGCGCTCTATCGCCTTGCAAGGACACGTCTCCTGGACCGGACAACATCCATAACCAGATGTTGAAACATCTTAGTGATGATAGTCTACTATATCTCCTTCGTGTGTTCAACCGAATCTGGACAGAGGGTTTTTTTTCCGTCTCAGTGCCGAGAGGGCATAGTCATTCCTGTCCTCAAGCCTGACAAAGATCCTAAGTATGCTGGAAGTTACAGACCGATTTGCCTTACAAACTGCCTGTGTAAGCTGTTTGAGAGGATGGTAAATCGCCGACTCGTGTGGTGTCTGGAGAAAAAAGGACTCTTGTCCGAATACCAGTGTGGATTTCGAGCCGCTCGATCCACCACTGACCACATGGTACGCCTGGAGAGCTCTATCCAGGATGCGTTTCTCCGCAAACAGCACTTAGTAGCTGTTTTCTTTGACTTAGTGAAGGCCTATGACACCACATGGCGATATGGTATCCCTTCAGTCCTGCATCAATGGAGATTCCGAGGTATCTCTCCGGCGTTTATTGCGAATTTCTTGTCCTTCCGTCTCTTCTGTGTCCGAGCAGGGAGGACATATTCGCAATACCATGTTCAGGAAAATGGAGTCCCACAGGGATCGGTCGTTAATGTCACTCTGTTCGCGCTTGTCATAAACGGTATTCTCGCTGCTGCTGGTCCAGCAGTTATAACGTCGCTATATGTGGATGATTTTGCTCTGCACTATAGCTCGCGTAACATGGCAGTCGCAGAGCGACAATTACATCAAGCTATTAGGAGGGTGGAGCAGTGGACCTTAGAACATGGCTTCCGGTTTTCTGCCGCAAAGACCTCTGTTGTCCACTTTTGTCGTCAACGGAGCTTTATTTAGGAAATGGCGTTCTTCCCGTTGTTGACACTTACCGATTTCTTGGGCTCCTTTTCGATAGTAAATTATCGTGGGAGCCACACGTGCGGCAGCTAAAAGTGCAATGCCCAAGGCTTAATCTCTTGATGCTTCTTAGCAGCACTAATTGGGGAGCGGATCGCACGGTGCTCCTGCGATTCTATCGGGCACACATTTTATCCCGGTTAGACTACGGCAGTGCAGCATATGGCTCCGCAAGACCAAGCGTTCTCGCGAAGCTGAACAGTATCCACCACAGCGGGGTTAGGTTGGCGACGGGAGCTTTTCGAACAAACCCCATCGCTAGCCTGCTCGCTGAGTCTGGTGTGCCGCCTTTACACCTGGGGCGCCAGCAACTTCTACGTACGTATGCTGCAAATTTGCGACAGAAGCCACTTCATCCAAGCTATCCCTGCGTGTTCAACAATGGCAACCGTTTGTTGTACGCTGCTTGTCCTCGTGCGACGCGGCCGGTTGGGATACGCTTGGATAGCAGTTATGAATTGTTTGAGGTACCTTCGGTTCCTTGCCTTGTCAGACAACCAAGTGGGGTACCTCCGTGGGTTGTACAACGACCTGAAATCATCCTGGATTTGCACACTGGCCTGAAAGGAGACACGGACCCTTCGATTTATCGGAGGCTCTACCTGTCCGTTGTTGGCCGCTATCCAGGTTCCATCGTCGTGTACACGGATGGTTCAAGGACAGATACGAAGGTGGGCTGTGCGTTCGTTGTCGGAAATGATCGGTTTCTTTTTCCTCTCCCGGAAATTGTAGTGTGTACACAGCGGAGCTTTATGCTATCTGTGGAGCTCTGCGGTACGCACTGTACAATGAGCGCCGACACTTTCTTGTGTGTACTGACTCCTTGAGCTCGCTCCAGTCTATTGATACCTGTTTCCCTCGGCACCCTCTGGCGCAGCGGATCCAGGACTTGCTGGCCTGGTGTTCGGATGCCGGCACCAGAATCACGTTTGTAAGGCTCCTCAGCCACATGGGCATCGAAGGAAACGAGTTAGCAAATCAGGCTGCCAAGGAGGCAGTTACACTGCCCCCGTTGCCTTTCCAGGTTCCAGCAAGTGATATTCGCTCTCAGCTGAGACATCTGGTCACGTCTTATTATGAGATGGAGTGGCAGGCTGTTCTACTTCCCAATAAGCTGAGAGCGATAAAAGGAACAACGGAGGTATGGAGGACTTCCCTTCGGGCTTCGCGGAGGGAAGCCGTGGTATTATGTCGCCTTCGGATCGGCCACGGTATCTTGACGCACTCCCATCTACTGAAAGGAGAACCCCCTCCGGTGTGTACCTGTGGCGACCATCTTACCGTGGTACACCTCCTTACGTTGTGTGTGGGCCTGGTAGATATGCGCCGTAGTCTTAACCTTCCGAGTACAATCTCCCTTATCTTGCGAGATGACGAGCAGTCAGCAGACATCGTCATCCGCTTTATGAGGGATAGCGGTCTGTTTTATCGTGTGTGATGATGTCCTTTGTCCTAGTGTTGTGTATGTCAGTTGCGCTTTTATCCCATTGACTTCATTTTAGTTTGTGTTGCGTATTTTAATGTGTTATTTTAACGTCTACTGTAAATTATATATCTGCACTACCAGGCAATTTCTTATTCCTTTTTTCCTTGTATTTTCTCTTATTTTATTGGACAATAAGGCATTGCGAATTATATCCACTGGTATTTTAATGTCATACTCATTTTCTCATCACCATATTTTCTAAGTTTTGTCAGTGGATACATTTTAAAATTTTATATAACATGTATGATGTCGTCCAGCACGTTCCATTAGGGGCCGAGGACCTTCGATGTTAGGCCCCTTAAAACAAGAAGCATCATCATCATCACTATTGACAATCCGTCTCGGATGTCGCCGGTCACGGTCATCGAGAGTGGCTGGACGGCCGGTCGGTTCGCCTGTTGTGGGCGTTGACACCCGCATTCAACCATTCACGATACACCCTGAACACGGTTGATCGTGTGAAGCCGAATTCCCGCACCACTTCCGAAATCTCACTTCCTATCCGTCGGGCACCGACCACCATACCCCGTTCGAACGGTGTCAGCTCACGACGACGTTCCATGTTACACCTGTTACATGCACAGCCACTACTCACAAGGTCTCCTATACATTTGCCGCTGGCACAGGGGGCGTGTGCTGCGCAGACAACAAACCTGCGTATCAGTGCTCCGCTATCCCATGACATTTGCTCAGTCAGTGTATATCTGCAACTCCAGGCAATGCCTTATTTCTTTGTTCCCTGTATTTTCTCTCTTTTTATTAGAAAATAAGGCATAAGAATTTGATCCATTGATTGTTTTAATCTCATACTCATTTTTCTTCATCACCATTTTTTAAACTCTAGTCAGTGGGTACATTTTAAAACTTCAACTATCATATATCGTATCGTCCATCTCGTTCCGTTAGTGGGCGATAACGTTCGATGTTAGGCCCCTTAAAACAACAAGCATCATCATCATCACCTAGTCAACTGGCCCCCGAGGTTCCAGGACATTGCTTCGTCAGATGCCCCGCGAGTCCACATCTAATGCATACAACACCACCAGTCCTAAAGGGACAATCGTGTTAGTGCCCACGCCAGGTGACAGCACGCCCGAAGGCCGAGAAGGGCAACGGTTTTGCAAATGCTCTAGGGAGCCGCAGACATGTTATTTCCTTTGAGTGGCCGGTTTCCGAGACACGGAAGCCCTAGTAGCATTAAACGAAACTCTGTCAATCCCCACACGTAGAGTGTCCGCATGCCGAACTCCTACCGAGGAGATCACCATCGCCTCCAATTCAGAAAAATTGCGGGGATGAGCCGCCAAGCAAAAGCAGGAACGATATGAGGGGAAATAACCCTCGACGATGGTAGAAACAATCTGTTCTTCCGAGAAATGCAGAGTGAAAACCCTAGCGTAAAACTTGATATCTGAAATAAAATCTGATAACGATTCATCAATACACTGCCCCCTAAAATATTTTCATTGATTGAAAGTATTTAGGGCCTGAGCGGGTAATGAAGTGAGTTAGCCACGAACCTGCTACGCAGGCGTAGCAGGGGGAGAGGTGATACTCCCACGTGGCGCGTCCCAGGTGGCGGATAGGGGGGTCCTAACCGGCTTGCCGGCGGACTTGAGGGAAATAAAATACCTCTCGCGGACCAAACACACACCCCCTGTGGGTGGGGGAGGCAGACGAATAATACACCCACGGTATCCCCTGCCTGTCGTGAGAGGCGACTAAAAGGGGCGACCAAGGGTTGATTGTATTAGAACCATGAAATTACTTGTGATTAGTACCACCACGCGGAGAACACCAAGGGTTGCTTTTACTTGTGTGTAGTACCACTACATTGGGTACGAAATTGGTTTGTGATCAGTAGCACACAGGAGCACCGCGCGGTCGGCTTTTGCAGTACCTGTGATTAGTACCACCATATGAGCAGGACCATGGGATGATAGCTACCATGGTTCTGCCTTGCCTATGATTAGTACTCACTATATGAGGAACACCACGTGATAGGGAGAGGTCCCTGTGGTTAGTACTCTTATGTGATGAACACCATAGGTTTGCGTTGCCTGTAAATGGCGCCGCAAAGTGAGAAAAGCATAGGTCTGTATTATGTCGAATTTCATAAGCTCTGAGTAGTACAATAATGTGTGGAATGCCGCAAGTCTCTGCTACTTTTGATTAGTACCGCAACAGAACAAATACCATGGTTCTATTTTGATAGCGATCAGTACCTTTATGAGGGGCGGATAACTGCGATTTAGGACCCCCTTTTGACTGCAGGCATAATCGATTCCGTGTTATGCTATAGCAGTAGACCCTTGGTCAGTAATACGATATTGTCACGTCTGTTTATGTGAATGTGAGACATTGCGGGTCGCAACCACTGATTGTTTTAAATTCATGTCCATCCATTCATTCTTCGTTCTCACGTTTTTGAATTCTGGTCAGTGGAGAATTTTAGATTTTTAATATGTCATTCCATTTCGTCTCATTTCGTACCATTAGGGGCCGATGACCTAGATGTTAGGCCCCTTTAAACAACAATCATCAATCAATCAATCGAAGTGAGTTAGCCGATTAGCGTGAAGTGGTTGGAGATAATTTTGTTGGGCAATAGCATTAACTATTCTTTGAGATAGAACACCGAACGCCAATGGATACATTATTTGTAAAATTTGAGTATGCGATAGGCCAAAAACTAGCGCATGGTCCTGAAATTCCACGGGGAAGCGGAGGAACGAAAAACACATCACCTGCCGAATTAACAGAGTAATTGGGCGCGCCTTTTAACATTAAGGTTAAGGGTTGGGGAATGTTAGAATAGGCTGAAACGTTCGAAGATGAGGTTGACGGCAAGGGTGCTGTTCTACAAACTCCGTACACTCTATAGGGTTACCCACCTCGTCTTCACCTAAGGCAGAAGGGCAGATTTGGTTTTAACAACTAACTTAGATAGCCACGAATCAACCTCCTCTAAAAGATCAACAGCTCTAGATTCCAAGTCCTTAACTTGGCTCCTCACTTCCTCCTTTCAATCGATGGACGTAATGAGTCAAACGACCTTGAACTCTCCTTAACTGGTGGCTTGATGGCACATCACTCTCTAAGAAATGCATACCCGAAAGAATATTAGTTAAATGTGCATCAATCAGGGACACGGCATTACCAACCTCACCGTCAGTATAGCGGGGCACAGCGATAACCTTGTGTAAGTTAGATCTTAATAACGCTTCGTCATTTTTAACCCTACCTCTGGATTCTAGGTTACGGATCGTTAGTTCGTATAGAAGCTTCTCCTTTCGGAGAGACCTCGGTTAGGCGACATCTCGCGTTGCCATTTGAATGAAGAAAGTAATTCAGTGAACCCCGCGACTGAAGAACGTTCATAGTGCACCCCTTTCAAAAGGTCACGTACACTCGGTGGTACTAGGCCAGCCCCATTCAACCACGCTCTGCTACCAGTTCTGAACCGGCAATTTACCCGGTAGCTATTTCGAAAGAAGCAGATGACCTTAGGAATTGGAGTGGAAGGCACAATAAGTCAACAATGCCCGAAATTTCTTTTGATGAAAGGGACTACTTGATTTACTTCCTAACAATATGCCTTAAAAAGAATAAGAATGATACAGCAAGTGTTTGCATAGTGATACAATCTGACAAGTTTTCTTGCATAACTAACCGATTACCGTAGTAATACATAACAGAGGGGTCCAGCCCTCATAAAATAAGCCTTCATAATTTCACAGTATTCAACTCGGAAGGGTTTCCTAAACTGCTGAATAACAAGTTCGAACAGGGTAATTCTAGAGTAATGTGGCATTAACCGTCTAGTTAATAAACACTTCGTATAACAAGAAAGTAAAAACATGCCCAGGGCTAAACACAGCAAATGTAATAATAAAAGGCTAAGGCTTCCTAGGATGCACTAGCACCTTTCATACTTCGACAGAGTAAACATATGCGAAGCGTATAGTTTTCCACCAAAGTTAATTACAAGCCTTCGAAAGTAAATATGTAAGTACACTATGAGATAAGTTTAACCATATTTACATTATTTGTCCTCCAATTCAATAAGGATGAAAGTACCTAAAGGAAATGTAAGTCCAAGCAGACTGAAATACATAATACTTCAATCCAAACAAGTCCTGCCTTACATCGAACCGGGCCTCAGCCTTTTGAAGTTTTTAACCTAACGGGGGCTTCACTCGTACAAAGTATAATTATACATGGTGAATACAATCTTTTCAACTACCTCAAGTCCTTCCCAACATCTACATTGCACAGGCGAAGCGTAAAGTTCTCGCTTTCTTACTTCCACACCCGAGATTGCCCAGTTCAAGCCGCTGCGAGACCAGCCCGCAATGATCAGCGTTCAGCCTGACAGCAAGAATGGCACCGAGCACAATTAGCCTGCCCGAGAGCGGACCAGGTCACGTGTTAAAGCGACTCCTGTTTCATTGGACAGGGCATGGAGGCAAGAGGGAGAGGATAACGCGAACACTCCAGAGCGGGAAGACATTCCCAATTACCCTGGAGCCATGCGGAACAAGGGGAAAAATTACTTTGCTATGGGTAGGGATGAATAAAAGTCAGATAAAACATACATTCAAACAAATACACATTAAGATAAACAGTTGACAAACACAGTTTGCAAGCGTAATACGAAAACGGCCAGGCCATAAAACAAGAAACCACGAACCTACTACGATGGCGTAGCAGGGGGAGAGGTGATACTCCCACGTGGCGCGTCCCAGGTGGCGGATAGGGGGGTCCTAACCGGCTTGCCGGCGGACTTGAGGGAAATAAAATACCTCTCGCGGACCAAACACACTACCCCCTGCGGGTGGGGGACGCACATGTAGAATACACCCGCGGTACCCCCTGCCTGTCGTATGAGTCGACTAAAAGGGGCGACCTAGGCGCGGACATGGATTGCGGTTTGGTATAACGTGTTGGACCTCCTGTGGATGGGAGGGGTCGAGTACATTCACAGGTAATCCCTGCCTGTCGTAGAAGGCGACTTAAAGGGTCATGTGGCCATGGTCCCCTCTTTATTTTTTATTATTTTTTCGAGGGTCAGATGTAGACCATTCAAAATTTGATGTGCGTGCTGCCCGGCGATGGAGCTCCTATGTGTGCGACTACGCTCGAAAGCCCGTGCCAGCAACCACCCAGGACGCGGCGGGTGGGAGTATCATGTACCCGGGCAGTGGTATCCGCCTGACAACGCAGGTCCCCGCACAGCCGAATGCCAGAAGGACATATTATTATTAATTATTTTTATTTATTTTTCCTATTGTTAGTGCTCTGTACACGCTATGGGGTACATGCTATTGCGGGTGACTGGAGGAAGGGAGTCCTAGTGCTCATTGCCTCAGTCATCCCGTATTAGGTATCGTTCAACATCGGACCCCGGGCAATACCTGCTACGACCAGGTGGGTATTGCCTTGGCTGCTTGGTTCGGCTACAGAGACCCCTGATCGGAGTGGGTGGCATTCGGGGAGGATGCTATCGGGCATGGCTTCCAAACGAAGTCGGCTCTCACAAGGGGGTCGCCCACCTAAGTCTTTAACTTTTGCTTCCCTGAGAGGTTCAACTCCCTGGGAACATGCGCAGCGTGAAGGAATGGGATCCAGCTTCCCTCGGTTTCTGGTCGCTACCAGAACCGATGGGCAGGATTTTAAGCTGGTGAAGTCGATCCTGTTTAGTAGACACATCGAAGGCGTCTATGGCGAACTGGAGGAACTGAAGAAAATGCGCAACGGTAGTTTGCTTCTAAAGACTCGTACAGCACTGCAAGCTGATCAGTTGCTTAAGTGCGAGCACTTTGGCGAAATCCCCGTCAAAGTGGAGGAGCATAAATCCTTGAACCTGGTTCGCGGAGTCATCTTTCACCGCGACCTTATTTTGAACACTGACGACGAGTTGATGGAAGACATGAAGAACCGTGGCGTGACACACGTCCGGCGCATTACGCGCAAGGTCAACGGTGAAGACGTTGCCACTGGTGCCTTCATTGTCTCCTTCAAGTTGTCAGTGTTACCAGAGAAAGTCAAGGTAACAACTTATCGTTGCGATGTGAGGCCGTACATCCCGCCTCCTATGCGATGCTATCAATGTCAGCGCTTCGGACATATGGTATCTCGTTCGAATCAGTCTGTATGTGGTACATGTGGACGAGTAGCTCACGGCGCGGAGGAGTGCACAACTCCATACAAGTGCACTAACTGCTCCGGTTTTCATTCTCCTCGGGATCGGAACTGTCCGACATACCTGAGTGAGAAGAAGATCCAGGAGATCAAGACCCTGGATGGTCTTTCCTACCAGGAAGCGCGCCGTAAGTTTAATTCTACGAATACACCTGCCCGTACACTCGACTATAGGTTGATAGCTCAGAGTCTTCCAGGTTCGTCATTCACAACCTCGACACCTGTCCAGACCGCTGCGCCCAAGGCGACTGTTGCTGCTCCCAGCAACGTCGCGAGTAGTCAAAGCTCGAAGGGGGGGACCACCCCACCTTCGACCAACCAGAAGTCTGTGCCGGCTGGGAACTCCCAGCCGGCACAGCAAGGGGGGAAGACTAAGTCTCCCCCCCCTAGGAGGTCGACGAAAGTCGTGCCCCAGCCGGCGGAGGCGGCATCGTCGACCAGGGCTGGGAAACCATCTCCCAGCCCGTCTAAACTCGAAAAAAAGAAGGGGAAGAAGAGCGCCCGTCCTGAGCGCTCTCGGACTTCCCCTGCGAAGGAGAAGTCATGCCCCCCATCTGGGGGATATGAGTCTGCGCCAGGAGGCACTCCTGCTCCAAAACCGGCGCGCTCTCCTCGTAGGGGACCCCCTCGCGCCCGAAAAGCGTCGAAGTTCTGGGCGACACCCCTGCCATCTTTCGATGACGGAATGGATGTCGCACTGTCCTCTACATCTACGGATGTAGAACTAGATAGTGTTTAGGCTTACGAGCATTTTTTCGCTCATAACCTAACACTCCTTTTATAGTCCACACTATGGCACTGTTACAGTGGAATTGTAACGGTTATGACAGGCATCTTGCTGAGTTACGTCAGCTTATTAGTGAGTACGCAGCGAGTATAGTCTGTCTTCAGGAGACCAATTTCAGACCTGGTCATCATACGGTCTTGAGGCATTTCAAACTATACTCGACAGAACGATACTATGCGGAGGCGTTGGCATTTTTGTACGTTCTGATAGCTACAGCGAAGAGGTTCCATTAAGAACCCCTCTTGAGGCTGTAGCTGTTCGCGTCTCGCTGCCTGTCATAGCAACAGTGTGTAATGTTTATCTTCCACCTGGCCAGCATCTGAACATCAATGATGTCGCAGATCTTATAGATCAGCTTCCACCGCCCTTCCTCTTATTGGGCGATTTTAACGCCCATCACCCCATATGGGGCTCGGAGACACCTTGCCCCCGAGGAAGAGAGCTGGGAACACTTCTAACAGATCTGGATTTATGTATTTTGAACACAGGGGAACCAACTCACTTTAGTGTACGTTACGGCACATACTCTCGCATAGACGTAAGTCTATGCAGCCGAACGTTGGTTCCACTGTTACGGTGGAATGCACACGATGATCTCTGTGACAGTGACCATTTTCCCATCACTCTTACTTTGTTGAAACATAAACCCGTCGAGGCTCTCCCTCGATGGATTCTTAAACATGCTGATTGGCCAAAGTACACATCACTAGCTGTCTTTCACGATGATGTCAGGCGGACCGTCGGCGAGGAAATAACTTACGTCACCCAAGTTATTCTTGCTGCTGCTGAGGAGTCCATTCCGTTTTTCTCGGGGGCTCCTCGCCGAAAACTCGTTCCTTGGTGGAGCGATGAAATAGCAGCCGCCATCAAAGAACGCCGTCGCGCTCATAAACGTTACCGTCGACAGCCTACTGTGGCCAACTTGGTAACATTTAAGAAACTCCGCGCTAAGGCGCGAGTTCTTATTCGACAAAGTAAGAAGGCTTCATGGGAGAGATATGTGTCGTCCATGACGTCACATACTCCATCATCTCAAGTGTGGACGAAACTTCGACGAATTTCGGGTATTCAAGGATCATCTGCTGTACCGGGAATTTCCATTGCAGGCAGTGTCGCCACTGATCCCCTCGCGATTGCTAATCATCTCGCTAGTCATTTCGCGGATGTCTCTGGCTCCGGGAATTACCATCCTGATTTCCTCCCTCTGAAGCGGGAGGCAGAACGTCATCACCTTAGTTTTGCCACCCATGCTTCAGAGGACTACAACGTGCCCTTTACGGAGTGGAAACTCCGCAGCGCCTTAGCGCTTTGCAAGGACACGTCTCCTGGACCGGACAACATCCATAACCAGATGTTGAAACACCTTAGTGATGATAGTTTACTATATCTCCTTCGTGTGTTCAACCGAATCTGGACAGAGGGTGATTTTCCGTCTCAGTGGCGAGAGGGCATAGTCATCCCTGTCCTCAAGCCTGACAAAGATCCTAAGTATGCAGGAAGTTACAGACCGATTTGTCTTACAAATTGCCTGTGTAAGCTATTTGAGAGGATGGTAAATCGCAGACTCGTGTGGTGTCTGGAGAAACAAGGACTTTTGTCCGAGTACCAATGTGGATTTCGAGCCGCTCGATCCACCACAGACCACTTGGTACGCCTGGAGAGCTCTATCCAGGATGCGTTTCTCCGCAAACAGCACTTGGTAGCTGTCTTCTTTGACTTGGAGAAGGCCTACGACACCACCTGGCGATATGGCATCCTTTCAGTCCTGCATCAATGGAGATTCCGCGGTAACTTGCCGGTATTTATTGCGAATTTTTTGTCCCTTCGTCTATTCCGTGTCCGAGTAGGGAGGACATATTCTCAATACTACGTTCAAGAAAACGGAGTCCCACAGGGATCGGTTCTTAGTGTCACTCTGTTCGCGATTGCCATAAACGGTATTGTCGCTGCTGCTGGTCCAGCCGTAATACCGTCCCTATATGTGGATGATTTTGCTCTGCACTATAGCTCGTGCAGTATGGCAGTCGCAGAGCGACAGTTACAGCAAGCTATTAGGAGGGTGGAGAAGTGGACCGTAGAACATGGCTTTCGGTTTTCTGCCGCAAAGACCTCCGTTGTCCACTTTTGTCGCCAACGTACTCTTCACCCTCATCCTGAGCTTTATCTAGGAAATGTCGTTCTTCCAGTTGTTGACACCTACCGATTTCTTGGGCTCCTTTTTGACAGTAAATTATCGTGGGAGCCACACGTGCGGGAGCTAAAAGTGCAATGCACCAAGAGGCTTAACCTCTTGAAGTTTCTTAGCAGCACTAATTGGGGGGCTGACCGCGTGGTGCTCCTGCGATTCTATCGGGCACACATTTTATCCCGGTTAGACTACGGCAGTGCAGCATATGGCTCCGCAAGACCAAGCGTTCTTGCGAAGCTGAACAGTATCCACCACAGCGGGGTTAGGTTGGCGACGGGAGCTCTTCGTACTAGCCCCATCGCTAGCCTGCTCGCTGAGTCTGGTGTGCCGCCTCTACACCTGAGGCGCCAGCAACTACTACTTACATATGCTGCAAATTTGCGACAGATGCCACTCCATCCGAGCTATCCCTGCGTGTTCAACAATGGCAACCGCTTGTTGTACGTTGCTCATCCACGTGCAACGCGGCCGGTTGGGATACGCTTGGATAGCAGTTATGAATTGTTTGACGTACCTTCGATTCCTTGCCTTGTCAGACAACCAAGTGGGGTACCTCCGTGGGTTGTGCGACGACCTGAAATCATCCTGGATTTGCACACTGGCCCGAAAGGAGACACGGACCCTTCGATTTATCGGATGATCTACCTGTCCGTTCTTGGCCGCTATCCAGGTTCAGTCGTCGTTTACACGGATGGTTCAAGGACAGATACGAAGGTGGGCTGTGCGTTCGTTGTCGACAATGATCGGTTTCTTTTTGCTCTCCCGGACACCTGTAGTGTGTACACGGCAGAGCTCTATGCTATCTGTGAGGCTCTGCGGTACGCACTAGACAATGAGCGCCGACACTTTCTTGTGTGTACTGACTCCTTGAGTTCGCTTCAGTCTATTGATACCTGTTTCCCTCGACACCCTCTGTTGCAGCGGATCCAGGACCTGCTGGCCGGGTGTTCGGATGCCGGCACCAGAATTACGTTTGTGTGGCTCCCCAGCCACATGGGCATAGAGGGAAACGAGTTAGCAGATGAGGCTGCCAAGGAGGCAGTTACACTGCCCCCGTTGCCTTTCAAGGTTCCAGCAAGTGATATTCGTTCTCAGCTGAGACATCTGGTTATGTCTCATTGGGAGATGGAGTGGCAGGCCATCCCACTTCCCAATAAGCTGAGAGCGATAAAAGGAACAACGAAGGTATGGAGGACTTCCCTTCGGGCTTCGCGGAGGGAAGCCGTGGTATTATGTCGCCTTCGGATCGGCCACGGTATCTTGACGCACTCCCATCTACTGAAAGGAGAACCCCCTCCGGTGTGTACCTGCGGCGACCATCTTACCGTGGTACACATCCTTACGGAGTGCGTGGACCTGGTCGATCTGCGCCGTAGTATTAACCTTCCGAGTACTATCTCCCTTATCTTGCGCGATGACGAGCAGTCAGCAGACCTCGTCATCCGCTTTATGAGGGATAGCGGTCTGTTTTATCGTGTGTGATGATGTCCTTTGTCCTAGTGTTGTTTATGTCAGTTGCGCTTTTATTTCATTGACTTCATTTTAGTTTGTGTTGCGCATTTTAATGTGTTATTTGAACGTCTAACGTAAATTATGTGTTAATATCTGTATTACTGGGCAATGCCTTATTCCTTCAATTTCCTGTACTTTCTCTTATTTTAATAGAACATAAGGCATTGCGTATTAGATCCACTGACTGTTTTAATCTCACCCTCATTTCTCTTCATCACCAGTCTTTTTTAACTCTAGTCAGTGGATACTTTTTAAAATTTTAACTTCAAGTCTCATGTCATTCATTTCGTTTCATTAGGGGCCGATGACCTTCGATGTTAGGCCCCTTAAAACAACAAGCATCATCAGCATCATAAAACAAGAAAGGGGGGAGGAGAAAGTTGTCCACGATACAACTATGTTAAGTGGAATCAGCTATTTGTTAGATAAAATGTATCCATTGCATGTCATATTTACTTACATGTTTTGTTATGTCAGTGTTGTGTTATTCATATTTTAAACGACGCTTAGGTAATGCATTAACGTAACTAATACATTCATTCGTAATCCTCTTCTTGGTTATTGTGCATCAGTTCAATTATTTTCTACAAAGTACATGATTTTGAAATTAATCTTGGAATTTCTGGAGGAAAGAAATTTAATATGCGAAGCTTTCGCATCGAAAAAAGTTATATGAAGTTATATGACTGCCTAACCTTGAACGGTAGGCAGCTGATACCCCTATGAAGCCCATCATTTTGGTTTTGATGTTATGGTCTGATGATGTATTGTAGTCGGTCTTGGTTATATGACCTGCTTGTTTCTCTAGTCGAAGTCTTTTTCTTCCCGTCTATATTATGGCCGATAACCAAGTCTTTTCACGTATCTTAAATATATACATAACGCGTTTTATTTTAATATTATTCTCTGTTTTGCATTATTTTGTTATTCTACCGAACATAACTTGTTTTTCTAAAATTTTCTTTCTTGATATTTTAAAAGATTCCGTTTGCTTCTCAGTCGCAGTGCGTCTGCTTCCTAAGCTTGCTTCTTCATTTATGTCATTTGTATAGTGTTGGTTCTTTTAACAGTTCGAATTCTTACTTTGTCTTTCACTGCCATTACGATTCTATATATCTCGGCATTGCGTTACTCTGAACTTCCATGACATTTTATAATGTAATTCGTTGTGTTTAATGACATTGTCAGTAATCGTCTTCATTGCGACTCGACTGATTTTTATTTCTGGAATAGTGGAATAGCACAGTAGTAAAATAACTAACGACCCCCTGCGGGTGGTGAACGCACATATAGAGTACACCCGCGGTATCCCCTCCCTGACGTAAGAGGCGACTAACAGGGGTCCAAGCGGCTCTCAACTGGGGGAGTGTGGATTGGCGATCACGGGGCCCTTAGCTGGGTCTTGGCATTGTTTCCACTTACTTGTGCCAGGCTCCTCACTTTCGTCTATCCTGTCCGACGTCCCTTGGTCAACTCTTGTTCTTTTCTGACCCCGACGATATTAGAGCATTCGAGGCCTAGGGAGTCTCATTCCACGCCCTTCGTGGCCCTTGCCTTTCTTCGTCCGTTACTTCATCCTTCGAAGTGACGGTCCCTTCTTTCTTCTTCTTCTTTTCTCCCTTTCTTTACCCCCAGTGGGTGGGGGACGCAGACAAATAATACACTCACGGTATCCCCTGCCTCTTGTGAGAGGCGACTAAAAGGGGCGACCAAGGGATGATTGAATTAGAACTATTAAACTGCTTTTGATTCGTTCCATCACGCGGGGAACACCATGGGTTGCCTGTACTTGTGAGTTCTACCACTATATTCGCTACGAAATGGGTTTGTGATTAGTAGCAGCCTGACCGGGGCTTTCCGGTACCCGCGCGTCGTACCCATGTGAGCAACACCGCGGGTCTGGGCGTTGCCTGTGAGTTGTACCACTATATGAGCGACACCGTGGGTCTGCGTTGCCTGTGATTATTTATTTATTTATTTATCATAAGTCTGTACAGAGTTCTCCTCCATTTTCACAGACACTATACATGGGTGTACATAAATGCATGAATGAGGTTTTTTTTTAATGATTCCATGACCGAGTAATATTGTCATGCATGCATGAATAAATGAATAAACACTTCTCTCCCAGTCACGGATAGCCACCAACTGAGGAGAGAGCATTCGGTTGGCAGGATAAATGCATGGATGGGATTATGTATGACTACTGCCCGGTCGTGTTATCCACCCCTGGTGAGAAAAAGGAGCCACCTTCCCAAGGATAACACGTCCGGCCCTTTCCCTTGAGGCCCAAACGGAAGACCCCACCTGATCTAATAGCTGTCAAACACTAATTTCTCACCATTCCCTAATTTCTGCGAGGCACACGTAAACGGAAATCCCTCACCCCATGTGCCCCCCTCCCTATTCTTCTTTCTCTGTTGCATTTAGATCACTCTACATATTCGATTGGGATAGGCCCGTCCTATCCCGTCCTACTTCGGTTATAGCCTTACATAAGTGTATGAATTAATGAATTAATTAATTAATTGGCTATGATTCCCTATCTAAAATAGTGCCCTTTGCACAGGCGGATCGCCATTCCACGTGCAAGGGCCATGCCTACGATTATCTACATGAGTGTATGAATAAATAAATAAATTAATTAATTAATTACCAATTCCCTAACTGTATTGAGAAAACACGTATGGATGGATTTATGATTGGGTATATGGATATTCATGCATGCATGTTAGGAAAAAATACTCATCCCTCCCAGTACGGATAACCAGTAACTGGGGAGAGAGCCCTTATTGTGAATAAAATAAATGATTGAATGAATAATATATGTGGAATGAGTAGTGAATGAATGTTATCAACCTACAGCCACGGATCACCAGCAGCTGAGGATGAAACATTATATCCATTGCGCCCTGTCTCATTACAAACAGTTTGACAGTTAATTACGTTATGGCTTACTAACATATCGACTTTACAGTGCTATATATACTAATATTCCTTTTACTACATAGCCCTATTGGCAATTTCTTAACTAATCGGTTCGCAACACAATCATCCATCCGTAATATGACCTACCCTCATTGTAGGCTCTTTCAACACTCTTCTACATGAATTTCTAATTACAATTAACAGTTTACTGAGATTACCAGGTTTATACCATTCTTTGCTTATCATCTTAATAATCCTATAGCAATTCTCATCCTCATTTATCATATATTGTTCCTTGTTATTCAAAAATTTCCTTCTCACCGCTATGGTTTCTTTACATGATTTCAACATGTGAAATTCTTCTCTGTTTTCACCACAGAGAAGGCACCTTGTTGCATCTTTCACTTTAATCCATCCCCTATTCTTGTAAATTCCCATTAACCACCATATCAAACCCCTGATTTCTCTTCTATTTACACTCACAATATTTATGTTCATATCCTGCCTTATCCTAATAAACTCTGAGAGGGTCGCCTTGCTTCTACACTCGGATACCAACCACTGTCTTTGAATATCTCTGAGTCGTCTAATGATTAGTTTATTCGTTGATCTTTCCAACCTCTCCCAATAACTTCCATATCCCAACCTATCTAATATACTTCTGATTTTCGTTAACCAATACTCTCCCTGGATATTATCTCTCTGATGTTGATATGCGATCTGCAGAAGCTCGCCACCCTCTCTTCCTTTCAATCTCAACAGATATTTCAGAACTCTCTTAAGAACATCTACTTGGATATTTTCTTCACATATTAATCTTACTCCACAATTTGCTGTACAATTTGGTAACCTCATTACAATTTTACAGAACTTACTTATAACCTGATTCAGCATCTCACACTCTTTCTCTACACCCCATAGCTCAGCTCCATAAAGCATTCGATTTTTAACTACGGCTTGCAGGACATTTCTCTGAATCTTATAGTCTATATTTGGGAATTTATTTTCAAGAATTCTAATTACTGATAATGCTACAAGACCTTTCCATTTGGCTTGTTTTATTTGATGGATCCACTTCCCGTTGTTTACTATATATATTCCCTATTTGTGACCTCCACTTGACAACCATCAATCGTCCATTGTTCATTCTTCGCTCGTTTACAGCCTTTCTTACAGATCAAAACTTTCGTCTTGGAAATGTTGATTTTTAATGACCACATTTTAGCAAACTCTGTCACAGCATTAATGCTTTTTTGCATGCCTCCGGCCGTTAACGTCATCAGCAGGACATCGTCCGCGAAAATTAGGCCTGGTATTTCTTGATTTACTAAAACTGGACTCATCCAGTTATCACCTCCATGTCCATTTAATATATCGTTTATAAATAACAGAAATAAAATAGGAGATAGCTTACATCCTTGTTTCAAACCCAATAAAGAATCTATTTGACCACATGCTACCCCGTCACCTACCCTTATACTGCATTGCACCCTTCGGTAAACTGCCTCCAATGCTTGTACCATCTTACTAGATACCCCTAATAGGCGTAATTTTGCGAACAATGCACCCCTGCTGACTGTGTCAAAGGCCTTTTCAAAATCTATAGCCGATATATATAATTTTCCTGCTTTCGGTTTTATATACTTATCTATTATTGTTTTTACAATCATGATGTTATCTATTGTTCTGCGTTTTCTAAAACCACTTTGATATTTCGAGAGGATGGAGAATTCCTCCGCCCATTTCATCAGTCTATTTGCCAGAATTCCTGTATATAATTTACTTACGGAGTCCAATAGTGTTATACCTCTGTAGTTGTTTGGATTACTTCTCTCCCCACGCTTCTTGTAAATTGGACATATTATACCTGTCTGCCATGCCTTAGGAAACTCCAAAGAATCAAATATGCTATTGAACAATTTTACTAATATTTCCAGCATTTGTTGACTTTTTACTGCTTCTTTCCAAAATTCATTAGTTATACCACTGAAGCCACCCGCTTTCCTACATTTGCCCTTTCTAATCATTTCTAAAACCTCACATTCTGTTATTTCTTCATCTAAGCAGGGGATACAAATCTCTAAGCCCCTCGAGATATCCATACATGTTCTATTATTTATCCAAGTATCCTGTCCTCCTAGCAATTTATTAAAATAATCAATCCAGACTCCATTCTCAATTTTAACATTGGCATATCCTCTCTCACCTCTACTTATTTTGTTAATTCTATTCCATACCTTATCACTTTGATTATTCTTACAGTCTATGTTTATTAATTTAACCTCCTCCTGTTGCCATATCCTCTTTTGCTCTACTAACAACACTTTATATTCTTTTCTTAGTTTACAATAGTGTGCCCGAACCTTAGGGTCCCCCTCTTTTCTATATGCCTTTAGGGCTCTAATCACCTCCATTTTCTTTGTTTTACACACATCATTGTACCATCCTTTCCTTTTATCTTCACTATTATTATTCTGTTTCCTTTTCACATGAGCTATAGTTTTAAAGGGTTTCTCTACCAGTTCTACCGCTAAGTCCACCTTACTACTCAGTAACGCAACCTCTATTCCACTCTTAATTATCTGGAATTCTTCTCCCTTTAAATATGACTCTACTCTTTTTGGGGTATTCTCGCACCACTTGTATTTATTGATTATCCTAATATTATCTTTTTCTGTTACAGTGTTACGTTCCTCCTGTTCTTTCTCATACACTTCTAGGGTAACAGATACCGGGGAATGATGTGATTCGGCCCATTCTAATACCTCTATTTCTTTTACCATCTCTAAAATATCTCCCGTACACACAACCAAATCAATTACACTACCTTCCTGCGCTGTAATATATGTTAGCTTTCCCGTTTCATCTCCCCGCCACCATCCATTTAGAATATATAAATTCTCTGCGGTACATAGTTCTAGTAGTTTATCCCCATATACATTACGTTCCTTATCCCGACTGTTTCTGCTACCTCTCACTGGCTCTATTCCTTCTTTACTATATGCTGGAATTGACTCTCCAATTCGTGCGTTCCAATCCCCCAACATAATGATTCCTGCTTCTTCATATTTACCTCTCATTAGGTTAATCTCCTCTATTAAATCCTCAAAAAAGTTCACATTGGTATATGGTGACCCCATCGGATGGTTATATATAAAGGCTAAGCATATGTCTCTCTGTTTACTCCCTTCCAGTTTAAGTTTAATCCAAATTACATCTTGCATATCGTTAGGCAATTCTTCTATCTGACTACTAAACTCTTCCTTTATCAGAAGTGTTATTCCTCCCGGAATTCTCCCTCGAGTCCCTCGTTTTCTTTTTATTACACTTCTCGTAACATAGCCCTTCCATGTTAAAATCTTTCCTTCCGGCATCCATGTTTCTAAGAAAGCAAATATCTCAAAATTTTCCACAAGCTCAGACACTCCATCATTCCCCAGTTTACTTAATATGCCTTCTATATTTACAAAACCAATTTTCAATGCTAGTTATTTCACTTTCCTATTATCTGAGACACTACCTGTTTTACTACGTGTGTTTATTGTTTTATCAATTTGTACTATACTTCCATGAGGGGAACTATAAATTTCCCCTAACTTCTTTCCTTCCCGTTTATTACATTTTCCATCTGAGAACACTCCCTTCGTAGCCCATAAGTCCTTCAAGCTCTGTCCCTGCTTCTTTTTCTTATCGTCCTCTGTCCTGCAGCTGCTTTTTTCAGCTACCGGAGTAGTACACGAGCTATTACCCGGTTCCTCATCAGGTGTTAAACATTTACTTACAGGTCGTCTCTCCGTAGTAGTGGCAACGCCCTCACTGTCAGTAGGTGTCAGCATCCTTGGCGACACGAGCTCTGCTCCTGTTTCCTGCACGTCATCATTCTTTCTTCCGTGTTGCGCCGGTACCGCACTTCCTCCTCGCGCCAGGGCTTCCAGCTGGGATGGCGTGTAGTTCTTTCTCCAACCATCGCCTGTGATGAATAGTCTCTTGCCTCTAATAAACGCTGTAAGGCCCTCCCTTCTTGCTCTTCCCAAGTGAAATCGTATTATTTTCATCTCTTTCCTTTCTTCAACTCTCAGGTCTCTCTGGATCCAGACTTCCGTCCCTTTTAAATTCCTGGCATTTCGGGGAATTTGGTGGGTTTTCATTCCAGATACCAATTGTACTTTAATCGGCCTGTTCCCTTGGATCCTTCCTATTCTCTGCACGTCGTCCACATCGGATTCCGTACAATTTACTTTCACTCCTTGTGTGAACACTTCCAACACAGCATCTAGTAACGCCAGTTTGTCCTCGCTTCTATTGTCCTTAATCCCATGTATGACCAGACATTTGCTACGTTGGGCAAGCACTGAACTCCGGACCTGCATCTCCAGCTCCCGTGTGCGCTGCTCCAATACCAGTCGGTGTTCCTTAGCAATTTTCATTTCTTCCTGGTATTTATCTAGAGATTCTTTTATACCTGCCATATCACCCCGAAGGCTGTCTTTCATATCCTGAATATCTTTATTCTGTGCCATAATGAGCTCCCTCGTTGTGTCTGTTTGGCTGCCCTCTTTTATCACCTCCTTGATCTTAGCTATATCTTCCCAATTCAGTGGCCCAGGGTTGCTTTCCACTCCTCCAATTATTAATAATGCAGCAATCACTAACGCCGCCAGCACAATTTCAGAGTATTTTATATCACATTTTAAACCACATACCTGATATTTTATTCGATTGTTCCATCGGCCGATGACCGCTCGGTAGAGTTCCATGCTTATTCCCATTATGCTTACGCCACAACACTCAGCACTCCGCACACACGTCTGCTTCGTTTGCAGGGCTCCAATCGACTGTGGTTGCCTGTGATTAGTATCCACTATGTGAGAAAAACCACGGGGCCCGTGGGACCGGCACCCGTGACTAGTACACCTAGGTGAGGAAACTCATCGGTTTGCGTTGGCTCTGAGTGGCGCCATTGTGTGAGAAACACCATAGCTCTGCGTTACCTGTACGAAGTACAATACTTGTGAGTAGTACCATCTTGTGTGGAACACCGTGAGTTTCGCTACTTTTGATTAGTACCCCAACATGACAAATACCATGGTTCTACTTTACTCGCGACATGTACCATTCTGTGGGCCCTTAGACATGGATTTTGCACCCCTATAGACATCAAGCATCATTGTGCTTTATGAGTGGTCCCTTGGTCAGTAATTCTATTATTTACGATCTTTTTTTAGTCTGATCCTTTGTTTTTTGTTTTTTGTTGGGTTCATGTCCATCCATTCATTCTTCATGACATTTTTTATTTTATTTTGGTCAGTGGATGAATTTCAACTTTTTGTTATTTTCTTTCGTACCATTAGGGGCCGATGAACTCGATGTTAGGCCACTTTAACCAGCAAGCATCATCATCATCATCATCAAAATAACTAACGATGGCAGAAGTAAGGAGGACATGAAATGCAGGCTAGCACAAGCAAGGAAGGCCTTTCTTAACAAAATAAATTTGCTCACTTCGAATATTGATATAGGAATTAGAAAAATATTTTTGAAGACTTTCATTTAGCGCTTGGCATTGTATGGAAGCGAAACAAGGACGATAACTCGCTCAGAAAGAAAGATATTAGAAGCTGAAGGTGAGATGGATAGATCTAATCACGAATGAAGAGATGCTGAATCGAATTGGTGACAGGAATTCGTTGTGGCTAAATTTGACGAGAAGAAGATATAGAATAACAGGACACATCTTAGGACACCCACGATTGTGCAGTTGTGTTTTTGAGGGAAGTGTAGGGGGTAAGAACGGTAGGGGTAGAACAAGGTATGAATATGACAAGCAGATTAGAGCAGATGTAAGATGTAGCAGTTATTTTTAAATGAAAAGGTTAGCACAGGATAGGGTTGACTGGAGAGCTGCATCAAACCAGTCTATGGATTGATGCTGAACAATAACATCCCTGTTTCACTCCCCTAGAGGTGGAATATTTTGAAACCCTTCCTTGGTTAGTCCCTACACTTTTATAAAAGTGAATCCCCAAAATTACATTGACTTTATGTCCAGTAGTTTTGCCTGAGTGTTGATTGGCAATCAGTGGATTTAGTAATTTGATAAAATTAATCGTTCCTCGGTACTGCACTAAGACATGATCTGAAAATTCCTGAAGTATAAAAACCCACCTACCGAGCTCGATAGCTGCAGTCGCTTAAGTGCGGCCAGTGTCCAGTATTCGGGAGATAGTAGGTTCGAACCCCACTGTCGGCAGCCCTGAAAATGGTTTTCCGTGGTTTCCCATTTTCACACCAGGCAAATGCTGGGGCTGTACCTTAATTAAGGCCACGGCCGCTTCCTTCCCACTCCTAGCCCTTTCCTGTCCCATCGTCGCCGTAAGACCTATCTGTGTCGGTGCGACGTAAAACAACTAGCAATAAAAAACCCACCTAAAAATTGAGTTTCACATACTCCAGTACCTCCTTGTAAACCACGTTTGTCGTATTACCTTTTGGGGCTAAGATGACCAGGCTACTGTCAGAGCTAACTCTGGGACATGCGACATATAACTGTCCATGTGACAAACTGGAACATGGGAGAAACAGTCTTCTCTTAAGTCGATGTTGGCCATTTTCAGTGACTGTCCTTGAGATTTATTACTACTCATGTCAGTAGCGGCTCCTGGATATCAGCAGTGGGGGTGTGCCTTAGTTTCATAATTCCACAAATATCACAAGTTCCTGAAACTCTTTTATCAAGATACACACTTCGAACACTATACGGTGCAATGCATGTGCAATTATTTTGAATATTATTATTATTAATGGATTTAGTACAAGATAGTACATACCTTCATCCTCTGAATACGTTCTGGTCCAGCGGTTACCGTTTTTGGTTGCTCTACAGGAGGCCCCAGCTCAGCCAGAGAAATATGAAGCATTGATAGCATTTGGTTTGTGCTACTCCATCCTCGACATAAGAAGTAGAAAATCACCTAATGCTGTGGGTGGAAGAGCGTAGAACAACTTACCACCCTGCCGCAAGTAAAGTCCTGCACAGGATGCCTGTTCTCTGCATGTCTCTTGTTCCGATTCCTGGCGCTCAGTATTAAGATACTTGCTGAGAATTTTTCAACGTCTGTTTCACAATTTCACAATAATATCACGACACTTTTCCCTAACATAATTAACGTGAATATATGCTTTGATATTTAATTCAATTATTTACACAGACCTAATTCACCAACCCTAATTTCTATAGTCAAAATCTATTCGCCGCTCTTTCAATTTCACAAATTTGTCCAACACTTTCTTGCCAAAGTCTGGAATTGATTGTATCATACCTTTGTTTATAGACATCATTGACAAAGCGTTCAACCTCTCATTTTTCATTGTGTTCCTAAGAAACGGTCTTATGCGTTTCAAAGTGGAGAAACATATTTTTGATTCAGCCATTGTCATGGGGCTGGTAATGATAATTTTCAGAAGTTTATGCACTTCCCTAAAAGCAATTCCCTCAGAAATCTAAACAAATTAATTGCTCCTCTAATACTCCGTAAATCTTGTGTTCGGTACATAACATGAATTTCTGTTTTGAGGTTTTTCTCTTTCAAGCATGGGATGAAATGAACAGACATGGTTAAATGATTCCTGTGGGAACTTGGTAGAATGTGTCTCAAGGTGAACATCATTCAATAAAACAGGAACTTCCAAATGGTCAGTAAACGAAAATCTCTCTGTCACTTGCATTGAAACCACATCGCATATTTCTTTGGCTGATACTATTCGTGTACTATGTGGAGAAATATCATCCTTTTTCCTCTTTCTACCCGGTTCTGGAAAGTTTTGTTCAATTTCCCTGTGAATTACATCAACTTGTGTTCTTTCTCTCATTACGCGTTTTTCGAAAGAATCAGTGTCATTTCTTATTTGAACACTATCTTTGTTTCGGGACTGAATTTGATTATATAGAAGATCAACGTGAGGAAGTAGACTGTGGAACACATATAGCCAGAAAACAAATTCAGGATCACAAAGAACGCGTCTTAAGCCACTTGCTTCATTTAATGTGATCTTGTTTGTATCTTTCTCTTCAATTTCTTCACAGCAGTCTATTGGATTTTCTCTATTTCCGTACACCACGTTCACAGTTCTTATGTTATAATTCCAGCGTATGGGTACAACTTTCGGCATTTTCTTCTTAACGATGTTTTCGAGGAAATCCGATCTCTGAGATGAATTCTTAAGGAATCGCTGATAAATTTGAAAAGAAAATCCTCACTTTAGGAATATGATTTGTTGATTGTCCCATGATAATATTAAGCTTATGGGCACAGCAATGTGCGTAATATGCGTACGGATAGTGATCACGAACCTTTGCCTGAACTCCACCAAGAGAGCCGCTAAGAACATGGGCTCCATTATAGCTCTGTGCAATCAGCTCATCGCGAGAATGTCCCACCAGGGTATTAATCTGTTCCAATAAGGATTTTGTTATTCCATTCGCCGATTTGTCAGATGGATAAAAGAATCCCCAGAATCTTTCATGTACCGAGCCGTCGTGAAGGTATCTTTAAAAAATGACCAACTGACAATGGTTCGAGGTGTCGGTTGTTTCATCACACTCTTTAAACTGTTGAGATATTTCCTCCCTACATACTGCCAGCATTCAACTTAAAATGCCATTTTGAATCGTCTTTGACGTTCCTTTAAATGCACTAGCTGTTTCTAAGTGTTGCTTCAGTACGCAATCCAGATCAGCCGTGAAGTTAACTAATCCCCTAATACACCTGGATTTAAAAAAATTATCTTCTTCTTTGTGGCCTCGGAGCGGTAATTCAAATTCTGCACAAAAACGTATGCATGTGATGAGTCTCTTTAACATTTGCCTGTTCTTGTCCACGATCGAATTATGTTTGCGAATAGTTTCGCTGTATTGATCACTTAAACAAGACACGACATTGACTTTATCAAGCATTTCAAAGTCTACCGTACTAGTGATATGTTCTTGAGATCTTTCATGCTTTTTAATTTTCTCATTAATATGCTTGATATCACTTACCCCTGTGCTGATCCATTTATGTCCTTTCTTAGAACGGGACAATAGCAGGCAAGGAAAGCAGTAAAAGGTTTCTCAGATATCACTTCCACATATCCACGGGTTCTTGTTATATACGTCAGAAGAATTCATTTGTCTTTCGAGAGCCCTATTTTCATTTTCCTTGGTCTCCGACTTTTTCAACGAGAAGTCTGGTGTCGGCCAATCACACTCCTTCAGTTCGACTTTCTTCTCGATAGAAAGAGAAGAAAATGATAGTTCTTTAATATGTTCGACGGTAATCATACTGTACGAAGTGCAAACATGACACTACGCCTACATGTAAATCACAACCTTTCTCCTAATTTCACCTTGTCACAGTCACCTCACGAGATCATTCATCAACACAAAGCTAAAGATCGCGCTCACTAGTGATATTGAGTATGGCCAACATGAATCAAGTCCGAGGAGACAGTAGTTACAGTCGTTACTCGTTTCGTTAGTTAATAATCCTGAAAATTACAAGACTGTTTTAAATATTTACCGGCACATTAACTCAGGTAAGTGCCTCAGTAAAATAGTTCCTAGTTTTAGGAGAAAAATGGCACAAACTGACCCCTGTTAAATAGAAATCAAATCACCAATGTTTCGGATAGGTTGGTTGCAATGATAGGCCGCGGCAGAAACGTGCCGGAATCTCCGTTAGAACAGCACATCTCTAATGTGCCTCTGATTGGCTCCTTCAAGGCCAGTCAAGCGAGACTCGGAGTGTTTGGTCCGCTGTGAGAGAGCGCCCTTCTGCGCAGGGCCAGTAGCGCATCGGCCCTCAGCACAGTACAACTCGCGCCCTTGATAATAATCTTATAGTAAAATATTTCTCTTGTTAACATTTAAGACTAAAATTTCCTAATTTAATGGAACCCCGTGGGAGACGCGCGCTTTAGTGCCTCCCAAACGAGCCGCCACTGACTCATGTCAAAGTACGCCTTGAGAGGGAGCTGTATTCTTTTAAATTCGGACGGATATTCCGTTGGGATTAACGGTATTCTTGGGATGAAAACTGTCTTCCCCCGAGCGGACCCAGTGATTATTGTGGCTTCTACAATGTTTTTATGCATAGCTTTTACTTGTAGCCTAGTTCCATTGCACTATTTAGTCGGATTAAGAATTCTTAGTAACATTACAGGTGATCCGATTTTAAGAATGAGTTTATGTGATGGAAGAGCAGAAGGATTAAGAGTATTAAGAATTTCTACATGGCAGTGGACGGCGTCGTCCGCAGGGATCACTGAGTCAAAAGACCTGTAAACAACATCTTGTTCTTTGAAGGCATTTCATAGGATGTCGTTAATTGCGGCTGCTTTATCGTTGTTTGGAGTTAAGATGGCAGGCTCTTACAACCATTCTATGGGCTTCTCCTTGATGTTACTTATATCAGGATATATTCCAGAAATTAGCTCTGGTAGGGAGGTAACCACTGTAACCAAATCTGAGAGGATGAGGACTTTACCTTCCACTGAGGTTTTTTTTGTTTTTTTTTTACTATCGCCTAATTTCAATAATATCTAAGCGAAAAGGCGAGCAGATTTATCACCTCTTAAATAGACTCTCATATTCATATGAAGTTAAGTTTCCGGATATGTTGCCACAAATATGAAGCCTTTAGGCACGTTTTGACTTCGTCTGTCCCTGTACGGGTAATGTTGGGCGAAAATCTCCAGCTAACAGCACGGTAACCCCTCCCATCAAGCTATTGTTTTCTCTTGTAATCTTGTCATTTTCTACTGAGAGCCTCGAATCAGCCCTTGTGGGCCATTGTGTATTCATCCCGAATTATTAGCTTACACTCTCTCAAAACTTGCGCCATGTTACTCTGTTTGAAAATATTACACATAGGTGTCTCTACTCGCATCGTGTTCAACGGCAGTTTGAAAGCAGATTGAGATGTTTTGCCTCCATCCAGCAGCGTAGCAGCAATGCCTGAAGAAGCAACAGCCAAGGCTATCCCACGATATTTTTGTATTTTTGCCAATAAAATATTTATGACAAATCTCTTACCAGTGCCCCTAGAAGCGTCTAAGAAAAATGTCTAACCTGTGTCTTTTTCGATGCTTTCTAAAATTTGGTCATAAGCGTAGGACTGTTCATCGTTTAAACGAATTTTCGTTAGCACTTACAACCTGTGATAAAATATTTGGATCGTAGCTGATCTCCCGGAGGTAGTTTGTGTTTTGTAAGACAGCTTCACATCTTGATGGCTGAGGTAAACCATACTGTTGTAGGCACTGACCTCCCAAATATAGCACCGTATCTTCAAGACAAACCAAGCATTTATTGTATCCACGAACCTGCTACGCAGGCGTAGCGGGGGGAGAGGTGATACTCCCACGTGGCGCGTCCCAGGTGGCGGATAGGGGGGTCCTAACCGGCTTGCCGGCGGACTTGAGGGAAATAAAATACCTCTCGCGGACCAAACACACATCCCCTGTGGGTGGGGGAGGCACACGAATAATACACCCACGGTATCCCCTGCCTGTCGTGAGAGCCGACTAAAAGGGGCGACCAAGGGATGATTGCATTCGAAACATGAAACTACTTGTGATTAGTACCACCAGGCGGAGAACACCAAGGGTCGCTTTTACTTGTGCGTAGTACCACTATATTAGGTACGAAATAGGTTTATGATTAGTAGCACACAGGAGCACCGCGCGGTCGGCTTTTGCAGTACCTGTGATTAGTACCACCATATGAGCAGGACCATGGGATGATAGCTACCATGGTTCTGCCTTGCCTATGATTAGTACCCACTATATGAGGACCACCACGGGATAGGGAGAGGTCCCTGTGGTTGGTACTCTTATGTGCTGAACACCATAGGTTTGCGTTGCCTGTAAATGGCGCCGCGAAGTGGGAAAAACATAGGTCTGTATTATACGTCGAATTTCATAACCTCTGAGTAGTACTATAATGTGTGGAATACCGCAAGTCTCTGCTACTTTTGATTAGTACCGCAACAGTACAGATACCATGGTTCTGCATTACTAGCGATAAGTATCATTCTGAGGGGCCTTTGACCTGTATTTTGGACCCATTTAGACACCAAGCATCCTCGATTCAGGATTGTGCTTTGGAAGAGGTCCCTTGGTCAGTAATACTATTAACTATGATAGTTTTTTGAGTCGGATCCACTGATTGTTTTAAATTCATGTTCATTCATTCATTCTTTCATTCATTCATTCTTCATGACATTTTTTATTTTGGTCAGTGGATGATTTTGAACTTTAACTTTGTCGTTTCATTTCGTACCATTAGGGGCCGATGACCTCGATGTTAGGCCCCTTTAAACAACAAGCAAAGCAAAGCATTTATTGTAGGCTTCATTTAAAATTAGGTGAACATCTCCATGTTTTAATTCGGTATCCTTTCGATGCCGTATACCTTCAGAAATGCAATCATTGTATTTCTCCCAAAGATTTAAAGCATCTGACAATTGACAAAATATCAACATTATTGCAAAACGTTCACGTAATCTAAACGGAAATTGACAAAGCGCAGCTTCTTCTGTAGTTCATCTCAGTGCCTTTCGTCCTCCAGCAAGCCTTGAGCCTTACATGCCGACTGGTATGTGGGTTGAATCGTGCCATTAACAGTCTTCACGAACCTGCTACGAAGGCGTAGCAGGGCGAGAGGTGATACCCCCACGTGGCGTGTCCCAGGTGGCGGATAGGGGGGTCCTAACCGGCTTGCCGGCGGACTTGAGGAAAATAAAATACCTCTCGCGGACCAAACACACTACCCCCTGCGGGTGGGGGACGCACATGTAGAATACACCCGCGGTACCCCCTGCCTGTCGTATGAGTCGACTAAAAGGAGCGACCTAGGCGCGGACATGGATTTCGGTATGGTATAATGTGTTGGACCTCCTGTGGATGGGAGGGGTTGAGTACATTCACAGGTAATCCCTGCCTGTCGTAGAAGGCCACTTTAAGGGTCATGTGGCCATGGTCCCCTCTTAATTTTTTATTATTTTTTCCGAGGGTCAGATGTAGACCATTTCCAAATTTTGATGAATAACGAGTCCTATAACTACTAGTTAAGAGAAAATAAAGAAAATATATACATTTCTACAGTACACCGAGATATCGCCTTCAATTGAAAGATGAAGAGAAGGATTAGTAAGAAGAAGAACTGTGAAAGGAAGAGGGGAAATCATGATGAAGAGGCCGTAGGAGGTGTTTCCAGGTCAAAACTTGATGATTCATGCGTGTCTACCTAATATTTCGACACAGGCATGTTTAGAAGCTGAGTTGTTGGACATGCTTCTGACGTCCACTGGTAAGAGATTCCTCTGTCGGGATGCAGTAACTGTGAATGATTTCGTATAGATTGCTGTTCTTTGTACTGGTAGATATAAACACATGGTGCTGCAGGATGGGGTATTTTTATGGTCTGTGGAGAGGAGCTTGATGCGATCACGGAGATCGGCTGGTTGACAAGTTTGAGTGTGAAGTGTGCGTCGTTCTTGCAGACGAAGCCGCCCGCGCCGTGAGTAAGACGGTGTGACATTGTCAGCGTAACGAAGTCCACAGATAAATATTACACAGGCATTCTGAGCACGCTGTAATTTCCTTCCCCAGTCTGCTCCTAGGTTGTTGTAAACTGTATCGCAATAATGAAAATGAGGTACTGCGAGTGTTTCAACAAGACTTAGTTTGAAAGGGAAAGTGAATTTGAATTTACCGAGACAATGTAGCGTTCCGTATATTTTTCTGCACACAGATTTAGTTTGGACAGACCAGGACAGATGTTCGTCAAGTATGATACCAAGATTTCTTACATTTTGGTTTACTGTAAGGGAGTACCACTTACGGACAATTGCGGTAACGCTGTTCGATTGAGTATACAAAGTCATTTAGGGTAACCAATAATTTTTACCTGGGATTTTGATGGGTTTAATTTTAATCCGTGATTTTTGGACAGTATATCTATGGTCTTCAAGAGTTCATTCAGGTGAAGTGTGTCTGAGTGTAGGTTTTCGGGTTTGCTGTGTATATATATCTGTAAGTCGTCTGCGTATAATTGGTATTTACAGTGGAATGTATATGATCAGGGTGCAGATTCATTATCAAACTATATAGCGGCTCTGGAAGGGAAAAAAGTCGGAAGCTGCACGTTACCAGCGCTACAGCACATACCAGGTGACTCTTCTTTAAACTTACGGGCGTTACAGTATACGCATTTATGACTCAGACTGCCCAGGGATACGGCTTTATCCGTTTCATAAGCTCTCTCAGAGTCATATTTCATCGCAGAAAATGCTATAATCTTCCATGCAAGAGATCGACTTTCCGATCGTCCTCTTCGATTATTCTGCTTATTTCTACGAACGACTGCTCTGTGAACCTCTTGGTGATTCTTCTGATGATTAGCTGCTCTGTGAACCTCCGGATGTTTTTGTTGGTAATTAGCGACTGCTCCTCTGTGAATCTCCGGATGATTCTGCTGGTAATTAGCTGCTGCTGGTGTTCTATGGACCTCCGGGTGGATTTTCTAGTAATTAGCTGCTGCTGTTGCTGCTGCTCTGTGAACCTCTGGGTGGATTTCCTGGTAATTAGCTGCTGCTGTTGCTGCTGCTCTGTGAACCTCTGGGTGGATTTCCTGGTAATTTGCTGCTGCTCTGTGAACCTCTGGGTGGATTTTCTAGTAATCAGCTGCTGCTGTTGCTGCTACTCTGTGAACCTCCGGATGTTTTGCTGGTAATTAGCTGCTGCTGTTGCTGTTCTGTGAACCTCCAGATGAGTCTGCTGGTAATTAGCTGCAGCTGTTCTATTGTCTTCCGGATGATTCTGCTGGTAATTAGCTGCAGCTGTTCTGAAAACCTCCGGATGATTCTGCTGGTAATTAGCTGCAGTTGCTCTGTGAACTTCTCGGTTTTTTGTTGATATTTAGTAAACGATTGTATGAGCTGTTTTTTCTAATGGCGTCGGTAAATGTAGCACGACGTTTTCTAGTATGATTCTTCAAGGTGGGTATTCTATCAGAGCTGTCACATTCAGAAATAGATCTAATCGACCCATGTCCATGAGACAGGTCTCGCATAAAAATAAAACGCACTTTCTTTGCGGGGTTCCCTTCTATACCCAACTTCTTATATAGCTTTCCATTGCCATAGACTTTGAAAATTGTGAAATACATTTGTGCGGAGGCCACTAACTCGCATAAAGTATGAAATTGCGACATATCCGTGAAGTAGTCGGCAGAACTGCTATAATTATTTCCATCCCTATCATCTGACATTATACAAAAATCTTTCCAGTGACACCACGTGAGCCACTATCTCAATTCGTACCTCTCGGGACCCCCTGCGGGTGGGGGACGCTCATATAGAATACACCCGCAGTATCCCCTGCCTGTCGTAAGAGGCGACTAAAAGGGGCTACCAAGGGATGATTGAATTAGGACCATGAAACTACTTTTGATCCGTACCATCATGCGGGGAACACCATGGGTTGCCTGTATTTGCGAGTAGTACCATTCTGTTAGGTACTGAATAGTTTTGTGATTCGTAGCACTCAAGCGGGGTTTAGTGTGGTTTTCCAGTACCCGTGAGTCGTACTCATGTGAGCAACACCACGGGTCTGGGCGGTGCCTGTGAGTTGTACCACTATATGAGCGACACCGTGGGTCTGCGTTGCCAATGATTAGTACCCACTATGTGAGGAACACCACGGGAATGCCGGCGCCGGTGATTAGTACACCTAGGTGAGGAACCTCATCGGTTTGCGTTGGCTATGAGTGGCGCCATTGTGTGAGAAACACCATAGGTCTGCGTTACCTTTACGACGTACAATACTTGTGAGTAGTACCTTAATGTTTGGAACACCGTGAGTTTGCGCTACCTTTGATTAGTACCGCAGCTTGAAAAATATCATGGTTCTACTTTACTCGCGACATGTACCATACTGAGAGGCCTTAGACCTGGTTTTTGGACACCTTTAGACATCAAGCATAATCGATTCAGGACTGTGCTTTATAAGTGGTCCCTTGGTCAGTAATACTATTATTTATGACCGTTTTTGAGTCGGATCCACTGTTTTTTATTTGTTTGTTTCTTGTTTTTTTGGTTCATGTCCATCCATTCATTTTTCATGACATTTTTATTTATTTTCTTCTGTGGATTTTTTGAACTTTTTGTTGCCATTTCATTTCGTACCATTAGGGGCCGATGACCTCGATGTTAGGCCCCTTTAAACAATGCACCTTTCGTCTATTAATGTTCCCGCGGTGAGTTCCTCTATTACGCCGCGTTGGAGCATTAACTGAATATACACCTGTTAATGCCTTTGCTGGCAGGACCTAGTGTTTACAGTGCACTATGTCTTCTGGTATGGGCTAGAGCAATTTTGTTACTTTCATTGATCTGTCTCTGTCTTATCCTTGGCTTTGACAATATGAAAGTGACTGAGGTATGAGCGATGTTAGTAATGCCATTCCTTGTGCAGCCAGTCCCTGCAATGAATGGTGTGAAAACGTTGCTCATAGGGTCGGTTGATGCATGCATTTCAGTGGGCTTGGCAGACTGATATGTAATAGCAACTTCTGGCTCGGTGAGGAAAGCAACGGGAAACTACCTCACTCCTCATTTCCCTAGTATGCCTTTTCAGTGATGCCTAGGCCATCTATGACAGCTGATGGCAGAGCTGTTGAGGATCCAACCAGCCTTAGGGCTGAAGACTGAACATACATACACCTGTTTAAATATTGCTCCGGCTACAAAATTCAAAGCATCGGGTCGTAAATCATACCTAGACTCTGAACTGGGATATAATTTATGAACACGAGCTACCACAACATAGTGCATATTCGTTTCTCAGGGTAAATTCGCTTCATTATATTCCCATACGCTTTAGACAAATCGTAGATTCCGTTGAAGAGTATCTGTCCGTTCAACCAGTCATTCCGTATCCATACGTCAAGGAAATTATCTGATCATCACCTAGTATTTAGCATAAATTAATTCAATAGATCCGTATATTATCATACTACTATGTACTACAAGTTACTTAAGGAATAGAAACGCAAAATCAAAACTATATCTAGTTTATTAGCATGCTAATGTATTATAAAATTGAATAATATGCATCCATCGGCAATAAAAAAAAAGGAAAATCGTGTGAAATTACAAATATCATCATATTTGCTTACATTTTCGTTAAGTTTCAACAATATACCATATCTTCCATGTTTAAATTGATACAAGGGGAAGAATAGTTACGAAAACTTTATTAATCCAAGGAGGAGTGGAATATCTTCCTTTTAATATTGTTTGGGATTTTCTTTGGGGCATCATTTAGGTTTCATCTTTCATTTCGGTCTGTTTGACCTAATTTACTTGGATACATGTTTGGATTCTTGTTTGGATTTTCACTTGTGACTCATCACGTTACGAGATAAGCATTACCATGTTTAAATCTGGGTTCAAAACACCCATGCAGTTATTAACATTCCTATCATAACCAAAAAATGAATAAATTAAAACTGCACATCACCGTATGTACAAAATAAATCAAATAATCTTACTACAGAGTGCCATAGATATGATAGTACGTCAGTCTAACCTGCGAAAATCGTGCCATGCATTCCTAATCATATGGCAATATATTTACTTATTCTCAAATATCTCTTCGCTGTGCCAAGATTTTGTCAAAGAAACCGTACTTCATATTAGTGTTGACGCGCTGACCTTCAAATATGTAAATATGCGAGACTCCGTTCTAATCTTGTATATTCATATTACGTAATGTATAACAAACACGTAACCTATCAATATCTTCCGCTGAAAGTTACTACGAGACACATTATGCTTGGCTCAAGACATACATTCAACTTAACATGGCGTAAATCCTTCACTTGCAGTGCTAATGCAAATATAAATATAATATGTAACACAGGAATTCGCAATTCAGTCATCTATCCCTTTCTCAAGCAACGAACAGAAACATATCTCCTCACTCTAATTACAACTTGCCACATTAACATTCCATTTCCTTCATATATATATATGTAAAAGTTGCGGTATGGTTGATTGGAATGCAATGACGGAATAAGATGGCTGGTTTGGCATGCAATCGTGTAATGTTGCTGTTGTAGCTTATTTTGGAGTAGGTCAGGGAACAATAAAGGTGTTGAAAATGCTGAAGCATGAAGGTTGCATGACGAGTGGGTACGTGTGAGTGATAACAAGCAGAAAGTTGCAACACCAGCAGTGGAATGTAAATATAGACCCGGCTGAGGAGGTCTGGTCTATAACTGTAGCGTTAGGTCTTATTGTTTTATTTTGTACTAGCTGATGTACCCGTGCTTCGCTACGGGATTCTCAGAAAGACTGACTTTGTGGTTTTCCTAACCTGAAATCAACATAGGTCATTACAAAAATGTAAGTATGAATGTAGCGATTAAAAGCAATGCTATCATATAAAATACTCGATCAAATGGAAAGCCGCACGTTTTATCACTTTTAACGAACAGTGCTGCGGTTAGATTGCGGTGCCAATCTAATAGTCCAAAGTTCCAGAGCTGGGATGACCAGGCCGCAGATTGCCATGAACACTCATCTGCCATTATTCCGCTTAATATGCACACTGTTCATTCCAATCAATGCCTCAGAGTAGGGATTGACTAGCCCGAATTCTATAATGATCCAGTGTGTTACGTACCAGTAGTATCAGAAAATTTATAAACCAGGGGAATGGCATGCTAAAGAAGAAAGTTATCTAACTCCCCAGCTACTTCCCATCAGTATTCAGACAGGCTGTTACACTCTGTACGACTGGGTGAGTTGACCGTGTGATTAGCGGTGCGCAGCTGTGAGCTTACATCCGAGAGATAGTGGATTCGAACCCCATTGTCGGCAGCGCAAAAGATGGTATTCTGTGGTTTCCCACTTTCACACCAGTCAAATGCTGGGCCTGTACCTTAATTAAGACCTAAGGCACTCCTAGCCCTTTCCTACCCCATCGTCACCATAAAACCTATCTATGTCGGTGCAACGTAAATCAAATAAAAAATACTCTGTACGCAGCAGTAATCCTATCTACCGGAGATGAGGGGCAGCAGAAGACACAAAGCACATCACGACAAACAATGGTCAATGTAATGTTATTGTTGATCAATGTTATGAGCTTTCTATATTGTAGGCCTTCACATTTAGTTTTCTTTCGACTTTGTGATTTGTAAAATATTTTATACCATAAACTGTAGTTTCTTATTCTCCGACTTTACATACAAATACTGTTTACCCAGTTTCTCGTTACTCGGCGCTGATATGGACTTAGTAACAAAAATCCAAATTCATGAATATCTTTGTGATCATAGCCAGTACGGTAACAATGTATAAGACATGAATAATAGGAAATTTAATACTATATAACCTTAGTTATGTAGCATTCATCGATTACACCTCTAATAAGAAATATTTGAGAATTACATTTTAGGCCTTCCCCTAAACTACCATTTCACCCAGCGTGAATAAAATAATTTACAGCCTAGACTATAGCGACTTATTTCCTGACTTTGCATACCGATTTTCATCAAGATAGGACTACTAACAACAACAATATTTGAGAATTAAATTTTAGGCCTTCCCCTAAACTACAATTTTTCTCAGTGTGAATACAATTATTGATAGCCTAGATTGTAACAACTTATTCCCCAACTTGGCATACCCATTTTCTTTAAAATACGACCACTAATAACATAAATAGTTGAGAATTCAATTTTAGGCCTTACCCTAAACTACCATTTCACTCAGCGTGAGTAAAATGATTTATAGCCTAGATTGTAGAGGCTCATCCCCCGACTTCACATACCGATTTTCATTAGACCACTAATAACATAAATAGTTGAGAATTCAATTTTAGGCCTTCCCCTAAACTACCATTTCACTCAGCGTGAGCAAAATGATTTACAGCCTAAATTGTAGAGGCTCATCCCCCGACTTCACATACCGATTTTCATTAAATTCTCTTCAACCGTTTTCTCGTGATGCGTGTACAGACAGACAGACAGACAGACAGACAGACAGAAATTACGGAAAAGTAAAAAATGCATTTTCTTGTTACTATGGACATGACTGATACAGAAGTACCATTATTTTCAAATTCTGAGCAATGTACAGACAAAACTCTTATTTTATATATATAGACTAGCTGATGTACCCGTGCTTCGCTACGGGATTCTCAGAAAGACTGACTTTGTGGTTTTCCTAACTGAAATAAACATAGGTCATTACAAAAACGTATGAATGTAGCGATTAAAAGCAATGCTATCATATAAAATACTCGATCAAATGGAAAGCCGCACGTTTTATCACTTTTAACGAACAGTGCTGCGGTTAGATTGCGGTGCCAATCTAATAGTCCAAAGTTCCAGAGCTGGAATGACCAGGCCGTAGATTGCCATGAACACTCATCTGCCATTATTTCGCTAAATATGCACACTGTTCATTCCAATCCGTGCCTCAGAGTAGGGATTGAATAGCCCGAATGCTATGATGATCCAGTGTGTTACGTACCAGTAGTATCAGAAAATTTATAAACCAGGGGAATGGCATGCTAAAGAAGAAAGTTATCTGACTCCCCAGCTAATTCCCATCAATATTCAGGCAGGCTGTTACACTCTGTACGACTGGGCGAGTTGACCGTGTGGTTAGCGGTGCGCAGCTGTGAGCTTGCATCCGAGAGATAGTGGATTCGTACCTCATTGTCGGCAGCGCTGAAGATGGTATTCCGTGGTAAGGCCTAAGACACTCCTAGCCCTTTCCTATCCCATCGTCGCCATAAAACCTATCTATGTCGGTGCGACGTAAATCAAATAAAAAATACTCTGTACGCAGCAGTAATCCTATCTACCGGAGATATGGGGGAGAGGGGTGGCTTAGGTTGGACTACGTTTATTAATTTTATTAGTTATTGATGTTTTAAGTGTGAATTTAGAATTAGACAGGGGAGTAGCTGGACGTGGCATGAAGAGACGGAGGATGACTACCGTGGTGACCTAACTTTTGAGGTCACGCTTCCGGAGTATCTGACAGGCTTCATGGCACGGCCAAGGTGTACAGTAGCAGTATTTAGTATTTATTTATTTATTATTATTATGAACATGTACACGGGGCTGAACGCCTGTTATGTTCATTAATAAATACATATATATATATACCTCCATATTTAAAAATATATTCACTCAATTCCTCTTAAATAACCTCTGTGTTACGGTAGCAATACTTAATAGCCTGATTACTTTCTCATACACTGCAACTTCGTTAATATATCAAACATTTCCTCATAATACAATTATCGTACTGGCCATGATTGCAACACATATTGACCTGAAGTTTTAGGTTACGTCTCGTATCTCGCCTGCATTTTCTACAACCACAACTGGTTAAACGTTTCACGGTCTGCACGTATGGATTGGCACTAAACATGCACGAATACTCAATCAGATCTAGTTTCTATTAACCTTAAAATTATTACATTAGCACCATAGTTATATTGCAGAAATAGGCACACATCATCGGCTAATAATTGGCATTTATATTCTAATATCCTTTCATTGGCACTAAAGCTCTTACTTCTAGCACTCCTGCACACATATAAATATTTTTCATCAATTGATTTCAAATTCATTACGATGCAACTCATAATACTTATCTCGTAACGGGATTTTGCTGCTGGATCTCTCCAGGTCTAGGGCATCTTGGAGTAGGTAGCTCCTGCAGTCCAAAGATTACGTCATCTGCGGCTCCGGCTGGGAATCTTGGCTTGAGCCATTTCATCTTGAGCGACCATTTCCATCTGTTTAAGCTGACTCCATCTTGTCACCAGTTCTCATGAAATCATAAAAGAACAAATACATAGTAGAATTCATATTATACTGGTGAATAGTAGGCTACTCAATACGTAATATTTGTCTTCAGAATCTCGTATTGGTCGAAAATATTCTTTTTTAAATTTAGAGGTTTCTCTAATTCGGCCTACTTTTTGCTATTTCTTTCGCTTAAACAGATATTGTCTCCCTCCTGGAAACAATAAATTATGCCTTCCTTAGCAAGGATTTGCCGCTATAATACTAATTTCGGCAATGTATGACTCGGCTGTAGTTTCCTTTCGCTTCTGAGTTTAGGTGTTACAGTAACAAATATTTTCCTTCAAATCTACGCCTTTTCTGCCGATATTTTGGCAGATGTAATTTTCACTGCTGTTTGTATATTAATACTTTAGTATTTAACGTTGCGTTGACCCTTTTATATCCTTCCGTAAGTCGTGCTGCTCCTCTTCAACTCGTAACTTTTTCTTCTCAAGGTAGTCAAGAATTGGTTTCATTCAAATTTTTTAGTCCATCATTATTTAATCTTGAGATTCCTTTTCCTTGCGGCCGGACGATATCGATTTACTAGATCTCTACTCTGTGTATTTGCACATTACCTGAAGCTATTGTGCGCCATATTTGTCCATTGTTTCCATGACATTTACGGCCGCTAATGTAACGTAATGGTACAACAAGCATCATCATCATCATCGTACCTCTCGGGCAATGACTTGAGTGTCATAAAGAGTAAAGGATATTGTCCTAAGCAGGCAAGCTCCGTCACCAGTAATTGGAACGATACAATGGGGCGTCATGGTGCCATTTATATTCAACCATTCAACAGATATACTAAATGAATTAGGATGCCTTAACTGTTTTCAGTTGAACACACAACTGTATATGCGCCATTGTGTGAGATACACCATAGGTCTACGTTACCTGTACGGCGTAGAATACTTGTGAGCAGTACCATCATGTATGGACCACCGTGAGTCTTTGCTACTTTTGATCAGTACCCCAACATGACAAATACCATGGTTCTACTTTACTAGCCATAAGCACCATTTTGAGGGGCCTTAGACCTGGATTTTAAACCCCTTTAGACATCAAGCATACTCGATTCAGAATTGTGCTTTATAAGCGGTCCCTTGGTCAGTAATACTACTATATATGACCTTTCTTGAGTTGAATCTACTGTTTTTTGTTTTTTTTTGTCTCATGTCCATCCATCCATTCATTCTTCATGACATTTTTTTTACTTTGATCAGTGGATGATTTTGTACTTTTTGTTGTAATTTCATTTCGTACCATTAGGGGCCGATGATCGATGTTAAGCCCCTTTAAACAACAAGCATCATCATCATCATCATCATCATCAAAATAACACAAGCTAAAATAGGCAAAATAATAAATAATGATAATAGTTAATAATAACCGATGCTACTGTTCCCAAATGTTTGCAAACTTGTTCATCTCTATTTGACACCTCGATATATCCACCCTCAAAGCGGAGGCAAGACAGGATTTTCTTCGGGTACTCCGGTCTTCCCTGGCATCTTTCATTCCATTAACATTTCATCTGTCAGTCATTCATCATTGCCCCCAGAGGAGTGCGACAGTCTTCGGCAGCCGTCACAATTCCTATCCTCGCTGCTAGATGGGGGCTTCATTCATTCCATTCCTGAGCCGGTCAATGAATGGAAACAGGCTGTGGATTTTAATTTTCATATTATACACCCTGGTAAAAAAAAGGCATCTTGCCTAACTTGCGTGCTCTACTTGTACGGATTCTTTTTCTTTCCCTTTCAACCTTCAGTTCATTAACATAACTGTGACATGAAAATGGCAACAAGTATTAATCTGGGCATGTCTACTTATGTATTGGAATGATATCTCCCTTTATCGAACATTGTTTGGAACGCTAGTCTATTTGTGCAGTCTGCAATGCAAATTTATTTTAAAACTGTTGTCTGCAATTATTACGTCCTTGCTGATTTCTTCCTTATTCGCTCAATATGTGGATCAATAAGTTGCGCGCATGCGCATCACGGACTTCTGCTCTGTGCGCACTGGTCGCTTGGAGTTAGAGATGGGAATAACAGACATTTTTAAAATCACAGTTATAACTGTGAATGCTACTTTTCAGTATCTGTTATTTTTACCTGTGATTTGATAAGTTAGTAACAACACGTATTTTCACATTGTAATTTTTAAGCTATACTAAAGAGGCTAATAAAAATAAATGGTATGATTTAAATTACTTATACATATTACGCACCGTATAATGCCTGTTGTACACCATCAACTTTTTCTTTCAGTTCAATACTTCAGAGGAAAAACTATCAAATCTTGTTAAAGGTTGTTCAACATTGTTGAAAGTTTGACATAATTTGGCAACGTCTGATAGCATTTTGTTTTACAGTGGAGGAAATGCAAGCAGCAGTTCTGGTTCTTGGACTAGCAGTGGGATATAATCTTAAAAAGAGGAGAAAGGCGCAATGTAGCATAATTCACACGAGGAAAATAAATGTGGTTACCTTCAACATAATTTTTGTAATGTATTTAGGCCACTGCACACAGGAACACCAGGGATAGTGGAAGGTCCCTATGGTTGGTACTCTTACGTGATGAACACCATAGGTTTGCGTTGCCTGTAAATGGCGCCGCAAAGTGAGAAAAACATAGGTCTGTATTATATGTTGAATTTCATAACCTCTGAGTAGTACAATAATGTGTGGAATACCGCAAGTCTCTGCTACTTTTGATTAGTACCGCAACAGGACAAATACAATGGTTCTACTTTCCTAGCGATCAGTACAGTCATGAGGTGCCGATAACCTGGATTTTGGACCCCCTTTAGACTGCAAGCATCATCGTTTCAGTGTTATGCTATAGCAGCAGTCCCTTGGTCAGTAATCCTATTCTTTTACGCCAGTTTATGAAGCATTGCGGGGCGGCGTCCACTGATTGTTTTAACGTCATGTCCATCCATTCATTCTTCGTTCTCACGCTTTGTATTCTGGTCAGTGGAGAATTTTAGACTTTTAATTTGTCATTCCATTTCGTCTCATTTCTTACCATTAGGGGCTGGTGACCTCGATGTTAGGCCCCTTTAAACAACAATCATCATCATCATCATTAATACGCAGTTACGCACACAACATTCCCGGGCTATGAAGACGAAGCCATTTTTGTTGTTTATATTCCCAGCATGCTTAGCGGCCTAGAGCGCACCGCTAATACTCATATTTCATTGGTCAGTTCTGTTAAAGACTTCCGTAATTCTTTGACCGATTATAACATGTTCCGATTCGCTTTCAAGACTTTTGAAAACTTCTGAATAACTGCAAACGGTTTGACAAGTAAAATAGAGGAATATTGGAAGTTCTCTTGAAGTCTCCTTAACAAATAAACTGTAAGGTTATGAAAAATAAAAATCATTGAAACTTGTTTAATCACAAGCACGCGGCATTTAGGAACAAATAAAATCGTGAATTTATTTTAAAAACTACAACTAGAGGTCTATCTAATTACGCTTGTCTCCTTAATCTACAGTTAAATCTACTAAATCAACATCCAAACATAAAATAAAATAAGCCCACACGTCAACAAGCTTAAGCCTACTTATGTAACTAACACAGTACACTAAATTACAGTTAGAATCTGGGATGTCACCAAATTAGGCCTGCTTGTTAAGTGATGCATTCGCATTCAGAAACAAAAGCATGCTAGTTTTCTTGTCACTTAACCTGGTGCGACGTTCGTTCAGCACATTACCAGCTTTGGAAAATACCTTTTCGCATGGCACGGACGAAGCCAAAGCACACAAATACTCTCTAGCAACCAAACTATGAAGTGGATAGTTGTACACACACACTCTCTCTCTCTCTCTCTCTCTCTCTCTCTCTCTCGCCACCATTGCAAAGGGTCCATTTGCCGTGGTAGAATGTCATCTTCTAAATATCTCTGTACTTCAATTATAGCTCTAGACTTTCCAGCACTGCAGCGCTTTAGCCACAGACTTGTCGAATGAATCCCACAAAGAAAATTCATCTGGATCATCATGAGAAACAGCTTGATTAGTCTGAGTTTCAGTTGGAGTATTTTGATTAAGTTTTCCAGCAATCATTTCAATCACATGCTTTTTTGCGTCCACGAACCTGCTACTCAGACGTAGCAGGGGGAGAGGTGATACTCCCACGTGGCGCGTCCCAGGTGGCGGATAGGGGGGTCCTCACCGGCTTGCCGGCGGACTTGAGGGAAATAAAATACCTCTCGCGGACCAAACACACACCCCCTGTGGGTGGGGGAGGCAGACGAATAATACACCCACGGTATCCCCTGTCTGTCGTGAGAGGCGACTAAAAGGGGCGACCAAGGGTTGATTGTATTAGAACCATGAAACTACTTGTGATTCGTACCACCACGCGGAGAACACCAAGGGTCGCTTTTACTTGTGCGTAGTACCACTACATTAGGTACGAAATTGGATTGTGATTAGTAGCACACAGGAGCACCGTGCGGTCGGCTTTTGCAGTACTTGTGATTAGTACCACCATATGAGCAGGACCGTGGGATGATAGCTACCATGGTTCTGCCTTTCCTATGATCAGTACCCACTATATGAGGAACACCACGGGATAGGGAGAGGTCCCTGTGGTTAGTACTCTTATGTGATGAACACCATAGGTTTGCGTTGCCTGTAAATGGGAGCCGCAAAGTGAGAGAAACATAGGTCTGTATTATATGTCGAATTTCATAAGCTCTGAGTAGTACAATAATGTGTGGAATACCGCAAGTCTCTGCTACTTTTGATTAGTACCGCAACAGAACAAATACCATGGTTCTACTTTGCTAGCGATCAGTACCGTTATGAGGGGCCGATAACTTCGATTTAGGATCCCCTTTTGACTGCACGCATAATCGATTGTGTTATGCTATAACAGTACTCCCTTTGTCAGTAATACTCTTTTGTCACGTCAGTTTATGTGAATGTGCGACATTGCGGGTCGCATCCACTGACTGTTTTAAATTCATGTCCATCCATTCATTCTTCGTCCTCACGCTTTTGAATTCTGGTCAGTGGAGAATTTTAGACTTTTAATATGTCATTCCATTTTGTCTTATTTCGTACCATTAGGGGCCGATGACCTCGATGTTAGGCCCCTTTAAACAACAATCATCATCAGCTTTTTTGCGTTTTCAGCAGCAGTGGCATTTTTGAACGGCAGAATCTTAAAACGTGGATCAAGGAATGTGCAGATAGTCTGAACTGATCCCAGCATTGTTAACAAACCACCTTCAATTTTCAAGACCACAGCTGTTACTTTTTCGCTCAAGTTACTGCTAAGCGATTTTCGGCACATATCACTTAAGCAGTTAACCAACACAATGACGACTGATGCAGTGGCATAGTGTTCCCCACAAATAAACCTTGTTTGTAGCACTTTCGAATTGTTTTAGAATGCGACACTTTTCTTTCATTTTTGCCCACTCATCTGCAGTGATCACTGATAAATCTGTGTCAAGTAATGCAACTGTGCTACGTATGGCATCTTCAATTTCAACAAATCTGTCAAACATAAAATAAACAGAGTTCCAACGTGTCGCCACTTGCTGCAATAACTTTTTCGGCTGTCCTGGGCCATTCTTGGTCTGGTAGCTGCACAGCTTCTTGTTGGCAATAGTGCTTCTCTTGAAGTGCGCAACTATACTTTTTACCTTCTCGACGACTGGCATCACTAATCTCAAGGCAACTATTAAAATAAAATTCAGTGTGTGTGCGAAACATCCGAAATGTTTCCATTAAGTTCGTTAACTATAGCATTTTTAATATTGGCTGCATTGTCCGAAACAGCTAGCAAAATAGCACTTTCCAGACCCCATGAACTGACACATTCTTTTATTTTTTTTTAGCAATCAATCAAAGTACAGCCAAGCATTACTGACACCATTTCGATGTTTTCATTTACGAAGTGGATTGTTATGGCTGAGAAGCTCTGATTATTTAGTGAAGTCCAACAGTCTGTAGTCAAACACAGTTTTGTAACAGACTTCAAAATACTTCTGACATTTGTCACACACTGTTCATATAGTGCAGGAAATGGTTTTGCGGCTTGGTGGCTGATAATTTGAATTCAGTGCCGTAGAATATGCTAGAAAACTTTCTTCTTCGACCACACTAAATGATGGTAAGTCACAAACAAACAATTTCAGTAATGAATTATCAATGTGAGGTTTTTCTTTAGCGGTTAACTTGTTCGGAACAAATTTTGATACAGATTCCTGACGTAATGTTGTTCAGGGTGCTATGGGTCTGGGAACATTAGAAAATGGCCAAGGTATCTCAGTTAAATATTCTCCTGCAAACGAAGAGCAGGTAGGCATTTCATCAGGTGGAGTATTTAAACTTTACCCTATTGAAGATATAGGGGCAAGAGACATTTGTTGCGAGTCATGGCTGTCTTTTTTACGGTGGGACACCTACAATAAACACACATACTAGAGATGTAACATTTTCAATATAAATTGGTCATCTGTACATTAAAAATAACACCACCGATTAATAAACTTATAGCTAAAAATATAGTAAATTTACTTGATTCAGACTTACTGAGGGCGCCGACACGGTTGGATGTTTACTGGTGATGTGCTTTTTCAGATTCGATGTTGAAGTTTTGTACGGAAATTTATTCTTACACATTCTACACTGAGCGAAGTTATTGCCAATTATATCATAGAACGTCTATATATCACTTGTTTTCCTCCTTTTCGTTGAAGGCTCCATTTTATTGCCCCTATATTACCCACAACACTAACTAATAACAACATCGGCAAATTAAAAGTAACCGCTCATCAGGTGTAAAAACAAAGGAACAAAATTGTAGGTATATTTTGTGGGTGCTCTCTATCGGATATTGGTGGTGATTCGATTAGGTGACATGTGACCATCTGGGTAGCAGGTATAAGGACTCCTGCCCTATTGGCTGCAAAGTTACTCTTGTGCACGGGACTGTGACTCCATAAGGTGACAGACGGGCCTCTGTGTAGGAGATATAAGAACTCCTCTCCTATTCGCTGCACGTTAGCAATCACAACTAAGCCGGAAGATCGACTGCAATTGGTCGGCCGGTAGCATTCCCAGGCTCTCAGCTGCGTGGCACTTTATCGCGAGCGGTAGTAGCAGCGTCACACAATAATAGTTTTTAATGTTGCCACTCGAGTTCGTTGCTATGAGAATGCCTAATTCGGCACATTTTTAATACAAATATGATTTAAATCAGTTTAATGCATGTTCTAGAGGGACTAGAGTTATTCGTCCAACAGGTCGAATAAATTATAAATCACAGATATTTTGCTCCATCAGTAACATATTGTGATTGCTACTCTTTGGTATCTGTGAGTAAATAACAGTTCGTGATTGTGATGCACATCTCTACTTGGAGTAAAGAGCTCGATTTCTCTGGCGGCAGTTGCACAATATGGCTGTGTCAGAGCGTGTACTTTGGAAGACATATTGGTGTGGTTGGAATGTCTTGAAAATGGAGTTAGACACTCCAGGCCAGTTGGTGGAGAATTAAGGCTATGCCTTTAACGTAAATGTATTGTGGCTCCAACCTATCTTTAAACTTATTATATTTAGAAATATGGTGTGAGTGTTGACCGTTACCGGCATGGCTAGCTTATAAATGTGGTGAAAGTTGTGAATTTGGATATTCTACCACAAGGATGTAAGTACTGAAAAATCTTAATATATTTGGGAGCTTATTTAGGCCGTGGATTATTAGAAGTAAAGGACTTTATCGTGAATCTAACCTACATATTAATGGACCTTTTCGGTAACCGTTTGCTTACGTAATTGAACTGTGTTCACTTCTGCTGGTCAAATTTTCTTAAAAGGTACCAATTCATCATCAAGATTAATTTTGAAATATGTAACTACCTTGTAAAGTTTTGATTATGGACTAAAATTTCAAGGTCTAATAGAAATTAAATTGCGAGGGAATTTGGAATCGCTAGTTACGCGCTTAATGAGGTTGTGTGTTGTTCTATTTGTTTAACCCTCTAGTACCCATGACAATTAACACTGGCTTGAGAAGTGAACTTTTTCTCTGCAAATGGTTATAGTTGTCTCTGTATTGAAGGCAGTTTATAAAAATATTTAAAATTTGCTTTTATAGCATTTTATAGCCTTTTTACGTTGTTGTTACAAATGTATAACAGTGGGCTTCAAAGGATACTGATCGTTCAAATTCAGTATTAGGTACGGTATATACATGTGTTTTAGTTCAAATGAAAGAATTTATTGCTTATTTGACAAAACAAACATATTCAGCCTTTACATTCTATTCATTTACACTCCTGATAAAATTCACAAATGTACAGAAATACAGAAATATTTTCGATTGAGGACATTGAACAATAGCTTTTACATTCCTGAAATGTCAGTGCTTCAATTTTAGATATCACACTGAAGAAATATTTAAGTAACACTCAAAAATTGCGTATTCTAGACCTAGATCCCCTAAAAACTCAACTCTCTAATAATGGAACCTCCTGAAACAGTTGCGGTCTCTGTTCAGGCAGAGGAAAATTTTGCACTTTTGGCACTGAACAAAAGAGTTTATATTTTTGCAAATCTTGTACTTTCCTCGAGTCTCGTTCCACTGTGGGAAGTGATCATACTTGTCCTTCTGGCAGTCCAGCACCGGTGTCATTGTAGTTGCTGCTTTCTTCACTTTCTTGGACATATCCTCAGCACTTGGTTGTCCCCTCTTCAACTTTCCCTGACCTGCAGAGATCAGTGTGCTGGCAAGGTCAGCCTGAGATTTTTTCAGAGGAACATGTTTCTCACACAGTACCTTGCAGTCTTCCCTGTATATCACCAGCAGTTTACAACGGCAATCATAACAATGTGCCTTGATTTTATGGGAAATTTGTACAGGGAAGTCAACATACCATGCAGATCAACACCTCCCATATGATAGTTATACTCGTGAACAGTGTTTGGTCTTGGGACAAGAATGTGCTCTTTCTTAGTCTTTTCCCATCTTTTGGCCTTATCTTGAGGTTCTATCCCAGTCAAAGACGACAATAATGTGACAGATTTTTTTATCATACCATTTCACAAAAGTATACTTGCCAGTCGTATCTATTTTTGAAACTGCAGTGCCTCGTCCCTGGGCTTTCAGTTCTTTTTCGTCAGGCAAGGTGCATTGTCTGAATCTTCCAGCTCTTATGGTACCGGTATAATAGAATCCTCTTCTAAGTCAGGATTGAGTAATTTGACATGTTGTAAGAAAAGGTGTCTACAAAGACCATAAAATATCGATTATTTTCCAGTGTTCTTGAAAATTTGAAAGGAATTCCTCACATTCATCATCATTTTCATCGAGATCCGAAAGGTCACTCAAATTTTAATCATTTACAAGCTCGGGTATGTCAGTGACAGACAGCTGTAACAAATATAAATGACAAACTGTGATTAAAGTAAACGTGCTGAAAATATGTAAACATAACCACGAATATCCAACGTTACACATATGTAACATAACTTCATTGAGACGTATTGTACTCGTGTAAATACTTTAAATATCATACAAACTAATGATTTATTGTTTCATTCGTTCCTGGAATGTAACATATATGTAACAATGAATTAACTGAATAGTAATACATACCTTGTGTTCCATGCTAGCTGCCATCTTGCAAACTGCTCACCAAGAAATATACAAAACGCTTCTCCAAGGAATACCTGCGTATTAGTTTTTAGTTCTGTTCACAGAATGCGACACATACATCTCACAAATATGTAACAGTGGGTATTAGTGAAGGAAAGATACCTGGAGGCCAGTGGGATGCTTGAAAGCGCAGTGTTACATATATGTAACACGGGGTCCTAGTGTACCGTACCCAGGGGTAGTAACCTACTAGGACGATGCCTCCATTCCTGTGTAAACATCCGACTAACTCAGGGTTGGGCAGAGAAGTGGGTTGGTTTTCGATGGGCCAGGCTAAAAGTCGAATTTCTCACTTAATTATAAGTAAATGGCAGAAAAATGGAGGTATAACTCGAATGAGAAACGATAATATGGGGTAGGATGAGTTTATTCACAAAATAACCCCGAATTATACTAATATAAGACAAGAAAATAAAATAATAAAGATGACATTGACATAGCCTCAAAAATTGAAGAAAGAACTGGACATTAAAAACGTTAATTAATCAAAGAAATAAATGTGAAATGAAATTTCAAGCACAACATTGAATACTTGTGAACTTTCAAAAATATACTTCATCTGATTGTCCAGTGTTCATTTTATATAATACTATACGTATGCGTATACTAATACGTATTCGATTCGCATGCAGTAACACGATTTGAAGTATCACATTGATACGGGTTTTAATTTTATCGAGTCGTCACAAGATTAAACATTAAAAGGAAAATTAAGATACAAGAAAATTACGAAAAAAGAAAATTAAGACGCAGTGGAACACGATATGAATTATGAAAAATACTACTGGCATTTCCCTACGCTATATGTACAATGCACACAAAATAAGCAAAGTATCTCACATTTCTTCATCGGATAAAGGAAAGGAAGTTAAATACTACACTGACTCGACGTGAAACGCGGTTCAGCAAAATATCTAGTGAGAACTAGATTGACCATCAATATTACTCAGCACTCGGGCTGTTCCCCATTAAACAACAAGACAACATTTCCAAACAACATGAAATATCACAAAACACCATCCTGTAAGAGAAAACATATTGTTATCCTTAATTAACCATATGGAAAGCAATGGGTAACATTGCCTCCTTCTCCTGCATTTGCGCACCCAAAAGCGCGTTCATCCGTCACGTATTTCCCGCTGTGCTGTGGGCTGAAAGGAAATGTTATAACTCAGTACTGTACTGAGGCTTGATTTCTGTTCGCCAAGATTGTATCACGGAAATACCATCTCATTCACGCTGTCTATGTAAACACGGCTAATGAGTAAACCTGTAAGGCGATACATCTTTCCTCGACTGCACGGAAACTCACATAAAATCGTGCTTCTTCGTAGCATGCTTCAATAATTTATTTCACACATCAGACTGGCATCAATCTCCGACAGTTCTGATAACATTCTCGCAGAAGACAATAGCAGGGACATATTCACTGCACAACATTCTTTTCACTTCATCAGGCATGCAATCAGCCTGCATAATCAACTTCATAAATTAGCATGTATTAAAACCCCTTATATTTCTTATAATTCTCATCAGCCTTTTCCATTATGAATCCAGGTTCGATTCCCGTACAAATCATTGTGCGAAACAGTTTCCAACCTACATTGGAAGATCCTATTCATTCAACGTTGCCATGCAGCTCCACACGTGTCAGCTTCTGAAATACCATGCGTCATGCAATCTAACTGTTACTAACTTTCTAAATGCCCAAAATTAAATTGAATTTACTCTTAACGTAGCAAGTGTTTAACTCGGAAGTTGGATGATCTTGTCAATCTAATCCTCCTATCACTAATATACAAGAAAAAATCGGAATAATACTAAGCTAATTATCATGCATAATATAACTGCAAAATAAACCTAACAACACCCTCATTATCCCATCTAACTAATCGTAAATAAAAATATAGAGATCATGCATTCCTCTCTTATCCGTGTTTACAACATTACAAAGGTGAAATAAACACATGCCGTCGGGTTTAATTTACGTTAAAGAAAAATCCCTACACTAAACTGCACTAGTATATTAACATAACCCATATAACATGCCATAATTAAAACATGCGTCTTATCTTGGAAGATTCTCAGGACACTGGCAACGGCTCACATCCTTGCCGCCGTGGTATGTGGTTACTCCATGTTAATCACCGTTTTAACACATAGAAACAACGTCCTTCTTCCATGGGCGGTGCCATCTTCTTGCTAAAAGTTCCTGAATACTGCAACACAGAAGGCTGTAGGTGAATATCTCTTCACCGCTCAATTCTGCACGTGCCGAACAAACCTTTGTTAGCTGTGAACTCAGCCAACACACTGACAAATAAACACACTTGAATTTTAACAATTCGGGTTTCTATATACAGTTATTTAGAGCGGCTCGCGGTACTGTTCGAAAGTTCTTCGCCAAACGCGACCGACACGAAAATGTGAAACAACTGAGCGTCTCCTCTTCACTTTTTAGTCTGCGGCTATTATTACCGTCTATTTATCTGTAGTAACTTTGCGCCATAACATAATCGGCAATTTAACACTGCACCAGTTAATTTAGTCAACTGCACGACTGAAAAACACTGTTTATCGGTCTTAAAACCATACACTGTTATTTATATATATCCACAGTAAAACCTCCCTATAACGGACATCTTCGGGGCCGAAAAAACTGTCCGTTTTGAAGGGGTGTCCGCCCGCGAGAGGTTATGAAACCGGTACCATTAAACATAAGTTGGAACACAATAACTCATGTATTGTATGTGTTAACAATTCTCGCAAATGTACCTATAATTGTATACTGTATACAGTATTGTACAATATACTGCACTGTACTCACATGAGAAAGTTGTAGATGGGCTGCTGCAGCTGCGATGCACTGTATTAAAGAGACAAAAACACTTCTGTGGAAACCTCTATTGAACACACTACACACTGTTACCATTCACCATGTTAAAATTAAGAAGAACGTATGAATTTTTGAAACTTCAAATCAGTATGTAGATGTAGCAATATCTAGCACAGTACAGTAAAATATTAGCACTTGAGAAAAAATCCTTAATGTTCGTTTGTTTTGTCCATTTCGGTTTAGCAATGATGTTTTCACTATGTGCAGTTAAATCCTGGGTCAAATTTACACCTTTTTCATCGTTTTGTTTATAATAAAATTCTTTCAGTCACTTAACAATGCCGAGAGCCTCACTGTACGAGGTTATTGGCAGCACATTCATTTCGGTATTTTCTTCAAAGTCGTCATTACCATCACCTTCACTCCCGCTTTCGTCAGAATCTCCATTTTAAACCTTTTTCCCTTTTATTGTCTGAAGAATCGTTTTCGTATCTCCACTCTCACACTCTGTTGGAATATTGAATCAATTTCGATATAGGTGTTCACTTGTACACTGGAACCTGCTGCATTAATCAACTCTTGTGTTGTTTCCATGCTGTCAGGAAGGGTATCTGATTCTATTTCGGGATGTCCACTACTAGCGGAAAACCCAGCTTTCAGAAAGCAGTTACGAATTGTTGAAGCCGTGACGTTTTTCCATGCATTGGTTATCCATGAAATTGCTCGGAGAACATTCAGCCCTTTTGTCAGTGTTTGAAGGGTTACTTCATTCCCGTTAAGTTCTGATACTATGTGCTTCATCACTAACTGTCTGTATATAACCTTGAAGTTCTGGATCACTCCTTGGTCAAGCGGCTGAGAAATTGATGTTACATTTGTGGGAGAAAGACGATCTTCACATTTTGCAACTTAATTGTATCCGGATGCGATGCTGCATTATCGAGGAATAACACTTTTCGCTCCTCGCGTGTCATTTTTCTGTCCAATTGTCCTAGCCAATCTGTCATTATTTCTCTGGTCATGCATGCTTTCCCATTCGTTTTCCATTCAGTGCCAAACTTCGTAACGTCTATATATTTAAAACACCTTGGTTTTGCAGCTTTTCCTATCACAAGGGGCTCCTCCCGTTCTCCACTCATACTTGCACATAACAAGACCGTAAGTCGTTCTTTCGCAACTTTTCCACCAGTACAACGATTTCCTTTGAAACACAAAGTTTTGCCGCGTAAAGCACGGAAAAATAATCCAGTTTCATCGGCATTCAAAATATTTTCCCGAGCATACCCGTCTATGATCGAAGGTACTTTTTCTTGTCAGTCGTCAACATTCTCCATATTAACACTGGATGATTCTCCGCAAATCACTCTGAAGTTGATACCATGTCGCTTTCTGAATCTTTCTAGCCAGCCATTCGAGGCTTTGAAATCTCCAATACCTAATTCTGTCGCGAATTCTAACGCTTTTGCTTGTATCATTGGTCCGGAGACAGGGACATTCTGACTTCTTATTTTAGCGAACCACTCTAGCGTTGCCTTGTCAGTGAGCGCCACCACTTTTAAACAGTTTAATGCGCTGTTCGTTGCCATTTAAATGCCATTCTTTCACTAGTTCCTCTAGCTTTTTCACAGTTTCGCTGCCTGTGTCTTTCCAATCTTAAACACTTCGGACAGCTTACGCTCACCACACTTCTCACGTTTATGATAGTCTGTTATGCCTACCTTTTCTTTTAAAGTTGAAAACTTCCTCGGAGCCATGTTTACACGCACTTACTAACGTAAAATTGAACACATCAAAAGCCCACGAGTCAATGAAAAGTAACCTGACAGTGAAGGTACGAATTCCAGCGCTGTCGAGCATGTCAGATAACACAACTTCCGGAAATGATAGCGTAGCTCAGTGTTGCCTTCCAAAAATGTGTACAGCCAGGATCAAAAGTGACGATGTCTGTGATTCTTGGAAGTACCGGCTGTGCAAAAAGTAAGCGAATACATAATGTCCAGGACACAAATACAGGATTTTTTGAAAAAGAAATTGTCCGTTAGGAGAGATTTAATTGGAGTTTTTGTGGCTATGGTGTGTCCGTGTCCGTAATAAAGGGTGTCCATATAAGAGGGGTAAATTACTCATACACAACATGCATTTAATTACGGACCTCCACGAACCTGCTACGCAGGCGTAGCAGGGGGAGAGGTGATACTCCCACGTGGCGCGTCCCAGGTGGCGGATAGGGGGGTCCTAACCGGCTTGCCGGCGGACTTGAGGGAAATAAAATACCTCTCGCGGACCAAACACACACTACCCCCTGCAGGTGGGGGACGCACATGTAGAATACACCCGCCACGAACCTGCTACGCAGGCGTAGCAGGGGGAGAGGTGATACTCCCACGTGGCGCGTACCAGGTGGCGGATAGGGGGGTCCTACCCGGCTTGCCGGCGGACTTGAGGGAAATAAAATACCTCTCGCGGACCAAACACACACCCCCTGTGGGTGGGGGAGGCTGACGAATAATACACCCACGGTATCCCCTGCCTGTCGTGCGAGGCGACTAAAAGGGGCGACCAAGGGATGAATGAATTAGAACCATGAAACTACTCTTGATTCGTACCATCATGCGGGGAACACCATGGGTTGCATGTACTTGCGAGTAGTATCACTAACATGGTACGAAATATGTTTGTGATTCGTTGCAGTAAAAAGCCTGGCCTGGTGGATTCCAGTACCCGTGCGTTGTACCCATGTGGGTAACACCGCGGGTCTGGGCGTAGCCTGTGAGTTGTACCACTATATGAGCGACACCGTGGGTCTGCGTTGCCTGTGATTAGTACTCACTATGTGCGGAACACCACGGGGCCCTTGGGACCGGCACCCGTGACTAGTACCCTAGGTGAGGAAACTCATCGGTTTGCGTTGGCTGTAAGTGGCGCCATTGTGTGCGAAACACCATAGGTCTGCGTTACCTGTACGAAGTACAGTACTTGTGAGTAGTACCATCTTTTGTGGAACACCGTGAGTCTTCGCTACTTCTGATTAATACCCCAACATGACACATACCATGGTTCTATTTTACTCGCGCCATGTACCATTCTGTGGGGCCTTAGACGTGGATTTTGCACCCCCTTTAGACACCAAGCATCTTTGTGCTTTATAAGTGGTTCCTTGGTCGGTAATAATGTTATTTTCGTTCTCTATTGAATCCGATCCACTGGTTTTTGTTTTTGTTTGTTTGTTTTGTGTTTTGTTTGGTTCCTGTCCATCCATTCATTCTTCATGACGCTTTTTATTTTTATTTTGGTCAGTGGATGCCGTTGTAATTTTTGTTCTTTCATTTCGTACCATTAGGGGCCGATGACCTTCGATGTTAGGCCCCTTAAAACAACAAGCATCATCATCATCATTACGGACCTAGACAATCGTACGCCAATGAGAGGTGCCCGTTAAGACAGGTTTTACTGTATACATACATACGTATATATATATATATATATATATATATATATCCACGTGGCAACATTCACGTACAAGTATCGGAGCAATACCGAACAACGTTCACATCACGTCGGCTTCCACGATCAGAGTGACGCTCTCCAAAGCTTGAGACGATAAGGAAGCGCGGCTAACGCCGTTGTAGCTATGGGATTCCCGCATGTTTAGAAAACCACCAATCAGCGTGCTTACCATTCATAATAACTTCATATTAATTATAACATACCATAAAACACACTCCAAATAACATCAAATTTCTTTAGGTTATCACTAGACCGTGCTGCTGATTATATTTCACTTGTCGACCTGTGGAAATCCGTCAACTAACAGAACTGATTTCAAGCAATTGTCCATATTGGTTAACCTGGGATTATGACTTCGCGTGATCCAGACTCCATATTTGCCACACCCACGCGTTATCATTGGCTGAATATTTCTCTTGGTCAACATCTTCTCCACGAACATACTACGATGGTGTAGCAGGGAAATAAATTACCTCTCGCGGACCAAACACACTACCCACTGCGGGTGGGGGACGCACATGTAGAATACACACGCGGTATCCCCTGCCTGTCGTACGAGGCGACAAAAGGGGGCGACCTTGGCGCGGACATGGATTGCGTTTTGGTATAATGTGATGGACTTCCTGTGGATGGTAGAGGCTGAATACATCCACAGGTAATCCCTGCCATTCGTAGAAGGCGACTTAAAGGGTCATGTGGCCATGGTCCCCCTTTATTTTTTATTATTTTTCCGAGGCTCAGATGTAGACCATTCAAAATTTTGATGTGTGTGCTGCTCGCCAATGGTGCTCCTATGTGTGCGACTACGCTCAAAAGCCCGAGCCAGCAACCACCCAGGACGCGGCGGGTGGGAGTGTCATGTACCCGGGCAGTTGTATCCGCCTGACAACGCAGGTCCCCGCACAGCCGAATGCCAGAAGGACATATTCTTATTAATTATTTTTATTAATTTTTTCCTATTGTTAATGCTCTGTACACGCTATGGGGTACATGCTATTGCGGGTGACTGGAGCAAGGGAGTCCTAGTGCTCATTGCCTCAGTCATCCCGTATTAGGCATCGTTCAACATCGGACCCCGGGCAATACCTGCTACGACCAGGTGGGTATTGCCTTGGCTGCTTAGTTCGGCTACAGAGACCCCTGATCGGAGTGGGTGGCATTCGGGGAGGATGATTTCGGGCATGGCGTCGAAACAACTTCCGCCTGCACCTCGGGTAGTTCGCTAGCCAAGTCTTCAGCTTTAGATTCTCTAAGGGGGGCAACCCCTTGGGAAAAGGCGCAGCGATTAAATTTGGGATCCAGCTTCCCTAGGTTCCTGGTTGGTACCAAAACCGATGGGCAGGACTTCAAGCTGGTTAAATCGATCCTATTCAGTAGGTACATCGAAGGTGTATATGGTGACTTGCGGACCTGAAGAAAATGCGCAATGGTGGTTTGCATCTGAAGACGAGCACGGCGCTCCAGGCTTATCAATTGCTTATGAGCGACCATTTTCGCGACATCCCCGTCAAAGTGGAAGAGCACAAAACATTGAATCTGGTTCGTGGAGTTATTTTCCACCGTGATCTCGTATTGAACACTGACGATGAATTGATGGAATACATGAAGCACCGTGGCGTGACCCACGTCCGGCGTATCACACGCAAAGTCAACGGTGAAGACGTTGCCACGGGTGCGTTCATAGTCTCCTTCAAATTGTCAGTGTTGCCCGAGAAAGTGAAGGTAACAACCTATCGTTGCGATGTGAGGCCGTACATCCCGCCTCCTATGCGATGCTATCAATGCCAGAGATTCGGACACATGGTATCTCGTTGTTCGAATCGGTCAGTGTGTGGTACATGTGGGAAAGTAGCTTACGGCGCGGAGAAGTGCACACCTCCGTTCAAGTGCACTAACTGCTCTGGTCTTCATTCTCCTCGGGATCAATACCGTCCGACCTATCTGAGCGAGAAGAAGATCCAGGTGATCGAGACCCTGGATGGTCTTTCCTACCAGGAAGCGCGCCGTAAGTTTAATTCTCTGAATGCACCAGCCAAGACACTTGACTTCAGCTTGATAGCACAGTCCCTGCGAGGTTACTCATTTTCAACAGGAACACCTTTTCAAAAGATCGCTGCGCCCAAGATAGCAGTTGCTCCTGGGAGAAACGCTGGAAAACGAACGAGCTCGAGGGAGGGTGCATCCCGGCCTTCGACCACCAATATACCTGTGCCGGCAAGGAAACCTACGCCGGCACAGACAGGGAAGAAGACGACGTCTCCCTCCCTCACGAGGTCGGCGAAAGCCGCGCCTAAGCCGGCGGAGGCGGCATCGTCTATCAGGGCTGGGAAACCAGCTCCCAGCCCGTCTAAACAAGAATCGACGGTGGGGAAGAAGAGCGACCTTAGCGGGCGTTCTTCCACTTCTCCTATGAATGGGGCTTCACGCCCTCCATGCGGAGGGCCTGAATCCACGCCAGCGGGTCTTCCTTCTAGAAGACCTGCGCGCTCCGCTCGTAAGAGGACACCCCACCCCAAAACAACGTCGGAGAAATTGAAGGCATGCTTCACCTCGTCTAGTGACGGGGATATGCACGTGGAGCATGAATCTCCAACTTCGGATGGGGATGTGAGTGTAGGTTAGGTTAGGCGGCATTACGCTGCTCCTAACCTAAACGACAGTAGTCCACACTTACAATATGACACTGTTACAATGGAATTGTAACGGTTATGATAGGCATCTTGCTGAGTTGCGCCAGCTCATTAGCGAGTATTCGGCGAGTATAGTCTGTATTCAGGAAGCAAATTTCAGACCAGGTCATACTACGGTACTGAGAAATTTTCGACTATACTCGACAGAACGACATTATGCTCACTGAGCTTCCGGAAGCGTTGGCATTTTTGTCCGTTCTGATACCTACAGCGAGGAGTTTCCAATAAGAACCCCGCTGGAGGCTGTAGCTGTTCGCGTTCCGCTGCCTGTCATAACTACAGTGTGTAATGTTTATTTTGCACCAGGTGAGACTCTTAATTTCAATGATGTCACTGATCTTTTAGATCAGCTTCCACCTCCCTTCCTCTTGTTGGGCGATTTCAGCGCCCATCACCACATCTGGGGCTCTGAGTCTAATTGCCCCCGGGGAAGAGAGCTGGAAACATTAGTAACAGAGCTGGATTTATGTATTTTGAACACAGGGGAACAACACACTTCAGTGTACGTTACGGCACATATTCTCGCATGGACGCAAGTCTATGCAGCCGAACGTTGGTTCCACTATTTCGGTGGAACACACATGACGATCTTTGTGACAGTGACCATTTTCCCATCATTCTTACTTTGATGAACCAAAAATCCGTCGAGGCTCCCCCTCGATGGATTTTTATACATGCTGAGTGGCCAAAGTACACATCACTAGCTGTCTTTAATGACAAAATCAGGCGGACCGTCGGCGAGGAAATAACTTACATCACCCAGGTTATTCTTGCTGCTGCTGAGGAGTCCATTCCGTTCTACTCGGGGACTCCTCGCCGAAAGCTCGTTCCTTGGTGGAACGAAGACATAGCAGCAGCTATCAAAGAACGCCGTCGCGCTCACAAACATTACCGTAGACAGCCCACTGCGGCCAACTTGGTAACATTTAAGAAACTCCGCGCTAAGGCGCGAGTTCTTATTCGCCAAACTAAGAAGTCTTCGTGGGAGAGATATGTGTCGTCTATGACGTCACATACTCCATCATCTCAAGTGTGGACTAAGCTTCGACGTATTTCGGGTATCCAAGGATCATCTTCTGTACCGGGAATTTCCATTGCAGGCAACATCGTAACTGAACCCCTCCTGATTGCTGACCATCTCGCTAGTCATTTCGCGGATGTATCTGGCTCCGGGAATTACAATCCTGATTTGCTCGCTCTGAAGCGGGAGGCGGAACGTTCTCACCTTAGTTTTGCCTCTCAAGCTTCAGAGGAGTACAACGTGCCCTTTACGGACTTGGAACTCCGCAGCGCCCTAGCGCTTTGCAAGGACACGTCTCCTGGACCGGACAACATCCATAACCAGATGTTGAAACACCTTAGTGATGATAGTCTATTATATCTCCTTCGTGTGTTCAACCGAATCTGGATGGAGGGTGATTTTCCGTCTCTGTGGCGAGAGGGCATAGTTATTCATGAACTCAAGCCTGACAAAGATCCTAAGTATGCAGGAAGTTACAGACCGATTTGTCTTACAAACTGCCTGTGTAAGCTGTTTGAGAGGATGGTTAATCGCCGACTAGTGTCGTGTCTGGAGAAACAAGGACTCTTATCCGAGTACCAATGTGGATTTCAAGCCGCTCGATCCACCACAGATCACTTGGTACGCCTAGAGAGCTCTATCCAGAATGCGTTTCTCCGCAAACAGCACTTGGTAGCTGTTTTCTTTGACTTAGAGAAGGCCTATGACACCACATGGCGATATGGTATTCTTTCAGTCCTGCATCAATGGAGATTCCGAGGTATCTTGCCGGCGTTTATTGCGAATTTCTTGTCCCTCCGTCTATTCCGTGTCCGAGTAGGGGGGACATATTCGCAATACCACGTACAAGAAAATGGAGTCCCACAGGGATCGGTCCTTAGTGTCACTCTGTTCGCGATTGCCATCAACGGTATTATTGCTGCTGCTGGTCCAGCAGTTACACCGTCGCTATATGTGGACGATTTTGCTCTGCACTATCGCTCACATAATATGGCAGTCGCAAAGCGACAATTACAACACGCTATTAGGAGGGTGGAGCAGTGGACCCTAGAACATGGCTTTCGGTTTTCTGCCACAAAGACCTCTGTTGTCTACTTTTGTCGTCAACGTACCCTTCACCCCCATCCTGAGCTTTATTTGGACCATGTCGTTCTTCCAGTTGTTGACACTTACCGATTTCTTGGCTCCTTTTTGACAGTAAATTATCGTGGGAGCCACATGTGCAGCAGTTAAAAGTGCAGTGTACTAAGAAGCTTAATATCCTGAAGTTTCTTAGCAGCACTTCTTGGGTGGCTGACCGCACGGTGCTCCTACGATTCTATAGGGCACATATTTTATCTCGACTTGACTGCGGCAGTGCAGCGTATGGCTCAGCAAGACCAAGCTTTCTTGCGAAGCTAAACAGCATCCACCACAGCTGGGTTAGTTTAGCGACGGGAGCTTTTCCTACAAGCCCCATAGCTAGCCTGCTCGCTGAGTCTGGTGTGCCGCCTTTACACCTGCGGCGCCAGCAAATGCTTCTTTCGTATGCTGCTAATTTGCGACAGATGCCACTTCATCCCAGCTATCCGTGCGTATTCAACAATGGCAACCGTTTGTTGTACGCTGCTTGTCCTCGAGCAACGCGGCCGGTTGGAATACGCTTGGAGAGCAGTTACAGGTTGTTTAAAGTACCTTCAGTTCCTTGCCTTGTCAGACAACCAAGTGGGGTACCTCCGTAGGTAGTACGGCGGCCTGAAATCATCCTGGACCTACACACTGGCCCGAAGGAAAACACGGACCCTCCGATTTATCGGAGGCTCTTCCTGTCCGTTGTAGGCCGCTATCCAGGTTCAGACGTCGTCTACACGGATGGTTCAAGGACAGATACGAAGGTGGGTTGTGCGTTCGTTGTCGACAATGATAGGTTTGTTTATGTTCTCCCGGAAACCTGTAGTGTGTACACAGCAGAGCTCTATGCTATCTGTGGAGCTCTGCGGTACGCACTGTACAATGGGCGCCGACACTTTCTTGTGTGTTCTGACTCCTTGAGTTCGCTTCAATCTATTGATACCTGTTTCGCTCGGCACCCTCTGGTGCAGCGGATCCAGGACCTGCTGGCCGGGTGTTCGGATGCCGGCACCAGAATAACGTTTCTGTGGCTCCCAAGCCACATGGGCATAGAGGGAAACGAGTTAGCAGATCAGGCTGCCAAGGAGGCAGTTACACTGCCCCCGTTGCCTTTCAAGGTTCCAGCAAGTGATATTCGCTCTCAGCTGAGACATCCGGTTATGTCCCATTGGGAGATGGAGTTGCAGGTCATTCCACATCCCAATAAGATGAGAGCGATGAAAGGAAAAACGAAGGTTTGGAAGACTTCCTTTCGGGCTTCGCGGATGGAATCCGTGGTATTATGTCGCCTTCGGATCGGCCATGGTATCGTGACTCACTCGCACCTTTTGAAAGGAGTACCTCCTCCGGTGTGTACCTGCGGTGACCATCTTACCGTGGTAACATCCTTACGGAGTGTACGGACCTGGTCGATCCTCGCCATAGTCTTAATCTCCCGAGGCACACAGAGATCAAATTTAGGAAAAAGCTGATCTGCTCTCAATAGTTCAAGCCTATCAGAAGGCCATAAACAAACTTTACACTTGACTGCCCTTAAGGCATACTTACAAATAAACAGGGGTATCTTGTACCCAATCTACTGGGCCTTAGAGTGGAAAAACCAGGTTAATTTAAATGGCCCAAAACGAAAGGAGGCGTGAATTTGCACTCTTAAATCTACATTATAAAACCTAAATGGCTCTAGGCCGATATACAGGGGCTAATTCCAAGCTAGGGAGGTGACTCGTATAAAAAAAATTAATATATTATGGAAGAGAAGATACGGTTGTGAAAACGTAGTCACCTTAATTTCAAAATGAAGGGGAGCTCGAGAGGGTGAAGCACTCTCTATCCCCGCATTAAAGTTCAAGAAAACTGAAGTTTACCAGGAAAAGGGTTTACATGTTGAATAGGTTACATATTAAAGGTTTCGAACCCTCCCCGAGAGTTTGACTGCTGAGCTAGCAAGAAATTAAGATGTTAAGAGGCCATTACCTTGTAGAAGTACTGCTGTCAGAAGAACGAGGCGCTTCCCGCCCCCTGCTACATATTCACACACTGAGTTAGATGTTATACTAGTGGCCCGGAGACAAGTAAATCAGCAGTTTTTATACCCTCGTGGAAAATTCGAGACCTTTCAAGAATGAGGAGACACACCCCCTCAATTTTATTGGATAGGTTAGAGCTACATATCCATATCGAAGAAGACATACATGATTGGCTGAGAATTAATTAAAGAAATTCGGGATTGGCTAAGTTCAAATTTGGGGGAAGGAAGGATTAATATTGCCAACCGAAAAAAATAAAAGAACAAAATTTAGTAAAGACAACGACTTTTGAATACAAAATTTCTTCAAGAAGGTACATTCCATTGCACCAAAGTGTATTACCATAGTTCTTGGTAGAGACATCTGTTAGCGAATGTCCACACTTCTTGATCACTGAAAAACAAAAGTAAATCAAAAACACTGTGACATCTTCTGATAAACCGTAGAGTTAGTTCGGTTTTTAAAGTTCAGGGTTTCTCCTGTAAAGTAGATTAAATTGGCGCAAGATTTGAACTTGCGTCGTAGAGGTGTACCGCCCGGTACAATTATTATTATTATTATTATTATTATTATTATTATTATTATTATTATTATTATTATTATTATTGTTATTATTATTAAATTTTCGCCCGTGTATTCCTTTTTAGTTTTCATCGTTCTTTGAATTTTCTTTCTAGCTGTGCTATTATTGTTCGCGTTGCCCGATGTTTTGTCATGGGATTGATATTTGCGTTTTCCTTGGATCTAAATTGTATGATACCTTATGCACGCATCTGGCCCTGTCCAAATTCTCCTGTATTCAAAATTAACAAAGCTCTTGGCGAACCGGGTAATGAAATGTAAATGTTCTTTCGTACTGTCATCCATGATAGTAATAGTAATTATTATTATTGTTCCGCGGTTAACTCTGGAACGCAGAGGTGAAAGAAGGTGCTGGTGGTAGTGGGTATATCTACGATAGTCAAAGATTAATTTAAAACTTTAAAATAAAGGTTGTATTTATTTTCAGATCTTAAATTTCAACAAATAACAAGCTTTCAGGTACAGAGGTAGTTTGTACAAAATAGAAAAACCAAGAATTGATAATTTACAATTTTGAGCTTCAAGCTCCTAATTTACATGGTTCCAACATTGCTAATGTTTCGTTTGATTAGGTAGACAAGGAGAGAAATCTCCCAGAGCACTATTTTCAAGAACACTTTCTCCAACATTCACAGTTTACGGCCTTCCGAAGAGACCACTCAATGTTACACCAATATCTATTACATTATAAGAAAAGAGCTTACATGCTCTACAAATTCTACCAAGGAGACAGCCCTCCAGAACCGTTAAGGCCTACTCAAGGCAACGTTTAACTATTACAAGATTGAAAAGAGCGTCTTTGCTCAATACAATTACACCTTCAGGCCTCTCTAGGCACAACCTGCAATTTACAATACTATATTAATTACCTTTTAGATTACACAGTTGTATCTCGTACCCATTCTACTGGTCCTTTATGGAAATGAACAGGTTTAATTACTGGCCCCAAAACATGTATGGAGGCGGACACTTGCGCTTCTTGAAATTAAGAGGTTAAAATCCCACTTGGACTTGTGGCCCGACGATGCAGAGGCTAATCCCGTACCTCTGAGGTGACTAGATGTACAATTTAATTTACAAGTTACAAGCTGAAACGGTTACAAAATCATAGTCACCTCAAGTTTAATTGAAAGGGGAATTCGAGAGGGTAATGCACTCTCTATCCCCGGATTACAGTTTAAGTACTCGACTTACTCGAACTTTTATATTAGAAGGAAGAAAGTTTACATTTTAGGAAATTGATGGTTACATAGTTAAAGATTGGAACCTTCCCCTCGGGTCAGCTTACGGAGATAACTACTTAGATGGAAAACTGTTGGCCATTACGTTAGCTGATGTTCTGCCTGCCGAAGAATGAGGCCCTCGCCTCCTGTGTTAAGACATGCACACACTCAGTAAGACGATGATCAGAAAGACAAGATAACTTGAAAAAGCGTTACCTTTTATACCTGAGAGGATGTTTTGAGAAGGCTCTGGACTAAATCCGGACACACCCTCTCATTTTATTGGACAGACAAAAAGTTACAAGAAGCCTACTATTGGCTGAAAAATAAATACGCATAATTTCTGATTGGTCAGAAACCAAAGCTGGTGGAATGAGAAGGAAGTGTTTGCAAACCTTGAAAGATCAAAAATACTGAAAGTCAATTCAGTTGAGAAAACCTATAAACACAATACTTCTTTAATTTTTGATCATCGTCCCGAATTCTTGTACTAGATGTTTCAATTTTTATATGATAGATAGCGTTGTTCAAGGCGCTTCACTTAAATGCACGGGGATAAGGTGTATCTCCCGGTACAGACCTCGCCCCCCCCCCAAAAAGTCCTTTCCTGGTGTGACACAGTAGAACTTTGAAAAAAAGAAGATTTTTCTTCTTTTGCTATTTGTTTTACGTCGTACCAACACAGATAAGTCTTGTGGCGACGAAGATTTTTTTTAAATGTTGGAAATGCACAGATGGAAAATTTCTTGCTGAAAGTTCATTTTAGAGAAAAATATTTTGTAACCCATCTTGAAGTCTTTCCGCAGTAGTCTAAGTCCGTGATGCCTAGTTCAAGTATGACGGCAAGATCGGCCGTCGCCGCTGATACCAGGGTGGTGTCCTCCGGAACCCCCAAGTACCCTCAGATACACCTCTCCCTCTACTGTGAGGGGGTAGTCATGGTGATGGTCGCCGCAGACCAAATGTGGATGTACTGTTTCAATTTGGGTTGGCGGTGTTACCGCACCTCTGCTAAGGCGTTCACATCTAATTATTCCGAAAATTCTGCTTTGATCTGTCCATATCACATGTAACAACCTCCGTTTATTACCCTCAGCCATCTCTGGCTGAGCGGGTCAATCGTAATCTTAGATCTGCTTTAATTGCCTTTCATCATGGAGACCATTCCAGGTGGGATACTTCCCTGCATCGGTTAGCGTTTGCTCTAAATTCGGCGGTTCATGAGTCCCACAAGTTCACTCCGGTCGGCATCTCTTATGCTTAAGTTTTGTCCCAACACACCGCTCTTTAATCTTTGATCACTTGATGACATATTACCAGAGACATTAGATCCCGATAATATTAGAGATCTGTGGAAGAAAGCTAAGAGTAATCTTAAAGCTTCTCAGGACAAAGTTAGAGAAAGATATGATCGTGGACGGAGGCCCACTAATTTAAAAGTCGGGGATCAGGTCATGGTTAGATATTTTGTACCTGCGGGCAAGCTTTCCTCCAGATTTTATGGACCGTGTATCATTTTGGATTTTCTAACCCCGGTCACTTTATTGGTCAGAAATGAGATGTTGAGGCACGGCCGCCGACGGCTGAGAGGCACTGAAACAATAATTATCTCGGCGATAGAGATTATTTGATGGAAATTGAGATTACTATATTTTCAGGAGGTGATGAGGCGGGCAGCATTGAGGAGCAGTGTGTGTTCAATTGGCAGGGTTTGGAGAAGGGGCTAAGGTAATGGCCACCAGACTATGGAAAAACGGGAACCCTTATTGGAGGGGAAGATTGTACAAATTTACTTACAAATATGAATTTCTTATGATCGGGGCAGAAGGCCTCTGTATTACAATCATTCTTTGTCTAATCGATTTTAATATACCGGACCATAAGTGTAAGGAATATAACCTATTTCTTACTCTTTCCACATATGATAGAATTTCTGTCCTAGTGAATTTTTTAAACGAGGCCTTGGTTCTTGACAGTGATCTGGATATTGTAAGATGAAGAAAAATAAAATTTTCTCTAGAACAATTAGAAATGTGTGTAGTAAGTCATGTACAATTCGTCAGAGCTTCTTATATAGGCTGCCACAATTTCTTACTCATATCCAGGAGCCTATCAGTCCATTCGTAAAACTAACCTTATGACTCTACCTCATCATGTATATCTTCGTCAGTTATTAGTTAGAATAGGTCCAAAAGGCTGTGGTATTGGATGTTCTCAAAAATATTTCCTAATGGAGAAGTCTAAACTTTTGAATGATGAGGATAAAGTTGTTACAGTCATGATGGATGCAATTTATGTTAATGTCAAGCTGACATATAAAGCAGGAAATATAATAGGGATTGCTGAAAATGTGTCTGAGTCTTAGGCAGCCACCACTATGCAGGTTTTAATGTGTTCATCCTTACATTCGAAGTACAAGGATGTCATAGGTCTCTTCCCAGTAAAATCATGAATGCTGAGACACTATTGAAGCTAACAGTAGATGTTCTCAAAGTTATGAACTTAACTTTGATGTAGTGTGCTTAGTCTCTGATAATCATCGAACAAATAGGAAAATGTTTGAGCAATTAAGCGTCGGGATCCTAAAAAATTGTGTCCCTAATCCAGCTGATCCTTCCAAGTCTCTGTTTCTTCCCTTTGACAACTTGCATTTATTGAAGTGTATTCGGAATAATTTGTTAAACAGGTCCAGTGAGTCATTTGTTATCCCAGATGTTAAATAGACATTCACTGTATTGAGTACGTGTTGAACATTCCTGAGGTAAGACGACATGCCAATTCACAACCATTCAGGCTAATTTTTCAGACTTGAGAAACCTATTTCATTCTGAAAAGAGGATTTTATTAAAACTAGCTCCAAATTTGACCAGGAAGGCTTTGTATTCCACGGCTATTGAGAGGCAGAACGTTGCTCTAGCTATGAGTATTTTTGACCCCGGAAATTGCAACACCCTCTAACAATGATAATGAATGACGTGCGTCATAGGGACGTGTGCACACAAGACAAATATAAACAAGGAAAAAATAAAACCAAAGCAGAAAAAGACACATCAAAATTACAATGGACCACGGAAGAGTGCTGGAACCTACCCATAAAAAAGGATAAATGAGGGGATCCTAGGAATCACAAGGCAATTCACCTCAAAATGACACCAGAATTTTCAGAAATTTAAAATAAAAATATAATTAATAATAATGATCACAACTATACACCAAATTTGGAAAAATTAAATAACTCTGAGGAATAATGAAAATTGCAAAAAAAAAAACACAACATAAAGGAGTAAAATGATTATTCATTAAATAAGTGACTTGGATGCGATTAAATTCATATCCCTAATAAATAGTACCTTTCTATCCCCCCCAAAATATATACTGATGTATCAGCTTAGCCTAACTGTTACCCATGATAAACACATGTTTAAAGTATATTAATATTAAATTAATTTAAAATTTAACACAGAAAAAGGAAGTATTTGGATTGTAAATCGAGGGTTTTTGTCAGCACCCCAGTGAAGTTAAAATCCCACCAAACCACATATTAATGAAGGACACCCGACATATCTCCATTAACACTGAACACAACAAATACCGACCATAATGTCCCCCACAGCAAACACGCCCAGAAAATAAAAATACAACCCAGATAAAACCAAAATTTAAGACCACGAAGTCATGTTAAGGAGAGACAATAAATTAAACGCCGAAACATAATTTACAGGGTAGAACCAGTTCACATAACATCACCGAGACCAAAAAATAAACACACAGTTAGAGAAGGAAACAAATCATAATAATATTCACGGAGCAATCCACAAGATGCTCTTTTCGCGCCCTCGACAATTCACAATATCCCCAATAATAATAATAATAATAATAATAAAAGGTTACGTAACCGTCAGGCACGAAGAGATAAACACAATAATCAGGATAGATAAGATAAGAACCAGGCTCCATATCTTTCGCACTAGGGTTGTCCAAGCCCTCGATTAAATGAACATGTTACAATGGCATTGTTGAACAACCGTTAACATAAATGCGGGTTTACAAAATAATTAGAACAAGGATCTCATTAAAAGCCCGCAATAGGAATGAAAATAAACTACACCCAAATAAATATTCCCAAAGAGAGAGATTTTTTTTCAAATTAACGAAAATAATAATAATTGTACCGGTCGGTACACCTCTACGCCGCACACTTGAATTTTCCGCCTTAAAGTACTCCTCTACAGGAGAAACTCTGAACTTTAACAACTGTATCAATTTATAAGTTTCTCAGGAGATGTCACTACCGGAAATTTTGTGATTACGAAGTTGTCAGTACTGTGTGGATTTCAACGTATTTTGTTTTCTACTGATCAAGAAGTGTGGACATTCTCTCATAGATTTCTCTACTGTAAAACTGGGATCATGCACCCTGGTGCGAAGTGAATGAACTTTCTTGAAGAAATTTTGTATTCAGAAGTTTGTTTCTTTACTAAATTTTGTTCTTTCATTTGTGGGTTGGCAAAATTAATCTTTCTTTCCGCCAGTTTTGAACTTAGCCAATCAGTAATTTCTGCAATCAATTTTCAACCAATCCTAGGTTTCTTCTTCTATTTTGATGTGTAACTTTTAGCCAGCCAATAAAGTTGAGTGGGTGTGTTTTAATTATTCATGAAAGGTCTCGAATCTTCCCTGAGTGTGTAAAAACTGCTGATTTTCACGGCTCCTGGCCACTCGAATAACATCTAGCCTAGTGTATGGAAGTGTAGCAGGAGGCGGGAAGCGCCTCTTTCATCCGGCAACAGCTCTTCTACAAGGTAATGGCCACTTAACATCTATATTTTTTGCTAGCTCAGCAGTTTAATCCGCGGGAAAGGTCCGAAACCTTTATTATGTAACCTATCTTGAAACATGTAAACCTTTTTCGGTCTTTGTAAAACTTAGTTTATCTTTAACTGTAACTCGGGGATAGAGAGTGATTTACCCTCTCGAGCTCCCGTTCATTTGATTGGAGGTGACTACGTTTTCGTAACCGATTTTCTACTCTTCCTTAATGTGTTAAACTTTTTCTTATACGAGTCACCTCCCTAGTTTGGGAATAGCCCCTGTGTCGTAGGCCTAGTGCCTCTTAGGTTTTAAAATGTGTATTTGGGAGTGTTAGACGCCTCCAATCTTTTTGCGTTTAGGGTCATTTAAGTTAACCTGTTAATTTTCTATTTAGGCCCAGTAGGCTGGGTACTAGATACTCCTGTTTCATTGTAAGTTGTGCCTTGATGGCAATCATGTGTAAAAGTCTGGTATTGCCTTTAATAGGCTTGAAAAATTGAGAGCGGGTCAGCTCTTTCTTGTGTTTGAAAAGTCCCTCTGGGAGGCTTGAGGTTAAAAGTTGGGAGCAAGTGCTCCTTGAATGAAGGGGTTTTCTGCCCTTTGAAAAAAATGAGTGTACCTTGGTAAAGTTGGGCTAGTAGCTCAAGGATTGTGTAATTGGGGCTCGAAGCCAGAACTTGTAAAGACGCCGAAACTTGTGCTTTCTTTTGTAAAGTTCTCATTGTACCTGTGTTTTTTATTGTTATTTCACCTAGTGAAAATTTGTTAAATCTAGTTGTCTATTGAAAATATAACCTTTATTGAAATTTTAATTCATCTTTCGGCCTTGTAGTTAGACCCATTCCAGCCCGCACCTTCTTCCACCTCTGCCTTCCACGGGTAACCCCGTAACAATATAATAATAATAATAATAATAATAATAATAATAATAATAATAATAATAATGAACATTTAAAAATTAGAAACTAGTGTAAGCGTAGTGTTAGTTCGAACACGGGCAAACGAAATGCCTAAACATACAGAAAGATGTACGAAAAATTTAGATGAGAATCACGACGAAATCACGCGCAGTTATGTGTACCAAACACACAGTACGACAGCAAAATAGGAACGGCACACGCATCAAACAAAGTCCATAATCACTCGCAAAAATACAGAAAACAAATAATTCGAAGGGAAAATCAACTTTCAATCAAGGCGGAGGAGAATTTTGAAATTACCTAGGCAATAATGGCCTACTTCTTTGCGCAGAGAACACATTGTAAACATGACGCCTTACCACCAAACTAAGATATATATTTAAGTCTTAACGGACACACGCACAAGCATACAACAAACTTACATAAGAAAAAAATATGAGCACAAGGAAATTATAAAGGCGTACTTACTTTAATCCATATATGCCTAGGTAAGGCAACCGTGTTCTGAACTATCACTACAACTCACCAGTAAGAAATAAAATTTACATATTCACATTCTTACAATTACATATTTACACTAGAAGAACTATAGTACAAAACTACACGTTTAAAAAACATAATTCCCCAGGTGTGAACGTTTAGGGCATCACCCTATACCAGTCTGCAGATGCATTGTATTTGCAGCGGTAATGTAAGCCATTGCTCCGAGACAACGTCTGCCTTCAAACACGTTCAAGCGTAGACCAGCGCACTTCCAAGTTCCCCGCTAGGAGCGACACCGACTAGTCCCGATACTCGCCCTGGTGGGCGCTGTCTAAGCACACACGTAGCAATGTAGTCTCATAGATGGCGTAAGAGTTTGTGTATCCGTCCGCTATGCAATTATACCCTTAGAGATAATAACACACAGTATAACTATGTGACGAAAGGTCCTCTGCGCCACATATGGACAGAGTAGATGACCAGTAGGCTAACAGTTCAAATCGCTCCTGCACTAAATTATCAGAGTCCACCAGATAAAAAGTTCTATTCATCCAATACTTCAAATAGAGTAGAATTCCAGTCTCATATAATCGTGGTAATATCACAGCTCCGTACAGCCACTAGGCCGCGAATACATGGTCCATAGCAGAATGCAATAATTCACCAAAAATCACAAGTGCCGATAAGAGACACAATTTAAATATACGTCGCGTAGACAGTTGATCGTCCCAAGTATATCACATAACTTTTTTTTAAGTGTGGTTACTTTTGTTAATGCTATTACTGTTACTATTGTCCATATTATCATATTATTGTCATCAGTAGTTATTATTAAGTGTTCTAGGTTAAGAATGGTTAAGTGTAAGAAAGGGAGTACATCCCTAACTTGGCCAGGATAAATAAAACATATTACTTACTTACTTACTTACTTACTTTGTTAAATAACGCTTCAAAATATTGTGGCCTTGGAGATGCTACGAAATGAGGGTATGGTTATCTCTGAGGGTACCATCCAATTTTAAAAATTAATCTCTAAATGGTGGAACATTGTTAATGTTCAGCATGTTATGAAGGGAACATACACCTTAAATGATGATGCAAACCCAATTTATGGGGCGAATTACACCAAACTCCTCTTTTTGCAAACTTTGAAAAGTTACGTTGATATCTGGCACATGTCGCAGACCGAAGGGAATCTCACTAATGACACATACACAGCTCTAACTCATACACTTCTCGCAATTGTTGATCTATGTAAATACGTTTTTGATAAGTACAATTATGACTATATACTCACATCCAAGCAACAGACAGATAATTTGGAGGGAACCTTCGCAGCTTATAGGAGACTTAGTGGCTCCACGTACAATGTACCTCTTGATCAGATACTTGAATCTGATCGAAGACTCAAAGTCCTACGTTTGCTGAAGTTAAAGTATGCCAAGTTAGGAGAGTTTACCTTGAAATATCTAGTTGTAACATTCACCCAGAGGAAAGTAGATGAAAACTTGATGTTTTGGAACCTGCTATTGATGAGTCTCGTTGTTCAACTATTCCTGTAGAAACTCAGAGAATTTTGGTGTGTATTGCTTAGTTATACGAGCATGACCGTCCTGGAGAAACTAAGGAAAAGAGAGAAGTGTTTGGAATGTGAAGTTATGCTACAGTCTGATGAAGAGCTACTTCTTGATTGTGATAATCTGGAACTTTGTTCATACTTCACTGAGCTAAACAGAAGTGGATTGAAGCACCCTTCAGCTTTCCTTCTATCCGTTACTTTTGATGTGTATTGCCTTTTCCATACCCTTATCAGTGTTGAATATGAACCACATTTTTTTATATTGGACAATCAGAGAGATGCTGCAGTGAAACTAGTTCTCCAAATGGCTGAAAATACCTTAAGTAATGCTGACTATGTCTGCAATTGTCGCATGCCATTAATAAAAATTTTGAAGAAGTGCTTTGAAGTCCTAGCGAACATTTGTGTCAAAAACTACTCAGAACTTCTGCAGGACAAAAATGTCTCCAAGGACATTGCTAAAAATCCATATTCAACAGATGAAAAGGAGCAATACTGAGGACATAGGACCGAAGCAAAATATCCGCAAGTGTCTTAAGCTCAACAGCATGTAAATTTACCAGGTAAACTGCCATTTACATAACGTTACTTTCTATTTTCTACCTGTTCTCTCTTAATAGTCTTATTACTATTTATTTAGGCACAGTTATTCATCAGAAATCAGCCTATTACATGTGGTATTTGTTTACTTGCATATTTCTGTATGTCAGTGTTGTTTTATTTATTTATTTATTTATTTATTTATTTATTTATTTACTGCGCACTACAGGATTTCTAATCCCAATTACAGTGGCAGATGTTTACACTTGTTTCTTTTTAATGTTTCAATCAGTCTAATAACCTAATATCTAAACTATTCTAGTATTATATTTACGTTGAGAAAGAAATAATATTACTTATCTAATCCTTACAAGAAACAAGTAGATAAAAAACATAATTTCGTATCTAAACTAGTCTAATAACCTACTACCAAAACTATTATAATATAGTATTTATAATGAGAAAGGAACAGTAGTTCACGTCTACTCTAATTTAATCTTTACATGAAAAAGTAAAATAAAAATCGTAATTTCATATCTAAACCATTATTTTCTTCTGTTCTAACACTTATAATTACATTTATGGGATAGGGCTTAATGTACAATGTTTATAATACCTTTTGTGGTTCAAATCATCACTACAAATTAGAGATTTTTCGCGGAGATGCTGAATTGTTGTAAAAACAGGTCTAGAGGTACATAGAAGTCTAAAGAATTATTTTTCTGAACTGCACTGTTGTAGACATTGCATAGCCTGTAGAGTGGGGAATTTTTGTGAGCGGTTGTTCTGACTTTTTTTGTTATGAAAAGTTAAATTTGTCCTCGCATTAGAGCGGGGCACGTGGAAGCTCAAGAGGCATAAAAAGTCAGGGTTGTCAATAATAGATTTCACAGTTTTGTACAGAAATTTCATGTCATCCTTTTTCCTCCTCATTTCCAAGCTTTCTGTTTTAAAATTTAGAAGTAGTTCGTTGTATGCTGTGTGTGGATGATTACAGGTTTTTTTGAAATGTAAGTATTTTAAATATCTCTTTTTGGATTTTTTCGATCTGTGCAATATATATTTTGTTTGCTGGATTCCATATAGCTCTTGCGTATTCTACTTTGGGCCTGACGAGAGAGCTGTAGAGGAGTATACAGGTTTTTAGGAGTTTAAAGGGCTTGACATTCCTCATCCACGAACCTGCTACGCAGGCCTAGCAGGGGGAGAGGTGATACTCCCACGTGGCGCGTCCCAAGTGGCGGATAGGGGGGTCCCAAGCGGCTTGCCAGCGGACTTGAGGGAAATAAAATAACTCTCGCGGACCAAACACACACGCCATGTGGGTGGGGGAGGCTGACGAATAATACACCCACGGTATCCCCTGCCTGTCGTGAGAGGCGACTAAAAGGGGCGACCAAGGGATGATTGAATTAGGACCATGGAACTACTTTTGATTCGTACCATCACGCGGGGAACACCATGGGTTGCCTGTACTTGCGAGTTGTACCACTATGTTCGGTACGAAATGGGTTTGTGTTTAGTAGTAGTCATGAGTGTGGCCTGGGGGTTTCCAGTACCCGTGCGTCGTACCCATGTGAGCACCACTGCGGGTCTGGGCGTAGCCTGTGAGTTGTACCACTATATGAGCGACACCGTGGGCTGCGTTGCCTTTGATTAGTATCCAGTCTGTGAGGAACACCACGGGGCCCGTGGGACCGGCATCCGTGCCTAGTAGACCTAGGTGAGGAAACTCATTGGTTTGCGTTGGCTATGAGTGGCGCCATTGTGTGAGAAATACCATAGGTCTGCGTTACCCGTACGAAGTACAATACTTGTGAGTAGTACCGTCTTGTGTGGAACACCGTGAGTTTCGCTACTTTTGATTAGTACCCCAACATGCCAATACCATGGTTCTACTTTACTCGCGACATGTACCATTCTGTGGGGCCTTAGACATGGATTTTGCAGCCCTTTCGACATCAAGCATCATCGTGCTTTATGAGTGTTCCCTTGGTCAGTAATCAATTATGTATGATCTTTGAGTCTAATCCACTGTATTTTGATTGTTTGTTTCTTTTTTTTGTTTTCTTTTTTTGTTGGATTCATGTCCATCCATTCATTCTTCATGATGACATTGTTATTTTTTTGGTCAGTGGATGAATTTGACATTTTTGTTCTTTCATTTCGTACCATTAGGGGCCGATGACCTCGATGTTAGGCCCCTTTATACAACAAGCATCATCTTCATCATCGACATTCCTCATCACAAATCCTAATGTCCTGTATGACTCAGCAACTACATTCTGTATATGTGGGGTGAAGGTGAGTTCTCCGTCTAATAATATCCCGAGCTCTTGAACCACGTTTACCGGTTTCAGGTCATCGTGACCTAATTTATACTTAAAGGAAATACACGTTTTATTTCGAGTGAACGACATGGATACACATTTATGTACATTTAGATATAGTTGATTTTCAGTCGTCCATTGTATTAAATTACTTAAGTCAACCTGGAGAAGTTCGCAGTCGTTAATGGTGACAATGGATCTGAATACCTTGAAGTCATTGGCGTACAAGAGAAAGTCCGAGAATTTTATTCGCTCAGGTAAGTCATTGATTAGTACCAGGAACATCCACGGCCCTAGATTAGAGCCCTGGACTGTTCCTGAATTTACAGGTCATCCTCTGGATGAGTTTGTTTGATAAGTTACATACTGCTTTCTATCTCTTATGTAGGAGCTGAAAAGACATAGTAATGGGTAAGATAATCCAAGCATATTTAATTTTTTTAGCAGTATGTTGTGGTCAATTTTGTCAATGGCCTTTTCGAAATCTGTAAATATTGCATCTATCTAGCCAACTCTATCAAGTTCTGCGAATATTGCTTGTGTCAAATTTAGGAGATTTGTTACTCTAGATCGTCGTGAAATAAATCCATGTTGCTGTTCTGATATTAAAGATCTCGTATAGACTGTTAGTCTACGACATAAAATAAATTCGAAAACCTTGGCTGTAGCTGAAATAATTGATATTGGTCGGTAGTTTTTTATTAACATTGGATTACCCAATTTAAACACAGGACTTACTCGGGACAGTTTCCATACTGTGGGAAATACGGATGTTTTGAGAATTAAGTTATAAATGAAGAGGAGGGGATATTTCAGTACATCTTTGCAACCTTTTATAACATACGGCGGTATCTGATCTGGTCCCGCAGAAAACTTTGGCTTGAGCTTTTTTAACGCTAGTTCAACATCGTCTACAGTAATGCTGTCAATGTGGATATTGCCAGTGGTTCCTGATGGAACGTTTGGAATGTTATACTGAGCTCTATCTTGGGAATATACAGATCGAAAGTACGTTGCAATCCCTTCTGTAATATTCCTATCATTCTCTAATACTTTAGAGTCGTATTCATAGGTATTGCGATTATTGTTGTTTTTTCTTTTATTCTTTACCCACGTCCAAAAGGTTTTGGTGTTATCAGTGATATCCTGCTCTACTGTTTTTACATAATCGTTATATGAGGATTTAATTGCCGACTTAGTTTCGGACCTTAACGTTTTAAATCGCCTATTGTAATATTCTGAAAGGTGCTTCCGTTTTCGGTAGTATTCTTTCTCTTTCAGTTTTTGTTTTATGCTCTCTGTGAATGAAACTGGGTATGTCCTGACCTTCCACGAGCCGCTTTTAGGAACAGTCTCATTTAACACTGCGTCAATTTTAGAATAAAGGCAGGCTACTGCTTTGTCTACATCAGTGCATTCGTACATGTCTTCCCAAGTAAGATCTCTTAGTCCTGTGAACAAGTGTTCAAATTTAGCTTTTTTGAAATTATAAGTATTTTGAGCTTCCGCTTTTGCAGTTTCCACGGTTTGGAGTGATATGTACTTCTATTTCTAGGGCGGGGTGATGGGAGTCCTCAGGTAGCAGCGGATCAGTGTTCTTTTTACAGGTGACATTCGTTATTGTCTGACTGGCGAATACTAAATCTAAAATTTTACCGTTACTATTGGGAACGGAATTATAGGAATTCAAGTCGTGTAAACTGAGGAAGTTTTTTAGTTCTTGGGTTTGTCTCGTTAAATTTAAGTCACTGTTTTCATTAATTACTGTTGGCATGTTGAAGTCTCCAGTAATGATTACATTACTATCCATTATTTCATAGTGAGATTCCATCCACCTAAATACCTCGCAATGAACCTCTAGTGTTGCGCTTGGAGGTACGTACACGTTAATTAAATAACAGACCTTTCCCCAAATATTTACCTTCAACAATAACCCCTCGAAGTGTTCAGTTGTTTGCTCAACCTTGAGAACTGGTAATCCGCCTCTAACTGCAATGACTAACCCACGTTCCCGCTCCGTTGAGCCCCTTACTCTGTCAGCACGGTACACTTTGTACTTATTATAACAGACCTCGCTATCATAGACACTAGCATCCAGCCGGGATTCAGTGAGCATTATAACATCGAAATTATTACTAAGAATATTTACATTTAAGTCGTCTAGTTTAGTCTTAAGACCACGTACATTCTGCTAATAAATGGAAAGCCTACTCTTCTCCAACACAATTACAATTTAGATAGGTCATCCTGGTTATTTATAACAATGACTCCAGACCCTTGGGTCTTGCGTATTTTAATTATACCATTCCTTACCCAAATGTAAGCGTAATTCTTCTCCCTCCGGACTGCACGGGCCTGGGAGAGCAATTTCTTCTTCTGAGGAGACAGACTCTCGTTTACATAAATGATGTTGTCACCAGGAAATCCTAGTTGTCTGTTGGAGAGATTTCGCTTCACTCGCCTCCGCTCCATGAAGTGGTCCTTGTCCATTCTTCTTACAAATTTCACTATGATCCCGCTGTGTTTCTGGTTTGGTGCCTTAGGGAGTTGATGGCAAGCATCCACCATTTCTTCTTTAAGTTCTATGTCCAACGCACGCCCGACTTTCTTTACCGTGTCCTCTCTAGCTGTCTTTCACGACAAAATCAGGCGGAACGTCGGCGAGGAAATAACTTACATCACCCAGGTTATTCTTGCTGCTGCTGAGGAGTCCATTCCGTTCTTCTCGGGGACTCCTCGCCGAAAGCTCGTTCCTTGGTGGAACGAAGACATAGCAGCAGCTATCAAAGAACGCCGTCGTGCTCACAAACATTACCGTAGACAGCCCACTGCGGCCAACTTGGTAACATTTAAGAAACTCCGCGCTAAGGCGCGAGTTCTTATTCGCCAAAGTAAGAAGGCTTCATGGGAGAGATATGTGTCGTCTATGACGTCACATACTCCATCATCTCAAGTGTGGACTAAGCTGCGACGTATTTCGGGTATCCAAGGATCATTTTCTGTACCGGGAATTTCCATTGCAGGCAACATCGTCACTGAACCCCTCCTGATTGCTGACCATCTCGCTAGTCATTTCGCGGATGTATCTGGTTCCGGGAATTACCATCCTGATTTCCTCGCTCTGAAGCGGGAGGCGGAACGTTCTCACCTTAGTTTTGCCTCTCAAGCTTCAGAGGACTACAACGTGCCCTTTACGGAGTGGGAACTCCGCAGCGCCCTAGCGCTTTGCAAGGACACATCTCCTGGACCGGACAACATCCATAACCAGATATTGCAACACCTTAGTGATGATAGTTTATTATATCTCCTTCGTGTGTTCAACCGAATGTGGATGGAGGGTGATTTTCCGTCTCAGTGGCGAGAGGGCATAGTCATTCCTGTCCTCAAGCCTGACAAAGATCCTAAGTATGCAGGAAGTTACAGACCGATTTGCCTTACAAACTGCCTGTGTAAGCTGTTTGAGAGGATGGTTAATCGGCGCCTCGTGTGGTGTCTGGAGAAACAAGGACTCTTGTCCGAGTACCAATGTGGATTTAGAGCCGCTCGATCCACCACTGACCACTTGGTACGCCTGGAGAGCTCTATCCAGGATGCGTTTCTCCGCAAACAGCACTTGGTAGCTGTTTTCTTTGACTTAGAGAAGGCTTATGACACCACATGGCGATATGGTATCCTTTCAGCCCTGCATCAATGGAGATTCCGAGGTAACTTGCCGGCGTTTATTGCGAATTTCTTGTCCCTCCGTCTATTCCGTGTCCGAGTAGGGAGAACATATTCGCAATACCACGTACAAGAAAATGGAGTCCCACAGGGATCGGTCCTTAGTGTCACTCTGTTCGCGATTGCCATCAACGGCATTGTTGCTGCTGCTGGTCCAGCAGTTATACCGTCGCTATATGTGGACGATTTTGCTCTGCACTATAGCTCGCGTAATATGGCAGGCGCAGAGCGACAATTACAACATGCTATTAGGAGGGTGGAGCAGTGGACCTTAGAACATGGCTTTCGGTTTTCTGCCGTAAAGACATCTGTTGTCCACTTTTGTCGTCAACGTACCCTTCACCCCCATCCTGAGCTTTATTTAGACAACGTCGTTCTTCCAGTTGTTGACACTTACCGATTTCTTGGGCTCCTTTTTGACAGTAAATTATCGTGGGAGCCACACGTGCGGCAGTTAAAAGTGCAATGCACTAGGAGGCTTAATATCCTTAAGTTTCTTAGCAGCACTTCTTGGGGGGCTGACCGCACGGTGCTCCTGCGATTCTATCGGGCACACATTTTATCCCGGTTAGACTACGGCAGTGCAGCATATGGCTCCGCAAGACCAAGCGTTCTTGCGAAGCTCAACAGTATCCACCACAGCGGGGTGAGGTTGGCGACGGGAGCTTTTCGTACAAGCCCGATCGCTAGCCTGCTCGCTGAGTCTGGTGTGCCGCCTTTACACCTGAGGCACCAGCACCTTCTACTTACATATGCTGCAAATTTGCGACAGATGCCTCTTCATCCAAGCTATCCTTGCGTGTTCAACAATGGCAACCGTTTGCTGTACGCTGCTCGTCCTCGAGCGACGCGGCCGGTTGGGATACGCTTGGATAGCATTTCCGAATTGTTTGACGTACCTTCGGTTCCTTGCCTTGTCAGACAACCAAGTGGGGTACCTCCGTGGGTCGTACGACGACCTGAAATAATCCTGGATCTGCACACTGGCCCAAAGGAAAACACGGACCCTTCGATTTATCGGAGGCTCTTCCTGTCCGTTGTTGGCCGCTATCCAGGTTCAGTCGTCGTCTACACGGATGGTTCAAGGACAGATACGAAGGTGGGCTGTGCGTTCGTTGTTGGTAATGATAAGTTCCTTTTTGCTCTTCCGACAACCTGTAGTGTGTACACAGCAGAGCTCTATGCTATCTGTGAGGCTCTGCGGTACGCACTGTACAATAAGCGCCGCCACTTCCTTCTGTGTACTGACTCCTTGAGTTCGCTTCAGTCTATTGATACCTGTTTCCCTCGACACCCTCTGGTGCAGCGGATCCAGGACCTGCTGGCCGGGTGTTCGGATGCCGGCACCAGAATCACGTTTCTGTGGCTCCCAAGCCACATGGGCATAGAGGGAAACGAGTTAGTAGATCGGGCTGCCAAGGAGGCAGTTACACTGCCCCCGTTGCCTTTCAAGGTTCCAGCAAGTGATATTCGCTCCCAGCTGCGACATCTTGTTATGTCCCATTGGGAGATGGAGTGGCAGGCCATTCCACTTCCCAATAAGCTGAGAGCGATAAAAGGAACAACGAAGGTATGGAGGACTTCCCTTCGGGCTTCGCGGAGGGAAGCCGTGGTATTATGTCGCCTTCGGATCGGCCACGGTATCTTGACTCACTCGCATCTTCTGAAAGGAGAACCCCCTCCGGTGTGTACCTGCGGCGACCATCTTACCGTGGTGCACATCCTTACGGAGTGTGTGGACCTGGTCGATCTGCGCCGTAGTCTTAACCTTCCGAGTACTATCTCCCTTATCTTGCGTGATGACGAGCAGTCAGCAGACCTCGTCGTCCGCTTTATGAGGGATAGTGGACTGTTTTATCTTGTGTGATGCTGTCCTTTGTCCTAGTGTGTTTTGTGTCACTTTGGCTTTTATCCCATTGACTTCATTTTAGTTTGTGTTGCGTATTTTAATGTGTTATTTTAACGTCTCTCGTAAATTATGTACTACCAGGCAATGCCTTATTCTTTTGTTTTCCTGTATATTCTCTTATTTTATTAGAAAATTAGGCATTGCGTATTAGATCCACTGATTGTTTTAATCTCACCCTCATTTTTCTCCATCATCATTTTTTTAAACCTTAGTCCGTGGATATGTTTTAAAATTTTAACATCATCTCTCATGTCGTTTATCTCGTTCCATTAGGGGCCGATGACCTTCGATGTTAGGCCCCTTTAAACAACAAGCATCATCATCATCTTTGCCGTGTCTAGAACGAATTCATTCGGTATATCCGGAATCCCATGTATTTCGATGGTATTCCTTCTCGTATACTGTTCAGCTTCCCCCACACGGATTTCTAAGGATTTTATTTTATCCTTCAGAAGATGATTTTCCTCGGTGAGGTTTTCTATATCTTGAAAACACTGTTCCATATCTTTTTGTTGTTTGGAAATCAGAAGTACAGTATCATCTAATTTCTTGTGACACAGTTCAAGGGAATTACGTAAGTCTGTCTCTCGAGTCTTCCGGTCTTCTTTCATTTGCCTCATTTCTTCAGTTAACTCTTTCAATTATTGGTGAATGTTCATGGTAGTCAATGATGTTGATTTCCGGGCACTGTTTCTTGGTTCATGTATTGTACACTTATCGCAAGTCCACTCCGTGTATCTGTTTACACTGGTCGTACACTTCTTGTTGTACCGCTTTTTACATGCCACGCACTGTACCTTGGGAGCCCAACCCAAGTCGACCGCACATTCTTCGCAGGCGCTCATTTCGCTGAGTTGTTTATGTGCTCCTTACTTCTCAAATTACTCGGGTTTATTGGTTAATCAGAATATTGTCACTTTGGTGGTAGTTGTGAAATACCGCACACTATTATCACACCAAAGATACAGTCTCAAGTCCCGATCTGACACTAGTTAATACACACTTTGCAGGAGCTCGTTATTCTCGTGCTCTTCACTCAGCCGCCATCATAATGTACCTGATGCTAAAGGAACTGATCCACGAACCTGCTACGCCTGCGTAGCAGGGGGAGAGGTGATACTCCCACGTGGCGCGTCCCAGGTGGCGGATAGGGGGGTCCTAACCGGCTTGCCGGCGGACTTGAGGGAAATAAAATACCTCTCGCGGACCAAACACACTACCCCCTGCGGGTGGGGGACGCACATGTAGAATACACCCGCGGTATCCCCTGCCTGTCGTAAGAGGCGACAAAAAGGGGCGACCTTGGCGCGGACATGGATTGCGGTTTGGTATAATGTGATGGACCTCCTGTGGATGGGAGAGGCTGAATACATCCACAGGTAATCCCTGCCTGTCGTAGAAGGCGACTTAAAGGGTCATGTGGCCATGGTCCCCTCTTTATTTTTTATTAGTTTTCCGAGGGTCAGATGTAGACCATTCGAAATGTTGATGTGCGTGCTGCTCGGCGATGGAGCTCCTATGTGTGCGACTACGCTCGAAAGCCCGTGCCAGCAACCACCCAGGACGCGCCGGGTGGGAGTGTCATGTACCCGGGCAGTGGTATCCGCCTGACAACGCAGGTCCCCGCACAGCCGAATGCCAGAAGGACATATTCGTATTAATTATTTTTATTTATTTTTTCTATATTTAGTGCTCTGTACACGCTATGGGGTACATGCTATTGCGGGTGACTGGAGGAAGGGAGTCTTAGTGCTCATTGCCTCAGTCATCCCGTATTAGGCATCGTCCAACATCGGACCCCAGGCAGTACCTGCTATGACCAGGTGGGTATTGCCTTGGCTGCTTGGTTCGGCTACAGAGACCCCTGATCGGAGTGGGTGGCATTCGGGGAGGATGCTATCGGGCATGGCTTCCAAACGAAGTCGGCTCTCTCAAGATGGTCGCCCACCTAAGTCTTTAACTTTTGCTTCCCTGAGAGGTTCAACTCCCTGGGAACATGCGCAGCGTGAAGGAATGGGATCCAGCTTCCCTAGGTTTCCGGTCGCTACCAGAACCGATGGGCACGATTTTAAGCTGGTGAAGTCGATCCTTTTCAGTCGGCACATCGAAGGCGTCTATGGCGAACTGGAGGAACTTAAGAAAATGCGCAACGGTAGTTTGCTTATGAAGACTCGTACAGCACTGCAAGCTGATCAGTTGCTTAAGTGCGAGCACTTTGGCGAAATCCCCGTCAAAGTGGAGGAGCATAAGTCCTTGAACCTGGTTCGCGGAGTCATCTTTCACCGCGACCTTATTTTGAACACTGACGACGAGTTGATGGAAGACATGAAGAACCGTGGCGTGACACACGTCCGGCGCATTACGCGCAAGGTCAACGGTGAAGACGTTGCCACTGGTGCCTTCATTGTCTCTTTCAAGTTGTCAGTGTTACCAGAGAAAGTCAAGGTAACAACTTATCGTTGCGATGTGAGGCCGTACATCCCGCCTCCTATGCGATGCTATCAATGTCAGCGATTCGGACATATGGCATCTCGCTGTTCGAATCAGGCTGTACGTGGTATATGTGGACGAGTAACTCACGGCGCGGAGGAGTGCACAACTCCATACAAGTGCACTAACTGCTCCGATTTTCATTCTCCTCGGGATCGGAATTGTCCGACATACCTGAGTGAGAAGAAGATCCAGGAGATCAAGACCTTGGATGGTCTTTCCTACCAGGAAGCGCGCCGTAAGGTTAATTCTACGAATACACCTGCCCGTACACTCGACTACAGCTTGATAGCTTAGAGTCTTCCAGGTTCATCATTCACAACCCCCTAGGAGGTCGACTAAAGTCGTGGCCCAGCCGGCGGAGGCGGCATCGTCGACCAGGGCTGGGAAACCATCTCCCAGCCCGTCTAAACTCGAAAAAAAGAAGGGGAAGAAGAGCGCCCGTCCTGAGCGCTCTCGGACTTCCCTGCGAAGGAAAAATCATGCCCCCCATCTGGGGGATATGAGTCTGCGCCAGGAGGCACCCCTGCTCCCAAACCTGCGCGCTCTCCTCGTAGGGGACCCCCTCGCGCCCGAAAAGCGTCGAAGTTCTGGGCGGCACCCCTGCCATCTTTCGATGACGGGATGGATGTCGCGCTGTCCTCTACATCTACGGATGTAGAAGTAGATAGTGTTTAGGCTTACGAGCATTTTGTCGCTTATAACCTAACACTCCTTTTATAGTCCACACTATGGCACTGTTACAGTGGAATTGTAACGGTTATGACAGGCATCTTGCTGAGTTACGTCAGCTTATTAGTGAGTACGCAGCGAGTATAGTCTGTATTCAGGAGATCAATTTCAGACCTGGTCATCATACGGTCTTGAGGCATTTCAAACTATACTCGACAGAACGAAACTATGCTCACCGGGCTTCCGGATTCGTTGGCATTTTTGTACATTCTGATAGCTACAGCGAAGAGGTTCCATTAAGAACCCCTCTTGAGGCTGTAGCTGTCCGCGTCTCGCTGCCTGTCATAGCAACAGTGTGTAATGTTTATCTTCCACCAGGCCATCATCTGAAAATCAATGATGTCGCTGATCTTATAGATCAGCTTCCACCACCCTTCCTCTTATTGGGCGATTTTAACGCCCATCACCCCATATGGGGCTCTGAGATACCTTGCCCCCGAGGAAGAGAGCTGGAAACACTTCTAACAGATCTGGATTTATGTATTCTGAACACAGGGGAACCAACTCACTTTAGTGTACGTTACGGCACATACTCTCGCATAGACGTAAGTCTATGCAGCCGAACGTTGGTTCCACTGTTTCGGTGGAATGCACACGATGATCTCTGTGACAGTGACCATTTTCCCATCATTCTTACTTTGTTGAAACATAAACCCGTCGAGGCTCCCCCTCGATGGATTCTTAAACATGCTGATTGGCCAAAGTACACATCACTAGCTGTCTTTCACAATGATGTCAGGCGGACCGTCGGCGAGGAAATAACTTACGTCACCCAAGTTATTCTTGCTGCTGCTGAGGAGTCCATTCCGTTTTTCTCGGGAGCTCCTCGCCGAAAACTCGTTCCTTGGTGGAACGATGAAATAGCAGCAGCCATCAAAGAACGCCGTCGCGCTCATAAACGTTACCGTCGACAGCCTACTGTGGCCAACTTGGTAACATTTAAGAAACTCCGCGCTAAGGCGCGAGTTCTTATTCGTCAAAGTAAGAAGGCTTCATGGGAGAGATATGTCTCGTCTATGACATCACATACTCCATCATCTCAAGTGTGGACTAAACTTCGACGAATTTCGGGTATTCAAGGATCATCTGCTGTACCGGGAATTTCCATTGCAGGCAGTGTCGCCACTGATCCCCTCGCGATTGCTAATCACCTCGCTAGTCATTTCGCGGATGTCTCTGGCTCCGGGAGTTACAATCCTGATTTCCTCCCTCTGAAGCGGGAGGCAGAACGTCATCACCTTAGTTTTGCCACCCAAGCTTCAGAGGACTACAACGTGCCCTTTACGGAGTGGGAACTCCGCAGCGCCTTAGCGCTTTGCAAGGACACGTCTCCTGGACCGGACAACATCCATAACCAGATGTTGAAACACCTTAGTGATGATAGTTTACTGTATCTCCTTCGTGTGTTCAACCGAATCTGGACAGAGGGTGATTTTCCGTCTCAGTGGCGAGAGGGCATAGTCATCCCTGTCCTCAAGCCTGACAAAGATCCTAAGTATGCAGGAAGTTACAGACCGATTTGTCTTACAAATTGCCTGTGTAAGCTATTTGAGAGGATGGTAAATCGCAGACTCGTGTGGTGTCTGGAGAAACAAGGACTCTTGTCCGAGTACCAATGTGGATTTCGAGCCGCTCGATCCACCACAGACCACTTGGTACGCCTGGAGAGCTCTATCCAGGATGCGTTTCTCCGCAAACAGCACTTGGTAGCTGTCTTCTTTGACTTGGAGAAGGCCTACGACACCACCTGGCGATATGGCATCCTTTCAGTCCTGCATCAATGGAGATTCCGGGGTAACTTGCCGGTATTTATTGCGAATTTTTTGTCCCTCCGTCTATTCCGTGTCCGAGTATGGAGGACCGATTCTCAATACTACGTTCAAGAAAATGGAGTCCCACAGGGATCGGTTCCTAGTGTCACTCTGTTCGCGAATGCCATAAACGGTATTGTCGCTGCTGCTGGTCCAGCCGTAATACCGTCCCTATATGTGGATGATTTTGTTCTGCACTATAGCTCGTGCAGTATGGCAGTCGCAGAGCGACAGTTACAGCAGGCTATTAGGAGGGTGGAGAAGTGGAACTTAGAACATGGCTTTCGGTTTTCTGCCGCAAAGACCTCCGTTGTCCACTTTTTTCGTCAACGTACTCTTCACCCTCATCCTGAGCTTTATCTAGGAAATGTCGTTCTTCCAGTTGTTGACACCTACCGACTTCTTGGGCTCCTTTTTGACAGTAAATTATCGTGGGAGCCACACGTGCGGGAGCTAAAAGTGCAATGCACCAAGAGGCTTAACCTCTTGAAGTTTCTTAGCAGCACTAATTGGGGAGCTGACCGCGTGGTGCTCCTATCGGGCACACATTTTATCCCAGTTAGACTACGGCAGTGCAGCATATGGCTCCGCAAGACCAAGCGTTCTTGCGAAGCTGAACAGTATCCACCACAGCGGGGTTAGGTTGGCGACGGGAGCTTTTCGTACTAGCCCCATCGCTAGCCTGCTCGCTGAGTCTGGTGTGCCGCCTTTACACCTGAGGCGCCAGCAAATGCTTCTTTTGTATGCTGCAAATTTGCGACAGATGCCACTTCATCCGAGCTATCCCTGCGTGTTCAACAATGGCAACCGTTTGTTGTACGCTGCTCATCCTCGTGCGACGCGGCCGGTTGGGATACGCTTGGATAGCAGTTATGAATTGTTTGACGTACCTTCGATTCCTTGCCTTGTCAGACAACCAAGTGGGGTACCTCCGTGGGTTGTACGACGACCTGAAATCATCCTGGATTTTCACACTGGCCCGAAAGGAGACACGGACCATTCGATTTATCGGAGGATCTACCTGTCCGTTCTTGGCCGCTATCCAGGTTCAGTCGTCGTTTACACGGATGGTTCAAGGACAGATACGAAGGTGGGCTGTGCGTTCGTTGTCGACAATGATCGGTTTCTTTTTGCTCTCCCGGACACCTGTAGTGTGTACACGGCATTGCTCTATGCTATCTGTGAGGCTCTGCGGTACGCACTAGACAATGAGCGCCGACACTTTCTTGTGTGTACTGACTCCTTGAGTTCGCTTCAGTCTATTGATACCTGTATCCCTCGACGCCCTCTGGTGCAGCGGATCCAGGACCTGCAGGCCGGTTGTTCGGATGCCGGCACCAGAATTACGTTTGTGTGGCTCCCCAGCCACATGGGCATAGAGGGAAACGAGTTAGCAGATGAGGCTGCCAAGGAGGCAGTTACACTGCCCCCGTTGCCTTTCAAGGTTCGAGCAAGTGATATTCGCTCTCAGCTGAGACATCTGGTTATGTCTCATTGGGAGGTGGAGTGGCAGGCCATCCCACTTCCCAATAAGCTGAGAGCGATAAAAGGAACAACGAAGGTATGGAGGACTTCCCTTCGGGCTTCGCGGAGGGAAGCCGTGGTATTATGTCGCCTTCGGATCGGCCACGGTATCTTGACGCACTCCCATCTACTGAAAGGAGAACCCCCTCCGGTGTGTACTTGCGGCGACCATCTTACCGTGGTACACATCCTTACGGAGTGCGTGGACCTGATCGATCTGCGCCGTAGTATTAACCTTCCGAGTACTATCTCCGTTATCTTGCGCGATGACGAGCAGTCAGCAGACCTCGTCATCCGCTTTATGAGAGATAGTGGTCTTTTTATCGTGTGTGATGATGTCCTTTGTCCTAGTGTTTTTTATGTCAGTTGCGCTTTTATCTCATTGACTTTATTTTAGTTTGTGTTGCGCATTTTAATGTGTTATTTGAACGTCTAACGTAAATTATGTGTTAATATCTGTATTACTGGGCAATGCCTTATTCCTTCGATTTCCTGTACTTTCTCTTATTTTAATAGAACATAAGGCATTGCGTATTAGATCCACTGACTGTTTTAATCTCACCCTCATTTTTCTTCATCACCATTCCTTTTTAACTCTGGTCAGTGGATACTTTTTAAAATTTTAACTACATGTCTCATGTCATTCATTTCGTTCCATTAGGGGCCGATGACCTTCGATGTTAGGCCCCTTAAAACAACAAGCATCATCATCATCATCATGAAAGGAACTGATTCGACATAACTACATATATGTATGCCTAAAACATATCAATAGGTTGTCATAAAACATAATGACAAATTATTATACATGTATGTGTGTAAGCTCTTAGGTACTCGTTTTTTAATGTACATCATTTCAGTCATTTTATTTTCTTCTGAGTACGTACGTTTTAGCATACCTCTTGAAATGAAGGTGTTCAAATACGTCAGTCTCGTATCGGTATTTTTACGCACGTAAAAAAAACACCTGCGGGACTAAATTCTGGCCTCTTCGGAAACGTGAACATTAGTTAGTGGGACGTAAAGGAACATTATTATTATTATTATTGTTACCGTGGTTTGGTGGATTAGCAGAGGTGAAAGTAGGTACGGGGGTGAACGGGTCTCAAACTACCAAATTAAAGTTAATTTAAAATTTAACAAGGTTTTATTTTCTTTGCAAAATCAAGAGATAACAAGAATGTCAGGTACAGAGTAGCAAGGCAACAAAGTACAATTACAGTATTTACAGGATTTGGGCTTCGAGCCCCGAACTCACAATTCTTGAGCAATTAGCCAACTTTACCCCAAAACGAGATACAACAGAAGGGCAGAAAACCCCAATCATGCCCAGGAGCACTTGCTCCCAATTACACAGTAAAGCCTCCTCGAGGCATACAACACTCAGTTTTCAAGAAAGAGCCACTCGCTCTCAAAATTTAAGCCTATCAAAGGCCACACCAAACTCCACCTTCAAGCTGTCCTCTAAGGACATAAACACGGGGGTAAAATACCCAACCTACTGAGTGAGAAAAGGTTAATTACATGGCCTCTAAAATACCAATTTGAGAGGAGGCGATCTTGCACTCCTAATACATTTGTTTAAAACCTAATCTGGCACTAGGCCGCTAATGCAAGGGCTAATCCCATACTAAAGAGGTGACTTATATAAGCAGGCAATTTACATTACGCTAGACAGGAAGAAACGGTTGAGAAAATAAGTTCACCTCAAAGCAACATGAGTGGGAGCTCGAGAGGGTTAAGCACTCTCTATCCCAAATTTATAGTTTAAAAAGATAGAATTGAAACTAAGTGTCTTTACATTTTAGAGGAAAGTTACATGGTAAAAGGCTTCGGACCTGCCCCGAGAGTTAAACTGCTGAGCTAGCAAGAAAAGGAAGTTATTAAACGGCCATTACCTGGTGGTTGATCTGCTGCCCGAAAAAAGAGGCGCTTCCCGCCCCCTGCTATGTACTTTACACTTTGAAAGTTGGTACTGAAGTGGCGCAGGGACCCGAAAATCAGCAGTTTATATACTCTCGTGGAAGGTTCGAGGCGTTTGAGGAATGCAAACACCCGCCCACAATCATTTTATTGGATAACCAAGAAAACCCCTACACAATATGAAGAAGAAACACATTATTGGTGGAAAATTAATTCGAGAAATTCGGGATGGGCTAAATTCCAAACAAGGGGAAAGAAAGGGTTAATATTGCCAACTTAAACAATGACTGAAAGAAATTTAACAAAGAACAAACTTTTGAAATCAAATTTTCTCCAAAAACAGTTCTTTCACTTCGCACTAGGGTGCACCATTTCCAAGTAGTGACATCTTCTGAGAAATTTGAAAATCAACACATTAGATAAAGTTCAGACTTCCTCCAGTAGAGGAGTTTCAACTGGCCCAAAGTTTGAATTAGCGGCGTGGAGGTGTACCGCGCGGTACAATTATTATTATTATTATTATTATTATTATTATTATTATTATTATTATTATTATTATTATTATTATTATTATTATTATTACGGGGTTACCCGTTGACGCAGAGGTGAAAGAAGGTGCCGGGGTGAACGGGTCTAACTACAAAGTCAAGAATGTAATTTCAAACTTTAACAAAGGTTATATTTTCTTTTCTTTTTTAGAATCAAACTTAACAATCTTTCACTAAGTGAACACAATAATATATCAGGTACAATGACAAACTAGAAACAAGCCAAGGAAGATCACAATTTTAGTGATTTTTACACGATTGGGCTACAAGCCCCTAGTTTTACAACTTTGAGCTCCTAGCTCAATTTTACCAAAGCACAAATTTTAATGCATGGGCAGAAAATCCCCAATACATGGAGCACTAGCTCCAACAATGACAATTTCAAGCCTCCCAGAGGCACTATTACAACACTTGTAAAAGAGCTAACGTGCTCTCAGTTCACAAGCCTACTCAAGGCAACTCCAACAGTATGTTATACCTTCTGGCCTTCCGTGGCCAAACTTACAATTGAAACAGGGGTATCTCGTACCCAACCTACTGGGCCTTCATGGAACACGAATAATGGTTAAGTAAATGGCCCGAAACACCAAATAGAATGGAGGCGTGAATTTGCACTCCTAAACATGCATTCTTAAACCTAAACGGCACTAGGCCAATGAAACAGGGGCTTTTCCCAAACTATGGAGGTGACCCGTATAAGAAAGAAATTTAAAACATTAAGGAAGAGAAGAAAATCAGTTACCAAACCGTAGTCAACTCAAACCAAAATGAAGGGGAACTCGAGAGGGTGCATCACTTTCTATCCCCAAATTACGGTTACAGATTTTATGAAGTTTTTACATAAGCCGGCAGAAAATTACATTTTTAAAAAGGTAGGTTACATGGTAAAAGTTTCGGACCTTTCCCGCGGGTTAAACTGTTGAGCGCCGGGCTGAGTGGCTCAGACTGTTAGGGCTCTGGCCTTCTAACCCCTACTTGGCAGGTTCGATCCTGGCCCAGTCCGGTGGTATTTGAAGGTGCTCAAATACGACAGCCTCGTGTCGGTAGATTTACCGGCACGTAAAAGAACTCCTCCGGGACTAAATTCCGGCACCTCGGCCTCTCCGAAGACCGTAAAACGTAGTCAGTGGGACGTAAAGCAAATAGCATTATTATTAAACTGCTGAGCTAGCAAGAAATAAAGATGTTAAACGGCCATTACCTTGCTGAAAACCTGCTGCCTGATGAAAGAGGCACCTCCTGCTCCACATATACACAGTTAGATGTTCATCGAGTTGCCAAGAGCCGTGAAAATCCGCACTTTATAAACTCTCGGGGAAAGTTCGAGACCTTTCATGAATAATCAAGACACACCCACAGAATTTTATTGGAGGATACAAAGTTTGCACTCAAAATCGAAGAAATACGTGATTGGTTGGAAATTAGTTAGAGAAATTCTTGATTGGTTAAATTAAAAACAGGGGGAAAGAAAGGATAAATATTGCCAACCCAAAAATGCATGAATGAAATTTAGTGAAGGAAAACTTATGAATACAAAATGTCTTCAAAAATGTTCCTTCACTTCGCACCAGGGTGCATGATCATAGTTTTTTGTAGTGACCTCTCTGAGAGAATGTCCAAATTTCTTGATGAACGGAAAACAAAAACAAGTTGAAATTCACACAGTACTGGCAACTTCATAATCACAAAATTACGGTAGTGACATCTTCAGAGGAAACGTTTAAATAGGTCTAGTTTCAAGTTCAGTGTTTTTCCTGTAGAGGAGTTTTAATTGGCGCAAGATTTAAATGTGCGGTGTAGACGTGTACCTCCCGGTACAATTATTATTATTATTATTATTATTATTATTATTATTATTATTATTATTATTATTATTATTATTATTATTATTATTATTATTATGTTGCGGTTTATCGTTGAAATTAAGTTATTACGTGCTACCCAACCTTCATCAGTCAGCACCTGCTGCGTCCACGACGTCCACCATTTTGGTTTCGGTATTATGGTCTGATATATTGTAGTCGGTCTTGGTCTGAGGCAGGGCGAATAGAACTACATAGTGTGACGACTCCTGCTGTTTGATATGTTTCTACACTACGCGGCGCTGGGGTAGGTAAACAGAGATCAGATGTCCCTGAACATGTGATTTTAAATAAGATCTGATGTGACTTAATTCGGAATTCATCGTGTAAATAAATTATTAAAAACGTGTTTATTATTGTTATGTTTCAGGAATGTACATTCTCTTTACTGACGGATGACTGTGTTTTTGTGCGATCTGTGTTTCGTGCAAATTAACATGTAGTGTTCCTTGTTTTGAAAGTAATATGTGACAATTTCGTAGGAAATATTTTACATTTAGTAATAATTTAATGACTTTACTTCTGAAATTGGTTCGTCAGTGTCTTAACGAATATCTCAAACGGGTATGTGTGTATAGAGCTAAATTTCATTAATTCACCACGAACAGTTCCAGTTATTAATTATAACCTAAAAAACGCATTTTCAACTATTAGTGTACATGCTACATAATATAAACATATTCAAACTCTGCAGGCACCCACATGATTTTACGTACCGTTATGTCATACATATGTAATTCCTGCATAACTACTTCAGTTAAATTAAGGTAAGATAAGATAACTCTTTATTGCCCACCCTAGTTTACACCATCGGTTACAGGCAATAAAGACCATGAAATACACATAAACCAAAAACCAAACAAAACAATATAAACTGACTTACTATTATATCATGTAAAGCTCTTACTATCTACACTAAAACTATTTACTATCTACTCTAATTTAGTGGTGCCCGTGTCGGCGGAATCCAGCCTTGCACTGCACCACCTTGTCTAAAACTATTGAGATGCCTCTGATATGCGAGGAACACCTACCGCATGTTAGGGCATCCCCTACCTTAATTCTAATGCACTAACACATATTCTACTATCTACAGCTAACTAAACAAAAAGAGAAAGAAACATTGGCTGCACGCGGAATTCCCTAGTAAGGAGAGAACCTTCCCACCCAGCACCGCTATCAGCCACTCCTCCCGGGTTAGATATTACCCCCACCTATAACTCGTACTTCTCTCCTCTTTTACGTGGCGAATCGTAGAGGCGGTTACCAGTCCATCATACGATCCGTCACGCATTTATCTACTGCTCCGCCTATAACCGCGTCGTCTTACTTCATTCCTGCCACCATCTTGATTCACTTGTTATTCTGTGAGCGGACATGCTTCATCTTTCACCTTGGAATGGGACTGTACCATCCCACCCGTCTGGCTCTTATACCCCTCCCCCCCTTCCATCCCCAATCTTCCCCATTTACTTCTTCCTTGCCTCTGTTCATCTCTCTTATAATACTTATTCGCTAACTTTTACACATGATCATCTACTAAACCCTATAGTTAATATTTAAACACTATTTACAAACGTACTTGTTGACAGTTTTCCAGTTCCTTATTCATCACATTTCTTTCTTATTCTTTCGCCTCTTAGAATAAAACTACTACCTAATTACTTTTTTTTTCTTCTTATAGTTGAACTTACATATTAAACCACCGAATTGCCACAAATCAGATCTGTCTTTTCCTTATTCCTCACATCACTTATCACTCATTTACATCTCTAAACAGTCCACCAGTTCCTCTTCCTCACGGCCACTCATTACTTATTAAAATTTTAAACTAGTGTTTAAAGTTTTCTTCTATTATGTTATCAACTCATCCCGACTCTTTCGCGCTATTACCAGTTCGGTACTTAATACTATTTTCTTCCCTTTCTTCTTTTGATCACTACCTTAGCTGCCACCTACGTTCTCTCACCTATGCAGTCCTCTCCCAATATATACAAATTTTCTTTTCATCATACAATCTTATCTGTTTATATTCCAACTCCTTTTCTTGTCCACTAACCCTATAGTTAATATTCAAACACTGTTCACAAATGTGCTTGTTGACAATTCTCCAGCTCCTTATTTCTTACATTTCTTTCATCTTCTTACGACTCTTAGACTAAAACTAGAGACTACTCTCTAATTACATTTTTTTTCTATAGTTGAACTTACATATTAATCCATCGAATTGCCAAAAATCAGACCTGTCTTTTCCTTATTCCTCCCATTTCTTCCGCTTATTTCCGTTTCTAACAGTCCAACAGTTCCTCTTACTCACAGCCACTCATTAGAATCTTAAATTAATGTTTAGAGTTTTTCTTCTATTGTGTTATCAACTCATCCCGACTCTTTCCTGCTATTACCAACTCGATACTTAATACTATTATCGTCCTTTTTTAACTACATTAGCTGCCCCCTACGTTCTCTCACGTATGCACTCCTCTCCCATATATACAAATCTTCTTTTCATCATACAATCTCATCAGAATATATTCCGAACTCCTCTTATTGTAACAAATTTTTTTATAACCTAGCAGTTTCGTCTACCTCTTTCCTTCCTCTGTAACCCTCCTCTACCCCTTATTCTCTTAATTTATTTATAAATCTAATTCTAACCATATTTAAATATTTGGAAATATTTGTTCCTCTCCCCTATTCTCTGGCTAACCATACCGCCATCCTTTCAATTTTTTCTACTTTTTCTATCTCTTTTTTACTCAACACTTTCTTTTTCAACCCCTCTAACTCCCTACATTCGATAAATATATGTAGGTCCGACCATCTTTCTCCACACAGAATACATCTACCCGCATTTTCTCTACGTATCCACCCTCTATTTCTTGGAATTTCAAAAATCCACCAGTATAGACCTCTTTTGCCCTTCCTGTCCTCAACTTCGATTTTCGGGTTCATGGTTTCTAACAATTTGTTTAATACTGTTAGTGAGGCTCTTTCTCTACATTTCATTATTTAACTCTGTCTCTCTATATCAGCAACTCTCCTTATAACCCTTCTCCATACCCATTCTTTCTTCTCACTCCATCTCTCATATCCTATATCTCCTAACCCTAGTTTTCGTAATTTATGTTTGCACTTATTCACCCAATACCTCTCGTTCTCCATATTTTTCTGGAACCTATACGTCTCTTGAAGTAAATTCCCTCCTTTCCCTTCTTCCAATCTCATCCAATACTTCATCACCCTCTTGGCTATAGTAATGTCTATCGATTCTTTACATACTAATCTAGCCCCCACATTTGCAGTACAGTTTGGGACCCCCATAATAATCTTACTAAATTTTGCCACCACCTGATTTAGTTCTTTTCTACTTTCCTCCAGTCCCCATATTTCTATCCCATATAACATTTTTCCTTTAACCATTGATTGGAACACCAATCTCTGTATTTTGTACTTTATATCTGGGAATTTATTTTCTAATATCCCCACTACTGCCAGTGCTCCCCTCCCTTTATATTTGGCTATTCTGCCTTGATTTTCCCACGAACCGTTACTACTAATTATAACTCCTAAATACTCCATTTTTTCTGGTCTGATTTCTTGCTGCTCGACTGTCCAGAATTTCTTTTCTTTTTTGGCTTTCCTTTTCCTACATATCATTATCTGCGTCTTTCGTACATTTATTTTGAGGGCCCATCTTCTAGTATATTCCATTACCTCATTTAGCCCTTCTTGCAATCCCTTTGCTGTTAATGCCAAGATCAATAAATCGTCTGCAAATAGCAGCCCCGGTATCTCCCTCTTCCCAATCCAAGGGCATTGCCATCTCTCGCCTCCATGTCTATCTAATATATTATTTATAAACAATAGAAATAATATCGGTGACAGCTTACAACCCTGCCTCACACCCCTCTTCGATTCCATACACTTACTCAACCCACCCCCTTGTAGTTTAATCATCACCAATACTTTCTCATATATTCCTTCTATTGCCAGCCTCATTTTCTTCGATAACCCAACCTCTCTTAATCTAGTAAATAACGCCTCCCTATTTACTGCATCGAAGGCTTTCTCTAAATCTATTGCTGCTACGTATAATCTCTTCCCTGCTATTTTCACATACTTCGCAATTAAAGTATCCAGAATACATACATTATCCACAGTATTTTTCTCTTTTCGAATCCCATTTTGATAGTCCGAAATCCTTCCATATTTCTCTGCCCAATTTATAATCCTATTAGCTAGAATTCCTGTATATACCTTCGACAGCGAGTCCAGGAGTGTTATTCCTCTATAGTTGTTTGGATCACTTCGACTTCCTTTATTCTTGTATATAGGACAAAGTACTCCTTTTCTCCACTCGCTAGGAAATTTATTCGTTTCCCATATCTTGTTAAAAAATTTCACCATCACTTTCAGCATTACTTCATTTGCTCCTACTTCCTTCCATATCCTGTTAGTAATACCATTTGCCCCACCCGCTGTTTTGGTTTTTACTTTACTTAACACCCTGACTATTTCCTGACTTGTTATCTCCTCATCTAGTAACTGTACTCCTTTTTGTACTTCTTTTACAATATACGTCTTTTCCATACCCCCCTGTCCTTCTCCCCTCCCACCCAAAAGCTCTGCAAAATATCCTATCCACTCATTTTCTGCTATCATTGTTCCTCCCCCTGTCGATCTAGTTCTCTTTATCTTATTTATAGTTTCCCAAACCCTATCAAATCTTTTCTCTTTACAATATCTGTTCACTCTCTCAGTTTCCGCCTCTTTCCAACATTTATTTTTCTCATTTAGTAACTTCTTGTAATCTCTTCTTAATTTACAATATTCCTCTCTTTTCCCTTGTTCCCCTCCTTTCTTAAAGTCCGCTAGAGCTGACATTACAACCTCTCGTTTCCTCGTACACTCTTTATCAAACCACCCCGTGCCTATGTTCCTGTCTTTCTCTTCTCTAATCCTCACTTTCTCACCCACCTTCCATATTGGGCGTTCTATTACTTTTAAAACTTCATCCAATCCCCTCCTTCCAACATCCTTTCACTTTCAACCCTTATACTTTCTTTACTCTCTTTTAACTCTGTTCTCAATCTCTCAATCGTAGTATCATTCCAAATGTACTTCCAACCCTCCTTATATCTGTCTCTTTTTCCTACCCTTCTCTTCACTCCATCATACTCCCCTCTTAATTTTATCTTGATGGGCATATGTTCTGTTATCACACATTCTGTCACCTCAAAACTTATTATTTTCTTTAGAGCTATTTCAGTGCTTACTCCTATATCTACTACACTCCCACCCTTCGATGTGATGAATGTCAGTTCCCCATTACTATCTCCCTTCATCCATCCATTTAAAATATATAATTTTTCTGTAGCACATAACTCTAATAGCCTTACACCATATCTATTTATATATTTGTCTTTACTATTTCTTCTGTACTCTCTCACTTCATTATCCTCTCTCCCATAATCAGGTACCCTATTACTCACTCTTGCATTCCAATCCCCTAACAATATCATTCCATCCTCCACATACAATCCTGTAATTTTGTTTATTTCTTCAATCAGTTCTTCAAAAAATGTTTTATTCGCATAAGTTGAGTCTTTAGGATGGTTGTATAATAGAGCCAGGCAAATTGCCTCCTTCGGATCATTTCCCATTTTAATTCTCAACCACACCACCCCTTCTACCTCATTCTATATTCTCTCTACTCTCTCTACTATCTCATTTTTTATTAAAACTGTTATCCCGCCCGGGTTTCTTCCCATTCTCCCCCTTTTTTCTTTATCACGTTGACTACTCTATACCCATCCCATTCAATTTCTATCCCTTTCCCTAACCACGTCTCTACTAGGGCAATAATCTCATACTCCTTTACTATTTTCTCCAATTCTTATTACCTATCTTCCCCATCAACCCCTCAATATTCCACAACCCAATCGCCACATCTAGTTATTCATTCACTCCCACTCTCTGCATCTGTGCTTCTCCACTTCCACCCCTACTCCTTGTCACTCTTCCCTGTGCGTCCTCTCCAGATCCCTTCTCATCCTCTTTTCTCCCGTCTTCCTTCCCCTTCTCCATACCTGCGCCTTTTTTCTTTCCCCATAAATCTTTCAAACTTAATGATCTTTCCTTATTTAGCGCCTGCCTTTTTTCCATTTTATTTTCTGTGTTCCTTTTACTCGGAGAGGATGCAACCTTACCCTGTCTACTGTTACCTTCATTCACAATTTTCACTGCACTCCTCACCAGTTGTGGCACATTACTTGCTTCCTCCTTCTCTGTGTTGTGCTGACTCTTCAAGGTCTCTGCATTTCCGCCCACCTGGTTGCTGGTACTGCTGTTCAGCATATCCCTACTTCCCGCACCTGATGTGATGTGGACTTCGCTCACTTCCGTAATATCACTCCTTTCTACGTCACTGCCTTTCCTTGCTACTTCCACTGTTGCCAAGGACATGTTCTGCGCTGTTGGTGTTCTTCATCAAGTTTTTTCAGCCTCGCCAACCCCCACACTCGATTCCACCTTCCGTTTCCAACCACCAGCTGCTGCCCTCTAATATATGCCTTAAGACCTTGTTTTCTTGCCTCTCTTAAATGTCTATTCAGAATTTTGTTCTTCTCTCTCGCTTCCCTGTCCATCTCACATTTTATCCACACCTTCTCTCCTTTTAGATTACTCGAATTTCTTATTACAATGTCCACCATCAGTGTCGATAATAATTTCACTCTAATTGGTCTCTTTCCTTTCACTCTCCCCACACGCTGCACATCGTCAATATCAACTTCACTGAAGTTGATCTTCATCATGTTCTGGATCACTTCTACCACTTTGTACACTATTTCAACTTTAGACTCTCTTTCCTCTTCTTGGACACCATCTATGAAGATATTTTTTCTTACGCTTTCTTGTATACTCTTCTCGACTACTCTCTTAGTTTCTCTTAGGTCCCACTCCAGGCTTCTTACCTTCTGCTTCAATAGGTCTAATTCATCTTCGGGCCGATGACCTTCGATGTTAGGCCCCTTAAAACAACAAGCATCATCAACAATTCATCTTTATTACACCCTTCCTCTTCCAACATCTTCTTTACATCTTCCTTAACACTCAATTTTAGGTCCATAAATTCCTTGGATAACTCTCGGAATATTTCTTTTATTTGCTCCGTCTGACAAGCCTCTCTTATCATCTCTCTAATCGCCTCGTACTCTTCCCATCCAATGGAACCTACTGGACCTGGGCCGGGATTAATCTCTACTCCTCCTATTATCAGCAACACCATCACCACCGCCGCCACCAGTAACATAGCCACCATCCTCCTTTTTTCACCCTTTAACTCCATCCTTGTTTCCATTCTACTTCCCTTTTTACAGTTCCATCTGCCGATCGCTATCCTATATTGTGTCAACGTGATACCCATTGCTCCGCGCTCCACTCAGCACATCCTCTCAGCTCACTGTCTCACAGACGTAAGTTAAATTATATGTTAACATTGAAACAGGAACGCCCGTACTTCAGTTTATTGGAGAGCATGAGAAACGACAAGGCGTGTACGGCCCATGCTAAGAGAGTAAGAGAGAGAAGGGTAGTGAAAAAAAAATGTTTATGATTAAGTGGATCCTTCAGTTTATTCAATAGATATGCAAAGAATTATGTCACCTTTTACAGCTGAATCGTGGAGTTTTCCTTGAAGGCGTGGAGGGAACGTCGTCCTGCGGCGGCTGCGTCGTCTTGCGGTCGGCGTCGGCGTTGTCTTCCGTCGTTGGTGTTTTCTCTGTATTAGTGTTGATGACTCGAACCTGAGGCAGGAACGGGGAAATGTGGAGCTTCCGCATCGGACGTCATGGGACTCCGGTGTGACACCTCTCTAAGGCGAAGTATGCCGAAATAGTTCCCACAGTCAATGACGTTGAACGCACTTTAGCAGCAAGGATAAAGTCAGAGTCACAGTTCCACGAGAACAAGATGGAAGGAATTATCGTATTTAGAATAATAAACAAACGAAAACAATCTAGGACCTTCCGAGGTGCAGTGATTAAGCACTTCACAAAGAAAATTAAATTCATCGGGTACAGTCTCTGCACTGTACACCATGAGCACAATATTCACACACTTGTTGAAATAAACGACAGTCCAAGTTCTGTTACGTCGTAATTTTTAGAAGATCATCACTGGCACTTAAGATCATACGTGATTCTGAACAGGTTATGATGGGAATTGGCATGGTCCCTCGGAAAGAAATCACGATACCGTATTCCACAAGTTAATACTGTCTTTAAGAGGGAATGTTGGAACAGTTTATTACGAACACAGTTCAACGGATAGACACAGTCTTTAAATGAAATGAAGGTCGGCACAGTTTTATTACGAACACAGATAAACACAGTCTTCAAATGAAATGTAGGCTGGCACAGTCTATGCTAGAAACACTATCGCTGTTTTCACACAGTCTTTAAATGAAATCAAAGTTGGCACAGTTTATGCTAGAAACACAGTCTTTAAATGAAATGAAGGTTGGCTAGAAACACTATCGCTGCTTTCACACAGTCTTTAAATGAAATCAAGGTTGGCTAGAAACACTATCGCTGTTTTCACACAGTCTTTAAATGAAATCAAAGTTGGCTAGAAACACTGTCGCTGTTTTCACACAGTCTTTAAATGAAATCGAGGTTGGCACAGTTTATGCTAGGAACACAGTCTTTAAATGAAATGAAGGTTGGCTAGAAACACTATCGCTGCTTTCACACAGTCTTTAAATGAAATCAAGGTTGGCTAGAAACACTATCGCTGTTTTCACACAGTCTTTAAATGAAATCGAGGTTGGCACAGTTTATGCTAGAAACACAGTCTTTAAATGAAGCCCACGGAGAAAGCTTCTAACACTAACGTTTCTGAACTCAAGTATACAGCCGGACCGAGTTACGAATTATATCGCGACGTGCTTACTTGCACACACACACACACACACACACTGAACTCACGGCTTACTGCCGACTTCCCTCACTCTCTCTGCCTACGGCACACTTCAGCTGCATACTGCACATTCTGCACACTCTCTGCTTTACCCCGGGCTGGTGATTCGCTTATATTGCCGAAGGTTGGTGGGCGTGGCTACACACGTGGGCCCCAAGAAATTTTTTATATCTTGGCCATCTTTACACCGATTGACACGAAATTTCGGCTAGCAGCGTTCATTATCCCTGCCTGCAAGGTGACGTTATTGAAATATTGATATTACATTTCGTTTATGCAGCAATGCTATGGAACACGAAAGAACCTTCTGCGTGACGTCGCTTGACCTTGGCCGGTGTTCTGGAACAGCGCGAGCTTGCTTGCAGTACACAATGCCTGTGCGCTCGGCGCAAGTTTTAAATGCTTACGGCCGGGTGTTAGCGAGTTCCTCTTAATAAATGAATGAAACGTGAATGCTCGTAGGGCGTTCCCGTTTCAACATGCTCAGATTAATGAATCGCACCAGTACCGGTACTATACGCGCACTTTTTCTTGAGCCCGATTTTTACGGGGTGAGGAGCAAGGAGGGAGTTCTGCCAGTTCCAGTTATATTGCCAACTGGATGGAAATGAAATCTGAATTGAATCGATAATATGATCGATCGATATGAATTTTCTAAACATTTATTATCTTACGTCAACAATTGTGTCACACATACATTATTTAACATTATATAACATTTCTCAATGCGAATCTTGTTACTAGCATGAATTATATAGTTTGGCTTTGCTGTGTAAACAACAACAGTACTAGTTTGCAAAGTGTACGCCAGATGTCGCACAGCGATGAATAAGTGTTTCATAGTTTGTGTTTCAAAGGTTGCCGATATGGATGTCGAAGATTACCGAGGTCTACCGATTCAGCACTAGGGAGCTCCGGGCTCAAGAAAAAGTGCGCGTATAGTACTTCACCCCATCAGTCAGTTAACTGGACACCTTTGAAATTTTCCGGGTATGTTTTGCGGTCGTACAAGCTTGCATTTCTTTCCGTACTTCTTTTATTCGGAAATAAAATCGGCATCGTATGTAATGAAAAATTAATTTTGGTACCAAGTCCTAGGCATGTTCAGTACAGCACCCAAGTCTATGAGAAAGAGTAATTGGAGGTAAACTATCCAGGCATTCTTGAAATATTTCGCCTCATAATGTTTCTTGTACACTAATATTTCTCGCAGCAACTTCCTCTACATGAGAAAAGATCAATAATAATTCACTTGATGGGTAAATGAGATATTTGGATGCGTTACAATATTCCTATAGACTTGCTAAGGCTGAAAACGGGCTACCTTTTGCCTCCGCGGTATTATTTTGCAGAGACACAATACATGCTGTACAGTCTGTCACTTTGTTTGCATGTTTAACAATATACGCACAGAAGTGATAAATAACATTCATATTTGAACTGGTGAAAGGGACTATTTGTTCACCTTTCCAACTTGATAAGGATGGCTGATCAAAGGTAAGCTTGCTGTAAATTTTATCCTGAGCTGTACTTATGATTTTGGCATTATCTTTGTTAACGGCTTTTGCCATGGCTCTAATCTGACTGAAAAATTATATTGAGGGTACTTCAGACTGGCAATTACCTCCTGTAGGTACAGCATTGCTTAGTGGGACATACACTGATTGTAACATGTGCAGATGCAAAAAGTCCACTGTAGAAGGATGATCATCACAGCTTATGGATCGTAGGATACCAAAGTGTCTTTCCAAGGGGTCTTGGTTGAATTTGCCTGTAATCACATACGAAAAACCGCGGCTCACAAATACTGTGTAAGTTCTATTGTGCTTTTAAGTGCCACACGCATGGACTCAAGTGTTCTCTCAGAGGCAAATGTCCACGAACTTACTACGCTGGCGTAGCAAGGGGAGAGGTGATACTCCCACGTGGCGCGTCCCAGGTGGCGGATAGGGGGGGTCCAAACCGGCTTGCCGGCGGACTTGAGGGAAATAAAATACCTCTCGCGGACCAAACACACTACCCCCTGCGGGTGGGGGACGCACATGTACAATACACCCGCGGTATCCCCTGCCCGTCGTAAGAGGCGATTACAAGGGGCGACCAAGGGATGATTGAATTAGAACCATGAACCTACTCTTGATTCGTACCATCATGCGGGGAACACCATGGGTTGCATGTACTTGTGAGTAGTATCACTAAATTGGTACGAAATAGGTTTGTGATTAGTTGCAGTAAAAAGCCTGGCCTGGTGGATTCCAGTACCCGTGCGTTGTACCCATGTGAGCAACACCGCGGGTCTGGGCGTAGCCAGTGAGTTGTACCGCTATATGAGTGGCATCGTGGGTCAGCGTTGCCTGTGATTTGTACCCACTATGTGAGGAACACCACGGGAATACCGGCGCCCGTTACTTGTACACCTAGGTAAGGAACCTCATCGGTTTGCGTTGGCTATGAGTGGCGCCATTGTGTGAGAAACACCATAGGTCTGCGTTCCCTGTACGAATTGCAATACTTGTGAGTAGTACCATCTTCTGTGGACCACCGTGAGTCTTCGCTACTTTTAATCAGTACCCCAAAATGACAAATGCCATGGTTCTACTTTACTCTTGACATGTACCATTCTGTGGGGCCTTAGACGTGAATTTAGCACCCCTTCAGACATCAAGCATCATTGTGCTTTATAAATGGTCCCTTGGTCAGTAATACTCTAATTAACTACCTTCTTTTTGAGTCTGATCCACTGTTTCTGTTTGTTTTTTTTTTGTTTTTTTGGGGGGTTCATGTCCATCCATTCATTCTTCATGACATTTTTAAATTTTATTTTGGTCAGTGGATGAATTTGAATTTTTGTTATTTCATTTCGTACCATTAGGGGCCGATGACCTCGATGTTAGGCCCCTTTAAACAACAAGCATCATCATCATCATCATCAGAGGCAAATGTATTGTTTGGTGCTTTTAAGATCTCCCTCAGTTCACATAAACGATAAAATTTATCATAATCAGGAAATAATGCTTCGTTGGGTGTTTTGGCATTCAATGCATGAAAAATATCATTGATGTCACTTGTTCAAATTTCTGTGGCTTCACTTCCTTCAAAACCAGTGCTGTGACTGTCTCTAAAAATGAATTGCGTTTGCCATGGCCCTGCTGAATAACTGGAACGCCAAACGAGCATTCATTTTCTGAAAATCGTTAGGGTTGATATGTGATGAGGTTATTTTTGGGCATACTCGCAAACCTGCAGAATCCTGGAGGGTGTCATTTTCATAAACTAGCCAGTGATAGTGGAAGCTGATATTGTGGCCTTTATAGGTAGAATTTTCTTTGGCAAGAAAATAGTTTCTAATGCATTTCAGGATAAGAAGTGCATCTGAAAATGCCCAAATCTTTCTGGAGGAGCTCACAGGATTGGAATGCTTACATTTAAGTTATTTAGTTTACCACTGATATCAAGATTTTGCCATGTTTTCTTGTTTGCCTGACTCCCATCGCACACAAATCCAACAATGTGAATCCCAGCATTTTCCAGTTGAATAATACCTTGGAATATTATTTTTGACAGTATGTCACCAAGTGTGGAATTGCGATTTGCATATATTGTAATAGGTTGCACCCAGTGCTTTAAGTGTGGTACAAACATAAACACTAGTGCATGATTTGCAATATTTGCTTGTTGATCTTCTGGTGTGAGATTATCAAAGTCCACGTATTCATTTATTTTTAAACTGCCGTTAAACTGTATTTCTTCTTTTAGTTTAACTTCATCATCATCATCATCATCATCATCATCATCATAAGTGTTAAGGGCTTGAAAAATGGCATTGACTGAATGATGACTGCTACCGTATGAACACTTCATGCCTTTCAACAGACTGCGAAGATGTGATTGTGATGGCAGTGGCAGAAGGTCATGCTGTCTACAATGCCTATATCCTTTCGGTGCCTTAATTTTCAACAGGCGTGCTTCCAGTAGAAGTTTCTGATCATAACGCATGCCTTTTGTACTTGTGGTATTGCTCTTCTTCAGTAGGCTATGGTATCAATTATTATCTTCTGTTTCCTACTTAGTCTTTCATTAGGGGAATTTACCTGTTTTTTTGGGTGATTTAATTTCTTTAATCTCCCTTTCTAGTTCAGCATTCTTTATCTTTTTTTCTTGTAATCTTCTGCTAATACAGTAACTTTCCTCTGGAGATGTTTAATTCTCGTGTTTAAGATCACTACCCTCTTGTTATCAGCACTAACCTGCGATTTATCACCAGCACTAGAGCATTTAGAGCTAATACTAGGAAAAGTCACCTGTGGAAGGAATATCTAATTTGGAGATCTTCTTACTGTGATGTTTCGTGATAAGTATTTCGAAAGATTAGGAAAAATATGTGGGACTGTTGTTGGATCCAGTTTCCATCTTTGTTTTTGAATTTCCACTTTTTCCCCATTAATAATGAAATTGTCACATTTTTTGATTAGTTCGGCCGCAAAATGCAGATCACAGATACGACTTTTATCACTTAAAGGCAGATGTTGACGTGGGATAGGTTTCGACCACTTAGAGAAAGTGGGATCTTTTGGGGGTGAAAAAAAAAAGCCGCTTCTCATTCGATATTTTTTATCGTACCCCGACTTGCAACCGGGACATAGCAAGTTGTAGGCATATCCTGATACGGAAGAAAATTGAAGCATATGCCCCAGTATACGTCCTACTTCTCAAATGCCTAAATATTTTTCACTTTTTAGCTCACGAAAAGTTAACACCAGGTATTTTGCACGTATAAAACTACCGAAAAAGAGCACAAACTGTTTCCACACTTCCACATAAAGCCGTCAAAAATTGCTTGGCGTGGAACATGTGCATCGTGTCTGTTAACATGTTATTCAGAGGGAGTCGACACACTATTTATTTCTCTTCGTCCTGGTCTGAGGATCGGAGGCGGTCTTGGTTTTTCCCTGTAATTCTCGCGCACAGAGCAGGCAGCGTGTAGGATTGAGACGGTGTTGTGCCGGTTGCTTGACCATCGCCCTCTACTATGGCTGCGCTAATACGCCTTCCCAATACAGCGATATGAGCGATATGGGCCTAGTTCCCATTTTAACCGCGGAGCGCTGTTTCGCTGGCTTTCAAACACGATTGTCCATTACAGTACATGTAAAGTAATTTATATATATCTTTTTAAATATTTAGCCAATCACTCGGTGAACATATTTAAATCACATCTTACATCTTAATAAATAATTCAATGAAGAGCCTGTCTCTCCGCAGCGGAAAAAGCCGTAAAAAATAATGTCAACGGTACCACAGGAAAGATACAAACACCTGTCTGTTTGAGAGCTACATACGCAGAACCTTTCTGTTTAAGGGTTTCGAGTTCAAGTATTTCGGTCTTTCAAAGATCTCTGTTGTTGATGTGGCTATGCTATTTAAAAATACAGGAATAGCACACTCGCAAATAACTTCACTAATTCACTGTGAATGTCCGATTTCAGGACAACTGAAGTGAGGAGAATCCCGCAAAACAGGCACTAAATAGTCGCACATAGACGCACCAGGATTTTTATGCATAAACGGTTGTGCTTTCAATACAAAATCATGAATAATTTTCAAAATCCACAGCAGCAAATCAGATGTGTACTGCAGCCTGCTGTTTTCATCTCTTTTATAAATCAAGTCCATTAGCACTGATGAACACCTCGGTCTTGTCAACAGAATCAAACAGAAGTCACACTTGATTTTTAGGAGTGCTTTTCGAACAACAAAACCTCCTATATACGACAGGCATGCTAACTTCATAGATGGGTAGCCCAGATCTGAAAGAGAAAATTTTCGGGTTTTAAATCGTGCCTCAGACCAACAATAAAGAAATAGTTATTGTACAATATAATTAAACATTAGCTACCGTAACTATAGAAGTAACTTACCAGGGGACTTGTGCATATCCTCAAGGATACGCGTAACTTGATCTGGTAAATGCACTACATTGCGTTGACCTTGGGGCGTGTTTGGAACTCTCTCTTCCGCATTTCCGATCACAGAAGTGCCAGACTCCACCTCCACGTTACTGCTTGCAGGAATAGCTAAGATTCCCGTTTTCAAAATTCGGTTGAGACTGAAAATGACAGCTCTAGCATCCAGCATGTCATTGCTGCCTGACATTTGCCGCAGAGCGCTAAAAACCATCTCTATAGAGTCACTGTTAAATGCTCGGGTCAGTACGAAATGAAATCCTGACTGAAGAAGGTACTTGACACAACCCACTGTTGATGCTGTCGTTAACAGAATGGCCTCATACGTCTCCTTGCTGAGAAATTGTTTTCCGGCTTTCTCACTGGCGGTCTTAAGTTCTTTGAGGTACTGGGGAAAATCATTTTCCAGCCACTCCAATCTTTCGTCATCCAAGCTGAAGAAATGCATCTTGTCCGGCTGCAATGTTGCTACATGTGGGCTACTGGCATCATGTATATCAAACCATTTCTTTATTGATATCATGTATTTGATAGTGGCACCTGCATTAACAAAATCGCGCGCATCTTTATGATATGAATGGTCTTTTAAGTATTCTAGGGCTGTTATTACTTCAGTCGAGAAAATATCTTTCGCGCGCCGCACATTCATTTTTTCAAAGTTAGACGGCTCAATGTGCTTGCGAGTAAGAAAAGGAACTGGTTTCACAGTTTCTTTTGATTGAATCTCATACAGTTTCTTTATAAAATCACCACTTATGTCTTGGGAACCATCAAACATAGATTTTTCAAGTAAAGAATTTCTTACGTTTTTTAGAATGTGGCATTGATCGAAGGCAAGAAAAAGAGGCCTTTCACTATTAACAGGATGACAGATCTTCGGTTTGATTTCGTTTGAAGAAGACATTCTTCTCATCATGGTGATATTCGTCTTATGATTATCACTCACAATGCGCAACACGAAAAAGAGCCACAAGCTTCAACTTCCTTTATTGTTGTGAGTGTCAAAGTATGTAGCTCTGTACCTGAAAGCCTCTTAGAGAAGAAGAATGCTGCTGGTAGTCTGTATTTAGTAGTCACACCAGAAATAAAAAAACAGAGAAGGTTATTGGCCAGGGTAACTGGATTTCTCTTTTCACATGCATGACAGTCATCTTGAGTGGTTTTTATTTGTTCAACATGGAATGAAGTGTCTTTCTGCCCAAAGAAGGAGTCGAGTTTCTTGTCGTATAACATCTGTTGCTTGATGGACATTTCATCGACTACCAATGAACACAATCTCTCCGCTTCATTTAGGCGCTGGCTCTCAGCTGAGAGGCGCTCCTTTATTAAGGGTGTTATACCAGTCTCACAGTTTATATCTCCTACATAGCACGAAAGTGTAGATTTACTCGGTATGGCAAGCATATAGTTTCTCACAAATCTATAGCTCTTAGGAGAGACAGATTGAAAAATCACGCATTGCTTTATCATATTCTCGGACCACCTTGGTAGTTTTTTGCGAAAATTCTCCAGCATGTCTAGCAAAATGCATGCTTTGAGATGAGATTTATTGGCGTCATTTTGCTGTGCTTCAATTACGGAGGTTAAAGAATCGTAATACTTATTCTGATATTGTTCTAGCTTATTACGTGCTAACTTTAGTCTGTCCTCTAACACTTTTATCTTCATGTTAGCCCGCCACAATTTCATTCGAAGGTTTGCTTCCTCTTTTCCCGCCTTATACAACCTACTTTCAAGGTCAGAATTTGTCTGTGTCCCCACTGAACAATAACTGACAGTCAGCTGAATTTCATTTTCACGTAAATCCTCGCCCAGTCCGCCAGTGGATTCAGAGCCTTCATCACACTTCCTTTTCTTGCTTCTGTGAGTAATTGGTGACTTATGAATACTACGCCTAATCTGCTTTTCAGCAGGAAGCTTGTGTGGTGGATAGGCGGGAAAAACGCTAGGAACAACATTGGGTCTCAGACGCCTTACTTTTAAACCGGGACAAAAGTCACTTTCCAAAAAGTGTACACTACAAACTACCGATGATCTTGAAGTGAAATTCGGCGAGAAATCCTTCCTTGAAATAATATTTAACCATTCTTGACGTTGTTGCTCCTTGAGAGGAAATTCATGAAATGAAATCCCATTTCCCGATCTGCTTTTGCTTTTACATAAAGGCACACAACAGTAAACCATATTATGAACATAAGCATAAGACGGTCCACGAACAAAGAAAACCACAAAGTAACATAAACACAGGCGCAAATTACTCCGGCCCTCTTAGCAATGATCGCTGAAATAGTCTCGTAAAGCAGACTAATGCCAGCTTGCCAGCGCCCCATGCGCCTGAACTGGTAACTACGCCGTGTTCGCTCGTTTACATGTATAACTGGACCGTTGCCTACGAGATAAGTACAGGCCTCTGCATGCGCGGTGTTTTCAAGCACTAAATTGGCAGAGCAGTAGCAGTTCAAATACCGCCGCTAGATGTCAGGCAAGCCCTCCATTCTTTAGCACAATCCCAATTGGCATTACGAGAATAATTTGCACATAAAAGCACATTAAGGAGGTAAAACATTGAGTTTTGAGTAGAAAAGCGATATTTCTATGATATTTAATAAATAAAAATAAATGTATCACACAGTAATTCAAGAAGAGCTCATACAGTCACGTCGTATAATAGTGACCGGAAAGATCACTTCCAAGTAGAAATGAAAATACTCCACTGTATATTTAAAACCACTTCCCACGAACCTACTACGATGGCGTAGCAGGGGGAGAGGTGATACTCCCACGTGGCGCGTCCCAGGTGGCGGATAGGGGGGTCCTAACCGGGTTGCCGGCGGACTTGAGGGAAATAAAATACCTCTCGCGGACCAAACACACTACCCCCTGCGGGTGGGGGACACACATGCAGAATACACCCGCGGTATCCCCTGCCTGTCGTAAGAGGCGACAAAAAGGGGCGACCTTGGCGCGGACATGGATTGCGGTTTGGTATAATGTGATGGACCTCCTGTGGATGGGAGAGGCTGAATACATCCATAGGTAATCCCTGCCTGTCGTAGAAGGCGACTTAAAGGGTCATGTGGCCATGGTCCCCTCTTTATTTTTTATTATTTTTCCGAGGGTCAGATGTAGACCATTCAAAATTTGATGTGCGTGCTGCCCGGCGATGGAGCTCCTATGTGTGCGACTACGCTCGAAAGCCCGTGCCAGCAACCACCCAGGACGCGGCGGGTGGGAGTATCATGTACCCGGGCAGTGGTATCCGCCTGACAACGCAGGTCCCCGCACAGCCGAATGCCAGAAGGACATATTATTATTAATTATTTTTATTTATTTTTCCTATTGTTAGTGCTCTGTACACGCTATGGGGTACATGCTATTGCGGGTGACTGGAGGAAGGGAGTCCTAGTGCTCATTGCCTCAGTCATCCCGTATTAGGCATCGTTCAACATCGGACCCCGGGCAATACCTGCTACGACCAGGTGGGTATTGCCTTGGCTGCTTGGTTCGGCTACAGAGACCCCTGATCGGAGTGGGTGGCATTCGGGGAGGATGCTATCGGGCATGGCTTCCAAACGAAGTCGGCTCTCTCAAGGTGGTCGCCCACCTAAGTCTTTAACTTTTGCTTCCCTGAGAGGTTCAACTCCCTGGGAACATGCGCAGCGTGAAGGAATGGGATCCAGCTTCCCTAGGTTTCTGGTCGCTACCAGAACCGATGGGCAGGATTTTAAGCTGGTGAAGTCGATCCTGTTTAGTAGACACATCGAAGGCGTCTATGGCGAACTGGAGGAACTTAAGAAAATGCGCAACGGTAGTTTGCTTCTAAAGACTCGTACAGCACTGCAAGCTGATCAGTTGCTTAAGTGCGAGCACTTTGGCGAAATCCCCGTCAAAGTGGAGGAGCATAAGTCCTTGAACCTGGTTCGCGGAGTCATCTTTCACCGCGACCTTATTTTGAACACTGACGACGAGTTGATGGAAGACATGAAGAACCGTGGCGTGACACACGTCCGGCGCATTACGCGCAAGGTCAACGGTGAAGACGTTGCCACTGGTGCCTTCATTGTCTCTTTCAAGTTGTCAGTGTTACCAGAGAAAGTCAAGGTAACAACTTATCGTTGCGATGTGAGGCCGTACATCCCGCCTCCTATGCGATGCTATCAATGCCAGCGATTCGGCCATATGGTATCTCGCTGTTCGAATCAGGCTGTATGTGGTACATGTGGACGAGTAGCTCACGGCGCGGAGGAGTGCACAACTCCATACAAGTGCACTAACTGCTCCGGTTTTCATTCTCCTCGGGATCGGAATTGTCCGACATACCTGAGTGAGAAGAAGATCCAGGAGATCAAGACCCTGGATGGTCTTTCCTACCAGGAAGCGCGCCGTAAGTTTAATTCTACGAATACACCTGCCCGTACACTCGACTATAGCTTGATAGCTCAGAGTCTTCCAGGTTCGTCATTTACGACCTCGACACCTGTTCAGACCGCTGCGCCCAAGGCGACTGTTGCTGCTCCCAGCAACGTCGCAAATAGTCAAAGCTCGAAGGGGGGGACCACCCCCCCTTCGACCAACCAGAAGTCTGTGCAGGCTGGCAGTTGCCAGCCGGCACAGCAAGGGGGGAAGACCAAGTCTCCCCCCCCTAGGAGGTCGACGAAAGTCGTGCCCCAGCCGGCGGAGGCGGCATCGTCGACCAGGGCTGGGAAACCACATCCCAGCCCGTCTAAACCTGAAAAAAAGAAGGGGAAGAAGAGCGCCCGTTCTGAGCGCTCTCGGACTTCCCCTGCGAAGGAGAAGTCATGCCCCCCATCTGGGGGGTATGAGTCTGCGCCAGGAGGCACTCCTGCTCCTAAACCTGCGCGCTCTCCTCGTAGGGGACCCCCTCGCGCCCGGAAAGTGTCGAAGTTCTGGGCGGCACCCCTGCCATCTTTTGATGACGGGATGGATGTCGCGCTGTCCTCTACATCTACGGATGTAGAATTGGATAGTGTTTAGGGTAACGAGCATTTTTTCGCTCATAACCTAACACTCCTTTTATAGTCCACACTATGGCACTGTTACAGTGGAATTGTAATGGTTATGACAGGCATCTTGCTGAGTTACGTCAGCTCATTAGTGAGTACGCAGCGGGTATAGTCTGTATTCAGGAGACCAACTTCAGACCTGGTCATCATACGGTCTTGAGAAATTTCAGACTATACTCGACAGAACGGTACTATGCTCACCGGGCGTCCGGTGGTGTTGGCATTCTTGTACGTTCTGATACCTACAGCGAAGAGGTTCCATTAAGAACTCCCCTCGAGGCTGTAGCTGTTCGCGTTCCGCTGCCTGTCATAACAACAGTGTGTAATGTTTATTTTCCACCAGGTCACGCTCTTAACATAACTGATGTCACTGATCTTATAGATCAGCTTCCACCTCCCTTCCTCTTATTGGGCGATTTTAACGCCCATCACCCCATCTGGGGCTCTGAGACGCCTTGCCCCAGGGGGAGAGAGCTGGAAACATTAGTAACAGAGCTGGATTTATGTATTTTGAACACGGGGGAACCAACTCACTTTAGTGTGCGTTACGGCACATATTCTCGCATAGACGTAAGTCTATGCAGCCGAACGTTGGTTCCACTGTTTCGGTGGCATACACACGATGATCTCTGTGACAGTGACCATTTTCCCACCATTCTTACTTTGATGAACCAAAAATCCGTCGAGGCTCCCCCTCGATGGATTTTGAAACATGCTGATTGGCCAAAGTACACATCGTTAGCTGTCTTTAACGATGATATCAGGCAGACCGTCGGCGAGGAAATAACTTATATAACCCGAGTTATTCTTGCTGCTGCTGCGGAGTCCATTCCGTTCTACTCGGGGACTCCTCGCCGGAAGCTCGTCCCTTGGTGGAACGAAGAAATAGCAGCAGCTATCAAAGAACGCCGTCGTGCTCACAAACGATACCGTCGACAGCCTACTGCGGCCAACTTGATAACATTCAAGAAACTCCGCGCTAAGGCGCGAGTTCTTATTCGCCAAACTAAGAAGGCTTCATGGGAGAGATATGTGTCGTCTATGACGTCACATACTCCATCATCTCAAGTGTGGACTAAGCTTCGACGTATTTCGGGTATCCATGGATCATCTTCTGTACCGGGAATTTCCATTGCAGGTAATATCGTCACTGAATCCCTCCTGATTGCTGACCATCTAGCCAGTCATTTCGCGGATGTATCTGGCTCCGGGAATTACCATCCTGATTTCCTCGCTGTGAAGCGAGAGGCAGAACGTCATCACCTTAGTTTTGCCTCTCAAGCTTCAGAGGACTACAACGTGCCCTTTACGGAGTGGGAACTCCGCAGCGCCCTAGCGCTTTGCAAGGACACGTCTCCTGGACCGGACAACATCCACAACCAGATGTTGAAGCACCTTAGTGATGATAGTCTACTCTATGTCCTTCGTGTGTTCAACCGTATCTGGATGGAGGGTGATTTTCCGTCTCAGTGGCGAGAGGGCATAGTCATTCCTGTCCTCAAGCCTGACAAAGATCCTAAGTATGCAGGAAGTTACAGGCCGATTTGTCTTACCAACTGCCTGTGTAAGCTATTTGAGAGGATGGTAAATCGCAGACTCGTGTGGTGTCTGGAGAAACAAGGACTCTTGTCCGAGTACCAATGTGGATTTCGAGCCGCTCGATCCACCACAGACCACTTGGTACGCCTGGAGAGCTCTATCCCGGATGCGTTTCTCCGCAAACAGCACTTGGTAGCTGTCTTCTTTGACTTGGAGAAGGCCTACGACACCACCTGGCGATATGGCATCCTTTCAGTCCTGCATCAATGGAGATTCCGAGGTAACTTGCCGGTATTTATTGCGAATTTTTTGTCCCTCCGTCTATTCCGTGTCCGAGTAGGGAGGACATATTCGCAATACCACGTTCAAGAAAATGGAGTCCCACAGGGATCGGTTCTTAGTGTCACTCTGTTCGCGATTGCCATAAACGGTATTGTCGCTGCTGCTGGTCCAGCCGTAATACCGTCCCTATATGTGGATGATTTTGCTCTGCACTATAGCTCGTGCAGTATGGCAGTCGCAGAGCGACAGTTACAGCAAGCTATTAGGAGGGTGGAGAAGTGGACCTTAGAACATGGCTTTCGGTTTTCTGCCGTAAAGGCCTCCGTTGTCCACTTTTGTCGTCAACGTACACTTCACCCTCATCCTGAGCTTTATCTAGGTAATGTCGTTCTTCCAGTTGTTGACACCTACCGATTTCTTGGGCTCCTTTTTGACAGTAAATTATCGTGGGAGCCACACGTGCGGGAGCTAAAAGTGCAATGCACCAAGAGGCTTAACCTCTTGAAGTTTCTTAGCAGCACTAATTGGGGAGCTGACCGCGTGGTGCTCCTGCGATTCTATCGGGCACACATTTTATCTCGGTTAGACTACGGCAGTGCAGCATATGGCTCCGCAAGACCAAGCGTTCTTGCGAAGCTGAACAGTATCCACCACAGCGGGGTTAGGTTGGCGACGGGAGCTTTTCGTACTAGCCCCATCGCTAGCCTGCTCGCTGAGTCTGGTGTGCCGCCTTTACACCTGAGGCGCCAGCAAATGCTTTTTTCGTATGCTGCAAATTTGCGACAGATGCCACTTCATCCGAGCTATCCCTGCGTATTCAGCAATGGCAACCGTTTGTTGTACGTTGCCCATCCTCGTGCGACGCGGCCGGTTGGGATACGCTTGGATAGCAGTTATGAATTGTTTGACGTACCTTCGATTCCTTGCCTTGTCAGACAACCAAGTGGGGTACCTCCGTGGGTTGTACGACGACCTGAAATCATCCTGGATTTGCACACTGGCCCGAAAGGAGACACGGACCCTTCGATTTATCGGAGGATCTATCTGTCCGTTCTTGGCCGCTATCCAGGTTCAGTCGTCGTTTACACGGATGGTTCAAGGACAGATACGAAGGTGGGCTGTGCGTTCGTTGTCGACAATGATCGGTTTCTTTTTGCTCTCCCGGACACCTGTAGTGTGTACACGGCAGAGCTCTATGCTATCTGTGAGGCTCTGCGGTACGCACTAGACAATGAGCGCCGACACTTTCTCGTGTGTACTGACTCCTTGAGTTCGCTTCAGGCTATTGATACCTGTTTCCCTCGACACCCTCTGGTGCAGCGGATCCAGGACCTGCTGGCCGGGTGTTCGGATGCCGGCACCAAAATTACGTTTGTGTGGCTCCCCAGCCACATGGGCATAGAGGGAAACGAGTTAGCAGATCAGGCTGCCAAGGAGGCAGTTACACTGCCCCCGTTGCCTTTCAAGGTTCCAGCAAGTGATATTCGCTCTCAGCTGAGACATCTGGTTATGTCTCATTGGGAGATGGAGTGGCAGGCCATCCCACTTCCCAATAAGCTGAGAGCGATAAAAGGAACAACGAAGGTATGGAGGACTTCCCTTCGGGCTTCGCGGAGGGAAGCCGTGGTATTGTGTCGCCTTCGGATCGGCCACGGTATCTTGACGCACTCCCATCTACTGAAAGGAGAACCCCCTCCGGTGTGTACCTGCGGCGACCATCTTACCGTGGTACACATCCTTACGGAGTGCGTGGACCTGGTCGATCTGCGCCGTAGTCTTAACCTTCCGAGTACTATCTCCCTTATCTTGCGCGATGACGAGCAGTCAGCAGACCTCGTCATCCGCTTTATGAGGGATAGCGGTCTGTTTTATCTTGTGTAATGATGTCCTTTGTGCTTGTATCTTTGTGTCAATTACGCTCTTATCCTATTGACTTCATTTTAGTTTGTGTTGCGTATTTTAATGTGTTCTTTTAACGTCTAATGTAAAGTATGTATATATATCTGTACTAGCAGGCAATGCCTTATTCCATTATCTCCTGTAATTTTTCTTCTTTTGTTCCAAAATAAGGCATTGCGAATTAGATCCACTGATTGTTTTAATTTCATACTCATTTTTCATCGCATTTTTTAAAAACTCTAATCAGTGGCTACGTTTTAAATTTTAACTATCGTATGTCATTTCGTCCATCTCGTTCCATTAGGGGCCGATGACCTTCGATGTTAGGCCCCTTTAAACAACAAGCATCATCATCATAAAACCACTTCAGTATTCACATAGCAGGATTTAATGTTATGAAAACTTCACTTACCGATATGTTTCTTGTGGTAATTGCGTCACGTCGTGTAGGCTACATCTACAACTTCATAACTTTCCTGTTGAGTGGCTTAAAACTGTACTGCTTCGCACGACCGTGTTTGTCCGTCACTTTTCTGCCAACATTGTCCAATAGAGGATTCAGCAATTTGATGAGCAAAAGAGAGCAAAGTTTATCATTGTCACATTCACTGCATTTCAGTTCATTAAAAAACCTGGTTTTACAGTACTTAAACAGTTTTGCTCTAACATTTCTTCTCGGCAAAAGTGGAATAGCATTAGAGCAAAAATCCACAAGAAGTAGCACCAGAGAGATAAACGATGGCTTAGGGTATCTAAGTCCGCCCCTATCTTGTCTCTGAATCAGCATATTCAGTGGTGCGTTTGTGGTGATTGTTGTGAGCATGTCCAGGCAGTGATCGCAAGTTGTGTTCTCTTCAGCCACTCTTACGAGATAACCACATACAAACGTCACGGATGCTGCTTTCAACGTTGTTGGACAAGCTGGAAAAAAAAAATAGGAAAGAAAATTTTTGTTTCAAAAAGCATGTTAACATTGGAATTAATATAATGTGATTATTCGTACTTACTACTTAAAGGGCGCATTAATATTTCCATCACAGCATTCGGTAGCTGAATTTCTGCCATCTCCATCTGAGTCTCTTTATGCTGAGTTCCGAGCCAATTTTGTGAAAAATTATCAGGATTCATCTCGACATTTGCATGCATAGATGCACGTATGATTCCACTTTTCAGCGTGGTCTCAATTCCATGCGTACAAGCACGAGCATCCATCATATCATTAAATCCTCCCAATTGCCTGAGGTGACTAAAAAACAGTTCAACATCGTCACTGGAGAAATTTCGCGTTAACACATAGTGGAAGCCCATAGTTAACAAGTACTTGATACACGCAACCGTCGACTGTGTAGTAATGACAAGAGCACGGTAAGTCTCCGTACTTAACGTCTCATTTTTGTTTCTTCCTGCACCCTGAAGTTTCTCAATATAAGGCAAAAAGGTATCAGTTAGCCATTCAAGTCTTTCATCACTAACGGAAAAGAAATGCAACTTATCAGAATTTCGTGAGAATAGAGCATGAGTTCGATTGCAAACATCGTGGATATCGAACCACTTTCTCATTACATTCATGAAGTGTACCGTAGCATTAAGACTCTCCTTATCGGGAAAATGTTCACTTGCAACAGAACTACAGGTTTCCAGAGCAGCTGTAATTGAGACTGAAAATAAAAGTTTCGCACACTTAACGTTCATTTTCTCAAAATTGGAGGGGTATACCATCTTTCTGGTCAAGTAGCAAACTGGAGAAAAAATTAAGTTCCTCTGTAGTCTGTACAGAGTTTTTACGTGCTTTACTGAGATTTCTTTTCCGTCATCTTGAAATGACTTTTCTAGAAACTGTGACCGAACATTCTTGATTATGTGACTTTGATCATAGCTCAGAAATAGTTTGCGAGTTTCATCTAAAGGATGGGCCGTCTCTGGTTTAACATGCCCACCACATAACTTTTCATACATAGACACGTTCACTTTGGCATTATCGGTCACGATTCTCAACACCGTAAATTCTATTTCTTCTACGGCTGCTATTACTTGCAGTGTTCTTCTTTGGAGCTCAGTTCCGTCCAAATTACAGCAAAAGAAAAACGCCACGGGAATTCGAAATCTTGTTGCCAGACCTCTGAACATAAAGCAAAGCAATCTGTTAGCTAATTCTCCTTCCGTAGCAAGTTCATTACCCCCATGAAACTGGTCTAATTGTCGATCATATATAAGTTTAGGCTATATTGCCATTTCGTCGATAATAAGAGAGCCAACCTTTTCCTGTTTCGTAGAAAGTGTCTGTAATTCTGCTTCCAACCTATCTTTTATCTCCTGTGTAACTCCTGTTTCTCCAGATGATCTGCCAATATATTTCATTAGCGAACTTTTGTGTGGCAAATGCAATATTTCCATCTGCCTAGCAAATTCGTAGCCTTTTGGCGATTTCCTCTGCCACAGAACACAAATTTTTATAATATCTTCTGTATACTCTATCTTTTTCTTGCCAAATGCCTTCAGTTGTTCAAGTAAAAACGTAGCTTTCAAGTCCTTCGCTTCACTAGAAACCTGAAGTGTAGCAAAGAGTTTATCTGCATACGATTTTCTCTTTCGTTTCTTCACTTCAGCAAGCAACTTCCTATTCTTGCACCTCAATTGTTTTATGATAAGGTTTTTCCTTTTGAGAGTACGCGATGCCAGTTGTCTCGCATTTACCTTAGTTGTGGAAGTTGACTGTACTTTATACTGGGGGGTCATGTCAACTTGGACTGAACGTGAGATGGCGTTTTCGTCTTCTCTTTGCTCTTCTTGTACGTCATGTGAAACATTTGTACTTGGCTACGTGAATGCATCTTCATAGCTTCGTTTCTTGGGTAGCTTACGCGTTTTATTAAGCCTGCTCTTGTCATGAAAATACGATGGGTACCCTGAAAAAAGCGTTGGAATTGAATTCGGAAGAAGGCGTCTGATTTTAGTAGAAATGCTGAAGCACGTACTTTCAAAATGTTCGCTACATACTACAGATTTTGAGGAAGGTTGCCACATGCTATTTTTCTCGTCACCCCGACGAGATATAACTTTGACCCATTTTTCTCGTAATTCTGCATTTACTGGGAACTCGTGGAAGGAAATCCCACGACCTTTCTGCAGTTTACTTTTGCAGAATGGAACACAGCAATAAACCATTGTTTATCACGTGCAATAAACATCCTGTGAATAGAATGTTTACAGTAAATAACTCTCTCGGCGCCAAATACAGAACCTTGTATATTCATGAATATTCATAAAAAAATATCTTAATTTTATGTTTAAATAGAAACTATGTACTCACCACAAGCTGAATACACAAATCAACGCTTTATATAATTAATTTTAAGGCCTATATCACCTAAAAACTCACTAACTTAACTTTTTGTTCACTATTTCCGTATAAGTCTATTTTAAACAGTGGAGGAGTAACACGCAGTCTAGCGGCGAGTCTGGAACTAGAACGTATTGCACGCTGCATAAGCTGCCACGCGGAGGCCTTATTACTAATCACGTAGGCAACGAACTGGACGAATGAGAAGGCGTATTAGCGCAGTCATAGTAGAGGGCGATGGCTTGACTAACCATTGCAACGGTTTCGCAGCATTGATCTAGGTGGCCGTGGTCAGGCCTGCAGGGTTACCACCCCTGGTACTTTAGTACTAGATCTAGTACTTCATGATCATTTTTAGGACGTTAGTTCTTTTTATGGAAATCTTGTACCTTTTACGGGGTAGAGTATAAACTCTTCTAGTGCAGCAAAAGAACAAGAAAGAAATTGATAAGAAGCTTCAGAGCCATGTTGAAATTTGTAAACAGATTTTTTGGACGGTGGATTTTCGTGATCCTATTTTAAGAAATCTGTCCATGGCGAACCTGGAAAATTACTAATGAGGTGGCAGTTTCATCAGTATAATCCCATTAGCTATATATTTCCCGGCTGTAATTACAGAAAGTGTTAATAAAATTAGATGGGAAATAGTGGTAAGCGAAGTCCACATAAACTTAAAAGGTTTTCAGCCTGGTGTGAAAATGGGAAACCACGGAAAACCATCTTCAGGGCTGCCCACAATGGGGTTCGAACCCACTACCATCCGGATGCAAGCTCACAAGTGCGCACCTCTAACCTCACAGCCAACTCGCCCGGTGTTTTTGAAATTAAAAATCCTGTAGGCGACTACACCTTTCCAAATTTAACGAATTTTGTGAAGGCAGTGTTCTGTTTACTACATTCTTCTGCTCCAACAGACCGGTTTTTTTTTTTTTCTGCTGTTACTACCAATAAGACCAATTCTAGAAACAAACTCCAATCCTGTATGATGAATGGGCTCCTTCTGACAAATGAGAAACTAAAACATACGTAATATTCACATTTCAAAACAGTTTATTGCTTCGGCATTGTTTTCCAAGGATTAAGAGAAGAGTGAAATATGAAGATGAAAACCGGTATGTTCTGTTCTCATTTAATAAATGTGTATTTTTGATAAGTATACTTTAATTTCTATGACTTACTGCCTTTGTGAATATTTAGTTCCTTTAGTTCCTTTTACCATAATCTAGTACCTTTTTAGGGGATGATTTAGTACGAAAATATTTTTTTCGGTGGCGACCCTGCCTTGAATGAATTCAAATGATGCCACGTCAGGCCACGCCATATTCAGGTGAAAGTTCTGGTAAATGGCCGTGGCCTCGCTGGTGTATCATCTGCTTACTTGCTGTATAGTAATTGCGAGTAGTGTGGATGATGTATGTTTCGTTATCTGTTCATCATTCGTTAATTATAAATATTAGGGGGCTAGGAGCGGGTTTGTTGGTGCCCAGCCTTAGTCTTGACCACATCAGTCTCCAGGAAATAATACGAGGTAAACATTCATATTATTTATTTTTCTTTTGTGGCGCCGAGAAGCAAGTTATCCGGGAGTAGGTTTTGTAATGTATTTTATGGTATGCTGAATGTAATTGTAAACTACTCAACATTTTTTGAGGAAGAAATGCTGCCTTTGCTCGTTAACTCGCCAGTGAACGGGTGACTGAAATACGTTTTAATCCTTGAAGTTAGTTTAATCTCGTTAATCTTATTCCGTTATAAATGCAGCATTATCCAATTTTGTTCACAAAATCAAAATATTTAATCATATTGATACTAGTTTGAAATGCATTTTTCGTTACTGCTGAATTTTTACACAATGTTCTATTTAACACAACTCAAAATGTATGAAAATTGGACAATTTCGTCCTAACAGTTAGTTCAATTCACTGGAACATTTACATGTCATATTCAAGAACATTCCTCAGAAATACAGCGGGCTCCAAACACTGGTACTTTTTCCATTGGCAGCACGAGTATCAAATCAAATCAAAATCTCTTTATTTGCAAATGAGTTGTCTACCTCGGTGGCAAATGGTACACTAAAATTCATTATTTTCAAGCACTAAATTTTAAATTAACAAGAGAAAAGAACATTTTCCTAGAATACAATATTATACAATTTACATCAACAATTTTTCTATTAAACACACACCTCATCCTTAATAAATTTATATTGTAACGAATCTTTGTGTCTTTGCAATATGCACACCATTCTTTTAATCCCAATATTTCATGCTCTTCTTCCTTTGCTGCAGATTTGGTATAGGAACTAACATAAAACGCTCTGTATGACTGCAGTTTGTAAATGTGACAGAATAACATGATGAGAAATCTTGCATGACTGCATGGGTTGTGTCTGACGGGCGCACAGGGCACTAAAATATCCCACAGATCACAAGTAAAAGTGAATACTTCATTGCCAGTATATCGTGTAGGTAAACATGTTTAGACAGGAAGGTCTCTCTGTATACAATTCATTAAAAATGTTAGTGGAATTGTTTTAATTGGAATTTTAATAGAAGTTTTAGTGTCCGGACAAGATTTTAGTTTAATCATTGACAGTGTTTACATTAGCATCTTTATATATTGTATCATTTTTCACATTTTTATGTCCCGAATTTTAATAACTGGCTAAACTTTTAGCTTCCACTTTTAATATTAGTTGTACTCTTGATTGTTTTTAGGCTGAAGATGCCCTTAATTGAGGGCGAAACATATCCCATTTAACTGTGAGTCTATTTACATAACCACTATAAGTGGAAATAAAAGTATTGAATAGGTGGATTGAATTAAAACACCTTTATTGTTGTTGAACTGTAAATTTTCAATGCGGACCAACAATGAGATTTATAACATGTAATATTAAGCTTTTCCGAAGCGAGTCCTGTTCCTTCGGCTGCCGTTTCGACTGCTTGTAAAATAACTGTCCGTATAGTAGTGTCCTTCATTAAAATCCTACCCAGAAGCTTTTCCATTATATGTAGGTTATCGTCTATTCCGTGCAAAAAAAATAAAAACAAAATGCCTAACCGAGCAATGTTGCTAATATCCCTCGACTCAAGTGTGATGGAGTATGCTGAGAAGTTTGCAATTTCTGCTGGCAATTGTTCATGCAAATTCCTGGCAATGTTGCTAATTTGCTGAGTTGTTGTCATATTTTGCTAAATGCTGGAGCTGATGTACGATTCATTGTCTCCTCTATGTCCAACAAAGTGCTTATTGTTAGTGGCGTATCCATAAACTGCTTCCCAGTCCTTGCTAAACGTAGATCAACTTTATAACTAGCTCAAAGAGTAGGGTTAGAACACCCGTAATCTTCATTGCCCTAATTTAGGTAAGGAAAAAAAGAGAAGTGTATTAGGAGTATCAGATGTAAAAAACAAGGACAAATACTCATTTGAATATCTTAGTTTATCTGAAGTTTCACATATTCGTTAGTCTCATTCGTAATGGAGGTTAGTAGCCGGTATGTAAAAAATATTGGCCGGTACTGTAATTCTGTAACAGGCCTAATGTCATGGCTTGCAAGTCCAGTTACTGACCTAAAAGGGTATTTAGGCAGGCCTAAATCGTCTGTAGTCCACAATCTCCAAGCAGTATTAGAATTTTGTACGTGCTGGTGACGTGCATGTCGCGGCAACACATTATCACCTCCCTTATCACTCAGATGACTTTCATCACTTGCCTCGGAAAGTTCATCACCAGAGCTCGACACGAGTTTTAGCGCTGAACGGCAGTTTCAACCTGTTATCGACATGCGAGCTGAAAGAGTTAATAGTCCTTATAAATTAAAATACAACAAAAAGCTATTTATTTCAACAGACAAAAGGCATAGCTTGCAATGTTATGTATGATGGACACTGATACGGTCTTTTACTGGACTTTAAATATCCCAAATAATAAGGACTTTACAATGTACACATATATTATAATTTGGTAATGTTTTAATATAGGTCGCTGAAGATGACTGATAAGTAGTTGAAAGATGAAATAATGTATTGAACAGGAGAGTCATAAATACATATATTATTGTAAGAGTTATAGGGTATACTCGACCATGTGTGACTGCAAGCCTTTGAATGACTGCCTGCCATTTTGAATTAGATAAATCTTCGACCAACTCGAGTCGTCGAGTCAAGACTCGTGTGATTTTTAACATTTGCGCCACGCCACCTCTGTGACCTTAGATACGGATGCCAATCGACTTTCTGAAAGATTTTAATTTTGCCTTCATTAGTAAGAAATTCCAAGAATTTTTCTCTATTTATAACTAGGCTCTCTCAAGACAAATAAAGCACCATGCTTGTCAACTTCACACTATTGTTTCTAATCCAGATCATGCGACAAATATTTGCTACCATTCACTCTACCACTCAACACAAAAAATATTTCTAAAAAATTCTGAATGGAATACAAAATATAAGCACAAACAGGTTCACTGTGTTACTCAGCAATGTCACTGCTAACCAGCAAGCAGACTGGACCATTCCTCAGTTTGACAGCTTGCTCCCCAAAGGTGCATCTTATCCTGTGAAGTTTCGGAATTCAAGGCCTTTTTCCTTTATCTCACAACAACACAACTGTGATGAGGGCTCTTAATGAGTTGGAAATAATGTTTTTGTTGTTTTTTTTTCACAAGGGATGACAAACATTTTCAGGGCTAGCAAAAATGTGATCGTACTAAGCTGTAATAGCAAAAATTTGAGGTGCGGTAAGTGAGGTATTTTTTATTTAGATTTAACCCTTTGGAGTTCAGTTGATATTCTGCCTGGATCCTGCACAGGTCCAATTTGACATTGGGCAAATATGGGAAGGAATGACTCACAAAAGTAAAAAGCTGAATTTTTACATTAATAATATGAACTGCAAATTTATCAGTGAAGTTAACCACATTATCAGCGATATTTTTTCAAAGTATGGTACTTCCGGAAGGTTTTGTTCGGGTGTAGTCCTGGGTTCCCTGGACAGGTCTCTCAAAAAAAAGTCTCCTTTCTGCCTCCTTTCATTTTCCTGTCGGGACGCATAGCACAATCCTTGGTTTTTTGTCTTCACGAGCATCTATGATGTGTAGCTTCCCGTTCAGTCGAAATTCTTCATCACAGCTGCTCCGTCGGCCATGCTTACGGGCATTTTTGTTTTCCTAACGTCCCCAACAATCCCCATAATAACTCTGTCCCTGAAAGTTTTGTGATTCACCTCAGGCTTATTTTCTGCCTTTTGTTGCAACTTATATAGGTGAAAACTGTTCACCATAGCTACCTCCAACACAGACTTGACTTTTTACTACGAAACCGTAAGATGAGCAGTAGTGACCAGCATGATCAATCCCTCCCATTTTGGCTGTGTAATCTACAATGGCAACAGGCTTGTAAATTCTTTCTTCTCCTTGCCCATTCTGGTAGTGTCTGACTACCTCCACCATTGCTTTGTTGTGCCATGTTCTAAGAACTGACAGTGCGCTTGTCTTTCCACGAAAATACCATGAACTTTTCTTCCTTCCGCAGAGTATGGATTTCATGCTTCTTCAGATTTAGTTTCCTATCCTTCAGCTGAGGTGGTAGTCTCGATTCAATACCACAGTCCCAGGTAGGCACGAATTTTCCTTTTCAACAGTTCTCTTGCCATTTTCATACTAGTATAAAATCGATCAGAAAACAAATGATAAACCTACAGCTTGAGTGACTTAAAGTACATCTGTAACCACCTGTAAAACTATGCTACTGCCAAATGTCAAACCAGGGAAAAGTAAATTTAGCATAGTAAAGGAGCCAAAGTAAGGAGTCGTGGACAAAGCGTACCATTCAATGCGTGAGCAATAACATATGTCCTGATCCCCCACTTTGTTGGTTTTTGTTGATTGTACATTTTGAAAAGGACACGCCCCTTGAAGCTTACAGACGATTCGTCAACTGTCAGATACTGACTTGGCCTATAAAATTCCAAGAATGACTTCCCTACATGTTGTAAGACTGTTGTAACCATTGTTGGTGCACTTGATATTGGAGGGGGTGAAACATGAAAGCCCCAGAATATCTAAAGAAATAGTTTCCAAGAAAAAATTGTCCTTACAGAAGGTCGATGCCACAGATCTGAAAAATGTTCTTTTAGCTTTTTGTACATGCCATATTCAGAACAACACCATGAAATGCCATCATTTCAGCAACGGTAACATCTACCCAGTCCCACCATATGGAATGTTGTTGCAACGGCATACATTTTGTAATACAGTGTGTTACATATCTGTTAATTTCCTTACATATTTCGGAGAACGGTGAAACCGGGAACAGCAACAAAAAAGAAATACAAAGGAGTTACCAGCTTCTTTCCTGTAGTAGGAGGCATGTATCCCATAGCACTGTTGTGAGAATACTTGGAAAAAACACAGTCGCCTTCTTCATAAACTTTCCGTTCATCATCCCGTACATCATCGCTTTCTCCACTATCTTCCACCTCAATTTCCTCCTCATCGAAATATCATTCTTGGATTCGGGAATACTAATGTCACCATCAGAATCAACAAATCATTGTCAGTATCGCCACTGTCTCATAAAAGTTCATAAATATCATTAGGCTCCATGTCGCGGCAAGTGGACGCCATGTTGGTAACAAAAGTAAACACAGCAGTGACAGTGGGGACCCGCCATATGAGGAACACCATGGGAATACCGGCGTCCGTGATTAGGTGAGGAACATCATAGGTTTGCATTGCCTATGAGTGGCGCCATTATGTGAGAAACACCATAGGTCAAGAAAGATGTTCCACCTATCAATCCTATTTATTATGAAGTAAGACTCACATCAGATCAGCCCTTAGTACCCCAACATGACAAATACCATGGTTCTACTTTACTAGCGATAAGTGCCATTATGAGGGGCCGTTGACCTGGATTTTGGACCCCTTTGGACAACAAATATCCTTGATTCGGGATTGTGCTTTAGAAGGGGTCCCTTGGTCGGTAATACTATTTTATGATAGTTTTTTGGTCGGATCCACTGATTGTTCTAAATTCATATCCATCCATTCATTCTTCATGACATTTTTTAATTTGGTCAGTGGATGATTTTGAATTTTTAATTTGTAATATTTCGTACCATTAGGGGCCGATGACCTAGATTTTAGGCCCCTTTTACCCATTACCTACCAAAATTAATTCAAACTGAATTTTACTCTATTTTTGACTTATTTAAATGTTTGGGGCAAGAATAAGCGAGAAAATGGGATTTTATTATATTTCGATGCAGGATCCTAAAACTAAGGGGACCGAGCTCGATAGCTGCAGTCGCTTAAGTGCGGGCAGTATCCAGTAATCGGGAGATAGTGGGTTCGAGCCCCACTGTCGGCAGCCCTGAAGATGGTTTTCCGTGGTTTCCCATTTTCACACCAGGTAAATGCCGGGGCTGTACCTTAATTAAGGCCACGGCCGCTTCCTTCCACTTCCTAGGCCTTTCCTATCCCATCGTCGCCTAAAGACCTATCTGTGTCGGTGCGACGTAAAACAACCAATTTTGGGACATTGAAATTGGGACATTGGCAACTTACGGTAGCAGAAGGTTACACTATTTTATTTATGAAAAATAACAGATACTGTGCATTAAGCCCGCCTGGTGGCCATGATCGTTAAGGCGCTGAAGTCTAAAAACGGTCTAACACCGAGGTTAGCCGGTTCGAGTCCCGTTGGTCGAAAAAATTTTCACCATCAGAATGTTGGCCGGCAGGGTAGGGGAGGTGGTGGTATACAATTTCTAATCACTAGATTGCGTGCCAAAAGCCTGGATTAAATTCCAAACCTCTCCGCAGTGCTCATATGGAGTGAGGGCATATGACGCTGTTGATGGTGATTCGTCCGTCGGATGGGGACGTTAAGCCTTGAGCAGACCCCTTGGTGCTATTCGACAGGAGTAGGCTATGTGCCGGCACCGGGTTTCACCCTCTCCCTACTATCATATATCACGTCATTCATTTCATCTTTCATTAACTCCTCTGATGAGGTTGACGTCAGGAAGGGCATCCGGTCATAAAAAACCGCCACGACAAATTCATCTCACCTCATACCCGACCCCGTAGGGAAACGGGACAAGGGTTGGACAAACAAACAGATACTGTGCATTCATAGGCACTCATTTATTGCTTCACAACATATTTACAAATTTTATGACTCTACATCTATTCACCGACAAATTTTATAACCATAAGATGTAAAAAAAAAAAAAAAAAAGTTGAGATAGGATTTTCACAGTATCGCAGAAAATTGGTCACAAAGCAGAATTCTGCCACAAGAAATAAACCTTCAGCTCCAATGAAATGTGCAACAGGAGTAAGGCACTCAAATTTATGTCAGCTAACGTTCATCGTGTGTGGAATGGAACAAAGCATTTATCATGCAGTGGCACATCGCAGTGTACACAAACCCTTGTCTTCTTCTTGCAATGCCCGCATCTTCTCTGAGTTGCAATCGGTGTAATGAAATGATTTCCTGAATGGAACCTGACTACAGTGCTTACTCTGCCTTTTAGGAGTTAGCTGCTTTGAGGGCGTCTGTGTTTGGGTGTTGAACCTGATGTTTTAGAAAGATACGCTAGCGCTATCTTCCTTCGTACATCTAGCTGAGATTCATTATCTTCTTCATTGGCCGTTTGGTATGCTCTCCTAGTATTTATGACTGCAACATCCAACATATGGGTAAAACGTGGCCACCACCACTTTTTGGAGAGAATTCTTGTTTGTAAACACCCAAACGCATCAAAGAAACATTTTTCAAATACATCAGCAACAGACTTTCCACGTAAATTGTCAATGATATTGTTACCGTGGTTTGGTAGATCAGCAGAGGTGAAAGAAGGTGCTGGGGGGAATGGGTCTAACTACTTTGTCAAGAAAGAATTTAAACTGAAATGGAAGGTTATATTTTCAAAAAAGCAACAATTTCTCACTTATGAGAGAATAATAATATAGCAATTTAAAAAACAAGACTTAGAAAAAAATCCAAGATTTCAAATCTTTAACACACTTCGGCTACAAGCCCTTAGTTTTACAATTTCTGAGCTTCCAGATTAAACTTGACAGAGGAGCATAAATTTACAAAGGGCAGAAATCCCGTAATACCTGGAGCACTTGCTCCCTAATTTACAGTATCAAGCCTCCTGGAGGCACTTTTCAAACATTAACAGTTGTTGATGAAGTGCAAATTTTAATACTGTAAATTGTGTGTTTAAATGATTTATCAGGTTGTTAAGTACTAACATGTATTGATGAAACCAGGCCTTAATGTGTTATTACTTAACATTTATTGTATTGAGGTGGACTAATTACAATATTCTTTTACAGGGTTGTCAGACGAGAATGTCATGTAGGATATGTACCAGTATGACAAGTACCAGAATGGCTATGGCTGCTGAAATGAGCTCTACCAGTCCAGGTGTAGCTGGACCAGTCGACACAACTGAGTTTGACTTCGCAGCAAAAAGTTAACAAAAAAAGGACGATACAAAGGTGAGTTTGGGACAAACCTCACTCCACCTAAACACGGTACCAGTTAGGTTCTCCCCCTTATACCTTGTTTCAGGGCCAAACGTATACTAGCAGACATACCTTTGATTATGGCTGTTACTACTGTTATCATGTGGCAGCCAGACATGCAGAGTTGCACTGTTCAGTTGTTGTAAATTTTTCTGTGAAGATTTTGTAGTTTTTACAATTTGGAGTTGGAAGGCAGCTAGAGTGTAGGCTGAAAGGTATCTAGAATGAGACGGGAGGCACCCTTGTGCATACACTTTTCGGGCTGTAGTAAAACGGACTCAAGTTGAGCTATTTGCGTCCAATGTAAAGCCAGTGAAACAGGCTTGTGTGAAATTGTGATAGACGCGTTATCATCATCATCATCCTAAACCATCTCCAGTTTCCCGGGTGTGGTATATGAGCCTCCTCCATCTCATCCTGTCCTTGTACCATTCTTCCTCCACCAACTTGTCCCAATCATGACCTCTCAGCATTACATCGCTCTTAACTAAATCTATCCATTTCCTTCGTGGCCTTCCCACGGGTCGTCTTCCTTCTACCTTTCTGTCAAATTCCTTCCTTGCAGTTCTGTTTACTGGCATCCTCTTCATGTGACCAAACCACTTCAGTCTTGATATCTGAATCTTATTTAGGAGAGAATTGTCTATTCCTACTTCTCTAATTTTCTCATTCCTAATCTTGTCTTTCCTGGTTTTCTGGATCATAGTGCGTAGGAATTTTATTTCAGCTGCCTGAAGTTAGGATTTATCTCTATTGGTCAGTGTTGTGGTTTCGAGACTGTATGTAAGAATTGGTGTATAATAGGACTTGTACAATGTCATTTTTGTTTTCATGGGTATTTGCTCATCACACAGCAGGTGTCTTACCTGGTGGTAAAATTGTGCTGCCTTATTGATTCGATTGTTCACCTCATGTTTTGCTAGGTTGTCATTTGATATAACGCTACCCAAGTATTTGAAAACTGGAACGCTGTCCAGTTGAGCTTCATTTAACATGACTATTGGTTCTGCTCCTTCTCCATACACTTTCATCACCACCGTCTTGGTCTTGCTGATGTTTAAACCATATTTCTTAAACTCCTCATTCCAGCTTTGTATTATCTCTCCCAATTCATCTTCTGAGTCACTCCAGATCGCAACATCATCTGCAAATGTGAAGGTTTTGATATCTCCGTGTTCTTTCCTTTCAATAGATTTCATTACTACATCCATTACAATAATAAATAGAAGTGGTGACAATGAGCTGCCCTGCTGCACTCCTCTGTTTGTTTCAAACCAGTCCGACAAACCACATCCTACTTGAATACAGCTTCTGTTCCCACTATACATTTTCACTTTGTCTATGAGGCTGTCTCGCACTTGAAGTTCTTTCATGCATTGCCAAATTCTTTCCCTTGGTACACTATCGTATGCTTTCTCAATGTCCAAAAATATTAGGAATAAAGGCTTGTTCTTCTCCCAGTATTTTTCCATTAGCATCCTAATTGCAAATATAAGGTCTGTAGTTGACCTTCCTGGTCTGAAACCATACTGCTCTTCTTCCAAAATTGGTTCAACAATATCTCTGATTCTGGTCTCTATTATTTTTTCCAATATTTTCAGGACATGAGACAGTAGTGTGATACCACGGTAATTAGTACATTTTCGTTGGCTTCCTTTCTTGAACAGAGGTACAATGATGCCCATCTTCTAGTCCTCAGGAATAGTATTTTCCTCCCATATCTTGTTGAGCAGTCTATAGAGCCATTGGATTCCTGGAACTCCCGCTGCTTTCAGCATATCTGCACTTAGTTCATCTACGCCCACTGCCTTTCCTTTCTTCATGCTCTTGAGCGCATTTTCAACCTCAAGCCATGTAATTGGTGGTTCAGTTGTGGTTCCTCGACTTGGCTCTCCTCTGTCCGTTATGTTTTCTGTATCTCCATTCAGCAGCTTTTCGAAATAGATCTTGAGTTACAAGATATTAGAATCATTCCGTATTGACGGTTTTCACTTTACAATGTTTGCGAAAAATGAAAGTATCCTCCAAATCAATACATCATATATTCCGTCATTAGACGGAGTAAACAAGATCAGACATGTTTCGGCTCGTTTGAGCCATCTTCAGTGAAAAAAATTAGGGGGGTTGGAATAATTTACATAATATGATTTGAAAAAATGCTAAAAAACATAATGAAAGCGCAAATGAAAAAACAAACAAAAGAGAGCCTATACGGAAACAAAATTAGCACAAATATACAATATTTACATCAATATGCAGAGCAAAAAACAATTTATTGTGACAAAATTCAGTGAAACAGGTGTTAATTTGAAATAATAATAGATACTAAAAACTGCGTTAACCTAAGAAACAAGGGAATGAGAAAACAAATGTAGATGGAAATGAATAATAGTAGCACATGGTGAGGTTGTGGACCTCATAGTTTACAAACTATTGGTTTATAAAAATCACAAAACAGTTTGAAATCGCTGTCAAAATCATCTTAGTGGAAACCCATCACCTCAAATTGGTCAGGAGGAGAGCGGGAGCAAACATTTTGAGAGAAACCAAGCCTGAATTAACCTGCAGGCGAAAAGCCTGTGATAAGGAGAAAAAACACCATGAAATTTAAGGCTTTAGAAATAGCAGCATTCTCAATATTTTCTCAATCTAGCGGTCCCTTTCTTCATTATTGTTTCATAATGTTGGCTGGTGTTTTGCCTTATTATAGAGGGGTCGGAAGAGCCGCATATAAAAATATGAGAAGCTGTGTTAGGTGGAAGACAGATGCATAGTAAATTGTAGTAATCTAGTGGAAACCGTCAATGAAGTTCTAATGGTGTGCAGTAGGTGGTGTCCTCTCTAGTGGCCTGGCTTTCTCAAAGTCTTTGATGATTCTATCACTTTTGCAGATAACTTCAGCTGTAGCATCAGTCCTTTCGTTAATTAAGAATCCAACACCATTTTTCGCTACCTTCTCCTGTCCACTCCAGTATAATTTATAACCTCCACGAAGTGTCTTACATCCAATCCCTTTCCATTTGGTCTCACTTAATCCCAATATTGATATTTTTCTTCTATCCATCATGTCTAGGAGTTCTTCTAACTTTCCAGTTAATGATAGAATGTTCATAGTTCCAATTCGGTATTTGGGTCTCTTTTTTATTTGGGGTTTCCTTTCAGAACATTGTATATCATCAGCCTTACGGTCATCATACTCTACAATTGTCAGAGAGGACGTGTCAGTCCGGTCTATAATATTTTTTCCGAGGCTCTTTTTCTTATTGAAAGCAACTATACTCAATACTCTCCTGCTGACTTGCTAGGCCTAACGCATAAGAGGATTTTCTTTCAGGGTTTACTCCCTTAGCCTTTGAGGATGCCTTCCTCGTCCTACAAGGCAGTAGGTTCCATCTGTACACCCCAGAAGGATGGGTTGCCTCTTCCGCCATCTCCGCCGTACCAAAGTCCATCTTCTCCGCCGTAGACGCCGTTGAGGTCTTCACCCTTAACCCAGGGCAAGGGCCCTCCATATTTATGACCCCTGGAGAGAGGGTGTCCCGGTATTTTAAAACCCCCAGGAATTGGGCTACCTGTTGGTCCGCGGGTTGTATTGGTTATTTCAACCAGCCCTACATACTGTAGGAGCCCCCTATCCGCCACCTGGGGACGCACTCTGTAGGGGTCAGGATCCCCTGGTTACTTATTGGAAGTTAACCCTACCCACAAGGAGTAAGGTTATTTGCAGAGAGACGCGTTGTACTGGGCATAATAGACACAGACCCACGCATCAGTACACTGGTAGCTAGAGACCTGGACATGTCACACAGCACAGTGAATCAAATTTTTTTTTTTTGCTAGGGGCTTTACGTCGCACCGACACAGATAGGTCTTACGGCGACGATGGGATCGATGGGATCGGAAAGGCCTACGAGTTGGAAGGAAGCGGCCGTGGCCTTAATTAAGGTACAGCCCCAGCATTTGCCTGGTGTGAAAATGGGAAACCACGGAAAACCATCTTCAGGGCTGCCGATAGTGGGATTCGAACCTACTATCTCCCGGATGCAAGCTCACAGCCGCGCGCCTCTACGCGCACGGCCAACTCGCCTGGTGAATCACATTTTAAGCAAGTTGATAGTCCACCTCTACCGCATGCACATGGACCAAACATTTTCAGAAGAGAACGCTAATTGTGTAACGTTAGAGTGGAGATTGAACTTGCCTATCAACTTCTTAAAAAAATTCTTTTTTATGGACAAGTCTTGATTAATAAATTTCATGATGTTCCGTATTGGTATCTATAGTATGTCATAGAAAGAAAGAGATCCACCTTATCAATACTAAATTTTTTTACAAGTCATCCTCAGCTGTCATTTACATACACATTAGAATACATGTTTTAACAGTTGTATCTTACAAATAAACATGTCATATTTTGATAGACATTAGGTAGTATGTCTAGAAGTGAAATTCTGCTTCTTACGTCTAAGTTTAGAGGATCAAGAATATTAAAAAGATATCTATCTTTAACACATTAAAAGAATTACAATATCTGAAAAAGTTGGTTGTTTACACCTGACCTTGAATATAGCATTAACGTTCAAGTTTTACTAGTAATAGTTCTTTAAAAAGACTTTCATATTGCGTTGTTTATAGTCGACTAAATATGCTTAAATGCAGCTGCATGTGCTTATACAGTATACTTTTTATTAGGCTTAAACTTTGTCAAAATGAGTAATGTGAATCCGAATTTGAAATTACAATAACAAAGTGAAATGCGTTTGAAATAACAGTAAGCTAGGTAATTGAAATCTGTGTTGAATGACTCCTTCAATTATATGCTATTTAAAATACATTTCATGCAAAGAAGACAATGGCACATTTAAATATATAAAAGTTAAAAGGTATAAGACAATCATTTAAGTTTTGTGAAATTCATATAAAGTATTGTTCTTTCTTCACGCGTATGTGTCATGTACAAATGGGGTAGTATACTTCATGCAATGTATGGGATGCAGATACACACTTTGTCAAGTATACCACAATTGATATCAAGAAAAAGCAACAACAGGTGCAATACAAACGCTAATTCTTCAGCAACATTCATCTGCCTATCAGATATGGAAATCTGATTCTGTATCTTAAGTATGGTGTTACTCCATCCTAAGCTGCCTCTGTGGATCAGCGGTAGAGTGTCAGCCTCCGGATCCCAAGATAGCGGGTTCAAACCCGGCAGAGGTAGTCGGATTTTTGAAGGGCGGAAAAAAGTCCATTCGACACTCCATGTCGTACGATGTCGGCATGTAAAAGATCTCTGGTGACACATTTGGTGTTTACCCGACAAAATTCATTAAATCTCAGCCATAGACGCCCAAGAGAATTTCAGTGTACTCGGTCTGCGATCTAGTGGAGGCCTGTAGTAAAACGGAACGTCGAAATTGACGAGCAGACAGCCAGATGGCGTCAAATTGAAATGTCTGCACACGGTAGCTGAGGCCATACGATTATTATTATTATTATTATTATTATTATTATTATTCCATCCTGAGCTGGGCTTCTGACCCCAATTTGGCAGGTTCAATCCTGACTCAGGCGGTGGTATTTGAAGGTGCTCGAATACGTCAGCCTCGTGTCAGTAGATTTACTGGCATGTATGAGAACACCTGCAGGGCATAATTCCGGCACCTCGGTGTCTCCGAAAACCGAAAAAGTAGTTACTGGGACGTAAAGCCAATGGCATTATTATTATTATTATTATTATTATTATTATTATTATTATTATTATTATTATTATTCCACCCCGTGCAGTGAAGCATTATCGGACCTGTTGTGGCATGCTGTCTACAAGGGGTTTGGGCTATCCTGGTCAATCCTCATTTCATTCTTTGATAGCAGCCCTCTGGAGATCGGTCAGGATGAGAGATGGATTTGTTAGTCATTGCACTGCCTTTTTCAGCATATTCCAGGCACATTCAATTGGATTCGGGTCCGGAGACACCGCAGGCCATCTGATGGGTGTGGGCCTCCTTGTGGAAGAGGTTCACAAGATTGCGGCAGTGCAGGCACACGTCATCTTGCAGAACAAATCTGTCGCCAAAATGTTGTCAGGATAGTTGCACAGTGGGCACGGAGATTCTGTTCCGGTATTGTGTACCAGTACAGCCTCTACGACGATTAGTGACATGAGATGTTCATACATAATTCCGCCCGAAAACTTAATGGATCTGTCTCCCTGATGGGCACGTGGGATGGCGTACAGGATAGTCTGGCGATACCTTGCTCTCTCCCAATCCTCCTCCAATGATAATCTGACCTTAGACACATTTGGCACTCATCCGTGAAGGGGAACCGCTGCCATTCTTCCAGAGTCCAGTCCAAGTGCTCTCTTGCCCATTTGTACCTGGCACTTCAGTATACGGGTGTACGTGCAGGTGTTCTCGCCTAGGAACTTGAGTGTAGGTGGTCCCTATGGCGACTATTTCTGACTGTCAGCGAAGACACAGCCCTTCCAGTTGCTTGCTGTAAGGCATTACGCAGTTCTGTTGCTGTGTCTGCTGGGTTCCTGCATGTCAGCATTCGTACGTAACGGTCGTCAGCTGCTGTTGTTGACCGCGGACGACCACTGCAAGGACGATCTTCAACATTTTCTCTCACACGATAGCAGCTGTATGTCCTGACAACGCCACTGTAGTGTACACCAACCAGGTGGGCAATTGCCCTCACAGGGAACCCTTGCTGATGCAATGTGACTGTGTGCGTATGGTCAAAAGCAATAATGACTCTTCGAGAATATATACTGCACAGGCCACAAATCTGCTTGTCATGTTGCGTCCACAGGTGACTGTACCAGCACACACTTCTGGACTGTTCTGAGACTGTGTATTATCTCCACATCCACTAACATGTCATTTGGATGTATGCCTGTCGTGCAACAACACTTAAGAGTGAACATCCTTCACGAATACAAAAAATGCATGTGGTACACAACCTTTTTTGAGTTGCGTATTATTAATGTTCTTTTTAAAACACTCAGTATTTTAAAAGCTACAAAGACTTATAACAATAAAAATTTTCCACCTTTTTGATACTTACATTTGCATTTTAGCAAATTAATTACACACAGTACATGTTTCGTTCTTTTTTAGAACATCTTCAGCTGTTTACATAGCTTAGGTAGCTGCCTCTGTGGATCCGTGGTAGTGTTTCGGCCTCCGGATCCCAAGATAGCGGGTTCAAACCCGGCAGAGGTAGTCGGATTTTTGAAGGGCGGAAAAATGACAATTCGACACTCCATGTCGTACGATGTCAGCATGTGATACATTTGGTATTTACCCGACAAAATTAAATCTCAGCCATAGATGCCCAAGAGAGATCTGGTTTACTCTGTCTGCCATCTGGCGGACCTAGAGTAAAACGGAACGTCGAAATTGACGAGCAGACAGCCAGATGGCGTCAAATCGAAATGTCTGCACACGGTAGATGAGGCAATACGATTATTATTATTATTATTATTATTATTATTATTATTATAGCTTAGGTGATTCAGTAAGTGTTTATTTTTTAAGTACATTATAATCAGGTACCTTGTTCTTCTTAAATACTACATAAATATAAATTGAATTAAAATGAATTAAAAACAATGTGGTGGTTAAATGGGTTAATAATAATAATAATCGTATAGTCAGAATTTTTTCAGTGACCCAGTTACCTCATCACCATCACCACAATAATTACCTCAAGCACACATCCCATTCATTTCTTGGGGCAAAGATGTATACCAATAAGTCGCGGTTACAAGGCACTTGAAATAGCCACAAGATAAGCATAAAATAAGAACGAAAACACAGCTCACACTACCTGCAGTTAAAGTTGATAAATTACAAAAAAGGAATATGAGTACAGGTAGAGTTTAAACCTCATAAATGCCCAGCTGTAAGTAAGGAAAGCTACACCAATCACAGTCGACTCCATCTTTCTTTTTTCCTCTGGTCACAGCCACAACAAACACATCAAGCCAAGGAGATGAAGTCGAAGAATCGCGGAAAGAAGGACCATCCGTTTTCAAAGCAGGGGTGCTGCCCTCTGTGTTACAGTTTGGAAAATAGTTAAGTGAAGTCAAACAAGAGTTGATTAAAACTCTTAGCAATCACAGGAAAACTTACATGTTATGAACATGCTAAATGAGCATGTTTCAAGCCTTATGCCTGAAGAATGTATTCGTAACTGCTAAACCCATACTAGCACAGAAGTCCAGCAAACACTTCCCATTCCCATTAGCTTCCATATCTTCCCTACATTTAACAATCACCCATTCCGTATCCTTCGGTTCTATTTCCAACACTCGCATTGAAATCGCCCATTAGAATTGTTCTGTCCTTACTGTTGACCCTTACCACGATGTCGCTCAATGCTTCATAAAACTTGTCAACCTCGTCCTCATCTGCACCCTCACATGGTGAATACACTGAGACAGTTCTCATCCTAATTCCTCCAACTGCCAAATCTACCCACATCATTCGCTCGTGTACATGCCTAACAGAAACTATGTTGCGTGCAGTGGTATTCCTGATAAACAACCCTACCCTATACTCTGCCATTCCCTTTCTAACACCCGTCAAGTACACTTTATAATCTAATATCTCTTCCTCATTATCTCCCCTTACCCGAATATCACTTACTCCTAGCACATCCAGATGCATCCTCTTTTCTGACTCAGCCAGTTCTACTTTCTTTCCTCCACAAGCCCCATTAATATTGATAGCTCCCCATCGAATTCCATTTCGTTCGCCAAGTTGTTTCCAAGGAGTCCCTAGCCTGTTAAATGGGAGTGGGACTCCGTTACTCCCATAGGTCTGAGGCTTGCTTAAAATTTTCTGAGCTTGGTAAATTCATGAAGCAGGATGCACATAGTCCAAGTGAGAATCTCTCCTCTAACGGGTTATGGACCACTGGTGGATTGTATAGTCCTATCCGCCTGAGCACAAGCAGGGCCATGATTCAGAATATGTCCGAGATGCCCACTCCCATTCCATAGCAACTGGTATCCGGACCCTCAGGACCACTTACTAGGCCACTCAGCCGTTGGCCATGGTCCACGAACTAGGACGTGACTACAGTAACCCACAGCATGAAGCATGACATTTGATTAGTCTTGTATAAATCTTTGTGTGACAGAATTTGGTTAACGAATACAGTAGAATTCCACTATAGCGAGTACAGTGTATAACGAGAACCCCGTTATAACGACAATTTTCATCCGCCCCTTTTAAAATTCCTATCCACGAACCTGTTACGAAGGCGTAGCAGGGGGAGAGGTGATACTCCCACGTGGCCCGTCCCAGGTGGCGGATAGGGGGGTCCTAACCGGCTTGCCGGCGGACTTGAGGGAAATAAAATACCTCTCGCGGACCAAACACACCACCCCCTGCGGGTGGGGGACGCACATGTAGAATACACCCGCGGTACCCCCTGCCTGTCGTGTGAGTCGACTAAAAGGGGCGACCTAGGCGCGGACATGGATTGCGGTTTGGTATAATGTGTTGGACCTCCTGTGGATGACAGGGGTTGAGTACATTCACAGGTAATCCCTGCCTGTCGTAGAAGGCGACTTAAAGGGTCATGTGGCCATGGTCCCTTTCTTTTTTAATTATTTTTCCGAGGGTCACATGTAGACCATTTCCAAATTTTGATGTTTTGCTGCCCGGAGATGGGCCTCTTACGTGTGCGATTACGCCCAAAAGCCCGCAAATGTCCACCCAGGACCATTGCGTGGTGGGAGCGCCATGTACCTTGGCAGTAGTATCCGCCTGACAACACAGGTCCCCGCACAGCCGAATGCCAGAAAGACATATTATTAATTATTTTTTATTTTTTTCTCTATATTTAGTGCTCTGTACACGCTATGGGGTACATGCTATTGTGGGTGACTGCAGGAAGGGAGTCCAAGTGCTCATTGCCTCAGTCATCCCGTATTAGGCATCGTCAAACATCGGACCCCGGGCAGTACCTGCTACTACCAGGTGGGTGTTGCCTTGGCTGCTTGGTTCGGCTACTGAGACCCCTGATCGGAGTGGGTGGCATTCGGGGAGGAAGCTATCGGGCATGACTTTAAAACGAAGTCGGCTCTCTCAATGTGGTCCCCCACCTAAGTCTGAGAGGTTCAGCTCCCTGGGAACATGCGCAGTGTGAAGGAATGGGATCCAGCTTCGCTAGGTTTCTGGTCGCTACCAGAACCGATGGGCACGATTTTAAGCTGGTGAAGTCGATCCTTTTTAGTAGGCACATCGAAGGCGTCTACGGCGATCTGGATGAACTTAGAAAAATGCGACGCGTAGTTGGCTTCTAAAGACTCGTACAGCACTGCAAGCTGATCAGTTGCTTAAGTGCGAGCACTTTGGCGAAATCCCCGTCAAAGTGGAGGAGCATAAGTCCTTGAACCTGGTTCGCGGAGTCATCTTTCACCGCGACCGTATTTTGAACACTGACGACGAGTTGATGGACGACATGAAGAACCGTGGCGTGACACACGTCCGGCGCATTACGCGCAAGGTCAACGGTGAAGACGTTGCCACTGGTGCCTTCATTTTTTCAAGTTGTCAGTGTTACGAGAGAAAGTCAAGGTAACAAATTATCGTTGCGATGTGAGGCCGTACATCCCCCCTCCTATGCGATGCCATCAATGCCAGCGATTCGGACATATGGTATCTCGCTGTTCGAATCAGGCTGTATGTGGTACATGTGGACGAGTAGTTCACGGCGCGGAGGAGTGCACAACTCCATACAAGTGCACTAACTGCTCCGGTTTTCATTCTCCTCGGAATCGGAATTGTCCGACATACCTGAGTGAGAAGAAGATCCAGGAGATCAAGACCCTGGATGGTCTTTCCTACCAGGAAGCGGGCCGTCAGTTTAATTCTACGAAAGTACCTGCCCGTACAATTGACTATAGCTTGATAGCTCAAGAGTCTTCCAGGTTCGTCATTTACAACCTCGACACCTGTCCAGACTGCTGCGCCCAAGGCGACTGTTGCTGCTCCCAGCAATGTCGCAGCTAGTCAAAGCTCGAAGGAGGGGACCACACCACCTTCGACCGACCAGAAGTCTGTGCAGGATGGCAGTTGCCAGCTGGCACAGCAAGTGGGGAAGACTAAGTCCCCCCCCTAGGAGGTTGACGAAAGTCGTGCCCCAGCCGGCGGAAGCGGCTTCGTCGACCAGGGCTGGGAAACCATCTCCCAACCCGTCTAAACTCGAAAAAAAGTTGGGAAGAAGAGCGCCCGTTCTGAGCGCTCTCGGCCTTCCCCTGCGAAGGAAAAGTCATGCCCCCCATCAGGGGGGTATGAGTCTGCGCCAGGAGGCACTCCTGCTCCCAAACGTGCGCGCTCTCCTCGTAGGGGAACCACTCGCCCCGACAAGCGTTGAAGTTCTGGGCAGCACCCCTGCCATCTTTTGATGACGGGATGGATGTCGCGCTGTCCTCTACATCTACGGATGTAGAAGTAGATAGTGTGTAGGCTTACTAGCATTTTGTCGCACATAACCTAACACTCTTTTTATAGTCCACAGTATGGCACTGTTACAGTGGAATTGTAACGGTTATGATAGGCATCTTGCTGAGTTACGTCAGCTCATTAGTGAGTACGGAGCGAGTATAGTCTGTATTCAGGAGACCAACTTCAGACCTGAATCATCATACGGTCTTGAGAAATTTCCGACTATACTCGACAGAACGGTACCATGCTCACCGGGCTTCTGGTGGTGTTGGCATTTTTGTATGTTCTGATACCTACAGCAAAGAGGTTCCATTAAGAACTCCCCTCGAGGCTGTAGCTGCTCGCGTTCTACTGCCTGTCATAACAGTGTGTAATGTTTATTTTTCAGCAGGTCAAGCTCTTAACATAACTGATGTCACTGATCTTATAGATCAGCTTCCAACTCCCTTCCTCTTATTGGGCTATTTTGACGCCCATAACCCCATATGGGGTTGTGAGGCGCCTTGCCCCAGGGGGAGAGAGCTGGAAACATTAGTAACAGAGCTCTATTTATGTATTTTGAACACGGGGGAACCAACTCACTTTAGTGTTCGTTACGACACCTATTCTCGCATAGACGTAAGTCTATGCAGCCGAACGTTGGTTCCACTGTTTCGGTGGCATACACACGATGATCTCTGTGACAGTGACCATTTTCCCATCATCCTTACTTTGTTGAAACATAAATCCGTCGAGGCTCCCCCTCGATGGATACTTAAACATGCTGATTGGCCAAAGTACACATCACTAGCTGTCTTTAATGACGATATCAGGCGGAGCGTCGGCGAGGAAATAACTTACGTCACCCAAGTTATTCTTGCTGCTGCTGAGGAGTCCATTCCGTTCTTCTCGGGGACTCCTCGTCGAAAACTCGTTCCTTGGTGAAACGATGGAATAGCAGCAGCCATCAAGGAACGCCGCCGTGCTCATAAATGGTACCGTCGACAACCTACTGTGGCCAACTTGGTAGCATTTAAGAAACTCCACTCTAAGGCGCGAGTTCTTATTCGACAAAGTAAGGTTTCATGGGAGAGATATGTGTCGTCCATGACGTCACATACTCCATCATCTCAAGTGTGGACGAAACTTCGACGAATTTCGGGTATTCAAGGATCATCTGCTGTACTGGGAATTTGCATTGCAGGCAGTGTCGCCACTCACCCTCTCGCGATTGCTAACCATCTAGCCAGTCATTTCGCGGATGTCTCTGGCTCCGGGAATTACTATCCTGATTTCCTCCCTCTGAAGCGCGAGGCAGAACGTCATCACCTTAGTTTTGCCAGCCAAGCTTCAGAGGACTACAACGTGCCCTTTACGGAGTGGGAACTCCGCAGCGCCTTAGCGCTTTGCAAGGACACGTCTCCTGGGCCGGACAACATCCATAACCAGATGTTGAAACACCTTAGTGATGATAGTTTACTATATCTCCTTCGTGTGTTCAACCGAATCTGGATAGAGGATGATTTTCCGTCTCACTTGCGAGAGGGCATAGTCATCCCTGTCCTCAAGCCTGTCAAAAGATCCTAAGTATGCAGGAAGTTACAGACCGATTTGTCTTACAAACTGCCTGTGTAAGCTATTTGAGAGGATGGTAAATCGCAGACTCGTGTGGTGTCTGGAGAAACAAGGACTCTTGTCAGAGTACCAATGTGGTTTTCGAGCCGCTCGATCCACAACAGACCACTTGGTACGCCTGGAGAGCTCTATCCAGGATGCGTTTCTCCGCAAACAGCACTTGGTAGCTGTCTTCTTTGACTTGGAGAAGGCCTACGACACCACCTGGCGATATGGCATCCTTTCAGTCCTGCATCAATGGAGATTCCGAGGTAACTTCCCGGTATTTATTGAGGATTTTTTGTCCCTCCGTCTATTCCGTGTCCGAGTGGGGAGGACATATTCGCAGTACCACGTTCAAGAAAATGGTGTCCCACAGGGTATGAACATTAAAACAAGAATAATAGTTAACACCACCTTTCCAATACTTATCTTTCCTATATTTAGGAAATAAACATTACAACAGGCGTTGTAAGGTGGGACATGTTTCGCTTAACTGTAGTAAGCATCATCAGCTGAAAATAAATCTGAGCCTAAAGTTAGGTCAGGGCCCTGAACCTAGTGTCCTTAACATATATGGCACCCTAAGAATCGACATTTATATTTATAAAATGAAAATAGGCTTAAAACAAGTGTGAAAAAACATGGAATGTTACAACAAGGCTAAGAGAAAAAAACACAATCGAGTTGAGACAGAGGATAAGAACAGAAAGTAGGCTATAATACAGAGATGGTAGTGAAATAATTAAAATCATTAGGATATCATTGTTACCAGTCAGTCAATCAGAATGTTGTTCATCATGGCTGAGTTAGAAAAAAAGAAAACAAAAAAAAACCACGTAATCGTGTTGCCAGAGGTAAAAACATAAGGTGCAACATAGAGTTGGCAGTGTAGTATGAAATTCATGGCTGCCAGTCAGTTAATAAGAATGTTCATATATAACAAAACATAATGGTTATATTCTTTTAAGTGAAGAAATAATTAAATCCCACTCTTGTATAGATACGTGAGAACGGGCGAGAGAAATCATATGTTGTAGCAGACATGGAGTAGTAACACTTCAAACAGGATTGATCACGCCTGAAGCCGCTTCATTTTTGCTGGGAGTTCAAGACCAAAACGGAAAAAATAAGATGCCAAGTGCGTGAACTGAAATCTGAAAATGGAAAAAGGAAAAGGATGTACTGGGGCCTTGAAAATAGGGTGTTCAGAATGGGCGACTAAGATCGCTTACCTCTTGTGTTGGATGAGCGTTGAGCGGAGACATTAGCCGTTCAAGGGGTTCTGTTAAATTTATGCCCGTTGCTGCGTGTGTTGTATCTGTGTGCTTGCCTAGGTAAAGAGTAAGTTGGGACGGGAGGGGTAGGCGCAACAATGAGAGTGCTGGAAGCTGGCGGCGGAGCTGTATTATGGGTAGGGGGTAAGGTGGAATCTGTTATGATGACTGGAGGGGTATTTAAAGGTTTATAATTGAAGATTTTTGTGAAATTGTTATGATTTATATTAAGATTAGTGAGAAAATTGGGGACTTGTTCAATTAATGGGCTGTTGTTCTCAGGGACATCATTCAATTTATTATTATTAAAATGTTGATCCAAGAAAATGTATGTATTTTCCAATTCAGTCATTAAGCTGCTTTTATTTACATATTTTATAACGTGGAGGTCCTGTTCAATTGTAGAATAATTGTGGCCGGAATCCCTCATGTGGTTGCTCATGGCAGAGTACTTTTTATGCTTTAAGCCATTATAATGTTCCAAGTATCTAGTTCTAAAACTGCGGCCAGTTTGTCCGATATAAGAAAATTCACACTGGGGGCATTTGAGTCTGTAAATACCAGAGTTTGAAAATTTGTCTTGAGAAGTATTTACCAATTTGGAATTAAAGAATATATTCCGATTAGTGTTGCGAGTTCGGTAGGCAATTCTGATGTTATGCTTCTTAAATGGGTTAGTAATGCTGTGTATGGCAGGGTTAGTGAAGGTGAAAGTGGCAGTGTTTATTATTTTGGGCTTATCTGGAATTAAATTTGTAGTATTTTTTGATTTTGTTTTACCAATGATCTTATCTATCAGGTTAGGTTTATAGCCGTTAAGTTTTGCAAGTTCTTTTATATATTCAAACTCTTTTTTTCGGTTAGAAGGGGATAGTGGAATATTTAATGCTCGAATAACTAAACTGTAGAAAGTTGCTTGTTTATGAGATTGAGGGTGTAACGACTCATTCTTTGTTGTCTAAGGAGCAGCGGAGGGCTTTCTGTAAATGACATTTTTTTACCCTCTGCGAAAGGTTTCTCAAATCTGCCGAATGGCATCAAAACATGGCGGCCTTCAAATTCTTAGAGAGGCCACGGCTATTCAGTAGCCGAGTTATAACGCGTCTACTGTACCTCACGCTTAGTAAAATTAAGTTTTATAGACAGCAGGAATATTTTCGTGTTGGACCGTCGTATTGTAACGATAAATGGAATAGGTATTGCCGGCAAATTTTCAACAGGTTCTCGTCAATATTATGATGCTAATTTTAAGTTAATTGGCATTAAACACTGGGAAATGTATAATTGTGCCGCTGCAAGAAAATATGGCACAGGCCTAACTAAAGCCAATATTTGGCGTTATGAAGACAAAGGTAGCTTAAAAATTTGTATTGTACAAAAAAATGCATTCAGTGGCACGCAACAAGGATGCTTTAAAGAAGTTGAAGATGAAATTGAGGTTTTGCACAGAAAATGTTAGGGTGGAATTGCCATACCGCGGCGCAATAAACTCGTTTGTTGACCTTCAAAGTCTATGATTATGCCTATACATCGCTAGCCACTGGAGTCGGCTGAACCCAGCAGGCGAGACGTGCATATAGCGGCAGCCAGTTATACCCGACGCTGATTGGAAGTAACTGTTTTATAGTAAGCAAGAATATTTTCCTGATGGATCGTTGTATTGTAGAGACGCGTGGAATGGGTATTTCCGGCAAATTTTCAACGGGTTCTCTTCGATGTTATGAAGAACAAAGAACAATTATATAATATATGCACTAGGTAGACAATAACTTTGTTACCCTACAATGCACTGTTGACGTACCGATATGGGGTCGTGCCAAAACAGGAATTGATGAATTGAAGGTGGACTATGCATGTACGTAAATAGACGGCCAACAGATGCTAGGAAGAGACTTTATACAGCTTGGAAACGCACACTTACTGCACACAGTTCTTGATTTTGAACGAACGTACGATCTCATATGGGGACGGGAAGTTCAAAAACTTGACTACTCTCACGTACTCAAATGGGGTCACTTGGCACTCAACGTGTTAAGTGTATTTTAAAAGTAGTGCACGTGTTTCGCTTTTGTTCATGGCCGACCATCTCAAACCCTTTATTTTATAAACTAAGGCCATTGAAAATGGAAGCTAATTGCCCCTGTTTAACTTCTTATTATTTATAGATGAGTGTATAACGGACTGTCAAGCAGAAATGGCAGTAAACATGTTATTTGAAGTTTGTCAAGTATGGTTGTGTAAGAAACTGGTGCCTCTAAGAGACTGGATTGTATTAAAGTGTGACGCTCAAACTACTATATAATGTGAGTGGAGCTAATATGCTCTTGTAAAATAGTGTACCTTCAGAGCTATTTTGCTTATAGCTTGTAAATTTTTGAATCTGTCATTGTTATTGTGGGAGCTGATGAGCTCATCTTATATTGTTGTTCATCCAAATATTCTGAATACCAAATTTGAAAATAAGAAAGGGAAAGGAATAAAATTTTAAAATTCAGTGTTTTAACTTTGCTCTGATCCTTTCACTCTCCACTCATTCACCTCAGCACCTTCTTACAGCCCTGTAAACCACGGAATCCAGTAGCAGTAATAATTATAATAATAAGAATAATAATATTGGAATTATGTCCCTCTAACTATTTCTATGGTTTTCGGAGACGCTGAGGTGCCAGCATTCCGTCCTGCAGGAGTTCTTTTGTGTGCCAGTATATCTACAGATATGAGGCCGAAGTATCCGAGCACCTTCAGATACCACTGGACTGAACCAGGATCAAACCTGCCAATTTTCTGAGCTGGAGGATAAAAAACAAGGAAAAACCATCAAATGATGAAACATCCTGCTTCTATCATGGCTTAGAGTGCATTAAATTGCATGCAATTGGAAAGTTGTACTTGGTGGAGGATACAGTGAGGCATGACCAGTATTTGTTAATATTTTTATTTGATTTACATCACACCAACACACATAGGTCTAATGGCAACGATGGGACAGGAAAGGCCTTGGAATGGGAAGGAAGCGGCCGTGGCCAAATGAAGGTACTGTCCCAGCATTTGCCTGGTGTCAAAATGGGAAACCACAGGAAACCAACTTCAGGGCTGCCGACAGTGGGATTGGAACCCACTATCTCCCGGATACGAGTTCACAGCTGTGCGCTGTGAAGCGCACGGCCAACTCGCCCGGTATGACCCGTATTTAAGGGTGCTATATGGAAGACTGCTCCCTCAAACGGAGGAGAGGTACGGCTCAAATGAGTGGATTTTCATGCAGAGTGGGGCACAATACCGTGAGGCAAAGAGAGTGACATCTGTTCTGTGAGCAAAAAAAATGGGAATAATTACACCTAATCAATACTACTTGTTAACAGTACAATGTATTTACATTTAAAAATACACCATCTGCAGGGCCGGTTTCAGTCTAAAAATAGATCATCCTGAGCTGCTTGAGAACATGAGATAAAATAACATGTACAAATCATTGAACATTGCTTAATCTAAGAATGTAATTAAAAAAGCATATTGTACCGGGAGCTACACCCCAACGCCATGCATTTAAATCTAGTGCCTAAAAGAACCCCTCAAGTTTTGTATTCATAAGTTTTTTCTAATTGATGTTCATTTATTTTTGGGTTGGCAATGTTTATCTTTTCTGCCAGTTTTGAATCCAACCAATCAATAATTTCTGTAATTAATTTTCTACCAATCACAGTCTTCTTCTTCTTCTTCAATTTTGAGTGTATCTTTTAAATTAACCAGTAAAAATGAGGGTGTGGCAAGTTTAATCTTGAATGGTCTCGAACTATCCCGAGGGTGTATAGACTACGGATTTTCACCTCTCTTGGCCAATTGATCGTCAGCTTACTAAGTGTGTGTGTGTCAAAGCAGGAGGCGGGCTGCCCCTTTCATCAGGCAGCAGTACATCGACAAGGTAATGGCCACATAACATCTTTATTTCTTGCTAGCTCCGCAGTTTTACCTGAGGGAAAGGTCCGAAATCGTTAACCATGTAACCTTTTCTAAAAATGTAACTTTCTGCTGGCTAATATAACAACTTCATAAAAACTTTAACTGTAAATCGGCTATAGGTAGTAAAGGACCCCCTCGAGTTCCCATTTATTTTGGTTTGAGGTGACGACGTTTTGTAACTGTTTTTCTTCCTTTCCCTAAGACATCAATCAGTCCCTATATGAGTCACCTCAGTAGTTTGGGAATAGCCCCTGTTTCATCGGCCTAGTGCCCTTTATGTTTTAAGAGCTCATACCTAGGAGTGCAAGTACACGCCTCCTTTCAATTTGTGTTTCGGGCCATTTGCTTAACCTGTTCTTCTCCGCAAAGGACCAATAGGTTGGGTACAAGATACCCCTGTTTCACATTTGTAAGTTGTGCCTTGATGGCGAATGATTGTAATTTTCTGATATTGCCTTGAATAGGCCAGATGAAACAGAGACTGTTAGCTCTTTTTCAAAGTAAGATTTCTGAATGCCTCTTGAAGACTAAATGTTGTAATTTTGGGAGCAAGTGCTCCATGAATTAGTGGGATTTCTGTCGTTGAGTAAATTTGTGATCTTTGTAAATTTGAGCTTGTAGTTCAGGTAATGTAACGTTACGGGCTGAAAGCCCAAGATGTTAAGGTTCTTAATCTTGGATTTTTTTACCAGTCTTGTTTAACGTTTGTACCTGTAAAAATTAAGATTTGAATTCTGGATAATATAACCTTGAGTTTAGTTTTATATTCATTCTTGACATTGTAGTTAGACCCATTCACCCTGGCACCGTCTTTCACCTCTGCGATCCATGATAAACCCCGGAACAAGTATATAACATTGAAAACTGGTTAAAGCAGTAAAATACGATTGTCATGCCTCTAGATCCCTTAATAAGGTTCATGAACACCTATTGTAGTTCTATATCTCCATGTTATTAAACTGCATTTGAAGTTCCTGGTATGGCATTAATTCCATTTGTGCCAGGCTCGGTATTTTACCATTCCCATCTAAATTTCCTTGGACGGATCTTTTGGTTTTTTAACTCCGGTATTGAATTTGCCAGGCCTAGGGAGTCTTAATTTTCATACCGTTTGTGACCCTTCTGTTTCTTTTGCCAATACCTTTATTCCTCAAAGTGTCAGACTTCATAGATTCCTTCTGATAGGACGATGGTTGCCTTATTGTCTCTCTTATTACAGTAATCGCTACCACCTCTCCAGGTGTGCTAAATCTTCTTTGGTTTGAGTTGTATTAATGGATGGCTCATTAGTCTAGCATAGACATACATATATTACAAATGAAACTTCATTTGTATTTATGTGACATTCCTAACTTGCACCAGATTTACATGAGTATGTTACTACAGGCTCTTGTTAATTTATATTCCAGCCTAACCTAATCAGTCCAACTTTAGTTAATCTAGTCTTTATAACTCCAACCTTTGTGGCACTAATATGGTTTATTTGCAATAATTTGAAATTGTTTGCCTTTTGTTGCAGGATTGTGAGACGTCATCAGTTGAAGATCTGCCCATTTCAAAACCACAATCATCAAGGAAGGTACATAGAAGAAAGCATCCAAGAGAAATTATGGATATCATTAAGTTCAGGAGAAACAGGAATGAAGATTACTTCAGTGCTAAGGATGTTTTAAAGCTGTCCACAAAAATCGCCCAGCTACTGTGTTGAAGAAATTAGACAAATAATTTGAACTACTCCATGATGCTAATACTTGGTTTACTACGTCTATAGTGAAATAGTATTCTACTAACAAAAGACATATGTTCAAAATGGAGGAAAGTCTCATGTGTATACAATTACTGTTGTTGAGGCTTGCTGTGTTATTTTTATGCAGGCGTTTGGTATTTCTCCAGAAAAGGTGAAATTAGTGCATAAACAATTGGTTTATTTTGAACAGATTGTCAATGACACTGTTTTAATTGTGCGGTTGAGTTGGAGTAAGGTGGCAGTGACTAACGTAAAGGCTGAATGATGTGCAAAACAGGACATTTGTTTCACATTAATCCCACTGAAGAACACTTTCTGTTGTTACATTCATGGTTGTTACTGTATAACTTTAATACTCCCAACTGTGGTTTGGGGGTGGTGGAATACCTCCACAGTATCAGACTGAAAGGGCATGCTGAGGGACTTTAATGATGGAGCATCAGTGACCACAGGCCACTACTTGAGTGACGTTACTGCCAATTGCATGGCTTCTCACTTTTCATTTTTCCTGCCTGGTGCTCTTTGTTTTAAACCCTTATTTTCTTCTGACCATGAAGACATTACGTTTGTGATACATAGTGTGTCATTATCTTGGCATTTGGGGCCCTTTCTTTTGCTGATATCACTCTTCAATGCATCAAACCTTTCTAGTTTGTGATTAATGTTAAGAGGATGGTCCGCAAGATGTAATTCCTCCTAAACAGTTACCATTACTAACTGTACTCCAACTCTGACATGTAACCTACAAATGGTGCCCCTGTTAAGCCAAGCAACCCAGTGGAATGTTGGGTAACCAATCCCAGCAGGAAATTGGGTCGGCGAGCCTATCATTGCTGGGTGTTCCAAGGCTTACAACCTTGGCATTACCTTGATCGGTTGAAATATAGCTGGCTCCCATCTACAGTTTTTCATCTGTGAAAAGCATGGAGGAAAAATCAGCAGAAGCAACTACCCCAGATGGTAACCAATCCACCGTCGTCACGCGCATCTCTTGCAGGTCATCGGATTTTGGGGAACCTGCACAGGCATGCTTGGAGGTTGATTGACACCCTGCAAGATCATCAAATACTGATCACAGAAATTCAAGAAACAAGGTTTGTAGATGAAGAAGCCCTTGAATCCCAAGGGTATAGGATCGTCAATGGTAAAGTCGGGAAACATTATAAAGTCTATCCCCCACCTAGGTACAGGATTTGTGGTTAGTAAGAAGTTTTTAGAGTCTGTCACCAACTTCACATCCCCCAACAGTCGGATCTCGATCCTTTCTTTTCGAAGCACAAATAAAATCTACACCATGGTGAACGTCCATGCATCAATTAATGAAGTTAACAGGACGGACCCACAAGGAATATAAATTTTCTGGGAAGAGCTTGAAGATACTCCATCCAAGATCCTCAAAGAACACATAAACATCCTTCTCGGAGACTTCAATGCTACGCTCGGGAAAGAAAAGGTGTTCAGGAGTATTGTTGGAGACTACCCAGCCCGCAGGATGACGAATCACAGTGAAGAAAGGCTGGAAGTGCTGTGCAAGGCATTCAACCTAGTTATGAAGTCAACTGCTTTCAAACACCTTCCTAAGAAACAGAAAACATTGACATCCCCATCTCGGCGAATTCCATATTGACCCCGTTGAAATTTCTCGTATATTTCCGAGAGAAATCCAGAGTATAAAAGTCCCTGCTGATGCCTTAAACGTTGCTCCTCAGCCATGAGCAGGCTGATTTGCAGAATTTATGGCTACGTTCAGAATGGCACAAAATGAATATGATTTGACTTACAAATAAATTGAAAAGTCTGTTCGTTTTCCGAATCCTTACAGTACAAGTTTAATATATTTCAGGTATGATAAAACAAGGTATTTTGTAAAAAAAAAAAGAGAAAAAATTACATATTTTTCTCAAGAAGGAAGAAACATTAAAAATTGTAAAATCAATTAAGCTTGCACTACACTGTTGAAATAAATCTCAATCATTTATTTGATATAATACACCACTTTGAAGTTAAAACTAAACATGTCACTTCTCGTAATGCACTACAGTATGGTAAATTTTCAAAGAAAATTTTGGGACGAAGTTCAACATTACGGCCACTACACTCGTGTGAAGTGTCTTTCCTCCTGGCCTTGTCGTGCGGGATTTTTCTATGTCTCTACAAACAATACATCTTCTCTGTGCCTTGTTTTAACCGTCAGAAAGTAACTTGGTTCGGAAAATGTTTTCAAGTGATCTAAGCTATGTTTGAACTCAAGTGCTAGCTTCAAATTCATTGCCTGCAGACGGAACTAATCTTGTGCCTACATGCTAGAGAAACTGAGACATGTTGAGTTTCTTTGCTATCTGATTGTCTTGAAAAGTACAACCATTCACTGTTGCCTTCACAGTCAGGTTCAAGCCACGTGCAGAACAAACAATAAAAATCAACTTTATGACGGAAGATCCTTTCACGAGTTCTCATGCCTTTTAACAGATGATATTCTTGCACTAAACAGTGGATATTCATTCTTCCGCTAATCAGTGACTTAGTACTATCTAGCCTTAGTATATGCAACTTCATGTTAAATGGCATCCACACAGTCATGATAGAGCTGTAATATATTATGTTCATCTCCAACACAAAGTGCAAGAAATCGAACAACATAATATTACGCTCGCTACAGTTTTAAAATTAGGTAGCAGGTAGGGACCCTTTTCGGAGGCAGTCCTACCCAGGGAGTGGCGCCCCTGCCTATGTGAGTCCCAGAGCACATTGACCCGGTGTGTAACATCTGGTAAGGGTCCCAGCTCAGGGTTACGAGTGAAGACTTCAACGACTTCTACAGCGGAGAAGGTGGACTTTGTTGCGGTGGAGATGGTGGAAGAGGCAGCCCTGTATTCAGAGATTTATATGAGTACAACCTGCTGCCTTGTAGATTGAGGTGACTGGACACCAAAGGCTAAGGGAGAAAACACTGAAAGAAAATCTCCGTCTGTGTTAGGCTCAGCAGGTCAATAGAGGGATTACTGAAGAAGTCTCTTGCAAGAATGATACGAGCCTCGTATGTAGGATTTACGACAACATCAGTTTGGTGCGAATGATGGTACACAGCTTGATGTTACACCAGCTACCCAAACCAAACGAAGACAAAGTATGAGAGTGGGAACATTAAATATCCTGACATTGACAAACAAAACTTAAGAGCTGGTCGACCTCATGGAAAGGAGGAAACTTCTGATCATGGGCCTGAGTGAAACAAAGTGGAAGAAAACTGGGAAAATGAATATCAGATTGGACTATAGTCTCTACTGGTCTGGAAATGAAGTAGAGTCTAAGAATGGAGGTGGTTTTTTAATGCATAGTTGCATAGATGCTTGTAGTGAAGTTCAGTTTGTTAGTGAAAGGATAATTAAGTTATCTGTGAACTTAGGAGGGAAACGTAAAATGTGATCCAAGTCTTTGCTCCACAGGTAGAGTGCTCAAGAGGAAAAGGCCACCTTAAAAATTTGGTGGAACACACTGAGTATGACAATCTAATTGTAACGGGTGATTTTAATTCACGAGATGGCTCACAACGAACAGGATATGAATCCATACTTTTCCCTCATGGAATGGGAAACATATATATATATGCTAGATCTATGCTTGTGAAACAACCTGATATTGCTGGGATGATAAAATAGGTACAGTAATAATTATATTTTGATAGATCAAAATGTATTGAAAAATGTCAATGATGTTATGGTCATTCCAAGTGAAGACCTTGGCGGAGACCATAGACTGTTGGTTGCAGTTGTTGCAGATAGAAGACCTCTTATAATCTCTAACAAAAGAGTCCCAAAAATAAAAACTTTTCGACTAACCGAGCCAAGTGTAAAGGAAGAATTCAGGGAAGGTGTCTGCATGTTGCTGCCGAGAGAAGAACTGAAATTGGTAGTTAAAGAATGGGATACTCTAAAGAAGGTTGTGGTTGGTACAGCAGAAAAAGTGTGGACGACAGAGTCAAATAAGAAAACCTAAAGAAACTGCCTGGTGGAATGATAATATTAAAAAGGAGGCTATCAATGATAAACCGTGCAAGAAGATTACTCATATCAGGCAAGAACGTGGGGGAGATCAACATGAAATAGAGAAGCTGTCACTTTACAGAAAGAAAAAATTACTGGTCAAACAGTTGGTTGTAGCTGAAAAGCAGAAATGCAAGGAAGATCTGGCTACCACAATAATGCAGCGTGGAAATAAGAAACTGTTATACAGTATTATTAAGAATAGAACAACTCAAAATGAATTATCAAATGTGAAGAACTTCCTAATGGTGAGGTGACTAGGAATAAGACCAAAATATTACAGGAGTTCCAAAGGCACTTTGAAACTTTGCTGAACTGTTATGAACATGTCACTCCATTAGATGACGAACCTTATGATTTTGGCAGCACAAATACCACTAGTCTGACATGGTGGGAAGTAGAGACGGCATTATCTAAGCTGAGAACACATCAACTGAATCAGATGAATTGAGTGTTGAGATGATCAAAGCACTAGGAGAGGTAGGGCAATAGTGGATGTACAGATTACTAAATAGAATCTGGAAAGAGAATGTAATACCCAGTGACTAGAAGCAAGGTGTTGTCATCCCATTGTTGAAAAAAGGTGATAGTAAGAAATGTACCAAGTACACAGGTATAACTGCTTGCTGTCACATGGCCTCAAAATCTTGAGAGCAGGATTAGAAAATATGTTGAACCTACACTTCAGGAGGGACAGCATGGATTTAGACTTCATAGATCAACCATAGGCCTCATTTTTGCCACCAGAATGATCTGTGAGAAGTATTGGGAGAAAGGTAAAACACTTAAAACTTTTTTTCTGGACATCGAGAAAACATGACCATGTACCATGCTGGCATATATTGGAAAGTTTCAGACATAAGAAAGTGCTCAATGACATTGCACAAGTACGATTATATGATTAAACCAAGTGTTGTTTCCAGGTCCAGGATGGTAGGTCAGGTTGGTTTGAAACGAAGAGTGGAGTCCAGCAAGGAAGTTGTCTTTCACCACTTCTCTTCATAATCATAATGGATGAAGTTTTAAAAGTGGGTAAGAGAAAGGATCCATTAACTAATACCCTGGATTTTGCTGATGAATTAATGGTATGGGATGAGACAGAAGGGGAAGTACAAACTAGACTAGATCTCTGGCATGAAGCTTTTACAACCTTTGGCCTCATAATCAGCAAAATGAAGACATTTGGCTTTGTGATGAGTACAAACTCTCCAACTGTTCATCTAGTAATTGAAGATGAGGCGATGGATATTGTAGACATCTTCCTGTATTATGCAGTGTTCCGCCATCAGACAGTGTCATACATCAAGGGATTAGTAACAGAATACAGAAAGCTTCCAAATTCTATCACGCTGTACGTCCGTTAGTTTCCAAGATCAGCTTGTACAAAATATGTCTACTACCTATATTGACGTATGGTCCGGAAGCAGCAACACTTACTGGACCAACAAAGAGTAGTTTTCAGGCAACGGAAATGAAGTTCCTCCGTTCTTGTCTACAAAAAACCAAAATGGATGAAATAAGGAATGTGGACATCCGACAACAGCTTTGATTGAAAAGAAGCTTCCTGGAGACTAGAACTGAATGGTATGGTCACATGAAAAGGATGAAGCCTCACAGGACCCCTGGAACATACTTTGTCCTCAATGTTCCGGGAAAAGATCAAGGGGAAGACCTCGTGATGTTCGGGAAAAACCGATAATGAAGGACCTTGAAATTAGAGATGTGAACTGGACCCGCATATATGAGCAGCATCTGTGGATGGATAGAACAAACTGGAGAAGGCTCATTCACAACCGCACCCAGCTTGCTGGAGCGAAGAAATGATGTTGGTTTTAAAAAGTTACCTTGCAATGTAATAGTACGGCGCCCACACCCCAGATGTTTAGAAGCCCGAATCTTGACTGACCACTTTATCTCAAAAGATAAAAATAAAGCTTATTCCAAAATCCACCAAGAGATTTTGGGGAAGACAGAACAGGTTTGATGTGGAAGAATTAAGGACTCGAAGAGAATTCAGTCAGAAACTTGAATCACTTGAGCCACAGAATTGGGAACAACTCAAAGAAGCCGTAGTTGAAACGTCAAAAGAAACCACCCTGCTGACGAACTCGTGGAAGCATCGTTTGTTGGACTAGTGAATGCAATGATACCATAAACGAAAGGTGACTTGCTTGGCTGCGATGGAGCAAGCGGAGGAACAAAGGAAACAGAAGTGTTCCTGGTCGCAAGAAAGCAGGCTGACTAAACTTGATGCAGGGTAAAACGAGCATTTTCCACAAAAAATTTGGCACAGATAGACCTAGATTTCACAAAGAACAACACTCGCCGACTTCTGCAAAATCTCGGTAAATACACACCACCCAGTCATCACTTTAGGAATTCCCATTGGAAAGTTGCTTATAGTGACAGACAACTATAAGGTCCTGGCAATATACTTTTGAGTTCCTTTGTAACTGTGAGGCTCTCAACATCAAAATTTTCCTTTCACGAAAATATGTCCGTTAATCTAGACTCAAGTCTTCCAACCAGAGAAAATATTAGGCGGATCATTCAATCATTTCAGAATAATAAAGCACCAGGTGAGGTTTCAATAGTTGAGCTTTGGAAGTATGCAGGTGATCAAGCAGTTGAGAAGCTTATGGATATTATCCAGGGGAGTTGGAAAGAGAGAAACTGCCAAGTGACTGAACGTCGGCCCTGATTCAAAGCGAACTTAAACAACTATCGTTGCATATCTCTCCTCTCGAAAACATACAAGATTCTCGAGAAAGCTCTTAAACGAGAGCTGAAGCACAGGTGGAATAGCGACTGAGAGAATACCAAGGAGGGTTTGTATGTATGTGTGTTCAGTCCGTCAGCGATTCCGCTGTTGGGATCCTGAACAGCTCTGCCATCAGCTGTCACAGATGGCCTAGGCATCACTGAAGAGGCATACTAGGGAAATGATCCCCCTGTCGGTGGGGGCGGTAAAATAACACCCACGTATCCCCTGCCTGTCGTAAGAGGCGACTGAAAGGGGCCCAGGGGCTCTGAAGTTTGAAGCGTGGGTTGGCGACCACGGGGCCCTTAGCTGAGTCCTGGCATTCTTCCACTTACTTGTGCCATGCTCCTCACTTTTATCTATTCTATCCGACATCCCTTGGTCAGCTCTTGTTCTTTTCCGACCCCGACGCTATTAGGTTTGCGAGGGCTAGGGAGTCTTTCATTTTCACGCCCTTCGAGGCCCTTGTCTTCCTTTGGCCGATAGCTTCATTTTTCGAAGTATCGGCCCCCTCCCATTTTTCTCTCTGATTAGTGTTATATAGAGGATGGTTGCCTAGTTGTACTTCCTGTTAAAACAATCACCACCACCACCTTGGGAAATGAGGAGTGAGGTAGTTTCTCGTTGCTTTCCTCACCGAGCCAGTGTTGCTATTACATATCAGTCTGCCAAGCCCGCTGAAATGCATACACCAACCGACCCTATCAGCATCATTTTCACACCATTCATAGCAGGGAGTAGCTGCATAAGGATTGGCATTACTACCATCGCTCATACCTGAGTCATTTTTAAATTGTCATAGCCAAGGATAAGACGGAGACAGATCTATGAAAGTAACAAAATTGCTCTAGCCAAGGCATAGTGCATTGTAAACACTAGGTCCTGCCAGCAAAAGCATAAGGAAGTTTTAGGAAAGCGAAAAATTGTGTTGAGTAAATCATGAATCTAAAATCAATTCGTGCATGAAACTGAGAAGTAAGAATTTCGGAGTGACCTTTGTTGACTCCAAGAAGACACACGACTCTCTGGATTGAAGTACCCTGATCTATGTTCTAAATTGATAAGACAAGAACAATCATTCAGAAAACCCGGTTGGACACATTTTCCAAAGTGAATTTCAGGGTATAGTTTTCCGAGTCCTTTGAAATACGGACAGGGGTATTGCAGGGAGATGGGCTGTCACCTCTGCTATTCAGCTGTGTTCTCTAGAAAATGATTTGCGAGTGGCGTAAAGAAATGTGTAAGGACGGTGTTAAAGAATGGGGTGAGACGAGGTTGTAAGAACAAGGACCTGGCAATCAACTGTTTAGCCTTTCGAGATGACCTTGCAGTTCTCTTTAATTCTCCTTATGCGGCCACACAAATAAGTCCATTACAGATGCAAGCAGCAAAGGGAGGCTTTCCGATTTTGTTTGAGAAAACACAGTTCATAACGAACAGTGAGTCATCACCCAGAGAACTTAAGGTGAACGAAGGAAAAATAAAGAAGGCAAAGAAATTTAAATACTTGGGTGAGTGGTTCGAGTCCAACATTCGTGAAAAGAAAGCTTTAATGTCAAAGATAAACTAAACGGAAGTTATTTGCTATCTAACCAGACATCTACAATAAATGATCAGTGTCCTTCAAGGCTGGACTCGGGCAGTACTGTACCGTTATTCGACCGGAGGCGCTATATGCATCAAACTGCCTGGAAGCTAAAGAGAGGTAGTTTTTATGAAAGATCTTGGGCCTGGTCAGAGAACAAGGAGAGTACAGAAGACAACACAACGAACTGTATCTACACATGGAGAATATAACGGACACCATACGCAAGAGGAGAATCTCTTTTTATGGCCACTAGACACTGTCCACAGCTGGGTAGTCGCTATGGCGCGGAAGTTGAATATTTTATTACCAACCCTCCGGCGCAAAATGCATACGCGTATCTGCGTACCGAACTCATTCGGCGTCTTTCCCTATCGGAAGAGCAACGCGTTCGTCAACTGCTCATAGAGGAGGAGCTCGGTAACCGAAAGCCATCCCAATTCTTACGACACCTTAGGTCTCTCGCGGGCAGCACACAAGTACAAGATAACCTCGTAGGACAGTTATGGATATAGCGCCTGCCGTCACAAGTAGAGGCCATTTTACAAACAGAGTGAGATGCCGCTAGATAAGGTTGCCGTCTTGGCCGACAAAATTCTTGAAGTTTCACGCGTGTTACTTCCCGCCACTGTTCACGCCGTGAGTACACCGCCAGTTAGTGAGGTGAGCCAGCTCGCGAAGAGGATAGATGAACTTTCACACCAGATGGCAGCACTGCAAACTTCCTTCTGCGCACGCTCTCGTTCCCGGAATCGCCCAAGCTGTCTTAGCAAGAGCCGCAGGTCTTCTCCGACAGCCGGTGCACAAGATATCTGCTGGTACCATCGCCGCTTCCGCGAAAAGGAAGAATTACCTTGTAGCTTCCCGTCAAACTCCAACGGCACCAGCGACGGCGGTAAATGGTTGCCCAACAGATGGAAACCGCCTCTTTATCACAGACAAGAGCAGTAAACATCAATTTTTGATCGATACTGGGTCGGATTTGTGTTGTTTTCCGCATAAATTCCTGAAGGGGCGTGGCCATCAGATCAGTTATGAACTCCCAGCTGCCAATAATTCCACAATCCACACATACGGGACTATTTGTTTTTGCCGACGTCGCCCTTCCCATCTTAGGATCAGACTTCCTCGCCTATTATCTTCTGCCAGACTGTCGTAACAAACGGTTGGTGGATGGCATCACAGGCTTATCAGTAAACTTCCCATCTGCTAAGTCTCTACAACCCAATGTGAATCTCTCAATGTACCGACTACGTTTCATGAAATTTTAAAGGAATTTCCTGATATCACTCGTCCATCTGGAGCCTCGCGAGAAATACGCCATTCTACGGTACATTTCATCCGCACTACACCAGGACCACCTGTTTCCTACCGAGCTCGTCGTCTCGCCCCGGATTGCTAAGGAGTTTGATGCCATGCTTCTGGAAGGTACAGCAGGACGCTCTGAGGGTCCTTGGTCGTCACCGATCTATTTGGTACCGAAGAGGAACGAAGGCTGGCGGCGGAGATTATCGTGTCTTAAACTCACGGACCGTCCCTGACAAGTATCCACCTCGGCATCTGCATGAGTTCAGCCATCAGCTCCGCGGATGCACAATTTTCTCCGTGATCGACCTAGTGAAAGCCTACACCCAGATTTCCGTGAACCCAAGTGACATTCCAAGGACCGCAATTATAACGCTCTTCGGACTGTTTGAGTTTCCTTTCATAACCTTCGGACTACGCAGTGCTGGCCAAACCTTTCAAAGATTCATAGACGAAGTACTATCACGTTTGGATTTCACGTTTGTGTACGTCGGCGACATCTCGGTCTTCTTTAACAGTCCTGAAGAACACGGGCGCCACTTGCGAACTCTCTTCCACCACCTCTCTGAGTATGGCATCCTCATCAATGCTACCCAGAGTGTCGTAGCATCTCCGAAAGTCACCTGATACGAAGTCTCCTCTGCAGGGACACGACCACTGCCGGAACGCATCACACCGCTGCAGAATTTTCCTCTCCCGAAAACTGCACGTGATCTCAGACGTTTCCTGGGAATGATCCAATTTCTATCGTCGATTCCTTCCCTCAGCATCGCAGTACCGGTCTCCACTCCGCGTAGCTGTATCCAGTTTACACGGCTCTCAACTGGTAGCCCCAGGGGCTCTGAACTTCGGAGCTGGGTTGGCGACCACGGGGCCCTTAGCTGAGTCCTGGCATTGCTTCCAATTACTTGTGCCAGGCTCCTCACTTTCATCTATCCTATCCGACCTCCCTGGGTCAACTCTTGTTCTTTTCCGACCCCGACGCTATTAGGTTTGAGAGGGCTAGGGAGTCCTTCATTTTCACGCCCTTCGTGGCCCTTGTTTTTCTTAGACCGATATCTTCATTTTTCGAAATGTCGGATCCCTTCTATTTTTCCCTCTGACAAGTGTTATATAGAGGATGGTTGCCTAGTTGTACTTCCTCTTAAAACAATCACCACCACCATCTCAACGGGTACCCTGGACAGCAGAAATGGAACGCATCTATGCCGCCTGTAAGGAAAGCCTCGGTCAAGCTACCCTCGTAGAGCATCGCGATCTGCAAGCACCATTGGGATTGTTCACAGATGCATCCAACAGCGCTATTGGAGCTTGCCTCCAGCAATACGTGGACGATGCCTGGCAGCCTCTAGCCTTCTCTAAGAAACTGTCTCCGAAGCAAACCGAATGGCCAGCCTACTAACGAGAGTTGCTTGCAGTTTATGAAGCAGTGCAGCACTTCAGACACATTTTGGAAGCCCAGCAGTTCACAATCTATACAGACCCCAAGTCCCTGACTTACGCCTTCCAGCAACGTCGCGACAAACTCCCACCCGTGTAGCTGAATCAGTTAATCGTTCATCGCTCAGTTCACAAGGGACATTCAGCACATTGAAGGCTCCTCCAACGCTGTCTCAGATGCACTAACTCCCATCAACGGAATTGCCAGTAACACCTTGGAATTCAGCGCTTTGGCACGATCACAGGAAAGGGATGTAGAACTCCTTTATCTGTTGAATCGCGAATCAGCAAGTCCGGAGACCGGGAACCAGCACCACTTAGTTCTGTGACACTTCAACGCGTCGACGCAGACCATTTATCACTGCACCTTTTCGCAGACAAAGGTTTGGCTCTCTTCACGGTCTAAGTCATCCTGGTGCCAAAGCAACTGCCCGTTTAGCATCAGAACGCTTTGTATGGCCCCACACGCAAAGACAGCCGTACATGGGCACGAGCTTGCCAGCCATGTCAACGCTCGAAGGTCACGCGCCATAACAACGCTCCAGTTGGCAACTTTACCCCAGCGTCTGCTCGCTTCCAGCACGTCCATCTGGATATCATCGGCCCACTCCCTCCTGCTGGAAATTACCGATACTGTCTGACAGCAGTGGATCGATTCACCCACTGGCCAGAAGTCTGACCACTGGAATGCATCACATCGCTTTGGATCACCACACCGTATCACGGCTGACCAAGGCAGACAGTTTGAATCTGTTGTTCCGAAACCTGGGGATTCTCACCGAAACCTCACGCTACCGAACAACCAGCTGGTATCCTTGGGGCAGTGGAATGGTTGAAAGTTTCCACCGTCAATTCAAGGCACCCATCATGTGCTTTCATGGTATATATCTTGGCTGCAAGCTTTACCAATTTTCTTACTTGGTGTTGGCGTGGTTTGGTGGAATACCAGAGGTGCAAGAAGGTGCCGGGATGAATGGGTCTAACTACAGAATCAAAGTTAACTTTAAAATTTCAAATAAAGATCATATTTTTGAATTTTAACAATCAAGACAAAATCTTAACAACATTTACTTTGGTAATAACAATTTATAAACAAGACTAGAAAGATCCAAGATCCCAGAACTTACACTCTCTCGGGCTACACGCCTCTAGTTTTACAACAGCACAATTTGATCAAAGGGGCAGAAAACCCCTACCACATGGAGCACTTGCTCCCAACTTTCAACCTCAAGCCTCCCAGAGGACTTCTTACAACACCAAAAAAGAGCAGACGCGCTCTCAGTTTCTCAAACCTATTTAAGGCAATCTCAGACTTTACAATAAATCGCCGTCAAGGCACAACTTACAACAAATGAAACAGGGTTATCTCGTACCCAACCTACTGGGCCATAGCAGAAAATAACAGGTTAAATAATTGGCCCGCAACACCAAGTTGAATGGAGGCGTGTACTTGCACTCCTACATGAAACTTCTAGGCCGATGAAACAGGGGCTGTTCCCAAACTATGGAGGTGTCCCGTATAAGGAAGAAATTTGAACACTAAGGAAGAGAAGAAAATCAGTTACCAAAACGTAGTCACCTCAAATCAAAATGAATGGGAGCTCGAGAGGGTAAGGCACTCTCTATCCCCGATTTATAGTTAAAGATATTTACATAAGCCGGCAAAAATTACGTGACAGAAAAGTAGGTTACGTGGTAAAAGTTTCGGACCTTTCCAGCGGGTTAAACTGCTGAGCTAGCAAGAAAATAGATGTTAAAGGGCCATTACCTTGCGGAAGAGCTGCTGCCTGATGAAAGAGGCGCTTCCCGCCTCCTGCTACACGTCGATACACTAATGCCCGGTTTCTGGAAAGATGAGATATCTTTCCGATAACTATGGCTTTGTTACAGCTGTCGACTCGATACATCTTCGCTGCGTTGCACAGCGGAACACCAGCTAACTTATCGACTTGTCAACTATTGGCTGGTTGATCAAGTTTCATAAATACACACTAGATGCCACCCCTCGTACTGCTTTGTTTTTGTGCATTAGGTGTGTTCCCTAGATTGTCAGGCGCATGCGCACAAGTAATGCATCGCATTTGAGCTTTCTGTGCAGCTCCTATTATCCCCTCTTTGCCATGCAGGAAGAAATTGATATTCGACTAGTTCTTGCAGAAGTGGGTGTCAGTTTCGTGGTGTTTAAGGGCTGTCAGAAGAATTTTATATTGTTTGAGGATTTCTAATGAAATATGCACACGAATGGCACATATCACGCACAATGCAGTTTGCACTGAGCCTTATAAGTATACCGTATCTCTTCCCTGTTATTACAAAATATGAACATTGTTTGATCAAAGTATAACGACATACATCGCGTAATTATCATAATTATATAACCTGTTAGTTCCTTGTCATGTAATATCGTTAATTAAAAACAATCCCACGATAAAAGTATATGCTCACTGCCAATGCAAGAAAGCCTGCAGTAGGCCTACTACGATAAATGTGTAATTATCTGTTATACTCAGTTACTGGTACCAGTGCTTTTATGGACACGAATGCAGTCACAGATACAAATATGACAAGACGCAGTATTACTGAATCTTAAAGGTTATCGTAATTAATAATTGATCAACAGGGGACAATGGAAAATTATTTGTCACAGGACGCAAATTGTCGCCTGTAACCTCTACCATACCTACGACAGTATATTTGTTTAGCCTCAGTCTTTCTTTGAATTCATTTTCACTACTGTATAGTTCATTAGAACATTAGGCCGACGGAAGAAGATGAGAAAGCCATAGAAAATTTTAACAAACGCAATGTTAACTGCTTATACTGAAGTACTGCGCACGCGCCCAACAAGTTAACAAATAGATATCTCCTGCTCAGGGCCCTCTAAGTTAGCAAGCGATTTGTCGAACCGATAGATGTATCTTACGTTCGTGCAACGCCAAAACACAAGTTAACCATTCGATACCGCTATAGGTTCGATATCTCACGTTCCAGAAACCGGGCATAAGTTAGATGTTGATGAAGTGGCCAGGAGACGTGTAAATCAGCAGTTTTTATACCCTCGGGGAAAGTTCGAGACCTTTCATGAATAAAACAACCACACCCACTTGATTTTATTGGGTCGCTTAGAGTTGCACACCAAAATCGAAGAAGACCCCTGTGATTGGTAGAAAATTAATTACAGAAATTCTTGACTGGTTAAAATCAAAACAGGCGGAAAGACAGGATAAATATTGCCAACCCAAAAATGAATGCATTAAATTTAGAAAAGAACAAACTTGCGAATACAAAATTTCTTCATATAAAGTTCCTTCACTTCGCACCAGGGTGCATGATCATAGTTTTTTGCAGAGGCATCTATGAGAGAATGTCCAAACTTCTTTAAATAGTAAACAAAAACACGTCGAAATTCGCACAGTGACATCTTCAGAGGAAAGGTTTAATTAGGTCCAGTTTTAAGTTCAGAGTTTCTCCTGTAGAGGAGGATTTATTGGCGCGTGATTTAAAGGTGCGGCGTAGGGGTGTACCGCCCGGTACACTTGGTATCCGAAGTGTGCATAAAGAAGATCGTGGCGCTTCCTCGGCAGAGCTAGTCTACGGAGAACCATTTAGACTTCTAAGAGAAATGCTTTGTGCCACGACAGACAACCGCCTTGAGGACACTTCAAGTTTCGTAGTCAGACTCCGCCAACAGATGAGTCGACTACATCCTTTGCCAGCGTCACGGCATGATCAACATTCCACGTTCATCTTCAGGGACTAGAACACTTGTATTCATGTGTACCTAAGCGGTACGCTACAGCCGCCATACACTGGTCCACGTTGAGTGTTCGATCGGAGTGATAGGACCCTGAGTGTGCAGATAAGAGGCAAGCCTGTCCACGTCAGCATTAATCGCATAAAACCTGCCTTCCTCCTGGCTGATAACACACCATTACCTGGACAAAATGTCACCCAGGATCATTCCATCAGCCCTGAGAACACTCTCCACAGTGACACAGCCGCAGCATCAACGGCACCTAAAAGGGCTCCACTATCCGGCGACTTGGCACCTAGAACTCGCTCCGACAGAGTTAGACCCCGGACTATTTTCAGCCAGAGGGGTCTCTTCCCGCATCGCGCTCACTTGTTTCCGTTTCCGCCTTCTGCGTGCGTCATGTGATATGAGACAGCGGTCGCCCGTCCTGCTGACACGTATTACCACTACAGTCTAAAATGGTCATAACTTCTGAACCATTCATTCAAATAATGTCCTTACAAGGTTATTGTAATCCTTATAAAATAATTGAGGAGGCCAAACAATTTATTTTGATGAGGAACTCGAGGATAATATCGAAATATATATTTAATTTTAAGGAGTTACATTTTTTACCGCGGTCTGTAGCATAATGTCGCTTCTAGAGGGCAGCCGGTTGGAAATAGGTATGTGCCATCCCGGGCTTTTTTTGTAAAGGATTCTATGCTCTACATTTCGTACGCTTACACCTGGCGTCTATCGTTGGTGGTTCACGCAGCGTAAGCCAAGAAACCAAGTGACCGACTGACATTTTTGTCTCTTTCTACGTATTTACTGTATATTGGATCAGGGATACACAATTTTATAGTGGTTCACTACGTGAACAGTGTCGTGTTGTATCTGAAGTAGAACCACTGTACTGATTAAAATGCAGTCAACATGTTATGGAAACGTGTGTGGTGCTATACAGTCCCCGGTCAAATTAATAGAATCAACACAATTTTTTCACAAAATTTTATTTAATTGCTAATTGCAATAGATTATTATTACATTTATTCTAGTAAATGAGTGAACATTTGTTTATTAACCCTTTAAAACAAATTTGCATGACTAGTTAGGAAATTCCTTAGAAATTATAGCAAATCTCCTTATGCCTGTGCGATTTCAAAATTTTGTGCTACCACCCTCATTGAGCTATCCTATGAGTCTCCTTTTTGTATTTATAGTTTCTTTTGCCATCTCTCGCTTTACCAACTCCCACACATTTTCAATTGGGTTCATGTCGGGGGAATTTCCCGGCCATGGCAATAACGGTATGCTGTGATGGCGCAGAAAGTCTATGACCGACTTAGCTGTGTGGCAGGGTGCTCCATCTTGCGTAAGTCATCTTTTTCCCATTGGGAAACCATTCCTGTATCTGAGGCAGTAGTTCTGTACGCAGAATTTCCTTGTACTGGTCCTGACGCATGGTACCTTCCACTATATGGAAACGTCCTTTTCCTTCACCACTTATTACTGACCAGACCATTACTTTATCAGGATGCTTCACCGTCCGGGAAACACAATCTCGGTGATATTTTTCGCCTGATCTACGACGAACAAACTGGGACTTCTGCGCAAGAATTTCAAAGGTTGACTTATCACTGAAGCAAACCTGAAATTTAATATAGGATAACATCAGTTCCTTACATAACCTCCAAAATCTCTCTAATAACCACCATAAACATTGTAGATGAGCACTTACCGACTTCCAATAGTTAATATGATATTTGTGTTCCTTGGCCCACTTTAATCGCTTAGCCATCATAACAGGCGTGAGCCTTAGTTTTTTGCAAGGTCTGTGCGCTTTGAGGTCTAAATCTTTCAGCTTTCGGCGTGTTGGACTCCATTTGCTTCCAGTTCAGTTTTTAACATTTTTACTGTTGAATAACGGTTTTGTTTACAAATTTTAGTAAGGCATCGTTCACCACTCTATAAAAAAGAGGTTTTCTGCCACAATGGCCTTTCCTTTTTACACTCAGATCTTCACCAAAAGCTAGTTTTTTATTGATACGGTTCACTGTAGGCTGAGACACATCTACCTTATTGCTAATTTCACGCTGAAAATACATTCCTGTCTCAGTTAGGACCTTTATCTGTGCCCTTTGCCGAGGTGTTATGTCACCAGACATCCTAACCTGCAAAAAATTAAAAGAACTCCTTCATTTCCAAACAATACTTCATTTCTAAGTGAATTAATGAAATACAAATAGTATTATGGCTTACCTTTGAATTATAGTGTCAAACAAACAATGAAAAACCGCTAGTTGCAATAAACCAGTTTGGCGCCAAATGCTACCCAGCAGTGGACAGTTGCACATCCAACGCTGTAGTAACAATTGAGTAACGCTAATGCAATTGTACCAACTGTAAATATCTAACTATTGAATGTAGCTTCTTTTCTTGCATGCACCAAGCCTTCAAACCACTTTTAAATCGCTTCAGATTCCATGACTTAAAGAAAATCTTCCAAGAACCTGCTACGCAGGCGTAGTAGGGGAAGAGGTGATACTCCCACGTGGCGCGTCCCAGGTGGCGGATAGGGGGGTCCTAACCGGCTTGCCGGCGGACTTGAGGGAAATAAAATACCTCTCGCGGACCAAACACACACCCCCTGTGGGTGGGGGAGGCAGACGAATAATACACCCACGGTATCCCCTGCCTGTCGTGAGAGGCGACTAAAAGGGGCGCCCAAGGGATGATTGGATTCGAACCATGAAACTACTTGTGATTAGTACCACCACGCGGGGAACACCACGGGTCGTTATTACTTGCGCGTAGTACCACTATGTTAGGTACCAAATAGGTTTGTGATTGGTAGCAATCAGGAGTACCACGCGGTCAGGCTTTTACGGTACCTGTGATTAGTAGCACTATATGAGCGACACAAGGGTTCTGGCTTGCCTATGATTACTACCCACTACATAAGGAACACCACGGGATAGTACGGGTCCCTGTGGTCAGTACACGTATGTGATGAAAACCATAGGTTTGCGTTGCCCATAAATGGCGCCGCTATGTGTGAAACACCATAGGTCTGTATTACCTGTGAGTAGTACCATAATGTGTGGAATACCGCGAGTCTACGATACTGTTGCTTAGTACCGCACCATGTCAACTACCATGGTTCTTCTTTCCAAGCGATAAGTACCATTATGAGAGGCCGATGACCCCTTTAGCTTGCAAGCATCATCAATTCAGTATTGACCTCTAGAAGTAGTCCCTTCGTCAGTAGTACCATTGTTCTCCGTCAGTTCCTGAGACTGAAACATTGCGGGTCGGCTCCACTGATTGTTTTAACTTCATATCCATCCGTTCATTGTTCGTCCTCACGTTTTGAATTCTGGTCAGTGGAGGATTTTGTATTTTTATTTTGTCATTGCATTTCGTCTCATTTCGTACCATCAGGGGCCGATGACCTCGATGTTAGGCCCCTTAAAACAACAAGCATCATCATCATCAAAGAAAATCTTACTGATTCTGTAAATTAGGCCGGGGACTGTAAATTGTCGGCACGTAAAAGAACTCCCGTGGGACAAAATTACGGCACCTCGAATCTCAGAAAACCGTAAATGTTGTTAGTGAGACGTAACACAAATAATATTACTATTATTTCGAATATTATAAAGACAATAACGACAACAACCATCATAGCCAGTTAGTTTGCTTCTGTGATGGCATAACAATACTTCCTCGTCAGCATTGCTTGGTTATTGAAACACTTTATAATAAACTCTTGAATATCTCCATTAGTACAGCTCGTACGGTAAAAAGGTGGCAGATATAAATGACTGAATGAAAATCATATTTTCTATAATTATTGTTATGTGCTAATAGCCGGGCTGAGTAGCAACTCAAATGGTAGATCGCTGGCCTTCTTAGCCCAACTTGGCAGGTTCGATCCTGTCTCAATCCGGTGGTGAAGGTGCTCAAAAACATAGTTAGTGGGACGTAAAATCCAATAACATTATTATGTGCTAATAACTTATATTTCTGAATATATTTCGAAGCTCGTGAAATAATACAGTATACGTGATCCGATATACAGTAAATACGAGGAAAGAGACAAAAATGTCGTGCGAGAAGAGACCTGTTGCTGGATCTCGGTTATTTCAAAAGGGGGCCTCTCACATCCCAGTCGTGAGTGGTTAAAAACTATAGCCCATTTCGAAATTTTCCACGAACCTACTACGCAGGCGTAGCAGGGGGAGCGGTGATACTCCCACGTGGCGCGTCCCAGGTGGCGGATAGGGAGGTCCTAACCGGCTTGCCGGCGGATTTGAGGGAAATAAAACACTTCTCGCGGACCACACACACTACCCCTTGCGGGTGGGGGACGCACATGTAGAATACACCCGCGGTATCCCCTGCCTGTCGTAAGAGGCGACTAAAAGGGGCGACCAAGGGATGCTGATATTAGAACCATGAAACTACTATTGATTAGTACCATCACGCGGGGAACACCATGGGTCGCCTTTACTTACGAGCAGTACCACTATATTTGGTCCACAATAGGTTTGTGATTAGTAGCAGCAGAGAGTGGTTCCCATGTGGGTTTCCAGTACCCGTGATTAGTACCATTGTGAGAAACACCACGGGTATGGGCGTTGCCAGTGAGTTGTACCACTATATGAGCGACACCGTGGATCTGCGTTGCCTGTGATTAGTACCCACGTTGCCTGTGATTAGTACCCACAATGCGAGGAACACCATGGGGCCCGTGGGACCGGTACCCGTGACTAGTACACCTAGGTGAGGAAACTCGTCGGTTTGCGTTGGCTATGAGTGGCGCCATTTTGTGAGAAACACCATAGGTCTGCGTTACCTGTACGAAGTACAATACTTGTGATTAGTACCATCTTGTGTGGAACATTGTGAGACTTCGCTACTTTTGATTAGTACCCCAACATGACAAATACTATGATACTTTACTCGCGACATGTATCATTCTGTGGGGCCTTAGACGTGGATTTTGCACCCCTTTAGACATCAAGCATCCTCGATTCAGGATTCTGCTTAATGAGTGGTCCCTTGAACAGTAATAAATTATGTATGATCCTTTATTTGAGTTGAATCCACTATTTTTTTTGCTCGTTTTTCGTTGCTTTTATGCTTCATGTCACGTGCGGGAGCTAAAAGTGCAATGCACCAAGAGGCTTAACCTCTTGAAGTTTCTTAGCAGCACTAATTGGGGAGCTGACCGCGTGGTGCTCCTGCGATTCTATCGGGCACACATTTTATCCCGGTTAGACTACGGCAGTGCAGCATGTGGCTCCGCAAGACCAAGCGTTCTTGCGAAGCTGAACAGTATCCACCACAGCGGGGTTAGGTTGGCGACGGGAGCTTTTCGTACTAGCCCCATCGCTAGCCTGCTCGCTGAGTCTGGTGTGCCGCCTTTAGACCTGAGGCGCCAGCAAATGTTTGTTTTGTATGCTGCAAATTTGCGACAGATGCCACTTCATCCGAGCTATCCCTGCGTGTTCAACAATGGCAACCGTTTGTTGTACGCTGCTCATCCTCGTGCGACGCGGCCGGTTGGGATACGCTTGGATAGCAGTTATGAATTGTTTGACGTACCTTCGATTCCTTGCCTTGTCAGACAACCAAGTGGGGTACCTCCGTGGGTTGTACGACGACCTGAAATCATCCTGGATTTACACACTGGTCCGAAAGGAGACACGGACCCTTCGATTTATCGGAGGTTCTACCTGTCCGTTGTTGGCCGCTATCCAGGTTCAGTCGTCGTTTACACGGATGGTTCAAGGACAGATACGAAAGTGGGCTGTGCGTTCGTTGTCGGAAATGATCGGTTTCTTTTTGCTCTCCCGGAAACCTGTAGTGTGTACACAGCGGAGCTTTATGCTATCTGTGGAGCTCTGCGGTACGCACTGTACAATGAACGCCGACACTTTCTCGTGTGTACTGACTCCTTGAGCTCGCTCCAGTCTATTGATACCTGTTTCCCTCGGCACCCTCTGGTGCAGCGGATCCAGGACCTGCTGGCCGGTTGTTCGGATGCCGGCACCAGAATTACGTTTGTGTGGCTCCCCAGCCACATGGGCATAGAGGGAAACGAGTTAGCAGATCAGTCTGCCAAGGAGGCAGTTACACTGCCCCCGTTGCCTTTCAAGGTTCCAGCAAGTGATATTCGCTCTCAGCTGAGGCATCTGGTTATGTCTCATTGGGAGATGGAGTGGCAGGTCATCCCACTTCCCAATAAGCTGAGAGCGATAAAAGGAACAACGAAGGTATGGAGGACTTCCCTTCGGGCTTCGCGGAGGGAAGCCGTGGTATTATGTCGTCTTCGGATCGGCCACGGTATCTTGACGCACTCCCATCTACTGAAAGGAGAACCCCCTCTGGTGTATACCTGCGGCAACCATCTTACCGTGGTACACATCCTTACGGAGTGTGTGGACCTGGTCGATCTGCGCCGTAGTCTTAACCTTCCGAGTACAATCTCCCTTATCTTGCGCGATGACGAGCAGTCAGCAGACCTCGTCATCCGCTTTATGAGGGATAGCGGTCTGTTTTATCGTGTGTGATGATGTCCTTTGTCCTAGTGTTGTTTATGTCAGTTGCGCTTTTATCTCATTGACTTCATTTTAGTTTGTGTTGCGCATTTTAATGTGTTATTTTAACCTCTAACGTAAATTATGTGTTAATATCTGTACTACTGGGCAATGCCTTATTCCTTCGATTTCCTGTACTTCCTCTTCTTTTAAGAGAACATAAGGCATTGCGTATTAGATCCACTGATTGTTTTAATCTCACCCTCATTTTTCTTCATCACCACTTTTTTAACTCTAGTCAGTGGATACGTTTTAAATTTTAACTTCATGTCTCATGTCATTCATTTCGTTCCATTAGGGGCCGATGACCTTCCATGTTAGGTCCCTTAAAACAACAAGCATCATCATCATCAATACACACCCCCTGTGGGTGGGGGAGGCACATGTAGAATACACCCGCGGTATCCCCTGCCTGTCGAAAGGGGCGACCAAGGGATGATTGTCTTGGAACGATGAAACTACTTGTGATTAGTACCACCACGCGGAGAGCATCATGGGCCGGTTTTACTTGCGCGACCACGAACCTACTACGCTGTCGTGCAAGACGTGCAAGATACTTAATTAAACAGAAGTGATACTTCTCAATGTCGCCAATCTGATGCAGTAGTAGATCTACTTTCTTGTCACACGTTTTATGTGAAACGTACAATGGTATAAGAGTAAAGTCTTTATTGGCTTCTTTCTATCCTGTGCACACTCAGTTGTTCTCATCGTACTGCGCTCCGAATACATTCACGGAGATTTCGTTTTAATCTTACGAATATTCTCATATCTTATTTCCATCGGGATTGGTATGTATTTTAAATTTAGAATTAAATTATAATCTGGATAAGAAGAAAAACGATCCACATGATGTTTAGCTGGAACTACGCCCGCAACTACACTCCATGCAAAGCAAGCATCCCGTGTGTTCTGCAGATTAATAAATGATTTCTTGTCTCTAATTGCTGACCACGAACCTACTACGCTGGCGTAGCAGGGGGTGAGATGATACTCCCACGTGGCGCGTCCCAGGTGGCGGATAGGGGGGTCCTAACCGGCTTGCCGGCGGACTTCAGGGAAATAAAATACCTCTCGCGGACCAAACACACTACCCCCTGCACATATGTAGAATACACCTGCAGTATCCCATGCCTGTCCTAAGAGGCGACTAAAAGGGGCGACCAAGGAATGATTGAATTATGAGCGTGAAACTACTCTTGATTCGTACCATCATGCGGGGAACAACATGGGTTGCATGTACTTGCGAGTAGTATCACTAAATTGGTACGAAATAGGTTTGTGATTAGTTGCAGGAAAAAGCCTGGCCTGGTGGTTTCCAGTACCCGTGCGTCGTAACCATGTGAGCAATACCGCGGGTCTGGGCGTAGCCTGTGAGTTGTACCACTATGAGCGACACCGTGGGTTTGCGTTACCTGTGATTAGTACCCACTCTGTGAGGAACACCACGGGATAGTGCGAGTCCCTGTGTTTAGTATACGTAGCTGAGGAAACTCATTGGTTTACGGTGGCTATGAGTGGCGCCGTTGTGTGAGAAACACCCTAGGTTGCGTTACCTATACGAAGTACAATACTTTTGAGTACTACCATCTTGTGTGGAACACCGTGAGTCTTCGCTACTTTTGATTAGTACCTCAACATGGCAAATACCATGGTTCTACTTTACTCGCGACATGTACCATTCTGGGGGGCCGTAGACCTGGTTTTTGTACCCCTTTAGACATCAAGCACCCTCGATTCAGGGCTGTGCTTTATTCGTGGTCCCTTGGTTAGTAATAGTGTTATTTATGACTTTTTTTTGAGTCGGATCCACTTTTTTTTGTTTGGTTGTTTCTTATTTGTTTTTGTTTTTTTGAGTTTATGTCCATCCATTCTGTTTTCATGAATTCTTTTTATTTTGTACAGTGGATTTTTTAAACTTTTTGTTGTCATTTCATTCCGTATCAGTAGGGGCCGATGAGCTCGATGTTAGGCCCCTTTAAACAACAAGCATCATCATAATCTAATGCTGAAGGCTACGTTAGACTACGCGGGGACTTGCCCACGTGAAAACCAACATTTGTAATAATGTTTATCCGCAATTCACGAATTCGTAGCGGAGACCAGCTCGAATCAGTAGCCTCGAACTCTGTCAATTTTTTTCAGAATCGGTTTAGTTACATGCTCATTGTACCAATCTCTTAAATTAGTAATTTCAGTAATTTCGGCATTCCTTGAATGAAAATAATTGTTAGTGATTTTTTCGTGAAGAACATGTGTGCAGAAAACGGTATTGACTTGTAATGCTTGTGTGTTAAGTGCTTTCTTCACATATTTATTAAATCAGACGTACGATTTATCTAGGAACTCTTCCGAAGGAAGAAATCATTTTTAACATTTACCACCGCTAGTGTGTACACTCCGCGACGAAAAGGTTCCTCAATTTGCTTACACTGGAAAGCCGACAGATCTTCTATCTGGAAAAGTTAGCCCATTAACAGTGCGAGCGTGTAAATACATTTCTAACATCCGATTACGCAATTCCTCTAGCTCATTAAGTTTTTCCATCGGCTCGGTCTGAGCTGCTGCTTCTCGCTCCTCGCTAGGATCGAACTTACATGAAATTACTATTGGTCCGTTTGCCTCCCTCATAAACTCACGAATGCGTTCAAACGCTGTATCAAAATGAGCTTGCATTCTTCCCCCATCTTCATCCGTCCGTAAATTAATGTCTAATTTTCTACGTTTGCTCGAAGGAAACACTATGACTAAAAAATGTGGCCACAAATTACGTTCTGGTGCTAAATTGTTCTGCGTTCTCAAGACAAGTCCAACAGTTGCTGTAGCAACGACTTATCAAGAATGTACAATCCGTCATTACACAGTATAACCATCGAGCTAGCTCACTCCCTACTACATCTAGTGAAGAGTGAACAGCTCCGCTTGGAAACTCGTCCTGAAGCTTCCCTAACAATGTATTCCGGTAATAGGAAATTTTGTTCGATTCTTGTGAAGAAAACGAAAATTCAATCTTATAAATTTCTTCGAATGTGTTATACCCAACAAATAGTAAAAAATATTAATTGCTTGAAAATTCGGTCGGGAGAAATCGCACTGCAGTAGCTGTCGCCTCCTGCTGGCTTTCATATGCTTTACTCATGTTCGTCACATATACTGTAAAATTAAAGAGTGCACACCCTCTGTTCCATAGTTCAATACAATTACCAGACAGTTCTTGTTGTTCTGCGCTCAGTTGTCCCGCTTCATCTTGATTAGGCTGTGCACTTGCGACGACTTCCTCCTCTCGGTGTAGTTTGAATCGTTGGTTCTGTACGATTGGATATGCTTGATTTTCGGATCGAGCCTTAATCTCCACTGTCATCCACTTCATCATAGCAACACGGACCTGAAATGAAGCAGCACATACTATTTTCAATTAACAAAGCAATTATACAAATAAAGTAAAAAGTTGCATATAAGAACGATAAGACGTGCATACTTAGTTAAAATAAGTGCGTAACTATCGGCATTGTACTGTAGGTAGCACACTTGATGACCTGCCCGTCTCCGTGCCTGTATACTTCATTATCAGGTTATTTTTAAATAAATTTATTTCTAATTCTTCAGCAGAAACTTTCGCAAATCGCGCTGGTAGGAAAACACTCCCGGTCTCCTCACCTTCTCCCTCAATATCGGCTATTATTTTCCTTCCGAAACGTGTTTCCACTGCTCTCAGCTCTTCAACCTTAAATGGATGGTTAATTTGCAACTCGCTTAGTTTTCTGTTATGAAACTGTGGTGGCTTCCCTATCGTATTTAATTTCATTACCATATCCATTATGTTGAAATTGGTATTTCTTTTACAGTTAACAAACTAAATAAACTTACTCACTTACTGAAGAGGAAAGAATAGTAGTAGTAGTAGTAGTAATAATAGAAGAGAAGTTCTCCTCGAACTAGATGATAGGTAGCATATCGTGCTCTGCACCTTAAATACTCCCTGCCACCACCTTCACTCCTCACCAGTTGGCTGGAGTCGTCCCTGGTTCATTTACTCAAAATTACAACCTGCCATAAACATCCTGTTCACCTTTCGTGATGGAAATAACCTTAAACAAGCTGCAAAACATATCTTGCCTAGTAACAGCTGCACTGACCCCTCCTTATTTTTACCCCTCACCAACACTAGCGGAGGAGGAGGGGGGCTTCAGTATTGAACAAGTTGCTTCTGTTACGTAAACTAACATCCTGGAGTGGTGGCGCACTCCTGTAATCCTGCTACTGGGAAGCCGGGTTTAGTGGAAGTTTCTGGGCTCTAAGGTGCACATTAGTGACCCAGGGGGAGCTTAGCTGTGACCGCGTAAACTCCATCACCTCCGATCGATGCACGTTTACTGCGGAGCTAATCGTTCCCTCAAACTGGAGGCCAATTCATTGGTTAACGGGACAGTCAGCAGCCAGGGAGGGAAGAGGCAACTAAAAGACGTATTCACCGACTGATCCGCGAGGACGCCCCGCCGGCGACTCAACAGACCTCCAAGACTGGTATGTCCAGGCAACCTCAGATCACCGATTCTTTTCCTCAGCAACGGACACCAGCACCCAAGACTCGTGCCAGGAGTCGAGACACCTCAGCAGACAGAGAACCCTTGGAGGCGGGCCACACACCCCGAATGGCCACGGCAAGCACGGACTTGACAACATTGCAAGCAATTCAAGAGCTCAAGACACTTGTCAACAACCTCTCTCTCCAACAAGCAAACTTCTAACAGCAACTCGAACGGATCCAGACATACTAAGAGGAATCCGAGCCAGACCAAAACGCAACGGTGATGCAGCACCAGGACGACGGGCAAATTACCTTTTAAAGCAAATCCAGTTGCCACATAGTCACTGCACCTGGCCCACACCAGTAACCTTTCAAGAAATAATTGCCTCTTACATAAAGACCTCCGGGTATGTGTAGTTAACATTCCACACGCGCCTCGCCCTCTCCCCCCCCCCCACTTCCCCCACATCCCTATACCCGGCCAGTTAGTGGCCCTCGCAGGAGGTGCGCGCTGGAGCTGGCGCAGAGGCTTAGGTGGTCCAGACTCCCCTTACCTGACCTACGTAAGTCGGACTGCCCATCGGTTTACCAACGCCATTGCTTTCAGATATTGAACTTTCATGTACCTTTCTCCTCCATCAGTAGTGTGTACACAGCAGAGCTCTATGCTATCTGTAGAGCTCTGCGGTACGCACTGTACAATGAGCGCAGACACTTTCTTCTGTGTACTGACTCCTTGAGTTCACTCCAGTCTATAGATACCCGTTTCACTCGGCACCCTCTGGTACAGCGGATCCAAGACCTGCTGGCCGGGTGTTCGGATGCCGGCACCAGAATTACGTTTGTGTGGCTCCCCAGCCACATGGGCATAGAGGGAAACGAGTTAGCAGATCGGGCTGCCAAGGAGGCAGTTACACTGCCCCCGTTGCCTTTCAAGATTCCAGCAAGTGATATTCGCTCTCAGCTGAGACATCTGGTTATGTCTCATTGGGAGATGGAGTGGCAAGCCATTCCACTTCCCTATAAGCTGAGAGCGATAAAAGGAACAACGAAGGTATGGAGGACTTCCCTTCGGGCTTCGCGGAGGGAAACCGTGATATTATGTCGTCTTCGGATCGGCCACGGTATCTTGACTCACTCGCATCTTTTGAAAAGAGAACCCCCTCCGGTGTATACCTGCGGCGACCATCTTACCGTGGTGCACATCCTTACGGAGTGTGTGGATCTGGTCGATCTGCGCCGTAGTCTTAACCTTCCGATTACTATCTCCCTTATCTTGCGTGATGCCGAGCATTCAGCAGACTTCGTCGTCCGCTTTATGAGAGATAGTGGACTGTTTTATCGTGTATGATGGTGTCCTTTGTCCTAGTGTTTTGTGTCACTTGCGCTTTTATCCCATTGACTTAATTTAGGTTGTGTTGCGTATTTTAATGTGTTATTTTAACGTCTCACGTAAATTATGTACTACCACGAATTGTCTTATTCTTTAGTTTACCTGGATATTCTCTTATTTTATGAGAAAATAAGGCATTGCGTATTAGATCCACTGATTGTTTTAATCTCACCCTCATTTTTCTCCACCATTTTTTAAACTCTTAGTCAGTGGATATGTTTTCAGAATTTTAACATCATCCCTCATGTCCTTTATCTCGTTCCATTAGGGGCCGATGACCTATGTTAGGCCCCTTTAAACAACTAGCATCATCAAATACTAAATGAGCGTTTTCGGATGATTCGTCGTGCAGCTGTTCGATGAGATGAATGTAAGAATTGTTTGTGCGCAAGAAATCTAATGATATGTTCACTATTATAGGGTTAAGGTTTTGTTGTTCAGCCCGGTTGTTTGGAGCTTCTTTGTCGTCAGTGTAAAAGGAGGACGGATTATTGTAAGGGCCACTATGTAAAAGGTCATACACACAATGGTATAGCTTGCCTAATACGTCTACAAATCTTATTCCATGTTTAGGATGTTGCCATCCACCTGGAATAACGAGAGCACTGAAAGCAAATGCTTCGTTATACACACGAGGCCGAGATCTTAAGTCGTGGTGTTGATATGTTTCAGATCGATAGGAGGAAGGTCAAAAATATTATAGGCACCTTGTCCACTACATACTCTCTTGTTCAAAGAGTGGAGACCGGCAACTTGGGCATTTGAAACAAATAGGCCGTAAAAGTGAACTTGTTTTCAGACGGCAGGGTGGAATTGCACTTAACTCTTCTCCATTGAGGACGGCGATCAAACCATGTTTTCTTAAATTAGCAAGAAGGTGACGGGAACGCTTCTTCTCAGGTTGACTTCGTTCGAAACGTTTCACTGCATCTTGACTTCAGAATGTAGTTGGGAATATGGGGGGACAGCCTCCGTATGAACTTCAGGGTTTCTCTGACTATAACGCCTGCTGCTCTTGAGAAGTTGAGTGTTACTCCTTTGGTGGACCTCTTTTTCTGGATTTTGGGCAGCCGCACTTTTTTAATACACTTAGATCTCATTGTTATTGGTTGTAGGGAATTCCTTAGTTAGACATTGACAGGCCGAAGCAACATACTGTGAAACCACAGGGAGAGGGGATATGTGCTGAGTGTTCAATATGTACCGGAGATGGTCGGCGAACCTTAAACAGTTGTATCGTTCTTCACACGGATTCCTTTCATGTGCAAGTGACGCAGCGAAAGCTATTGCAAAGAATCCACAATCAGTATTATTGCGCTGTTGCTGAACATCTTACCGATTCAGTATTGTGCTATAGAAGCAGTCCGTCGGTCAGTAATAGAATACTGTTGTTCTACTCCAGCTTCTGTGCATGTGAGGCACTGTGGGTCGGTACCACTGATCGTTTTAAATTAATAGTCATCCATTCATTCATTCTTCGTTCTGACGTTTTGAATTGTGGTCAGAGGATGTTTTGGGGCTTTTAGTTTGTCATATCATTTCGTATCATTTCGTACCAAGAGGGGCCGATGACCTATATGTTAGGACCCTTCAAACAATAAGCATCATTATCAGCTGTACATCTTCAAATACAACTTCTATGCTGGGGAAAAGGTTTCTTATGTACTGAGCCTCTGCCGGAGATAAAGTCCTTGTATTCAGACTGTCGTAGATGCGAATGATATAGCCGTCGTAGTACGCACAAGTGTAGTGAGAAACAGTGTCAGGAATATCGCTGGAAATAGCGGCAGGGATTATGTGCATATGTTTCATGTCAAGAGGAAGAGGTGCTTGGCATCCACCTGAAGGTCCTGCATCGCCCAGGTAGCTGCCATCACCGCTGCGGCCGTCACGGAGACGTGGATGGGTACCGGTGTCTGGAACGCCTGCGCCCAGCCTTGCTGGAAGGCCGGCGCCACCGCCGCAGTGGATTGCGGGGTGGCGTCGGAGTACACAATGATGTCAGGCGGATGTACTGCAGTAGATCGGGGTGTTGCGACGAAGTCTGGTGTCAAAAGAGTCCGTATCCAAAAGGGCTTACCCGACAAAGCGTGTTTACATAGGAAAAAGGGCCAATGCATGACGTGGCAGAGCCACGCCAAGTAGCCGGCAATTTTGTTGGCGGCCATACTCATCTGTAGCTTGTATGCGAGGAATCAAATCCTGGATCCGCTTCTGGGTGGCATGATGCAAACTGACTTCCTGGTCCGGAATAGAGATGGTTACACCCAAGTAGGTAAGAATGGTCACCGGGGTCAACACGGATTTCTCCTCATTGATTGTGATACCTAATATCACACGTAAGTATAGTAGCACTTGCTCCACTAAGTCCGGAGTCCAATGCAGGGACCAGATCAGCCAGTCATCCAAGTAAACGATCATGTTTACAGCGAATTCGGTGTATAACACTTGTGCTACTGCTTCTCCCCACCGCTGCATCACCGATGGGGCCAGGGCATGCCCCATCGGGAGGCGGGTCCACACGTACGACTTGCCGCGGTACCTGACGCCGTAATTATGTCTAGTGGACGGTCGGATAGGTAATTGGTAGAAGCCACTTCGTAAATCAATTTTCAATGCCTCTGCTGTCGGCGGGATGGCGTGCATGGGCTTCAGCCGGAGCTCGTAGACTAAAACGAGGTTTCGTGATGTACGGTGTCCACTGACTGAGATCGAATATCATACGAGCACTCCCGTTCTCTTTAGGCACTAGAAATAGCGGAAAAGCTGCTGATGGCTGGTCTGGAACTAATAGGCGATGCTGTACCAAGTCATTAACCACCTGATCCATTAGTGGTGATGCTCTAGTGGCTCGAATCACTGCTGGGCTACCCCTGGGACGTGGCAGGTTCACTCCATGCTGCAGGATCTCCGTCGCATACCTCCCCAGTGGCGTATCGTTGTAAGGTACGGGGTGAGCCAAGGGCACCGCTACCGAGTTGTAAAACTCGGGTCGCGGCCAGGGGTCGAGCACCACTGGGTGCAAAGGGTCCGTTGTGTCGACCACTCGTGGGAGTGGTCGAACAAAACTGGCGTCATACGCCAAATCGTCTTCTTCTTCGTTCTGTTCAGAGTCATATCCAGAGATGCTACGGGCATCGTCATCCCGAGGGGATTCTGGATCTCGGATAAGGACCGAGGTAGAGCCTGAGTCACTGGAGGAGGCCGCATCATCGTCGAGTATGTCCTAGGGGGCCGAGCGCTGGCGAAGGTAGTCCGGTGCTGGGTAGAATTGTTCGACCATGAGAGCATCTCATTTATTATTTTGATTGAAGATGAAATAACATCTAACAGTTCCCTGTCAGCTAGTGGTTATTTACAGCAGTGTCCAATGGATTACATATAGCTAACACCACGCATATAGATTTGATGACAAACTACAGGATCAAATTTACCAGTTCCTATTGAAATGATCAGCAGTATTAGAACTAACAGTTCTGTGTATATAAATTAATACTTCATACTTGAAATCATTCTCAATGATGAACATACTCAAGATGTTAGAACCTAGTTCATTTTCAAATTTATTCATATTCCATCCCAGTTTTAATGTCAATTTGTATATATTTGTTTTCATTTGTTTTTGTCAATTGTGTGCATGTACATTTGTTTAGTTATTAGGTGTTTTACATTAAGGCTGAAGATGGCCAGCCCAGGCCGAAACTAGTCCCAAATTAATGTAATTTAGAATATTACATATTATAGTATTGAAAGGTGGGCCATTACTACATTAATTTAATAATTACGTTGTACTTGCAATTCAATACGGATCAGAACCATGAAGTTTATAACCTATGAGCAGGAAGGTAGTCCTAGTGCTCATTGCCTCAGTCATCCCGTATTAGGCATTGTCTAACATGGGACCCTGGGCAGTATCTGCTACGACCAGGTGGGTATTGCTTGGTTCGGCTACAGAGTGGTTGGCATTCGAGGAGGATGATTTCGGGCATGGCGTCGAAACAACTTCAGCCTGCCACCTCGGGTAGTTCGCTGCCAAGTCTTAAACTTTTGATTCCATAAGGGGTGCAACCACTTGGGAGCAAGCGCAGCGAATTGGTCTGGGTTCCAGCTTCCCTAGGTTCCTGGTTGGGCACGACTTCATGCTGGTGAAATCGATTCTATTTAGTCGCCACATTGAAGGTGTCTACGTTCAACTTGAGGACTTTAAAAAAATGCGCAATGGGGGTTTGCTTTTAAAGACGAGCACTGCGCTCCAAGCAGATCGGTTGCTTAAGTGGACCAGTTTGGCGATATCCCCGTCAAAGTGGAAGAGCACAAAACCTTGAATCCGGTTCGTGGAGTTATTTTTCACCGTGATGTCGTCCTGAACACTGAAGATGAATTGATGGAAGACATGAAGAAGCACCGTGGCGTGACCCACGTCCGGCGTATCACACGCAAAGACAACGGTGAAAACTTTGCCACGGGTGCGTTTATCGTCTCCTTCAAATTGTCTCGTCCACGAACCTGCTACGCAGGCGCAACAGGGGGAGAGGTGATACTCCCACGTGGCGCGTCCCAGGTGGCGGATAGGGGGGTCCTAACCGACTTGCCGGCGGACTTGGGGGAAATAAAATACCTCTCGCGGACCAAACACACTACCGCCTTCAGGTGGGGGACGCACATGTAGAATACACCCGCGGTATCGCCTGCCTGTCGTGAGAGGTGACTAAAAGGGGCGACCAAGGGATGATTGAATTAGAATCATGAAACTACTTTTGATTCGTACCATCACGCGGGGAACACCATAGGTTGCCTGTACTTGCGACTAGTACCACTATATTAGGTGCGATATAGTTTTGTGATTAGTAGCAGTATAGAGCCTGGCCTGGGGGTTTTCCAGTACCCGTGCGTCGTACCCATGTGAGCAACACCGCGGGTCTGGGCGTTGCCTGTGTGTTGTACCACTATATGAGCGACACCGTGGGTCTGCGTTGCCTGTGATTAGTACCCACTATGTGAGGAACACCACGGGATGTGTGGTTAGTACACCTAGGTGGGGAACCTTCTCGTTTTGCGTTGGCTATGAGTTGCGCCATTGTGTGAGACACACCATAGGTCTGCGTTACTTGTACGTATTGCAATACTTGTGAGTGGTACCATCTTTTGTGGAACACCGTGAGTCTTCGCTACTTCTGATTAATACCCGAACATGACACATACCATGGTTCTCTTGTACTCGCGACATGTACCATTCTGTGGGGCCTTAGACATGGATTTTGCACCCCTTTAGGCATCAGACATCATCGTGCTTTATGAGTGGTCCCTTGGTCAGTAATACCTTTATTTCTGATCTTTTTTTGAGTCTGATTCACTGTTTTGTTTGTTTGTTTTTGTGTTTTTGTTGTGCTCATGTCCATCCATTCATTCTTCATGACATTTTTATTTTATTTTGATCAGTGGATTAATTTGAACTTTTTGTTATTTCATTTCGTACCATTAGGGGCCGATGACCTCGATGTAAGGCCCCTTTAAACAACAAGCATCATCATCATCATCAAATTGTCATTGTCACCAAAGAAAGGCAAGGTAACAAGCTATCGTTGCGATGTGAGGCTGTACATTCCGCCTCCTACGCAATGCTGTCAATGCCGGAGATTCGGACGTATTGTATTTCGTTGTTCGAATTAGTATGTGTGTGTTACATTGGGTTAGTAGCTCACGGCGCGGAGGAGTGCACACCATTGAACTAACTGCTCTGGTCTTCATTCCCCTCGAGATCGGAACTGTCCAACGTATCCGAGTGAGAAAAAGATCCAGGACATCAGGCCCCTGCATAGTCGTTCCTACCAGGAAGTGCGTCGTAAGTTTAATTCTCTGAATGCACAGGCCAAGACACTAGTTTTCAGCATGATAGAAGTGTCTCTCCCAGGTCCCTCATTTTTAACTGGAATACTTCTCCAGAAGATCGCTGCGCTCAAGGCTGCGGTTGCTCCTGTGACCCACGAACCTACCACGCTGGCGTAGCAGGGGGAGTGTTGATACTCCCACACGACACGTCTCAGGTGGCGGATAGGGCGGTCCTAACCGCCTTTCCGGCGGACTTGAGGGAAATAAAATACCTCTCGCGGACGAAACACACAACCCCCTGTGGGTGTTGGACGCAGACGATGAATAGACCCACGGTATCACCTGCCTGTCGTAAGAGACGACTAAAACGGGCGACCAAGGGATGATTATATTAGAACCATGAAACTCCTAGTGATTAATACCACCACGCGGGAACACTAAGGGTCGATTTCACTTGCACGTAGTACCACTATTTTAGGTGCCAACCGAGAGCGCGACGACTTTTACAGTACCTGTGATTAGTTGCACTATATGAGCGACACCATGGGATGATGGAACCCATGTTTCTGGCTTGCCTATTATTAGTAAACATTATATGAGCAACACCACGGGATAGTACGGGTCCCTGTGCTTAGTACACTTAGGTGATGAACGCCATAGGTTTGCGTTGCCTGTTAATTGCGCCGCAGTGTGCGAAAAACAGTAGGTCCGTAATACATGTGGGAATTTCATTACCTGTGAGTAGTACCATAATCTATAGTTACAGGAAGTTTTCCAGGGTTGTTCTCATCCAGGTATAAAAACTGTATCTACTGGTAATAGATCGGCAGTGTGGAACTTTTCATTTTAACGGGTTTCCCTTTATATCTATTAAATCAATTTCAAAAGTAGTCATAGTCACAGTTAGGTTTCATCCAATCTTTCAGGAAATTTACAGATTTCCTGTGAGTTTACAATACTCTGGCTCGATAACGACTCCTTGGTAACCTTTATTTTTGGCCTGTCATAATCTCTCTATCTCAAATCCATACCCCTCCCATTTTCGGACTTGCTCTGGTTACTCTGCCAACCCCTATCTCCATCGACATAACTACTAATCCTCTGCTGATCATGATTAGTACCTCTCCTCTGATACTTGTCTGACATTTTTCCCTCTCTGTACTGTTATACTCTCACTACACAATTACTTACAGTACTTACCTGTTTGTGACAACTTATACCTTCGCGCACGTTGGGCGCCAATTAGTGGAATTATCCTGACTCACTTATTTTAAAAATATAAAACCATATTAAAATGAAAAATATGAAAAATATTTATTCAATAAAACACTCATTCGTTGGACTATGTACTCACACTTACGTCTTATCTGATTACTTACACATACAATATTTGGTGGGCGCCAGCTACAACTATATGCAGTAATAAGAGAATGAAAATCTTGAATATCTCTAGGGTGTAGGGTGATAAAGCTTACTTTTGACATCATACCATATAGATTCTAGGAAAAGGATGTTGTCGTTTTGCTTCCCCATTAAATTTGAGGTTATAAAATTCTACCATTGAAATAACACGAATTTGATAAAACAACATATATTCTTAAATTATTTAAAAAACAGTTTGACCTGCTGCGATAAATCACATTAATATATAAAATGATGTTACAACTGAAAGAAACTAGGAATTAATTTGAATTCCTCTTGACCGGAATTTTAAAAGTTATAGAAGAAATTTATCCCTCACTGGTTCACTTGACTACCTAGAACAGTTTGAGTGTAATTACGACGTATTGCTTTGAGTTGGCACCACTTTTTAAATTTTTTTAAAACTCTAGTCCGTCGATATGTGTTTAAAATTTTAACATCTCTCATGTCGTTTATCTCGTTGCATTAGGGGCCGATGACCTTCGATGTTAGGCCCCTTTAAACAACAAGCATCATCATCATCAAGCTTTGAGTTGGTGCCTGCTGTAGATGTATCAAGCCTAATTTGGTGATGTATCCTTTTTGTTTCACTGTAACTGCCGGTTCTCCATCCAGATGACTGACCATCATCTCAGTACAACACTCCTTGGCAAGTTCCTCCATCCATATGACCTCATGGCAAGTCTCTCGTATATGACTTCATGGTAAACTTCTCCTTCTACGAGAGCTATTGCTTTTTCAAGGTCCGATGGGTCACGAAATGAAACAGCAGTACATATTTGACACTATTCTATTAGTAACACTTACTGATACATCACAGCTATTTTTCAACGTAGTCGCCCTTCAGATTGAGACATTTGTCGTAGCGTGGTACCAACTTGTCAATGCCCTCTAGATAGAACGTCTGCGCCTGTAACCATCTTTGTGCGCCGGTCTGCAGCGCCTCGTCGGTGTCAAAACGCTGTCCTCCTAGCCAGTGTTTCATGTGAGCAAAGAGGTGAAAATCTGATGGAGCCAGGTCCGGGCTGTATGCTGGGTGATCGAAAACGTCCAACTAGAAACGCTGCAGGAGGTTCGTGGTGGCAGCTGCAGTGTGCGGCCGAGCATTGTCATGGATGAGGGCAATGCCTGATGACAACATCCCTCTCCGCTTATTCTAGACGTTGAATAGTCGCACAGTATGTGGCTGCTGTGATGGTGGAACCACGTTCCATGAATTCCACCAACAGAACTCCTTTCCGGTCCCAGAACACAGTAGCCATACACTTTCTGTTTGAGAATGTTCGCTTGAATTTCTTTGGCTTACTCGGGGAGTGCGAATGCATCCACTGTTTGGATTGCTCTTTTGTTTCTTCCGTTTAAAAATGAACCCATGTATCGTCCCCTGTGACAATTTTGTTCAAAAAATCCGGTCCTTCATCATGGTAGCGGTGGAGAAACGCTCAACTGGCGCCCACTCGCTGTGTTTTGTGACGGTCAGACAGCATCTTCGGAACCAATCTCACACAAAGTTTGCGGTACTGACGTGTCTCACTCACAATTGTGTAGAGAGCTGACCTGGAAATTTCAGGAAACGAAGCACTCAACACAGAAATAGTGTGAACGGACGATTTTTTCGAATTGCCTGATCCACACGCTGAACAAGATCATCGGTTGACACACGCTTCCTTCCCTGGCCGCCTGCATCATGGACGTCTGTACGCCCTGCTGTAAAGTTCCTGCAGCATTGTCGCACTTTACTGTCGTTCATGCACGTTTCACCATACACACGACTTATTCGGCGATGAATTTCGGCTGCATTGCACCTCTCAGCCTGAAGAAATCGAATTACACCGCGCACTTCACACTTGGCGGGCGAAGTGATCGTTGTAGCCATGTTTACGAGCGCGCTGCACGTTCACTACAGACGGGACTGAGGTGAGGCGCATAACGGTCATTTCAGAGACGTTGCGCAACACATCTGCGCAGCGGTTCATCATATATTCGCGGGCGTTTGACTGTCGCGACCGATCGGACCTTGAAAAAAAAAAATGGCCCTCGTATATGACTTCATGGCAAGTCTCTCCTATATGACGTCTTGACATGCCTTTCCCTCCAAGTGAACTGACCGACTGCGGTCTCGCCTTCCAATTGACTCACTCACTATTCACCATCCATTTGATTGACGCTATAAGACGCTGGTCCCAGTATTTATACCCCTGGCTGACACACCTACCCAAACTCGAGAAGTAACTATGTTATTACCCCACCCGGCTCAAACTGTTGCTACCCCCTGCGGGTGGGGGACGCACATGTAGAATACACCCGCGGTATCCCCTGCCTGTCGTAAGAGGCGACTACAAGGGGCGACCAAATTGGGTAAAATGCCTGGATAGTGGCCTGTGCTAGTGTATTTGTGTCAATTGCGCTTTTATCCTATTGACTTGATTTTAGTTTGTGTTGCGCATGGTAATATGTTATTTTAACGTCTAACGCAAATTATGTATAAACATTTGTACTACCAGGCAATGCCTTATTCTTTTGTCTCCTATATTTTCTCCAAAGATGCGAATTTATCCACTGATTGTTTTAATCTCATACTCATTTTTCATCACTTTTTAAAAAACTCTAGTCAGTGGATATGTTTTAAAATTTTAACTGTCACATATCATGCCGTCCATCTCGTTTCATTAGGGGCCGATGACCTTCGATGTTAGGCCCCTTTAAACAACAAGCATCATCGTCGTAGTGCAATTTTTATTTCTCTAAGTGGCGGTGATGAGTATTGTTCTATGAGGAAGTAGAGTTAAGCAACCATTCTCTGTGTAACACTGAACAGACAGAAAAGTAGCAGGAATCCGACACTTCGAAAAATGAAGTTATCGGGCAAGGAAACAAGGGCCACGAAGGGCGTGACAATGAAAGACACTCTTCGCCTCGAATGTTCTAATACCGTCGGTGTCGGAAAACAGGAAGACCTGTCCAAGGGAGGTCGAATAGGGACTGGAAACAGTGCTATGACTCAGGTAACGATCCCGTAGTCGCAAACCCAGCCTCGCAGTTTCAGAGCTTATGGGATTTTTTTCTGAGATGGTCAATGTGTAATTAGATATTTTGGGTGAGGACTGATGAGATTTTTCCCCAAGACCGTAATATTAAAGGCTTGGTTATGCATACTAAAGTAAATGTTTGTAAACCACGTTCTTGACGTGGACGACACCATCTAAATCTCGTTCACAAGGAACTAGCACTCTGATGTGAGACGGAGATCGAACCATGCTCAGAGCCACATACAGTTATCAATGGCTAAAGACATCAGTGCGGAAGTCCACTCCAACAAACACATCAGTTTGTCCCTGGCTTTTATGGATAGACATGGCATAACAGACCTGAAGGGGAAATTGTCTCCTGCAAATACGTATGAATGGTTCGATGTAAGGAGAACGTGAATATTATTCTTGGTATACCCAGACGTTCATCTAACCCTGGTCTACGAATCACTATAAGTCTTGGTGAGATTGATAAAACAATTACTTTTGTACCATTCACGAGCTGATCAGAAATATCTAAATTCCTTGTTATAATACAGACTACCTCCTTCTTTTAGAGCCAAATCTTGATGAGGGACTCTCTTGCACTGAGCTGGATGATTCACATCTTGATCCACAAGGCTTTTTGCGCAATTCTTAACTTGATCTTCTGCCCAATCAGAGCTGTACAAATGAAAAAAAAGTCATCGTCCAAAGATTTGGGAATGGCAGAGTTTATTTCAAATTCATTGGCTTTGATTGTACATAGGACGGCACGTTTAGAAGCGTTGTCTGGGTTGGAAAGTATATCCTGTGGGTATACTTTCTCTAACAGTCCTTTCAAAGAATTTTTGAACGGAACTCCATGTAAAGGTATTAATATTTTGTTGTTGTCTCCCCTTACCAATGATGACATGCTCTACTTCGTTGCCAACTGTAAGAAGGAATTTTGAGTAACGTTCTTCCCCTTGAATTCTTTGAGTTTTCGTTAGCATTTTTCCCCAGAGTCTTGAGTATTTGAGAGAGACATGTGTATCTTCAGAAGGTGATTTCGCGTCCGTTACAACAGGAGCGCATTGTAAAAAATCTCCAGAAAAAAATATGACCTTACCACCAAAAGCACTGTCGTTCCTAATTAGGTGTCTGAGATCTGTCGAGTATTTCAAGAAGGACCCTGTTTGCCATTGGCACTTCGTCAGAAATGATTATGGCTGCCTCTCGAATAAGGTCAGCTCTTTGAGATCCATTAGTGAGAGACCAATATCTAGAACCATCGCTCACATCAAGGGGGAGACGAAACATGCTGTATACAGTAGTTCCTCGGTCAAAGTTGAGGGCAGCTATTCCAGAACTTGCTACACATAAGATGATTATTTTGCCCTGTAAGCGGAAAAGTGCTATGCCTAATTTCAAAATCCATGTTTTCCCATAACCACCAGGACCATCGCGATGCAGCATTTTTGAGCCAGTAAAATTGGCAATGTTCAGAGTGTTTCAATATAGCGAAGAAAGTGTATTTTTTGCTCTGAGAGCTGCGGTAGCCATTAGTCTAGAAACCGTTGGAGTGAGCCTGTACTGTATTTAAAACTTTCCCTGCCAAGCTCAGTAGTTGTGTCTTCAACAACTGTCAGTCCTTGTTCATAAAGATTTGAACCGTTACGTCGAAGGAAACGACACCAGGTGTAACATGAAGGAAGTCTTCTGCGAACTTATTCTTAAAGTCTTTCCACAACAAGACTACCGGTGCCCCAATATTACATTGAAGAACAAAAAGTGATCGTAGAACTTTACCAAGCATGAATTGCGATGGCTCTTAAAGCGTAAGTCTGTACACCTGTTCATCGTTGACAAGGCCGAGGTTACGAGCAGCTTGCTGAAGAGAAGTGCAGTGATAGGCACCCCGTGATATCAAATCTTGACAGCCACGACAGGGGAAAATAATCAAGAGCATACTAAGGAAAAATTGCTCCCCTCGCTGAGGAGCCACCCTAAACATTCGAGCTACGGATTTACCTCTCTGACGCTTTGTAATCAAGTGTCGTCCATCAGGATGTTGAAGTACAGGAACGTTCAATGAGTTGGGGCGTGGTGAGTGCTGAATATAATTTTCATAGAAGTGGGTGTATGTCAAAGTGTTAAGTTCGGGAAACGGAGGTCTGGAAAAGTAAATAATCAAAAGAGATGAGCTGATACGCATTGGTTGCTCTTCTTCGCCAGGTCGAAAGTAAACAGTGTGTTTTCTCTCTAAGTGTACAAGAAGACATGTAACTGGAGGTTCACTCTCCGTGAGATTAAACTCAATAATACGCCATACTGCATCGCTGGGACCAATGTACCGTTTGGTTACGTACTCCTCCATTTCATTAACGGAATCTGAATCACTGACAACGGCGACATTAGCTAAAGGACTACCCTTGGTGATATACTTAAAAACGTGTTTTACTACTCCTGTTTGAGAAACCAGCTCCAAATTAACGTGGCATTCGTGTTTGAAATAATAATACTGCGCTATAAGAGACAACCCAAGTATCGTCAATGTCAACAAATCTCCCGCGATATGTAATTTGTGCCTTATTGCCAGCATTGCGTTTATAGTTAACAAATCCAAATGCTGTCAATGTACTACGTGGTCTCTGATGAAGGTTTGGGGAAGAACTTTATGCACTTATGATGAAGTGTTCCGTCCTAACAGGAAGATTAGTACGACGATGGGGGCCACATGGTCCGTGGGTCGTGTTAGCGATGACCAGTTCCCGTAGTTCACCTCCAGCTTCGTCTATATCTGGGATTTTGCAATGCTTGGTAAAGCTAAAGGTTCCACCTATCCAATACATTATTATAATGGTCTGTTTAGAACATCACATATTTATTTAACTTATTGTAAAATACATCTTTGGGACCGGTTCCGGCAATCCACTATGCCATCATCAGCCATTGAAAGTTTAATAGCAAGGAACATTCAAAAAAGAAAAAAATATCCTATAGAATCAGTATAGAATGTATGCTTGGCATACTTTTAACAAGTCCTATTCTACATGAAAAACATTAAAAATAGCTAGATTGACCCATTGTACTATAGAAATAACATGTCTTATGAAAAAAATACAGTATTATTTGGTGCGTCTAAAATTATTTTGTATATGATTGAAAAAGTCTGTGATTTGGTGTAGCTTATGTACAAGAAATTCATGTGAAATTGATAAGTGATTCTACAAAGCATTTGCCATTTTAAACTTGTTTTAATACTAAATAAATATATCTGGGATATCTGCTCTGATGAACTTGTCGATGTCAGCAGCATGAACTGGTATGAGTTCTTGTTTTTCGATGCTAAAACAAATGTGTGCATGAGGCTGAACTCGCTTTTGAAATTCAATGATATAAATTATTTATGCCGGTCCCTGAACGAAGATCACGTAGCAGTTCCAGTAGTTCACAATGGAACACCCTAGGGCATATATCAGGGTGATTTTTGGATTCAGGTCTCTTGGACAACCTTATTTCAGTCCAATATGCGTTGGTTGTAATGGTTAGAAAGCAAGTCGGACTGCCCAGTCGGTTTACCAAGGCCATTGCGTTCAGACATTCAACTTTCATGCACCTCTCTCCTCCAGTGAAGGTACTTGGCAAATAAACCCCTCCAGGAACAACGCCTCCGTCGCTTTGCATAGTCTCATCATTGCGTATCTCATTGGTGAGCTGACGTTGCTCGTGTGTAATTACTGCTCGGTCAGTTTGAGCACGCTCTCTATGGGTAGTTTTGTTAATATGCCTGACATCAAAAACAACGGACTGCACTTCGTCAAAGGGACCTGTTCTTAAGGAGTTGTTACTACCCTTACGTTGAGAAAAATTTAAGTAACCCAATCGTTCCTCTTCAATGCTTGCATACATGTCAATTAACCATGTTTCGGAAAGTCTGTCAAATTGATGAAACCGTGATTCAGATAAAAGTAAACATCTTACGTAATTCCACTGGGAAAGTTTTTTACCCTTATTGTCAAGCCGTCCAATGTGCCAGCCTGGCGTACCATGTGGATAGAACAGCGGATATGGAAAAGGCTCTCACAAAGGATGGAAAGTATCTACTGTGTGAGGCTTTCCTTCACCGACCTTGCAAATAGCAATTTTTCTAGCGTAACAGGTTTCCTTGTCGGTGTTTAGAACAGCGGGAACCTCATATCCCAATGGACTTGCATTCAGGACCGAACTCCATGTCCTTCCGTCCCTCAGCGGGGACGGTTGTCTACGCGCCCATGATTAATGAGCGGCGTCCTCAAACGGTCTTTTTCTGTAAAGGCTGTAAACTTATCATCCTGGTTTAGGCGTCCAGCTGCGCCATATTCAAATACTGTATTGCGGTTAGCAATCCATGCCGCAGGTACGGCAGTGTAATGCGCAAAATCATAGCATGACCAGTCATGCATGCCTGGGTGGTTGGGTTCACGTCGCATACGATATGACATAATGCGAGTGGCGACCGAGAATCGGTCATCATACTGATATGCCACCTTCAAAGTACTATTCTGTACGTGAAAAGTGATCTCCGGAGGGATCTCGCTCTACAAATGCGTATTGTGCAACTGAGCCGTACATGTGATTCAGGAGAGGCTTGCTAGCTTTATATCTATCTTGAGCCTCTCGAATTCGATTCGCGATATGAATGAACAGGCCCCTGTTGAAACAGTAGCTATCTCCCGCGAAGTCATCGTCGGGGTTGCCAATACCGCATTGTTCCAATATTTGCAACTGCTCGTTCGTTAGCTTGGTTGCATTTCCCCAGCCTTGGGTCTGGGGCGGTCCGGCTGTGGTGGTATTTCGGGGCGACCTTCAGCCTGATCACGGAGGGGAGGCCCCCTTTTCCTTGCTCTGCAGTCAAGGGCTCTTCTCGTTCTTCAGGCAGCTGGACAACTTCCTCTGGCCGCAAGGCCTCTGGCAAGTCCCAGTCGCGCGGAGCGGCGGCGGGATTCCGAGTGAAAGCAATGGACGATCTGCAAGATTTGGTGCATGGGTGCACCTTGTAGTATTTTCAAATACTAAATGAGCATCTTGGGATTATTCGTCGTGCAGCTGTTTGAAGAGATGAATGTAAGAATTGTTTGTGCGCAAGAAATCTAAGGATATGTTCACTATTATAGCGTTAATGTTTTGTTGTTCAGCCCAGTTGTTTGTAGCTTCTTCGTCGTCAATGTTAAAGGTGGACGGATTATTGTAAGGGTCGCTATATGAAAGGTCGTACACACAATGGTATAGCTTGCCTAATACATTTACAAATCTTATTCCATGTTTAGGGTGTTGCCATCCACCTGGAATAACGAGAGCACTGAAAGCAAGTGCTTCGTTATACACACGAGGCCGAGATCTGAAGTCGTGGTGTTGATATGTTTAGAGATCGATAGGAGGAAGTTCTAAAATATTATAGGCACCTTGACCACAACACTCTCTCTTCTTTAAAGAGTGGGGCCTGGCAACTTGGGCATTTGAAACAATCAGGCCGTAAAAGTGAACTTGTTTTCAGACGGTAGGGTGGAATTGCACTTAACTCTTCTCCATTGAAGGCGGCGATCAAACTTTGTTTTCTTATGTTAGCAAGAAGGTGACGGGAACGCTTCTTCTCAGGATGACTTCGTTCAAAACGTTTCCCTGCATCTCTACTGACTTCAGGATGTACTTGGGAATATAGGGGGACAGCCTCCCTATGAACTTCAGGGTTTCTCTGACTATAACGCCTGACGGCTTCTCGATGGTGCTCTTGAGAAGTTGAGGGTTACTCCTTTGGTGGACCTCTTTTCTGGATTTTGGGCAGCTTTTTTTTTTTTGTTGGACACTTAGTTCTCATCGTTATTGGTTGTAGGGAATTCCTTAGTTAGACATTGACAGGCCGAAGCAACATTCTGCGAAAGCACAGGGAGAGGGGATATGTGTTGAGTGTTCAATATGTACAGGAGATGGTCGGCGAACCTTAAACAGTTGTATCGTTTTTCACACGGATTCCTTTCATGAGCAAGTGACGCAGCGAAAGCTATTGCAAAGAATCCACAATCGGTATTATTGCGCTGTTGCGATTCAGTATTGTGCTATAGAAGAAGTCCACTGGTCAGTAATACTATTGTTCTACGCCAGCTTCTGTGCATGTGAGGCACTGTGGGTGGGTACCACTGATCGTTTTAAATTCATATCCATCCATCCATTCATTCATTCATTCATTCATTCATTCATTCATTGTTCGTCCTCACGCTTTGAATTGTGGTCAGAGGATGTTTTTGGGCTTTTAATATGGCATTTCATTTCGTCTCATTTCGTACCATTAGGGGCCGATGACCTAGATGTTAGGCCGCTTTAAACAACAAGCATCATTATCAGCTGTACATCTTCAAATACAACTTCTATGCTGGAGAAAAGGTTTCTTATGTACTGAGCCTGTATCGGAGATAAAGTCCGTGTATTCAGACTGTCGTAGATGCGAATGATATTACCGTCGTAGTACGCGCAAATGTAGTTAGGAACAATGTCAGGAATATCGCTAGAAATAGCGGCAGAGATTTGAATATCTTTCCTGTGAAGAGGAAGACGTGAAAAATAATCAATAGCTCCTAAAGTAAGTAAGCTGAGCGGGCGGGGAATTCAGAGTCTGCTGCCAATACATCATTGAAGAAGTTGATAGTGTCTGCAGTGAGTTGCACTCCAGGCCGATTATCAACCAGATTCAGTCGCAAAAGTTAACGTGTAGCGGCAGTATCAAGAAATCTCTCTCATACTTGAGACATATCTTGGTTATTGCTAGATAGTGTATTACAGTTATATTACCTCGACCACAAACCTGCTACGCTGGCGTAGCAGGGGGAGAGGTGATACTCCCACGTGGCGCGTCCCAGGTGGGGGGATAGGGTGGGTCCTAACCGGCTTGCCGGCGGGCTTCAAGCAAATAAAATACCTCTCGCGGACCAAACAAAGTACCCCCTGCGGGTGGGGGACGCACATGTAGAATACTCCTGCGTATCCCCTGCCTGTCGTAAGAGGCGACTACAAGGGGCGACCAAGGGATGATTGAATTAGAACCATGAAACTGCTCTTGATTCGTACCATCATGCGGGGAAAAACTTGGGTCGCTTTTACTTGCGAGTAGTTCCACTCTGTTAGGTAGTGAATAGTTTTGTGATTCGTAGCACTCAAGCGGGGTTCAGTGTGGTTTTCCAGTACCCGTGAGTCGTACCCATGTGAGCAACACCTCGGGTCTGGGCGTTGCCTGTGAGTTGTACCACTATATGAGCGACACCGTGGGTCTGCGTTGCCAGTGATTAGTAGCCACTATGTGAGGAACACCACGGGAATGCCTTCGCTCGTGCTTAGTACACCTAGGTGAGGAGACTCATAGGTTTACGTTGTCTATGAGTGGCGCCATTGTGTGAGAAACACCATAGGTCTGCGTTACCTTTACGACGTACAATAGTTGTGAGTAGTACCTTAATGTTTGGAACACCGTGAGATTACGCTACCTTTCATTATTACCGCAGCTTGAGAAATATGGTTCTACTTTACTCGCGACATGTACCATACTGAAGGGGCCTAAAATCTGGTTTTCGGACCCCTTTAGACATCAAGCATAATCGATTCAGGACTGTGCTTTATAAGTGGTCCCGTGGTCAGTATGACCCTTTTTGAGTCGGATCCACTGTTTTTTTGTTTGTTTGTTTTTTTGGGTTCATGTCCATCCATTCATTTTTCATGACACTTTTTATTTACACTGACTGACAGTGACAATGCAACACCAAGGAGGAGTGGTTCAAAAGGGATGAAAGTTGGGGAAAAAACAGAGACGGCACGGAAGAATAATTTAATGTACATTTTTCTGTAGTGTTAAGTTTGGGAAATATTAAAACGTAGTTCTCTCCATGGACTCGAGCTAAATAACTAATAAAGACAAGTGTTTGTCGTAATCTAGTGTATTTGCAATAATTTAAACAACCACGGTTCATATCTTGAAAGCAATTATCAGTATGGGCAGTGGGAAGAAGAAAATTAAAAAAAAATATTTGTATTTGCCAGATTGTCAGAGTTATGTCTTCGCATTCATGTTGAATATCTGCATCTTTTTTGGGAGACGATTTATGTAACATGCTTTATTCTGTATACAAGTGCATTGTTGTTTCATGTATTTTTCTGGTTATTTTTTTTAAATCCATAGTATTCTGCTTCTGGCAGCAAGTATGAAGGTTTTCTACATGATTTTTTTGTGATCCTCGCTATTGTCTCATACAAAAATTTGTGTGGACAGATCCGATTACCTCACAAAAGTTAGTCATGACAGATATTGTATTGTGAATCTACTGTTTTCTCTTAAGTAGACCTGTAGCTATTGTTGTGTACTCCAGTTTTCCAATCCTGTAGTCAGTTGAAGTTGCAATATTGAGTTTCTGAAAATTCTATATCATAAGAAGATTACATATTATTGGCTTGTCCTTTGAGTGGAAATACAAGGGTTAGTATGCCAAAGTAATGAATGAGAAATTCTTTTTTCTTTCCAAATTACAATTATGCACCCTAGTGCGAAGTGAAAGAACTATGTTTTTGGAGAAATTTTGTGTTCATAAGTTTGTTCTTTAAATTTCCTTCAGTCATTGTTTGTGTTGGCAATGTTAATCCTTTCGTTCCGCCAGGTTTGAAATTAGCCAATCCTGAATTTCTTTAATTAATTTATGACCAATCAGGTGTATCTTCTTCAACTTGGATATGTTGCTTAACCCTAGCCAATAAAATTCTTCTGGGAGGGTGTTCTCATTCCTGAAACGCCTCGAACTTTCCGCGAGGGTTTATAAACTGCTGATTTTCGGGTCTCCGGGCCACTTCAGTAACATCTATCAGTGTGTAAAGTACGTAGCAGGGGGTGGGAAGCGCCTCTTTCTTCGGGCAGCAGTTCAACCACAAGGTAATGGCCGTTTAATAACTTCTTTTCTTGCTAGCTCAGCAGTTTAACTCTCGGGGCAGGTCCGAAGCCTTTCTACCATGTAACTTTTTCCCTAAAATGTAAAGACACTTCGTATCAATTCTATCTTTTGAACTACATATTGGGATAGAGAGTGCTTAACCCTCTCGAGCTCCCACTCATATTGCATTGAGGTGAACTTATTTTCACAACCGCTTCTTCCTTAACGTAATGTAAATTGTTTCCTTCTAAAAGTCACCTCTGTAGTATGGGATTAGCCCTTGCAGTAACGGCCTAGTGCCAAGTAGGTTTTATATAAAGTGTATTAGGAGTGCAAGAACGCCTCCTCTCAAGTTGGTATTTTAGAGGCCATGTAATTTTCCTGTTTCTTTACTTAATAGGCCTCAGTAGGTTGGGTATTTTTACCCCTGTTTTCATGTCCTTGGAGCACAACTTGAATGTGGAGTTTGGTGTGGCCTTTGATAGGCTTAAATTTTGAGAGCGAGTTGCTCTTTCTTGAAAATTGAGTTGTTGTATGCCTCGAGGAGGCTTTACCGTGTAATGGGGAGCAAGTGCTCCGGAACATGATTGGGGTCTTCTGCCCCTTTGTCGAATCTTGTTTCTGAGTAAAGTTGGGCTAATTGCTCAAGAATTGTGAGCCCAGGGCTCGAAGCCCAAATCCTGTAAATACTGTAACTGTACATTTGTTGCCTCGCTACTCTGTACCTGCCATTCTTGTTATTTCTAGATTTTGAAAATAAAATTTAATCTTGTTAAATTTTATCTTTACTTTAATTTCGTATTTTGAGACCTGTTCACCCCTGCACCTACTTTCACCTCTGCTAATCCACCAAACCACGGTAACAAGTGGTAGCAGAGCGTGGTTTCGATCTACGGACTTCTGGGTTATGGGCCCAGCACGCTTCCACTTCTGTCCACTCCAAATGCATGCAGGCTGGTAGGGATAGGCAAGTGTCCAAGTCATGATCATATGTCTTCCTCAAACACATAGCCGGCCACTGAAATTTACAAGCCAATCCTCGTTTGACCCATGTGGTCCTGTGATCGGATGTGAAGTTGTCAGGATTTGGACTCAGTGGGCCAGCCCATTGCTCTAGTAGCCCTGGCATTGTGCATATTTGTGCATGGTCACTGATGACCATGGGATGCCCGAGTATGGGTTTAATATAACAGGAGAATTGGCCTATGAGCCTGACTTCACCTGGGTGATGAAGGGTCAGTGTATTGACAGGATAAAATCCATTGATAGGTTGTAGAAGCTTTGAGTGCTTAGAGGAGTGACTCCTCATGCACCATAGCATTAATCCTGACATTGATATCATAAGGCCTGTACACACGAGAAAGTGAAGTCTGCCCCATTCAATCTTGGGTGGCTCCTTAAAGGTCCGAACTGATGGAGCATGTGTCACTTGTACGGGTATCAGAGCTCTAATGGCTGCCGGGGTGGCAGGCAAACTACTCACTGCCACTGTGCTGGGTGGTAGGGTGACATTTGCAGTGGCGGCAATGTTTAGGCCGACAAAAGGATGTGACATTACTGTTGCGGCAATTAATACAATGGCAAGTGCGTGGTAACCACCTCTGCACGCGAGCCAGATGAGCCAAACAAGCATCACCGCATGGAGAATCCACGATGCACCGATGGCAGGCACTCTGAAAAGATCCCAGGATCCACTTTTGTTTTTTTCGACTTCTTCCAACTTCTTCTTGATTTCTTCATCATACTTGGCCATCTTAGCTGAGAAATCTTTATCTGACATCTCAGAGTCATGTAACATTCCTCCGAGTTTGATCCTAGCATTTGATATTTGGTTTGTCATGAGTTTGGCAAACGCATTAGGCCCCATCCATTGATGCACTCGAATCAGAATGTAAGTGAGATTCATTGAGGTGAGTATTGGGACGTCGTCCCCCGGCACGATCCTCTTTGCTGCTGTCACATAAGCATCAATCTGAGAAGTCGGTGACCTCCTGACTGTGCGTCTGGGAACCAACCATGTAGACCCCACTTCGGCACTGCATGCGTCCGAGACTGTTATAATCTGTATTCCATCACTTAATGGTTTGAGCTCAGTATGAGGGGTACTCTGGCCGTCCTCCATACAGACCATCTTCAGGACCAGAGTAGATGGTGGCACTGATACCGTCCATTGGTTAAAGGACAGGTTAATTACAGCAACAGGGGCTTCAGGAGTCCAAGACTTATTCCACATGTCCATGACCACGAAGCATGAATACAAGAGGTTGCAATCACCTTTCCACATGCAGGCCAAACAAGAGGCAGTCCAATCTTTTGTCCATGTTCCGCCTGACCGGCAGTCATGCAAGGGATCATCAATGCACCTAAAGAACTCTACTTCTGATAACGTCATGTATAAGCCTCTATCGTGATTGATCACTAGTGCATATGCATCTAACTCAATTTTCATCTTCAGGTTGGAATCATAGAATGGGAGAGCTGCCCCCACCCAAGTCTCTAGAGACCCTACTTTGTCTCTCAGCGGGATTAGCATGGACACAATAATTTGATTATCTTTAGCAAAAGCCATTCCGATGGAGGATTGGTAGTAAGCACCTACATCGGTGACCGGTAATACCTCAACAGTTGGGTCAACTTTTTGCTTAATCTCATGGATTAGGGAAATCAATCGGCTCGGTGGAACCAGATCTCGACTTAGCTACTTGGTGTCAGCAGTCAGGTAGGCCGCTCGCACCAGTGTCGCCCAATGGTTTGCTCTCGTCTGTAACAGGCTGACTTGGATATGTATCTTTTGCAAGAAGGCCAAAGCATCCACAAACAGGTTGGTTTGCATGGCCAACATTGATAATTTGTTCACTCGGCCCGCAACCTCCCTGATTTGGAGATGTACATCCTCAATTTGCGCCTGCATGTCAGTGATTTGTTGACCCACTGCTTGTACGAGCTCTGTCAGACTGTCGTGTGATTGGGCAATCATGGACCTGTACTTTCCTGACATTACCTGCATCCGGGCAGTGACAGTTTCTAATGCTGACGCACTAGCAGCAACAGCTTCCCTCAACATGCTTATATCGTCCTCAGTGGCCACTCCTATGATCTCCTTGTGGAGCTGTCCTATGAAGGGAAGTATTGCTCTGGGGATGTCTTGGTCGACCTTCTCCTCCTGAACATTTGGAAGCTTCCAGCGATCCGTGTTGAAGATGATCTGGACGAGAGACTTGGTACATTGATGAGTGGGTCCATCGGATGTCCTGCAACTGCTGATTTTCCCGCATCCTTCTCGAGGATCCTATTAAGGTCCATGGCATCAGCGTACATGAGTGCTTCATAGATGCTCCCTTCATTTAAACATCCCACAAGCTTGTTGATTCGGGATAGAATAGTATCTGCGTTCTCAGTCGTCAGGTTGAGGGCTTCAGGCACTCCTATTGATACTCTCGATGCGAAGACTGAGCCGTCGAGTCTTGTGAGGGGTTGTGCGATAGGACGGGGAGGTGACGATGACTGTGGATTATTTAGCATGGTCTCTGTCACAGTACCATTCCTTGAAGATGTCAAGATGACCTGAGGGGGTTCTGTGGCATTTTTCTCGGCATGTTGACCATGAGATGGGGTGAGGTTATGATCGGATGCATACTGAGTCAGGTTGGTCACATCTTGCAGTAGTTCATTGATATCAATCAGCGTCTTGTTCCCGTCAAGTCTTGAGGTCAACAATTGCGAGTAGTACCACTAAATTCGGTACGAAATAGGTTTGTGATTAGTAGCAGTTAAAGCCTGGCTTGGTGGATTCCAGTACCCGTGCGTCGTACCCATGTGTGCAACACCTCGGGTCTGGGCGTAGCCTGTGAGTTGTACCACTATATGAGCAGCACCGTGGGTCTGCGTTGCCTGTGATTAGTACCCACTATGTGAGGAACACCACGGGAATACCGGCGCCCGTGTTTAGTACACCTAGGTGGGGAACCTTCTCGGTTTGCGTTGACTCTGCGTTGGGCCATTGTGTGAGACACACCATAGGTCTGCGTTACTTGTACGTATTGCAATACTTGTGAGTAGTACCATCTTTTGTGGAACACCGTGAGTCTTCGCTACTTCTGATTAATACCCCAACATGACACATACCATGGTTCTATTTTACTCGCGACATGAACCATTCTGTGGGGCCTTAGACGTGGATTTTGCACCCCCTTTAGACACCAAGCATCATTGTGCTTTATAAGTGGTTCCTTGGTCGGTACCCCCCTGTGGGTGGGGGCGGTAGAATAACACCCACAGTATCCCCTGCCTGTCGTATGAGGCGACTACAAGGGGCCCCAGGGGCTCTGAACTTGGGAGCGTGGATTGGCGACCACGGGGCCTTAGCTGAGTCCTGGCATTGCTTCCACTTACTTGTGCCAGGCTCCTCACTTTCATCTGTCCTATCCGACCGCGCTTGGTCAACTCTTGTTCTTTTCTGACCCCGACGCTATTAGGTTTGCGAGGGCTAGGGAGTCTTTCATTTTCACGCCCTTCGTGGCCCTTGTCTTTCTTTGACCGATACCTTCATTTTTCGAAGTGTCGGATCCCTTCCCATTTTCCCTCTGATTAGTGTTATATAGAGGATGGTTGCCTAGTTGTACTTCCTCTTAAAACAATAATCACCACCACCACCACCTTGGTCGGTAATGATGTTATTTTCGATCTGTATTGAGTCCGATCCACTGGTTTTTGTTTGTTTGTTTGTTTTGTGTTTTGTTGAGTTCCTGTCCATCCATTCATTCTTCATGACGACATTGTTTTTTTTTTTGGGTCAGTGGATGAATTTGACATTTTTGTTGTTTCATTTCGTACCATTAGGGGCTGATGACCTCGATGTTACGCCCCTTAAAACAACAAGCAGCATCATCATCACTATTAGAGGTTATTGGGTCATAGTAAATTACGCATAGTAGCATCAATCCTGCAGAATAATAAGGTATCCGTTAGACATCCTTTAGCGAGACGTTTATATTGGCACATATGGAAAAATTTTGTACTGTGCTTCTATACACCATCGTATATCATGGTTAATCGTGTTGTGTAGTGTCGTTGCCAACGAGATATACAAGGCCGGGAAGGGGGCCGATGGAATTGCAGGTCGCAAGTAGCTTCACGAACGTCCGCTAGAGGTCTCGCCATCGTGCTATGCTGCTCGCGCGAAATACATTATATTAGTAGTACATGTTGGTTTTTAAACACACAAAAACTACAAATAATGAAGTTAGAAATGTGATTTAGAGTGATTTGATGTAATGTAAAGCAAATTTAAGTGATATTTGGAATTTAAGTGCAATAAATAATAAAAGTAATACATTAAAATGACTTACCAATATCACTGCTCGTATATCTCATATTTTTAAGAACTTCCGACTTAAAAGCTTTGTCCTCGAGTTCTTTTCCAAGTCATGATCATCTGTAATATTACGAGCTTCATTGTCGAGAATTGGTTTTAAAAGCTTTTTAATGAGAGTTACAGCCAGTGCTCTCTGATAACACTCATCACATTTGAATGTCTCAATGAACTTTGGCACAAGAAAAACGTTAAGTTTTCAACTAAATTCGTATTGCCCACATAGCGTAAGGAGTGACGCGTAAAATTCAAAGTATTTTGCAGAAAGTAAACAAATTTTCTTGACGGGTAGCGTATTACCCCACGATCTTGCATTCTAATGAGGCATATCAGTGGACTGTCATTAGGGGCCGAAGATATCTGTCCCAAGCATGATTCACAATTGGAATTTTCTTTAGCAACTCGAACAAGATAATTATGGCCAAGGAAAACAGCTCTAGAGTGACAGGTTTCTCGGAAAAGACATGGTATCGTTCTTAATATCAATAGCGTCCAAGAATACAAAACTTGCAGACCTTTGAGGCATATTAAAAATAATATATCAGAAAAAAATACAATAATCGCGAATTGATTAGTTAGCTTACCTTCAAGCGTCCCATCAAGAAATTCCAAAACTGTTGTTGGAAGAGCAGTAGGTTCCAGACTTAATTTGCTCTGATCTTTTGATTCTTTCTGACGAATTGCAGCTGATGTCCTGAAAGCCTCTCTTTCCACATTCGAAGAGTCAGATGCATTTATCATGCCCGTAATTAAAGTCGTTTCCACAGCATAAATGCAGGACCTCACATCCATCATATACACTGACAGTGACAATGCAACACCAAGGAGGAGTGGTTCGAAAGGGATGAAAGTTGGGGAAAAAACAGAGACGGCACGGATGAATAATTGATGTTTATTTCAAACCAATATGCAGGTTACACAATGCGCACGGCATCGTCTCAGTAAGATGTAGGACCACCGCGAGCGGCGATGCACGCAGAAAGACGTCGAGGTACAGAGTCAATAAGAGTGCGGATGGTGTCCTGAGGGATGGTTCTCCATTCTCTGTCAACCATTTGCCACAGTTGGTCGTCCGTACGAGGCTGGGGCAGAGTTTGCAAACGGCGTCCAATGAGATCCCACACGTGTTCGATTGGTGAGAGATCCGGAGAGTACGCTGGCCACGGAAGCATCTGTACACCTCGTAGAGCCTGTTGGGAGATGCGAGCAGTGTGTGGGCGGGCATTATCCTGCTGAAACAGAGCATTGGGCAGCCCCTGAAGGTACGGGAGTGCCACCGGCCGCAGCACATGCTGCACGTAGCGGTGGGCATTTAACGTGCCTTGAATACGCACTAGAGATGACGTGGAATCATACGCAATAGCGCCCCAAACCATGATGCCGCGTTGTCTAGCGGTAGGGCGCTCCACAGTTACTGCCGGATTTGACCTTTCTCCACGCCGACGCCACACTCGTCTGCGGTGACTATCACTGACAGAACAGAAGCGTGACTCATTGGAGAACACGACGTTCCGCCATTCCCTCATCCAAGTCGCTCTAGCCCGGCACCATGCCAGGCGTGCACGTCTATGCTGTGGAGTCAATGGTAGTCTTCTGAGCGGACGCCGGGAGTGCAGGCCTCCTTCAACCAATCGATGGGAAATTGTTCTGGACGATATTGGAACAGCCAGGGTGTCTTGCACATGCTGAAGAATGGCGGTTGACGTGGCGTGCGGGGCTGCCACCGCTTGGCGGCGGATGCGCCGATCCTCGCGTGCTGACGTCACTCGGGCTGCGCCTGGACCCCTCGCACGTGCCACATGTCCCTGCGCCAACCATCTTCGCCACAGGCGCTGCACCGTGGACACATCCCTATGGGTATCGGCTACGATTTGACGAAGCGACCAACCTGCCCTTCTCAGCCCGATCACCATACCCCTCGTAAAGTCGTCTGTCTGCTGGAAATGCCTCCGTTGACGGCGGCCTGGCATTCTTAGCTATACACGTGTCCTGTGGCACACGACAACACGTTCTACAATGACTGTCGGCTGAGAAATCACGGTACGAAGTGGGCCATTCGCCAACGCCGTGTCCCATTTATCGTTCGTTACGTGCGCAGCACAGCGGCGCATTTCACATCATGAGCATACCTCAGTGACGTCAGTCTACCCTGCAATTGGCATAAAGTTCTGACCACTCCTTCTTGGTGTTGCATTTGCTCTGTCAGTCAGTGGATTTTGGTCAGTGGATTTTTTGTTGTCATTTCATTTCGTACCGTTAGGGCAGATGACCTCGATGTTAGGCCCCTTTAAACAACAAGCATCATCATCATCGTGCATTGGAGTTGAATGCGACGTGTTATCATTTGGAAAACAAGTAGACACAGATTTCAGTATGCATTCCGTGTCAGCATACACAATAAAAGGCACTGTCTCTTTCACCTAATACTCTGCAAGTAAACTACTCGTTCCCTATAAAAAGCATTATAATTTTGCCACCGGAAATTGTTTACAGTCATTACTGTGCAAAGCTAATTTTTACTCATTACGGAAGTAAGACAAACATCGCCTGCAAATATAAAATCTATTCCGACTCTTCTTAAGAGATTAGCGCACAAGACTTGCAAGATTCTTAATTAAACAGAAGTGATACTTCTCATTGTCGCCAATCTGATGCAGTAGCAGATCTACTTTCTTGTCACACGTTTGATGTGATACGTACAATGGTACAAGAGTAAACTCTTTATTTCCTTCTTTCTATCCTGTGCACACTCAGTTGTTCTCGTCGTACTGCGCTCCGAATACATTCACGGATATTTCGTTTTGATCTTACGAATATTCTCATATATCTCATTTCCATCGGCATTGGTATGTCTTTTAAATTTAGAATTAAATTATAATGTGGATAAGAAGAAATGCGATCTACATGATGTTTAGCTGGAACTAAGCCCGCAACTACACTCCATGCAAAGCGAGCATCCCGTGTGTTCTGCAGATTAATAAATGATTTCTTGTCTCTAATTGCTGACCACGAACCTACTACGCTGGCCTAGCAGGGGGTGAGATGATACTCCCACGTGGCGCGTCCCAGGTGGCGGATAGGGGTGTCCTGATAGGCTTGCCGGCGGACTTGAGGGAAATAAAATACCTCTCGCGGACCAAACACACTACCCCCTGCGGGTGGGGGACGCATATGTAGAATACACATGCAGTATCCCCTGCCTGTCCTAAGAGGCGACTAAAAGGGGCGACCAAGGGATGATTGAATTAGGAGCATGAAACTACTCTTGATTCGTACCATCATGGGGGGAACACCATGGGTTGCATGTACTTGCGAGTAGTATCACTAAATTGGTACGAAATAGGTTTGTGATTAGTTGCAGGAAAAGGCCTGGCCTGGTGGTTTCCAGTACCCGTGCGTCGTAACCATGTGAGCAACACCGCGGGTCTGGGCGTACCTGTGAGGTGTACCACTATATGAGCGAAACCGTGGGTTTGCGTTGCCTGTGTTTAGTACCCACTCTGTGAGGAACACCACGGGATATTGCGAGTCCCTGTGGTTAGTACACCTAGGTGAGGTACCTCATCGGTTTGCGTTGGCTATGAGTTCCTATACGAAGTACAATACTTGTCTGTAGTACCATCTTGTGTGGAACACCGTGAGTCTTCGCTACTTTTGATTAGTACCTCAACATGCAAATACCATTGTTCTACTTAACTCGCGCCGTGTACCATTCTGAGGGGCCTTAGACCTGTTTTTTTGTACCCCTTTAGACATCAAGCACCTCGATTCAGGACTGTGCTTTATAAGTGGTCAGTAATAGTGTTATTTATGACCTTTTTTGAGTTGGATCCACCTTTTTTTGTTTGGTTGTTTCTTGGTATTTTTTTGAGTTTATGTCCATCCATTCATTTTTCATGAATTCTTTTTATTTTGTACAGTGGATTTTTTGAACTTTTTGTTGTCATTTCATTTCGTATCATTAGGGGCCGATGAGCTCGATGTTAGGCCCCTTTAAACAACAAGTATCATCATCATAATCTAATGCTGGAGGCTACGTTAGACTACGCGGGGACTTGCCCGCGTGAAAACCAACATTTTTATTAATGTTTATCCGCAATTCACGAATTCGTAGCGGAGACCAGCTCGTATCAGTAGCCTCGAACTCGGTCAATTTTTTCAGAATCGGTTTAGTTACATGCTCATTTTGCCAATCTCTTACATTAGTAACTTCAGTAATTTCTGCATTCCTTGAATGAAAATAATTGTTAGTGATTTCATTGTGAGGAACATGTGTGCAGAGAACGGTATTTACCTGTAATGCTTGTGTGTTAAGTGCTCTCTTCACGTATTTATTAAATCAGACGTAAGATTTATCTAGGAACTCTCCCGAAGTAAGAAATCATTTCTAACATTTACCACCGCTAGTGTGTACACTCCGCTACGAAAAGGTTCCTCAATTTGCTTACACTGGAAAGCAGACAGATCTATCTGGAAAAGTTAGCCCATTAACAGTGCGAACGTGTAAATACATTTCTAACCTCCGATTACGCAATTCCTCTAGCTCATTAAGATTTTCAATCAGCTCGAACTGAGCTGTTTCTTCTCGCTCCTCGCTAGGTTCGAACTTACATGAAATTACTATTGGTCCGTTTGCCTCCCTCATAAACTCACGAATGCGTTCAAACTCTCTATCAAAATGAGCTTGCATTCTTCCCTCATCTTCATCCGTCCGTAAATTAATGTCTAATTTTCTACGTTTGCTCGAAGGAAACTCCATGACTAAAAAATGTGGCCACAAATTACGTTCTGGTGATAAATTGTTCTGCGTTCTCAAGACAAGTTCAACAGTTGCTGTAGCAACGACTTACCATGAATGTACAATCCGTCATTACACAGTATAACCACCGAGCTAGCTCACTCCCTACTACATCTAGTGATGAGTGAACAGCTTCGCTTGGAAACTCGTCCTGAAGCATCCCTAACAATGTATTCCGGTAATAGGAAATTTTGTTCGATTCTTGTCAAGAAAACGAAAATCCAATCTTATAAATTTCTTCGAATGTGTTATACCGAACAAATAGTAAAGAATATTCATTGCTTGAAAATTCGGCCCGCAGAAATCGCACTGCAGTAGCTGTCGCCCCCTGCTGGCTTTCATATGCTTTACTCATGTTCGTCTCATATACTGTAAAATTAAATAGTGCACACCCTCTGTTCCATAGTTCAATACAATTACCAGACAGTTCTTGTTGTTCTGCGCTCAGTTGTCCCGCTTCATCTTGATTAGGCTGTGCACTTGCGACGACTTCCTCCTCTCGATGTACTTTCAGTCGTTGGCTCTGTACGATTGGATATGCTTCATTTCCGGATCGAGCCTTAATCTCCACTTTCTTCCACTTCATCATAGCAACACATACGATTTTCAATTAACAAAGCAATTATACAAATACAGTAAAAAGAAGTTACATATAAGAACGAAAATACCTTCTGCATACTTAGTTAAAATGAGTGCCGTAACCGTCAGGATTCTACTGTAGGAAGCACACTTGATGGTAGGCCCTCTCCATGCATTTGTACATCATTTTCAGATTATTTGCAATAAATGTATTTCTTCTAATTCTTCTACAGAAAGTTTCGCGAATTGTGCCGGCAGGAAAACGCCCACGGTCTCGTCATCTTCCCCGTCAATATCGGCTGTTATTTTCCTTCCGAAACGTGTTTCCACTGCTCTCAGCTCTTCAACCTTTAATGGATGGTTAATTTGCAACTCGCTTAGTTTTCTGTTATGAAACGGTGGTGCCTTCCCTATCGTATTTAATTTCATTAGCATATCCATTATGTTGAAATTGGTATTTCTTTTACAATTAACAAAGTAAATAAACTTACTCACTTACTGAAGAGGAAAGAATAGTAGTAGTAGTAGTAGTAATAGAAGAGAAGTTCTCCTCGAACTAGATGATAGTTAGCATGTCGTGCTCTGCACCTTAAATACTCCCTGCCACCACCTTCACTCCTCACCAGTTGGCTGGCGTCGTCGCCGGTTCATCTTCACTCAAAATTACAACCTGCCATAAACATCCTGTTCACCTTTCGTGATGGAGATAACCTTAAACCAGCTGCAAAGCATATCTTGCCTAGTAACAGCTGCACTGAGCGCTCCTTATTTTTTCCCCTCTCCAACAGTAGGGGTGGAGGAGGAGGGGGGCTTCAGTATTGAACAAGTTGCTTGTTACATAAACTAACATCCTGTTCACCTTTCACCAGCAAATTACCTTTTACAGAAAATCCAGTTGCCACATAGTCACTGCACCTGGCCCACACCAGTAACCTTTCAAGAAATAATTGCCTCTTACATAAAGACCTCCAGGTATGTGTAGTTAACATTCCACACGCGCCTCGCCCCCCCCCCCCTCCCTCGACCCCGACCAGTTACTGGCCCTCGCAGGAGGTGCGCGCTGGAGCTGGCGCAGAGGTTAGGTGGTCCAGACTCCCCTTATCTAACCTACTTAAGTCGGACTGCCCATCGGTTTACCAAGGCCATTGCGTTCAGATATTAAACTTTCATGTACGTTTCTTCTCCAGCAGTAGTGTGTACACAGCAGAGGTCTATGCTATATCTGCAACTCTGCGGTATACACTGTACAATGAGCTTGTGTTCGGTTCAGTCTATTGATACATGTTTCCCTCGGCACCATCTGGTGCAGCGGATCCAGGACCTGCTGGCCGGGTGTTGGGATGCCGGCACCAGAATCACATTTCAGTGGCTCCCAAGGCACATGGGCATAGAGGGAAATGAGTTAGCAGATCAGGCTGCCAAGGAGGCAGCTGCACTGCCCCCGTTGCCTTTCAAGGTTCCAGCAAGTGATATTCGTTCTCAGCTGCGACATCTGGTTATGTCCCATTGGAAGATGGAGTGGCAGGCCATTCCCCTTTCCAATAAGCTGAGAGCCATAAAAGGAACAACGAAGGTAGGGAAGACTTCCCTTCGTGCTTCGCGGAGGGAAGCCGTGGTATTATGTCGCCTTCGGATCGGCCATGGTATCGTGACTCACTCGCATCGTTTGAAAGGAGAACCTCCTCCGGTGTGTACCTGCGGTGAGCATGTTACCGTGGTACACATCCTTACGGAGTGCGTGGACCTGCCCTGTACACGCTATAGGGTACATGCTATTGCGGGTGACTGGAGGAGGGGAGTCTTAGTGCTCATTGCCTCAGTCATCCCGTATTAGGCATCGTCCAACATCGGACCCCGGGGAGTACCTGCTATGACCAGGTGGGTATTGCCTAGGCTGCTTGGTTCGGCTACAGAGACACCTGATCGGAGTGGGTGGCATTCGCGGAGGAAGCTTCCGGGCATGGCTTCCAAACGAAGTCTGCTCTCTCAAGGTGGTCCCCCACCTAAGTCTTTAACTTTTGCTTCCCTGAGAGGTTCAACTCCCTGGGAACATGCGCAGCGTGATGGAATGGGATCCAGCTTCCCTAGGTTTCTGGTCGCTACCAGAACCGATGGGCACGATTTTAAGTTGGTGAAGTCGATCCTTTTTAGTAGGCACATCGAAGGTGTCTATGGCGAACTGGAGGGACTTTAGAAAATGCGCAACGGTAGTTTGCTTCTAAAGACTCGTACAGCACTGCAAGCTGATCAGTTGCTTAAGTGCGAGCACTTTGGCGACATCCCCGTCAAAGTGGAGGAGCATAAGTCCTTGAACCTGGTTCGCGGAGTCATCTTTCACCGCGACCTTATTTTGAACACTGTCGACGAGTTGATGGAAGACGATTGATGAAACCGTGATTCAGATAAAAGTAAACATCTTAGGTAATTCAACTGGTAAGTTTTTTACCCTTATTGTCAAGCCGTCCAATGTGCCAGCCTGGCGTACCATGTGGACAGAGCAGCGGATATTGAAAAGGCTCTCAAAGAGGATGGAAAGTATCTACTGTGTGAGGCTTTCCTTCACCGACCATGCAAATAGCAATTTTTCTAGATTAATCGGTTTCCTTGTCGGTGTTTAGAACAGCGGCAACATAATATCCCAATGGACTATCTCCGAAATTTGGTTAATGGATAGACCTTGTAGAAGTTTCAAATACTAAATGAGCGTCTTCGGATGATTCCTCATGCAGCTGTTTGAAGAGATGAATGTAAGAATTGTTTTTGCGAAAGAAATCTAAGGATATGTTCACTACTATAGGGTTAAGGTTTTGTTGTTCAGCCCAGTTGTTTGTAGCTTCGTCGTCGTCAATGTAAAAGGAGGCGGATTATTGTAAGGGCCACTATATGAAAGGTCCTACACACAATGGTATAGCGTGCCTAATACTTTTACAAATCTTATTCCATGTTACGATGTTGCCATCCACCTGGAATAACGAGAGCACTGAAAACAAGTGCTTCGTTATACACACGAGGCCGAGATCTGAAGTCGTGGTGTTGATATGTTTCGAGATCGATAGGAGGAAGGTCTAAAATATTATAGGCACCTTGACCACAACACACTCTCTTCTCCAAGAGTGGAGCTTGGCAACTTCGGCATTTGAAACAATCAGGTCGTAAAAGTGAACTTTTTTTCAGACGGTAGGGTGGAATTGCATTTAACTCTTCTCCATTGAAGGCGGCGATCAAACCTTGTTTTCTTAAATTAGCAAGAAGGTGACGGGAACGCTTCTTCTCAGGATGACTTCGTTCAAAACGTTTCACAGCATCTCTACTCACTTCAGGATGTACTTGGGAATATAGGGGGGAAGCCTCTCAGACTATAACGCCTGACGGCTTCTCGATGCTGCTCTTGAGAAGTTGAGTTACTCCTTTGAACGACCTGGTTTTCTGGATTTTTCGCAGCCGCACTTTTTTTTGTTAGACACTTAGTTCTCTTCGTTATTGGTTGTAGGGAATTCCTTAGACACTGACTGGCCGAAGCAACATTCTGTGAAAGCACAGGGAGAGGGGATATGTGTTGAGTGTTCAATATGTACCGGAGATGGTCGGCGAACCTTAAACAGTTATATCGTTCTTCACACGGATTCCTTTCATGATCAAGTGACGCAGCGAAAGCTATTGCAAAGAATCCACAATCAGTATTATAGCGCTGTTGCTGAACATCTTATCGATTCAGTATTGTGCTATAGAAGCAGTCCCTTGGTTAGTAATACCATTGTCTACGCCAGCTTCTGTGCATGTGAGGCACTGTTGGTCGGTACCACTGATCGTTTTAAATTCATATTCATCCATTCATTCATTCATTCATTGTTCGTCCTCACGCTTTGAATTGTGGTCAGTGGATGTTTTTGGGCTTTTAATATGGCATTTCATTTCGTCTCATTTAGTAACAATCAGGGGCCGATGTCCTAGATGTTAGGCCCTTTAAAACAACAAGCATCATCATCAAGACGCCCCTTTTTAGTAGACACATTGAAGGCGTCTACGGCGAACTTGAGGATCTGTAAAAATTGCGCAAGTGTGGTTTGCTATTGAAGACTGGTACAGCATTGCAAGTTGATCAGTTGCTTAAGTGCGTCCACTTTGGCTAAATCTCCGTCAAAGTGGAGGAGCAAGTCCTTGAACCTGGTTCGCGGAGTCATCTTTCACCGCGACCTTATTTTGAACACTGACGACGAGTTGATGGAAGACATAAAGAACCGTGGCGTGACACACGTCCGGCGCATTACGCGCAAGGTCAACGGTGAAGACGTTGCCACTGGTGCCTTCGTTGTCTCTTTCAAGTTGCCAGTGTTACCATAGAAAGTCAAGGTAACAAGTTATCGTTGCGATGTGAGGCCGTACATCCCGCCTCCTATGTGATGCTATCCCACGAACCTGCTACGCATGCGTAGCAGGGGGAGAGGTGATTACTCCCACGTGGCGCGTCCCAGGTGGCGGATAGGGGTTCCTAACCGGCTTGCCGGCGGACTTGAGGGAAATAAAATACCTCTCGCGGACCAAACACACACCCCCTGTGGGGGGGGTCATACGAATAATACACCCACGGTATCCCCTGCCTGTCGTGAGAGGCGACTAAAAGGGGCGACCAAGGGATTCTTGGATTAAAACTATGAAACTACTTTTGATTAGTACCATCACGCGTGGAACACCATCGGTCGCTTTTACTTGCGAGTAGTACCACTCTGTTAGGTACTCCATATTTTTGTGATTCGTAGCACTCGAGGGGGGTTCAGTGTGGGTATCCAGTACCCGTGAGTCGTGCCCGTGTGTGCAACACCACAGGTCTGGGCGTTGCCTGTGAGTTGTACGCGTGTGCGCGACACCACGCGTCTGGGCGTAGCCTGTGAGTTGTACCACTATAGGAGCGACACAGTGGGTCTGCGTTGCCAGTGATTAGTACCCACTATGTGAGGAACACCACGGGAATGCCGGCGCCCGTGCTTAGTACACCTAGGTGAGGAACTTCATCGGTTTGCGTTGGCTATGAGTGGCGCCATTGTGTGAGGAACGCCATAGGTCTGCGTTACCTTTACGACGTACAATACTTGTGAGTAGTACCTTAATGCTTGGCACACCGTGAGTTTACGCTACCTTCGATTAGTACCGCATCTCGAGACATATCATGGTTCTACTGTCCTCGCGACTTGTACCATACTGCGGGGCCGTAGACATGGTTTCTGGACCCCTTTAGACATCAAGCATAATCGATTCCGGACTGTGCTTTATAAGTGGACCCTTGGTCAGTGATACTATTATTTATGCCCGTTTTTTGAGTCGGATCCACTGTTTTTGTTTGTTTGTTTGTTTGTTTGTTTATTTGTTTTTTGTGTTTTTATAGGTTTCATATCCATCCATTCATTCTTCATGACATTTTTATTTTATTTTGTTCAGTGGATTTATTTGAACTTTTGTTTATTTCATTTCGTACCATTAGGGGCCGATGACCTCGATGTTAGGCCCCTTTGAAGAAGAAGCATCATCATCATGTGATGCTATCAATGCCAGCGATTCGAACATATGGTATGCCGTTCGAATCCGCCTGTGTGTGCTACATGTGGACGAGTAGGTCACGGCGCGGAGCACTGCTCAACTCCTTACAAGTGCACTAATTGCCCTGGTTTTCATTCTCCTCGGGATCGGAACTGTCTGACGCATCCGAGCGAGAAGAAGATCCAGGAGATCAAGACCCTGGATGGTCTTTCCTACCAGGAAGCGCGCCGTAAGTTTAATTCTACGAATACAACTGGCAGTACACTCGACTATAGCATGATAGCTCATAGTCTTCCAGGCTCGTCATTTACGACGTCGTCACCATGTGTGGACAATCTTATATAGCTCCTTCTTGTGTTCAACCGAATCTGGATGGAGTGATTTTCCGTCTCGGTGGCGAGAGCCATAGTTATTCCTATCCTCAAGGCTGAAAAGGAGCCTAAGTTTGCACTGACGATAAATTGATGGAAGACATGAAGCACATGTGCGTGACACACGTCGGGCGCATTACGCGCAAGGTCAATGGTGAAGACGTTGCCACTGGTGCCTTCATTGTCTTACTGCGCGGAGGAGTGCACAACTCCGTACAAGTGCACTAACTGCTCTGGTCTTCATTCTCCTCCAGATCGGATCTGTCCGACTTAATTCATGGATTCCGAAGGAATATGTATTCTAAAAAAAATAAAGAGTAAGTACGCTAGTATAATATATTTTTAATTTTTTTTCCTCTAATGAGTGATAGATTTACCATCTTATAGTGTCCTCTCTCTGTTGTTGCAGACTTCCCTTGCTCAAGAAACTGTGCTGTTTGTTTTGTTGATGGCAACGTTGGACATTACCTCAAGCAAGAAGATATTATCACCTCAACTCTGCATAATTAATTCGAAACATTTGTGTAGCATGTATCTTAATAAATTATAATAAACAAAATTTAACTAAAGATAACCTTAGATAATTTTTTAAATAAAAAATTAAACTCCCTCCTTTTTCCTACTCCTTTACGTATCTGTTAGTGTGACGTAAAATAAATCTCTTTAATTAGTTTATCTTCCTAAGAGCAGAAAAAAAAATAAAGTAAGAAAAATATTTTTTTACACTCACCTATATCGGTTCAAATAAATTTAATTCTTCTTCTCTTACAGGCTCTTCTACTTCTTGTTCATCTACTATATTAAAGAAAAAGATAATGTAAAATTAAAATCTTTCGCGATCATACAGTAAACGAATTTCTTAAAATTTTTAAAAGTTGAAACTCACCAATATCAACTTCGTTACTTTCTTCTATCATCGCTCGTAGCTCTGCTAATAACGCGCAGCAGAGAAAGTAATTACATTTGTGGATTAAAAATTGGTGGAAATAAGGGCTATTGCGCCGTGATATAATGTCGGAGTACACACTAATAAAGAGCAGAAACTCTTCGTTAGTGAACTCCCTCATTCTATTCACAATAGCGCGTTCAAACGCACCCTCTACTTCTGCAATATTATTTGATTCACATTCTTCTTTTAGTCTAATTACATCCCGCAGCGCTACTATTTTTTCTAAAAGGCTACGTTGTACTGCTGACATTTCGAAACTTTAACGTAGCCTCACCAATATCAACTTCGTTACTTTCTTCTATCATCGCTCGTAGCTCTGCTAATAACGCGCAGCAGAGAAAGTAATTACATTTGTGGATTAAAAATTGGTGGAAATAAGGGCTATTGCGCCGTGATATAATGTCGGAGTACACACTAATAAAGAGCAGAAACTCTTCGTTAGTGAACTCCCTCATTCTATTCACAATAGCGCGTTCAAACGCACCCTCTACTTCTGCAATATTATTTGATTCACATTCTTCTTTTAGTCTAATTACATCCCGCAGCGCTACTATTTTTTCTAAAAGGCTACGTTGTACTGATGACATTTCGAAACTTTAACGTAGCCTCACCAATATCAGCTTCGTTACTTTCTTCTATCATCGCTCGTAGCTCTGCTAATAACGCGCAGCAGAGAAAGTAATTACATTTGTGGATTAAAAATTGGTGGAAATAAGGGCTATTGCGCCGTGATATAATGTCGGAGTACACACTAATAAAGAGCAGAAACTCTTCGTTAGTGAACTCCCTCATTCTATTCACAATAGCGCGTTCAAACGCACCCTCTACTTCTGCAATATTATTTGATTCACATTCTTCTTTTAGTCTAATTACATCCCGCAGCGCTACTATTTTTTCTAAAAGGCTACGTTGTACTGCTGACATTTCGAAACTTTAACGTAGCCTCACCAATATCAACTTCGTTACTTTCTTCTATCATCGCTCGTAGCTCTGCTAATAACGCGCAGCAGAGAAAGTAATTACATTTGTGGATTAAAAATTGGTGGAAATAAGGGCTATTGCGCCGTGATATAATGTCGGAGTACACACTAATAAAGAGCAGAAACTCTTCGTTAGTGAACTCCCTCATTCTATTCACAATAGCGCGTTCAAACGCACCCTCTACTTCTGCAATATTATTTGATTCACATTCTTCTTTTAGTCTAATTACATCCCGCAGCGCTACTATTTTTTCTAAAAGGCTACGTTGTACTGCTGACATTTCGAAACTTTATCGTAGCCTCACCAATATCAACTTCGTTACTTTCTTCTATCATCGCTCGTAGCTCTGCTAATAACGCGCAGCAGAGAAAGTAATTACATTTGTGGATTAAAAATTGGTGGAAATAAGGGCTATTGCGCCGTGATATAATGTCGGAGTACACACTAATAAAGAGCAGAAACTCTTCGTTAGTGAACTCCCTCATTCTATTCACAATAGCGCGTTCAAACGCACCCTCTACTTCTGCAATATTATTTGATTCACATTCTTCTTTTAGTCTAATTACATCCCGCAGCGCTACTATTTTTTTCTAAAAGGCTACGTTGTACTGCTGACATTTCGAAACTTTAACGTAGCTACAGCAAGCGATTCGCAGTATATATACCCGTTCTAACGGCGTCATGTAATTTGAAAAAAAAACTAGTTTCAAAAAACCTGCCTGGATACAACATCTGCTAGTAAGCTGCGTGGCGACCCGGACTTAAGTTTACGCATCCTTTTTTGTAGCCTTGACGAAACCGTGGTCAAAGCACGGCCATGACCAGCAATGACCGCGAAAGAAGTAACGCGTTAACCGGTTTATGCGAAAGCTGCTTGCAGGAAACATCCGGGATAGATATACACTACAAAGGAATGTTCTGCTTCAAACATATGTCTACAAAATAATAATTTTACACACAATAAAGTCGCGTCTGGTAATATAATGTGAGATTATCTTACACCTAGCATTACAATTTTTATATAAAACAAGTGAATTCGCTCACATCTAGAAGAGTGCAAGTTCGATCCTCTTCGTTTGCAATCATAAAATTATTCTCTCTAGTTCGCTATTTTCACACCAGGCAACTGCTAAGGGAAGTGTACCTTAAAGCTAACTGGACTATACGCCATGTCAGTGTGACGTAATGTTAACTGTAGCACACTATTTAAAAAAAGTGTGTGAATAAATATTAAGGTATTGTCTTTGTTGGCAACCCACGAACCTACTACGATGGCGTAGTTGGGGGAGAGGTGATACTCCCACGTGGCGCGTCCCAGGTGGCGGATAGGGGGGTCCTAACCGACTTGCCGGCGGACTTGAGGGAAATAAAATACCTCTCGCGGACCAAACACACTACCCCCTGCGGGTGGGGGACACACATGCAGAATACACCCGCGGTATCCCCTGCCTGTCGTAAGAGGCGACAAAAAGGGGCGACCTTGGCGCGGACATGGATTGCGGTTGGTATAATGTGATGGACCTCCTGTGGATGGGAGAGGCTGAATACATCCATAGGTAATCCCTGCCTGTCGTAGAAGGCGACTTAAAGGGTCATGTGGCCATGGTCCCCTCTTTATTTTTTATTATTTTTCTGAGGGTCAGATGTAGACCATTCAAAATTTGATGTGCGTGCTGCCCGGCGATTGAGCTCCTATGCGTGCGACTACGCTCGAAAGCCCGTGCCAGCAACCACCCAGGACGCGGCGGGTGGGAATGTCATGTACCCGGGCAGTGGTTTCCGCCTGACAACGCAGGTCCCCGCACAGCCGAATGCCAGAAGGACATATTATTATTATTTTTTTTTTTTTTTCTATTGTTAGTGCTCTGTACACGCTACGGGGTACATGCTATTGCGGGTGACTGGAGGAAGGGAGTCCTAGTGCTCATTGCCTCAGTCATCCCGTATTAGGCATCGTTCAACATCGGACCCCGGGCAATACCTGCTACGCCACGAACCTACTACGATGGCGTAGCCGGGGGAGAGGTGATACTCCCACGGGGCGCGTCCCAGGTGGCGGATAGGGGGGTCCTAACCGGCTTGCCGGCGGACTTGAGGGAAATAAAATACCTCTCGCGGACCAAACACACTACCCCCTGCGGGTGGGGGACACACATGTAGAATACAACCGCGGTATCCCCTGCCTGTCGTAAGAGGCGACAAAAAGGGGCGACCTTGGCGCGGACATGGATTGCGGTTTGGTATAATGTGATGGACCTCCTGTGGATGGGAGAGGCTGAATACATCCATAGGTAATCCCTGCCTGTCGTAGAAGGCGACTTAAAGGGTCATGTGGCCATGGTCCCCTCTTTTTTTTTTATTATTTTTCCGAGGGTCAGATGTAGACCATTCAAAATTTGATGTGCGTGCTGCCCGGCGATGGAGCTCCTATGTGTGCGACTACGCTCGAAAGCCCGTGCCAGCAACCACCCAGGACGCGGCGGGTGGGAGTATCATGTACTCGGGCAGTGGTATCCGCCTGACAACGCAGGTCCCCGCACAGCCGAATGCCAGAAGGACATATTATTATTATTTTTTTTTTTCTATTGTTAGTGCTCTGTACACGCTACGGGGTACATGCTATTGCGGGTGACTGGAGGAAGGGAGTCCTAGTGCTCATTGCCTCAGTCACCCCGTATTAGGCCAACACCACCTAGATATAAGGCCTGTACATGGTGTCGAGATTAAAAGGAAAATGGCGGACTGTTGAGGCAATGCCTTGTGAAAGTGATCCGTAATTTTGTCATACAAAATACAATAATGGTCTACAAGTGTTGTGTGCCTAATTGTAGGGGAAACTACAGTGCCAATAGCAAAGTACAGATTTTTAGATTTCCGAAAGATGAAGATCTAAAAAAGAAATGGATATGTGCAATAAAGCGCGAGAATTACGTTCCAACGAAGTATTCAGTGGTAAGTAACTAGATACTAGGTTATGCATTTTTTATTCGCAAATGTTTTATTTCATAGTGTGTTCATATATTAATATAATCAAGAGATGGTAGTATAATATATCTGAAAAAATGGCTATTAGGTTAGACGGGATCTAACCTCTAACATGTATGGTGAAATTCGTTCAGGTTAGGTTAACTGATTGTCTGTAATTGCAGGTTTGTGAATTACATTTTAATCCGTCCGAAATAAGGAAACATACTGAGTTCCACTGTGAGGATGGACAGCTTATAACTCTACCACTGAAGGTTCCACGACTTATCCCCAGTGCTGTTCCTTCACTTTTGCCAAATTGCCCAGCGTATTTGAGTAGTTCAAAAACATATCGAGAAGGTCCTGAAGAGAAGAGAAGAAGAAGAGAAAATGAAAATATCCAGGCAGCAATCGAGGAGAGTGAAGTAGAATATAATTTACACAAGAATAGAATAACATTTTCTAATTTCACTGACCTGAAAGAGAAGTTAAATAATCTGAATGTAGGTGAATCATGGGACATACTTCACAGAGGTGTAAATATAGTAATAGTTAAAATTGTGTTGAACCCTGAACCTGAAATAATTAGTTCTATAGTTATCAATGAAATTTTGGAGTTAAGTGTATACTATAAGAACATAAAATTAGACAGTATTGGTAACTTTCATTTCCCACAGTCTGTAAAGGACTTGGATGAAATTTCAGTGCTTCTTGAAAAAGTTGACACGTTAAGTTCTGAGGTTCACAGTGCAAACAGCACTAATGACATTTTAGGTTTAGCAGCATACCTTTTGAAACAAGTCAGCATGTTAGAACCGAGACTAAAAGGACAACTTGAATTCATGATTGAACAGATTGCACTTTGGTCACACGAGAGGAGGAGTTATAGTCCATCTTTTCTGATTTTATCTTCAATATTGCAGTCCATTTCACCCCATTGCTATGCATACCTCAGACATCTCAATTTATTGTATCTGCCTCATCCATGTACCATCAGGAGGCTTTCTTCTTCTTTAAAAGTAGATCCTGGAATAGAACAGCACGATAACAATTTCCTGAAGTATATAAGGGATAAATTTTCTGGCAATGATAGTGATAAGTTCATTGTGCTTATGATGGATGAAATTCATGTTAAACCATTAATGGACTATAAAGGTGGTAATGTTGTTGGAAAAGCATTCAATGATGAGCAGTTAGCAACAGGTGCTTATTGTTTTATGGTTTCAAGTTTGTTATCTGATTTTAAGGAAGTAGCTCACATATTACCTGTAAAATCAATTACTGGAGAATATTTGCATGGTGTACTAAGAAAAGTTATTGTAGGATTAGAGGAAATAGGGTTTAAAGTTGTTTGTGTTGTTAGTGATAATAGTTCTGTAAACAGAAAATGCATGCAAATATTTTCACCTGAAAATGAATTGAAATGTGTTTACCCGCACCCTGCTGATGAGAGCAGACCACTTTTCTTTGTGTTTGATAGTGTTCACTTGCTCAAATGTGTTCGCAATAACTGGTTAAATCGAAAGGATGAGAATATGTGCATGAACTTCCCTGATTTTGAAGATAACAGTGCAGTGCAGTGTGCTTCTTTTCTTACAATTAAGAAATTATATGATCTTGAGCATGAAAAGTTCATAAAATATGGTTATGGTCTGTCTCTCAAAGCATTAAGTCCTTCATCATTTGAAAGGCAGAATGTAAAATTAGCTCTGCAAGTTTTCAATGACAATGTTATAGAAGGGCTGAAAGTGTTAGGTGAAAAGTGTAAGCTACCATATTATAAAGAAACAGCCTCATATATCAAAATAATAATAGATTGGTGGGCTGTTGTCAATGTCAAAACACCAGGTAAAGGGGTAAGGCTCAACAACAGCTTAATGTGTCCAGTCTCTTCGAATTCAGGGGAAGGGCTTCAATATTTGAAGAAATTCCTACAATGGCTAGTAAAGTGGAGAGATCTAGGTGTAAAAGGTTCATTATCATCTGAAACAATGGCTGCTTTGATATTGACAACTGAAGGATTGTTGATGTTGATAGAATATTGTTTGTCAAAACTTAATTTTGCATATGTCCTATTAGGAAAATTTCAAACAGACATATTAGAAGACAGGTTTGGGAAATATAGGCAGCTTGCAGGAGGGCAGTACAATATTTCTGTGAGGCAGTTGTTTGAAGTTGAAAAGAAGTTAAGGTTACTGTCATCACTGACTCTAAAGATAAGATCAAACGCATTTGGGGAGATTGAAGTAGATGAGTTCTCTGACCCGCCTCCTGAATCCTCTGCCTTTTTGGATTTTGATAATTCATTGTGTAAGAGCATAGATGTACATATAAGTTTACACGATATTGAAAACTGTAACAATGACATGCCAATTTTAGTCTATTTAGCAGGTTATTGTTGCTATAGTGTCTCAAAATATTTGAAATGTGAACACTGTAAAGGAATTCTTGTTACTGAGGACTTCATTGATGCTGATGATGAGGCATATAATCTAATTAGAAATAAGAGTAGGGGTAGGCTTTTGTTCCCTGAAATGTTTGTTATCAATGTAATAATACATAATTATCTGGTAGTAACAAAATTATGTACAGATTTTGAAACAGAGTTTCTTTTAGTAAATGATCATAGGGAGGTTGCATGTGAGAGTACAATGAAAATTATTCATGATAAAGAACTTTTGTGGGAGCCAGATATGTGCAATAACAGACATACATCAGAATGTGTTTGTAGAAAACTGGTGTGGACTTCAACAAACATTCTTTTGAATAATTATTGTAAGAAAAAAAGTTCCATGTCAAAGAATGTATTGACAAGGAAGAAACGTGTTATTTGTCAACAGGACTGAATTTCATGCAAATCTGCATTTATGTAAATAAGTGTGTTGTTGCTTTCAATTTCTTTTGTGGGTGGGGGGACAAAATAAAACATTTATTATGAATTTTGGTATTCTGCTATTCCCTTAATTCTTGAACCTCACTTGAGTTTCAGCATTATTTAGAAACCTTGTGTATCAACTATCCCTAATTTTTTCAGAAATAGTTTCTTGAAGGTGTAAGTGACTTTTATCTGAAAGAATGAGGGTTTGGGGTAATTATTTTGAGGTTTAAGTAGCCAGATCAATTAAAACATATGGTAAGATGCCATAGTGACATTATGATGATTGCCTCTATTGTCAGCCATCTTGGTTTCGTGCTCAGGCCTTATATCTAGGTGGTGTTGATTAGGCATCGTTCAACACCGGACCCCGGCAATACCTGCTACGACCAGGTGGGTATTGCCTTGGCTGCTTGGTTCGGCTACAGAGACCCCTGATCGGAGTGGGTGGCATTCGGGGAGGATGCTATCGGGCATGGCTTCCAAACGAAGTCGGCTCTCTCAAGGTGGTCGCCCACCTAAGTCTTTAACTTTTGCTTCCCTGAGAGGTTCAACTCCCTGGGAACATGCGCAGCGTGAAGGAATGGGATCCAGCTTCCCTAGGTTTCTGGTCGCTACCAGAACCGATGGGCAGGATTTTAAGCTGGTGAAGTCGATCCTGTTTAGTAGACACATCGAAGGCGTCTATGGCGAACTGGAGGAACTTAAGAAAATGCGCAACGGTAGTTTGCTTCTAAAGACTCGTACAGCACTGCAAGCTGATCAGTTGCTTAAGTGCGAGCACTTTGGCGAAATCCCCGTCAAAGTGGAGGAGCATAAGTCCTTGAACCTGGTTCGCGGAGTCATCTTTCACCGCGACCTTATTTTGAACACTGACGACGAGTTGATGGAAGACATGAAGAACCGTGGCGTGACACACGTCCGGCGCATTACGCGCAAGGTCAACGGTGAAGACGTTGCCACTGGTGCCTTCATTGTCTCTTTCAAGTTGTCAGTGTTACCAGAGAAAGTCAAGGTAACAACTTATCGTTGCGATGTGAGGCCGTACATCCCGCCTCCTATGCGATGCTATCAATGCCAGCGATTCGGCCATATGGTATCTCGCTGTTCGAATCAGGCTGTATGTGGTACATGTGGACGAGTAGCTCACGGCGCGGAGGAGTGCACAACTCCATACAAGTGCACTAACTGCTCCGGTATTCATTCTCCTCGGGATCGGAATTGTCCGACATACCTGAGTGAGAAGAAGATCCAGGAGATCAAGACCCTGGATGGTCTTTCCTACCAGGAAGCGCGCCGTAAGTTTCATTCTACGAATACACCTGCCCGTACACTCGCCTATAGCTTGATAGCTCAGAGTCTTCCAGGTTCGTCATTTACGACCAAGACACCTGTCCAGACCGCTGCGCCCAAGGCGACTGTTGCTGCTCCCAGCAACGTCGCAAATAGTCAAAGCTCGAAGGGGGGGACCGCCCCCCCCTTCGACCAACCAGAAGTCTGTGCAGGCTGGCAGTTGCCAGCCGGCACAGCAAGGGGGGAAGACCAAGTCTCCCCCCCCCCCTAGGAGGTCGATGAAAGTCGTGCCCCAGCCGGCGGAGGCGGCATCGTCGACCAGGGCTGGGAAACCCGTCTAAACCTGAAAAAAGGAAGGGGAAGAAGAGCGCCCGTCCTGAGCGCTCTCGGACTTCCCCTGCGAAGGAGAAGTCATGCCCCCCATCTGGGGGGTATGAGTCTGCGCCAGGAGGCACTCCTGCTCTTAAACCTGCGCGCTCTCCTCGTAGGGGACCCGCTCGCGCCCGGAAAGTGTCGAAGTTCTGGGCGGCACCCCTGCCATCTTTTGATGACGGGATGGATGTCGCGCTGTCCTCTACATCTACGGATGTAGAATTGGATAGTGTTTAGGCTAACGAGCATTTTTTCGCTCATAACGTAACACACCTTTTATAGTCCACACTATGGCACTGTTACAGTGGAATTGTAATGGTTATGACAGGCATCTTGCTGAGTTACGTCAGCTCATTAGTGAGTACGCAGCGAGTATAGTCTGTATTCAGGAGACCAACTTCAGACCTGGTCATCATACGGTCTTGAGAAATTTCAGACTATACTCGACAGAACGGTACTATGCTCACCGGGCGTCCGGTGGTGTTGGCATTCTTGTACGTTCTGATACCTACAGCGAAGAGGTTCCATTAAGAACTCCCCTCGAGGCTGTAGCTGTTCGCGTTCCGCTGCCTGTCATAACAACAGTGTGTAATGTTTATTTTCCACCAGGTCACGCTCTTAACATAACTGATGTCACTGATCTTATTGATCAGCTTCCACCTCCCTTCCTCTTATTGGGCGATTTTAACGTCCATCACCCCATCTGGGGCTCTGCGACGCCTTGCCCCAGGGGGAGAGAGCTGGAAACATTAGTAACAGAGCTGGATTTATGTATTTTGAACACGGGGGAACCAACTCACTTTAGTGTACGTTACGGCACATATTCTCGCATAGACGTAAGTCTATGCAGCCGAACGTTGGTTCCACTGTTTCGGTGGCATACACACGATGATCTCTGTGACAGTGACCATTTTCCCATCATTCTTACTTTGATGAACCAAAAATCCGTCGAGACTCCCCCTCGATGGATTTTGAAACATGCTGATTGGCCAAAGTACACATCGTTAGCTGTCTTTAACGATGATATCAGGCAGACCGTCGGCGAGGAAATAACTTATATAACCCGAGTTATTCTTGCTGCTGCTGCGGAGTCCATTCCGTTCTACTCGGGGACTCCTCGCCGAAAGCTCGTTCCTTGGTGGAACGAAGAAATAGCAGCAGCTATCAAAGAACGCCGTCGCGCTCACAAACGTTACCGTCGACAGCCTACTGCGGCCAACTTGATAACATTCAAGAAACTCCGCGCTAAGGCGCGAGTTCTTATTCGCCAAAGTAAGAAGGCTTCATGGGAGAGATGTGTGTCGTCTATGACGTCACATACTCCATCATCTCAAGTGTGGACTAAGCTTCGACGTATTTCGGGTATCCATGGATCATCTTCTGTACCGGGAATTTCCATTGCAGGTAATATCGTCACTGAATCCCTCCTGATTGCTGACCATCTAGCCAGTCATTTCGCGGATGTATCTGGCTCCGGGAATTACCATCCTGATTTCCTCACTGTGAAGCGAGAGGCAGAACGTCATCACCTTAGTTTTGCCTCTCACGCTTCAGAGGACTACAACGTGCCCTTTACGGAGTGGGAACTCCGCAGCGCCTTAGCGCTTTGCAAGGACACGTCTCCTGGACCGGACAACATCCACAACCAGATGTTGAAGCACCTTAGTGATGATAGTCTACTCTATCTCCTTCGTGTGTTCAACCGTATTGCGAATTAGATCCACTGTTTTAATTTCATACTCATTTTTCATCGCATTTTTTAAAACTCTAATCAGTGGCTACGTTTTAAATTTTAACTATCATATGTCATTTCGTCCATCTCGTTCCATTAGGGGCCGATGACCTTCGATGTTAGGCCCCTTTAAACAACAAACATCATCATCATCATCATCATACCTGCTACGACCAGGTGGGTATTGCCTTGGCTGCTTGGTTCGGCTACAGAGACCCCTGATCGGAGTGGGTGGCATTCGGGGAGGATGCTATCGGGCATGGGTTCTGTTACGGAGTTTTCTGTGGTAGTTATACGTGAAAGATGGTGCGGGCGTGAACGGGTCTCAAACTACGGAATCAAAGTTAATGTAAAATTTAACAAGGTTATATTTTCTTTTCAAAAAACCAGGAAATAACAAGCATGGCAGGTACAAAGTAGCAAGTCAAAAGGGTAGTTACAATATTTACAGGATTTGGGCTTCGTGCCCTGTCTTCACAATTCTTGAGTAATTAACTCAGCTTTACCCCAAACACAAGTTTTAACAGAGGGGCAGAAAACCCCATTCATACCTAGGAGCACTTGCTCCAAATTACACTGAAAAGCCTCCACGAGGCATACAACACTCAATTATCAAAAAGAGCGATCTGCTCTCAAAGATTAAGCCTATCAAAGGCCACACCAAACTCCACCTTCAAGTTGTCCTCACTGGACATAGACACAGAGGTACAATACCCAACCTACTGAGGTCTATTAAATGAAAAGGGGCAATTACATGACCTCTAAAATAACAATTTGAGAGGAGGCAATCTGCACTCCTAATACACTTGTTTTTAAAAACCTAATCTGGCTCTAGGCCACTAATGCAAGGGCTAATCCCATACTACCGAGGTGACTTTAGAAAAGAGCAATTTGTTTTACATTAACGAAGAATAGGTTGAGAAAATAAGTTCACCTCAAGACAATGTGAGTGGGAGCTCGAGAGGGTTAGCACTCTCTATCCCAATATGCAGCTTAAAAGAGGATAGATGAAAAGATCGTTACATTTGAGGAAAGGTTACATGGTGGAACGCTTCGCACCCGCCCCGAGAGTTAAACTGCTGAGCTAGCAAAGAAAGAATTTATTAATCGGCCATTACCTTGTTGTTGACCGCTGCCGAAGAAAGAGGCGCTTCCCGCCTCCTACTATGTACTTAATACACTGAAAGATGGAACAGAAGTGGCTCGGAGACCCTAAAATCAGCAGTTTAAATACTCTCGCAGAAGGTTCTAGGCGTTAAGGGAATGAAAACACCCTCCCGCAAATTATTTATTGGCTAGGGTACAGAAACATATCCAAGTTGGGGGAAGATACATCGGATTGGTCGGAAATAACTCAAAGAAATTCGGGATAGGCTAGATTTAAAACAAGGGGAAAGAAGGGGAAAATATTGCCAACTTAACCAAAGAATGAAAGAAATTTAGCAAAGAACAAACATTTGAAATAAAAATTTCTCCAACAAAATAGTTCTTTGACTCCGCACTAGGTTGCACTATTGTTGATCTTCAGTAGTGTCCTCTAGAAGAGAAAGTTCACACTTCTTACTTCAAGCGAAACAAAACCACATCAAAAATGACACAGTTCAAAAACTCAAAATTTTCCACGTGGTGACATCTTCTGAGAAACTAGAGATTTAATAGCGTAGATAAAGTTCAGACTTCCTCCAGCAGAGGAGTTTCAACTGGCGCAACTTTTAAATTAGCGGAGTGGAGGTGTACCGCCCGGTACAGGTTCCAAAGGAAGTCGGCTCTCTCAAGGTGGTCCCCCACCTAAGTCTTTAACTTTTGCTTCCCTGAGAGGTTCAACTCCCTGGGAACATGCGCAGCGTGAAGGAATGGGATCCAGCTTCCCTAGGTTTCTGGTCGCTACCAGAACCGATGGGCAGGATTTTAAGCTGGTGAAGTCGATCCTGTTTAGTAGACACATCGATGGCGTCTATGGCGAACTGGAGGAACTTAAAAAATGCGCAACGGTAGTTTGCTTCTAAAGACTCGTACAGCACTGCAAGCTGATCAGTTGCTTAAGTGCGAGCACTTTGGCGAAATCCCCGTCAAAGTGGAGGAGCATAAGTCCTTGAACCTGGTTCGCGGAGTCATCTTTCACCGCGACCTTATTTTGAACACTGACGACGAGTTGATGGAAGACATGAAGAACCGTGGCGTGACACACGTCCGGCGCATTACGCGCAAGGTCAACGGTGAAGACGTTGCCACTGGTGCCTTCATTGTCTCTTTCAAGTTGTCAATGTTACCAGAGAAAGTCAAGGTAACAACTTATCGTTGCGATGTGAGGCCGTACATCCCGCCTCCTATGCGATGCTATCAATGCCAGCGATTCGGACATATGGTATCTCGCTGTTCGAATCAGGCTGTATGTGGTACATGTGGACGAGTAGCTCACGGCGCGGAGGGGTGCACAACTCCATACAAGTGCACTAACTGCTCCGGTTTTCATTCTCCTCGGGATCGGAACTGTCCGACATACCTGAGTGAGAAGAAGTTCTAGGAGATCAAGACCCTGGATGGTCTTTCCTACCAGGAAGCGCGCCGTAAGTTTAATTCTACCAATACACCTGCCCGTACACTCGACTATAGCTTGATAGCTCAGAGTCTTCCAGGTTCGTCATTTACAACCTCGACACCTGTCCAGACCGCTGCGCCCAAGGCGACTGTTGCTGCTCCCAGCAACGTCGCAAATAGTCAAAGCTCGAAGGGGGGGACCACCCCACCTTCGACCAACCAGAAGTCTGTGCAGGCTGGCAGTTGCCAGCCGGCACAGCAAGGGGGGAAGACTAAGTCTCCCCCCCCCTAGGAGGTCGACGAAAGTCGTGCCCCAGCCGGCGGAGGCGGCATCGTCGACCAGGGCTGGGAAACCATCTCCCAACCCGTCTAAACCTGAAAAAAGAAGGGGAAGAAGAGCGCCCGTTCTGAGCGCTCTCGGAATTCCCCTGCGGAGGAGAAGTCATGCCCCACATCTGGGGGGTATGAGTCTGCGCCGGGAGGCACTCCTGCTCCCAAACCTGCGCGCTCTCCTCGTAGGGGACCCCCTCGCGCCCGAAAAGTGTCGAAGTTCTGGGCGGCACCCCTGCCATCTTTTGATGAGGGGTTGGATGTCGCACTGTCCTCTACATCTACGGATGTAGAATTAGATAGTGTTTAGGCTAACGAGCATATTTTCGCTCATAACCTAACACTCCTTTTTTTGTCCACACTATGGCACAGTTACAGTGGAATTGTAATGGTTATGACAGGCATCTTTCTGAGTTACGTCAGCTCATTAGTGAGTACGCAGCGAGTATAGTCTGTATTCAGGAGACCAACTTCCGACCTGGTCATCATACGGTCTTGAGAAATTTCAGACTATACTCGACAGAACGGTACTATGCTCACCGGGCGTCCGGTGGTGTTGGCATTTTTGTACGTTCGGATACCTACAGCGAAGAGGTTCCATTAAGAACTCCCCTCGAGGCTGTAGCTGTTCGCGTTCCGCTGCCTGTCATAACAACAGTGTGTAATGTTTATTTTCCACCAGGTCACGCTCTTAACATAACTGATGTCAGTGATCTTATAGATCAGCTTCCACCTCCCTTCCTCTTGTTGGGCGATTTTAACGCCCATCACCCTATCTGGGGCTCTGAGACGCCTTGCCCCAGGGGGAGAGAGCTGGAAGCATTAGTAACCGAGCTGGATTTATGTATTTTGAACACGGGGGAACCAACTCACTTTAGTGTGCGTTACGGCACATATTCTCGCATAGACGTAAGTCTATGCAGCCGAACGTTGGTTCCACTGTTTCGGTGGCATACACACGATGATCTCTGTGACAGTGACCATTTTCCCATCATTCTTACTTTGATGAACCAAAAATCCGTCGAGGCTCCCCCTCGATGGATTTTGAAACATGCTGATTGGCCAAAGTACACATCGTTAGCTGCCTTTCACGATGATATCAGGCAGACCGTCGGCGAGGAAATAACTTATATCACCCGAGTTATTCTTGCTGCTGCTGCGGAGTCCATTCCGTTCTACTCGGGTACTCCTCGCCGAAAGCTCGTTCCTTGGTGGAACGAAGAAATAGCAGCAGCTATCAAAGAACGCCGTCGCGCTCACAAACGTTACCGCCGACAGCCTACTGCGGCCAACTTGATAACATTCAAGAAACACCGCGCTAAGGCGCGAGTTCTTACTCGTCAAAGTAAGAAGGCTTCATGGGAGAGATATGTGTCGTCTATGACGTCACATACTCCATCATCTCAAGTGTGGACTAAGCTTCGACGTATTTCGGGTATCCATGGATCATCTTCTGTACCGGGAATTTCCATTGCAGGCAATATTGTCACTGAATCCCTCGTGATTGCTGACCATCTAGCCAGTCATTTCGCGGATGTACCTGGCTCCGGGAATTACCATCCTGATTTCCTCGCTCTGAAGCGAGTGGCAGAACGGCATCACCTTAGTTTTGCCTCTCAAGCTTCAGAGGACTACAACGTGCCCTTTACGGAGTGGGAACTCCGCAGCGCCCTAGCGCTTTGCAAGGACACGTCTCCTGGACCGGACAACATCCACAACCAGATGTTGAAACACCTTAGTGATGATAGTCTCCTATATCTCCTTCGTGTGTTCAACCGAATCTGGACAGAGGGTGATTTTCCATCTCAGTGGCGAGAGGGCATAGTTATCCCTGTCCTCAAGCCTGACAAAGATCCTAAGTGTGCAGGAAGTTACAGACCGATTTGTCTTACAAATTGCCTGTGTAAGCTATTTGAGAGGATGGTAAATCGCAGACTCGTGTGGTGTCTGGAGAAACAAGGACTCTTGTCCGAATACCAATGTGGATTTCGAGCCGCTCGATCCACCACAGGCCATTTGGTACGCCTGGAGAGCTCTATCCAGGATGCGTTTCTCCGCAAACAGCACTTGGTAGCTGTCTTCTTTGACTTGGAGAAGGCCTACGACACCACCTGGCGATATGGCATCCTTTCTGTCCTGCATCAATGGAGATTCCGAGGTAAGTTGCCGGTATTTATTGCGAATTTTTTGTCCCTCCGTCTATTCCGTGTCCGAGTAGGGAGGACATATTCGCAATACCACGTTCAAGAAAATGGAGTCCCACAGGGATCGGTTCTTAGTGTCACTCTGTTCGCGATTGCCATAAACGGTATTGTCGCTGCTGCTGGTCCAGCCGTAATACCGTCCCTATATGTGGATGACTTTGCTCTGCACTATAGCTCGTGCAGTATGGTAGTCGCAGAGCGACAGTTACAGCAAGCTATTAGGAGGGTGGAGAAGTGGACCTTAGAACATGGCTTTCGGTTTTCTGCCGCAAAGACCTCCGTTGTCCACTTTTGTCGTCAACGTACTCTTCACCCTCATCCTGAGCTTTATCTAGGAAATGTCGTTCTTCCAGTTGTTGACACCTACCGATTTCTTGGGCTCCTTTTTGACAGTAAATTATCGTGGGAGCCACACGTGCGGGAGCTAAAAGTGCAATGCACCAAGAGGCTTAATCTCTTGAAGTTTCTTAGCAGCACTAATTGGGGAGCTGACCGCGTGGTGCTCCTGCGATTCTATCGGGCACACATTTTATCCCGGTTAGACTACGGCAGTGCAGCATATGGCTCCGCAAGACCAAGTGTTCTTGCGAAGCTGAACAGTATCCACCACAGCGGGGTTAGGTTGGCGACGGGAGCTTTTCGTACTAGCCCCATCGCTAGCGTGCTCGCTGAGTCTGGTGTGCCGCCTTTACACCTGAGGCGCCAGCAAATGCTTTTTTCGTATGCTGCAAATTTGCGACAGATGCCACTTCATCCGAGCTATCCCTGCGTATTCAGCAATGGCAACCGTTTGTTGTACGTTGCTCATCCTCGTGCTACGCGGCCGGTTGGGATACGCTTGGATAGCAGTTATGAATTGTTTGACGTACCTTCGATTCCTTACCTTGTCAGGCAACCAAGTGGGGTACCTCCGTGGGTTGTACGACGACCTGAAATCATCCTGGATTTGCACACTGGCCCGAAAGGAGACACGGACCCTTCGATTTATCGGAGGCTCTATCTGTCCGTTCTTGGCCGCTATCCAGCTTCAGTCGTCGTTTACACGGATGGTTCAAGGACAGATACGAAAGTGGGCTGTGCGTTCGTTGTCGGAAATGATCGGTTTATTTTTGCTCTCCCGGAAACCTGTAGTGTGTACACAGCGGAGCTTTATGCTATCTGTGGAGCTGTGCGGTACGCACTGTACAATGAACGCCGACACTTTCTCGTGTGTACCGACTCCTTGAGCTCGCTCCAGTCTATTGATACCTGTTTCCCTCGGCACCCTCTGGTGCAGCGGATCCAGGACCTGCTGGCCGGGTGTTCGGATGCCGGCACCAGAATTACGTTTGTGTGGCTCCCCAGCCACATGGGCATAGAGGGAAACGAGTTAGCAGATCGGGCTGCCAAGGAGGCAGTTACACTGCCCCCGTTGCCTTTCAAGGTTCCAGCAAGTGATATTCGCTCTCAGCCGAGACATCTGGTTATGTCTCATTGGGAGATGGAGTGGCAGGCCATCCCACTTCCCAATAAGCTGAGAGCGATAAAAGGAACAACGAAGGTATGGAGGACTTCCCTTCGGGCTTCGCGGAGGGAAGCCGTGGTATTATGTCGCCTTCGGATCGGCCACGGTATCTTGACGCACTCCCATCTACTGAAAGGAGAACCCCCTCCGGTGTGTACCTGCGGCGACCATCTTACCGTGGTACACATCCTTACGGAGTGCGTGGACCTGGTCGATCTGCGCCGTAGTATTAACCTTCCGAGTACTATCTCCCTTATCTTGCGCGATGTCGAGCAGTCAGCAGACCTCGTCATTCGCTTTATGAGGGATAGCGGTCTGTTTTATCGTGTGTGATGCTGTCCTTTGTCCTAGTGTTCTTTATGTCAGTTGCGCTTTAATCTCATTGACTTCATTTTAGTTTGTGTTGCGCATTTTAATGTGTTATTTGAACGTCTAACGTACATTATGTGTTAATATCTGTATTACTGGGCAATGCCTTATTCCTTCGCTTTCCTGTACTTTCTCTTATTTTAATAGAACATAAGGCATTGCGTATTAGATCCACAGACTGTTTTAATCTCACCCTCATTTTTCTTCATCACCATTCTTTTTTAACTCTAGTCAGTGGATACTTTTTAAAATTTTAACTTCATGTCTCATGTCATTCATTTCGCTCCATTAGGGGCCGATGACCTTCGATGTTAGGCCCCTTAAAACAACAAGCATCATCATCATCATGTACATCCCGCCTCCTATGCGGTGCTATCAATGCCAGAGATTCGGACACATGGTATCTCGTTGTTCGAATCAGTCATTGTGTGGTACATGTGGGAATGTAGCTCACGGCGCGGATGAGTGCACACTTCCGTACAAGTGCACTAACTGCTCTGGTCTTCAATCTCCTTGGGATCGGAACTGTCCGACCTATCTGAGTGACAAGAAGATCCAGGAGATCAAGACCCTGGATGGTCTTTCCTACCAGGAAGCGCGCCGTAAGTTTAATTCTCTGAATGTACCGGCCAAGACACTAGACTTCCGCTTGATAGCTCAGTCCCTGCCATGTTCCTCATTTTCATCTGCAACACCTTCCCAGAAGATCGCTGCGCCCAAGGCGGCGGTTGCTCCTGGGAGCAACGCCGCAAAGAGAACAAGCGCGAAGGGCGGTCTATCCCGGCCTTCGACCACCAATCCGCCTGTGCCGGCTAAGAAATTTACGACGGCACATTAGGGGAAGAAGACAACGTCTCCTTTCCCTACAAGGTCGGCGAAAGCCGCGCCTAAGCCGGCGGAGGCGGCATCGTCGACCAGGACTGGGAAATCCCCTCCCAGCGCGTCTAAACAAGAATCGACGGCGGGGAAGGAGGGCGCCCTTACCAGGCGCTCTTCCAAATCTCCTACCAATGGGGCCTCACGCACTCCACCTGGAGGGCCTGATTCTGCCTCAGCAGGTCTTCGTTCGGGGAAATCTGCGCGCTCGCCTCGTGGGCAGAAACCCGGACCACGTCGAAGAAATTGAAGGCCTGCATCACCTTGTCTAGTGACGAGGCGCTGCACATGGAGCACGAATCTCCATCTTCGGATAGGGATGTGAGTGTAGGGTAGGTTAGGTTAGGTTAGGTAGCATTACGCTACTCCTATCCTAAACCTCCGAAGTCCACACTAACACAATGACACTGTTACAATGGAATTGTAACGGTTATGATAGGCATCTTGCTGAGCTGCGCCAGCTCATTAGCGAGTATTCGGCGAGTATAATCTGTCTTCAGGAAACAAATTTCCGACTAGATCATCATACGGTCTTGCGAAATTTCCGACTATACTCTAAAGAACGACATTATGCTCACCGGGCTTCCGGTGGCGTTGGCATATTTGTCCGTTTGATACCTACAGCGACGACGTTCCAATAAGAACCCCGCTGGATGCTGTAGCTGTTCGCGTTCCACTGCCTGTCATAACAACAGTGTGTAATGTTTATTATCTGCCAGGGCTACCTCTTAACATTAATGATGTCACTCCACGAACCTACTACGCTGCCGTAGTAGGGGGAGAGGTGATACTCCCAAGTGGCGTGTCCCAGGTGGCGGATAGGAGGGTTCTAACCGGCTTGCCGGCGGATTTGAGGGAAATAAAATACCTATCGCGGACCAAACACACTACTCCCTGCGGGTGGGGGACGCACATGTAGAATACACCCGCGGTACCCCCTGCCTGTCGTATGAGTCGACGAAAAGGTGCGACCTAGACGCGGACATGGATTGCGGTTTGGTATAATGTGTTGGACCTCCTGTGGATGGGACGGGTCGAGTACATTCACAGGTAATCCCTCCCTGTCGTAGAAGGCTACTTAAGGGGTCATGTGGCCATGGTCCCCTCTTTATTTTTTGTTACGGAGTTTTCCGTGGTAGTTAGAGGTGAAAGAAGGTGCGGGGGGTGAACAGGTCTCAGGCTACGAAATTAAAGTGAATTTAAAATTTAACAAGGTTATATTTTCTTAGCAAAAAACAAGAAATAACAATAATGGCAGGTACAGAGTAGCAAAACCACTAATCGAGAATGTACAATTACAGGCTTTGGGCTCCGAGAGCCAGACACACAATTCTTGAGCAATTAGCCCAACTTTACGATATACAGAATTCAACAAAGGAGCAGAAGACCCCAATCAAGCCCAGGAGCACTTGCTCCCAATTACATCATAAAGCCTCCTCGAGGCGCACAGAAACAAATTTCAAAAGAGCGATCTGCTCTCAAAGATTAAGCCTATCAAAGGCCACACCAAACTCCACCATCAAGTTGTCCTCTAAGGACATAGACACAGGGGTAAAATACCGAACCTACTGAGGCCTATTAAGTGAGAAAAAGGTTAATTACATGACCTCTAAAATAACAATTTGAGAGGAGGCGACCTGCACTCCTAATACCTTTTGTTTAAAACCTAATCTGGCTCTAGGCCGCTAATGCAAGGGCTAATCCCATACTACAGAGGTGATTTTAGAAAAGAACGATTTACATTACATTAAGGAAGAATCGGTTGTGAGAAATAAGTTCACCTCAAAACAATATGAGTGGGAGCTCGAGAGGGTTAAGCACTCTCTATCCCAATATGTAATTTTAAAAGAGAATAGATGCTAAGAGTCGTTACATTTTAGGGAAAAGTTACATGGTGGAAACGCTTCGGACCCGCCCCGAGAGTTAAACTGCTGAGCTAGCAAGAAAAGAAGTTATTAAACGGCCATTACCTGGTTGTTGAACTGCTGCCCGAAGAAAGAGGCGCTACCCGCCCCCTGCTATGTACTTTACACACCAAAAGATGTTACTGAAGTGGCCCGGAGACCCGAAAATCAGCAGTTTATATACTCTCGCGGAAAGTTCGAGGCGTTTGAGGAATGAGAACCCCCTCCCACAAAAACTTCATTGTCTAGGGTTAAGCAACATATCCCCTTTGGAGAAGATACACCTGATTGGTTATAAATTAATTACGGAAATTCGGGATTGGCTAAATTCAAAACAAGGGGAAAGAAAGGGTTATACAGCCAACTTAAACAATAACAGAAAGAAATTTAACAAGAAACAAACTTTTGAAATAAAAATTTCTCCAAAAAACAGTTCCTTCACTTCGCACTAGGGTGCACCATTGTAGTTCTTCAGTAGTGTCCTCTAGAAGAGAAAGTTCACACTTCTTACTACCGGAAAAACAAAAATACGTCGAAAACGTCCCAGTTCAGAAACTACAAAATTTCCAAGTAGTGACATCTTGTGAGAAACTTGAAAATTAACACCTTAAATAAAGTTCAGACTTCCTCCAGTAGGGGAGTTTCAACTGGCGCAAAATTTGAATTAGCGGCGTGGAGGTGTACCGCCCGGTACAGACCTCCCCCCCCCCCCCCAAAAGTTCCTCCAAGGGGTAACACAGAAGAACATAAACTTTGTTTCAAAATAAGTTCCAAGTTATGATCTTGATATAGACATTAATTGCAGAAGCATTTATAAAAATTTACGAAATTTGGTTTGATCCAGTTTCAAAATTCTTGTCTCGCTGCCTTTCATAGCAACAGTGTGTAATGTGTATTTTCCACCAGGACGGCATCTTAACATAACTGATGTCACTGATCTTATAGATCAGCTTCCAGCTCCCTTCCTCTTATTGGGCGATTTTAACGCTCATCATCCCATATGGGCGCTGAGACGCCTTGCCCCCGGGGACGAGAGCTGGGAACATTAGTGACAGAGCTCGATTTATGTCTTTTGAACACAGGGGAACCAACTCACTTCAGTGTACGTTACGGCACATATTCTCGCATAGACGTAAGTCTATGCAGCCGAACGTTGGTTGCGCTGTTTCGGTGGAATACACACGATGATCACGGTGACAGTGATCATTTTCCCATCATCCTTACTTTGTTGAAACATGAATACGTCGGGACTCCCCACCGATTGATTCTTAAACATGCGGATTGGCCAAACTACACATCACTAGCTGTCTTTCTGACGATATCAGGCGGACCGTCTGCGAGAAGGTAACTTACGTAACCCAAGTTATTCTTGCGGCTGCTGAGGAGTCCATTCCGCTCTTCTCCGGGAATCCTCGCCGAAAACTCGTTCCTTGGTGGAACGAAGAAATAGCAGTAGCCATCAAAGAACGCCGTCGTGCTCATAAACGTTACCGTAGACAGCCTACTGCGACCAACTGGTAACATTTAAGAAATTCCGCGCTAAGGCGCGGGTTCTTGTGAGAGATATGTGTCGTCTATGACGTCGCACACTCCATCATCTCAAGTGTGGACTAAGCTTCGGCGTATTTCGGGTATCCATGGATCATGTTCTCTACCGGGAATTTCCATTGCTGGCAATATCGTCACTGAACCCCTCTCGATTGCTAACCATCTAGCTCGCTATTTCGCGGATGTGTCTGGCTCCGGGAATTACCGTCCTGATTTCCTCGCTGTGAAGCGGGAGGCAGAATGTCATCACCTTAGTTTTGCCTCTCAAGCTTCAGAGGACTACAACGTGCCCTTTACGGAGTGGGAACTCCGCAGCGCCCTAGCGCTTTGCAAGGACACGTCTCCTGGACAGGACAACATCCATAACCAGATGTTGAAACACCTTAGTGGTGATAGTGTACTCTATCTCCTTCGTGTGTTCAACCGTATCTGGATGGAGGGAGATTTTCCGTCTCAGTGGCGAGAGGGCATAGTCATTCCTGTCCTCAAGCCTGACAAAGATCCTAAGTATTCAGGAAGTTACAGGCCGATTTGTCTTACCAACTGCCTGTGTAAGCTTTTTGAGAGGATGGTCAATCGCCGACTCGTGCGGTGTCTGGAGAAAAAAGGACTCTTGTCGGAATACCAGTATGGTTTTCGAGCCGCTCGATCCACCACTGACCACTTGGTCCGCCTGGAGAGCTCTATCCAGAATGCGTTTCTCCGTAAACAGCACTTGGTAGCTGCTATCTTTGACTTAGAGAAGGCCTACGACACCACATGGCGATATGGCATCGTTCCAGTCCTGCATCAATGGAGATTCCGAGGTAACTTGCCGGTATTTATTGCGAATTTTTTGTCCCTCCGTGTATTCCGTGTCCGAGTAGGGAGGACATATTCGCAATATCACGTTCATAAAAATGGAGTCCCACTGGGATCGGTCCTTAGTGTCACTCTGTTCGCGATTGCCATAAACGGTATTGCCGCTGCTGCTGGTCCAGCAGTAATACCGTCGCTGTATGTGGATGATTTTGCTCTGCATTATAGGTCGTGCAGTATGGCAGTCGCAGAGCGACAATTGCAGCAAGCTATCAGGAGGGTGGAGAAGTGGACCTTAGAACATGGCTTTCGGTTTTCTGCCGCAAAGACCTCCGTTGTCCACTTTTGTCGTCACCGTACTCTTCACCCACATCCTGAGTTTTATTTAGGAAATATCGTTCTTCCAGTTGTTGACACTTACCGATTTCTTGGGCTCCTTTTCGACAGTAAATTATCGTGGGAACCACACGTCCGGGAGCTCAAAGTGCAGTGCACCAAGAGGCTTAAACTCTTGAAGTTCGTTAGCAGCACTAATTGGGGAGCTGACCGCGTGGTGCTCCTCCGATTTTACAGGGCACACATTTTATCCAGGTTAGACTAGCGCAGTGCAGCATATGGCTCAGCAAGGCCAAGCGTGCTTGGGAAGCTGAACAGCATCCACCACAGCGCGGTTAGGTTGGCGACGGGAGCTTGCCGTACAAGCCCCATTGCCAGCCTGCTCGCTGAGTCGGCTGTGCCGCCTTTACATCTGAGGCGCCAGCAAATGCTTCTTTCGTATGCTGCAAATTTGCGACAGATGCCACTTCATCTCCCTTATCTTGCGAGATGACGAGCAGTCAGCAGACCTTTATGAGGGATAGTGGTTTGTTTTCTCGTGTGTGATGATGTCCTTTGTCCTAGTGATTTTTGTTTCAATAGCGCTTTCATTCCATTGACTTCATTTGTGTTGCGCATTTTAATGTGTTGTTTTAAAGTCTAATGTAAAGTACGTAAGCAAGCAATACCTTATTCCTTTGTCTCCTGTATTTTTTCTTATTTTATTCCAAAATAAGCCATTGCGAATCAGATCCACTGATTGTTTTAATCTCATACTCATTTTCCATCACCATTTTTAAAACTCTAGTCAGTGGATACGTTTTTAAAATTTTAACTCTCATGTATCCTGTCGTCCATCTCGTTCCATTAGGGGCCGATGACCTTCGATGTTAGGCCCCTTAAAACAAAAAGCATCATCATCAAAAGTAAACATCTTAGGAAATTCAACTGGGTAAGTTTTCTACCCTTATTGTCAAGCCGTCCAATGTGCCAGCCTGGCGTACCATGTGGACAGAGGAGCGGATATTGAAAAGGCTCTCACAGAGGATGGAAAGTATCTACTGTGTGAGGCTTTCCTTCACCGACCATGCAGATAGCAATTTTTCTAGATTAATCGGTTTCCTTGTCGGTGTTTAGAACAGCGGCAACCTCATATCCCAATGGACCATCTCCAAAATTTGGTTAATGGATACACCGTGTAGAAGTTTCAAATACTAAATGAGCGTCTTCGGATGATTCCTTATGCAGCTGTTTGAACAGATGAATGTAAGAATTGTTTGTGCGCAAGAGATCTAAGGATATGTTCACCACTATAGGGTTAAGGTTTTGTTGTTCAGCCCAGTTGTTTGTAGCTTCTTCGTCGTCAATGTAAAAGGGGGACGGATTATTGTAAGGGCCACTATATGAAAGGTCCTACACACAATGGTATAGCGTGCCTAATACTTTTACAAATCTTATTCCATGTTACGATGTTGCCATCCACCTGGAATAACGAGAGCACTGAAGGCAGATGCTTCGTTATACACACGAGGCCGAGATCTGAAGTCGGGGTGTTGATATGTTTCGAGATCGATAGGAGGAAGGTTTAAAATATTATAGGCACCTTGACCACAACACTCTCTCTTCTTCAAAGAGTGGAGCTTAGCAACTTGGGCATTTGAAACAATCAGGTCGTAAAAGTGAACTTGTTTTCAGACGGTAGGGTGGAATTGTATTTAACTCTACTGCATTGAAGGCGACGATCAAACCTTGTTTTCTTAAATTAGCAAGAAGGTGACGGGAACGCTTCTTCTCAGGATGACTGCGTTCAAAACGTTTCACAGCATCTCTACTCACTTCAGGATGTACTTGGAAATATAGGGGGAAAGCCTCTCTGACTATAACGCCTGACGGCTTCTCGATGCTGCTCTTGAGAAGTTGAGTTACTCCTTTGAACGACCTGGTTTCCTGGATTTTTGGCAGCCGCACTTTTTTTGTTAGACACTTAGTTCTCTTCGTTATTGGTTGTAGGGAATTCCTTAGACACTGACTGGCCGAAGCAACATTCTGTGAAAGCGCAGGGAGAGGGGATATGTGTTGACTGTTCAATATGTACCGGAGATGGTCGGCGAACCTAAAACAGTTATATCGTTCTTCACACGGACTCCTTCGTGATCAAATGACGCAGCGAAATCTATTTCAAAGAACCCACAATCAGTATTATAGCGCTGTTGCTGAACATCTTATCGATTCAGTATTGTGCTATAGAAGCAGTCCCTTGGTCAGTAATACTATTGTTCTACGCCAGCTTCTGTGCATGTGAGGCACTGTGGGTGGGTACCACTGATCGTTTTAAATTCATATTCATCCATTCATTCATTCATTCATTCATTGTTCGTCCTCACGCTTTGAATTGTGGTCAGAGGATGTTTTTTGGGCTTTTAATATGGCATTTCATTTCGTCTCATTTCGTAACAATAGGCGCCGATGACCTAGATGTTAGGTCTCTTTAAACAATAAGCATCATTATCAGCTGTACATCTTCAAATACAACTTCTATGCTGGGGAAAAGGTTTGTTACGTACTGAGCCTGTATCGGAGATAAAGTCCTTGTATTCAGACTGTCGTAGATGCGAATGATATTGCCGTCGTAGTACGCGCAAATGTAGTTAGGAACTATGTCAGGAATATCGCTAGAAATAGCGGCAGAGATTATTTCAATATGTTTCCTGTCAAGAGGAAGAGTTGACAACTCCCTGTGGGTGGGTGACGCAGATGAAGTATACACCCACGTTATCCGCCGCCTATCGTAAGAGGCGACTGAAAGGGGCCCAACGCGCTTTCAACTTGGCAGTGTTGATTGGCGACCACGGGCCCTTAGTCGAGTCCTGGCATTGCTTTCACTTACTTGTGGCAGGCTCCTCCCTCACGTCTATCCTGTCCGACCTCCCTTCTTCAACTCTTGTTCTTTTCCGTCCCCGACGGTATTAGATCATTCGAGGCTTAGGGAGTTTTAATTTTCACGCCCTTCGCGGCCCTTGCCTTTCTTCGTCCGTTACTTCATCTTTCGAAGTGACGGATCCCTTCCTTCTTCTGTTTTTCTCTCTCTTTACCCCCTGTGGGTGGAGGACACAGACGAATAATACACCCACGGTATCCCCTGCCTGTCGTGACAGGCGACTAAAACGGGCGACAAAGGGATGATTGAATTAGAACCACGAAACTACTTTTGATTTGTACCATCACGCGTGTAACACCATAGGTTGGCTGTACTTGCTAGTAATACCACTATATTCGGTACGAAATAGGTTTGTGATCAGTAGCAGCCAAGAGCCTGGCCTGGTGTTTTCGAGTACCCGTGCGTCGTACCCATGTGAGTAACTCCGCGCGACGGGGCGTAGCCTGTGAGTTGTACCACTATATGAGCGACACCGTGGGTCTGCGTTGCCTGTTATTTGTACCTCACTATGTGAGGAACACCACGGGGCTCGTGGGACCGGCACCCGTGCCTAGTACACCTAGGTGAGGAAGCTCGTTGGTTTGCGTTGGCTCTGAGTGGCGCCATTGTGTGAGAAACACCATAGGTCTGCGTTACCTGTACGAAGTACAATACTTGTGATTAGTACAATCTTGTATGGAACACTGTGAGTGTTCGGTACTTTTGATTAGTACCCCAACATGACAAATAGCATGGTTCTACTTAGTCGCGACCTGTACCATTCTGCGGGGCCTTAGGTGTGGATTATGCACCCCTTTCGACATCAAGCATCCTCGATTTGGGATTCTGCTTTACGAGTGGTCCCTTGTCTGTAATAAATTATGTATAATCCTTTTTTTGAGTTTAATCAACTAATTTTTTTGTATGCTCGGTTTTTTTGCTACAACTCCGTCCATTCCTTCTTCATGACGATTTTTTTCTTTTGGTCAGTTTATGATTTTCAATTTTTTGTTGATATTTTATTTCATACCGTTAGGGGCCGATGACCTCGATGTTAGGCCCCTTTAAACAACAAGCATCATCATCATCATCACATTCATTTTTTTTGCTTTCCTAGTAAATATTTCGTCGTGTCAGTTTAATAGCAGCTTGTAAATCCTCTATTTCCTGGAGAAGAATTATACTACTAAAATACTCCCATTTAATCATATTATCATCACCTATTCGAATTGTGCCGTCAGTGAGAATTTCCCTTTCTTCCAGAAAGCTTCCGCATTAACTTTAACATATGTGCAGCGTCAAAAGAAAAATATACACTTTTCCCTGCTGAGGAGATGGGTGATGGAACTAGCTCTGTAAATTACCCCCAGGAAAAATTAGACCTAATTTCTGCATAACAGGTTTATTTGTACGTATTCCATCACAGACTGCAGATACTATACTGACTCCCGTTTCATGCAGTTTGGTAGGATACTGCTCTATTAAATTAGCTTTCATAGAAGCTACAAAGCAATAACCAACAGGTATCTTCCAGTTACGATTTAAAGCCGTAACCATAAAAACAAGAGCTTCCCTGGCAGAGGGACAGTCATCACTTCCAATAAAACCCTGCACTAAACGAACATAACCACACATTTCATTACCGTCCCACACACTATCTTTCTTTCTTGTCATATCAAACATTAAAGATGCAAAGATAGGCACTTTGCTTCCCTCTACCTTCCTGTGAAATGTATGCGAAACTTTCCTCCGTGAAGCCTGGATTACTATCCAGAATTGATGCCCAACGAAGAAGGGTCCTTGGATGAGGAAGTTGAACGTGTTTCTTGAAGTACTGATAGACTCGTAAAGAATAAAGATGTAGCGTCAAAGCAAATCATCTTATCTCCTCTGTATAATTCTGACCACAACCGTTCATCTGAAGTTCTACAAGTTCCTGCTGTATAGCTGTAAAATTCTTGTGATGAACATGGCAACCGAGTAAGAGAGCATTAGTGGTTAGTCTGAAGATTTATTGTGTTCGTATGGATATTAGTGATTCTTGGTGACTAAGTTACATGTAACAACGACCGGTGTGTGTGAAAATTGTCACGGGTGAATAAGAAATATCATTTATTTTACGTGAACTAAGTGTGAAACAGTGTTTGAGATCGGAATTTTTGTTTGAGGTTATGTCCAAGAACAAACAAAAGAATCGCGGTAGCAAGGAGATGGCAAGCTTGGAGCAGCAACAGCCACAGCAGCGCAGTGCAGCGGATGGGAATGTGAGGACTCCACCTAACGTAAACAGTCGCTCAGAGGATCTGTCGGCCGCGGTGAATAAAATACTTCGTGAGTCAACATTTTTAGACTCAATTATGGATCGATTAGTAGACAGAGTTATTGACAGGCTGAAGGAAAGTATTGATTTCAATACTAAAGTAATTGAAGACTTAAAACTGGAAATTAATAAACGGGATGAAAGGATCAAGGAACTTCAACAGGAACTTCACAAGATGAAGGCCGATTCCCATGACGAAGTGGAGAATGTTAACCAATACCTAAGGAGAAACAATATTGAAATCCATGGCGCACCAGAACTTCCGAATGAAGACGTTTATAGTGTCGTGACAAATATTGGTAAAGCTATTGGATTTGAATTAAATAAGTGTGATGTAGACATTGCTCATAGAATTCTCTCGGCAAACAAGACACTACCCAGACCCATCATTGTCAAATTTGTGAACAGATGGAAAAAACAGGAATTTATGGCAGCAAAGAAGAATGTCCGGCAGATATCATCTGTAGCAGTGGGCTTCAATGCTTCAGATCATATGATTTACATCAATGATCATCTTACACCCAGAGCAAAAGGTCTTCTTAAGAGGGCCAAGGATTTAAGAATGAAAGGTTATAAGTATGTGTGGACACGGGAAGGTAAGATTTTTGTTAGGAAGGATGATAACTCTAATGTGATAAGCATACGAAATATCGAAGATGTTCTTAATCTTGAATCAGCTTGAATTATGACATGGAAATTGTAGAGGCTCAGTTAACAAACTTAAGACAACTTAAGACCAGAGATTGCCATCTGAGAATTTTTTATGCTAACTCGCAAAGTATCCGTAATAAATGGCTAAACTTAACTAGTTTAATTGTAGATGTACAGATGCCAGAAATCATTATTATAGTAGAAACATGGTTATTCCCACAAGATGAGAAATATTATAATCTGAAAGGTTATGAATGTTATTTTTGTTCCAGAACAAAAGATAGAGGGGGAGGGATTGCTATATACATTAAAGAACCCTATAAAGCTAAAATATTAGTTTCGATTAACACTCCTGGTACTCCGTACAATTTTTTATTGGTTAAAGTCAGCGGTCTGGAGAGGGATATTCTTATTTTGGGATGTTATAATCCCCATTTGAAATTTTCCAAAGAGTTTCTTAATGCACTTGAGGATATATGGTATAAATATAGTAATTATATGTGTTTTACTGTAGGAGATTTCAATATTGACAAACTTCAGCCGAGTCTACTAGCGTCTGAACTTAAGAGGTTATGTGAATGCTATAACCAAAATCCATGTAACAGCAGATTTCCCACCAGGATTACTAACAGTACAGCTAGTCTGTTAGATCATGTTTATGTCAATAAGCTGTACAGGTGCAAACTGTATAATATAATTAATGATTATAGTGATCATAATTTATTAGTCTGCGATATAAATTTGTTATCGAAAGTGAGAACAGAAATTTCATACTTGAAACCAAAAACATGTAATGTGAAGAACATGAATGCTTATATGTCTACCAATCCTCTGATCATCAGTGAAGGTGATAGTTGTGATGTGATAGTAAATAAACTTAACAATTATCTGCAGGAAGCCAATAGTAGCAGTAAGCCTATAAATCAGAATTATAAAGCAAATAATAAGACATTCAAAGGTAGGCAATATTGCCCATGGATGAATGATACACTTTCCAGCCTCATTGATCAAAAGAATAAACTTTACGGTAAAATAAAAAGACAACAACTTAGAGTAAAAATGGGCTGTGATTATGCATCACAGCAATTGATAAATGACTATAAACTATTATGTAATCAGGTAACAAAGCTTAAAAGACAGTTGGAAAATGCATATTTCATAAATAGATTAAGTAATGCCAAAAACAATCCTTTGAAAATTGTCAATGAAATCTTAACATCAAATTTTAACAAAAACAGGAATTTCCAACTCAAAGTTCAAGATAATATTGTGACTTGTCCAGTAGAAATATCAAAATTATTCAATGACCACTTTATTAATATAGGAAAAAAGTTAGCTACCAATACTCCTACCCACAAATCACCTAATATTGGAAATGGGCCAAGTAATTCATTGTTTTTGAAACCTACTAATGACCTTGAAGTTGCGGAAATAATAAAAAAAATTAAAAAATAGCAGCTGTAGTGATGTGTATGGTGTTAGTAATAACCTACTTAAGAGTCTAGCTGTGCATTTAATTCCATGCATTACAAAGTTAATCAACAAATCGTTAAGTGAAGGTATTGTTCCATGTGAGTTAAAAATTGCCAAGGTCATTCCTGTGTATAAAGGGTCTGATAAATTCGATCTTAATAACTACAGACCTATATCAGTCCTTCCCATTGTGTCAAAAATCCTAGAGATAGTGGTCAAAGATAGGCTATTAAAATACCTACAATGTAATGACTATTTTTATCCATACCAGTACGGATTTTTGCCTAACTCTAGTACCTACAATGCTGTGGAAGACATTATTATTAACTTACAGGAGTCCTTAGACTCATGTATGGTAGCATCAGGCCTTTTTATAGATCTTCAGAAAGCATTTGACACAGTTGACCATAACATTTTATTACTGAAGTTGGAAGCAGCAGGGGTTAGAGGTTTAGCACTTAACTGGTTTACAGATTATCTCAGAGACAGGGTACAGTTCGTTAGTTGTATGGGAGCAGAAAGCACGTTACAGACTATACCAACTGGTGTGCCTCAAGGTTCTGTTCTAGCACCAATATTATTTCTTGTATTTGTCAATGATATTGGTAACTTGCCGCTGTTCGGCAAGTTGTCATTATTTGCTGATGACACAAATATTTTCTACACAGGGAATTGTACATATAATCTTGAAGAAAAGATGCAACATGACATATCTTTAATTCAGACCTGGCTTACTACCAACCGACTAAGAATTAATCATAATAAAACTAACTATATCATATTTCACAAACCATTATGTACATTTCCTCTGGACATCAACTTGAGTTTCTATGACCAAGTGGTACCTCGTGTTCAATCAACCAAATTTCTAGGACTTAGCATAGATGAGTCGCTAACTTGGGAGAATCACATCACAATGCTGTGTGATAGAATAACTCCTGCTATTGGTGTACTCAGCCGATTAAAATTCAAAGTTTCTCGTGGACTGTTGAAGAGTATTTATCATGCACTAATTGAAAGCCACCTGAATTATATGATTCATATCTGGGCAGGTTGCAGTAAAGAACAATTTGAAAAGATCAGTATCTTACAGAAAAGAGCACTGAAAATACTCTTCAACTTACCCACCTTAACACCAACCATACAGGTCTACCAGTATTGTAATGTGCTGTCACTAGATGGTCTTCGTAAAAAAGCTTCAGCTATTATGTTGTATAAATTGAAAAATGGACAAACTCATTCGAACACACTTTGCAACTTGAATTCTGACATACATTCATACAGTACAAGAGGATCTACTAAAATTCACTGTAAATCATTGAAGTCTACTAAGTATGGCACTAATTCTTTATGGCATTTTTCTGTAAAGTTTTTCAATAGCCTTCCTGAGCATATTCGAGAAGCCGCTAACTTACCCATCTTTAAAACCAAGCTTGTTAATTTTCTAAAAGTAAAAATGCCAAGCCTATAGAGTACTGATTTAGTATACTATATCACTGCTGTTCATATTTGGTTTCTATCACTAGGATACCTTAATATTATTTTTATTATTCTTCATTGTACAGTATATTATACTTTTGTCCTAGAAGCTGATGTTCTAAAATCTCATCTTTGTTGCCAAATGTAATTAATATTATAATTATTAATTGTACAGTATATTATATTTTTATCCTAGACGCTGATGTTCTCAAATCTCATCTTTGTTGCCAAATGTAATTATTTGTACTGCACCATTATGAGCCTTGGCTCAGGTGCCTCTTTTGAAATAAATAAAAAAAAAATTAAAAAAATTTCAGAGCTAGATTCACACAGTCTTTTATTAAGTCCCAAAACTAGTTGCTGGTAATTAATTATCTTACTGCTCTTTCTATTAATGTCCTGTTGAAGGCATTTCACATTTTTCTTTAAATTGGCATTTTCCTCCATTGCATTGTCGAACATTCTTTTCATTTTGCGTGCACTAGGCATAATGCACGACCATTCCTTATGATCTTCTGTTCAGCACTTCCTGTAAAGAGGAAAACAGGGAAAAGTGAAAGAAACGAGTACAGATAATCCACTGTTACCGGTAGCAGTACTATTGACAAAGAAAAATTGACAGTTTAATGAATGTAGGGTTAGTCTGTGAGACTATATCTCTGATGGCTTGAGACCTGCTAAAAGAAAGCTCTATATGGTGTTCATAGACTTTACAAAAGCATTTGATAGTATTAACAGACAGCAAAAAGTTAAAACCGTCATGATAGGAAAGGACCACGTAATCACTAAAATAGGTCTTTACACGCTACATAATATATACGTAGTATCTGATGATAGTGTTATTTTTTTTCTATTTGCTTTGTGTCGCACAGACACAGATACGTCTTAGGGCAACGATGAGATAGGAAAGACCAAGGTGTGGTAAGGAAGCGGCCGTAGCCTTAATTAAGGCCTCGTGTGAAAATGAGAAACCACAGGAAACCATCTTCATGTCTGCTGACAGTGGGGTTCGAACCCACCATCTCCCGGTTGCAACCTCACAAAAGCGCGACTCTGAACGCACGGCCAACCCTCCCGGTGATAGTGTTATTCTGCCACAGCCAATTCAGCAAATAATCGGGTTATACATGGGGATCCTCTAATCCGCATTCTTTTTAACCCCTTCTTGCATGATTTTAGGCGGAAATGATAAAAAGTGTAAAAGGCGAATTTTACTACTCACTGCTTTTGAAGGAAGCAACATATACTTTATTTTGTATATTTTCTATATTAGAGCTGTGAAATAGTACACCCTCCACTGGAGTAGACTCCATGCAACTCCGGTTGAATTCAGGAAATTACACCCTCTGCAGGTGGGGAACGCACATGTAGAATACATCTGCGGTATGCCCTGCCTGCCGTAAGAGGCGACTAAGAGGGGCGATCTAGGCGGGGTCATGGATTGCGGTTTGGTATAATGTGTTGGACCTCCTGTGGATGGGAGAAGCTGAACACATTCACAGGTAATCACTGCTTGTCGTAGAAGTCGACTTACAGGGTCATGTGGCCATATGTTTATTGTTATTCCGGGGGTCAGTTTTAGATCATTTCAAAATTTTAGATATGCGTGCTGTTGGAGATGGGCCTCTTACTTATGCGATTACACCCAGGAATCTTCCGGGTGGGAGCGTTATGTACCCTGGCAGTAGTATCCGCCAGACAACACAGGTCCCCGCACAGCCGAATGCCAGAAGGACATATTATTATTATATTTTATTTTTTCTCTATGTTTAGTGCTCTGTACACGCTATGGAGTACATGCTATTGCGGGTGACTGGAGGAAGGGAGTCTTAGTTCTCATTGCCTCAGTCATCTCGTATTAGGCATCGTTCAACATCGGACCCCGGGCAGTACCTGCTATGACCAGGTGGGTATTGTCTTGGCTGCTTGGTGCGGCTGCAGAGACCCCTGATCGGAGTGGGTGGCATTCAGGGAGGAAGCTTTCGGGCATGGCTTCCAAACGAAGTCTGCTCTCTCAAGGTGGTCCCCCACCTAAGTCTTTAACTTTTGTTTCCCTGTGAGGTTCCACCCCCTGGGAACAGGCGCAGCGTGAAGGAATGGGATCCAACTTCCCTAGGTTTCTGGTCGCTACCAGAACCGATGGGCATGATTTTAAGCTGGTGAAGTCGATCCTTTTTAGTCGACACATTAAAGGTGTCTACGGCGAACTTGAGGATCTGAAGAAAATGCGCAACGGTAGTTAGCTCATGGAGGCTCGTACAGCACTGCAAGCTAATCAGTTGCTTAAGTGCGACAACGTTGGCGAAATCCCCGTCAAAGTGGAGGAGCTTAAGTCCTTGAACCTCGTTCGCGGCGTCATCTTTTATCGCGACCTTATTTTGAACACTGACGACGAGTTGATGGAAGTCATGAAGAACCGTGGCGTGACACACGTCCGGCGCATTACGCGCAAGGTCAACGGTGAAGACGTTGCCACTGGTGCCTTCATTGTCTCTTTCAAGTTGTCAGTGTTACCAGAGAAAGTCAAGGTAACAACTTATCGTTGCGATGTAAGGCCGTACATCCCGCCTCCTATGCGATGCTATCAATGCCAGCGATTCGGACATATGGTATCTCGCTGTTCAAATCAGGCTGTATGTGGTACATGTGGACGAGTAGCTCACGGCGCGGAGGAGTGCTTAACTCCATACAAGTGCACTAACTGCTCCGGTTTTCATTCTCCTCGGGATCGGAATTTTCCGATATACCTGAGTGAGAAGAAGATCCAGGAGATCAAGACCCTGGATGGTATTTCCTACCAGGAAGCGCGCCGTAAGTTAATTCCACGAATACACGTGCCCGTACACTCGACTATAGCTTGATAGTTTGGAGTCTTCCAGGTTCGTCATTCACAACCTCGACACCTGTCCAGACCGCTGCGCCCAAGGCGACTGTTGCTGCTCCCAGCAACGTCGCAAATAGTCAAAGCTCGAAGGGGGTGACCACCCCACCTTCGACCAACCAGAAGTCTGTGCCGGCTGGCAGTTCCCAGCCGGCACAGCAAGGGGGGAAGGCTAAGTCTCCCCCCCCCCTAGGAGGTCGACGAAAGTCGTGCCCCAGCCGGCGGAGGCGGCATCGTCGACCAGGGCTGGGAAACCACTTCCCAGCCCGTCTATACTGGAAAAAAAGAAGGCGGCGAAGAAGGGCGCCCTTGCTGAGCGTTCTCGCACATCCCCTACGAAGGAGAAGTCATGCCCCCCTCCTGAGAGGTATGAGTCTGCGCCGGGAGGTACTCCTGCTCCCAAACCCGCGCGCTCTCCTCGTAGAGGACCTCTTCGTCCCCGGAAACGTCGAAGTTCTGGGCGGCATCCCCGCCGTCTGTTGATGGATGTCGCGCTGCCCTCTACATCTACGCATGTAGATAGTGTTTAGGCTTGAGAGCATTTTGTTGCTCATAACCTAACACTCCTTTTATAGTCCACACTATGGCACTGTTACAGTGGAATTGTAACGGGTATGAAAATGGAGTCCCACAGGGATCGATCCTTAGTGTCACTCTGTTCGCGATTGCCATAAACGGTATTGTCGCTGCTGGTCCAGCAGTAATACCGTCGCTATATGTGGACGATTTTGCTCTGCACTATAGGTCGTGCAGTATGGCAGTCGGAGAGCGACAATTACAGCACGCAATTAGGAGGGTGGAGCAGTGGATCTTACAACATGGCTTTCGGTTTTCTGCCGCAAAGACCTCTGTTGTCCATTTCTGTCGTCAACGTACTCTTCACCCACATCCTGAGCTTTACTTAGGAAATATCGTTCTTCCAGTTGTTGACACTTACCGATTTCTTGGGCTCCTTTTTGACAGTAAATTATCGTGGGGGCCACTCGTGCGGCAGTTAAAAGTGCAATGCACTAGGAAGCTGAATATCCTTAAGTTTCTTAGCAGGACTTCTTGGGGGGCTGGCCGTACGGTGCTCCTACGATTCTATAGGGCACATATTTTATCTGGGCTAGACTACGGCAGTGCAGCATATGGCTCAGCAAGACCAATCATTCTTCTTCAGCTTTTCGTACAAGCCCCATTGCCAGCTTACTCGCTGAGTCTGGTGTGCCGCCTTTACACAGAGTTAGTAGATCAGGCTGCCACGGAGGCGGTTACACTGCCCCCGTTGCCTTTCAATGTTCCAGTAAGTGATATTCGCTCCCAGCTGAGATATCTTGTTATGTCCTAATGGGAGATGGAGTGGCAGGCCATTCCACTTCCCAATGAGTTGCGAGCTATAAAAGGAACAAGGAAGGTCTGGAGGACTTGAGTACTATCTCCCTTATCTTGCGAGATGACGAGCAGTCAGCAGACCTCGTCGTCCGCTTTATGAGGGATAGTGGACTGTTTTATCGTGTGTGATGCTGTCCTTTGTCCTAGTGTGGTTTGTGTCACTTGCGCTTTTATCCCATTGACTTCATTTTAGTTTGTGTTGCGTATTTTAATGTGTTATTTTAACGTCTCACGTAAATTATGTACTGCCAGGCAATGCCTTATTCTTTAGTTTTCCTGTATATACTCTTATTTTATTAGAAAATAAGGCATTGCGTATTAGATCCACTGATTGTTTTAATCTCACCCTCATTTTTCTCCATCAGCATTTGTTTTAAAACTAGTCAGTGGATATGGTTTAAAATTTTAACACCATCTCTCATGTCGTTTATCTCGTTCCATTAGGGGCCGATGACCTTCGATGTTAGGCCCCTTTAAACAACAAGCATCATCATCATCATCATCGTTCAGCTATTGACGACAGGACAAAACCTAAAACGAGTATAAATATCGAGAAGCGAAGGAGCTGAGTCCAAATATAGTTGAATTGGTATTTGTTGTTCTACCTGCAATGTAACAGTAAATCCGATGATTAATTCTTCGCTGACAGCGGTTCCTTCCGGTGCCTTTTTCGGATTGCGATCGAACCTTCCTGAAATGTTGCCGGTGTTCGAGGTCCCAGTACCTTGAACAACCCTGTCAACTTTCAGGTTCAGCTCGGTTCACAAAGCCTCCTGAATAGTGGATTTTCGATCTTTGACATGCATTTGTTCATCTTTGGTGCTTCGCAAACTACCTTTAAACAACAAGTTTCAATGTAAGGAAATGGTCATATCCGTGACGGGAAAATAGAGGCCGGGCATATCATGGGTGGGTATTCCATTACTTTCTAGATAGACCCGGTCCACGGTCTTACACCTCGCGTGGAAGATATCTCTTACATTTGGATGCTTGAACCGCACGACAAGAGATAGTGCGGTCTGGAGGATTTGTGGTTCCTCCAAACGGGCAAGTTGGTGTGACCGGTCAATCTTGCTGTTTAGCATCTCAAAGTCATTGGCAGCTGCTGACGCTGTCGCCGGCGGTGGAGGCTGCTTCTTCTTCCTTCCCTTCCATTGTAGCTGGAACTACAGATGCTCCACCAATGGCTCCGCCAACGAACTCCTGATGCTCCTGCCTCGTCCTCTCCCGGTGCCGCACTGTCTGGCCATATCCCGACGCCACTTGGCAGCAGAAACCCGCTTTCTGCCTTCTTGGACGGCGCCCTCCGTGACGAACCTCACCGGCGGTGGGGTAACTTACACACCATCTTCATGAAGGTCCGATGGATTTGGACCCCATGTTGAAGTGCGGTTGTCGACACCACTCCGCGCAGTCCGGCTGCCAGAGAAAACGTCCTCATGACCAGATTGTTGGTCGGCAGCCATGTTCCTCTGGATCCTACAACAAAAAGAAGAAATACAATATTAGATACGGAGTAGAGCTTTTTCCTCCTGTTGACATGGGGGAAGTCGTACTTCTCGCTCTTAATGCTATAGGAACGATAGAGAGAGAGAGTACCTATACTCCCATGAGACCGTAGTTTCCACAGCATATGCAGTGTCTTCTTTGACAACGATTAGGTCGGGTATCTGACCTACCCGTGAATATTGGAGCGTCTTGTACTGGGTATCCCTGCTCCTGGATGGAGTGCATAAAAAGAGTGTTGATGGCATCGTGCCTTGCGGTACGCTGAAAATGCGTAGCGTGGCAGCGTTGCCATACATGTGCGAGTGTTTCCCTCAATCTTCACTCGTCGCAGGTCGTTACTAACAATTCCATCCACGCCTGCTGCAGTATTTTTAAGTTTATTTACAAAGTGCTTGATCTAATCGCACTGTATTTGCTGATGGATATCTTCGTTACCATTTGTTACTGCACCGCTTACAGTGACCGGAGTTTCTGGAGCAGGATGTATCTTTTCATACTCCTTATGAAACTCCTCCGATGATGGAACTATTTCTTCATTAACTTCCAATTAGGCTTCTAATATTTTGGAGGCCACTGCGCTGGGGATTTCCAATACAGGGACTGCATTTGCCTGTATTCTGCAGACCTTCTCTCCTGTCTACCACATCTCCTCTGGATCTTTCCGTTACCCTGGTTCCACCTGCTTTGTTTCCTTGTACTCCTCTGGGGTCGAGATGATCCTGACTTAATGCCAGGTATAAGTGCATTCATCTTACGATCGATGAGGCTGGCATCCCCATTTCCCAAGCTGAGGTCAATTATTTTCCTTACAGGTGGGGGTTACCATGGGCCGGAGATCTTCAAGGTATTTCCATATCTGTGTTCTGTTGATATGCTGTGGAACAATGTTTTTAGGTACGGATGGGCAAGCGTTTCATTGATGGTAGATAAAGCAGTACCATTAGGGAAGTCCAGTTCAAGATCTACCATCCGCTCAAGTTCTTCCGCGGAATGCTATCCTCGAGCTGTTACTTGGCGCTGCTGAGGTAACTTATGATCTTCCTGGTTATATATACCAAGGTGTACACTTTTGAATTGCTGCCTAAGTCTTGCGTACGTCGCGTAGTCACTGTGACAGGAGGGCTGGGAACAGCCTTATATGCCATTTTCATCGGGCGGGATCTGATTGCACCGCCGTAGGTGTTGATTGCGCTGCGATTCCGGCCGCGCCGAGGGGTCGGCATCACACCGTGAGCACGTCGAGTGACTGTATGGTTGTGGTTGACCTAGAGGGATGGTTCCATCCCCAGGCGAGAGTCCAGCTTTGGGTGCGCCACTGCTTGGGACCGCAACCCGCCGAGGCTTTGTTTTTAACCCGATAGCAATTTTGATGCCTAACCGTGCCAGGCGTAGCAGGGGGACAGGTGATACTCCCACGTGGCGCGTCCCAGGTGGCGGATCGGGGGGTCCTAACAGGCTTGCCGGCGGACTTGAGGGAAATAAAATACCTCTGGCGGACCAAACACATACCCCCTATGGGTGGGGAAGGCAGACGAAGAATTCTCCCACGGTATCCCCTGCCTGTCGTAAGAGGCGACTGAAAGGGGCGACCAAGGGATGAATGAATTAGAACCATGAACCTACTCTTGATTCGTACCATCATGCGGGGAACACCATGGGTTGCATATACTTGCGAGTAGTATCATTAACTCCACGAACCTGCTACGCAGGCGTAGCAGGGGGAGAGGTGATACTCCCACGTGGCGCGTCCCAGGTGGCGGATAGGGGGGTCCTAACCGGCTTGCCGGCGGACTTGAGGGAAATAAAATACCTCTCGCGGACCAAACACACAACCCCCTGTGGGTGGGGGAGGCTGACGAATAATACACCCACGGTATCCCCTGCCTGTCGTGCGAGGCGACTAAAAGGGGCGACCAAGGGATGAATGAATTAGAACCATGAAACGACTCTTGATTCGTACCATCATGCGGGGAACACCATGGGTTGCACGTACTTGCGAGTAGTATCACCAACATGGTACAAAGTATGTTTGTGATTCGTTGCAGTAAAAAGCCTGGCCTGGTGTATTCCAGTACCCGTGCGTTGTACCCATGTGGGCAACACCGCGGGTCTGGGCGTAGCCTGTGAGTTGTACCACTATAAGAGCGACATCGTGGGTCTGCGTTGCCTGTGATTAGTACTCACTATGTGCGGAACACCACGGGGCCCTTGGGACCGGCACCCGTGACTAGTACCCTAGGTGAGGAAACTCATCGGTTTGCGTTGGCTGTGGGTGGCGCCATTGTGTGCGAAACACCATAGGTCTGCGTTACCTGTACGAAGTACAATACTTGTGAGTAGTACCATCTTTTGTGGAACACCGTGAGTCCTCGCTACTTCTGATTAATACCCCAACGTGACACATACCATGGTTCTATTTTACTCGCGACATGTACCATTCTGTGGGGCCTTAGACGTGGATTTTGCACCCCCTTTAGACACCAAGCATCATTGTGCTTTATGAGTGGATCCTTGGTCGGTAATAATGTTATTTTCGTTCTCGGTTGAATCCGATCCACTGGTTTTTGTTTTTGTTTGTTTGTTTTGTGTTTTGTTGGGTTCCTGTCCATCCATTCATTCTTCATGACATTTTTTATTTTTATTTTGATCAGTGGATGCCTTTGTAATTTTTGTTCTTTCATTTCGTACCTTTAGGGGCCGATGACCTTCGATGTTAGGCCCCTTAAAACAACAAGCATCATCATCATCATCAGTATCATTAACTTGGTACGAAATAGGTTTGTGAATCGTTGCAGTAAAAAGCCTGGCCGGGTATATACCAGTACCCATGCATTGTACCCATGTGGGCAACACCGCGGGTCTGGGCGTAGCCTGTGAGTTGCACCACTATATGAGCGACACCGTGGGTCTGCGTTGCCTGTGATTAGTACTCGCTATGTGCGGAACACCGCGGGGTCCTTGGGACCGGCACCCGTGACTAGTACACCTAGGTGAGGAAACTCATCGGTTTGCGTTGGCTGTAAGTGGCGCCATTGTGTGCGAAACACCATCGGTCTGCGTTACCTGTACGAAGTACAATACTCGTGAGTAGTACCATCTTTTGTGGAACACCGTGAGTCTCCGCTACTTCTGATTAATACCCCAACATGACACATACCATGGTTCTATTTTACTCGCGACATGTACCATTCTGTGGGGCCTTAGACGACTTGGATTTTGCACCTCCTTTAGACACCAAGTATTATTGTTCTTTATAAGTGGTTCCTTTGTCGGTAATAATGGTATTTTCGATCTCTACTGATTCCGATCCACTGGTTTTTGTTTGTTTGTTTTGTGTTTTGTTGGGTTCCTGTTCATCCATTCATTCTTCATGACATAGGCCCCTTTAAGCATCATCATCATCATCGATGCATAACAGTGGATAGGGTTGGCTGGCCCACCGTCCACTTACGATCGCTCCGGCACCCCCACAGTTAGGTCTCCCTTGGAGAGATCAGGGAAACCCCCGCGAAACCATGAAATCGTTATGGTAGGCTGGCCTTTGGATTCCAGCGACGGAGAAGGCCAGATGTTGGGTGCTACCTACTTCGTCTTTGATACTAGTTCAGTTACTCGAACCGACATCTGAAGCCACTAGCGATGTTAGACCACTTTAAACCACCATCATCATAAAGCGACTAGCTGTAGATGTCCGTGCGTCATCTCGGATACTATTCTGGAAACCAGAACGATACCTCAAACGATGAGTATAGGACGGCGTTACGAATAACGGATCCCAACCTGACACCACAGTACTTGACAAAGTAAGGGCTAGGCCCACCCTTGACCTTGTGAGGCCACACACATTAGATAGGATAGCCACATGTAGGCGTGTGGTTACTCCCGCGTATTAGACGATGCCCTCTATTCGTTTAAGCAGCGGTGGCACTAGTAGTCTTAGAGGTCCGTTTTGATAAGTATAGGCGATAGGTTGCGCATAACTAATCCATTTTGTAACTACGTCCCTATATTCAGCCGCTAGATAGTTTATCCGGTTACCAGATAACGTCTCTAGTTGTTCACAAGGTGTTCGGGCACTTCGTCTCGCATACTATTTCGGAAACCGAAACGACACCTCAAGCGACGAGCGCCCTGTAAGAGAGTCGTAGCTAAAACATCAATGTATTCATCCAATTATTGTTTTTACAGGAAACACATGGTGTGAATAGAATCTCTTGTTTGGTTTTATTGGGTCAGTCCCTTATAATCTTTATAGTTTTGGTGGTCTATAATACAGATAGGATTTCAAAGGTACAGATTTTCCGCAGCGTGGTCCATTGGAGTCCGGCCTCCTCTCAATCACTGCAATGGCTCGTTGAGTCAAATAGTCCAGGCAGTACCCATCGTTGCCAGGTGGTCAGTTTTGGTGGGGTATCCGGTGGAAGGTGGACAACCTCTGCAGAGTTCCGATGTTCTAGTTTTTCCTCCAGGAGTTGCTGATCTGGATCTGCTACCATTTTGTGTATTGGTAGCAGTCTGGATACGGCTTCGTCGGTATAAACACCTTCCGTCCATGTGCTCTAATGCATTAGCGGTATTCGTACTCGATGTCATATGTTGTGTGTCGTCTGGCATATACTTCTTTCACCAGACGCTCCAGCTCCTTGATGTCATCTGTTGGCACGCCGTTGGACTCAAGGCACACCTTGTCTACCGGATCGCTCATGGGGAAGCAGATTTCCTTTCCGTTGGGATGCAGGTGTTGTACCCGTATTCCAACGGCCAGTTGTAGGTTGTGGGATTCCTCCAACCTCGCCAATTGATGGGCTTTGACGAAGTCTTGATACATTTGCTCCATTTGGTTGGTATCATCAGGTGGAGGCGTTACGTCCTCTTCCGTCGTTGGCTGTGGTTGCTGAGTAGATATGGGTGACGCAGGGGCGTTTGAAAAGTCCGTGCAAAAATAAAAACTACTTACGTGTTTGGGGTAAACCTTTTTTATTTTTCGACATAGCCTCCTTTTAGGGTTATACACTTCGTCCAACGATGTTCTAGTTCGTTGATCCCTTCCGAGTAATAGGATTTGTCCACGTCTGAAGAATATCCATTAATGTTTGCAATCACCTCCTCGTTTGAATTAAATCTTTGTCTCGCCGGCCATTCCACGAACCAGGGGGAGAGGTGATACTCCCACGTGGCGTGTCCCAGGTGGCGGATAGGGGGGTCCTAACCGGCTTGCCGGCGGACTTGAGGGAAATAAAATACCTCTCGCGGACCAAACACACACCCCCTGTGGGTGGGGGAGGCTGACGAATAATACACCCACAGTATCCCCTGCCTGTCGTGAGAGGCGACTAAAAGGGGCGACCAAGGGATTATTGAATTAGAACCATGCAACTACTTTTGATTCGTACCATCACTCGTGGAACACCATGGGTTGCCTGTACTTGCGAGTTGTAACACTATGTTCGGTACGAAGTGGGTTTGTGTTTAGTAGTAGTCATGAGCGTGGCCTGGGGGTTTCCAGTACCCGTGTGTCGTACCCATGTGCGCACCACCGCGGGTCTGGGCGTAGCCTGTGAGTTGTACCACTATGTGAGCGACACCGTGGGTCTGCGTTGCCTTTGATTAGTATCCACTCTGTGAGGAGCACCACGGGGCCCGGGGGACCGGCATCCGTGCCTAGTACACCTAGGTGAGGAAACTCATCGGTTTGCGTTGGCTATGAGTGGCGCCAAGGCATTGCGTATTAGATCCACTGATTGTTTTAATATCACCCTCATTTTTCTCCATCATTTTTTTTAAACTCTAGTCAGTGGGTATGTTTTTAAAATTTTAACATCATCTCTCATGTCGTTCTTCTCGTTCCATTAGGGCCCGATGACCTTCGATGTTAGGCCCCTTTAAACAACAAGCATCATCATCATCATCATGAGTGGCGCCATTGTGTGAGAAACACCATAGGTCTGCGTTACCTGTACGATGTACAATACTGGTGAGTAGTACCATCTTGTGTGGAACACCGTGAGTTTCGCTACTTTTGATTAGTACCCCAACATGCCAATACCATGGTTCTACTTTACTCGCGACATGTACCATTGTATGGGGCCTTAGACATGGATTTTGCACCCCTTTCGACATCAAGCATCATCGTGCTTTATGAGTGGTCCCTTGGTCAGTAATCAATTATGTATGATCTTTGTTTGAGTCTGATCCACTGTATTTTGGTTGTTTGTTTCCTTTTTTTTTTTTTGGTAGGGTTCTTGTCCATCCATTCATTCTTCATGACGACATTATTTTTTTTTGTCAGTGGATGAATTTGACATTTTTGTTCTTTCATTTCGTACCATTAGGGGCCGATGACCTCGATGTTAGGCCCTTTAAACAACAAGCATCATCATCATCACCGCCGGCCATTTCTTCTAATTTGGGTACAAATAGTAGTCTGAGGGAACCAAATCTGGTAAATAGGGGGGCTGTGAAACGAGTTGTATTCCATTTCCATTAATTTTGCGACCACAACTGCTGAGGTGTGTGTTAGTGCGTTGTGATGGAAAAGGACTTTGTTATGGGCCAATCGCGGGCATTTTCCTTGCAGCTCGGTTTTCGAACGGTCCAATAACAATTAATAATATGCACCTGTAATAGTTTTACCCTTTTCCAGATAGTCGATGAGGATTATCCCTTGCGAATCCCAAAAGTCAGTCGCCATAACCTTTCCGGCCGAAGGAACGGTTCGCCTTTTTTGGTGCAGATTTCCCTTTGGTAACGCATTGTTGAAATTCTTGTTTGGTCTCAGGAGTGTAGTAATATATATCCATGTTTTCATCCACAGTGACGAAACGAAGCTTAAAGTCCTCCGGATTCTTCTGGAACAGCTGCAAACCATCCTTGCAACATTTTGCACGATTCCGATTTTGGTCAAGCGTGAGCAATCGTGGCGCCCATCTTGCCGACAGCTTTCTCATGTCCATATGTTTATTGCAAAATATTATGTACCCGTTCAGTCGAGATGCCCACAGCACCATCAATCTCATGCACCTTAACTCTTGTCATCCATCACTATATCATGGATTTGGTCAATGATTTCTGGATTCGTAACCTCCACAGGCCGTCCGGAACGTTCAGCGTCACTTGTGCCCATATGGCCAGTCCGAAAATTTTGAAACCACTTACAAACTGTTCTAATCGAAGGTGCAGAGTCACCATAATGTTTACCAAACTTCTCTTTAGTCTCCTGAGGCGTTTTGCCTTTCGGAAAGTAATGTTTAATCACCACACGAGATCTTTTTTCTTCCATTTCTTGAAAATCACTCGACTTCCTTGATTCACACGAATGCCAAACACAAAGAAGTAGACCAATATTGCTGAAACCTGGTGTGCGTTCATTCAAGAGGTGCTACTAACTAAACGTGTCCTCGATACGCATCGGTGGTGCCATCTCTCGTACTTTGCACGGACTTTTCCAACCACCTTCGTACTCTGTCACTACAACCGGCATAACAATTTCCCTCCCCTTCGGAAATCTACGTTTCACCTTGTGGTTGATGGCTGGGCATGCAGTAGAGAGAACTATACATATTTTTCTGAGATTTTTTCTCTCTCCATGCAGTGAACTGCAAAGGTCCACTTCTTTTGTATACAGTTTGTTCAGGTTCTAATTTTAAAAAGTTTATTCCTGGCGGAAGATTTTTCTACTATTGTGAGCAGTGCCGGTAAAAGGAGTGTTCTTTTCCCAAAGAGCTAATGCCAGGTCAACAGAAGTATACCAGTTGTCTACAACAATATGGTACCCCTTCCCAAATATATTTCCAATACTGTTCAGTAAACTGAAAACTACATCATACCCCAATCCTTTACCAGTTGGTGCAGAACCTCCAGACTTCACAAGTGAATAAACACTGAACTGCATTGTATATGAGGAAACTGGTGGTGACGCTTGTTTGGCAGATACTGAATAGGATGAGTTCTCTTTTTAGAATCAACAAATGTCTCATCAATAATAATTGTTACGGACTTTTCCGTGGTAGGTAGAGGTGAAAGAAGGTGCGGGTGTGAATAGGTCTCCAGCTACGAAAGCAAAATTAATTTAAAATTTAACAAGGTTATATTTTCTTTTCAAAACAAAGAAATAACAAGCATGGCAGGTACAAAGTAGCAAAAAGGGTAGTTACAATATTTACAGGAATTGGGCTTCGCGCCCTGATTTTACACTGCTAGGGCAATTAGCTCAGTTTTACCCCAAACACGAGTTTTAACAGAGGGGCAGAAAACCCCATTCATACCTAGGAGCCCTTGCTCCAAATTACACAGAAAAGCCTCCACGAGGCACACAACACTCAAAAAGAGCCACTCGCTCTCAAAATTTAAACCAAACTCCACCTTCAAGTTGTCCTCACTGGACATAGACACAGGGGTAAAATACCCAACCTACTGAGGTCTATTAAATGAAAAGCAGGTTAATTAAATGACCTCTAAAATAACAATTTGAGAGGAGGCGAACTTGCACTCCTAATACACTTTGATTAAGACCTACTTGGCACTAGGCCGTTAATACAAGGGCTAATCCCACGCTACCCCCTGCGGGTGGGGGACACACATGCAGAATACATCCGCGGTATCCCCTGCCTGTCGTAAGAGGCGACAAAAAGGGGCGACCTTGGCGTGGACATGCATTGCGGTTTGGTATAATGTGATGGACCTCCTGTGGATGGGAGAGGCTGAATACATCCATAGGTAATCCCTGCCTGTCGTAGAAGGCGACTTAAAGGGTCATGTGGCCATGGTCCCCTCTTTATTTTTTTATTATTTTTCCGAGGGTCAGATGGAGACCATTCAAAATTTGATGTGCGTGCTGCCCGGCGATGGAGCTCCTATGTGTGCGACTACGCTCGAAAGCCCGTGCCAGCAACCACCCAGGACGCGGCGGGTGGGAGTATCATGTACCCGGGCAGTGGTATCCGCCTGACAACGCAGGTCCCCGCACAGCCGAATGCCAGAAGGACATATTATTATTAATTATTTTTATTTATTTTTCCTATTGTTAGTGCTCTGTACACGCTATGGGGTACATGCTATTGCGGGTGACTGGAGGAAGGGAGTCCTAGTGCTCATTGCCTCAGTCATCCCGTATTAGGCATCGTTCAACATCGGACCCCGGGCAATACCTGCTACGACCAGGTGGGTATTGCCTTGGCTGCTTGGTTCGGCTACAGAGACCCCTGATCGGAGTGGGTGGCATTCGGGGAGGATGCTATCGGGCATGGCTTCCAAACGAAGTCGGCTCTCCCAAGGTGGTCGCCCACCTAAGTCTTTAACTTTTGCTTCCCTGAGAGGTTCAACTCCCTGGGAACATGCGCAGCGTGAAGGAATGGGATCCAGCTTCCCTAGGTTTCTGGTCGCTACCAGAACCGATGGGCACGATTTTAAGCTGGTGAAGTCGATCCTGTTTAGTAGACACATCGAAGGCGTCTATGGCGAACTGGAGGAACTAAAGAAAATGCGCAACGGTAGTTTGCTTCTAAAAACTCGTACAGCACTGCAAGCTGATCAGTTGCTTAAGTGCGGGCACTTTGGCGACATCCCCGTCAAAGTGGAGGAGCATAAGTCCTTGAACCTGGTTCGCGGAGTAATCTTTCACCGCGACCTTATTTTGAACACTGACGACGAGTTGATGGAAGACATGAAGAACCGTGGCGTGACACACGTCCGGCGCATTACGCGCAAGGTCAACGGTGAAGACGTTGCCACTGGTGCCTTCATTGTCTCTTTCAAGTTGTCAGTGTTACCAGAGAAAGTCAAGGTAACAACTTATCGTTGCGATGTGAGGCCGTACATCCCGCCTCCTATGCGATGCTATCAATGCCAGCGATTCGGACATATGGTCTCTCGCTGTTCGAATCAGGCTGTATGTGGTACATGTGGACGAGTAGCTCACGGCGCGGAGGAGTGCACACCTCCATACAAGTGCACTAACTGCTCCGGTTATCATTCTCCTCGGGATCGGAATTGTCCGACATACCTGAGTGAGAAGAAGATCCAGGAGATCAAGACCCTGGATGGTCTTTCCTACCAGGAAGCGCGCCGTAAGTTTAATTCTACCAATATACCTGCCCGTACACTCGACTATAGCTTGATAGCTCAGAGTCTTCCAGGTTCGTCATTTACGACCAAGACACCTGTCCAGACCGCTGCGCCCAAGGCGACTGTTGCTGCTCCCAGCAACGTCGCAAATAGTCAAAGCTCGAAGGGAGGGACCACCCCACCTTCGACCAACCAGAAGTCTGTGCCGGCTGGGAACTGCCAGCCGGCACAGCAAGGGGGGAAGACTAAGTCTCCCCCCCCCCCTAGGAGGTCGACGAAAGTCGTGCCCCAGCCGGCGGAGGCGGCTTCGTTGACCAGGGCTGGGAAACAATCTCCCAGCCCGTCTAAACTTGAAAAGAAAAAGGGGAAGAGGAGCGCCCGTCCTGAGCGCTCTCGGACTTCCCCTGCGAAGGAGAAGTCATGCCCTCCACCTGGGGGATATGAATCTGCGCCGGGAGGCACTCCTGCTCCCAAACCTGCGCGCTCTCCTCGTAGGGGACCCCCTCGCGCCCGAAAAGCGTCAAAGTTCTTTGCGGCACCCCTGCCATCTTTTGATGACGGGATGGATGTCGCGCTGTCCTCTACATCTACGGATGTAGAACTAGATAGTGTTTAGGCTTACGAGCATTTTGTCGCTCATAACCTAACACTCCTTTTATAGTCCACACTATGGCACTGTTACAGTGGAATTGTAACGGTTATGACAGGCATCTTGCTGAGTTACGTCAGCTTATTAGTGAGTACGCAGCGAGTATAGTCTGTATTCAGGAGACCAATTTCCGACCTGGTCATCACACGGTCTTGAGGAATTTCAAACTATACTCGACAGAACGATACTATGCTCACCGGGCTTCCGGAGGCGTTGGCATTTTTGTACGTTCTGATAGCTACAGCGAAGAGGTTCCATTAAGAACCCCTCTTGAGGCTGTAGCTGTTCGCGTTCCGCTGCCTGTCATAACAACAGTGTGTAATGTTTATTTTCCACCAGGTCACGCTCTTAACGTAACTGATGTCACTGATCTTATAGATCAGCTTCCACCTCCCTTCCTCTTATTGGGCGATTTTAACGCCCATCACCCCATCTGGGGCTCTGAGACGCCTTGCCCCAGGGGGAGAGAGCTGGAAACATTAGTAACAGAGCTGGATTTATGTATTTTGAACACGGGGGAACCAACTCACTTTAGTGTACGTTACGGCACATATTCTCGCATAGACGTAAGTCTATGCAGCCGAACGTTGGTTCCACTGTTTCGGTGGCATACACACGATGATCTCTGTGACAGTGACCATTTTCCCATCATTCTTACTTTGATGAACCAAAAATCCGTCGAGGCTCCCCCTCGATGGATTTTGAAACATGCTGATTGGCCAAAGTACACATCGTTAGCTGTCTTTAACGATGATATCAGGCAGACCGTCGGCGAGGAAATAACTTATATAACCCGAGTTATTCTTGCTGCTGCTGCGGAGTCCATTCCGTTCTACTCGGGGACTCCTCGCCGAAAGCTCGTTCCTTGGTGGAACGAAGAAATAGCCTCAGCTATCAAAGAACGCCGTCGCGCTCACAAACGTTACCGTCGACAGCCTACTGCGGCCAACTTGATAACATTCAAGAAACTCCGCGCTAAGGCGCGAGTTCTTATTCGCCAAAGTAAGAGGGCTTCATGGGAGAGATATGTGTCGTCTATGACGTCACATACTCCATCATCTCACGTGTGGACTAAGCTTCGACGTATTTCGGGTATCCATGGATCATCTTCTGTACCGGGAATTTCCATTGCAGGTAATATCGTCACTGAATCCCTCCTGATTGCTGACCATCTAGCCAGTCATTTCGCGGATGTATCCGGCTCCGGGAATTACCATCCTGATTTCCTCGCTGTGAAGCGAGAGGCAGAACGTCATCACCTTAGTTTTGCCTCTCAAGCTTCAGAGGACTACAACGTACCCTTTACGGAGTGGGAACTCCGCAGCGCCCTAGCGCTTTGCAAGGACACGTCTCCTGGACCGGACAACATCCACAACCAGATGTTGAAGCACCTTAGTGATGAAAGTTTACTATATCTCCTTCGTGTGTTCAACCGTATCTGGATGGAGGGTGCTTTTCCGTCTCAGTGGCGAGAGGGCATAGTAATACCTGTCCTCAAGCCTGACAAAGATCCTAAGTATGCAGGAAGTTACAGGCCGATTTGTCTTACCAACTGCCTGTGTAAGCTATTTGAGAGGATGGTAAATCGCAGACTCGTGTGGTGTCTGGAGAAACAAGGACTCTTGTCCGAGTACCAATGTGGATTTCGAGCCGCTCGATCCACCACAGACCACTTGGTACGCCTGGAGAGCTCTATCCAGGATGCGTTTCTCCGCAAACAGCACTTGGTAGCTGTCTTCTTTGACTTGGAGAAGGCCTACGACACCACCTGGCGATATGGCATCCTTTCAGTCCTGCATCAATGGAGATTCCGAGGTAACTTGCCGGTATTTATTGCGAATTTTTTGTCCCTCCGTCTATTCCGTGTCCGAGTAGGGAGGACATATTCGCAATACCACGTTCAAGAAAATGGAGTCCCACAGGGATCGGTTCTTAGTGTCACTCTGTTCGCGATTGCCATAAACGGTATTGTCGCTGCTGCTGGTCCAGCCGTAATACCGTCCCTATATGTGGATGATTTTGCTCTGCACTATAGCTCGTGCAGTATGGCAGTCGCAGAGCGACAGTTACAGCAAGCTATTCGGAGGGTGGAGAAGTGGACCTTAGAACATGGCTTTCGGTTTTCTGCCGTAAAGACCTCCGTTGTCCACTTTTGTCGTCAACGTACACTTCACCCTCATCCTGAGCTTTATCTAGGTAATGTCGTTCTTCCAGTTGTTGACACCTACCGATTTCTTGGGCTCCTTTTTGACAGTAAATTATCGTGGGAGCCACACGTGCGGGAGCTAAAAGTGCAATGCACCAAGAGGCTTAACCTCTTGAAGTTTCTTAGCAGCACGAATTGGGGAGCTGACCGCGTGGTGCTCCTGCGATTCTATCGGGCACACATTTTATCTCGGTTAGACTACGGCAGTGCAGCATATGGCTCCGCAAGACCAAGCGTTCTTGCGAAGCTGAACAGTATCCACCACAGCGGGGTTAGGTTGGCGACGGGAGCTTTTCGTACTAGCCCCATCGCTAGCCTGCTCGCTGAGTCTGGTGTGCCGCCTTTACACCTGAGGCGCCAGCAACTACTACTTATGTATGCTGCAAATTTGCGACAGATGCCACTTCATCCGAGCTATCCCTGCGTATTCAGCAATGGCAACCGTTTGTTGTACGTTGCTCATCCTCGTGCGACGCGGCCGGTTGGGATACGCTTGGATAGCAGTTCTGAATTGTTTGACGTACCTTCGATTCCTTGCCTTGTCAGACAACCAAGTGGGGTACCTCCGTGGGTTGTACGACGACCTGAAATCATCCTGGATTTGCACACTGGCCCGAAGGGAGACACGGACCCTTCGATTTATCGGAGGATCTATCTGTCCGTTCTTGGCCGCTATCCAGGTTCAGTCGTCGTTTACACGGATGGTTCCAGGACAGATACGAAGGTGGGCTGTGCGTTCGTTGTCGACAATGATCGGTTTCTTTTTGCTCTCCCGGACACCTGTAGTGTGTACACGGCAGAGCTCTATGCTATCTGTGAGGCTCTGCGGTACGCACTAGACAATGAGCGCCGACACTTTCTCGTGTGTACTGACTCCTTGAGTTCGCTTCAGGCTATTGATACCTGTTTCCCTCGACACCCTCTGGTGCAGCGGATCCAGGACCTGCTGGCCGGGTGTTCGGATGCCGGCACCAGAATTACGTTTGTGTGGCTCCCCAGCCACATGGCCATAGAGGGAAACGAGTTAGCAGATCAGGCTGCCAAGGAGGCAGTTACACTGCCCCCGTTGCCTTTCAAGGTTCCAGCAAGTGATATTCGCTCTCAGCTGAGACATCTGGTTATGTCTCATTGGGAGATGGAGTGGCAGGCCATCCCACTTCCCAATAAGCTGAGAGCGATAAAAGGAACAACGAAGGTATGGAGGACTTCCCTTCGGGCTTCGCGGAGGGAAGCCGTGGTATTATGTCGCCTTCGGATCGGCCACGGTATCTTGACGCACTCCCATCTACTGAAAGGAGAACCCCCTCCGGTGTGTACCTGCGGCGACCATCTTACCGTGGTACACATTCTTACGGAGTGCGTGGACCTGGTCGATCTGCGCCGTAGTCTTAACCTTCCGAGTACTATCTCCCTTATCTTGCGCGATGACGGGCAGTCAGCAGACCTCGTCATCCGCTTTATGAGGGATAGCGGTCTGTTTTATCGTGTGTAATGATGTCCTTTGTGCTTGTATCTTTGTGTCAATTACGCTCTTATCCTATTGACTTCATTTTAGTTTGTGTTGCGTATTTTAATGTGTTCTTTTAACGTCCAATGTAAAGTATGTATATATATCTGTACTAGCAGGCAATGCCTTATTCCATTATCTCCTGTAATTTTTCTTCTTTTGTTCCAAAATAAGGCATTGCGAATTAGATCCACTGATTGTTTTAATTTCATACTCATTTTTCATCGCATTTTTTAAAAACTCTAATCAGTGGCTACGTTTTAAATTTTAACTATCATATGTCATTTCGTCCATCTCGTTCCATTAGGGGCCGATGACCTTCGATGTTAGGCCCCTTAAAACAACAAGCATCATCATCATCATAATCCCACGCTAAAGAGGTGACTTAAGAAAAGAACAATTTGTTTTACATTAACGAAGAATAGGTTGAGAAAATAAGTTCACCTCAAGACAATGTGAGTGGGAGCTCGAGAGGGTTAGCACTCTCTATCCCAATATGCAGCTTAAAAGAGAATAGAAGAAAAGATCGTTACATTTTAGGAAAAGGTTACATGGAGGAAAGCTTCGCACCCGCCCCGAGAGTTAAACTGCTGAGCTAGCAAAGAAAGAATTTATTAATCGGCCATTACCTTATTGATGACCGCTGCCGAGGAAAGAGGCGCTTCCCGCCTCCTGCTATGTACTTTATACACTGAAAGATAGAACAGAAGTGGCCCGGAGACCCTAAAATCAGCAGTTTATATCCTCTCGCGGAAGGTTCTAGGCGTTAGGGGAATGAAAACACCCTCCCACAAACTTTTATTGGCTCGGGTACAGAAACATATCCAAGTTGGGGGAAGATACATCGGATTGGTCGGAAATAACTCAAAGAAATTCAGGATTGGATAAATCTAAAACAAGGGGGAAAAGAGGGGTATACAGCCAACTTAAGCAATAACAGAAAGAAATTTAGCAAAGACAAACATTTGAAATAAAAATTTCTCCAACAAAATAGTTCTTTGACTCCGCACTAGGTTGCGCTATTGTTGATCTTCAGTAGTGTCCTCTAGAAGAGAAAGTTCACACTTCTTACTTCAAGCGAAACAAAACCACATCAAAAATGACACAGTTCAAAAACTCAAAATTTTCCATGTGGTGACATCTTCTGAGAAAGTAGAGAATTAATAGCGTAGATAAAGTTCAGACTTCCTCCAGCAGAGGACTTTCAACTGGCGCACATTTTAAATTAGCGGAGTGGAGGTGTACCGCCCGGTACAATAATAATAATAATAATAATAATAATAATAATAATAATAATAATAATAATAATAATAATGTAAATAAAATATTAAAGATAATTATAGAGAGAAATGTAGGTGCAGTGTTAGGTCAAAATACGGGCACAGGATAGCCAAAACATGCGACAAGCAACACAATTCGCACAAGGAGAAAAGCCGAAACACGAATATACGCCAACAATACAACACGTAAGAAAACAAATAAAATGCCAAGGGATAAAGAAAAGCGGCACACGCATACGGGCATCACAAGGAAAATCACAAGCAAAAAACACCGAAAGGTTAAGCCCGAGCGGAGAGAATGACAAACTAAAACAAGGACACGATAAAAATTTTCAAAATGTTATCTTAGCACAAGGATGGCCTACCGTTATATACCGCACGTACACTTGGAGCAGAACACGGCATCACTAAAACTTAGATGTCCACAATATTCATATTTCACACCAATTCGAATAGAACACACACACAGTAAAATAATATTAATAGCAATGATACATTAAAATACTTACAAGCAGGTCTTATGCCAAGATAAACTCACCTCGTAGTTTGACCTAACATTTATCACTCCACAAGTACAAATAAAACTACCTACTTAGTTACATATTTACAAAACTAAAAGGATAAAGAAACTCAAATTCCTAGATGTGGTGCTTTTTCAGCGTTATCACCCTATCCCAGTCTGTGGACACATAGTTTTAGCAACAGTCCGCCACGCCATAGTTCCAACGTCTTGTCGCCAAGGCTTCCTGCGCAGAATGCAGCGCTTCCAAGTTCCCCGCTAGGAGCAACACATGGAAGACTAGATACGCGCCCTGGCGAGCAACTGTCACATCACACTCATTAGTACTACATGCAGTCTGATAGATAGCGTAGCCGTCCCTGTAGCTGGCCTACAGTGCAATTACACGTTTAGAAACTACAACACACAGTAGCAGCACTAGTAGTCGAGCGTCCAAGTTGCTAGGGCAGATATAATCCAAGTTCACGAAATACGAAGGCTTTCTTAATTTAATACTTAAATACAGTAGAAATCCAGCCTCACATGAACGTGGTAATATAATAGTTCAAGACAGTTACTAGGCTGGGAACCCAAGGTCCATAGCAGAGTTGAATAATTACAAGTGTCAAAAATAGACACAAATTTAAATAACTGTCCAATAACAGTAGATGGTCCAAAGTATATGACACAATAAGAGTTTCTACTTTAATAACGCTACATTTGTTAACACTGGGCTTACATGACTATACTGCTGTAATGTCTATCGTTATAGAGGTAAGACGTTATACTGCTGCAATGTTACCGAGGAAAGAAGTCATACTGTCGCAATGTCACAGACGAAAGAAGTCATACTGTTGCAATGTGTATCGTTATAGAAGTAAAGGGTTATACTGTTGCAATGTCACAGAGGAAAGAAGTCATACTGTTGCAATGTTTATCATCATAGAAGTAAAGGGTTATACTGTTGCAATGTCACAGAGGAGAGAAGCCATACTGTTGCAATGTCTAGCGTCATAGAAGTAAAGGGTTATGCTGTTGCAATGTCACAGAGAAAAGAAGTCATACTGTTGCAATGTCACAGAGGAAAGAAGCCATACTGTTGCAATGTCTATCGTCATAGAAGTACAGGGTTATACTGTTGCAGTGTCACAGAGAAAAGAAGTCATACTGTTGCAATGTCATAGAGGAGAGAAGTCATACTGTTGCAATGTCATAGAGGAGAGAAGTCATACTGTTGCAATGTCATAGAGGAGAGAAGTCATACTGTTGCAGTGTCTATGGTCATAGAAAGAAGAAGTCATACTGTTGCAATGTCACATAGGAGAGAAGCCATACCGTTGCATTGTCACAGAGGAAAGAAGTCATACTGTTGCAATGTCACAGAAGTAAGACGTTATACTGTTGAAATGTCACAGAGGAAAGAGGTCATACTGTTGCAATGTTTGTCTGTTCTACTTGTACTACACTCTACAGTTTTCTATCCTAGCTGTCTCCCCTTTTACAGCGAACAAAGCTATACCTAAACTCTTAACTTTGAAGCTGTAGTATTATTATTACTTTACTACAAAAAAAGGCTTAGCAACTAGAGAAGCTCTTTAACAAGTTAGCACACTAAATCTGTTGGGTAAAAAACTTGAAGGTCTTTGCAGGCGCATAAAATCCTTTCTCCAAATTTCGTTTTTATTCTTCGTAGAGAAAGCACTTTAAATTGCTCATTTAGCGCTAACCTTGTCAGCAGCTTGGCAGTTAGAGTTGAATGATGACCTATCTGGTTAATCTTCTCCATAGTTTTTCTACAGAAAAAGCGGAATACTATTTTTTAGATTTTTAAAAAACGATGTAAACATATAAGATCAATTAAAAAAAGATCGAAACATACCTTAAAAATGTTCACGCTGCAGACTGCAAACTGTTACTCGGATAAATGAAATGTGCACGTTCAAGCCTGTAACTCGAATAAATGTCGACGATAACTCTCGATGTACCTAGAAAAGAAAAAAATATGAATGTAGCGTAAGCACTTGCATTGCACATAGCGATGATCGGATATGAAAGGGTTACAAAAGTTACTTAGTTTGTTAACAGCTAGCCTAGCTATCTTTACATACATGCTTATGTTTATTGCCTCGTGTAGAAGCACTTGTCATGTTGGATAGGAAAGGGTTACAAAAGTTACTTGGTTCGTCAACAACTAGCCAGTTATAAATGTCGTCTAAGTAAAAGTAGCGTTACTACATTCTCGTGTTTACACACACACACACACACACACACACACACACACAGCACTTGTATCACACATAGTGATAATAGGATATGAAACCAAGTTAGCTAACCTAGCTATCTTTAACTTAAAGTTGTTTATTGCTTAACGTAAAAGCACTTGCGATGATAGGATATGAAAGGGTAAGTGAGCTAGCCTAGAGTTGCGATGTTCGGAAGAAACCAAGTTTCATCTTATAGAAGTCAGACATTGTTCTGATTTTGAAGTTACGAGATTAACCTCCTCCTTGTCTACACCTTCTAATCCTCCTATCGTAAAATGCTAAAACAATGAAGGTTGCAAAAGATACTTAGTTTGTTAACAGCTAACCTAGCTATCTTTAACTCAAAGACCTTTATTGTCTAACGTAAAAGCATATGTAATAATAGGATATCAAAAGGATAAGTCGGCTATCCTAGAGTTGCGATGTTAAGAAGAAACCGAGTTTCAACCTATTGAGGTCAGACCTTGTTGTGAGCTTGAAGTTACACACTAACTAACAGTTTAGGCTTACCTTAAGTTGAAGGCTCTAAACTGGAGAATAATATTTTCAGCACACAGTGATTTTCTAAAAACAAAGAAAAAAGAAATCGTAAATAATAATAATAATAATAATAATAATAATCAAGAAATTAATCTTACTTTCTGTTTCTTACTACTAGACGGTAGGTGAGCAAGTAAAGGATACGTACACAATAAACGCACACTGAGAACTACGAGGAGCACTTCACAGAGCTGCACTGAGTAAATATGCAGCTTATCACTACGCGGATATCGGGAGTTGCAGACATCAACAGTACAGTTAGAACGAATTGTTTATGCAACAAGAGTTCTCCTGACTGCCTTACACCGAGTTCTGCAGGCTGACGTGTTTAAGCACTAAGCCGGGATCGAACCTGCTGTCGATGCCGAGGTGCTAGAATTTAGGAGTTCTGCAGCGGAACGAACCTAGGAAAGCCAGCGCGCGATCCTCGACCTCTGAACTTTAACAGAGGCACTAAGCTATTAAAAAAGCCGACATCTACGGTATTCCTTGCCCGTAGGTACCGAGCTAAGATCACATCTACGGTATCCCCTACCTGTACTTAGCAGGGTGCTGAGCTAAGCCTACATCTACGCTATTCGTTACCTGTAGGTTCTGAGCTAAGATCACATCTACGGTATCCCCTACCTGTACTTAGCAGGGTGCTGAGCTAAGCCTACATCTACGGTATTCCTTGCCTGTAGGTACCGAGCTAAGATCACATGTACGGTATCCCCTACCTGTACTTAGCAGGGGTGCTGAGCTAAGCCTACATCTACGGTATTCCTTACCTGTAGGTGCTGAGCTGAGATTACATCTACGGTATCCCCTGCCTGTATGGTGCTGAGCTAAGCTCACATCTACGGTATCCCTTACCTGTAAGGGTGCTGAGCTAAGCTCTCATCTACGGTATTCCTTACCTGTAGGTACTGAGCTAAGATCACATCTACGGTATCCCCTGCCTGTAAGGGTGCTCAGCTAAGCTGACATCTACGGTATTCCTTGCCTGTAGGTACCGAGCTAAGACTGCATCTACGGTATTCCCTACCTGTAAGTAGACAAAGAGAGGACTAGGCTAAGAAGCAATTTTCAAAGGCGCTAGGCTAAGAAGTAATCTTCAGGAGCACTAAGCTAAGCCTACATCCACAGTTCTACAAGTTCTACAAACAGACGTATTTGTACTACGATTAAACGGGAAGGTTTGAGCTCAGCTTGACAAGCTGCTAATAACTTTAATGCGAACTGTACGCGTGCAGTGGACTTCGTACTCCGCTGAGGCAAACACATTCCAGGGAGGAGCTCGCTAGCCGGATGCAGCTTGCGCGCGCGCGCGTGTGTGTAGGCATGCTTCAAAAACACATCCCAGATATTTTTTCTCGTTCTAGAATCTGCTTATTATCTATCCGGTGCTAGTACATAGCTACTCGTAAGCCATAACACCTGAAATGCGCTAGGAAGCAGCTAGCTGCTGTTCTCCTCCTGTTTTACAACCCGTTGCTCCCTCCTAACATGAGATTTCAAGTTGTAAGAACCTATTTGCCCTTCCTGACGCAAGAATCTGTTTTTTTTACCGCTAGAAATTTAAATCACAGTTTCTTGAACTATTGTTTTACCGCTAGATGACCTTCCTAGCGCTGAAAGACCAGGATTTAGCCAGTTAACATTCCTGATGCAACAAGCATGTTAGGTGCATGTTATGCTAAGGAAACAATCGCTATCATACGCAAGCCGTTCAAAACTGTACTCTTGTACTCTTGTTTTCTCTTAGAACAAATTGATGTTCTGATCATTGATGTATCGAGTACAATGTTCGATTATATATTCTTAATCGCTTCTTTTTAAATTGTCCTCTACTACGATCAAGAGCGCAGCACCGTGCTCTCAGATGGCGGATGTGGAATTTGCCGCCACCACATGTCAAAGAATAAAGATGTCAACACGATGCTCTCTTGGCAGCTTTTCAAATTGCCCGCATGATAGCAGCACGATGCTCTCTTGATTAAAGATGGCGGATGACAGCTGTCAAAAAAGCACGTGGGTTTGTAAAGCACGTGGAATTCGCCACCGCCACAGAGAGGGGAGCACGGTGCTCTCTAGATTAAAGATGGCGGATGACAAAAAGCACGTGGCTTTGTTTCCAAACAAGAGCACGTGGTATTTGCCGCCACCACATTTCATCTACAGAGTGCAGCACGGTGCTCTGTTGATTAAAGATGGCGGATGGTAGCTGTCAGAAAAGCGCATGGGTTTGTTTCCAAACAAGAGCGCGTGGAATTTACCGCCACCACATTTCAAAGGTATCTAGCTAAAGAGGGCAACACGGTGCTCAAAGATGGCTGCTGTCAAAAAGCACTTTTCAAATTATCCGCCACCACATTTCAAAGGTAAGTAGCTAAAGAGGGCAGCACTGTGCTCTATAGATTGAAGATGGCGGATGGCAGCTGTCAGAAAAGCACGTGGCTTTGTTAACCGATTCAAATCTCGCGCTAGTGAGGTTGGTAGCACTGAGGTTTAGGCCCGTCAAGATGGCAGCACTGGGGTTTGCGATACGTTGTTGTCTGTCAAAAAGAACGTGGCGGTCAAAAAAACACATGGATTTGTTTACAAATTCAAATCTCGCGCTAGTGAGGTTAAGTTGGTACCACTGAGGTTTAGGCCCGTTAAGATGGCAGCAGTTAGGTTAGCGATGCGTTGTTGTCGATGACAGCTGTCAAAAAGCACGTGGCTTTGTTTTCAAATTCAAATATCGCGCCAAAATTAATATTTCCCGCCAAAATTCAAATTTCCCGCGGGAGGCGGTGGCCCCTCCCGAGTGCCGGAGGAGGTGGCGGCGCCCGAACCATCCAATTATACTACTTCTGTGAATGTTGTTATTAAATGTGAAAGTTGAATAGGAATTATGACTTTGTTTATCTTTGGTAAGCGTGGTTTGCGGACGATGTTTAATCTTATTGATTATACTTGCGATGAAAGAGGTCTTGTAGCCATTGGCATAGGATATATTGCGGATAGTATTCAGCTCCTTGTTTAAATTAGCTTTAGTCATAGGGATTCTAAAAGCCCGGTCTACGAGGCTGAAATACGTAGCTCTTTTGTGAGCATGTGGGTGTGTTGAATCTTGTCTTATAGTGACGCTAGTTTGTGTTGGCTTCCTGTAGATGTTGAAGGAAAAAGTAGGAAGCTGTCTCTTAATAGTTAAATCGATGATCTGGTAGATACTGCCAGAGCGCACCTAACTGATATTGTTCGTAAATCTATATATATATATATATATAATAAATTGTCCTGACTGACTGATTCATCATTGCTGAGCCAAAACTACTGGACATAAAGAAGTGAAATTTTGGGGATACATTTATATTAACACGTAGGTGCTCTCTAAGAGAGGATTTTTTTATATTCCCTAGCTAAGGGGGTGAATTTTTAAAATGAGGATATCCATATCTCAAAAACTTATGTTTACGGACGTAAAAATTAGTATTTGGAATCTTCTTTAGAAATAAAGAACCACATATTTTTGTTTTCGGAAAATTCCATTAAGGGGGGTGAAAAAAGGGAGAAAACTGGTTGAACACCTTTTATGAGGAGACATATCTTAAAAACTGAAGATGTTACAGATATTAAAATTGAAATTTGGAATCCCCTTCAAAAATAAAGAAACACGCATTCTTTGGTTTTCGGGGAAAACGCTTAACGGGGGGTGAAGTGAAAGAATTGAAATATTAGTTGAATTATTTGTATGGAAATGTATATTTACACCAAAAAATCTAAAAGTGTTTGAGACGTGAAAACTGGTATTTCGAATTCCGCAGACGAATAATACACGTACGGTATTCCCTGCTTGTCGTGAGAGGCGACTAAAAGGGGCGACCAAGGGATGATTGAATTAGAACCATGAAACTACTTGTGATTCGTACCATCACGCGGGGAACACCATGGGTTGCCTTACTTGCGACTTGTACCACTATGTTAGTTGGCTCTGCTTTTCACCACCTCGAGAATTTCCCGCAGGAGCGCCGGCTTGGAGTGCAGGATGCTGGAGAGGGTTTCGGCATACGGGAACATAACGTGGGTCGTAGTTAAGGCCGTGTCTACAACCCCCACTTGCGCCAAGATCGACTTGAGGCGTCTTTCAACGAAATCCGAGATGTACTGTTCGGAGACACTCTTGAATCCTAAAGACATGACAAGGTATAGCTCTCTGAACCTTGTCCGCTCTGGGATGGGGGCAGCCTGTGCCGTCAGGTCGACATGATATGCTGCTGAGTACCCTGCCACAGTTGAGAATGTGACATTGGCACTGATTGCCCATCGCTGCAAGGCCTGGCAGAGTGGCTCCGCTCCGCTTGCCAGGACGCAGAACCAATACGCCATCATCTTGCTGCTCTCACTGGTGCTCTGGGAGAAACCTGCTATGTGTGGGAGGAGGGTTGTTGCCAGCTCCATACTCGCCGGAACCATGTATGCCTCCTCACCTATCCCGAATTGGGCTGTGGTCTCGGGAGTCGCCACGAGTCCGGCCTCTCCAGCGGCTACAATGTGCTCATCAGTGGTGTGCCGATATGCCGTGAATGTTCTTAACTACTTTAAAGTTGCCTTGGCTAGGGAACGGGGTACATAGTGCTTTCGGGGGGGACCAGGGTCTGCCCTGGCGAGGATCACTGCGTCCTTGACTGCCGGTGCATCCTGGGGACCTCGCGGGATTAAGAGTGGAGTGCAGTCATCTTGGAGAGTTGCCTCATAGATCTCTACTGCGCCATTTACGGAGGACACCAATAACCTATTGTCGCCTGCCATTATGACCTTGCACCCCCTTTAGACACCAAGCATCATTGTGCTTAATAAATGGTCCATTGGTCAGTAATACTATTATTCACGATTTTTTTTGTATCTGATCCACTGTTTTTGTTTGTTTTTGTTTTTTGTAGGGTTCATGTCCATCCATTCATTCTTCATGACATTTTTGTTTTGGTCAGTGGATGAATTTGAATTTTTTGTTATTTCATTTCGTACCATTAGGGGCCGATGACCTCGATTTTAGGCCCCTTTAAACAAGCATCATCATCATCATCATCTCTCTCTCTCTCTCTCTCTCTCTCTCTCCCGCTCCTCCTCACATTGCGCCACAGCAGTTCTAGATAATTTCACTCCGATTCGATACTGATCCCCACCTGCACATCTATACCGCCCTGTAACTCGTAGATACACAATTCCCAAAATTTTCAAATGTAACTTCGTTATATCTGATAGGACAGGGCAATCAGAAATGTATTATTTCCCAGCAAAGTTATAACATTCTTAAACCCATGGAATGGCTCTTACAATGGTAGAGCTAACTCCTCGGCTTCTCTTCTTTTTTCTTCATCTTCCTCCTCCGATTCACTGCTTCCATGATGAATGACTAGTTCCTCCACTTCAGGAAGACCTCTCACCTCATTATTGTAGAGCTCGACAATCTTCTTCTCAGTGTGTTTCACTTCATTTCTCCACATCTCTGCTGTCACCTATAAGATATATTGAAGTATCACAACCTGACAAGTATATTATAAACTCCACTTGCCTATATCCAATAAATAACATTTCCACTTGGCCTACCTGTTCAAGAGATTCTTTTCACACAGCTGTACCTCTGTCCAATCCGTGACCAGGTCTTGAAGCCACTGTTTTGTTATAATACTGTTTTGCCACAGACCATACAAATTCGATGGCATTGAAAAATGAGTGGTATGGAGGAAGTCGTAGGACAGTATGGCCTCCAGTGTGCAGTGCAGTGTATGTGGTTTTAAAGAAACAGAGAAATATTGTTATGCATACATGAAAGCCAACTACATGAGTGTAAACAACATTATCGAAACTTATGTTTAGGTGCTTCTGTACCTCTTTAAGTGACTTCGATTCATATTGCACAACCTTTGCAGCTCATCTTTTCTAGCATTTTCTGGTGGAGAAACTCCATTCTGCCTTAACCATGACTGTAAATTAAAGGAAAAATAAAAATTAATTTCTGTAGCATTATTACATATCAGTCAGTAGAAGGAAATATTCAATGAAGTATAATTACCACCAATTGATCCTTCCTCCATTTCGTTGTTGGTTGATGCTCAACAAGCTTACATTGATATGGTGCATTATCCATTACAATAACACAGGGTCCTATATTTCTTAATCCTACGATTAATTGCGTTTCCACCCACATTTGAAATTTCTCACTGTTCATAGCACGATGATAATCCTGATTTCCCTTCAAGTTTGTAGCAAATATCAAATCAGCGCCTGTAAGAATTTTAAGTTTTAGTATGAAGTTATTTCTTCTAAAGAAAGTGTTCCTTAAAAATGAGATCACCCCTCTTCAAGGATAGGCCTATTAATTGATAACAATATGTGATTTCTGTTGAATGATACAAGAAGATGTCTGATTTTAAGTGAAACCAACTACTATGTAGCAAAGTCACCTGATGATGAAGTCAAGGAATTACTACTTACACTACTTTATCCTATTATCTCTCATGAATGTATTTCCATTAGTAGGCCTATGACTGGATTAGAAGTGCCACGATCACTTGCATTAAAGATATAAGTATAAATACCCATTTCAATACCTTAGAACAAATGTAATTGCTGCGATCACTGAACCTATATCAGACAGTAAGAAATAAGAAGCTTGGAAGGTGTTCAACAGTCACGTATCAAGCACTGATTGAGGTGGAGATTGTCGAATGCATAATAAATAGGCCTACAATACAAGTAATTTACTGATACAAATATCCAGTAATATTATATGAAAATACACTGGGGAAGTTTTGATTGAAGTGCCTCTCTAAGGTTAATTATTGGCCTAAAGTGAATACCTGCAAGTCTTTTTAATAACCAAGAGATCCCGTAACAGTGGAGAAGTCAAAATCAAAAACCACGTACAGAGCCCAATGAGCGGTAAGTTATAATGCCACTTCCGATCTAGTGCCAGTCAGTTTTAACATTCAGTGACCACTGATCTGCACTTAGGGCAGTCGCCCAGGTGGAAGATGTAGTTTCAGGGATAGGCCTAGTATTTTCTTCAATAATTGCAAACATTTTGGAAATTGATTGAACATCTCCCTTGGTAAATTTCTTCAATCCCTAACTCCCTTCTTAAAAAAACAAATATTTGCCCCACTTTTCATCCTCAACTTTATTAGTGTACTGTGATCTTACCTACTTTTAAAATACCACTGAAACGTATTCGTCTACCAATGTCATTCCACACCACCTATCCGCCGACAGCTCGGAACATACCACTTAGTCCAGCAACTCGTCTCCTTTCACCCAAGTCTTCCCAGCCCAAACCCGACAAAATTTTTGTAACGCTACTCTTTTGTCAGAAATCACCCACAACAAATCGTGCTTCTTTCCTTTTGAACTTTTCCACTTCTCAAATCAAGTAATCCTAGTGAGGGTCTCATACACGGGAACTGTACTCAAGTTGGGGTCTTATCAGAGACTTAAGTGCCCTGCCCTTCACATCCGTACTACAAAGCCTAAATACCCTCATAACTATGTAAAGAGAGATCACCTCACTATAATAAAATGAAGTAAAATAAAGTAAGAACATACGAGGTACAAATCCATCTTTCGTTCCAGCATGAACAATAACCAGTCTTCCTCCCTCAGGCAAAGGTCGACGAATTACTCCTTGAACATCATGTCCAGATTTCTGTGGTTTATTCCAGGAGTATGTGGGTGACCCTGAAAGAGAAATGCACATTTGAAACCAAAGACACCTGTTGAAGATAAATTATTCTAAGATTTGTATATAAAATATTATATATAACATATATATTCACCATTCATAAAAATCCCAGTCTCATCCAAGAAAACAACAGGTTTTGGTTTCTCACTGTCCTCATTACGCATGTATTCACTCAGAAATCATGATCTCTTAAAACAAACGTCTTCATTTTCTTTAACATACGCATAGGGATCACCTTTACTCCACACAAACCCCATGGCCTTCAAAATTGTTCTTAATGATGTTTCTGAGCCCTTGTACAAATAAGTGTCATAATTTGCTTTCATGTGGTCGAAAGCCTTTCTTACAGTTACCTCTCCTGTGGGGGAAAAAAAAAAAAAAAGAGTTACAAGGGGCTCAAAAGAGCTGTATGTCAATACATGCACAAAACATTTCTGGCAGGTTATCTCACCTGCGTGCCAATTTCTATAAATAATGTTGCAATAGATTCCTTATGAAGTTACCTTACCTTTGTGTAAGTTATCATAAATAAACCTTGCTATCGCTTCCTTAGAAAAACTGGCTATGCCGGTCACTGGATGTTCACGCTTGCGTTTACCTGGTGTAGAAAATTCAACTCCCTTCTTGAAATTTCCTATTACTTTTCGGACTAAACCGAAACTACACTGTAAGAATACACACACAGAAATATATTACATACACATATACCGTAAATCAACACGAATACACAAAGGTTAAGTCTACAAACCGTATCGAAGTCGAAACAAGACATGGTATAGGCCTAGGCGTACACGATCAGATTAGGTTAGGTTCAGAATGAAATACTGCTCCATTTCAACCGATTGTCATTATGTCAGAAACTTATCATAGAAACAAGATAAAAACGAACACTTACCCCAGTTAATAATGAAACTCTTCCCATTAGCTTCGTATCATTACGACTGATACCTTCTTCGTCGTCTTCCTGTTTCAATTGCTGGTAGCAATGTACACGCATTTCGTGACCTGGTGTTTGTAAAGGACGTAACCTTGCTTTCCTTTTCAGAGGAGTTCTTGATGCAAATTTTTCTTGCTTTTTAGACATCCCAATCGAATTCTGTTCGTATAAGTATGGGACGAAATAGGAACGTAATAAAATGATGTGCTCATCATTTCACACAAACTATGTTATTAAATGCATTATCCGAACATGCCACAATTCTGCTTACCTGGTATTAGCCAAATAGATTTACAATCCCACAGAAAAAGAAAATATGGTTTAAAAATTCTCGCAAATGTATCGCTAGTGACTTTAAAGGCATTGCGGTAGCAACACGTAATTCACGCTAGAACAGTGACTGAACGTTGCCAACGTGCCAGATTAACGGTAAATGTAAGACGACGTATCGGCAAGTAGGGCCCCTAAACTGTATGGTTACCGACACTGAAAAAGACCTGCAAAATACCCAACAGCAAGAAAAGTAACTATAAATCAATACCTTAATATTACAGGGGAGATAATGTAAGGTTGCACCCTTAGGGTACGTCCTTACACGGAGACTACTATATAAGCTTCCCTACTCGGGCACACTAACACCCACCGTTAACAGTTTCACGTAGTTCTCTGGTATATGCGATGATTAGGTAGGTGCACGAATTGCTGTAAAGGAGGGTGATGAAATTCAATTCCACCTAAAAAAAAATCCAGAACAATGGAATACTACCGATCTTCCGCTCCATATACTCTTTGAATATACTATATATGAGTAAAACAATAGACGTTACACTTCAGTTAAAAAATGCAGGCGTACACAATCGTAAAAAGTGGTGTGAAGAATAAACTAGCAAAATTAAGAGAATATATATATATATATATATATATATATATATATAACTCTCCTAAAGCAGATATTGCATTAAACCAACTAAAGTTAGAACATTTAAGCCAATAACTGAATCATTAAATAAACTACAGCTGCTTACAGTTAACTCGAATGGATTAAATGCAAAGAAAAATCGAAAATTAAATAGTTATATAAGTGATGAAGAAGAATGAGAAGAAGCAGCTCTCGACAGAAAGGATACGACTCTCCTGCAAAATTATCTTAACCCACAATTAAGACACGAAGTTGATAGAATCTTTGGGATACGACTAGTTCATGGAGAACGCTATTTAGGGAGTAAAAAAGTACTGTTTCGCGATAACAATCTCCTAATTGACAATTTCAACTATCCTTTAACCGAAGGTTTCCTTGAATTACTATTTCAGAAAGATCCAGACGCAAGCATGTATCCACGAACCTGCTACGCAAGCGTAGCAGGGGGAGAGGTGATACTCCCACGTGGCGCGTCCCAGGTGGCGGATAAGGGGGTCCTAACCGCCTTCCCGCGGACTTGATGGAAATAAAATACCTCTCGCGGACCAAACACACACACCCCCTGTGGGTCGGGGAGGCTGACGAATAATACACCCACGGTATCCCCTGCCTGTCGTGAGAGGCGACTAAAAGGGGCGACCAAGGGATGCTTCGATTAGAACCATGAAACTACTTTTGATTAGTACCATCACGCGTGGAACACCATCGGTCGCTTTTACTTGCGAGTAGTACCACTCTGTTAGGTACTCCATATTTTTGTGATTCGTAGCACTCGAGTGGGGTTCAGTGTGGGTTTCCAGTACCCGTGAGTCGTGCCCGGGTGTGCAACACTACAGGTCTGGGCGTTGCCTGTGAGTTGTACCCGTGTGAGCGACACCACGCGTCTGGGCGTAGCCTGAAAGTTGTACCACTATATGAGCGACACCGTGGGTCTGCGTTGCCTGTGATTAGTACTCGCTACGTGAGGAACACCACGGGGACCTGGGGACCGGCACCCGTGACTAGTACACCTAGCTGCGGAAACTCATCGGTTTGCGTTGGCTGTAATTGTCGCCATTGTGTGCGAAGCACCATAGGTCTGCGTTACCTTTACGACGTTCAATACTTGTGAGTAGTACCTTAATGCTTGGAACACCGTGAGTTTACGCTACCTTTGATTAATACCGCAGCTGGAGAACTATCATGGTTCTACTTCTCGCGACTTGTACCATACTGAGGGGCCGTATACCTGGTTTTTGGACCCCTTCAGACATCAAGCATAATCGATTCAGGACTGTGCTTTATAAGTGGTCCCCTGGTCAGTAATACTATTATTTATGACCGTCTTTGAGTCGGATCCTTTGTTTTTTTGTTTGTTTGTTTTTGTTATTATTTGGGTTCATGTGCATCCATTCATTTTTATGACATTTTTTATTTATTTTGGTCAGTGGATTTTTTGAACTTTGTGTTATTTCATTTCGTACCATTAGGTGCTGATGACCTCGATGTTAGGCCCCTTTGAACATCAAGCATCATCATCATCAGCAAACATGTATGATAAAGATCTGGCAGCTGACAGTCATATATTAAATTGCACTAATGTGCGCAGAAAACGGTATGACGCAGACAAGCAAATAAGAGGCACGAAATCGCTAAAATTTCAAAAAGTTATCAAGCTATTAGTAGAAGATGCAAAAGTGAAAAAAGAAAGGAGCACGCCAAAATTTGTAAGTGTACACAAATACAAACGTACAGGAAGAGGAACAAAAGTAGCTAAGTGGAAAAATGAACAATGAAACAAGATAGAATTAGTTCATTGGAATTATCGAAACAATCTAGTGGAGAGAATGAAAAAGTGAATAGCATCTAGAAGTGCGGTCATTCGTCATACGAAAACGGAATCTTATCAATCGAAGAACTTCGAAGATCGGGGTTTATCGAATAAATGAACACTGCGCGGTGGGACGAACTTCCGTCCGCAAATACATTTAAAGCGGTTAGATTATCTAAGGCTATTTCAGTAATCTATGAAATTGAATGTGAAGACAAAAGAAGCAACTGGCAACAACTAGCTATAGACCGACTCCGATTCAGGAAACGAATAGACGACACACAACGAATTCTTTTACCCGCACTTTATGAACAAAATCAGAGAAGAAATAGCGAAAGAACTCCACGCTCCAGTGCGAAAGAATTTTGAAAGACGGTGGTTATTAGCTGGGCAAAGGATGATTTGCACCAGGCTGATCTTGTTGATATGTCTCTGCCTTCGAAAGTTAATAGTGGATATAATTACAAGAGCAAGGGAACACAACACTCAAATTTCACTTGAAAAGATTTTCCAGTCACAGGGTAAAGCAAATTTCTTCCTGCGATTACGAACACCTGTTCACAACAAGCTAGAAAATGCCTATTCAGAATTACTAGTGAAATCTGCCGGTAATGTAATGCAGTAGTAGCTCCTGCGAACCCGTGGCTAACTGTAATAGGGGAGGTGGCGGCACCTTGTGGTCAACTGTAATACTGCCACAGGTTTGAGGGTGGTTCTGGACAGCAAGGCACGTACCTTACCATGCTCTTCGCCAATGGGAATATCAGTGCATGAACCATGACGCCATCTGCTTTGCTCCTCGCTAATGGGAATATCAGTGCATGAGCTTCAGCAAGTAGCGCATTATCCAGTGTGCTCGCCACGAACCTACTACGCTGTCGTAGCATGGCGAGAGGTGATACTCCCACGTGGCGCGTCCCAGTTGGCGGATAGGGGGTCCTAACCGGCTTGCCGGAGGACTTAGGGAAATAAAATACCTCTCGCGGACCAAACACACTACCCCCTGTGGGTGGGAGACGCACATGTAGAATACACCCGCGGTATCCCCTGCCTGTCGTATGAGGCGACAAAAAGGGGCGACCTAGCGATCATGGATTGTGGTTTGGTAAACTGTGTTGGACCTCCTGTGGATGGGAGGAGTTGAATACATTCATAGGTAATCCCTGCCTGTCGTAGAAGGCAACTTAAAGTTTAATGTGGCCATAGTCCCCTCTTTATTTTTTATTGTTTTTTGAGGGTTAGATATAGACCATTCTAAATTTTTGATGTGCGGGCTGCTCGGCGATGGAGGTCCTACGTGTGCGACTACGCTCGAAGCCCGTGCCAGCATTCACCCAGGAAGCGGCGGGTGGGAGTGTCATATACCCGGGCAGTAGTATCCGCCTGACAGCACAGGTCCCCGCACAGCCGAATGCCAGAAGGACATATTATTAATAATTTTAATTTATTTTTTCGCTATATTTAGTGCTCTGTACACGGTATGGGGTACATGCTATTGCGGGTGACTGGAGGAAGGGAGTCCTAGTGCTCATTGCCTCAGTCATCCCGTATTAGGCATCGTCTAATATCGGCCCCCTGGCAGTACCTGCTACGACCAGGTGGGTATTGCCTTGGCTGCTTCGTTCGGTTACAGAGACCCCTGATCGGAGTGGGTGGCATTCGGGGGGGGGGGGGATGATTTCGGGCATGGCGTCGAAACAACCTCCGCCTGCCACCTACGGTAGTTCGCTACCCAAGTCTTTAACTTTTGATTCCCTAAGGGGGGCAACCCCTTGGGAACATGCGCTGCGTGAAGGTATGGGATCCAGCTTGCCTGGTTCCTGGTTGCTACTAGAACTGATGGGCAGGATTTCAAGCTGGTTAAATCGATCCTCTTCAGCCGCTACATCGAATATTGTGAACTTGAGGACCTGAAGAAAATGCGCAATGGTGGTTTGCTTCTTAAGACGAGTACTGCGCTCCAAGCCGATCGATTGCTTATGGGCGACTACTTTGGCGATATCCCCGTTGAAGTGGAAGAGCACAAAACATTGAATCTGGTTCGTGGAGTTATTTCCCACCGTGATCTCGTCCTGAACACTGACGACGAATTGATGGAAGACATGAACCACCGTGGCGTGACCCACGTCCAGCGTATCACACGCAAAGTCAACGGTGAAGACGTTGCCACGGGTGCGTTTATCGTCTCCATCAAATTGTCAGTGTTGCCCGAGAAAGTTAAGGTAACAACCTATCGTTGCGATGTGAGGCCGTACATCCCGCCTCCTACGCGATGCTATCAATGCCAGAGATTCGGACACATGGTATCTCGTTGTTCGAATCAGTCAGTGTGTGGTACATGTGGGAAAGTATCTCACGGCGCGGAGAAATGCACACCTCCGTACAAGTGCACTACCTGATCTGGTCTTCATTCTCCTCGGGATCGGAACTGTCCGACCTATCTGAGCGAGAAGAAGATCCAGGAGATCAAGACCCTGGATGGTCTTTCCTACCGGGATGCGCGCCTTAATTTTAATTATCTGAATGCACCGGCCAAGACACTTGTCTTCAGCTTGATAGCACGGTCCCTGCCAGGTTCCTCATTTTCAACTGGACCACCTTTCCAGACTATTGCTGTGCCCAAGGCAGCAGTTGTTCCTGCGACACAACGCCGCAATGAGAAAGAGCTCGAAGTCGGGTGCGCCCCGGCCTTCGACCACCACTAAGCCTGTGCCGGCTAATAAACCTAAGCCGGAACAGAAGGGAAGAAAGCAACAACTCCTTCCCCCACGAGGTCGGCGAAAGCCGGCGGAGGTGGCATCATCGACCAGGGCTGGGAAACCACCTCCCAGCCCGTCTAAACAAGAATCGACGGTGGGGAAGAAGAGCACCCTTACCAGGCGTTCTTCCACTTCTACGAATAGGGCCTCACGCCCTCCACCTGGAGGACATGATTCTGCGCCAGCGGCTTTTTCTTCTGGGAAATCTGCGCGCTCCCCTCGTAGGCAGAAACTCCGCCCCCGGACTACGTCGAAAAAATTGAAGGCCTGCATCACCTCGTCTACTGACGAAGTGCTGTATATGGAGCATGATTCTCCATCTTCAGATAGGGATGTGAGTGTAGGTTAGGTAGCATTACGCTGCTCCTATCCTAAACCTCCGAAGTCCACTTTTACAATATGGAATTGTAACGGTTATGATAGGCATCTTGGTAAGCTGCGCCAGGTCATTAGCGAGTATTCGGCGATTATAGTCTGAATTCAGGAAACAAATTTCCGACCAGGTCATCATACGGTATTGAGAAATTTTCGACTATACTCGACAGAACGACAATATGCTCACCGGGCTTCCAGTGGCGTTCGCATTCTTGTTCGTTCTGATACCTACAGCGAGGAAGTTCCAATAAGAACCTCGCTGGAGGCCGTAGCTGTTCACGTTCCGCTGCCTATCATAACAACAGTGTGTAATGTTTATATTCCACCCGGTCAGTTTCTTAACATCAATGACGTCACTGATCTTATCGATCAGCTTCCAGCTCCCTTCCTCTTGTTGGGACACATTAACGCCCATCACCCCGTTTGGGGCTCTGAGGCGCCTTGCCCCCGGGAGGAGAGTTGGAAACATTAGTAACGGAACTGGACTTACGTATTTTGAACACGGGGGAACAGACACACTTCAGTGTACGTTACGGCACATATTCTCGCATAGACGCATAGACACAAAACGTTCAGTAAGAAAGAAAAATAAACATAGTAAACTGTTGCCCCTCGAACCTGCTACGAAGGCGTAGCAGGGGGAGAGGTGATACTCCCACGTGGCGCGTCCCAGGTGGCGGATAGGGGGGTCCTAACCGGCTTGCCGGCGGACTTGAGGGAAATAAAATACCTCTCGCGCACCAAACACACTACATCCTGCGGGTGGGGGACGCACGTGTAGAATACACCCGCGGTACCCCCTGCCTGTCGTATAAGTCGACTAAAAGGGGCGACCTAGGCGCGGACATGGATTGCGGTTTGGTATAATGTGTTGGACCTCCTGTGGATGGGAGGGGTCGAGTACATTCACAGGTAATCCCTGCCTGTCGTAGAAGGCGACTTAAGGGGTCATTTGGCCATGGTCCCCTCTTTATTTTATTATTATTTTTCCGAGGGTCAGATGTAGACCATTCCAAATTTTGATGTGCGTGCTGCCCGGAGATGGGCCTGTTACGTGTGCGATTACGCCCAAAAGCCCGCAACTGTCCACCCAGGACCATTGCGTGGTGGGAGCGCCATGTACCTTGGCAGTGGTATCCGCCTGCCAACACAGGTCCCCGCACAGCCGAATGCCAGAAGGACATATTATTATTAATTTTTTTTAGTTTTTTCTCTATATTTAGTGCTCTTTACACACTATGGGGTACATGCTATTGCGGGTGACTGGAGGAAGGGAGCCCTAGTGCTCATTGCCTCAGTCATCCCGTATTAGGCATCGTCTAACATCGGACCCCGGGCAGTACCTGCTATGACCAGGTGGGTATTGCCTTGGCTGCTTGGTTCGGCTACAGAGACCCCTGATCGGAGTGGGTGGCATTTGGGGAGGATGCTATCGGGCATGGCTTCCAAACGAAGTCGTCCTTCTCAAGGTGGTCCCCCACCTAAGTCTTTAACTTTTGCTTCCCGGATAGGTTCAACTCCCTGGGAACATGCGCAGCGTGAAGGAATTGGATCCAGCTTCCCTAGGTTTCTGGTCGCTACCAGAACCGATGGGCATGATTTTAAGCTGGTGAAGTCGATCCTTTTTAGTCGACACATCGAAGGCGTTTACGGCGAACTTGAGGACCTTAAGAAAATGCGCAACGGTAGTTTGCTTATGAAGACTCGCACAGCACTGCAAGCTGATCAGCTGCTAAAGTGCGAGCACTTTGGCGAAATCCCCGTCAAAGTGGAGGAGCATAAGTCCTTGAACCTGGTTCGCGGAGTCATCTTTCACCACGACCTTATTTTGAACACTGACGACAAGTTGATGGAAGACATGAAAAACCGTGTCGTGACACACGTCCGGCGCATTACGCTCAAGGTCAACGGTGAAGACGTTGCCACTGGTGCCTTCATTGTCTCTTTCAAGTTGTCAGTGTTACGAGAGAAAGTCAAGGTAACAACTTATCGTTGCGATGTGAGGCCGTACATCCCGCCTCCTATGCGATGGTATCAATGCCAGCGATTCGGATATATGGTCTCTCGCTGCTCGAATCGGGCTGTATGTGGTACATGTGGACGAGTAGCTCACGGCGCGGAGGAGTGCACAATTCCGTACAAGTGCACTAACTGCTCCGGTTTTCATTCTCCTCGGGATCGGAACTGTCCGACATACCTGAGTGAGAAGAAGATCCAGGAGATCAAGACCCTGGATGGTCTTTCCTACCAGGAAGCGCGCCGTAAGTTTAATTCTACGAATACACCTGACCGTACACTCGACTAGAGCATGATAGCTCAGAGTCTTCATCATTTTCAACATCGTCATCTGTGCTGATCGCTGCGCCCAAGGCGACTGTTGCTGCTCCCAGCGACGTCGCAAAGAGTAAAAGCTCGAAGGTGGTGACCACCCCACCTTCGAACAACCAGAAGTCTGTGCAGGCTGGCAGTTCCCAGCCGGCACAGCATGGGGGGTAGACGAAGTCTCCCCCCCCTAGGAGGTCGACGAAAGTCGATCGCCAGCCGGCGGAGGCGGCATCGTCGACCAGGGCTGGGAAACCATCTCCCAGCCCGTCTAAAATCGAAAAAAAGAAGGGGAAGAAGAGCGCCCGTCCTGAGCGCTCTCGGACTTCCCCTGCGAAGGAGAAGTCATGCCCCCCACCTGAGGGGTATGAGTCTGCGCCGGGCGGTACTCCTGCTCCGAAACCTGCGCGCTCTCCTCGTAGGGGACCCCTTCGCCCCCAAAAACCGTCGAAGTTCAGGGCGGCATCCCCGCCGTCTGTTGACGGCGAGATGGATGTCGCGCTGTCCACTACATCTACGGATGTAGATGTTGATAGTCTTTAGGTTTGTGAGCATTTTATTGCTCATAACCTAACACTACTTACATCGTCCACACTATGGCACTGTTACAGTGGAATTGTAATGGTTATGACAGGCATCTCGTTGAGTTACGTCAGCTCATTAGTGAGTACGCAGCGAGTATAGTCTGTATTCAGGAGACCAACTTCAGACCTGGTCATCGTACGGTCTTCCGAAATTTTAAGCTATACTCTACAGAACGATACTATGCTCACCGGGATTCCGGTGGCGTTGGCATTTTTGTACGTTCTGATACCTACAGCGAAGAGGTTCCATTAAGAACCCCGCTCGAGGCTGTAGCTGTTCGCGTTTCACTGCCTGTCGTAGCAACAGTGTGTAGTGTTTATTTTCCACCAGGCCAGAATCTTAATATAACTGATGTCGTTGATCTCATAGATCAGCTTCCACCTCCCTTCCTTTTATTGGGCGATTTTAACGCCCATCACCCCATGTGGGGCTCTGAGACGCCTTGCCCCCGAGGAAGAGAGCTGGAAGCATTTCTATCATATCTGGATGTATGTATTTTGAACACAGGGGAACCAACTCACTTTAGTGTACGTTACGGCACATACTCTCGCATAGACGTTAGTCTATGCAGCCGAACGTTGGTTCCACTGTTTCGGTGGAATGCACACGATGATCTCTGTGACAGTGACCATTTTCCCATCGTTCTTACTTTGTTGAATCATAAACCCGTCGAGGCTCCCCCTCGATGGATTCTTAAACATGCTGATTGGCCAAAGGTCACATCACTAGCTGTCTTTAACGATGATGTCAGGCGGACCGTCGGCGAGGAAATAACTTACATCACCCAAGTTATTCTTGCTGCTGCTGAGGAGTCCATTCCGTTTTTCTCGGGGACTCCTCGCCGAAAACTCGTTCCTTGGTGGAACGATGAAATAGCAACAGCCATCAAAGAACGCCGTCGCGCTCATAAGCGTTACCGTAGACAGCCTACTGTGGCCAACTTGGTAACATTTAAGAAACTCCGCGCTACGGCGCGAGTTCTTATTCGACAAAGTAAGAAGGCTTCATGGGAGAGATGTGTGTCGTCCATGACGTCACATACTCCATCATCTCAAGTGTGGACAAAACTTCGACGAATTTCGGGTTTTCAAGGATCATCTGCTGTGCCGGGAATTTCCATTGCAGGCAGTGTCGCCACTGATCCCCTCGCGATTGCTAATCATCTCGCTAGTCATTTCGCGGATGTCTCTGGCTCCGGGAATTACAATCCTAATTTCCTCCCTCTGAAGCGGGAGGCAGAACGTCATCACCTTAGTTTTGCCACCCAAGCTTCAGAGGACTACAACGTGCCCTTTACGGAGTGGGAACTCCGCAGCGCCTTAGCGCTTTGCAAGGACACGTCTCCTGGACCGGACAACATCCATAACCAGATGTTGAAACACCTTAGTGATGATAGTTTACTATATCTCCTTCGTGTGTTCAACCGAATCTGGACAGAGGGTGATTTTCCGTCTCAATGGCGAGCGGGCATAGTGATTCCTGTCCTCAAGCCTGACAAAGATCCTAAGTATGCAGGAAGTTACAGACCGATTTGTCTTACAAATTGCCTGTGTAAGCTATTTGAGAGGATGGTAAATCGCAGACTCGTGTGGTGTCTGGAGAAACAAGGACTTTTGTCCGAGTACCAATGTGGATTTCGAGCCGCTCGATCCACCACAGACCACTTGGTACGCCTGGAGAGCTCTATCCAGGATGCGTTTCTCCGCAAACAGCACTTGGTAGCTGTCTTCTTTGACTTGGAGAAGGCCTACGACACCACCTGGCGATATGGCATCTTTTCAGTCCTGCATCAATGGAGATTCCGAGGTAACTTGCCGGTAATTATTGCGAATTTTTTGTCCCTCCGTCTATTCCGTGTCCGAGTAGGGAGGACATATTCGCAATACCACGTTCAAGAAAATGGAGTCCCACAGGGATCCGTCCTTAGTGTCACTCTGTTCGCGATTGCCACAAACGGTATTGTCGCTGCTGTTGGTCTAGCCGTAATACCGTCCCTATATGTGGATGATTTTGCTCTGCACTATAGCTCGCGCAGTATGGCAGTCGCAGAGCGACAGTTACAGAGAGCTTTTAGGAGGGTGGAGTAGTGGACGTTAGAACATGGCTTTCGGTTTTCTGCCGCGAAGACCTCCGTTGTCCACTTTTGTCGTCAACGTACTCTTCACCCTCATCCCGAGCTTTATCTAGGAAATGTCGTTCTTCCAGTTGTTGACACCTGTACCGGGCGGTACACCTCTACTCTGTTTATTTAAAAGTTGCGCCAGTTGAAACTCCTCTTCTGGAGGAAGTCTGAACTTTATCTACACTATTAATCTACTAATTTCTCAGAAGATGTCACTACCTGGAAATTTTTGAGTTTGTGAACTGTGTCATTTTTGATGTGTTTTTGTTTCGCTTGAAGTAAGAAGTGTGAACTTTCTCTTCTAGAGGACACTACTGAAGATCAACAATAGTGCGACCTAGTGCGGAGTCAAAGAACTATTTTGTTGGAGAAATTTTTATTTCAAGAGTTTGTTCTTGGTTAAATTTCTTTCTGTCATTGTTTAAGTTGGCTGTATACCCCTCTTTTTCCCCTTATTTTGGATCTAGCCAATCCCGTATTTCTTTAATTAATTTTCCACCAATAATGTGTTTCTTCTTCCTCTATGTAGGGGTTTCTTTTCCCTAGCCAATAAAATTTTTGTGGGAGGGTGTTTTCTTTCCCCTAACGCCTAGAATCTTCCGTGAGAGGATATAAACTGCTGATTTTGGGGTCTCCGGGCCACTTCTGTTCCATCTTTCAGTGCATTAAGTACATAGCAGGAGGCGGGAAGCGCCTCTTTCTTCGGCGGCGTCTACAACAAGGTAATGGCCAAGTAATAACTTCTTTCTTTGCTTGCTCAGCAGTTTAATCTTCGGGGCGGGTTCTAGGCCTTCCACCATGTAACCTTCCTTTAAAATGTAAAGACTATTGGTACCTATCCTATCTTCTAAACCACATATTGGGATAGAGAGTGCTAACCCTCTCGAGTTCCCACTCATATTGTTTTGAGGTGGACTTATTTTCTCAAACCAATTCTTCCGTGATGTAATGTAAATTGTTATTTTCTGAAGTCACCTCCGTAGTATGGGATTAGCCCTTGTATTAACGGCCTAGTGCCAAGTAGGTCTTAAACAAAGTGTATCAGGAGTGCGGTTAGCCTCCTCTCAAATTGTTATTTTAGAGGTCATGTAATCAACCTTCTTTTTCATTCAATAGACCTCAGTAGGTTGGGTATTTTACCCCTGTGAATACGTCCTTAGAGGACAGCTTGAAGGTAGAGTTTGGTGTGGCCTTTGAGAGGCTTAAATTTTGAGAGCGGATCGCTCTTTTGAAATGGAGTGTCATATGCCTCGTGGAGGCTTTTCTGTGTAATTCGGAGCCAGGGGCTCCTAGGGATGAATGGGGTTTTCTGCCCCTCTGTTAAAACTTGTGTTTGTGGTAAAACTGAGCTGATCGCTGAAGTCAGGGCGTGAAGCCCAAAACCTGTAAATATTGTAACTCCCCTTTGTTTTGCTACATTGTACCTGCCATGTCTGTTATTGCTTTGTTTTGAAAAGGAAATACAACCTTGTTAAATTTTAAATTAATTTTACATGCACTATAATTTCGTAGCTTGAAACCCATTCACACCCGCACCTTCTTTTACGCATAACTACCGCTAAAACACGGTAACAACACCTACCGATTTCTTGGGCTCCTTTTTGACAGTAAATTATCGTGGGAGCCACACGTGCGGGAGCTAAAAGTGCAATGCACCAAGAGGCTTAACCTCTTGAAGTTTCTTAGCAGCACTCATTTGGGAGCTGACCGCGTGGTGCTCCTGCGATTCTATCGGGCACACATTTTATCCCGGTTAGACTACGGCAGTGCAGCATATGGCTCCGCAAGACCAAGCGTTCTTGCGAAGCTGAACAGTATCCACCACAGCGGGGTTAGGTTGGCGACGGGAGCTTTTCGAACTAGCCCCATCGCTAGCCTGCTCGCTGAGTCTGGTGTGCCGCCTTTACACCTGAGGCGCCAGCAACTACTACTTACGTATGCTGCAAATTTGCGACAGATGCCACTTCATCCGAGCTATCCCTGCGTGTTCAACAATGGCAACCGTTTGTTGTACGCTGCTCATCCTCGAGCGACGCGGCCGGTTGGGATACGCTTGGATAGCAGTTATGAATTGTTTGACGTACCTTCGATTCCTTGCCTTGTCAGACAACCAAGTGGGGTACCTCCGTGGGTTGTACGACGACCTGAAATCATCCTGGATTTGCACACTGGTCCGAAAGGAGACACGGACCCTTCGATTTATCGGAGGATCTACCTGTCCGTTCTTGGCCGCTATCCAGGTTCAGTCGTCGTTTACACGGATGGTTCAAGGACAGATACGAAGGTGGGCTGTGTGTTCGTTGTCGACAATGATCGGTTTCTTTTTGCTCTCCCGGACACCTGTAGTGTGTACACGGCAGAGCTCTATGCTATCTGTGAGGCTCTGCGGTACGCACTAGACAATGACCGCCGACACTTTCTTGTGTGTACTGACTCCTTGAGTTCGCTTCAGTCTATTGATACCTGTTTCCCTCGACACCCTCTGGAGCAGCGGATCCAGGACCTGCTGGCCGGGTGTTCGCATGCCGGCACCAGAATTACGTTTGTGTGGCTCCCCAGCCACATGGGCATAGAGGGAAACGAGTTAGCAGATCAGGCTGCCAAGGAGGCAGTTACACTGCCCCCGTTGCCTTTCAAGGTTCCAGCAAGTGATATTCGCTCTCAGCTGATACATCTGGTTATGTCTCATTGGGAGATTGAGTGGCAGGCCATCCCACATCCCAATAAGCTCAGAGCGATAAAAGGAACAACGAAGGTATGGAGGACTTCCCTTCGGGCTTCGCGGAGGGAAGCCGTGGTATTATGTCGTCTTCGGATCGGCCACGGTATGTTGACGCACTCCCATCTACTGAAAGGAGAACCCCCTCCGTTGTGTACCTGCGGCGACCATCTTACCTTGGTACACATCCTTACGGAGTGTGTGGACCTGATCGATCTGCGCCGTAGTATTAACCTTCCGAGTACCATCTCCCTTCTCTTGCGCGATGACGAGCGGTCAGCAGACCTCGTCATCCGCTTTATGGGGGATAGCGGTCTGTTTTATCGTGTGTGATGATGTCCTTTGTCCTAGTGTTGTTTATGTCAGTTGCGCTTTTATCTCATTGACTTTATTTTAGTTTGTGTTGCGCATTTTAATGTGTTATTTGAACGTCTAACGTAAATTATGTGTTAATATCTGTATTACTGGGCAATGCCTTATTCTTTCGATTTCCTGTACTTTCTCTTATTTTAATAGAACATAAGGCATTGCTTATTAGATCCACTGACTGTTTTAATCTCACCCTCATTTTTCTACATCACCATTCTTTTTTAACTCTAGTCAGTGGATACTTTTTTAAAATTTTAACTTCATGTCTCATGTCATTCATTTCGTTCCATTAGGGGCCGATGACCTTCGACGTTAGGCCCCTTAAAACAACAAGCATCATCATCATCATCAAACTGTTGCCGGACACAATACGCGATATCATATGCGGTCCATCGAATGCAAGGAAGACCGGGCGAGTTGGCCGTGCGCGTAGAGGCGCGCGGCTGTGAGCTTGCATCCGGGAGATAGTAGGTTCGAATCCCACTATCGGCAGCCCTGAAAATGGTATTCCGTGGTTTCCCATTTTCACACCAGGCAAATGTTGGGGCTGTACCTTAATTAAGGCCACGGCCGCTTCCTTCCAACCCCTAGGCCTTTCCTATCCCATCGTCGCCATAAGACCTATCTGTGTCGGTGCGACGTAAAGCCCATAGCAAAAAAAAAAAAGAATGCAGGGAAGACTAATGTAATTATTAATTTGTTAATGCAACCGAATCATTGCAATCATTGTCGCAGAAGAAATATATTGTGCTAGAGAAGCTTTTAAAATCTATTAAAGAAATAAAATGTGAGTTTTACTCTGATCGTGAGCAAGTAATACCGCTAGAAAAAGCTCAAAGGCATTCCGTTTTTATTTTTGACGATGTAGCAAGCGACAAACAGCAGCACATGAAAGACTACTTTAGTAAAGGTCGGCACCATATCGTGGATGTTTTTACTTATGTCAGACCTATTCCTGCATTCCCAAACAACTTATTAGAGACAACGCTAATTTCATTATTCTGTTTAAACAAGATGCAAGAAATCTTCGTCATGTCTACTACGATCACGTGAACACCGATATGAGTTACAACCAGTTCACTGATTTATGTTATCGTTGTTGGTCGCAGTCGAAATTCAGCTTTCTCGTTATCGATAAGGATAGCGAAATAAGGAAAGGTCGATATCGAAATGGATTCGATATGTTTTACGTGATATAAATACCACAGTGTATACATTAACGAACTCATTTTCGAATTGTTGAGTGGAGAAAGAACATCACGATGGCATCAAACAACAGAACCAGTAACGTGTATGTAACGCGACCATCATCACGATATGATATTGCTACTAAATCATATGTAGATGAAAAAATGTTGGTTAATACAAATTACGTAACATCAACATCTGACGGAAACTTAAGTATTCATGGTAAACGTTTAAAGAACGTCGGCAATCCTATAAACATGGAGGATGCTTGTAATAAAAATTGTGTGTTAAAAACCGTTAAGGACAGTATTAATAAAGTAGAAATACAACGTGACATTTTAGACCTTAAAAATGAAATACATGACATATGTGAACTAGAAGAGGATGCAGTTGATTTTAAGAACAAAAGGCTGAAAGGAATAGCTCCAGCGATGAATGGAAACGAAGCAGTTTCGCTTGACACAATGCGTACGCACACTAACCATGTGCAGAGAAATTTAGAGAAACGAGTTAACGACGTTTCTGCACGCATAGAATATGTTGACTTTCTTTTACGTAATATTGTGGATGATCACCTTCCTTTAACCTCAACAAGAACAACAAGAGAATATCGGGTGTGGCAGATCCTGAAGAGGAACAAGATGCAATTTCGCTTTAATTTTTAGAAAAGCATACAAAAGGTAGACTCCTACAACTGAATGACGATGGATCGATAGATATGCAAAATAAACGAGTAACAAACATCGGCAAACCTATTCATTCGACGGATGCGATTAATAAAGCATACCTAGAAAAATATTCAGCAGCGCGTGAAGAACTCGAAAAACTGAAGAATGATATAAGCAATCAACAGAAACTAAACGTTGATGTGGGTGGTACTTTGAGTATGGAAAATAAGCGAATTACTAACGTACATAATCCGTTAAATGAGAAAGATGTTGCAAATAAAATCTTTGTAGAACAGTATGCAGCTGCGCGGAGAGAAGTTGACGAGTTAAAACTTGTCATATCTAAACTTCTACCAGTAGGATTTAACGGAGAATTAAATATGAAGAACAAACGAATTACAAATGTTGATTCACCTATCCACGATCAAGATGTTGTTAACAAACAGTATTTAGAAACGTTTGCTACTGCAAAAGAAGAGTTTGAAGTGATGAAGGAGGAACTGCACAATAAACCAAGAAAAGCTCTTTTTCAAATTAACAATCTACCGTCAAATCAGTCACCAATATATATGCTACAAAATTGTCGACTTATGTATAAGCTTCCCTACACGGGTACACTTACACCGTTAACAGTTTCACGTGGTTCTCTGGTATATGCGATGATTAAGCACGTGAAGAATCCCATCGAATTAGAAGTAGGTACACCAATTGCTGTAAAGGAAGGTGATGAAATTCAATTCCGCCAAAAAAAAAAATCCAGAACAATGGAATACTAACGATCTTCCGCTCCATATACTCTTTGAATATACTTACTATATATGAGTAAAACAATAGACGTTACACTTCAGTTTAAAAAATGCAGGCGAACATAGTGGAAAAAAGTCGTGTAAAGGATAAACTAGCAAAATTAGGAAAAGATGTAAAAAAAATATAACTCTCATAAAGCAGATATGGCTTTAAACCAACTAAAGTTAGAAGAAACTTTTTTTTTGCTAGGGGCTTTACGTCGCACCGACACAGATAGGTCTTATGGCGACGATGGGATAGGAAAGGCCTAGGAGTTGGAAGGAAGCGGCCGTGGCCTTAATTAAGGTACAGCCCCAGCATTTGCCTGGTGTGAAAATGGGAAACCACGGAAAACCATCTTCAGGGCTGCCGATAGTGGGATTCGAACCTACTATCTCCCGGATGCAAGCTCACGGCCGCGCGCCTCTACGCGCACGGCCAACTCGCCCGGTAAAGAAACATTTATACCAATAACTGCACCATTAAATAAACTACAGCAGCTTACAGTTAACTCGAATGGATTAAATGCAAAGAAAAATCGAAAATTAAATAGTTATATAAGTGATGAAGAAGAATCAGAAGAAGAAGAAGAAGAAGAAGCTCTGGACAGAAAGGTTACAACTCTCCTGCAAAGTTATCTTAACCCACAATTGAGACACAAAGTTGATAGAATATTCGGGGTTTGAGTAGTTCATGGAGAACACTATTTAGGGAGTAAAAAAGTACTGTTTCGCGATAACAATCTTATAATTGACAATTTTAACTATCCTTTAACTGAAGGTCTCCTTGAATTAATATTTCAGAAAGATCCGGACGCACAGTTGTATGATGATAAGGATCTGTCAGCTTACAGTCATATATTAAATTACACTAACGTGCACAGGAAACAGTATGACGCAGGCAAGCCAATGAGAAGCACGAAATCGCTCAAATTTAAAAAAATTATCAAGCCATTAGTAGAAGATGCAAAAGTGAAAAAAGGAAGGAGCACACCAAAATTTGTAAGTGTACACAAATACAAACGTACAGGAAGAGGATCAAAAGTAGCCAAGTGGAAAAATGAACAAAGAAAGAAGATCGAATTAGTTCATTGGAATGATCCAAACAATCTAGTGGAGAGACTGAAAAAGTTAGTAGCATCTAGAAGTGCTGGTCATTCGTCACACGAAAACGAAATCTTGTCAATCGAAGAAGAACTTCGCAAGTCGAGGTACATCGAATAAATGAACATTGCGCGGTGGGATGAAATTCCCTTCGCAAATATATTTAAAGCGGTTAGATTCTCAAAGGATATTTCAGTAATCTATGAAATTGGATGTGAAGACAGAAGAAGCAACTGGCTATAGATCGACTGCGATTCAAGAAACGAATAGACGACACAGAACGAATTCTTTTACCTATACTTTATGAACAAAATCAGAGGAGAAATAGCGAAAGAACTCCACGCTCCAGTGCGAAAGAATTTTGAAAGACGGAGCGTTATTAGCCTCGGAAGAGATGATTTACATCAAGCGGATCTTGTTGATATGTCTGTTTTCGAAAGTTAATAGTAGATATAAATACATGTTAACTGTTATTGATGTTTATTCAAAGTATGCCTGGGCAGTTCCACTTAAAACAAAAACAGGAAACGAAGTAGTGGAGAATATGGAACGCATTTATTCAAAATGTAAACGCTATCCAAAACATCTGCAAACTGACGGGGGAAAAGAATTTTATAATAAGATTTTTCAACAGTGGATTACAATAAGAAAAATTAAACACTATTCGACAGGGAGCAGCTTGAAGGCAAGCGTAGTTGAACGCTTCAATCGAACACTGAAGCAGTGGATGTGGAGAAAATTCTCGGCGTGTGGATCACACCACTGGCTTCGCATGCTACCAAAACTATTAGATGAATATAATAATCGAAAACATCGTACGATTGGTATGAAACCTATAGACGTCACAAATAATCTACAACAACTTGCTACTGTGTACATATTACGGGAAATGAAGAAAAAGAAGTCACCTAATCCACCAAAATTTAAAGTAGGTGACACAGTACGAATAAGTAAAATTAAGCGATATTTTCCAAAGGGGTATACTCCTAATTGGAGTAATGAATTATTTACTGTAAGAAAAGTAAAAGAAACATCACCGAGAACTTACATGCTTCACGACTATCAAAATAAACCAATATTTGGTGCGTTCTATGAACAAGAACTGCAGAAGACAAAACATCCTAAAATATACATCATTGATATAATTTTAAGAAGAAAGAACGACAAGGTTTTCGTATCGTGGCTAGGATTCGACGCCACGCATAATTCATGGATTCCGAAAGAATATGTATTCTAAAAAAATCAATAGTAAGTACGCTAGTATAATATATTTATAATTTTTTACTCTAATGTCTGATAGATTTACCATCTTATAGTGTCCTCTCTCTATTGTTGCAGACTTCCCTTGCTCAAGAAACTGTGCTGTTTGTTTTGTTGATGGCAACGTTGGACATTACCTCAAGCAAGAAGATATTATCACCTCAACTCTGTATAATTAATTCGAAACATTTGTGTAACATGTATCTTAATAAATTATTATAACAAAATTTAACTAAAGATAACCTCTTATAATTTTTTAAATAAAAAATTAAACTCCCTCCTTTTTCCTACTCCTTTACGTATGTGTTAGTGCAACGTAAAAAAATTCTCTTTAATTAGATTATCTGTCTAAGAGCAGAAAAGAAAGCAAGATAAATAAAATATAGTTTTGCACTCACCTATAACGGTTCAAATAAATTAAATTCTCCTCCTCCTCCAGGCTCACTTCTTATTCTTCTACTATATGGCAAGAAAAAGTTAATGTAAAATTAAAATCTTTCGCAATCCGACAATAGACGAAGTCTTGAAATTAAAAAAATGTTAAAACTCACCAAAAATATCACCATCACTTCCGTGATCGTCCATTAACTCTCTTAGTTCAGGTAACATAACGTTGCAGGAAAAGAAACTGAATTTGTGAATGAACAATAGAAGAAAGTTCGGACTTTCGCGTCGTAAAAGAATACGAGTATGCACCCTAACGAGAAGCCGAAACTCTTCGTTAGTCAAATGACGTATTCTGTTTACAATCGCTCTTTCAAATGCGCCCTGTACTTCCACTATATTATTTATCTCACACATTTCTTGCAATCTAACTACTTCCCGCAGCGCTAGAAGCTTTTCGGAGAAGAAAGCAAGATAAATAAAATATATTTTTGCACTCACCTATAACGGTTCAAATAAATTAAATTCTCCTCCTCCTCCAGGCTCACTTCTTATTCTTCTACTATATGGCAAGAAAAAGTTAATGTAAAATTAAAATCTTTCGCAATCCGACAATAGACGAAGTCTTGAAATTAAAAAAATGTTAAAACTCACCAAAAATATCACCATCACTTCCGTGATCGTCCATTAACTCTCTTAGTTCAGGTAACATAACGTTGCAGGAAAAGAAACTAAATTTGTGAATAAACAATAGATGAAAGTTCGGACTTTCGCGTCGTAAAAGAATACGAGTATGCACCCTAACGAGAAGCCGAAACTCTTCGTTAGTCAAATGACGTATTCTGTTTACAATCGCTCTTTCAAATGCGCCCTGTACTTCCACTATATTATTTATCTCACACATTTCTTGCAATCTAACTACTTCCTGCAGCGCTAGAAGCTTTTCGGAGAAGAAAGCAAGATAAATAAAATATATTTTTGCACTCACCTATAACGGTTCAAATAAATTAAATTCTCCTCCTCCTCCAGGCTCACTTCTTATTCTTCTACTATATGGCAAGAAAAGTTAATGTAAAATTAAAATCTTTCGCAATCCGACAATAGACGAAGTCTTGAAATTTAAAAAAAGTTAAAACTCACCAAAAATATCACCATCACTTCCGTGATCGTCCATTAACTCTCTTAGTTCAGGTAACATAACGTTGCAGGAAAACAAACTAAATTTGTGAATAAACAATAGATGAAAGTTCGGACTTTCGCGTCGTAAAAGAATACGAGTACGCACCCTAACGAGAAGCCGAAACTCTTCGTTAGTCAAATGACGTATTCTGTTTACAATCGCTCTTTCAAATGCGCCCTGTACTTCCACTATATTATTTATCTCACACATTTCTTGCAATCTAACTACTTCCCGCAGCGCTAGAAGCTTTTCGGAGAAGAAAGCAAGATAAATAAAATATATTTTTGCACTCACCTATAACGGTTCAAATAAATTAAATTATCCTCCTCCTCCAGGCTCACTTCTTATTCTTCTACTATATGGCAAGAAAAAGTTAATGTAAAATTAAAATCTTTCGCAATCCGACAATAGACGAAGTCTTGAAATTTAAAAAAAGTAAAAACCCTCCAAAAATATCACCATCACTTCCGTGATCGTCCATTAACTCTCTTAGTTCAGGTAACATAACGTTGCAGGAAAAGAAACTAAATTTGTGAATAAACAATAGAAGAAAGTTCGGACTTTCGCGTCGTAAAAGAATAAGAGTATGCACCCTAACGAGAAGCCGAAACTCTTCGTTAGTAAAATGACGTATTCTGTTTACAATCGCTCTTTCAAATGCGCCCTGTACTTCCACTATATTATTTATCTCACACATTTCTTGCAATCTAACTACTTCCCGCAGCGCTAGAAGCTTTTCGGAGAAGAAAGCAAGATAAATAAAATATATTTTTGCACTCACCTATAACGGTTCAAATAAATTAAATTCTCCTCCTCCTCCAGGCTCACTTCTTATTCTTCTACTATATGGCAAGAAAAAGTTAATGTAAAATTAAAATCTTTCGCAATCCGACAATAGACGAAGTCTTGAAATTAAAAAAAAGTTAAAACTCACCAAAAATATCACCATCACTTCCGTGATCGTCCATTAACTCTCTTAGTTCAGGTAACATAACGTTGCCGGAAAAGAAACTAAATTTGTGAATAAACAATAGAAGAAAGTTCGGACTTTCGCGTCGTAAAAGAATACGAGTATGCACCCTAACGAGAAGCCGAAACTCTTCGTTAGTCAAATGACGTATTCTGTTTACAATCGCTCTTTCAAATGCGCCCTGTACTTCCACTATATTATTTATCTCACACATTTCTTGCAATCTAACTACTTCCCGCAGCGCTAGAAGCTTTTCGGAGAAGAAAGCAAGATAAATAAAATATATTTTTGCACTCACCTATAACGGTTCAAATAAATTAAATTCTCCTCCTCCAGGCTCACTTCTTATTCTTCTACTATATGGCAAGAAAAGTTAATGTAAAATTAAAATCTTTCGCAATCCGACAATAGACGAAGTCTTGAAATTTAAAAAAAGTTAAAACTCACCAAAAATATCACCATCACTTCCGTGATCGTCCATTAACTCTCTTAGTTCAGGTAACATAACGTTGCAGGAAAAGAAACTAAATTTGTGAATAAACAATAGAAGAAAGTTCGGACTTTCGCGTCGTAAAAGAATACGAGTATGCACCCTAACGAGAAGCCGAAACTCTTCGTTAGTCAAATGACGTATTCTGTTTACAATCGCTCTTTCAAATGCGCCCTGTACTTCCACTATATTATTTATCTCACACATTTCTTGCAATCTAACTACTTCCCGCAGCGCTAGAAGCTTTTCGGAGAAGAAAGCAAGATAAATAAAATATATTTTTGCACTCACCTATAACGGTTCAAATAAATTAAATTCTCCTCCTCCTCCAGGCTCACTTCTTATTCTTCTACTATATGGCAAGAAAAAGTTAATGTAAAATTAAAATCTTTCGCAATCCGACAATAGACGAAGTCTTGAAATTAAAAAAATGTTAAAACTCACCAAAAATATCACCATCACTTCCGTGATCGTCCATTAACTCTCTTAGTTCAGGTAACATAACGTTGCCGGAAAAGAAACTAAATTTGTGAATAAACAATAGAAGAAAGTTCGGACTTTCGCGTCGTAAAAGAATACGAGTATGCACCCTAACGAGAAGCCGAAACTCTTCGTTAGTCAAATGACGTATTCTGTTTACAATCGCTCTTTCAAATGCGCCCTGTACTTCCACTATATTATTTATCTCACACATTTCTTGCAATCTAACTACTTCCCGCAGCGCTAGAAGCTTTTCGGAGAAGAAAGCAAGATAAATAAAATATATTTTTGCACTCACCTATAACGGTTCAAATAAATTAAATTCTCCTCCTCCAGGCTCACTTCTTATTCTTCTACTATATGGCAAGAAAAGTTAATGTAAAATTAAAATCTTTCGCAATCCGACAATAGACGAAGTCTTGAAATTTAAAAAAAGTTAAAACTCACCAAAAATATCACCATCACTTCCGTGATCATCCATTAACTCTCTTAGTTCAGGTAACATAACGTTGCAGGAAAAGAAACTAAATTTGTGAATAAGCAATAGATGAAAGTTCGGACTTTCGCGTCGTAAAAGAATACGAGTATGCACCCTAACGAGAAGCCGAAACTCTTCGTTAGTCAAATGACGTATTCTGTTTACAATCGCTCTTTCAAATGCGCCCTGTACTTCCACTATATTATTTATCTCACACATTTCTTGCAATCTAACTACTTCCCGCAGCGCTAGAAGCTTTTCGGAGAAGAAAGCAAGATAAATAAAATATATTTTTGCACTCACCTATAACGGTTCAAATAAATTAAATTCTCCTCCTCCAGGCTCACTTCTTATTCTTCTAGTATATGGCAAGAAAAGTTAATGTAAAATTAAAATCTTTCGCAATCCGACAATAGACGAAGTCTTGAAATTTAAAAAAAGTTAAAACTCACCAAAAATATCACCATCACTTCCGTGATCATCCATTAACTCTCTTAGTTCAGGTAACATAACGTTGCAGGAAAAGAAACTAAATTTGTGAATAAGCAATAGATGAAAGTTCGGACTTTCGCGTCGTAAAAGAATACGAGTATGCACCCTAACGAGAAGCCGAAACTCTTCGTTAGTCAAATGACGTATTCTGTTTACAATCGCTCTTTCAAATGCGCCTTGTACTTCCACTATATTATTTATCTCACACATTTCTTGCAATCTAACTACTTCCCGCAGCGCTAGAAGCTTTCGGAGAAGAAAGCAAGATAAATAAAATATATTTTTGCACTCACCTATAACGGTTCAAATAAATTAAATTCTCCTCCTCCTCCAGGCTCACTTCTTATTCTTCTACTATATGGCAAGAAAAAGTTAATGTAAAATTAAAATCTTTCGCAATCCGACAATAGACGAAGTCTTGAAATTAAAAAAATGTTAAAACTCACCAAAAATATCACCATCACTTCCGTGATCGTCCATTAACTCTCTTAGTTCAGGTAACATAACGTTGCCGGAAAAGAAACTAAATTTGTGAATAAACAATAGAAGAAAGTTCGGACTTTCGCGTCGTAAAAGAATACGAGTATGCACCCTAACGAGAAGCCGAAACTCTTCGTTAGTCAAATGACGTATTCTGTTTACAATCGCTCTTTCAAATGCGCCCTGTACTTCCACTATATTATTTATCTCACACATTTCTTGCAATCTAACTACTTCCCGCAGCGCTAGAAGCTTTTCGGAGAAGAAAGCAAGATAAATAAAATATATTTTTGCACTCACCTATAACGGTTCAAATAAATTAAATTCTCCTCCTCCAGGCTCACTTCTTATTCTTCTACTATATGGCAAGAAAAGTTAATGTAAAATTAAAATCTTTCGCAATCCGACAATAGACGAAGTCTTGAAATTTAAAAAAAGTTAAAACTCACCAAAAATATCACCATCACTTCCGTGATCATCCATTAACTCTCTTAGTTCAGGTAACATAACGTTGCAGGAAAAGAAACTAAATTTGTGAATAAGCAATAGATGAAAGTTCGGACTTTCGCGTCGTAAAAGAATACGAGTATGCACCCTAACGAGAAGCCGAAACTCTTCGTTAGTCAAATGACGTATTCTGTTTACAATCGCTCTTTCAAATGCGCCTTGTACTTCCACTATATTATTTATCTAACACATTTCTTGCAATCTAACTACTTCCCGCAGCGCTAGAAGCTTTCGGAGAAGAAAGCAAGATAAATAAAATATATTTTTGCACTCACCTATAACGGTTCAAATAAATTAAATTCTCCTCCTCCTCCAGGCTCACTTCTTATTCTTCTACTATATGGCAAGAAAAAGTTAATGTAAAATTAAAATCTTTCGCAATCCGACAATAGACGAAGTCTTGAAATTAAAAAAATGTTAAAACTCACCAAAAATATCACCATCACTTCCGTGATCGTCCATTAACTCTCTTAGTTCAGGTAACATAACGTTGCAGGAAAAGAAACTAAATTTGTGAATAAACAATAGAAGAAAGTTCGGACTTTCGCGTCGTAAAAGAATACGAGTATGCACCCTAACGAGAAGCCGAAACTCTTCGTTAGTCAAATGACGTATTCTGTTTACAATCGCTCTTTCAAATGCGCCCTGTACTTCCACTATATTATTTATCTCACACATTTCTTGCAATCTAACTACTTCCCGCAGCGCTAGAAGCTTTTCGGAGAAGAAAGCAAGATAAATAAAATATATTTTTGCACTCACCTATAACGGTTCAAATAAATTAAATTCTCCTCCTCCAGGCTCACTTCTTATTCTTCTACTATATGGCAAGAAAAGTTAATGTAAAATTAAAATCTTTCGCAATCCGACAATAGACGAAGTCTTGAAATTTAAAAAAAAGTTAAAACTCACCAAAAATATCACCATCACTTCCGTGATCATCCATTAACTCTCTTAGTTCAGGTAACATAACGTTGCAGGAAAAGAAACTAAATTTGTGAATAAGCAATAGATGAAAGTTCGGACTTTCGCGTCGTAAAAGAATACGAGTATGCACCCTAACGAGAAGCCGAAACTCTTCGTTAGTCAAATGACGTATTCTGTTTACAATCGCTCTTTCAAATGCGCCTTGTACTTCCACTATATTATTTATCTCACACATTTCTTGCAATCTAACTACTTCCCGCAGCGCTAGAAGCTTTCGGAGAAGAAAGCAAGATAAATAAAATATATTTTTGCACTCACCTATAACGGTTCAAATAAATTAAATTCTCCTCCTCCTCCAGGCTCACTTCTTATTCTTCTACTATATGGCAAGAAAAAGTTAATGTAAAATTAAAATCTTTCGCAATCCGACAATAGACGAAGTCTTGAAATTTTAAAAAAGTTAAAACTCACCAAAAATATCACCATCACTTCCGTGATCGTCCATTAACTCTCTTAGTTCAGGTAACATAACGTTGCAGAAAAAGAAACTAAATTTGTGAATAAACAATAGATGAAAGTTCGGACTTTCGCGTCGTAAAAGAATACGAGTATGCACCCAAACGAGAAGCCGAAACTCTTCGTTAGTCAAATGACGTATTCTGTTTACAATCGCTCTTTCAAATGCGCCCTGTACTTCCACTATATTATTTATCTCACACATTTCTTGCAATCTAACTACTTCCTGCAGCGCTAGAAGCTTTTCGGAGAAGAAAGCAAGATAAATAAAATATATTTTTGCACTCACCTATAACGGTTCAAATAAATTAAATTCTCCTCCTCCTCCAGGCTCACTTCTTATTCTTCTACTATATGGCAAGAAAAAGTTAATGTAAAATTAAAATCTTTCGCAATCCGACAATAGACGAAGTCTTGAAATTAAAAAAATGTTAAAACTCACCAAAAATATCACCATCACTTCCGTGATCGTCCATTAACTCTCTTAGTTCAGGTAACATAACGTTGCAGGAAAAGAAACTAAATTTGTGAATAAACAATAGATGAAAGTTCGGACTTTCGCGTCGTAAAAGAATACGAGTATGCACCCTAACGAGAAGCCGAAACTCTTCGTTAGTCAAATGACGTATTCTGTTTACAATCGCTCCTTCAAATGCGCCCTGTACTTCCACTATATTATTTATCTCACACATTTCTTGCAATCTAACTACTTCCCGCAGCGCTAGAAGCTTTTCGGAGAAGAAAGCAAGATAAATAAAATATATTTTTGCACTCACCTATAACGGTTCAAATAAATTAAATTCTCCTCCTCCTCCAGGCTCACTTCTTATTCTTCTACTATATGGCAAGAAAAAGTTAATGTAAAATTAAAATCTTTCGCAATCCGACAATAGACGAAGTCTTGAAATTAAAAAAATTTTAAAACTCACCAAAAATATCACCATCACTTCCGTGATCGTCCATTAACTCTCTTAGTTCAGGTAACATAACGTTGCAGGAAAAGAAACTAAATTTGTGAATAAACAATAGATGAAAGTTCGGACTTTCGCGTCGTAAAAGAATACGAGTATGCACCCTAACGAGAAGCCGAAACTCTTCGTTAGTCAAATGACGTATTCTGTTTACAATCGCTCTTTCAAATGCGCCCTGTACTTCCACTATATTATTTATCTCACACATTTCTTGCAATCTAACTACTTCCCGCAGCGCTAGAAGCTTTTCGGAGAAGAAAGCAAGATAAATAAAATATATTTTTGCACTCACCTATAACGGTTCAAATAAATTAAATTCTCCTCCTCCTCCAGGCTCACTTCTTATTCTTCTACTATATGGCAAGAAAAAGTTAATGTAAAATTAAAATCTTTCGCAATCCGACAATAGACGAAGTCTTGAAATTAAAAAAATGTTAAAACTCACCAAAAATATCACCATCACTTCCGTGATCGTCCATTAACTCTCTTAGTTCAGGTAACATAACGTTGCCGGAAAAGAAACTAAATTTGTGAATAAACAATAGAAGAAAGTTCGGACTTTCGCGTCGTAAAAGAATACGAGTATGCACCCTAACGAGAAGCCGAAACTCTTCGTTAGTCAAATGACGTATTCTGTTTACAATCGCTCTTTCAAATGCGCCCTGTACTTCCACTATATTATTTATCTCACACATTTCTTGCAATCTAACTACTTCCCGCAGCGCTAGAAGCTTTTCGGAGAAGAAAGCAAGATAAATAAAATATATTTTTGCACTCACCTATAACGGTTCAAATAAATTAAATTCTCCTCCTCCAGGCTCACTTCTTATTCTTCTACTATATGGCAAGAAAAGTTAATGTAAAATTAAAATCTTTCGCAATCCGACAATAGACGAAGTCTTGAAATTTAAAAAAAAGTTAAAACTCACCAAAAATATCACCATCACTTCCGTGATCATCCATTAACTCTCTTAGTTCAGGTAACATAACGTTGCAGGAAAAGAAACTAAATTTGTGAATAAGCAATAGATGAAAGTTCGGACTTTCGCGTCGTAAAAGAATACGAGTATGCACCCTAACGAGAAGCCGAAACTCTTCGTTAGTCAAATGACGTATTCTGTTTACAATCGCTCCTTCAAATGCGCCCTGTACTTCCACTATATTATTTATCTCACACATTTCTTGCAATCTAACTACTTCCCGCAGCGCTAGAAGCTTTTCGGAGAAGAAAGCAAGATAAATAAAATATATTTTTGCACTCACCTATAACGGTTCAAATAAATTAAATTCTCCTCCTCCTCCAGGCTCACTTCTTATTCTTCTACTATATGGCAAGAAAAAGTTAATGTAAAATTAAAATCTTTCGCAATCCGACAATAGACGAAGTCTTGAAATTAAAAAAATGTTAAAACTCACCAAAAATATCACCATCACTTCCGTGATCATCCATTAACTCTCTTAGTTCAGGTAACATAACGTTGCAGGAAAAGAAACTAAATTTGTGAATAAGCAATAGATGAAAGTTCGGACTTTCGCGTCGTAAAAGAATACGAGTATGCACCCTAACGAGAAGCCGAAACTCTTCGTTAGTCAAATGACGTATTCTGTTTACAATCGCTCTTTCAAATGCGCCCTGTACTTCCACTATATTATTTATCTCACACATTTCTTGCAATCTAACTACTTCCCGCAGCGCTAGAAGCTTTTCGGAGAAGAAAGCAAGATAAATAAAATATATTTTTGCACTCACCTATAACGGTTCAAATAAATTAAATTCTCCTCCTCCAGGCTCACTTCTTATTCTTCTACTATATGGCAAGAAAAGTTAATGTAAAATTAAAATCTTTCGCAATCCGACAATAGACGAAGTCTTGAAATTTAAAAAAAGTTAAAACTCACCAAAAATATCACCATCACTTCCGTGATCATCCATTAACTCTCTTAGTTCAGGTAACATAACGTTGCAGGAAAAGAAACTAAATTTGTGAATAAGCAATAGATGAAAGTTCGGACTTTCGCGTCGTAAAAGAATACGAGTATGCACCCTAACGAGAAGCCGAAACTCTTCGTTAGTCAAATGACGTATTCTGTTTACAATCGCTCTTTCAAATGCGCCTTGTACTTCCACTATATTATTTATCTCACACATTTCTTGCAATCTAACTACTTCCCGCAGCGCTAGAAGCTTTCGGAGAAGAAAGCAAGATAAATAAAATATATTTTTGCACTCACCTATAACGGTTCAAATAAATTAAATTCTCCTCCTCCTCCAGGCTCACTTCTTATTCTTCTACTATATGGCAAGAAAAAGTTAATGTAAAATTAAAATCTTTCGCAATCCGACAATAGACGAAGTCTTGAAATTAAAAAAATGTTAAAACTCACCAAAAATATCACCATCACTTCCGTGATCGTCCATTAACTCTCTTAGTTCAGGTAACATAACGTTGCCGGAAAAGAAACTAAATTTGTGAATAAACAATAGAAGAAAGTTCGGACTTTCGCGTCGTAAAAGAATACGAGTATGCACCCTAACGAGAAGCCGAAACTCTTCGTTAGTCAAATGACGTATTCTGTTTACAATCGCTCTTTCAAATGCGCCCTGTACTTCCACTATATTATTTATCTCACACATTTCTTGCAATCTAACTACTTCCCGCAGCGCTAGAAGCTTTTCGGAGAAGAAAGCAAGATAAATAAAATATATTTTTGCACTCACCTATAACGGTTCAAATAAATTAAATTCTCCTCCTCCAGGCTCACTTCTTATTCTTCTACTATATGGCAAGAAAAGTTAATGTAAAATTAAAATCTTTCGCAATCCGACAATAGACGAAGTCTTGAAATTTAAAAAAAGTTAAAACTCACCAAAAATATCACCATCACTTCCGTGATCATCCATTAACTCTCTTAGTTCAGGTAACATAACGTTGCAGGAAAAGAAACTAAATTTGTGAATAAGCAATAGATGAAAGTTCGGACTTTCGCGTCGTAAAAGAATACGAGTATGCACCCTAACGAGAAGCCGAAACTCTTCGTTAGTCAAATGACGTATTCTGTTTACAATCGCTCTTTCAAATGCGCCTTGTACTTCCACTATATTATTTATCTAACACATTTCTTGCAATCTAACTACTTCCCGCAGCGCTAGAAGCTTTCGGAGAAGAAAGCAAGATAAATAAAATATATTTTTGCACTCACCTATAACGGTTCAAATAAATTAAATTCTCCTCCTCCTCCAGGCTCACTTCTTATTCTTCTACTATATGGCAAGAAAAAGTTAATGTAAAATTAAAATCTTTCGCAATCCGACAATAGACGAAGTCTTGAAATTAAAAAAATGTTAAAACTCACCAAAAATATCACCATCACTTCCGTGATCGTCCATTAACTCTCTTAGTTCAGGTAACATAACGTTGCAGGAAAAGAAACTAAATTTGTGAATAAACAATAGAAGAAAGTTCGGACTTTCGCGTCGTAAAAGAATACGAGTATGCACCCTAACGAGAAGCCGAAACTCTTCGTTAGTCAAATGACGTATTCTGTTTACAATCGCTCTTTCAAATGCGCCCTGTACTTCCACTATATTATTTATCTCACACATTTCTTGCAATCTAACTACTTCCCGCAGCGCTAGAAGCTTTTCGGAGAAGAAAGCAAGATAAATAAAATATATTTTTGCACTCACCTATAACGGTTCAAATAAATTAAATTCTCCTCCTCCAGGCTCACTTCTTATTCTTCTACTATATGGCAAGAAAAGTTAATGTAAAATTAAAATCTTTCGCAATCCGACAATAGACGAAGTCTTGAAATTTAAAAAAAAAGTTAAAACTCACCAAAAATATCACCATCACTTCCGTGATCATCCATTAACTCTCTTAGTTCAGGTAACATAACGTTGCAGGAAAAGAAACTAAATTTGTGAATAAGCAATAGATGAAAGTTCGGACTTTCGCGTCGTAAAAGAATACGAGTATGCACCCTAACGAGAAGCCGAAACTCTTCGTTAGTCAAATGACGTATTCTGTTTACAATCGCTCTTTCAAATGCGCCTTGTACTTCCACTATATTATTTATCTCACACATTTCTTGCAATCTAACTACTTCCCGCAGCGCTAGAAGCTTTCGGAGAAGAAAGCAAGATAAATAAAATATATTTTTGCACTCACCTATAACGGTTCAAATAAATTAAATTCTCCTCCTCCTCCAGGCTCACTTCTTATTCTTCTACTATATGGCAAGAAAAAGTTAATGTAAAATTAAAATCTTTCGCAATCCGACAATAGACGAAGTCTTGAAATTTTAAAAAAGTTAAAACTCACCAAAAATATCACCATCACTTCCGTGATCGTCCATTAACTCTCTTAGTTCAGGTAACATAACGTTGCAGAAAAAGAAACTAAATTTGTGAATAAACAATAGATGAAAGTTCGGACTTTCGCGTCGTAAAAGAATACGAGTATGCACCCTAACGAGAAGCCGAAACTCTTCGTTAGTCAAATGACGTATTCTGTTTACAATCGCTCTTTCAAATGCGCCCTGTACTTCCACTATATTATTTATCTCACACATTTCTTGCAATCTAACTACTTCCCGCAGCGCTAGAAGCTTTTCGGAGAAGAAAGCAAGATAAATAAAATATATTTTTGCACTCACCTATAACGGTTCAAATAAATTAAATTCTCCTCCTCCAGGCTCACTTCTTATTCTTCTACTATATGGCAAGAAAAGTTAATGTAAAATTAAAATCTTTCGCAATCCGACAATAGACGAAGTCTTGAAATTAAAAAAATGTTAAAACTCACCAAAAATATCACCATCACTTCCGTGATCGTCCATTAACTCTCTTAGTTCAGGTAACATAACGTTGCAGGAAAAGAAACTAAATTTGTGAATAAACAATAGAAGAAAGTTCGGACTTTCGCGTCGTAAAAGAATACGAGTATGCACCCTAACGAGAAGCCGAAACTCTTCGTTAGTCAAATGACGTATTCTGTTTACAATCGCTCTTTCAAATGCGCCCTGTACTTCCACTATATTATTTATCTCACACATTTCTTGCAATCTAACTACTTCCCGCAGCGCTAGAAGCTTTTCGGAGAAGAAAGCAAGATAAATAAAATATATTTTTGCACTCACCTATAACGGTTCAAATAAATTAAATTCTCCTCCTCCTCCAGGCTCACTTCTTATTCTTCTACTATATGGCAAGAAAAAGTTAATGTAAAATTAAAATCTTTCGCAATCCGACAATAGACGAAGTCTTGAAATTAAAAAAATGTTAAAACTCACCAAAAATATCACCATCACTTCCGTGATCGTCCATTAACTCTCTTAGTTCAGGTAACATAACGTTGCCGGAAAAGAAACTAAATTTGTGAATAAACAATAGAAGAAAGTTCGGACTTTCGCGTCGTAAAAGAATACGAGTATGCACCCTAACGAGAAGCCGAAACTCTTCGTTAGTCAAATGACGTATTCTGTTTACAATCGCTCTTTCAAATGCGCCCTGTACTTCCACTATATTATTTATCTCACACATTTCTTGCAATCTAACTACTTCCCGCAGCGCTGGAAGCTTTTCGGAGAAGAAAGCAAGATAAATAAAATATATTTTTGCACTCACCTATAACGGTTCAAATAAATTAAATTCTCCTCCTCCAGGCTCACTTCTTATTCTTCTACTATATGGCAAGAAAAGTTAATGTAAAATTAAAATCTTTCGCAATCCGACAATAGACGAAGTCTTGAAATTTAAAAAAAGTTAAAACTCACCAAAAATATCACCATCACTTCCGTGATCATCCATTAACTCTCTTAGTTCAGGTAACATAACGTTGCAGGAAAAGAAACTAAATTTGTGAATAAGCAATAGATGAAAGTTCGGACTTTCGCGTCGTAAAAGAATACGAGTATGCACCCTAACGAGAAGCCGAAACTCTTCGTTAGTCAAATGACGTATTCTGTTTACAATCGCTCTTTCAAATGCGCCTTGTACTTCCACTATATTATTTATCTCACACATTTCTTGCAATCTAACTACTTCCCGCAGCGCTAGAAGCTTTCGGAGAAGAAAGCAAGATAAATAAAATATATTTTTGCACTCACCTATAACGGTTCAAATAAATTAAATTCTCCTCCTCCTCCAGGCTCACTTCTTATTCTTCTACTATATGGCAAGAAAAAGTTAATGTAAAATTAAAATCTTTCGCAATCCGACAATAGACGAAGTCTTGAAATTAAAAAAATGTTAAAACTCACCAAAAATATCACCATCACTTCCGTGATCGTCCATTAACTCTCTTAGTTCAGGTAACATAACGTTGCAGGAAAAGAAACTGAATTTGTGAATGAACAATAGAAGAAAGTTCGGACTTTCGCGTCGTAAAAGAATACGAGTATGCACCCTAACGAGAAGCCGAAACTCTTCGTTAGTCAAATGACGTATTCTGTTTACAATCGCTCTTTCAAATGCGCCCTGTACTTCCACTATATTATTTATCTCACACATTTCTTGCAATCTAACTACTTCCCGCAGCGCTAGAAGCTTTTCGGAGAAGAAAGCAAGATAAATAAAATATATTTTTGCACTCACCTATAACGGTTCAAATAAATTAAATTCTCCTCCTCCTCCAGGCTCACTTCTTATTCTTCTACTATATGGCAAGAAAAAGTTAATGTAAAATTAAAATCTTTCGCAATCCGACAATAGACGAAGTCTTGAAATTAAAAAAATGTTAAAACTCACCAAAAATATCACCATCACTTCCGTGATCGTCCATTAACTCTCTTAGTTCAGGTAACATAACGTTGCAGGAAAAGAAACTAAATTTGTGAATAAACAATAGATGAAAGTTCGGACTTTCGCGTCGTAAAAGAATACGAGTATGCACCCTAACGAGAAGCCGAAACTCTTCGTTAGTCAAATGACGTATTCTGTTTACAATCGCTCTTTCAAATGCGCCCTGTACTTCCACTATATTATTTATCTCACACATTTCTTGCAATCTAACTACTTCCTGCAGCGCTAGAAGCTTTTCGGAGAAGAAAGCAAGATAAATAAAATATATTTTTGCACTCACCTATAACGGTTCAAATAAATTAAATTCTCCTCCTCCTCCAGGCTCACTTCTTATTCTTCTACTATATGGCAAGAAAAGTTAATGTAAAATTAAAATCTTTCGCAATCCGACAATAGACGAAGTCTTGAAATTTAAAAAAAGTTAAAACTCACCAAAAATATCACCATCACTTCCGTGATCGTCCATTAACTCTCTTAGTTCAGGTAACATAACGTTGCAGGAAAACAAACTAAATTTGTGAATAAACAATAGATGAAAGTTCGGACTTTCGCGTCGTAAAAGAATACGAGTACGCACCCTAACGAGAAGCCGAAACTCTTCGTTAGTCAAATGACGTATTCTGTTTACAATCGCTCCTTCAAATGCGCCCTGTACTTCCACTATATTATTTATCTCACACATTTCTTGCAATCTAACTACTTCCCGCAGCGCTAGAAGCTTTTCGGAGAAGAAAGCAAGATAAATAAAATATATTTTTGCACTCACCTATAACGGTTCAAATAAATTAAATTATCCTCCTCCTCCAGGCTCACTTCTTATTCTTCTACTATATGGCAAGAAAAAGTTAATGTAAAATTAAAATCTTTCGCAATCCGACAATAGACGAAGTCTTGAAATTTAAAAAAAGTAAAAACCCTCCAAAAATATCACCATCACTTCCGTGATCGTCCATTAACTCTCTTAGTTCAGGTAACATAACGTTGCAGGAAAAGAAACTAAATTTGTGAATAAACAATAGAAGAAAGTTCGGACTTTCGCGTCGTAAAAGAATAAGAGTATGCACCCTAACGAGAAGCCGAAACTCTTCGTTAGTAAAATGACGTATTCTGTTTACAATCGCTCTTTCAAATGCGCCCTGTACTTCCACTATATTATTTATCTCACACATTTCTTGCAATCTAACTACTTCCCGCAGCGCTAGAAGCTTTTCGGAGAAGAAAGCAAGATAAATAAAATATATTTTTGCACTCACCTATAACGGTTCAAATAAATTAAATTCTCCTCCTCCTCCAGGCTCACTTCTTATTCTTCTACTATATGGCAAGAAAAAGTTAATGTAAAATTAAAATCTTTCGCAATCCGACAATAGACGAAGTCTTGAAATTAAAAAAAAGTTAAAACTCACCAAAAATATCACCATCACTTCCGTGATCGTCCATTAACTCTCTTAGTTCAGGTAACATAACGTTGCCGGAAAAGAAACTAAATTTGTGAATAAACAATAGAAGAAAGTTCGGACTTTCGCGTCGTAAAAGAATACGAGTATGCACCCTAACGAGAAGCCGAAACTCTTCGTTAGTCAAATGACGTATTCTGTTTACAATCGCTCTTTCAAATGCGCCCTGTACTTCCACTATATTATTTATCTCACACATTTCTTGCAATCTAACTACTTCCCGCAGCGCTAGAAGCTTTTCGGAGAAGAAAGCAAGATAAATAAAATATATTTTTGCACTCACCTATAACGGTTCAAATAAATTAAATTCTCCTCCTCCAGGCTCACTTCTTATTCTTCTACTATATGGCAAGAAAAGTTAATGTAAAATTAAAATCTTTCGCAATCCGACAATAGACGAAGTCTTGAAATTTAAAAAAAGTTAAAACTCACCAAAAATATCACCATCACTTCCGTGATCATCCATTAACTCTCTTAGTTCAGGTAACATAACGTTGCAGGAAAAGAAACTAAATTTGTGAATAAGCAATAGATGAAAGTTCGGACTTTCGCGTCGTAAAAGAATACGAGTATGCACCCTAACGAGAAGCCGAAACTCTTCGTTAGTCAAATGACGTATTCTGTTTACAATCGCTCTTTCAAATGCGCCTTGTACTTCCACTATATTATTTATCTCACACATTTCTTGCAATCTAACTACTTCCCGCAGCGCTAGAAGCTTTCGGAGAAGAAAGCAAGATAAATAAAATATATTTTTGCACTCACCTATAACGGTTCAAATAAATTAAATTCTCCTCCTCCTCCAGGCTCACTTCTTATTCTTCTACTATATGGCAAGAAAAAGTTAATGTAAAATTAAAATCTTTCGCAATCCGACAATAGACGAAGTCTTGAAATTAAAAAAATGTTAAAACTCACCAAAAATATCACCATCACTTCCGTGATCGTCCATTAACTCTCTTAGTTCAGGTAACATAACGTTGCAGGAAAAGAAACTAAATTTGTGAATAAACAATAGAAGAAAGTTCGGACTTTCGCGTCGTAAAAGAATACGAGTATGCACCCTAACGAGAAGCCGAAACTCTTCGTTAGTCAAATGACGTATTCTGTTTACAATCGCTCTTTCAAATGCGCCCTGTACTTCCACTATATTATTTATCTCACACATTTCTTGCAATGTAACTACTTCCCGCAGCGCTAGAAGCTTTTCGGAGAAGAAAGCAAGATAAATAAAATATATTTTTGCACTCACCTATAACGGTTCAAATAAATTAAATTCTCCTCCTCCAGGCTCACTTCTTATTCTTCTACTATATGGCAAGAAAAGTTAATGTAAAATTAAAATCTTTCGCAATCCGACAATAGACGAAGTCTTGAAATTTAAAAAAAAGTTAAAACTCACCAAAAATATCACCATCACTTCCGTGATCATCCATTAACTCTCTTAGTTCAGGTAACATAACGTTGCAGGAAAAGAAACTAAATTTGTGAATAAGCAATAGATGAAAGTTCGGACTTTCGCGTCGTAAAAGAATACGAGTATGCACCCTAACGAGAAGCCGAAACTCTTCGTTAGTCAAATGACGTATTCTGTTTACAATCGCTCTTTCAAATGCGCCTTGTACTTCCACTATATTATTTATCTCACACATTTCTTGCAATCTAACTACTTCCCGCAGCGCTAGAAGCTTTCGGAGAAGAAAGCAAGATAAATAAAATATATTTTTGCACTCACCTATAACGGTTCAAATAAATTAAATTCTCCTCCTCCTCCAGGCTCACTTCTTATTCTTCTACTATATGGCAAGAAAAAGTTAATGTAAAATTAAAATCTTTCGCAATCCGACAATAGACGAAGTCTTGAAATTTAAAAAAAGTTAAAACCCTCCAAAAATATCACCATCACTTCCGTGATCGTCCATTAACTCTCTTAGTTCAGGTAACATAACGTTGCAGGAAAAGAAACTAAATTTGTGAATAAACAATAGATGAAAGTTCGGACTTTCGCGTCGTAAAAGAATACGAGTATGCACCCTAACGAGAAGCCGAAACTCTTCGTTAGTCAAATGACGTATTCTGTTTACAATCGCTCTTTCAAATGCGCCCTGTACTTCCACTATATTATTTATCTCACACATTTCTTGCAATCTAACTACTTCCCGCAGCGCTAGAAGCTTTCGGAGAAGAAAGCAAGATAAATAAAATATATTTTTGCACTCACCTATAACGGTTCAAATAAATTAAATTCTCCTCCTCCTCCAGGCTCACTTCTTATTCTTCTACTATATGGCAAGAAAAAGTTAATGTAAAATTAAAATCTTTCGCAATCCGACAATAGACGAAGTCTTGAAATTTAAAAAAAGTTAAAACTCACCAAAAATATCACCATCACTTCCGTGATCGTCCATTAACTCTCTTAGTTCAGGTAACATAACGTTGCAGGAAAAGAAACTAAATTTGTGAATAAACAATAGATGAAAGTTCGGACTTTCGCGTCGTAAAAGAATACGAGTATGCACCCTAACGAGAAGCCGAAACTCTTCGTTAGTCAAATGACGTATTCTGTTTACAATCGCTCTTTCAAATGCGCCCTGTACTTCCACTATATTATTTATCTCACACATTTCTTGCAATCTAACTACTTCCCGCAGCGCTAGAAGCTTTTCGGAGAAGAAAGCAAGATAAATAAAATATATTTTTGCACTCACCTATAACGGTTCAAATAAATTAAATTCTCCTCCTCCTCCAGGCTCACTTCTTATTCTTCTACTATATGGCAAGAAAAAGTTAATGTAAAATTAAAATCTTTCGCAATCCGACAATAGACGAAGTCTTGAAATTAAAAAAATGTTAAAACTCACCAAAAATATCACCATCACTTCCGTGATCGTCCATTAACTCTCTTAGTTCAGGTAACATAACGTTGCCGGAAAAGAAACTAAATTTGTGAATAAACAATAGAAGAAAGTTCGGACTTTCGCGTCGTAAAAGAATACGAGTATGCACCCTAACGAGAAGCCGAAACTCTTCGTTAGTCAAATGACGTATTCTGTTTACAATCGCTCTTTCAAATGCGCCCTGTACTTCCACTATATTATTTATCTCACACATTTCTTGCAATCTAACTACTTCCCGCAGCGCTAGAAGCTTTTCGGAGAAGAAAGCAAGATAAATAAAATATATTTTTGCACTCACCTATAACGGTTCAAATAAATTAAATTCTCCTCCTCCAGGCTCACTTCTTATTCTTCTACTATATGGCAAGAAAAGTTAATGTAAAATTAAAATCTTTCGCAATCCGACAATAGACGAAGTCTTGAAATTTAAAAAAAGTTAAAACTCACCAAAAATATCACCATCACTTCCGTGATCATCCATTAACTCTCTTAGTTCAGGTAACATAACGTTGCAGGAAAAGAAACTAAATTTGTGAATAAGCAATAGATGAAAGTTCGGACTTTCGCGTCGTAAAAGAATACGAGTATGCACCCTAACGAGAAGCCGAAACTCTTCGTTAGTCAAATGACGTATTCTGTTTACAATCGCTCTTTCAAATGCGCCCTGTACTTCCACTATATTATTTATCTCACACATTTCTTGCAATCTAACTACTTCCCGCAGCGCTAGAAGCTTTTCGGAGAAGAAAGCAAGATAAATAAAATATATTTTTGCACTCACCTATAACGGTTCAAATAAATTAAATTCTCCTCCTCCAGGCTCACTTCTTATTCTTCTAGTATATGGCAAGAAAAGTTAATGTAAAATTAAAATCTTTCGCAATCCGACAATAGACGAAGTCTTGAAATTTAAAAAAAGTTAAAACTCACCAAAAATATCACCATCACTTCCGTGATCATCCATTAACTCTCTTAGTTCAGGTAACATAACGTTGCAGGAAAAGAAACTAAATTTGTGAATAAGCAATAGATGAAAGTTCGGACTTTCGCGTCGTAAAAGAATACGAGTATGCACCCTAACGAGAAGCCGAAACTCTTCGTTAGTCAAATGACGTATTCTGTTTACAATCGCTCTTTCAAATGCGCCTTGTACTTCCACTATATTATTTATCTCACACATTTCTTGCAATCTAACTACTTCCCGCAGCGCTAGAAGCTTTCGGAGAAGAAAGCAAGATAAATAAAATATATTTTTGCACTCACCTATAACGGTTCAAATAAATTAAATTCTCCTCCTCCTCCAGGCTCACTTCTTATTCTTCTACTATATGGCAAGAAAAAGTTAATGTAAAATTAAAATCTTTCGCAATCCGACAATAGACGAAGTCTTGAAATTAAAAAAATGTTAAAACTCACCAAAAATATCACCATCACTTCCGTGATCGTCCATTAACTCTCTTAGTTCAGGTAACATAACGTTGCCGGAAAAGAAACTAAATTTGTGAATAAACAATAGAAGAAAGTTCGGACTTTCGCGTCGTAAAAGAATACGAGTATGCACCCTAACGAGAAGCCGAAACTCTTCGTTAGTCAAATGACGTATTCTGTTTACAATCGCTCTTTCAAATGCGCCCTGTACTTCCACTATATTATTTATCTCACACATTTCTTGCAATCTAACTACTTCCCGCAGCGCTAGAAGCTTTTCGGAGAAGAAAGCAAGATAAATAAAATATATTTTTGCACTCACCTATAACGGTTCAAATAAATTAAATTCTCCTCCTCCAGGCTCACTTCTTATTCTTCTACTATATGGCAAGAAAAGTTAATGTAAAATTAAAATCTTTCGCAATCCGACAATAGACGAAGTCTTGAAATTTAAAAAAAGTTAAAACTCACCAAAAATATCACCATCACTTCCGTGATCATCCATTAACTCTCTTAGTTCAGGTAACATAACGTTGCAGGAAAAGAAACTAAATTTGTGAATAAGCAATAGATGAAAGTTCGGACTTTCGCGTCGTAAAAGAATACGAGTATGCACCCTAACGAGAAGCCGAAACTCTTCGTTAGTCAAATGACGTATTCTGTTTACAATCGCTCTTTCAAATGCGCCTTGTACTTCCACTATATTATTTATCTAACACATTTCTTGCAATCTAACTACTTCCCGCAGCGCTAGAAGCTTTCGGAGAAGAAAGCAAGATAAATAAAATATATTTTTGCACTCACCTATAACGGTTCAAATAAATTAAATTCTCCTCCTCCTCCAGGCTCACTTCTTATTCTTCTACTATATGGCAAGAAAAAGTTAATGTAAAATTAAAATCTTTCGCAATCCGACAATAGACGAAGTCTTGAAATTAAAAAAATGTTAAAACTCACCAAAAATATCACCATCACTTCCGTGATCGTCCATTAACTCTCTTAGTTCAGGTAACATAACGTTGCAGGAAAAGAAACTAAATTTGTGAATAAACAATAGAAGAAAGTTCGGACTTTCGCGTCGTAAAAGAATACGAGTATGCACCCTAACGAGAAGCCGAAACTCTTCGTTAGTCAAATGACGTATTCTGTTTACAATCGCTCTTTCAAATGCGCCCTGTACTTCCACTATATTATTTATCTCACACATTTCTTGCAATCTAACTACTTCCCGCAGCGCTAGAAGCTTTTCGGAGAAGAAAGCAAGATAAATAAAATATATTTTTGCACTCACCTATAACGGTTCAAATAAATTAAATTCTCCTCCTCCAGGCTCACTTCTTATTCTTCTACTATATGGCAAGAAAAGTTAATGTAAAATTAAAATCTTTCGCAATCCGACAATAGACGAAGTCTTGAAATTTAAAAAAAAGTTAAAACTCACCAAAAATATCACCATCACTTCCGTGATCATCCATTAACTCTCTTAGTTCAGGTAACATAACGTTGCAGGAAAAGAAACTAAATTTGTGAATAAGCAATAGATGAAAGTTCGGACTTTCGCGTCGTAAAAGAATACGAGTATGCACCCTAACGAGAAGCCGAAACTCTTCGTTAGTCAAATGACGTATTCTGTTTACAATCGCTCTTTCAAATGCGCCTTGTACTTCCACTATATTATTTATCTCACACATTTCTTGCAATCTAACTACTTCCCGCAGCGCTAGAAGCTTTCGGAGAAGAAAGCAAGATAAATAAAATATATTTTTGCACTCACCTATAACGGTTCAAATAAATTAAATTCTCCTCCTCCTCCAGGCTCACTTCTTATTCTTCTACTATATGGCAAGAAAAAGTTAATGTAAAATTAAAATCTTTCGCAATCCGACAATAGACGAAGTCTTGAAATTTTAAAAAAGTTAAAACTCACCAAAAATATCACCATCACTTCCGTGATCGTCCATTAACTCTCTTAGTTCAGGTAACATAACGTTGCAGAAAAAGAAACTAAATTTGTGAATAAACAATAGATGAAAGTTCGGACTTTCGCGTCGTAAAAGAATACGAGTATGCACCCAAACGAGAAGCCGAAACTCTTCGTTAGTCAAATGACGTATTCTGTTTACAATCGCTCTTTCAAATGCGCCCTGTACTTCCACTATATTATTTATCTCACACATTTCTTGCAATCTAACTACTTCCTGCAGCGCTAGAAGCTTTTCGGAGAAGAAAGCAAGATAAATAAAATATATTTTTGCACTCACCTATAACGGTTCAAATAAATTAAATTCTCCTCCTCCTCCAGGCTCACTTCTTATTCTTCTACTATATGGCAAGAAAAAGTTAATGTAAAATTAAAATCTTTCGCAATCCGACAATAGACGAAGTCTTGAAATTAAAAAAATGTTAAAACTCACCAAAAATATCACCATCACTTCCGTGATCGTCCATTAACTCTCTTAGTTCAGGTAACATAACGTTGCAGGAAAAGAAACTAAATTTGTGAATAAACAATAGATGAAAGTTCGGACTTTCGCGTCGTAAAAGAATACGAGTATGCACCCTAACGAGAAGCCGAAACTCTTCGTTAGTCAAATGACGTATTCTGTTTACAATCGCTCCTTCAAATGCGCCCTGTACTTCCACTATATTATTTATCTCACACATTTCTTGCAATCTAACTACTTCCCGCAGCGCTAGAAGCTTTTCGGAGAAGAAAGCAAGATAAATAAAATATATTTTTGCACTCACCTATAACGGTTCAAATAAATTAAATTCTCCTCCTCCTCCAGGCTCACTTCTTATTCTTCTACTATATGGCAAGAAAAAGTTAATGTAAAATTAAAATCTTTCGCAATCCGACAATAGACGAAGTCTTGAAATTAAAAAAATTTTAAAACTCACCAAAAATATCACCATCACTTCCGTGATCGTCCATTAACTCTCTTAGTTCAGGTAACATAACGTTGCAGGAAAAGAAACTAAATTTGTGAATAAACAATAGATGAAAGTTCGGACTTTCGCGTCGTAAAAGAATACGAGTATGCACCCTAACGAGAAGCCGAAACTCTTCGTTAGTCAAATGACGTATTCTGTTTACAATCGCTCTTTCAAATGCGCCCTGTACTTCCACTATATTATTTATCTCACACATTTCTTGCAATCTAACTACTTCCCGCAGCGCTAGAAGCTTTTCGGAGAAGAAAGCAAGATAAATAAAATATATTTTTGCACTCACCTATAACGGTTCAAATAAATTAAATTCTCCTCCTCCTCCAGGCTCACTTCTTATTCTTCTACTATATGGCAAGAAAAAGTTAATGTAAAATTAAAATCTTTCGCAATCCGACAATAGACGAAGTCTTGAAATTAAAAAAATGTTAAAACTCACCAAAAATATCACCATCACTTCCGTGATCGTCCATTAACTCTCTTAGTTCAGGTAACATAACGTTGCCGGAAAAGAAACTAAATTTGTGAATAAACAATAGAAGAAAGTTCGGACTTTCGCGTCGTAAAAGAATACGAGTATGCACCCTAACGAGAAGCCGAAACTCTTCGTTAGTCAAATGACGTATTCTGTTTACAATCGCTCTTTCAAATGCGCCCTGTACTTCCACTATATTATTTATCTCACACATTTCTTGCAATCTAACTACTTCCCGCAGCGCTAGAAGCTTTTCGGAGAAGAAAGCAAGATAAATAAAATATATTTTTGCACTCACCTATAACGGTTCAAATAAATTAAATTCTCCTCCTCCAGGCTCACTTCTTATTCTTCTACTATATGGCAAGAAAAGTTAATGTAAAATTAAAATCTTTCGCAATCCGACAATAGACGAAGTCTTGAAATTTAAAAAAAAGTTAAAACTCACCAAAAATATCACCATCACTTCCGTGATCATCCATTAACTCTCTTAGTTCAGGTAACATAACGTTGCAGGAAAAGAAACTAAATTTGTGAATAAGCAATAGATGAAAGTTCGGACTTTCGCGTCGTAAAAGAATACGAGTATGCACCCTAACGAGAAGCCGAAACTCTTCGTTAGTCAAATGACGTATTCTGTTTACAATCGCTCTTTCAAATGCGCCTTGTACTTCCACTATATTATTTATCTCACACATTTCTTGCAATCTAACTACTTCCCGCAGCGCTAGAAGCTTTCGGAGAAGAAAGCAAGATAAATAAAATATATTTTTGCACTCACCTATAACGGTTCAAATAAATTAAATTCTCCTCCTCCTCCAGGCTCACTTCTTATTCTTCTACTATATGGCAAGAAAAAGTTAATGTAAAATTAAAAGCTTTCGCAATCCGACAATAGACGAAGTCTTGAAATTTTAAAAAAGTTAAAACTCACCAAAAATATCACCATCACTTCCGTGATCGTCCATTAACTCTCTTAGTTCAGGTAACATAACGTTGCAGAAAAAGAAACTAAATTTGTGAATAAACAATAGATGAAAGTTCGGACTTTCGCGTCGTAAAAGAATACGAGTATGCACCCAAACGAGAAGCCGAAACTCTTCGTTAGTCAAATGACGTATTCTGTTTACAATCGCTCTTTCAAATGCGCCCTGTACTTCCACTATATTATTTATCTCACACATTTCTTGCAATCTAACTACTTCCTGCAGCGCTAGAAGCTTTTCGGAGAAGAAAGCAAGATAAATAAAATATATTTTTGCACTCACCTATAACGGTTCAAATAAATTAAATTCTCCTCCTCCTCCAGGCTCACTTCTTATTCTTCTACTATATGGCAAGAAAAAGTTAATGTAAAATTAAAATCTTTCGCAATCCGACAATAGACGAAGTCTTGAAATTAAAAAAATGTTAAAACTCACCAAAAATATCACCATCACTTCCGTGATCGTCCATTAACTCTCTTAGTTCAGGTAACATAACGTTGCAGGAAAAGAAACTAAATTTGTGAATAAACAATAGATGAAAGTTCGGACTTTCGCGTCGTAAAAGAATACGAGTATGCACCCTAACGAGAAGCCGAAACTCTTCGTTAGTCAAATGACGTATTCTGTTTACAATCGCTCCTTCAAATGCGCCCTGTACTTCCACTATATTATTTATCTCACACATTTCTTGCAATCTAACTACTTCCCGCAGCGCTAGAAGCTTTTCGGAGAAGAAAGCAAGATAAATAAAATATATTTTTGCACTCACCTATAACGGTTCAAATAAATTAAATTCTCCTCCTCCTCCAGGCTCACTTCTTATTCTTCTACTATATGGCAAGAAAAAGTTAATGTAAAATTAAAATCTTTCGCAATCCGACAATAGACGAAGTCTTGAAATTAAAAAAATTTTAAAACTCACCAAAAATATCACCATCACTTCCGTGATCGTCCATTAACTCTCTTAGTTCAGGTAACATAACGTTGCAGGAAAAGAAACTAAATTTGTGAATAAACAATAGATGAAAGTTCGGACTTTCGCGTCGTAAAAGAATACGAGTATGCACCCTAACGAGAAGCCGAAACTCTTCGTTAGTCAAATGACGTATTCTGTTTACAATCGCTCTTTCAAATGCGCCCTGTACTTCCACTATATTATTTATCTCACACATTTCTTGCAATCTAACTACTTCCCGCAGCGCTAGAAGCTTTTCGGAGAAGAAAGCAAGATAAATAAAATATATTTTTGCACTCACCTATAACGGTTCAAATAAATTAAATTCTCCTCCTCCTCCAGGCTCACTTCTTATTCTTCTACTATATGGCAAGAAAAAGTTAATGTAAAATTAAAATCTTTCGCAATCCGACAATAGACGAAGTCTTGAAATTAAAAAAATGTTAAAACTCACCAAAAATATCACCATCACTTCCGTGATCGTCCATTAACTCTCTTAGTTCAGGTAACATAACGTTGCCGGAAAAGAAACTAAATTTGTGAATAAACAATAGAAGAAAGTTCGGACTTTCGCGTCGTAAAAGAATACGAGTATGCACCCTAACGAGAAGCCGAAACTCTTCGTTAGTCAAATGACGTATTCTGTTTACAATCGCTCTTTCAAATGCGCCCTGTACTTCCACTATATTATTTATCTCACACATTTCTTGCAATCTAACTACTTCCCGCAGCGCTAGAAGCTTTTCGGAGAAGAAAGCAAGATAAATAAAATATATTTTTGCACTCACCTATAACGGTTCAAATAAATTAAATTCTCCTCCTCCAGGCTCACTTCTTATTCTTCTACTATATGGCAAGAAAAGTTAATGTAAAATTAAAATCTTTCGCAATCCGACAATAGACGAAGTCTTGAAATTTAAAAAAAGTTAAAACTCACCAAAAATATCACCATCACTTCCGTGATCATCCATTAACTCTCTTAGTTCAGGTAACATAACGTTGCAGGAAAAGAAACTAAATTTGTGAATAAGCAATAGATGAAAGTTCGGACTTTCGCGTCGTAAAAGAATACGAGTATGCACCCTAACGAGAAGCCGAAACTCTTCGTTAGTCAAATGACGTATTCTGTTTACAATCGCTCTTTCAAATGCGCCCTGTACTTCCACTATATTATTTATCTCACACATTTCTTGCAATCTAACTACTTCCCGCAGCGCTAGAAGCTTTTCGGAGAAGAAAGCAAGATAAATAAAATATATTTTTGCACTCACCTATAACGGTTCAAATAAATTAAATTCTCCTCCTCCAGGCTCACTTCTTATTCTTCTACTATATGGCAAGAAAAGTTAATGTAAAATTAAAATCTTTCGCAATCCGACAATAGACGAAGTCTTGAAATTAAAAAAATGTTAAAACTCACCAAAAATATCACCATCACTTCCGTGATCATCCATTAACTCTCTTAGTTCAGGTAACATAACGTTGCAGGAAAAGAAACTAAATTTGTGAATAAGCAATAGATGAAAGTTCGGACTTTCGCGTCGTAAAAGAATACGAGTATGCACCCTAACGAGAAGCCGAAACTCTTCGTTAGTCAAATGACGTATTCTGTTTACAATCGCTCTTTCAAATGCGCCTTGTACTTCCACTATATTATTTATCTCACACATTTCTTGCAATCTAACTACTTCCCGCAGCGCTAGAAGCTTTTCGGAGAAGAAAGCAAGATAAATAAAATATATTTTTGCACTCACCTATAACGGTTCAAATAAATTAAATTCTCCTCCTCCAGGCTCACTTCTTATTCTTCTACTATATGGCAAGAAAAGTTAATCTAAATTAAAATCTTTCGCAATCCGACAATAGACGAAGTCTTGAAATTAAAAAAATGTTAAAACTCACCAAAAATATCACCATCACTTCCGTGATCATCCATTAACTCTCTTAGTTCAGGTAACATAACGTTGCAGGAAAAGAAACTAAATTTGTGAATAAGCAATAGATGAAAGTTCGGACTTTCGCGTCGTAAAAGAATACGAGTATGCACCCTAACGAGAAGCCGAAACTCTTCGTTAGTCAAATGACGTATTCTGTTTACAATCGCTCTTTCAAATGCGCCTTGTACTTCCACTATATTATTTATCTCACACATTTCTTGCAATCTAACTACTTCCCGCAGCGCTAGAAGCTTTCGGAGAAGAAAGCAAGATAAATAAAATATATTTTTGCACTCACCTATAACGGTTCAAATAAATTAAATTCTCCTCCTCCTCCAGGCTCACTTCTTATTCTTCTACTATATGGCAAGAAAAAGTTAATGTAAAATTAAAATCTTTCGCAATCCGACAATAGACGAAGTCTTGAAATTAAAAAAATGTTAAAACTCACCAAAAATATCACCATCACTTCCGTGATCGTCCATTAACTCTCTTAGTTCAGGTAACATAACGTTGCCGGAAAAGAAACTAAATTTGTGAATAAACAATAGAAGAAAGTTCGGACTTTCGCGTCGTAAAAGAATACGAGTATGCACCCTAACGAGAAGCCGAAACTCTTCGTTAGTCAAATGACGTATTCTGTTTACAATCGCTCTTTCAAATGCGCCCTGTACTTCCACTATATTATTTATCTCACACATTTCTTGCAATCTAACTACTTCCCGCAGCGCTAGAAGCTTTTCGGAGAAGAAAGCAAGATAAATAAAATATATTTTTGCACTCACCTATAACGGTTCAAATAAATTAAATTCTCCTCCTCCAGGCTCACTTCTTATTCTTCTACTATATGGCAAGAAAAGTTAATGTAAAATTAAAATCTTTCGCAATCCGACAATAGACGAAGTCTTGAAATTTAAAAAAAGTTAAAACTCACCAAAAATATCACCATCACTTCCGTGATCATCCATTAACTCTCTTAGTTCAGGTAACATAACGTTGCAGGAAAAGAAACTAAATTTGTGAATAAGCAATAGATGAAAGTTCGGACTTTCGCGTCGTAAAAGAATACGAGTATGCACCCTAACGAGAAGCCGAAACTCTTCGTTAGTCAAATGACGTATTCTGTTTACAATCGCTCTTTCAAATGCGCCTTGTACTTCCACTATATTATTTATCTAACACATTTCTTGCAATCTAACTACTTCCCGCAGCGCTAGAAGCTTTCGGAGAAGAAAGCAAGATAAATAAAATATATTTTTGCACTCACCTATAACGGTTCAAATAAATTAAATTCTCCTCCTCCTCCAGGCTCACTTCTTATTCTTCTACTATATGGCAAGAAAAAGTTAATGTAAAATTAAAATCTTTCGCAATCCGACAATAGACGAAGTCTTGAAATTAAAAAAATGTTAAAACTCACCAAAAATATCACCATCACTTCCGTGATCGTCCATTAACTCTCTTAGTTCAGGTAACATAACGTTGCAGGAAAAGAAACTAAATTTGTGAATAAACAATAGAAGAAAGTTCGGACTTTCGCGTCGTAAAAGAATACGAGTATGCACCCTAACGAGAAGCCGAAACTCTTCGTTAGTCAAATGACGTATTCTGTTTACAATCGCTCTTTCAAATGCGCCCTGTACTTCCACTATATTATTTATCTCACACATTTCTTGCAATCTAACTACTTCCCGCAGCGCTAGAAGCTTTTCGGAGAAGAAAGCAAGATAAATAAAATATATTTTTGCACTCACCTATAACGGTTCAAATAAATTAAATTCTCCTCCTCCAGGCTCACTTCTTATTCTTCTACTATATGGCAAGAAAAGTTAATGTAAAATTAAAATCTTTCGCAATCCGACAATAGACGAAGTCTTGAAATTTAAAAAAAAGTTAAAACTCACCAAAAATATCACCATCACTTCCGTGATCATCCATTAACTCTCTTAGTTCAGGTAACATAACGTTGCAGGAAAAGAAACTAAATTTGTGAATAAGCAATAGATGAAAGTTCGGACTTTCGCGTCGTAAAAGAATACGAGTATGCACCCTAACGAGAAGCCGAAACTCTTCGTTAGTCAAATGACGTATTCTGTTTACAATCGCTCTTTCAAATGCGCCTTGTACTTCCACTATATTATTTATCTCACACATTTCTTGCAATCTAACTACTTCCCGCAGCGCTAGAAGCTTTCGGAGAAGAAAGCAAGATAAATAAAATATATTTTTGCACTCACCTATAACGGTTCAAATAAATTAAATTCTCCTCCTCCTCCAGGCTCACTTCTTATTCTTCTACTATATGGCAAGAAAAAGTTAATGTAAAATTAAAATCTTTCGCAATCCGACAATAGACGAAGTCTTGAAATTTTAAAAAAGTTAAAACTCACCAAAAATATCACCATCACTTCCGTGATCGTCCATTAACTCTCTTAGTTCAGGTAACATAACGTTGCAGAAAAAGAAACTAAATTTGTGAATAAACAATAGATGAAAGTTCGGACTTTCGCGTCGTAAAAGAATACGAGTATGCACCCAAACGAGAAGCCGAAACTCTTCGTTAGTCAAATGACGTATTCTGTTTACAATCGCTCTTTCAAATGCGCCCTGTACTTCCACTATATTATTTATCTCACACATTTCTTGCAATCTAACTACTTCCTGCAGCGCTAGAAGCTTTTCGGAGAAGAAAGCAAGATAAATAAAATATATTTTTGCACTCACCTATAACGGTTCAAATAAATTAAATTCTCCTCCTCCTCCAGGCTCACTTCTTATTCTTCTACTATATGGCAAGAAAAAGTTAATGTAAAATTAAAATCTTTCGCAATCCGACAATAGACGAAGTCTTGAAATTAAAAAAATGTTAAAACTCACCAAAAATATCACCATCACTTCCGTGATCGTCCATTAACTCTCTTAGTTCAGGTAACATAACGTTGCAGGAAAAGAAACTAAATTTGTGAATAAACAATAGATGAAAGTTCGGACTTTCGCGTCGTAAAAGAATACGAGTACGCACCCTAACGAGAAGCCGAAACTCTTCGTTAGTCAAATGACGTATTCTGTTTACAATCGCTCCTTCAAATGCGCCCTGTACTTCCACTATATTATTTATCTCACACATTTCTTGCAATCTAACTACTTCCCGCAGCGCTAGAAGCTTTTCGGAGAAGAAAGCAAGATAAATAAAATATATTTTTGCACTCACCTATAACGGTTCAAATAAATTAAATTCTCCTCCTCCTCCAGGCTCACTTCTTATTCTTCTACTATATGGCAAGAAAAAGTTAATGTAAAATTAAAATCTTTCGCAATCCGACAATAGACGAAGTCTTGAAATTAAAAAAATTTTAAAACTCACCAAAAATATCACCATCACTTCCGTGATCGTCCATTAACTCTCTTAGTTCAGGTAACATAACGTTGCAGGAAAAGAAACTAAATTTGTGAATAAACAATAGATGAAAGTTCGGACTTTCGCGTCGTAAAAGAATACGAGTATGCACCCTAACGAGAAGCCGAAACTCTTCGTTAGTCAAATGACGTATTCTGTTTACAATCGCTCTTTCAAATGCGCCCTGTACTTCCACTATATTATTTATCTCACACATTTCTTGCAATCTAACTACTTCCTGCAGCGCTAGAAGCTTTTCGGAGAAGAAAGCAAGATAAATAAAATATATTTTTGCACTCACCTATAACGGTTCAAATAAATTAAATTCTCCTCCTCCAGGCTCACTTCTTATTCTTCTACTATATGGCAAGAAAAGTTAATGTAAAATTAAAATCTTTCGCAATCCGACAATAGACGAAGTCTTGAAATTTAAAAAAAGTTAAAACCCTCCAAAAATATCACCATCACTTCCGTGATCGTCCATTAACTCTCTTAGTTCAGGTAACATAACGTTGCAGGAAAAGAAACTAAATTTGTGAATAAACAATAGATGAAAGTTCGGACTTTCGCGTCGTAAAAGAATACGAGTATGCACCCTAACGAGAAGCCGAAACTCTTCGTTAGTCAAATGACGTATTCTGTTTACATTCGCTCTTTCAAATGCGCCCTGTACTTCCACTATATTATTTATCTCACACATTTCTTGCAATCTAACTACTTCCCGCAGCGCTAGAAGCTTTCGGAGAAGAAAGCAAGATAAATAAAATATATTTTTGCACTCACCTATAACGGTTCAAATAAATTAAATTCTCCTCCTCCTCCAGGCTCACTTCTTATTCTTCTACTATATGGCAAGAAAAAGTTAATGTAAAATTAAAATCTTTCGCAATCCGACAATAGACGAAGTCTTGAAATTTAAAAAAAGTTAAAACTCACCAAAAATATCACCATCACTTCCGTGATCGTCCATTAACTCTCTTAGTTCAGGTAACATAACGTTGCAGGAAAAGAAACTAAATTTGTGAATAAACAATAGATGAAAGTTCGGACTTTCGCGTCGTAAAAGAATACGAGTATGCACCCTAACGAGAAGCCGAAACTCTTCGTTAGTCAAATGACGTATTCTGTTTACAATCGCTCTTTCAAATGCGCCCTGTACTTCCACTATATTATTTATCTCACACATTTCTTGCAATCTAACTACTTCCCGCAGCGCTAGAAGCTTTTCGGAGAAGAAAGCAAGATAAATAAAATATATTTTTGCACTCACCTATAACGGTTCAAATAAATTAAATTCTCCTCCTCCTCCAGGCTCACTTCTTATTCTTCTACTATATGGCAAGAAAAAGTTAATGTAAAATTAAAATCTTTCGCAATCCGACAATAGACGAAGTCTTGAAATTAAAAAAATGTTAAAACTCACCAAAAATATCACCATCACTTCCGTGATCGTCCATTAACTCTCTTAGTTCAGGTAACATAACGTTGCCGGAAAAGAAACTAAATTTGTGAATAAACAATAGAAGAAAGTTCGGACTTTCGCGTCGTAAAAGAATACGAGTATGCACCCTAACGAGAAGCCGAAACTCTTCGTTAGTCAAATGACGTATTCTGTTTACAATCGCTCTTTCAAATGCGCCCTGTACTTCCACTATATTATTTATCTAACACATTTCTTGCAATCTAACTACTTCCCGCAGCGCTAGAAGCTTTCGGAGAAGAAAGCAAGATAAATAAAATATATTTTTGCACTCACCTATAACGGTTCAAATAAATTAAATTCTCCTCCTCCTCCAGGCTCACTTCTTATTCTTCTACTATATGGCAAGAAAAAGTTAATGTAAAATTAAAATCTTTCGCAATCCGACAATAGACGAAGTCTTGAAATTAAAAAAATGTTAAAACTCACCAAAAATATCACCATCACTTCCGTGATCGTCCATTAACTCTCTTAGTTCAGGTAACATAACGTTGCAGGAAAAGAAACTAAATTTGTGAATAAACAATAGAAGAAAGTTCGGACTTTCGCGTCGTAAAAGAATACGAGTATGCACCCTAACGAGAAGCCGAAACTCTTCGTTAGTCAAATGACGTATTCTGTTTACAATCGCTCTTTCAAATGCGCCCTGTACTTCCACTATATTATTTATCTCACACATTTCTTGCAATCTAACTACTTCCCGCAGCGCTAGAAGCTTTTCGGAGAAGAAAGCAAGATAAATAAAATATATTTTTGCACTCACCTATAACGGTTCAAATAAATTAAATTCTCCTCCTCCAGGCTCACTTCTTATTCTTCTACTATATGGCAAGAAAAGTTAATGTAAAATTAAAATCTTTCGCAATCCGACAATAGACGAAGTCTTGAAATTTAAAAAAAAGTTAAAACTCACCAAAAATATCACCATCACTTCCGTGATCATCCATTAACTCTCTTAGTTCAGGTAACATAACGTTGCAGGAAAAGAAACTAAATTTGTGAATAAGCAATAGATGAAAGTTCGGACTTTCGCGTCGTAAAAGAATACGAGTATGCACCCTAACGAGAAGCCGAAACTCTTCGTTAGTCAAATGACGTATTCTGTTTACAATCGCTCTTTCAAATGCGCCTTGTACTTCCACTATATTATTTATCTCACACATTTCTTGCAATCTAACTACTTCCCGCAGCGCTAGAAGCTTTCGGAGAAGAAAGCAAGATAAATAAAATATATTTTTGCACTCACCTATAACGGTTCAAATAAATTAAATTCTCCTCCTCCTCCAGGCTCACTTCTTATTCTTCTACTATATGGCAAGAAAAAGTTAATGTAAAATTAAAATCTTTCGCAATCCGACAATAGACGAAGTCTTGAAATTTAAAAAAAGTTAAAACCCTCCAAAAATATCACCATCACTTCCGTGATCGTCCATTAACTCTCTTAGTTCAGGTAACATAACGTTGCAGGAAAAGAAACTAAATTTGTGAATAAACAATAGATGAAAGTTCGGACTTTCGCGTCGTAAAAGAATACGAGTATGCACCCTAACGAGAAGCCGAAACTCTTCGTTAGTCAAATGACGTATTCTGTTTACAATCGCTCTTTCAAATGCGCCCTGTACTTCCACTATATTATTTATCTCACACATTTCTTGCAATCTAACTACTTCCCGCAGCGCTAGAAGCTTTCGGAGAAGAAAGCAAGATAAATAAAATATATTTTTTGCACTCACCTATAACGGTTCAAATAAATTAAATTCTCCTCCTCCTCCAGGCTCACTTCTTATTCTTCTACTATATGGCAAGAAAAAGTTAATGTAAAATTATAATCTTTCGCAATCCGACAATAGACGAAGTCTTGAAATTTAAAAAAAGTTAAAACTCACCGAAAATATCACCATCACTTCCGTGATCGTCCATTAACTCTCTTAGTTCAGGTAACATAACGTTGCAGGAAAAGAAACTAAATTTGTGAATAAACAATAGATGAAAGTTCGGACTTTCGCGTCGTAAAAGAATACGAGTATGCACCCTAACGAGAAGCCGAAACTCTTCGTTAGTCAAATGACGTATTCTGTTTACAATCGCTCTTTCAAATGCGCCCTGTACTTCCACTATATTATTTATCTCACACATTTCTTGCAATCTAACTACTTCCCGCAGCGCTAGAAGCTTTCGGAGAAGAAAGCAAGATAAATAAAATATATTTTTTGCACTCACCTATAACGGTTCAAATAAATTAAATTCTCCTCCTCCTCCAGGCTCACTTCTTATTCTTCTACTATATGGCAAGAAAAAGTTAATGTAAAATTATAATCTTTCGCAATCCGACAATAGACGAAGTCTTGAAATTTAAAAAAAGTTAAAACTCACCGAAAATATCACCATCACTTCCGTGATCGTCCATTAACTCTCTTAGTTCAGGTAACATAACGTTGCAGGAAAAGAAACTAAATTTGTGAATAAACAATAGATGAAAGTTCGGACTTTCGCGTCGTAAAAGAATACGAGTATGCACCCTAACGAGAAGCCGAAACTCTTCGTTAGTCAAATGACGTATTCTGTTTACAATCGCTCTTTCAAATGCGCCCTGTACTTCCACTATATTATTTATCTCACACATTTCTTGCAATCTAACTACTTCCCGCAGCGCTAGAAGCTTTTCGGAGAAGAAAGCAAGATAAATAAAATATATTTTTGCACTCACCTATAACGGTTCAAATAAATTAAATTCTCCTCCTCCTCCAGGCTCACTTCTTATTCTTCTACTATATGGCAAGAAAAAGTTAATGTAAAATTAAAATCTTTCGCAATCCGACAATAGACGAAGTCTTGAAATTAAAAAAATGTTAAAACTCACCAAAAATATCACCATCACTTCCGTGATCGTCCATTAACTCTCTTAGTTCAGGTAACATAACGTTGCCGGAAAAGAAACTAAATTTGTGAATAAACAATAGAAGAAAGTTCGGACTTTCGCGTCGTAAAAGAATACGAGTATGCACCCTAACGAGAAGCCGAAACTCTTCGTTAGTCAAATGACGTATTCTGTTTACAATCGCTCTTTCAAATGCGCCCTGTACTTCCACTATATTATTTATCTCACACATTTCTTGCAATCTAACTACTTCCCGCAGCGCTAGAAGCTTTTCGGAGAAGAAAGCAAGATAAATAAAATATATTTTTGCACTCACCTATAACGGTTCAAATAAATTAAATTCTCCTCCTCCAGGCTCACTTCTTATTCTTCTACTATATGGCAAGAAAAGTTAATGTAAAATTAAAATCTTTCGCAATCCGACAATAGACGAAGTCTTGAAATTTAAAAAAAGTTAAAACTCACCAAAAATATCACCATCACTTCCGTGATCATCCATTAACTCTCTTAGTTCAGGTAACATAACGTTGCAGGAAAAGAAACTAAATTTGTGAATAAGCAATAGATGAAAGTTCGGACTTTCGCGTCGTAAAAGAATACGAGTATGCACCCTAACGAGAAGCCGAAACTCTTCGTTAGTCAAATGACGTATTCTGTTTACAATCGCTCTTTCAAATGCGCCTTGTACTTCCACTATATTATTTATCTCACACATTTCTTGCAATCTAACTACTTCCCGCAGCGCTAGAAGCTTTCGGAGAAGAAAGCAAGATAAATAAAATATATTTTTGCACTCACCTATAACGGTTCAAATAAATTAAATTCTCCTCCTCCTCCAGGCTCACTTCTTATTCTTCTACTATATGGCAAGAAAAAGTTAATGTAAAATTAAAATCTTTCGCAATCCGACAATAGACGAAGTCTTGAAATTAAAAAAATGTTAAAACTCACCAAAAATATCACCATCACTTCCGTGATCGTCCATTAACTCTCTTAGTTCAGGTAACATAACGTTGCCGGAAAAGAAACTAAATTTGTGAATAAACAATAGAAGAAAGTTCGGACTTTCGCGTCGTAAAAGAATACGAGTATGCACCCTAACGAGAAGCCGAAACTCTTCGTTAGTCAAATGACGTATTCTGTTTACAATCGCTCTTTCAAATGCGCCCTGTACTTCCACTATATTATTTATCTCACACATTTCTTGCAATCTAACTACTTCCCGCAGCGCTAGAAGCTTTTCGGAGAAGAAAGCAAGATAAATAAAATATATTTTTGCACTCACCTATAACGGTTCAAATAAATTAAATTCTCCTCCTCCAGGCTCACTTCTTATTCTTCTACTATATGGCAAGAAAAGTTAATGTAAAATTAAAATCTTTCGCAATCCGACAATAGACGAAGTCTTGAAATTTAAAAAAAGTTAAAACTCACCAAAAATATCACCATCACTTCCGTGATCATCCATTAACTCTCTTAGTTCAGGTAACATAACGTTGCAGGAAAAGAAACTAAATTTGTGAATAAGCAATAGATGAAAGTTCGGACTTTCGCGTCGTAAAAGAATACGAGTATGCACCCTAACGAGAAGCCGAAACTCTTCGTTAGTCAAATGACGTATTCTGTTTACAATCGCTCTTTCAAATGCGCCTTGTACTTCCACTATATTATTTATCTCACACATTTCTTGCAATCTAACTACTTCCCGCAGCGCTAGAAGCTTTCGGAGAAGAAAGCAAGATAAATAAAATATATTTTTGCACTCACCTATAACGGTTCAAATAAATTAAATTCTCCTCCTCCTCCAGGCTCACTTCTTATTCTTCTACTATATGGCAAGAAAAAGTTAATGTAAAATTAAAATCTTTCGCAATCCGACAATAGACGAAGTCTTGAAATTTAAAAAAAAGTTAAAACTCACCAAAAATATCACCATCACTTCCGTGATCATCCATTAACTCTCTTAGTTCAGGTAACATAACGTTGCAGGAAAAGAAACTAAATTTGTGAATAAACAATAGATGAAAGTTCGGACTTTCGCGTCGTAAAAGAATACGATTATGCACCCAAACGAGAAGCCGAAACTCTTCGTTAGTCAAATGACGTATTCTGTTTACAATCGCTCTTTCAAATGCGCCCTGTACTTCCACTATATTATTTATCTCACACATTTCTTGCAATCTAACTACTTCCTGCAGCGCTAGAAGCTTTTCGGAGAAGAAAGCAAGATAAATAAAATATATTTTTGCACTCACCTATAACGGTTCAAATAAATTAAATTCTCCTCCTCCAGGCTCACTTCTTATTCTTCTACTATATGACAAGAAAAGTTAATGTAAAATTAAAATCTTTCGCAATCCGACAATAGACGAAGTCTTGAAATTTAAAAAAAGTTAAAACTCACCAAAAATATCACCATCACTTCCGTGATCGTCCATTAACTCTCTTAGTTCAGGTAACATAACGTTGCAGGAAAAGAAACTAAATTTGTGAATAAACAATAGATGAAAGTTCGGACTTTCGCGTCGTAAAAGAATACGAGTATGCACCCTAACGAGAAGCCGAAACACTTCGTTAGTCAAATGACGTATTCTGTTTACAATCGCTCTTTCAAATGCGCCCTGTACTTCCACTATATTATTTATCTCACACATTTCTTGCAATCTAACTACTTCCCGCAGCGCTAGAAGCTTTCGGAGAAGAAAGCAAGATAAATAAAATATATTTTTGCACTCACCTATAACGGTTCAAATAAATTAAATTCTCCTCCTCCTCCAGGCTCACTTCTTATTCTTCTACTATATGGCAAGAAAAAGTTAATGTAAAATTAAAATCTTTCGCAATCCGACAATAGACGAAGTCTTGAAATTTAAAAAAAGTTAAAACTCACCAAAAATATCACCATCACTTCCGTGATCGTCCATTAACTCTCTTAGTTCAGGTAACATAACGTTGCAGGAAAAGAAACTAAATTTGTGAATAAACAATAGATGAAAGTTCGGACTTTCGCGTCGTAAAAGAATACGAGTATGCACCCTAACGAGAAGCCGAAACTCTTCGTTAGTCAAATGACGTATTCTGTTTACAATCGCTCTTTCAAATGCGCCCTGTACTTCCACTATATTATTTATCTCACACATTTCTTGCAATCTAACTACTTCCCGCAGCGCTAGAAGCTTTTCGGAGAAGAAAGCAAGATAAATAAAATATATTTTTGCACTCACCTATAACGGTTCAAATAAATTAAATTCTCCTCCTCCTCCAGGCTCACTTCTTATTCTTCTACTATATGGCAAGAAAAAGTTAATGTAAAATTAAAATCTTTCGCAATCCGACAATAGACGAAGTCTTGAAATTAAAAAAATTTTAAAACTCACCAAAAATATCACCATCACTTCCGTGATCGTCCATTAACTCTCTTAGTTCAGGTAACATAACGTTGCAGGAAAAGAAACTAAATTTGTGAATAAACAATAGATGAAAGTTCGGACTTTCGCGTCGTAAAAGAATACGAGTATGCACCCTAACGAGAAGCCGAAACTCTTCGTTAGTCAAATGACGTATTCTGTTTACAATCGCTCTTTCAAATGCGCCCTGTACTTCCACTATATTATTTATCTCACACATTTCTTGCAATCTAACTACTTCCTGCAGCGCTAGAAGCTTTTCGGAGAAGAAAGCAAGATAAATAAAATATATTTTTGCACTCACCTATAACGGTTCAAATAAATTAAATTCTCCTCCTCCAGGCTCACTTCTTATTCTTCTACTATATGACAAGAAAAGTTAATGTAAAATTAAAATCTTTCGCAATCCGACAATAGACGAAGTCTTGAAATTTAAAAAAAGTTAAAACCCTCCAAAAATATCACCATCACTTCCGTGATCGTCCATTAACTCTCTTAGTTCAGGTAACATAACGTTGCAGGAAAAGAAACTAAATTTGTGAATAAACAATAGATGAAAGTTCGGACTTTCGCGTCGTAAAAGAATACGAGTATGCACCCTAACGAGAATCCGAAACTCTTCGTTAGTCAAATGACGTATTCTGTTTACAATCGCTCTTTCAAATGCGCCCTGTACTTCCACTATATTATTTATCTCACACATTTCTTGCAATCTAACTACTTCCCGCAGCGCTAGAAGCTTTCGGAGAAGAAAGCAAGATAAATAAAATATATTTTTGCACTCACCTATAACGGTTCAAATAAATTAAATTCTCCTCCTCCTCCAGGCTCACTTCTTATTCTTCTACTATATGGCAAGAAAAAGTTAATGTAAAATTAAAATCTTTCGCAATCCGACAATAGACGAAGTCTTGAAATTTAAAAAAAGTTAAAACTCACCAAAAATATCACCATCACTTCCGTGATCGTCCATTAACTCTCTTAGTTCAGGTAACATAACGTTGCAGGAAAAGAAACTAAATTTGTGAATAAACAATAGATGAAAGTTCGGACTTTCGCGTCGTAAAAGAATACGAGTATGCACCCTAACGAGAAGCCGAAACTCTTCGTTAGTCAAATGACGTATTCTGTTTACAATCGCTCTTTCAAATGCGCCCTGTACTTCCACTATATTATTTATCTCACACATTTCTTGCAATCTAACTACTTCCCGCAGCGCTAGAAGCTTTTCGGAGAAGAAAGCAAGATAAATAAAATATATTTTTGCACTCACCTATAACGGTTCAAATAAATTAAATTCTCCTCCTCCTCCAGGCTCACTTCTTATTCTTCTACTATATGGCAAGAAAAAGTTAATGTAAAATTAAAATCTTTCGCAATCCGACAATAGACGAAGTCTTGAAATTAAAAAAATGTTAAAACTCACCAAAAATATCACCATCACTTCCGTGATCGTCCATTAACTCTCTTAGTTCAGGTAACATAACGTTGCCGGAAAAGAAACTAAATTTGTGAATAAACAATAGAAGAAAGTTCGGACTTTCGCGTCGTAAAAGAATACGAGTATGCACCCTAACGAGAAGCCGAAACTCTTCGTTAGTCAAATGACGTATTCTGTTTACAATCGCTCTTTCAAATGCGCCCTGTACTTCCACTATATTATTTATCTCACACATTTCTTGCAATCTAACTACTTCCCGCAGCGCTAGAAGCTTTTCGGAGAAGAAAGCAAGATAAATAAAATATATTTTTGCACTCACCTATAACGGTTCAAATAAATTAAATTCTCCTCCTCCAGGCTCACTTCTTATTCTTCTACTATATGGCAAGAAAAGTTAATGTAAAATTAAAATCTTTCGCAATCCGACAATAGACGAAGTCTTGAAATTTAAAAAAAGTTAAAACTCACCAAAAATATCACCATCACTTCCGTGATCATCCATTAACTCTCTTAGTTCAGGTAACATAACGTTGCAGGAAAAGAAACTAAATTTGTGAATAAGCAATAGATGAAAGTTCGGACTTTCGCGTCGTAAAAGAATACGAGTATGCACCCTAACGAGAAGCCGAAACTCTTCGTTAGTCAAATGACGTATTCTGTTTACAATCGCTCTTTCAAATGCGCCTTGTACTTCCACTATATTATTTATCTCACACATTTCTTCCAATCTAACTACTTCCCGCAGCGCTAGAAGCTTTCGGAGAAGAAAGCAAGATAAATAAAATATATTTTTGCACTCACCTATAACGGTTCAAATAAATTAAATTCTCCTCCTCCTCCAGGCTCACTTCTTATTCTTCTACTATATGGCAAGAAAAAGTTAATGTAAAATTAAAATCTTTCGCAATCCGACAATAGACGAAGTCTTGAAATTAAAAAAATGTTAAAACTCACCAAAAATATCACCATCACTTCCGTGATCGTCCATTAACTCTCTTAGTTCAGGTAACATAACGTTGCAGGAAAAGAAACTAAATTTGTGAATAAACAATAGAAGAAAGTTCGGACTTTCGCGTCGTAAAAGAATACGAGTATGCACCCTAACGAGAAGCCGAAACTCTTCGTTAGTCAAATGACGTATTCTGTTTACAATCGCTCTTTCAAATGCGCCCTGTACTTCCACTATATTATTTATCTCACACATTTCTTGCAATCTAACTACTTCCCGCAGCGCTAGAAGCTTTTCGGAGAAGAAAGCAAGATAAATAAAATATATTTTTGCACTCACCTATAACGGTTCAAATAAATTAAATTCTCCTCCTCCAGGCTCACTTCTTATTCTTCTACTATATGGCAAGAAAAGTTAATGTAAAATTAAAATCTTTCGCAATCCGACAATAGACGAAGTCTTGAAATTTAAAAAAAAGTTAAAACTCACCAAAAATATCACCATCACTTCCGTGATCATCCATTAACTCTCTTAGTTCAGGTAACATAACGTTGCAGGAAAAGAAACTAAATTTGTGAATAAGCAATAGATGAAAGTTCGGACTTTCGCGTCGTAAAAGAATACGAGTATGCACCCTAACGAGAAGCCGAAACTCTTCGTTAGTCAAATGACGTATTCTGTTTACAATCGCTCTTTCAAATGCGCCTTGTACTTCCACTATATTATTTATCTCACACATTTCTTGCAATCTAACTACTTCCCGCAGCGCTAGAAGCTTTCGGAGAAGAAAGCAAGATAAATAAAATATATTTTTGCACTCACCTATAACGGTTCAAATAAATTAAATTCTCCTCCTCCTCCAGGCTCACTTCTTATTCTTCTACTATATGGCAAGAAAAAGTTAATGTAAAATTAAAATCTTTCGCAATCCGACAATAGACGAAGTCTTGAAATTTAAAAAAAGTTAAAACCCTCCAAAAATATCACCATCACTTCCGTGATCGTCCATTAACTCTCTTAGTTCAGGTAACATAACGTTGCAGGAAAAGAAACTAAATTTGTGAATAAACAATAGATGAAAGTTCGGACTTTCGCGTCGTAAAAGAATACGAGTATGCACCCTAACGAGAAGCCGAAACTCTTCGTTAGTCAAATGACGTATTCTGTTTACAATCGCTCTTTCAAATGCGCCCTGTACTTCCACTATATTATTTATCTCACACATTTCTTGCAATCTAACTACTTCCCGCAGCGCTAGAAGCTTTCGGAGAAGAAAGCAAGATAAATAAAATATATTTTTGCACTCACCTATAACGGTTCAAATAAATTAAATTCTCCTCCTCCTCCAGGCTCACTTCTTATTCTTCTACTATATGGCAAGAAAAAGTTAATGTAAAATTAAAATCTTTCGCAATCCGACAATAGACGAAGTCTTGAAATTTAAAAAAAGTTAAAACTCACCAAAAATATCACCATCACTTCCGTGATCGTCCATTAACTCTCTTAGTTCAGGTAACATAACGTTGCAGGAAAAGAAACTAAATTTGTGAATAAACAATAGATGAAAGTTCGGAATTTCGCGTCGTAAAAGAATACGAGTATGCACCCTAACGAGAAGCCGAAACTCTTCGTTAGTCAAATGACGTATTCTGTTTACAATCGCTCTTTTAAATGCACCCTGTACTTCCACTATATTATTTATCTCACACATTTCTTGCAATCTAACTACTTCCCGCAGCGCTAGAAGCTTTTCGGAGAAGAAAGCAAGATAAATAAAATATATTTTTGCACTCACCTATAACGGTTCAAATAAATTAAATTCTCCTCCTCCTCCAGGCTCACTTCTTATTCTTCTACTATATGGCAAGAAAAAGTTAATGTAAAATTAAAATCTTTCGCAATCCGACAATAGACGAAGTCTTGAAATTAAAAAAATGTTAAAACTCACCAAAAATATCACCATCACTTCCGTGATCGTCCATTAACTCTCTTAGTTCAGGTAACATAACGTTGCCGGAAAAGAAACTAAATTTGTGAATAAACAATAGAAGAAAGTTCGGACTTTCGCGTCGTAAAAGAATACGAGTATGCACCCTAACGAGAAGCCGAAACTCTTCGTTAGTCAAATGACGTATTCTGTTTACAATCGCTCTTTCAAATGCGCCCTGTACTTCCACTATATTATTTATCTCACACATTTCTTGCAATCTAACTACTTCCCGCAGCGCTAGAAGCTTTTCGGAGAAGAAAGCAAGATAAATAAAATATATTTTTGCACTCACCTATAACGGTTCAAATAAATTAAATTCTCCTCCTCCAGGCTCACTTCTTATTCTTCTACTATATGGCAAGAAAAGTTAATGTAAAATTAAAATCTTTCGCAATCCGACAATAGACGAAGTCTTGAAATTTAAAAAAAGTTAAAACTCACCAAAAATATCACCATCACTTCCGTGATCATCCATTAACTCTCTTAGTTCAGGTAACATAACGTTGCAGGAAAAGAAACTAAATTTGTGAATAAGCAATAGATGAAAGTTCGGACTTTCGCGTCGTAAAAGAATACGAGTATGCACCCTAACGAGAAGCCGAAACTCTTCGTTAGTCAAATGACGTATTCTGTTTACAATCGCTCTTTCAAATGCGCCTTGTACTTCCACTATATTATTTATCTCACACATTTCTTGCAATCTAACTACTTCCCGCAGCGCTAGAAGCTTTCGGAGAAGAAAGCAAGATAAATAAAATATATTTTTGCACTCACCTATAACGGTTCAAATAAATTAAATTCTCCTCCTCCAGGCTCACTTCTTATTCTTCTACTATATGGCAAGAAAAGTTAATGTAAAATTAAAATCTTTCGCAATCCGACAATAGACGAAGTCTTGAAATTTAAAAAAAGTTAAAACTCACCAAAAATATCACCATCACTTCCGTGATCATCCATTAACTCTCTTAGTTCAGGTAACATAACGTTGCAGGAAAAGAAACTAAATTTGTGAATAAGCAATAGATGAAAGTTCGGACTTTCGCGTCGTAAAAGAATACGAGTATGCACCCTAACGAGAAGCCGAAACTCTTCGTTAGTCAAATGACGTATTCTGTTTACAATCGCTCTTTCAAATGCGCCTTGTACTTCCACTATATTATTTATCTCACACATTTCTTGCAATCTAACTACTTCCCGCAGCGCTAGAAGCTTTCGGAGAAGAAAGCAAGATAAATAAAATATATTTTTGCACTCACCTATAACGGTTCAAATAAATTAAATTCTCCTCCTCCTCCAGGCTCACTTCTTATTCTTCTACTATATGGCAAGAAAAAGTTAATGTAAAATTAAAATCTTTCGCAATCCGACAATAGACGAAGTCTTGAAATTAAAAAAATGTTAAAACTCACCAAAAATATCACCATCACTTCCGTGATCGTCCATTAACTCTCTTAGTTCAGGTAACATAACGTTGCAGGAAAAGAAACTAAATTTGTGAATAAACAATAGAAGAAAGTTCGGACTTTCGCGTCGTAAAAGAATACGAGTATGCACCCTAACGAGAAGCCGAAACTCTTCGTTAGTCAAATGACGTATTCTGTTTACAATCGCTCTTTCAAATGCGCCCTGTACTTCCACTATATTATTTATCTCACACATTTCTTGCAATCTAACTACTTCCCGCAGCGCTAGAAGCTTTTCGGAGAAGAAAGCAAGATAAATAAAATATATTTTTGCACTCACCTATAACGGTTCAAATAAATTAAATTCTCCTCCTCCAGGCTCACTTCTTATTCTTCTACTATATGGCAAGAAAAGTTAATCTAAAATTAAAATCTTTCGCAATCCGACAATAGACGAAGTCTTGAAATTTAAAAAAAAGTTAAAACTCACCAAAAATATCACCATCACTTCCGTGATCATCCATTAACTCTCTTAGTTCAGGTAACATAACGTTGCAGGAAAAGAAACTAAATTTGTGAATAAGCAATAGATGAAAGTTCGGACTTTCGCGTCGTAAAAGAATACGAGTATGCACCCTAACGAGAAGCCGAAACTCTTCGTTAGTCAAATGACGTATTCTGTTTACAATCGCTCTTTCAAATGCGCCTTGTACTTCCACTATATTATTTATCTCACACATTTCTTGCAATCTAACTACTTCCCGCAGCGCTAGAAGCTTTCGGAGAAGAAAGCAAGATAAATAAAATATATTTTTGCACTCACCTATAACGGTTCAAATAAATTAAATTCTCCTCCTCCTCCAGGCTCACTTCTTATTCTTCTACTATATGGCAAGAAAAAGTTAATGTAAAATTAAAATCTTTCGCAATCCGACAATAGACGAAGTCTTGAAATTTAAAAAAAGTTAAAACCCTCCAAAAATATCACCATCACTTCCGTGATCGTCCATTAACTCTCTTAGTTCAGGTAACATAACGTTGCAGGAAAAGAAACTAAATTTGTGAATAAACAATAGATGAAAGTTCGGACTTTCGCGTCGTAAAAGAATACGAGTATGCACCCTAACGAGAAGCCGAAACTCTTCGTTAGTCAAATGACGTATTCTGTTTACAATCGCTCTTTCAAATGCGCCCTGTACTTCCACTATATTATTTATCTCACACATTTCTTGCAATCTAACTACTTCCCGCAGCGCTAGAAGCTTTCGGAGAAGAAAGCAAGATAAATAAAATATATTTTTGCACTCACCTATAACGGTTCAAATAAATTAAATTCTCCTCCTCCTCCAGGCTCACTTCTTATTCTTCTACTATATGGCAAGAAAAAGTTAATGTAAAATTAAAATCTTTCGCAATCCGACAATAGACGAAGTCTTGAAATTTAAAAAAAGTTAAAACTCACCAAAAATATCACCATCACTTCCGTGATCGTCCATTAACTCTCTTAGTTCAGGTAACATAACGTTGCAGGAAAAGAAACTAAATTTGTGAATAAACAATAGATGAAAGTTCGGACTTTCGCGTCGTAAAAGAATACGAGTATGCACCCTAACGAGAAGCCGAAACTCTTCGTTAGTCAAATGACGTATTCTGTTTACAATCGCTCTTTCAAATGCGCCCTGTACTTCCACTATATTATTTATCTCACACATTTCTTGCAATCTAACTACTTCCCGCAGCGCTAGAAGCTTTTCGGAGAAGAAAGCAAGATAAATAAAATATATTTTTGCACTCACCTATAACGGTTCAAATAAATTAAATTCTCCTCCTCCTCCAGGCTCACTTCTTATTCTTCTACTATATGGCAAGAAAAAGTTAATGTAAAATTAAAATCTTTCGCAATCCGACAATAGACGAAGTCTTGAAATTAAAAAAATGTTAAAACTCACCAAAAATATCACCATCACTTCCGTGATCATCCATTAACTCTCTTAGTTCAGGTAACATAACGTTGCAGGAAAAGAAACTAAATTTGTGAATAAACAATAGATGAAAGTTCGGACTTTCGCGTCGTAAAAGAATACGATTATGCACCCAAACGAGAAGCCGAAACTCTTCGTTAGTCAAATGACGTATTCTGTTTACAATCGCTCTTTCAAATGCGCCCTGTACTTCCACTATATTATTTATCTCACACATTTCTTGCAATCTAACTACTTCCTGCAGCGCTAGAAGCTTTTCGGAGAAGAAAGCAAGATAAATAAAATATATTTTTGCACTCACCTATAACGGTTCAAATAAATTAAATTCTCCTCCTCCAGGCTCACTTCTTATTCTTCTACTATATGGCAAGAAAAGTTAATGTAAAATTAAAATCTTTCGCAATCCGACAATAGACGAAGTCTTGAAATTTAAAAAAAGTTAAAACTCACCAAAAATATCACCATCACTTCCGTGATCGTCCATTAACTCTCTTAGTTCAGGTAACATAACGTTGCAGGAAAAGAAACTAAATTTGTGAATAAACAATAGATGAAAGTTCGGACTTTCGCGTCGTAAAAGAATACGAGTATGCACCCTAACGAGAAGCCGAAACTCTTCGTTAGTCAAATGACGTATTCTGTTTACAATCGCTCTTTCAAATGCGCCCTGTACTTCCACTATATTATTTATCTCACACATTTCTTGCAATCTAACTACTTCCCGCAGCGCTAGAAGCTTTCGGAGAAGAAAGCAAGATAAATAAAATATATTTTTGCACTCACCTATAACGGTTCAAATAAATTAAATTCTCCTCCTCCTCCAGGCTCACTTCTTATTCTTCTACTATATGGCAAGAAAAAGTTAATGTAAAATTAAAATCTTTCGCAATCCGACAATAGACGAAGTCTTGAAATTTAAAAAAAAGATAAAACTCACCAAAAATATCACCATCACTTCCGTGATCGTCCATTAACTCTCTTAGTTCAGGTAACATAACGTTGCAGGAAAAGAAACTAAATTTGTGAATAAACAATAGATGAAAGTTCGGACTTTCGCGTCGTAAAAGAATACGAGTATGCACCCTAACGAGAAGCCGAAACTCTTCGTTAGTCAAATGACGTATTCTGTTTACAATCGCTCTTTCAAATGCGCCCTGTACTTCCACTATATTATTTATCTCACACATTTCTTGCAATCTAACTACTTCCCGCAGCGCTAGAAGCTTTTCGGAGAAGAAAGCAAGATAAATAAAATATATTTTTGCACTCACCTATAACGGTTCAAATAAATTAAATTCTCCTCCTCCTCCAGGCTCACTTCTTATTCTTCTACTATATGGCAAGAAAAAGTTAATGTAAAATTAAAATCTTTCGCAATCCGACAATAGACGAAGTCTTGAAATTAAAAAAATTTTAAAACTCACCAAAAATATCACCATCACTTCCGTGATCGTCCATTAACTCTCTTAGTTCAGGTAACATAACGTTGCAGGAAAAGAAACTAAATTTGTGAATAAACAATAGATGAAAGTTCGGACTTTCGCGTCGTAAAAGAATACGAGTATGCACCCTAACGAGAAGCCGAAACTCTTCGTTAGTCAAATGACGTATTCTGTTTACAATCGCTCTTTCAAATGCGCCCTGTACTTCCACTATATTATTTATCTCACACATTTCTTGCAATCTAACTACTTCCTGCAGCGCTAGAAGCTTTTCGGAGAAGAAAGCAAGATAAATAAAATATATTTTTGCACTCACCTATAACGGTTCAAATAAATTAAATTCTCCTCCTCCAGGCTCACTTCTTATTCTTCTACTATATGGCAAGAAAAGTTAATGTAAAATTAAAATCTTTCGCAATCCGACAATAGACGAAGTCTTGAAATTTAAAAAAAGTTAAAACCCTCCAAAAATATCACCATCACTTCCGTGATCGTCCATTAACTCTCTTAGTTCAGGTAACATAACGTTGCAGGAAAAGAAACTAAATTTGTGAATAAACAATAGATGAAAGTTCGGACTTTCGCGTCGTAAAAGAATACGAGTATGCACCCTAACGAGAAGCCGAAACTCTTCGTTAGTCAAATGACGTATTCTGTTTACAATCGCTCTTTCAAATGCGCCCTGTACTTCCACTATATTATTTATCTCACACATTTCTTGCAATCTAACTACTTCCCGCAGCGCTAGAAGCTTTCGGAGAAGAAAGCAAGATAAATAAAATATATTTTTGCACTCACCTATAACGGTTCAAATAAATTAAATTCTCCTCCTCCTCCAGGCTCACTTCTTATTCTTCTACTATATGGCAAGAAAAGTTAATCTAAAATTAAAATCTTTCGCAATCCGACAATAGACGAAGTCTTGAAATTTAAAAAAAAGTTAAAACTCACCAAAAATATCACCATCACTTCCGTGATCATCCATTAACTCTCTTAGTTCAGGTAACATAACGTTGCAGGAAAAGAAACTAAATTTGTGAATAAGCAATAGATGAAAGTTCGGACTTTCGCGTCGTAAAAGAATACGAGTATGCACCCTAACGAGAAGCCGAAACTCTTCGTTAGTCAAATGACGTATTCTGTTTACAATCGCTCTTTCAAATGCGCCTTGTACTTCCACTATATTATTTATCTCACACATTTCTTGCAATCTAACTACTTCCCGCAGCGCTAGAAGCTTTCGGAGAAGAAAGCAAGATAAATAAAATATATTTTTGCACTCACCTATAACGGTTCAAATAAATTAAATTCTCCTCCTCCTCCAGGCTCACTTCTTATTCTTCTACTATATGGCAAGAAAAAGTTAATGTAAAATTAAAATCTTTCGCAATCCGACAATAGACGAAGTCTTGAAATTTAAAAAAAGTTAAAACCCTCCAAAAATATCACCATCACTTCCGTGATCGTCCATTAACTCTCTTAGTTCAGGTAACATAACGTTGCAGGAAAAGAAACTAAATTTGTGAATAAACAATAGATGAAAGTTCGGACTTTCGCGTCGTAAAAGAATACGAGTATGCACCCTAACGAGAAGCCGAAACTCTTCGTTAGTCAAATGACGTATTCTGTTTACAATCGCTCTTTCAAATGCGCCCTGTACTTCCACTATATTATTTATCTCACACATTTCTTGCAATCTAACTACTTCCCGCAGCGCTAGAAGCTTTCGGAGAAGAAAGCAAGATAAATAAAATATATTTTTGCACTCACCTATAACGGTTCAAATAAATTAAATTCTCCTCCTCCTCCAGGCTCACTTCTTATTCTTCTACTATATGGCAAGAAAAAGTTAATGTAAAATTAAAATCTTTCGCAATCCGACAATAGACGAAGTCTTGAAATTTAAAAAAAGTTAAAACTCACCAAAAATATCACCATCACTTCCGTGATCGTCCATTAACTCTCTTAGTTCAGGTAACATAACGTTGCAGGAAAAGAAACTAAATTTGTGAATAAACAATAGATGAAAGTTCGGACTTTCGCGTCGTAAAAGAATACGAGTATGCACCCTAACGAGAAGCCGAAACTCTTCGTTAGTCAAATGACGTATTCTGTTTACAATCGCTCTTTCAAATGCGCCCTGTACTTCCACTATATTATTTATCTCACACATTTCTTGCAATCTAACTACTTCCCGCAGCGCTAGAAGCTTTTCGGAGAAGAAAGCAAGATAAATAAAATATATTTTTGCACTCACCTATAACGGTTCAAATAAATTAAATTCTCCTCCTCCTCCAGGCTCACTTCTTATTCTTCTACTATATGGCAAGAAAAAGTTAATGTAAAATTAAAATCTTTCGCAATCCGACAATAGACGAAGTCTTGAAATTAAAAAAATGTTAAAACTCACCAAAAATATCACCATCACTTCCGTGATCGTCCATTAACTCTCTTAGTTCAGGTAACATAACGTTGCCGGAAAAGAAACTAAATTTGTGAATAAACAATAGAAGAAAGTTCGGACTTTCGCGTCGTAAAAGAATACGAGTATGCACCCTAACGAGAAGCCGAAACTCTTCGTTAGTCAAATGACGTATTCTGTTTACAATCGCTCTTTCAAATGCGCCCTGTACTTCCACTATATTATTTATCTCACACATTTCTTGCAATCTAACTACTTCCCGCAGCGCTAGAAGCTTTTCGGAGAAGAAAGCAAGATAAATAAAATATATTTTTGCACTCACCTATAACGGTTCAAATAAATTAAATTCTCCTCCTCCAGGCTCACTTCTTATTCTTCTACTATATGGCAAGAAAAGTTAATGTAAAATTAAAATCTTTCGCAATCCGACAATAGACGAAGTCTTGAAATTTAAAAAAAGTTAAAACTCACCAAAAATATCACCATCATTTCCGTGATCATCCATTAACTCTCTTAGTTCAGGTAACATAACGTTGCAGGAAAAGAAACTAAATTTGTGAATAAGCAATAGATGAAAGTTCGGACTTTCGCGTCGTAAAAGAATACGAGTATGCACCCTAACGAGAAGCCGAAACTCTTCGTTAGTCAAATGACGTATTCTGTTTACAATCGCTCTTTCAAATGCGCCTTGTACTTCCACTATATTATTTATCTCACACATTTCTTGCAATCTAACTACTTCCCGCAGCGCTAGAAGCTTTCGGAGAAGAAAGCAAGATAAATAAAATATATTTTTGCACTCACCTATAACGGTTCAAATAAATTAAATTCTCCTCCTCCTCCAGGCTCACTTCTTATTCTTCTACTATATGGCAAGAAAAAGTTAATGTAAAATTAAAATCTTTCGCAATCCGACAATAGACGAAGTCTTGAAATTAAAAAAATGTTAAAACTCACCAAAAATATCACCATCACTTCCGTGATCGTCCATTAACTCTCTTAGTTCAGGTAACATAACGTTGCAGGAAAAGAAACTAAATTTGTGAATAAACAATAGAAGAAAGTTCGGACTTTCGCGTCGTAAAAGAATACGAGTATGCACCCTAACGAGAAGCCGAAACTCTTCGTTAGTCAAATGACGTATTCTGTTTACAATCGCTCTTTCAAATGCGCCCTGTACTTCCACTATATTATTTATCTCACACATTTCTTGCAATCTAACTACTTCCCGCAGCGCTAGAAGCTTTTCGGAGAAGAAAGCAAGATAAATAAAATATATTTTTGCACTCACCTATAACGGTTCAAATAAATTAAATTCTCCTCCTCCAGGCTCACTTCTTATTCTTCTACTATATGGCAAGAAAAGTTAATGTAAAATTAAAATCTTTCGCAATCCGACAATAGACGAAGTCTTGAAATTTAAAAAAAAGTTAAAACTCACCAAAAATATCACCATCACTTCCGTGATCATCCATTAACTCTCTTAGTTCAGGTAACATAACGTTGCAGGAAAAGAAACTAAATTTGTGAATAAGCAATAGATGAAAGTTCGGACTTTCGCGTCGTAAAAGAATACGAGTATGCACCCTAACGAGAAGCCGAAACTCTTCGTTAGTCAAATGACGTATTCTGTTTACAATCGCTCTTTCAAATGCGCCTTGTACTTCCACTATATTATTTATCTCACACATTTCTTGCAATCTAACTACTTCCCGCAGCGCTAGAAGCTTTCGGAGAAGAAAGCAAGATAAATAAAATATATTTTTGCACTCACCTATAACGGTTCAAATAAATTAAATTCTCCTCCTCCTCCAGGCTCACTTCTTATTCTTCTACTATATGGCAAGAAAAAGTTAATGTAAAATTAAAATCTTTCGCAATCCGACAATAGACGAAGTCTTGAAATTTTAAAAAAGTTAAAACTCACCAAAAATATCACCATCACTTCCGTGATCGTCCATTAACTCTCTTAGTTCAGGTAACATAACGTTGCAGGAAAAGAAACTAAATTTGTGAATAAACAATAGATGAAAGTTCGGACTTTCGCGTCGTAAAAGAATACGAGTATGCACCCAAACGAGAAGCCGAAACTCTTCGTTAGTCAAATGACGTATTCTGTTTACAATCGCTCTTTCAAATGCGCCCTGTACTTCCACTATATTATTTATCTCACACATTTCTTGCAATCTAACTACTTCCTGCAGCGCTAGAAGCTTTTCGGAGAAGAAAGCAAGATAAATAAAATATATTTTTGCACTCACCTATAACGGTTCAAATAAATTAAATTCTCCTCCTCCTCCAGGCTCACTTCTTATTCTTCTACTATATGGCAAGAAAAAGTTAATGTAAAATTAAAATCTTTCGCAATCCGACAATAGACGAAGTCTTGAAATTAAAAAAATGTTAAAACTCACCAAAAATATCACCATCACTTCCGTGATCGTCCATTAACTCTCTTAGTTCAGGTAACATAACGTTGCAGGAAAAGAAACTAAATTTGTGAATAAACAATAGATGAAAGTTCGGACTTTCGCGTCGTAAAAGAATACGAGTATGCACCCTAACGAGAAGCCGAAACTCTTCGTTAGTCAAATGACGTATTCTGTTTACAATCGCTCTTTCAAATGCGCCCTGTACTTCCACTATATTATTTATCTCACACATTTCTTGCAATCTAACTACTTCCCGCAGCGCTAGAAGCTTTTCGTAGAGAGTTTCTTGGACAGATGGCATTTCGGTAGCTGTTTGAAACTGTAACGTACCTACAGCAAGCGATTCGCAGTATATATACCCGTTCTAACGGCGACATGTAATTTGAAAAAAAAAAAACTAGTTTCAAAAAACCAGCTTAGATACAACATCTGCTAGTAAGCTGCGTAGCGACCCGGACTTTAGTTTACGCATCCTTTTTTGTAGCCTTGACGAAACCGTGGTCAAAGCACGGCCATGACCAGCAATGACCGCGAAAGAAGTAAGGCGTTAACCGGTTTATGCGAAAGCTGCTTGCAGGAAACATCCGGGATAGATGTACACTACAAAGGAATGTTCTGCTTCAAACATATGTCTACAAAATAATAATTTTACACACAATAAAGTCGCGTCTGGTAATATAATGTGAGATTATCTTACACCTAGCATTAATTTTTTATATAAAGCAAGTGAATTCGCTCACATCTAGATGAGTACAAGTTCGATCCTCTTCGTTGGCAATCATAAAATGATTCTCTCTAGTTCGCTATTTTCACACTAGGCAACTGCTAAGGGAAGTATACCTTAAAGCTAACTGGACTATACGCCATGTCAGTGTGACGTAACGTAAACTGTAGCACACTATTTAAAAAAATGTGTGTGAATAAATATTAAGGTATTGTCCTTGTTGGCAACAGTGTGTGCGTGTCATCAGTCATGGAGCGACAAGTAATGAATGAGTTTGGTGAGAAGAGAAACCGTAACATCCACTGAAAATGTGAACTTTGTACACCAAATATTAAACCTGATCCTTTACGTACATTATATTTCTCACTAGTAAGTGAGGCTATTACATCATACTATACACATGGTAGTTTACTTCGAATGCCACAACATCTAATTCACTATTTACCATCTGGGTTTCTCTCAACATATGCTGCTAAAGATTTAGATGAAGCATGGGAGAATCTTCCCTTCTACACCAGATCGAAAATGGAAATCGCGGTGTGCAGGCGATGTGTCAAGCACTATTGCTACAGAGCGCAAGATGAAGTTGATGATATTGACAGCCCTAATCCAATGATTAAGGACTGTGAGGGATGCAAGAAAGAATTTAATCATGTATTTTGAACTAACAGGTAAATAAAACAGTGTGATGTTCCACTTATTATTAGAGTTGCTTGAATAATTCATCCTAACCTATATATGCATACACATTTTTTGTTTTGTTTTTTCACCAACCAAATGCTGTTACCTTGAATCCTTTACCAGATTTTATTTTTCTATCATCAAATCACCAACCTGTGTAGGTGTGACAAATTATAGCTCTCACTCACACACTGTCTCAATTCAGAGGTTGATTAAGAAATACTTCGTAATATTTTATTTTAAAGGAAACCATGCTTTACAGTTTTTCAACCAATATTTCGGCTACGTGGCAGCACGTTCTTTTGTTTTGTTAAAACACTGTCTTGTTTGATGTCTTTGTTCACTGAAGTTCTTTGCTGCTGTTTTATGACGTGCCCCTAACTGATTCATTAGACGCTTTATTATTTCATCTTCCGTGCTAAACATATATATTCGATATAATTTTTGATGAGAGAGCACATCATGTGTTAGCCTAATTTATTAGTTCAGAGATCATAATGCATTTTTTTGTGTTAGCCATCTTGGACAAAGATAATAAGAAATCACAGACATGACACTCTCATGTATAGGCTGTTTGACCTCGATGAGTACAAACAGTTGCCGACGTATCCAACAAAAATGGCGAGATGTTTTTGTTTTATTCTGTATGTAAAAATTTATACTATCGCGTTCGTAACGACGGAATTTCTTAATCAACCTCTGATTTCACACTTTATCCGAGTTTTTTTTAAATTTGTTTTTTACCTAGTACAGTGATATTTCATAGATGACATTTATTGATGTAAGGTTATTAAACAATGCGTGTATCTATCGTCATGAATTACAGCTAGATGTGCATCCTGTCGAAAAATAATTAAAGGTAAGTAGTCGAGAAAAATATTTCTATTATTTAATTAAACTAAGCACTTTTGTGTCGTCCTTCACTCATCACCAGTTGGCTAGAGTCGTTAGTAGCTAACCTTCAACAGACAGGTAAGCAGGAGGAGAGGAACGATTCTTTTTTATAAAAAGAACTCACTTCCTGTTCACCTTTCGCCAGCAAGTAACCTTGTAAAGCAAATCCAGTTGCTGCAATTATTTCACATGTAGCTGTCTCACCTTGTGCAGTGAGAGGAACTCCAGCAAGTAACTTTTAGAAGCAAATCTACTCACAGAACCTTGCCCCAACACCTTTCAAGAAATATTTACCTCTTACATAAAGACCTCGGGGAAAGTGTAGTTAACATTTCCTACATGCACCCTAACAAGTAAAAGAACTCTGCAATATATATATAAATTTAGTACCATATCTAACATGATGATTTATGTCTAAATGTATTTCCTGTCACCAACATAAACAATTCAAGAGGTAATCACATAGGCAAGTAGGGTAGAATATTTTTTTGATAATTGAACTAAGCAGTTAATTACACTCAATAGAGGTTCTTTTTAAATCTCTACTAAAAGAGTAAGGTTAATAGTGAACTTGTTTTGCTCTTACAATAGCTTTCAGTAAAAAGATACTCAATTACGCACTATAACAAGTGATGTTACCTATCACGCCCACCCACCTAGGCATAGCAGTAGAAAGCTACGGCAAGGAGCGACATTTCACACTTGTGTGTAGCCTTGACAGCGAGGGGCGCCCTCCGCACGTGTCTTAGCAAGTGAGCGGCCCCTTCAGGGGGAGAGGAAGCGCACGGGCATGCGCAGTGGCTGCCGCTGGTCCAGAATTCTTCTCTCGCAGCGCTGGTCCAGAATTCTTGTTTCTGCTCTACTCCCGATTCCCACGTAATTTAGTTACATACTTTACGAATTTACTGCATAACCGATACAATGAATTTGCTTCCAGATGTTTACAGTTTTTAATTAACGAACCGAAGTTTCCAAGTATGTGCTCCTTGGCAGTACGAGATCACTTACATAATATAGACTTTCCAGTACTTATGAGTTAGTTATCCTATATCAAGACTTACAACACATTTAGAGCTGGCCATTTTGGTAACGGTTACAACACGCAAGGGTTTCTTCTTACAGAAGTACCATAAATACGGATTGGAGCACACTGATACATATTCAAAAGATCAAGGGCGAAGCCCTGACATCTTCACACTTATCCTGGCGAGTTATTCGCTATTACTAGCACTCTCCGACTGCACAAAGATGTCTTTTTACGAGCGCGGCTAAGACCAGCCATGTTGAACGCTCCAAAACAACAGACTCGCCCGCTCTCCGACAGAGAAGGCGGAAGTTCCCAGTTCCCAGCATTCAAAGACGGCCATCGAACTCGCACGAATCAGATTAGTTCAGCAAATACGTAACAATAGGAAATACAGTTCGAATTAAGTGTGCATGGAAAATTCCACAGCTAGATAACAGTTTCAAACAATGAGCGAAAGAGAATGTCTCGTTTCACAAGTAGACATGCCAGAAATATAAATATTCGTAGATGTTTTCAAGTATTTCCATTATGCCAAATATATATTAGTTTCCATTTTCACGTCACACTTTAACCGTTTCACTTACTTCCCGACATGCATTGTAACACAGCCATTCGAAAAACGTCCATACATGTAGTAATGACAGTTTCAGTAGCGAGATACATCCCAAATCATGTAAATCAACAAGTTGGCACGATGCCGGTACATAAGGACGTAGCCATTTCTTTTTCTCACCACCTTTCACGAATATTACATGAGCAGCAACAAGATAGGCTTTCATCATCATAAACACAAACATCTAGGGAATATCTCCGTTTTCCCATTTCAATCCTAGATCTTTCCTTAACAATTCCGTTTGTTTTCCATCTTCTTCAGACTGCATATGCAGCGGAGCGCGTGGTTCAAAAGAAACGCCACTTATACTTGGCCACCACAACGTTGTACAATCCATGATATAGCAATTTCCTTTAGTACAAACCTGTTCCCGTTCACTTTAAACACTTCTACCTATAGAATCAGCGTACTCGCCATATTTTATTTAGACTCGTAGCCGCTTTCACACACACACACACACACGCACATCTACCACTCTCAATTTCTTACCAAACACTGTCTCTTGGTAACTTATTCGTTACATACATATACCTCTTGTAACAGAGGCCCACGAACCTGCTACGCAGGCGTAGCAGGGGGAGAGGTGATACTCCCACGTGGCGCGTCCCAGGTGGCGGATAGGGGGGTCCTAACCGGCTTGCCGGCGGACTTGAGGGAAATAAAATACCTCTCGCGGACCAAACACACTACCCCCTGCGGGTGGGGGACACACATGCAGAATACACCCGCGGTATCCCCTGCCTTGGCGCGGACATGGATTGCGGTTTGGTATAATGTGATGGACCTCCTGTGGATGGGAGAGGCTGAATACATCCATAGGTAATCCCTGCCTGTCGTAGAAGGCGACTTAAAGGGTCATGTGGCCATGGTCCCCTCTTTATTTTTTTTATTATTTTTCCGAGGGTCAGATGTAGACCATACAAAATTTGATGTGCGTGCTGCCCGGCGATGGAGCTCCTATGTGTGCGATTACGCTCGAAAGCCCGTGCCAGCAACCACCCAGGACGCGGCGGGTGGAAGTGTCATGTACCCGGGCAGTAGTATCCGCCTGACAACGCAGGTCCCCGCACAGCCGAATGCCAGAAGGACATATTATTATTAATTATTTTTATTTATTTTTCCTATTGTTAGTGCTCTGTACACGCTATTGGGTACATGCTATTGCGGGTGACTGGAGGAAGGGAGTCCTAGTGCTCATTGCCTCAGTCATCCCGTATTAGGCATCGTTAAACATCGGACCCCGGGCAATACCTGCTACGACCAGGTGGGTATTGCCTTGGCTGCTTGGTTCGGCTACAGAGACCCCTGATCGGAGTGGGTGGCATTCGGGGAGGATGCTATCGGGCATGGCTTCCAAACGAAGTCGGCTCTCACAAGGTGGTCGCCCACCTAAGTCTTTAACTTTTGCTTCCCTGAGAGGTTCAACTCCCTGGGAACATGCGCAGCGTGAAGGAATGGGATCCAGCTTCCCTAGGTTTCTGGTCGCTACCAGAACCGATGGGCACGATTTTAAGCTGGTGAAGTCGATCCTGTTTAGTAGACACATCGAAGGCGTCTATGGCGAACTGGAGGAACTTAAGAAAATGCGCAACGGTAGTTTGCTTCTAAAGACTCGTACAGCACTGCAAGCTGATCAGTTGCTTAAGTGCGAGCACTTTGGCGACATCCCCGTCAAAGTGGAGGAGCATAAGTCCTTGAACCTGGTTCGCGGAGTCATCTTTCACCGCGACCTTATTTTGAACACTGACGTGAAGACGTTGCCACTGGTGCCTTCATTGTCTCTTTCAAGTTACCAGAGAAAGTCAAGGTAACAACTTATCGTTGCGATGTGAGGCCTTACATCCCGCCTCCTATGCGATGCTATCAATGCCAGCGATTCGGACATATGGTATCTCGCTGTTCGAATCAGGCTGTATGTGGTACATGTGGACGAGTAGCTCACGGCGCGGAGGAGTGCACAACTCCATACAAGTGCACTAACTGCTCCGGTTTTCATTCTCCTCGGGATCGGAATTGTCCGACATACCTGAGTGAGAAGAAGATCCAGGAGATCAAGACCCTGGATGGTCTTTCCTACCAGGAAGCGCGCCGTAAGTTTCATTCTACGAATACACCTGCCCGTACACTCGACTATAGCTTGATAGCTCAGAGTCTTCCAGGTTCGTCATTTACGACCAACACACCTGTTCAGACCGCTGCGCCCAAGGCGACTGTTGCTGCTCCCAGCAACGTCGCAAATAGTCAAAGCTCGAAGGGGGGGACCACCCCACCTTCGACCCCCCCCCCCCTAGGAGGTCGACGAAAGTCGTGCCCCAGCCGGCGGAGGCGGCATCGTCGACCAGGGCTGGGAAACCATCTCCCAGCCCGTCTAAACCTGAAAAAAAGAAGGGGAAGAAGAGCGCCCGTTCTGAGCGCTCTCGGACTTCCCCTGCGAAGGAGAAGTCATGCCCCCCATCTGGGGGGTATGAGTCTGCGCCGGGAGGCACTCCTGCTCCCAAACCTGCGCGCTCTCCTCGTAGGGGACCCCCTCGAGCCCGGAAAGTGTCGAAGTTCTGGGCGGCACCCCTGCCATCTTTTGATGACGGGATGGATGTCGCACTGTCCTCTACATCTACGGACGTAGAATTAGATAGTGTTTAGGCTAACGAGCATATTTTCGCTCATAACCTAACACTCCTTTTATAGTCCACACTATGGCACTGTTACAGTGGAATTGTAATGGTTATGACAGGCATCTTGCTGAGTTACGTCAGCTCATTAGTGAGTACGCAGCGAGTATAGTCTGCATTCAGGAGACCAACTTCCGACCTGGTCATCATACGGTCTTGAGAAATTTCAGACTATACTCGACAGAACGATACTATGCTCACCGGGCTTCCGGAGGCGTTGGCATTTTTGTACGTTCTGATAGCTACAGCGAAGAGGTTCCATTAAGAACCCCTCTTGAGGCTGTAGCTGTTCGCGTCTCGCTGCCTGTCATAGCAACAGTGTGTAATGTTTATCTTCCACCAGGCCAGCATCTGAACATCAATGATGTCGCTGATCTTATAGATCAGCTTCCACCACCCTTCCTCTTATTGGGCGTTAACGCCCATCACCCTATATGGGGCTCTGAGACGCCTTGCCTCCGAGGAAGAGAGCTGGAAACACTTCTAACAGATCTGGATTTATGTATTTTGAACACAGGGGAACCAACTCATTTTAGTGTACGTTACGGCACATACTCTCGCATAGACGTTAGTCTATGCAGCCGAACGTTGGTTCCACTGTTTCGGTGGAATGCACACGATGATCTCTGTGACAGTGACCATTTTCCCATAATTCTTACTTTGTTGAAACATAAACCCGTCGAGGCTCCCCCTCGATGGATTCTTAAACATGCTGATTGGCCAAAGTACACATCACTAGCTGTCTTTAACGATGATGTCAGGCGGACCGTCGGCGAGGAAATAACTTACGTTACCCAAGTTATTCTTGCTGCTGCTGAGGAGTCCATTCCGTTTTTCTCGGGGACTCCTCGCCGAAAACTCGTTCCTTGGTGGAACGATGAAATAGCAGCATCCATCAAAGAACGCCGTCGAGCTCATAAACGTTACCGTAGACAGCCTACTGTGGCCAACTTGGTAACATTTAAGAAACTACGCGCTAAGGCGCGAGTTCTTATTCGACAAAGTAAGAAGGCTTCATGGGAGAGATATGTGTCGTCCATGACGTCACATACTCCATCATCTCAAGTGTGGACGAAACTTCGACGAATTTCGGGTATTCAAGGATCATCTGCTGTACCGGGAATTTCCATTGCAGGCAGTGTCGCCACTGATCCCCTCACGATTGCTAACCATCTCGCTAGTCATTTCGCGGATGTCTCTGGCTCCGGGAATTACTATCCTGATTTCCTCCCTCTGAAGCGGGAGGCAGAACGTCATCACCTTAGTTTTGCCACCCAAGCTTCAGAGGACTACAACGTGCCCTTTACGGAGTGGGAACTCCGCAGCGCCTTAGCGCTTTGCAAGGACACGTCTCCTGGACCGGACAACATCCATAACCAGATGTTGAAACACCTTAGTGATGATAGTTTATTATATCTCCTTCGTGTGTTCAACCGAATCTGGACTGAGGGTGATTTTCCGTCTCAGTGGCGAGAGGGCATAGTCATCCCTGTCCTCAAGCCTGACAAAGATCCTAAGTATGCAGGAAGTTACAGACCGATTTGTCTTACAAATTGCCTGTGTAAGCTATTTGAGAGGATGGTAAATCGCAGACTCGTGTGGTGTCTGGAGAAACAAGGACTCTTGTCCGAGTACCAATGTGGATTTCGAGCCGCTCGATCCACCACGGACCACTTGGTACGCCTGGAGAGTTCTATCCAGGATGCGTTTCTCCGCAAACAGCACTTGGTAGCTGTCTTCTTTGACTTGGAGAAGGCCTATGACACCACCTGGCGATATGGCATCCTTTCAGTCCTGCATCAATGGAGATTCCGAGGTAACTTGCCGGTATTTATTGCGAATTTTTTGTCCCTCCGTCTATTCCGTGTCCGAGTAGGGAGGACATATTCGCAATACCACGTTCAAGAAAATGGAGTCCCACAGGGATCTGATCTTAGTGTCACTCTGTTCGCGATTGCCATAAACGGTATTGTCGCTGCTGCTGGTCCAGCCGTAATACCGTCCCTATATGTGGATGATTTTGCTCTGCACTATAGCTCGTGCAGTATGGCAGTCGCCGAGCGACAGTTACAGCAAGCTATTAGGAGGGTAGAGCAGTGGACCTTAGAGCGTGGCTTTCGTTTTTTCCACCACGAAGACCTGTGTTGTCCACTTTTGTCGCCAACGTTCTCTTCACCCTCCTCCTGAACTTTATTTAGGACATGTAGCTATACCTGTAGTTGACACTTACCGATTCCTTGGGCTCCTTTTCGATAATAAATTATCGTGGGAGCCACATGTGCGGCAGTTGAAAGTGCAATGTGCTAAGAAGCTTAATATCTTGAAGTTTCTTAGCAGCACTTCTTGGGGGGCTGACCGCGCGGTGCTCCTACGATTCTATAGGGCACATATTTTATCTCGCCTAGACTACGGCAGTGCAGCATATGGCTCAGCAAGACCAAGCGTTCTTGCGAAGCTAAACTGCATTCACCACAGCGGGGTTCGGTTGGCGACGGGAGCCTTTCGTACGAGTCCCATAGCTAGCCTACTCGCTGAGTCTGGTGTGCCGCCTTTGCACCTGAGGCGACAGCAACTGCTTCTTACCTATGCTGCTAATTTGCGACAGATGCCACTACATCCAAGCTATTCTAGCGTTTTCAACAATGGCAACCGTTTGCTGTACGCCGCTCGTCCCCGAGCAACGCGGCCGGTTGGAATACGTTTAGATAGCAGTTACAGATTGTTTGACGTACCTTCGGTTCCTTGCCTTGTCAGACAACCAAGTGGGGTACCTCCGTGGGTAGTACGGCGACCTGAAATAATTCTGGACTTACACACTGGCCCGAAGGAGAACACGGACCCTTCGATTTATCGGAGGCTCTTCTTGTCCGTCGTTGGCCGCTATCCAGGCTCAGTCGTCGTCTACACGGATGGTTCAAGGACGGACACGAGGGTGGGCTGTGCGTTCGTTGTCGACCATGATAGGTTTCTTTTTGCTCTCCCAGAAACCTGTAGTGTGTACACAGCAGAGCTCTATGCTCTCTGTAGAGCTTTGCGGTACGCACTGTACAATGAACGCCGTCACTTTCTTGTGTGTACTGACTCCTTGAGTTCACTCCAGTCTATTGATACCTGTTTCCCTCGGCACCCTCTGGTGCAGCGGACCCAGGACCTGCTGGCCGGGTGTTCGGACGCCGGCACCAGAATTACTTTTCTGTGGCTCCCAAGCCACATGGGCATCGAGGGAAACGAGTTAGCAGATCGGGCTGCCAAGGAGGCAGTTACACTGCCCCCGTTGCCTCTCAAGGTGCAGCAAGTGATATTCGCTCTCAGCTGAGACATCTGGTCATGTCTCATTGGGAGATGGAGTGGCAGGCCATTCCACTTCCCAATAAGCTGAGAGCGATAAAAGGAACAACGAAGGTATGGAGGACTTCCCTTCGGGCTTCGCGAAGGGAAGCCGTGGTATTATGTCGTCTTCGGATCGGCCACGGTATCATAACTCACTCGCATCTTTTGAAAGGAGAACCCCCTCCGGTGTGTACCTGCGGCGACCATCTTACCGTGGTACACATCCTTACGGAGTGTGTGGACCTGGTCGATCTCCGCCGTAGTCTTAACCTTCCGGGTACCATCTCCCTTATCTTGCGAGATGACGAGCAGTCAGCAGACCTCGTCATCCGCTTTATGAGGGATAGTGGTCTGTTTTATCGTGTGTGATGATGTCCTTTGTCTTCGTGTCTTTGTTTCCATTACGCTTTTAACCTATTGACTTCATTTTAGTTTGTGTTGCGTATTTTAATGTGTTATTTTAACGTCTAATGTCAATGAAGTATCTATATATGCACCACCAGGCAATGCCTTATTCCTTTTCTCTCTGTAGTTTCTCTTCTTTTATTAGAAATAAGGCATTGCGAATTAGATCCACTGCTGTTTTAATCTCATACTCATTTTTTCATCACCATATTTTTAACTCTGGTTAGTGGATACGTTTTAAAATTTTAAATATCTTGTATCATGTCGTCCATCACGTTCCATTAGGGGCCGATGACCTTCGATGTTAGGCCCCTTAAAACAACAAGCATCATCATCATCATATCTTTAGGACAGTTTAATGGTATGGAGCTAGTACCAGTTAATAAAGTTAAAATACAATCATTTTCTCCATGAGTAATTTTCAAAGGAAATTCTACTGGACATACATTCTTATTTTCAGTGATTGCCTTACATTCGAGCATTTGGTCCTTGGACAAGTAAGTATACAATTGTTGTTCTTCACTTATAATAAATTCTGATGCTGGTCTTATTATAATAAACTGATGGTTTTCATTTGTCATTGGTATGGGGAAAGGAAGAATTTTGTACACCTTGAAATTCCTTTCGTCACTCAGAGGAGTTGTGAGTGCATATACTTAGACGTCTTGATTAATGACAGCCTTTAGCTTGGCTATCTTATAAATTAAATACTCATGAGTTGTGCCCAATTCAAATGGTACGGTCATCTTCTGAGGGAGTTGTCCTAGCGCTTTTTTATAAGCCTTAACTATTTCTGCAGGACTTGATATTTGAACATGAATAATTCCTAGTTGAGCATATGTAATGGCTGAGGTTATTACGTTATATTGTTCATGTATTTGGACTAATAAATCTTCAATTTCTATTAAATGTTGATTAATGTTAACTTCCATGCTAAGTTGGTTGTAGGCTTGTTCTAATTGTTGGGTTTCATTTTTAATAAAAAATTTTATTTGTTCCAAGTTTTAACTCATTGTTAGTGACGTCATACGGCGTACTATTTATTGATTGGAGTGTTGAACGCACGACCAGCATTTGCTCTTTCGCAATTTTAATCATTGACATTTGCTCTTTTTCTAATTCGGATATTTTATCCTGGTAAAAATCCGCGTCGTCGTGGTCCATTGTTCCGAATAATGATTTGGATAACGTGCCAATAAAATTGAAAAGACCTCCCTTGGTTCTCTGGTTTTGTCCTCTGGAAAATTGTTTAATTATATTTTTGAGATTTTGGATCTTTTGTATTCTAATTAACTTTAATTGAACTTCATGTTGACACGTATGGTTTAATGTTTGTGGTAATCGGTAACATAGTGCTTGTGTTTTCTGAACATTCTTTCGAATGATCGTAAGTGTTGTGTGGAGTTTCGTTAGGTTTACGTAGGTAATTAATTTCCATTCGGTAGTGGTAAGTTGTATTACACCCTGATCCTAGAAATAAATGCCTGGTGTCTTTTCATAGGGGGTGACTTGGTAATCTAGTGTACTGACTATAATTATGTGATACATTATGATTAATGGTATGATCGCTAGAAGGTGGGTTGCCTTCGCTGTTCGCTGCACCATCTCGATTCGTGAGAGTGACCTGTAAGAGAGAGAATGTATTTCACTATGTTGTAGTGTTTTTTGAGTAGTACATGTGTACAGTACCCTTTTAGCGTCATCATTTTTAAATTGCCTCACTTCCTTATGACAGTATTCATTTTCTGTAGCGACTAATTTATGTATGTAATACCCTTGGGATCGGCCTTGTGGCCCTTAGGGTATGTTTTTAGGCAGCATGCAAAAAAAAAAAAAAAAAAACGTTATAATACTAATTCGTGAGTGGTTACTCACGGTCACGGAGAGTACTTTGTGTGGGTAACTATTACCGTGCTCTGGTTCGAAATATTAAAGAAAACGACACTAAGAAATCGTGTAGTCAGGTGGAAACATAACACCTGTGGTTGGGAGGAACCTGCTTTTATCATACCAGTGTCCGATATAGGACTTAGAGTATACATTTAGGTGGCCTAGCATAAGGGGTTACAAAAGGGTGGCCCTTAAGGTTGTGGCTACCTGCCCAGCAGTAGCTCACCTTCTGATACTCAACATCCTGAAAGGAAGACGGCTGTTCCGTTCCAAGGGTAACATCACCGTAAGTTTAAGTACCAAAATGTTACCTTTTGAGTCGTATTATCAGATAGCTGTTGTCAATATGGAAATTTCTGTCCTCATGGAGGATTTGTCCATTGTCTGGTATGCAGTACAATTTCTTACTGCAATGAATTGCACCATAAGACTATGTTCTTATTGCCTCGATCCAGCTCCGGATCCTCATGGTATCTCCCGATGCAAGACTGTTCATTATTAGTGATTATTAGTTGGGTGTCCGGTCTGGCTCGCACAGACCTTGTTTCGCCTGTGAGGTCTTACCTACTTTTGCTGTTTACTAACACAGCTGTAGTGCTTTCGTATCTTAAAGGTCACTCATTCATTCAAGTGTGGTACTTTCGCTAGTTTTGCTTACTACAACTTATTACTTGTTATATGTTACAGAATTGTTACGTATCTTGGTATAGGGTGTTCAAAAAAGGTGGTCACTGCTAAGTTGCTTTAACATAGTAGTAGGTGTGAAATTTTAGCTGTTCATTTATGGAACGGAACCTATAATATATTGTAGGGTAGATTGTACCCTAAGTTGCGAGAGTACAAACTAGTCAAGTCCTTGCATCTCTCGACTCTTTGCTGAAGGATGCCGACCAGTTAAGCGCACTGCGTCCTGCACTCCCCTGGGAATTTAGCACGAGATTTGGCTGAGTATTTCATATAATTCTACCAGCAACCTTCGATAGATCCAAAAAGTCATTGGGGTAGAAGGGGGTGTGGTCTACCGTAGCCGAAATAAGGGCCTTTAGTTCTTCCATGTGTAGCTTAACTAATGAACAAGTTAAGTCGATTTTGTGGACTGTTATGAGCTCGCCCTTATTGTTAATTCTTAGCAAGCAATTTACACCATCTACTTTCTCCACTGTATAAGGGCCTCGATATGGCTGTGAAAATTTAGAATTACGACCTCGGCGTAGAGTCTCATCTCTAAGGAGTACTTTTCCTCCTATCTCAAAAGTTGCCTCGTGTATTCTCTATCGTAAATTTCTTTCTCTCTCTGTATGCTACTGATAAGGGATTTCCTAGCTATTTCATGGTTTTCCTGTAACATATGCGTTTGCTCTCCCATCACATTATGATAGTTTCTGGTTTTCGTTATAGTATACCCGGAGTATTCGCTTTACAGCCAAAAATTAACTCATAGAGTGTGAACCCTGTATTTGTAGGTGGAGTAGTGTTGTACACAAATGTAACAGTAGGGAGGTACTTATCCCAATCCACGAAACTGCTACGCTGGCGTAGCACGGGGAGAGGTGATACTCCCAGGTGGCGGATAGGGCTGTCCTAACCGGCTTGCCGGCGGACTTGAGGGAAATAAAATACCTCTCGCGGACCAAGCACACTACCCCCTGCGGGTGGGGGACGCACATGTAGAATACACCCGCGGTATCCCCTGCCTGTCGTGAGAGGCAACTTAAAGGGGCGGCCAAGGTATGACGGAATTAGAACCATGAAACTACTTTTGATTAGTATCATCATGCGGGGAACACCATGGGTCGCCTTTTATTGCGAGTAGTACCACTATGTTAGATACACAATAGGTTTGTGCTTAGTACCAGCAGCGAGAGGGTCACTGTGGGTTTCCAGTACCCGTGAGTCGTACCCATGTGAGCAACACCACGGGTCTGGGCGTTGCCTGTGCTTAGTAACACTATATGAGCGATACCGTGGGTCTCCGTTGCCTGTGATTAGTACTCACTAAGTGAGGAGCACCACGGGAATACCGGCGCCTGTGATAAGTACACCTTGGTGAGTAACACCATCGGTTTGCGTTGGCTATGAGTGGCGCCATTGTGTGAGAACACCATAGGTGCGCGTTACCTGTACGGCGTACAATACTTGCGAGTAGTACCATCATGTGTGGAACACCGTGAGGCTTCGCTACTTTTGATTAGCACCCCAACTTGTCAAATACCATGGTTCTACTTTACTAGCGATCAGTACCATTCTGAGGGGCCTTAGACCTAGATTTTGGACCCCTTTGGTCATAAAGCATCCTTTTTCCAGGATTGTCTTTGTTAGTAGTCCCTTGGTTAGTAATACTCTTATTTTTGATCTTCTTGCGATTAGGATCCACTGTTGTTTGTTTGTTGGTTGGTTGGTTGGTTGGTTTTTCCGGGTTCTTGTCCATCCATTCTTTCTTCATGACATTTTTAAAAATTTATTTTGGTCAGTGGATGTTTCATATTTTTGGTCGACATTTCATTTCGTACCATTAGGGGCCGATGACTTTCGATGTTAGGCCCCTTAAAACAGCAAGCATCATCATCATCATCGTCATCAGTGAGAAGAAGATCCAGGAGATCATGACCCTGGATGGTCTTTCCTACCAGGAAGTGCGCCGTAAGTTTAATTCTCAGAATGCACCGGCCAAGACACTAGACTTCAGCTTGATAGCTCAGTCCCTGTCAGGTTCCTCATTTTCATCTGCAACACCTTCCCAGAAGATCGCTGCGCCCAAGGCGGCGGCTACTCCTGCGAGCAACGCCGCAAAGAGAACAAGCTCGAAGGCTGGTCCATCCCGGCCTTCGAGACCACCATTCTGCCTGTGCCGGCAAAGAAACGCCGGCACAGAAGGGGAAGAAGACAACGTCTCCTTCCCCTACAAGGTCGGCGAAAGCCGCGCCTAAGCCGGCGGATGCGGCATCATCGACCAGGGTTGGGAAATCCCCTCCCAGCCCGTCTAAACAAGAATCGAAGGCGGGGAAGAAGAGCGCCCTTACCAGGCGCTCTTCCAAATCTACCAATGGGGCCTCACCCCCTCCACCTGGAGGGCCTGATTCTGCGCCAGCATGTCTCCCTGCGGGGAAACCTGTGCGCTCCCCTCGTCGGCAGAAACCCCGCACCCGGACTACGTCGAAGAAATTGAAGGCCTGCATTAGCTCGTCTAGTGACGAGGCGCTGCTCATGGAGCACGAATCTCCATCTTCGGATGGGGATGTGAGTGTAGGTTAGGTTAGGTTAGGGAGCATTACGCTACTCCTATCCTAAACCTCCGAAGTCCACATTTCCAAAATGGCACTGTTACAATGTGACCCGGACAAACACCCATCCCCACAGTGTCCGAACAGGTAGCAACAAGACAAGAAATATAGGTTTAAAAAAAAAAAAACAAGGTGGAAGCAAAATTATCCAAAGGTAAACCATCACAAAGGTACTTACCACGAATAAGACAAGCGACCAGAGGCCATGGAAAGAATGAAAATAACTATCACTGTATGGTTTCAAATACTACAATAATAACACGTCCAGGTTCTTTTGAAGTAAATAAATATATTTAATCAGAGAAAGAAGTAATATTAAGATAACTCTGGACTCAGAACATCAACAGGAATAAGAAAAATATTCAAAGAGAAATAATACCAAAACACAACTAACCTACGGTTCGAACCGGCCTAGCTTATTGGGACCCAATATAAAATTTCAGTACTAGCCTAACCTACCTTCTTATTTATAAATTACCAATAAATCATGATACGTTTTAAAGTCTTTTGGTTTAGATTAATTATTTTCACACCATTAACTTAGTTAATTTGCATGAAATAAATTTGTTAAGTTAACTTTTCTTCTCTTAGAAAATACACTAAGCGAATACAGAAATTCTTTGAGGTACTAAGCGAATACAGAAATTCTTTGAGGTACTAAGCGAGGAGGTGGTACAAAGTTCATTGTACCCACACCCAAATAGAGGAAAACAAGGAAAAACCCGAAATTAAATTGAGAATAAATCAGGAAAATCATATCACGCGGTAAACGGGGATACCAAGAGATAAATCAATAACCAAAGATAAGCGAGCCAAAAATTAAGGACAAATATTAGCTTTCAACATTACAGCATCCCACAGGAGCATAAAACCTTTTGTCAACAACCCTCAAATCCGTCTCCATAGCGACAACAACAATTAACATTCACTTCAAAGAGAGTGAACCAATCCCAATGAGAAACGCAACAATGGCAAAACAGACCGCTTTAAAAGAAAACCGCAATTTCTCAAAGGGAAAAGAAAAGTCTAAAAAGAAAGGCAGAAATAAGCAGAAAATTCGCACAGAAATACCTTATACAACTTCCTCGCTTAGCATCTTTCGTTACCCAAGTGTAGGCCCTCTAACAAGGGTTTAAGACATCACCTTTTTTGAAAATAAAATAACGGAAAGGTGACCAGAATAAATTTTACAATATTAGTAACACATTTTTAAGGTTTCCAATTTTGAACAGTTCCTAGTTTGGAAAACGATACAAAGCATGGGAACTGATTTCTCATCACAGCACACCGCCGAAAAAGTTATTATTATTATTATTATTAAATTCAAGTTCAGGTAAATTTCGATTTGTAATTCCAGTAGAGGCATTCCATGTATCACAACCCAACTAGCACAATCACTTCGACGAAATCGTAGATAAAGTTAGAGGAAAAGTTATAACTTACAGTCTTGGCGGTGACGTAGAGGAAGGACCCCGTACTTACATTAGGCCGAAGTTCAAACAAATAAAACTAGTAGAAAATACAACATCTGCGATGCTCCAAAAGTTCGTCCAGAGTACAGGAACTCATAAATCGGGGAATGTGACCCCGAAAATGCACTGGATCAACCAGGCACCATCTTGAAGTTGAACATCATAGCGGAGCTATACATGCACGTCTGTTCGGCTTCCATGTTCTCGGCAGACCACCTCTCTCTTCCTCTTACATCGGTAAGCGGAAGTTGGCTTTTGTTACTCCAGGATCGGGATGCGCCAGAGGTTGCGCAGTAGGTTACAGTCCACGGAAATTAAACGACTCCCGGTAGGGCATATTAACCAACAGAGTTTACAGACCCGATGTAACTTGGAGTAGTTGCGTATAATCAAGTTTCAAATAAATAGTAACTCACCCACAGACGTAGGAGAAGGAAGCAGTTCATTAATTTAAGTTACTATGAGGATTAAGTCCATATCTCGCAGGGAGATAAAGTGAAATAATTTCCACGGAGATAGTCTCCAACTCGAAAATGTCAAACAAGGAGACAGTGTATTAATACTGTCTCAGCCTCCCGCCCAGAAACCACACGTACACTCGTACTTTATGTTACACATACTGCGGTGGTCCAGAAGTATACTAAATTTTGGTGAAGGAGTCCATATGAGTAAACGACACACCGAGATAAGTTCACTTCCATGCACTCCCTTAACATGATTTCATTATGCCTCAGGAACTCCAACATACCAATGTATATGCCTTCCAATCGTAGTTAGTACCTTTAAACCCAATGCTTGTTTAGTTCAGATATCACAAGAATAATAAGACTGTTGTACTACACCAGCCATATAACCAACATGTTGATTCATAGTTCACATACAGTAGATATGTATTACGATGAATTCCCGGAATTATCTTCTTCAAAAGAAAATTAATTTGCAAGATCTTGGTAATTTTCTTTTACCATACTTATATCACCTCTGTACCAGAACATGTTTCAGTTAACGAATGGAAAATTCCCAAACATCAATTTTAAACCTTTTGAGATAGTAATAGAGATATTCTCAATCTTAATATCAGTTTTATTTATAGAGTTCCCTTTTACCTACTAAGAAATGCAATCTTCTTGTTTCAATATCAAGATAAACGAAGATCACCACCCGAAAAGGAAGGAACCCAAGGGAGCAAGGAACAGGGAACAAGAAAGGATCATAAATTGGTGTATGCAGAACTACATGATACCCAAGATCCAAGTATTAGCTTTAATTTAAATTTTTAACTTGCCCTCGATTGAACTAGGGCCCGAGTATACCACCAAAATACCCCAAATAATGCATAACACAAGCAGAACCAAGGTAACCAGAACTAACTCCAACAAGTAGAACAGAACAGAGGCTGACCTTCAACACAGCGAGCTCGCAAATTTCACAAATACACCAGAAAAGATGCAAAAGAATATCCAACAAATGAGGTTCAACATTCCATATACACCATGCATAACCAAGATGAACAAGAACAAGGAGAGGCAACCAATACACAGTCAATTAGCAACGTTTCAGGTAAGCGAAAATAGAACATGAAATATGGAGAAATCCAAGACTAAAAAGGTAAACAAATTCATAGCAAGGGAAGAGTAGGCAGGATCGGTTGGAGACCTCTTAAAGATCATTTAGATGGAGGGTACGCGTTTCAGTTTGTCATCAACAACAGACCAACCAACAAACACCAAGCTACCAAAACTTACAGATCAAAATTAAGTACAACACAGGACCATAATTAGCTCCATGGAAGCAACGGGACAGAAATAGGGACAGGAGAAACTCAGGAGGGAACAAAATCCGGAATCAGGTAACTAACCTACTGCATGGAAACACAATCACAATTCATTCCACAAAGGGACACCCAATCAAATTAAAAGGAAATTAAAAACCTCAGATCAGAAGACCCCAAAAGGAAAATAACGAGCACTGACCAACACAGCGTACACTACCGGTTACCCAATAGGGTCTCAGCATTACCTGGTCTATAAATACGTGACTTTCCGATCACACTGTCGCTCTACAGCCAACAGGTGCCTCCCCCTATCTCCCAGGGGAGCAGGCAAATAAAACATAAGTGGCGGAATACGAGGCAAGTCCATGGAAAATGCTCACAGAAGCATGAAGAAGGCAGTTCTCAACTAATAGACCCCATAATCTATTAGCAGGAAGATTCCAGTACCGACTAAGAGAATCCTAATCCGTCCCATACCAGAGTAGCAAACTCAAAGCACGGTAAGATGGTCAACACCAATGTCAACAGACACCAAAGAACCACTGAGAGAAGAACACCATAGAGTGGCAGATAAAATTTAAAATGAGCATTACAGAAGAACCAAAAACAGATACGATGACATCAGATCAACCAGAAATGCAGGGCGACAGGAAATGAAGAAACCATGAAACACGAAATCAGCAAGTTACAACAAGGCAAGATAGTTCCAAACGAGAAATAAATCCATGTGACGGGTTATTCCCAAATCTACAAAGGCACAAGGTAAAACATCAAGGCAACACATCGCCCATACCTGACATGCCATAACCACAATTACACACACTACAATAATAATAGTAAAACCATAATGACTACCCCAAGCCACGTGTTAGCCCTTAAAGGGATCAAAGGAATACACCATCCTCAACAACATGCTCAGTAATCAATATGCAAATCCCAAAATCAAACTTACGGTACCGTACACTTTCCTTCAAACACAGGATCACGACCAAACCATTACAGGCTAAAAGGAACTCAGTCCTCAGGTGTTATGACCCTACTGCATCACTCAACTCCAAATCAATAAGTAGATAAGGTAAAGGGTTTCACAGAACTCACAACTCGAAATGGAACTAGGCAAATATAGGTTAAATGAATTTCGCAGAAGAAATATACCTAGACACATAATAACTTCAACATGGTACCAATGTCAGATATGCCGAGAACTACCAAATACAAGAACCTTCCATATATGATCAAAATTTACATCAGGATGACGACAAGGTCACAAATTTCAGACAGAACGAGCTAGTTTAATAATTCAGCCATAGACAATTCATCAGCAGGAACACATGAGGCAGGCCGCACCGTACAAATACTTCCAACCAGGTAACAAATACAACCGATAAAAGGGTACCAAACACAATGAAACAGAGAACCACATACAATCAATAGTTGGGAAAAGGGTAAACAAGCAAAGACACTAAAATGTCCAGGCACGTGGCCAACAAGTCACCAACCCAATCACCGATTAACAGAGTTCAACTATAGCCCACAACTACCCAATAACAGATGACATAAGGTAACATGCCTCCGTCCACCACCTAACGACACACCAAACGGACACCAACAGCAAGACAAGGTAAAAATGGAAACCACTCATGCAAAAAGCACAGCCAAGTCTCGCAGCTAGGACAGATCAGCAATCGCACAGCAAACATGGAAACACATCACCACCGACTGGTTGTATAAAACATAAATGATGACTTCCAAGTAGATATAAGGCTCTACACTTTAAAGACAAGTTCCCCACGGGACTAATGGTAACCAAACAAGGTTAGGAAACATTTACCAGACAAAGTAAAGGTAAAGATTTTCGAGGTAACAACCGGCCCAATGTAAAGAAACATCACAGGCAGGATTAATTTCAAAGTTTAACAATCTTCAAGAATTAAGTACTCGAAAGAAACAGGTACAGGCATGCACACAATCCCATTTAGGCCAAAATAGGTAGCAAGGCCTAATTTCAATCACACAGAGCAAATATCAGTAACACATACATGCCAATCACATAAACCAGGAAAAGTTTAAAACGGGTTCATAGACACAAACGATGGGAGGATACGATGAAATGCCAAACAGTTCAGCAGTAAATCACACCCATACTGACCAGGCACAAGGTAGTCATGCCAAAAGATTAAGTACATGCAAGGTTCGCACGCTGTTAGCAACGCAGTAGGTAAAATCAACAACGATAGTTTCTCGCAGAATGATTTTAGCACAGTCGAAGCATCATGTCAGATAAAATAACTAAAATAATAACAAACCTGGGAAGCAATATAAAACGTCAGGACAGATAATGTAATAAGTTCCCAGAGTACAGGCCAACGATCATAATCCAGTAAAACAAATAACGTCACACGCAACATATCCGAGCAGAACCAATAACTCACTTAAACGCAATTAATTCCATAACCACAGATTAAATCATTTTCGCAGGTAGACCATGAAAATACTGAACAAATAACCACCAAGAAAATCACAGAGTACACGGCAAACTGTGGTACACTCGTAGCCCAAAGCCAATCGATTCGTGCTCAAGTGTCGGTCATTTCACAATTTTTTAAGATAAATGATGATAAATTCAGAATTTAGAGTAATTGATAAACTTCAAACTCACCAATTTACGAAGAAACAAAGAAGGGAATGATACAAGGCACCTGAAAGCAGTAAGGCAGGCAGGCGGGAAACACACGAACAGCAGCTGGTAGGGCAATACCAACATCACGTACACAATCCAAGAAGGTAGCACACAGCTCGACAGGGAACCGGACAAAACACCCCGAAGACATTAACATGAAACAAATTTTTGTACAGTTAAACAAGATGAATGCATTTCCTTTACATTTTTTAATAGATATCTTAACATGCCTTTCATTACCCAGACACACCTTTTAAAACCATACAGTGACAATGTTAGGGGGATGCCAAGAGGATCAGCTACGAGCCGACGAAACACAATAACACAAGGGTCAACTAACAGGCGAGCAATTCTGAAGGAACAGCTCGCATACCGCCCAGAGCGAAGGGAAAACAAATGACAACCACGCTCTGAAGCTACCACTGACTGACCCGGACAAACACCCATCCCCACAGTGTCCGCACAGGTAGCAACAAGACAAGAAATATAGGTTTAAAAAAAAAACAAGGTGGAAGCAAAATTATCCAAAGGTAAACCATCACAAAGGTACTTACCACGAATAAGACAAGCGACCAGAGGCCATGGAAAGAATGAAAATAACTATCACTGTATGGTTTCAAATACTACAATAATAACACGTCCAGGTTCTTTTGAAGTAAATAAATATATTTAATCAGAGAAAGAAGTAATATTAAGATAACTCTGGACTCAGAACATCAACAGGAATAAGAAAAATATTCAAAGAGAAATAATACCAAAACACAACTAACCTACGGTTCGAACCGGCCTAACTTATTGGGACCCAATATAAAATTTCAGTACTAGCCTAACCTACCTTCTTATTTATAAATTACCAATAAATCATGATACGTTTTAAAGTCTTTTGGTTTAGATTAATTATTTTCACACCATTAACTTAGTTAATTTGCATGAAATAAATTTGTTAAGTTAACTTTTCTTCTCTTAGAAAATACACTAAGCGAATACAGAAATTCTTTGAGGTACTAAGCGAATACAGAAATTCTTTGAGGTACTAAGCGAGGAGGTGGTACAAAGTTCATTGTACCCACACCCAAATAGAGGAAAACAAGGAAAAACCCGAAATTAAATTGAGAATAAATCAGGAAAATCATATCACGCGGTAAACGGGGATACCAAGAGATAAATCAATAACCAAAGATAAGCGAGCCAAAAATTAAGGACAAATATTAGCTTTCAACATTACAGCATCCCACAGGAGCATAAAACCTTTTGTCAACAACCCTCAAATCCGTCTCCATAGCGACAACAACAATTAACATTCACTTCAAAGAGAGTGAACCAATCCCAATGAGAAACGCAACAATGGCAAAACAGACCGCTTTAAAAGAAAACCGCAATTTCTCAAAGGGAAAAGAAAAGTCTAAAAAGAAAGGCAGAAATAAGCAGAAAATTCGCACAGAAATACCTTATACAACTTCCTCGCTTAGCATCTTTCGTTACCCAAGTGTAGGCCCTCTAACAAGGGTTTAAGACATCACCTTTTTTGAAAATAAAATAACGGAAAGGTGACCAGAATAAATTTTACAATATTAGTAACACATTTTTAAGGTTTCCAATTTTGAACAGTTCCTAGTTTGGAAAACGATACAAAGCATGGGAACTGATTTCTCATCACAGCACACCGCCGAAAAAGTTATTATTATTATTATTATTATTATTAAATTCAAGTTCAGGTAAATTTCGATTTGTAATTCCAGTAGAGGCATTCCATGTATCACAACCCAACTAGCACAATCACTTCGACGAAATCGTAGATAAAGTTAGAGGAAAAGTTATAACTTACAGTCTTGGCGGTGACGTAGAGGAAGGACCCCGTACTTACATTAGGCCGAAGTTCAAACAAATAAAACTAGTAGAAAATACAACATCTGCGATGCTCCAAAAGTTCGTCCAGAGTACAGGAACTCATAAATCGGGGAATGTGACCCCGAAAATGCACTGGATCAACCAGGCACCATCTTGAAGTTGAACATCATAGCGGAGCTATACATGCACGTCTGTTCGGCTTCCATGTTCTCGGCAGACCACCTCTCTCTTCCTCTTACATCGGTAAGCGGAAGTTGGCTTTTGTTACTCCAGGATCGGGATGCGCCAGAGGTTGCGCAGTAGGTTACAGTTCACGGAAATTAAACGACTCCCGGTAGGGCATATTAACCAACAGAGTTTACAGACCCGATGTAACTTGGAGTAGTTGCGTATAATCAAGTTTCAAATAAATAGTAACTCACCCACAGACGTAGGAGAAGGAAGCAGTTCATTAATTTAAGTTACTATGAGGATTAAGTCCATATCTCGCAGGGAGATAAAGTGAAATAATTTCCACGGAGATAGTCTCCAACTCGAAAATGTCAAACAAGGAGACAGTGTATTAATACTGCCTCAAATGGAATTGTTACGGTTATGATAGGCATCTTGCTGAGCTGCGCCAGCTCATTAGCGAGTATTCGGCGAGTATAGTCTGTATTCAGGAAACAAATTTCCGAGCAAATCATCATATGGTATTGCGAAATTTTTGACTATACTCGACAGAACGACATTATGCTCACCGGGCTTCCGGTGGCGTTGGCAATTTTGTTCGTTCTGATACCTACAGCGAGGAGGTTCCACTAAGAACCCCGCTGGACGCTGTAGCTGTTCGCGTTCCGCTGCCGGTCATAACATCAGTGTGTAATATCTACTTTCCAGCAGGGCTACTTCTTAACATTACTGATGTCACTGATCTTCTAGATCAGCTTCCACCTCCCTTCCTCTTGTTGGGCGTTTTTAACGCCCATCACCCCATCTGGGGCTCTGAGATGCCTTGTCCCCGGGGAAGAGAGCTGGAAACATTGGTAACAGACCAGGATTTATGTATTTTGAACACAGGGGAACCAACACACTTCAGTGTACGTTACGGCACATATTCTCGCATAGACGTAAGTCTCTGCAGCCGAACGTTGGCTCCGCTGTTTCGGTGGAACACACACGACGATCTTTGTGATAGTGACCATTTTCCCATCATTCTTACTTTGATGAACCAAAAATCCGTCAAGGCTCGCCCTCGATGGATTTTTAAACATGCTGATTGGCCAAAGTACACATCACTTGCTGTCCTTACCGACTGTATCAGGCGGACTGTCGGCGGGGAAATAACTTACATCACCCAAGTTATTCTTGCTGCTGCTGAGGAGTCTATTTCGTTCTTCTCGGGGACTCCTCGCCGAAAACTCGTTCCTTGGCGGAACGAAGAAATACCAGCAGCTATCAAAGAACGCCGTCGTGCTCATAAACGTTACCGTAGACAGCCTACTGCGGCCACCTTGGTAACATTTAAGAAATTCCGCGCTAAGGCGCGAGTTCTTATTCGCCAAAGTAAGAAGGCTTTATGGGAGAGATATGTGTCGTCTATGACGTCACACACTCCATCATCTCAAGTGTGGACTAAACTTCGGCGTATTTCGGGTATTCATGGATCATCTTCGGTACCGGGAATTTCCATTGCAGGCAATATCGTCACTGAACCACTCTCGATTGCTAACCATCTTGCTCGCCATTTCGCGTATGTGTCTGGTTCTGGGAATTACCATCGTGACTTCCTATCTCTGAAGCGGGAGGCAGAACGTCGTCATCTCAGTTTTGCCACTCAGGCTTCAGAGGAGTATAACGTGCCCTTTACCGAGTGGGAACTCCGTAGCGCATTAGCGCATTGCAAGGACACGTCTCCTGGACCAGACAATATCCATAACCAGATGTTGAAACACTTAAGTGAGGACAGCTATATCTCCGTCGTGTGTTCAACCGAATCTGGATGGAGGGTGACTATCCGTCTCAGGGGCGAGAGGGCATCGTCATTCCTGTCCTCAAGCCTGACAAGGATCCTAAATATGCAGGAAGTTAAAGACCTATTTGTCTTACCAGCTGCCTGTGTAAGCTACTTGAGAGGATGGTAAATCGCCGCCTTGTGTGGTGTCTGGAGAAACAAGGACTCTTGTCCGAGTACCAGTGTGGTTTCCGAGCCGCTCGATCCACCACTGACCACTTGATGCGCCTGGAGAGCTCTATCCAGGATGCGTTTCTCCGCAAACAGCACTTGGTAGCTGTTTTCTTTGACTTGGAGAACGCCTACGACACCACATGGCGATATGGTATACTTTCGGTGCTTCATCAATGGAAATTCCGTGGTAACTTGCCGGTTTTCATTGCGATTTTTTTTTTCCCTCCGTCTATTCCGTGTCCGAGTAGGGAGGACATATTCGCAATACCACGTTCAAGAAAATGGAGTCCCACAGTGGTTGGTTCTTAGTGTCAGTCTGTTCGCGATTGCCATAAACGGCATTGTTGCTGCTGCTGGTCCAGCAGTAGTACATTCGCTATATGTGGATGATTTTGCTCTGCACTATAGCTCGCATAGTATGGCAGTCGCAGAGCGACAATTACAGCAAGCTATCCGGAAGGTGGAGCAGTGGACCTTTGAACATGGTTTTCGGTTTTCTTCTGCAAAGACCTCCGTTGTCCACTTTTGCCGTCAACGTACTCTACATCCAGATCCTGAACTTTCTCTAGGAATTGTCGCTCTTCCCGTGGTTGACACTTACGTTTTCTTGGGCTCCTTTACGACAGTAAATTATCGTGGGAGCCACACGTGCGGGAGCTAAAAGTGCAATGCACCAAGAGGCTAAATCTCTTGAAATTTCTTAGCAGCACTAATTGGGGAGCTGACCGTGCGGTGCTCCTACGATTCTACAGGGCACACGTTTTATGTAGGTTATACTACGGCAGTGCAGCATATGGCACCGTAAGACCAAGCGCTCTTGCGAAGCTGAACAGTATCAACCACAGCGGGGTTAGGTTGGCGACGGGAGCTTTTCGTACAAGCTCCATCGCTAGCCTGCTCGCCGAGTCTGGTGTGCCGCCTTTAGACCTGAGGCGCCAGCAAATGCTTCTTACGTATGCTGCTAATTTGCGACAGATGCCACTCCATCCCAGCTATCCTTGCGTATTCAACAATGGCAACCGTTTGCTGTACGCTGCTTGTCCTCGAGCAACGCGGCCGGTTGGAATACGCTTGGAAAGCAGTTACAGATTGTTTAACATATCTTCGGTTCCTTGCCTTGTCAGACAACCGAGTGGGGCACCTCCGTGGGTAGTACGACGTCCTGAAATAATCCTGGACCTACACAGTGGCCCGAAGGAAAACACGGACCCTTCGTCTTATCGGAGGCTCTTCCTGTCCGTTGTTGGCCGCTATCCAGGTTCAGTCGTCGTCTACACGGATGGTTCAAGGACAGATACGAAAGTGTGATGTGCGTTCGTTGTCGACAATGATCGGTTTCTTTTTGCTCTCCCGGAAACCTGTAGTGTGTACACAGCAGAGCTCTATACTATCTATCATCAAGGTACCCAGTGCGGTACCACGAGTACTTCCACTTGTTTGTGAATCGAGGAGATGTCAGCTGGAAATGTAACAGTGATTGCAACTTTAAGATGGTGTTACGGTGATGCAGCACGATGCCGGTATTCGTAAGTCGCAGACCGGAATACATTCGTCTGGTGTATGTTTTCCAAATCCGAAACCCATAGACGTCAAATGGCTGACAATAGTTGACTGCTTAACACTCACCCTTAATCGCGTCATAAAGCTGCAGCTCCCAAAATTTCAGCGGACCTTCTTCACATGACTTGCGTGCTTTGCTTGAAGATGAAAAATAATTTTTGACACGCTCAGTGACATTGCCCTTAAGGACTCGTCGCAAACGTTTTCATAAATATTTCATAAAATGTAAACTGCCTATACAATGTGGAAATTCCAAGGGAGAGCTATGAGGAAGGCTGATAGCGTACGCAGTGTAGCACAGGTTCTGTTCGACAGCTAAGCAGACGGCAGCGCGGAGAGAGGGAAAAGAGCTGTGCTGAACCAGGCGGGGCGGAGGGGAGGAGGACCAGAGGTGTGGCACAAAGCAGTGTTCCGGCTAAGCATTGGTCAGGAGGAATTCATCGCTGTTCGCGCGGAACTTGAAATGTCGCAACTTTTAGGCCCCTTAGTTAACGCGCTAATGAATGTTGGCGCCTAAAATTGGTGCTGGCATTGTTTTCACATGTACCTCAGTGTGTTTGCTAAGTTTCATCGCGATCGGCGACTTCACCATTGTGGATGTTCCCTTGTAAGGAGGAAAGGAAATAAGGTGTTTGTGAAATGGTTAGGGTCTGTCGATTCTCATATTTCTTGGATTAATAAAACTAATGCTTTGTAAAGAAGAGATTGTAATAAACAATTATACAAGATGTAGTGCTTTTTTCTTTCCCTTCTTCCTTGTTTTTGCTCTTAGTAATTGTACCTCTACGACGCAAGTTCAAATCTTGCGCCAATTTTATCTACTCTACAGGAGAAACCCTGAACTTTAAAAAACGAACTAACTCTACGGTTTATCAGAAGATGCCACTGAGTGTTTTTGATTTACTTTTGTTTTTCAGTGATCAGGAAGTGTGAACAGTCTCTAACAGATGTGTCTACAAAAAAAAAAAAAAAACTATGGTAATACACTCTGGCGCAATGGAATGAACTCTCTTGAAGACATTTTGTATTCTTAAGTTGTGTCTTTACTAATTTTTTTTTATTTTTTGGGTTGGCAATATTAATCTTTCTGTCCGCCAGTTTTGAACTCCGCCAATCCCGAATTTCTGTAATTAATTTTTGACCAATAGTGTCTTTCTTCTTCTTCGATGTTGATGTCCAACTTTTAGCCACCCAATAAAATTGAGGGGGTGTGTCTACTCATTCTTGAAAGGTCTCGAATTTTCCACGAGGGTATAAAAACTGCTGATTTTCTTGTCTCGGTGCCACTATTATAACATCTAATTCAGTGTGTGGATATGTAGCAGGGGGCGGGAAGCGCCTCTTTCTTCTAGCAGCAGTTCTTCTACAAGGTAATGGCCTTTTAACATCTTTATTTCTTGCTAGCTCAGCAGTTTAACCCTCGGGGAGGGTTCGAATCCTTTAATATGTAACCCATCTTGTTAAAATGAAAATTCCGTTCTGTGTATGTAAAATCTACAAATCTCCTTCACTGTAAAGCGGGGATAGAGAGTGCTTTTCCCTCTCGAACTCCCCTTCATTTCGAAACTGAGGTGACCACGTTTTCATACCCTCTCTTCTCTTCATTAATGTATTAATGTTCTCTTACGGGTCACCTCCCTAGCTTGGGATTAGCCCCTGTGTGTCGGCCTAGAGCCACTTAGGTTTTGAAGGTGTTATTTGGAGTGCAAGTTCATGCCTCCAGTTCCTGCTGTACTTCGGGCCAGTAACTCATCCTGCTGTTTTGTTTTCTTCATGCAAAGGCCCTGTAGGTTGGGTATTAGATACCCCTGTTTCACTGTATGTGTGCCTTGTGGGCAGTTAGGAGTGAGGGTTGTTGTGGCCTTTGATAAGCCTGGTAAAAAAAACGAGAGCAGGTCAGCTCTTTCTGGTATTTTGGAAAGTGCCTCTAGGAGGCCTTACATTGTTAAGCGGGAGCAAGAACTCCAGGTAATGGAGGAGTTTTCTGCTCTTTGTTGAATTGTGGGTGTGAGCTGGGAGCTCAGACTTTGGGGCTTGTAGCCCAGAATTATAAAGTTGCTGTGTACCTGTTTTAACTGTTGTTATTTGTTGTTCGCTCAAAATTACATGTTACCATTGTTAAGTTTTGAAAATATAACCTTTTTTAAAGTTTTAAATTAACTTTAATTTTGTAGTTGAGACCTATTCCAGCCCGCACCGTCTTTCTCCTCTGACTACCACTGATATCTCCGTAACAGTAATATTGAAAGGATAAGATAAAGGTTTAAGAAAGGGAAAGAAATACAAAAATATATATTTACGAAATATACAACACAAAATATAAAATATACATAAGTGTAAAACAGTATTTACAAAATGTTTATGCGTTCGCAATTTTTACAATTATAAAATTCACCTTTGTTGGTTTTTTCTAAATTGGTTGATTTGCAGCACCCTTGCTCCTCATCCCTCACTTCCGCAGCCCCCTTTGAATTACCATATTGCTTTCAAAACTGAATACTTTATACATTTCTTTGACATATGTCTTTTCATCATCATCACTATCTTTCTCTTCCTCCTCCTTAAAGAGGAACATTTTTTTGTAGTTCCTCTTCTTTTCTTATGAACTGCAACACTTCTTCTATCCCTTTTTGAATTGGACCACTGTGCTGATCCTCCCCTACCTCTTCCTCCACCTCGTCCTCCTAAAGGCAGTGGTTACGGTTGTTGTCTATCCCCACCTCCTCATGGTGATAACTGTAAACACTATGCTGCTGCTGCTGAGTTTGGGCTCTACGAAGTGGTGGTGTAGTCTGTATCGCCTTCTGCGGGTGAAGGCTGCCATTACAGCTCAAGTCCAATAGTGTTTGGATTCGAGGTGAGCTCTCCGTAGGTGGTGGTGTAGACAGCATATCCTCCTGCTGCTGCTGCTGCATAAGGCTACCGCTAATACTCATGTCCAGAGGTTCATGGAATCGCGGCATGTTCTCCTTGACTCGTACCATATTGCTGTTGAAGAGTATTCTGTTCAATGTCTGAGATGATTCTATAATACCGCCCACAAAATCCTCCAGCATATATACTCAATACCCTACCCCTACTTCTAGGCACTGCACGCCTTTTCACTAGCAGGTGAGCGCGCGTGATGAAACCGCAGGTGGTTGGGTAGGTGAGGGAGCGCTCCTCCCCGAAAGCGAAGGTGCAAGCTGACAACGCTTCTAATTTTATAACACCTCCTGTTTCTTAAGCACTCCTGCTGCACACGCGTGCATTTAAAAATAAGAGATAAACGATGTTGACTCAGCGGGAAAGTGCACCTGCATGCATTTTTAAAAATAACATTGGGAATGATGCTGACTCAGCGGGAGAGCGCACCTGCCACACAGCTGAAAAAAGAACAAATGGGTAAGATGCTGACACAGGCGGAGGCCACACCTGCATGCATTTTTAAAAATAACAAGGGAAACGATGCTGACTCAGCGATAGAGCGCACCTGCCGTGAAAGTCACCCGCCATGGCGGCTCGGGAGTGGGTTGGTCAACGCCGCACGTGTCGCCCCCCCCACACACATACCTCCCCCACCACCACCATCATCGTGTTCCCGCCCCCGCCGCCCTGCACGCGCGCGCACCGCCCTTCCCCAACCAATCCGAGCACAGACCACACACCCCTGCACAGCCCGCCCCCGCCAATCAGAGGACAGGCCACGCCAACCCACCAATGAGAGCAATGCCACAGAGGAAAGAAGTCATACTGTTGAACAGAGGAGAGAAGTCATACTGTTGCAATGTCACAGAGGAAAGAAGTCACACCCTTTGCAATGTCATAGAGGAAAGAAGTCATACTGTTGCAATGTTTATCGTCATAGAAGTAAAGGGTTATACTGTTACAATGTCACAGAGGAAAGAAGTCATACTGTTGCAATGTCTATCGTAATAGAAGTAAAGGGTTATACTGTTGCAATGTCACAGAGAAAAGAAGTCATACTGTTGCAATGTCACAGAGAAAAGAAGTCATACTGTTGCAATGTCACAGTGGAAAGAAGTTATACTGTTGCAATGTCACAGAGGAGAGAAGTCATACTGCTGCAATGTCACAGAAGTAAGACGTTACACTGTTGCAATGTCATAGAGGAGAGAAGTCATACTGTTGCAATGTCTATCGTCATAGAAGGAAGAAGTCATACTGTTGCAATGTCACAGAGGGGAGAAGCCATACCGTTGCAATGTCACAGAGGAAAGAAGTCATACTGCTGCAATGTCACAGAAGTAAGACGTTACACTGTTGCAATGTCACAGAGGAGAGAAGTCATACTGTTGCATTCGCTCTCAGCTGAGACATCTGGTTATGTCTCATTGGGAGATGGAGTGGCAGGCCATCCCACTTCCCAATAAGCTGAGAGCGATAAAAGGAACAACGAAGGTATGGAGGACTTCCCTTCGGGCTTCGCGGAGGGAAGCCGTGGTATTATGTCGCCTTCGGATCGGCCACGGTATCTTGACGCACTCCCATCTACTGAAAGGAGAACCCCCACCGGTGTGTACCTGCGGCGACCATCTTGCCGTGGTACACATCCTTACGGAGTGCGTGGACATGGTCGATCTGCGCCGTAGTATTAACCTTCCGAGTACTATCTCCCTTATCTTGCGCGATGACGAGCAGTCAGCAGACCTCGTCATCCGCTTTATGAGGGATAGCGGTCTGTTTTATCGTGTGTGATGATGTCCTTTGTCCTAGTGTTGTTTATGTCAGTTACGCTTTTATCTCATTGACTCCATTTTAGTTTGTGTTGCGCATTTTAGTGTGTTATTTGAACGTCTAACGTACATTATGTGTTAATATCTGTATTACTGGGCAATGCCTTATTCCTTCGATTTTCTGTACTTTCTCTTATTTTAATAGAACATAAGGCATTGCGTATTAGATCCACTGACTGTTTTAATCTCACCCTCATTTTTCTTCATTACCATTCTTTTTTAACTCTAGTCAGTGGATACTTTTTAAAATTTTAACTTCATATCTCATGTCATTCATTTCGTTCCATTAGGGGCCGATGATGCAATGTCACAGAGGAAAGAGGTCATACTGTTGCAATGTTTATGTCTATTCTACTTGTACTACACTCTTTACAGTTTTCTATCCTAGCTGTCTCCCCTTTTACAGCGAACAAAGCTATAACTAAACTCTTAACATTGAAGCTGTAGTATTATTATTACTTTACTACAAAAGGCTTAGCAACTAGAGAAGCTCTTTAACAAGTTAGCACACTAAATCTGTTGGGTAAAAAACTTGAAGGTCTTTGCAGGCGCATAAAATCCTTTCTCCAAATTTCGTTTTTAATCTTCGTAGTGAAATCACTTTAAATTGCTCATTTAGCGCTAACCTTGTCAGCAGCTTGGCAGTTAGAGTGGAATGGTGACCTATCTGGTTAATCTTCTCCATAGTTTTTTCTACAAAAAATAGCGGAATACTATTTTTTTAGATTTTTTACAAAAACGATGTAAACATATAAGGTCAATTAAAAAAGATCGAAACATACCTTAAAAATGTTCACGCTGTAGACTGCAAACTGTTACTCGAATAAATAAAATGTGCACGTTCAAGCCTGTAACTCGAATAAATGTCGACGATAACTCTCGATGTACATAGAAAAGAACAAAAATATATGAATGTAGCGTAAGCACTTGCATTGCACATAGCGATGATCGGATATGAAAGGGTTACAAAAGTTACTTAGTTTGTTAACAGCTAGCCTAGATATCTTTACAAACATGCTTATGTTTATTGCCTCGTGTAGAAGCACTTGTGATGTTGGATAGGAAAGGGTTACAAAAGTTACTTGGTTCGTCAACAACTAGCCAGTTATAAATGTCGTCTAACTAAAAGTAGCGTTAGTACATTCTCATGTTTACACACACACACACACACACACACACACACACACACACACACACACACAAACACACACACACACACACAGAGAGAGCACTTGTAACACACACAGTGATAATAGGACATGAAAGCAAGTTAGCTAACCTAGCTATCTTTAACTTAAAGATGTTTATTGCCTAACGCAAAAGCACTTGCGATGATAGGATATGAAAGGGTAAGTGAGCTAGCCTAGAGTTGCGATGTTCGGAAGAAACCAAGTTTCATCTTATAGAAGTCAGACATTGTTCTGATTTTGAAGTTACGAGATTAACCTCCTCCTTGTCTACACATTCTAATCCTCCTATTGTAAAATGCTAAAACAATGAAGGTTGCAAACGATACTTAGTTTAACAGCTAACCTAGCTATCTTTAACTCAAAGACCTTTATTGTCTAACGTAAAAGCATATGTAATAATAGGATATCAAAAGGATAAGTCAGCCAGCCTAGAGTTGCGATGTTTAAAAGAAACCGAGTTTCAACCTATTGAGGCCAGACATTGTTCTGAGTTTGAAGTTACACACGAACAGTTTAGGCGTACCTTAAGTTGAAGGCTGTAAACTGGAGAATAATATTTTCAGCAGACAGTGATTTTCTAAAAACAAAGAAAAAAGAAATCGTAAATAATTATAATTATAATAATAATAATAATAATAATAATAATCAAGGAAATAATCTTACCTTCCACGAACCTGCTACGCCTGCGTAGCAGGGGGAGAGGTGATACTCCCACGTGGCGCGCCCCAGGTGACGGATAGGGGGGTCCTAACCGGCTTGCCGGCGGACTTGAGGGATATAAAATACCTCTCGCGGGCCAAACACACTACCCCCTGCGGGTGGGGGACGCACATGTAGAATACACCCGCGGTATCCCCTGCCTGTCGTACGAGGCGACAAAAAGGGGCGACCTTGGCGCGGACATGGATTGCGGTTTAGTATAATGTGATGGACCTCCTGTGGACGGGAGAGGCTGAATACATCCATAGGTAATCCGTGCCTGTCGTAGAAGGTGACTTAAAGGGTCATGTGGCCATGGTCCCCTCTTTATTTTTTATTATTTTTCCGATGGTCAGATGTAGACCATTCTAAATTTTGATGTGCGTGCTGCTCGGCGATGGAGCTCCTATGTGTGCGATTACGCTCGAAAGCCCGTGCCAGCAACCACCCAGGACGCGGCGGGTGGGAGTGTCATGTACCCGGGCAGTGGTATCCGCCTGACAACGCAGGTCCCCGCACAGCCGAATGCCAGAAGGACATATTATTATTAATTATTTTTATTTATTTTTTCTATATTTAGTGCTCTGTACACGCTATGGGGTACATGCTACTGCGGGTGACTGGAGGAAGGGAGTCTTAGTGCTCATTGCCTCAGTCATCCCGTATTAGGCATCGTCCAACATCGGACCCCGGGCAGTACCTGCTATGACCAGGTGGGTATTGCCTTGGCTGCTTGGTTCGGCTACAGAGACCCCTGATCGGAGTGGGTGGCATTCGGGGAGGATACTATCGGGCATGGCTTCCAAACGAAGTCGGCTCTCACAAGGTGGTCGCCCACCTAAGTCTTTAACTTTTGCTTCCCTGAGAGGTTCAACTCCCTGGGAACATGCGCAGCGTGAAGGAATGGGATCCAGCTTCCCTAGGTTTCTGGTCGCTACCAGAACCGATGGGCAGGATTTTAAGCTGGTGAAGTCGATCCTGTTTAGTAGACACATCGAAGGCGTCTATGGCGAACTGGAGGAACTTAAGAAAATGCGCAACGGTAGTTTGCTTCTAAAGACTCGTACAGCACTGCAAGCTGATCAGTTGCTTAAGTGCGAGCACTTTGGCGAAATCCCCGTCAAAGTGGAGGAGCATAAGTCCTTGAACCTGGTTCGCGGAGTCATCTTTCACCGCGACCTTCTTTTGAACACTGACGACGAGTTGATGGAAGACATGAAGAACCGTGGCGTGACACACGTCCGGCGCATTACGCGCAAGGTCAACGGTGAAGACGTTGCCACTGGTGCCTTCATTGTCTCTTTCAAGTTGTCATTGTTACCAGAGAAAGTCAAGGTAACAACTTATCGTTGCGATGTGAGGCCGTACATCCCGCCTCCTATGCGATGCTATCAATGCCAGCGATTCGGACATATGGTATCTCGCTGTTCGAATCAGGCTGTATGTGGTACATGTGGACGAGTAGCTCACGGCGCGGAGGAGTGCACAACTCCATACAAGTGCACTAACTGCTCCGGTTTTCATTCTCCTCGGGATTGGAACTGTCCGACATACCTGAGTGAGAAGAAGATCCAGGAGATCAAGACCCTGGATGGTCTTTCCTACCAGGAAGCGCGCCGTAATTTTCATTCTACGAATACACCTGCCCGTACACTCGACTATAGCTTGATAGCTCAGAGTCTTCCAGGTTCGTCATTTACAACCTCGACACCTGTCCAGACCGCTGCGCCCAAGGCGACTGTTGCTGCTCGCAGCAACGTCGCAAATAGTCAAAGCTCGAAGGGGGGGGGGACCACCCCACCTTCGACCAACCAGAAGTCTGTGCAGGCTGGCAGTTGCCAGCCGGCGCAGCAAGGGGGGAAGACTAAGTCTCCCCCCCACCCCAGGAGGTCGAAGAAAGTCGTGCCCCAGCCAGCGGAGGCGGCATCGTCGACCAGGGTTGGGAAACTATCTCCCAACCCGTCTAAACTAGAAAAGAAAAAGGGGAAGAAGAGCGCCCGTCCTGAGCGCTCTCGGACTTCCCCTGCGAAGGAGAAGTCATGCTCTCCATCTGGGGGATATTAGTCTGCGCCGGGAGGCACTCCTGCTCCCAAACCTGCGCGCTCTCCTCGTAGGAGACCCCCTCGCGCCCGAAAAGCGTCGAAGTTCTGGGCGGCACCCCTGCCATCTTTTGATGACGGGATGGATGTCGCGCTGTCCTCTACATCTACGGATGTAGAACTAGATAGTGTTTAGGCTTACGAACACTTTGTCGCTCATAACCTAACACTCCTTTTATAGTCCACACTATGGCACTGTTACAGTGGAATTGTAACGGTTATGACAGGCATCTTGCTGAGTTACGTCAGCTTATTAGTGAGTACGCAGCGAGTATAGTCTGTATTCAGGAGACCAATTTCCGACCTGGTCATCACACGGTCTTGAGGAATTTCAAACTATACTCGACAGAACGATACTATGCTCACCGGGCTTCCGGAGGCGTTTGCATTTTTGTACGTTCTGATAGCTACAGCGAAGAGGTTCCATTAAGAACCCCTCTTGAGGCTGTAGCTGTTCGCGTCTCGCTACCTGTCATAGCAACAGTGTGTAATGTTTATCTTCCACCAGGCCAGCATCTGAACATCAATGATGTCGCCGATCTTATGGATCAGCTTCCACCACCCTTCCTCTTATTGGGAGATTTTAACGCCCATCACCCCATATGGGGCTCTGAGACGCCTTGCCCCCGAGGAAGAGAGCTGGAAACACTTCTATCAGATCTGGATTTATGTATTTTGAACACAGGGGAACCAACTCACTTTAGTGTACGTTACGGCACATACTCTCGCATAGACGTTAGTCTATGCAGCCGAACGTTGGTTCCACTGTTTCGGTGGAATGCACACGATGATCTCTGTGACAGTGACCATTTTCCCATCGTTCTTACTTTGTTGAATCATAAACCCGTCGAGGCTCCCCCTCGATGGATTCTTAAACATGCTGATTGGCCAAAGTACACATCACTAGCTGTCTTTAACGATGATGTCAGGCGGACTGTCGACGAGGAAATGACTTACATCACCCAAGTTATTCTTGCTGCTGCTGTGGAGTCCATTCCGTTTTTCTCGGGGACTCCTCGCCGAAAACTCGTTCCTTGGTGGAACGATGAAATAGCAGCAGCCATCAAAGAACGCCGTCGCGCTCATAAGCGTTACCGTAGACAGCCTACTGTGGCCAACTTGGTAACATTTAAGAAACTCCGCGCTAAGGCGCGAGTTCTTATTCGACAAAGTAAGAAGGCTTCATGGGAGAGATATGTGTCGTCCATGACGTCACATACTCCATCATCTCAAGTGTGGACGAAACTTCGACGAATTTCGGGTATTCAAGGATCATCTGCTGTACCGGGAATTTCCATTGCAGGCAGTGTCGCCACTGATCCCCTCGCGATTGCTAATCATCTCGCTAGTCATTTCGCGGATGTCTCTGGCTCCGGGAATTGCAATCCTGATTTCCTCCCTCTGAAGCAGGAGGCAGAACGTCATCACCTTAGTTTTGCCACCCAAGGTTCAGAGGACTATAACGTGCCCTTTACGGAGTGGGAACTCCGCAGCGCCTTAGCGCTTTGCAAGGACACGTCTCCTGGACCGGACAACATCCATAACCAGATGTTGAAACACCTTAGTGATGATAGTTTACTATATCTCCTTCGTGTGTTCAACCGAATCTGGACAGAGGGCGATTTTCCATCTCAGTGGCGAGAGGGCATAGTCATCCCTGTCCTCAAGCCTGACAAAGATCCTAAGTATGCTGGAAGTTACAGACCGATTTGTCTTACAAATTGCCTGTGTAAGTTATTTGAGAGGATGGTAAATCGCAGACTCGTGTGGTGTCTGGAGAAACAAGGACTCTTGTCCGAGTACCAATGTGGATTTCGAGCCGCTCGATCCACCACAGCCACGAACCTGCTACGCAGGCGTAGCAGGGGGGGAGGTGATACTCCCACGTGGCGCGTCCGAGGTGGCGGATAGGGGGGTCCTAACCGGCTTGCCGGCGGACTTGAGGGAAATAAAATACCTCTCGCGGACCAAGCACACACCCCCTGTGGGTGGGGGAGGCAGACGAATAATACACCCACGGTATCCCCCGCCTGTCGTGAGAGGCGACTAAAAGGGGCGACCAAGGGATGTTTAAATTGGAACCATGAAACTGCTTTTCATTCGTGCCATCACGCGGGGAACACCAAGGGCTGCTTTTACTTGTGCGTAGTACCACTACATTAGGTACGAAATTGGTTTGTGATTAGTAGCACACAGGAGCACCGCGCGGTCGGCTTTTGCAGTACCTGTGAATAGTACCACCATATGAGCAGGACCATGGGATGATAGCTACCATGGTTCTGCCTTGCCTATGATTAGTAGCCACTATATGAGGAACACCACGGGATAGGGAGAGGTCCCTGTGGTTAGTACTCTTCTGTGATGAACACCATAGGTTTGCGTTGCCTGTAAATGGCGCCGCAAGGTGGGAAAACATAGGTCTGTATTAAATGTCGAATTTCATAAGCTCTGAGTAGTAATATAATGTGTGGAATGCCGCAAGTCTCTGCTACTTTTGATTAGTACCGTAACAGGACAGCTACCATGGTTCTATTTTGATAGCGATCAGTACCGTTATGAGGGGCCGATAACTTCGATTTAGGACCCCCTTTTGACTGCACGCATAATCGATTCAGTGTTATGCTACAGCGGTAGTCCCTTGGTCAGTAATACGATATTGTCACGTCCGTTTATGTGACTGTGCGACATTGCGGGTCGCAACCACTGATTGTTTTAAATTCATGTCCATCCATTCATTCTTCGTTGTCACATTTTTGAATTCTGGTCAGTGGAGAGTTTTAGACTTTTAATATGTCATTCCATTTCATCTCATTTCGTACCATTAGGGGCCGATGACCTAGATGTTAGGCCCCTCTAAACAACAATCATCAATCATCATCAATCGATCCACCACAGACCACTTGGTACGCCTGGAGAGCTCTATCCAGGATGCGTTTCTCCGCAAACAGCACTTGGTAGCTGTCTTCTTTGACTTGGAGAAAGCCTACGACACCACTTGGCGATATGGCATCCTTTCAGTCCTGCATCAATGGAGATTCCGAGGTAACTTGCCGGTATTTATTGCGAATTTTTTGTCCCTCCGTCTATTCCGTGTCCGAGTAGGGAGGACATACTCGCAATACCACGTTCAAGAAAATGGAGTCCCACAGGGATCGGTTCTTAGTGTCACTCTGTTCGCGATTGCCATAAACGGTATTGTCGCTGCTGCTGGTCCAGCCGTAATACCGTCCCTATATGAGGATGATTTTGCTCTGCACTATAGCTCGTGCAGTATGGCAGTCGCAGAGCGACAGTTACAGCAAGCTATTAGGAGGGTGGAGAAGTGGACCTTAGAACATGGCTTTCGGTTTTCTGCCGCAAAGACCTCCGTTGTCCACTTTTGTCGTCAACGTACTCTTCACCCTCATCCTGAGCTTTATCTAGGTAATGTCGTTCTTCCAGTTGTTGACACCTACCGATTTCTTGGGCTCCTTTTTGACAGTAAATTATCGTGGGAGCCACACGTACGGGAGCTAAAAGTGCAATGCACCAAGAGGCTTAACCTCTTGAAGTTTCTTAGCAGCACTAATTGGGGAGCTGACCGCGTGGTGCTCCTGCGATACTATCGGGCACACATTTTATCTCGGTTGGACTACGGCAGTGCAGCATATGGCTCCGCAAGACCAAGCGTTCTTGCGAAGCTGAACAGTATCCACCACAGCGGGGTTAGGTTGGCGACGGGAGCTTTTCGTACTAGCCCCATCGCTAGCCTGCTCGCTGAGTCTGGTGTGCCGCCTTTACACCTGAGGCGCCAGCAACTACTACTTACGTATGCTGCAAATTTGCGACAGATGCCACTTCATCCGAGCTATCCCTGCGTATTCAGCAATGGCAACCGTTTGTTGTACGTTGCTCATCCTCGTGCGACGCGGCCGGTTGGGATACGCTTGGATAGCTGTTATGAATTGTTTGACGTACCTTCGATTCCTTGCCTTGTCAGACAACCAAGTGGGGTACCTCCGTGGGTTGTACGACGACCTGAAATCATCCTGGATTTGCACACTGGCCCGAAAGGAGACACGGACCCTTCGATTTATCGGAGGATCTACCTGTCCGTTGTTGGCCGCTATCCAGGTTCAGTCGTCGTTTACACGGATGGTTGAAGGACAGATGCGATGGTGGGCTGTGCGTTCGTTGTCGACAATGATCGGTTTCTTTTTGCTCTCCCGGACACCTGTAGTGTGTACACGGCATAGCTCTATGCTATCTGTGAGGCTCTGCGGTACGCACTAGACAATGAGCGCCGACACTTTCTCGTGTGTACTGACTCCTTGAGCTCGCTTCAGTCCATTGATACCTGTTTCCCTCGACACCCTCTGGTGCAGCGGATCCAGGACCTGCTGGCCGGGTGTTCGGATGCCGGCACCAGAATTACGTTTGTGTGGCTCCCCAGCCACATGGGCATAGAGGGAAACGAGTTAGCAGATCGGGCTGCCAAGGAGGCAGTTACACTGCCCCCGTTGCCCTTCAAGGTTCCAGCAAGTGATATTCGCTCTCAGCTGAGACATCTGGTTATGTCTCATTGGGAGATGGAGTGGCAGGCCATCCCACTTCCCAATAAGCTGAGAGCGATAAAAGGAACAACGAAGGTATGGAGGACTTCCCTTCGGGCTTCGCGGAGGGAAGCCGTGGTATTATGTCGCCTTCGGATCGGCCACGGTATCTTGACGCACTCCCATCTACTGAAAGGAGAACCCCCTCCGGTGTGTACCTGCGGCGACCATCTTACCGTGGTACACATCCTTACGGAGTGCGTGGACCTGGTCGATCTGCGCCGTAGTATTAACCTTCCGAGTACTATCTCCCTTATCTTGCGCGATGTCGAGCAGTCAGCAGACCTCGTCATCCGCTTTATGAGGGATAGCGGTCTGTTTTATCGTGTGTGATGATGTCCTTTGTCCTAGTGTTGTTTCTGTCAGTTGCGCTTTTATCTCATTGACTCCATTTTAGTTTGTGTTGCGCATTTTAATGTGTTATTTGAACGTCTAACGTACATTATGTGTTAATATCTGTATTACTGGGCAATGCCTTATTCCTTCGATTTCCTGTACTTTCTCTTATTTTAATAGAACATAAGGCATTGCGTATTAGATCCACTGACTGTTTTAATCTCACCCTCATTTTTCTTCATCACCATTCTTTTTTAACTCCAGTCAGTGGATACTTTTTAAAATTTTAACTTCATGTCTCATGTCATTCATTTCGTTCTATTAGGGGCCGATGACCTTCGATGTTAGGCCCCTTAAAACAACAAGCATCATCATCATCAATCTTACCTTCGTTTTTTTACTACTAGACGGTAGGTGAGCAAGTAAAGGATACGTACACAATAAACGCACACAGAGAACTGCGAGGAGCACTTCACAGAGCTGCACCGAGTAAATATGCAGCTTATCACTAAGCGGATATCGGGAGTTGCAGACATCAACAGTACAGTTAGAACGAATTGTTTATGCAACAAGAGTTCTCCTGACTGCCTTACACCGAGTTCTGCAGGCTGACGTGTTTAAGCACTAGGTCGGGATCGAACCTGCTGTCGATGCCGAGGTGCTAGAATTTAGGAGTTCTGCAGCGGAACGAACCAAGGAAAGCCAGCGCGCGATCCTCAACCTCTGAACTTAAACAGAGGCACTAAGCTATGCTTGTGAATGTGGTCTAGATCCGTAGCTACCCAGCCAGTGCTGGCCCGGATAACTATCCTTAGCCACTGAACAGCCCAACCAATCTGGGAAGGCACGCCGCACCTGTTCATATAGGAGGCACCTGGCCGTTGGGCCACTGCCTTGGGGAACGTTGAGTGCTGAGGACAAGATCGCAGTTACCAGCGGAGGTAGCGCTTCGCCTTGCAACCAAGACACCAGGTGGGCGGTGGTGATAGAGTAATCATAGAGTAGAGTGGTACATGCCACTCTCATTACTGCACTGTACAGCGTGGCGCTATGCACTCTATGTTGGGGTTGCAACGCCAGGTATGCTGATGCTTCTGCATACGATTCAGGGCTGAAGGAGGCCGTCTGCCCCATGATTCTGGCGATGTAGTTATAGTCCTTTGGGCAGGGTAGCCCCACTGGGCTAGGGCTCCAGTCATTCCTGAGAGGGGCGTACCTCTCAGCTCCCTCCCGACTGTACCTCGTGCCGAACAGATCTGCCGCAATATATATACCCCGCACCAGATCATCCCACTCCGTCCTGAATGAGGCTAGTTTGAAGGCAAGGGACAGGAGCTGGTTTGTGCTAACGAGCTGTGCTGCTGGGGCAACCGGGGACTCCTGATGCACGGCAACTAAGACAGGGATGGCTGGCCAATCCACAAAAATGTTGTGGGGTAGGGCCTGCTCGGCTCGACCGTCCGCATACGCTAAACGATGCCCAGGGGCAGCCAGCCAGTACAGGGCCTGAAGGTCTGATAGCTGGAAATCCACATTTTCTATGAGGATCACCCTCCCTGACGCAACGCCGTTTATCCACGTATTAGGATCGGGTGCCGCTGCGCTAACATTGATGCACTGCACATAATCTCCAGCCGGGAAGGCTACTGCGGCGGGTGTACTGGCAAAGGCAGCACAGGTGTCTAGGGCAATCGACCAAAACACGAGCTTCGCATACAATGCTGAGTTGTTGTAAAACTGCAGGTTCATCCCCGCAGTGCCAACACAAGCTCGTGCGAACTGAATGTTACATGGATTCAGAGCTCCGAGGAGCACTGAAGATGTTGTCCGCTCATTTATCGCAGCACCAATGTATAATTGGTCCAGGGTCGCCTTGTCAATGGGCCCGGCTTGCTGTGATGGGCAGAAGGTCACGTGGTGCAGACGCATATTCGGGACTGGATCCGCAGCGTTTAAAGCTGGGCACAACGGCTGTTTCCACCGCGACGGGGGGTTGGAATCCTCCCCCCACTGTGGGTCGAGCCACATCGCTCTTTATAGTGAGCATTCCATCCTGCACGGCAAAGGCATCGGAATGCTTCACTATGTCCGTTTGCTGCATGCGAAAGAAGTTGGGCGCAGACTGATCTGAATGCGAATCTGCAAACAATTCCTTGTTGAGGCCTGGTGCCTCAATGGTGTTGCTGCCCACCTTTATCAGCTCCGCAGTTCCGACGTCACTGTCGGCCACTGTCCCTCGGAACCTCTTTGGCAGGTGCCTAGGACCGAATGGCTCGTCTGGGCCCACTACAGGTCATGCATCCGCGACGGCACCCGCATCTCGGCCAGGGGTTGTTGTACCTAGCACACGCGGGGTCTCTACACCCACACCTGGTCGTGACAGTGTGGACAACACTCTCTTCCGTGTCGGTGGGGGGTGGTTGGCAGGGTAATTGGGGTTGAGGGCCTGGGGCCCCTCCGCCGCCAGCCCCCCCTTCTCTGGGGGGTGAACCTCCAGTTCGCAGTGTCGCCCGATTGGGGCTGGAGTCGCGCATAGCTGCTCGGCATGCTCTACGGACAATTGAGGCTGTTCGCCTATATGTCGTGGCTGACCTTCGGGCCCACGTGAGCCGTTCAAGGCCTCCGCGACGGTAGCTAACGGGGGTGATAAGATGCCCTCCTCGTTTGAAAATACTGCAGCCTTCCTTGGGAGAGGGGGTGCCTGGATCGATGATGTTGCGGGCATCGAGTTGGTCACAACTTCGAGCTCGGCGCCGTGGCTTGGTGTCACTAGAACCAAGGCCTCTCTCATCCCTTTTTTCTCTTCTAAGCCTGATCGTGCCGTGCCTGCTGGAAATAGTTCCGGGGAACCTATTGGTTCCACACCCCGATCCCCATCTTGGGCGCGGGAGCAGGTGGGCGCATCCGTAGTCGCACTAGCTCCCGTAGGGGAGTCCTGTGATGCTGCACTACCTATAGCGCTGTCATAAAGGCCGCCGAATTGTTGCACCATAGCCTCAACATCCACTAGGGGACGATGGCTGGGTGGGGGCATGGCCAGAGGTGGTTCATTTGGTTGGCCAGCAGGGGCTGTGCTCTCCCCGGCTTGGCTCAAATCACTACTACTAGATTGGTTGGTTGGTGGTTGAGAATTCATTATGGCAGATAATATTTTGAATTACGACAGGAAGTTCTCCTTGAACGTGTGTGCTCAACCGCGGTTGAGCCGTATCCTGGCGGTCTTCCCCTACATTGTTTACCCTCGCTCAGCGTCGGCTGCCGACGTTCAGTGGGTTATCCCATACCACCTAGCTGAGCCCCTATTATTTAACCCCACCTGTTTCCAGGCTTGAACATCTCATCCGGGCCGTTTTCCGAGTGCCCGTCCTGAGAAGTCCAATTTAAAAAAGAAAATCTTTGTTTATATGTGTCTGGGCAACACCATTCCACCTTTGGGTGCGCCCTCCTATTAACTCCACATTGGAGCCGCGACACGCACGCCATGCAACTGGACTTGTGGGCCCCGCACGAGGGCTCAGCACCTAAAGAACTGTACTTGTGGAACTAGTCGGATACCTTACGCTGCTGGGGACAGCGCAAAGCACCTATAGTAACAGCGGTATTCTTTGGCTACATGGCGGTGACGCAGACACTCCGTGGAAATACCTGATCGGGTCCCATCGGCCTAAATCACTCATCACCGTACTCACACACATTCACACCTGAGGACGCCAGCCACCGGCGCTCGCGGACGTAGGACTGGGTACCTGGGATGCACCCAGGCGGTTTGTTGGTGTGTGCCCGTCTGTGTTCCTATCTACTAGGAGCCTTGCGGCTCCTAGCGTAGGGTGTTGCCACGCACGCCAGCTTGCGCCTGGGACTCGCGTCCTCAGGATTTCCACCTGTTTGGTGAAAATCCACTAAGCTATGCAAAAAGCCGACATCTACGGTATTCCTTGCCCGTAGGTACCGAGCTAAGATCACATCTACGGTATCCCCTGCCTGTAAGGGTGCTCAGCTAAGCAAAAAGCTAACATCTACGGTAATCCTTGCCTGTAGGTACCGAGCTAAGACTGCATCTACGGTGTTCCTTACCTGTAGGTACTGGGCTAAGATCACATCTACGGTACCCCCCTACCTGTACTTAGCAGGGGTGCTGAGCTAAGCCTACATCTACGGTATTCCTTACCTGTAGGTACTGTGCTAATATAACATCTACGGTATCCCCTACCTGTACTTAGCAGGGTTCTGAGCTAAGATCACATCTACGGTATCCCCTACCTGTACTTAGCAGCGTGCTGAGCTAAGATCACATCTACGGTATCCCTTACCTGTACTTAGCAGGGGTGCTGAGCTAAGCCTACATCTACGGTATTCCTTACCTGTAGGTACTGAGCTAAGATTTCATCTACGGTATCCGCTGCCTGTAAGGGTGCTGAGCTAAGCTCACATCTACGGTATCCCCTACCTGTAAGGGGGCTGAGCTAAGCCTACATCTACGGTATTCCTTACCTGTAGGTACTGAGCTAAGATCACATCTACGGTATCCCCTGCCTGTAAGGGTGCTCAGCTAAGCCGACATCTACGGTATTCCTTGCCTGTAGGTACCGATCTAAGACTGCGTCTACGGTATTCCCTACCTGTAAGTAGACAAAGAGAGGACTAGGCTAAGAAGCGATTTTCAAAGGCGCTAGGCTGAGAAGTAATCCTCAGGAGCACTAAGCTAAGCCTACATCCACAGTACCCCCTACCTGTTGGCAACAACACGAAAAGCTGAGGTACCGAAATGTACAAGTTCTACAAGCAGACGTATTTGTACTACGATTAAACGGGAAGGTTTGAGCTCAGCTCGACAAGCTGCTAATAATTTTAATGCGAACTGTACGCGTGCAGTGGACTTCGTACTCCGCTGAGGCAAACACATTCCAGGTAGGAGCTCGCTAGCCGGATGGAGCTTGCGCGCGCGTGTGTGTAGGCATGCTTCAAAAACACATCCCAGATATTTTTTCTCGTTCTAGAATCTGCTTATTCTATATCCGGTGCTAGTACATAGCTACTCGTAAGCCATAACACCTGAAATGCGCTAGGAAGCAGCTAGCTGTTGCTCTCCTCCTGTTTTACAACCGGTTGCCCCCTCGTAACATGAGATTTCAAGTTGTAAGAACCTATTTTACGGCTAGATACCCTTCCTGACGCAAAATTCTGTTTTTTACAGCTAGAAATTTAAATCACATTTTCTTGAACTATTGTTTTACCGCTAGATGCCCTTCCTAGCGCTGAAAGACCAGGATTTAGCCAGTTAACATTCCTGATGTAACTAGCATGTTAGGTGCAAGTTATGCTAAGCAAACAATCGCTATCATACGCAAGCCGTTCAAAACTGTACTCTTATTTTCTCTTAGAACAAATTGATGTTCTGATCATATGTTGTATCGAGTACAGTGTTCGATTATATATTCTTAATCGCTTCTTTTTAAATTGTCCGCTACTACGATCAAGAGCGCAGCACGGTGCTCTCAGATGGCGGATGTGGAATTTGCCGCCACCACATGTCAAAGAATAAAGATGCCAACACGATGCTCTCTTGGCAGCTTTTTAAATTGCCCGCATGATAGCACCACGATGCTCTCTTGATTAAAGATGGCGGATGACAGCTGTCAAAAAAGCACGTGGGTTTGTAAAGCACGTGGAATTCGCTACCACCACAAAGATGGCAGCACGGTGCTCTCTAGATTAAAGATGGCGGATGATAGCTGACAGAACTTTTCAAATTACCCGCTACTACAGAGACCAGCATAGTGCTCTGCAGTCTAAAGATGGCGGATGTCAGCTGACGCAAGAGGGCAGCACGGTGCTCTCTAGTTTAAAGTTAGCGGATGACAAAAAGCACGTGGCCGCCACCACATGTCAAAGAATAAAGATGCCAACACGATGCTCTCTTGGCAGCGTTTCAAATTGTCCGCCACCACAGATTGCAGCGCAGCGCTCTGTAGATTAAGGATGGCGAATGACGGCTGTCAAAAAAGCACGTGGGTTTGTAAAGCACGTGGAATTCGCCACCACCACAAAGAGGGCAGCACAGTGCTCTCTAGATTAAAGATGGCGGATGACAAAAAGCACGTGGCTTTGTTTTCAAATTCAAATCTCGCGCCAAAATTAATATTTCCCGCCAAAATTCAAATTTCCCGCGGGAGGCGGAGGCCTCTCACGAGAGCTGGAGGAGGTGGCGGCGGCCGAACCATCCAATTATACTACTTCTGTGAATGTTGTTATTAAATGTGAAAGTTGAATAGGAATTATGACTTTGTTTATCTTTGGTAAGCGTGGTTTGCGGACGATTTTTAATCTTATTGATTATACTTGCGATGAAAGAGGCCTTGTAGCCATTGGCATAGGATATATTGCGGATAGTATTCAGCTCCTTGTTTAAATTAGCTTTAGTCATAGGGATTCTGAAAGCCCGGTCTACGAGGCTGAAATACGTAGCTCTTTTGTGAGCATGTGGGTGTGTTGAATCTTGTCTTATAGTGACGCTAGTTTGTGTTGGCTTCCTGTAGATGTTGAAGGAAAAAGTAGGAGGCTGTCTCTTAATAGTTAAATCGATGATCTGGTAGATACTGCCAGAGCGCACCTAACTGATATTGTTCGTAAATATATATATATATAATAAATTGTCCTGACTGACTGATTCATCATTGCTGAGCCAAAACTACTGGACATAAAGAACCACATATTTTTGTTTTCGGAAAATTCCATCGAGGGGGGTGAAAAAAGGGAGAAAACTGGTTGAACACCTTTTATGAGGAGACATATCTTAAAAACTGAAGATGTTACAGATATGAAAATTGAAATTTGGAATCCCCTTTAAAAATAAAGAAACACGCATTCTTTGGTTTTCGGGGAAAACGCTTAACGGGGGGTGAATTGAAAGAATTGAAATATTAGTTGAATTATTTGTATGGGAATGTATATTTACACCAAAAAATCTAAAAGTGTTTCAGACGTGAAAACTGGTATTTCGAATTCCGCAGACGAATAATACACCCACGGTATTCCCTGCGTGTCGTGAGAGGCGACTAAAAGGGGCGACCAAGGGATGATTGAATTAGAACCATGAAACTACTTGTGATTCGTACCATCACGCGGGGAACACCATGGGTTGCCTTACTTGCGAGTTGTACCACTATGTTCGGTACGAAATGCGTTTGTGTTTAGTAGAAATATAAAGCCTGGCCAGGGGTTTTCCAGTACCCGTGCGTCGTACCCATGTGAGCAACACCGCGGGTCTGGGCGTTGGCTGTGAGTTGTACCACTATATGAGCGACACCATGGGTCTGCGTTGCCTGTGATTAGCACCCACTCTGTGAGGAACACTATGGGGCCCGTGGGACCGGCACCCGTGACTAGTACACCTAGGTGAGGAAACTCATTGGTTTGCGTTGGCTATGAGTGGCGCCATTGTGTGAGAAACTACATAGGTCTGCGTTACCTGTACGAATTCCTATACTTGTGAGTGGTACCATCTTGTGTGGATCACCGTGAGTCTTCGCTAGTTTTGATCAGTACCCCAAAATGACAAATACCATGATTCTACTTTACTCGCGACATGTACCATTCTGTGGGACCTTGACGTGTATTTAGCACCCCTTCGGACATCAAGCATCATTGTGCTTTATACATGGTCCATTGGTCAGTAATACTATTATTCACGATTTTTTTTTGTATCTGATCCACTGTTTTCGTTTGTTTTTGTTTTTTGTAGGGTTCATGTCCATTCATTCTTCATGACATTTTTATTTTTGTTTTGGTCAGTGGATGAATTTGAATTTTTTGTTATTTCATTTCGTACCATTAGGGGCCGATGACCTCTATGTTAGGCCTCTTTAAACAACAAGCAGCATCATCATCATCTCTCTCTCTCCCTCCCCCTCGCGCGCTCCTCCTCACATTGCGCCACAGCAGTTCTAGATAATTTCACTCCGATTCGATACTGATCCCCACCTGCACATCTATACCGCCCTGTAACTCGTAGATACACAATTCCCAAAATTTTCAAATGTTACTTCGTTATATCTGATAGGACAGGGCAATCAGAAATGTATTATTTCCCAGCAAAGTTATAACATTCTTAAACCCATGGAATGGCTCTTACAATGGTAGAGCTAACTCCTCGGCTTCTCTTCTTTTTCTTCATCTTCCTCCTCCGATTCACTGCTTCCATGATGAATGACTAGTTCGTCCACTTCAGGAAGACCTCTCACCTCATTATTGTAGAACTCGACAATCTTCTTCTCAGTGTGTTTCACTTCATTTCTCCACATCTCTGCTGTCACCTATAAGACATATTATAAACTCCACTTGCCTATATCCAGTAAATAACATTTCCACTTGGCCTACCTGTTCAAGAGATTCTTTTCACACAGCTGTACCTCTGTCCAATCCGTGACCAGGTCTTGAAGCCACTGTTTTGTTATAATACTGTTTTGCCACAGACCATACAAATTCGATGCCATTGAAAAATGAGTGGTATGGCGGAAGTCGTAGGACAGTATGGCCTTCAGTGTGCAGTGCAGTGTTTGTGGTTTTAAAGAAACAGAGAAATATTGTTATGCATACATGAAAGCCAACTACATGAGTGTAAACAACATTATCGAAACTTATGTTTAGGTGCTTCTGTACCTCTTTAAGTGACTTCGATTCATATTACACAACCTTTGCAGCTCATCTTTTGTAACATTTTCTGGTGGAGAAACTCCATTCTGCCTTAACCATGACTGTAAGTTAAAGGGAAAATAAAAATTAATTTCTGTAGCATTATTAAATATCAGTCAGTAGAAGGAAATATTCAATGAAGTATAATTACCACCAATTGATCCTTCCTCCATTTCGTTGTTGGTTGATGCTCAACAAGCTTACATTGATATGGTGCATTATCCATTACAATAACACAGGGTCCTATATTTCTTAATCCTACGATTAATTGCGTTTCCACCCACATTAGAAATTTCTCACTGTTCATAGCACGATGATAATCCTGATTTCCCTTCAAGTTTGTAGCAAATATCAAATCAGCGCCTGTAAGAATTTTCAGTTTTAGTATGAAGTTATTTCTTCTAAAGAAAGTGTTCCTTAAAAATGAGATCACCCCTCTTCAAGGATAGGCCTATTAATTGATAAGAAAATGTGATTTATGTTGAATGATACAAAAAGATGTCTGATTTTAAGTGAAACCAACTACTAAGTAGCAAAGTCACCTGATGAAGTCAAGGAATTACTACTTACACTACTTTATCCTATTATCTCTCATGAATGTACACTGACTGACAGAGCAAATGCAACACCAAGAAGGAGTGGTTCGAAAGGGATGAAAGTTGGGGGAAAAACAGAGACGGCACGCACGAATAGTTGATGTTTATTTCAAACCGATATGCAGGTTACACAATGCGCACAGCATCGACTCAGTAGGATGTAGGACCACCGCGAGCGGCGATGCACGCAGAAACACGTCGAGGTACAGAGTCAATAAGAGTGCGGATGGTGTCCTGAGGGATGGTTCTCCATTCTCTGTCAACCATTTCCCACAGTTGGTCGTCCGTACGAGGCTGGGGCAGAGTTTGCAAACGGCGTCCAATGAGATCCCACACGTGTTCGATTGGTGAGAGATCCGGAGAGTACGCTGGCCACGGGAGCATCTGTACACCTCGTAGGGTCTGTTGGGAGATGCGAGCAGTGTGTGGGCGGGCATTATCCTGCTGAAACAGAGCATTGGACAGCCCCTGAAGGTACGGGAGTGCCACCGGCCGCAGCACATGCTGCACGTAGCGGTGGGTATTTAACGTGCCTTGAATACGCACTAGAGGTGACGTGGAATCATACGCAATAGCGATCCAAACCATGATGCCGCGTTGTCTAGCGGTAGGGCGCTCCATACTTACTGCCGGATTTGACCTTTCTCCACGCCGACGCCACACTCGTCTGCGGTGACTATCACTGACAGAACAGAAGCGTGACTCATCGGAGAACACGACGTTCCGCCATTCCCTCATCCAAGTCGCTCTAGCCCGGCACCATGCCAGGCGTGCACGTCTATGCTGTGGAGTCAATGGTAGTCTTCTGAGCGGACGCCGGGAGTGCAGGCCTCCTTCAACCAATTGCCGGGAAATTGTTCTGGTCGATATTGGAACAGCCAGGGTATCTTGCACATGCTGAAGAAAGGCGGTTGACGTGGCGTGCGGGGCTGCCACCGCTTGGCGGCGGATGCGCCGATCCTCGCGTGCTGACGTCACTCGGGCTGCGCCTGGACCCCTTGCACGTGCCACATGTCCCTGCGCCAACCATCTTCGCCACAGGCGCTGCACCGTAGACACATCCCTATGGGTATTGGCAACGATTTGACGAAGCGACCAACCTGCCCTTCTCAGCCCGATCACCATACCCGTCGTAAAGTCGTCTGTCTGCTGGAAATGCCTCCGTTGACGGCGGCCTGGCATTCTTAGCTATACACGTGTCCTGTGGCACACGACAACACGTTCTACAATGACTGTCGGCTGAGAAATCACGGTACGAAGTGGGTCATTCGCCAACGCCGTGTCCCGAACCTACTACGATAGCGTAGCAGGGGGAGAGGTGAAACTCCCACGTGGCGCGTCCCAGGTGGCGGATAGGGGGGTCTTAACCGGCTTGCCGGCGGACTTGAGGGAAATAAAATACCTCTCGCGGACCAAACACACTACCCCCTGCGGGTGGGGGACGCACATGTAGAATACACCCGCGGTATCCACTGCCTGTCGTAAGAGGCTACTAAAAGGGGCGACCAAGGGCTGACTGAATTAGAACCATGCAACTCATTTTGAATCGTACCATCACGCGGGGAACACCATAGGTTGCCTGTACTTGCGAGTAGTACCACTAAATTCGGTACGAAATAGGTTTGTGATTAGTAGCAGTAAAAGCCTGGCCTGGTGGATTCCGGTACCCGTGCGTCGTACCCATGTGTGCAACACCGCGGGTCTGGGCGTAGCCTGTGAGTTGTACCACTATATGAGCAGCACCGTGGGTCTGCGTTGCCTGTGAGGAACACCACGGGAATACCGGCGCCCGTGTTTAGTACACCCAGGTGGGGAACCTTCTCGGTTTGCGTTGACTCTGAGTTGGGCTATTGTGTGAGACACACCATAGGTCTGCGTTACTTGTACGTATTGCAATACTTTTGAGTAGTACCATCTTTTGTGGAACACCGTGACTCTTCGCTACTTCTGATGAATACCCCAACATGACACATACCATGGTTCTATTTTACTCGCGACATGTACCATTCTGTGGGGCCTTAGACGTGGATTTTGCACCCCCTTTAGACACCAAGCATCATTGTGCTTTATAAGTGGTTCCTTGGTCGGTAATAATGTTATTTTCGATCTGTATTGAGTCCGATCCACTGGCTTTTGTTTGTTTGTTTTGTGTTTTGTTGAGTTCCTGTCCATCCATTCATTCTTCATGCCATATTTTATTTTTATTTTGGTCAGTGGATGCCTTTGCAATTTTTGTTCTTTCATTTCGTACCATTAGGGGCCGATGACCTCGATGTTAGGCCCCTTAAAACAACAAGCATCATCATCATCAACCAACGCCGTGTCCCATTTATCGTTCGCTACGTGCGCAACAAAGCGGCGCATTTCACATCTTGAGCATACCTCAGTGACGTCAATCTACCCTGCAATTGGCATAAAGTTCTGACCACTCCTTCTTGGTGTTGCATTTGCTCTGTCAGTCAGTGTATTTCCATTAGTAGGCCTATATCTGGATTGGAAGTGCCACGATCACTTGCTTTAAAGATATAAGTCTAAATACCCATTTCAATACCTTAGAACAAATGTAATTGCTGCGATCACTGAACCTCTATCAGACAGTAAGAAATAAGAAGCTTGGAAGGTGTTCAACAGTCACGTATAAAGCACTGATTGAGGTGGAGGTTGTCGAATGCATAATAAATAGGCCTACAATACAAGTAATTTACTGATACAAATATCCAGTAATATTATATGAAAATACACTGGGGAAGTTCTGATGAAGTACCTCTCTAAGGTTAATCATTGGGCTAAAGTGAATACCTGCAAGTCTTTTTAATAACCAAGAGATCCCGTAACAGTGGAGAAGTCAAAATCAAAAACCACGTACAGAGCCCAATGAGCGGTAAATTATAATGCCACTTCCGATCTAGTGCCAGTCAGTTTTAACATTCAGTGACCACTGATCTGCACTTAGGGCAGTCGCCCAGGTGGAAGATGTAGTTTCAGGGATAGGCCTAGTATTTTCTTCAATAATTGCAAACAATTTGGAAATTTATTGAACATCTCCCTTGGTAAATTACTTCAATCCCTAACTCCCTTCTTAAAAAAACAAAACAAATATTTGCCCCACTTTTCATCCTCAACTTTATTAGTGTACTGTGATCTTACCCACTTTTAAAATACCACTGAAACGTATTCGTCTACAAATGCCATTCCACACCATCTATCCACCGACAGCTCGGAACATACCACTTACTCCAGCAACTCGTCTCCTTTCACCCAGGTCTTCCCAGCCCAAACCCGACAAAATTTTTGTAACGCTACTTTTTTGTCAGAAATCACCCACAACAAATCGTGCTTCTTTCCTTTTGAACTTTTCCACTTCTCAAATCAAGTAATCCTAGTTAGGGTCTCATACACGGGAACTGTACTCAAGTTGGGGTCTTATCAGAGACTTATGTGCCCTCCCCCTTTACATCCTTACTACAAACCCTAAATACCCTCATAACTATGTAAAGAGAGATCACCTCACTATAATAAAATGAAGTAAAATAAAGTAAGAACATACGAGGTACAAATCCATCTTTCGTTCCAGCATGAACAATAACGAGTCTTCCTCCCTCAGACACAGGTCGACGAATTACTCCTTGAACATCATGTCCAGATTTGTGTGGTTTATTCCAGGAGTATGTGGGTGACCCTGAAAGAGAAATGCACATTTGAAACCAAAGACACCTGATGAAGATAAATTATTCTAAGATTTGTATATGTAATATTATATATAACATATATATTCACCATTCAGAAATATTCGAGTCTCATCCAAGAAAAGAACAGGTTTTGGTTTCTCACTGTCCTCATTACGCACGTATTCCCTCAGAAAACGTGATCTCTTAAAACAAACGTCTTCATTTTCTCTAACATACGGATAGGGATCGCCTTTACTCCACACAAACCCCATGGCCTTCAAAATTCTTCTTAATGATGTTTCTGAGCCCTTGTACAAATAAGTGTCCCACGAACCTGCTACGCAGGCGTAGCAGGGGGAGAGGTGATACTCCCACGTGGCGCGTCCCAGGTGGCGGATAGGGGGGTCCTAACCGGCTTGCCGGCGGACTTGAGGGAAATAAAATACCTCTCGCGGACCAAACACACACCCCCTGTGGGTGGGGGAGGCTGACGAATAATACACCCACGGTATCCCCTGCCTGTCGTGCGAGGCGACTAAAAAGGGCGACCAAGGGATGAATGAATTAGAACCATGAAACGACTCTTGATTCGTACCATCATGCGGGGAACACCATGGGTTGCATGTACTTGCCAGTAGTATCACCAACATGGTACGAAGTATGTTTGTGATTCGTAGCAGTAAAAAGCCTGGCCTGGTGGATTCCAGTACCCGTGCGTTGTGCCCATGTGGGCAACACCGCGGGTCTGGGCGTAGCCTGTGAGTTGTACCACTATATGAGCGACATCGTGGGTCTGCGTTGCCTGTGATTAGTACTCACTATGTGCGGAACACCACGGGGCCCTTGGGACCGGCACCAGTGACTAGTACCCTGAGGTGAGGAAACTCATCGGTTTGCGTTGGCTGTGGGTGGCGCCATTGTGTGCGAAACACCATAGGTCTGCGTTACCTGTACGAAGTACAATACTTGTGAGTAGTACCATCTTTTGTGGAACACCGTGAGTCCTCGCTACTTCTGATTAATACCCCAACGTGACACATACCATGGTTCTATTTTACTCGCGACATGTACCATTCTGTGGGGCCTTAGACGTGGTTTTTGCACCCCCTTTAGACACCAAGCATCATTGTGCTTCATGAGTGGTTCCTTGGTCGGTAATAATGTTATTTTCGTTCTCTGTTGAATCCGATCCACTGGTTTTTGTTTTTGTTTGTTTGTTTTGTGTTTTGTTGGGTTCCTGTCCATCCATTCATTCTTCATGACATTTTTTATTTTTATTTTGATCAGTGGATGCCTTTGTAATTTTTGTTCTTTCATTTCGTACCATTAGGGGCCGATGACCTTTGATGTTAGGCCCCTTAAAACAACAAGCATCATCATCATCAAATAAGTGTCATAATTTGCTTTCATGTGGTCGAAAACCCTTCTTACAGTTACAACTTCTCCTGTGTGAAGAAAAAAGAGTTACAAGGGGCTCAAAAGAGCTGTATGTCAATACATGCACAAAACATTTTCGAAATGGTCACTTATTTTGTGAAATATCTTCTAAAATACGCATCCCACGTCAAATATTATATGAAGTGAAGTAGTAGTAAATGTAATTAGCTTTCATTTGAGACCCGACTGGTACCTGGTGGCCCAGCGGTTCTCTCAATAACGGCAGATAACCCAAAACAGTCATAAGTGGGTTTTGGGGGGAAATGAAAATAAACTGTTCTCGGGTCATTTTATGGTTTTATTTATCAAACAGTTAAATTTCTTGTACCGGGCGGTACACCTCCATGCCGCTCATTCAAATATTGCGCCAATTTAAACTCCTGTACAGGAGAAGTTTGGAACCTTGAAAACTGAATTAATTCTACTATTTCTTAAAAGATGTCACTACTGTAAATTTGGTAATCTTGTAGTGTTCTGAACTGTGTCTATTTTGATTTGTGTTTGTTTATTCCGTATCAAGAAGTGTGGACATTCTCTTCTAGATGTCTCTACAGAGAAAAAAAACTAGGATTACGCACTCTCTTTCAAAGGAATGAACCTTCTTGAAGAAGTTTTGATTTCATAAGTTTTTGACCTTACTAAATTTTGTTCTGTGGTTTGTGCGTTGGCAACATTAATCATTTCTACCCGCTTGTTTTAAATTTAGCCAATCCCGAATTTCTCTAATTTTTGACCAATAACGTATGTCTTCTCCGATATGGAGATGTTGCTTTAAGCTATCCAATAAAGTTGAAGGGGGTGTGTGTACTCATTCTTGAAAGGTCTCGAATGTTCCACGAGGGTATATAAACTGCTGATTTTCTTGTCTCGGGGCCACACCATCGACATCTTGTTTAGTGTGTGACTATGTAGCAGGGGGCGGGAAGCGCATCTTTCTTCGGGCAGCAGTTCATCCACAAGGTAATGGCCGTTTAATAACTTTATTTCTTGTTAGCTCAGCAGTTTAACCCTCGGGGCAGGTTCGAAACTTTTCTCATGTAACCTACCTTTAGAATGTAAAAAACATTTGGTGAAAATTCCGTCCCTTTCACTACAAATTGGGATAGAGTGTGCCTAACCCTCTCGAGCTCCCACTCATATTTTTGAGGTGACTACGTTTTCATAACCGTTTTTCTTCTCTTCGTAATGTAATAGAGTTGTCTTATCGTGTCACCTCCTTAGTATGGGATTAGCCCTTGCGTAAGCGGCCTAGTGCCAAGTAGGTTTTAAAAGTGTATTACGAGTGCAAGCTTCGCCTCCATTCTATTTGGTATTGTGGGCCAGTAACTTAACCTGATGTTTTATTTTCCTCATGTAAAGGCGCTGTAGCTTGGGTATCAAATACCCCTGTTTCTTGGTGTGCCTTAAGGGCAGATAGAAATGAAGTTTGTTGTAGCCTTTGATAGGCTTGTCAAATTGAGAGCGGGTCTGCTCTTTTTCTTAACAATGTAATTAGGAGCTAGTGCTCCTTGTACTTAGGGGTTTTATGCCGCTCAGCAATGGTAGTTGTGAGCTGAGAGCTCAGGAATTATACTTGGGGCTTGAAGCCCAGATTTTGGTAATAACCCCCGAAATCTTGTAATTTCTTTGTACCTGATTTTGGCTTGTTTGTGACTTGTTATTTGTTGAGTTTAGAAAGTCTATATGAAAATTGTTAAACCTTGTTGTCTGTTAAAAATATAACCTTTGTCAAAGTTTTAAATTAACTTTAATTCTGTAGTTGGGACCTATTCCAGCCAGCACCTTCTTTCACCTCTGCTGTTCCACCAAAACTCCGTAACATTTTTAATTGTAAAAAATTGTTTGATGAAAAAAGAAAAATATTACACCTATCAGGAATTACGTCATCATCAAACATTGTTTTATATACCTATGTACTAAAATGTTTGTACAAACATCTTAGTGCCTAGTATAAAGACAAATTACATTTACACAAAAAAGAAAACTACTATAAATCATGTAAGTATTGTGTTTTGGTTGCCACATCATGCCTTTCTTATTATCTTAGATTGCCTTTGCTTGGGCTCGCACAAAGATGGTGTCTCGATGGCTGTGATTGACGCTGGGAGAGGTGCCCAGTCTGTACTGGGGTCATCTTCATCGTCCGAGCATTTCAGCTCCACATCGAGACGTTAATGCACAATTTGCCACCGCATGACTGGCAGAGGACTGAGCAGTGGAGCCCAGCTTTTCTGCACGAGCAACTCCCTGAGCACTCTTTCTTGCATTTACATGAAATTTTTCGGAGAAGGGTTCTAGGTGCGGGATCTATGGTGGTGGGCATGGGGAGAGTCTCTGAGAAGACACCTTCCACCCCCAGTGAATTGGATTCAAGTTGATTCCCCGCCACTTCTGCACTTGGAGGTAGCACCTTGCTGCATGGTGGCCTGCGGCATCTTCCGTCGGTGGCAAACGGGCGAGGTTTATGCTCAGGAAAGACCAAGTATCCCTTGCGATGCCACCCCTATATAGAGCCACAAAGCACTTGATGCCTGCTTCTCTCATGGCTTGTGGGGTAGAGTCTGGCCGAAGGAAGACCTCCACTTGCTCAGCAAGTGGTTGACTTTTGCTCAGGAGAGTGGTGATTTTGGTCTTTCCTTGGCCAAACGGTGCAGAGGGGGTATCGCACCCGGAAAACGCGTGGGTGAATAGTACCGTCCCTGGTGATCGCTAGGAGTCCTGGTGGTTGTAGGAGGTCGTAGAGTAGTTACAGCAACCATCTTCGCCCTTCGTGCTCTTCTGAAGGTAGACGTTTTTCTCTTCAGCGCCTAAACCATTGAGAAGAACGAGCAGGTCGACGTCTTCTCCAACTATGATGACCCGATCGGCTACTGCTCGTTTTGAAAGCGCCGTCATGACGATCTCTCGATCCGCATCTTCTTCGTCAACAGCCACTTCTACTCCCTCCTTCAGAAAGGCGTCACAACAATGAAGAGTTATTAGGCGTCTCTTGTTGTTCTCATTGCCCAACACATGCTCTTGAACAATTTGAATTACTGTGGATTCATCGAACGTCAATTCGTAGCTGGAATGATCTGCGTAGCGCCGGAGTCATTCCGCCGTTTTGGTGGTTTTTTTTGTAGCATCTTCGGGGTAGCCAACAGAAACGATGGAGACGTTCTTCCCAAAGTGGTTATACGGATGTAGGTGGTATAACGCGCCAAAGGTGCTCAAACTGTGCTCTTCCGCTGCCACACGACCTTGTGCAAAAGGAAGCCACCATCCAAAACGACGTGAGTGTTGGCATCTATCGGCGCGTATCTGGAAAGAGGAGTGAAGGCGGAGTACAGAGTGGATTTTGTGCCTTTGTGCATCCCCTGTTCATTGAACAGAGACATCGGGAACGGGGCCAACTCATACTTGAAATCATCCTTTAAATCCTCAGGACCTGTCAGTAAACCACTACTGTTCGAAAGCAAACTGTTTTTGACTTCTTCCGCATCACTGTTATCTCGGACGATTCGAGAAGGTCTCCTGTGTACATGCTGCTCTCCACTAGGATATGAGATGCTGCAAAAACTTTCATGTTCTTCACATATGTTCACCATAAACACCATTCCTGTTATCCACCCTGCCAGCATACTGTCGGAGATTCCCCTTCCTTGAGTCAACCCACTGTAGGTCTTCATGGATCGCATCAGCTTCTGTTCAATTGTTAGGTCTGACCACAACCCAGCCCAAAACTTGTCAGAGCGGCAAATGGTGAATGACGAATGATCCTTTTGTGAACATGTCGTATTCACTTTTATCCATCCGATGTTGTAGAGGTTCGCGCTCTTAGCGTACAAAAAATGTCCAGCTGCGTGGACAAACGGGAGCATCTTGCGGACAGTGTACAAATGAAGGTTCCAATAAAAAAATAAAACCATACAACCATAAACAGACGTGAGAACAGTTTTTTGCATTTCCCCCAAAACCCACTTATGACTGTTTTTAGTTATCTCCCGTTTTTTAGAGAACCGCTGGGCCTACTGGTACCACTCTGATCTCAAATGAAAGGTAATTAAATTTACTACAACTTCATTTCATATAACATTTGACGTGGGATGCGTATTTTAGAAGAGGCTTCACAAAATAAGTGACCATTTAGTGAAAAATATAACTTTTTGGAAAAAAATGCCTATTTTCGAAGAACTGTATCTTGAGAACCAGTGGCTGTATAGGCTCGCCCTGATCTCAAATTGTAGCAAATTTAGTCTACTTTAATAGAATGTAGAATGAGTATACCGGTCAGAACCTTCCTTCACTGAGATATTGAGCAAAACCTGAAAAAAGTCCGAAATTTTCATGGTTTTTTGGGTACACCGCCGCTCGCACAGCACATTGGAAATTGCAAATCTGTTTTTTTAAATATTGGTTTAGGTCCTAACAACATATAAAAAATTCTGAACGACCGGGCCTTTTGCAAGCACGACCACCTTTTCATGTTTAACTTGACTGGACTATACGTGGCGCATCCCAGGTGGCGGATAGGGGTGTCCTAACCGGCTTGCCGGCGGACTTTTGGTTAATAGAATACCTCTCGCGGACCAAACACACTACTCCCTGCGGTTGGGGGACGCACATGTAGAATACACTCGCGGTATCCCCTGCCCGTCTTAAGAGGCGACTTAAAGGGGCTCTTAACTTGGGAGTGTGGGTTGGCGACCACGGGGGCCTTAGCTGAATCTTGGCATTGCTTCCACTTACTTATGCCAGGCTCCTCACTTTCGTCTATCCTGTCCGACCTTGCTTGGTCAACTCTTATTCTTTTCCGACCCCGACGGTATTAGAGCATCCGAGGCCTAGGGAGTCTTTCATTTTCACGCCGTTCGTGGCCCTTGCCTTTCATCGTCCGTTACTTCATTTTTCGAAGTGACGTATCCCGTCTTTTCTCTCTCTCTCTCTCTCTCTCTCTCTCTCTCTCTACCCCCTGTGGGTGGGGGAAGCAGACGTAAAATACACTCACGGTATCCCCTGCCTGTCGTGAGAGGCGACTAAAAGGTGCGACCAAGGGATGATTGAACCAGAACCATGTAACTACTTGTGGTTAGTACCGTCACGCGGGGAACACCATTGGTCGGCTTTACTTGCGAGTAGTACCACTCTGTTAGGTACTCAATAGTTTTGTGATTCGTAGCAGTCCAGTGGGGTTCACTGTGGGTTTCCAGTACCTGTGATTAGTACCACTAACTGCGAAACACCACGGGTTTGAGCGTTGCCTGTGATTAGTACCATTATGTGAGACACACCACGGGTCTGGGCGTTGACTCTGGTTACTAATACAATATGAGAGTGTTGCGAGCTGTTTGTGCTTACCTTACGTAAAAAAAAAAAAAAAATTCTCCCCTTCGAATTGTTGCTCTTTTCTCCGTCTGCTGTTACGAACTGTCGGCTTCCCGGCTGCTTGTACTACTGCTGTCACTGCTCGCCTGCATGGCGCATCCACTCTGACGTCACGCCTATAGTATGTTCTCGATCTACCCCGCTGGCATATATATATGGCCTTGTGTCGTTCATTCGGCAGGTCAGTTGTGGTATAACCTTGTTAAAGACAATGGGAGCTGGAACTCTGTACACGGCTGGCCCGTGTCCTTTTTACTTGTAAACTTCGTGCTGGACTTCTGTCAAGGGTGAGCAGACACTGTTTCTTTCTATCATTTAACGTGCCCTGCCTTGCTATACTTGGGCTTCGCCGAAGTAACAAAAATTGAACTTTGGTCCCTTCAGGACACATCTGAGTATTCGTGCAGCGCAAATGTTCTGCCTTTTGGACATTTATATTCCTAAAATGTGGTGTAAATGGTGTACTGGACAGCTGATCTAAAATTCTTGCCCATACACATTCCTACCTTCTGAGATGAACTTTTGCATCGCGTCTGTTAGTGCTGGGGACTTGGCGGCTTGATCCTTATCCTATCCCATTCCTCCGTTTCTTATTTCCTTGTTTTCTACCCATGTGAGCAACACCGTGGGTCTGGGCGTAGCCTGTGAGTTGTACCGCTATATGAGCGGCACCGTGGGTCAGCGTTGCCTGTGATTGGTACCCACTATGTGAGGAACATCACGGGAATACCGGCGCCCGTGACTAGTACACCTAGGTGAGGAACCTTACCGGTTTGCGTTGGCTATGAGTGGCGCCGTCATTGTGTGTGCGTTCCCTGTACGAAGTGCAATACTTGTGAGTAGTATCTTCTTGAGTGGAACACCGTGAGTCTTCGCTACTTTTGATTATTACCCCAACATGACATATATCATGGTTCTACTTTACTCGCGACTTGTACCATTCTGTGGAGCCTTAGACGTCGATTTTGCACCCCTTTAGACATCAAGCATCATTGTGGTTTATAAGTGGTAACCTCGATGTTAGGCCCCTTTAAACAACAAGCATCATCATCATCATCATCAAACTCCTTCATGTAATACTGATCCGTACTGACTCTAGCGGCTGCAATCCGCATGAACTCATAAACATTCTTAGCTGTAAATTTCGTGTCATCCAAACCGAAAGTGAACTGTTTCACCCTCTGAGTTAATGGCTCAGCCAAATACATCTTTCAAGGTTTCAATAGAACCTTAAGAGCCTTAGCATCAGTACAATGTGGTCGCCGTTCAAAGAACTTAACTTCCATCATAGTATCCTTACCAAAATGTGGTAGCATCCTAACCAACGGAGTAAGCTCAATAGAAGCATCCTCACAACGAACAAATCTAAAAAACTGAATACCATTTCTGTTAGTGGTTAATTCATAGGTATAAACTAGCCCATTCTCTGATCTTGCAACGGTCCTGAAGACATGAGACGAATAACTATCCAAAGTATGCATATAACCGTATGATGTGTCATCCTTAAAATAAAACTTAATGGTCCTGTCCCTCCTATTAACTACGTAATTACAATCCAACCCCTCTATTGTTCCTTCGTCTTTAAATAATATATCAGAATGATATGCCTTTGCTGCCGAGATGTAGTGTTTACAGTGCACAATGTCTTCTGGTATGGGCTATATCAAATTTGTTACTTTCATTGACCTGTCACAGTCTCATCCTTGGCTTTGACAATATGAAAGTGACTGAGGTATGAGTGATGCTAGTAATACCATTCCTTATGCAGCCAGTCCCTGTTATGAATGGTGTGAAAATATCGCTCATAGGGTCAGTTGGTGCATACATTTCAGTGGGCTTGGCAGACTGATATTTAAGAGCAACTGCTGGCTCGGTGAGGAAAGCAACGGGAAACTACCTCACTCCTCGTTTCCCTAGTACGCTTCTTCAGTGACGCCTAGGCTATTTATGACAGCTGTTGGCGAAGCTGCAGAGGATCAAACCAGCCTTCGGGCTGATTACCCAACATACATACATCAGAATGATAGATAGAAGTGCCAACGCACACCAGAACTCCTTTTCCGTCCAAGATGTTTACAAAATCCAAAAAATCTATGTCATGGATTGAATGTATGGCTATAGCAAACCGAGATCTTATAGGACATTTCTGCGCCTTCATACCACATCTCATATCGTCAACAACTTTAGGATAAGGGTTCTCATCAATCACCAAATCCAACATACGTAGAACAAGACGGACCGAATCATAGGCACCCAAACATGGCTCACAAGAATGTCTATAATATCATTGCTTTTTAGCATGAACAGCAAACTTTCCTCCAATATCAGTTATAAGCACTCGATAATTAAAATCTTTACCTATCATCGTCCTCCTGCCAACGGCCGCGGGATCAACTCCCACCAATTGTCTCATGACAAGGTTGGTTTCAATAACCCCGGACGCTGTAGCATACGGATGCCCAACTCTCTCTGCATCATGCCAAATTAATGAATATTCAGGATAATAATACTCCAAATCTCTCTTCTGGGATGCCTCTAAACTCACATTTATGTGAAAAGTCGGTTTCTGCAATGAAGACCTAACAGCCTGCTCAAAAGAATTACATAATTCTTTATCAAATATTTCCCTAACTTGGGAAATCAGGTCAGCCGCTAGCCTCCCCATAACTTTTTGTGACATATTCTCCACTTCCTCGCTGGGAATCGCAGAACCCAATAGGCTACGTAGCGCCATTGTCACAAAGGTTGTGAAAACTCACTTATCACCCCTATGGGATGAAAAAATCACGCAGAAATGATTCGGAAATTATCGTTAAGAGTTATGTATGAATAGAATGAAAAGTAGAGACGTAAACAAATACATAGAAATAAGAATATGGTTACGGAACATACTATGTGAATATTTAAATTTAAAAAACAAACCTTTGTTTTATGTAACACGGTACATGCCTATGTAACTGTTAAGTAAATAAAAAATGAAATATTTTACTTGATTATTTACTTACTTTTATACTGTTAATAACGCGCCGATCATCTGAAGTCCCGTTCAAAACTATTCAACCATTACGAAAAATCTGAACGCACATTACTGTGATATGCATTAGTGTTATGTTTAGTAACTACTAATGTAGTTGTTTGATATAAAAATGCCTGAATTTGTGTTGTTAATAATAATAATAATTGTTACGGGGTTACCCGTGGAATGCAGAGGTGAAAGAAAGTACGGGCTGGAATGGGTCTATCCACAATATGAAACCAAAACTTAAAATTTAACCGAAGATTATATTTTCAATAGACAACAAGATTTAACAATTTTTCACTAGGTGAAATAACAAAAATCAGGTACAAGATATACTTTGTACAAATGAAAGTACAAGTTCAGGGATCTTAACCAGTTCTGGGCTTCGATCCCCAATTCCACAGTTCTTGAGCTACTAGCCCAACTTTACCAAGGGACACACTAGATCAAAGGGCAGAAAACCCCTTCATTCAAGGAGCGATAGCTCCAAAGCCATATCGGGCCTCCTAGAGGCACTTTTACCACATCAGAACGAGCTGACCCGCTCTCAATTTTTCAAGCCTATTGAAGGCAATACCATACTTTACAATTAATTGCCATTAAGGTACAACTCATAATGATACAGGGGTATCTTGTACCCAACCTACAGGGCCTTATCAGACAAGAAAAGGTTAAGTAAATGGCCCCAAAATGCAAAATGAATGGAGGCGAGAACTTGTACTCCTATATGAAAGCTTGTTAAATCCTAAGAGGCACTAGGCCAAATAAACAGGGGCTATTCCCACACTACGGGGGTGACTCGTATAAGAATTTTTTTTAACACATTAAGGAAGAGTAGGAAATCGGTTACGAAAACGTAGTCACCTCAAATCAAAATGAAGGGGAGCTCGAGAGGGTAAAGCACTCTCTATCCCCGAATTACAGTTAAAGATATATGAAGTTTTACAAAGACAGAAAGAAATTTACATGTTTCAAGAGATAGATTACATATTAAAGGTTTCGGACCCTCCCCACGGGTTAAACTGCTGAGCTAGCAAGAAATAAAGAGGTTAAACGGCTATTACCTTGTTGAAGAGCAGCTGCCCGAAGGAAGAGGCGCTACCCGCCCCCTGCTACACGTCCATACACAAAGCTAGATGTAGAAGAAGTGGCGAAGAGCCGTGAAAATCAGCAGTTTTTAAACGCTCGGTGAAGATTCGAGACCTTTCATGAATAAACACGCCACACCCTCTTTCTTTATTGGTTGATATCAAGCGGTACACGCAAAATCGAAGAAGAAACACATGATTGGTCAAAAATTAATAACAGAAATTCTTGATTGGTTAAAATCAAAACCGGCGGAAAGAAAAGATTACTTGAGAGAAAATACCTCTCGCGGACCAAACATACTACCCCCTACGGGTGGGGGACGCACATGTAGAATACACCCGCGGTATCCCCTGACTGTCGTAAGAGGCGACAAAAATGGGCGACCTTGGCGCGGTCATGGATTGCGGTTTGGTATAATGTGTTGGACCTCAAGCCACAAAATCCAATGTTCACCAAAATAGGAGCTTGTGGATCACCATTTAATTGATTATCGATATCCTGAAGAAACGTTTTATTAACATTTGGACCATCTATTGAAATTTGTAAAGAGTTTTCTTCTTTTTTTGATTGAGTCCCTAGAGTGCTGGCAGAAAACCATTGAACAAATCTGAGGAGGTAATAAGAAGTCCATACTTCATTGGTATTAGGATTGAAACCAAGAAATACAAGATCCATTTGACCCATCTGAGAAACTTTATTCAGTGACTCGTCAAAACCAACGGTGAAATGTGTGCACTTACGACACATCTCAAGAAGTTGCTTATGAAAACAGGGAGCCAAACCATGAGTGATTGTATATGCAATTTTTGTTCTGTGCAGTTGGAATTTTCGAAGCTATTTCAGAGTCTGGAAACATTACTGGGAAATAACGTACACTAGCTTCACTGGAACGTGAAGAATGGCGTTGCATGACATTATGCATGCACCATATAATCTCAGGTTTGATTACTTGCTCTCTTGAAGGATAATTCTGTTGACATCTCGTCTCTGGTGAACCTTCTTTTTGTGGAAGAAGAAGAAGCAGCAGCAGCAGCAGCAGTGGAGTCATATGCGATAGAGTTCTTTGTGGTAGCTGTGGCAGGCAGAGTACAATTTGTGTTTGCGGCTAGGGTATTGCCTACTGAGTTCAAGTCTTTTGTTACTTCACTATTCGAATGGTCTTTCTCAGAAGAACTTGAAAGGGATAACGAGAACTGGCTGAACTTGACACTACTGGCATTCTTCTTTCCTCCCATGTGAGTTTTTAATGCCTGCTTCCCCATGTTACGAAGAGAAAATGATGTTTTACATAATTTGCAATATGCTGAAAATTTGTCCTGCGGCATGGGTTTCAACCATGTTCTGAAAGCATCATCAAGCAGCCACCTCTCATTAAACGAAGTTTTTTTTTTGTTTTGATGAAGACAATGTCAGCTGAGAAAAGAAGTAAGATAAGGATATAGTAAAAATCTTTAAATAGTCCTATACTCCGCACGGCTTTCTTCTAAAGAGACAGTTCACAAAACATGTGAGCATTACCTTACCTATGCTGTCAGCACTCTACTGCTTCGATAACAGCTGCGGCTCAGAGCCCTCGTAAATTGTAATATCGTACTACGAAAATCACACGCGAATCACAAGTGAAAACAAATTCACAAAACCTTCAAAGATAGCGCAAGCACCTCCTAACAATATCAGACACTAAAACGAGGATAGGTACATTATTATTAAGAATAAAAGGAATAAATAATTCGCGGCGAATGACTGGCATAAGGAGGAGGACTGATCGAGACCACTTGTTTTTCACGAACTGTACTGGGGTATGGTCCACAAACGAACTATATGCTGACCAACACACGGATATAAAGAAAATTACAACTACATTGAACACTATTAAACCTTTGTCACACACGCCGAGTTAGGTAGCTTATCCACGTGGTGATGTAGACAATACAGTTGGCAGACAGGTTTCGAGATTGCGCTCAACCGATATAAATCGATATGAATGAGCTTGGGATTGGCTGGATCAAGACCGAGTACTTACAGACATACTTCACAAACTCAAAATCTCCAAACCAACAAACAACCTTCATCTCCACGAACCTACTACGCTGGCCTAGCAGGGGGAAAGGTGATACTCCCAGGTGGCGGATAGGGTGGTCCTAATTGGCTTGCCGGTGGACTTGAGGGAAACAAAATACCTCTCGCGGACCAAACACACTACCCCCTGCAGGTGGGGGCCGCACATGTAGAATACACCCGCGGTATCCCCTGCCTGTCGTAAAGGGCGACTAAGAGGGGCCCAAGGCGCTCTCAACTTGGGAGTGTGGATTGGCGACCACCGGGCCCTTAGCTGAGTCTTGGCAATGCTTCCACTTACTTGTGCCAGGCTCCTCACTTTCGTCTATCCTATCCGACCTCCCTTGGTCAACACTTGTTCTTTTCCGACCCCGACGCCTTGCACGCGTGATTACTACTGAACGCGGCAACACTGCGCCCGATTTCTCCCCCCGACCTGCTGTTAATCGCACGGTCCGGCGTACACAAAACTTCCTTTCAATATTACTCTTCATAAATTCGGTACCACACTGTATGGTTACAGTTGTAGTTTTTGATAACCAGGACTGAGTGCTTCAAAACAAGCCCAAGTCTGCTGCCGTACGTTTAACCTGGGCTGAAAAAGAGTTGCTTTAGTAAAGTGATGCGAACTTTTATCGGGGTGGTTGAAAAAAATTGTAACTTGAGTATTATATTAAAAATACGTGTGGTTATAACATATAAAAATTTCATTACCATCAGACAACTAGTTTTCCTTGTATGTATTCCTAAGTGAGCGCTTCCTACAGCCAAAGCCAAAAATCAGGCAATATTTATTACAACCACAAATAAAAATGATTTAATGAGCGTCTAAAACAATGCGTCTTATGTAAGCTAATGCAGAATTAAACAAGGAAAATATTGGTATAACTTGCATTGCAATAGGTTTATTGGTTCGTTTGTAATTAAAGCCTAAACTCGAGTGTCCATAATAAAGAAAATCCGATAGTAGGACGTTGTATTTTTGTGTCGGGTTGTGCAATTTGACAAGCTCATAAAGCTCGTGTTTGCACATCGTCTCACGGTGTGGAATGTTCCTATTCACTAGCCAGGAGATAATAGTCACTTTCCGTGAGCTGGGGGTTGGAGCACGATCTACTTCCTTGTTGTGATATGACGCGTTGTCATTCACGAGAACACTGCGAGGTGGAAGATTAGGAATAAGCATATATTTCACCCACTAAAAAAAAAAAAAAAACCTGCCAGACTCCAGTTTTTTTCCTTATGACATGGGCACTAATATACCAGATATTGAATTACCGGACCATCCTTTGCTGGATACATGGGACGTATGCATATAGGTATCAGCCGTGTACACTCCGCCCGATACTGGGCATTTTTTTCAAATAAACAAATATTTTGTATTTTATGTCATGCTTTTCCATTAGGATGCGCTTAAGTGTTAGTTAGTTAATGATCAAAGGATTCGCTTAACACTAGTATTGGATCTTTCTCTAACTTTGCAAGGATTTTTGAAACTGTAGGTAAACATTTCACAACTAAGTAAAACTAGTTACCAATACGACGTACGGCACCTTCGTCATAGTCGTCCAGTCCAGTAAAATTCTTTATGCCCATTTCTCTACGTTACTACACAATGAGAGATTAGAAAGCAGCGCGCAACAGCTGAGTGTAAACTTATGCGCTACACGGGATCGTCGAAAGTGCGCATGCGCTTCCAGACGTTTTCCTAGTTCGCCCAATCTCTACACGGCAGTCTATGAATACTGTTACGAATAAAACAGCGACTGTTTTATTACTCTAATTTATTTCAGGATGACTGAGTAAATGCACACTCCATTCTGATCAATTATTAACCCTTTATAGGGCAGTTCCCAGGGGCCTTTAAAAAATATTTTAGTTATGCTATTTATTGTCTCCGGGATGTGTTGAATGTAAAATGAAGCCATATGAGATCCTGAACGTGCCTAGTTTGATGGTATGGGGTGGTATGTATATGTACTAGAGACCATTCAGTGACAAATTTACACATAGTGTTCAGTGGTACACACATGTACCACTTTCTCATCGAAGAAACAATGGAATATAATAACTGACCTGGACTTTGGGCCCATTTAGACTTCAAGCATCCTCGATTCAGGGTTGTGCTTTAGAAGTGTTCCCTTGGTCAGTAAAACTATTATTTATGATAGTTTTTTTTAGTCGGATCTTCTGATATTTTAAATTCATATCCATCCATTCATTCTCCAGGACATGTTTTATTTTGGTCAATGGATGGTTTTGAACTTTTAATTTGTCATTTCATTTCGTACTTTTGCGTACCATTACGGGCTGATGACCTCGGTGTTAGGCCCTTTTAAACAACAAGCATCATCATCATCATCTATTAGGTACGAAATAGGTTTGTGATTAGTATAGGCAGTGAGTTGGTTCTCGGGTGGGTTTCCAGTACCTGTGAGTCGTACCCATGTGAGCAACACCGCGGGTCTGGGCGTTGCCTGTGCGTTGTACCACTATATGAGCGACACCGTGGGTCTGCGTTACCTGTGATTAGTGCCCACTCTGTGAGGAACACCAAGGGAATACCGGCACCCCTGACTAGTACACCTAGGTGAGGAACCTCATCGGTTTGCGTTGGCTATGTGTGGAGCCATTTTGTGAGAAACACCATAGGTCTGCGTTACCTGTACGAAGTGCAATAGTTGTGAGTAGTACCATTTTGTGTGGAACACTGTGAGTCTTCGCTACGTTTGATTAGTACCCCAACATGACAAATAGGATGGTTCTACTTTACTCGCGACATGTACCATTCTGTGGGGCCTTAGTCGTGGATTTTGCACCCCTTTAGGCATCAAGCATCCTCGATTCAGGATTCTGCTTTATGAGCGGTCCCTTGGTCAGTAATACATTATATATGATCCTTCTTTTGAGTTGAATCCATTAATTTTTTTGATTGCTCTTTTTTTGTTGTTTTTAGCTTCATGTCCATCCATTCCTTCTTCATGACGAATTTTTTATTTTGGTCAGGGGATGATTTTGAATTTTTTGTTGTCATTTCATTTCGTACCATTAGGGGCCGATGACCTCGATGTTAGGCCCCTTTAAACAACAAGCATTATCATCATCGTTATTAAATATTGTATTGTCGTGTGCGGAACCAGACCACCTAGCAAGTATATCCCTGATTTGGAGGTTAGGCTCACTAATCACCTGAACATTAACATTAACAGAGAAATATCCCTTCCGATTACGATATATTTCGGCCCAATTGCCTCCAGGTGATTGGATTCTTACGTGCGTGCACTTGATTGCACCAGGAAAACGGCTTATTTCATACCTCGTCCTCATGGATGCTATTGCTGCAGACACTCGACAAACAACTCTACTAACAGTGGCTTTAGAAATTCCTGCATTGTCTCCGACCATTATGTGAAAATAACCAGTAGCAAAAATCGTAATATTATAAGTACCTGCAACATTGGATAAAGAGGTAAGTTTCTCTTCGTAGGATATTCCAATCTCACTTGAATTTCGTCAACAACCTTCGATAACCTGTATCTATGAAGAAATTCCGCATCCGTCAAATTTTCAAAGTCATTACGTCGCTGAACTCTTCATCGAGCAGAATTGTTTTGCAAAAGATCTAAGTAGAGCAATTCCGCATCGAAATCGAGATTCACAGCAGCCATTTTGGAACAGGTTGCTAAATGCTAATGTTAGCCATTTAACATTGGAAATGGCTGATGTTAACTTTAATACGCAGTTTAGCATTTGTTAATGTTAACAGTTGTTGATGAAAAGCAAGTTTTCTTAAATAGTATGTTAAAATGATTTAACACCTTGTTAAGTACTAACATGTGTTGATAAAAAAAGCGGGCCTAGGGAGAGTGTGGAAAATATGTATTATACATCATACTAGACTTGGACATATACCGGGTTGGCCGTGCGCGTAGAGGCGCGCGGCTGTGAGCTTGCATCCGGGAGATAGTAGGTTCGAATCCCACTATCGGCAGCCCTGAAGATGGTTTTCCGTGGTTTCCCATTTTCACACCAGGCAAATGCTGGGGTGTACCTTAATTAAGGCTACGGCCGCTTCCTTCCAACTCCTAGGCCTTTCCTATCGCATCGTCGCCATAAGACCTATCTGTGTCGGTGCGACGTCAAGCCCCTAGCAAAAAAAAAAAAAAAGAAAGACTTGGACATACTTTGACAGCTTACTAACTCGGAATACAGCTTCATCATAACACTTGGACAAACTCTGGATTACAAAGAATTGGGCATACATTGACAGCTTACTTGGACATTTATCTCGGAATATAGCTTAAAAGTGTACATTATACAGACTTGGACAAACTCTGGATGAATACAGATTACAAAAACATTTCCAAAATTGTGAATACAGCCTACCTACCGGTAACTATAATGACCATTAAGTGGACTATGCATACTATTCCATAATCTTTTGTCATCACGCATCACGAAAGATCTTTTGTTTTGCCGAACACTATGATTTCTGGAGCGAGTGCGTACCTGTGGATGCAAGCAAGATGTGTTAGTGTATAGTACATAGTCATTAACATTCAGAAATTGGGTGACACTTCTTAGAACACCTTTTGCTTTGCAATGTCCATCGGCATTTTGCGTAGAAAAAGCATACATTTTAGGCGATAAACCTACAAATTCTGTCATCGCATCACCGCCACACTCGTACTTCATTAGGCGTGTGCACTTCTTCTTCATAGGAGTAATTCTAAATATATTGTCCGAATCGTAATTAGATAATCAGGATGCTTTTCATTACAGACTAAATATTTATCTCATCTATTAAATAGATCAAACTATCCGTGTCCATATACAAAAGGCTTACATCAGCATTGGCAAACTCGTAGTGAAATTGGGACATACCTAATTTTGGAAAATCAAGCATTACCATTCCTAGGTAGATAGCCTTATTATAGAGAATGTCTTATATAACTCGAGAGTGAGTAGATTCCCGTCAATAACCATTGCACAATGAAAATTGGCCATTACAATATATTTCCGAGGACCATAGCGCCATTCCCAGCTGTTGACTAGGAGAATGCGCCGGTGTTTCCGAATATCCTCCATTGATTTTCCATAACAACAATTATTCATCAACTTGAAAATTTTTACCTCAAAGTCAGTTGTGGCACGCTGTCGGTGTTCTGTATTCATTTGCCTGTATGGTTGTAGCCATGGTTTCTGATGAAATGAAATAGCGCGATGGATGTATTGGAGCTGTAAACCGTGCCGTAAACATTGCACTAAATTTTCTATGTGCAACACGTAACGTTTTTTCGCACTCAATGTTGCCATTAATTTTTTATTCCCTGACTTTGAATGTGGAGGCGTTAAATGTTCTACACAAAATGGAAGGTCTGAATGGTAATCGTGAATCTCCTGAGGATATACCAAATCAACTTCCAAAACGAAAGAGCGATCAACCTTAGCTGCAGCTTGTTCTAAATTAAAATTTGAAATTTCATATTCCGTCAACCAGCGAAAATTTCTATAAGGAAGTGGTTTTTCCATGGCATTGCCGTATAAGTTATTGCAGTCAAAATTTGTCAAATAAAATGTGGGTCGATGCGGTTTAAATGCACTCGTGTAGGGATTATTAGCCTTTGCATGTTTTTGCACGAGTGTGACAAGACCACCTCGTATACCGCGTTCGAAAAATAAAAGCATGTTAATGTCATTGAGCAATTGCAGTTCAGTTTGGGTGCATAGTAACATCGCGACCCAAGTAAGGTCAGCAGACATGCAGTAGCGTACGGGGTCCAATCGATAGATATTTTGAGATAGTTTTCGATATTTTTCAAACGTATCAGTAAGTGTGTGTGAATCTTTAAGTAGAGGTCTGAATATTCACCTAAGGTATTTACTCCAAACGCGTTCCAGACTTGCTGAGCATGTGAGTAGTCTTCGTCAGAAATGTGACTATTTTTTAATTTATTGAAAAACATTTCTTTTGGCGGTAATGCACTCTCATTCAAACGCGACCAGTCATGTAAATGTACGGCAGGACTCTATTCCGAATAGATAACCTAAAATGTTCACTATCTGGAAAGTGTTGACGAATAAAATGCAGATCTTGAGGAAGAAGACCCGTAACTAGTTCATCTAACGGAAATGGCATAAACCGGAATGAATCCAAAAATCGAATGCACACATTACCCTTCCATTTTGCGAAGGCAATGAACTTCTCGTGGTTTTGATCAATTAGCGAAAGTTTACCTTTACCTAGTTTTGCAAATTCCTGAACCAGATAATGAGAGTCGTACCCAGAAAGGTCGTGAAAAAAACAGCTAATATAGTGTGCGTTTTTGAAACACAATTTACAGGACTGATGAGCAGCACCTCGAAACTGACCTGTAACATGATTGTGATATCTGTAGGTGAAAAATCTCGTTGACAAATGTGGCAAATGTTAGATGTGTTATAAAGTAGAATATCTGCATCTGGCATCTGAAGTGGGACTGGCTCGTTCAAAAGTTCACCTAGACGGTCAGCTAGAACGTCTTGCTCTTTTAACAGCGAAGCTGTACACTCTTCACCACGATGCGATTTCAAATAGGATAATGTGCGATTATAGGAGCATAGACATTAAATGCGCAACTATACGGCATATGCCGTTGATTTTCTTGAGTGTATGGCTTCAAGTTATTGGGCTCACTTGTGTTAATGGGAACTGTGAAACATTCAAAATCATCATATACAGTGAAAGGCAGAGGGTCTTGCGGATGAAAATTTCGAAATTTCGTAATACTATTTTCACCTTCAGGGAAAACAATTTTTACTGCAGGTTGTGTTAAACAGTCGGTGTAATGACAATTCAATTTTGCCTGATTAGAAAAATATTGTAAGCAACGGTCACAGGTATGCAGCCGATGTTTATGAGGACTGAGGTGCGGGCTAACTAGCCTAGACAGATCTGTTGAAGTAGTAATGGTTGCAAGACTCGCCAGAAATGTAGAGCATTGTTTTTTTAAATTAGTAATATACAGAGGTCCTACAACTTTACTATTTTCCAGACCATATACATTTACAGAATACAGAGGATTTTGCCGTTCAAATCGTGTCAGGTTACAAAGATCAAGTGGAAAATCTATATCACTTAAATTGAGAGAGCACATCAATTCAAAAAAAAATTGATAATGAGAATGTCTCGTAACATTATGTTAAGCTGGATGGAGGGCTGCTGCTAACGCCCAGATAAAGCAGTAGTCATCATTATTTTCGACATTGGTAAGTACACGACAATTCTGTAGCTCTGTAGGAAGTGTAACATGCTTTGATCCCGAATTTATAGGGTCAAAACGACAAACATTTACCTGTGGGTGCAAAATCATTTCAAGTGATTTCCCACTATCTCGTTGTTGCAATTCCACAAATCGCGTTTAAAAGTTTTTGTACAACATTAGTTTGCTACCAGTCATATAAATTGTCAATACGAGACAATGCTTGCCTTTTTGTGACCAGGTATATCGTCTGCAATTTCTTGAACTGCTTTCGAAATCACAAAAGTACAAAGTAATTCTGTATTCACCTTGGCGTGTTGGCGCAAACACTGAAGAATTTTACGTTTAAAAGTAGGGAAACATGACTAGAGAAATAAATCGGAATGTAGAATTTTAGGTCTATTGTTAATTTTCCCAGAACATACTCTATTCTGGAAACATTGAGCGGCATCTTGCCAAGAAAGATCTTGAGCCATACTTTAAAAATACACACACACTTCTCAAGACAGTAGAGTCTTAGCCAGAAAGATCACTTTCATCAAGAAAGTTCTTAGGCCATACTGTACCAGTAAAAGAGCCCGACTTGAAGATTTATTTTCAACGCAAGCATGGAATAGTTCTCAGGGCTAAACTGGATGAATAATAGCTAGGGCTTGGTACAGGAGGCAGGGTCCTATCTACAAGAAAAGTTTGAATCTGATTTGATAAGAGTTTATTCATGTAATGCATATTAAATTGCACATCACCTAATGGTAAATAGGGGTTGTCTTCCACATTGTCCTTTAAATGGCCCGGGTCTCCAGCTCACCAGCCCGCACCGGCGGGAACACGTTCCAGAAGATACCCAACTACTCCGTCAGGATGCGGACGGACTACCAGGTTGGTTGCATGGAATACGCCTCAAATTCGCGATGCTCGTGATGACCTCCGCTGGTTCCTGAGGTCGATAGAATCAATGCCCACAAAACTCCAAAAATGTGTTCTTCGTCACTCGCTGAATGTATAAGTCAAAGTTCATGAAAACCTTGAATAATTAGTTTTCTCACCACGAGTAAAATCACTAGTCAATGTTCATAAAGACTTTCAAGAATTCACTCTTTAACACTCATGGAAATGACAAGTCCATGCTCATGAAGACTTTCAATAATGTTATAGTTCTTCAATGGCAAAAAATACAAGTCTTGAAGTAGTCAGTTGCAAAAATCACAAGTCTATGCTCATGAAAACTTCGAATAAATTTAAGAGTCCACCACTGGTAGATATTACAAGTCCCATTTATAAAGACTTAGAAGAATTCAGATTTCGCCAGTGAGACTATAACCACACGAAGATAGCCTCCGACGATTATGGCAGGGTGTAGAGCCACGCTGACTACTCGACTGTGACTGACTGACTGAGATATCAGGCTATATTGAGCCCTCCTTATGTTTGGTTTGGGGACATCTACGTCACATATGCCGTGAAGCCGGTTATCTCCTGAATCCCTCGACGGATTTTCTTGAAATTCAAGCATTGCGACGTTTATGTAATTTCCTTTAAAATGACATGTTGCTCAAGTCGCTAGCATAATTATTATAGGAGTTTTAATTTTTTTCTATCGAATGTTCGGGAAGGTGTGACTCTTGAATCTGGAACATACGAGTTCAGGCTAGCTGCACGTGGCATGACAGGCGGGTGATCTAACTAGCCCTTGCAGCTACGTCACACATACAGCTGTTCTCAGCTTGCTCGCTCGACCCGCTGAATGTAAACACCCAGGCTTGCACGGAGTAATACGCGTGATGATTAAATACAATTATCTCTCAAAAAATGTGCATGTACAGGTCGTAACCGGTACAATACTTAGACTACAATGTACAGTTTATTTTTAAGACAGTGAAGAAAGACCTTATTAAAACGTTGGAACACAATTCTCAAGAGGGTAAAGTCTTACCCACAAAGATCACCTTCAACAAGAAAGATCTTGGACCATAATTAGCACACAATGCACACTTTATTCTTAAAATAGACCTTAAAACAATGACGGGTACTTTAGAGGGAACACGATTGTCTTCGACAAACTCCACCAGACAACGCTTGTTCAACACACTCAAATATTTTAAGTATAATTGTCTTTCTAGCAGTGCCGAAAGTGTAGTTTCAGGTATCTCACTGAAGCGATTAGGAAGGAAAACTACAAAATCTTCAAGTGTACAGAGTTATCTGGAACCATATCTTGTCTCTATTTTTTCTAATTTTGTTACTCGATAGGTAGTATAGTATAGCCGTTCCGATGTTAGGCCCCTTTAAACAACAAGCATCATCATCATCAATCTAAGTATGCTATGTGCCTTAAGATGCAGTAAATATTGAGTATCCTTAAATTCCCCTGATATTTTGGCTTTCTGTGAATAAAGTTGTATACGTCACTACACAGCTGTTCTACAGAATTAGGAAGGCTTTTACATGATTCTGTGGAGCACAAATTAAAGCTGTGGCATATGTATTTACATACCAATAGGTCCTTATTCAGCTCTCTAAGCTTAGCTTTAATCCGCGTATGCCGTCATATCATCACAGAGGCATTCAGCGGCATATCCAAACAAGTTTTTGAGAGGTATTGTAATTCTTTAAAAAGCGAAACAATTGCTTGGAACAAAGATAAACTAGTGGTCGAAACCGACTTTCAACGTAGCAGGTCGTGTTACGTACATTTAGTACGTGTTGAAGAGATGTTAAGTACAGAACAGAAATGGCGACGCTAAATCGGGAAGTTGTGGGTTCGCTTCCGACTGGTGTCTTGTTAGCCATTTTTGTTCTGTACTTAACATCTCTTCAACACGTACTAAATGTACGTAACACGACCTAATATGTTGAAAGTCGGGTTCGATTACAATGTGATCGTGAAAATTCAACATTCATTAACTAGTGGCTTCAGTTTCATCTATGATGCTTCGGAAAATGTCTTAAACCATTTTTCTCTTGTCATCATAATATATAACCACAACAACTAATGATTCTGTTGAAGAAATGTCTGTTGATTCATCAACGATCAAAGAGAATGTTTTTTCAGTTTGTCTGATAAGATAATTTTAGCTTCAACTTCTAAAGCATTTCTTTTTAAATATGGTGTCTTGGTGCGACCACGTTTAATGTTTTTTACTCCTGCACTGTCACAGGCAATATTGTTATTATTAACGAAGGTAATGTGTCCATTAAATCTAAAGGAAGATGGTGCTCTGCAATAGAGGCACTCATCCTTAATTCTGCTTAATTATTTTTGTTACCTCTACTACAGTGGCAACACAAAACAAGGCACAAACACAGTTAAAAGGGGAAGGTAAGAGCAAACTACACAATATCAGGAATCACTTGTTCGGGAGATGAGTCTACTGGCTCGGAATGAGGGTCAGAGCTGTCTGGATGGAACATCCTACTGAGGCCATCAGCCACGTTTTCCGTGCCACGAATGTGGCGGGCTTAAAATTGGAAGGCAGAGATCCGCACTGCCCAACGTGCTAGACCACGAACCTGCTACGCAGGCGTAGCAGGGAGAGAGGTGATACTCCCAGGTGGCGGATAGGGGGGTCCTAGCCGGCTTCCCGGCGGACTTGAGGGAAATAAAATACCTCTTGCGGACCAAACACACACCCCCTGTGGGTGGGGGAGGCTGACGAATAATACACCCACGGTATCCCCTGCCTGTCGTGAGAGGCGGCTAAAAGGGGCGACCAAGGGATGATTGAATTAGAACCATGAAACTACTTTTGATTCGTACCATCACGCGGGGAACACCATGGGTTGCCTGTACTTGCGAGTTGTACCACTATGTTCGGTACGAAATGGGTTTGTGTTTAGTAGTAGTCATGAGCGTGGCCTGGGGGTTTCCAGTACCCGTGCGTCGTACCCATGTAAGCACCACCGCGGGTCTGGGCGTAGCATGTGAGTTGTACCACTATATGAACGACACCGTGGGTCTGAGCTGCCTTTGATTAGTATCCACTCTGTGACGAACACCACGGGGCCCGTGGGACCGGCATCCGTGCCTAGTACACCTAGGTGAAGAAACTCATTGGTTTGCGTTGGCTATGAGTGGCGCCATTGTGTGAGAAACACCATAGGTCTGCGTTACCTGTACGAAGTACAATACTCGTGAGTAGTACCGTCTTGTGTGGAACACCGTGAGTTTCGCTACTTTTGATTAGTACCCCAACATGCCAATACCATGGTTCTACTTTACTCGCGACATGTACCATTCTGTGGGGCCTTAGACATGGATTTTGTACCCCTTTCGACATCAAGCATCATCGTGCTTTATGAGTGGTCCCTTGGTCAGTAATCAATTATGTATGATCTTTGAGTCTGATCCACTGTATTTTGGTTGTTTGTGTCTTTTTTTTTTGTTGGATTCATGTCGATCCATTCATGCTTCATGACGACATTATTGTTTTGGTCCGTGGATGAATTTGACATTTTTGTTCTTTCATTTCGTACCATTAGGGGCCGATGACCTCGATGTTAGGCTCCTTTAAACAACAAGCATCATCCTCAACGTGCTAGACGAGCGGTGTTTCGCGGCTTTTCAAGTACCCAACTCAACGCGTGATTATCAGTTTCCAGATTGAAAGGGAGATGTTCCAGGTACATTCTGAAGCGTTCTAAGGAGAAGACAACAGCCAGGGCTTCCAACTCATAAATGGAATAATTGCGCTCATCAGGATTCAGGGCACGAGAAGCATAAGAAATAGGACGACGCCCTTCTTGAAATTCCTGTAGAAAAACTCGGATATGCCCGAGGAAGAGGCGTCAGTCTGAAGGATGAAGCGTTTAGAAAAGTCTGGCATAGCCAGTACAGGAGCAGATTTCAAGTCCATGATGGCTTCACGTTGGGTGTCACCCCACACAAATTTGGCATCGTTTCTTCTCAAATCATTTAATGGAGCTGCACGTTCAGCAAAATTAGGAATGAATTTGCGAAAGAAATACCATGCCAATGAATCTGGCTACAGCCTTGACGTCCTTCGGAGGGGGAAAATTCTGGATGGCGGCAGTACAAGACTGATCGATTGAGACACCCCTCCCTGACACAGTATGTCCTAAGGAGGACATTTGGGGTTGTGCGAAGGAAACCTTGGATGCCTTCAGGGTTAGACCTGCTTTACGCAGTCTTTCCAACAGTTCGTTGAGGTGGACTAGGTGTTCATCGAAGGTTTCGCTAAAATTACCAGATCATCAAGGTTATTATAAACGAACTTGTACTTAATGTCCGATAAGACATAATCTAGTAACCGTGTAAGGACGGCTGCTCCAGTTGCGAGGCCAAAAGGGACGCGTGCGAATTCATGTAGGTTCCAATCGTTTGCAAATGCAGTGAGATGTTTGGATTCTTCGGCAAGGGGTATCTGGTAATAAGCCTGATTTAAATGGAAGGTGGTGAAAATTTTTGCATTAGCGAACCAAGAAAAACAAGAGTGCAAATCAGGAGGTGGGACAGATTGGAGGTTTACCTTACGATTCAACATCCAATAGTCGACTACAGGCCGATAACCACCTTGCGGTTTGGGAACCAGAAACATTGGAGAAGAATAGGCTGACTTGGAAGAACGTATCACTCCATCAGCGAGCATTTGATCAATGATAGCCTTGAGGCCTTTCATTTTGGGGGGCGACAAACTGTACGGAGGAGAGCGAACAGGTATGTTATCTGTAACCTCAATTTTGTATCCTCCTCAGTCCCGAGAGGAAATGAAGTTTGTTACAAGTTTGTTTTTTGCATTCTGTATTCAGTTAGGTATCAAATAACACGTTAAAAGTAATATTTTTCTTTCATCATAGATCCTTCATTACATAACTAAGTGTCCAGCAGGCTGGACACTGGGACTCAATTGTTGTAAACAATGAGAAAGAAGTGAGCATAAATTACGATTCTAACTATCGAGCATCAGTTGTTTACACACCTTATGCATCTGTTGTTAACAATGTAACATTCAGTTGTGAAACTGGAGGAAAAACTGCCTCTCACTCGAAATAAACAGAAATACATTACACTTAACACACTTGCATTTCGTTTCAGATTTACAGTCCTGTTTCGACATCTTAGCCATTTGTTTTTGTCATTAATTTTGCAGAGAGGGAAATGGTTATTTCCTGATTTTCGTACGTCGTCGTTGGGAATTGGAGCTGGGAAATTTTTCTTCCTTGGTGGTTCAGGGCTCTCATCGTCCTCATCAGAAGAATGAATTGTCTGTCTTCTAGAAGTGGCAGCAAAGCTGAGCGATGCTCCAATGTAGATCTTGAACTCCGGGAGATCATAAATTCTTTACATCTGTGACCAAAGTGAAGTATCTGTCGCATTTCTACATGTTCACTTGGAGTTCAATCTTACACCAGTTTCACAAGTGACCTTCCAATACCCAAATAAGTGGAAGGCTTGCCATTAGGCCACATTTTGGCTCCTTGATAGATGGAAAGATCCAGTACCAGTCCATCTGGTATTGCAAGAGCAAAATTTTTTATACCAATTGGATTTGGTTGGTTTCTTACGAACTGTCTCCGTGATGCAGTTCCAGTAAATGGAATCATCTGCTCATCTACTGAGAGGCCGCGTGAAACCGGAAGAGTCAAGCACTTTCTACGAACAGTATCAAGTATCGGCTGTACATTCCACCATTTATTTTCCTATTTTTCTTCATCTGAAACTCCTAAATTGTCCACAAAATGCAACTAATTCCTCAATTTGAAAATGCTGTCTGTGGAAAGGACAGCCATTGCAGGCACCCTTAATTCCTGACGATAGTACATCCGAAACCTGTGAAATTTCATGCATCCTGTAATCATGTGTGCCGTCCACAAGTTGCTAAATTGCCTTCGTAATGGTCTCAAGTGGTTTGTGATTATCCTGCGAGGCTCTGATATTAGTTTGTTCAGCTACAATCTTTCATATTTCAACAGAAAAATACTGCTCGAAGTACCTTAGTAGTATCCGTAGTTCCCTCCCTTCCTCAGACCACTCTTTCTCAGGTACATCCTTCACTTTGTCAGCAAATTACTGCCTCTTCCATTTCATATCCTTTGCTTGGTAGACTGTTGTGCAGGGGATATGTATATCTTCAGATTCATATGGCTCTGGTGATGGATCAGAATTTTCTTCGGAAGGAACCACACCCCACGTCATAAACATCATCATCATCATCATCATCTGATAAATCATCAATGTCACTGCCCTCTTCCCGATAGAGTGAATATGTCCTCATGTGTGGTAGGTTTTCTGTAAACTAAACATATTAGAAATATTATTATTATTATTATTATAACACACAGTATAAAAATAATGAATCAACCTATAAATTAATTTTGGATATATTCTATTTCAATGCAACAAACATTCGGACTGAAGTGAGTTGAGATCTCATTTTGCAAAGACGTCATATTCTCCCACCAATAAGCTGAGATACTGAACAGAGACCTGCTGTCAAGCCGGCTGGACTTCCTAAGCAACACAGGATTAAGCAAATAAATTATCTAGGTACATTATGCTATATTATATAGAGAGCTTCTCCATTACATATACAAATAATTTCAATTCATAAATATACAATAATTAGTCAGTTATTTCTATACTGGCCCTTATTTCGTTAGGAAGTTTTCCTACCCATCTCAGCTATAGGCGACATGATGCCTGAACACTGATGATGATGATGATGATGATGCTTGTTGTTTAAAGGGGCCTAACATCGAGGTCATCGGCCCCTAATGGTACGAAATGAAACGACAAAGTAAAAGTTCAAAATTATCCACTGACCAAAATAAAAAATGCCATGAAGAACGAATGAATGAATGAATGAATGAACATGAATTTAAAACAATCAGTGGATCCGACTCAAAAAACTATCATAGTTAATAGTATTACTGACCAAGGGACCACTTCCAAGGCAAATCGAGGATGCTTGGTGTCTAAATGGGTCCAAAATACAAGTCAAAGGCCCCTCAGAATGGTACTTATCGCTAGTAATGTAGAACCATGGTATCTGTCCTGTTGTGGTACTAATCAATGGTAGCAGAGACTTGCGGTATTCCACACATTATTGTACTACTCAAAGCTTATGAAATTCGACATTAATACAGACCAATGTTTTTCTCACTCTGCGGCGCCATTCACAGGCAACGCAAACCTATGATGTTCATCACATAAGAGTACTAACCACAGGGACCTCTCCCTATCCCGTGGTGTTCCTCATATAGTGGGTACTAATCACAGGTAAGGCAGGTCCATGGTAGCTATCATCCCATGGTCCCGCTCATATGGTGGTACTAATCACAGGTACTGCAAAAGCCGACCGCGCGGTGCTCCTGTGTGCTACTAATCACAAACCTATTTCGTACCTAATATAGTGGTACTACGCACAAGTAAAAGCGACCCTTGGTGTTCTCCGCGTGGTGGTACTAATCACATGTAGTTGCATGGTTCGAATACAACCATCCCTTGGTCGCCCCTTTTAGTCGGCTCTCACGACAGGCAGGGGATACCGTGGGTGTATTATTCGTCTGCCTCCCCCACCCACAGGGGGTGTGTGTTTGGTCCGCGAGAGGTATTTTATTTCCCTCAAGTCCGCCGGCAAGCCGGTTAGGACCCCCCTATCCGCCACCTGGGACGCGCCACGTGGGAGTATCACCTCTCCCCCTTCTACGCCTGCGTAGCAGGTTCGTGGGGGTATGATTCTATGAAAACTGTTTGCAAGCTACCTACATTACAACCCGTGTCCTTAACCTGCCATACTGCTAATTCCAATTCATTGAATATTGTTGGATCTCTATAGGTCTTGCCGGCGGACTTGAGGGAAATAAAATACCTCTCGCGGACCAAACACACTACCCCCTGCGGGTGGGGGACGCACATATAGAATACACCCGCGGTGCCCCCCTGCCTGTCGTATGAGTCGACTAAAAGGGGCGACATAGGCGCGGACATGGATTGCGGTTTGGTGTAATGTGTTGGACCTCCTGTGGATGGGAGGTGTCGAGTATATTCACAGGTAATCCCTGCCTTTCCTAGAAGGCGACTTAAGGTATGTGTACACCCAGAATTTTTGTTTTTTATTACAAGGTTTCCTATTTGGAATTTAGGTTACTGGAATGAGCAAGAAAAAGTAGAAAGATCAGTGTGTATATATATATTATATAAACTAAAAATATTGCATTATTTGTTTATAACAAATTATTTTGTTTAAAAATGTATGATATTGTTTTAAACATCATAGGTCCCAAACTAACTGACATTTCTCAAATCTGTATTTTTGCATTTTCTTCACCACGAACCTGCTACGCAGGCGTAGCAGGGGGAGAGGTGATACTCCCACGTGGCGCGTCCCAGGTGGCGGATAGGGGGGTCCTAACCGGCTTGCCGGCGGACTTGAGGGAAATAAAATACCTCTCGCGGACCAAACACACACCCCCTGTGGGTGGGGGAGGCAGACGAATAATACACCCACGGTATCCCCTGCCTGTCGTGAGAGCCGACTAAAAGGGGCGACCAAGGGATGGTTGTATTCGAACCATGCAACTACATGTGATTAGTACCACCACGCGGAGAACACCAAGGGTCGCTTTTACTTGTGCGTAGTACCACTATATTAGGTACGAAATAGGTTTGTGATTAGTAGCACACAGGAGCACCGCGCGGTCGGCTTTTGCAGTACCTGTGATTAGTACCACCATATGAGCGGGACCATGGGATGATAGCTACCATGGACCTGCCTTACCTGTGATTAGTACCCACTATATGAGGAACACCACGGGATAGGGAGAGGTCCCTGTGGTTAGTACTCTTATGTGATGAACATCATAGGTTTGCGTTGCCTGTGAATGGCGCCGCAGAGTGAGAAAAACATAGGTCTGTATTAATGTCGAATTTCATAAGCTTTGAGTAGTACAATTATGTGTGGAATACCGCAAGTCTCTGCTACCATTGATTAGTACCGCAACAGGACAGATGCCATGGTTCTACATTACTAGCGATAAGTACCATTCTGAGGGGCCTTTGACTTGTCTTTTGGACCCATTTAGACACCAAGCATCCTCGATTTGCCTTGGAAGTGGTCCCTTGGTCAGTAATACTATTAACTATGATAGTTTTTTGAGTCGGATCCACTGATTGTTTTAAATTCGTGTTCGTTCATTCATTCATTCATTCATTCTTCATGGCATTTTTTATTTTGGTCAGTGGATAATTTTGAACTTTCACTTTGTCGTTTCATTTCGTACCATTAGGGGCCGATGACCTCGATGTTAGGCCCCTTTAAACAACAAGCATCATCATCATCAGCAGCATTTTCTTCACAACACTTATAGGTAGAGCATAAACCTAAAAGACATGATCCTAGAATGAAATTGTGCTGTTGATGTCCTATTACTTTAGTTGATACAAATGTTTTGGTGAGTGTTTATAAACAAATTACATAATCAATTATATTTTACAACAATAGTTACATATCTTAGGTTTGTGCCCTGGAGTAGGCTTTTGGCTTTTATTTAAAAGAATATTCAGTGAAATATGATAATTAGGTCTAATGTTATGATTTTTTAAAATACGGAGAGCATTAAAAATTATATTCCAGAGAAATCCATCTCAAAGTTTTAACACAGTTTTAGAAACCTCCTGTATCATATGATGTCCCGTGTAATGCAGTATTCTGGTCTTCCTTTATCTTTCTTTTTCCTCTCAGGTACCTCTTCCTGGTTTTCTGCTCTAGGGTGTTTTGTAGGTGATACTTTTTCTGTTTTAGAGCTTTAGTCAACTCCACACTGGCTTGAGTATGTTTACCAATAGTAACACCCACTCGCTTTAGAGTTTCCAATTCTACATTTGGGCCAAAATTATAATGGCAAATAGCATCCATAACACAAAAATTCAATGTTTTTAGTCCTACATATGCATCTTTTGGGCATCTTCTCCATATCATGCCATTAAAACTTTCATTTTGAATTTGCATTTGCATTTGCCATGGAGACAACGCCTCAGCATAGCAGGATCAGTCAGCTTGGAGTACACTGGGTTAGCAGCTTCAAGTAATTGTCAGGTAGTCCATTTTGAGGCTTATATTTATCCATTGTGCTATGTGCCACTGCTGTTTGGAAGGAACACCAACTGCCTTCACCTTTGGGTATCCAATTGTATTGTCCTGCTCTAACCTATCAACTTTCTTCATGTTTGTAAACTGGTTTCCATGGATCTTCCTTACAGGCCTCTTTTAGTTTTTCTGTTACCCATGGTTATAACAACAATGTACAACAATATACAAATAAATAAATTAGAATTGCTGGAAAACTTTCTATAAGTACAGTGTATCGACATAAATTGTAGGCCTACAAAATGCAAGGGTGCTCAAAACATTCACATCTGTTTAGTCAAATAATTAAGAGCAATTCTCATAGATAGCAGCACAGGGTTAGTGTGGAGTGACCTTTATATTCTACATCAGTAATTAGAAAGAGAAAAAAAAGTCACAGATGATCAGCATGAGCAGAAGGCAAAGAATAAACACTTGTGTCCATAAAAGGAGGCGTGGCTCAGTGTGCTGCCTTTTACATAAATGTCAATATCTCAAAAAGTAGTTAAGATAGGGTTATGTAATTTACAACAAATTAAAGCTAATAAAATAACTAATCCAGATAATGTGAAATTCAAAATTTAAAAAAATGAGACTTTTTGGCATTTTCTGGGTGTACACATACCTTAAAGGGTCATGTGGTCATGGTCCCCTCTTTATTTTATTATTATTTTTCCGAGGGTCAGATGTAGACCATTTCAAAATTTTGATGTGCGTGCTACCCGGAGATGGGCCTCTTACGTGTGCGATTACGCCCAAAAGCCCGCAACTGTCCACCCAGGACCATTGCGTGGTGGGAGCGCCATGTACCTTGGCAGTGGTATCCGCACAGCCGAATGCCAGAAGGACATATTATTATTAATTTTTTTAAATTTTTTCTCTATATTTAGTGCTCTGTACACGCTATGGGGTACATGCTATTGCGGGTGACTGGAGGAAGGGAGTCCTAGTGCTCATTGCCTCAGTCATCCCGTATTAGGCATCGTCCAACATCGGACCCCGGGCAGTACCTGCTACGACCAGGTGGGTATTGCCTTGGCTGCTTGGTTCGGCTACAGAGACCCCTGATCGGAGTGGGTGGCATTCGGGGAGGATGCTATCGGGAATGGCTTCCAAATGAAGTCGTCCTTCTCAAGGTGGTCCTCCACCTAAGTCTTTAACTTTTGCTTCCCTGAGAGGATCAACTCCCTGGGAACATGCGCAGCGTGAAGGAATGGGATCCAGCTTCCCTAGGTTTCTGGTCGCTACCAGAACCGATGGGCACGATTTTAAGCTGGTGAAGTCGATCCTTTTAAGTAGGTACATCCAAGGTGTCTATGGCGAACTGGAGGAACTTAAGAAAATGCGCAACGGTAGTTTGCTTCTAAAGACTCGTACAGCACTACAAGCTGATCAGTTGCTTAAGTGCGAGCACTTTGGCGACATCCCCGTCAAAGTGGAGGAGCATAAGTCCTTGAACCTGGTTCGCGGAGTCATCTTTCACCGCGACCTTATTTTGAACACTGACGACGAGTTGATGGAAGACATGAAGAACCGTGGCGTGACACACGTCCGGCGCATTACGCGCAAGGTCAACGGTGAAGACGTTGCCACTGGTGCCTTCATTGTCTCTTTCAAGTTGTCAGTGTTACCAGAGAAAGTCAAGGTAACAACTTATCGTTGCGATGTGCGGCAGTACATCCCGCCTCCTATGCGATGCTATCAATGCCAGCGATTCGGACATATGGTATCTCGCTGTTCGAATCAGGCTGTATGTGGTACATGTGGACGAGCAGCTCACGGCGCGGAGGAGTGCACTAACTGCTCCGGTTTTCATTCTCCTCGGAATCGGAATTGTCCGACATACCTGAGTGAGAAGAAGATCCAGGAGATCAAGACCCTGGATGGTCTTTCCTACCAGGAAGCGCGCCGTAAGTTTAATTTTACGAATACACCTGCCCGTACATTTGACTATAGCTTGATAGCTCAGAGTTTTCCAGGTTCGTCCTTTACGACCTCGACACCTGTCCAGACCGCTGCCCCCAAGACGACTGTTGCTGCTCCCAGCAACGTCGCAAAGAGTCAAAGCTCGAAGAGGGTGGACCACCCCACCTTCGACCAACCAGAAGTCTGTGCAGGCTGGTAGTTCCCAGCCTGCACAGCAAGGGGGAAAGACTAAGTCGTGCCCCATCCGGCGGAGGCGGCATCGTCGACCAGGGCTGGGAAACCATCTCTCAGCCCGTCTAAACTCGAAAAGAAGAAGGAGAAGAAGAGCGTCCGTGCCGAGCACTCTCGGACTTCCCTGCGAAGGAGAAGTCATGCCCCCCGTCTGGGGGGTATGAGTCTGCGCCACGAGGAACTCCTGCTCCCAAACCTGCGCGCTCTCCTCGTAGGGGACCCCCTCGCGCCCGAAAAAGCGTCGAAGATCTGGGCGGCACCCCTGCCATCTTTTGATGACAGGATGGATGTCGCGCTGTCCTCTACATCTACGGATGTAGAACTAGATAGTGTTTACGCTTACGAGCATTTTGTCGCTCGTAACCTAACACTCCTTTTATAGTCCACACTATGGCACTGTTACAGTGGAATTGTAACGGTTATGACAGGCATCTTGCTGAGTTACGTCAGCTCATTAGTGAGTACGCAGCGAGTATTGTCTGTATTCAGGAGACCAATTTCAGAGCTGGTCATCATACGGTCTTGAAGAATTTCAAACTACACTCGACAGAACGATACTATGCTCACCGGGCTTCCGGTGGCGTTGAAATTTTTGTTCGTTCTGATAGCTACAGCGAAGAGGTTCCATTAAGAACCCCTCTTGAGGCTGTAGCTGTTCGCGTCTCGCTGCCTGTCATAGCAACAGTGTGTAATGTGTATTTTCCACCAGGGCAGCATCTTAACATATGCGATGTCGCTGATATTATAGATCAGCTTCCACCTCCCTTCCTCTTATTGGGCGATTTTAACGCCCTTCATCCCATATGGGGCTCTGAGACGCCTTGCCTCCGGGGACGAGAGCTGGGAACATTAGTGACCGAGCTGGACTTATATCGTTTGAACACAGGGGAACCAACTCACTTTACTGTACGTTACGGCACATATTCTCGCATAGACGTAAGTCTATGCAGCCGAATGTTGGTTCCACTGTTTCGGTGGAATACACACGATGATCTCTGTGACAGTGACCATTTTCCCATCATCCTTACTTTGTTGAAACATAAATCCGTCGAGGCTCCCCCTCGATGGATTCTTCAACATGCTGATTGGCCAGAGTACACATCACTAGCTGTCTTTACTGACGATATCCGGCGGACCGTCGGCGAGGAGATAACTTACGTAACCCAAGTTATTCTTGCGGCTGCTGAGGAGTCCATTCCGCTCTTCTCCGGGAATCCTCGCCGAAAACTCATTCCTTGGTGGAACGAAGAAATAGCAGCAGCCATCAAAGAACGCCGTCGTGCTCGTAAACGTTACCGTAGACAGCCTACTGCGGCCAACTCGGTAACATTTAAGAAACTCCGCGCTAAGGCGCGGGTTCTTATTCGCCAAAGTAAGAAGGCTTCATGGGAGAGATATGTGTCGTCTATGACGTCACACACTCCATCATCTCAAGTGTGGACTAAGCTTCGGCGTATTTCGGGTATCCATGGATCAACTTCTGTACCGAGAATTTCCATTGCTGGCAATATTGTCACTGATCCCCTCTCGATTGTTCACCATCTAGCTCGCCATTTCGCGGATGTGTTTGGCTCCGGGAATTACCATCCTGATTTCCTCGCTGTGAAGCGGGAGGCAGAACGTTATCACCTTAGTTTTGCCTCTCAAGCTTCAGAGGACTACAACGTGCCCTTTACGGAGTGGGAACTCCGCAGCGCCCTAGCGCTTTGCAAGGACACGTCTCCTGGACCGTACAACATCCATAACCAGATGTCGAAACACCTTAGTGATGATAGTCTACTCTGTCTCCTTCGTGTGTTCAACCGTATCTGGATGGAGAGTGATTTTCCGTCTCGGTGGCGAGAGGGCATAGTCATTCCTGTCCTCAAGCCTGACAAAGATCCTAAGTATGCAGATAGTTACAGGCCGATTTGTCTTACCAACTGCCTGTGTAAGTTTTTTGAGAGGATGGTAAATCGCAGACTCCTGTGGTGTCTGGAGAAAAAGGGACTCTTGTCGGAATACCAGTGTGGTTTTCGAGCCGCTCGATCCACCACTGACCACTTGGTCCGCCTGGAGAGCTCTATCCAGGATGCGTTTCTCCGTAAACAGCACTTGGTAGCTGTTTTCTTTGACTTAGGGATGGCCTACGACACCACATGGCGATATGGTATCCTTTCAGTCCTGCATCAATGGAGATTCCGAGGTAACTTGCCGGTATTTATTGCGAATTTTTTGTCCCTGCGTCTATTCCGTGTCCGAGCAGGGAGGACATTTTCGCAATGTCACGATCAGATAAATGGAGTCCCACAGGGATCGGTCCTTAGTGTCACTCTGTTCGCGATTGCCATAAACGGTATTGTCGCTGCTGCTCGTCCAGCAGTAATACCGTCGCTATATGTGGATGATTTTGCTCTGCATTATAGGTCGTGTAGTATGGCAGTCTCAGAGCGACAATTACAGCAAGCTATTAGGAGGGTGGAGAAGTGGACCTTAGAATATGGCTTTCGGTTTTCTGCCGCAAAGACCTCCGTTGTCCACTTTTGCCGTCACCGTACACTTCACCCACATCCTGAGCTTTATTTAGGAAATGTCGTTCTTCCAGTTGTTGACACTTACCGATTTCTTGGGCTCCTTTTTGACAGTAAAGTATCCTGGGAGCCAGACGTGCGGGAGCTCAAAGTGCAATGCACCAAGAGGCTTAACCTCTTGAAGTTCCTTAGCAGCACTAATTGCGGAGCTGACCGCGTGGTGCTCCTCCGACTTTACAGGGCACACATTTTATCCAGGTTAGACGGCAGTGCAGCATATGGCTCAGCAAGGCCAAGCGTGCTTGGGAATCTGAACAGCATCCACCACAACGGGGTTAGGTTGGCGACGGGAGCTCTCTGTACAAGCCCCATTGCCAGCCTGGTCGCTGAGTCGGGTGTGCCTCCTTTACACCTGAGGCGCCAGCAAATGCTTCTTTCGTATGCTGCTAATTTGCGACAGATGCCACTTCATCCTACCTATCCTTGCGTGATCAACAAATGCCCACCGTTTGCTGTACGCTGCTTGTCCTCGAGCAACGCGGCCGGTTGGAATACGCTTGGATAGCAGTTACAGATTGTTCGACGTACCTTCGGTTCCTTGCCTTGTCAAACAACCAAGTGGGGTACCTCCGTGGGTAGTACGACGACCTGAAATAATCCTGGATCTGCACACTGGCCCGAAAGAAAACACGGACCCTTCGATTTATCGGAGGCTCTTCCTGTCCGTTGGTGGCCGCTATCAAGGTTCTGTCGTCGTCTACACGGATGGTTCGAGGACAGATACGAAGGTGGGCTGTGCGTTCGATGTCGACAATGATCGGTTCCTTTTTGCTCTCCCGGAACCCTGTAGCGTGCACACAGCAGAACTCTATGCTATCCGCGAAGCTCTGCGGTACGCACTGTACAATGAACGCCGACACTTTCTCGTGTGTACTGACTCCTTGAGTTCGCTCCAGTCTCTTGATACTTGTTTCCCTCGGCACCCTCTGGTGCAGCGGATCCAGGACCTGCTGGACGGGTGTTCGGATGCCGGCACCAGAATTACGTTCCTATGGCTCCTAAGCCACCTGGGCATAGTGGGAAATGAATTAGCAGATAAGGCTGCCAAGGAGGCAGTTACACTGCCCCCGTTGCCTTGCAAGGTTCCAGCAAGTGATATTCGCTCTCAGCTGAGACATCTGGTTATGTCCTATTGGGAGATGGAGTGGCAGGCCATTCCACTTCCCAATAAGCTGCGAGCGATGAAAGGAACAACGAATGTTTGGAGGACTTCCCTTCGGACTTCGCGGAGGGAAGCCGTGGTATTACGTCGTCTTCGGATCGGCCATGCTATCCTGACTCACTCGCATCTTTTGAAAGGGGAACCGTCTCCGATGTGTTCCTTCGGCGAACACCTTACCGTGGTACACATCCTTACGGAGTGTGTGGACCTGGTCGATCTGCGCCGTAGTCTTAACCTTCCAAGTACAATCTCCCTTATCTTGCGAGATGACGAGCAGTCAGCAGACCTCGTCATCCGCTTTATGAGGGATAGTTGTCTCTCTTATCGTGTGTGATGATGTCCTTTGTCTAGTGTATTTGTGTCAATAGCGCTTTTATTCCATTGACTTCATTTTACTTTGTGTTGCGCATTTTAATGTGTTCTTTTAAAGTCTAATGTAAAGTACGTAAGCTACCAATGCCTTATTCCTTTGTCTCCTGTATTTTTGCTTATTTTATTCCAAAATAAGGCATTGCGAATCAGATCCACTGTATGTTTTAATCTCATACTCATTTTCCATCACCATTTTTTTAACTCTAGTCAGTGGATACGTTTTTGAAATTTTAACCGTCATGTATCCTCTCGTCCATCTCGTTCCATTAGGGGCCGATGACCTTTGATGTTAGGCCCCTTAAAACAACAAGCATCATCATCATCAGTCCCGCTTAAGATGAGCCGTGGAGCCACAATTGAAACATGAACGGGGATTACGCGAGTTGGAAGCAGATGACGGGGTGGTTTTAGAATCCTGAGGAGGGGGTATGGTTATAGGAGGTGGGGTTAAATCAAGGTGTAACTGGTCAGCATATCGAATGCCTTCAGCAGACACTGTAACGGCTTCTAACTGGGCGAACGTTGCTGGTGGGGGTGAAAGAGCCAGATATGATCTATAGTTCGGGGCGAGACCTTCAATTATGTTGGCAACCATCTGAGCCTCTGAATAGTGGAGCCGGAAAATCTTAGCTTGGAGCTTAATGTCTTGGACAAATTCAGATAATGACTCGTTAAGATGTTGTACTCTGAAATAGTGCATCTGCACTAATGCCGACAAGGCACGCGCAGGAATGAAATATTCTAGTACATGGGCATGAAATTGATCTACTGACCATCTTTCAGCAATAGCCCTGACAATGTGCTCAGGAAGAGCTCCAGAAACATGTGGGTATAGAATTTGAAATACGTTGTCGTTACTGATATCATACGCTATTGCCTGATCCTTGAATTCAGTTAGGAACCGAAGAAAGGAAATAACTTCATCAACGGAGTTAGCTGGTAATTTCGAGACTCCCCTAAACACAGTGTTCGTTGTGGGCCGCTGTCCAGGTTCAGTCGTCGTCTACACGGATGGTTCAAGGACAGATACGAAGGTGGGCTGTGCGTTCGTTGTTGACAATGATAAGTTCCTTTTTGCTCTTCCGGCAACCTGTAGTGTGTACACAGCAGAGCTCTATGGTATATGTGAGGCTCTGCGGTATGCAGTGTACAATGAACAACGACACTTTCTTCTGTGTACTGACTCCTTGAGTTCGCTCCAGTCTATAGATACCTGTTTCCCTCGGCACCCTCTGGTGCAGCTAATCCAGGACCTGCTGGCCGGGTGTTGGGATGCTGACACCAGAATCATGTTTCTGTGGCTCCCAAGCCACATGGGCATAGAGGGAAACGAGTTAGTAGATCGGGCTGCCAAGGAGGCAGTTACACTGCCCCCGTTGCCTTTCAAGGTTCCAGCAAGTGATATTCGCTCCCAGCTGCGACATCTTGTTATGTCCCATTGGGAGATGGAATGGCAGGCCATTCCACTTCCCAATAAGCTGAGAGCGATAAAAGGAACAACGAAGGTATGGAGGACTTCCCTTCGGGCTTCGCGGAGGGAAGCCGTGGTATTATGTCGTCTTCGGATCGGCCACGGTATCTTGACTCACTCGCATCTTTTGAAAGGAGAACCCCCTCCGGTGTGTACCTGCGGCGACCATCTTACCGTGGTGCACATCCTTACGGAGTGTGTGGACCTGGTCGATCTGCGCCGTAGTCTTAACCTTCCGAGTACGATCTCCCTTATCTTGCGTGATGACGAGCAGTCAGCAGACCTCGTCGTCCGCTTTATGAGGGATAGTGGACTGTTTTATCTTGTGTGATGCTGTCCTTTGTCCTAGTGTGTTTTGTGTCACTTTCGCTTTTATCCCATTGACTTCATTTTAGTTTGTGTTGCGTATTTTAATGTGTTATTCTAACGTCTCTCGTAAATTATGTACTACCAGGCAATGCCTTATTCTTTTGTTTTCCTGTATATTCACTTATTTTATTAGAAATTAGGCATTGCGTATTAGATCCACTGATTGTTTTAATCTCACCCTCATTTTTCTCCATCATTTTTTTTAAACCTTAGTCAGTGGATATGTTTTAAAATTTTAACATCATCTCTCATGTCGTTTATCTCGTTCCATTAGGGGCCGATGACCTTCGATGTTAGGCCCCTTTAAACAACAAGCACCGGGCGAGTTGGCCGTGCGCGTAGAGGCGCGCGGCTGTGAGCTTGCATCCGGGAGATAGTAGGTTCGAATCCCACTATCGGCAGCCCTGAAGATGGTTTTCCGTGGTTTCCCATTTTCACACCAGGCAAATGCTGGGGCTGTACCTTAATTAAGGCCACGGCCGCTTCCTTCCAACTCCTAGGCCTTTCCCATCCCATCGTCGCCATAAGACCTATCTGTGTCGGTGCGACGTAAAACCCCTAGCAAAAAAAAACAACAAGCATCATCATCATCCTTAAACACAGTGGTCGGCGGGTGAGGCAGATTGGAGAAAATCTGGGGGAAAACCGGAGTAGGGGGTGCTTGTGAAGGTTTAAAATTGTCTAGAGGGTTTAGTGAGGCATCGTACCCTCGATTTGGGTGCCCTTATGAAAAGGACGGAGTACCGGTTAGGTTAGGACTAACGTTAGCCTGCAATGTTACGGGCGCAGATAACCTCATTTGAGAAAGGTTCTCACTAAGCTGAGAGACCATGTGGGCATTAACCGGGTGTGTAGAGGTTATGCAACTCGATACCGGTTGCGCTAAGAAAGGGGGGTTGTTTTGCACTATTGAATCAGAACCAGGTTGATTAGGAACAGAGGGCAAACACTGAGCTACAACAGAATTAGCAGGAACCAGAGGAAAACTTGCAAGGGTACCAGCATGCAAAAGAGATATATCATTAGCATGACTTACAGGTGTCCTAGTTCCAGACAATGAAACAGAAGATCCTAGGGCATCGTTAGTCACCTCAGACTCCTGAATAGGCCTAACATCAGCACTAGGTGTCAGATCGCACACTTGAGATGCAACAGATACCTCACCAAAACTAACACTGTCACTCATTCCAGATGGAATCGACACTTTAATTTGAGAAACCGTGTTATTTAACTTATTGCCTTCAAGCAAACCACTGATTCTGTCGAAAACTGTGGAAAACTGTTCTAGTAGGGCTTGACATTTCTGCCGCTCAACTTCCGGCAATTCGAGAGACAACAAATCCTTAATTCTGTCTAAATAATGTAATAACTGCCCCTTAACCCGGGCTAATTGGCCATGCCAGGGCTTAGAAGCACCAAATGACACAAGAATAGCGTTAAATTCAGGTAACTTATCTTTAATCACGGTCAAAGACTCACGCAACTCGTCTGTAGTTAAGTCAGGTATATATATAGGTAGGTTAAATGACTTTTTCAACAGGTTAGTATCATCTCTGACATTGCCTGTTGATCAATTTTTGCGAATATTTAACTCATAAATCAGTTCTTCCTTTCTCAAATGGAAAGGATTAGGAACAGCACGAGCCATCCTGACAGGTAGAAACGAGATTTCAAACTGTATACGAACCACAACTCTTACGAGGTTTTAGGTTAGGTATGATCACGGTTCACTTTTCTTCCTCCGCAATCTAGCGCTTGCCTCTGCTACCAAATGTTACCTCTACTACAGTGGTAACACAAAACAAGGCACAAACACAGTTAAAAGGGGAAGGTAAGAGCAAACTACACAATATCAGGAATCACTACACACTCGGAAAAATATTAGCTGGCATTACGCGGGTCTCCAACAAAAACATGTACGTAAATACCAGTAGGGCCAACTAGTGGACAACAAACCGGGAAGATGAAAAAGGCTGGGAAGCTACTAAAAGCATGGACATGGCTTAGATTGCGGATTCCAAAATAAATCGCCGTGATCCTTAGATTTGAAAGGTATTATTTAAAAAATAATTTTACAAATGCATTCCAAATACAATTTCAAGTTACGAACTATAAGTTCAGTGATATGCATAGCTTAGAGGTTCTTTGATAATACTTTCGTAGCAGTGTAAATTCAAATTTCAAATAAACTATACATTTAGTTATCAATGCAGTTGTACAATGCAATTTACAGTGAAGAGAACAGGTTCTCCAAAATCTAGCGTACCTCAAGTGATACAGAACTACCAGAGGCAAACCCCAAAGGAAATAATAACAAACTACAATCTACATATTTTAGTGAAACAAGCAATGGGAATGCCTCGGAAACGAACAGGTAAGCCCAGCTGAAAAACTAAGGCGTTATAAGTTACTAATTTGGTGAATCTAGGCGAGTTTAGGGCAGACTCCTGTATGAAAAGCAAATCGGAACATTTTAGCAGGAACTGAATTCAAGAGTGCTTACCCAGAGGAGTGCCATCCCGGAAACCGGGCGACGTCAACCAGATAGGCTGCTCACAGACAGACAGATAGACCAAGACCGACAGAATTCAGAATAACGAATTAATTCGTACACTACCTCGCTCTCTCTATATATGAAACTCCGGCCTTGGAGCAGCCAATCAGCGTGTACGAGTTCCTTATCGCCACCTAGACTCACCAATCACAACCCTACTTTCGGTCGCGAACTTTGACTAACATTCTAGAATACGCCTGATCGCGAATGTCGTATTTCCAGAACAGTCAGAAATATTTTCTAGAATACATTACTCACCAAACAACACACCCTGTTCCATAATTCATGTAACTTTCTGGATCCTTCCAGGAAATATAGAACAGAATTCTACTATTTACAAATGCACATGTGACCAATCTTACATAGTACAGGTTAGGTCATTACGTTATATCATGCTTTACAAATAACAGTACAGGTTAGGTCATAATAAATAAAACATATTGTACTTCACAAATAAAGTCTTAAAAAAACACTTTTCACTTGCACTACATAGTTCACTTGTGACAATTTTCTAATGAGGAAGTGGGTGATGTCGACAGAATGCTTGTTATGCTAGGTGTGGTCATTGTATCTTGTACGTTTGCTTTATGTTTACGAGTATTTGCATGCCTAAGCATAACACTCTTGCTGCTGTTAATATTGATATTACCATCATGTTTTCTTTATCACCGCTAGGCCGAATCCAAGATTTCAACAACGGATTTCCTAACCAGGCATCATTGAACTTCTGTTTGTACGAAGGTTGGAACTTAAATAGTGGCAACTATTTATTTACAACAGATACAAAAGAGTTCAATGTTAGCAACCTTTACTGTCCTTCAATGTAGTCACCGGCGTTGTGTATAACCCGTTGCCAATGATGTGGAAGTCGTAGTATACCTTTAGCAGAGGCTGTTCTGTTGATGGTGCGTGTTACGGGGTTACCCGTGGAACAGCAGAGGTGAAAGAAGGTGCGGGCTGGAATGGGTCTAACTACAAAGCTGAGATATTGCTTAAAATTGAATTAAAGGTTATATTTTCAAAATTAGCTAAATTTACAATTTTGACAGAGAATTAGAACATTCAACAAATAACAAGTTAACAAATCAGATACACGACCAGGAAAGCCAAGATTTAGATATGCTTTAACGATCTGGGCTTCATGCCCCAACTTTTACCATTCCTGAGCTCTCAGCTGACAACCACATATTACCAAAGGGCAGAAATCCCCTTATTGCATGAACACTTGCTCCCGCCTGGCAATGTCAAGCCTCCTAGAGGCACGTATCCAAATACAAGGAAGAGCTGACCCGCTCTCAATTTTTTAAGCCTATCAAAGACCACAACGTACTTTACTACTAACTGCCCTTAAGGCACACTTTCAATGAAACAGGGGTATCTTGTACCCAACCTAATGGGCCTTGGTAGGAAAAAAATAGGTTAAGTTAATGGCCCGCAAAACCAAGTAGGATGGAGGCGTGAACTTGCACTCCTACATGAAATCTTTTAAAACCTAAGAGGCACTAGGCCTATGAAGCAGGGGCTATTCCCGAACTATGGAGGTGACTCGTATACAGAATAAATTTAACACAATAAGGGAGATTACGAAAACGTAGTCACCTCGAGTTCTAAATGAAGGGGAGCTCGAGAGGGTAAAGCACACTCTATCCCCGATATACAGTTGTTAAAGTTATGTGAAGTTTTAAAATTTTTTACATGTTTCAAGATAGGTTACATAGTAAAGGTTTCGGACCTTCCTCGCGGTTTAGATTGCGGAGCTAGCGAGAAATAAAGAAGTTAAGTGTCCATTACCTTGTTCAAGAGCTGCTGCCGGATGAAAGAGGCACTTCCCTCCTCCTGCTACACTTCCATAAACTAGGCTAGATGTTGTTCGACTGGCCGAGAGACAAAAATTGGAGAAGAAATACACGATTTGTCCATAATTAATTACAGAAATAATTGATTGGCTAACTTCAAAACTGGCGGAAAGAAAAGATTTATATTGCCAACCCATAAATGAAAGAACAAAATTTAGTAAAGAACAAACTTATGAATACAAAATTTCTTAAAATAAAGTTCTTCCACTTCTCACCAGGGTGCATGGTCATAGTTTTTGGTAGAGACATCTATCAGAGAATGTCCACATTTCTTGATCAATAGAAAACAAAACAAGTTGAACTCCACACAGTACTGACAACTTCGTAATCACAAAATTTACGGTAGTGACATCTTCTGAGGAAACTTATAAGTTGATATAGTTGTTAAAGTTCAGAGTTTCTTCTGTAGAGGAGTACTTTAAGGCGGAAAATTCAAATGTGCGGCGTAGAGGTGTACCAACCGGTACAGTGCGAATGGAGTCGTCTACTGCCTGTTGAACCTCTGCAACAGTTCTGAAGTAAATGCTCACAAATCGTCTGAAAATCACTGTCCAGTAACGCGGCAAGAGCATGCACTTGTTCTTTACTGACTCTCGTAGGACGACCTGCCCGATGAATGTCCGTCACAGTTTACCGACCGTCGTTGAAGGCTTTTACCCAACGTTCCACTGTTCTGTAAGGCAATGCAGATTCCACGCAAGCCTCGTGAAGACCTTGATGACACTACCGTGCTGTACGACTTCTGGCACATTCAATCTTGATCCAACTCCGTTGTTCCTGTTTGGAAAACATAGTGACAACGTTACGTTAGACCGCTAGCTCACAAGTGACTGTGTTTCTCCCGCCTGTGCGCACGCAGGTGATGTGGGAAGGGCGAGTCCATTTGCTCTGAGTTAAGGTAGGTATGTAACCAACGTGTGCTATCAACGACAATATTAGATTCCGTTGCATAGCGTGTGAACAGCAGTGTTGTCACTATTTAAGTTCCAACCCTCGTATAACCTCTTTTGTTTCTTAGCGGAGCTGGGAACATTTGAATCGGTTTTTTTTTTTGAAACAGCACATGTCAATAAATCTTAGTTTTGAGATATCCACCTTAAACGTACAGGAACGGTAAACAATATACACGTTGTAAAAACACTATGTTTTATAGGTAGAGGACATTGAAATATGTGTTTTTATTGAAAAATAAAGGAATGAATATTGCAGTAGTTCAGGTTTGTCGGAAATTATATCCCCTTGACATGAGCTGTTTTACCAAAATAAAAAATGGGCGACAAAAATTAATTTGTTACAAAATATCTTTATTTTCGCTGTTTTACAGAAGTGTTTGGTCAGTATTCATTCTAGTCATCACCGAACACATTATCTTTGGTAACTGGCCAATTAATAATCTCATTGTAGAAATCAAGATGGTCTTCTGGAATATACTGCATTGTTTTCCTTATATCCTGTATTTTCTTCTCCTCAATAGGCTGTCTTTCTCGTGGATATGCTAACTTTGTAGGGAACGTTATGACACTCATTGAATTCCTGATACGTAGTTTGAACGTATGTACCACTAGTCCGTCAATGAAATCTCGAGCTTGAACAATATTCGGCGTTTCACTTGAGTATGTGAAGTGACTGAAGAACGATATCTAGAACGATAATTTTTGGTCCTGTGGAAGTCTGCGATTCATTGATTCCACAGATAGGCATTTTTTTAAAAAAAATGAAGGCCACCAATATTTGAAGTCAATAATATCTTTGGATTCAACCATTTTAACTGTAAACTTTCATTGACTTGTGGACAGTACAATCATCTCTGTATAATCTTTGGGAACGTAAATTCTGTCATTTTTCCTTACCACTCTCTTTACTGCAGCAAAATGCATGTCATTCGGTAAATAAGAGTGACCTCTTCGAGGAAAACACTGATTAATTGTCTGAAATCTGCCCATAGTCACCGAAGCTAAGAAAAATGGTATGACCGTGTGGTTACGATTTTGTCCAGGGCAAGAGTCTGAAAACACATGGAGGTGTTGTACCGAATTAGGCATTTCATTGTTAATGAAATCAAAAAAAAGCGACAACCTCATTCAGACCTTTATATCCTTGCCCTTCATGATATGTATAAAACTTCGTCTTATTAGGACCCAGTGATGTGACGCTAAATATATTCACTGTTAACTGACGGAAGTAAAAAATATCCTGCACAGGGATATCTGGCAGGGGCAAATTTTGCATAAAATCGAATGTAATAGCAGCAATTGAATGGTCTTCCGAGCATTTCTCTTTGAAGAATTTCATTTTGGAGTAAAATTTTTTTGCCCCCCTTTTGTGTATAAGAAATTCTGCTACTACTGCAACTTTCTTTGCTTTGTCATTTAAAGATGGGTTGTTCAGTTTACCGAGAGTTCTTCACAACGGAAACATGTATCCACTTGCGGACGACCAAAGGACAGGATGAATCTGTCCTTAAAAACATTTATGTATAAGCTATAAGATACTCTCATGCTAGGATGCTTTTCTTTCAAAACGTTTGTGCATCAATACTAAGTTCAGTTTAGGATTAAGATATTTCACTTCTTTGCTTCTATAATGCGCTATTTTTGTAGGAAAACTCATGATATGGTCAATTATTGCTTGTATAACATCACCTGGTTTAGCATTGGCTGGAGTAGACTTTCCTCTTCGATCAATGGCTGGAGTTGCAGGGGGGAGGGGAAGAGGTGATACTCCAACGTGGCGTGTCCCAGGTGGCGGATAGGGGGGTCCTAACCGGCTTGCCGGCGGACTTGAGGGAAATAAAATACCTCTCGCGGACCAAACACACCACCCCCTGCGGGTGGGGGACGCACATGTAGACTACACCCGCGGTACCCCCTGCCTGTCGTAAGAGGCGACTACAAGGGGCGACCAAGGGATGAATGAATTAGAACCATGTAACTACTTTTGATTCGTACCAACACGTGGGGAACACCATGGGTTGTCTGTACTTGCGAGTAGTACCACTATATTAGGTACGAAATGGGTTTGTGTTTAGTAGTAGTCATGAGCTTGGCCTGGGTGTTTCCAGTACCCGTGCGTCGTACCCATGTGAGCACCACCGCGGGTCTGGGCGTAGCCTGTGAGTTGTACCACTATATGAGCGACACCGTGGGTCTGCGGTGCCTTCGATTAGTATCCACTATGTGAGGAAGACCACGGAGGCCGTGGGACCGGCATCCGTGAATAGTACACCTAGCTGAGGAAACTCATTGGTTTGCGTTGGCTATGAGTGGCGCCATTGTGTGAGAAACACCATAGGTCTGCGTTACCTGTACGGCGTACAATACTTGTGAGTAGCACCACCATGTGTGGAACACCGTGAGTCTTCGCTACTTTTGATCAGTACCCCAACATGACATATACCATGGTTCTACTTTACTAGCGATAAGTACCATTTTGAGGGGCCTTAGACTTGGATTTAGAACCCCTTTAGACATCAAGCATACTAGATTGAAGATTGTGCTAAGTGGTCCCTTGGTCAGTAATAGTACCATGTATGATCTTTTTGAGTTGGATCCACTGTTTTTTGTTCGTTTGTTTTGCTTTTCTTTTCTTTTTTTGTTTCATGTCCATCCATTCAATCTTCATGACATTTTTATTTTTTTTGTCAGTGGATGATTTTGAACTTTATTGTCATTTCATTTCGTACCATGAAGGGCCGATGACCTCGATGTTAGGCCCCTTTAAACAACAAACATCAATCAATCAATCAATAAGATATTTAAAACCTTGATTTTCTTTTGCATACGGAATCATTTCTACCAGGTCCACCATGTGTAAGTTATCCAAACCTCGAGTAATAACATGACGACGAGGGTAGTGACGTCGTGCTTGCCGGTGAAGTTCAGAAGCAATCTTCTCGCTGATTGTGACCATCTTTCTCTGTCAACGGAATAGAAAAGAATCCACTATTTATACAATATATTTAAGGAAGAAATTACACAATAATTCCAGCCTCTCGTAACTCTTCTTCAACAGACATTATATCATTGTGATGATTATTATGACCAGCCGATGTAGATGCTATGAGTAATTTTAATCGGTCTACTAATTCATTCGGATCATTCCAAAACACGTGGTCAACACCACGCTTATTATATCTCTTTAACACCATACCACGACCTGTCTTCTTCGACTCAGAAAGCTTCTTTTCAAAAAGTTGTTTTATTATGTACCTGTATTTATAACTCTTAAATCACCTTCAAACGACCTCTCCGATAGTTTCTCTGTCTATGAGCATTGGTTTGATTCAAAATAATTTTATACCTTTTCAGATCTTTTTCGTCAATAAAGCTTTCTTGGGGAATCCGTTTAAACAACAGTTCGTACAGACCACGTGGACATCAATACCGCACACCACCGATAAGAATAGAAGAACTTTTAAACTCAACCGTTTTGTTGCCCATTTTATAACCATTATTTACACGTCGAACCCTGTATACACTAACTAGTACTCTTTTGGCTATAGAGGGGGAATTAAACATAGCCAAATAATCTTCTAACTCTTGAGCGTTATCTGTATCAATTTTATCTTCTTCTTCCTTCACTTCATGTCCACTTTTGTTAGCATTGGACTCCGATGTCGTGTGCTCCTTTTCAACAGCTACTAGCTCCTTCATAGGTTCTGTTATAGGTTTAAATGTCTTCTTAAACAGTGATTCTTCCCTCCTCTGACCAGACTGAAGGGCTTGAAATGTAGCTTTCACACTATTTTTTGCCGCTACAAGTTTATGTTTGTCCTTCGCTTCGCGTTTTACATCTCAACGTGTGTCCGGCACAGACGCACGTTCGACATGCTGCTCACGTTTTAACGAAAAATGTTTACCTTTAGGACAACGGCGACGATTATTTGGCTTTTTAATTCAATCGTCTGCTAGGATTAAAACACCACGTTCAACTATTCCGTTTGCATGTTTGACCATTCATTTTATTATTCTCACCATCGATTTTTTTCCCTTAACTTTACCTCACTATACACCCCTCTCAGTTACACCCAACTCACCATCACCACCGCCATCTATTGTCTTCCTAACCTTAAGAATTTGAAGACCTCCTACTTATCATCTACACCTTGTTCCCCTCCTTAGCTCGAACGGATAAGAAGCTGCGATATTTGCATAAAGCCCTAGTAGATACGAAGCAGTAATAAGAATAGCTTAATTAAATATGCACACAGCATAAAGTTCGAATCAGGAGGCGAATATTTTATTTACCACAAGTACACGTGTCGCTCTTGTTTACTATCAACTGTCTCTCCTTCCCCTCTTAGAACATAATTCATGCTACCAAACTGTCAACCATCCATCATCCTCCCCCACAACACCCACACATGTCATTTAGCGATCACTCAGGCTCCTCCCAACCTAATCATATATAGAAATACCTCCCACCAAGCGAAAATCCCCACTCCAAACTCCACACACACACACAAAACTCCACCCACACACCATATACGGACATAACCACACCCCCACACTTTTGACGTCACACAAATCCTGCGCTCTCATTGGCTCCCAACCCCATGACGTCACACAAATCCTGCGGTCTGATTGGCTGTTTGCAAGCCCCGCATACACACACTACTGACAATCGGCGCCCCGCACAAAAACAGCCAGTTGCGCTACGTCCGTGATGTTCGTCGATTCGTCCAAGGCAATTGAATATGAAATGAATTTGACACATCCATTAATTGTCTTTGGACATCCTCGGCTAAGTGGGCAACGCAGCGCGGTATTGTTTGAGGCGACAGTGAAATATCCTTGAACTGCTGAACTTCCTACGGGCATAGCTGTTCCGCGGCATCGATTGGGCGTCCTTTTACAAACTCCCCCTTAGCTATTCGCAAAGCAACCTTATAGCTAGCTCGTAAGGTCGGATTCGAAATTCCAAGTTCCTGTCAATTCAAAACCATACTGTTAAAAATACGAAATCCATTTTATCACAATGTAATTAAAACAACCAACTACCAGATGTAACCCCCCTTTAAACAGAAAGAAGCACATAATACAAGATACATATAAAACACGTAATTATTTGATAATGCAAAATAACAAACCTTACAGAACGACATCAGCCGATGATCAAACAGGAAAACATTTTACCTTTTACAAACACGTGGCTTCGCAGGATAACCACCATGACAACTAGACAAAGGAAGTATGGAAAGCAGGCCGGGAAACCCTAGAGGACGAGACCTTACGCGACGTTGTAGGGAAAGAAACGTGAGAACATTAACCCTTTGTCCAATTTATTTAACATATAGAATTGAATCAAGGTATGAAGTGCACTAGGTTAGATAACATCATTAATTTAAAAAAAAATCAATTCAAACCACGAGGTTCCTATCAGTGTTTCTCTCAGGAAAGTGAATATTTACACAAAGTTACAATGACATTTAAATACGTGAGCATAATTTCGATGTTGAAACTTACAATGAAAATTTAAAGGGGACAATGACCTAATTACAAACATCATATAAGGCAAGTTGAAAAATGTTACAAGAGAAGGGAACAACAGAAATTAAATTTAGCGCAGAGGCCTATAGAGAAGCAGTCCTCCTAATACACATCAGTGAGGGACGCAAAGCTCAACAGGTGTGCACTAAATTGATACGGAATTACTGGAGGCAACTCGGAAGAAAAAAAAATTACAGTTTACATATTCACAAAAGATTTATAAAATGTATTGCCTCCAAAATAAAGGGTATGCCTAGTTGACGAACTACGGCATTACAAATCAAAAGCGGTGAAAACCAGGGTCTAAGGCAAACTCCGAACGAATGAATTTACATTTTAAGTTTACACTTGAGAACAGAAAACATGCTTACCCCGGGATGGCTGGAGCCGGTGAGCGGACCACCTTACAAGGTTCGTCCGATCGTTACGACGTACGAAAACCAAAGACGCTCTTGCTAAGGAGCCAAAAAGCCGGAAATTGGGAAATACTCAAACAGCCAATCAGGGAAGCTACCTATGTTTCGATCCGCAGTTTGACCAATACAAATTAGTTTTATTTTCACCAATAGAATTATAGCACCAAATATGGTAATGTGGGAAAATCATTCTAGAGATTTCGATTGCGATCGAAGCCTGCACGTGGCACTACAGCGTGATACAAAAAATGGGTTACGAAAACAATATTACTGGAGATCTCCAATATCAATGTCAATGATTAAGTAAATAATTATCTCTTCAGTGTGTCCTGAAAATACTTTAAAATACAACTTCATCAAAAATAAAACACACACATTTTTACATAATTTTTACAACAACAAAAATTTAGTCGAATTCTTCAAAAAATGTTAGTTCCTTAGTTTCTTTTGTCAAGTGAAAAATGATTCCGCCAACTATCAACTCACCACCGGTGACAAAATAACGTCAAGTGGCCTACAGCTAGAAAGATAAGGTGCACCACACCGCGACCAGTTGACCTTCGCCACAACACAGGCTGTACGGGAGAGCGAAGGCGAGAGAGAGAGAGAGGGAGAGACATGTAAGTCTTCCCCACAATCACTGCAAGGTCGTCTGCGCCAAAAGCACACCGGCGTGAAGCCGGAGTGCAAGCGCGCCCGGAGTGCTGTTTGGCTGCCTCTGCTATAGAGGGTACTTCAACTATGGTATCCGAACTGAGGACCAGTTCAGGATGGACGTTCTTTTTGCTGCCAAAAAGTTCATCCATCTCTTCAGCGTACTCAAATACTTTTCTTCCACTCCTTGTTGCGTTCTTATTGTCCACGTATTTCTTGTAATTCCGGTCTAAAACCCTCCACCTGTTTTCACACTTGTGCTCCCTGATGTTCTTCTTCGTTATGATGGACAATTCCTCCGCAATTGTCTTCCACATTGCCCTCATGGTTCTCATTTTGAAAGAACCCACCTCTTTTCTGTGGTTTTTGAACAAGTCGATTAGCAACCTTGTGGTATTGACGTCCCAGGACATCACAACTTCCCCTCCATAAAAGTCTCGGGAACCTTTGAGTTGCTCATTGGTGAGGCGAGTGGCGAATCCCCAACGTAGTATGCTCGCAGTTGGGCGAGGTCGTTGAGGCTGCGGCGGGACCTGTGCTGGTGCTCTAGCGCGATCACGCACACCCTCAGCTCTCTTCTCTGCTTCAGGGGGCAAGTTCGCATCTCCTCCCGCAGATTGTTGAATTATTTGAACTGGGCGTAAGGCTTCGGGGAGGTTCCATTCCCGAGGCGCGATCGCTGGATTCCGCGTTAACTCCATGTCAGCGCTAATCCGCGCCGCAGCGACTCCAGGGGGCAGGAAGTTTTCATATAGAAAATGTGTTCCCACACGGTCGAAGAATCCAGGGATCAGTCATAGCGGCGTTCACCAGGAAGTCTCGGCGCTACGAATCTGTAGCACACACCGGTGGGATCCTCGAAAACTGCTAAGCCTCGAAGATAAGCATTAATGGGCTCGTGCACAAGATAATCTCCAGAGACGAGGAAAAAACGCAAGAGCTGTCGCTCTTCTTCATCCCCACGAACCTGCTATGCAGGCGTAGCAGGGGGAGGGGTGATACTCCCACGTGGCGCGTCCCAGTTGGCGGATAGGGGGGTCCTAACTGGCTTGCCGGCGGACTTGACGGAAATAAGATACCTCTCGCGGACCAAACACACACCCCCTGTGGGTGGGGGAGGCCGACGAATAATACACCCACGGTATCCCCTGCCTGTCGTGCGAGGCGACTAAAAGGGGCGACCAAGGGATGAATGAATTAGAACTATGAAACTACTCTTGATTCGTACCATCATCCGGGGAACACCATGGGTTGCATGTACTTGCGAGTAGTATCACTAACATGGTACGAAATATGTTTGTGATTCGTTGCAGTAAAAAGGCTGGCCGGGTGGATTCCAATACCCGTGCGTTGTACCCATGTGGGCAACACCGCGGGTCTGGGCGTAGCCTGTGAGTTGTACCACTATATGAGCGACACCGTGGGTCTGCGTTGCCTGTGATTAGTACTCACTATGTGCGGAACACCACGGGGCCCTTGGGACCGGCACCCGTGTCTAGTACCCTAGGTGAGGAAACTCATCGGTTTGCGTTGGCTGTAAGTGGCGTCATTGTGCGTGAAACACCATAGGTCTGCGTTACCTGTACGAAGTACAATACTTGTGAGTAGTACCATCTTTTGTGGAACACCGTGAGTCTTCGCTACTTCTGATTAATACCCCAACATGACACATACCATGGTTCTATTTTACTCGCGACATGTACCATTCTGTGGGGCCTTAGACGTGGATTTTGCACCCCTTTATAGACACCAAGCATCATTGTGCTTTATAAGTGGTTCCTTGGTCGGTAATAATGTTATTTTCGTTCTCTATTGAATCCGATCCACTGGTTTTTGTTTTTTTGTTTGTTTGTTTGTTTTGTGTTTTGTTGGGTTCCTGTCCATCCATTCATTCTTCATGACATTTTTTTGTTTTTATTTTGGTCAGTGGATGCCTTTGTCATTTTTGTTCTTTCATTTCGTACCATTAGGGGCCGATGACCTTCGATGTTAGGCCCCTTAAAACAACAAGCATGATCATCATCATTAAACGACGTCGCACTTCTACTTCTTCTTTTCTTTTCAGCGCTAGCCATAGTTCAACGTTACTAATCCCTGCGATCAAATAACGTCAAGTGGCCTATAGCTAGAAAGATAAGATGCACCACACCGCGACGTGAGGCCGGAGTGCAAGCGCGCCCGGTGTGCTGTTTGGCTGCCTATGCTGTAGACGGCACTTCAACTATGGTATCCGAACTGAGGACCAGTTCAGGATGGACGTTCTTTTTGCTGCCAAAAAGTTCGTCTATCTCTTCAGCGTACTCAAGTACTTTTCTTCCACTCCCTGTTGCGTTCTTATTGTCCACGTATTTCTTGTAATTCCGGTCTAAATCCCTCCACCTGTTTTCACAGTTGTGTTCTGTGATGATCCTCTTCGTTATGATGGACAATTCCTCCGCAATTGTCTTCCACATTGCCCTCATGGTTCTCATTTTAAAAGAACCCACCTCTTTCCTGTGCTTTTTGAACAAATCGATTAGCAACCTTATGGTATTGACGTCCCAGGACATCAGAACTTCCTCTCCATAAAAGTCTCGGGAACCTTCACCCGATGTCCCCGCTGTTCCCTCGTGGATGATTAGGAATTCACTTAGGCCTGAAGGTGGATTGAACAGAAAGTTAACATTCTTTTAATTCTGTAATTCTAGTAAATATTGGTGTATTTTAAAAGTGATTTACTGGTAGGCTTACGGAAATGTCATTAGTTGTAATAAATCATACAATTGTGCTGTTCATTTATGTATCGATCTTCCAATTAATCTACTGTTAAGGCCGGTATTACACTGTGAAAGATCTTTCTTACTATTTTGATCAATTAATTTCACCAAATATTTAATGCAATGTTGTAATCAAAGATAATGTTATACACTGCGTCAAATACTGTATCTTGGAAATATCCACATTCCACAGTTTCCTGTATCTTATTTGAGTGCGGATTATTTGCTGTTGTTGCAGAATCCAAAATAAGCAGAGGGTCAGTTCACGCTTCATCTTCATCTTTCTGCCACCTCGCTTCTTGTTCGTAATGATATGAATAATAATAATAATAATAATAATAATAATAATAATAATAATTGTTACGGGGTTACCCGTGGACCACCAGAGGTGAAAGAAGGTGCCGGGGGGAAAGGATCTAACTACAAATTCATGAATTGATTTAAAACTTTAACAAAGGTTATATTTCTTTAGGATTCCAGAAATCAACAACAAAACTTTAACAACTTTTCACTTAGTGAGATAACAATGACATAGCAATTTAAACACAATGCTTAGAAGATCCAGGATTTTAGAACTTTAACGCATTTGGGCTACAAGCCCCTAGTTTTGCAACTTTCGAGTTCCCGGTTCAAAAATTACAAAAGAGTACAATTTTATACTAGGGCAGAAATCCCTCAATATATGGAGCGTTTGCTCTCAACATACAACATCCAGCCTTCAAGAGGCATTCAGTAATCTTACTTAGAAAAAAAAAGAGCTAACAGGCTCTCAGTTTTCAAGCCTATTCAAGGCAACACCAAAAAAGTCTTACACCTTTTGGCCTTCCATGGCTCAACTTACAAATGAAACAGGGGTATCTTGTGCCCAACCTATAGGGCCTTCGTGTAAAATAATTAACAGATAAATATATGGCCCGAACACCAAAGGAAAGGAGGCGAATACTTGCGCTCCTAGATATGAACACTTAAAACCTAAGGGGCACTAGGCCGATGAAACAGGGGCTACTCCCAAACTATGGAGGTGACTCGTATAAGAAAGAAATGTAAGACATTACGGAAAGGAAGAAAACCAGTTACAAAACGCAGTCACCTCAACCCAACATGAAGGGGAGCTCGAGAGGGTACATCACTCTCTATCCCGATTCACAGTTAAAGATTTATGGAGTTATTACATAAGCCGACAGAAGTTACATTTACAGAAAAGGAGGTTACATAGTTAAAGTTTCGGACCTATAAAGATATTAAACCACGAACCTGCTACGCAGGCGCAGCAGGGGGAGAGGTGATACTCCCACGTGGCGCGTCCCAGGTGGCGGATAGGGGGGTCCTAACCGGCTTGCCGGCGGACTTGAGGGAAATAAAATACCTCTCGCGGACCAAACACACACCCCCTGTGGGTGGGGGAGGCTGACGAATAATACACCCACGGTATCCCCTGCCTGTCGTGAGAGCCGACTAAAAGGGGCGACCAAGGGTTGATTGTATTAGAACCATGAAATTACTTGTGATTAGTACCACCACGCGGAGAACGCCAAGGGTTGCTTTTACTTGTGCGTAGTACCACTACATTAGGTACGAAATTGGTTTGTGATCAGTAGCATACAGGAGCACCGCGCGGTCGGCTTTTGCAGTACCTGTGATTAGTACCACCATATGAGCAGGACCATGGGATGATAGCTACCATGGTTCTGCCTTGCCTATGATTAGTACTCACTATATGAGGAACACCACGGGATAGGGAGAGGTCCCTGTGGTTAGTACTCCTATGTGATGAACACCATAGGTTTGCGTTGCCTGTAAATGGCGCCGCGAAGTGAGAAAAGCATAGGTCTGTATTATGTCGAATTTCATAAGCTCTGAGTAGTACAATAATGTGTGGAATGCCGCAAGTCTCTGCTACTTTTGATTAGTACCGCAACAGATTAAATACCATGGTTCTATTTTGATAGCGATCAGTACCGTGATGAGGGGCGGATAAATGCTATTTAGGACCCCCTTTTGACTGCACGCATATACGATTCCGTGTTATGCTATAGCAGTAGTCCCTTGGTCAGTAATACGATATTGTCCCGTCTGTTTTTGTGAATGTGAGACATTGCGGGTCGCAACCACTGATTGTTTTAAATTCATGTCCATCCATTCATTCTTCGTTCTCACGGTTTTGAATTCTGGTCAGTGGAGAATTTTAGATTTTTAATATGTCATTCCATTTCGTCTCATTTCGTACCATTAGGGGCCGATGACCTAGATGTTAGGCCCCTTTAAACAACAATCATCATCATCATCAAAGATATTAAACGGCCATTACCTTGCTGAAGAACTGCTGCCTACTGAAAGAGGCGCCTTCTTCTTGACACACACACACTAAGTTAGATGACGATCAAACGGCCAAGAGACGTGAAAAACCGTAGTTTATAAACCCTCGGGGAAAGTTCGAGACCTTTCAGTAGTGAGTCTGGACGGGAGCTGCAACACGGACCAATCAGAGCGCACGGGCTTTGCAACAGGGCCCAATGAGAGCGCAGTGTTTGTGGGTGTCCAATGAGCGTGCGTGTTTGTGTGGGTGTGGTTATGTCCATATATGGGTGTGTGGGTGGAGTTGTGTGTCGTGTGGCGTGTGGGTGTGGGGGTTTAGTCTTGGTGTGAGGTCGTGCTTTATATGGTGATGTTGGGAGGAGCCTGCGTGTTGGCAAGTGCGGTGTGGGGGAGGATGATGGATGGTTGACAGTTTGGTGTAATTAATTATGTTGATGAGCCTTGGCGGCGGCGGCCATACTGTCTTGGAGTCTGAGAAGGGGGCACGGCGGCCAAGCTGTCTTCTAAGAGTGGAAGGAGAGATCGTTGATGGTAAACAAGAGCGGCACGTGTTCTTGTGGTGAATAAAATATTCGCCTCCCGAGTTCGACAGATTCGAACTTTATGCAGTGTGCATATTTAATTAAGCTATTTTTTTATTTCTGCTTCGTATCTACTGGGGGATTCGAACCTCGCGCAGTGTGCTTTATGCAAGTTATCGCAGCTTCTTATCCGTTCGAGCTAAGGAGGCGAACAAGGTGTGGGTGATAAGTAGGAGGTCTTAAAGTTCTGAAGGTTGGGGAGACAATAGATGGCGGTGGTGATGGTTTAATTTTTAAGAGTTGTTACTTTTGAGTTGGGTCTGACTGAGAGGGTCGTGTGGTGAGGGGTAAAGTTAAGGTAAAAATTTCGATGATGAGAATAATAAAAGAAAAGGTCAAACATGCAAACGGAATAGTTGAACGTGGTGTTTTAATCCTAGCAGACGATGCGTGCGACAAAGAACTTGGTTACCCGCCGAATTAAAAAACCTAGTAATCACCGTCCTAAAGGTAAACCTTTATTATTAGAAGGTGAGCAGCATGTCGAACCTGCGTCTGTGTCTGACACGCTTTTCGATGTAAAACGTGAAGCGAAGGACAGAGATAAACTTGTAGCGGCAATAAATAGTGTGAAAGCTAAATTTCGAGCCCTTCAGTCTGGTCAGAGGAGGGAAGAATCACTGTTGCAGAAGACATTTAAACCTGTAACAGAACCTTTGAAGGAGCTAGTAGCGGTTGAAAAGGAGCGTGCGACGGCGGGGTTGATTGTTAACAAAAGTAGACATGTAGTGAAGGAAGAAGGAGAAAATGATGTTGAAGTATTAGAAGAAGGGGAAGAAGAAGATGTAGAAGATGATAATATTGATCCAGATAATGCTCAAGGTTTAGAAGATTATTTGGCTATGTTTAATTCCCCCTCTATAGCCAAAAGAGTACTAGATAGTGTGTACGGGGTTCGACGTGTAAATAAATGGTTATAAAATGGGGAACAAAACGGTTGAGTTTAAAGGTTCTTCTATTCTTATCGGCGGTGTGCGGTATTTAGGTTCACGTGGTCTGTACGAACTGTTGTTTAAACGGATTCCTTAGAAAGCTTTATTGAAGAAAAAGATCTGGAAACCTATAAAAATATTTTGAATCAAACCAATGCTCATAGACAGAGAAACAATCGGAGAGGTCGTTTGAAAGCGATTAAGAGTTACAAATACAAGTACATAATAAAACAACTCTTTCAAAAGACGCCTTCTGAGTTGAAGAGGACAGGTCGTGGTATGACGTTGAAGAGATATAATAAGCGTGGTGTTGACCACGTGTTTTGGAATGATCCGAATGAATTAGTAGACCGATTAAAATTACTCATAGCATCTACATCGGCTGGTCATAATAATCATCACAATGACATAATGTCTATTGAAGAAGAGTTACGAGAGGCTGGAATTATTGTGTAATTTCTTCCTTATATTTGTTGTATAAATAGTGGATTCTTTTCTATTCCGTTGACAGAGAAAGATGGTCACAATCAGCGAGAAGATTGCTTCTGAACTTCACCGGCAAGCACGACGTCACTACCCTCGTCGTCATGTTATTACTCGAGGTTTGGATGACTTACACATGGTGGACCTGGTAGAAATGATTCCGTATGCAAAAGAAAATCAAGGTTTTAAATATCTTCTTACCTGCATTGATGTTTACTCAAAATTTGCATGGGCTCAACCTTTGAAGAGTTAACAAGGGAAGGAAGTAGCCCAGGTGTTGGATAAAATGTATAAAGCAAGCAGACGCTATCCGAAAAATACGCAAACAGATCGAGGAACAGAGTTTTATAATACTCACGTGAAGCAATGGTTAGCCAAGCATCACATTAACCATTACAGTACCTTTAGTAGTGTAAAAGCCAGTGTTGTGGAACGATTTAATCATACATTACGTCACCGTATGTGGAAGAAATTTACAGCACAAGGTTCATACAAATGGGTAGCGCACATTCAACAATTGCTGAAAGACTATAATAATACTTACCATCGAACTATTAAAATGAAACCGAAAGATGTAAAGGATAATCATCCGCTCACTACGGTCTATAGTAGAATGAAACGGACGGACACAAGGAAGAAAAAGTTTAAAGTGGGAGACGTCGTACGAATTTCTAAATTCAAACACCAGTTTGAAAAAGTTTTCACTCCTAGCTGGACAACGGAACTCTTTACCATTGATCAAGTTCGTCAGACAAACCCAATAACTTACCTATTACGTGATTATCAGCAGAATCCTGTAGCAGGCGGCTTCTACACAGAAGAACTTCAGCGTACCAACTATGCGAATGATTTTCTGGAGAAGGTGGTTCGTCGCAAAGGAAATAAGATGTTAGTGAAATAGTTAGGATTTGGAAATGAACATAATTCATGGATTTCAAAACAGAATGTAAAACCTCTTTCATACAGAAATAAAAGAAATAAAAAGTATCTTTTTTGACATTTTTATTTTTAAAAAACACACACACACAAATTTTTACACACTTTACAACTTTACACAGCACTTTTCATGAGTTTAGTCTTTTTTCCTTTTTTTTTTCACTCTTTTCACTCACAGTTGCACATTAAAATGTCCCCACAAACATGATGTTCTTCTTCTTCTTCTTCTTCTTCTTCTTCTTCTTGTTGTTGTTGGCGCTTTTGCTGACCCTGTTCTAGCAAATGCTGGCGCATCTGCTGCATCAGTGGAAGTGCTTGCGGTGGTGGCGGTGGTAGTGGCAGTGGTGATGGTGATGGTTGTTGCTGCTGCTGCTGTTGGAGTAGTAGTTGTTGTTGTTGTTCCTCCACCCGAATACACGCACTTCTATACGTTTTGTATAGCTCTTGCGCGGTAATCCCCCGCAAGAGAATGCATACAATGCCGTTAACGTCGAGCGGGTGAGCATTGCTCACATCATACAGTAAGTCTATACACTGCTCTGCCGAAAGGTTCATTACTTCCGACGTCATAGTGTCCGTGATGCAATCTGCGATGTTAGTACAATCGCAATTAAAGAATAGAGACGGTGTAATGTTTGTCTGTAGTCTGCCATGATGGTTGCTCTGACTAATGCATTTCAAAATAAAGTGTCTTCTTTTATAGGACCATGGAGCCATGTGGGAGGCTCTCTCTGCGTGCGTGTGTGTGTGTGGTATTCTCTACCAGCACGTGCTAAAGACTTTATTTGTTTACAGCTTGCCATACACAGTTCTTTGCCGCGCGCGCACACGTTTTAATAGAATGAAATTCAATACGCATTAGCAGCTCGCTCGGAGTAATTACCAGTCTTTCTTTCTAAGACGTCTCCTGCATAGATCTTGTAGCCTCTCTTGATATAACCACACACACACATGTTAATAAGATGTTGTATAATTAAACTCAATATGCAGAGGCAGCTCGCTAGGGGTAATTGCCGGTCTTTCTTTTAGCATCTTATTACTAATCATGAATTCTAAGACATCCCCTGCACGAATGCTGTGTGATTGTGTACTTGAAAGAGTAATTGTTTCACCATTAAGCGTACACGTAATGTCTTCGGGCAATGGTGACATGTTAAAGTGCTTAATTTCCCCATCATATGGTAGGAGGTATTGAGAAGCACCATTGTGAAGTGTGTATAAAACAGAAGTTAGCGTATCATCTTGAGGTGGTATGCTATCGATGCGTAAAATAAAACAATATTCCCGCTCTCTTTGTGTTTCTAAAATGCGTTTTTCAATTGTTTTTAGTTTTTCTTGCTGGAAGCTGTGGAAACTTGCTAACAAGTTAACACACTTGTTTAACAGTTCACCAATAATTGTAAGAGATGATTTAGATGCTGAAACGTGTTCTTGAAACTGACCGAACGTGACAGCATCTTCGTCATCACTACCACGAGCAAGATGAATGAGTTTTTTATTTTTTACATCAATCTTATCATCGAGATGGATATCTATAGTGGTAGAGAAGTGCTCTAACTTATCGTGCAGAGCAAGTAATTGTTCATTTATGTTATCTAATTAGTTAACAAGAGGATGTGTATCATGATGTAAATATTTTAAAGTAACAGCATCATCATCTTCTTGAGGCTCATGCAGATAGCCTAACCGTTTATTTTTTACGTTAATTACATCGCTATTCACCTCCAACAAATTAACATACGGTTGGAGTTGCGATTCAACTGTTTGTACTTTTTTACGCGTATCATCAGCGCTTTGTTGAAGAACAGTTAGAGTTTCATCGAACATAGTTTTTAAATTGTAATACTCGGCTACATGCTGTTCTAGCATTCGTAACATATTTACTGCTTGCAACTCTAGTGCTTTTATTTGAGCCGTATACACAGTTTTGTTCACAGCATAACTTTCTAAATGCCCCTTAGAGATGGCATCAGAAACATCTTTAGCTTCTCCAAGATTGCTTACTCTTTTATGCTTGACGTTTAATGCACCTTCAACAGTTGTTGAATCAATTATTGCTGTTTGAGTACGAAGTTCTGTTTCAAGAGCACAGAGTTTAGTTGTTAGACGTGTTTCTAAATCATGTTTGGTGGTAGTTAAAGAGTTGTGAAACTCATTAAAACGTTCTTTTACTCTTTCTTCCAAGCAGTTTATATTTTCTTTGCTTGCTGCATGGTGGGTTTCGAAAAACGCTTTAGTTACAACATCTTGCGAGTCAACGGGGTCTGCTACATCCATTAAACGAGTTGTGTTGAATGTAATGCCATTTTTATCGGGGATAAAACGACAATTATTGGTATTTTTAATGTTGTTTCGCATATCAGATTGAAGTATTTCTGCATCTGACGCCAACATTTGATGTTTATCAAACAACATTTTAAAATCATTGATACAAGCACTGCACTCTTCCAGATAGCGCTTAGTAACAGCATCGTTTGGCTCTGCAGGTTCACCTAAACCTCTTATTACCTTACCAGCCATAATAAGTTCGTTTTTTGTGAGCTCTAGTGAGGACCAAGTTTTAGTAAAACTGCTCAAATTTTGTTCTAGTTGTTGTATGGTTGTATTTAAATCTTGAATATGGCTGTAGAAAATAGCATCGTTTGGTTCTACAGGTGAACCAACATTGATCAATCGCTTGCCTTTTATGTCAATCACTTCTTTGCCTGTTTCAAAACAAAGCATGCTCTTTTTGCACACCTCTTCGATTTGTTGAAGTTTTGTATGTATATTTTCAATTTCTTGAGTTAAAACTATTACATGTTGCAAGGGAATAGCATCATCTGAATCAACAGGTGCACCAACATTCGTAATTCGTTTGCCTCTTACATCAGGTGTTTCACTAGTCATTTCTAGAGGTAGTTCACCTACACAAGCAGAAGCATGTGGAGAAGAAGAAGAATCAGCTGTTGAAAAAAGAGGTTTAAGTTTATCAATGGTTTGAATAATGTAACGCTTATTGCATGCGTCTCCATCTTCAATAGGATCACCAACTTCTTGAAGACGTTTTGTACGCAGGGAGTAGTTTCCTTCTAAGGTGCGAGGAATAGCACCTCTAGATGCAGACATCATTATTTCATCAACACATTCTTTTGTTGCTACATCGTCGTTTAAAATAGGTTGTGAAACTGAAACAAGGATATTTTTACACTCACGATCCATAAGACTAAGATCCGCCATCTTCAAACACCAATAATAGAATGAGTTATTTTTCTAAAAACGCTTACTTTTATATTTAAAAATGGTTTACATTTCTAAGAGAAAAAATTCATCAAACACTTTACGATAGCGCCCACAACTAAGACTACTTTCTGTATCTATAACCAAAAAACCATATTTATTGTTGTTCCAACAGTGCGCACAAAGCGCTTTAAAACGATCTAATTCCATATCTGTATTCACATGGTCATCATAAATATGTTTTAGGTTGCACACATCCTGTTGGAAAAGGATAAGAAAATTAGCATTGTCGCGCACTAAGTGTTTTGGAAGGTGAGTATAGGTTTGACATAAATAAAATACGTCAATGCCAAAATGTCGCCCTAAACTAAAATAGTTTTTCATATGATTTTGTTTATCACATATTACGTCATCAAAAATAAAGACAGAGTTCGGTTGTGCGTCTTGGGGGTGAATTACAGCTTCATTTTCGGAAAAAGGGAAATATTTCATTCCAGAAATAGACTGAAGAATGCGTTTTAACGTCTTGTATGCGGTTTGATGCAGTGTTTTTGAATAGGCGTACACATTTTGAAAGCGTAGTCCATTAGGGTGCGTTAACAAGGTAAGTAAAACTGTTGTTTTTCCAGAATTAGATGGACCGCTAACGATACATCGCACCGTATTAGGTAGAAGAATGCTGTGGCGACGCGTCCGTAAAAGGTTTTCTTCTCCTTCGTCTTTTACGCATACTACTGGGAGTGTAGTTTCTTGTCGCACTGTTTTGATAGACATAGGTACACTGAAGTTATTTTAAAAATATCATGTGTATATATATATTAAGAAAAGAAAGATGTAGTGTTAGGTTATAAAATAACCCGATTTCTTACCTCGCACCTCACACTATGCATGTGCTTCGAAGTGGTAACAACAACATGAAGAAGAAGAATGGGAAGAACAAGAAGAAGTCTTCCGCGCGCGGTCGGGGTCTCGTCGGACGATTTTTAAACAAGGCGATTGACCACTTACCTTTCGAATTACACCTGCCAGGTCATTATCAGTACTGTGGTCCAGGAACTCGGTTAGAAGAGAGATTAAATCGTGGAGATCCCGGTATTAACCCACTAGATGCTGCTTGTATGGAACACGACATTGCCTACTTAGATAAAGATGGTGAAAAACGTCGTCTAGCTGATAAACAGCTTGCAGCAAAGGCTTGGTCTCGTGTAAAGTCAAAAGACGCCACACTAAAGGAAAGACTGGCCGCGCTTGCTGTAGCTGGTGCTATGAAAGCTAAAGCTAAATTTGGTGGAAGTATTAAGAAAGAAAGCGTAAACAAAATCAAAAGAACATTTCTTTACAACATATAGTACGAAGAGCACGCTCAGCTTTATTACATGCTAGTCCAGGAAGTAGTTTGAACAATTTAGTAACTACAGCATTACGTGCAGCCAGGATAACCGTAAAAGGTAATCGTAAAAAGCCTGGAAACTTAAAGGAAAGAGTCATTCCTATTCCAACTCGAGTTGGAGGCGTTCTTCCTCTCATCCCAATATTTGCCGGCCTGTCTGCTCTTGGAAGCCTTGTGGGTTCAACAGCTGGTGTTGTGAGTGCCGTTAACCGTGCAGCTGCGGCTAAAAAACAACTTGCTGAAGCGAAGCGACACAATGAGACCATGGAGGCCATAGCCCTCCAAAAAGGTCGAGGTTTATATTTAGCTCCGTATAAGAAAGGCTTAGGACTCTACCTAAAACCATGGCGAAAGTGAAGTTACCCCATAGAGCTCTATCAAATCACGACTTAATGTTCTATGCTCGTAAATTAAAAATTCCTTACTTTCGTGGTGTTTACATGCGAGACACTTTACCAAAACGAGCATTATCTAAAGAAAGTGGTATTGTGAACTTAGAACCATTAAGAAAATCTGGATCGCACTGGGTTGCTTATGCAAAGCGAGGGCGGAAAGACTACTACTTTGACAGTTATGGTGATTTACAACCTCCACTCGAGCTTGCCCAGTACCTCAAACAGTGCACTATTCAGTATAATTATTTACCATACCAAACCTATAACAGTGTTCTTTGCGGTCATTTGTGTCTTCTGTTCTTAGCAGCACTATAAATAGAAGAATGTTTATTCAATTTTCATCAGACAACCAACATGCGGCCAAGAGAGTATGTCCTCACGTTAACAGGTAAAGGATCAGAAATTAGCACAAATCTTACTCAACCAATAGTCTTTGAAGCACCCTACGAAGTAGGTTTAAAAAGTGTGTATACTTCGCATGCTATACCGAACGTAACAGAAAAAAATAACTGTGTTCGGATTATTAATCCTACAACGCGTATAGCTGTTACTATTTTTGTTGATTCCGGTGCTTATGAAATTGATGAAATTTTAAAATATATTATGCTACAGCTCCTTCCAAACTCAGAGAATTTTGAAATGTTAAAATTTCCAGGAGACGACAAAAAAACTCCTGTATTAACCTTCACATTGCAAGTTTCAACAGCAAGGGTACGGGTGCGAAGCAACTTGATTGTTGATTTTAATGTGCCTAATTCTTTAGGGAGTATTCTCGGTTTTAAGGAGAAACAGTTAGAAGCAAATATACCACACTTTTCTGACCATCATGTCATGGTAACATCTATTAATGTAGTGCGCGTGCAGTGCAATATTGCTTCAGGCGCTGTACTGAATGGTAATATTTCGCATACAATCCATGACTTTTATCCCGCAGTGGATTATGGGTATAAGATAGTGGAGAAACCAATGCCTATCCTTTATTATCCTGTTACCACGCGAAGCGTGAACACAATTACTGTGGCGCTTGTTGACCAAACAGGTGAAGTGGTAGATTTGCGAGGTGAAGAGCTGTATGCGTCACTGCATTTGCGACCATGCCAATAATTTTCAATGAAGACAAAAAACATATGTTTCACAACATCATTAACAGAAGCAAAAGCGATAAGGACAAAGAAAACAACAGCAACAACAAAACTACTTGTTTGCTTACTAAAGAAAATAGACATTTTTTACAACAGCTTGGCTACACAGTGCTTAAAAAGTAACTCGAAATTCTTATAAAAGGAACTTGCACTATCTGTTTTAACAACATACGGGGTTGAACAATCACAGCATTGACATCATGTTGTCGCGAGCGCTTGATGTAAAGAAGAAACCATCTTACGATACTTCTATAACGCGTATAAAAGAAAGAAGTTGTCGTCCTTATGCAGGCACATCATTTGGCTACAATGATGAAATTCGAATTCCTGCCCAATCCCTAAATGAATGTCTGCTACCATCTCAATCAGAGGTGCATATTGTAGGTATGGTTGCTAAAGGAACTTCTAGAGAAAAGGGAGCGGCTGAACTAGAAAGAAACTTTGCTGCTTTTTTTCTATTTTCTGAATCTCGTTATGAGGTGAATAACCTTGAAATTGATCGGAATCGACACCCTGGAGTAACAACAACAATGAAAGCACTAGCTTCTTTCCAGAATAATGAAATTACTCCCTTACAAAATGCGGGGTGGACTACTATTGTAGACAGTACAACAGGAAAGTTTCACGCCGTAATTCCTCTTTCACACTTCTTTGGATTTGCCGAGGATTACAAACAAGTTGTTATTAATGCCAAACACGAGTTCGTTTTTATTCGAAGCAATGATGATCGGTGCGTTCTTTTTCATGCTGATGCTACTAACGACTCTAGAATACTGATTGATGATATTTGGTGGAAAGTTCCAACTATTGTCCTTTCCGACACTAATCGCATAGAATTATTGCGAACTATTGAAAGTAATAAACCTCTTTACTTAGCCTACAGGTCTTGGGAGATGTTTGAATACCCAGCTCTGCCTGAAACAACGAAGCATATTTGGAAAATTAAATCTTCATCGCAAATGGAAAAACCTCGGTTTATTTTACTAGGTTTCCAGAAAGATGCTAGAAAGCTAACTCCACGAACCTGCTACGATGGCGTAGCAGGGGGAGAGGTGATACTCCCACGTGGCGCGTCCCAGGTGGCGGATAGGGGGGTCCTAACCGGCTTGCCGGCGGACTTGAGGGAAATAAAATACCTCTCGCGGACCAAACACACTACCCCCTGCGGGTGGGGGACGCACATGTACAATACACCCGCGGTACCCCCTGCCTGTCGTATAAGTCGACTAAAAGGGCGACCTAGGCGCGGACATGGATTGCGGTTTGGTATAATGTGTTGGACCTCCTGTGGATGGGAGGGGTCGAGTACATTTACAGGTAATCCCTGCCTGTCGTAGAAGGCGACTTAAAGGGTCATGTGGCCATGGTCCCCTCTTTATTTTTTATTATTTTTCCGAGGGTCAGATGTAGACCATCCCAAATTTTGATGTGCGTGCTGCCCGCAGATGGGCCTCTTACGTGTGCGATTACGCCCAAAAGCCCGCAACTGTCCACCCAGGACCATTGCGTGGTGGGAGCGCCATGTACCTTGGCAGTGGTATCCGCCTGACAACACAGGTCCCCGCACAGCCGAATGCCAGAAGGACATATTATTATTAATTCTTTTTAATTTTTTTCTCTATATTTAGTGCTCTGTACACGCTATGGGGTACATGCTATTGCGGGTGACTGGAGGAAGGGAGCCCTAGTGCTCCTTGCCTCCGTCATCCCGTATTAGGCATCGTCCAACATCGGACCCCGGGCAGTACCTGCTACGACCAGGTGGGTATTGCCTTGGCTGCTTGGTTCGGCTACAGAAACCCCTGATCGGAGTGGGTGGCATTCGGGGAGGATGCTATCGGGAATGGCTTCCAAAGAAAGTCGTCCTTCTCAAGGTGGTCCTCCACCTAAGTCTTTAACTTTTGCTTCCCTGAGAGGTTCAACTCCCTGGGAACATGCGCAGCGTGAAGGAATGGGATCCAGCTTCCCTAGGTTTCTGGTCGCTACCAGAACCGATGGGCATGATTTTAAGCTGGTGAAGTCGATCCTTTTTAGTCGACACGTCTAAGGCGTTTACGGCGAACTTGAGGACCTTAAGAAAATGCGCAACGGTAGTTTGCTTATGAAGACTCGCACAGCACTGCAAGCTGATCAGCTGCTTAAGTGCGACCACTTTGGCGAAATCCCCGTCAAAGTGGAGGAGCATAAGTCCTTGAACCTGGTTCGCGGAGTCATCTTTCACCGCGACCTTATTTTGAACACTGACGACGAGTTGATGGAAGACATGAAGAACGGTTGCGTGACACACGTCCGGCGCAATACGCGCAAGGTCAACGGTGAAGACGTTGCCACTGGTGCCTTCATTGTCTCTTTCAAGTTGTCAGTGTTACCCGAGAAAGTCAAGGTAACAACTTATTGTTGCGATGTGAGGCCGTACATCCCGCCTCCTATGCGATGCTATCAATGCCAGCGATTCGGACATATGGTATCTCGCTGTTCGAATCAGGCTGTATGTGGTACATGTGGACGAGTAGCTCACGGCGCGGAGGAGTGCACAACTCCGTACAAGTGCACTAACTGCTCCGGTTTTCATTCTCCTCGGGATCGGAACTGTCCGATATACCTGAGTGAGAAGAAGATCCAGGAGATCAAGACCCTGGATGGTTTTCCTACCAGGAAGCGCGCCGTAAGTTTAATTCCACGAATACACCTGCCCGTACACTCGACTACAGCATGATAGCTCAGAGTCTTCCAGGTTCATCATTTTCAACATCGTCACCTGTGCTGATCGCTGCGCCCAAGGCGACTGTTGCTGCTCCCAGCGACGTCGCAAAGAGTAAAAGCTCGAAGGGGGGGACCACCCCACCTTCGACCAACCAGAAGTCTGTGCAGGCTGGCAGTCCCCAGCCGGCACAGCATGGGGGGAAGTCTAAGTCTCCCCCCCTAGGAGGTCGACGAAAGTCGTGCCCCAGCCGGCGGAGGCGGCTTTTTCGACCAGGGCTGGGAAACCATCTCCCAGCCCGTCTAAACTAGAAAAGAAAAAGGGGAAGAAGAGCGCCCGTCCTGAGCGCTCTCGGACTTCCCCTGCGAAGGAGAAGTCATGCCCCCCGTCTGGGGGGTATGAGTCTGCGCCGGGCGGTACTCCTGCTCCGAAACCTGCGCGCTCTCCTCGTATGGGACCCCTTCGCCCCCGAACAACTTCGAAGTTCTGGGCGGCATCCCCGCCGTCTGTTGACGACGAGATGGATGTCGCGCTGTCCACTACATCTACGGATGTAGATGTTGATAGCCTTTAGGCTTACGAGCATTTTATTGCTCTTAACCTAACACTACTTATATCGTCCACACTATGGCACTGTTACAGTGGAATTGTAGTGGTTATGACAGGCATCTTGCTGAGTTACGTCAGCTTATTAGTGAGTACGCAGCGAGTATATTCAATATTCAGGAGACCAATTTCCGACCTGCTCATCACACGGTCTTGAGGAATTTCAAACTATACTCGACAGAACGATACCATGCTCACCGGGCTTCCGGAGGCGTTGGCATTTTTGTACGTTCTGATAGCTACAGCGAAGAGGTTCCATTAAGAACCCCTCTTGAGGCTGTAGCTGTTCGTGTCTCGCTGCCTGTCATAGCAACAGTGTGTAATGTTTATCTTCCACCAGGCCAGCATCTGAACATCAATGATGTCGCTGATCGTATGGATCAGCTTCCACCACCCTTCCTCTTATTGGACGATTTTAACGCCCATCACCCCATATGGGGCTCTGAGACGCCTTGCCCCCGAGGAAGAGAGCTGGAAACACTTCCATCAGATCTGGATTTATGTATTCTGAACACAGGGGAACCAACTCACTTTAGTGTACGTTACGGCACATATTCTCGCATAGACGTTAGTCTATGCAGCCGAACGTTGGTTCAACTGTTTCGGTGGAATGCACACGATGATCTCTGTGACAGTGACCATTTTCCCATCGTTCTTACTTTGTTGAATCATAAACCCGTCGAGGCTCCCCCTCGATGGATTCTTAAACATGCTGTTTGGCCAAGGTACACATCACTAGCTGTCTTTAACGATGATGTCAGGCGGACCGTCGGCGAGGAAATAACTTACATCACCCAAGTTATTCTTGCTGCTGCTGAGGAGTCCATTCCGTTTTTCTCGGGGACTCCTCGCCGAAAACTCGTTCCTTGGTGGAACGATGAAATAGCAGCAGCCATCAAAGAACGCCGTCGCGCTCATCAACGTTACCGTAGACAGCCTACTGTGGCCAACTTGGTAACATTTAAGAAACTCCGCGCTAAGGCGCGAGTTCTTATTCGACAAAGTAAGAAGGCTTCATGGGAGAGATATGTGTCGTCCATGACTTCACGTACTCCACCATCTCAAGTGTGGACGAAACTTCGACGAATTTCGGGTATTCAAGGATCATCTGCTGTACGGAGAATTTCCATTGCAGGCAGTTTCGCCACTGATCCCCTCGCGATTGCTAACCATCTCGCTAGTCATTTCGCGGATGTCTCTGGCTCTGGGAATTACAATCCTGATTTCCTCCCTCTGAAGCGGGAGGCAGAACGTCATCACCTTAGTTTTGCCACCCAAGCTTCAGAAGACTACAACGTGCCCTTTACGTAGTGGGAACTCCGCAGCGCCTTAGCGCTTTGCAAGGACAAGTCTCCTGGACCGGACAACATCCATAACCAGATGTTGAAACTTCTTAGTGATGATAGTTTACTATATCTCCTTCGTGTGTTCAACCGAATCTGGACAGAGGGTGATTTTCCATCTCAGTGGCGAGAGGGCATAGTCATCCCTGTCCTCAAGCCTGACAAAGATCCTAAGTATGCAGGAAGTTACAGACCGATTTGTCTTACAAATTGCCTGTGTAAGCTATTTGAGAGGATGGTAAATCGCAGACTCGTGTGGTGTCTGGAGAAACAAGGACTCTTGTCCGAGTACCAATGTGGATTTCGAGCCGCTCGATCCACCACAGACCACTTGGTACGCCTGGAGAGCTCTATCCAGGATGCGTTTCTCCGCAAACAGCACTTGGTAGCTGTCTTCTTTGACTTGGAGAAGGCCTACGACACCACCTGGCGATATAGCATCATTTCAGTCCTGCATCAATGGAGATTCCGAGGTAACTTGCCGGTATTTATTGCGAATTTTTTGTCCCTCCGTCTATTCCGTGTCCGAGTAGGGAGGACATATTCGCAATACCACGTTCAAGAAAATGGAGTCCCACAGGGATCGGTTCTTAGTGTCACTCTGTTCGCGATTGCCATAAACGGTATTGTCGCTGCTGCTGGTCCAGCCGTAATACCGTCCCTATATGTGGATGATTTTGCTCTGCACTATAGCTCGTGCAGTATGGCAGTCGCAGAGCGACAGTTACAGCAAGCTATTAGGAGGGTGGAGAAGTGGACCTTAGAACATGGCTTTCGGTTTTCTGCCGCAAAGACCTCCGTTGTCCACTTTTGTCGTCAACGTACACTTCACCCTCATCCTGAGCTTTATCTAGGTGATGTCGTTCTTCCAGTTGTTGACACTTATCGATTTCTTGGGCTCCTTTTTGACAGTAAATTATCGTGGGAGCCACACGTGCGGGAGCTAAAAGTGCAATGCACCAAGAGGCTTAACCTCTTGAAGTTTCTTAGCAGCACTAATTGCGGAGCTGACCGCATGGTGCTCCTGCGATTCTATCGGGCACACATTTTATCCCGGTTAGACTACGGCAGTGCAGCATATGGCTCCGCAAGACCAAGCGTTCTTGCGAAGCTGAACAGTATCCACCACAGCGGGGTTAGGTTGGCGACGGGAGCTTTTCGTACTAGCCCCATTGCTAGCCTGCTCGCTGAGTCTGGTGTGCCGCCTTTACACCTGAGGCGCCAGCAACTCTTACTTACGTATGCTGCAAATTTGCGACAGATGCCACTTCATCCGAGCTATCCCTGCGTATTCAACAATGGCAACCGTTTGTTGTACGTTGCTCATCCTCGTGCGACGCGGCCGGTTGGGATACGCTTGGATAGCAGTTATGACTTGTTTGACGTACCTTCGATTCCTTGCCTTGTCAGACAACCAAGTGGGGTACCTCCGTGGGTTGTACGACGACCTGGATTTGCACACTGGCCCGAAAGGAGACACGGACCCTTCAATTTATCGGAGGATCTACCTGTCCGTTCTTGGCCGCTATCCAGGTTCAGTTGTCGTTAGCACGGATGGTTCAAGGACAGATACGAAGGTGTGCTGTGCGTTCGGTGTCGACAATGATCGGTTTGTTTTTGCTCTCCTGGACACCTGTAGTGTGTACACGGCAGAGCTCTATGCTATCTGTGAGGCTCTGCGGTACGCACTAGACAATGAGCGCCGACACTTTCTCGTGTGTACTGACTCCTTGAGTTCGCTTCAGTCTATTGATACCTGTTTCCCTCGACACCCTCTGGTGCAGCGGATCCAGGACCTGCTGGCCGGGTGTTCGGATGCCGGCACCAGAATTACGTTTGTGTGGCTCCCCAGCCACATGGGCATAGAGGGAATCGAGTTAGCAGATGAGGCTGCAAAGGAGGCAGTTACACTGCCCCCGTTGCCTTTCAAGGTTCCTGCAAGTGATATTCGCTCTCAGCTGAGACATCTGGTTATGTCTCATTGGGAGATGGAGTGGCAGGCCATCCCACTTCCCAATAAGCTGAGAGCGATAAAAGGAACAACGAAGGTATGGAGGACTTCCCTTCGGTTTTCGCGGAGGGAAGCCGTGGTATTATGTCGCCTTCGGATCGGCCACGGTATCTTGACGCTCTCCCATCTACTGAAAGGAGAACCCCCTCCGGTGTGTACCTGCGGCGACCATCTTACCGTGGTACACATCCTTACGGAGTGCGTGGACCTGGTCAATCTGCGCCGTAGTATTAACCTTCCGAGTACTATCTCCCTTATCTTGCGCGATGACGAGCAGTCAGCAGACCTCGTCATCCGCTTTATGAGGGATAGCGGTCTGTTTTATCGTGTGTGATGATGTCCTTTGTCCTAGTGTTGTTTATGTCAGTTGCGCTTTTATCTCATTGACTTCATTTTAGTTTGTGGTGCGCATTTTAATGTGTTATTTTAACGTCTAACGTACATTATGTGTTAATATCTGAATTACTGCGCAATGCCTTATTCCTTCGATTTCCTGTACTTTTTCTTATTTTAATAGAACATAAGGCATTGCGTATTAGATCCACCGACTGTTTTAATCTCACCCTCATTTTTCTTCATCGCCATTCTTTTTTAACTCTAGTCAGTGGATACTTTTTAAAATTTTAAATGCAATTCTCATGTCATTCATTTTGTTCCATTAGGGGCCGATGACCTTCGATGTTAGGCCCCTTAAAACAACAAGCATCATCATCATCATCATTTGTTTGTTATCAAACCCCCTCTATTGTTCCACTGCTTTCTCCACATGCGAGCAAACTGTCTTGTATATGTTGCAGAGGCATGTTTCTTGGTTGGTTGGCAGTGATTTCTGTCAATGAAGCACAGTGTGTTGAGACAGACACAAACACCCAGTTCTTGTGTCCGTGGAATGAGCCAGACCTGGCCAAGAATTAAACCCGGAACTCTATGGACCGAATTTTGTGACTGACGTGTGAGAATAGTGTCTTACGATGATAAAATTATCAACTTTCATAACAGAAATGTAACAATATGAGCAGTTCCCTTACACAGTATTTTCTGCCAAGTGTTGGGAGCTGAAAACGTTTATTTTCTCCTCACACGGGCGCCCATGCCTGGGGGCAAGGTGGGACGCGCCCGGCCCCCCTTAACTCTAAGGGAAAGGAAAATATAATCTAATATATTTTTTAAGAAAGTTATTTAAAAGTCGGTTTTACTTAGAAGTGGTAGGGGATACCGTGTGTGGTATTCTACCGTGGAGTACAAGTCGCCATTCATCTTCTAAAATATTAAAAATACTACATACCCCCAGTCTAGCCTCCCCCCCCCCCCTACAAACTATCCTTTGGGCGCCCATACATCCTCAACCGTAATCTTGTTGCATATTTAGTGCAGATTATCTGCTGTCCTTGCAGAATCCAAAATGCCATTTCTCTTCTAACTCTTAGTGATGTGAATAATACCATTTGCTCAATCACTGTATTTCATCGCAAATATTTATAAACATATTTATGTTTGTTTGTTTCATCAATCACTACTGATCTGCATTTAGTGCAGTCGCCCAGGTGACAGATTCCCTATCTGATGTTTTCCCAGCCTTTTCTTAAATGATGGAAAAGACATTGGAAATTTATTGAACATCTCCCTTGGTAAGTTATTACAATCCCTAACTCCCCTTCCTATAATCGAAGTTCTCCAAGAGAGAAAGAGAAAACAAGCAGAAATCAGCCTGGAGTTCTTTACTCAACTGATGCTATGATTGACCGCAGCTGGACCGGTCCAAACAATGACATGAGAAGTGCTTTGAATAGGCTGGCGGTACATGGGTTTCACCATCGTCTTTGCCGGCGTTCAGGCTTTCATGAAGCGTCCCTACATTGTGTGTGTATGTTGTGTGATAAACGTTGCGATCACTGCCATTTCAGCAAGTGCAACAAGGGAACAAAATCTTTACTAGAATATGCGAAAGATTAATGTATTTTAATGCACATTTGTGCGCTATTAAATAAATAAGTAAATAAATAATCGAATATTTGCCCCAATTTGTCCTCATGAATTCCAACGTTATCTTCATATTGTGATCTTTCACCCTACTTATTAAAATTTCTTTGATCCAAGTTATTTAAACCATAGTTCTTTAACAGCGTGATACAGGCCTAGGGCTTGGAGCAATCTCGTGTGTTTATTATTTTATTAATTTTGATACGGGGATACCCGTGGAGCAGAAAGAGGTTAAAGAAGGTGCCGGGGTGAATGGGTCCAACTCCAATATCAAAATTAATTTAAAACTTGAACTGAAGTTTATATTTTCAGAACTTCAAACTTAACAATTTTTTCATGACAATTGTACCGGGCGGTACACCTCCACTCCGCTAATTTAAAAAGTGCGCCTGTTGAAACTCCTCTGTTGGAGGAAGTCTGAACTTTATCTACGCTACTAATTCTCTACTTTCTCTGAAGATGTCACCACATGGAAAACTTTGAGTTTTTGAACTGTGTCATTTTTGATGTGTTTTTGTTTCGCTTGAAGTAAGAAGTGTGAACTTTCTCTTCTAGAGGACACTACTGAAGATCAACAATAGTGCACCCTTGTGCAGAGTCAAAGAACTATTTTTTTAGGAGAAATTTTTATTTCAAATGTTTGTTCCTTGCTGTTATTGTTTAAGTTGGCTATATACCCCTCTCTTTCCCCTTGTTTTAAATCTAGCCTATCCCGAATTTCTTGAATTAATTTTCCACCAATTATGTGTTTCTTCTTAGTATTGTGTAAGGGGTTTATTGATCTACCAATAAAATCATCGCGGGAGGGTGTTTTCATTCCCCTAACGCCTAGAACCTTCTGCGAGAGTATTTAAACTGCTGATTTTAGGGTCTCCGGGCCACTTCTGTTCCATCTTTCAGTGTATTAAGTACATAGCAGGAGGCGGGAAGCGCCTCTTTCCTCGGCAGCGGTCAGCAATAAGGTAATGGCCGATTAATAAATTCTTTCTTTGCTAGCTCAGCAGTTTAACTCTCGGGGCGGGTGCGAAGCGTTCCTCCATGTAACCTTTTCCTAAAATGTAACGATCTTTTCTTCTATTCTCTTTTAAGCTGCATATTGGGATAGAGAGTGCTAACCCTCTCGAGCTCCCACTCACATTGTCTTGAGGTGAACTTACTTTCTCAACCTATTCTTCGTTAATGTAAAACAAATTGCTCTTTTCTTAAGTCACCTCTTTAGTATGGGATTAGCCCTTGTATTAACGGCCTAGTGCCAAGTAGGTCTTAATCAAAGTGTATTAGGAGTGCAAGTTCGCCTCCTTTCAAATTGTTGCCTTAGAGGTCATTTAATTAACCTTCTTTTCATTTTATAGACCGCAGTAGATTGGGTATTTTACCCCTGTGTTTATGTCCGTTGAGGACAACTTGAAGGTGGAGTTTGGTGTGGCCTGGGAGAGGCTTAAATTTGAGAGCGAGTGGCTCTTTTGAAAATTCAGTGTTGTACGCCTCGTGGAGGCTTTTCAGTGTAATTTGGAGCAAGGGCTCCTAGGCATGAAAGGGGTTTTCTGCTCCTCTGTTGAAACTTGTGTTTGGGGTAAAACTGAGCTGATTGCCCAAGCAGTGTAAAGTCAGGGCGCGAAGCCCAAATTCTGTAAATATTGTAACTACCCTTTTGATTTGCTACTTTGTACCTGCCATGCTTGTTATTTCCTTGTTTTAATCAAAGAAAATATAACATTGTTAAATTTTATATTAACTTTGATTCCGTAGTTTGAACCCGTTCACGCCCGCACCTTCTTTCACCTCTACCTACCACTAAAACACGGTAACAAGTGGTAGCAGAGCGTGGTTGAATGGGTCTCAATTTAGCCCCTTTTGACGGCTAAACATTGTTTTGTTCCGAACTCTAACAATTTTTTCAGTTGCTGGAATTTTTTGAGTTTTCAAAATTGTTCTGTCATCATGCCCGGACCTCGCGATGTTCTCCATCTTAACTATTTGCGCAAAGAGGAGTTGATATATGAGTTAACTATTAGAAATGTACAATGTGGAGGCACGGTTGCAGTAGACACAAACAAGCTTAGAGAGTCCCTAGATTTGCCCATTTCCATCCCCAATTTGGGAGAGAAAGAAATTGACGACTCTCTTTCCACGATCACGGAGAATATTACTGGGCTAGCTTCTGTAGTTAGTTTTTTTGATGAAAATGATCTTTCTCCTAATCAAATTAAGCGTGTGCAAGCTAGGCTATATCACTTTTCAAATAGAGTTAACGATCTGTTGTCTCTAAAGTTGAATGACGTTCAGAAGAAGGAAGCTGGTACGCTGCTTGAAAATATGTCTGAATTATCGAGCAAGGTCACTCAATTGTTAACTGGGGAGGTTCCTCCCAAAAGCGATCTACCCACCACAGTGAATGTAGGTAGCGAGGAAGAGCCTCATAAGGGAGAAGTAAATAGGAAAACCATCGCCGCTCAAACTATCTCAGCCCCATTGGACAACGAGTCTGAACGCCGTGCATCGTTGAGTAATATCCGTTCGGAATTAACTTCCTTGCCATTGAAATCCTTACCTACTATGTCACCCGGGTTTAGCAGCTTGCCTCACCCATTGGCAATGTTGCTCAGAGGTATCTCTAAGTTTTCGGTTAATACCACCAGTGATGTAATTTCATTTTTAAGATTTCTAGTTGAATTTCAGGATCATGCACTTGTGTTTTCTCTTTCTCCATGTCAAATTTTGCAAATTATCTATCCGTATGCTATTGGTATTCTCTCAGATAAAATCGTAAGAGCCATTGCCGAGCAATCATCTATTGAGGATTTCCATGCCCATTTGCTAGCTAACTTCATCCCGGCTAGGGCCAGGTCTTCCCTTATTCAGAAATATTATTACCGTGTACAACGCTTGGATGAAAACTTGGCTGATTTCATACAAGACATTAAGTTTTATACTAGGGTGTTTGCTCTTCACTTCCCTGAGGATCAAATTGTACAAGCTATTGTGGAAGGTATTTCACCATCTTATAGGTCATATTTGTGTTTCGCGGCATGCCCGCAGACCTTCTCTGAACTTGAAGCGTTGGCCGTCTCAGCGGAAGGAGTTAGGTGCGCCGATTCTTCCACGAACCTGCTACGCAGGCGTAGCAGGGGGAGAGGTGATACTCCCACGTGGCGCGTCCCAGGTGGCGGATAGGGGGGTCCTCACCGGCTTGCCGGCGGACTTGAGGGAAATAAAATACCTCTCGCGGACCAAACACACACCCCCTGTGGGTGGGGGAGGCAGACGAATAATACACCCACGGTATCCCCTGCCTGTCGTGAGAGCCGACTAAAAGGGGCGACCAAGGGTTGATTGTATTAGAACCATGAAACTACTTGTGATTAGTACCACCACGCGGCGAACACCAAGGGTTGCTTTTACTTGTGCGTAGTACTACTACATTAGGTACGAAATTGGTTTGTGATTAGTAGCACACAGGAGCACCACGCGGTCGGCTTTTGCAGTACCTGTGATAAGTACCACCATATGAGCAGGACCATGGGATGATAGCTACCATGTTTCTGCCTTGCCTATGATTAGTACCCACTATATGAGGAACACCACGGGATAGGGAGAGGTCCCTGTGGTTAGTACTCTTATGTGATGAACACCATAGGTTTGCGTTGCCTGTACATGGCGCCGCAAAGTGAGAAAAACATAGGTCTGTATTATATGTCGAATTTCATAAGCTCTGAGTAGTACAATAATGTGTGGAATGCGGCAAGTCTCTGCTACTTTTGATTAGTACCGCAACAGAACAAATACCATGGTTCTATTTTGCTAGCGATCAGTACCGTTATGAGGGGCCGATAACTTCGATTTAGGACCCCCTTTTGACTGCACGCATAATCCATTCATTGTTACGCTATAGCAGTAGTCCATTGGTCAGTAATACTATATCGTCACATCTGTTTACGTGCATGTGAGACATTGCGGGTCGCAACCACTGATTGTTTTAAATTCATGTCCATCCATTCATTCTTCGTTCTCACGTTTTTACATTCTGGTCAGTGGAGAATTTTAGACTTTTAATATGTCATTCCATTTCGTCTCATTTCGTACCATTAGGGGCCGATGACCTTCGATGTTAGGCCCCTTAAAACAACAAGCATCATCATCATCACGCCGATTCTTTGCGTGTGGCAAAAGAACCCCCTCCTTCGTTTAGTAATACTCGGCCTCCACCTCGCCGACCAGTCACACCCCGTAAATGTTACGCTTGCGGGTCGCCTGACCATCTTCGCAATAAATGTCCATTGGTCAAAACTAGTAGGGCAAATAATGGAGCTGGTTCAGCACAAGGCTGTTTTAAATGTGGGGCTTTCTCACATATCGCCAAGAATTGCCCAAACTCGAATAGCACCCCCTCCTGCTCAACTTCTGGTGCAAATTCTACCTATGCCAATAATAAAAAGTGACTAGTGGCTTCGGCTGAGTCGACTAATCCATCTTCCCGAGACTCAGCCCCTGGTAAACAGGTTGTAAATTCAGGGAACGAGCAATTTTCAAATTTATCTTTTGAAGGTCCCAAAGAGTGTCTTAGGATTGCGGCGGATTCCCCCGCACCGGTTCCTTTTCTTAAGATTGAGTTAAATAACGAGCCTATTACAGCTCTCTTAGATTCAGGCAGTGTTTGTTCGATTATTTCGGCTGAATGGTATTCTAAATTGAAATCTGTTTGTAAACTACCTGACTATGTCTCATCTCCTGTTCAATATGTTTCGGCTAATTCATCCCCATTAGAAATTCTAGGTTCCTTACATGTCAAAATTCGTATTTTTAAATTCACATGGAAAGTTAAATTGTTTGTGGCCAAGCACTTGTCTTGCCCCATTATATTGGGAGCGGACTTTATTTCTCACACTGGTCTTGTGCTCGATCTTCAGAGTAGGTCTTGCACTTTCAAATTTGCCTCTAATTGTAATATCCCTCTATTAAAGTGTAATTCTGCATCATGTTCTTCTATTTCGCCTACCCAGGATGAGATGTTGTTAGACCTTAGACATCTACCTGAGGAGCAGGCTGATAGTATTCGCAAATTGTGTCAGTCGTTTCCCGAGGTGTTCTCTGATACTCTTGGTGTTACTGACCTGATCGAATACAAAATTGAGGTCACGGATTCGATTCCTGTCCGTTTTCCACCGCATAGGCTATCTCCACCTAAGATGAAGGCTCTAAAAGAAATCATCGATCAGATGTTGAAGGACGGTATTATCAGGCCCTCTAAGTCGGCGTATTCTTCGCCTATTTTTCTAGTTCCGAAACCCCAAGGAGGCTTCCGGCCTGTAATTGATTATAGGGCTCTCAATCGGAAGGTGGTGTTGCAATCTGTGCCCCTTCCTGACCTTCATTCTTGTTTTTCATGGTTTCGTAAGGCCAAGTTCTTTACTATCTTGGACTTGAATCAGGCCTATAATCAAATTCCCCTTGCCGAAGAGTCTAAACATCTTACAGCGTTTGCCACGGACTGGAATTTATACGAATACAACCGCGTGCCTTTCGGGCTCCCTACGGGAGCAGCTGTACTCACTAGGCTACTAGATAGGGTCTTCTCCGACATCAAGTTTGAGTACTTATATCACTACTTGGATGATGTCGTCGTATTTTCAGAGACTTTTGAAGAACATCTAGATCATCTGCGAGAAGTTCTCGATCGCCTTCGTAAGGCTGGGTTAACTGTTAAGTTGTCCAAGGTTGCCTTTGCTAAGCCCTCTATGTCATTCCTAGGGCATATTGTGTCACCTGATGGTGTAGCAGTCGATCATTCTAGAACACAGGCCATCCGTGATTTTAAACCTCCCAAGGACATTAAAGGTATCGCCAGGTTCATTGGTATGGTGAATTTCTTCAGGAAGTTTATTCCTAACTTCGCTAATAGAGCGGCGCCCTTAAACCTTCTTCGTAGGAAAGGCATCAAATTCGAGTGGGGACCTTCTCAACAAGCCGCTTTTGAAGACCTTAAATTAGCTCTTTGTAATGCCCCTGTACTTGCTATGCCTGATTTCTCGAAGAAATTCATCGTCCAAACCGATGCGTCGTCGTCAGCAGTAGCGGCAGTCCTTCTTCAAGAGACTGAACTAGGGAGGCGACCCATCGCCTATGCATCTAGGACTTTGTCGGCTCAAGAAGCCAAGTATTCCATCTATGAGTTCGAAGGTTTGGCAGTCTTATTCGCCTTAGAAAAGTTCCGTCTCTATCTGGAACATGTTAAATTCGACCTGGAGACAGATAATCAAGCCTTAAGCTGGGTCTTAGGTAGGCCGCGTCGTACTGGTCGTATAGCCCGCTGGGCCATTCGTATTTCTGCCTTCCAGTTTGATGTTAGACATATCAGAGGTACCGAAAATGTTGTTGCTGATGGACTCAGCCGTATGTTTTCTAACGACGTTGAGACCCATGAACCGGTCGACAGTTCATCACCTTCCGAGTCCATACTATCTGAGGTTAATGCCATCTTAGCGGATGCCCCCATGCTCTTTAGGGATATCGAGAAATACCAACATGAAGATCCGACGCTGGCTCCGATAATGGAAACCCTTTCTTCTGGGGAACATGTCGTCCCTTATGTTCTGAGGAATGGTGTTTTATGTTGCCCTTCGAGGCATGACAAGATGATGAAGGTTGTAGTTCCAGCTGTCCTTGTGCCTATGATCTTCAAATACTATCATGAGACCCCATTAGGAGGGCATCTGGGAATGTTTAAAACCCGTGAAAAGATTCGTGAAATGTTCATATGGAAAGGTATGGACGGTGAAATCCGTGAACTTGTAAAAGCTTGTAAATCTTGTTTGCTCAGTAAACCCACCATGTCCACCAAGGTAGGCCTTTTGTCTTCGCATCAAGCATCGCGCCCCATGGAACGCCTGTATATTGATTATGTAGGACCCTTCCCCCAGTCGAAGGGAAATGCCAACAAATTCATCTTTGTATGTGTAGATGGTTTTACAAGATTTTCCTGGTTATTTCCGACTAAGCTGGCTACCGCTCAGTCCACCATTACTTGCCTAAAATCTATTTTTGCATCTTTTGGTCCGTGCCAATATATTGTATCTGATAATGCTAAGGCTTTTACATCTAATTTATTTCGTAAATTCTGTTTTGACTTATCCATCTCTCATGTAACTACTTCTGCTTATTACCCTCAACCATCTCTGGCTGAACGGGTTAATCGTAATCTCAGGTCCGCACTTATTGCCTATCATCATGATGATCATTCCAGGTGGGACACGTCCCTGCATTGGTTAGCTTTTGCTTTGAATTCGGCGGTTCATGAATCACATAAATTTACTCCAGCTTCTTTGATGTTTAAGTTTGTTCCCAACACGCCGCTCTCTAACCTCTGGTCTCTGAGTGACATTCTACCCGAGACAATAGATCCGGATAACATTAAAGATCTTTGGAAGAAGGCTAAAGCCAATCTTAAGGTATCTCATGAAAAGGTTAGGGAAAGGTATGATCGTGGACGGAGACCCACCACTTTGAAGGTAGGTGACCAGGTGATGGTCAAAAACTTTGTTCCCGCGGGCAAGCTTGCCCCCAGATTCCATGGGCCATGCATTATTCTGGATTTCCTTACGCCGGTTACCTTATTGTTAAGTAATCCAGCCACCGAGAGGATATTTAGAGTTCACCTGTCCCAGGTGAAACCGGTGTAATTTCCGTGTTAACTTGCTTCATATTATTTTGAAAGGAATATGAAGGTTATATATATATTTTTTTTGAGTTTCACTTTTGAGGCTTTCTGCCCCTTCTATAATATTTTGTTTTATATGTAAGCATTTGTGTGAAACCTCCCCCGATTTGTTAAACTCCCCGATTTGTTAAACTGCCATCCTGTCCTTGCCTCGGCCATTACCACGCTCCCGTCTCCTGCTCCAATACACACTGTGGCTGTATTATAGTAAATGCCATGGACATCTGCACGCCGCTGACCCCTCAACCTCTTCACCTAGCCTGTGTCCTCAAAAAGATGATGGTCCAACACAATTCTGCCGCCTAGCTTTAATGTTTCAGTGCCCCCGCAGCCGCGCGGCGCCGTGGAGCAACTGGGGCAGAGGACGGGCCCCCTCTTCTCCAGCGAGGACGTCATGTGCACGGCGAGCCGGAGCTCTCCTCCCGGCCAAGGCTGATGTGCGGCGCACGACCTGCTACTTGCCCGCAGCCTGTATATGTTCACCGCGGGCGCGGCGTGTTTCAACACCTCTGCTCCCCTCATAGTGCGGGCGAGCGGTATCTCAGGGTACTTGAGGGGTCCGAGCGGCCTCCTTTGGACGCAAGCTGCAACGGCCGGTCTGGCCATCCAACTTCATCAACATCAACTACATGAACAGTTACTATAAGCAATGACTACACTTGGGAATTCAACAGCAATATTTGGTGGACATTGCAAAATTTTTCATCACTTTTGAATATTAAAAGTTTATCTTCAGAATTCTACTTCTACAAACTTAAAGACTATACTTCACCTGTAACAACAAAATTTTGAAACTGAATCAAACCAAATTAAGAAATCTTATAAATGCTTTGGCAATTAATCTCCATATCTACATCAAAACTTGGACCTTGTTTTCAAACATTTCATGTGTCACCCCGGGAGGTCTGTACCGGGCGGTACACCTCCACTCCGCTAATTTAAAAAGTGCGCCTGTTGAAACTCCTCTGTTGGAGGAAGTCTGAACTTTATCTACGCTACTAATTCTCTACTTTCTCTGAAGATGTCACCACATGGAAAACTTTGAGTTTTTGAACTGTGTCATTTTTGATGTGTTTTTGTTTCGCTTGAAGTAAGAAGTGTGAACTTTCTCTTCTAGAGGACACTACTGAAGATCAACAATAGTGCACCCTTGTGCAGAGTCAAAGAACTATTTTTTTAGGAGAAATTTTTATTTCAAATGTTTGTTCCTTGCTGTTATTGTTTAAGTTGGCTATATACCCCTCTCTTTCCCCTTGTTTTAAATCTAGCCTATCCCGAATTTCTTGAATTAATTTTCCACCAATTATGTGTTTCTTCTTAGTATTGTGTAGGGGGTTTATTGATCTACCAATAAAATCATCGCGGGAGGGTGTTTTCATTCCCCTAACGCCTAGAACCTTCTGCGAGAGTATTTAAACTGCTGATTTTAGGGTCTCCGGGCCACTTCTGTTCCATCTTTCAGTGTATAAAGTACATAGCAGGAGGCGGGAAGCGCCTCTTTCCTCGGCAGCGGTCAGCAATAAGGTAATGGCCGATTAATAAATTCTTTCTTTGCTAGCTCAGCAGTTTAACTCTCGGGGCGGGTGCGAAGCGTTCCTCCATGTAACCTTTTCCTAAAATGTAACGATCTTTTCTTCTATTCTCTTTTAAGCTGCATATTGGGATAGAGAGTGGTAACCCTCTCGAGCTCCCACTCACATTGTCTTGAGGTGAACTTACTTTCTCAACCTATTCTTCGTTAATGTAAAACAAATTGCTCTTTTCTTAAGTCACCTCTTTAGTATGGGATTAGCCCTTGTATTAACGGCCTAGTGCCAAGTAGGTCTTAATCAAAGTGTATTAGGAGTGCAAGTTCGCCTCCTTTCAAATTGTTGCCTTAGAGGTCATTTAATTAACCTTCTTTTCATTTTATAGACCTCAGTAGATTGGGTATTTTACCCCTGTGTTTATGTCCGTTGAGGACAACTTGAAGGTGGAGTTTGGTGTGGCCTGGGAGAGGCTTAAATTTGAGAGCGAGTGGCTCTTTTGAAAATTCAGTGTTGTACGCCTCGTGGAGGCTTTTCAGTGTAATTTGGAGCAAGGGCTCCTAGGCATGAAAGGGGTTTTCTGCTCCTCTGTTGAAACTTGTGTTTGGGGTAAAACTGAGCTGATTGCCCAAGCAGTGTAAAGTCAGGGCGCGAAGCCCAAATTCTGTAAATATTGTAACTACCCTTTTGATTTGCTACTTTGTACCTGCCATGCTTGTTATTTCCTTGTTTTAATCAAAGAAAATATAACCTTGTTAAATTTTATATTAACTTTGATTCCGTAGTTTGAGACCCGTTCACGCCCGCACCTTCTTTCACCTCTACCTACCACTAAAACACGGTAACAACAATATTACAGGTACAAGTAGCAATCGTTAAACAAGATTGGATAAATTCCAAGATTCAGAACCTTAATACTTTGGGCCTTAAGCCACCAGTTTTACAATTCCAGAGATACCGGATTCAGTTTACACAAAATTGGGGAACCGTTAAGTCAAGGGCAGAAATCCCCCAAATCAAGAGCACTTGCTCCCAAAATTACATTATCTAGCCTTCCAAAGGCACTCTTTAATCTTGCAAAAACTTCGGAAAAGAGCAAACAGGCTCTCAGTATCTTCTAGCCTATTCAAGGCAATATCAGAAAATTACAATCACTCGCACAACTTACAAATTGAAAGATAATGTTATACAGGGGATCTAGTACCCAACCTACAGGGCCTTGACGAAAAGGAACAGGTTATATAAACGGCCCGAACACAAACTGAGTGGAGGCGTGCACTGCACTCCCAGATAATTAAACATTAAAACCTATAGGGCTCACGGCCGATGAAGCAGGGGCTGTTCCGAAACTACTTGAGGTGGCACGGATGGAAATAACTGCAATGCATTACAGAAACGAAAGGTTGTGAAAACGTAGCCACCTCAAACCAAGATGAAAGTAGAGCTCGAGAGGGTACATCACTCTCTATCCCGGTTTACAGTTAAATATTTTATGAAGGTTTTTACACTAGCCGGAAGAAAGTTACATTTTAGAACAGCTTGTTACATCCCTAAAGAGTCGGACCTTTCCCGCGGGGTAAACTGCGGAGGTAGCAAGAATGAAAGAAGTTATGTGGCCATTACCTTGTAGTTCTGTTGACCGATGAAAGAGGCCTCCCGCTTTGACACACACACTCAATGAGATGACGATCAATTGTCCAAGAGACGTGAAAAGCCTCAGGCAGGACGAATAGAACTACATACTGTGACGACTTCTGCTGTTTGATATGTTCCTACACTACGCGGCGCTGGTGTACGTAAACAGGGATCAGCTGTCCCTGAACATGTGATTTTAAATAAGATCTGATGTGACTTAATTCGGAATTCATGGTGTAAATAAATTATTTAAAAAGTGTGTTTATTATTGTTATGTTTCAGGAATGTACATTCTCTTTACTGACGGATGACTGTGTTTATGTGCGATCTGTGTTTCGTGCAAATTAAGATGTAGTGTTCCTTGTTTTAAAAGTGATATGTGACAATTTCGTAGGATATATTTTACATTTAGTAATGATTTAATGACTTTACTTCTGAAATAGGCTCGTCAGTGTCTTAACGAATATCTCAAAAAACGGGTATGTGTGTATAGAGCTAAGTCATATTTCATTAATTCACCACGAAATCAAACTCAGTTGCAGTTATTAATTATAACCTTAAAAAAAACACATGTTCAACTGTTAGTGTGCATGCTACATAATATAAATGCATTAAAACTCTGCAGGCACCCACATGATGTTACGTACCGGTATGTCATACATATGTAATTCCTACATAACCACTTAAGTTAAATTATATGTTAACAAGCTCAGATTAATGAATCTTACCAGCACTTCACCCCATCAGTCAGTTAACTGGACACTTTGGAAATTTTCCGGGTATGTTTTGCGGTCGTACAAGCTTGCATTTCTTTCCGTACTTCTTTTATTCGGAAATAAAATCGGCATCGTATGTAATGAAAAATTAATTTTGGTACCAAGTCCTAGGCATGTTCAGTACAGCACCCAAGTCTATGAGAAAGAGTAATTGGAGGTAAACTATCCAGGCATTCTTGAAATATTTCGCCTCATAATGTTTCTTGTACACTAATATTTCTCGCAGCAACTTCCTCTACATGAGAAAAGATCAATAATAATGCACTTGATGGGTAAATGAGATATTTGGATGCGTTACAATATTCCTGTAGAGTTGTTAAGGATGAAAACGGGCTACCTTATGCCTCCTGGGTATTGTTTTGCAGAGACACAATACATGCTGTACAGTCTGTCACTTTGCTTGTACGTTTAACAATATACCCACAGAAGTGATGAATAACATTCATTTTTGAACTGGTGAAAGGAATTATTTGTTCATCTTTCCAACTTGATAAGGATGGCTGATCAAAGGTAAGCTTGCTGTAAATTTTATCCTGATCAGAACTTACGATTTTGGCATTATCTTTGTTAACGGCTTTTGCCATGGCTCTAATCTGACTGAAAAATGATGTTAAGGGTACTTCAACTTCAGACTGGCAATTACCTCCTTTAGGTACAGCATTGCTTAGTGGGACATACACTGATTGTAACATGTGCAGATGCAAAAAGTCCACTGTAGAAGGATGATCATCACAGCTTATGGATCGTAGGATACCAAAGTGTCTTTCCAAGGGGTCTTGATTGAATTTGCCTGTAAGCACATAAGAAAAACCGCGGCTCCACAAATACTGTGTAAGTTCTCTTGTGCTTTTAAGTGCCACACGCATGGACTCAAGAGTTCTCTCAGAGGCGAATGTATTGTTTGGTGCTTTTAAGATCTCACTCATTTCACACAAACGATAAAATTTCTCAGAATGCGGAAATAATGCTTCGTTGGGAGTTTTGGCATTCAATGCATCAAAAACATCATTGAGGTCACTTGTTAAAATTTCTGTGGCTTCACTTCCTTCAAAACCAGTGGCGTGACTGTCTCTAAAAATGAATTGCGTTTGCCATAGCCCTGCTGAATAACTGGAACGCCAAACGAGCATTCATTTTCTGAAAATCGTTAGGGTTGATATGTGATGAGGTTATTTTTGGACATACTCGCAAACCTGCAGAATCCTGGAGTGTGTCATTTTCATAAACTAGCCAGTAATAGTGGAAGCTGATATTTTGGCCTTTATAGGTAGAATTTTGTTTGGCAAGGAAATAGTTTCTAATGCATTTCAGGATAAGAACTGCATCTGAAAATGCCCAAATCTTTCTGGAGGAGCTCACAGGATTGGAATGCTTCCATTTAAGTTATTTAGTTTACCACTGATATCAAGATTTTGCCATGTTTTCTTGTTTGTCTGACTCCCATCGCACACAAATCCAACAATGTTAATCCCAGCATTTTCCAGATGAATAATAACTTGGAATATTATTTTTGACAGTATGTCACCAAGTGTGGAATTGCAATTTGCATATATTGCAATAGGTTGCACCCGGTGCTTTAAGAGTGGTACAAACATAAACACTAGTGCATGTTTTGCAATATTTGCTTGTTGATCTTCTGGTGTGAGATTATCAAAGTCCACGTACCCATTTATTTTTAAAGAAATGCCGTTAAACTGTATTTCTTCTTTTAGTTTAACTTCATCGAATTTTAATATTCCTAACCTCATCATCATCATCATCATAAGTGTTAAGGGCTTGAAAAATGGCACTGACTGAATGATGATTGATACCGTATGAACACTTCAAGCATTTCAACAGACTGCGAAGATGTGATGGTGATGGCAGTGGCAGGAGGCCATGCTGTCTACAATGCCTATATCCTTTCGGTGCCTTAATTTTCAACAGGCGTGCTTCCAGTAGAAGTTTCTGATCATAACGCATGCCTTTTGAACTTGTGGTATTGCGCTTCTTCAGTACGGTATCAATTATTATCTTCTGTTTCCTACTTAGTCTTTCATTAGGGGAATTTACCTTTTTTTTTGGGTGATTTAATTTCTTCAAGCTCCCTTTCTAGTTCAGCATTCTTTATCTTTTCTTCTTTTAATCTTCTGCTAATACAGTAACTTTCCTCTGGAGATGTTTGATTCTCGTTCTTAAGATCAATACCCTCTTGTTATCAGCACTAACCTGTGATTTATCACCAGCACTAGAGGATTTAGAGCTAATACTAGGAAAAGTCACCTGTGGAAGGAACATCTAATTTGGTAGACTGGCGTTGATATGGAGATCTTCTTACTGTGATGTTTCGTGATAAATATTTCGGAAGATTAGGAAAATATGTGGGACTGCTGTAGGATCCAGTTTCCATCTCTGTTTTGAAATTTCCACTTTTTCACTGTTACGGGGATACCCGTGGAATGCAGAGGTGAAAGAAGGTGCGGGCTGGAATGGGTCTAACTACAAGGCCGAGATACGAATTAAAATTGCATCAAAGGTTATATTTTCGAAAATAGCAAAACTTAACAATTATCACACAGAATTTGAACATTCAACAAATAACAAGAAGTCAACAAGTAATCAGATCCAAGACCAGGAAAGCCAAGATTTAGATACAAATTAACGATCTGGGCTTCGAGCCCCACTTTTTACAATTTCTGATCTCTCAGCTCACATCCACATATTACCAAAGGACAGAAAACCCCTAATAACATGGAGCACTTGCTCCCACCTAGCAATGTCAGGCCTCCTAGAGGCACATATCCAAATACTAGAAAGAGCTGACCCGATCTAAATTTTTCCAGCCTATTAAATGCAATACCACACTTTTACACTAAATTGCCATCAAGGCACAGCTTACATCAAATGAAATGGGGGTATCTCGTACCCAACCTACTGGGCCTCAGTGGAAAAAGAACAGATTAAGTAAATGGCCCAAAATACCAAGATGAATGGAGGCGTTGCTTGCATTCCTACATGAAGCCTTTTAAAACCTAAGAGGCACTAGGCCGCTGAAACTGGGGCTATTCCCAAACTATGGAGGTGACTCGTATACAGAATAAATTTAAGACATTACAGAGAGGAAGAAAACCAGTTACAAAACGTAGTCACCTCAAACTAGTATGAAGGGGAGCTCGAGAGGGTAAAGCACTCTCTGTCCCCGAATTACAGTTAAAGATATTTGAAGTTTTACAAAGATGACGAGCAGTCAGCAGACCTCGTCATCCGCTTTATGAGGGATAGTGGTCTGTTTTACCGTGTCTAGTGATGTCCTTTGTCTTCGTGTATTTGTTTCTATTGCGCTTTTAACCTATTGACTTCATTTTAGTTTGTGTTGCGTATTTTAATGTGTTATTTTAACGTCTAATGTAAATGAAGTATCTATATATGCACCACCAGGCAATGCCTTATTCCTTTTCTCTCTGTATTTTCTCTTATTTTATTAGAAATAAGGCATTGCGAATTAGATCCACTGCTGTTTTAATCTCATACTCATTTTTTCATCACCATATTTTTAACTCTGGTTAGTGGATACGTTTTAAAATTTTAAATATCATGTGTCATGTCGTCCATCACGTTCCATTAGGGGCCGATGACCTTCGATGTTAGGCCCCTTAAAACAACAAGCATCATCATCAAGTTTTACAAAAACGATGGGGGATTACATGTTTATTACACAGCAAAGGTTTCGGACCTTCCCCGCGAATTAAACTGCTGAGCTAGCAAGAAATAAAAATGTTAAGTGGCCATTACCTTGTTGAAGAGCTGCTGCCGGATGAAAGAGGCGCTTCCCGCCTCCTGCTACCACAGCGGGAGGGTTGTGGCTCTCGGGAGTGCGCATTGGCAGAGTCACTTCGGGCTGGAGTACTTCCAGCACGTTGGGGACCCGGGGTATCAGCATTCCCGGGTCCCCCCCGACTGGGGGGTGTAATGGCTCCTCTAAATCTCTGAGAGGTGCGCCTATCTGATGATACGGCGCGCCTGCAGGCGAGCCGGACAGACTGGGCTGCCTGCCAATAGTGCCGTATGGATCTTCTTGCCCAGGTAACACCAACTCGTCCTCGTTTCCGATAACTGACGGGGGTGTACAGGCAGCCTCCCCGCTTGTGGACATTAGTGTTGCCTCGCAGGGGTGGGGTGTCAGGGCTAAGCACGTTTCGGACGTCATGCTGGTCGACACGTAGGTCGTAGGCCTGGATCCGCTCGAGTTGTTGTTGAAACGTTGTTTGTTGGAGAGAGAGGTTGTTGACCTTGGATTGCCTGCAAGGTAGTCAGTTCTGTAGTTCCAGTGGCCATGCGGGGTGTGTGGCCTGCCTCCAATGGTTCACGGTCTGCTGAGGTGTCTCTACTTCGGGATCGAGTCTTGGGTGCTGGTGTCCGCTGCAGAGGAAAAGAGTCTGTGATCTGCGGTTGTCTGGACATACCAGTCTTGGAGGCTTCTTGAGTCGCTGGCGGAGCGTCCTCGTGGATCAGTCGGTAAACTCTCGGGTTGTTGCCTCTTCCCTCCCTGGCATGTTTGATAAACTGACAGAGAGAACCATGAAGCAATTACCGCCAGCAGTGAAAATTCCTCGAGAAGTGATTTTTACCTTATATTCGCTTTAAACAATTAAACAGGAAGAACATTATCTTACATTCACGTGGAAAAAAAGTCCAAGAAAATGTCAAAAATTACAAACTACTAGAGCTATAACGCTTTTGTATAAGGCATCCATTACATAAATTGATGACAGTAGTAACATATTGGAGGTCTCTCGATTGTAAATAAATACATTTTGAACGATGCCCTCTCTTCACAGCGCAAGAAAAGTTACCGCCTTCCCTGCTTTGCTCCCAGCGTGACGTCACTGCGGTAAACTGGATGCGTTCTGACACAGCATTATAGGCCTACTCACATCCAGGGTTGCCAATCTGGTGATTTTGTCACCAGATCTGGTGTTTTCAGGAAGTCGTATGGTGACAAAATTTGAATTTTGCGACATGTCGAAAATATGGTGTTTTTCTTTAAAACCTGGTGACTTATTTCGTGATTTTATAACAAAATGTGAGTTAAAAAACTACGATCATAAGACGTGTAACTTAGTAAAATATTATGATATTATATATCATATAAAATATATTAACATGTTTACATTAGCGACTCGCACGGATTGGACTCGGCCTCTTCCCGTTGTGGTAGGGGTGGGGAAGCAACACCACCTAGATAATAAAGCGTCACCCTGACCTGTCTCAAGCTAAAGTGTTGATTCGGTACGTCTGCACGTGTAGAGTAGAGTAAGGTAATGAATAGTGTTAGGTTAGAGGAAGTAAGTTGTCAATGAGACAGCGAAAGATGAGCCGAGTTACGGAATCCGTCTCGGCAGTGGAATACAGGCGTGTCAGCCTACATGTAGAGCTAGGCAATCCGGACACATGTGGGCTGTTACATGAAGGAGTGGTGAGGAAATAAAATTGACAGCTTAAGGGGTCTATGAGGTATCGGTTTTCGAGCCTCATGAGACAGGTCTGGACGTGACATCCCAGGGAAGGGTGGTAGGAGTTCCTGACCAGGGGTAATGTCGCGGCCAGAGCCAGACAGATTTAGGATAGAGTTAGTATATATTTTAATGTAGTAAAGTAGTTAGTTTAGTTATAAGTAGAGGTGGTGTGTTGCATATAGAGCTGGCGATCCGCCCATGTGCAAGATGCTACGTAGTAGATTTAGAGGTACTTAAGTAGTAAGTAGTTAGTGCTTAGCTATAAATAGTCAGTAAGTGTTTGTTTTGAATTGCATATTGGAACATTGTAACTTGGCGAAAGCCTGTTATGTTCAGTTCAATAAATACATTCCATTCCATTCCATAATAAGGCCTCGCAACAGCGCTGTGACGTCACGCTAAGGAGGCGATCGCAATCTAAAGAAACGCAAAGCATAGTCACACACAAACATGATTTTAATACGTTTAGCGTGTGGAATAACTTATTTACCAACAAATAAAGTTTAAATTTTAGAGGACATTGAATTATATTGACGTTATTACCGTATCTTAGAGACCCTGTCATTCACCTGGTCTGTAGGTCCGAATTATAACATATTGGCATTAAAGTTAATAAGATATACATCATCATATATCAAGCATGCTAGTAATGCAAAAAGACTTCAATACTTTTGCCTAGTTTTCGACTAGACAAAATTACACACTTTCTTGAATTTGTACAATGTTTTATGGATTCATTAGTTTTGTTCCTGCAGTAGTTATTTATTAGAATAGTTGTACACTTCCAAATAATGTAGTCATACAAATATTCTGAAATGTCCTCCCTACATTCATTTCTGTCGTCTATACATTCATCAGCTGAGAGAACAATTTGCAGGGTCACATCACTTACATACTTCTTATAGTTACTTAAGCAAAGAAGTTTGCTCTCACTTTCTGGTATCAACATCTTTTTTTTATGATGACATATGTGTATGTCACTAAGTGTACAGCTGTTTCTGCAAGATACGAGGTGCATTTAAGTTCTAAGACCTCCGATTTTTTTTCTAACTAACTACTTACCCGAAAACGATGAAACTGGCGTTACTTCTCGACGTAATCACCCTGCAGACGTACACATTTTTCACAACATCGACGCCATGATTCCCTGGCAGCGGCGAAGGCTTCTTTAGGAGTATGTTTTGACCACTGGAAAATCGCTGAGGCAATAGCAGCACGGCTGGTGAATGTGCAGCCACGGAGAGTGTCTTTCATTGTTGGAAAAAGCCAAAAGTCACTAGGAGCCAGGTCAAGTGAGTAGGGAGCACGAGGGATCACTTCAAAGTTGTTTTCACGAAGAAACGTTTGCGTAACGTTAGCTCGATGTGCGGGTGCGTTGTCTTGGTGAAACAGCACACGTGCAGCCTTTCCCGGACGTTTTTGTTGCAGTGCAGGAAGGAACTTGTTCTTCAAAACATTTTCGTACGATGCACCTGTTACCGTCGTGCCCTTTGGAACGCAATGGGTAAGGATTACGCCCTCGCTGTCCCAGAACATGGACATCATTTTTTCAGCACTGGCGGTTACCCGAAATTTTTTTGGTGGCGGTGAATCTGTGTGCTTCCATTGGGCCGGTGAATCTGTGTGCTTCCATTGAGCTGACTGGCGCTTTGTTTCTGGATTGAAAAATGGCATCCACGTCTCATCCATTGTCACAATCGACGAAAAGAAAGTCCCATTCATGCTGTCGTTGCGCGTCAACATGCCACACGGGCAGCCTTGTGGTCGTCCGTCAGCATTCGTGGCACCCACCTGGATGACACTTTTCGCATTTTCAGGTCGTCATGCAGGATTGTATGCACAGAACCCACGGAAATGCCAACACTGGAGGCGATCTGTTCAACAGTCATTCGGCGATCCCCCAAAACATTTCTCTCCACTTTCTCGATCATGTCGTCAGACCGGCTTGTGCGAGCCCGAGGTTGTTTCGGCTTGTGGTCACACGATGTTCTGCCTTCATTAAACTGTCGCACCCACGAACGCACCTTCGACACATCCATAACTCCATCACCACATGTCTCCTTCAACTGTCGATGAATTTCAATTGGTGTCACACCACGCAAATTCAAAAAACGAATGATTGCACACTGTTCAAGTAAGGAAAACGTCGCCATTTTAAGTATCTAAAACAGTTCTCATTCTCGCGGTTGGCGCTAAAAATCCATCCGTCGTATAGTGCTGCCATCTCTGTGACGTTTTGACAACGAACGCGGGCTCCTTTTAAAACAATGCACATGTTTCTATTTCTTTCCAGTCTGGAGAAAAAAAATCGGAGGCCTTAGAACTTGAATGCACATCGTATTTCAAATTGCCCCTATTGAGGCTGTCAATAATATCATGATGACTATTTCTAACAGTAACATCTTTCAAAACTAAGAAATCTGCACAGTATTTACAATTTAATTTCTTGAGAAGAGAATGACAACAATAACCTGCTATGTATGTTTAAACACTTGCAACACCAGATTTGCTGTCAAGATCTGAGTCCCACGAACCTGCTACCCCTGTGGGTGGGGGAGGCAGACGAATAATACACCCACGGTATCCCCTGCCTGTCGTGAGAGGCGACTAAAAGGGGCAACCAAGGGTTGATTGTATTAGAACCATGAAACTGCTTGTGATTAGTACCACCACGCGGAGAACACCAAGGGTCGCTTTTACTTGTGCGTAGTACCACTATATTAGGTACGAAATAGGTTTGTGATTAGTAGTACACAGGAGCACCGTGCGGTCGGCTTTTGCAGTACCTGTGATTAGTACCACCATATGAGCAGGACCATGGGATGATAGCTACCATGGTTCTGCCTTGCCTATGATTAGTACCCAATATATGAGGATCACTACGGGATAGGGGAAGGTCCCTGTGGTTAGTACTCTTATATGATGAACACCATAGTTTTGCGTTGCCTGTAAATGGCGCCGCGAAGTGAGAAAAACATAGGTCTGTATTATATGTAGAATTTCATAAGCTCTGAGTAGTTCAATAATGTGTGGTGGAATACCGCAAGTCTCTGCTACTTTTGATTAGTACCGCAACAGGACAATTGCCATGGTTCTGCTTTCCTAGCGATCAGTACCGTTATGAGGGGCCGATAACTTGGATTTTGGACCCCCTTTTGACTGCAAGCATAATCAATTCAGTGTTACGCTATAGCATCAGTCCCTTGGTCAGTAATAGTATTGTGTCGCGTCAATTTATATTAATGTGAGGCATTGCGGGTCGCATCCACTGATTGTTTTAAATTCATGTCCATCCTTTCATTCTTCGTTCTCACGCTTTGAATTCTGGTCAGTGGAGAATTTTAGACTTTTAATATGTCATTCCATTTCGTCTTATTTCGTATCATTAGGGGCCGATGACCTCGATGTTAGACCCCTTTAAACAACAATCATCATGATACCGGGCGGTACACCTCCACGCCGCTAATTCAAATATTGCGCCAATAGAAACTTCTCTACTGGAGAAACTCGGAACTTTAACTACTGAACTAATTCCGCTGTTATTCAGAAGTTGTCACTGAGTGTTTTTTATTTGCCTTTTGTTTTTCAACGATTAAGAGGTGTGGACAATCTCTAACAGATGTCTCTACCCAAAACTATGGTAACACACTCTGGTGCCATGGAATGAACATTCTTGAAGAAATATTGTATTCCTAAGTTTTGTTTTTACTAAATTTTGTTCTGTGGTTTGTGGGTTGGCAATAATATAAATCCTTTCTTTCCGCCCGTTTTGAATGTAACCAATCAGGAATTTATGTAATTAATTTTCCACCAATAAGGCGTTTCTTCCTCGTCTTGTGTATTAGTTTTTGCTGTTATCCAATAAAAGCGAAAGGGTGTGTCTACTCATTCCTGAAAGGTCTCGAATGTTCCACGAGGGTATATAAACTGCTGATTTTCTGGTCTCGATGCCACTTCAGTAACATCTCTCTTAGTCTGTGAATATGTTGCAGGGGGCGGGAAGTGCCTCTTTCTTCAAGCAGCTGTTCTTCTACAAGGTAATGGCCGGTTAACACCTTCATTTCTTGCTAGCTCAGCAGTTTAACTCTCGGGGAAGGTTCGAAACCTTTAGTATGTAACTTACCTTTTTAAAATGTAAATTCTTTTCTGTCTATGTAAAATCTATAAATTATAAATCTATAAATTACTGTAAAGCGGGGATAGAGAGTGCTTCGCCCCCTTCATTTTTGAAAACGAGGTGACTACGTTTTCATAACCGTTCTTCTCTTCTTTAATGTAGTAAAGTTTTCTCATACGTGTCACCTCCCTAGCTTGGGATTAGCCCCTGTATGATCGGCCTAGCGCCACATAGGTTTTAGAGAAAAACTTGGTGTAGGAGTGCAAGTTATCACCTCCATTCATTTTGTATTTGGGGCCATTTACTTAACCCGCTTTGTTTTCCTTCCTGCGAGGGCCCAGTAGATTGGGTATTAGTTACCCCTGTTTCCTTGTGTGCCTTAAGGGCAGATAGAAATGAAGTTTGTTGTAGCCTTTGATAGGCTTGTAAAATAGAGAGCGGGTCTGCTCTTTTTCTTAACATTGTAATTAGGAGCAAGTGCTCCTCGTACTTAGGGGTTTTCTGCCCTTCAGCAATTGTGGTTGTGAGCTGAGAGCTCAGGAAATAAACTTGGGGCTCGAAGCCCAAATCTTGTAACGAACTGTAATTTGTTAATTTGTTGATCTGCTACTTGGTACCTGTTATATTCTGTTAATTGTTGATTTTGAAAAGAAAATATAACCTTTGTTAAAGTTTTAAATTAACTTTAATTTTGTAATTGAGACCTATTCCAGTCCGCACCTTCTTTCACCTCTAACTACCACGGATATCTCCGTAACAAGTGGTAGCAGAGCGTGGTTAAAGGTTTACCTCTGGGAGCCGGTCACCGCTGGGAGTGCCCTTCAGCGCCACATCCTTATTCAAGCTTAGGTCGCCTTAAATCACTCTTCCACCTCCATCATCAGGTGATCCTGGTTGGGCATTGCCATGACATATCCCTTCTTAAGATGATGCCACTAGCAATGGGTTTCCTCTAACCGCTAGTCCTTCCCCAGGAAATACTCCTTTTTCACGCAAAGTCGTCTTAATCAGCCAGCCTTGCACCTCGACAGTTCATAAGAACTGCGGGTGCAGGTGTTACTATAACCGGAAATGAAACTCCTCATGGTTGTCTCCTCTCCAACCAACTAGTCGTGTACTGCCTGGAAGATGCACGATCTCTATGTGAAGGGGATCCTCAACTTGATTTTTCATGCGGAGAGCCTCCTTCTTGACCATATCATATGGCCCTACAAACTTTCCGTATACGCTAGCATCTTCCACAAATTCCCTTTCTCTATAATCAAGGGCAATGGCATGACCACTAATTTGTGCTCTTCCACTCACAGCATAGATATTATTTCGAGACTTGGTGAACACACTAACTAGTGCTCCTGTCTTAAATATAGGACTTCCACTCACCAGTGTCTCATCTGTTCTAAAAGCTGGTAATTTAGCCCACAGGACCCGGTTTCCTTCCTTTGTTATAACCCAAAGATCATCTGTAACTTTGACAGATTTCAAAGTTCGTTCCTGTTCTGACCAGTACTTCAGAGTGTCACCACTCCTCACCTGGTCTGGAACAATAGTCGTGTGCATGTCTGGGAAGACATGCCGGCTACATCCATAATTTTCAACTACATGGGTGGCCAGCATCACGTCTCCTTCTATTCTAGCTGCTCCTTCAAAAGCCTTCCAACGGATGCCATACGCCTCTCCATTACTGCCACCACCACAGTTGAGCTCTGTTAAAGTCCGTGATGGTATTGTTGACAGGGTGGCTTCTATATCACCAAAAAATATCTCTTCAGCATTGGTGATTTCCACCCACTGATCAGAATGAAACACCCAGGACCTCACACCTAATGTTCTCACCCAGGCTACTTCAAAGCGTCCTAGCATCCCTCGGCCAGCTAAAATAGTTGCCAGAAATGCTTCCATTTCTTTCGGAGTCCACTTCCCTGTTTGTGAAAAAGCCAGCATATATTTGTGCCCTTTCACTTCCAACTCATGTTGCAATACCCCATCGTGCGGGATAATACGCATAAAAATTCCAAGAATGATATCCCACAAAACTCGAAAAATTTGATTTTGCCTTGTTAACACTAACATTAATGATTTTAAAACGGTGGTTGCACCAGAGTGCTCCACGACCGGTTCATCCATGGGAGTATCTCCACTTGGCTTATTTGTGGCTAACATAATCCTTTGCTACCAATGTTCAACAAACCACCAAACAGTATTATTGCAGTATGAGACAACACCTAAAGTGGTTATTAAACACAGGATCTGAGTCTGTTACATTGAGCTCGCCTGTAAATGTTTGAAATGAGGAAACTGCACAATAATCATGATCTAACAGTATATCTTCATCAACAATATCATTTGCAACAATTTTCCTACCATTAGAAATGGGCACTTCAATTGAATTCAAGATTCTGATTTTTTTCTCAATTTCATACACCTGTCTAACAGAAACATGGTATTGGCCACCTGCAAGTTGCCTGTATTCACCAAATCGTGCCTCCAATGCATCTGTCTGAAACTTTCCAGGAAGGAAATATGACCATTACAGTGCTTCAGTAACAAAACTCTGTTAGCTGTATAAGGCAGCGAGTTGTTTGAGTAAGAGCCCTATGCGTTTGACTAGACAATTTGCCACATTTCAAACCTCGATTATCCCAGTGATCTAACCACTGAACAAACTTCATTAAAAAACCTTTCCGTTCATCACCAGGTTTGTTGGCGAGAGGCTGTTGAAATTTATTATTAAGTCTTACACGTTTGAAAGGGGTCTTTGCCACCCGGTAGTGATTACTTTTACAAATTCAGCTATGCCCTCATATGATGTTAAATTGTACTTTTCTCCTATAACTAGTAAAGCATTTACTATATGGTCAATAAACAACTGACACACACATTTCCCATTTTGTCTTTCAAAACTTGAAGGCCATAAAGGTTTGACAGTCAAACCATACCCATGCTTTACAAGGTCATTCCCTTCAACCTCAAATAAGTCCCTTATAGCTTTGTAAGGTGCGACTTTTTTAGAAAAATCCTCAAAGTCAGGATACATAAATTCCATACCATTAGTTTTCTGGTTGAGCCAATTATTTCTGATGCATTTTAGGAGGTGTTGGGGAAAGTCCCTTCTGCATTCGGTACGACCACGACGTACTATTGCATGAGCCCAACTGCCAGTGCTAGTGATGAATATCGAATGTTTTAAACTATCGGTAGACTACCGATTGTGAAGCGTGATTATCGAATGAAAACAATCGATAGTTTTCATTCGGTTATAGGGCCTAAATCGATTATAAAGTAGTAATATGCGTTTTTATACTGCGGTAGTTCTAGTAACTAGTAATAAGTCATTTGCTAGTAACCACCAAAATGTGGATTGTTGTATTATAATACCGATTTTTATAGCGTGTCCATGCTGCAAATGTTATTGCGGCAGTAGAAAATCAGTAGTGATATCTGCACCATATCCAGTGGACTGAAGTTAAGTACACTGTGAAATTTTGGGCAGAAGTTGATTTGTATAGGGCTTGCAAATTTAGCTATATTTACTCCCGTACTTCTTCATTCTAATGCGGATGTAGAACGAGTGTTCGGCCGATTCAATATAACTAAAAGTAAACTGAGAAGTAGAATGTCAATTCAAACTCTCCAGTCGTGTGTAAAATTTGGATTGAATAGGGGAGGGAAATGCTGTTGCACATATGATCTACCGAAAGAAGTACTGCCGAAAATAGGCCATTAGGTTCATACAACTATCTAGGTCAAGTACCCTCACTTCTACAGACGAACCATAAATACACAAATATAGTACAGTTTTTAAATTTGTGTGTAAAAAAAAAAGTTATCTCCGTACAGGCCATGAAGGCCCTGCCGCGAACCTACTACGATGGTGTAGCAGGGGGAGAGGTGATACTCCCACGTGGCGTGTCCCAGGTGGCGGATAGCGGGGTCCTAACCGGCTTGCCGGCGGACTTGAGGGAAATAAAATACCTCTCGCGGACCAAACACACTACCCCCTGCGGGTGGGGGACGCACATGTAGAATACACCCGCTCATAACCTAACACTCCTTTTATAGTCCACACTATGGCAGTGTAAGAGTGGAATTGTAACGGTTATGACAGGCATCTTTCTGAGTTACGTCAGCTCATTAGTGAGTACGCAGCGAGTATACTCTGTATTAAGGAGACCAACTTCAGACCTGGTCATCATACGGTCTTGAGAAATTTCAGACTATACTCGACAGAACGGTACTATGCTCACCGGGCTTCCGGTGGTGTTGGCATTTTTGTTCGTTCTGATACCTACAGCGAAGCGCTTCCATTAAGAACCCCACTCGAGGCTGTCGCTGTTTGCGATCCGCTGCCTGTCATAGCAACAGTGTGTAATGTTTATCTTCCACCAGGCCGGTATCTGAACATACAGTAAATGATGTCGCTGATCTTATAGCTCAGCTTCCACCACCCTTCCTCTTATTGGGCGATTTTAACGCCCATCACCCCCATATGGGGCTCTGAGACGCCTTGCCCCCGAGGAAGAGAGCCGGAAGCACTACTAACAGATCTGGATTTATGTATTTTGAACACAGGGGAACCAACTCACTTTAATGTACGTTACGGCACATACTCTCGCATAGACGTTAGTCTATGCAGCCGAACGTTGTTTCCACTGTTTCGGTGGAATGCACACGATGATCTCTGCGACAGTGACCATTTTCCCATCATTCTTACTTTGTTGAAACATAAACCGGTCGAGGCTCCCCCTCGATGGATTCCTAAACATGCTGATTGGCCAAAGTACACATCACTAGCTGTCTTTCACGCTGATGTCAGGCGGACCGTCGGCGAGGAAATAACTTACGTCACCCAAGTTATTCTTGCTGCTGCTGAGGAGTCCATTCCGTTTTTCTCGGGGGCTCCTCGCCGAAAACTCGTTCCTTGGTGGAACGATGAAATAGCAGCAGCCATCAAAGAACGCCGTCGCGCTCATAAACGTTACCGTCGACAGCCTACTGTGGCCAACTTGGTAACATTTAAGAAACTCCGCGCTAAGGCGCGAGTTCTCATTCGACAAAGTAAGAAGGCTTCATGGGAGAGATATGTGTCGTCCATGACGTCGCATACTCCATCATCTCAAGTGTGGACGAAACTTCGACGACTTTCGGGTATTGAAGGATCATCTGCTGTACCGGGAATTTCCATTGCAGGCAGTGTCGCCACTGATCCCCTCGCGATTGCTAATCATCTCGCTAGTCATTTCGCGGATGTCTCTGGCTCCGGGAATTACAATCCTGATTTCCTCCCTCTGAAGCGGGAGGCTGAACGTCATCACCTTAGTTTTGCCACCCAAGCTTCAGAGGACTACAACGTGCCCTTTACGGAGTGGGAACTCCGCAGCGCATTAGCGCTTTGCAAGGACACGTCTCCTGGACCGGACAACATCCATAACCAGATGTTGAAACACCTTAGTGATGATAGTTTACTATATCTCCTTCGTGTGTTCAACCTAATCTGGACAGAGGGTGATTTTCCGTCTCAGTGGCGAGAGGGCATAGTCATCCCTGTCCTCAAGCCTGACAAAGATCCTAAGTATGCAGGAAGTTACAGACCGATTTGTCTTACAAATTGCCTGTGTAAGCTCTTTGAGAGGATGGTAAATCGCAGACTCGTGTGGTGTCTGGAGAAACAAGGACTCTTGTCCGAGTACCAATGTGGATTTCGAGCCGCTCGATCCACTACAGACCACTTGGTACGCCTGGAGAGCTCTATCCAGGATGCGTTTCTCCGCAAACAGCACTTGGTAGCTGTCTTCTTTGACTTGGAGAAGGCCTACGACACCACCTGGCGATATGGCATCCTTTCAGTCCTGCATCAATGGAGATTCCGAGGTAACTTGCCGGTATTTATTGCGAATTTTTTGTCCCTCCGTCTATTCCGTGTCCGAGTGGGGAGGACATTTTCGCAATACCACGTTCAAGAAAATGGAGTCCCACAGGGATCGGTTCTTAGTGTCACTCTGTTTGCGATTGCCATAAACGGTATTGTTGCTGCTGCTGGTGCAGCAGTTATACCGTCGCTATATGTGGATGAATTTGCTCTGCACTATAGCTCGCGTAATATGGCAGTCGCAGAGCGACAATTACAACAAGCTATTAGGAGGGTGGAGCAGTGGACCTTAGAACATGGCTTTCGGTTTTCTGCCGCAAAGACCTCTGTTGTCCACTTTTGTCGTCTACGTACTCTTCACCCTCATCCGGAGCTTTATTTAGGAAATGTCGTTCTTCCCGTTGTTGACACTTACCGATTTCTTGGGCTCGTTTTCGATAGTAAATTATCGTGGGAGCCACACGTGCGAAAGATAAAAGTGCAATGCACCAAGAGGCTTAACCTCTTGAAGTTTCTTAGCAGCACTAATTGGGGAGCTGACCGCGTGGTGCTCCGGCGATTCTATCGGGCACACATTTTATCCCTGTTAGACTACGGCAGTGCAGCATATGGCTCCGCAAGACCAAGCGCTCTTGCGAAGCTGAACTGTATCCACCACAGCGGAGTTCGGTTGGCGACGGGAGCCTTTCGTACAAGCCCCATAGCTAGCCTGCTCGCTGAGTCTGGTGTTCCGCCTTTACACCTGAGGCGCCAGCAACTGCTTCTTACCCAAGCTGCTAATTTGCGACAGATGCCACTTCATCCAAGCTATCCTAGCGTTTTCAACAATGGCAACCGTTTGCTGTACGCCGCTCGTCCCCGAGCAACGCGGCCGGTTGGAATACGTTTAGATAGCAGTTACAGATTGTTTGACGTACCTTCGGTTCCTTGCCTTGTCAGACAACCAAGTGGGGTACCTCCGTGGGTAGTACGGCGACCTGAAATAATTCTGGATCTACACACTGGCCCGAAGGAGAACACGGACCCTTCGATTTATCGGAGGCTCTTCTTGTCCGTCGTTGGCCGCTATCCAGGCTCAGTCGTCGTCTACAGGGATGTTTCAAGGACGGACACGAGGGTGGGCAGTGCGTTCGTTGTCAACAATGATAGGTTTCTTTTCGCTCTCCCGGAAACCTGTAGTGTGTACACAGCAGAGCTCTATGCTCTCTGTAGAGCTTTGCGGTACGCACTGTACAATGAACGCCGTCACTTTCTTGTGTGTACTGACTCCTTGACTTCACTCCAGTCTATTGATACCTGTTTCCCTTGGCATCCTCTGGTGCAGCGGATCCTGGACCTGCTGGCCGGGTGTTCCGATGCCGGCAGCAGAATCACGTTTCTGTGGCTCCGGAGCCACATGGGCATCGAGGGAAACGAGTTAGCAGATCGGGCTGCCAAAGAGGCAGTTACACTGCCCCCGTTGCCTTTCAAGGTTCCAGCAAGTGATATTTGCTCTCAGCTGAGACATCTGGTCATGTCTCATTGGGAGACGGAGTGGCAAGCCATTCCACTTCCCAATAAGCTGAGAGCGATAAAAGGAACAACGAAGGTATGGAGGACTTCCCTTCGGGCTTCGCGAAGGGAGGCCGTGGTATTATGTCGTTTTCGGATCGGCCACGGTATCGTAACTCACTCGCATCTTTTGTAATGTAACCTGTACTGGCATCGTAGCCCTAATTCTTATCAAGTTCCACGTTGGACCGACAACAATATACAGTGACTGACAGAGCAAATGCAACACCAAGAAGGAGTGGTCAGAACTTAATGCCAATTGCAGGCGAGACTGACGTCACTGAGGCATGCTCATGATGTGAAATGCGCCGCTGTGCTGCGCACGTAGCGAACGATAAATGGGACACGGCGTTGGCGAATGGCCCACTTCGTACCGTGATTTCTCAGCCGACAGTCATTGTAGAACGTGTTGTCGTGTGCCACAGGACACGTGTATAGCTAAGAATGCCAGGCCGCCGTCAACGGAGGCATTTCCAGCAGACAGACGACTTTACGAGGGGTATGGTGATCGGGCTGAGAAGGGCAGGTTGGTCGCTTCGTCAAATCGCAGCCGATACCCATAGGGATGTGTCCACGGTGCAGCGCCTGTGGCGAAGATGGTTGGCGCAGGGACATGTGGCACGTGCGAGGGGTCCAGGCGCAGCCCGAGTGACGTCAGCACGCGAGGATCGGCGCATCCGCCGCCAAGCGGTGGCAGCCCCGCACGCCACGTCAACCGCCATTCTTCAGCATGTGCAAGACACCCTGGCTGTTCCAATATCGACCAGAACAATTTCCCGTCGATTGGTTGAAGGAGGCCTGCACTCCCGGCGTCCGCTCAGAAGACTACCATTGACTCCACGGCATAGACATGCACGCCTGGCATGGTGCCGGGCTAGAGCGACTTGGATGAGGGAATGGCGGAACGTCGTGTTCTCCGATGAGTCACGCTTCTGTTCTGTCAGTGATAGTCACCGCAGACGAGTGTGGCGTCGGCGTGGAGAAAGGTCAAATCTGGCAGTAACTGTGGAGCGCCCTGCCGCTAGACAACGCGGCATCATGGTTTGGGGCGCTATTGCGTATGATTCCACGTCACCTCTAGTGCGTATTCAAGGCACGTTAAATGCCCACCGCTACGTGCAGCATGTACTGCGGCCGGTGGCACTCCCGTACCTTCAGGGCTGCCCAATGCTCTGTTTCAGCAGGATAATGCCCGCCCACACACTGCTCGCATCTCCCAACAGGCTCTACGAGGTGTACACATGCTTCCGTGGCCAGCGTACTCTTCGGATCTCTCACCAATCGAACACGTGTGGGATCTCATTGGACGCCGTTTGCAAACTCTGCCCCAGCCTCGTACGGACGACCAACTGTGGCAAATGGTTGACAGAGAATGGAGAACCATCCCTCAGGACACCATCCGCACTCTTATTGACTCTGTACCTCGACGTGTTTCTGCGTGCATCGCCGCTCGCGGTGGTCCTACATCCTACTGAGTCGATGCCGTGCGCATTGTGTAACCTGCATATCGGTTTGAAATAAACATCAATTATTCGTCCGTGCCGTCTCTGCTTTTCCCCAACTTTCATCCCTTTCGAACCACTCCTTCTTGGTGTTGCATTTGCTCTGTCAGTCAGTGTATGTATAACCATCGCGCTGTACTTCCTCTCAATTTGCTTCATGTTGTAATACTAATTTAATATGTTGTTGCCCGTGCTATATTTCCTCTTAAATGATACTAATTAACTATACGAAATCGGGGACGAATATACAGATCAAGCGCGGTGGTTGCATGCCAATGTTTAGTCAGCCTCTCAGGGTAACACATCCCTATATATCCGATAATACTATCTACCTTCTTAAGTAATTAAAAGAAATTAATCTTAACCATATTAATATCAATTCCAACATCCTTATATTTAAAAAAAATATGTGCCAAAATAAAATCATAAATCTTCATTTACGAGTGCCATATCAATATTCATCAATCGTCATAACCTGCTAGAGTCGTACAGATCAATTAAAAACTATGTGCATTTTCAATTAAAATGAATCCTTTTACTGCCTACAGATGTGCCATGTTTAGGTTAAAACGTGCTCGAATATTATATATTCACTATGTGAGACAAATATATTGCTAGGCGACTATATCTCTTTCCCATATGTGCTTCAAAACACATGTAAATTACGATCAACCTATCTCAATATTTGATTTAAGTTCAACCAATCGACCATCTAACCTCTATGCTATACTTAATATTCACGTATCTAGGCCTTAATTCCATTGCTTGCCTCATTTTCAATCATGACATAACCGTAGCTAGGCCATAAATTCGCGCATATGTCATTTAATAATTTTTTACACAATAACTATTCAACATTTCAAAACACCAACATATTATTATTCACGCATCTAATTACTGCGATTCGTCCGCATAGAATCAATTTCTTTACTCAACTTCCCCATAATTAATACTACGTCGCAGTGAAACACTTCTTTTACCTCAGTATCTATTCATAACACTGCAAGCTGCTACTTTATTCCAATTCTTCGTAAATATGAACGATATTGGCCTTGTTGGTCGATCTGGTCGTTGGGTAACCTAGGCTTCTTACTATACACTTCACTTTCTTATCTTAGCCTCGCCTAGTTTGATATACGACGTTCTCTTATGCATATAGGTTCAAAAACATCATCATTCACTTCCCGATACTGCTCACATTAACCTAAGATCAAACTCCCTGGTTATCTGTTTGTTCCACCTATCTCCGAAGAGATAGGTGGTTTGTGACGTGCCGATACCAGTGCGCTATTCCGCGCTCCTCTGTCGGACTGTTGTGTGTATCAGTTGTATGAATTAGTCAGTTGTGTGTGACTTGTGTGTTTATTTCGCGGTTTCTTGTTTTTTTTAAAGTTATGTGAACGCGTGGTCACCCATCCAATGGGTGACCACGCCCGTTGTTGCTTTGACAGTTAGTGTGTACTGTATTGTTTTTATTATTGTGTATGTGAGTGTTATAGGTGTGTGCGTTGTGTGTGTGTGACCAGGTAGCTCGCTACATTCAGTGTCAGGTTGACACAGCGGTACGTGTGTGTCGGCTGTGGTAGTTCTGGGGTATCCAGGAGCTGACCACGCCCTGTTGCGTTAGGAAGTTTGCAGTGGGTGTTCGCCTACATCGTAAAGCAGTGACTCCCACATAGCTAAGTGACGTTACGCATTGTGCGAGTGTGCGGTGTTAAATTTAGAAAACAGCGTAAATAACGGCATTTAGGTGTTAAATTTGGTAAATAATTAGCATCTGTAATGTGCAGTTGTTGGCACCCGCCTCGGCTATACCCGAGTTCCAGTGCTTAGGAAGTGAGGACTTGTGCTTGGCGTGGTTCTTCTTGGCGGGAGGGGGGGGGGGGGGGTTAGTTTATGATGAGCTGTCTAGTGGGCATGGGATTTGGGATCTGGTTCTGGGTTGATATGAGTTTGAGCAGTAGAAGGTTGATTAGGGTTGAGATGTCTTGGTTTGGCTGGATGGTTGGTTCTGGGGTGAAGGGTCCTGAGTTCGAGGATGGAGGGACTGGTGTGTTGTGAGTGAGTAAGTTTTGTGAATGTCTGTGGTGTGCCTTAACTGCCCTTTTAATGAAGGGGCATCCAGGGAATGAGGCGGCGTGGCTGCCTTGGCAGGTCGCGCACCTCGCCTGGTCCCGTGGCACCGTGCAAGCTGTGTGGCGGTGAGAACCACCACATCGGTTACAGCGGGTAGGTTCAGTGCAATTAGCAGCTGAGTGGTGAAGTTTAAGGCAGTTAAAGCACTGTGTTACAAGTGTGGGTCTGGGGGGGTGACTGGTTCGAGTTCCTGTAGATGTGTGGTGAGTTGGTGCTTTGTTGGACTTGGGGGCATTATATTACTATACATACATAACACATATCTGTGGATATTTTCTCCGGCATATGCCTTAGAATGCACATATTGCCACAAACAAGTTATATTTTGGCACTTCAGCACTTCTACAATTATACTACACTAAATGAAGTAATTTGATAGTTAAATTTCTTGAAAATGTTACTTATCTCAAGCCATTTTTATGTCCGATGTTGGTTTCTTCTTCCTCCCCATGGCATCTCAGAACATCTAGCCTCGTGCTGGATTACGCCATACTGGATCTCTCTAAGTCGCCGGGCCTGAGCTTACGATGATCTGGTCAGCCTTCCTCCATCGATTTACGCTAGCTCCATTTCGCGTCCAAATTCCATGTAACGAAAAGACATTGTTAATTTCACAGAATACATCTTAGTTTTTCGTATACAAAGCTCTTCCAAGTACATTGACTAATTGTATTCATGCTTCTTATTCTTTAAGGATAATGCTCAGAGTTACTTATATCGTTATACATTGGTTCTTTCTTGGTGAAATATATTGCCTAAACAATGTTATTTGAATCTTGTAGATGGATTATTCGTATTATTTGAGAAAATCTGGCCGCTTATTAAGTTACTATTGGCCTTATTTATGAATGCCGTAATCCGACACCTCTTCTTCAGCACAGTACGTGGAGTGTATTATACGTGCTTCCCTGCCGTTTTAAAAAAAAGTAGTTTTCAATGGTTTGTTATTGGATTCTTCCCGCGTACGGATTCTAGTACGGTTCTCTCGATGATAATAGCTGTTCTTCTGGTTAGTTAATCACAATTTTATAGCTTGTTTCTGGTGTAATCTTTTTGCCAAAGTAGATACGAATAGGACGTTTTCAATTTTTTTTTCTTTACGTACAATTGTTCATTTTTCATAGAGTTTCCTTTCCTTTTCGCCGGGCAATGCCTCTTAATTGCGATCAACTTGTCATAAAAGGTTACTCCGTGCATTCTTGACGCTTGAAGCTGACCTGCGCCATTTTTCATCCGATCTATCTTCATGTCAATTGACGTCAGTTGTAACGTAATGGTACAATAAGGAGAACCTTGTCATCCGCTTTATGAGGGATAGTGGTCCGTTTTACCGTGTCTAGTGATGTCCTTTGTCCTCGTGTATTTGTTTCTCTTGCGCTTTTATCCCATCGACTTTATTTTAGTTTGTGTTGCGTATTTTAATGTGTTACTTTAACGTCTAATGTAAATGAAGTGTGTATATATATATGCACCACCAGGCAATGCCCTATTCCCTTTCTCCCTGTATTTTGTCTTATTTTATTAGAAAATAAGGCATTGCGAATTAGATCCACTGCTGGTTTAATCTCATACTCATTTTTTCATCACCATATTTTTTTTACTCTTGTCAGTGGATACATTTTAAATATCCTGTATCTTGTCGTCCATCACGTTCCATTAGGGGCCGATGATCTTCGATGATAGGCTCCTTAAAACAACAAGCATCATCATCATCATCATCATCATCATCATCATCATAAGACATTCAAGAGACCGGGTTTCAGTTAATATAATACCGATAAAGAAAAAAGAAAAAAAGAAATTCCACTGATGCTATAGAGAATCATGTTTGATAATACGTTTTTAAAAATATCAGCATTATTCTTTGTGTATAACACACCTGTTATTTTTATGAAAGGCAGTTTATTATGTTGTATATAAAGCCAGTGCTAAGAATGTAAATCCACGGACCTGCTACCCAGGCGTAGCAGGGGGAGGGGTGATACTCCCACGTGGCACGTCCCAGGTGGCGGTTAGGGGGGGGGGGTCCTAACCGGCTTGCCGGCGGACTTGAGGGAAATAAAATACCTCTCGCGGACCAAACACGCATCCGCTGTGGTGGGGGAGGCAGACGAATAATACATCCACGGTATCCCCTGCATGTCGTGAGAGTCGACTAAAAGGGGCGACCAAGGGCTGATTGTATTAGAACTATGAAACTACTTTTGATTAGTACCATCACGCGGAGAAAAGCATGGGTCGCTTTTACTTGCGAGTATTACCACTCTGTTAGGTACTGAATAATTTTGTGATTCGTACCACTCAAGCGGGGTTCAGTGTAGGTTTCCAGTACCCGTGAGTCGTACCAAAGTGAGCAACACCACGGGTCTGGGCGTTGCCTGTGAGTTGTACCACTATATGAGCGACACCGTGGGTCTGCGTTGCCAGTGATTAGTGCCCACTATGTGAGGAACACCACGCGAATGCCGGCGCCCGTGTTTAGTACACCTAGGTGAGGAACCTCATCGGTTTGCGTTGGCTCTGAGTGGCGCCATTGTGTGAGAAACAACATAGGTCTGCGTTACCTGTACGAGGTACAATACTTGTGAGTAGTACCATCTTGTGTTACACCGTGAGTCTTCGCTACTTTTGATTAGTACCCCAACATGACAAATACCATGGTTCTACTTTACTCGCGACATGTACCATTCTGTGGGGCCTTAGTCGTGGATTTTGCACCCCTTTAGACATCAAGCATCATCGTGCTTTATGAGTGGTCCTTTGGTCTGTAATACTATTATTGACGATCTTTTTGAGTTTGATCCATTTTTTGTTTGTCTGTTTGTTTTTCGTTTTTTGTAGGGTTCATGTCCATCCATTCATTCTTCATGACATTTTTTTATTTTGGTCAGTGGATTGATTTGAACCTTTCGTTATTTCATTTCGTACCATTAGGGGAAGCATAATCATCATCATCAAGAATGTTAATATACAGGCTCATTAATTGATATAGCCTACCTAATGTTAACGTGGAATTTGTCACTTCCTGGCTCTTGGAGGAGAATATTTACTGTAGTGTTTGTGTTGTGGACAGTTTCAGTTTCCTAACATTTGCTGTTTGTGTTGTTGACAGTTGTATATAGTTTCCTAATATTGTTTGTAACAACGGACATGCTTTTTGAAGTCATCAAGCTTTAATGTTCGAGTCTGTAACAATTTTGGCCCTCTTGCCAGTGAACAACGTCTCTGTTATACCGATCAGTGAAATAATTTTCTTTTATCCAATATTCCATGTTACTCTCATTACGCTATGAAACCATTTCATTCCTGCCGCTTTATGACAGTGGAGATCATTTACCATCCTCTCCACTTCCTCAAGTGTAATTTCACCAATATAATTGTTCGCCTCCATATGAGCCTGGTTGTTTGTGATGTTACCAAATATGTTTCCTTTTTACGACGAGAAGATTATCAAACTATTCCTCCCACCTGACCAGTGATTTCCTGTGATCTTTTATGAGTTACCTGATTTGCCCAAAACACAATTCATTTCCTTCTTCTCTCTCTTCCTATGATTCTTCATTCCTGTCCATAAAGGTTCCCTGCAATTTAACTGAGCCTCTCCAGGTTATTACCGAAGCCTCCCCTAGACTTCTTAGATTTAACAATTATTTTGATTGCCTAGAAATATGTCAACTACATTAATTTATCCAAAGGTCATTTGAAGACATCTCATTGAGACTGAGCAGTGTTAAATCATAATGCTTGTTACCACTCTTATTCTGTTTTAAGGATGCTAAAGTGTCAAAACTGTTCTGAAAACTTAGTAGAGGGTAAGCAACTGGTGTGTGGTAAGGAGCATGAATTAATCACAGTTAGAGCAGGCTTAAAATTGCAGTAATCATTCTTGAATAGAGGCTACATGAGTGTTCATGCAAAAGCTGTTAAGAGAATGCTGGAAAGTTTCCAAAAGTCTGTAAATTGAGTTTCTTTCCTGAAGCAACACTTTCAGAATTGACCCTCTGTTTGCATTAATAATTATTATTGAATATTTTTATATTATACTAGCAAATGTACCCGTGCTTCGCTGCGGTATTCTACATTGTATACGGATATCAACGTAAATACTGTGCGTGCAGTAAATGAGATTGTTTCAAAATTGCATGTCTCTTAGCCTTATCCGAGAAATAGCATGGGGAGGTCCCCATACGTTGTTTCCAATGTAAAGTGAGGGTTGCGGAGTTGTGATTATAACGGCAGGCTCACTTGCCTACTGCCATTAACAATCGAGTTGGCAAGTTTACATTATAATTACAGGCCCCATTGCCTATTGCGTGGTCACAATCAATTTGCGGAGTTTTAGTTACAATGGCAGACCCATTTCCTACTTTTAGACAGATTACAGTTGAGGAGTTTTTATTATAATAGCAGGCAACTTCCCTACCACTAGTCAAAATTGAGTTGTGCAGTTATCATTATCATGACAGGCCCTTTTTACTGCTGCCAGCCAGATTACTGCCAGTCACACAGAATTAGTGAGTTTCCATGAAAATAGCAGGCCACTATGCCTAATGCTAGTCAAATTTTAGATTGGAACATTTGTTTATAAAAGCGGGCACCCTGGCCTAGAGCCAATTCCGAACAAAACTGCATGATCGCTTGCCTTCTGCAAGACAAATCCTGAAGTGAATTATTCATTAAAATGGTAGGCCCTCCTTACTAATGCCATTTACACAGGAGTTGAAGAAGGACCCCATTCCTACTGCCAGCAGTCAAAGTCAGTGTAGGGAGTACTGATTACAATAGGAGACACACCCTTTCTCGATCGCTACAAATCGACATCAATGAATATATATAGATGGACATACGAAAGTATATGCATGTTTACAATATGGCAGACCTTCATTTACAAATTAACTGCTGCTAAACGGTACGTCATATTGACATAGGATTGTACCATAAGGCGCAGTATTTAGCGATCTAAATGGCTGGTCCTATGATATTTTCTCGCATCTTACCTATTCATGGGTCAGATTGAGTCAGAAACGTTGAATAGTATGAAATTTGTGCAAGATTATCTTACATTGCATTACTTTTCGGATAATTATGTGACATAGCATTTGGTTCACATATGAAGGGCACACGGGAAAATCGAACATTGTCACAAAAAGCAAATTTTACAGGACAGACATTTTGAAGTTTGAACACTTCTACACAAAATACTAAGGAGATAATTTCTTGTAAGTAGGTGTCTACACTATTGTCACATATATGTGCATCTCATCCATCAATATGATGTTTCTAAGTTATCAAGTACTCTAATAATAATTTTTTTAGTTCATTAGTGCAAGGACTATGTGCGTTTTTCCTCCGGAGTCTCCTGAAAGAATGGGGACATGCATGACATTACACTGATTATTCCTCCAAATACCATTAACAATACTTCAATATATTAAAAAAATAGTTTTGGGAGTATGTTATAATGTTTTAGAAAAAAATAATATACTGAAATTAACACAAATTGAAATAAAAGCATTATAGTCAATTATGAATTTTATGTGTTATATTGCTTCAAATATGCATATAATAGCTCACATTAAAATGTCTCTATCAAAGACTTGCTGAAAATGGTTCAATTTATAAAAGTCTGGCTTTCGATTTCAAAAATTAAAATAATTGATAAACAGTACGAACAATAATTTGAACATTTTTATAACTAAATTTGGCCGTACACATACAAAACGTAATATACATTTTAGTATTTCTCTGTCCTGTTATGTAATGATCAATTTAATTTAAGCCCCTTAGCAAAGTACTTTATCAAACATCACTATCTTCGTCGTTCGGTTGTTCTTAGTCGACTCTTTTACGACAGGTAGACGACTAAAGAACTCCTGTGCGTCATCTCGGCAAAACTTCTTCAGTATTTGAAGGTCCTTGTACTTCTTTTCAGGCAAAGGATTTGGTCCTGAATATGCTTGCGAAACTTCGTTGGTCGTGTAACACGTTCTTACGCCCTGTTGCAATGACAGTGGTGAAATTGAAGAGACCATTGTATGTTTCAGGGTGTTCAACTGTCTGTGGATATCTGGGTGTAATTCGAAGTTCCAAGATGGGTCAGGTTGCAGTAGGAAATGTTTTCTTATACATCGGTGTTAGGAAGTTACCCCAGGACTTGAACATATCAGTTTTACAATCGACTACTTCAAAAGGAAAAGGTTTCCCTCGAGCACTTCTAATTACTCCCCGCCAGTCATCTGGAGTTTCTGCTGGAGATTTTTTTTGGAATGGCCCATGTTTTTGTCACACTCCATGTACGAATGTCCTCTTATCGGGAATGTGACAACTACTTGGGCAAAGCATTTCAATGTTATTGCTACATAGTGAGAAATCTAATCATGGTGAAGTTTTTGTTTTGTCCACTGCATGAATCACAGAAATTGTGGAGTTTACGGACGGAATCATCTAGGTAGGTTGTTATTAAATGCTGTAGCATTGAAACTACGTCGTCCGCTCCCTTTTTTCTCACTGCCTGATCGTAAGTGTAAAACACCGACATACCAGTTGCTAAAACATGTACATTGAACACATGAAATGAAAGTTGTCTACGATAATAGGCCTCACTGGTCGATATGTTTGGTAATGGGAGATTTCTTCCAAAATCTACAGTTATCGCCTCGTATGTTGCATCTTCTCTAGCTTCCCTTCTTGCATTTCTCTTCCATTTGTAGAAACAGACAGCTCTAACTTTGTGCAGTTTCATTTCGTTATGCAGTTTCTTCAAATCTTCTTCCATCTTCTTTATTTCCTCCAGATTAGATGATGATCCTTTAGCCTTTTCTAAGTTACTAGCTGATGCTTTCTGATCATCGCATGTGCTGCATGTGTCAGTTCGGGGATACCAAAAAGAGATGTTAAATTTTGTGTTACTCTGAATGTCTCATAAGAAATCTGAACATGCGGATAGCGTTCCAGGAACATCAAAAGTAGCTTTTTCACATTCAGTTCTTCAGGTAGGTAAACTTTTCCTGTATCTTGTAAACTATAATGACCTTTGCGCCCCTTAAGAGAACTGAGAAATGTAGGCATTGCTTCATGTTTCCTCAGGAAGTTTACTTTTGCCTCTTGTCTCATGTTTTCCCCTTTTGTCAATTGGGGAGTGTCGTGTTGTAGCCAGGGACAATTTAATTGTGTGTAAACGGCGGGCAGTTACACCAAAAAAGGATAAGATTGCTTTAAAACGAACATTAATTTCAGCGAGTGTCCCTTCACACACGACACGAACTTTATACACATAAGAAAAATCATGCAGACGGGTCTCTTGTGCTGGCTACCGTGGTCACCTTTGGTTAACGGGAATTAAGATAATTAATCCCGCCAAGTACAATTTTTGGGCATTTGTATCACCTAACTTATTAAAATAATGTATTAGCTTATTCAGTTCACTTGCAGTTACCCGCTTAAAAGATTGTAATCATTTGCAGTGACAATCTTCACCAGATTCATACGTAGTATCTCGTAACCTCTTCATAACATTTTCACACTACCGAATTTATGTTTCTTCTTTATAGAATTCCCCTTGCTCGCTACTTGAGTCTCCTCATCACTTGAATTGTGGACATGAGTGTCCATCACAGCATCCAACAAACCTACACAATACAGAGACAGAACAAATCATCTGATACAGCCATCAGTCACCTTGCCTTAAACCCCAATGGCAGCAACACGCGCATGCGCAACCGAGCTGTTTGTGGACTCTGTTCGTTTTAATGTAGTTCCACGCATACATTGTTCGTTCTTCCTCTGTGTACCATTTCTTTTTTACTGAATATCTCGGACATCGTTCATTGTTTCTCTTTGATATTCCTCGAGTTGATAGCTTCACTACAAAGCTAACGAATGGGACTAATAACTCATTTTTTGAATTTTTGGACAATGTTCGTTTTTCCTGTGTACCCTTCATATGGGTACTGGGTGGGCCAATGTTCGTGTAGAGTTTGATCACACTATCTTTCCTGTAAGTGATTGAAAGTATGAATTATATAGGTAAAGAGTCCAAATTTACTTAAAATCGAGAAATCGAGACGAATCTAACGTATAAGCGATACAGATACGACAAAAAGTCATAAGACCAAGGTTGAAGATCACTCGTAATTCAACGAAGATTGTGCCATCCGTTATGTGATAGGACTTCCCGTTTATCCCACGAAATACCTCGAAACGAAGGTCTGCACCATCATTAAAATTGCTTCCATATTTCGATATTCTTCGGGGATAAAAAATGAAAAAAATTAAAGATCTGTGAAGTTTTTCGTTCGTTTCAGGCTGAAACGTATAATTTTGCCAAATTTCAATTTTCTTGCTTGTCTGGCAATTATGCTGCAATCTGGATTGTGGGTGAGGGGGTAAAAGTTATGACTTTCAGGAAATTAAACCAAAAAATACGCAGAGTGTACCGGGCGGTACACCTCCACGCCGCGAAATCAAATATTGCGCCAGTTGAAACCCCTCTACCACGCAGGCGTAGCAGTGGGAGACGTGATACTCCCACGTGGCGCGTCCCAGGTGGCGGATAGGGGGGTCCTAACCGGCTTGCCGGCGGACTTGAGGGAAATAAAATACCTCTCGCGGACCAAACACACACCCGCTGTGGGTGGGGGAGGCTGACGAATAATACACCCACGGTATCCCCTGCCTGTCGTGAGAGGCGACTAAAAGGGGCGACCAAGGGATGACTGAATTAGAACCATGAAACTACTTTTGATTCGTATCATCACACGGGGAACACCATGGGTTGCCTGTACTTGCGAGTTGTACCACTATGTTCGGTACGAAATGGGTTTGTGATTAGTAGCAGCAGAGAGTTGGTTCCCCTGTGGGTTTTCCAGTACCCGTGCGTCGTATCCATGTGAGCAACACCGCGGGTCTGGGCGTAGCCTGTGAGTTGTACCGCTATATGAGCGACACCGTGGGTCTGCGTTGCCTTTGATTAGTATCCACTATGTGAGGAACACCACGGAGCCCGTGGGACCGGCATCCGTGCCTAGTACACCTAGGTGAGGAAACTCATTGGTTTGCGTTGGCTATGAGTGGCGCCATTGTGTGCGAAACACCGTAGGTCTACGTTACCTGTACGAAGTACATTACTTGTGAGTAGTACCGTCTTGTGTGGAACACCGTGAGTTCCGCTACTTTTGATTAGTACCGCAACATGACAAGCACCATGGTTCTACTTTACTCGCGACATGTACCATTCTGTGGGGCCTTAGACATGGATTTTGCACCCCTTTAGACATCCAGCATCATTGTGCTTTATGAGTGGTCCCTTGGTCAGTAATCAATTATGTATGATCTTTGAGTCTGATCCACTGTATTTTGTTTGTTTGTTTCCTCTTTTTTTGTGGGGTTCATGTCCATCCATTCATTCTTCATGTCATTATTTTGTTTTTTGGTCAGTGGATGAATTTGACATTTTTTTCTTTCATTTCGTAACATTAGGGGCCGATGACCTCGACGTTAGGCCCCTTTAAACAACAAACATCATCATCATCATCGAAACCTCTCTACAGGAGAAACTCTGAACTTTAAAATCTGTATTAAATCAAAGGTTTTTTGGAAGATGTCGCTACTGTAAATTTTGAAGTGTTCTGAACTATGTCTATTTCGATTTGTGTTTGTTTGCTCTGTAGCAAGAAGTGTGGATATTCTCTTCTAGATGTCACTACTTAAAAACTATAACCGTGCACCCTGGTGCGAAGTGAACGGACTGTTTTTTGAAGAAATTTTGTATCTATAAGTTTGTTCTTTGTTAAATTTCTTTCTTTCATTTTTTGGGTTGGCAATATTGATCTCTGTTTCTGCCAGTTTTAAATTTAGCCAATCCTAATTTTCCACCAATCCTAGATTTCTTCTTCAGTTTTGACTTGTAATCTTTAGCCGACCAATAAAAGTTTGTGGGCGGGTTGTTATCATTCATGAAAAGTCTCGAATGTTCCACGAGGGTATATACACTGCTGATTTTCTGGTCTGGGGCCACTTCAGTAACATCTTTCTCAGTGTGGGAATATATAGCAGGGGGCGGGAAGCGCCTCTTTCTCCAAGCAGCAGTTCATCTACCAGGTAGTGGCCTGTTAACATCTTCATTTCTTGCTAGCTCAGCAGTTTAACTCTCGGGGAGGGTTCGAAACCTTTAGTGTGTAAACTACCCTTTTAAAATGTAAATTCTTTTCTGTCTATCTATAAATTACAAATCTGTAAAGCGGGGATAGAGAGTGCTTCACCCTCTCGAACTCCCCTTCATTTTGAATTTGAGATGACTGTTTTCGTAACCGTTTTTCTCTTCCTTCTTAAAGTCTTAAACTTATTTGCCAACTAGTCACCTCCCTAGTATGGGATTAGCGCCTGTATAACTGGCCGGGTGCCACCTAGGTTTTAACAAGTTTCATGTAGGAGTGCAAGCTACGCCTCCAGTCAATTTGGTTTTTTGGGCCATTTACTTAACCCAGAGTTTGTTTTCTTCATGTGAAGGCCCTGTAAGTTGGGTACAAGATATCCCTGTTTCACTGTATGTGTGCCTTAAGGGCAGTTAGGAATGAAGTTTGTTGAAGCCTTTGATAGGCTTGTAAAATTGAGAGCGGGTCTGCTCTTTTCCTCTTAACATTGTAATTAGGAGCAAGTGCTCCTCGTACTTAGGGGTTTTCTGCCCTTTAGCTATTGTGGTGGTGAGCTGAGAGCTCAAAAATTAATCTTGGGGCTCGAAGCCCAAATCTTGTAACAATTGTAATTTCTTAACTTGTTTCCCTGCTACTGGGTACCTGTTACTCTGTTGTTGTTATCTGTTGATTTTGAAAAGAAAATATAACCTTTGTTAAAGTTTTAAATTAACTTTACTTTTGTAGTTGAGACCTATTCCAGCCCGCACCTTCCTTCACCTCTAACTACCACGGATAACTCCGTAACACAGACGATCATTATTACCCCTCAAACGGGTACCTGTACGAAAATTTCACCAAAATAGTCAATGTACAGGCACACACAGTCGTTACGATTTTATTTATATAGATAGATAAGGAATCTGCTCCACGTACAGCACATTTTGGCTACGTCCGCTGGACTTAACCTGCAAAACCGACCGTTCATGATATCTCACTTATTAATCCGCTGTCGAAAAATTCACATGAGAACAAAAGTTTTAGAAATGGATTTCCATTAAGGATTGTAGATTTCGATTAATTTCGGATGTGCATATTTTGAGGAAGTGCAAAATTATGGTTCCGGTTTCGGATAAACCCCCAGTAAATTTAGGTATTCAGAAATAATAAGTTATTGGCCGTAAAACCTACACAAGGACAGGTGGATTCTAAATATCAAGTTTGGTAGAAATATATTCAGTAGTTTTCAAGTTATAAAAGCTCATACAATCAAACCCACAAACAGACACAAAAGTTAAGAAATATGCAGATGGTCATTAATACAACTGAAACTGATAACTGTACGGAAATTCCGCCAAAATAGCCAATGTATAGACAGACGTTCGTTGCGATTATATTTATATAGATGACAGATAAGCATGGGCACGTTTGAAAGTGCAAACCTTCATTTCGAGATTTACTGCTTCTAAACGGTACATTATACCAACAAACGGTTTAAACCCTCAGACGTTCCTTTCATCGCTCTACATGTTTGGTGTTAAAACATTTTCTCGTATCTCACATATTTATGGGTTCGACTGAGTTACGATATTTGAATGGGGTGAAATTTGGGTACATTTTCATCATTTTACATTATTTTTCACATACTTATGTGGAAGCTAAAATCATGAAATTGGGTTCGCGTATAGCCATTGGTCGTGTCAATGTGCATGCCAAATTCGATGACTCTCCCTTTCCTATAAGTGTGTCCCAATATTTGCCCTAAAACCTACCCAAGGACAGGTGGGCTAAATATGAAGTTTGGTGGGAATATATCCAGTAGTTTTGAAGTTATAGAAAGACAAACCGACAAACAGACAAACAAACAAACAAAGAGACTAACAGACATCAAGGAAACCTACCCTTGGGCAGATGGATGCAATATATAAAGTTTGGTTCAAATATCTTCAGTAGTTTTCAAGTTGTAAGTAATACGCTTTACACGCACCCGCTCTTGCGTTAAGTCCGCTGGGATTTGTACCGATAAACGGCCCGTTAATGATATCTCCCTTATTAAATCCTGTTATCGAAATGATGCACATGAGAAGAAAATGTTTAGAAATTAATTTTCATTAAGGCAGGCAGATTTCCTTAAGTTCGGTTGTGTATACTTTGACGGAGTGCAAAATCACGGTTTCGGTTTCGTAAAAATCCCCACTCATTTCAGGGATTTAGAAACGATATTTGCGCTAAAACCTACCCAAGGACTGGTGGATTCTAAATATGAAGTTTGGTGAAAATATGTCCAGTAGTTTTCAAGTTATAGAAGGACAGACAAACAGACAAAAAGACAAACAAACAGACAGACACCAAAGCTAAAAATGATGCAGATGGTCATTATTACACCTGAAACGGATAACTGTGCGGAAATTTCGCAAAAATAATCAATGTACAGACACACGGTCATTACGATTTTATTTATATAGATTTTATTATATTATATTATATTATTAATAATTGATAATTATTTAACAAAATATTTACAGCCAAACACACTATCATTTTCAGAATTGTTTCAGATTCATAACCATTTGCGCAAGAGACGTCTAAACCTACCTTTTCACTCTCTAATAAATTCATAATTACAGAAGCTGCAATATTTTTGTGACATTTAGCCTTCCAAAACCTAATATCAGAATCTAAACACAGCTTAGAAACAGCAATGAAAGCATACATAACACCATGCACCACCACAGGGAAAGGAATCAAAAGTTTACCTTTATCAAGGTTCATTGTAAATCGTGTGGCATCATTGTCTGCTTCATTGCAATCTTTGTCAGTTTGCAATACAGATCTACAATCAACAAAATTTAGTTTTATTAAAAAAAACAGAATAAACTGTATTGCCTCGAACGTATACAATTACAAGTACCTTCTCTTTGGCTTGCTGGATATCAACATCATCAGTGATGATTGGGAAATAATTACATGATTCTAAATTTTCTTTTATTAAAGTTAAATCAGTATCAGTGGACATATCCGTGATGTTCAAAGGTCCAGTCTTTGTTTGCAAAAAGAAACTAACTGCATTGACTGCATTCTCATTTTTTGTCATTCTCATGAATTTGAGGGGGAAAGTGATTTGAGCGTTAACGAACAGCTGAACTTCCGAAGTTTCCTCAATGCTGACAAAGAATCTATTTGAAATGTATTTCCACTTCTCTCACATTTATCGGGAAAGTCAGGAAAATACATGGATTTTGCATTTTTTTTTTTGGTGTAGCCAGTTATTTCTTATACTTTTCAGGAGTGCACTGGGTCAGTTATATAAAATAATTGTCTAGTACTGTCAACAGGATGTGGATACAATATCTGGCATGATGGTGATGATGAATATTGAGACATTTCTTTCCTATTAATGGCATTGTTATCAGTAATAACACTGATAATTTCTAAATCCAGATCTTCAATCCCCAAAATTTCCTTTTGGATTAAACAATTTAACTGAACATGTGATATACATTTCACTGGTAAGATGTGAACAACATCTTTGTATGCTGACGTTACACCACTTATTTTAAATACATGAGCACTTGAAGCAACTTTTGAACGATTAAATGCCATTCCAACAATGTCGCCACATTTATCATCCCACGAACCTACTACGCTGACGTGGCAGGGGGAGAGGTGATACTCCCACGTGGCGCGTCCCAGGTAGCGGATAGGGGGATCGTAACCGGCTTGCCGGCGGACTTGAGGGAAATAAAATACCTCTCGCGGACCAAACACACTACCCACTGTGGGTGGGGGACGCACATGTACAATACACCCGCGGAATCCCCTGCCTGTCGTAAGAGGTGACTAAAAGGGGCCCACGGGGCCCTCAACCTGGGAGTGTGGATTGGCGACCATTGGTCCCTTAGCCGAGTCTTGACATTGCTTGCACTTGTGCCAGGCTCCTCACTTTCGTCTATCCTGTCCGACCTGCCTTGGTCAACTCTTGTTCTTTTCCGACCCCGACGGTATTAGAGCATTCGAGGTCTAGGGAGTCTTTCATTTTCACGCCCTTCGTGGCCCTTGCCTTTCTTCGTCCGTTATTTCATTTTTCGAAGTGACGGATCCCTTCTTTTTTCGTCTTTTTTTCTCTCTCTCTACCCCCTGTGGGTGAGGGACGCAGAAAAAAAACCCACGGTATCCTCTGCCTGTCGTGAGAGGCGACTAAGAGGGGCGACCAAGGGATGATTGAAGCTGAGCCATGAAACTACTTGTGTTTAGTACCATCACCCGGGGAACACCATGTGTCGCCTTTACTTGCGAGTAGTACCACTCTGTTAGGTACTCAATAGTTTTGTGATTCGTAGCAGTCCAGTGGGGTTCACTGTGGGTTTCCAGTACCTGTGATTAGTACCACTAAATGCGGAACACCACGGGTTTGGGCGTTGCCTGTGATTAGTACCATTTTGTGAGACACACCACCGGTCTGGGCGTTGACTCTGGTTACTAATACAATATGAACGACACCGTGGGTCTTTGTTGCCTATGTTTAGTACCCACTATGTGAGGAACACCACGGGAATACCGGCGCCAGTGATAAGTACACCTAGGTGGGGAACACTATTGGTTTGCGTTGCTTATGTGTGGCGACATTTTGTGAGAAACACCAGAGGTCTGCTTTACCTGTACGACGTACAATACTTGTGAGTAGTACTATAATGTTTCGAACACCGTGAGTTTACGCTACCTCTAATTAGTACCGCAACTTGTGAAATACTATGGTTCTGCTTTACTAGCGATAAGTGCCATTATGAGGGACCGTTGACATGGATATTGAACCCCTTTAGACAAGCATCACCGATCCAGGATTGTTCTATGGAAGGAACCCCTTGGTCAATAGTATTGTTTCTGGGATTGTGAGGGATTGCGGGTCAGATCCACTGATTGTTTGAAATTCATGTTCATTCTTCATCATCACGTTTTGAATTCTGGTCAGTGGATGAATTTTGTACTTTTAAATTGCATTTCGTCTCATTTCATACCATAGGGGCCGATGACCTCGATGTTAGGCCCTTTTAAACAACAAGCATCGTCATCATAATCATAATCTGATTTATACTTAACATACTGTAACCGTAAAAGCTTATTTTGATGGCTAGCTGAACAGGAGACTCGGCACAGGGGTGTCCCCACGAACCTGCTGCGCAGGCGCAGGAGAGGGAGAGGTGATATTCCCACGTGGCGCGTCCCAGGTGGCGGATAGGGGGGTCCTAACCGGCTTGCCAGCGGACTTGAGGGAAATAAAATACCTCTCGCGGACCAAACACACTACCACCTGCGGGTGGGGGACGCACATGTAGAATACACCCGCGGTACCCTCTGCCTGTCGTAAGAGGCGACTGAAAGGGGCGACCAAGGGATGAATGAATTAGAACCATGAAACTACTCGATTCGTACCATCATGCGGGGAACACCATGGGTTGCATGTACTTGCGAGTAGTGTCACTAATTTGGTACGAAATAGGTTTGTGATTCGTTGCAGTAAAAAGCCTGGCCGGATGGATTCCAGTACCCGTGCGTTGTACCCATGTGGGCAACACCGCGGGTCTGTTCGTAGCCTGTGAGTTGTACCACTATACGAGCGACACCGTGGGTGTGCGTTGCCTGTGATTAGTACTCACTATGTGAGGAACACCACGGGGCCCTTGGGACCGGCACCCGTGACTAGTACACCTAGGTGAGGAGACTCATCGGTTTGCGTTGACTGTAAGTGGCGCCATTGTTTGCGAAACACCATAGGTCTGCGTTACCTGTACGAAGTACAATACTTGTGAGTAGTACCATCTTTTGTGGAACACCGTGCGTCTTCGCTACTTCTGATTAATACCCCAACATGACACATACCATGGTTCTATTTTACTCGCGACATGTACCATTCTGTGGGGCCTTAGACTTGGATTTTGCACCCCCTTTAGACACCAAGCATCATTGTGCTTTATAAGTGGTTCCTTGGTCGGTAATAATGTTATTTTCAATCTCTATTGAGTCCGATCCACTGGTTTTTGTTTGTTTGTTTTGTGTTTTGTTGGTTTCCTGTCCATCCATTCCTTCTTCATGACATATTTTATTTTTATTTTGGTCAGTGGATGCCTTTGAAGTTTTTGTTCTTTGATTTCGTACCATTAGGGGCCGATGACCTTCGATGTTACGGCCCTTAAAACAACAAGCATCATGATAATCATCATCATCAGGGGTGTCCGGTCTTTACCTGACTTGTTATGGTGGAGAGGGAAGTAAAATACATATAATGGAATGCAAATGTTTGTTAAAAGTTTATTCATAAAATAAAATCAGAATTTAACCTCAGCACGGCAGTTACAAAGAGTACTTCTCCTGGGATTGAACTGCTCCTGGTACATTGTGGAATCGCAATGTTTGTTCATGGTGCCACCATCTTCCGAATCGGTCTCGAATATCTAGAAGGTCTAAATATGTAGAAGGTCTGGATGATCTAGGAGCACTCGTGGTCTTGGCTGTAACACTGCACTGGGATACGGAATGGATTCAAAGTAATTGATCTGCACAAATGAGATTATTGTTAGTAGCGATCTTTAACGAGTCAGAAGTGGCAATCAGTTGTCTTCGCAGTGGGATTTCACTGATTAATTAGAAGCAGTCATTAGTGATGGATTAAATTGACCACGAACCTGCTACGCAGGCGTACAAAGGGAGCGGTGATACTCCCACGTGGCGCGTCCCAGGTGGTGGATAGGGTGGTCCTAACCGGCTTGCCGGCGGACTTGAGGGAAATAAAATACATCTCGCGGACCAAACACACACCCCCTGTGGGTGGGGGAGGCAGACGAATAATACACCCATGGTATCCCCTGCCTGTCGTGAGCGGCGACTAAAAGGGACGACCAAGGGATGATTGGATTAGAACCATGAAACTACTTTTGATTAGTACCATCACGCGCGGAACACCATGGGTCGCTTTTACTTGCGAGTAGTACCACTCTCTTAGGTACTCCATATTTGTGTGATTCGTAGCACTCGAGTGGGGTTCAGTGTGGATTTCCAGTACCCGTGAATCGTGCCCATGAGTGCAACACCACAGGTCTGGGCGTTGCCTGTGAGTTATACCCGTGTGAGCGACACCACGCGTCTGAGCGTAGCCTGTGAGTTGTAACGCTATACGAGTGACACCTTAGGTCTGCGTTGCTAGTGATTAGTACCCACTCTGTAGGAACACCACGGGAATACCGGCGCCCGTGATTAGTACAACTAGGTGAGGAGCCTCATAGGTTTGCGTTGGCTATGAGTGGCGCCATTGTGTGAAAAACACCATAGGTCTGCGTTACCTTTACGACGTACAATACTTGTGAGTAGTACCTTAATGTTTGGAACACCGTGAGTTTACGCTACCTTTGATTAGTACCGCAGCTTGAGAAATATCATGGTTCTCCTTTACTACCGATAAGAGCCATTAGCATCATTGTGCTTTATAAGTGGTCCCTTGGTCACTAATTCTATTATTTACAATCTTTTTTGAGTCTGATCCACTGGTTTTTTTTGGTTGTGTTTATGTCCATCCATTCATTCTTCATGACATTTTTTTAAAATTTTGGTCAGTGGATGCTTTTCATTTTTTGTTGTTATCTCATTTCGTACCATTAGTGGCCGATGACCGCGATGTTATGCCCCTCTAAACAACAAGCACCATCATCATCATCCTTTCAAGTCTGATCGCCTCCGTTTACTGGCGGGCATACAGATGACGATATACGACTGCCTCCAGGGTCATCCCTGGGAGCAGGTAAAGAATGTCTAACAACATATTTGTTATTCTGTCTGCAATACCACTGGAGCGTATGTGACTCATGAGGATTGAGTGTCTTTCCTCCGGTGGTACTTCAGACAGCATTGCGATCGCCTGCTGTCGGTTTGGGGGCATTGTTCTTTTCTGGTAGACGTGGTCTGCCTCTTTCTTCTTTTTCGGTACCTGTTTCTCCTTCTGAGACTTTTCCTCCTGCCCTGGATGCTGGGATAGTGATGGAAAGTCGGTCGGTCTCAGCTGGAATGTCGGTGTAGTGGCTGTACCGGGAGCCTCTCTCTCCTTCTTCTTCTTCTTCTTCTTCTTGAGGGTCTGCCCTTCCTTGGCCCTGATTATAACAGGACAACCACCGTAATTAGCGGCGTTTTTGCCTTTGCAGTTTACACAGGTAAACTTCTTACTGCCTGTGAGGGTACACTCTGCAGTGCTGTGCGCCCCCAGGCATTTGACACAGCGCGGTAAAAGGTTACAACTATTGTGCGTGAGCCCTGTGCGCTGGCAGCGTTTGCACTGTGGCGGTCCTATAGGTTTCTGAAGTCTCTCTACCTTAATGATCAAGTCCATCAGCGTATTCTCATTGAATACTTGTCGAGATTTTTCCGAGTAATTTAGTGTTACGGCGAACAGTGGGATAGGCTTCCTTTCTCTGATTACCTCCTCCTCTGTACCGTTTTCTGCAGGTCTTCGTATAATGTACGATTTACTCAGTTGTACTGTCTGACTGACTGGGTAGCCTTTTTCAGACAGCGCAGTTTCTGATAATTGCTTGTAGCTTACCGCTCGGTTCGACTGGGTGCGACCCCCTGCGGGTGGGGGACACACATGCAGAATACACCCGCGGTATCCCCTGCCTGTCGTAAGAGGCGACAAAAAGGGGCGACCTTGGCGCGGACATGGATTGCGGTTTGGTATAATGTGATGGACCTCCTGTGGATGGGATAGGCTGAATACATCCATAGGTAATCCCTGCCTGTCGTAGAAGGCGACTTAAAGGGTCATGTGGCCATGGTCCCCTCTTTATTTTTTATTATTTTTCCGAGGGTCAGATGTAGACCATTCAAAATTTGATGTGCGTGCTGCCCGGCGATGGAGCTCCTATGTGTGCGACTACGCTCGAAAGCCCGTGCCAGCAACCACCCAGGACGCGGCGGGTGGGAGTATCATGTACCCGGGCAGTGGTATCCGCCTGACAACGCAGGTCCCCGCACAGCCGAATGCCAGAAGGACATATTATTATTAATAATTTTTATTTTTTTCTCTATATTTAGTGCTCTGTAAACGCTATGGGGTACATGCTATTGCGGGTGACTGGAGGAAGGGAGTCTTAGTGCTCATTGCCTCAGTCATGCCGTATTAGGCATCGTCCAACATCGGACCCCGGGCAGTACCTGCTATGACCAGGTGGGTATTGCCTTGGCTGCTTGGTTCGGCTACAGAGACCCCTGATCGGAGTGGGTGGCATTCGGGGAGGATGCTATCGGGCATGGCTTCCAAACGAAGTCTGCTCTCTCAAGGTGGTCGCCCACCTAAGTCTTTAACTTTTGCTTCCCTGAGAGGTTCAACTCCCTGGGAACATGCGCAGCGTGAAGGAATGGGATCCAGCTTCCCTAGGTTTCTGGTCGCTACCAGAACCGATGGGAACGATTTTAAGCTGGTGAAGTCGGTCCTTTTTAGTCGGCACATCGAAGGCGTCTATGGCGAACTGGAGGAACTTAAGAAAATGCGCAACGGTAGTTTGCTTCTCAAGACTCGTACAGCACTGCAAGCTGATCAGTTGCTTAAGTGCGAGCACTTTGGCGAAATCCCCGTCAAAGTGGAGGAGCATAAGTCCTTGAACCTGGTTCGCGGAGTCATCTTTCACCGCGACCTTATTTTGAACACTGACGACGAGTTGATGGAAGACATGAAGAACCGTGGCGTGACACACGTCCGGCGCATTACGCGCAAGGTCAACGGTGAAGACGTTGCCACTGGTGCCTTCATTGTCTCTTTCAAGTTGTCAGTGTTACCAGAGAAAGTCAAGGTAACCACTTATCGTTGCGATGTGAGGCCGTACATCCCGCCTCCTATGCGATGCTATCAATGCCAGCGATTCGGACATATGGTATCTCGCTGTTCGAATCAGGCTGTATGTGGTACATGTGGACGAGTAGCTCACGGCGCGGAGGAGTGCACAACTCCATACAAGTGCACTAACTGCTCCGGTTTTCATTCTCCTCGGGATCGGAATTGTCCGACATACCTGAGTGAGAAGAAGATCCAGGAGATCAAGACCCTGGATGGTCTTTCCTACCAGGAAGCGCGCCGTAAGTTTCATTCTATGAATACACCTGCCCGTACACTCGACTATAGCTTGATAGCTCAGAGTCTTCCAGGTTCGTCATTTACGACCAAGACACCTGTCCAGACCGCTGCGCCCAAGGCGACTGTTGCTGCTCCCAGCAACGTCGCAAATAGTCAAAGCTCGAAGGGGGGGACCACCCCACCTTCGACCAACCAGAAGTCTGTGCCGGCTGGGAACTCCCAGCCGGCACAGCAAGGGGGGAAGACTAAGTCTCCCCCCCTAGGAGGTCGACGAAAGTCGTGCCCCAGCCGGCGGAGGCGGCTTCGTTGACCAGGGCTGGGAAACCATCTCCCAGCCCGTCTAAACCTGAAAAAAAGAAGGGGAAGAAGAGCGCCCGTTCTGAGCGCTCTCGGCCTTCCCCTGCGAAGGAGAAGTCATGCCCCCCATCTGGAGGGTATGAGTCTGCGCCAGGAGGCACTCCTGCTCCCAAACCTGCGCGCTCTCCTCGTAGGGGACCCCGTCGCGCCCGAAATTTGTCGAAGTTCTGGGCGGCACCCCTGCCATCTTTTGATGACGGGATGGAGGTCGCGCTGTCCTCTACATCTACGGATGTAGAATTAGATAGTGTTTAGGCTAACGAGCATTTTTCGCTCATAACCTAACACTCCTTTTACAGTCCACACTATGACACTGTTACAGTGGAATTGTAATGGTTATGACAGGCATCTTGCTGAGTTACGTCAGCTTATTAGTGAGTACGCAGCGAGTATAGTCTGTATTCAGGAGACCAATTTCAGACCTGGTCATCATACGGTCTTGAGGAATTTCAAACTATACTCGACAGAACGATACTATGCTCACCGGGCTTCCGGAGGCGTTGGCATTTTTGTACGTTCTGATAGCTACAGCGAAGAGGTTCCATTACGAACCCCTCTAGAGGCTGTAGCTGTTCGCGTCTCGCTGCCTGTCATAGCAACAGTGTGTAATGTTTATCTTCCACCCGGCCAGCATCTGAACATCAATGATGTCGCTGATCTTATAGATCAGCTTCCACCACCCTTCCTCTTATTGGGCGATTTTAACGCCCATCACCCCATATGGGGCTCTGAGACGCCTTGTCCCCGAGGAAGAGAGTTGGAAACACTTATAACAGATCTGGATTTATGTATTTTGAACACAGGGGAACCAACTCACTTTAGTGTACGTTACGGCACATACTCTCGCATAGACGTAAGTCTATGCAGCCGAACGTTGGTTCCACTGTTTCGGTGGAATGCACACGATGATCTCTGTGACAGTGACCATTTTTCCATTATTCTTACTTTGTTGAAACATAAACCCGTCGAGGCTCCCCCTCGATGGATTCTTAAACATGCTGATTGGCCAAAGTACACATCACTAGCAGTCTTTCACGCTGATGTCAGGCGGACCGTCGGCGAGGAAATAACTCACGTCACCCAAGTTATTCTTGCTGCTGCTGAGGAGTCCATTCCGTTTTTCTCGGGGGCTCCTCGCCGAAAACTCGTTCCTTGGTGGAACGATGAAATAGCAGCAGCCATCAAAGAACGCCGTCGCGCTCATAAACGTTACCGTCGACAGCCTACTGTGGCCAACTTGGTAACATTTAAGAAACTCCGCGCTAAGGCGCGAGTTCTTATTCGACAAAGTAAGAAGGCTTCATGGGAGAGATATGTGTCGTCCATGACGTCGCATACTCCATCATCTCAAGTGTGGACGAAACTTCGACGACTTTCGGGTATTCAAGGATCATCTGCTGTACCGGGAATTTCCATTGCAGGCAGTGTCGCCACTGATCCCCTCGCGATTGCTAATCATCTCGCTAGTCATTTCGCGGATGTCTCTGGCTCCGGGAATTACAATCCTGATTTCCTCCCTCTGAAGCGGGAGGCTGAACGTCATCACCTTAGTTTTGCCACCCAAGCTTCAGAGGACTACAACGTGCCCTTTACGGAGTGGGAACTCCGCAGCGCATTAGCGCTTTGCAAGGACACGTCTCCTGGACCGGACAACATCCAAAACCAGATGTTGAAACACCTTAGTGATTATAGTTTACTATATCTCCTTCGTGTGTTCAACCTAATCTGGACAGAGGGTGATTTTCCGTCTCAGTGGCGAGAGGGCATAGTCATCCCTGTCCTCAAGCCTGACAAAGATCCTAAGTATGCAGGAAGTTACAGACCGATTTGTCTTACAAATTGCCTGTGTAAGCTCTTTGAGAGGATGGTAAATCGCAGACTCGTGTGGTGTCTGGAGAAACAAGGACTCTTGTCCGAGTACCAATGCGGATTTCGAGCCGCTCGATCCACCACAGACCACTTGGTACGCCTGGAGAGCTCTATCCAGGATGCGTTTCTCCGCAAACAGCACTTGGTAGCTGTCTTCTTTGACTTGGAGAAGGCCTACGACACCACCTGGCGATATGGCATCCTTTCAGTCCTGCATCAATGGAGATTCCGAGGTAACTTGCCGGTATTTATTGCGAATTTTTTGTCCCTCCGTCTATTCCGTGTCCGAGTAGGGAGGACATATTCGCAATACCACGTTCAAGAAAATGGAGTACCACAGGGATCGGTTCTTAGTGTCACTCTGTTCGCGATTGCCATAAACGGTATTGTCGCGGCTGCTGGTCCAGCCGTCATACCGTCCCTATATGTGGATGATTTTGCTCTGCACTATAGCTCGTGCAGTATGGCAGTCGCAGAGCGACAGTTACAGCAAGCTATTAGGAGGGTTACAGCAAGCTATTAGGAGGGTGGAGAAGTGGACCTTAGAACATGGCTTTCGGTTTTCTGCCGCAAAGACCTCCGTTGTCCACTTTTGTCGTCAACGTACACTTCACCCTCATCCTGAGCTTTATCTAGGTAATGTCGTTCTTCCAGTTGTTGACACCTACCGATTTCTTGGGCTCCTTTTTGACAGTAAATTATCGTGGGAGCCACACGTGCGGCAGTTAAAAGTGCAATGCACTAGGAAGCTTAATATCCTTAAGTTTCTTAGCAGCACTTCTTGGGGGGCTGACCGCGCGGTGCTCCTGCGATTCTATCGGGCACACATTTTATCCCGGTTAGACTACGGCAGTGCAGCATATGGCTCCGCAAGACCAAGCGTTCTTGCGAAGCTGAACAGTATCCACCACAGCGGGGTTAGGTTGGCGACGGGAGCTTTCCGTACAAGCCCCATCGCTAGCCTGCTCGCTGAGTCTGGTGTGCCGCCTTTACACCTGAGGCGCCAGCAACTTCTACTTACATATGCTGCAAATTTGCGACAGATGCCACTTCATCCCAGCTATCCTTGCGTGTTCAACAGTGGCAACCGTTTGCTGTACGCTGCTCGTCCTCGAGCGACGCGGCCGGTTGGGATACGCTTGGATAACATTTCCGAATTGTTTGACGTACCTTCGGTTCCTTGCCTTGTCAGACAACCAAGTGGGGTACCTCCGTGGGTCGTACGACGACCTGAAGTAATCCTGGATCTGCACACTGGTCCAAAGGAAAACACGGACCCTTCGATTTATCGGAGGCTCTTCCTGTCCGTTGTTGGCCGCTATCCAGGTTCAGTCGTCGTCTACACGGATGGTTCAAGGTCAGATACGAAGGTGGGCTGTGCGTTCGTTGTTAACAATGATAGGTTCCTTTTTGCTCTTCCGGCAACCTGTAGTGTGTACACAGCAGAGCTCTATGCTATCTATGAGGCTCTGCGGTACGCACTGTACAATGAGCGCCGACACTTTCTTCTGTGTACCGACTCCTTGAGTTCGCTCCAGTCTATAGATACCTGTTTCCCTCGGCACCCTCTGGTGCAGCTAATCCAGGACCTGCTGGCCGGGTGTTGGGATGCTGGCACCAGAATCACATTTCTGTGGCTCCCAAGCCACATGGGCATAGAGGGAAACGAGTTAGTAGATCAGGCTGCCAAGGAGGCAGTTACACTGCCCACGTTGCCTTTCCAGGTTCCAGTAAGTGATATTCGCTCCCAGCTGAGACATCTTGTTATGTCCCATTGGGAGATGGAGTGGCAGGCCATTCCACTTCCCAATAAGCTGAGAGCGATAAAAGGAACAACGAAGGTATGGAGGACTTCCCTTCGGGCTTCGCGGAGGGAATCCGTGGTATTATGTCGTCTTCGGATCGGCCACGGTATCTTGACTCACTCGCATCTTTTGAAAGGAGAACCCCCTCCGGTGTGTACCTGCGGCGACCACCTTACCGTGGTGCACATCCTTACGGAGTGTGTGGACCTGGTCGATCTGCGCCGTAGTCTTAACCTTCCGAGTACTATCTCCCTTATCTTGCGTGATGACGAGCAGTCAGCAGACCTCGTCATCCGCTTTATGAGGGATAGTGGACTGTTTTCTCGTGTGTAATGCTGTCCTTTGTCCTAGTGTGTTTTGTGTCACTTTCGCTTTTATCCTATTGACTTAATTTTAGTTTGTTTTGCGTATTTTAATGTGTTATTTTCACGTCTCTCGTAAATTATGTACTACCAGGCAATGCCTTATTCTTTTGTTTTCCTGTAATTTCTCTTATTTTATTAGAAAATAAGGCATTGCGTATTAGATCCACTGATTGTTTTAATCTCACCCTCATTTTTCTCCATCATTTTTTAAACTCTAGTCAGTGGATATGTTTTTAAAATTTTAACATCATCTCTCATGTCGTTTATCACATCCCATTAGGGGCCGATGACCTTCGATGTTAGGCCCCTTTAAACAACAAGCATCATCATCATCGACTGGGTGCGTGTAGAAAGCCACCCCTTGGTCCTTTAGGGTCTTTACTAACGCATGGTAGTCTTCCATAGTGGTCATTTGGTACCTATCCGCGTTATTTCGGACTACCCGCGCAGTGAATTGCCCATTGATACATGACTTAACAAATCCTCTTCGTTGGGAATAAGGCATGGCGTCCTCCTTGATAGTGATATGGGGAGGTTTTCGCCGTGCTGGTCTACCTGCGGTCTCCACGTCCATTTCTTCTGCTACTTTCTGCAGCTGTTCGTACCTGTTATTTACAGGTACCGGTTTCGGGGTAGGTTTCTTTTGCGGTTGAGCTGTGTTCCTGCGTCACGTAACCTTCAGCGTCCTTTGTGGTGTGGACTCTCTTGGTTTGAAGCTAGGGCTCCTCAGTGATAACCGGTGATGTGTCAGCAAAGGTCCGTTTCTTCATGGTACTGAGCGCACCAGTTTCTCCCTGGGTGGAGGTGGTGGGGCCCTTCGTCTCTATTGTAATTTACAGGGATCCAGCCCTGTTCACAGTTCATCACCAAAGAACAGTGTAAAAGATAATTCTAGATAAGGCTCATTGATAATGCGCCACCTAAGGTGGCTCAAGGAGGAGCGCAAATTTCCCTTAACATGACGTACCATGGTACCATATTCGTATATATACTTTCAACTACTAAGGGCACAAACTCCCAATAACTTAAGTTGCAGTAAGACTGCATTAAACAGTCCCAAGGGGTTCACACATACTTCACAGTTTCTAGGCAACTCGGCCTTTATAATACCTTGAAATAACTTCAGCGCCTATTCAGTGCTTTACAATCAAATAATGTCCTCCCATCGTCTGTAAATGTTAAGCAAGTTTTAGGTGCTTACCTCCCATACCCCCAGCGGTCCAGGGTTCGAAGGCGGGTGCGTGAAACGCTCAAGACAGAGAGCGAGGCAAGAATAACACTTGCTCCCAGCCAGGCCGCACGGCCTCGCCAAGAGTAGCCGTGACGCGGGACCACGTGACGCAAAGCGACACGGACAGGCTGCGTGAAAAGAGCTCGGCGCACCCGCAGGGGTACGGGAGGGAAAGCAAAGGGGAGGCAGCACAGGCCGGGCCGTTCCCAGGGCGGAAAAAGTTCCTTTACCCTGGGACCATCATTTAGGAATAATTTATTATTATTTGCCCAAAGGGACAACTCAACGGGCGAAAAACACAATAATGCATAAAAGTTGAAAAACATTAAAACAGACACAATAAATAGTATAAGAGGGGAGGGAATATCAAATACATGGCTCAGAGGTAATAAAGTTTTCAACATAATCGTCTGTGAGACTTTCTCCCAAGCTTTAATCATCTCGGATTTCGTGTGTCTCACAACGTTGCTCCAGTCCTCCGCACTTATACGGCCTACGGCTTCTAAAATAAGTCTTTCAACTTCCGAACCTGTGAAGAGTCTGTTATTTTCAGCTACATAATCCTTCACTTGGGCCCAAATCAGTTCTATCGCATTAAAGTGGCAATGGTATGTTGGAAGGCGAACTACTTTTATGGCCATGCCTCTTAGCTATTTCATCCACCACATAAACTGGGCACTGGGGCTTGTTTTGTTTCACAAGTTGCATGAGATCCCCCTTCCTCATGTCATCGTGCTCCTTCAACCAATTAATCAGCTCATTCTTTCTAGCCGCCATTGTTGGTGCTTTGTCAAGAATGACGGAGTGGTAGGGCGCATTGTCCATTACAATGCTCTTTTCAAGCAAGTTGTTCAGCAGCCTTTCCTCAAACCATTTCTGGAATGTGCCACTATTCATTTCTTCGTGGTAATCTCCGGTTTTCTCAGATCGGAACACATACAAGCAATTTGGCACAAAACCCTTTCGAAGTACCGGCGTGAATCACTATGACTCTGCCCCCCTTCCCAACAGGTACTGGCATAGTGCCTTCCACGAACCTACTACGATGGCGTAGCAGGGGGAGAGGTGATACTCCCACGTGGCGCGTCCCAGGTGGCGGATAGGGGGGTCCTAACCGGCTTGCCGGCGGACTTGAGGGAAATAAAATACCTCTCGCGGACCAAACACACTACCCCCTGCGGGTGGGGGACACACATGCAGAATACACCCGCGGTATCCCCTGCCTGTCGTAAGAGGCGACAAAAAGGGGCGACCTTGGCGCGGACATGGATTGCGGTTGGTATAATGTGATGGACCTCCTGTGGATGGGAGAGGCTGAATACATCCATAGGTAATCCCTGCCTGTCGTAGAAGGCGACTTAAAGGGTCATGTGGCCATGGTCCCCTCTTTATTTTTTATTATTTTTCTGAGGGTCAGATGTAGACCATTCAAAATTTGATGTGCGTGCTGCCCGGCGATGGAGCTCCTATGTGTGCGACTACGCTCGAAAGCCCGTGCCAGCAACCACCCAGGACGCGACGGGTGGGAGTATCATGTACCCGGGCAGTGGTATCCGCCTGACAACGCAGGTCCCCGCACAGCCGAATGCCAGAAGGACATATTATTATTAATTATTTTTATTTATTTTTTCTATTGTTAGTGCTCTGTACACGCTATGGGGTACATGCTATTGCGGGTGACCGGAGGAAGGGAGTCCTAGTGCTCATTGCCTCAGTCATCCCGTATTAGGCATCGTTCAACATCGGACCCCGGGCAATACCTGCTACGACCAGGTGGGTATTGCCTTGGCTGCTTGGTTCGGCTACAGAGACCCCTGATCGGAGTGGGTGGCATTCGGGGAGGATGCTATCGGGCATGGCTTCCAAACGAAGTCGGCTCTCACAAGGTGGTCGCCCACCTAAGTCTTTAACTTTTGCTTCCCTGAGAGGTTCAACTCCCTGGGAACATGCGCAGCGTGAAGGAATGGGATCCAGCTTCCCTAGGTTTCTGGTCGCTACCAGAACCGATGGGCAGGATTTTAAGCTGGTGAAGTCGATCCTGTTTAGTAGACACATCGAAGGCGTCTATGGCGAACTGGAGGAACTTAAGAAAATGCGCAACGGTAGTTTGCTTCTAAAGACTCGTACAGCACTGCAAGCTGATCAGTTGCTTAAGTGCGAGCACTTTGGCGAAATCCCCGTCAAAGTGGAGGAGCATAAGTCCTTGAACCTGGTTCGCGGAGTCATCTTTCACCGCGACCTTATTTTGAACACTGACGACGAGTTGATGGAAGACATGAAGAACCGTGGCGTGACACACGTCCGGCGCATTACGCGCAAGGTCAACGGTGAAGACGTTGCCACTGGTGCCTTCATTGTCTCTTTCAAGTTGTCAGTGTTACCAGAGAAAGTCAAGGTAACAACTTATCGTTGCGATGTGAGGCCGTACATCCCGCCTCCTATGCGATGCTATCAATGCCAGCGATTCGGACATATGGTATCTCGCTGTTCGAATCAGGCTGTATGTGGTACATGTGGACGAGTAGCTCACGGCGCGGAGGAGTGCACAACTCCATACAAGTGCACTAACTGCTCCGGTTTTCATTCTCCTCGGGATCGGAATTGTCCGACATACCTGAGTGAGAAGAAGATCCAGGAGATCAAGACCCTGGATGGTCTTTCCTACCAGGAAGCGCGTCGTAAGTTTCATTCTATGAATACACCTGCCCGTACACTCGACTATAGCTTGATAGCTCAGAGTCTTCCAGGTTCGTCATTTACGACCAAGACACCTGTCCAGACCGCTGCGCCCAAGGCGACTGTTGCTGCTCCCAGCAACGTCGCAAATAGTCAAAGCTCGAAGGGGGGGACCACCCCACCTTCGACCAACCAGAAGTCTGTGCCGGCTGGGAACTGCCAGCCGGCACAGCAAGGGGGGAAGACTAAGTCTCCCCCCCCTAGGAGGTCGACGAAAGTCGTGCCCCAGCCGGCGGAGGCGGCTTCGTTGACCAGGGCTGGGAAACCATCTCCCAGCCCGTCTGAACTCGAAAAGAAAAAGGGGAAGAAGAGCGCCCGTCCTGAGCGCTCTCGGACTTCCCCTGCGAAGGAGAAGTCATGCCCTCCATCTGGGGGATATGAGTCTGCGCCGGGAGGCACTCCTGCTCCCAAACCTGCGCGCTCTCCTCGTAGGGGACCCCCTCGCGCCCGAAAAGCGTCGAAGTTCTGGGCGGCACCCCTGCCATCTTTTGATGACGGGATGGATGTCGCGTTGTCCTCTACATCTACGGATGTAGAACTAGATAGTGTTTAGGCTAACGAGCATTTTGTTGCTCATAACCTAACACTCCTTTCATAGTCCACACTATGGCACTGTTACAGTGGAATTGTAACGGTTATGATAGGCATCTTGCTGAGTTACGTCAGCTTATTAGTGAGTACGCAGCGAGTATAGTCTGTATTCAGGAGACCAATTTCAGACCTGGTCCTCTCACGGTCTTGAGGAATTTCAAACTATACTCGACAGAACGATACTATGCTCACCGGGCTTCCGGAGGCGTTGGCATTTTTGTACGTTCTGATAGCTACAGCGAAGAGGTTCCTTTAAGAACCCCTCTTGAGGCTGTAGCTGTTCGCGTCTCGCTGCCTATCATAGCAACAGTGTGTAATGTTTATCTTCCACCTGGCCAGCATCTGAACATCACTGATGTCGCTGATCTTATAGATCAGCTTCCACCACCCTTCCTCTTATTGGGCGATTTTAACGCCCATCATCCCATATGGGGCTCTGAGACGTCTTGCCCCCGAGGAAGAGAGCTGGAAACACTCCTATCAGATCTGGATTTATGTATTCTGAACACAGGGGAACCAACTCACTTTAGTGTACGTTACGGCACATATTCTCGCATAGACGTTAGTCTATGCAGCCGAACGTTGGTTCCACTGTTTCGGTGGAATGCACACGATGATCTCTGTGACAGTGACCATTTTCCCATCGTTCTTACTTTGTTGAATCATAAACCCGTCGAGGCTCCCCCTCGATGGATTCTTCAACATGCTGATTGGCCAAAGTACACATCACTAGCTGTCTTTAGCGAAGATGTCAGGCGGACCGTCGGCGAGGAAATAACTTACATCACCCAAGTTATTCTTGCTGCTGCTGAGGAGTCCATTCCGTTTTTCTCGGGGACTCCTCGCCGAAAACTCGTTCCTTGGTGGAACGATGAAATAGCAGCAGCCATCAAAGAACGCCGTCGCGCTCATAAGCGTTACCGTAGACAGCCTACTGTGGCCAACTTGGTAACATTTAAGAAATTCCGCGCTAAGGCGCGAGTTCTTATTCGACAAAGTAAGAAGGCTTCATGGGAGAGATATGTGTCGTCCATGACGTCACATACTCCATCATCTCAAGTGTGGACGAAACTTCGACGAATTTCGGGTATTCAAGGATCATCTGCTGTACCGGGAATTTCCATTGCAGGCAGTGTCGCCACTGATCCCCTCGCGATTGCTAACCATCTCGCTAGTCATTTCGCGGATGTCTCTGGCTCCGGGAATTACCATCCCGATTTCCTCCCTCTGAAGCGGGAGGCAGAACGTCATCACCTGAGTTTTGCCACCCAAGCTTCAGAGGACTACAACGTGCCCTTTACGGAGTGGGAACTCCGCAGCGCCTTAGCGCTTTGCAAGGACACGTCTCCTGGACCGGACAACATCCATAACCAGATGTTGAAACACCTTAGTGATGATAGTTTACTATATCTCCTTCGTGTGTTCAACCGAATCTGGACAGAGGGTGATTTTCCGTCTCAGTGGCGAGAGGGCATAGTCATCCCTGTCCTCAAGCCTGACAAAGATCCTAAGTATGCAGGAAGTTACAGACCGATTTGTCTTACAAATTGCCTGTGTAAGCTCTTCGAGAGGATGGTAAATCGCAGACTCGTGTGGTGTCTGGAGAAACAAGGACTCTTGTCCGAGTACCAATGTGGATTTCGAGCCGCTCGATCCACCACAGACCACTTGGTACGCCTGGAGAGCTCTATCCAGGATGCGTTTCTCCGAAAACAGCACTTGGTAGCTGTCTTCTTTGACTTGGAGAAGGCCTACGACACCACCTGGCGATATGGCATCCTTTCAGTCCTGCATCAATGGAGATTCCGAGGTAACTTGCCGGTATTTATTGCGAATTTTTTGTCCCTCCGTCTATTCCGTGTCCGAGTAGGTAGGACATATTCGCAATACCACGTTCAAGAAAATGGAGTCCCACAGGGAGCGGTTCTTAGTGTCACTCTGTTCGCGATTGCCATAAACGGTATTGTCGCTGCTGCTGGTCCAGCCGTAATACCGTCCCTATATGTGGATGATTTTGCTCTGCACTATAGCTCGTGCAGTATGGCAGTCGCAGAGCGACAGTTACAGCAAGCTATTAGGAGGGTGGAGAAGTGGACCTTAGAAAAAGGCTTTCGGTTTTCTGCCGCTAAGACCTCCGTTGTCCACTTCTGTCGTCAACGTACACTTCACCCTCATCCTGAGCTTTATCTAGGTAATGTCGTTCTTCCAGTTGTTGACACCTACCGATTTCTTGGGCTCCTTTTTGACAGTAAATTATCATGGGAGCCACACGTGCGGGAGCTAAAAGTGCAATGCACCAAGAGGCTTAACCTCTTGAAGTTTCTTAGCAGCACTAATTGGGGAGCTGACCGCGTGGTGCTCCTGCGCTTCTATCGGGCACACATTTTATCTCGGTTAGACTACGGCAGTGCAGCATATGGCTCCGCAAGGCCAAGCGTTCTTGCGAAGCTGAACAGTATCCACCACAGCGGGGTTAGGTTGGCGACGGGAGCTTTTCGTACTAGCCCCATCGCTAGCCTGCTCGCTGAGTCTGGTGTGCCGCCTTTACACCTGAGGCGCCAGCAACTACTACTTACATATGCTGCAAATTTGCGACAGATGCCACTTCATCCGAGCTATCCCTGCGTATTCAACAATGGCAACCGTTTGTTGTACGTTGCTCATCCTCGTGCGACGCGGCCGGTTGGGATACGCTTGGATAGCAGTTATGAATTGTTTGACGTACCTTCGATTCCTTGCCTTGTCAGACAACCAAGTGGGGTACCTCCGTGGGTTGTACGACGACCTGAAATCATCCTGGATTTGCACACTGGCCCGAAAGGAGACACGGACCCTTCGATTTATCGGAGGATCCACCTGTCCGTTCTTGGCCGCTATCCAGGTTCGGTCGTCGTTTACACGGATGGTTCAAGGACAGATACGAAGGTGGGCTGTGCGTACGTTGTCGACAATGATCGCTTTCTTTTTGCTCTCCCGGACACCTGTAGTGTGTACACGGCAGAGCTCTATGCTATCTGTGAGGCTCTGCGGTACGCACTAGACAATGTACGCCGACACTTTCTCGTGTGTACTGACTCCTTGAGTTCGCTTCAGTCTATTGATACCTGTTTCCCTCGACACCCTCTGGTGCAGCGGATCCAGGACCTGCTGGCCGGGTGTTCGGATGCCGGCACCAGAATTACGTTCGTGTGGCTCCCCAGTCACATGGGCATAGAGGGAAACGAGTTAGCGGATCAGGCTGCCAAGGAGGCAGTTACACTGCCCCCGTTGCCTTTCAAGGTTCCAGCAAGTGATATTCGCTCTCAGCTGAGACATCTGGTTATGTCTCATTGGGAGATGGAGTGGCAGGCCATCCCACTTCCCAATAAGCTGCGAGCGATAAAAGGAACAACGAAGGTATGGAGGACTTCCCATCGGGCTTCGCGGAGGGAAGCCGTGGTATTATGTCGCCTTCGGATCGGCCACGGTATCTTGACGCACTCCCATCTACTGAAAGGAGAACCCCCTCCGGTGTGTACCTGCGGCGACCATCTTACCGTGGTACACATCCTAACGGAGTGCGTGGACCTGGTCGATCTGCGCCGTAGTATTAACCTTCCGAGTACTATCTCCCTTATCTTGCGCGATGACGAGCAGTCAGCAGACCTCGTCATCCGCTTTATGAGGGATAGCGGTCTGTTTTATCGTGTGTGATGATGTCCTTTGTCCTAGTGTTGTTTATGTCAGTTGCGCTTTTATCTCATTGACTCCATTTTAGTTTGTGTTGCGCATTTTAATGTGTTATTTTAACGTGTAACGTACATTATGTGTTAATATCTGTATTACTGGGCGATGCCTTATTCCTTCGATTTCCTGTACTTTCTCTTATTTTAATAGAACATAAGGCATTGCGTATTAGATCCACTGACTGTTTTAATCTCACCCTCATTTTTCTTCATTACCATTCTTTTTTAACTCTAGTCAGTGGATACTTTCTAAAATTTTAACTTCATATCTCATGTCCTTCATTTCGTTCCATTAGGGGCCGATGACCTTCGATGTTAGGCCCCTTAAAACAACAAGCATCATCATCATCATCATAGTGCCTTCTACTGAATCATCTGTCCAGCCTTTGCTCTGGGAATGAGAAGCATTAACCCAAGTTTCGTCCAACCATACAATAGAATCAAAATTCTCGTGAATAATCTCTCTCAGAAATCTACACCGCCACATCACAGTATCGCTTCTCTACATCAGCACTCTTCGCCCGTTAAACTTCTTGTACTTAAAACCCAGATTTTTAACTACTTTTCTAAGAGGAGATTTGCTTCCACTAAAAAGTTCACTGCTTTCAAGAGAACGACACAATTTCTCAAGAGTAGGATTTTCTTTCCTACGGTAATAGGCGTAAATATGCCGGCGAATCACATCTTGTTGAAAAGAGTCTAATTCCGTTACAGATTTAGGCTTCTTCCTATTCTTCCCTGGAGTTGCAAGTTTGGACAGCCCCGCTGTCTGGTCCTCGGCAGAGTACTTCTCCTTCCCTATGCTTATAACTGTGCTCCTGTTGATTTTGGTCGCATCAGCTGTTCTCTGAACTGCTTTCGCAACAGGCAAGAGAGGCGCGCCGTTATCTTTCTCCTTTTCGAAATACTCCCTAACATTGCAAACAATTTCCCTGGCCTGGCTCCTAAGTGGAGTACCGCGTCCGAAGGGCTTTCTTCTCTTGGGAGTTTCATCCTTAGACGTAGGCGTCGACATGACAGAATATCAAATTCACACACGGGCCTAAAATTAACTTACAATATAACTACCGGAGGAAAGCAACGGGAAACTACCTCACTCCTCATTTCCCTAGTACGCCTCTTCAGTGATGCCTAGGCCATCTATAACAGCTGATGGCAGAGCTGTTGAGGATCCCACCAGCGGAATTGCTGACGGACTGAACATACATACACATAACTACCGAACGAAATATTAAACTAAGCTACTATATAAACTAAATCACTTGTTACACACTATTCACTACAATATAACGCGCTATACTATTAAAAACACTAAACAATACTTTTATAAACTCTACACTACGAAATATAAACGAACAACAGCCTAGCACAAAGACACACAAAGGCCGCGAAAAGAACGGAGCTCAATACAACACACAGCTGACAGCACGTGGTTACCGTAAACAACAGGACGACAACACTGCTAACCGGAACTCGAGTTTAACGCGCTCTTTCGGAGCGATCGGCTGCCTATGATTGGCTGTTGATTAATTAACTTACCCTCCGCCAAAAGGCAGCGCTCAAACGTCAAGTCGAAACTCATAATAACTGAACTATATATATTTATAGTACCAGTATGTACGGCATTGATTATATCCCTGTATTTATTATTTTAAATCCTTTCGCGCAGACAGCGTGTAAACGTCTGTATCGTACATTTGACAAAGCTCTCGTTATTACCACGAACTCTCCCCCCTCCCTTCCTCAACTCTTCTTTTAAACCACGAACCTGCTACGCAGGCGTAGCAGAGGGAGAGGTGATACTCCTACGTGGCGCGTCCTAGGTGGCGGATAGGGGGTGTCCTAACCGGCTTGCCGGCGGACTTGCGGGAAATATATATAAGTTAGGTTCATGGAGGTCAGAATGGGAACAGCATCACTGGGCATTATTCTCTTGGCCGCAGTCACATATGCGTCTATTTGTGAGGTCTGAGATCTTCTCACTGTTCTCCTTGGAACCAACCACGTTGATCCGACTTCGGCACTGCAGGAATCTGATACGGTTATTATTTGTATCCCGTCGCTCTACGGTTTGAGGTCAGTGTGAGGAGTGCTTTGGCCATCCTCCATGCATACCATTTTTAGGACTAGGGTAGAAGGGGGCACCGAAACCATCCACTGATTGAATGATAGATTAATGACAGCAACGGGAGCCTCGGGGGTCCAGGACTTTTTCCACATATCCATCACAACAAAGCAGGAGTACAGAAGGTTACAATCTCCCTTCCACATGCAGGCCAGACAGGAAGCAGTCCAGTCCTTTGTCCATGTACCACCTGATCTACAGTCATGAAGGGGGTCATCAATGCATCGGAAGAACTCGACTTCTGATAGGGTCATATACATCCTTGAGGGAAATAAAATACCTCAGGCGCTGGATGTGACGCACCACCTCTCTAGTTAAAACAAATTTAAAGTCCCTAGGAAGGTCATTATCGTCATGTTCGAGGAGGCTGTCCTCGACCTCATCTATAAAGTCTTCGTCTGCTGGCTCCTCATTCGGAGAGTACGTAGTTTCGAACGTGTCTGCAAATGCCTCTGCCTTATCCTTGTCTGAGTGGGCCAATCCACGTTGTTCGTGCAGTGGGGGGTATGCCTGTCCTTTCACCTGTAAATTTACGTGCTTTACGATAAATGGAGCCATCTGTAGAGCTTAATTCGGCCAACCTCGACTGAAATGCAGCTCGGCGATGGTGTTCCATCAGTACTCTAATGTTTCGCCGGTGTCTGTTCCATAAAATCTTAATGTTGGGGTCGCTGGTGACATGCCACAGCTTCCTAACTGTGTTCTTGAGCTTTATAAGCTGGAGTACTGCGGAGGGGAGCGGGCGCCGTAGCGGGGGTCTGGTCTTCGGACCCACGGGGGTAGTTTCAGCTGCATTCCTAATAGCTGTGGCAATTATTTCAGCTTGGACGTCTATATCTTCTGAAGAGCGAATGCTGGGGTTGCCTGTGATATTATCTGAAGTGTAGTGCGGAAGAGCTGCCAGTCAATCTTCCTTCTATTTAGTGGGATGAGGGGATTGTCGGAAAGGGGCGTGGCTTCTAGAGTGAGTAGTACGGGGCAATGATCGGAGTCTAGTGTGTCTTGGGTGTAGAGATTAGGGTACATATTGAGGTTACGGGAGATAGCGATGTCTATTGTGTCAGGACGTAGGCCGGATTAAGGGTAGTGGGTGGGTTTATCGGGGGGGGGGGGGAGAATAGCTGACGTCTATTCAGGTAGCTGGCGAGCTTCTTCCCACGGTCGTTGTGAACACGGCTCTTCCATCTAGGATTCTTCGCATTGAAGTCCCCAGCTAGGATGATTCTCGAACGTCCATTAATTACTGAGTCGAGGTCGCCCGGGAAAAACTCTACATTGGGCGGTAGGTAACACGAGGCAACGGTTAGGGGTCCTTTACTGATCTCAACCTCAACGAGGGTGGCTTCAAGGGTATGAAGGTCGGCTGGGGTGGGTGTGCGGGTATGAACTAAGGTATTTTTAATGAAGATAGCTGTTCCCCCACCGTCACGGTCACCGGCGCGATCGTTGCGGTAGAGGGAGTAGTTTGGAAGGAATATACGGTTAGCAGGTTTGAGTTTGGTTTCCCCGATGAGGATGAGATCTAAACACATCTCCTTGGCGACCTGACTTAATTCACTCATTTCTCCAAGGATCGAGTCCGCATTCCAATAAAGGATCCTTAACTGCTGGGGTCTCGCATTCTGTCTACGGGCCATTGCTGAACCATTGGAGGGCTGTTCTCATTATGACTTCCATTTGCTCTGCCTTGGAAGTTGCGGCTTTGAGAGGAAGAAGTGTGGAATGTAGGCGAGAGAACAGTGGCTTGATTGCTGGATCAGATGGGAGTTTTAGAATGTCTAGGATACCCCCTCCGATGAGGAGGGTGAGGCGGTAGAGGTAGAGGGGAGGGAGAGGAAGTCTGCGGCGGAAAATATTGCATTATAGGTAGTGGAGCTGGGTGCGGGGTTCGATCCCATGCTCTGTGAGTAGGTGACGTCATCCCTCCTCCAAGCCTGTCGCTGTGGGTCAATAGGTTCCGCTTCATGTCTCTTGTTGCCAGGAAGTCGCTGATAGCGTGACTCTATAATGCGGCGGTACACACTACAGCCTCTAAAGTTGGCTGTGTGCGACTCACCGCAATTGGCGCAGGTCGGCCGCTGTTCCCTGTCATCTTTCCGAGGGCATTCTCCTGCCCGGTGGTTCTGGCCACAGATCACGCATCTGATTAAACAGTGGCAACCTGACGTGCCGTGACCGAACCGCTGGCATCTGAAACACTCTACGGGGCCTGGGGTTCCCCGGAATCGTTCAATCTTGACGGCTATCCCTTGGATATGCTTAATGTCAAATATGGAGCTCTCCTGGGCTTTGGTTCCGTCGTACGTGACGAGGAACAGCGGCATTTTCTGTTTAGTTCTAAATGAAGTTAATTGAACCACAGAAGATATCTCGTAGCCTAGCTCAGTTAGTTCGGCCTTGATATCGTCCGTCACGTTGGTAGAGTGCAGCCCTCTAATAACTACCTTCCTGAAGCTTTTCTCCAGGAGAGGACGAGTGTGGAACTCTGCTTGGTAGTGTTTAATGAGTTCAGTCAGTAGCAAGTAGTCCTCTCTAGTGCGCGTATCAACTCGCACCCCGTCGTGAAGAACTTTCATTCTGTAGTCTATTTCCCACGAACCTGCTACGCAGGCGTAGCAGGGGGAGAGGTGATACTCCCACGTGGCGCGTCCCAGGTGGCGGATAGGGGGGTCCTAACCGGCTTGCCGGCGGACTTGAGGGAAATAAAATACCTCTCGCGGACCAAACACACACCCCCTGTGGGTGGGGGAGGCAGACGAATAATACACCCACGGTATCCCCTGCCTGTCGTGAGAGGCGACTAAAAGGGGCGACCAAGGGATGTTTAAATTGGAACCGTGAAACTACTTGTGATTAGTACCACCACGCGGAGAACACCAAGGGTTGCTTTTACTTGTGCGTAGTACCACTACATTAGGTACGAAATTGGTTTGTGATCAGTAGCACACAGGAGCACCGCGCGGTCGGCTTTTGCAGTACCTGTGATTAGTACCACCATATGAGCAGGACCATGGGATGATAGCTACCATGGTTCTGCCTTGCCTATGATTAGTACCCACTATATGAGGAACACCACGGGATAGGGAGAGGTCCCTGTGGTTAGTACTCTTATGTGATGAACACCATAGGTTTGCGTTGCCTGTAAAGTGAGAAAAGCATAGGTCTGTATTATGTCGAATTTCATAAGCTCTGAGTAGTACAATAATGTGTGGAATGCCGCAAGTGTCTGCTACTTTTGATTAGTACCGCAACAGAACAAATACCATGGTTCTATTCTGATAGCGATCAGTACCGTTATGAGGGGCGGATAACTGCGATTTAGGACCCCCTTTTGCCTGCACGCATAATCGATTCCGTGTTATGCTATAGCAGTAGTCCCTTAGTCAGTAATACGATATTGTCACGTCTGTTTATGTGAATGTGAGACATTGCGGGTCGCAACCACTGATTGTTTTAAATTCATGTCCATCCATTCATTCATTCTTCGTTCTCACGTTTTTGAATTCTGGTCAGTGGAGAATTTTAGAATTTTAATATGTCATTCCATTTCGTCTCATTTCGTACCATTAGGGGCCGATGACCTAGATGTTAGGCCCCTTTAAACAACAATCATCAATCATCATCGTAGTCTATTTCATTCTCTCGGAGAAGAGCGATGAGGTTGTTGACGTCCTTCAGATTTCTGATGTAGACAGGCGGGATGTTGATGCGCCTGGGCTGAGGCTGGGCAGGGGACGAGCCCCCGGGAGTGGCAGGAGTGGCTGAGGTTGAGGGTTGAGCAGTGGCGCTTGAAATTGATGAGTTGGCAGTGGACTTGGGGGTAGCAGAGGTAGCGGGGGCGGCTTGCGGGCTTTCTGATTACTATAGGAAGGAGTGTCCATTGAGAGGGAGTTAAGCAAGGAAAATTTGTTTCTGGTTGTGATCGGTTCCCGGGTCGTCATGAGTTTGGTAGGGGTAGGAGGTGGGGAGCTCGTACCGTCGTTCTTATTATTATTATTCTCCACTAGCACGAAGCCGGCGTCTTCGCTTGATGGGACAGTGAGTGGGCTCTGCGAGGCATCAGGGCTCTCGGGGCTGTCGCGCTCGGGGTTTGAGTTGATTGGTGAGATGCGGCGGTTTTGCCGGGACGATAACGTCATCGCGGCACTAGAGGGAGAAGGGGTAGCCGATGATCTGCTCACATTTACCGTATGGCGAGTTTTGGCTTTCATTTCTGGCCCGGGTGTGCCTTTCATTGAAACATTAAATGAAACATTACGGACGGCGTCGTGCCGGCCGACTTTGCTCATATTGAGTAGAATTTAGTAAGAACCGTATGTCCGAGACGTAGAAAACATACAGGTTTGACTCCTGCCGAGGTCAGGAGGCGTAAATAAAAGGTGTGGGGCGGAACCTCACGAATACCTGTGCAATATTACACCCATATCCCAAATGGGGAATGATACCGTGGTTAGGGGGGGGGCGGTGTCAAACACGCCTGAGCGTGGACACAAGGAACCGCGCAGCGGCTTACCACTGTGAGACAAGGTTATGTTGGCACCGTTAGGTTTCGGCGAGTCTCACAAGTGGGTCCGGCTAACTATCCCAGCTACGAATGCAAGCTACGTTGGCCGCTAATCGACTTAAATAAGGGGAGCCTAGGGCCGCCGCCTGGCGCTAGATTGATGCCTAGCTACCAGCGAGGGGGCGGTAATCCCACTGTGGAAGTCAGCTATGCCACCCAGACCAGCGGAAGGCAGACCAAGTAGCCGTAAGACATGTGCTCTTTTAGGATTTTGCTCTTTAAAATAATACTGGTTACTAGGCTGCTGTGTGCTGTTTAGGCGGGTTTGCCTGTGTCCTCAGGAGAGTTGATCACCCTTGGGGTGAGCATCTGCGGCGTGAGGACGTTCCATAAGCTGTGTGTAGTAGAGGCGCCTGGAGGTGTAATAGTGGAGCTCCTTTGACGGCCCGCCTGGGCCGGGAATCGCTGGGTGCCCCTGTGACTTTTCGCCCGCAGTCCCTCTGCGTGTGGATGGTTGCGGGAGCGGTTGCTGGCAGGAGAGTAGAGAGAGCTGCTGTGCTGTCCGTCAGTGAGCCGAGTGAATTAGTGTTGGCTACTGAATGCATGATTCGAAGCAGTGTATCGATTCATTCAAGTGTCCGAGTGAATCGATTCACAGGAAAGGCGAGCTCACGGCACACGATTCAGCTTACTCCCAGCGGACAGTGCTGAGTGGCGCACTCACTGGACGTTGACGGGGAGCCGAGCTTCCGCTGCAGCGAGACAGTGTATCATGGCACAGCGAAAGAATCGTGAACGAGCGCGGCTCAGTGAGACACATTATACACACGGCTCCTTATCGGCTCACTGGACACGCGGAGAGCCGAGCTTCCGCTGCAGCGAGGCATACAGTGAATCATGGCACATCGAAAGAATCGTGAACGAGCGCGGCTCAGTGAGACACATGATACACACGGCTCCTTATCGGCTCACTGGACACGCGGAGAGCCGAGCTTCCGCTGCAGCGAGACATAACAGTGAGCCATGCTAGACTGAAAGAATCGTATGCTATAATGGACTCTCGAGCTCAGCTCATTTGAAAATAATACCCATTTGCATTCACTGTCCTCTTCTTACAGGGAGGTTTAAATAATAGATGGATTTATTTGCAGTGTTAAAAAGATAGTCACAACATAATTCTGAAGTAGCTAGTAAGTAGGTAGGCTATTAGGTTATACTATTTATTAGTTTAATGAATCTTAGTATTATAACTTAGTTGACATTTGACAGTTAAACTCGACTCTAGCCTGCCCTATGACTATGAGTCATGCTCATGACCACTCAAAAGTACCTGTTTTAAATTGGGAAGAACGGCTCAGTATTTTCTCAGTTCATATGTCACATCGTTGCACAAGACTTCAATCATATGTGGACAGACGCAATAACAGTATGTTGAATCAGAAAACCAGCGGGCTACTGTACATCTCGTGTAGCCTATACAAAATATGACGATTTAAAAAATCCTCAACTGATAGAAAAATACTTTAAAAAAAGACTGAGCGAGTTGTCGTGCGGTTAATATCGCGTGGCTATGCGCTTGCATTCGGGGGGGTGGTGGGTTCGAATCCCACCATCGGCAGCCGTTAAGATGGTTTTTCCGTAGTTTCTCCATTTTCACACCAGGAAATGCTAGGACTGTACCTTAATTCAGGCCATGGCTGCTACCTTCGTAACTTTTCCCACCCTGCGTCACCGGAAACCTTCGATGTATTAGAGTAACTAGCATTTTTTCTAAGAAAGGGGTTCATAGTATGAAGACCTGATGGCAGCTGCGAGCACTGAATGCTGTTGCTGCTGTCTTACCAGCACATACTACACAGATGCAGTAGGAGCGGTGACCAATGAGCCGTGAATCGGATCACTGTATCGATTCAGTAACGTGAACGGAATCAAATGAATCGATTCAGTAAAATGAATCGAATGTCCCATCACTAGAGTGAATGGCTGTCCGTGTGAAAAGTGAAGGAGGGACCGCGCTGTGAACCGCGAGCGGGGCTCGCGACTGAAGACTGACCGGTGAAGCGCTCCAAGCGACGGGGTGCGGTACTATAGCGCACCGCAGATGAACAGTCTGACGGAAAATGGGAGCGAGCTGGCGGCAAAGCAGGGCGCACGCTGTATGACTGAGCTCCCTGGCGATCTTCACAGCTCAGAGCATAGGCTTGGAATCGGTTGACTGAGTTTTGCGGTCCCCTTGCAATTCTTCGACGTGCTGCTGTGACTCAGCGGGGAAGGCACTAGGGCGGCCTCGTCTTCGCTGCTCGCTGCGCTCCAATGGTGAGTCAGAGCGCACCGGTACTCAGAGCTCCTTCCTCCTCGCTCGCTCGGTCGGGTATGGCTTGACAGCAGGACCATCTCGTTGGTACCGGTGGGGCCAGTACAGTGAGATTTTAGCTCATCACCCTCGTTTTGGGGTTTGAAGCTATTTCCGACGATGTCTTCTTTCCAAGCAATGATGTTCTGTTGTGTGGTGGCCAGTTTCGATCTTCCATCAGGACTGGACAGGATATGCGCTGCGCCCGAGAGGGCGAATTGAGAGAAGTCGTTGGAACTCAAGTGAGTGAGCCCAAAGAAATCAGAGGAATGGAGTGGAGCAAAGATTGGGATATACGGTCACGCACCCCTCAGCAAGTGATGACCACGCTCAATGTTACTTAACTGTCGTGAAGTGGATGTAAATACAGAGCAGGACGAAGAGGGAGGAGACTGTGTGTGTTAGGGAAGGTATGGTGAGTAGGCAAGGCACGTTCAGGACTGGGGTGGGGGGGGGGGAGAATGCTTGGGTGCTTGGTGGGGTTAATTTACTAATAGCTGTCTGGTGGGCATGGGGTGCGGGTTGAGAGACGTGAGAAGCTTGATAAGGACTAAGTTGAGTAGTGAGGAATTATCTTGGCTTGACTGGGCGGGGGACTCGTGTTAATAGGGTCCGGGGTGTTGGGGCGGAGGAACTTGGTGGCTTAATAGAGGGGAGGGGGTGTATGTGTGTGTATATGTGTCGTGAACGTCTGCAGTGTGCTCGTATTGCCTTTTTTTAAAGAAAGGACAACCAGGAAAGGAGGCTGCGTGACTACCTTCGCAGTTCGCGCAGCTGGTCTGGTCCCTACGTACCGTGCATACAGAGTGGTGGTGGTGACCACCGCTTCTTTTACAGCGGGTATCATTAGGGCAGGAAGCCACTGAATGGTTTAACATTAGGCAATTGTAGCACTGTGTTACAAGGGTGGGACGGGCGGGGGGCATGATCGAGTCTCTGTGGTGGGAGTGTTAGGTGTTGGTGCTGATCGAGACTTGGGGGCAGGTTTTCTTCGCCTACTCCTAGTCTGAGTGTACCTGGATTGTGTAACCTTGCACGGTTGCGAGATTGAGTAGGTCTCGCTTCCAGGTTCGGGATTTGAGTGTGGGAAGAGGGAGGGAATTGTCTGAGCTGAATGATTGTTCAGGTGGGAGTGTGATGTCAGATTGAGTGGGTCTGGAGATCATGGGGGTAAGCGGGAGAATAGAGTTTGGCTGTGTTTATGGTTGATGGATGGGTGTTGCCTGGTGGGTGGTCTGGGGTGGGGTTGAGAGAGGAGGAGTGAGCGTGTCAGGTGGGAGTGTGAGGTCGGTTTGGATGGCCATGTCGTCAATTTCAAATGACTCTTTGCATGTGTAATGGAACACATTGTGGAGTTCAAGTTGGCTAGCGACGTCATACCAACCATCTTCGTCAGGTGCGAAGATGAGGGGATAGCCATTTTCTAGTTTCTGAAGGAGTTCGATGTGATGTTGGACTGAAGCAGTGGCTTTAGTTATGAGCTGACGGTGTTTTAGTAGTTTAGTGAGATGGGCAACGGGGTCTGGGTCAACGCAAGGTTTATATGGGATGATTAAGGGGGTAAACGTGGTATTTAGTACATTGGTGCGGTGAAACAGAGGGGAGAGGGACTTGGACTTGGGCGATGGTGGTTTGGAAGCTCGGGACGTATTCATGGCTGGAGTTGTCGGGGTCCCAGCTACACAATCCACCAGGATTGGCCCGAGGGGGGGGGAGTAGTGGTGAGGATGGAGCACTGAGGGGTCAAACTCCGAAGAGGACCAGAATAAAGCGCGCTCAGTGGGCCCCCGTCGTGTCAGGTGTAGTTTTAACGGATCGCGCCGGGACAAGACACGAACAGATAACCCACTGAGTGCTAGACAAATTTGCTTTCTGATGCAGGTCAGCCCTAGGTCTGGGACAGGCTGGGTAGCGTGGCTGGGTGTACGGCTGGTCGAAGAACTGGTGTGAATATGGGAGACCGCAGCCGATCCGAACTCGTTTGCTACCCTCCAGCGCCAGTGGATTTGTAAGGTGGGACCTCCGACCTATGTGGTCCTATGTCCCTTACCTAGGGGTGGTTTAATAGCTTGGTGCAAGTTTATTGTATTCGGCATAATCTTACTTTATTTTACTTATGTGATAGTTTATGTTAAATCAGCTATATATCTGACTTTTAGTTTTCTAACATAAATCTGTCATTGTTCATGCTACATGTATACTGATGAGTAGAGCCTGGATTTCCATGCATTATCAAATCTCAAAATATGCATGCATTCATGCCCTATCACATGGCAAAACATGAACAGTAAACTAGAAAATATGCACTATCAAAATTCAGTTCCTTTTGAAACATTGTACAAAATTTTCTTGATTTAAGCTCATTCGTATGCTGACAGATAAACACAGAAAATTATCTTTGTAAGAAGTGGCAGGTGCATACTTAAATGAAGACATCTGGGACAAAGTGAGGTCAAATTGGACGTATTTTGCATTTTTACCACTGCGTCTTATATATTATTTTGACGAATTCACAGTCAGGATTTGAACGGATCACTTTGTTCGACCTATCTCCAGCTGCCGCAGTTACTTCTCCGTGCGGTGATTGCAGACATTTTTGAAGGTGCTCAGTAACTGCTAACGATTGCGATAACGAAGACGTTTGAAGAGAGTTTCGGGTAGGAAATTCCAAGACAACAACGGAAGGTTCAGTGCAAAATCAAGGGTTGTAAGCTGGTATCTCAGTAACGCAGCGTCACGGAAGTATGATACAAGTTATGTTTTATTCGACTAACATAGACGAACAAATGAGCCGTCAATGAGTAATGCACAATTTAAAGTTCAATTTATAGCAATGTATAACTGGGGCACTTTATTCCTAAGAATTACAGAGATCGAGGTGGGGACTTCCGGCTTACGTCAATATTTACTCAAGCAACAGATAAGAAAGTGCTTGGTTAATTGGTTTATAGGATATCTACCTGGTGTACTAACTTGTCAGATTGGATGCCAGGAATACATTTTCTCCATCTTCATTAATAGACATATAACGTGGAAAAATGGTCCCAGATTCTGCACACCAACATTCATATAAGGCACTAGCATGCAAGTTAACATTATATATGCGCCAAAATCAGAAGAAAAGTCATATTATGCAATATTAAACGTCCAAATATTCGCTATAAAATCCAAAATCTTCAAAATATGCATTATACATGAATTTTCTCCTAAAATGGCCAAAACATGCAAACATGCAGGGGAAAATAACAGTTATTTGGAATCGTTAAGCCATAAAACGAATATTTGCAAAGTTTGAGAAGTGCATTTGCATGGAAATCCGGGCTCTACTGATGAGTATCTACTTTTTAACGTTTAAGTACTGCGTGTAGGCTATATGCTATTGAACATCTACTTCCTGTGTAATTGATTACTCCTATAGGGATGCAACCCTTCTTACTTGGTTGTAATGCAGAGACTAGGGACGTGTTTTGGCTTGAGGGAGGTGTTGAGTGGTTTGATAACCGCAGGTCTTGCTCCACTGGGATAGGCAATATGTGTTGCAGGCATGCAGTACTTGTGGTCGCGGAGCTGATCTCTTCATTTTAAGGGGAGACCCTACTGAGTTTTTCAGTCAAAAATGGTCCAGGAACCGAAAATGAGATTTTTCCATCAGATGATATTTCATTCCTTGCCGCGCATTGTGATGTAATTTTTTGCCTGTGCGACCATTTTTAAATTCTCTGCGGGGTCTTTAAAATGACACGTGCACTTCAGTTTGAATGGACACGCCCACTTTCCTGCAGATAAAGTGGCATAGCTCAAAGATTTTTTTGTGTTTCAACTTGATTCTTGAGTATGACGTTTAGAAATGGCTTGTGCTGCCATCTGTTATCTTATTTCAGAAATATCTTCAGATAGTAACAAGTAAAGTCAAGAGCAGTACTTTATCTGAGATTTCAGTTCCAGGTAAATCTACTTTGGAGTGTCTTACATTCATTATTCACCGTAGAAACTTAATATTTATTGTCTTGTATAATTTACACAGAAACTTGTGAAATAATGTGTTTCTATGGTAACAAGTGGGAGTTCCTTTGATTACTTCCGTGCCGGATAACATGTGGTTTGTTTATATTTTGATGTGAGATCGTTGTGTTTTACTAACAGATGTTTTTGTTGTATATTTTGTTTAGTTGATCAGTTTGTGTTCTTTTTTTTTTTATTATAATGCATTCAGTGCCTAGTCAGTCGCTTAAACCTAAACTTCGTAAGAGTAAGGAATCAAGAAGTGCAGTTTGCAATGTAAATAAACGTTGGGGTATGGTTAATTCCATAGGTGCAAGCTCTTGTGAATCTGAGGTTAATCCTGGTCCTTCATCTTGCAATGCGTATTTAGAGGTTGAAAGTGAGCCTTCAACTCCTGTTTCTTCGAGTGTAGAAAGCTTAACTTGTTTAATGATGTAAATAGTGTTAGATCTAGATCTAGTGTGGTTAGTGATGTCAATGTAATCATTCATTGTGGTGCATTGCAAAACTTGATTTCCAACCTTCAGTGTAATGAGTATAGCAGCAAATCTTTGTGTGTGTGTGTGTGTGTGTGTGTGTGTGTGTGTGTGTGTGTGTGTGTGTGTGTGTGTGTGTGTGTGTGCGCGCTCTAACCGGCACCACCCTCTAGGACCCTGGTAACATCCTACCGGTGATGAGGTTAATAACCTTACCCACCAGCTGAGGTAAAAAAGATAGAGAAAGCGAGAGAGAGAGAGAGAGAGAGAGACTGGTGTGAAGGTTGCTATTCCACGAACCTACTACGATGGCGTAGCAGGCGGAGAGGTGATACTCCCACGTGGTGCGTCCCAGGTGGCGGATAGGGGGGTCCTAACCGGCTTGCCGGCGGACTTGAGGGAAATAAAATACCTCTCGCGGACCAAACACACTACCCCCTGCGGGTGGGGGACACACATGCAGAATACACCCGCGGTATCCCCTGCCTGTCGTAAGAGGCGACAAAAAGGGGCGACCTTGGCGCGGACATGGATTGCGGTTGGTATAATGTGATGGACCTCCTGTGGATGGGAGAGGCTGAATACATCCATAGGTAATCCCTGCCTGTCGTAGAAGGCGACTTAAAGGGTCATGTGGCCATGGTCCCCTCTTTATTTTTTATTATTTTTCTGAGGGTCAGATGTAGACCATTCAAAATTTGATGTGCGTGCTGCCCGGCGATGGAGCTCCTATGTGTGCGACTACGCTCGAAAGCCCGTGCCAGCAACCACCCAGGACGCGGCGGGTGGGAGTGTCATGTACCCGGGCAGTGGTATCCGCCTGACAACGCAGGTCCCCGCACAGCCGAATGCCAGAAGGACATATTATTATTAATTATTTTTATTTATTTTTTCTATTGTTAGTGCTCTGTACACGCTATGGGGTACATGCTATTGCGGGTGACCGGAAGAAGGGAGTCCTAGTGCTCATTGCCTCAGTCATCCCGTATTAGGCATCGTTCAACATCGGACCCCGGGCAATACCTGCTACGACCAGGTGGGTATTGCCTTGCGCAGCGTGAAGGAATGGGATCCAGCTTCCCTAGGTTTCTGGTCGCTACCAGAACCGATGGGCAGGATTTTAAGCTGGTGAAGTCGATCTGTTTAGTAGACACATCGAAGGCGCCTATGGCGAACTGGAAGAACTTAAGAAAATGCGCAACGGTAGTTTGCTTCTAAAGACTCGTACAGCACTGCAAGCTGATCAGTTGCTTAAGTGCGAGCACTTTGGCGAAATCCCCGTCAAAGTGGAGGAGCATAAGTCCTTGAACCTGGTTCGCGGAGTCATCTTTCACCGCGACCTTATTTTGAACACTGACGACGAGTTGATGGAAGACATGAAGAACCGTGGCGTGACACACGTCCGGCGCATTACGCGCAAGGTCAACGGTGAAGACGTTGCCACTGGTGCCTTCATTGTCTCTTTCAAGTTGTCAGTGTTACCAGAGAAAGTCAAGGTAACAACTTATCGTTGCGATGTGAGGCCGTACATCCCGCCTCCTATGCGATGCTATCAATGCCAGCGATTCGGACATATGGTATCTCGCTGTTCGAATCAGGCTGTATGTGGTACATGTGGACGAGTAGCTCACGGCGCGGAGGAGTGCACAACTCCATACAAGTGCACTAACTGCTCCGGTTTTCATTCTCCTCGGGATCGGAATTGTCCGACATACCTGAGTGAGAAGAAGATCCAGGAGATCAAGACCCTGGATGGTCTTTCCTACCAGGAAGCGCGCCGTAAGTTTCATTCTATGAATACACCTGCCCGTACACTCGACTATAGCTTGATAGCTCAGAGTCTTCCAGGTTCGTCATTTACGACCAAGACACCTGTCCAGACCGCTGCGCCCAAGGCGACTGTTGCTGCTCCCAGCAACGTCGCAAATAGTCAAAGCTCGAAGGGGGGGACCACCCCACCTTCGACCAACCAGAAGTCTGTGCCGGCTGGGAACTGCCAGCCGGCACAGCAAGGGGGGAAGACTAAGTCTCCCCCCCCCCTAGGAGGTCGACGAAAGTCGTGCCCCAGCCGGCGGAGGCGGCTTCGTTGACCAGGGCTGGGAAACCATCTCCCAGCCCGTCTAAACTTGAAAAGAAAAAGGGGAAGAAGAGCGCCCGTCCTGAGCGCTCTCGGACTTCCCCTGCGAAGGAGAAGTCATGCCCTCCATCTGGGGGATATGAGTCTGCGCCGGGAGGCACTCCTGCTCCCAAACCTGCGCGCTCTCCTCGTAGGGGACCCCCTCGCGCCCGAAAAGGGTCGAAAGTTCTGGGCGGCACCCCTGCCATCTTTTGATGACGGGATGGATGTCGCGCTGTCCTCTACATCTACGGATGTAGAACTAGATAGTGTTTAGGCTTACGACCATTTTGTTGCTCATAACCTAACACTCCTTTTATAGTCCACACTATGGCACTGTTACAGTGGAATTGTAACGGTTATGACAGGCATCTTGCTGAGTTACGTCAGCTTATTAGTGAGTACGCAGCGAGTATAGTCTGTATTCAGGAGACCAATTTCCGACCTGGTCATCACACGGTCTTGAGGAATTTCAAACTATACTCGACAGAACGATACTATGCTCACCGGGCTTCCGGAGGCGTTGGCATTTTTGTACGTTCTGGTAGCTACAGCGAAGAGGTTCCGTTAAGAACCCCTCTTGAGGCTGTAGCTGTTCGCGTCTCGCTGCCTATCATAGCCACAGTGTGTAATGTTTATCTTCCACCAGGCCAGCATCTGAACATCACTGATGTCACTGATCTTATAGATCAGCTTCCAACACCTTTCCTCTTATTGGGCGATTTTAACGCCCATCACCCCATATGGGGCTCTGAGACGCCTTGCCCCCGAGGAAGAGAGCTGGAAACTCTATCAGATCTGGATTTATGTATTTTGAACACAGGGGAACCAACTCACTTTAGTGTACGTTACGGCACATATTCTCGCATAGACGTTAGTCTATGCAGCCGAACGTTGGTTCCACTGTTTCGGTGGAATGCACACGATGATCTCTGTGACAGTGACCATTTTCCCATCGTTCTTACTTTGTTGAATCATAAACCCGTCGAGGCTCCCCCTCGATGGATTCTTAAGCATGCTGATTGGCCAAAGTACACATCACTAGCTGTCTTTAGCGAAGATGTCAGGCGGACCGTCGGCGAGGAAATAACTTACATCACCCAAGTTATTCTTGCTGCTGCTGAGGAGTCCATTCCGTTTTTCTCGGGGACTCCTCGCCGAAAACTCGTTCCTTGGTGGAACGATGAAATAGCAGCAGCCATCAAAGAACGCCGTCGCGCTCATAAGCGTTACCGTAGACAGCCTACTGTGGCCAACTTGGTAACATTTAAGAAATTCCGCGCTAAGGCGCGAGTTCTTATTCGCCAAAGTAAGAAGGCTTCATGGGAGAGATATGTGTCGTCCATGACGTCACATACTCCATCATCTCAAGTGTGGACGAAACTTCGACGAATTTCGGGTGTTCAAGGATCATCTGCTGTACCGGGAATTTCCATTGCAGGCAGTGTCGCCACTGATCCCTTCGCGATTGCTAACCATCTCGCTAGGCATTTCGCGGATGTCTCTGGCTCCGGGAATTACAATCCTGATTTCCTCCCTCTGAAGCGGGAGGCAGAACATCATCACCTGAGTTTTGCCACCCAAGCTTCAGAGGACTACAACGTGCCCTTTACGGAGTGGGAACTCCGCAGCGCCTTAGCGCTTTGCAAGGACACGTCTCCTGGACCGGACAACATCCATAACCAGATGTTGAAACACCTTAGTGATGATAGTTTACTATATCTCCTTCGTGTGTTCAACCGAATCTGGACAGAGGGTGATTTTCCGTCTCAGTGGCGAGAGGGCATAGTCATCCCTGTCCTCAAGCCTGACAAAGATCCTAAGTATGCAGGAAGTTACAGACCGATTTGTCTTACAAATTGCCTGTGTAAGCTATTTGAGAGGATGGTAAATCGCAGACTCGTGTGGTGTCTGGAGAAACAAGGACTCTTGTGCGAGTACCAATGTGGATTTCGAGCCGCTCGATCCACCACAGACCACTTGGTACGCCTGGAGAGCTCTATCCAGGATGCGTTTCTCCGAAAACAGCACTTGGTAGCTGTCTTCTTTGACTTGGAGAAGGCCTACGACACCACCTGGCGATATGGCATCCTTTCAGTCCTGCATCAATGGAGATTCCGAGGTAACTTGCCGGTATTTATTGCGAATTTTTTGTCCATCCGTCTATTCCGTGTCCGAGTAGGTAGGACATATTCGCAATACCACGTTCAAGAAAATGGAGTCCCACAGGGATCGGTTCTTAGTGTCACTCTGTTCGGGATTGCCATAAACGGTATTGTCGCTGCTGCTGGTCCAGCCGTAATACCGTCCCTATATGTGGATGATTTTGCTGTGCACTATAGCTCGTGCAGTATGGCAGTCGCAGAGCGACAGTTACAGCAAGCTATTAGGAGGGTGGAGAAGTGGACCTTAGAACGTGGCTTTCGGTTTTCTGCCGCAAAGACCTCCGTTGTCCACTTTTGTCGTCAACGTACACTTCACCCTCATCCTGAGCTTTATCTAGGTGATGTCGTTCTTCCAGTTGTTGACACCTACCGATTTCTTGGGCTCCTTTTTGACAGTAAATTATCGTGGGAGCCACACGTGCGGGAGCTAAAAGTGCAATGCACCAAGAGGCTTAACCTCTTGAAGTTTCTTAGCAGCACTAATTGGGGAGCTGACCGCGTGGTGCTCCTGCGATTCTATCGGGCACACATTTTATCTCGGTTAGACTACGGCAGTGCAGCATATGGCTCCGCAAGGCCAAGCGTTCTTGCGAAGCTGAACAGTATCCACCACAGCGGGGTTAGGTTGGCGACGGGAGCTTTTCGTACTAGCCCCATCGCTAGTCTGCTCGCTGAGTCTGGTGTGCCGCCTTTACACCTGAGGCGCCAGCAAATGCTTCTTTTGTATGCTGCAAATTTGCGACAGATGCCACTTCATCCGAGCTACCCCTGCGTATTCAACAATGGCAACCGTTTGTTGTACGTTGCTCATCCTCGTGCGACGCGGCCGGTTGGGATACGCTTGGATAGCAGTTATGAATTGTTTGACGTACCTTCAATTCCTTGCCTTGTCAGACAACCAAGTGGGGTACCTCCGTGGGTTGTACGACGACCTGAAATCATCCTGGATTTGCACACTGGCCCGAAAGGAGACACCGACCCTTCGATTTATCGGAGGATCTACCTGTCCGTTCTTGGCCGCTATCCAGGTTCGGTCGTCGTTTACACGGATGGTTCAAGGACAGATACGAAGGTGGGCTGTGCGTTCGTTGTCGACAATGATCGGTTTCTTTTTGCTCTCCCGGACACCTGTTGTGTGTACACGGCAGAGCTCTATGCTATCTGTGAGGCTCTGCGGTACGCACTAGACAATGTACGCCGACACTTTCTCGTGTGTACTGACTCCTTGAGTTCGCTTCAGTCTATTGATACCTGTTTCCCTCGGCACCCTCTGGTGCAGCGGATCCAGGACCTGCTGGCCGGGTGTTCGGATGCCGGCACCAGAATTACGTTCGTGTGGCTCCCCAGCCACATGGGCATAGAGGGAAACGAGTTAGTAGATCAGGCTGCCAAGGAGGCAGTTACACTGCCCCCGTTGCCTTTCAAGGTTCCAGCAAGTGATATTCGCTCTCAGCTGAGACATCTGGTTATGTCTCATTGGGAGATGGAGCGGCAGGCCATCCCACTTCCCAATAAGCTGCGAGCGATAAAAGGAATAACGAAGGTATGGAGGACTTCCATTCGGGCTTCGCGGAGGGAAGCCGTGGTATTATGTCGCCTTCGGATCGGCCACGGTATCTTGACGCACTCCCATCTACTGAAAGGAGAACCCCCTCCGGTGTGTACCTGCGGCGACCATCTTACCGTGGTACACATCCTTACGGAGTGCGTGGACCTGGTCGATCTGCGCCGTAGTATTAACCTTCCGAGTACTATCTCCCTTATCTTGCGCGATGACGAGCAGTCAGCAGACCTCGTCATCCGCTTTATGAGGGATAGCGGTCTGTTTTATCGTGTGTGATCATGTCCTTTGTCCTAGTGTTGTTTATGTCAGTTGCGCTTTTATCTCATTGACTCCATTTCAGTTTGTGTTGCGCATTTTAATGTGTTATTTTAACGTCTAACGTACATTATGTGTTAATATCTGTATTACTGGGCGATGCCTTATTCCTTCGATTTCCTGTACTTTCTCTTATTTTAATAGAACATAAGGCATTGCGTATTAGATCCACTGACTGTTTTAATCTCACCCTCATTTTTCTTCATTACCATTCTTTTTTAACTCTAGTCAGTGGATACTTTTTAAAATTTTAACTTCATATCTCATGTCCTTCATTTCGTTCCATTAGGGGCCGATGACCTTCGATGTTAGGCCCCTTAAAACAACAAGCATCATCATCATCATCATCATCAAGGTTGCTATTGTGTCCGCCCCAAATGGGTAGATTAAGCGAACACAAGAGAGAACAAGGGGCAAAGTGAAACAACAAGTCACAGTACATCAAAAAATTCAACGATAAAAACAACACCAGCCAACAACATGATACTAAAATTACCCAAAAGGAAAAAAAATAGAGACACTTACCCAAAACTTGGAGGAAAAGCGGCTTAAGGCCCGTGGACACCCAAACAAAGAAATAGTTGCAGCGCTGCACCAAATGTGGTAAATGAAAACCAACTTTTAAGTGATATGAAAGCAACTTTAATAGAAATTAAAATGAGAAGTAACAATTCAAAAAGATAATATCTGGAGGACACCCAGGTTCATCATTAAAAGAGAAGATCAAAGTCAGATAATAACTTGAACCAGGTGTTAAAGAATGTAAATACTCGTTTAACAGTAATTAGATTAACTTGCAAGAACTTAATATGTTGAGTTAATAAATAGCCAACAAGGCAGCTTTAAATAAGAAAATGTAGACTTCATTTAACAAATAATAAAGGAACTAATCCGTAAATATCAACAAGGAAAAACAACAGTGACCTCCATACCTCAAACAAGATAAGTAAAATGTTGATTTAAATGTGATCGATCACGCGTTAAAAAGAAAAAACAAATACCATACTTAGTAAACAATCAGTAGTTCCATGACCTTTAGGCCGGTTGCCTTTTAACTTTACCACAATTCGTTCCGATTTCTACCAAGGGCAATTTCCAAGGTCACACGAAAATAAAGATAGAAGCTACACATCTCGCCCGGACAAGGTACGAGGCGAAATAACAAAGAGGTAGGCCGAAATTAATCACTTTATTTGAAAGAAATGACAACGATACCAGGCAACAAAATATTTCATCAAAGAAAAACACACGAACCAACAACAATCCCCATTAAAAAACAAAAACGCCCACAACAATCACCCAAACACCCGTTGCCATAGTAACGAAAAGCAAAGCACAGTCTACAAATAAGAAGGAAAACCAACGGTTTTAAAATAAAATATCACAGAAATCCCAGAAACAACGCAATAAAACAAAGTAAGGAGAAATAAATCCCAGAAGGCAAGGAACCCGAAGGAAAGCTAACCCCGCTACCTTGGAAACAGCGCCTTGGTTCACACCATAAGGTACAATCAAAGTGCAAAAAAAAAAACTTTTACTTAATTTTAAGATAAACATACTAATTTCTTTCACCGTGCGAACTGCATTCTAAAATGATTAATTGCCGAAACCGTTTCCTATGGTTCACAGACGCACACGATATCCAGCACGAATTTCGAAGATGAAGTCTTAATCCCAATTATTATTATTATTATTATTATTATTATTATTATTATTATTATTATTATTACTATTATCTTGAAGTGCGCCGAAACACATTAATCTTCTTGCTTTCCCAGAATTACTTTAATCCAAAACAGTTACATACCTTTGAGTCCAGAAAAATTGAGAAGCTCAAACCTGGCCATTGTTATTGAAGAGCGGCCACCACGAGGCCGGGAACTAAGCTTGTTCACCAAGGATCCTGGAGAATTATCGTAGCAAAAACATAGTCCAATAAAACAGTAGGAGGCCAGCAACTAATGCAATAAGGGATTATCCCTCTTAAGGGAGGTATCACGGTGGTTTTAACACAACCACCCGCCGCATAGCGCAACACACACATTCACGTCCATCCATGGCGGCTACAGAACGCCAACTCTCCGAAGTAGTCGCGGGCCGTCCGCACTAGACTCGCCGCACCAACTCGCGCACGCGCAGTAGGCGCCGACACGGTACCCAGAACAGTAGCGCACGGCATCCTGTCCTCAAAAAAGTATATTGGCAAAAGCCGATTGACACATAATTTCCAGATGGCAGCGCACACACGCCAGTTCGAAAAGGACATGGGGGGAGTCTCAAACTACTTAATACTGTCTCAGCGCGTGTGTGTTTATGAGGGAGTGATTTGGTTTTAGCAGCAAGGTGGTGGTTAAATGTGAAAAGTGTGGTTTTGTCAACTCAATTGTGTACAGTAGTCCACGTGCTAATGAGAAATCTCAGAGGCCTTCGTTTGAAATCAAAAAGAGGATGGTTGATGCTTTCATCAGTATTTGGGCTGGCCATGCAGGTATGAATAAATTTTGTTCTGCTGTTGGAATGAAGGGTATGACTGTAAGTGCTGTGGTGGAGTTCAATATGGGTTCCCTAGCCTGTCAAAAGGTCAAAATGGCAGATGATGGCAGACAATTGAGTGAAACCACTTACAAAGTGGGTCATGAACATGACAGAGACAGGAAGCGGAAAAGTGCCATGAATGGTAAAGAAGACAAAAAAAACTGTTAGAAAGAAGGAGAAGCTGTCAAAATCAGTTGCTGAAGAGAGAAAAAGGGCTAAGGAAGGAAAAACATATGATGCTGGGAAGTTCCGATGAAGGCATTATTACTTGATAGTTGTTTATTTATAAAACTAGCTTTTTCTCAGAACTAACAATTTCAGATGTTTAAAACGTTCCTTGCACAACAGTTTTTGCACGATTACCTTCAAACTTTGTCCACACACTCTACATTATAAGGTTCATGAAACTTAGTATCCGTTTTAAAATGTAATAATAATTTTCAGAGATATTGGTTGTGAAATCCAAAATTTTCATAAGTTTTTACATGGTTATGAGGTGTAGGGAGAAAAGTGGAAATAATAGGATAACCAATGGATTATTTTTTAAATGAATACCAATTATTATTAAAATATGTGTTGTGATTATTGTAAGAAAGTTTCAAGAAAATATTTCAAAAAATGTTGTGCAAGGGACATTTTGAAAATGATGTACTTTTTTACAAAACATTGTTATAAATTGAAAAATACCCATTTAAATGTATTCAAATTTTATAATTAGCTTAAATTTACTTATCTCAATGTACTACCAAAATTTGGTGAAAATCGGATAAGAATTGTAGAAACATTAAAACTCAGTAGGGTTCCTGTAGGGATGCAACCCTTCTTACTTGGTTGTAAGGCAGTGAGACTAGGGGACGTGTTTTGGCTTACGAGAGGTGTTAAGTAGTAAGAGCTTCAACTTCCTGTGTAGTTGGTTACAGCTGATGGAATGCAACCCCTCTTACTTGGTTGTAATGCAGAGACTAGGGATGTGTTTTGGCTTGAGGGAGGTGTTGAGTGGTTATATAACCGCAGGTCTTGCTCCACTGGGATAGGCAATATGTGTTACAGGCATGCAGTACTTGTGGTCGCGGAGCTGTTCTCTTCATTTTAACGTGTTACTTTCCTATAATTCTTGATATTATTATTATTATTATTATTATTATTATTATTATTATTATTATTATTATTATTATTATTATTATTATTATTATTATTATTATTATTGAGTTATCTGTACAGGGTGCAATACATAAATATTTTGTGTTGCTATTAACTAATATATAACCTAGGATATTTACATGGCTTCTGCTGTGTATGTACAGAGTTATATACAATATTATTTGTACAGTTATTTACATTCGGTCTTACTAATAAAAAGTCCTTATACAGTTGTTTAACACTTGTTTAGTTATACAGTGAATAAACCCTGTATAAACGTTTTAAATTTTTCTTACTAATAAACGTGGTATACGCATTGTATTACTATACAACACGTATACACTCGTTCGCTGCTCGTACGATGGCGTAGGAATCTCTTCCTTTAGTTTACTGACGTGTTTCGCATGTTCACCGCCTTCATGATCGCTTCTGCTGGTTATCTACGAGCAAAACTTTCCTGAAAATCGCGCAGTAGCACGGCGTATCGAAAAGGCAGTGGCAACACAAACTGAGAGAGCGGGATATTGTATTGGCTTGTATTGATATCAACATCAACATTTCTTCAGCTTGCGTGTGAAATGAACCGCACGAATGAAATGGAAAAGCTTAAGAAAAGGTCAAGAGCTCCTAACTGGGATAGTACGGAAAAGGTAAGCAATTTTAATTGAATCGGCGAGTTGAAAAGTGTACACATTCCAAAATTCTTACTTTTCAGGAGAAAGGAAAAGCTGTTTTGTAGCTAAAAGAAAGGTTTGATCAAAAAAGTTTCTATTATGCATTTGTACATCATATATCTGCGTATTCAATTACAAAGTATGGAAATCATATTATGTGCGGTTTTCAAGTTATACCATTTTTTTTAATGCCAAGAAGTACGTCCCTTTTTATACTCAAATTTGAGAAAGATCTTTGTAGAGGCAGGTAATGTATAATAAACTCACGGTTTCAAAAGTCTATTAAGCAGCAATACATTATCACACAAAAATACGCCCAACCATCATTTCTTTTATAGTTATTCATTGTCCTGGTCATCAGTTCCTGCTGTTAGCCATGTGTGGCATTCCTCCTAGAAATGTACAGTATATACTGGTCTGGGATATACTTGACAAGCTTTAAAAGAACACTTATTTTGCTGGCCTTAATAAGTACCTGAAAGGAATACACAAAAGCTAAAAAGAAAAGGTGCTTGAAGGTTAGTTGGACTACACCATCGATGAACTCAAATGTGCCCTGTTCATTCTTTGGTTTACCATGGTATAATGCTATTTCTCCCTTCCTCTGAAAACTGCGCTATACATCTTTTTCTGTAACTGCAATGAGGGCGAGTTTTCTTGGCTTCAGCCAATAAGCATTTTGAGGTTACAACTCCTCGCCTCTACACGTGGGATTTTTTTTTCCCGTTTGTCTAGCATGTTGGTCTTTATTTACCTTACCATTCTTTCCTTGTGGTTCTGCATATTCACTACATGACTCAGACATCACCAGCCACTCATTATAACAGATTTTTAAGTATGGAGATACAAAATGTTGCGTACGGCTCATAACACGCTTAATAGTTTGTTAACGTGATTATCAACAATAACGCACTATTGCTTCGTATCACAGAACTGACCTGCGCTGACAGCTGGCGCAGCGTTGAGTTGGAAAGGGGACTTATTCCAGGAATGTGTCCCTTCTTCCACTCAATGAAGATTCTCACTCACTGAAAACACTGTCTACTGCATTGGAATGATGATGATGATGATGCTTGTTGTTTTAAGGGGCCTAACATCGAAGGTTATCGGCCCCTAATGGTACGAAATGAAAGAACAAAAATTGCAAAGGCATCCACTGACCAAAATAAAAATAAAATATGGCATGAAGAATGAATGGATGGACAGGAACTCAACAAAACACAAAACAAACAAACAAACAAACAAACAAACGAAAACCAGTGGATCGGACTCAATGCAGATCGAAAATAACATTATTACCGACCAAGGAACCACTTATAAAGCACAATGATGCTTGGTGTCTAAAGGGGGTGCAAAATCCACGTCTAAAGCCCCACAGAATGGTACATGTCGCGAGTAAAATAGAACCATAGTATGTGTCATGTTGGGGTATTAATCAGAAGTAGCGAAGACTCACGGTGTTCCACAAAAGATGGTACTACTCACAAGTATTGCAATACGTACAAGTAACGCAGACCTACGGTGTGTCTCACACAATGGCCCAACTCAGAGTCAACGCAAACCGCGAAATTTCCCCACCTAGGTGTACTAAACACGGGCGCCGGTATTCCCGTGGTGTTCCTCACATAGTGGGTACTAATCGCAGGCTACGCAGACCCACTGTGCTGCTCATATAGTGGTACAACTCACAGGCTACGCCCAGACCCGCGGTGTTGCACACATGGGTACGACGCACGGGTACTGGAATCCACCAGGCCAGGCTTTAACTGCTACTAATCACAAACCTATTTCGTACCGAATTTAGTGGTACTACTCGCAAGTACAGGCAACCTATGGTGTTCCCCGCGTGATGGTACGATTCAAAATTAGTTTCATGGTTCTTATTCAGTCAGCCCTTGGTCGCCCCTTTTAGTCGCCTCTTACGACAGGCAGGGGATACCGCGGGTGTATTCTACATGTGCGTCCCCCACCCGCAGGGGGTAGTGTGTTTGGTCCGCGAGAGGTATTTTATTTCCCTCCAGTCCGCCGGCAAGCCGGTTAGGACCCCCCTATCCGCCACCTGGGACGCGCCACGTGGGAGTATCACCTCTCCCCCTGCTACGCCTGCGTAGCAGGTTCGTGGGCATTGGAATGTGTACCCTTTTCAACGCTAAACTGGAGAGTAACTATTACAGCAGAAGTCAGGAGAAAGGAAAAACTGTTTTGTAGCTAAAAGAAAGGTTTGATCAAAAAAGTTTCTATTAGGCATTTATACATCATATCTGCGTATTCAACTACAAAGTATGCCCGTGAGTGATATGCGAAGAAAATCAATGTTTTCTTTTATTTTCTTTGCAGAATTTGTTGAAAGATATTATTAAGGATTATGTGTCAATTATTGAATGCAAAAGGACAGATATAAACGCCAATAAATCCAAGATTGCTGCATGGAACACAGTTTATAAGAGGTGAGGATTAAAATATTTCTTGTAATACATGTGCAAAATGTCCCAGGAGGAAATGTTAGTATGAACTCTATTGTTGTAAGCATTTACCATATTATGTTACTGTTGTGTCTGAATCTTCGTCATTGTAATTGTTAACATTTTAATATCTATTTTGTTTTATTTGAAGATTTATGGAGGTCATTCAACGTGAAAGGTGTCTGCCCGAATTAAAACAGCAGTGGCGATGCATAAAGCTGGAAGCAAAGAGAGTCCTGTCGGAATACCGCCAAGCTGTATTCCAAACATGGTGGGCCGAAACCTCCCAGTCCATGTAAAGATGCTACTGATACGGTGGAAATGATACCTCTGGAGTTTGAAGAGGATACAAATGAGTTTGATAGCAATGGCACTTTTCGTGAGGTAGGCTACTTCCTTCCTTCCTTTCTTTCTTTCTTTCTTTCTTTCTTTCTTTCTCATTTTTCTCAACAGATCTCACTAATTTTACCTAATACTATTATAATTACTTTTACAGGTCAAGGTAGTATTGGACTGGAAGGGAGATTATTCCCATGCTCGTGATCTCCCCAGGGGCGAAGAGGCACTGGAGGTTGCTTGTGAAGACATAAGTAATGACAAGACAAGCAGCGTAGAGAAAAGCGCCCCCTCAACCCCCTCCATTGGAAAAGAAACGCCTCCGCCTGTGGAACGTGAGAGAAGATTCAAGAGAAAGAGGCAGCTACTAAATGTAAGTGTGCAGGAAAAACAAAGCAAAAGCTTCTTAGCATTTCGAGCCTGGATTGAGAAATTAGCAGTACGGTAAGCAATGTCGTGGATTTGTTTTACTACCTTGTAGGCTATGTGGACCAATTTTCGTCTCCTTCGCCGGTTGCTTTTTTCTCTTTCCATGTGTGATTTACTTCATATTAAGTAGGTAAGACTTTGCATTATTTGGACAGGTTGTCTCTTCGCTTGTAAAATGCCCACTCTGAGAAATGTTTGACTTTTGGGAGTTCGAGTGCAATTGTCATGGATGGGGACATTTTTACAAATATATAGAGACAAAAATAATAATTTTATGCTGAGTTATATGCATTTCATAGCTTTTTAAAGGAAATAGTAATCAATTTCCTGGATTATAGACAGGTTATTCCTGTCTTGAAATTGATAGCAGACTGGCTTAAATATAGACGATTTCCCTTCAGTTTAAAGAAACAGGTAATCACAAAACATGTTCTAATATTTCATCAACGTTTTTCTAAAGCTGATGACTAACAACACCTTCATGTATCTATTATAAAAGGCTCTTAATAGAACATAAAAGAAAAATGCACCTGCTACTAAAAATAATAGATTTTAAACAACATACCTTCGTTAGATAGTTTCCTATTTCAGTGGCACGGCTACTAATGGTCTATCTTCTTCCTCCCGTCACAATCACTGCCTTACTATCATCATTATCGCTGTCGTCTTCCAAGTTAATTAAGTTATAATGGGTTCAAAAATTTCAAATTTCTTACCTGTTGGGAAATTCCTTTATCGTAAAATTCAAGATTTGTGTATCGCACAACGTCCCTTTCGAATTCGCCTATGTCAAGATAAGTTCAATTGTCGGTGGTTTTCTTCAAGCGCGTATTTTTGGAAGGAACAAAAAAAACCATTATAAACCATCTTTCGAACTTTACTACTGAATACCCTGGTATTAGTTGCACTAGTACTGGGCGTGCTGTGCGACGTAATTGCTTTCAGTGTTCTACTCTGACGATGAATACATCAGTACAGTTTCACTCGACTTGCTTGTTAACATGACAGGCCACAAGTCGGACAGAAAGTGGACTAATATTCTTTACAGTTGGGCTACAGGCACCTGTTTATAGTAGCTTATCGATATTGCAGCAGAATATCACAATAATATCCCCTTCACCGAGATCGATAGCTGCAGAATTGATTATTTTAACCATGTTGGTTAATCCTGTCCGTATTGACCTATTATGTTCCAATTTCTATAGACCAATTTCCCGCCTTGTCAATACTTTACACCGAGCTCGATAGCTGCAGTCGCTTAAGTGCGGCCACTATCCAGTATTCGTGAGATAGTAGGTTCGAACCCCACTGTCGGCAGCCCTGAAAATGGTTTTCCGCGGTTTCCCATTTTCATACCAGGCAAATACTGGAGCTGTACCTTAATTAAGGCCACGGCCACTTCCTTCCAGCTCCTAGCCCTTTCCTGTCCCACCGTCGCCTTAAGACCTATCTGTGTCAGTGCGACGTAAAGCAACTAGCAATACTTGACATATTTTATTATACGTAACGAATCCAGACCAATCATTTTCTCACTAGCCGGACCTAACGTACGAAGACCAATGTAATTAAGTATAATGAAATATGTACAGTATTGACAAGGCAGAAAAGTGTTCTATAGAAATTGGCTCGATAGCTGCAGTCGCTTAAGTGGGTAGAAATTCAGTAAGACTTACATTACTTTTATAGCATTATAAGGGTGTAATATGTTGGAAATCTTAAGTGGAATACCTAGTGGAGGAACGATGTGTTCACTGCGACAGTTAAGAACCCACCCGCTATCACCCTGAAGTAATTTTGCTTTTATAACCTAATAGAAGTTATCACGCGCCATAGTCCTTCGCCTTACTACGTACAAGCTTTTCCATTGGATGAGACACTATGGGATATGACGTCACTCCTAGCAATGAAGTAAGTGAATTCCGTCACCAACCCGCGCACAAGAAATACATAACTGCCCAGACCAATGGAGGTGTCACGCGGGATACTAAACGCCTAGGGCCGCTTCGCGGCTTCTAACCTGGACGCCCCCAGGCCCCCTTTGCTTCATCCAGACCAATGGCTTTGTCACTGACCAATGATTTTCTGCCTAGCCAGACCTAACGTATCGAGACCAATGGCTCTGTCACTAGAAAAATTTTCATACACACATAAAGAAGGATATAGAAGAAAGAAACATTTATACCGACATAGAACATACCTTAATTTGCTATGTCCACAAACACCGACGTCCATTTTCAACAGTAACTTGTTTATTACCGCAGCAACCAAGACATTGTTACATCATCCTACAAACTAATCAGTGACAAATGGACATTAAACAGCTGTTCTGCGCTGGTGAGCCTTAGATAAAGCTTTACCCTTTTCTCATCCGCAGATGATCTTCAGTAGCAGCATGTACTTGTTACTTCATTTAGGGAATTAGGACATCGTAGTCATGTCTCTCTCTCTCTCTCTCTCTCTCTCTCTCTTTGCACACGTGTGTATGTTTGTGTGTAACATAACGGGGTGTCTATGCCGGGTGGGTAATCCCAATTCATTTGTGTTAATATATGAGCTATGAAAACCACCCTAATCTTATAAACTAATAAATAAACCAGTTTGAATGTGTGACTTAATCCTTGTTTCCACGATGATCTATCCATCTTATTCACCCTTCCCTGCATTTTCTATGTTCTACTTCAATTGAACCAAGAAATTACCACTAATCATAACCTACTTTATATTCCAGGAAAGTGAAGATTACAAGCTGTCCATTAAAAAGATAGCAGAGGAAAGATCAGCTGTTCTCATAAAGCTACAGGAAGAAGAGCACTTGTTGAAAATGAGAAATTTGGAGCAGGAGAATGAAGTAAGGATGAAAGAGCACCAAATGCAAATGAAGAATTTGGAGGAAGAAAGAGAGCAGAAACAAAAAGAACATTCTCTAAAAACGGAAATTCTCCTTTTAAAAAAAAGATGCCTTGTTAAAAAATTTGTAAATTTATTATGTTGAAAGAAATAATTAATAGGCCTTAATAAAACATTTGCAATAAAAACTATTGATTCTTTACAGTTTTTTTTTTTTCAAGACCACTCATTAATGAAAGCTGCTCTGACAGCATTACCTCGCGCATTGGGAGCTCTGGCTACAATGCGTTGTTCTGGGATAATGACAGGTTCCTCATCAAGGTCTTCACCCATGTCAATGGCAATGTTATGTAGCACAGCAAGTGCTACAACACAGATTTTTGTGTTTTTCAAACTAGTGTTGAAACCCTTCAACAAACACCTGAATCGTTGCTTCCACACTCCGAAACACCGTTCAACTACATTTCTCGTACGGATATGGGCTCTATTGAAATTTTCTTCCTTAGCAGTACTGGGATTTAACACTGGTGTAAATAAATAAGGTGTGCAGGCATAGCCAGAATCTCCCAAAAGGCGTCCTTTAAATTCACCCCTCTCAAAGCGTTGCTTAATTCGACTTTCACGACTGTCATGTGTAGGGGAAGGAGGGGAGGGTTGAGACAAAATTTACATTTTATTTTTTTAAACAATTTTTCTGAATTTATTTTAATGATCAACTGGTGCAGTCAGTTCCCTATACCTTCCTCTTGAGTGTGTTATTTTCTTAAACTGTTAGATAATCAACAAAAGCCAAAAAATATTCATAAATAGACACACTACATTATGTCTCAAACCACCCTTAGTAAGGGAGGTTTGAGACACATGTATGGGAGGCTTGAGACACGTGTGAAAATTTACAGAACTGCAGTAAGTAATAGTACAAAATTATAAGAATCATTAGAACTGAAACTGTGGACATAAAAAGATATTTCTTGTGCACAAAATGCATATACAGTATATATTTTTCCAATGGAGACCTGAAATAGAAATCTATCGCACACAGTATGATGAAAAAATCAACATCGAATATGAGTTGCTTATGAGCACGCTGTGTTCCTCCAACAGTTATTGGCTTTTCCAGTTTCATAACTATATCCTCAGCTATAACATAACTCACATCTTCAGTTTCGGGATAGATGAATGTCTTACCACCTGTGCAACGTTTCAGAAATGTAATTTTGTATTCATTGTCACTGCGGTTCACAACTACTACGGATCCAACATAATAAACAATGTTCTTCTTGCTTGCAAATTTAACGAGAACATAGTCCCCAGTTTCAATGTTTTCAGGTGTGCGGTCAAAGTCATCGGTTGCCAATACCTCCTCGTTGAAGGTAGTAAAATCTAACGAGTCTTCTGAGGCTATATTAAAATCCTCATAACTGGATGATCCATTTTCTTTTGAAAATGCAAGCTTAGATTTCTTCACATTTTTATCATGAAGTGGATTGAAATTCAGCCTCCTTTTCTTTGTATTACGAGCTTCAAACTCCTGGTGTATTTCATGTTTTACTGGAGTGTCTGTCAAAATTCTAGATTTTTTAGGTTTCCTTCCCATAGTTTTCTTCCTAGGACCTGCCTTCGGAAAAGGTCGTATCTCTTCTGATGTCACAATTCTTCCGTTGTCTACACTTCCTGAAGGCTGAGGACTTGATTCACTTGCAATAACCCTCTAACAACTTCTCTTCTTCATCCGAAAACATTTGGTTAGTGACATAGTTTGGTCTGTATGTTAGATTTTGTTTGCTGTTATCATCTGTTGCTTTTTATTTCTTAACATAAGGGCTCAAAGTCTGTTTATCTATGGAGAAACGTCTTGCTGATTCACGTAAGGCTCCACCTTCTATTACCGGTACTGCTTTAACTGCACTTTGAAGTCTATCGGTTGAAATACTGGTCCTCGTCTTCCCAGACTTACTTTTCCAAAAGAATGGTATACTGTAAAGAAGTACAGCAAGTGTAAACCAAGGATAATAGGTAAATGAATAGATAAACTGGCAAACTTTCAAAGTACCATTTACAGTGGTAAACTATATATTCAGTTCTGACTGCATGTGACGGGGAGGCTTGAGACAGTGTCTCAAGGCACCCTTAGACATTCTGTCTCAAGGCTCCCAGCACCTCATGTATATGTAAATTCGCACGAATAAACATAACCTCAAAAGCTAGAGTTCATTGTATGTATAATTATAGCTTACCTCTTAAGTTCACTGATGAAATTATAACAGCTGTTAAGAATGTGTTCACTTAAACAAAAACTCAAAATATATCACGTCACCAAAAAATACTTCTCATATCTCAAAATACATTTATCACTCTAACTTCCACTCTTCAACAGAAATCACCATGAAACTCCGTCAGCTCACTCTGGTGGCACATTGCTACAACTGTCATGCAGAAGTGTTGCCAACATATAACATGTCGAGGAGATATCACTGGTGTCTCAAGCCCCCCTCCGTCTCAACCCTCCCCTCCTTCCCCTACTTCCCCTCCAACTTGCTACAATATCCCTTATTCGCAACGATGCATCACACACTATCTGAACATTGAGGGAATAATACCCCTTCCTATTGATATAGTACTGTGATACTTCTCCCGACACCTTTTTCACTCTAATATGAGTGCAGTCGATAGCACCTATAACACTCCTGAATCCACATATTTTTCTAAACTTCAGGATTTCTTCTTCCTGCTCAGCATTTGTTGACGGCATCTTAATGTATTCATTTGCTCTACTAGCGAGAGCAGTGGCTACCCTGCGGCAAATATTTGCTACAGTCTGTTACTCATGCCGTGAATATCAGCCGAATCATCTTGCACCTGTAGACAAAGAAAGAGTTATTAAAACAGAATCTATATATATAAAAGCAAGTCGGGCTAGAGCGATGTATATATAAATATTTAAAAATGAAAAAAGACGTGAATTAATGAGGCACTTCCAGAAATCTCAGAAATTTGAAACTTGGTACGAGGGAAACTGATGACCCCAGGATCCCTAGAAAAATCGGAAATTCTCAAAATTCCCTGAAGGGGGCACGCTGGCGGGGCTCAAATTTTGGGCTCAGCATAAGAACACAGTCGTATAGTATATCCAAAACGATAACCTATAGGTTTCGTGGGCTTAAAAATTTTCGGGAATTTCCTCATTTTTATCCCCTATCCCCCCAAATCAAGATGGCGGCACAACCTGAGAGACGAGGTAGGCAATTGAAATTTGGTGAAATTATAGCTTTTGGTCCCCAACCGACGGGAAAATTCCAAGATGTTCAAATTTTTCACTTTTTACCCCCAAAGATATCAAAATATGAAGGCAATTTTAATGACTGTGCAGACATTCCTTTTGAGCTATTTTTTGGCTAAACGGTAAGTCGTATCACAAAACGGATGGCACAATGTCGCTTCAATTCGGAGTGATCTACAACTTTGGTCCTGTGACATTTTGTCGTATCTCTCTCCGTTATACGTTTAATTTGGCCGTATTTCTGGATTGTTCGTAAATTTGGTGATTTTTACAAGTATATTTCATTGTTTGACACACTTATAAGAATGATAGGATCATCGCGTTAGGTGCGCACATTGGCACGATTAAGGGACATATGTGTACCAAATTTCATGATTCTAGCTTATACATAAGTAGGCAAAACGTAATGTAAAATGTTAAAAATGCACCCAAATTTCACCCTATTCAAAATTTGAACTCAATTTACCCCCTTAATATGGGAGATACGAGGATATGGTTTAGAAACAAACATGTAGAGCGATAAATGAGGCGTCTGATGGCGCAAACCGTTTCGTAATATCATAAAACGTTTAGGAGATATGAATCTCGAAGTGGAAGTCTGCACTTTTCAACGTGCTCATGCTTATCCGTCATCTATCTATATATATAAAAGCAAGTCGGGCTGGAGCGATGTATATATAAATATTTAAAAATGAAAAAAGACGTGAATTAATGAGGCACTTCCAGAAATCTCAGAAATTTGAAACTTGGTACGAGGGAAACTGATGACCCCAGGATCCCTAGAAAAATCGGAAATTCTCAAACTTCCCTGAAGGGGGCGCGCTGGGGGGGCTCAAATTTTGGGCTCAGCATAAGAACACAGTCGTATAGTATATCCAAAACGATAACCTATAGGTTTCGTGGGCTTAAAAATTTTCGGGAATTTCCTCATTTTTATCCCCCATCCCCCCAAATCAAGATGGCGGCACAACCTGCCAGACGAGGTAGACAATTGAAATTTGGTGAAATTATAGCTTTTGGTCCCCAACCGACGGGAAAATTCCAAGATGTTCAAATTTTTCACTTTTTACCCCCAAAGATATCGAAATATGAATGCAATTTTAATGACTGTGCAGACATTCCTTTTGAGCTATTTTTTGGCTAAACGGTAAGTCGTATCACAAAACGGATGGCACAATGTCACTTCAATTCGGAGTGATCTACAACTTTGGTCCTGTGACATTTTGTCGTATCTCTCTCCGTTATACGTTTAATTTATCCGTATTTCTGGATTGTTCGTAAATTTGGTGATTTTTACAAGTATATTTAATTGTTTGACACACTTATAAGAATGATAGGATCATCGCGTTAGGTGCGCACATTGGCACGATTAAGGGACATATGTGTACCAAATTTCATGATTCTAGCTTATACATAAGTAGGCAAAACGTAATGTAAAATGTTAAAAATGCACCCAAATTTCACCCTATTCAAAATTTGAACTCAATTTACCCCCTTAATATGGGAGATACGAGGATATGGTTTAGAAACAAACATGTAGAGCGATAAATGAGGCGTCTGATGGCGCAAACCGTTTCGTAATATCATAAACCGTTTAGGAGATATGAATCTCGAAGTGGAAGTCTGCACTTTTCAACGTGCTCATGCTTATCCGTCATCTATATATATATAAAAGCAAGTCGGGCTGGAGCGATGTATATATAAATATTTAAAAATGAAAAAAGACGTGAATTAATGAGGCACTTCCAGAAATCTCAGAAATTTGAAACTTGGTACGAGGGAAACTGATGACCCCAGGATCCCTAGAAAAATCGGAAATTCTCAAAATTCCCTGAAGGGGGCACGCTGGGGGGGCTCAAATTTTGGGCTCAGCATAAGAACACAGTCGTATAGTATATCCAAAACGATAACCTATAGGTTTCGTGGGCTTAAAAATTTTCGGGAATTTCCTCATTTTTATCCCCCATCCCCCCAAATCAAAATGGCGGCACAACCTGCCAGACGAGGTAGACAATTGAAATTTGGTGAAATTATAGCTTTTGGTCCCCAACCGACGGGAAAATTCCAAGATGTTCAAATTTTTCACTTTTTACCCCCAAAGATATCCAAATATGAATGCAATTTTAATGACTGTGCAGACATTCCTTTTGAGCTATTTTTTGGCTAAACGGTAAGTCGTATCACAAAACGGATGGCACAATGTCACTTCAATTCGGAGTGATCTACAACTTTGGTCCTGTGACATTTTGTCGTATCTCTCTCCCTTATACGTTAAATGTGGTCGTATTTCTGGATTGTTCGTAAATTTGGTGATTTTTACAAGTATATTTCATTGTTTGACACACTTATAAGAATGATAGGATCATCGCGTTAGGTGCGCACATTGGCACGATTAAGGGACATATGTGTACCAAATTTCATGATTCTAGCTTATACATAAGTAGGCAAAACGTAATGTAAAATGTTAAAAATGCACCCAAATTTCACCCTATTCAAAATTTGAACTCAATTTACCCCCTTAATATGGGAGATACGAGGATATGGTTTAGAAACAAACATGTAGAGCGATAAATGAGGCGTCTGATGGCGCAAACCGTTTCGTAATATCATAAAACGTTTAGGAGATATGAATCTCGAAGTGGAAGTCTGCACTTTTCAACGTGCTCATGCTTATCCGTCATCTATCTATATATATAAAAGCAAGTCGGGCTGGAGCGATGTATATATAAATATTTAAAAATGAAAAAAGACGTGAATTAATGAGGCACTTCCAGAAATCTCAGAAATTTGAAACTTGGTACGAGGGAAACTGATGACCCCAGGATCCCTAGAAAAATCGGAAATTCTCAAAATTCCCTGAAGGGGGCACGCTGGGGGGGCTCAAATTTTGGGCTCAGCATAAGAACACAGTCGTATAGTATATCCAAAACGATAACCTATAGGTTTCGTGGGCTTAAAAATTTTCGGGAATTTCCTCATTTTTATCCCCCATCCCCCCAAATCAAGATGGCGGCACAACCTGCCAGACGAGGTAGACAATTGAAATTTGGTGAAATTATAGCTTTTGGTCCCCAACCGACGGGAAAATTCCAAGATGTTCAAATTTTTCACTTTTTACCCCCAAAGATATCGAAATATGAATGCAATTTTAATGACTGTGCAGACATTCCTTTTGAGCTATTTTTTGGCTAAACGGTAAGTCGTATCACAAAACGGATGGCACAATGTCACTTCAATTCGGAGTGATCTACAACTTTGGTCCTGTGACATTTTGTCGTATCTCTCTCCGTTATACGTTTAATTTATCCGTATTTCTGGATTGTTCGTAAATTTGGTGATTTTTACAAGTATATTTAATTGTTTGACACACTTATAAGAATGATAGGATCATCGCGTTAGGTGCGCACATTGGCACGATTAAGGGACATGTGTGTACCAAATTTCATGATTCTAGCTTATACATAAGTAGGCAAAACGTAATGTAAAATGTTAAAAATGCACCCAAATTTCACCCTATTCAAAATTTGAACTCAATTTACCCCCTTAATATGGGAGATACGAGGATATGGTTTAGAAACAAACATGTAGAGCGATAAATGAGGCGTCTGATGGCGCAAACCGTTTCGTAATATCATAAACCGTTTAGGAGATATGAATCTCGAAGCGGAAGTCTGCACTTTTCAACGTGCTCATGCTTATCCGTCATCTATATATATAAAAGCAAGTCGGGCTAGAGCGATGTATATATAAATATTTAAAAATGAAAAAAGACGTGAATTAATGAGGCACTTCCAGAAATCTCAGAAATTTGAAACTTGGTACGAGGGAAACTGATGACCCCAGGATCCCTAGAAAAATCGGAAATTCTCAAAATTCCCTGAAGGGGGCACGCTGGGGGGGCTCAAATTTTGGGCTCAGCATAAGAACACAGTCGTATAGTATATCCAAAACGATAACCTATAGGTTTCGTGGGCTTAAAAATTTTCGGGAATTTCCTCATTTTTATCCCCTATCCCCCCAAATCAAGATGGCGGCACAACCTGAGAGACGAGGTAGGCAATTGAAATTTGGTGAAATTATAGCTTTTGGTCCCCAACCGACGGGAAAATTCCAAGATGTTCAAATTTTTCACTTTTTACCCCCAAAGATATCCAAATATGAATGCAATTTTAATGACTGTGCAGACATTCCTTTTGAGCTATTTTTTGGCTAAACGGTAAGTCGTATCACAAAACGGATGGCACAATGTCGCTTCAATTCGGAGTGATCTACAACTTTGGTCCTGTGACATTTTGTCGTATCTCTCTCCGTTATACGTTTAATTTGGCCGTATTTCTGGATTGTTCGTAAATTTGGTGATTTTTACAAGTATATTTCATTGTTTGACACACTTATAAGAATGATAGGATCATCGCGTTAGGTGCGCACATTGGCACGATTAAGGGACATATGTGTACCAAATTTCATGATTCTAGCTTATACATAAGTAGGCAAAACGTAATGTAAAATGTTAAAAATGCACCCAAATTTCACCCTATTCAAAATTTGAACTCAATTTACCCCCTTAATATGGGAGATACGAGGATATGGTTTAGAAACAAACATGTAGAGCGATAAATGAGGCGTCTGATGGCGCAAACCGTTTCGTAATATCATAAAACGTTTAGGAGATATGAATCTCGAAGTGGAAGTCTGCACTTTTCAACGTGCTCATGCTTATCCGTCATCTATCTATATATATAAAAGCAAGTCGGGCTGGAGCGATGTATATATAAATATTTAAAAATGAAAAAAGACGTGAATTAATGAGGCACTTCCAGAAATCTCAGAAATTTGAAACTTGGTACGAGGGAAACTGATGACCCCAGGATCCCTAGAAAAATCGGAAATTCTCAAAATTCCCTGAAGGGGGCGCGCTGGGGGGGCTCAAATTTTGGGCTCAGCATAAGAACACAGTCGTATAGTATATCCAAAACGATAACCTATAGGTTTCGTGGGCTTAAAAATTTTCGGGAATTTCCTCATTTTTATCCCCCATCCCCCCAAATCAAGATGGCGGCACAACCTGCCAGACGAGGTAGACAATTGAAATTTGGTGAAATTATAGCTTTTGGTCCCCAACCGACGGGAAAATTCCAAGATGTTCAAATTTTTCACTTTTTACCCCCAAAGATATCGAAATATGAATGCAATTTTAATGACTGTGCAGACATTCCTTTTGAGCTATTTTTTGGCTAAACGGTAAGTCGTATCACAAAACGGATGGCACAATGTCACTTCAATTCGGAGTGATCTACAACTTTGGTCCTGTGACATTTTGTCGTATCTCTCTCCGTTATACGTTTAATTTATCCGTATTTCTGGATTGTTCGTAAATTTGGTGATTTTTACAAGTATATTTAATTGTTTGACACACTTATAAGAATGATAGGATCATCGCGTTAGGTGCGCACATTGGCACGATTAAGGGACATATGTGTACCAAATTTCATGATTCTAGCTTATACATAAGTAGGCAAAACGTAATGTAAAATGTTAAAAATGCACCCAAATTTCACCCTATTCAAAATTTGAACTCAATTTACCCCCTTAATATGGGAGATACGAGGATATGGTTTAGAAACAAACATGTAGAGCGATAAATGAGGCGTCTGATGGCGCAAACCGTTTCGTAATATCATAAACCGTTTAGGAGATATGAATCTCGAAGTGGAAGTCTGCACTTTTCAACGTGCTCATGCTTATCCGTCATCTATATATATAAAAGCAAGTCGGGCTGGAGCGATGTATATATAAATATTTAAAAATGAAAAAAGACGTGAATTAATGATGCACTTCCAGAAATCTCAGAAATTTGAAACTTGGTACGGAGGAAACTGATGCCCCCAGGATCCCTAGAAAAATCGGAAATTCTCAAAATTCCCTGAAGGGGGCACGCTGGGGGGGCTCAAATTTTGGGCTCAGCATAAGATCACAGTCGTATAGTATATCCAAAACGATAACCTAAAGGTTTCGTGGGCTTAAAAATTTTCGAGAATTTCCTCATTTTTATCCCCTATCCCCCCAAATCAAAATGGCGGCACAACCTGCCAGACGAAGTAGACAACTGAAATTTGGTGAATTTATAGCTTTTGGTCCCTAACCGACGGGAAACTTTCCAAGATGTTCAAATTTTTCACTTTTTACCCCCCAAAGATATCGAAATATGGAGGCAATTTTAATGACTGTGCAGACATTCCTTTTGAGCTATTTTTTGGCTAAACGGTAAGTCGTATCACAAAACGGATGGCACAATGTCCTTCAATTCGGAGTGATCTACAACTTTGGTCCTGTGACATTTTGTCGTATCTCTCTCCCTTATACGTTAAATTTGGCCGTATTTCTGGATTGTTCGTAAATTTGGTGATTTTTACAAGTATATTTCATTGTTTGACACACTTATAAGAATGATAGGATCATCACGTTGTGTGCGCACATTGGCACAATTAAGGGACATATGTGTACCAAATTTCATGATTCTAGCTTATACATAAGTAGGCAAAAAGTAATGTAAAATGTTAAAAATGCACCCAAATTTTACCCTATTTAAAATTTGATCTCAATTTACCCCCTTAATATGGGAGATACGAGGAAATGGTTTAGAAACAAACATGTAGAGCGATAAATGAGGCGTCTGATGGCGCCAACTGTTTCTTAATATCATAAACCGTTTAGGAGATATGAATCTCGAAGTGGAAGTCTGCACTTTTCAACGTGCTCATGCTTACCTGTCATCTATATATATAAAAGCAAGTCGGGCTGGAGCGATGTATATATAAATATTTAAAAATGAAAAAAGACGTGAATTAATGAGGCACTTCCAGAAATCTCAGAAATTTGAAACTTGGTACGGTGGAAACTGATGCCCCCAGGATTCCTAGAAAAATCGGAAATTCTCAAAATTCCCTGAAGGGGGCACGCTGGGGGGGCTCAAATTTTGGGCTCAGCATAAGAACGCAGTCGTATAGTATATCCAAAACGATAACCTATAGGTTTCGTGGGCTTAAAAATTTTCGAGAATTTCCTCATTTTTATCCCCTATCCCCCCAAATCAAAATGGCGGCACAACCTGCCAGACGAAGTAGACAATTGAAATTTGGTGAAATTATAGCTTTTGGTCCCTAACCGACGGGAAAATTCCAAGATGTTCAAATTTTTCACTTTTTACCCCCCAAAGATATCGAAATATGGAGGCAATTTTAATGACTGTGCAGACATTCCTTTTGAGCTATTTTTTGGCTAAACGGTAAGTCGTATCACAAAACGGATGGCACAATGTCCCTTCAATTCGGAGTGATCTAAAACTTCGGTCCTGTGACATTTTGTCGTATCTCTCTCCCTTATACGTTAAATTTGGCCGTATTTCTGGTTTGTTCGTAAATTTGGTGATTTTTACAAGTATATTTCATTGTTTGACACACTTATAAGAATGATAGGATCATCATGTTGTGTGCGCACATTGGCACGATTAAGGGACATATGTGTACCAAATTTCATGATTCTAGCTTATACATAAGTAGGCAAAAATAATGTAAAATGTTAAAAATGCATCCAAATTTCACCCTATTCAAAATTTAATCTCAATTTACCCCAATAATATGGGAGATACGAGGAAATGGTTTAGAAACAAACATGTAGAGCGATAAATGAGGCGTCTGATGGCGCAAACCGTTTCTTAATATCATAAACCGTTTAGGAGATATGAATCTCGAAGTGGAAGTCTGCACTTTTCAACGTGCTCATGCTTACCTGTCATCTTCTATATATATAAAAGCAAGTCGGGCTGGAGCGATGTATATATAAATATTTAAAAATGAAAAAAGACGTGAATTAATGAGGCACTTCCAGAAATCTCAGAAATTTGAAACTTGGTACGGTGGAAACTGATGCCCCCAGGATTCCTAGAAAAATCGGAAATTCTCAAAATTCCCTGAAGGGGGCACGCTGGGGGGGCTCAAATTTTGGGCTCAGCATAAGAACGCAGTCGTATAGTATATCCAAAACGATAACCTATAGGTTTCGTGGGCTTAAAAATTTTCGAGAATTTCCTCATTTTTATCCCCTATCCCCCCAAATCAAAATGGCGGCACAACCTGCCAGACGAAGTAGACAATTGAAATTTGGTGAAATTATAGCTTTTGGTCCCTAACCGACGGGAAAATTCCAAGATGTTCAAATTTTTCACTTTTTACCCCCCAAAGATATCGAAATATGGAGGCAATTTTAATGACTGTGCAGACATTCCTTTTGAGCTATTTTTTGGCTAAACGGTAAGTCGTATCACAAAACGGATGGCACAATGTCCCTTCAATTCGGAGTGATCTAAAACTTCGGTCCTGTGACATTTTGTCGTATCTCTCTTCCTTATACGTTAAATTTGGCCGTATTTCTGGTTTGTTCGTAAATTTGGTGATTTTTACAAGTATATTTCATTGTTTGACACACTTATAAGAATGATAGGATCATCACGTTGTGTGCGCACATTGGCACAATTAAGGGACATATGTGTACCAAATTTCATGATTCTAGCTTATACATAAGTAGGCAAAAAGTAATGTAAAATGTTAAAAATGCACCCAAATTTTACCCTATTTAAAATTTGATCTCAATTTACCCCCTTAATATGGGAGATACGAGGAAATGGTTTAGAAACAAACATGTAGAGCGATAAATGAGGCGTCTGATGGCGCCAACTGTTTCTTAATATCATAAACCGTTTAGGAGATATGAATCTCGAAGTGGAAGTCTGCACTTTTCAACGTGCTCATGCTTACCTGTCATCTATATATATAAAAGCAAGTCGGGCTGGAGCGATGTATATATAAATATTTAAAAATGAAAAAAGACGTGAATTAATGAGGCACTTCCAGAAATCTCAGAAATTTGAAACTTGGTACGGTGGAAACTGATGCCCCCAGGATTCCTAGAAAAATCGGAAATTCTCAAAATTCCCTGAAGGGGGCACGCTGGGGGGGCTCAAATTTTGGGCTCAGCATAAGAACGCAGTCGTATAGTATATCCAAAACGATAACCTATAGGTTTCGTGGGCTTAAAAATTTTCGAGAATTTCCTCATTTTTATCCCCTATCCCCCCAAATCAAAATGGCGGCACAACCTGCCAGACGAAGTAGACAATTGAAATTTGGTGAAATTATAGCTTTTGGTCCCTAACCGACGGGAAAATTCCAAGATGTTCAAATTTTTCACTTTTTACCCCCCAAAGATATCGAAATATGGAGGCAATTTTAATGACTGTGCAGACATTCCTTTTGAGCTATTTTTTGGCTAAACGGTAAGTCGTATCACAAAACGGATGGCACAATGTCCCTTCAATTCGGAGTGATCTAAAACTTCGGTCCTGTGACATTTTGTCGTATCTCTCTCCCTTATACGTTAAATTTGGCCGTATTTCTGGTTTGTTCGTAAATTTGGTGATTTTTACAAGTATATTTCATTGTTTGACACACTTATAAGAATGATAGGATCATCATGTTGTGTGCGCACATTGGCACGATTAAGGGACATATGTGTACCAAATTTCATGATTCTAGCTTATACATAAGTAGGCAAAAATAATGTAAAATGTTAAAAATGCATCCAAATTTCACCCTATTCAAAATTTAATCTCAATTTACCCCAATAATATGGGAGATACGAGGAAATGGTTTAGAAACAAACATGTAGAGCGATAAATGAGGCGTCTGATGGCGCAAACCGTTTCTTAATATCATAAACCGTTTAGGAGATATGAATCTCGAAGTGGAAGTCTGCACTTTTCAACGTGCTCATGCTTACCTGTCATCTTCTATATATATAAAAGCAAGTCGGGCTGGAGCGATGTATATATAAATATTTAAAAATGAAAAAAGACGTGAATTAATGAGGCACTTCCAGAAATCTCAGAAATTTGAAACTTGGTACGGTGGAAACTGATGCCCCCAGGATTCCTAGAAAAATCGGAAATTCTCAAAATTCCCTGAAGGGGGCACGCTGGGGGGGCTCAAATTTTGGGCTCAGCATAAGAACGCAGTCGTATAGTATATCCAAAACGATAACCTATAGGTTTCGTGGGCTTAAAAATTTTCGAGAATTTCCTCATTTTTATCCCCTATCCCCCCAAATCAAAATGGCGGCACAACCTGCCAGACGAAGTAGACAATTGAAATTTGGTGAAATTATAGCTTTTGGTCCCTAACCGACGGGAAAATTCCAAGATGTTCAAATTTTTCACTTTTTACCCCCCAAAGATATCGAAATATGGAGGCAATTTTAATGACTGTGCAGACATTCCTTTTGAGCTATTTTTTGGCTAAACGGTAAGTCGTATCACAAAACGGATGGCACAATGTCCCTTCAATTCGGAGTGATCTAAAACTTCGGTCCTGTGACATTTTGTCGTATCTCTCTTCCTTATACGTTAAATTTGGCCGTATTTCTGGTTTGTTCGTAAATTTGGTGATTTTTACAAGTATATTTCATTGTTTGACACACTTATAAGAATGATAGGATCATCATGTTGTGTGCGCACATTGGCACGATTAAGGGACATATGTGTACCAAATTTCATGATTCTAGCTTATACATAAGTAGGCAAAAAGTAATGTAAAATGTTAAAAATGCATCCAAATTTCACCCTATTCAAAATTTAATCTCAATTTACCCCAATAATATGGGAGATACGAGGAAATGGTTTAGAAACAAACATGTAGAGCGATAAATGAGGCGTCTGATGGCGCAAACCGTTTCTTAATATCATAAACCGTTTAGGAGATATGAATCTCGAAGTGGAAGTCTGCACTTTTCAACGTGCTCATGCTTATCTGTCATCTATATATATAAAAGCAAGTCGGGCTGGAGCGATGTATATATAAATAATTAAAAATGAAAAAAGACGTGAATTAATGATGCACTTCCAGAAATCTCAGAAATTTGAAACTTGGTACGGAGGAAACTGATGCCCCCAGGATCCCTAGAAAAATCGGAAATTCTCAAAATTCCCTGAAGGGGGCACGCTGGCGGGGCTCAAATTTTGGGCTCAGCATAAGAACACAGTTGTATAGTATATCCAAAACGATAACCTAAAGGTTTCGTGGGCTTAAAAATTTTCGAGAATTTCCTCATTTTTATCCCCTATCCCCCCAAATCAAAATGGCGGCACAACCTGCCAGACGAAGTAGACAACTGAAATTTGGTGAAATTATAGCTTTTGGTCCCTAACCGACGGGAAAATTCCAAGATGTTCAAATTTTTCACTTTTTACCCCCCAAAGATATCGAAATATGGAGGCAATTTTAATGACTGTGCAGACATTCCCTTTGAGCTATTTTTTGCCTAACGGTAAGTCGTATCACAAAACGGATGGCACAATGTCCTTCAATTCGGAGTGATCTACAACTTTGGTCCTGTGACATTTTGTCGTATCTCTCTCCCTTATACGTTAAATTTGGCCGTATTTCGGGATTGTTCGTAAATTTGGTGATTTTTACAAGTATATTTCATTGTTTGACACACTTATAAGAATGATAGGATCATCACGTTGTGTGCGCACATTGGCACAATTAAGGGACATATGTGTACCAAATTTCATGATTCTAGCTTATACATAAGTAGGCAAAAAGTAATGTAAAATGTTAAAAATGCACCCAAATTTTACCCTATTCAAAATTTGATCTCAGTTTACCCCCTTAATATGGGAGATACGAGGAAATGGTTTAGAAACAAACATGTAGAGCGATAAATGAGGCGTCTGATGGCGCCAACTGTTTCTTAATATCATAAACCGTTTAGGAGATATGAATCTCGAAGTGGAAGTCTGCACTTTTCAACGTGCTCATGCTTACCTGTCATCTATATATATAAAAGCAAGTCGGGCTGGAGCGATGTATATATAAATATTTAAAAATGAAAAAAGACGTGAATTAATGAGGCACTTCCAGAAATCTCAGAAATTTGTAAACTTGGTACGGTGGAAACTGATGCCCCCAGGATTCCTAGAAAAATCGGAAATTCTCAAAATTCCCTGAAGGGGGCACGCTGGGGGGGGGCTCAAATTTTGGGCTCAGCATAAGAACGCAGTCGTATAGTATATCCAAAACGATAACCTATAGGTTTCGTGGGCTTAAAAATTTTCGAGAATTTCCTCATTTTTATCCCCTATCCCCCCAAATCAAAATGGCGGCACAACCTGCCAGACGAAGTAGACAATTGAAATTTGGTGAAATTATAGCTTTTGGTCCCTAACCGACGGGAAAATTCCAAGATGTTCAAATTTTTCACTTTTTACCCCCCAAAGATATCGAAATATGGAGGCAATTTTAATGACTGTGCAGACATTCCTTTTGAGCTATTTTTTGGCTAAACGGTAAGTCGTATCACAAAACGGATGGCACAATGTCCTTCAATTCGGAGTGGTCTACAACTTTGGTCCTGTGACATTTTGTCGTATCTCTCTCCCTTATACGTTAAATTTGGCCGTATTTCTGGATTGTTCGTAAATTTGGTGATTTTTACAAGTATATTTCATTGTTTGACACACTTATAAGAATGATAGGATCATCATGTTGTGTGCGCACATTGGCACGATTAAGGGACATATGTGTACCAAATTTCATGCTTCTAGCTTATACATAAGTAGGCAAAAAGTAATGTAAAATGTTAAAAATGCATCCAAATTTCACCCTATTCAAAATTTAATCTCAATTTACCCCCTTAATATGGGAGATACGAGGAAATGGTTTAGAAACAAACATGTAGAGCGATAAATGAGGCGTCTGATGGCGCCAACTGTTTCTTAATATCATAAACCGTTTAGGAGATATGAATCTCGAAGTGGAAGTCTGCACTTTTCAACGTGCTCATGCTTACCTGTCATCTATATATATAAAAGCAAGTCGGGCTGGAGCGATGTATATATAAATATTTAAAAATGAAAAAAGACGTGAATTAATGAGGCACTTCCAGAAATCTCAGAAATTTGTAAACTTGGTACGGTGGAAACTGATGCCCCCAGGATTCCTAGAAAAATCGGAAATTCTCAAAATTCCCTGAAGGGGGCACGCTGGGGGGGGGGCTCAAATTTTGGGCTCAGCATAAGAACGCAGTCGTATAGTATATCCAAAACGATAACCTATAGGTTTCGTGGGCTTAAAAATTTTCGAGAATTTCCTCATTTTTATCCCCTATCCCCCCAAATCAAAATGGCGGCACAACCTGCCAGACGAAGTAGACAATTGAAATTTGGTGAAATTATAGCTTTTGGTCCCTAACCGACGGGAAAATTCCAAGATGTTCAAATTTTTCACTTTTTACCCCCCAAAGATATCGAAATATGGAGGCAATTTTAATGACTGTGCAGACATTCCTTTTGAGCTATTTTTTGGCTAAACGGTAAGTCGTATCACAAAACGGATGGCACAATGTCCTTCAATTCGGAGTGGTCTACAACTTTGGTCCTGTGACATTTTGTCGTATCTCTCTCCCTTATACGTTAAATTTGGCCGTATTTCTGGATTGTTCGTAAATTTGGTGATTTTTACAAGTATATTTCATTGTTTGACACACTTATAAGAATGATAGGATCATCATGTTGTGTGCGCACATTGGCACGATTAAGGGACATATGTGTACCAAATTTCATGCTTCTAGCTTATACATAAGTAGGCAAAAAGTAATGTAAAATGTTAAAAATGCATCCAAATTTCACCCTATTCAAAATTTAATCTCAATTTACCCCCTTAATATGGGAGATACGAGGAAATGGTTTAGAAACAAACATGTAGAGCGATAAATGAGGCGTCTGATGGCGCAAACCGTTTCTTAATATCATAAACCCTTTAGGAGATATGAATCTCGAAGTGGAAGTCTGCACTTTTCAACGTGCTCATGCTTATCTGTCATCTATATATATAAAAGCAAGTCGGGCTGGAGCGATGTATATATAAATAATTAAAAATGAAAAAAGACGTGAATTAATGATGCACTTCCAGAAATCTCAGAAATTTGAAACTTGGTACGGAGGAAACTGATGCCCCCAGGATCCCTAGAAAAATCGGAAATTCTCAAAATTCCCTGAAGGGGGCACGCTGGGGGGGCTCAAATTTTGGGCTCAGCATAAGAACACAGTTGTATAGTATATCCAAAACGATAACCTAAAGGTTTCGTGGGCTTAAAAATTTTCGAGAATTTCCTCATTTTTATCCCCTATCCCCCCAAATCAAAATGGCGGCACAACCTGCCAGACGAAGTAGACAACTGAAATTTGGTGAAATTATAGCTTTTGGTCCCTAACCGACGGGAAAATTCCAAGATGTTCAAATTTTTCACTTTTTACCCCCCAAAGATATCGAAATATGGAGGCAATTTTAATGACTGTGCAGACATTCCCTTTGAGCTATTTTTTGCCTAACGGTAAGTCGTATCACAAAACGGATGGCACAATGTCCTTCAATTCGGAGTGATCTACAACTTTGGTCCTGTGACATTTTGTCGTATCTCTCTCCCTTATACGTTAAATTTGGCCGTATTTCTGGATTGTTCGTAAATTTGGTGATTTTTACAAGTATATTTCATTGTTTGACACACTTATAAGAATGATAGGATCATCACGTTGTGTGCGCACATTGGCACAATTAAGGGACATATGTGTACCAAATTTCATGATTCTAGCTTATACATAAGTAGGCAAAAAGTAATGTAAAATGTTAAAAATGCACCCAAATTTTACCCTATTCAAAATTTGATCTCAGTTTACCCCCTTAATATGGGAGATACGAGGAAATGGTTTAGAAACAAACATGTAGAGCGATAAATGAGGCGTCTGATGGCGCAAACTGTTTCTTAATATCATAAACCGTTTAGGAGATATGAATCTCGAAGTGGAAGTCTGCTCTTTTCAACGTGCTCATGCTTACCTGTCATCTATCTATATATATAAAAGCAAGTCGGGCTGGAGCGATGTATATATAAATATTTAAAAATGAAAAAAGACGTGAATTAATGGGGCACTTCCAGAAATCTCAGAAATTTGAAACTTGGTACGGTGGAAACTGATGCCCCCAGGATTCCTAGAAAAATCGGAAATTCTCAAAATTCCCTGAAGGGGGCACGCTGGGGGGGGCTCAAATTTTGGGCTCAGCATAAGAACGCAGTCGTATAGTATATCCAAAACGATAACCTATAGGTTTCGTGGGCTTAAAAATTTTCGAGAATTTCCTCATTTTTATCCCCTATCCCCCCAAATCAAAATGGCGGCACAACCTGCCAGACGAAGTAGACAATTGAAATTTGGTGAAATTATAGCTTTTGGTCCCTAACCGACGGGAAAATTCCAAGATGTTCAAATTTTTCACTTTTTACCCCCCAAAGATATCGAAATATGGAGGCAATTTTAATGACTGTGCAGACATTCCTTTTGAGCTATTTTTTGGCTAAACGGTAAGTCGTATCACAAAACGCATGGCACAATGTCCCTTCAATTCGGAGTGATCTAAAACTTCGGTCCTGTGACATTCTGTCGTATCTCTCTCCCTTATACGTTAAATTTGGCCGTATTTCTGGTTTGTTCGTAAATTTGGTGATTTTTACAAGTATATTTCATTGTTTGACACACTTATAAGAATGATAGGATCATCATGTTGTGTGCGCACATTGGCACGATTAAGGGACATATGTGTACCAAATTTCATGCTTCTAGCTTATACATAAGTAGGCAAAAAGTAATGTAAAATGTTAAAAATGCATCCAAATTTCACCCTATTCAAAACTTAATCTCAATTTACCCCCTTAATATGGGAGATACGAGGAAATGGTTTAGAAACAAACATGTAGAGCGATAAATGAGGCGTCTGATGGCGCAAACCGTTTCTTAATATCATAAACCGTTTAGGAGATATGAATCTCGAAGTGGAAGTCTGCACTTTTCAACGTGCTCATGCTTATCTGTCATCTATATATATAAAAGCAAGTCGGGCTGGAGCGATGTATATATAAATAATTAAAAATGAAAAAAGACGTGAATTAATGATGCACTTCCAGAAATCTCAGAAATTTGAAACTTGGTACGGAGGAAACTGATGCCCCCAGGATCCCTAGAAAAATCGGAAATTCTCAAAATTCCCTGAAGGGGGCTTGCTGGGGGGGCTCAAATTTTGGGCTCAGCATAAGAACACAGTCGTATAGTATATCCAAAACGATAACCTAAAGGTTTCGTGGGCTTAAAAATTTTCGAGAATTTCCTCATTTTTATCCCCTATCCCCCCAAATCAAAATGGCGGCACAACCTGCCAGACGAAGTAGACAACTGAAATTTGGTGAAATTATAGCTTTTGGTCCCTAACCGACGGGAAAATTCCAAGATGTTCAAATTTTTCACTTTTTACCCCCCAAAGATATCGAAATATGGAGGCAATTTTAATGACTGTGCAGACATTCCTTTGAGCTATTTTTTGGCTAAATGGTAAGTCGTATCACAAAACGGATGGCACAATGTCCTTCAATTCGGAGTGATCTACAACTTTGGTCCTGTGACATTTTGTCGTATCTCTCTCCCTTATACGTTAAATTTGGCCGTATTTCTGGATTGTTCGTAAATTTGGTGATTTTTACAAGTATATTTCATTGTTTGACACACTTATAAGAATGATAGGCTCATCACGTTGTGTGCGCACATTGGCACAATTAAGGGACGTATGTGTACCAAATTTCGTGATTCTAGCTTATACATAAGTAGGCAAAAAGTAATGTAAAATGTTAAAAATGCACCCAAATTTTACCCTATTCAAAATTTGATCTCAATTTACCCCCTTAATATGGGAGATTTGAGGAAATGGTTTAGAAACAAACATGTAGAACGATAAATGAGGCGTCTGATGGCGCAAACTGTTTCTTAATATCATAAACCGTTTAGGAGATATGAATCTCGAAGTGGAAGTCTGCACTTTTCAACGTGCTCATGCTTACCTGTCATCTATATATATAAAAGCAAGTCGGGCTGGAGCGATGTATATATAAATATTTAAAAATGAAAAAAGACGTGAATTAATGAGGCACTTCCAGAAATCTCAGAAATTTGTAAACTTGGTACGGTGGAAACTGATGCCCCCAGGATTCCTAGAAAAATCGGAAATTCTCAAAATTCCCTGAAGGGGGCACGCTGGGGGGGGGGCTCAAATTTTGGGCTCAGCATAAGAACGCAGTCGTATAGTATATCCAAAACGATAACCTATAGGTTTCGTGGGCTTAAAAATTTTCGAGAATTTCCTCATTTTTATCCCCTATCCCCCCAAATCAAAATGGCGGCACAACCTGCCAGACGAAGTAGACAATTGAAATTTGGTGAAATTATAGCTTTTGGTCCCTAACCGACGGGAAAATTCCAAGATGTTCAAATTTTTCACTTTTTACCCCCCAAAGATATCGAAATATGGAGGCAATTTTAATGACTGTGCAGACATTCCTTTTGAGCTATTTTTTGGCTAAACGGTAAGTCGTATCACAAAACGCATGGCACAATGTCCTTCAATTCGGAGTGGTCTACAACTTTGGTCCTGTGACATTTTGTCGTATCTCTCTCCCTTATACGTTAAATTTGGCCGTATTTCTGGATTGTTCGTAAATTTGGTGATTTTTACAAGTATATTTCATTGTTTGACACACTTATAAGAATGATAGGATCATCATGTTGTGTGCGCACATTGGCACGATTAAGGGACATATGTGTACCAAATTTCATGCTTCTAGCTTATACATAAGTAGGCAAAAAGTAATGTAAAATGTTAAAAATGCATCCAAATTTCACCCTATTCAAAATTTAATCTCAATTTACCCCCTTAATATGGGAGATACGAGGAAATGGTTTAGAAACAAACATGTAGAGCGATAAATGAGGCGTCTGATGGCGCAAACCGTTTCTTAATATCATAAACCGTTTAGGAGATATGAATCTCGAAGTGGAAGTCTGCACTTTTCAACGTGCTCATGCTTATCTGTCATCTATCTATATATATAAAAGCAAGTCGGGCTGGAGCGATGTATATATAAATAATTAAAAATGAAAAAAGACGTGAATTAATGATGCACTTCCAGAAATCTCAGAAATTTGAAACTTGGTACGGAGGAAACTGATGCCCCCAGGATCCCTAGAAAAATCGGAAATTCTCAAAATTCCCTGAAGGGGGCACGCTGGGGGGGCTCAAATTTTGGGCTCAGCATAAGAACACAGTTGTATAGTATATCCAAAACGATAACCTAAAGGTTTCGTGGGCTTAAAAATTTTCGAGAATTTCCTCATTTTTATCCCCTATCCCCCCAAATCAAAATGGCGGCACAACCTGCCAGACGAAGTAGACAACTGAAATTTGGTGAAATTATAGCTTTTGGTCCCTAACCGACGGGAAAATTCCAAGATGTTCAAATTTTTCACTTTTTACCCCCCAAAGATATCGAAATATGGAGGCAATTTTAATGACTGTGCAGACATTCCCTTTGAGCTATTTTTTGCCTAACGGTAAGTCGTATCACAAAACGGATGGCACAATGTCCTTCAATTCGGAGTGATCTACAACTTTGGTCCTGTGACATTTTGTCGTATCTCTCTCCCTTATACGTTAAATTTGGCCGTATTTTGGGATTGTTCGTAAATTTGGTGATTTTTACAAGTATATTTCATTGTTTGACACACTTATAAGAATGATAGGATCATCACGTTGTGTGCGCACATTGGCACAATTAAGGGACATATGTGTACCAAATTTCATGATTCTAGCTTATACATAAGTAGGCAAAAAGTAATGTAAAATGTTAAAAATGCACCCAAATTTTACCCTATTCAAAATTTGATCTCAGTTTACCCCCTTAATATGGGAGATACGAGGAAATGGTTTAGAAACAAACATGTAGAGCGATAAATGAGGCGTCTGATGGCGCAAACTGTTTCTTAATATCATAAACCGTTTAGGAGATATGAATCTCGAAGTGGAAGTCTGCTCTTTTCAACGTGCTCATGCTTACCTGTCATCTATCTATATATATAAAAGCAAGTCGGGCTGGAGCGATGTATATATAAATATTTAAAAATGAAAAAAGACGTGAATTAATGGGGCACTTCCAGAAATCTCAGAAATTTGAAACTTGGTACGGTGGAAACTGATGCCCCCAGGATTCCTAGAAAAATCGGAAATTCTCAAAATTCCCTGAAGGGGGCACGCTGGGGGGGGCTCAAATTTTGGGCTCAGCATAAGAACGCAGTCGTATAGTATATCCAAAACGATAACCTATAGGTTTCGTGGGCTTAAAAATTTTCGAGAATTTCCTCATTTTTATCCCCTATCCCCCAGAATCAAAATGGCGGCACAACCTGCCAGACGAAGTAGACAATTGAAATTTGGTGAAATTATAGCTTTTGGTCCCTAACCGACGGGAAAATTCCAAGATGTTCAAATTTTTCACTTTTTACCCCCCAAAGATATCGAAATATGGAGGCAATTTTAATGACTGTGCAGACATTCCTTTTGAGCTATTTTTTGGCTAAACGGTAAGTCGTATCACAAAACGGATGGCACAATGTCCCTTCAATTCGGTGTGATCTAAAACTTCGGTCCTGTGACATTTTGTCGTATCTCTCTCCCTTATACGTTAAATTTGGCCGTATTTCTGGTTTGTTCGTAAATTTGGTGATTTTTACAAGTATATTTCATTGTTTGACACACTTATAAGAATGATAGGATCATCATGTTGTGTGCGCACATTGGCACGATTAAGGGACATATGTGTACCAAATTTCATGCTTCTAGCTTATACATAAGTAGGCAAAAAGTAATGTAAAATGTTAAAAATGCATCCAAATTTCACCCTATTCAAAACTTAATCTCAATTTACCCCCTTAATATGGGAGATACGAGGAAATGGTTTAGAAACAAACATGTAGAGCGATAAATGAGGCGTCTGATGGCGCAAACCGTTTCTTAATATCATAAACCGTTTAGGAGATATGAATCTCGAAGTGGAAGTCTGCACTTTTCAACGTGCTCATGCTTATCTGTCATCTATATATATAAAAGCAAGTCGGGCTGGAGCGATGTATATATAAATAATTAAAAATGAAAAAAGACGTGAATTAATGATGCACTTCCAGAAATCTCAGAAATTTGAAACTTGGTACGGAGGAAACTGATGCCCCCAGGATCCCTAGAAAAATCGGAAATTCTCAAAATTCCCTGAAGGGGGCTTGCTGGGGGGGCTCAAATTTTGGGCTCAGCATAAGAACACAGTCGTATAGTATATCCAAAACGATAACCTAAAGGTTTCGTGGGCTTAAAAATTTTCGAGAATTTCCTCATTTTTATCCCCTATCCCCCCAAATCAAAATGGCGGCACAACCTGCCAGACGAAGTAGACAACTGAAATTTGGTGAAATTATAGCTTTTGGTCCCTAACCGACGGGAAAATTCCAAGATGTTCAAATTTTTCACTTTTTACCCCCCAAAGATATCGAAATATGGAGGCAATTTTAATGACTGTGCAGACATTCCTTTGAGCTATTTTTTGGCTAAATGGTAAGTCGTATCACAAAACGGATGGCACAATGTCCTTCAATTCGGAGTGATCTACAACTTTGGTCCTGTGACATTTTGTCGTATCTCTCTCCCTTATACGTTAAATTTGGCCGTATTTCTGGATTGTTCGTAAATTTGGTGATTTTTACAAGTATATTTCATTGTTTGACACACTTATAAGAATGATAGGCTCATCACGTTGTGTGCGCACATTGGCACAATTAAGGGACGTATGTGTACCAAATTTCGTGATTCTAGCTTATACATAAGTAGGCAAAAAGTAATGTAAAATGTTAAAAATGCACCCAAATTTTACCCTATTCAAAATTTGATCTCAATTTACCCCCTTAATATGGGAGATTTGAGGAAATGGTTTAGAAACAAACATGTAGAGCGATAAATGAGGCGTCTGATGGCGCAAACTGTTTCTTAATATCATAAACCGTTTAGGAGATATGAATCTCGAAGTGGAAGTCTGCACTTTTCAACGTGCTCATGCTTACCTGTCATCTATATATATAAAAGCAAGTCGGGCTGGAGCGATGTATATATAAATATTTAAAAATGAGAAAAGACGTGAATTAATGAGGCACTTCCAGAAATCTCAGAAATTTGTAAACTTGGTACGGTGGAAACTGATGCCCCCAGGATTCCTAGAAAAATCGGAAATTCTCAAAATTCCCTGAAGGGGGCACGCTGGGGGGGGGGCTCAAATTTTGGGCTCAGCATAAGAACGCAGTCGTATAGTATATCCAAAACGATAACCTATAGGTTTCGTGGGCTTAAAAATTTTCGAGAATTTCCTCATTTTTATCCCCTATCCCCCCAAATCAAAATGGCGGCACAACCTGCCAGACGAAGTAGACAATTGAAATTTGGTGAAATTATAGCTTTTGGTCCCTAACCGACGGGAAAATTCCAAGATGTTCAAATTTTTCACTTTTTACCCCCCAAAGATATCGAAATATGGAGGCAATTTTAATGACTGTGCAGACATTCCTTTTGAGCTATTTTTTGGCTAAACGGTAAGTCGTATCACAAAACGCATGGCACAATGTCCTTCAATTCGGAGTGGTCTACAACTTTGGTCCTGTGACATTTTGTCGTATCTCTCTCCCTTATACGTTAAATTTGGCCGTATTTCTGGATTGTTCGTAAATTTGGTGATTTTTACAAGTATATTTCATTGTTTGACACACTTATAAGAATGATAGGATCATCATGTTGTGTGCGCACATTGGCACGATTAAGGGACATATGTGTACCAAATTTCATGCTTCTAGCTTATACATAAGTAGGCAAAAAGTAATGTAAAATGTTAAAAATGCATCCAAATTTCACCCTATTCAAAATTTAATCTCAATTTACCCCCTTAATATGGGAGATACGAGGAAATGGTTTAGAAACAAACATGTAGAGCGATAAATGAGGCGTCTGATGGCGCAAACCGTTTCTTAATATCATAAACCGTTTAGGAGATATGAATCTCGAAGTGGAAGTCTGCACTTTTCAACGTGCTCATGCTTATCTGTCATCTATCTATATATATAAAAGCAAGTCGGGCTGGAGCGATGTATATATAAATAATTAAAAATGAAAAAAGACGTGAATTAATGATGCACTTCCAGAAATCTCAGAAATTTGAAACTTGGTACGGAGGAAACTGATGCCCCCAGGATCCCTAGAAAAATCGGAAATTCTCAAAATTCCCTGAAGGGGGCACGCTGGGGGGGCTCAAATTTTGGGCTCAGCATAAGAACACAGTTGTATAGTATATCCAAAACGATAACCTAAAGGTTTCGTGGGCTTAAAAATTTTCGAGAATTTCCTCATTTTTATCCCCTATCCCCCCAAATCAAAATGGCGGCACAACCTGCCAGACGAAGTAGACAACTGAAATTTGGTGATATTATAGCTTTTGGTCCCTAACCGACGGGAAAATTCCAAGATGTTCAAATTTTTCACTTTTTACCCCCCAAAGATATCGAAATATGGAGGCAATTTTAATGACTGTGCAGACATTCCTTTTGAGCTATTTTTTGCCTAACGGTAAGTCGTATCACAAAACGGATGGCACAATGTCCTTCAATTCGGAGTGATCTACAACTTTGGTCCTGTGACATTTTGTCGTATCTCTCTCCCTTATACGTTAAATTTGGCCGTATTTCGGGATTGTTCGTAAATTTGGTGATTTTTACAAGTATATTTCATTGTTTGACACACTTATAAGAATGATAGGATCATCACGTTGTGTGCGCACATTGGCACAATTAAGGGACGTATGTGTACCAAATTTCGTGATTCTAGCTTATACATAAGTAGGCAAAAAGTAATGTAAAATGTTAAAAATGCACCCAAATTTTACCCTATTCAAAATTGATCTCAATTTACCCCCTTAATATGGGAGATACGAGGAAATGGTTTAGAAACAAACATGTAGAGCGATAAATGAGGCGTCTGATGGCGCCAACTGTTTCTTAATATCATAAACCGTTTAGGAGATATGAATCTCGAAGTGGAAGTCTGCACTTTTCAACGTGCTCATGCTTACCTGTCATCTATCTATATAAAAGCAAGTCGGGCTGGAGCGATGTATATATAAATATTTAAAAATGAAAAAAGACGTGAATTAATGGGGCACTTCCAGAAATCTCAGAAATTTGAAACTTGGTACGGTGGAAATTGATGCCCCCAGGATTCCTAGAAAAATCGGAAATTCTCAAAATTCCCTGAAGGGGGCACGCTGGGGGGGCTCAAATTTTGGGCTCAGCATAAGAACGCAGTCGTATAGTATATCCAAAACGATAACCTATAGGTTTCGTGGGCTTAAAAATTTTCGAGAATTTCCTCATTTTTATCCCCTATCCCCCCAAATCAAAATGGCGGCACAACCTGCCAGACGAAGTAGACAATTGAAATTTGGTGAAATTATAGCTTTTGGTCCCTAACCGACGGGAAAATTCCAAGATGTTCAAATTTTTCACTTTTTACCCCCCAAAGATATCGAAATATGGAGGCAATTTTAATGACTGTGCAGACATTCCTTTTGAGCTATTTTTTGGCTAAACGGTAAGTCGTATCACAAAACGCATGGCACAATGTCCCTTCAATTCGGAGTGATCTACAACTTTGGTCCTGTGACATTTTGTCGTATCTCTCTCCCTTATACGTTAAATTTGGCCGTATATCTGGATTGTTCGTAAATTTGGTGATTTTTACAAGTATATTTCATTGTTTGACACACTTATAAGAATGATAGGATCATCATGTTGTGTGCGCACATTGGCACGATTAAGGGACATATGTGTACCAAATTTCATGCTTCTAGCTTATACATAAGTAGGCAAAAAGTAATGTAAAATGTTAAAAATGCATCCAAATTTCACCCTATTCAAAATTTAATCTCAATTTACCCCCTTAATATGGGAGATACGAGGAAATGGTTTAGAAACAAACATGTAGAGCGATAAATGAGGCGTCTGATGGCGCAAACCGTTTCTTAATATCATAAACCGTTTAGGAGATATGAATCTCGAAGTGGAAGTCTGCACTTTTCAACGTGCTCATGCTTATCTGTCATCTATCTATATATATAAAAGCAAGTCGGGCTGGAGCGATGTATATATAAATATTTAAAAATGAAAAAAGACGTGAATTAATGAGGCACTTCCAGAAATCTCAGAAATTTGAAACTTGGTACGGAGGAAACTGATGACCCCAGGATCCCTAGAAAAATGGGAAATTCTCAAAATTCCCTGAAGGGGGCACGCTGGGGGGGCTCAAATTTTGGGCTCAGCATAAGAACACAGTCGTATAGTATATCCAAAACGATAACCTGTAAGTTTCGTGGGCTTAAAAATTTTCGAGAATTTCCTAATTTTTATCCCCTATCCCCCCAAATCAAAATGGCGGCACAACCTGCCAGACGAGGTAGACAATTGAAATTTGGTGAAATTATAGTTTTTGGTCCCTAACCGACGGGAAAATTCCAAGATGTTCAAATTTTTCACTTTTTACCCCCCAAAGATATCGAAATATGGAGGCAATTTTAATGACTGTGCAGACATTCCTTTTGAGCTATTTTTTGGCTAAACGGTAAGTCGTATCACAAAACGGATGGCACAATGTCTCTTCAATTCGGAGTGATCTACAACTTTGGTCCTGTGACATTTTGTCGTATCTCTCTCCCTTATACGTTAAATTTGGCCGTATTTCTGGATTGTTCGTAAATTTGGTGATTTTTACAAGTATATTTCATTTTTTGACACACTTATAAGAATGATAGGATCATCACGTTGTGTGCGCACATTGGCGCGATTGAGGGACATATGTGTACCAAATTTCATGATTCTAGCTTATACATAAGTAGACAAAAAGTAATGTAAAATGTTAAAAATGCACCCAAATTTCACCCTATTCAAAATTTGATCTCAATTTACCCCCTTAATATGGGAGATACGAGGCAATGGTTTAGAAACGAACATGTAGAGCGATAAATGAGGCGTCTGATGGCGCAAACCGTTTCTTAATATCCTAAACCGTTTAGGAGATATGAATCTCGAAGTGGAAGTCTGCACTTTTCAACGTGCTCATGCTTATCCGTCATCTATATATATAAAAGCAAGTCGGGCTGGAGCGATGTATATATAAATTTTTAAAAATGAAAAAAGACGTGAATTAATGAGGCACTTCCAGAAATCTCAGAAATTTGAAACTTGGTACGGAGGAAACTGATGACCCCAGGATCCCTAGAAAACTAGGAAATTCTCAAAATTCCCTGAAGGGGGCACGCGGGGGGGCTCAAATTTTGGGCTCAGCATAAGAACACAGTCGTATAGTATATCCAAAACGATAACCTATAGGTTTCGTGGGCTTAAAAATTTTCGGGAATTTCCTCATTTTTATCCCCTATCCCCCCAAATCAAAATGGCGGCACAACCTGCCAGACGAGGTAGACAATTGAAATTTGGTGAAATTGTAGCATTTGTTCCCTAACCGACGGGAAAATTCCAAGATGTTCAAATTTTTCACTTTTTACCCCCCAAAGATATCGAAATATGGAGGCAATTTTAATGACTGTGCAGACATTCTTTTGAGCTATTTTTTGGCTAAACGGTAAGTCGTATCACAAAACGGATGGCACAATGTCCCTTCAATTCGGAGTGATCTACAACTTTGGTCCTGTGACATTTTGTCGTATCTCTCTCCCTTATACGTTAAATTTGGCCGTATTTCTGGATTGTTCGTAAATTTGGTGATTTTTACAAGTATATTTCATTGTTTTACACACTTATAAGAATGATAGGATCATCACGTTGTGTGCGCACAACCCCCCAAAGATATCGAAATATGGAGGCAATTTTAATGACTGTGCAGACATTCCTTTTGAGCTATTTTTTGGCTAAACGGTAAGTCGTATCACAAAACGGATGGCACAATGTCCTTCAATTCGGAGTGGTCTACAACTTTGGTCCTGTGACATTTTGTCGTATCTCTCTCCCTTATACGTTAAATTTGGCCGTATTTCTGGATTGTTCGTAAATTTGGTGATTTTTACAAGTATATTTCATTGTTTGACACACTTATAAGAATGATAGGATCATCATGTTGTGTGCGCACATTGGCACGATTAAGGGACATATGTGTACCAAATTTCATGCTTCTAGCTTATACATAAGTAGGCAAAAAGTAATGTAAAATGTTAAAAATGCATCCAAATTTCACCCTATTCAAAATTTAATCTCAATTTACCCCCTTAATATGGGAGATACGAGGAAATGGTTTAGAAACAAACATGTAGAGCGATAAATGAGGCGTCTGATGGCGCAAACCGTTTCTTAATATCATAAACCGTTTAGGAGATATGAATCTCGAAGTGGAAGTCTGCACTTTTCAACGTGCTCATGCTTATCTGTCATCTATCTATATATATAAAAGCAAGTCGGGCTGGAGCGATGTATATATAAATAATTAAAAATGAAAAAAGACGTGAATTAATGATGCACTTCCAGAAATCTCAGAAATTTGAAACTTGGTACGGAGGAAACTGATGCCCCCAGGATCCCTAGAAAAATCGGAAATTCTCAAAATTCCCTGAAGGGGGCACGCTGGGGGGGCTCAAATTTTGGGCTCAGCATAAGAACACAGTTGTATAGTATATCCAAAACGATAACCTAAAGGTTTCGTGGGCTTAAAAATTTTCGAGAATTTCCTCATTTTTATCCCCTATCCCCCCAAATCAAAATGGCGGCACAACCTGCCAGACGAAGTAGACAACTGAAATTTGGTGAAATTATAGCTTTTGGTCCCTAACCGACGGGAAAATTCCAAGATGTTCAAATTTTTCACTTTTTACCCCCCAAAGATATCGAAATATGGAGGCAATTTTAATGACTGTGCAGACATTCCTTTTGAGCTATTTTTTGCCTAACGGTAAGTCGTATCACAAAACGGATGGCACAATGTCCTTCAATTCGGAGTGATCTACAACTTTGGTCCTGTGACATTTTGTCGTATCTCTCTCCCTTATACGTTAAATTTGGCCGTATTTCGGGATTGTTCGTAAATTTGGTGATTTTTACAAGTATATTTCATTGTTTGACACACTTATAAGAATGATAGGATCATCACGTTGTGTGCGCACATTGGCACAATTAAGGGACGTATGTGTACCAAATTTCGTGATTCTAGCTTATACATAAGTAGGCAAAAAGTAATGTAAAATGTTAAAAATGCACCCAAATTTTACCCTATTCAAAATTGATCTCAATTTACCCCCTTAATATGGGAGATACGAGGAAATGGTTTAGAAACAAACATGTAGAGCGATAAATGAGGCGTCTGATGGCGCCAACTGTTTCTTAATATCATAAACCGTTTAGGAGATATGAATCTCGAAGTGGAAGTCTGCACTTTTCAACGTGCTCATGCTTACCTGTCATCTATCTATATAAAAGCAAGTCGGGCTGGAGCGATGTATATATAAATATTTAAAAATGAAAAAAGACGTGAATTAATGGGGCACTTCCAGAAATCTCAGAAATTTGAAACTTGGTACGGTGGAAACTGATGCCCCCAGGATTCCTAGAAAAATCGGAAATTCTCAAAATTCCCTGAAGGGGGCACGCTGGGGGGGCTCAAATTTTGGGCTCAGCATAAGAACGCAGTCGTATAGTATATCCAAAACGATAACCTATAGGTTTCGTGGGCTTAAAAATTTTCGAGAATTTCCTCATTTTTATCCCCTATCCCCCCAAATCAAAATGGCGGCACAACCTGCCAGACGAAGTAGACAATTGAAATTTGGTGAAATTATAGCTTTTGGTCCCTAACCGACGGGAAAATTCCAAGATGTTCAAATTTTTCACTTTTTACCCCCCAAAGATATCGAAATATGGAGGCAATTTTAATGACTGTGCAGACATTCCTTTTGAGCTATTTTTTGGCTAAACGGTAAGTCGTATCACAAAACGCATGGCACAATGTCCCTTCAATTCGGAGTGATCTACAACTTTGGTCCTGTGACATTTTGTCGTATCTCTCTCCCTTATACGTTAAATTTGGCCGTATATCTGGATTGTTCGTAAATTTGGTGATTTTTACAAGTATATTTCATTGTTTGACACACTTATAAGAATGATAGGATCATCATGTTGTGTGCGCACATTGGCACGATTAAGGGACATATGTGTACCAAATTTCATGCTTCTAGCTTATACATAAGTAGGCAAAAAGTAATGTAAAATGTTAAAAATGCATCCAAATTTCACCCTATTCAAAATTTAATCTCAATTTACCCCCTTAATATGGGAGATACGAGGAAATGGTTTAGAAACAAACATGTAGAGCGATAAATGAGGCGTCTGATGGCGCAAACCGTTTCTTAATATCATAAACCGTTTAGGAGATATGAATCTCGAAGTGGAAGTCTGCACTTTTCAACGTGCTCATGCTTATCTGTCATCTATCTATATATATAAAAGCAAGTCGGGCTGGAGCGATGTATATATAAATATTTAAAAATGAAAAAAGACGTGAATTAATGAGGCACTTCCAGAAATCTCAGAAATTTGAAACTTGGTACGGAGGAAACTGATGACCCCAGGATCCCTAGAAAAATGGGAAATTCTCAAAATTCCCTGAAGGGGGCACGCTGGGGGGGCTCAAATTTTGGGCTCAGCATAAGAACACAGTCGTATAGTATATCCAAAACGATAACCTGTAAGTTTCGTGGGCTTAAAAATTTTCGAGAATTTCCTAATTTTTATCCCCTATCCCCCCAAATCAAAATGGCGGCACAACCTGCCAGACGAGGTAGACAATTGAAATTTGGTGAAATTATAGTTTTTGGTCCCTAACCGACGGGAAAATTCCAAGATGTTCAAATTTTTCACTTTTTACCCCCCAAAGATATCGAAATATGGAGGCAATTTTAATGACTGTGCAGACATTCCTTTTGAGCTATTTTTTGGCTAAACGGTAAGTCGTATCACAAAACGGATGGCACAATGTCTCTTCAATTCGGAGTGATCTACAACTTTGGTCCTGTGACATTTTGTCGTATCTCTCTCCCTTATACGTTAAATTTGGCCGTATTTCTGGATTGTTCGTAAATTTGGTGATTTTTACAAGTATATTTCATTTTTTGACACACTTATAAGAATGATAGGATCATCACGTTGTGTGCGCACATTGGCGCGATTGAGGGACATATGTGTACCAAATTTCATGATTCTAGCTTATACATAAGTAGACAAAAAGTAATGTAAAATGTTAAAAATGCACCCAAATTTCACCCTATTCAAAATTTGATCTCAATTTACCCCCTTAATATGGGAGATACGAGGCAATGGTTTAGAAACGAACATGTAGAGCGATAAATGAGGCGTCTGATGGCGCAAACCGTTTCTTAATATCCTAAACCGTTTAGGAGATATGAATCTCGAAGTGGAAGTCTGCACTTTTCAACGTGCTCATGCTTATCCGTCATCTATATATATAAAAGCAAGTCGGGCTGGAGCGATGTATATATAAATTTTTAAAAATGAAAAAAGACGTGAATTAATGAGGCACTTCCAGAAATCTCAGAAATTTGAAACTTGGTACGGAGGAAACTGATGACCCCAGGATCCCTAGAAAACTAGGAAATTCTCAAAATTCCCTGAAGGGGGCACGCGGGGGGGCTCAAATTTTGGGCTCAGCATAAGAACACAGTCGTATAGTATATCCAAAACGATAACCTATAGGTTTCGTGGGCTTAAAAATTTTCGGGAATTTCCTCATTTTTATCCCCTATCCCCCCAAATCAAAATGGCGGCACAACCTGCCAGACGAGGTAGACAATTGAAATTTGGTGAAATTGTAGCATTTGTTCCCTAACCGACGGGAAAATTCCAAGATGTTCAAATTTTTCACTTTTTACCCCCCAAAGATATCGAAATATGGAGGCAATTTTAATGACTGTGCAGACATTCTTTTGAGCTATTTTTTGGCTAAACGGTAAGTCGTATCACAAAACGGATGGCACAATGTCCCTTCAATTCGGAGTGATCTACAACTTTGGTCCTGTGACATTTTGTCGTATCTCTCTCCCTTATACGTTAAATTTGGCCGTATTTCTGGATTGTTCGTAAATTTGGTGATTTTTACAAGTATATTTCATTGTTTTACACACTTATAAGAATGATAGGATCATCACGTTGTGTGCGCACAACCCCCCAAAGATATCGAAATATGGAGGCAATTTTAATGACTGTGCAGACATTCCTTTTGAGCTATTTTTTGGCTAAACGGTAAGTCGTATCACAAAACGGATGGCACAATGTCCCTTCAATTCGGAGTGATCTACAACTTTGGTCCTGTGACATTTTGTCGTATCTCTCTCCCTTATACGTTAAATTTGGCCGTATTTCTGGATTGTTCGTAAATTTGGTGATTTTTACAAGTATATTTCATTGTTTGACACACTTATAAGAACGATAGGATCATCGCGTTAGGTGCGCACATTGGCGCGATTGAGGGACATATGTGTACCAATTTTCATGATTCTAGCTTATACATAAGTAGGCAAAATGTAATGTAAAATGTTAAAAATGCACCCAAATTTCACCCTATTCAAAATGTGAACTCAATTTACCCCCTTAATATGGGAGATACGAGGAAGTGGTTTAGAAACCAACATGTAGAGAGATAAATGAGGCGTCTGATGGCGCAAACCGTTTCTTAATATCATAAACCGTTTAGGAGATATGAATCTCGAAGTGGAAGTCTGCACTTTTCAACGTGCTCATGCTTATCCGTCATCTATATATATAAAAGCAAGTCGGGCTGGAGCGATGTATATATAAATATTTAAAAATGAAAAAAGACGTGAATTAATGAGGCACTTCCAGAAATCTCAGAAATTTGAAACTTGGTACGGAGGAAACTGATGACCCCAGGATCCCTAGAAAAATGGGAAATTCTCAAAATTCCCTGAAGGGGGCACGCTGGGGGGGCTCAAATTTTGGGCTCAGCATAAGAACACAGTCGTATAGTATATCCAAAACGATAACCTGTAAGTTTCGTGGGCTTAAAAATTTTCGAGAATTTCCTAATTTTTATCCCCTATCCCCCCAAATCAAAATGGCGGCACAACCTGCCAGACGAGGTAGACAATTGAAATTTGGTGAAATTATAGCTTTTGGTCCCTAACCGACGGGAAAATTCCAAGATGTTCAAATTTTTCACTTTTTACCCCCCAAAGATATCGAAATATGGAGGCAATTTTAATGACTGTGCAGACATTCCTTTTGAGCTATTTTTTGGCTAAACGGTAAGTCGTATCACAAAACGGATGGCACAATGTCTCTTCAATTCGGAGTGATCTACAACTTTGGTCCTGTGACATTTTGTCGTATCTCTCTCCCTTATACGTTAAATTTGGCCGTATTTCTGGATTGTTCGTAAATTTGGTGATTTTTACAAGTATATTTCATTTTTTGACACACTTATAAGAATGATAGGATCATCACGTTGTGTGCGCACATTGGCGCGATTGAGGGACATATGTGTACCAAATTTCATGATTCTAGCTTATACATAAGTAGACAAAAAGTAATGTAAAATGTTAAAAATGCACCCAAATTTCACCCTATTCAAAATTTGATCTCAATTTACCCCCTTAATATGGGAGATACGAGGCAATGGTTTAGAAACGAACATGTAGAGCGATAAATGAGGCGTCTGATGGCGCAAACCGTTTCTTAATATCCTAAACCGTTTAGGAGATATGAATCTCGAAGTGGAAGTCTGCACTTTTCAACGTGCTCATGCTTATCCGTCATCTATATATATAAAAGCAAGTCGGGCTGGAGCGATGTATATATAAATTTTTAAAAATGAAAAAAGACGTGAATTAATGAGGCACTTCCAGAAATCTCAGAAATTTGAAACTTGGTACGGAGGAAACTGATGACCCCAGGATCCCTAGAAAACTAGGAAATTCTCAAAATTCCCTGAAGGGGGCACGCGGGGGGGCTCAAATTTTGGGCTCAGCATAAGAACACAGTCGTATAGTATATCCAAAACGATAACCTATAGGTTTCGTGGGCTTAAAAATTTTCGGGAATTTCCTCATTTTTATCCCCTATCCCCCCAAATCAAAATGGCGGCACAACCTGCCAGACGAGGTAGACAATTGAAATTTGGTGAAATTGTAGCATTTGTTCCCTAACCGACGGGAAAATTCCAAGATGTTCAAATTTTTCACTTTTTACCCCCCAAAGATATCGAAATATGGAGGCAATTTTAATGACTGTGCAGACATTCTTTTGAGCTATTTTTTGGCTAAACGGTAAGTCGTATCACAAAACGGATGGCACAATGTCCCTTCAATTCGGAGTGATCTACAACTTTGGTCCTGTGACATTTTGTCGTATCTCTCTCCCTTATACGTTAAATTTGGCCGTATTTCTGGATTGTTCGTAAATTTGGTGATTTTTACAAGTATATTTCATTGTTTGACACACTTATAAGAATGATAGGATCATCACGTTGTGTGCGCACAACCCCCCAAAGATATCGAAATATGGAGGCAATTTTAATGACTGTGCAGACATTCCTTTTGAGCTATTTTTTGGCTAAACGGTAAGTCGTATCACAAAACGGATGGCACAATGTCCCTTCAATTCGGAGTGATCTACAACTTTGGTCCTGTGACATTTTGTCGTATCTCTCTCCCTTATACGTTAAATTTGGCCGTATTTCTGGATTGTTCGTAAATTTGGTGATTTTTACAAGTATATTTCATTGTTTGACACACTTATAAGAACGATAGGATCATCGCGTTAGGTGCGCACATTGGCGCGATTGAGGGACATATGTGTACCAATTTTCATGATTCTAGCTTATACATAAGTAGGCAAAATGTAATGTAAAATGTTAAAAATGCACCCAAATTTCACCCTATTCAAAATGTGAACTCAATTTACCCCCTTAATATGGGAGATACGAGGAAGTGGTTTAGAAACCAACATGTAGAGAGATAAATGAGGCGTCTGATGGCGCAAACCGTTTCTTAATATCATAAACCGTTTAGGAGATATGAATCTCGAAGTGGAAGTCTGCACTTTTCAACGTGCTCATGCTTATCCGTCATCTATATATATAAAAGCAAGTCGGGCTGGAGCGATGTATATATAAATATTTAAAAATGAAAAAAGACGTGAATTAATGAGGCACTTCCAGAAATCTCAGAAATTTGAAACTTGGTACGGAGGAAACTGATGACCCCAGGATCCCTAGAAAAATGGGAAATTCTCAAAATTCCCTGAAGGGGGCACGCTGGGGGGGCTCAAATTTTGGGCTCAGCATAAGAACACAGTCGTATAGTATATCCAAAACGATAACCTGTAAGTTTCGTGGGCTTAAAAATTTTCGAGAATTTCCTAATTTTTATCCCCTATCCCCCCAAATCAAAATGGCGGCACAACCTGCCAGACGAGGTAGACAATTGAAATTTGGTGAAATTATAGCTTTTGGTCCCTAACCGACGGGAAAATTCCAAGATGTTCAAATTTTTCACTTTTTACCCCCCAAAGATATCGAAATATGGAGGCAATTTTAATGACTGTGCAGACATTCCTTTTGAGCTATTTTTTGGCTAAACGGTAAGTCGTATCACAAAACGGATGGCACAATGTCCCTTCAATTCGGAGTGATCTACAACTTTGATCCTGTGACATTTTGTCGTATCTCTCTCCCTTATACGTTAAATTTGGCCGTATTTCTGGATTGTTCGTAAATTTGGTGATTTTTACAAGTATATTTCATTGTTTGACACACTTATAAGAATGATAGGATCATCGCGTTAGGTGCGCACATTGGCGCGATTGAGGGACTTATGTGTACCAAATTTCATGATTCTAGCTTATACATAAGTAGGCAAAAAGTAATGTAAAATGTTAAAAATGCACCCAAATTTCACCCTATTCAAAATGTGAACTCAATTTACCCCCTTAATATGGGAGATACGAGGAAGTGGTTTAGAAACCAACATGTAGAGCGATAAATGAGGCGTCTGATGGCGCAAACCGTTTCTTAATATCATAAACCCTTTAGGAGATATGAATCTCGAAGTGGAAGTCTGCACTTTTCAACGTGCTCATGCTTATCCGTCATCTATATAAATAAAATCGTAACGACCGTGTGTCTGTACATTGATTATTTTGGCGAAATTTCCGTACAGTTATCCGTTTCAGGTGTAATTATGACCATCTGCATCATTTTTTGCTTTGGTGTCCGTTTGTCTGTTTGTTTGTCTGTTTGTCTGTCCTTCTGTAACTTGAAAACTACTGGATATATTTCCACCAGACTTCATATTTAGAATCCACCTGTCGTTGGGTAGGTTTTAGCGCAAAAAATAAAATCATAACGACCGTGTGTTTGTACATTGATTATTTTGGCGAAATTACCGTACAGTTATCCGTTTCAGGTGTAATAATGACCATCTGCATCATTTTTAGCTTTGGTGTCTGTTTGTCTGTTTGTCTGTTTGTTTGTCTGTCTGTTTGTCTGTCCTTCTATAACTTGAAAACTACTAAATATATATTTCCACCAAATTTCATATTTAGAATCCACCTCTCCTTGGGTAGGTTTTAGCGCAAATATCGTTTCTAAATCCCTGAACTGAGTGGGGATTGTTACGAAACCGAAACCGTGTTTTTGCACTCCCTCAAAGTATACACAACCGAACTTAATGGAAATCAACCTGCCTTAATGAAAATGAATTTCTAAACCTTTTTTTCTCATGTGCATCATTTCGATAACAGGATTTAGTAAGGGAGATATCATTAACGGACCGTTTTTCGGTACAAATCCCAGCGGACTTAACGCAAGAGCGGGTGCGTGTAAAGCGTACTTCTTACAACTTGAAAACTAACAAGATATTTGAACCAAATTTTATATATAGCATCCATCTGTCCAAGGGTAGGTTTCCTTGGTGTCAGTTAGTTAGTTAGTTAGTTAGTTAGTTAGTTAGTTAGTTTGTTTGTTTGTTTGTTTGTTTGTTTGTTTGTTTGTTTGTTGGTCTGTTTGTCTTTCTCTAACTTGAAAACTACTGGATATATTTCCACCAAACTTCATATTTATAATCCACCTGTCCTTTGGGGAGGTTTTAGGGCAAATATTGTTTCTAAATCCCTGAACTAATTGGGGGTTTATACGAAACCGAAACCGTGATTTTGCACTCCCTCAAAATACACATAACCAAACTTTATGGAAATCTACCTGCCTTAATGGAAATTAATTTCTAAACCTTTTCTTCTCATGTGCATCATTTCAATCACTTACAGGAAAGATAGTATGATCAAACTCTACACGAACATTGGCCCACCCAGTACCCATATGTGAGCCAAATGCTATGTCACATAATTATCCGAAAAGTAATGCAATGTAAGATATTCTTACACAAATTTCAACCTATTCAACGTTTTTGATTCAATCTGACCCATGAATAGATTAGATGCGAGAAAATATCATAGGACCAGCCATTTAGATCGCTAAATACTGCGCCTTACGGTACAATCCTTTGTCGATATGACGTGCCGTTTAGCAGCAGTTAATCTGTAAATGAAGGTCTGCAATATTGCAAACATTCATATACTTTCGTATGTCCATCTGTATATATATTCATTGATGTCGATTTGTAGCGATCGAGAAAGGATGTGTCTGCTATTGTAATCAGTACTCCCTACACCGACTTTGACTGCTGGCAGTAGGAATGGGGTCCTTCTCCAACTCCTGTGTAACTGGCATTAGTAAGGAGGGCCCACGATTTTAATGAATAATTCACTTTTCGATTTGTCTTGCAGAAGGCAAGGGATCATGCAGTTTTGTTCGAAAGTCCCCTACTCTATTGTGTTTGGCTCTAGGCCAGGGTGCCCGCCATTATAAACAAATGTTCCAATCTAAAATTTGACTAGCATTAGGCATAGTGGCCTGCTATTTTCATGGAAACTCACTAATTCTGTGTGACTGGCAGTAAGCTGGCTAGCAGCAGTAAAAAGGGACTGTCATTATAATGATAACTGCACAACTCAATTTTGACTGGTGGTAGGGAAGTTGCCTGGTATTATAATAAAAACTCCTCAACTGTAACCTGTCTGAAAGTAGGAAATGGGTCTGCCATTGTAACTAAAACTCCCCAAATCGATTGTGACCGCGCAGTAGGCATTGGGGCCTGCAATTATAATGTAAACTTGCCAACTCGATTGTGAATGGTAGTAGGCAAGTGAGCCTGGCGTTATCATCACAACTCCGCAACCCTCACTTTACATTGGAAACAACGTATGTGGACCTCCCCATGCTATTTCTCGGATAAGGCTAAGAGACATGCAATCTCATTTGCTGCACGCACAGTATTTACGTCGATATCCGTATACAATGTAGAATACCGTAGCGAAGCACGGGTACATTTGCTAGTCTATATATATAAAAGCAAGTCGGGCTGGAGCGATGTATATATAAATATTTAAAAATGAAAAAAGACGTGAATTAATGAGGCACTTCCAGAAATCTCAGAAATTTGAAACTTGGTACGAGGGAAACTGATGACCCCAGGATCCCTAGAAAAATCGGAAATTCTCAAAATTCCCTGAAGGGGGCACGCTGGGGGGGGCTCAAATTTTGGGCTCAGCATAAGAACACAGTCGTATAGTATATCCAAAACGATAACCTATAGGTTTCGTGGGCTTAAAAATTTTCGGGAATTTCCTCATTTTTATCCCCCATCCCCCCAAATCAAGATGGCGGCACAACCTGCCAGACGAGGTAGACAATTGAAATTTGGTGAAATTATAGCTTTTGGTCCCCAACCGACGGGAAAATTCCAAGATGTTCAAATTTTTCACTTTTTACCCCCAAAGATATCCAAATATGAATGCAATTTTAATGACTGTGCAGACATTCCTTTTGAGCTATTTTTTGGCTAAACGGTAAGTCGTATCACAAAACGGATGGCACAATGTCACTTCAATTCGGAGTGATCTACAACTTTGGTCCTGTGACATTTTGTCGTATCTCTCTCCCTTATACGTTAAATGTGGTCGTATTTCTGGATTGTTCGTAAATTTGGTGATTTTTACAAGTATATTTCATTGTTTGACACACTTATAAGAATGATAGGATCATCGCGTTAGGTGCGCACATTGGCACGATTAAGGGACATATGTGTACCAAATTTCATGATTCTAGCTTATACATAAGTAGGCAAAACGTAATGTAAAATGTTAAAAATGCACCCAAATTTCACCCTATTCAAAATTTGAACTCAATTTACCCCCTTAATATGGGAGATACGAGGATATGGTTTAGAAACAAACATGTAGAGCGATAAATGAGGCGTCTGATGGCGCAAACCGTTTCGTAATATCATAAACCGTTTAGGAGATATGAATCTCGAAGTGGAAGTCTGCACTTTTCAACGTGCTCATGCTTATCCGTCATCTATCTATATATATAAAAGCAAGTCGGGCTGGAGCGATGTATATATAAATATTTAAAAATGAAAAAAGACGTGAATTAATGAGGCACTTCCAGAAATCTCAGAAATTTGAAACTTGGTACGAGGGAAACTGATGACCCCAGGATCCCTAGAAAAATCGGAAATTCTCAAAATTCCCTGAAGGGGGCACGCTGGGGGGGCTCAAATTTTGGGCTCAGCATAAGAACACAGTCGTATAGTATATCCAAAACGATAACCTATAGGTTTCGTGGGCTTAAAAATTTTCGGGAATTTCCTCATTTTTATCCCCCATCCCCCCAAATCAAGATGGCGGCACAACCTGCCAGACGAGGTAGACAATTGAAATTTGGTGAAATTATAGCTTTTGGTCCCCAACCGACGGGAAAATTCCAAGATGTTCAAATTTTTCACTTTTTACCCCCAAAGATATCGAAATATGAATGCAATTTTAATGACTGTGCAGACATTCCTTTTGAGCTATTTTTTGGCTAAACGGTAAGTCGTATCACAAAACGGATGGCACAATGTCACTTCAATTCGGAGTGATCTACAACTTTGGTCCTGTGACATTTTGTCGTATCTCTCTCCGTTATACGTTTAATTTATCCGTATTTCTGGATTGTTCGTAAATTTGGTGATTTTTACAAGTATATTTAATTGTTTGACACACTTATAAGAATGATAGGATCATCGCGTTAGGTGCGCACATTGGCACGATTAAGGGACATATGTGTACCAAATTTCATGATTCTAGCTTATACATAAGTAGGCAAAACGTAATGTAAAATGTTAAAAATGCACCCAAATTTCACCCTATTCAAAATTTGAACTCAATTTACCCCCTTAATATGGGAGATACGAGGATATGGTTTAGAAACAAACATGTAGAGCGATAAATGAGGCGTCTGATGGCGCAAACCGTTTCGTAATATCATAAAACGTTTAGGAGATATGAATCTCGAAGTGGAAGTCTGCACTTTTCAACGTGCTCATGCTTATCCGTCATCTATCTATATATATAAAAGCAAGTCGGGCTGGAGCGATGTATATATAAATATTTAAAAATGAAAAAAGACGTGAATTAATGAGGCACTTCCAGAAATCTCAGAAATTTGAAACTTGGTACGAGGGAAACTGATGACCCCAGGATCCCTAGAAAAATCGGAAATTCTCAAAATTCCCTGAAGGGGGCACGCTGGGGGGGCTCAAATTTTGGGCTCAGCATAAGAACACAGTCGTATAGTATATCCAAAACGATAACCTATAGGTTTCGTGGGCTTAAAAATTTTCGGGAATTTCCTCATTTTTATCCCCCATCCCCCCAAATCAAGATGGCGGCACAACCTGCCAGACGAGGTAGACAATTGAAATTTGGTGAAATTATAGCTTTTGGTCCCCAACCGACGGGAAAATTCCAAGATGTTCAAATTTTTCACTTTTTACCCCCAAAGATATCGAAATATGAATGCAATTTTAATGACTGTGCAGACATTCCTTTTGAGCTATTTTTTGGCTAAACGGTAAGTCGTATCACAAAACGGATGGCACAATATCACTTCAATTCGGAGTGATCTACAACTTTGGTCCTGTGACATTTTGTCGTATCTCTCTCCCTTATACGTTAAATGTGGTCGTATTTCTGGATTGTTCGTAAATTTGGTGATTTTTACAAGTATATTTCATTGTTTGACACACTTATAAGAATGATAGGATCATCGCGTTAGGTGCGCACATTGGCACGATTAAGGGACATATGTGTACCAAATTTCATGATTCTAGCTTATACATAAGTAGGCAAAACGTAATGTAAAATGTTAAAAATGCACCCAAATTTCACCCTATTCAAAATTTGAACTCAATTTACCCCCTTAATATGGGAGATACGAGGATATGGTTTAGAAACAAACATGTAGAGCGATAAATGAGGCGTCTGATGGCGCAAACCGTTTCGTAATATCATAAACCGTTTAGGAGATATGAATCTCGAAGTGGAAGTCTGCACTTTTCAACGTGCTCATGCTTATCCCTCATGTATATAAATAAAATCGTAACGACCGTGTGTCTGTACATTGATTATTTTGGCGAAATTTGTACAGTTATCCGTTTCAGATGTAATAAGGACCATCTGCATCATTTTTAGCTTTGTTATCTGTTTGTTTGTTTGTTTCTCTGTTTGTCTGTTTGTCTGTCTTTCTATAACTTGAAAACTACTGGATATATTTCCACCAAAATTCATATTTAGAATCCACCTGTCCTTGGGTAGGTTTTAGTGCAAAAAATAAAATCGTAACGACCGTGTGTCTGTACATTGATTATTTTGGCGAAATTTCCGTACAGTTATCCGTTTCAGGTGCAATAATGACCATCTGCATCATTTTTAGCTTAGGTGTCTGTTCGTCTGTTTGTCTGCCCTTCTATAACTTGAAAACTACTAAATATATTTTTCCACGAAACTTCATATTTACAATCCTTCTGTCCTTGGGTAGGTTTTAGCGCAAATATCGTTTCTAAATCCCTGAACTGAGTGGGGATTTTTACGAAACCGAAATCGTGATTTTGCACTCCCTCAATGTATGCACAACCGGACTTAATGGAAATTAACCTGCCTTAATGAAAATTAATTTCTAAACCTTTTTTTCTCATGTGCATCATTTCGATAACAGGATTTAGTAAGGGAGATATCATTAACGACCCTTTTTCGGTACAAATCCCAGCTGACTTAACGCAAGAGCGGGTGCGTGTAAAGCGTACTTCTTACAACTTGAAAACTAACAAGATGTATGAACCAAACTTTATATATAGCATCCATCTGTCCGAGGGTAGGTTTCCTTGGTGTCTGTTAGTTAGTTAGTTTGTTTGTTTGTTGTTCTGTTTGTCTTTCTCTAACTTGAAACTACTGGATATATTTCCACCAAACTTCATATTTAGAATCCACCTGTCGTTTGGGGAGGTTTTAGGGCAAATATTGTTTCTAAATCCCTGAACTAATTAGGGGTTTATACGAAACCGAAACCGTGATTTTGCACTCCCTCAAAATACACACAACCAAACTTAATGGAAATCTACCTGCCTTAATAGAAATTAATTTCTAAACCTTTTCTTCTCATGTGCATCATTTCAATCACTTACAGGAAAGATAGTATGATCAAACTCTACACGAACATTGGCCCACCCAGTACCCATATGTGAGCCAAATGCTATGTCACATAATTATTCGAAAAGTAATGCAATGTAAGATATTCTTACACAAATTTCAACCTATTCAACGTTTCTGATTCAATCTGACCCATGAATAGATTAGATGCGAGAAAATATCATAGGACCAGCCATTTAGATCGCTAAATACTGCGCCTTACGGTTCAATCCTTTGTCGATATGACGTACCGTTTAGCAGCAGTTAATCTGTAAATGAAGGTCTGCAATATTGTAAACATTCATATACTTTCGTATGTCCATCTGTATATATTCATTGATGTCGATTTGTAGCGATCGAGAAAGGATGTGTCTGCTATTGTAATCAGTACTCCCTACACCGACTTTGACTGCTGGCAGTAGGAATGGGGTCCTTCTCCAACTCCTGTGTAACTGGCATTAGTAAGGAGGGCCTACCATTTTAATGAATAATTCACTTTTCGATTTGTCTTGCAGAAGGCAAGGGATCATGCAGTTTTGTTCGAAAGTCCCCTACTCCATTGTGTTTGGCTCTAGGCCAGGGTGCCCGCCATTATAAACAAATGTTCCAATCTAAAATTTGACTAGCATTAGGCATAGTGGCCTGCTATTTTCATGGAAACTCACTAATTCTGTGTGACTGGCAGTAAGCTGGCTAGCAGCAGTAAAAGGGGACTGTCATTATAATGATAACTGCACAACTCAATTTTGATTGGTGGTAGGGAAGCTGCCTGGTATTATAATAAAAACTCCTCAACTGTAACCTGTCTGAAAGTAGGAAATGGGTCTGCCATTGTAACTAAAACTCCCCAAATCGATTGTGACCGCGCAGTAGGCATTGGGGCCTGCAATTATAATGTAAACTTGCCAACTCGATTGTGAATGGCAGTAGGCAAGTGAGCCTGCCGTTATCATCACAACTCCGCAACCCTCACTTTACATTGGAAACAACGTATGTGGACCTCCCCATGCTATTTCTCGGATAAAGCTAAGAGACATGCAATTTTAAAACAATCTCATTTGCTGCACGCACAGTATTTACGTCGATATCCGTATACAATGTAGAATACCGTAGCGAAGCACGGGTACATTTGCTAGTGTTCGAATAAAGAAGAATATAATAGTAATACGCATATTTCACCGGTATGTTCTCACCAGTAGTAATGACGTCACTAATAGTACGGTAATTACTAACCTCATTCCGCGCCCATGTACGAAGAGCTGTGAGAACTTGAAGTTCGCACGATACAGAGCAACCTCTTGGATCTTTCGTTAAGTCATTTCTGACTATGTCAATAACAACTCGAGCATATTCCTTGGTAAATCGATATTTAATTTTGAAACTCTCATCATCCAGCAGAAATGGGTCATTCCGTCTCTTAAAGTGTTTTTCTTTTTTTTACGAGGATGTCTTGCCTCCATAACCTCTAAATGATGTACGTCTTCTATGTTTAAAATATCGTGAAGATCATAAACGTTATCGTCCATTATTTCAACGTGCGTTCAATTAAATGGATAAGTTGAATATTTCACCACGACTATATCACTGCAGACAGCAAATACCACACGAAAATAAACTGATCACTCGTTACTTTTTCCGCTACTCACTGCTGTTCGCTCGCTGGCTCGCTGCTATACAACGTTTATACTAGGGTCCTGGTCTGTATAAGCAATTCAATGATAACCATAACAGATGTATACACAGGAGGCTTATACACGGTTTATTAGTAACGAATTTCACATAAACGGTATATAAACCTTGCATAAAAGTTTATTAGTTTATTAGTAAGACGGATTATGTATAACGTATGTTCATTCTTTCTTAACACTTAGGATGCGTACGTTGCTGTAGTTTTTTGGCTTTGCGGGTAGTTGATGTAATTATTATATTAGTATTTACATAATTATTAACTAGTTTCTGTACATTCTTATTGTAAATTAGTGTTACAACGGATCCAGGACCTGCTGGCCGGGTGTTCGGATGCCGGCACCAGAATCACGTTTCTGTGGCTCCCCAGCCACATGGGCATGGAGGGAAACGAGTTAGCAGATCAGGCTGCCAAGGAGGCAGTTACACTGCCCCCGTTGCCTTTCAAGGTTCCAGCAAGTGATATTCGCTCTCAGCTGAGACATCTGGTCATGTCTCATTGGGAGATGGAGTGGCAGGCCATTCCACTTCCCAATAAGCTGAGAGCGATAAAAGGTACAACGAAGGTATGAAGGACTTCCCTTCGGGCTTCGCGGAGGGAAGCCGTGGTATTATGTCGTCTTCGGATCGGCCACGGTATCTTGACGCACTCCCATCTACTGAAAGGAGAACCCCCTCCGGTGTGTACCTGCGGCGACCATCTTACCGTGGTACATATCCTTATGGAGTGTGTGGACCTTGTTGATCTGCGCCGTAGTCTTAACCTTCCGGGTACAATCTCCCTTATCTTGCGAGATGACGAGCAGTCAGCAGACCTCGTCATCCGCTTTATGAGGGATAGCGGTCTGTTTTATCGTGTGTGATGATGTCCTTTGTCCTAGCGTTGTTTATGTCAGTTGCGCTTTTATCTGATTGACTTGATTTTAGTTTATGTTGCGCATTTTGATGTGTTATTTTAACGTCTAACGTAAATTATGTGTTAATATCTGTACTACTGGGCAATGCCTTATTCCTTCGTTTTCCTGTATTTTATCTTATTTTATTAGAAAATAAGGCATTGCGTATTAGATCCACTGGATGCGACATTCTTCTGAAGTTTTTGATTTACAGTAAGGAAGACTACAGTACACAATGTATTTTACAAATTATCGTCGTCCGCTTTATGAGAGATAGTGGACTGTTTTATCGTGTATGATGCTGTCATTTGTCCTAGTGTGTTTTGTGTCACTTGCGCTTTTATCCCATCGACTTCGTTTTAGTTTGTGTTGCGTATTTTAATGTGTTATTTTAACGTCTAATGTACACTGACTGACAGTGACAATGCAACACCAAGGAGGAGTGGTTCGAAAGGGGTGAAAGTTGGGGAAAACACGGAGACGGCACGGACGAATAATTGATGTTTATTTCAAACCGATATGCAGGTTACACAATGCGCACGGCATCGACTCAGTAGGATGTAGGACCACCGCGAGCGGCGATGCACGCAGAAACACGTCGAGGTACAGAGTCAATAAGAGTGCGGATGGTGTCCTGAGGGATGGTTCTCCATTCTCTGTCAACCATTTGCCACAGTTGGTCGTCCGTACGAGGCTGGGGCAGAGTTTGCAAACGGCGTCCAATGAGATCCCACACGTGTTCGATTGGTGAGAGATCCGGAGAGTACGCTGGCCACGGAAGCATCTGTACACCTCGTAGAGCCTGTTGGGAGATGCGAGCAGTGTGTGGGCGGGCATTATCCTGCTGAAACAGAGCATTGGGCAGCCCCTGAAGGTACGGGAGTGCCACCGGCCGCAGCACATGCTGCACGTAGCGGTGGGCATTTAACGTGCCTTGAATACGCACTAGAGGTGACGTGGAATCATACGCAATAGCGCCCCAAACCATGATGCCGCGTTGTCTAGCAGTAGGGCGCTCCACAGTTACTGCCGGATTTGACCCTTCTTCACGCCGACGCCACACTCGTCTGCGGTGACTATCACTGACAGAACAGAAGCGTGACTCATCGGAGAACACGACGTTCCGCCATTCCCTCATCCAAGTCGCTCTAGCCCGGCACCATGCCAGGCGTGCACGTCTATGCTGTGGAGTCAATGGTAGTCTTCTGAGCGGACGCCGGGAGTGCAGGCCTCCTTCAACCAATCGACGGGAAATTGTTCTGGTCGATATTGGAACAGCCAGGGTGTCTTGCACATGCTGAAGAATGGCGGTTGACGTGGCGTGCGGAGCTGCCACCACTTGACGGCGGATGCGCCGATCCTCGCGTGCTGACGTCACTCGGGCTGCGCCTGGACCCCTCGCACGTGCCACATGTCCCTGCGCCAACCATCTTCGCCACAGGCGCTGCACCGTGGACACATCCCTATGGGTATCGGCTGCGATTTGACGAAGCGACCAACCTGCCCTTCTCAGCCCGATCACCATACCCCTCGTAAAGTCGTCTGTCTGCTGGAAATGCCTCCGTTGACGGCGGCCTGGCATTCTTAGCTATACACATGTCCTGTGGCACACGACAACACGTTCTACAATGACTGTCGGCTGAGAAATCACGGTACGAAATGGGCCATTCGCCAACGCCGTGTCCCATTTATCGTTCGCTACGTGCGCAGCACAGCGGCGCATTTCACATCATGAGCATACCTCAGTGACGTCAGTCTACCCTGCAATTGGCATAAAGTTCTGACCACTCCTGCTTAGTGTTGCATTTGCTCTGTCAGTCAGTGTAAATGAAGTATATATATATATGCACCACCAGGCAATGCCTTATTCCTTTTCTCCCTGTATTTTCTCTTATTTTATTAGAAAATAAGGGTTTGCGAATTAGATCCATTGCTGGTTTAATCTCATACCTTTTTTTCATCACCATATTTTAAAACTCTTGTCAGTGGATACATTTTTAAAATTTTAAATATCATATATCATGTCGTCGATCACGTTCCATTCGGGGCCGATGACCTTCGATATTAGGCCCCTTAAAGCAACCAGCATCATCATCATCAACAACAAAATGAGAGACGCATATCAAATATTTTAAAAAGCATCCAACAATTGCCACGCTTAAAAACTGAGACATCCGGCACATATCACGTAAATAAATATCTATCACGCTTCTCATGATGAAGATGACTGACTGGGGACTGTGTGTGTGTGTGTGTGTGTGTGTGTGTGTGTGTGTGTGTGTGTGTGTGTGTGTGTGTGTGTGTGTGTGTGTCCGGGCGTACACAAAAGAACAGGTCAAATACTTGTCAGTTAATGAGCCACTTTAAGTACTATCTGTTTGCAATAGAACACAAACGCATATTATTCAGTAACAGTGCTGAAAACATCACAAAATGAGACATCACAAATCACCAAAGAATGAACTATCACGCTTATGATGAGGGAGATGCGAAGCATGTGTCCGGGCGTACATGGAAGGGCCCGAGTGACTGCTCTCACGAGCAGACCCGAGTGGTTGCTCTTTGTCAGCCCCTAGATACAAGTAAAATTGCGCGGGCGAAGTACTCATTTAAACATTAACGCGAGTGTCAAGACGGTTTTGTTTACTTTATGAGCTTTCTTGTGCTAGTCCGGGTGATTATAATTTAGTGACTGAAATTGATGACCGTATTTACCTAATGCGAACAGCGGATGGTTTGTAAAATACATGGTGTACTGTAGTCTTCAATACGGTAAATCAAAAACCTCAGAAGAATGTCGCATTTCATTTCAAAGATTTCCGAAAGACGAGGAACTTAAGCGTATACGGAAAGCCATATCTTCACTATGTTATAATACATCACTTTTAAGGAACATTTTCTCAGTAACTGTTGGACTCACACTTGAAATTTTTATGTATTATAAACAGGTATATTAGATTTGTACTGATGCTAAGATCTTTAAAATAAAGATCACTTTTTGGAATATATATATTTGACTAATGCAAAATTGTTTGTTAATATTCTCATTATTTTTCCAACCCATCTCAGAAATTTTGCAATATGTTTGCTTTTATAGCTTCAGAATGTATGGCATACTCTTACAAAGGAGTACTGAAAAGTTCACAGTGATATCTGTAATAGTTCTTGAGATAATGTTCCTTTTGCAGGTAAAAAGTAAATTTGTGGGAAATCACCTCCAAAGTTTCAACATCAATGCATGCCTGCTGCATAGCTGGGATTATCAGCATCCTCTTGTAGTTCATCAAGAAACTTCTTCTTGGTGGCTCTCCTGTTTTTTTTTCACAGTTCATGATGTACTTGGTAACATTTTCATATGTTCTTAGTCTCTCCATGTCTATAGAATACATAGCATTTACTGTTCGAGAGCCCACCTGCTGCTCTGCCTTTCCCAAATGACCGAAGGCCATAAACTAATCTGATATTTACAGTGTACAGGCTCTTGTCTTGCTCTGAACTATTTACAGCTGAGAAATTGAAAAACTTGACACTGTATTTACAACATGTACAGAAAAGTTGTAATTCAGCAGCAAAGCCAATATGTCTGTTTGTTTTCAAGGAAATTCCACACTTGCCATACTCTTTGCAACATACATTATATTTTAATATATCCATAAAATTTATTTATTTATTTATTTATATATATATGTTTTCATTAATTTCACGCTCCGTACGAAATTTATCGTATTTCTGTTCGACACCATTCAGTTTTCTATTAGATGAGCTCTCAGTCCCAGCAGCCGTCTCATATTTTCACTCACGATTTTTAGGTTAGGTGTACACGGCCCTGCTTCATACCGTGAAGGTTCTAAACAAGGGTTTTGGGCCGAGTTGAAGAAGTAAATTTATTCTTTAGCCACACGTTTCCTGAACACTTTGTTCGAACATCGAGACCTAACTTCCACAAACTTCACATCATCTCACAGAAAGAACTTACGAAGAAATGCGGCCCAACTTGTTGCTTAACAACAAACGAAGGACTATCAATAATGTAAGCTGATACAATATGACCAATCACGAATCTGCTACGCAGGCGTAGTAGGGGGAGAGGTGATACTCCCACGTGGCGCGTCCCAGGTGGCGGATAGGGGGGTCCTAACCGGCTTGCCGGCGGACTTGAGGGAAATAAAATACCTCTCGTGGACCAAACACACTACCCCGTGCGGGTGGAGGACGCACATGTAGAATACACCCGCGGTAACCCCTGCCTGTCGTAAGAGGCGACTACAAGGGGCGACCAAGGGATGATTGAATTAGAACCATGAAATTACTCTTGATTCGTATCATCATGCGGGGAACACCATGGGTTGCATGTACTTGCGAGTAGTATCACTAAATTTGTACGAAATAGGTTTGTGATTAGTTGCAGTAAAAGCCTGGCCGGGTGGATTCCAGTACCCGTGCGTTGTACCCATGTGGGCAACACCGCGGGTCTGGGCGTAGCCTGTGAGTTGTACCACTATATGAGCGGCACCATAGGTCTGCGTTGCCTGTGATTAGTACCCACTATGTGAGGAACACCACGGGAATACCGGCGCCCGTGTTTAGTACACCTAGGTGGGGAACCTTCTCGGTTTTGCGTTGACTCTGAGTTGGGCCATTGTGTGAGACACACTATAGGTCTGCGTTACTTGTACGTATTGCAATACTTGTGAGTAGTACCATCTTTTGTGGAACACCGTGAGTCTTCGCTACTTCTGATTAATACCCCAACATGACACATGCCATGGTTCTATTTTACTCGCGACATGCACCACTCTGTGGGGCCTTAGACGTGGATTTTGCACCCCCTTTAGACACCAAGCATCATTGTGCTTTATAAGTGGTTCCTTGGTCGGTAATAATGTTATTTTCGATCTGTATTGAGTCCGATCCACTGGTTTTTTGTTTGTTTGTTTTGTGTTTTGTTGAGTTCCTGTCCATCCAGTCATTCTTCATGCCATATTTTATTTTTATTTTGGTCAGTGGATGCCTTTATGTTTGTTCTTTCATTTCGTACCATTAGGGGCCGATGACCTTCGATGTTAGGCCCCTTAAAACAACAAGCATCATCATCATCATCATCATTCTTCATGACATATTCTTATTTTGGTCGGTGGATAATTTTGAATTTTTTGTTGCCATTCGTACCATTAGGGGCCGATGACCTCGAAGTTAGGCCCCTTTAAACCACAAGCATCATCATCAATTAGGGCAACGGCCGCTTCCTTCCAACTCCTAGGCCTTTCCTATCCCATCGTCGCCATAAGACCTATCTGTGTCGGTGCGGCCTAAAGCCCCTGGCGAAAAAAAAAGAATACTATTTGCACAAATGTGCATATAACCATGTTTAGCATTTCTTTCTACATACTGTATTTTTTCCTTTTTTGGCGTACACTATGTCACACACTTCTGTTTTTTTTTCAAGAACGATTACACCGTAGGAGACTTATATGTTCGGTGTACTGGCATTCCTTACAAGTTTCTAAACACGCATTTACAACGAAGAACTGTGGAAATATTGTAGTAAGAGTTATTAGGATTTTTTTTAACCAAAAAGATTTTCCTTCATTTCGGGTTCAAAACTGCAGCGATTCACCCTTAGAACTAATAAAATTGAATGGTATGAACAATGTTGTCATTTTTTCATAAATATGTCAAAATCTGAGACATGTTTGGGATTTACTAGACTGCCTCAAATAGCATAAAGCTTCACACCCTGCTTAGTGCTTCCTAGTAGTGGCTGACTGGAAGTAATTTCAACTTTGTGTCGTTTGGGTGGTGTTCCGGCAATTTACCCGGTAGCTATTTGGAAAGAAACGTGGGCCTTAGGAGCTGGAGGGGAAGGCACAATAAATTTAAAATGCCCCCAAATGATTTCGATGAAAGAGACCACTTGCTTTACTTCGTAACAATTTATGTTAATAAGAACAAGGAGAACAGCAAGCGTTTGCGTGATAATACAATTTAACAAGTTCTCTTAGATATCCATCCTAATAACATAGTAATACATAACAGAGGGGCCAGCCCTCGTAAAATAAGCCTTCATAATTTACAATATTCAAATGGAAGGGTTTCCTAACTGCTCGATAACAAGATCGAACCCAGAAATTCTAGTTAAATCTAACATTAACCATCCAGTCTAAACCACAACAGGTAACAAATAAGAATAAGCTCCATAACAAGATAATAAGGAAACGCTAAGGCTTGGCAAGGCTCATTAACACCATACATGCTTGGAGAGAAAAAACATACAAGAAACGCATAGCCTTCTACCAGAATAATTACAAGCCTCCAGAGGTTAATACGCAAGTACAAGGTGAAATCATTTTAACCACATTTGCTTTCATTTGTCCTGCGTTTCAATAAGGACGAAAGTACTTAAATGAAATACAAGTCTAACATCATACATCAAACCCGGGCCTCAGCCTTTAAAACCTTTACCCTAAGAGGGGCTTCACTCGTACAAGGGACATTTACACATTGAAAATTAAAATATTTGAACTACCTCAAGCCCTTTTTAACATGTACATTACACGGGGAAACGTGAGGGACTCGCTTTCTTACCTCCACACCCGAGGTTGCCTAGATCGAGCCGCCGCGGGAGCAGCCCGCAATGTGCAGCGTTCAGCTCAGTGACCACAAAGTGACAGCGAGCACCATAAGCCGTCCACCTGCCCGGGACCGGACCTGGTGACGGTGTCGTGTTCAACAGCTCCTCTTTGATTGGGGAGCCACAAGGGGCGAGGAAGCTACGGCAGCGGGCGTGGAGGCAAGAGAGGGAGGACAAGGAGAACACTCCAGAGCTTGTAGATATTCCCAATTACTCTGGAGCCATGCGGGACAAAAGACAAATAATTTCTTTATTATGGTAAGGGAAAATTAGAAGGCGGATAAAACATACATAGAAACACATACAATTAAGATAAATAGTAGACAAATACAGCTTGCAAGCATAAAACGAAACGGCCATGCCAAACAAACAGAAAGAAGGGAGGGAGGAGAAGTTTTCCGCCGGCACAGGTGGTATAATTGGAGTTAAAAGGGACACCACACTGAAGTTATCACTCCCTTGGCTACGATTTGTCCATTGCTCTGGCGAGAAATCTACATTCAATAAGTGAAGTGGCTTTTTTCTTTCTTTCTTTCTTTCTTTCTTTCTTTCTTTCTTTCTTTCTTTCTTCCTTTCTTTCTTTCTTTCTTTTTGGAAAATTTCATTTGGGAATCATGGCCGCTAGAAGTAAGAAATCAAGTCAGGTTTGGGACTATTTCTCAGATTTAGGAAATGCCAAAGGCAAATGCAATTTTGCTCGAATCAAATTTCGAGTAAAGGTGGGAGTACATTCAATTTGATGCGGCATGTACGAGTTGCACACCCGACAGTTGTTCTATCAAGTCGTCGATTAACACCTGCAAACCAAGACATTTCTGATGATCTTGATGAGCTGTCATACACTACAGATCTTGTTACACTCAACCGGTTCCCCTTACAACGTCAGTTACAATATCAACTGCACCACCTCCCACTTCAGCAACCCAGACATTGACATCTAGACACGTCATTCTCTGGCACTTCATCGGTTGTGAGTGGTTGGAGTGTATGTTCCGGTATGTCTTTTTTCAAACTCGTTCGAAGATGCGTTCCCAAGAAGTTCTCGGAAGTGTTCCGTCCACCGCTGCGGGCTTATTATAAAGGTTTTCTGTGTTGACTTGCTTCGTTTCAGGATTCGGTGGGGTTTTTCCTCTGCTTCCTCGATCAGCTTTTTCTCTTCTAGTAGTTTGTGGTATATCTTTTTCATTCTTAGTGTTTCTTTATATGCTTTCCTCGCCTCAGCGTATTTTTGTAGGTGACATTGGCTGCTACTGGATCTGGCTTTATGGAGGTATTCCAGAGTTTCTTGTCTTGCAATGTAGCATTCTTGAACGGTAGTATACGCACTTAGGCCATCTACCTCTCTCTCGCCCCTTAAAAGCCTCCCCACACGTGAGACATGGGAATAGCCTTCTTTCATTATGACTATGAATGTATCTCCTAAAAAAAGGACCGCTTAAATGCATTCCCACAAATAGAACAACCAAGTGGCCTACCCCCGCTATATGTAAAGCTGCGTGATCCAAGAGAGGATTTATCCTAAAGGAGCTCCAAAGGAGTTTTGTAAGAGGTCCCACAAGCGGAACGGAAGTCGATCCCCACTATGACTGCTAGTCTATGACTGCTAGTAAATACCTATCTGACATTGTACCTTTTTACTCTGTGGAATTTAATTACATATGTAATCTAATCATTGTGAATTATTGTGTGTATGGCCATTGGCTGCAATAAATTATTCCTAAATTTATTATCATTCTCAGGCACAGGACTCTAAATAGTAGAAAGACTCGAGAAATAGATTTCGTTCGTTTAGAGACAATTGTAAAACATTATTTGCCCTTCCAAATTGTTGAAAGTCCCGTCTTTCAGAAGTTTTGCAGGTTGCTAAATACAGCACGCAAAATGCATTCCAGGATAACAATATCAGCAATTGTGTGTCATTGAGACGGGACAGATAAGGCAACTGATAACTGACGCAGATGCTTTTACCATTACAACAGATGGCTGGACATCAGGGAACAATGAATACCTTTTATCTGTCACGGCTCATTTCATTTAGGAAATGACTCTGAATTCAGTTTTTCTTGAGTCTTTCTCAAGTTTGTTGAAAGGCGCACTGCCGACAATCTCTGCGAAGAACTGAAACGCGTGACTAGGGAAGGGGGAATTGCGAACAACATAGTTGGGGTGGTTAGTGACAATGTAGCGAATATTGTGGTCGCCCCACGTCTCAGGCAGGAAACAGTGGAGCCGGGAGCAAAGCAGAGAACAGAACAGCGAGCAAAGCATTTTATTAACAACGAACCGATGAAAGAGGCTGGTGGTTATAGTGAAGCGGAGGGCAAAGCAGCGAGCAGTGCGCGCCAAGTCTTCGCAGTGAAGTAGTGAATGCTGGACGACTTGTTTATGCTGGAAAATACTGCATTAAAAATCTGGCATTTGCTGCAAAACGCATATACCAGTACAAGTTGTAATGTGCAGCTAATAAACAAAGATAGGAAAATACTGGGTGAATTTCACCACCTCCATAATCAGTTACGCAGTGATCCAGATAAATTTCATGCATATTTTCGAATGACTACACTAACTTTTGACTACATATAGGATTAAGTGCAACAAACCACGAAGCTGCTACGCTGGCGTAGCAGGGGGAGAGGAGACACTCCCACGTGGCGCGTCCCAGGTGGCGGATAGGGGGGTCCTAACCGGCCTGCCGGCGGACTTGAGAGAAATAAAATACCTCTCGCGGACCAAACACACTCCCCCCTGCGGGTGGGGGACGCACATGTAGAACACACCCGCGGTATCCCCTGCCTGTCGTAAGAGGCGACTAAAAGGGGCGACCAAGGGATGATTGAATTAGAACCATGAAACTATTTTTGATTAGTACCATCACGCGCGGAACACCATGGGTCGCTTTTACTTGCGATTCGTAGCACTCGAGCGGGGTTCAGTGTGGGTTTCCTGTACCCGTGAGTCGCACCCATGTGAGCAACACCACGGGTCTGCGCGTTGCATATGAGTTGTACCACTATATGAGCGACACCGTGGGTCTGCGTTGCCAGTGATTAGTACCCACTATGTGAGGAACACCACGGGAATGCCGGCGCCCGGGATTAGTACACCTAGGTGAGGAACCTCATCGGTTTGCATTGGCTATGAGTGGCGCCATTGTGTAAGAAACACCATAGGTCTGCGTTACCTTTACGACGTAGAATACCTTAATGTCTGGAACACCGTAAGTTTACGCTACCTTTGATTAGTACCGCAGCTTGAGAAATATTATGGTTCTACTTTACTCGCGACATGTATCATACTGAGGGGCCTTAGACCCGGTTTTTGGACCCCTTTAGACATCAAGCATAATCGATTCAGGACTGTGCTTTATAAGTGGTCCGTTGGTCAGTAATACTATTATTTATGACCGTTTTTGAGTCGGATCCACTCTTCTTCTTTTTTTGGGTTCAATGACCATCCATTCATTTTTCATGACATTTTTATTTATTTTGGTCAGTGGATTTCTTGAACTTTTTGTTGTCATTTCATTTCGTACCATTAGGGGCCGGTGACCTCGATGTTAGGCCCCTTTAAACAACAGGCATCATCATCATCATCATCATCATCATCATCATCCCAAGTGCAACAAAGACTACTTAAGAAGTGGACTAACTTTAATCTCCAACCAATCGACCCTACAGAACGTCTTGCGGTTACAATAAGGTACCGTAATCCGGGGTTAATTGGCACAGTTTTCTTGCCGGAAATTTGTTTCCAGCCAGTTATAATACTTAAATTTTGAATTTTTAAATGATATTTGTTTAACACATTCTAGAAGGATGCAGGAAGGTGGTTAACCACTTATATCTTCGGAAATGAAATTATTTTTAACTTTATAATGTATAAAAATTTACTTTGGACCACTGTTACATTGCTACTGATTTATGAGAGATGGTGCAATGTTTGTCTCTCCAAGTGTTACATTGCACCATAAACTTAATAAATAAATCGAGAGATACATTATCACGGTCAGGAAAATGACAACACGAGCTCAAATATTGCTTCAATTTGTAAATCACAAGATTTGTTATTAAATAAATACCAAGAATATCAATATAAAGAGACACTGTTTGAAAATTAATTAGAGATCTGTTAATGAGAATTTGAGACACAAATGAGTCTTGTCAAAAATCACACGAACCATTTCATGTCAAGTTCTGGAGCGGGATATAAGCCTTTCCTCGATACTTGTTTGGGAGGATTTATTCCTCCAAGTACATCCTCCCAATTATATTCTATAATGTCATCCTTTACAGGCCATTTCCATGATTTGCATGATCATTGCATAGCCTCGATAACAGCGCTCTCTTCTTTTATCTCCAGTATTTTTCCAGGAAATATTTCACTTTCATACTGAAACACAACAAACTCCCCGCAAATCCTCTGGACCGATTTCCAAACTTTTTTATGGCATGGTCTTCCTCTTCACTCACACTAAAATTGATTTCAGAGTCTGACGATTCTTTGATTATTAGGATGTTGTCGATATCATCAGGATCGGACTCTACTATTTCTTTCTTCCTACGCTTTATATTCGATGCTGAAAGTGATGGCAATGTTGAGTAGATTGTTCTTGAACTGGTGTATAGTCCTTCCCATAACTTGCAAGTAATCCTTTACAATATGCTTCAGGTCGAATGTGTCAATTGGGATCCCAAAATTACTCATTTGTGTAACACAACAAATGCTCTCTCTTTTCCAAATGAAAACAATGTAGGTTTACCTGGCTTCTTAGAGTGTTTGCCCTTCAATTTGTGATTAAGGCCCTCCTTGGGATTTTGAAATTAGTTTCCGCAGCTCTCTGGGTCATTGTTCCGCTTCTCACTGCCTGAAGACACCCTTGCATTACATCTTCCGAGTAGTTACGATACTGTCTGGCGTCTTTGGTGCAATCCTTTAGAAAGTTTCTCTAAGGAAAATAATGCCATTTTAGTTAAGAAATTCTAATATTGGTTACTGGTGCAAAGTAACCCAGATTTAACCTCAAATATCTCGTGATTAATATAATGATTATATTACCATTTACTTCGTATATAAGCTGTACAAACTAAATCAGAAAGCCTAAGTGGATAAATAAGGTGCAATTTGACACATAACTTACCTTCTTGTTGTGCAACTGACCGTGATGCAAGATAATTAACTTCACTTATATTTTAATCACTTACTGCACTTGTTCACTAGTTATGACACAGAGGTGTCATAAACATAAAGCATGACCGCGAACAGGGACTAAATGTATACGTCTGCTATCTATTGGCGTAAGCGAAGAACGAACCGATTGGATTCTCTCAAACGCCACTGGAGCACCACCTAAAAGTTTTGCAAAGATGGTGCAGACTTACACCTAAGGCGCAAAGTAACCTCGGTTTACGGTAAGTAAAAATAACAGTGTATGATATTATCAGTCTTCAAGTTTATACAAAGATGCTAAAGAGCAATCACTATTCACTTGAAAAATTGCTTAAATAAGATCCTGTGGAAGGAGGGTCACAATACTCATACGTTTGAGGAACATCCTGTGTTGCAATTATTATTCGTGGTTCTTCTGCAGAAGATGACTGATGAGTGTGGTGTTGCTGGCCGGCATTCTGATAAACGAAACTGTAAACCAACTCTTCCATCCTGGTTGTTAACATCTTTCGCAGTGGTGGAAGCGCCTTTATGTGAGGAACCAGACTGTTGAAACAATTTACATCCTCGTCAGATTCCTTAGAATATTAATTTTCAATGAACTCCAATTTCTCTTTTTCAAGATTCACTAAAGCTCGCCCAATGGCATCATTTTCATTAACGGATGGTGATCCGTGTCTGCGTTGGATTGATTTACGCTGTGCAGACGGTAGTGTTAAAACGCTTGCTCGTTCACTGGAGAGGGTTCAGTTTGATTCGGGTTGTCATTCAAGCCGGTACTTGCTGTTGTTTCAGTTTCGCCTATTACTGTCTTTTGTTGTTGTTGTTGTTGTTGTTTTTTTGCTATTGGCTTTACGTCGCACCGACACAGATATGTCTTATGGCAACGATGGGACAGGAAAGAGCTAGGACTGGGAAGGAAGCGGCCGTGGGCTCAATTAAGGTACAGTCCCAGCATTTTCCTGGTGTGAAAATGGGAAACCACGGAAAACCATCTTCAGGGCTGCCGACAGTGGGATTCGAACCTACTATCTCCGGAATACTGGATACTGGCCGCACTTAAGGGACTGCAGCTATCGAGCTCGGTATATTACTGTATCTTCCTCCATGACCTCATCTGCATTGGAAACAGGCCACTGTAGATTTCCTTCACTTGATCTGACTGTTAACCGATCCCTTAGGAAGTAGAGACTCTCGAAGTAGCGCCAAGACGAACGAGGACCAGGTGTACTATGTGCTAATCGCCGAAATGTTTCACTGATACCTTCCTCAGTTCTTTGCGGAATGCGTCTCTTAAAGTTTTCCACTTCCCTCTCACAAGGATTCGTGTGAATTAAATGTGAACATATTACGTTTGTTGTAGTTCTATTCCTCAATAATTACCGTAATATATATATACAGAATGAAGCTGAACTCCACCGAAAAACTTTCGGACGTTGTTCAGGGATACCTTCTGAGCACACTGGTATAACCCTTTTATTTTTAAGTTATTCCTGAGTGACGCCTTATTAAGGAAAACATTAATATAGATTGAATTTCAACTTCCTTCATAGTTATAATCATTGAAATAGTAGGCAATTTTTTAACCACAAAGCATTTAGGGAAACAAATAAATGAGCAACATTCAAAGAACAGTATTATATGGGTATACATGTTTATTTAATTCAATTTCATTACATATATTTACAGTTTGAAGTCTAAGCATTAGTGTGGTAAGGCTCAAAATATTTTTTGCATAAAGCTACCTTATAGCTAGAGCAAGAAAACTTCGACCATTTTGGTTTTGCTCGAGTACTACAATGTGCGCATCGCCTACGTGTACTGGGTAAGGGCAGATGACCTCCACCACCCTTGGAGGTCTTATTACCCTTGGACTTCGCTTTGGTAACAATTACCTGACCAGAACCGTTGTTTTACTTTACCTTAGAGGAAAATCTTGCTATCAGCTCAACAGGAAGTAAACTCCTGAATTGTAAATGACTCATTCTTTTAATTTTTGCAAGTTCACTTGTTTTCTTATAGAGAATGAACGAATTTACAATAGCAGAATCAATCACGTAATAAAAGAGCTTCATCCAGCCTCTTCGTGACTTCCACGATAAGTTGTAATTTGAGTGGTATTAATCAAATTTATCAACTCCACCCATATACTGGTTATAATCAAACACTGACTGGGGACATTCTGTGGATTCCTTCTGATTTTTTTTTCTTCCGCCTGTTTACGGAAGTTTTAGCCTCTGGATTATGCATGTTACTAGCAATAATAAGATTTCCTGCCCCTATCTTTCAATTTAGACACTGAAATATCCCCGAATACTGAATACATCTCGGACTAGCCAGTGCGTGCTGTGCTGTGGTGTAGGATAGATAAAGGTTATGTATGCCTGTATTACGTGGACATAAATATTTAGGTCCTGGGAATGAAGTAAAAGAAAATGTAAAAGATTTTGTTTGTGAAAGTGATAAAATAGCCTATAAACATGATTTAGAATATTCAAGTGCAAAAACAGTAGAAGATATAAGAATAAGTGACAGAAAGGCAATTAAAAGTTTTTTTAGTGAATTTACACAAAATCCATCATTTTGTAGTGCTATTGGTGCTCTTGGACTAAGTGCTAAATATGGTGTTGAAACTATAACTGGAGTATTGTATCCATCTATGACTAAACTACCAAAATCTAAAAGTGAATGGTCTGGACAGCATTATGCTGCAGTTAGGTGTATAAATAAAATGCGACAAGCAAAAAGAGTGACTCAAGAACGTGGTCAATCTAAGATTAATATTCCTAAAGCAAAAAAACCAAGACATCGTTCTCCTCAACCTGGACCTTCTTCGAGACCAGATCCTGTTCCAGAAGCTACTCCAGAATCGGAGGAAGAACGTTTTGAGGAAACACAAGAAGATACTGTTATGGATCAAGACTTACCTGACGGATCTCCTGGAGCAGTTAGTGTTAATTTTGGAAGGAATACGGCAGGATCTGCTGTACCTCCAAATGACGAACAATTTATGATATATAAATGTCCTAAATTGAATAGTGTTACTATGACTTTTCACAAAGAGCATAATTTTATATTGTGGGGTAATCAATGGAAACCTCAAGAAGTAAGAGAGGGTAATAATAAATTAGGGTATAGTTTGTGTACATCTTTTGGTGATTTTCCTGTGAATTATTTAGCTTTTTATTTAAATAGTTCTGATTATCAAAGTATTCCAGATCGTTGTGATGCTTTTGTTAAAGAATTACATGTTAGTATTGTTCCTATGGGTGAAACAACTAGTTTCTTGACTGGAGGTAGTTTATCATCATCTGCTAGTGCGTATCATTTCTTGCATGGAATGTTTGCTGTTGGTTTAAATAGAGCTTTTCCAATTATGGTAGAGGATATAAAATTAAAGTCTGGTAGTATGGAAGTTGAAAGTACAGCTAATGCTGGTATAAATTCATTAAAAGATAGATTATACGGGATAACAGATACTAAAGACACGAATTGGTTAAAAGATTTTCCTTATTATTTAAAGCATTTTCGTGATTGGAATTTGCGAACTTGTTTTATGCATCCAAGTAAACATGAAGAAGATGCTAATAAGTATGAGGCTGATGATGCTGGTGCTATGGATTTGACAAAGTATGTTCATGATTTTAATTGGATGAAAGCTAAAGACAATGTTTTTACTTATAACTACAAACCAAGTTTAGGTATAATCAAAACAGGAAAGCATTATAAGTATGGTGGCCTGAAGAATCGACAGTATAAGATTTCTTCTTCTTTGCCTCCTACTTTAAGTATTAATTATCAACCCAAAAGTTCAACTAAACAAGATCCAGCTTATTTTCATACTAATAATTTGCAAGCCCCACATGAAGATACTGAGTTTGATACTATTGATCAAGTTATTGAGAAGAATGATTTATTTGGGTATTTGAATCGTAAGCATCATGTTCGTGGTGTACCTCCGTCTTTACATTTTGGAATTTATCCAACTAGAAGTAATACTCCAGCTTCCGAATTTGAGACTGTTAATAGTGCTGTATATATTAAAGTTATGACTAAATGTGTTGTAGAATGCATGAGAGAACACATTACTACTGGAGAATGGTATGCTAGTAGTAGGTACACTCCTTTTGGAAATGATCCTCACGTTGGAACTATTTTTAATTATGTTCATGAATTTGGGATTACGACAGGAACTCAAGGAGTTAGTTGGAAATGATAACATTGTTCATTTACTTTGTATAACAACGGTATTTATTGAATAAATGGAATACATGAAGTGGATTAGGTAGTTTTTCTATGTCTACTTTATATTGATTCCATACATATCTACATATCCTCTCATCCCAAGCATGTCCCTGAAGTATGTTCTTATTAGGTATATTAATAATTGGTGTCTTTAACATTACTTCATCTCCTTGATTTTTGATTGCTACATTAAGTTTATTACCAGACATGATACATAGCATTTGCTGTTTTGCAAATGGATCAAAATTTGCGTCGTCTAGTACTCCTACTCTACAATTAGTTAGATCTTGGAGACCAAATCTGTCTTATTTATTTGCCATGCTACAGTATCCTACGTTTATGAAAGTTTCTGTTACATATGTAGTAAAGAGAGATTTACATGAACTAGGTGGACCTAATATTTCTAGACAATTTTTTTTCCATTAGTTCGATTCAAGACATTGTACAGGATGTAAATGAATTCCTCAATCTTTTTTCGTCTTCATGAAATTGAAACTTTAATAACTCTTCAATAAACACTTCTGTTTCCTGAATAGACATGTAGTAACAGTCATATTCTTGATGCACTGCACTGAGAAAAACATGTTCTAACTTATATTCAGGAAGTTGATTTGTCAAATAGTTGTGTAGCGTTTCAATATCCATTCTATTGATGATTCTTTTAGTAATGGACTCTGCTTTTTCCCATGTCTCTTGTTTTATTTGGCATAGGTACGGATTTTGTAACCAAATATTTGTATTTTTTATGAGTTTAATAGCAGAGCAGGGATGTGCCATTAGAAATTTAGAAACATTGAAGGCTCCTCGCGTTCCTGCGTGCAAGAAGTTCATTGCGTGGATATCCTCCATTGACAGATGTTTCTGTTGAGGATCCATGTGCACTAGGGTCATGACATCTTTAACCGAATACTTCCACCAATGTTTGCGTGGTGTTTTCTTGATGGCGTTCAATGGAAATAGTTGTGTTCTCATTACATAGGGTTTTGATTCTCTCGGAGTCCATTTGCAGAAATATTTGCCGTTCTTGTTTTTCGACGAAATAGAGCAGCAAATGTCTCCAAAATTGATCGGTGAGTTCAAAGGTATTTCTGATGTACTCGGGATATCTTCGTCTAACGGAGATACCTCTATGGACTGCGCATCTACATTGTGAATTTGTGTAGGCGCAGTCGTGGATAAAGTGGATGTGGTTCCATCCATCTCGTCTGTGTGCATATGCGAGACTGATTCCATGGTTTCTGTCACGCATGCACTGTGTAATATACTGCAGAGGTCCATCAATGTTTCTGTCAACGTTTTTGACAATGATGTCGTGCAAAATGTTTTTGTTTTTAGAAATTTTACAAAGTCTTTCCACGACATTTTGTCCAAATTCGCGATCGGTAAACGCAATATCTTGCTCATTACTCTCTGCAACTCTAGGTTGCGCGAAAATGGACTTGTTCTTAGTATTTTGGTTAAAGAATCTATACATGAGAACGGATCTTCAAACGATATTAACAGTAATTTAAAGAAGTTAATAATAGTGAAAATAGATGTGTCTGGCACGTCGTCCTCAGAATCTGAACTAGAATTTTTATGTTTAATTTTCTTAACTGATTTTTTAGTTGTTGTAATGTTTCTTTTCTTGCTCACGGTTGGTCCAGTATGTGTTTTTATAGTTGTTTCTGCCGGTAGAGTAGATTGTTCTGGAGTTTCTAGAATCGTAGTCTCCTCCTTGCCGATAATCTCTGGACTGGAACAGCGAGAAGACATTCATTTTGAGAAGAATTGTTGAAGGTCTAGTCTGGTTGGTTTACTGTAAATACAAATAAATACCTGTTAGTTCATGTCGAGTATGATCAAAAGCAGGTGGATGAAAGAATGGTTCCATGACTGCTGCTCGTTCTGTCATATAGTTATTAGTATCAGGGAAGATTTGAAAATGCAAGTTGTCTGATAAGTGCAATTTAAAGGCTGGTTGAGCACATATCTCACACCAGAATTTTCTTGGGAAGTTTTTCAAATAGTGAAAAAATATACAAAAGTTTGGATATTCATAATTGATTTCTACTCTTCTGTCACAGTTAATGAGTACATTGAATTCTGGATTGCTCGAATTTGGTTCGTCTGTGTGTACGTATAGGTTACAATAGCATTTTTCACAGACTCTTCTTTCAAATGTTAATGTTTCGTAGGGTGCACTTTGCTACCTTTCACAGAAGTAGTGTAAAGTTTTTACGGTTATTTTTTCGTGGATCATTAAAGAATCAACAAATATTGCCCTTGGATTTGTATTGTGTATATATTGAAATTCTTTGAAACAAGTCGTGTCTTTTATAATGAAGTTTCGATTTTGTTTTGCTTTTTCATACATTGTTTCAAATGATTTGTCTTGTAATTTTAAGTGTCGGCTGATTTTAATGTTTGTTAATTTTTCATGCTTTTCTAGTACTCTTTCATCTGTTTCTATCGAGCCTGGCAATTGTCTAGTGTGTATACCGGAATCAGACATACCTGGAGATTTGAAGTTGTTGTTCGTGGCATGCACACTAGTTGATTTATAGTATTATTAATCCTACACCACAGCACAGCACAGCACGCACTGGCTAGTCCGAATACTGAATACATCTCGGACTAGCCAGTGCGTGCTGTGCTGTGGTGTAGGATAGATAAAGGTTATGTATGCCTGTATTACGCGGACATAAATATTTAGGTCCTGGGAATGAAGTAAAAGAAAATATAAAAGATTTTGTTTGTGAAAGTGATAAAATAGCCTATAAACATGATTTAGAATATTCAAGTGCAAAAACAGTAGAAGATATAAGAATAAGTGACAGAAAGGCAATTAAAAGTTTTTTTAGTGAATTTAACCAAAATCCATCATTTTGTAGTGCTATTGGTGCTCTTGGACTAGGTGCTAAATATGGTATTGAAACTATAACTGGAGTATTGTGTTCATCTATGACTAAACTACCAAAATCTGAAATTGAATGATCTGGACAGCATTATGCTGCAGTTAGGCGTATAAATAAAATGCGACAAGCAAAAAGAGTGACTCAAGAACGTGGTCAATTTAAGATTAATTTTCCTAAAGCAAAAAAACCAAGACATCGTTCTCCTCAACCTGGACCTTCTTCGAGACCAGGTTCTGTTCCAGAAGCTACTCCAGAATCGGAGGAAGAACGTTTTGAGGAAACACAAGAGGATACTGTTATGGATCAAGACTTACCTGATGGATCTCCTGGAGCAGTTAGTGGTAATTTTGGAAGGAATACGGCAGGATCTGCTGTACCTCCAAATGACGAACAATTTGTGATGTATAAATGTCCTAAATTGAATAGTGTTACTATGACTTTTCACAAAGAGCATAATTTTATATTGTGGGGTAATCAATGGAAACCTCAAGAGTAAGAGAGGGTAATAATAAATTAGGGTATAGTTTGTGTACATCTTTTGGTGATTTTCCTGTGAATTATTTAGCTTTTTATTTAAATAGTTCTGATTATCAAACTATTCCAGATCGTTGTGATGCTTTTGTTAAAGAATTAGATGTTTGTATTGTTCCTATGGGTGAAACAACTAGTTTTTTGACTGGAAGTAGTTTATCTTCATCTGCTAGTGCGTATCTTTTTTTGCATGGAATGTTTGCAAGCCCCACATGAAGATACTGTGTGTGGGGGAGGCTAACGAATAATACGCCCACGGTATCCCCTGCCTGTTGTGAGAGGCGACTAAAAGGGGCGACCAAGGGTTGATTGTATTAGAACCATGAAACTAGTTGTGATTAGTACCACCACGCGGAGAACAGCAAGGGTTGCTTTTACTTGTGCGTAGTACCACTGCATTGGGTGCGAAATATGTTTGTGATTAGTAGCACACAAGAGCAGCGTGCGGTCGGCTTTTGCAGTACCTGTGATTAGTACCACCATATGAGCAGGACCATAGGATGATAGCTACCATGGTTCTGCCTTGCCTATGACTAGTACCCACTATATGAGGAACACCACGGGATAGGGAGAGGTCCCTGTGGTTAGTACTCTTATGTCATGAACACCATAGGTTTGCGTTGCCTCTAAATGGCGCCGCAATGTGAGAAAAATATTGGTCTGTATTCTATGTCGGATTTCATAAGCTCTTAGTAGTACAATAGTGTGTGGAATACCGCAAGTCTCTGCTACTTTTGATTAGTACCGCAACAGAACAAATACCATGGTTCTACTTTGCTAGCGATCAGTACCGTTATGAGGGGCCGATAACTTCGATTTAGGACCCCGTTTGGACTGCACGCATAATCGATTCAGTGTTATGCTATAGCAGTACTCCCATGGTCAGTAATACTCTTTTGTAACGTCAGTTTATGTGAATGTGCGACATTGCGGGTCGCATCCACTGATTGTTTTAAATTCATGTCCATCCATTCATTCTTCGTTCTCACGCTTTTGAATTCTGGTCAGTGGCGAATTTTAGACTTTAAATATGTCATTAAATTTCGTCTCATTTCGTACCATTAGGGGCCGATGACCTAGATGTTAGGCCCCTTTAAACAACAATCATCAATCATCATCATCATCCTTTCCCGCGTGTTAAACTGCTGAGCTAGCAAGAAGTAAAGATGTTAAGCGGCCATTACCTTACTGAAGAACTGCTGCCTCATGCAAGATGCGCTTCCAACTTCCTGCTACACGTCCATACACTAGGTTAGATGTTGATGAAGTGGCCGAGAGACAAGAAAATCAGCAGTTTGTATACACTCGGGGAAGGTTCGAGACCTTTCATGAATAATTAAGACACACCCACAGGTTTTATTGGCTACATTGCACAGTTACACACAACATCGAAGAAGTAATACGGGATTGGCTGAAAAGTAATTACAGAAATTATGATTGGCTAACTTCAAAACTGGCGGAAGGAAAAGATTAATATTGCCAACCCAGAAATGAAAAAAACGAAATTTAGTAAGGTGATGATGATGATGACGATGCTTGTTGTTTTAAGGGGACTAACATCGAAGGGCATCGGCCCCTAATGGAACGTGATGGACGTCATGATACATGATATTTAAAATTTTTAAAATGTATCCACTGACAAGAGTTAAAAAATATGGTGATGAAAAAATGACTATGAGATTAAAACAGGAGTGGATCTAATTCGCAGGGCCTTATTTCTAATAGAATAAGAGAAAATACAGGGAGAGAGGGAATAAGGCATTGCCTAGTGGTGCATATATATATATACTTCATTTACATTAGACGTTAAAATAACACATTAAAATACGCAACACAAACTAAAATGAAGTCAATAGGTTAAAAGCGCGATTGAAACAAATACACGAAGACAAAGGACCTCACTAGACACGATAAAACAGACCACTATCCCTCATAAAGCGGATGACGAAATCTGCTGAGTGCTCGTCATCTCGCAAGATAAGGGAGATGGTACCCGGAAGGTTAAGACTACGGCGAAGATCGACCAGGTCCATACACTCCGTAAGGATGTGTACCACGGTAAGATGGTCGCCGCAGGTACACACCGGAGGGGGTTCTCCTTTCAAAAGGTGCGAGTGAGTTCCGATACCGTGGCCGATCCGAAGACGACATAAAACCACGGCTTCCCTTCGCGAAGCCCGCAGGGAAGTCCTCCATACCTCCGTTGTTCCTTTTATCGCTCTCGGCTTATTGGGAAGTGGAATGGCCTGCCACTCCATCTCCCAATGAGACATGACCAGATGTCTCAGCTGGGAGCGATAATCACTTGCTGGAACCTTGAAAGGCAACGGGGGCAGTGTAACTGCCTCCTTGGCAGCCCGATCTGCTAACTCGTTTCCCTCGATGCCCATGTGGCTTGAGAGCCACAGAAATGTAATTCTGGTGCCGGCATCCGAACACCCGGCCGGCAGGTCCTTGATCCGCTGCACCAGAGGGTGCCGAGGGAAACAGGTATCAATAGACTGGAGTGAACTCAAGGAGTCAGTACACACAAGAAAGTGACGGCGTTCATTGTACAGTGCGTACCGCAAAGCTCTACAGATAGCATAGAGCGCTGCTGTGTACACACTAAAGGTTTCCGGAAGAGCGAAAAGAAACCTATCATTGTCGACAACGAACGCACAGCCCACCTTCGTGTCCGTCCTTGAACCATCCGTGTAGACGACGACTGAGCCTGGATAGCGGCCAACGACGGACAGGAAGAGCCTCCGATAAATCGAAGGGTCCGTGTTCTCCTTCGGGCCAGTGTGCAAATCCAGGATGATTTCAGGTCGTCGTACAACCCACGGAGGTACTCCACTTGGTTGTCTGACAAGGCAAGGAACCGAAGGTACGTCAAACAATCTGTAAATGCTATCTAAACGTATTCCAACCGACCGCGTTGCTCGGGGACGAGCGGCGTACAGCAAACGGTTGCCATTGTTGAAAACGCTAGAATAGCTTGGATGAAGGGGCTTCTGTCGCAAATTTGCAGCATACGTAAGTAGAAGTTGCTGGCGCCTCAGGTGTAAAGGCGGCACACCAGACTCAGCGAGCAGGCTAGCTATGGGGCTTGTACGAAAGGCTCCCGTCGCCAACCGAACCCCGCTGTGGTGAATGCTGTTTAGCTTCGCAAGTACGCTTGGCCTTGCTGAGCCATATGCTGCACTACCGTAGTCTGGGCGAGATAAAATATTTGCCCTATAGAATCGTAGGAGCCCCGTGCGGTCAGCCCCCCAAGAAGTGCTGTTAAGAAACTTCATAATATTAAGCTTCTTAGCACATTGCACTTTCAGCTGCCGCACATGTAGCTCCCACGATAATTTATTATCGAAAAGGATCCCAAGAAATCGGTAAGTTTCAACTACAGGGATAGCTACATTTCCTAAATAAAGCTCAGGGGGGGGGGGGGGGGGTGAAGAGAACGTTGGCGACAAAAGTGGACAACACAGGTCTTTGTGGTGGAAAAGCGAAAGCCACGGTCTAAGGTCCACTGCTCTACCCTCCTAACAGCTTGCTGTAACTGTCGCTCTGCGACTGCCATACTGCACGAGCTATAGTGCAGAGCAAAATCGTCCACATATAGGGACGGTACTACGGCTGGACCAGCAGCAGCGACAATACCGTTAATGGCAATCGCGAACAGAGTGACACTAAGAACCGATCCCTTTGGGACTCCATTTTCTTGAACGTGGTATTGCGAATATGTCCTCCCTACTCGGACACGGAATAGACGGAGGGACAAAAAATTCGCAATAAATACCGGCAAGTTACCTCGGAATCTCCATTGATGCAGGACACAAAGGATGCCATTTCGCCAGGTGGTGTCGTAGGCCTTCTCCAAGTCAAAGAAGACAGCTACCAAGTGCTGTTTTCGGAGAAACGCATCCTGGATAGAGCTCTCCAGGCGTACCAAGTGGTCTGTGGTGGATCGAGCGGCTCGAAAACCACATTGGTACTCGGACAACAGTCCCTGTTTCTCCAGACACCACACGAGTCTGCGATTTACCATCCTCTCAAATAGCTTACACAGGCAGTTTGTAAGACAAATCGGTCTGTATCTTCCTGCATACTTAGGATCTTTATCAGACTTGAGGACAGGGATGACTATGCCCTCTCGCCACTGAGACGGAAAATCACCCGCTATCCAGTTTCGGTTGAACACACGAAGGAGATATAGTAGGCTATCATCACTAAAGTGTTTCAACATCTGGTTATGGATGTTGTCCGGTCCAGGAGACGTGTCCTTGCAAAGCGCTAAGGCGCTGCGGAGTTCCCACTCCGTAAAGGGCACGTTGTAGTCCTCTGAAGCTTGGGTGGAAAAACTAAGGTGATGACGTTCTGCCTCCCGCTTCAGAGGGAGGAAATCAAGATAATAATTTCCGGAGCCAGAGATATCCGTGAATTGACTAGCGAGATGGTTAGCAATCGCGAGGGGATCAGTGGCGACACTGCCTGCAATGGAAATTCCCGGTACAGCAGATGATCCTTGAATACCCGAAATTCGCCGAAGTTTCGTCCACACTTGAGATGATGGAGTATGTGACGTCATGGACGACACATATCCCTCGCATGAAGCCTTCTTACTTTGTCGAATAAGAACTCGCGCCTTAGCGCGGAGTTTCTTAAATGTTACCAAGTTGGCCACAGTAGGCTGTCGACGGTAACGTTCATGAGCACGGCGGCGGCCTTTGATGGCTGCTGCTACTTGATCGTTCCACCAATGAACGAGTTTTCGGCGAGGAGTCCCCGAGAAGAACGGAATAGACTCCTCAGCAGCAGCAAGAATAACTTGGGTGATGAAAGTTGTTTCCTCGCCGACGCTCCGCCTGATATCGTCATTAAAGGTAGCTTGTAATGTGTACTTTAGCCTATCAGCATGTTTAAGAATCCATCGAGGGGGAGCCTAGACGGATTTATGTTTCAACAAACTAAGGATGATGGGAAAATGGTCACTGTCACAGAGATCATCGTGTGTAACCACCGAAACAATGGAACCAACTTACGTATATGCGAGAATATGTGCCGTAACGCACACTAAAGTGAGTTGGTTCCCCCGCGTTCAAAATACATAAATCCAGCTCTGTTACTAACGTTTCCAGCTCTCTCCCCCTGGGGCAAGGCGTCTCAGAGCCCCATATGATGTGATGGGCGTTAAAATCACCCAATAAGAGGAAGGGAGGTGGAAGCTGATCTATAACATCAGTGACATAAGTTATTTTAAGAGCTTGACCTGGTGGAAAATAAACATTACACACTGTTGTTATGACAGGCAGCGGAACGCGAGCAGCTACAGCCTCGAGGGGAGTTCTTAATCGAAACTCTTCGCTGTAGCTATCAGAACGTACAAAAATGCCAACACCACCGGAAGCCCGGTTAGCATAGTACCGTTCTGTCGAGTATAGTCTGAATTCTCTCAAGACCGTATGTTGATCAGGTCTGAAGTTGGTCTCCTGAATACAGACTATACTCGGTGTGTGCTCACTAATGAGCTGACGTAACTCAGCAAGATGCCTGTCATAACCGTTACAATTCCACTGTAACAGTGCCATAGTGTGGACTATAAAAGGAGTGTTAGGTTATGAGCGACAAAAAGCTCGTAAGCCTAAACACTATCTAGTTCTACATCCGTAGATGTAGAGGACAGCGCGACATCCATCCCGTCATCAATAGATGGCAGGGGTGTCGTCCAGAACTTCGACGCTTGTCGTGGGCGAGTAGTTCCCCTACGAGATGGGGGGCATGACTTCTCCTTCGCAGGGGAAGGCCGAGAGCGCTCAGCACGGGCGCTCTTCTTCCCCTTCTTTTTTCGAGTTTAGACGGGCTGGGAGATCGATTCTCAGCCCTGGTCGACGATGCCACCTCCGGCGGCTGGGGCACGACTTTCGTCGACCTCCCTATGGGTGGGGGGAGACTTAGTCTTCCCCCTTGCTGTGCCGGTTGAGAACTACCAGCCTGCACAGACTTCTGGTTGGTCGAATGTGGGGTGCCCCCCACCCCCTAGAGTTTTGACTCTTTGCGACGTTGCTGGGAGCAGCAACAGTTGCCTTGGGAGGAGCGGTCTGGACAGGTGTCGAGGTTGTAAATGACGAACCTGGAAGACTCTGAGCTATCAAGCTGTAGTCAAGTGTACGGGCAGGTGTATTCGTAGAATTAAACTTTTTGCGCGCTTCCTGGTAGGAAAGACCATCCTGGATCTTCTTCTCACTCAGGTATGTCGGACAATTCCGATCCCGAGGAGAATGAAAACCGGAGCAGTTAGTGCACTTGTATGGAGTTGTGCACTCCTCCGCGCCGTGACCTACTCGTCCACATGTACCACATACAGCCTGATTCGAACAGCGAGATACCTAATGTCCGAATCGCTGGCATTGATAGCATCGCATAGGAGGCGGGATGTACGGCCTCACATCGCAACGATAAGTTGTTACCTTGACTTTCTCTGGTAACACTGACAACTTGAAAGACACAATGAAGGCACCAGTGGCAACGTCTTCACCGTTGACCTTGCGCGTAATGCGCCGGACGTGTGTCACGCCACGGTTCTTCATGTCTTCCATCAACTCGTCGTCAGTGTTCAAAATAAGGTCGCGGTGAAAGATGACTCCGCGAACCAGGTTCAAGGACTTATGCTCCTCCACTTTGACGGGGATTTCGCCAAAGTGCTGGCACTTAAGCAACTGATCAGCTTGCAGTGCTGTTCGAGTCTTTAGAAGCAAACTACCGTTGCGCATTTTCTTCAATTCCTCCCGTTCGCCATAGACGCCTTCGATGTGCCTACTAAACAGGATTGACTTCACCAGCTTAAAATCGTGCCCATCGGTTCTGTTAGCGACCAGAAACCTAGGGAAGCTGGATCCCATTCCTTCACGCTGCGCATGTTCCCATGGAAGCAAAAGTTTAAGACTTAGGTTGGGGACCACCTTGAGAGAGCCGACTTCGTTTGGAAGCCATGCCCGATAGCTTCCTCCCCGAATGCCACCCACTCCGATCAGGGGTCTCTATAGCCGAACCAAGCAGCCAAGGCAATACCCACCTGGTCGTAGCAGGTACTGCCCGGGGTCCGATGTTGGACGATGCCTAATACGGGATGACTAAGGCAATGGGCACTAGGACTCCCTTCCTCCAGTCACCCGCAATAGCATATACCCAGTAGCGTGTACAGAGCACTAGACATAGAGAAAAAAAAAGTAAGTAATAATAATATGTCCTTGTGGCATTCGGCTGTGCGGGGACCTGTGTTTTCAGGCGGATATTACTGCCAAGGTACATGGCGCTCCCACCACGCAATGGTCCTGGGTGGACAGTTGTGGGCTTTTGGGCGTAATCGCACAAGTAAGAGGCCCATCTCCGGGCAGCACGCACATCAAAATTTTGAAATTGTCTACATCTGACCCTCGGAAAGATAATAAAAAAATAAAGAGGGGACCATGGCCACATGACCCTTTAAGTCGCCTTCTACGACAGGCAGGGATTACCTGTGAATGTACTCAACCCCTCCCATCCACAGGAGGTCCAACACATTATACCAAACCGCAATCCATGTCCGCGCCAAGGTCGCCCATTTTAGTTGACTCATACGACAGGCAGGGGATACCGCGGGTGTATTCTCCATGTGCGTCCCCCATCCGCAGGGGGTAGTGTGTTTGGTCCGCGAGAGGTATTTTATTTCCCTCAAGTCCGCCGGCAAGCCGGTTAGGACCCCCTTATCCGCCACCTGGGACGCGCCACGTGGGAGTATCACCTCTCCCCCTGCTACGCCTTCGTAGCAGGTTCGTGGAATTTAGTAAGGACAAAAACTTATGAGTACTGAATTTCTTCAAGAAAGTTCCTCCACTTCGCACCAGGGTGCATGATCACAGTTTTTAGGCAGTGACATCTATGAGAGAATGTCCAAACTTCTTGATAAATAGTAAACAAAAACGCGTCGAAATTCACACAGTGACATCTTCAGAGGAAAGGTTTAAGTAGATCCAGTTTTAAGTTCACTGTTTGTCATGTAGAGGAGTACTTTAAGGCGGAAAATTCTAATGTGCGGCGTAGAATTGTACCACCCGGTACAATAATGATTTTCCGCCTTAAGGTACTCCTCTACAGGAGAAACTCTGAACCTTAACAACTGTCTCCAAGAACCTTTTACGCTGGCGTAGCAGGGGGAGAGGTGATACTCCCACGTGGCGCGTCCCAGGTGGCGGATAGGGGGGACCTAACCGGCTTGCCGGCGGACTTGAGGGAAATAAAATACCCCTCGCGGACCAAACACACTACCTCCTGCGGGTAGGGGACGCACATGTAGAATACACCCGCGGTATCCTCTGCCTGTGGTAAGAGGCGACTACAAGGCGCGACCAAGTGATTATTGAATTAGAACCATAAAACTACTCTTGATTCGTACCATCATGGGTTGCATGTACTTGCGAGTAGTATCACTAAATTGGTACGAAATAGGTTTGTGATTAGCCGCAGTAAAATGCCTGGCCTGGTGAATTCCAGTACCCGTGCGTTGTACCCATGTGAGCAACACCGCCGGTCTGGGCGTAGCCTGTGAGTTGTGCCGCTATATGATCGGCACCGTGGGTCAGCGTTGCCTGTGATTGGTACCCACCACGGGAATACCGGCGCCCGTGACTAGTACACCTAGGTGAGGAACCTTACCGATTTGCGTTGGCTATGAGTGGCGCCATTGTGTGAGCAACACCATTGGTCTGCGTTCCCTGTACGAATTGCAATACTTGTGAGTAGTACCATCTTGTGTGGACCACCGTGAGTCTTCGCTACTTTTGATCAGTATCCCAAAAAGGCAAATACCATGGTTCTACTTTACTCGCGACATGTACCATTCTGTGGGGCCTTAGACGTGAATTTAGAACACCTTCAGACATCAAGCATCATTTTGCTTAATAAATGGTCCCTTGGTCAGTAATACTCTAATTAACTACCTTCTTTTTGAGTCTGATCCACTGTTTTTGTTTGTTTGTTTATTTGTTTTTTTTTTGGTTTTTTGTAGGGTCCATGTCTATCCATTCATTCTTCATGACATTTTGTTATTTTATTTTGGTCAGTGGATGAATTTGAATTTTTTTGTTATTTCATTTCGTACCATTCCACGAACCTGCTACGCAGGCGTAGCAGGGGGAGAGGTGATACTCCCACGTGGCGCGTCCCAGGTGGCGGATAGGGGGGTCCTAACCGGCTTGCCGGCGGACTTGAGGGAAATAAAATACCTCTCGCGGACCAAACACACACCCCCTGTGGGTGGGGGAGGCTGACGAATAATACACCCACGGTATCCCCTGCCTGTCGTGAGAGGCGACTAAAAGGGGCGACCAAGGGATGTTTAAATTGGAACCATGAAACTGCTTTTGATTCGTGCCATCACGCGGGGAACACCAAGGGTTGCTTTTACTTGTGCGTAGTACCACTACATTAAGTACGAAATTGGTTTGTGATTAGTAGCACACAGGAGCACCGCGCGGTCGGCTTTTGCAGTACCTGTGAATAGTACCACCATATGAGCAGGACCATGGGATGATAGCTACCATGGTTCTGCCTTGCCTATGATTAGTACCCACTATATGAGGAACACCACGGGATAGGGAGAGGTCCCTGTGGTTAGTACTCTTCTGTGATGAACACCATAGGTTTGCGTTGCCTGTAAATGGCGTCGCAAAGTGGGAAAACATAGGTCTGTATTACATGTCGAATTTCATAAGCTCTGAGTAGTACAATAATGTGTGGAATGCCGCAAGTCTCTGCTACTTTTGATTAGTACCGTAACAGGACAGCTACCATGGTTCTATTTTGATAGCGATCAGTACCGTTATGAGGGGCCGATAACTTCGATTTAGGACCCCCTTTTGACTGCACGCATAATCGATTCAGTGTTATGCTATGGCAGTCGTCCCTTGGTCAGTAATACGATATTGTCACGTCCGTTTATGTGCCTGTGCGACATTGCGGGTCGCAACCACTGATTGTTTTAAATTCATGTCCATCCATTCACTCTTCGTTATCACATTTTTGAATTCTGGTCAGTGGAGAATTTTAGACTTTTAATATGTCATTTCATTTCGTCTCATTTCGTACCATTAGGGGCCGATGACCTAGATGTTAGGCCCCTTTAAACAACAATCATCAATCAATCATTTCGTACCATTAGGGGCCGATGACCTCCATGTTAGGCCCCTTTGAACAACACGCATCATCATCATCAACAACTGTATCAACTCAAGTTTTCTCAGAAGATGTCACTACCGTAAATTTTGTAATTACGAAGTTGTCAGTACTGTGTGGTGTTCAACTTGTTTTGTTTTCTATTGATCAAGAAGTGTGGACAGTCTCTGATAGATGTCTCTGCAAAATACTATGACCATGCACCCTGGTGCGAAAAGGAAGAACTTTATTTGAAGAAATTTTGTAGACATAAGTTTGTTCTTTACTAAATTTCGTTCTTTCATTTGTGGGTTGGCAATATTAATCTTTTCTTTCCGCCAGTTTTGAATTGAGCCAATCCAGAATTTCTGTAATTAATTTTTGACCAATCGTGTCTTTCTTCTTCGATTTGGATGTGTAATTGTAAGCTACCCAATAAACGACTGTGGGTGTGTGTTAATTATTCATGAAAGGTCTCGAATCTTCCCCGAGAGTATAAAAACTGCTTATTTTCCTGTCTCTCGGCCACTCGAACAACGTCTAGCATATTGTATGGAAGTGTAGCAGGAGGCGGGAAGCGCCTCTTTCATCCAGCAGCAGCTCTTCAACAAGGTAATGGCCACTTAACATCTTTATTTCTTGCTAGCTCAGCAGTTTAATACGCGGGGAACGTCCGAAACCTTTGCTATGTAATAAACATGTAATCTCCCATCGTTTTGTAAATCTTCATATATCTTTAACCCTTTAAAGGCAAAAGACTGGGGTTATTAAAAAGGATATTTTATGGTTAATTTGTAAATGAAATATATGTATGACTATGGATGTACAACTAGTTTATGGATTTACACCTTATTTCATAAAATATGGGGTGGGAAATTATTACCCCACTGACCGTTCCAGATAGGTGATGTCTGTGTGTGGGCAGTGGGATAATAATTTCCCACTTAAAAATATTTGATAATGCGCTCATTACGTATTAATTACTTTATTGGCATCAATATAATACAATAACATGACATACTTCATGGCCTATGGATTAAAAATTATAATGAAATCTCTCAAACCTAATTTACTTCGGTTGTAGAAAAATTTGAAAATCTGTCTATGATTTGTGAAATGGTTCAAAGCATGATTTACATAATGCAACATTACATTTCATATTACTCCTTCTGCTCGATACTACACTGTACAAAGCGACGATATGTTTATATTAGCTCAGGTGGATGGCTGCCGATATCTGATAATCTCATCGTATTTTCGATCCTTGCTCGAAAATGACTGTACCAGTTCATTTATTAGTTGTGACCTAAACTTCAGGTGTGACGTGCCTTTTGTCTTCTCTCATTTCCGCTTTGTACACGATGTATGAATTGACAGTCATACCCTCCAGGAAGTATAAAAATCTTGAGCCACAATCTTCTCGACTTCTTGACCTGCCAATAAAAGATAACATGAACCTATAAGACACTATGTATAGGAATTCCAATCATAGTAGGTTGCGTGGGTTGAACATTATTTTTTCTTACCAGAGTACTGGACACGATCTTCAGCATCAGAGTCTCCACCTTCCTCCGAGTCCACAGCTTGTTCTTCCAATATTTCATCCAGCCAGACTTCAATCTTTACTTCCATATTCAGAGGAGTAGTAATCAGCCCACAATTAGTTCCAATATAATACTGTATTAAATGTATTATTATTATTATTGTTACCGTGTTTTTGTGGTAGTTATGCGTGAAAGAAGGTGCGGGGTGGTGAACGGGTCTCAAGCTACTAAAGTAAAATTAATTAAAATTTAACCAGGTTATATTTTCTTTTCAAAAACAAAGAAATAACAAGCATGGCAGGTACAAAGTAGCAAGTCAAAGGGTAGTTACAATATTTACAGGATTTGGGCTTCGAGCCCTGAAAACACAATGCCTGGGCAATCAGCTCAGTTTTACCTCCAAACACAAGTTTCGACAGAGGGGCAGAAAACCCCATTCATGCCTAGGAGCCCTAGCTCCAAATTACACTGAAAAGCTTCCACGAGGCATACAACACTCAATTTTCAAAAGAGCCACTCGCTCTCAACTTTAAGCCTCTCCCAGGCCACACCAAACTCCACCTTCAAGTTGTCCTCAACGGACATAAACACAGGGGTAAAATACCCAATCTACTGAGGTCTATAAAATGAAAAGAAGGTTAATTAAATGACCTCTAAGGGAACAATTTGAGAGGAGGCGAACTTGCACTCCTAATACACTTTGATTAAGACCTACTTGGCACTAGGCCGATAATACCAGGGCTAATCCCATACTAAAGAGGTGACTTAAGAAAAGAACAATTTGTTTAACGTTAACGAGAATAGGTTGAGAAAAATAAGTTCACCTCAATACAATATGAGTGGGAGCTCGAGAGGGTTAGCACTCTCTATGCCAGTATGTAGCTTTAAAAGAGAATATATGAAAAGAGTAGTTACATTTAGGAAAAGGTTACATGGTGGAACTCTTAGAACCCGCCCCGAGAGTTAAACTGCTGAGCAAGCAAAGAAAGAAGTTATTAATCGGCCATTACCTTGTTGTTGACCGCTGCCGAGGAAAGAGGCGCTTCCCGCCTCCTGCTATGTACTTAATACACTGAAAGATGGAACAGAAGTGGCCCGGAGACCCTAAAATCAGCAGTTTATATCCTCTCGCGGAAGGTTCTAGGTGTCAGGGGAATGAAAACACCCTCCCACAAACTTTTTATTGGGTAGGATACAGCAACATATTCAAGTTGGGGGAAGATACCTACGATTGGTCAGAAATTAATAACAGAAATTCGGGATTGGTTAAATGCAAAACAAGGGGAAAGAGAGGGGTATACAGCCAACTTAACCAATAACTGAAATTTTTTTTAGCAAAGACAAACATTTGAAATAAAAATTTCTCCAACAAAATAGTTCTTTGACTTCGCACTAGGGTGCACTATTGTTGATCTTCAGTAGTGTCCTCTAGAAGAGAAAGTTCACACTTCTTACTTCAAGCAAAACAAAAACACATCAAAAATGACACAGTTCAAAAACTCAAAATTTTCCACGTGGTGACATCTTTTGTGAAGGTAGCGAATTAATAGCGTATATAAAGTTCAGACTTCCTCCAGCAGAGGAGTTTCAACTGGCGCAAATTTTAAATTAGCGGCGTGGAGGTGTACCGCCCGGTACAATTATTATTATTATTATTATTATTATTATTATTATTATTATTATTATTATTATCATCATCATTTTAGGAAGGCTCGGCTTGTGCCGGTAACATAATGGCCTGACTCGGCCTAAGCAAGGAGTCACCCTCTTGATTATGAAACTACAGGTACATATATGTACAAATATTTACAACAGAAATAATTACAACATATACATTTATACAATAAATACAAACAACTTCAGACTTCTTATGTCCCCGTTTTGGGAATCTGTTCTTCAGTATTACTGGAACTGCGGCCTGGAACTTCATGCCCACGAACCTACTACGATGGCGTAGCAGGGGGAGAGGTGATACTCCCACGTGGCGCGTCCCAGGTGGCGGATAGGGGGGTCCTAACCGGCTTGCCGGCGGACTTGAGGGAAATAAAATACCTCTCGCGGACCAAACACACTACCCCCTGCGGGTGGGGGACACACATGCAGAATACACCCGCGGTATCCCCTGCCTGTCGTAAGAGGCGACAAAAAGGGGCGACCTTGGCGTGGACATGGATTGTGGTGTGGTATAATGTGATGGACCTCCTGTGGATGGGAGAGGCTGAATACATCCATAGGTAATCCCTGCCTGTCGTAGAAGGCGACTTAAAGGGTCATGTGGCCATGGTCCCCTCTTTATTTTTTATTATTTTTCCGAGGGTCAGATGTAGACCATTCAAAATTTGATGTGCGTGCTGCCCGGCGATGGAGCTCCTATGTGTGCGACTACGCTCGAAAGCCCGTGCCAGCAACCACCCAGGACGCGGCGGGTGGGAGTGTCATGTACCCGGGCAGTGGTATCCGCCTGACAACGCAGGTCCCCGCACAGCCGAATGCCAGAAGGACATATTATTATTAATTATTTTTATTTATTTTTCCTATTGTTAGTGCTCTGTACACGCTATGGGGTACATGCTATTGCGGGTGACTGGAGGAAGGGAGTCCTAGTGCTCATTGCCTCAGTCATCCTGTATTAGGCATCGTTCAACATCGGACCCCGGGCAATACCTGCTACGACCAGGTGGGTATTGCCTTGGCTGCTTGGTTCGGCTACAGAGACTCCTGATCGGAGTGGGTGGCATTCGGGGAGGATGATTTCGGGCATGGCGTCGAAACAACTTCCGCCTGCCACCTCGGGTAGTTCGCTACCCAAGTCTTTAACTTTTGATTCCCTAAGGGGGGCAACCCCTTGGGAACAAGCGCAGCGACTTAGTCTGGGTTCCAGCTTCCCTAGGTTCCTGGTTGCTACCAGGACCGATGGGCAAGACTTCAAGCTGGTGAAATCGATTCTCTTTAGTCGCCACATTGAAGGTGTCTACGGTGAATTGGAGGACCTGAAGAAAATGCGCAATGGTGGTTTGCTTTTAAAAACGAGCACTGCGCTCCAAGTAGATCGGTTGCTTAAGTGCGACCACTTTGGCGACATCCCCGTCAAAGTGGAAGAGCACAAAACCTTGAATCTGGTTCGTGGAGTGATTTTCCACCGCGATCTCATCCTGAACACTGACGATGAATTGATGGAAGACATGAAGCACCGCGGCGTGACCCACGTCCGGCGTATCACACGCAAAGTCAACGGTGAAGACGTTGCCACGGGTGCGTTTATAGTCTCCTTCAAATTGTCAGTGTTGCCAGAGAAAGTCAAGGTGACAACCTATCGTTGCGATGTGAGGCCGTACATCCCGCCTCCTATGCGGTGCTATCAATGCCAGAGATTCGGACACATGGTATCTCGTTGTTCGAATCAGTCAGTGTGTGGTACATGTGGGAAAGTAGCTCACGGCGCGGAGGAATGCACACCTCCGTACAAGTGCACTAACTGCTCTGGTCTTCATTCTCCTCGGGATCGGAACTGTCCGACCTATCTGAGTGAGAAGAAGATCCAGGAGATCAAGACCCTGGATGGTCTTTCCTACCAGGAAGCGCGCCGTAAGTTTAATTCCCTGAATGCACCGGCCAAGACACTAGACTTCAGCTTGATAGCTCAGTCCCTGCCAGGTTCCTCATTTTCCTCTGCAACACCTGTCCAGAAGATCGCTGCGCCCAAGGCGGCGGTTGCTCCTGCGAGCAACGCCGCAAAGAGAACAAGCTCGAAGGCTGGTCCATCCCGGCCTTCGACCACCAATCTGCCTGTGCCGGCTAAGAAACCTACGCCGGCACAGAAGGGGAAGAAGACAACGTCTCCTTCCCCTACACGGTCGGCGAAAGCCGCGCCTAAGCCGGCGGAGGCGGCATCGTCGACCAGGGCTGGGAACTCCCCTCCCAGCCCGTCTAAACAAGAATCGACGGCGGGGAAGAAGAACGCCCTTAATAGGCGCTCTTCCAAATCTCCTACAAATGGGGTGTCACGCCCTCCACCTGGAGGGCCTGATTCTGCGTCAGCAGGTCTTCCTTCGGGGAAACCTGCGCGCTCCCCTCGTGGGCAGAAACCCCGCACCCGGACTACGTCGAAGAAGTTGAAGGCCTGCATCACCTCGTCTGACGACGAGGAGCTGCACATGGAACACGAATCTCCATCTTCGGATGGGGATGTGAGTGTAGGTTAGGTTAGGTAGCATTTCGTTGCTCCTATCCTAATCCTCAGAAGTCCACATTTACAATATGGCACTGTTACAATGGAATTGTAACGGTTATGATAGGCATCTTGCTGAGTTGCGCCAGCTCATTAGCGAGTATTCGGCGAGTATAGTCTGTATTCAGGAAACAAATTTCCGACCAGATCATCATACGGTATTGCGAAATTTTCGACTATACTCGACAGAACGACATTATGCTCACCGGGCTTCCGGTGGCGTTGGCATTTTTGTCCGTTCTGATACCTACAGCGAGGAGGTTCCAATACGAACCCCGCTGGAGGCTGTAGCTGTTCGCGTACCGCTGCCTGTCATAACTACAGTGTGTAATGTTTATTTTCCACCAGGTGAGGCTCTTAGCATCAATGATGTCACTGATCTTCTCGATCAGCTTCCACCTCCCTTCCTCTTGTTGGGCGATTTCAACGCCCATCTCCCCATCTGGGGCTCTGAGTCACCTTGCCCCCGGGGAAGAGAGCTGGAAACATTAGTAACAGAGCTGGATTTATGTATTTTGAACACAGGGGAACCAACTCACTTCAGTGTACGTTACGGCACATATTCTCGCATAGACGTAAGTCTATGCAGCCGAACGTTGGTTCCGCTGTTTCGGTGGAACACACACGACGATCTTTGTGACAGTGACCATTTTCCCATCATTCTTACTTTGCTGAACCACAAATCCGTCGAGGCTCCCCCTCGATGGATTTTTAAACATGCTGATTGGCCAAAGTACACATCTCTAGCTGTCTTTCACGACAAAATCAGGCGGAACGTCGGCGAGGAAATAACTTACATCACCCAGGTTATTCTTGCTGCTGCTGAGGAGTCCATTCCGTTCTTCTCGGGGACTCCTCGCCGAAAGCTCGTTCCTTGGTGGAGCGAAGACATAGCAGCAGCTATCAAAGAACGCCGTCGTGCTCACAAACATTACCGTAGACAGCCCACTGCGGCCAACTTGGTAACATTTAAGAAACTCCGCGCTAAGGCGCGAGTTCTTATTCGCCAAAGTAAGAAGGCTTCATGGGAGAGATATGTGTCGTCTATGACGTCACATACTCCATCATCTCAAGTGTGGACTAAGCTGCGACGTATTTCGGGTATCCAAGGATCATCTTCTGTACCGGGAATTTCCATTGCAGGCAACATCGTCACTGAACCCATCCTGATTGCTGACCATCTCGCTAGTCATTTCGCGGATGTATCTGGTTCCGGGAATTACCATCCTGATTTCCTCGCTCTGAAGCGGGAGGCGGAACGTTCTCACCTTAGTTTTGCCTCTCAAGCTTCCGAGGACTACAACGTGCCCTTTACGGAGTGGGAACTCCGCAGCGCCCTAGCGCTTTGCAAGGACACATCTCCTGGACCGGACAACATCCATAACCAGATGTTGCAACACCTTAGTGATGATAGTTTATTATATCTCCTTCGTGTGTTCAACCGAATCTGGATGGAGGGTGATTTTCCGTCTCAGTGGCGAGAGGGCATAGTCATTCCTGTCCTCAAGCCTGACAAGATCCTAAGTATGCAGGAAGTTACAGACCGATTTGCCTTACAAACTGCCTGTGTAAGCTGTTTGAGAGGATGGTTAATCGGCGCCTCGTGTGGTGTCTGGAGAAACAAGGACTCTTGTCCGAGTACCAATGTGGATTTAGAGCCGCTCGATCCACCACTGACCACTTGGTACGCCTGGAGAGCTCTATCCAGGATGCGTTTCTCCGCAAACAGCACTTGGTAGCTGTTTTCTTTGACTTAGAGAAGGCTTATGACACCACATGGCGATATGGTATCCTTTCAGCCCTGCATCAATGGAGATTCCGAGGTAACTTGTCGGCGTTTATTGCGAATTTCTTGTCCCTCCGTCTATTCCGTGTCCGAGTAGGGAGGACATATTCGCAATACCACGTACAAGAAAATGGAGTCCCACAGGGATCGGTCCTTAGTGTCACTCTGTTCGCGATTGCCATCAACGGTATTGTTGCTGCTGCTGGTCCAGCAGTTATACCGTCGCTATATGTGGACGATTTTGCTCTGCACTATAGCTCGCGTAATATGGCAGTCGCAGAGCGACAATTACAATACGCTACTAGGAGGGTGGAGCAGTGGACCTTAGAACATGGCTTTCGGTTTTCTGCCGCAAAGACCTCTGTTGTCCACTTTTGTCGTCAACGTACTCTTCACCCCCATCCTGAGCTTTATTTAGACAACGTCGTTCTTCCAGTTGTTGACACTTACCGATTTCTTGGGCTCCTTTTCGACAGTAAATTATCGTGGGAGTCACACGTGCGGCAGTTAAAAGTGCAATGCACTAGGAAGCTTAATATCCTTAAGTTTCTTAGCAGCACTTCTTGGGGGGCTGACCGCACGGTGCTCCTGCGATTCTATCGGGCACAGATTTTATCCCGGTTAGACTACGGCAGTGCAGCATATGGCTCCGCAAGACCAAGTGTTCTTGCGAAGCTGAACAGTATCCACCACAGCGGGGTTAGGTTGGCGACGGGAGCTTTTCGTACAAGTCCCATCGCTAGCCTGCTCGCTGAGTCTGGTGTGCCGCCTTTACACCTGAGGCGCCAGCAACTTCTACTTACATATGCTGCAAATTTGCAACAGATGCCACTTCATCCAAGCTATCCTTGCGTGTTCAACAATGGCAACCGTTTGCTGAACGCTGCTCGTCCTCGAGCGACGCGGCCGGTTGTGATACGCTTGGATAGCATTTCCGAATTGTTTGACGTACCTTCGGTTCCTTGCCTTGTCAGACAACCAAGTGGGGTACCTCCGTGGGTCGTACGACGACCTGAAATAATCCTGGATCTGCACACTGGCCCAAAGGAAAACACGGACCCTTCGATTTATCGGAGGCTCTTCCTGTCCGTTGTTGGCCGCTATCCAGGTTCAGTCGTCGTCTACACGGATGGTTCAAGGACAGATACGAAGGTGGGCTGTGCGTTCGTTGTTGGTAATGATAGGTTCCTTTTTTCTCTTCCGGCAACCTGTAGTGTGTACACAGCAGAGCTCTATGCTATCTGTGAGGCTCTGCGGTACGCACTGTACAATAAGCGCCGCCACTTCCTTCTGTGTACTGACTCCTTGAGTTCGCTTCAGTCTATTGATACCTGTTTCCCTCGACACCCTCTGGTGCAGCGGATCCAGGACCTGCTGGCCGGGTGTTCGGATGCCGGCACCAGAATCACGTTTCTGTGGCTCCCAAGCCACATGGGCGTAGAGGGAAACGAGTTAGTAGATCGGGCTGCCAAGGAGGCAGTTACACTGCCCCCGTTGTCTTTCAAGGTTCCAGCAAGTGATATTCGCTCCCAGCTGCGACATCTTGTTATGTCCCATTGGGAGATGGAGTGGCAGGCCATTCCACTTCCCAATAAGCTGAGAGCGATAAAAGGAACAACGAAGGTATAGAGGACTTCCCTTCGGGCTTCGCGGAGGGAAGCCGTGGTATTATGTCGTCTTCGAATCGGCCACGGTATCTTGACTCACTCGCATCTTTTGAAAGGAGAACCCCCTCCGGTGTGTACCTGCGGCGACCATCTTACCGTGGTGCACATCCTTACGGAGTGTGTGGACCTGGTCGATCTGCGCCGTAGTCTTAACCTTCCGAGTACTATCTCCCTTATCTTGCGTGATGACGAGCAGTCAGCAGACCTCGTCGTCCGCTTTATGAGGGATAGTGGACTGTTTTATCTTGTGTGATGCTGTCCTTTGTCCTAGTGTGTTTTGTGTCACTTTCGCTTTTATCCCATTGACTTCATTTTAGTTTGTGTTGCGTATTTTACTGTGTTATTTTAACGTCTCTCGTAAATTATGTACTACCAGGCAATGCCTTATTCTTTTGTTTTCCTGTATATTCTCTTATTTTATTAGAAAATTAGGCATTGCGTATTAGATCCACTGATTGTTTTAATCTCACCCTCATTTTTCTCCATCATCATTTTTTTTAAACCTTAGTCAGTGGATATGTTTTAAAATTTTAACATCATCTCTCATGTCGTTTATCTCGTTCCATTAGGCGCCGATGACCTTCGATGTTAGGCCCCTTTAAACAACAAGCATCATCATCATCATCGGAACTTCATGCTGTTTGGCGTGAGTCAGAGGAAAAGTCGTTCCTAGGAACTTCCTCACAATGTGGCAAGTGCTCGGGAGGGTGGCTTTCTGTAGTTCTACGTATGTGTGATGAAGCAGGTTTAATACGGCCAGAGAGCTGTGCAAGCATTTTGGAATAACACCGGTACATGATATTACTATTGGAACTGTGGTGACTGATTCTAGTTTCCACAGGCGTTGTATTTCTATTGCCAGTTCTGTGTATTTTGATATCTTTGTGGCTATTGTTGTTTGCAGATTGGAGGTATTTGGACAAGCAATTTCTATAAGGGATGCGGATCTTTTTGATTTATCGATTAGAATAATATCCGGCCTATTGTTGCTGAGCGTGACATCGGTTATGGCTTCTCGGTCCCATAGTAGTTTATATGAAGAGTTTTCGAGAATGGGTGGAGGTGTATATTTCCAATATGCAGTTGATGACTGAAGAAATCCACATTTTACCAAAAATGTTTCAGGTGAATGATTTTTGCTACCTGATCATGTCGGTGCTTATAATCGGTGTTGGCCAAGTGTGGGCAACCAGAGATGATGTGCTGTATGCTCTCTGTAGTTCTGGAACAGCGGCGGCAGTTGTCTGAGACAACTGTTGGATCCTTCATGATAAATCTACGGTAGTTCCGCGTAGCAATTTCTTGATCTTGGATTATTATTATTATTATTATTATTATTATTATTATTATTATTGTTACCGTGTTTTGGTGGTAGGTAGAGGTGAAAGAAGGTGCGGGCGTGAATGAGTCTCAACTACGGAATGAAAGTTACTGTAAAATTTAACAAGGTTATATTTTCTTTTCAAGATTAAGTAATAACAAAGAACAGGTACTTAGTAGCCGAAAACACAATTTGAAATGTACAAGTACAGGGATTACAGAATTTGGGCTTCTAGCCCTGAGTTCACACTTCTTGAGCACTTAGCCCAACTTTCCGATATACAAATTTTAACAAAGGGGCAGAAGACCCCAATCAAACCCTGGAGCACTTGCTCCAAATTACACAGTAAAGCCTCCGCGAGGCATACAAAATCGAATTCAAAAGAGCAATCTGCTCTCAAAGTGTAAGCCAATCACAGGCCACACCAAACTTCACCTTCAAGCTGTCCTGAACGGACATAAACACAGGGGTAAAATACCCAATCTACTGAGGTCTATTAAACGAAAAGCAGGTTAATTAAATGACCTCTAAAACAATTTGAGAGGAGGCGAACTTGCACTCCTAATACACTTGATTAAGACCTACTTGGCACTAGGCCGTTGATACAAGGGCTAATCCCATACTACAGAGGTGACTTAATAGCAATTTACATTACATTACGGAAGAATTGGTTGAGAAAAATAAGTTCACCTCAAGACGATGTGAGTGGGAGCTCGAGAGGGTTAAGCACTCTCTATCCCAATATGTCGTTTGAAAATAGAATAGATACCAGTTGTTTTTACATTTTTAGGAAAAGGTTACATGGTTGAACGCTTAGAACCCGCCCCGAAAGTTAAACTGCTGAGCTAGCAAAGAAAAAAGTTATTAATCGGCCATTACCTTATTGTTGACCGCTGCCGAGGAAAGAGGCGCTTCCCGCCTCCTGCTATGAACTTTACACACTGAAAGATGGAACAGAAGTGGCCCGGAGACCCAAAAATCAGCAGTTTATATCCTCTCGTGGAAGATTCTAGGCGTTAGGGGAAAGAAAACACCCTCCCACAAAGATTTTATTGGGTAGGACCCCGCAACAGATACAAGTTGGGGGAAGATACCCCTGATTGGCCAGAAATTAATAGAAGAATTTCGGGATTGGATACATTCATAACAAGGGGAAAAAAGGGGGTAAATATTGCCAACTTAAACAATGACAGAAAGAAATTTAACAAAGAACAAACTTTTGAAATTAAATTTTCTCCAACAAAATAGTTCTTTGACTCCGCACTAGGTTGCACTATTGTAGATCTTCAGTAGTGTCCACTAGAAGAGAAAGTTCACACTTCTTAATACAAGCAAAACAAAAGTACGTCGAAAATGACACAGTTCACAAACTCAAAAATTTCCAGGTAGTGACATCTTCTGAGAAATTTGGAAATTAAAACCGTAGATAAAGTTCAGACTTCCTCCAGAAGAGGAGTTTTAAATGGCGCAACTTTTAAATAAACGGTGTGGAGGTGTACCGCCCGGTACAGACCTCCCCCCCCAAAAGTTCCTCCAAGGGGTAACACAGAAGAACATAAACTTTTGTTTGAGAATAAGTTCCAAGTTTTGATGTTGATATTCAGATAACTTGCAGAAGTATTTGAGAAATTTCTTAATTCGGTTCCAAAATTTTGTTGTTGCAGGTGAAGTAAAGTCTTTCTGTTTATAGAAGTTGAATTTCTGAAGATAAGCTTTTAATACTTAAAAGTGAAGGAAACTTTTGCCATGTCCACCAAATATTGCTGTTGAATTCCCAAGTGTAGTTATCTCTTATAGTAACTGTCCATGTAGTTGATGTTGATGAAGTTGGATGGCCAGACCGGCCGTTGCAGCTTGCGTCCAAAAGGAGGCCGCTCGGACCCCTTAAGTACCCTGAGATACTGCTCGCCCGCACTATGAGGGGAGCAGAGGTGTTGAAACACGCCGCGCCCGCGGTGAACATATACAGGCTGCGGGCCAGTAGCAGGTCGTGCGCCGCACATCCGCCTTGGCCGGGAGGAGAGCTCCGGCTCGCCGTGCACATGTCGGCCTCGCTGGAGAGGAGGGGGCCCATCCCCCTCCCCAGTTGCTGCACGGCGCTGCGCGGCTGCGGGGGCACTGAAACATTAAAGCTAGGCGGCAGAATTGTGTTGGACCATCGTCTTCATTGAGGGTACAGGCATTATGGAGAGGTTGAGGGGCCGGCGGCGTGTAGATATCCATGGCATTAAATATTATGAAGCCACAGTGTAAGGTGGAGCAGGAGACGGGAGCGTGGTAATGGCCGTGGCAAGGACAGAATGGCAGTTTAACGGGTCGGGACAGGTTTTACAAAAATGCTTACATCAGAAACAAAATATTATAGGTAGTGCAGAATGCCTTAAAAGTGAAACTCAAAAAAAAAAATATAACCTTCATATCCTTTCAAAATAATATGAAGCAAGTTAACACAGAAATTACACCGGTTTCACCTGGGACAGGTGAACTCTAAATATCCTCTCGGTGGCTGGATTACTTAACAATAAGGTAACCGGCGTAAGAAAATCGAGAATGATACAAGGCCCATGAAATCTGGGGGCAAGCTTGCCCGCGGGAACAAAATTTTTGACCATAACCTGGTCACCTACCTTCAAAGGGGTGGGTCTCCGTCCACGATCATACCTTTCCCTAACCTTTTCATGAGACACTTTAAGATTGGCTTTAGCCTTCTTCCAAAGATCTTTAATGTTGTCCGGATCTATTGTCTCGGGCAGAATGTCACTCAGAGACCAGAGGTTAGAGAGCGGCGAGTTGGGAACAAACTTGAACATCAAAGAAGCTGGAGTAAACTTGTGAGATTCATGAACCGCCGAATTCAAAGCAAAAGCTAACCAATGCAGGGACGTGTCCCACCTGGAAGGATCTTCATGATGATAAGCAATGAGAGCGGACCTGAGATTACGGTTAACCCGTTCAGCCAGAGATGGTTGCGGGTAATAAGCAGAAGTAGTTACATGAGATATTGATAAGTCAAAACAGAATTTACGAAATAAATTAGATGTAAAAGCCTTAGCATTATCAGATACAATATATTGACACGGACCAAAAGAAGCAAAAATAGAATTTAAGCAGGTAATGGTGGACTGAGCGGTAGCCAGCTTAGTCGGAAATAACCAGGAAAATCTAGTAAAACCATCTACACATACAAAGATGAACTTGTTGGTATTCCCCTTTGACTGGGGGAAGGGTCCCACATAATCAATATACAGGCGTTCCATGGGGCGCGACGCTTGATGAGAAGACAAAAGGCCTACCTTAGTGGACATGGTTGGTTTACTAAGCAAACAAGATTTACAGGCTTTTACAAGTTCACGAATTTCACCGTCCATACCCTTCCAGATGAACCTTTCACGAATCTTTTCACGAGTTTTAAAGATACCCAGATGCCCTCCTAATGGGGTTTCATGATAATACTTGAAGATCATAGGCACAAGAACAGCTGGAACGACAACTTTCATCATCTTATCATGCCTCGAAGGGCAACATAAAACACCATTCCTCAGAACATAAGGGACAACATGTTCCCCAGAAGAAAGGGTTTCCATTATCGGAGCCAGCGTCGAATCTTCACGTTGGTATTTCTCAATGTCCCTAAAAAGCATGGGAGCATCTGTTAAGATGGCATTAACACCAGATAGCATGGACTCGGGGGGTGATGAACTGTCGACCTGTTCATGGGTCTCGACGTCGTTAGAAAACATACGGCTGAGTCCATCAGCAATAACATTTTCGGTACCTCTGATATGCCTGACATCGAATTGGAAGGCAGAAATACGGATGGCCCAACGGGCTATACGACCAGTACGACGCGGCCTACCTAAGACCCAGCTTAAGGCTTGGTTATCTGTCTCCAGGTCGAATTTGACATGTTCCAGATAGAGACGGAACTTTTCTAAGGCAAATAAAACTGCCAAACCTTCGAGCTCATAGATGGAATACTTGGCTTCTTGAGCTGACAATGTCCTAGATGCATAGGCGATGGGTCGCCTCCCTAGTTCAGTCTCTTGAAGAAGGACTGCAGCTACAGCTGACGACGACGCGTCCGTTTGGACGATGAATTTCTTCGAGAAATCAGGCATAGCAAGTACAGGGGCATTACAGAGAGCTAATTTAAGATCTTCGAAAGCGGCTTGTTGAGAAGGTCCCCACTCGAATTTGATGCCTTTCCTACGAAGAAGGTTTAAGGGCGCCGCTCTATTAGCAAAGTTAGGAATGAACTTTCTGAAGAAATTCACCATACCAATAAACCTGGCGATGCCTTTAATGTCCTTGGGAGGTTTAAAATCACGGATGGCCTGTGTTCTAGAATGATCGACCGCTACACCATCGGGTGACACAATATGCCCTAGGAATGACATAAAGGGCTTAGCAAAGGCAACCTTGGACAACTTAACAGTTAACCCAGCCTTACGAAGGCGATCGAGAACTTCTCGCAGATGATCTAGATGTTCTTCAAAAGTCTCTGAAAATACGACGACATCATCCAAGTAGTGATATAAGTACTCAAATTTGATGTCGGAGAAGACCCTATCTAGTAGCCTAGTGAGCACAGCTGGCCCCGTGGGGAGCCCGAAAGGCACGCGGTTGTATTCGTATAAATTCCAGTCCGTGGCAAACGCTGTAAGGTGTTTAGACTCTTCGGCAAGGGGAATTTGATTATAGGCCTGATTCAAGTCCAAGATAGTGAAGAACTTGGCCTTACGAAACCATGAAAAGCAAGAATGAAGGTCGGGAAGGGGCACAGATTGCAACACCACCTTCCGATTGAGAGCCCTGTAATCAATGACAGGCCTGAAGCCTCCTTGGGGTTTCGGGACTAGAAAAATAGGCGATGAATACGCCGATTTAGAGGGCCTAATAATACCATCCTTCAACATCTGGTCGATAATTTCTTTTAGAGCCTTCATTTTAGGTGGAGATAGCCTATATGGTGGAAAACGGACAGGAATCGAATCCGTGACCTCAATTTTGTATTCAATAAGGTCAGTAACACCAAGAGTATCAGAGAACACCTCAGGAAACGACTGACACAATTTACGAATACTATCAGCCTGCTCCTCAGGTAGATGTCTAAGGTCTAACAACATCTCATCCTGGGTAGGCGAAATAGATGAACATGATACAGAACTACACTTTAACAAGGGAATATTGCAATTGGACGCAAATTTGAATGTGCACGACCTAGACTGGAGATCGAGCACAAGACCAGTGTGAGAAATAAAGTCCGCTCCCAGTATGATGGGGCAAGACAAGTGCTTAGCCACAAACAGTTTAATTTTCCATGTAAATTTAAAAATACGAATTTTGACCAGTACGGAACCTAGAATTTCTAATGGAGATGAATTAGCCGAAACATATTGAATAGGGGAAGAGTCATAGACAGGAAGTTTACAAACAGATTTCAATTTCGAGTACCATTCAGCCGAAATAATGGAACAAACACTGCCTGAATCTAATAGAGCAGTTATAGGCTCGTTATTTAACTCAATCTTAAGAAAAGGAACAGGTGCGGGGGTATCCGCCGCAATCCTAAGACATTCTTTAGGGCATTCAAAAGATGAATTTGAAGGCAGATCTTTCTCTGCATTTACAACCTGATTACTAGGGGCTGAGTCTCGGGAAGATGGATTAGTCGACTCAGCCGAAGCCACTAGTCACTTTTTATTATTAGCATAGCTGGAATTTGCACCAGAAGTTGAGCAGGAGGGGGTGCTATTTGAGTTTGGGCAATTCTTGGCGATATGTGAGAAGGCCCCGCACTTAAAACAGCCTTGTGATGACCCGGCTCCATTCCTTGTCCCACTTGACTTGATCAGTGGACACTTGTCGCGCAGATGGTCAGGTGACCCGCAAGCATAACATTTACGGGGATTGACTGGTCGGCGAGGTGGAGGCCGAGTGTTACTAAAGGAAGGCGGGGGTTCTTTCGCGACACGCAAAGAATCGGCATATCTAACTCCTTCCGCTGAAACGGCCAATGCTTCAAGTTCAGAGAAAGTTTGCGGGCACGCCGCGAAACACAAATATGACCTATAGGGAGGTGAAATTCCCTCTACAATAGCCTGTACAATCTGATCTTCAGGAAAATGAAGGGCAAACACCCTAGTATAAAACTTAATGTCCTGTATGAAATCAGCCAAGTTTTCATCCAACCTCTGTACTCGATAATAGTATTTCTGAATCAGAGATGACCTCGCGCGGGCAGGGATGAAATTTGCAAGCAAGTGTGCGTGAAAATCTTCAATAGATGACTGTTCAGCAACGGCTCTAACTATTTTATCTGAGAGAACACCAATAGCATACGGATAGATAATTTGCAAAATCTGACAAGGGGAAAGAGAAAACACAAGGGCGTGATCCTGAAATTCAACTAAAAATCTTAAAAATGAAATAACTTCACTGGTGGTGTTGACAGAAAACTTAGAGATACCTCTTAGCAACATTGCCAATGGATGAGGCAAGCTACTAAACCCGGGTGACATAGTAGGTAAAGGTTTCAATGGCAAGGAAGTTAATTCAGAACGGATGTTACCCAACGATGCACGGCGTTCAGACTCGGTGTCCAATGGGGCAGAGATAGTTTGAGCAGTGGGGGTTTTCCTATTTACTTCTCCCTTAGGAGACTCTTCCTCGCTACCTACATTCACTATGGTGGGTAGATCAGATTTGGGAGGAATTTCCCCGGTTAACAATAGAGTGACTTTACTAGACAATTCAGAAATAGTTTCAAGGAGCGTATTAGCTTCCTTCCTCTGAACGTCATTCACCTTTAGAGACAACAGATCATTAACTCTATTTGAAAAGTGATATAGTCTGCCTTGCACACGCTTAATTTGATTAGGAGACGGATCATTTTCATCAAAAAAACTAACTACAGATGCTAGCCCAGTAATATTCTCGACGATCGTGGAAAGAGAGTCATCAATTTCTTTCTCTCCCAAATTGGGGATGGAAATGGGCAAATCAAGGGACTCTCTAAGCTTGTTAGTGTCTATTGCAACCGTGCCTCCAGATTGAACGTTTCTGATAGTCAATTCGTATATCAACTCCTCCTTGCGCAAATAGTTAAGGAGGAGAACATCGCGAGGGCCGGGCATGATGACAGAACGATTTTGAAAAACTCACAAATGCCAGCAACTGAGAAAATGGTTAGAGTTTGAATTAAAGCAATGTTTAACCGTCAAGAGGGGCAAAATTGAGACCCATTCAACCACGCTCTGCTACCACTTGTTACCGTGTTTTGGTGGTAGGTAGAGGTGAAAGAAGGTGCGGGCGTGAATGAGTCTCAACTACGGAATGAAAGTTACTGTAAAATTTAACAAGGTTATATTTTCTTTTCAAGATTAAGTAATAACAAAGAACAGGTACTTAGTAGCCGAAAACACAATTTGAAATGTACAAGTACAGGGATTACAGAATTTGGGCTTCTAGCCCTGAGTTCACACTTCTTGAGCACTTAGCCCAACTTTCCGATATACAAATTTTAACAAAGGGGCAGAAGACCCCAATCAAACCCTGGAGCACTAGCTCCAAATTACACAGTAAAGCCTCCGCGAGGCATACAAAATCGAATTCAAAAGAGCAATCTGCTCTCAAAGTGTAAGCCAATCACAGGCCACACCAAACTTCACCTTCAAGCTGTCCTGAACGGACATAAACACAGGGGTAAAATACCCAATCTACTGAGGTCTATTAAACGAAAAGCAGGTTAATTAAATGACCTCTAAAACAATTTGAGAGGAGGCGAACTTGCACTCCTAATACACTTGATTAAGACCTACTTGGCACTAGGCCGTTGATACAAGGGCTAATCCCATACTACAGAGGTGACTTAATAGCAATTTACATTACATTACGGAAGAATTGGTTGAGAAAAATAAGTTCACCTCAAGACGATGTGAGTGGGAGCTCGAGAGGGTTAAGCACTCTCTATCCCAATATGTCGTTTGAAAATAGAATAGATACCAGTTGTTTTTACATTTTTAGGAAAAGGTTACATGGTTGAACGCTTAGAACCCGCCCCGAAAGTTAAACTGCTGAGCTAGCAAAGAAAAAAGTTATTAATCGGCCATTACCTTATTGTTGACCGCTGCCGAGGAAAGAGGCGCTTCCCGCCTCCTGCTATGAACTTTACACACTGAAAGATGGAACAGAAGTGGCCCGGAGACCCAAAAATCAGCAGTTTATATCCTCTCGTGGAAGATTCTAGGCGTTAGGGGAAAGAAAACACCCTCCCACAAAGATTTTATTGGGTAGGACCCAGCAACAGATACAAGTTGGGGGAAGATACCCCTGATTGGCCAGAAATTAATAGAAGAATTTCGGGATTGGATACATTCATAACAAGGGGAAAAAAGGGGGTAAATATTGCCAACTTAAACAATGACAGAAAGAAATTTAACAAAGAACAAACTTTTGAAATTAAATTTTCTCCAACAAAATAGTTCTTTGACTCCGCACTAGGTTGCACTATTGTAGATCTTCAGTAGTGTCCTCTAGAAGAGAAAGTTCACACTTCTTAATACAAGCAAAACAAAAGTACGTCGAAAATGACACAGTTCACAAACTCAAAAATTTCCAGGTAGTGACATCTTCTGAGAAATTTGGAAATTAAAACCGTAGATAAAGTTCAGACTTCCTCCAGAAGAGGAGTTTTAAATGGCGCAACGTTTAAATAAACGGTGTGGAGGTGTACCGCCCGGTACAATTATTATTATTATTATTATTATTACCAAGCTAGTATTAGAGGAAACATGCTTTACCTATGTTCATGATTTGAAACCATTTATTAGAAGAACTAAATAGTACAAATACAGTCCAATCAAAATTAGGCCTAGATCATGCATAAAATCCAAGTACTGACTAAGCGCAAATTACTATAACATCTTTGTCTGTCGTCATAAGGGGAAACTTATAACAGTTTTAGAATAACGAATTGCAGTAAGTTTGAAAAGTATGTAAATAATTTTGAAATAGCATCTTACTCAGTTGCAGAGAAACTATGAATTTATCATTGATTCTGTTATTCGTATTCCGAATGACACAACGCATGGATCATTATCATATTCGTGGCACAAATATATTTGCTCCTTGAATAAAACATGATAAACTGTATCTCTGAAGCATATACTAACCTTTAGAAATCTTCTGTCTTGAGTATTCCATACCTTCTTCCTACTAACACCGTTTTACTGCAGCTGAACACAAAGTGACTGCCACTGTAAGCGCGTTAGGAACCAGTGGGATATATACTTCCCACCTAGTGATTAAGTCGCAGTAGCGATCAGGTTATTAAGTTTGAAATGAAACTGTGAAGCCTTCTTACACTAGCAAGTGGAACTGCATGCTCTGAAACAACTGGAGAGATAATCTCCCTAAACACGTTATGTACATACGAGGTGGGAAGATAATATCCCAAAGACCTATAAAGAGTTAACTGTAAATCGGGGATAGAGAGTGCTTTACCCTCTCGAGCTCCCCTTCATTTTGAATTTGAGGTGACTACGTTTTCGTAACCGTTCTTCTACTCTTCCTAAATGTGTTAAATATATTCTGTAGACGATTCACCTCCATAGTTTGAGAATAGCCCCTGTTTCATCGGCCTCTTAAGTTTTTAGAAGTTTCATGTAGGAGTACAGACTCTCGCCTCCATTCATTTTGTATTTTGGGCCATTAACTTAACCTGTTATTTTTCTACTAAGGCCCATTTGATGAAAGCTGTGCCTTGATGACAATTTTGTGTAAAAGTCTGGTATTGCCTTTAATAGGCTGGAAAAATTGAGAGAGGGTCAGCTCTTTCTTATATTTGAATATGTGCCTCTAGGAGGCTTGACATTGCTAGGTGGGAGCAAGGGCTCCATATAATTAGGGGATTTCTGCCCTTTTTTAGATATATGTTTTGAGCTATGAGCCCAAGGAAGTTGTAAAACGAATCTTGGCATCTCCTATTCATGCACCTGATTGTTGATTTTGTTGACTTGTTAAATTTTCAAATTCTATGTGAAAATTTTTTAGTTGCCATTTTCAAAAATATAACCTTCGTTAAAATTTTAATTCATTTCTTGGATTGTAGTTAGACCCATTCCAGCCCGCACCTTCTTTCACCTCTGCATTCCACGGGTAACCCCGTAACAACAGCAACAACAACAACAACAACAATAATAATAATAATAATAATAATAATAATAATAATGTCAATATGTTGTTGTTTAGCTTAAAAAGCAGTAGTGATGCCGAAACTCAGACCAATCTTCAACAAGCAAATAATGCCAGTGTTGAAGCACATAAAGTAGAACTTAAAAAATAATTTTGTGGATATGAATCAGTTTTGGCGAAATGAGTAGCACCTCCTGGGACATTGCAGGGGAAAGATTTTCAGTGTTTCAAGTTTTCTTATCATTATTACCTTCCATACACCGTCACTGCACATTTAGCATACAAACTATGTTGCTCTTGTTTTTGGTGAAGATGAAACTTGGATTCAGTTTTGGTGCCCTTGGTGTAATTTTTAGTTATCACAGGACGAGGACTTCTGCAGCTTTTAAATTCGTTCTGCAAAACTTATTTGATAAAACGAAGGCGTGGATTTTCTGGCCACGCCGGTCTAGTATTGTGAAAACAATGCCACTTTCATTTATGACATATTTTAAAAATTTAACATGCATTATACACTGTAGTGAAGTGTATTGTGAACGACCCCAAAGTGTTTGACAAAGAATGTTAAACACGAACCTGCTACGCAGGCGTAGCACGGGGAGAGGTGATACTCCCACGTGGCGCTTCTCAGGTGGCGGATAAGGGGGTCCTAACCGGCTTGCCGGCGGACTTGAGGGCAATAAAATACCTCTCGCGGACCAAACACACTACCTCCTGCGGGTGGGGGACGCACATGTAGAATACACCCGCGGTATCCCCTGCCTGTCGTGAGGGGCGACCAAGGGATGCTGGTATTAGTAGGCTGTCACACTGTGCATCGATCGATTAAGAGCGACCGACTACCATCGAGCGGGATCGACTAACTTTTTTCCGCCTGTCACATAGGATAGCGATCGATGACGATCATCCGCGTTGAAACAGCTGTACGTGTGCCTTGTGCGGGAACTTATGCGAACGGAGTCATGAGTACTGAGAGTGATAGCTCTGGTGAAGAAATTATTTTGATTGCCGAATATCTTAAGAGAAAGAAAAGACGTAGACAGATATTTCTTAATCTCGAAAGCTCGGGGGAGTTCTACCAGCTTGTACCTTCCTTGTGGGACGACGAGGAAAAGTTTAAGAATTATTACCGAATGTCCAGTAATGCATACAAGTACCACTAAATTCGGTACGAATAGGTTTGTGATTAGTAGCAGTAAAAGCCTGGCCTGGTGGATTCCAGTGCCCGTGCGTCGTACCCATGTGAGCAACACCGCGGGTCTGGGCGTAGCCTGTGAGTTGTACCACTATATGAGCAGCACCGTGGGTCTGCGTTGCCTGTGATTAGTACCCACTATGTGAGGAACATCACGGGAATACCGGCGCCCGTGTTTAGTACACCTAGGTGGGGAACCTTCTCGGTTTGCGTTGGCTATGAGTTGCGCCATTGTGTGAGACACACCATAGGACTGCGTTACTTGTACGTATTGCAATACTTGTGAGTAGTACCATCTTGTGTGGAACACCGTGAGTCTTCGCTACTTCTGATTAATACCCCAACATGACACATACCATGGTTCTATTTTACTCGCGACATGTACCATTGTGTGGGGCCTTAGACGTGGATTTTGCACCCCTTTAGACACTAAGCATCATTGTGCTTTCTAAGTGTTTCCTTGGTCGGTAATCATGTTATTTTCGATCTGTTTTGAGTCTGATCCACTGTTTTTTTTTTTGGTTCCTGTCCATCCATTCATTCTTCATGACATATTATATTTTTATTTTGGTCAGTGGGTGCCTTTGAAATTTTTGTTATTTCATTTCGTACCATTAGGGGCCGATGACCTTCGATGTTAGGCCCCTTAAAACAACAATAATAATAATCATCATCATCATCATCATCATCATCATGTACATACCTGTTTTCACACTCTTCAACAGTAAATTATATATAGTTCATGTACCGTAATAGCCCCCAGAACCTAATTTCGAGCACTTTAATAAATAGCACACAGGTTCCATCCCCCCTTCTGTTTATGCAACAAAGTTCATCAGTTATTTTAAAGTTGTATATACATTTTGTTGGACAGTATTGATTTCTTATGTTGGTCACAGTGTCAACAAGCTGTATCAGTATATAAGAGCTAACGTGATAAGAAGACTGAAACAAAATAATGTGCAGACATATATAGAGGAGCCTTCATACATGCCTGCATCAAGTTAGCGAAAATGTCCCAGAATTTGGACATCAAAATTGAACATTTCACTGCATGAATATAGGTAAACTTTATGTAATTTTTCCATTGTTTAATGTACATATCCCTTAAGATTTAATGTAGCAAAATCAGGAAAGTTTGACTCAAAAAGTGAGAAAAATATCCACAGTCATCGTTTCCCAAATAGTGTTAGTTAGCGACTTTAAAATTTGATATGACTTGCAATTTGAGTTACTTTACAATATAATTAATTCTTAAAATTGTTATTGCTAATAACCCTTGACCTCGTGGAAGAAAATACATCTTTACATTTGCTCAAAAGTGGTACTTTAAGGAGTAAGAACATCTCCATCAGTGAATAATATTGTTGGTTAAGATTGATGTATTTGGAACTACTTAATAGGTACCAACCTCATCCAGCACTAGTGAAGCTACTGGTTCTGCTGTGGTGCAACTGAAAAAAGTTATCGTTATCACTTAAATTTTCCTATGCAATGTACTCCATACCAAGTCCTAAAATCTAATAATTTCTATCACATTTCAAGAAGTAAATTACAAGTTACATTTTGTTCATTAAAAATAGACTGATACTTCACCCTCAACAAAAACATCTAGACTAACGTGACTAAAATTTGTCATATTATTGATAATATTTCATTATTTGTCGTGTAGGTATTGTTGTTTATCACTCTGTACACAGACTGTAAATTGTATTTATTTTTGTTACGGAGCTTTTCGTGGTAGTTAGAGGTGAAAGAAGGTGCGGGGGTGAACGGGCCTCAAAATACGAAATTAAAGTTAAGATAAAATTTAACAAGGTTATATTTTCTTTTCAAAATTAAGAAATAACAAGCATGGCAGGTACAGAGTAGCAAAGCCACTATTCGAGAATGTACAATTACAGAGTTACAGGATGGGCTCCGAGAGCCAAACCCACAATACATGAACAATTAGCCCAATCTTACGATATACAGAAATTCAACAAAGGGGCAGAAGACCCCAATCATGCCCAGGAGCACTTGCTCCCAATTACACAGTAAAGCCTCCTCGAGGCATACAACACTCAATTTTCGAGAAAGAGCCACTCGCTCTCAACATTAAGCCTATTAAAGGCCACACCAAACTCCACCTTCAAGTTGTCCTCTAAGGACATAGACACAGGGGTAAAATACCCAACCTACTGAGGCCTATTAAGTGAGAAAAAGGTTAATTACATGACCTCTAAAATAACCATTTGAGAGGAGGCGATCTGCACTCCTAATACATTTGTTTAAAAACCTAATCTGGCACTAGGCCGCTAATGCAAGGGCTAATCCCATATTAAAGAGGTGACTTAAGAAAGAAACAATTTACATTACTGTTACGGAAGAATCGGTTGAGAAAAAATAAGTTCACCTCAGAACAATATGAGTGGGAGCTCGAGAGGGTTAAGCACTCTCTATCCCAATATGTAGTTTAAAAGATAGAATAAATACAAAGTGTCTTTACATTTTAGGGAAAGTTACATGGTGGAAACGCTTCGGACCCGCCCCGAGAGTTAAACTGCTGAGCTAGCAAGAAAAGAAGTTATTAAACGGCCATTACCTTGTTGTTGAACTGCTGCCCGAAGAAAGAGGCGCTACCCGCCCCCTGCTATGTACTTTACACACTGAAAGATGGTACTGAAGTGGCCCGGAGACCCGAAAATCAGCAGTTTATATACTCTCGCGGAAAGTTCGAGGCGTTTTTGGAATGAGAACACCCGCCCACAAAAACTTTATTGGCTAGGGTTAAGCAAGATATTCAAGTTGGGGAAGACACATCAGATTGGTCAGAAATTAATTAAAGAAATTCGGGATTGGCTAAATACAAAACAAGGGGAAAGAAAGGGGTATACAGCCAACTTAAACAATAACAGAAAGAAATTTAACAAGAAACAAACTTTTGAAATAAAAATTTCTCCAAAAAACAGTTCTTTCACTTCGCACTAGGGTGCACCATTGTAGTTTTTCAGTAGTGTCCTCTAGAAGAGAAAGTTCACACTTCTTACTACAGGTAAAACAAAAATACATCAAAAATGACCCAGTTCAAAAACTCCAAAATTTCCATGTAGTGACATCTTCTGAGAAACGTGAAAATTAATCCAGTAGATGAAGTTCAGACTTCCTCCAGCAGAGGAGTTTCAACTGGCGCAAAATTTTAAATTAGCGGTGTGGAGGTGTACCGCCCGGTACAGACCTCCCCCCCCCCCCCCCCTCAAAAGTTCCTCCAAGGGGTAACACAGAAGAACATAAACTTTTGTTTGAAAACAAGGTCCAAGTTATGATGTTGCTATGGAGATTAATTTCAGAAGCATTTATCAAAATTGTTGAAATTTGATTTGATCCAGTTTCAAAAATTCTCGTAGTAACAGCTGAAGTCATGTCTTTATGTTTGTAGGAATTGAATTCGGAAGAAAAACTTTTAATACTTGAAAGTGAAGAAAAATTTTCTAAGTCCACCAAATATTGCAGTAGAATTCCCAAGTGTAGTAATTGCTGATAGTAAATGTCCATGTAGTTGATTAAATTGGATGGCCAGACCGGCCGCTGCAGCTTGTGTCCAGAGGAGGCCGCTCGGACCCCTCAAGTACCCTGAGATACCGCTCGCCCGCACTATGAGAGGAGTAGTGGTGTTGAAGCACGCCGCGCCCGCGGCGAACATATACAGGCTGCGGGCAAGTAGCAGGTCGTGCGCCGCACACCAGTCTTGGCCGGGAGGAGGGCTCCGGCTCGCCGTACACTGGTCGACCTCGCTGGAGAAGAGGGGGCCCTTCCTCTATTCCAGTAGCGGTACGGCGCCGCGCGGCTGCGGGGGCAGTGAAACATTAAAGCTCGGCGGCAGAATTTCTGTTGGACCAGAATGATTTTTTGAGGGCACAGGCTTGGTGGAGAGGTTGAGGGGCCAGCGGCGTGCAGATATTTATGGCATTAATAAGCCACTGTGCGTTGTGGAGCAGGAGACGGGAGCGTGGTAATGGCCGTGGCAACGACAGGATGGCAGTTTAACGGTTCGGGGAAGGTTTTACAAAATGCTTACATATAAAACAAAATATTATAGAAGGGGCAGAATGCCTTAAAAGTGAAAACTCAAAAAAAATATATATATAACCTTCATATTCCTTTCAAGATTATATGAGGCAAGTTAGCACCGAAATTATACAGGTTTCACCTGCGACAGGTTAACCCTAAATATCCTCTCGGTGGCTGGATTGCTTAATAACAACGTAACCGGCGTAAGGAACTCGAGAATGACACACGGCCCATGAAATCTGGGGGCAAGCTTGCCCGCGGGAACAAAATTCTTGACCATCACCCGGTCGCCTACCTTCAAATTGGTGGGTCTCCGTCCACGATCATATCTTTCCCTAACCTTTTCATGAGAGACTTTAAGATTGGCTTTAGCCTTCTTCCAAAGATCTTTAATGTTGTCTGGGTCTATTGTCTCCGGTAGAATGTCACTCAGAGACCAGAGGTTAGAGAGCGGCGAGTTGGGAACAAACTTGAACATCAAAGACGCTGGAGTAAATTTATGTGATTCATGAACCGCCGAATTCAAAGCAAAAGCTAACCAATGCAGGGACGTGTCCCACCTGGAATGATCTTCATGATGATAGGCAATAAGCGCGGACCTGAGATTACGATTAACCCGTTCAGCCAGAGATGGTTGAGGGTAATAAGCAGAAGTCGTCACATGAGATATGGATAGGTCAAAGCAGAATTTACGAAATAAATTAGATGTGAAAGCCTTAGCATTATCAGATACAATATATTGACACGGACCAAAAGAAGCAAAGATAGAATTTAGACAAGTAATGGTGGACTGAGCGGTAGCCAGCTTAGTCGGAAATAACCAGGAAAATCTTGTAAAACCATCTACACATACAAGGATGAACTTGTTGGCATTTCCCTTTGACTGGGGGAAGGGTCGTACATAATCAATATACAGGCGTTCCATGGGGCGCGACGCTTGATGAGAAGACAACAGGCCTACCTTGGTGGACATGGTTGGTTTACTAAGCAAACAGGATTTACAAGCCTTTACTAGTTCACGGATTTCACCGTCCATACCCTTCCAGATGAACCTTTCACGAATCTTTTCACGAGTCTTAAAGATACCAAGATGCCCGCCTAATGGGGTCTCATGATAGTACTTGAAGATCATAGGTACAAGAACAGCTGGAACGACAACCTTCATCATCTTATCATGCCTCGATGGGCAACATAAAACACCATTCCTCAGAACATAAGGGATGAGATCTTCCCCAGAAGAAAGGGTTTCCATTATCGGAGCCAGCGTCTGATCTTCACGTTGGTATTTCTCGATATCCCTAAAGAGCATGGGAGCATCTGTTAAGATGGCATTAACATCAGATAGCATGGACTCGGGAGGAGATGAACTATCGACCGGTTCATGGTTCTCAACGTCGTTGGAAAACATACGGCTGAGTCCATCAGCGACAACATTTTCGGTACCTCTGATATGCCTGACATCGAATTGGAAGGCAGAAATACGGATGGCCCAACGGGCTATACGACCAGTACGACGCGGCCTACCTAAGACCCAGCTTAAGGCTTGATTATCTGTCTCCAGGTCGAATTTGGCATGTTCCAGATAGAGACGGAACTTTTCTAAGGCAAATAAGACTGCCAAACCTTCGAGCTCATAGATGGAATACTTGGCTTCTTGAGCCGATAGAGTCCTAGATGCATAGGCGATGGGTCGCCTCCCTAGTTCAGTCTCATGAAGAAGGACTGCAGCTACCGCCGACGACGACGCGTCGGTTTGGACGATGAATTTCTTTGAGAAATCAGGCATAGCAAGGACAGGGGCATTACAGAGAGCTAATTTAAGATCTTCAAAAGCGGCTTGTTGAGAAGGTCTCCACTCGAATTTGATGCCTTTCCTACGAAGAAGGTTCAAGGGCGCCGCTCTATTAGCGAAGTTAGGAATAAACTTCCTGAAGAAATTCACCATACCAATGAACCTGGCGATACCTTTAATGTCCTTGGGAGGTTTAAAGTCACGGGTGGCCTGAGTTCTAGAATGATCGACGGCAACACCATCAGGTGACCCAATATGCCCTAGGAATGACATAGAGGGCTTAGCAAAGGCAACCTTGGACAACTTGACAGTTAACCCAGCCTTACGAAGGCGATTGAGAACTTCTCGCAGATGATCTAGATGTTCTTCAAAGGTCTCCGAAAATACGACATCATCCAAGTAGTGATACGAGTACTCAAATTTGATGTCGGAGAAGACCCTTACTAGCAGCCTAGTGAGTACAGCTGCTCCCGTGGGGAACCCGAAAGGCACGCGGTTGTATTCATACAAATTCCAATCCGTGGCAAACGCTGTAAGATGTTTAGACTCTTCCGCTAGGGGAATTTGATTATAGGCCTGATTCAAGTCCAAGATAGTAAAGAACTTGGCCTTACGAAACCATGAAAAACAAGAATGAAGGTCAGGAAGGGGCACAGATTGTAACACCACCTTCCGATTGAGAGCCTTATAATCAATGACAGGCCTGAAGCTCACTTGGGGTTTCGGGACTAGAAAAATAGATGAAGAATACGCCGACTTAGAGGGCCTAATAATACCATCCTTCAACATCTGATCGATGATTTCTTTCAGAGCCTTCATTTTAGGTGGAGACAGCCTATATGGTGGAAAACGGACAGGAATCGAATCCGTGACCTCAATTTTGTATTCGATAAGGTCAGTAACACCAAGAGTATCAGAGAACACCTCTGGAAACGACTGACACAACTTACGAATACTATCAGCCTGCTCCTCAGGTAGATGTCTAAGGTCTAACAACATCTCATCCTGGGTAGGCGAAATAGATAAACATGATGCAGAATTACATTTCAATAATGGGATTTTACAATTGGAAGCAAATTTGAAAGTGCACGACCTACTCTGAAGATCAAGCACAAGACCAGTGTGAGAAATGAAGTCAGCTCCCAATATAATGGGGCAAGACATGTGCTTGGCCACAAACAATTTGATTTTCCATGTAAATTTAAAAATACGGATTTTGACATTTACAGAACCTAGAATTTCTAATGGAGATGAATTAGCCGAGACATATTGAACAGGAGATGAGCCATAGTCAGGTAGTTTACAAACAGATTTCAATTTTGAATACCATTGATCCGAAATAATTGAACAAACACTGCCTGAATCTAATAGAGCTGTTATAGGCTCATTATTTAACTCAATTTTAAGAAAAGGAACAGGTGCGGGGGTATCCGCCGCAATCCTAAGACATTCTTTGGGGCATTCAAAAGATGAATTTGAAGATTGAACGTTCCCAGAATTTTCGACCTGTTTACCAGGGGCTGAGCCTCGGGAAGAGGGATTAGTCGACTCAGCCGAAGCCACTAGTCATTTTGTATTATTGGCATTGGTGGAATTTGCACCAGAGGTTAAGCAGGAGGGGGTGCTATTTGAATTTGGGCAATTTTTGGCGATATGTGAGAAAGCCCCACATTTAAAACAGCCTTGTGATGAACCAGCTCCATTATTTGCCCTACTAGTTTTGATCAATGGACACTTGTTCCGAAGATGGTCAGGCGACCCGCAAGCATAACATTTACGGGGTGTGACTGGTCGGCGAGGTGGAGGCCGAGTATTACTAAACGAAGGAGGGGGTTCTTTCGCGACACGCAAGGAATCGGCGTATCTAACTCCTTCCGCTGAGACGGCCAATGCTTCAAGTTCAGAGAAAGTTTGCGGGCACGCCGCGAAACACAAATATGACCTATAGGATGGTGAAATGCCTTCCACAATAGCTTGTACAATCTGATCCTCAGGGAAGTGAAGAGCAAACACCCTAGTATAGAATTTAATATCTTGGATGAAATCTGCCAAGTTTTCATCCAAGCGCTGTACCCGATAATAGTACTTCTGAATAAGGGAGGACCTTGCCCTAGCCGGGATGAAGTTAGCTAGCAAGTGGGCGTGGAAGTCTTCAATCGATGATTGCTCGGCAATGGCTCTAACTATTTTGTCTGAGAGAATACCTATTGCATAAGGATAAATTATCTGTAAAATTTGACACGGAGAAAGAGAAAAACAAGGGCATGATTTTGAAAGTCAACTAAAAACCTTAAGAATGAAATAACTTCACTGGTGGTATTAACAGAAAACTTAGAGATACCTCTGAGCAATATTGCTAATGGATGAGCCAAGCTGCGGAACCCAGGTGACATAGTAGGTAAAGGTTTCAGTGGCAAAGAAGTTAGTTCAGAACGTACATTATTCAACGACGTACGGCGTTCAGACTCGTTGTTCCATGGGGCAGAGATAGTTTGAGCTCCAGCGGTTTTCCTATTGACTTCTCCCTTAGGAGGCTCTTCCTCGCTACCTACATTCACCGTAGCGGGTTGATCAGTTTTGGGAGGAACTTCCCCAGTTAACAATTGAGTGACCTTACTAGATAATTCAGAAAGATTTTCAAGCACCGTACTAGCTTCCTTCCTCTGAACGTCATTCAACTTCAGAGACAACAGATCGTTAATTCTATTTGAAAAATGAAATAGCCTGGCTTGCACACGCTTAATTTGATTAGGAAAAGGATCATTTTCGTCAAAAAAAACTAACTACAGATGCTAGCTCAGTAATATTCTCGATGATCGTGGAAAGAGAGTCGTCAATTTCTTTCTCTCCCAAAGTGGGGATGGAAATGGGCAAATGAAGGGACTCTCTAAGCTTGTTTGTGTCTACCGCAACCGTGCCTCCAGATTGCACATTTCTAATAGTCAATTCATAGATCAACTCCTCCTTGCGCAAATAGTTAAGATGGAGAACATCGCGAGGGCCGGGCATGATGACAGAACAATTTTGAAACAGAAAAAATCAAAAATTCCAGCAACTGAGAAAATTGTTAGAGTTCGAATCGAAGCAATGTTTAGCCGTCAAAGGGCTAAATTGAGACCCATTCAACCACGCTCTGCTACGACTTGTTACGGAGATTTCCGTGGTAGTTGGAGGTGAAAGAAGGTGCAGGGGTGAACGGGCCTCAAAATACGAAATTAAAGTTAAGCTAAAATTTACCAAGGTTATATTTCCTTTTCAAAATTAAGAAATAACAAGCATGGCAGATACAGAGTAGCAAAGCCACTATTCGAAATGTACAATTACAGAGTTACAGGATGGGCTCCGAGAGCCAAACCCACAATACATGAACAATTAGCCCAATCTTACGATATACAGAAATTCAACAAAGGGGCAGAAGACCCCAATCATGCCCAGGAGCACTTGCTCCCAATTACACAGTAAAGCCTCCTCGAGGAATACAACACTCAATTTTCGAGAAAGAGCCACTCGCTCTCAACATTAAGCCTATTAAAGGCCACACCAAACTCCACCTTCAAGTTGTCCTCTAAGGACATAGACACAGGGGTAAAATACCCAACCTACTGAGGCCTATTAAGTGAGAAAAAGGTTAATTACATGACCTCTAAAATAACCATTTGAGAGGAGGCGATCTGCACTCCTAATACACTTGTTTAAAAACCTAATCTGGCACTAGGCCGCTAATGCAAGGGCTAATCCCATACTAAAGAGGTGACTTAAGAAAGAAACAATTTACATTACTGTTACGGAAGAATCGGTTGAGAAAAAATAAGTTCACCTCAGAACAATATGAGTGGGAGCTCGAGAGGGTTAAGCACTCTCTATCCCAATATGTAGTTTAAAAGATAGAATAAATACAAAGTGTCTTTACATTTTAGGGAAAGTTACATGGTGGAAACGCTTCGGACCCGCCCCGAGAGTTAAACTGCTGAGCTAGCAAGAAAAGAAGTTATTAAACGGCCATTACCTTGTTGTTGAACTGCTGCCCGAAGAAAGAGGCGCTGCCCGCCCCCTGCTATGTACTTTACACACTGAAAGATGGTACTGAAGTGGCCCGGAGACCCGAAAATCAGCAGTTTATATACTCTCGCGGAAAGTTCGAGGCGTTTTTGGAATGAGAACACCCGCCCACAAAAACTTTATTGGCTAGGGTCAAGCAAGATATTCAAGTTGGGGAAGACACATCAGATTGGTCAGAAATTAATTAAAGAAATTCGGGATTGGCTAAATACAAAACCAGGGGGAAGAAGGGGGTATATAGCCAACTTAAACAATAACAGAAAGAAATTTAACAAGAAACAAACTTTTGAAATAAAAATTTCTCCAAAAAACAGTTCTTTCGCTTCGCACTAGGGTGCACCATTGTAGTTTTTCAGTAGTGTCCTCTAGAAGAGAAAGTTCACACTTCTTACTACAGGTAAAACAAAAATACATCAAAAATGACCCAGTTCAAAAACTCCAAAATTCCAAGTAGTGACATCTGCGAAACGTGAAAATTAATGCAGTAGATAAAGTTCAGACTTCCTCCAGCAGAGGAGTTTCAACTGGCGCAAAATTTTAAATTAGCGGTGTGGAGGTGTACCGCCCGGTACAATTTTAAAGATGTTCAGTAAAATGAAAGTTTCAGCTCATAACTAGCTCTTAGCACATATTTCAGAGTGAACAATGCTTTTCCTATGCTGTGAATGAGAATCATTATGATTAACCCTCTACTTTTCTCATAATGTATGGTACCAGTACAGTACACACAGGTATCTTGCTGACAAATTCACTCGCGTTCCATTTAATTATGCTTTAATGACTTTAAGAACAAGAGTAATACATGTTCTGTATGATTTTGTAATATGAAATATACATTTGATTGCTCCTTAAAAGAGCTCTATGTGTTTCTAAATACACACCCTCTAGACTTGTGTATGAACTCACCCGAGAACCTTTCTTCATTGAGGACTTCCGACATACAATGACTCGACAATCAACAAAGGCATATCAAGAGCTCTTACATGAATTAAAATTAAAGAAGACAAAAATTTGGAGTGATTTCTATATAACGGATGCAATGACAACAGTCAATTGGTGTCAGATTTGCTTCGACCTCAGACATACAGTGAACCGTGCAGCCGTCCATGGCTTCCATCACAAGGCATGTGTTGTACCTAGATTTCACGATCCGAACCATGACTGTGTATGTCGATGGTCTGAGAAGTTCTGTGGTCGTTACCACGCACTGGAGTGCCCGAAGAGACCGTGTTCTCTGACAAAACATAGTTTAAACAAAGTTTATACCCCTGCACATTGTGCGCTTTTCTGTGTAAATAAAATCAATTGTTCTCACTCTTACACACAATTTGGCATGATGTTTCGTGGTAAAATAAATTTTTCCTTCAACTTGGCTTACTGCAAAAGCTTTTAAATATAACCAGAAGATAAACAAAGTGTAAATTGAGAAGCCTGTGCCACGTAATGATCTCCAGAAGTGAAGAAGAGTGAAGGCTAGGTTAAGTTTTATGTATTTGGAAGTACTGGACATGTAGCAACCTTATCCAGCACTAGTGAAGCTACTGGTTCTACTCTAGTGAAACTGAACTATCTTTAATATGGGACCATCTAGCCTACAAGGTGTCTAAATTTCTTGCCCCGCTCAATGCAAACAATAGTTACCTTTGACTCCGTATGAAAATGTAAGACACTAGATTCATAAAAAGCAATACATTTATTAATTAATTAAAAACAAGACTTTTATTTTTAAATCACAATACACCTTCAGCATCTAATGCATTGTTTAATAGTTCGCGTCCCTCCAGCTGGAAGTTTCTTTGACCTCTCGCACTAAGTTTCTCCACGTCCCCAACTAAACTTTCAAAAAATAATAATGTATACGATTTTTTATTATTGCTATTCAGTCTTTTCTTTAAGTACTCGTTTAGCACATCACCATCACCTTTCTTCCTTTTTCCACTGCACTTTCTGTTACAGGTATGTCGCATATCTCCACTAGACACCCACGAACCTGCTACGCAGGCGTAGCAGGGGGAGAGGTGATATTCCCATGTGGCGCGTCCCAGGTGGCGGATAGGGGGGTCCTAACCGGCTTGCCGGCGGACTTGAGGGAAATAAAATACCTCTCGCGGACCAAACACACACCCCCTGTGGGTGGGGGAGGCTGACGAATAATACACCCACGGTATCCCCTGCCTGTCGTGCGAGGCGACTAAAAGGGGCGACCAAGGGATGAATGAATTAGAACCATGAAACTACTCTTGATTCGTACCATCATGCGGGGCACACCATGGGTTGCATGTACTTGCGAGTAGTATCACTAACATGGTACGAAATATGTTTGTGATTCGTTGCAGTAAAAAGCCTGGCCGGGTGGATTCCAGTACCCGTGCGTTGTACCCATGTGGGCAACACCGCGGGTCTGGGCGTAGCCTGTGAGTTGTGCCACTATATGAGCGACACCGTGGGTCTGCGTTGCCAGTGATTAGTACTCACTATGTGCGGAACACCACGGGGCCCTTGCGACCGGCACCCGTGACTAGTACCCTAGGTGAGGAAAGTCATCGGTTTTCGTTGGCTGTAAGTGGCGCCATTGTGTGCGAAACACCATAGGTCTGCGTTACCTGTACGAAGTACAATACTTGTGAGTAGTACCATCTTTTGTGGACACTGTGAGTCTTCGCTACTTCTGATTAATACCCCAACATGACACATACCATGGTTCTATTTTACTCGCGACATGTACCATTCTGTGGGGCCTTACACGTGGATTTTGCACCCCCTTTAGACACCAAGCATCATTGTGCTTTATAAGTGGTTCCTTGGTCGGTAATAATGTTATTTTCGTTCTCTTGAATCCGATCCACTGGTTTTTGTTTTTGTTTATTTGTTTTGTGTTTTGTTGGGTTCCTGTCCATCCATTCATTCATTCTTCATGACATTTTTTATTTTTATTTTGGTCAGTGGATGCCTTTGTAATTTTTGTTCTTTCATTTCGTACCATTGGGGGCCGATGACCTTCGATGTTAGGCCCCTTAAAACAACAAGCATCATCATCATCATCATCATCATCCACTAGACAAACAATTTGATGATGTAGCAGAAGTATCTTCTATCAGAAGTTCTGTACTGTCATTGTCCTGCTCTTCATCTGCATCTTCTGATGATAGGTCTACTTCCTCCTCGGGGGCCTTCGATTCCACTGGGATGTTTGTTATAGCACAAAAAAGGTAATGACAACTCATATAATATCTTTACTTTTCTGCTAATAAAAGAGCATCCTTCTGAATTCTCGTAAATATCCAGGAAAACCTGACAGGTTAGCAGTATTCACATTAACTGAAGTAAACATATAGGCTACCCTGATGAACATGAATAATAAATACATTAAAATGAACCTAACAAAAAATATCAAACAGCAAAGCACACTACGCGGGCCTGCAAACATTTACAAATGGTCAGCCACAAACATTGCCGAGGTCCTCTGTCTCTCTTCTTTGCAATGCACATGATAAAGTATAAACACAAGATGTGTTACATAGAATACAAAAATATTTGTCAGTGGTATGAGACCCTTCTGTATTGCATTCATAGAAGTGCAACACTTTGGCGGCAAAGCAAATCACAATATGTAGCAGATCATAATCCCCTCTAACCTATCGCAATTATTTTAGTTATTGGTAACTGATCATGTACCGTAGTAAAAATAAATTGGGTTCTCCTGGATATTTTCCTAAATTTCTTATGTCATTTTAAAGAAATGAATCTTACCTTCTTCCGGCAAAAAAATGGTTCCAGAAAACTCAGGGTATCGAAGTACAAAGTTTTGCTGAAACAAAGATTTACAATGTTGTTATTAAAGTACTGCAATTCATCTTGTTAGGCTACTTTTTGTGTTTAAAGGAAATACGGATGTCCATTAGATTCCTTAACTATGACAGGTTTAGTGTTAATTTTGTTTCTAACTTTTCAGGCCTACATTGAATGTACTGCGAGTAGTATATTATATAAATTAAGGAAAACGGAACTTTTTTTACACTTAAACGCTAAGATATGATTACAGTGCTTACCATTTTTGGTCTGGATTCTTGACGCTATAGAATTCCATATAAACTCTACCGTATCCCTGTTGCTACATCCAGGAAGCTTCGGACTGTACAGCACTTCATTCTCTCTAACTAAGCAAATTAATTGATCAATTTCTTCAACCGACCAAGTACTTTCGTCCGCCATTTTAGAATGTTGCATGCTTGTATCGGATGCAGAACACCAATCACAGATCATCGACTATCGCTTGAAAACGAACACGTCTGTTTTCACAAACCAGTCGATCGCTGTCGCCCCTTGTTGATCGCTGACGATCGATGTTATGTGCCTGCTGCCATTAGACACAACAGGTTTGTTTCTTTGGTCATTTGATCGCAGTCGTTCGATCGATCCAGTGTGACAGCCCCCTAAGAACCATGAAGCTACTATTGATTCGTACCATCACGCGGAGAACACCATGGGCCGCCTTTACTTACGAGTATACCACTATATTTGGTACACAATAGGTTTGTGATTAGTAGCAGCAGAGCGTGGTTCCCCTGTGGGTTTCCAGTACCAGTGATTAGTACCATTGTGAGAAACACCACGGGTCTGGGCGTTGCCTGTGAGTTGTACCACTATATGAGCGACACCGTGGGTCTGCGTTGCCTGTGATTAGTACCCCGCTATGTGAGGAACACCATGGGGCCCGTGGGACCGGCACCCGTGACTAGTACACCTAGGTGAGGAAACTCATCGGTTTGCGTTGGCTATGAGTGGCGCCATTGTGTGAGAAACACCATAGGTCTGCGTTACCTGTACGAAGTACAATACTTGTGAGTAGTACCATCTTGTGTGGAACACCGTGAGTCTTCGCTACTTTTGATTAGTACCCCAACATGCCAAATACCACGGTTCTACTTTACTAGCGATAAGTACCATTTTGAGGGGCCGTAGACTTGGATTTTGAACCCCTTTAGACATCAAGCATACTCGATTCAAGATTTCGCTTTATAAGTTGTACCTTGGTCAGTAATACTACTATATATGATCTTTCTTTGAGTTGGATCCTTTGCTTTTTGTTTGTTTTTGTTTGTTTCATGTCCATCCATTCATTATTCATGACATTTTCTGTATTTTGGTCAGTGGATGATTTTGAAGTTTTTGTTGTAATTCCCTTTCGTACTATTAGGGGCCGATGACCTCGATGTTAGGCCCCTTTAAACAACAAGCATCATCATCATCATCATCAGTATTTCATTTATAATCGCACGAGTTATGTCTCAGGGCAGTTCCAGGTAAATTATAGCTAGGGATTGGTACAGGAGGAAGGATCCTATGTACATACCAACTTTTATGTTGTTGTGGTGACCCATCCCTCCGCTGGCTGGTTGCAGACTGACGGTCCTCCCCGGGACGCCCCGGCCTTTATAGAAGGTCCGGGTGCGTGTGTAAATATTGGAGCACTTCCCGGGAAGGAACGTCAGCCGGGTTAGCCGCGGAGGCGATGGGTGACCACGAGAGGGTGTAACCCCTCTCTGTCACATTCTTTATTAGATCTAAAAACATTACAAATATGTACAACAGTCTATGTAAAATCGGACCTCTACCTGTCCTTAGGGTCCAGAGGGTGACCATGCTGTCCGTGAAGACCTGTATGTGGTTGTGGCCTGGTGGCAAGTCGGAGATGACCCATCTGGCTGCCATGATTGCTGCCGTTGTCTCAGCTATGTGGATGTTGACCGGTTCTTGAAAGGCTTGGGCCCAGCCTTGTTGATAGGCTGGTGCGATGGCTGCTACAGACTGCGGTGTGGCGTCCGCGAACACTTGAACGGTGACTGTGCCTGGTGCGATGCGCCTCGGGGTTGCTACGAAGTAGGGGGTCACAAGGATCTTGATCCAATAGGGCTCAGCACTGAGGATATGTTTAGGGATAAAGTATGGCCACTTCATTACGTAAACCAGCCAGCTGAAGTATCCCGCTATCTGCTGCCTCCCGCGGTCGTCGGTCGACTGGATGTAGTTGATGAGCTTCAGGGCTCGTTGTTGAGTAGCATGGTGGAGGGTCAGCTGCTGGGCCGGGATCTCGATGGTGACCCCTAAATATGTGAGGATTGTTTGTGGTAAAAGTATGGACTTCCTCCGATTGATTGTTATCCCAAGGATGACGTCGATGTATAGTAACACCTCCTCGATCAAGGTGTCTGTCCATTGTGTGGAGTACAGGAGCCAGTCGTCCAAATATACTATCATCCGGATGGCGAACTCTGCTTGAAGTAATTCTGCCACTGCCAGGCCCCACCGCTGCATCACTGATGGGACCAAGGCAAGGCCCATAGGAATGCGGGTCCAGACAAGAGTTCTCTTGCGGTATCGCACTCCCCAAGAGTGTCTAGTTGACGGTTTGATTGGGATCTGAAAAAAAAAACAGTCTTGAGGTCTATCTTAAGGGCCTCAGCTGTCGGTGGCCTTCTCTGGAGTGCCTCTGCCGGGCTCTGTAGGCTGAACTTGGGTTTCACGATGTATTCCGTCCAGGCGCTGAGGTCGTAGATTATACGAGCTGATCCGTCCTCCTTTGGTACGAGGAAAACTGGGAATGTCGACGTGCGTCATCCCGAACGAGAATCCTAGCGTCCTCGAGGTGTGCGATGACTTGGTCTATCAGGCCCGATGGACGCGTAGTTCGGAATGATGTAGGAGCGTGCAAGGGACGGGGAAGGTGCACCCCGAGTTGCATTATCGCCCCAAAGGTGTGTCAAGGTATGGAACCGGGTGTGCCGGAGGCACTGCTACTGAGGTGTAGAACCGAGGAGGTGGTGGGGGCTGCAGCAGAGGAGGTTGAAGAGGATCTGATTGAGGGAGGTGACGTGGGATGGGCGGAATAAAGCTGCGATCCCAATCGAAGTCGTCGTCCTTCGTCTTCTGAGTTGTCGGGGACACTGCGGGTGTCGTCTTCCCTCGTTGGGGATCCCGACCGCTCGGGGCTGCCCGAGCGGGAGCCTGGACGCGACGTTTCCTCTGGTTCATCCAAGATGTCCCAGGGCGCCGAGCGTAGTCGTATTTCTGGAGCTGGGTAGAAGGTTTCCATGGGTTGGACGTCCGGTTGTGGCTGCAGCAAGCTGTCATTTTCTTCTTCTGGATTGTATTGTGCCCAGAACTGGGCAAGTGTAGTCTGTAAATCCGGAGTCGGGGCGTAGGGTGTCCAGGCTCCGGCAGCAGACGTGTAGGACCGCTCAATGCTGTTGGCTGGGGGCTTCTCCGACCAAGCCACACCCCTGCGCCTTATCCGGTGTGTTGGTCTGAATCGGTATACCATCTTGACTAGTTGTGGTGACCCATCCCTCTGCTGGCTGGTTGCAGACTGACGGTCCTCCCCGGGACGCCCCGGCCTTTATAGAAGGAAACTTCTTTAACCCTTTCAGCCCCATGTGTATCAAATTGATACACCGTTAAACCTAGCCAGAAAGTTGGTAAATTCAGCCACAGCCCAAAGCTTACTATTGCATGAACTCGTTATTTTCGTGTTTTAAAACAAATAAAAACATTTTCTCATCTTTAACTCTCCTAAATTAGGTGAGAGTCAATAAGATGCACATGGGCTATGAGCAAGTTATGTATGCGTCATTTTGATACACACAAAAAAATACTTTTAAAACATTATTTATTAATTTCTTGTTATTTCAAACACTTCCATACACATTTGGATATTGTTTTATGTTACTAGGGTTAGGTTAAGTTACGTTAGAATAGGCTAGGTTAAATTAGATGACATGAATTTGAAATTATAAAAATGGACACACGAATCAACACTAGGCGTGAATACATACAATACTCAGTAGATTCCTTCAACTGATTTCTTTGACATCTTACTAAGAGCAACATTTTACTTTCTGCTACTTCGTTACATATCTAGGTTTCTTGAAAAAACAGTCCATACAAATGTACTTGAATTCTGGGCAACCAAAGCGCATTGTTCTTACTTGACAGCATCTCTTAGCAGGTAGTTTCCTCCCCTCACGTGCTGATAAAGGTTGGTAGCAAGAAGTGCATCTACCTCTGGACCTATCTTCAATGGTGTTGAGTTTGTGGTTCTTCGGTACGTCGTCTTTGTCATTGTTTTGAAGACGTTCCAAAAGCAGGTAAGGTACGAGTTCTTCTCAGAATGATACAATTTGTTTTGGTGCGAAAACAGTAGCCTTGGAAACTGGGTGTGCATTAACAACAGCTGTATTAGTCAAGAGCTCAAAGATAATTTTTCTGTACCATTTTACACTTCGACGTACAGATGTACCATAAAATGCTAGCTGATCTGAAACATCAATGAATGATTTTCCTCCATTGTATTGCAAAACTGTGGATGGTTTCCTTGTAACGCCTTGTTTGGTAGTAGTTTCAGCCAGCTCAGGAACAGGTTTCGTTGTTAAGATCATCACATCCCTTTTGTCTTTTCATTTTCTCATTATTACTCGTGTGTTGCTTTCCCTGACAATCATCTCTTCTCTGTGAAGTGTACTTTTCTCGAATCTTTTAGAGCTCATTTTTTCTTTTTTACGAAGTGTACCAACTAGATGTGTCTGTTTATCATTTAGCTGGTGGGCCAGTGGGACACTCGTACAAAATTGTCAGTGTATAAAGTACGTCCTCTTCCTAACAATGGACGCACTAATTCCATAACTGTATTGGCCGCAGCTAACTGACCGCGTGGGATGTTTTCTTATCCAGCATATACTTTCAAGTGCCAGGTGTACCCACCTTTCAGACATAACTTCTGCAACTTCATCCCATACTGATGCCTTGTTTTGGGATATATGGGCGAAATTTGACCCTACCACGAAACGGAATCATTGACTCATCAATACATAACTCCTCCTGTGGGTTCATAGCGTTTTGAAATTTAACATTTAGTGCACTGACCAGCGGTCTTATTTTTGCCAATCGGGCATTTGGTACGGCAATCTCGTTGTTGGAAATGTATAAGTAACTAAGAATAATTTCAAATCTATTACGACTCAAAGCTTTGGATAATGTACTGTTGTAAATTGCATTTTTGGACCAATAGTTTCTTAGCTACAGATCTAAAACGTCATGCCACGAACCTACTACGCTGGCGTAGCAGGGCGTGGGGAGGGGAGGTGATATCTCCACATGGCGTGTCCGAGGTGGCTGATAGGGGGTCCTAACCGGCTTGCCGCCGGACTTGAGGGAAATAAGATACCTCTCGCGGACCAAACACACTACCCCCTGCGGGTGGGGGACGCACATGTAGAATACACCCGCGGTATCCCCTGCCTGTCGTAAGAGGCGACTACAAGCGGCCTAAGGGGCTCTCAACTAGGGAGTGTGGATTGGCGACCACGGGGCCCTTAGCTGAGTCTTGGCATTGCTTCCACTTACTTGTGCCAGGCTCCTCACTTTCGTCTATCCTATCCGACCTCCCTTGGTCAACTCTTGTTCCTTTCCGACCCCGACGGTATTAGAGCATTCGAGGCCTAGGGAGTCTTTCATTTTCACGCCCTTCGTGGCCCTTGCCTTTCATCGTCCGTTACTTTATTTTTCGAAGTGACGGATCCCTCCTTTCTTCTTCTTTTTTCCCTCTCTCTACTCTCTGTAGGTGGGGGACGCAGACGAAAAATACACCCATGGTATCCCCTGCCTGTCGTGAGGGGCGACCAAGGGATGATTGAGTTAGAACTATGAAAGTACTTTTGATTCGTACCATCAAGCGGGGAACACCATGGGTCGCATTAACTGCGTAGTACTGCACCTGTCCAGGGTTCCAGTGCATATCAATTTATCTTGACTGGCTTACGAAGTGGCTGTAAGCATTATTTGACGAGACCCTTTTACAGTCCCTGGAGTCAAAGTCCCTACTTGAGTCTTTCCTCGGCTTGCTCAAGAGCTTGGGTACGTGGTATGTCCGGAAAGGGGCTTAAACGTTTTAATTCTAAGTAGGGGAAAGAGTCTCGGGCATCAGAGGAATACGAATATACCATTTACGAGAGGAAAAACCATCTATTTTTGCACAAACACCTTTAATTAGCTAAGGAAACACGCTACACACTGATATGCCACGATATTTACATATTCAATAACATTAATTCATAAATTAGGTTTGATCTTTGAATGTCCTTTTCTGCCTCTTATCAGATTAGCATTTACTTCTTCATAACCTTCATATAATTGAAAATACATAGAAAGGGTGTCCCCTTCCAGAACTACTTAGCACACGGAAGATGTAGTCATATATTAACAACACTGTATACACATCTCCCACAAAGGCATATCTTCTTCACGACAGGAATTTTATTTCATTCAATTTATTCAGATCCACGAACCTGCTACGCAGGCGTAGCAGGGGGAGAGGTGATACTCCCACGTGGCGCGTCCCAGGTGGCGGATAGGGGGTCCTAACCGGCTTGCCGGCGGACTTGAGGGAAATAAAATACCTCTCGCGGACCAAACACACACCCCCTGTGGGTGGGGGAGGCAGACGAATAATACACCCACGGTATCCCCTGCCTGTCGTGAGAGGCGACTGAAAGGGGCGACCAAGGGATGATTGCATTCGAACCATGAAACTGCTTTTGATTCGTGCCATCACGCGGGGAACACCAAGGGTTGCTTTTACTTGTGCGTAGTACCACTACATTAAGTACGAAATTGGTTTGTGATTAGTAGCACACAGGAGCACCGCGCGGTCGGCTTTTGCAGTACCTGTGAATAGTACCACCATATGAGCAGGACCATGGGATGATAGCTACCATGGTTCTGCCTTGCCTATGATTAGTACCCACTATATGAGGAACACCACGGGATAGGGAGAGGTCCCTGTGGTTAGTACTCTTCTGTGATGAACACCATAGGTTTGCGTTGCCTGTAAATGGCGTCGCAAAGTGGGAAAACATAGGTCTGTATTAAATGTCGAATTTCATAAGCTCTGAGTAGTACAATAATGTGTGGAATGCCGCAAGTCTCTGCTACTTTTGATTAGTACCGTAACAGGACAGCTACCATGGTTCTATTTTGATAGCGATCAGTACCGTTATGAGGGGCCGATAACTTCGATTTAGGACCCCCTTTTGCCTGCACGCATAATCGATTCATTGTTATGCTATAGCAGTAGTCCCTTGGTCAGTAATACGATATTGTCACGTCCGTTTATGTGCCTGTGCGACATTGCGGGTCGCAACCACTGATTGTTTTAAATTCATGTCCATCCATTCATTCTTCGTTGTCACATTTTTGAATTCTGGTCAGTGGAGAATTTGACTTTTAATCTGTCATTTCATTTCGTCTCATTTCGTACCATTAGGGGCCGATGACCTAGATGTTAGGCCCCTTTAAACAACAATCATCATCATCATCATTTATTCAGATCGTGTTAATTGAGTGTTACTGCAAATTTTGCTGAGCGCATTTTAAACACATGATAGTTGTGACATTGTTTACATTTATGAATTCACCACACTTATCGTGTGGAGTACAAACTCTCGCATGACACCTGTTTCATTGGGATTACCTATGCTGTAATATAACACGTGACATTCCCTTTTAACGGTGTCCCTAAAAAAAATACATATAGCAACTCAATAACCAGTATATTACATTATATGACGGAGAATAAACATTCACTTAGATAAATGATATAATATTCTGCACTTTATTTCCATGGAAAGAGCAGTATCTGGCAAGACCCATATCATTTGCCACGCGTGGGCCACAATCCTCGCCAGAATCTGGGACTCGAACTCAGGAACTCCGGCGTGTGGGGTATAATAACCTGGAAGCCCTATAACAGTTTTTATTTTCAGTTAAAAAATAAAGATGGGAGGATTTCATTCATTTGTCAAATCTGAGATATATACGACGATGTCAATTTCTTGATTTATGCATGTCCTCGGTCTACTACGGAAAGAAAGAATGAACTGAATGCATCTCCTTACAGAGTGGCCAGCAAACTTCGTTCGCGCTCCCTAGGCCATAAAACTGTCAGACGGGTCGGCTCCCTCGTCCCTTTTTTTCTTCCCCAAAAGCGAAGCCTCTCCCTTTACTTGTTATTCTTAAATATTCATATGACCGCAAAATAACTCTCTCTTTGCGATTCATTAACGCTATTAGCGTAACATCATACATATGGCCTCAATCATCTTGTTCACGAGACGGCATTTTCCATAGTCCCAAATATTTATTCAACAGGGGAATTCACATATTTAAACACCGCTGTACTTTCATACTCACAGGCCTGCAAATCAAGTACCGCCCTTTCAATCCCCATATCCCTAGACCATGCACTCTAACCTTCAGGATAAAAAAATCACAGTTAATCGCGATCTATGTAATTAAATTACACCACACAGTTAACTTTTCGTCGTCTTGAAGCATGCAGCCTTAAATCTATACAGGAGGAATTTCTACCATTGATGTGACGTGCAATTAAGAAATGAATAGTCGAACTCTCATGATGACTCATAACATTTAATTGTAACTTTATGACTGGATATATTACGAAAAGTTATCCCTTCGCATTGCATCACGTCACTTGTAAATCATACTAGGGTCTTATAACTACCAATGAATGAAATCAGTGGTTCAAACCACGAAGAACATCTCACAGAAAAAATTTTACAAACTACGAAACCTTTGTTATAATCAAATAATATTCAAAGTATTTACGTGCGAATTATTTAATTATCTCAATTTAATTAGCTATCAAGGTAAAAAGGTAAAAATGTACTCAACACTTAGATGTCTGCAATCAGCTTTCCTCAGGGGGCACAACCAGGGTTTTTAAGCTGTTATCAGGGCGTCTTCACTTGTGATGGCCTCGAAAGTCGTCCTATGTCGGTTTACCTGCATGTTGGTTCGATCCTCTTCTGGCGCCAGGAGCTCCAGAGTGTCCCTGATGTGTTGGAGTGATTGTACAGCGGACCGCTCACCAGCGCTCTTCAAACCTGAAGTTCTCGGAGGTCAAATATGCAAATGAGGAAGAACTAATTTGTTATAAATGCACTAATTGTGTCATGCATTATAACTTTGTCATGACTAAGGGTACTCATAAACTCAAGTATCCTAGCCCTATATCGTTAATTTGTCCTGCAGCTCGATATCGATACCTTCATTTGCATACACTAGTTCTCCACAAGTAGTTTAGTTTCGGAGCACCACACACTAGCCAGTCGTAATCACAGGATATAAATATTAGGTGTTAATATAATTTCTTATCGGTCATCAATCGAGCCACTCCACTTCACTAATCATTGATACGATGTACAACTCACTGCGTTTGAGAGAGTACGGAGGGTGCTGCCCGATCTACAAGAATGATGGCCGATAAGCCACTCACTGTTATCGTTGACTCAAGCCTTACTGTAACACTGTGATCGAACTATCTCTTTATTGGACCATTTCCTTCATTTAACCTCGTTTATACGATCGTTTATATATCTCGTATAATGCGACACAGTCCACTACATTCGCTGAGATCAGTTTCGTAACTGTGCACGTAATAATTTACTCCAACCGATCACCTCTTTTTATCATCCCGCGCCTCTCTGACATAATCAGAGTAAAAATTTATCACATCCAGATCATAGCAAACTGCCTTAAGGAAGTAACAAATATTTAGCACGCAGCGCACTGTCACTCACTGTGTATTGTCATTTATCACTACATAACACTGTTCGATCAGGAATCTTCACAATGTAAAACACTGAATATTGAAACTGACTGTCCACTAACGAATACGTCTGCTGATTAGACCGAATGCACTGGATATACTGGATATACTCCCCTCTTGCCACTCGCCTTTATAATGGAAAGCCTTATTTTCATGAGGAGGAGTCAGTCCACGCCCCCTTGTCAAACATCGGTCCGCTGGCAGGTATATTTAATCGTTGAAATTTATATCAAATTAAAGCCTGTACATCCCACTTTCCACTGATTAATTTCGTTTCGAGTCCTTCGCGGGTTCGTCTGTAATTATCAAAGCGTCAGTACCAATTCTCAGTAGGTGGAGCCTGACTCCGGGGATTTTTTAGTTATCCTGGTCCTGTCAGAGTCGGGCATCTGGTTTTACTCTCTTCCGGCCATCAACTATCTGCGTACTTCCTATTATTCTTATTATGTAGAATGGTTCTCTGCATGATAAATCCGCATAAAATCTCCTCATTCACCGAAGTCGTAACCGAAATTATCCATCAAGTATTTCCGAGTTATTAATGTTAATACCCTCGAAACAGCTGACAGCTACGCATTGGTGCCACTAGATATTTAGGGGAATGCATGGGGTGATATCGTCTCGTATGTTGAGACGACTTCTTTGAGGCTGTTTCGTGACCTCATTCCTCAGTCATGTGACATCTTGCTTGTTCCAGCTCTCTCGCTCAGAGAGAGAACGAACTCCCCTTACGGGCGCCTGTACTCCCTCCTTTCCCAATTGCGCGCAACGAGAGGAGAGGCGCGCGACTCTACGGAGAGCGGCTCGAGTCCCGGAACCGTCAAGAATATCCTCGTTTGGCGGCTATTTAACGTAGAACCGCGCGGAAAATGGCATATTCTCTATACAGGATGTCTCTATATACACATGACGATGTCATGAACGGTCACAGTACCACTATGTTACGTACGCAATAGGTTTGTGATAAGTAGCATCAGTGTGTGAATCAGGAGGAGGGTCCTACAGTACCCGTGATTCGCACCCCTATATGAGCAACACCATGGTTTTGTCTTACCTATACTCCGTTCACTATATGTGAGTATTTCCACGGGATAGTACGAGTCCCTGTGGTTAGTCCACTTATGTGAGGAATGCCTTGGGTTTGCGTTGCCGTTATAGGTTTGCGTTGCCTGTATGTGGCGCCGCAGTGTGCGAAACACTATAGGTCTGTGTTACATGCGCGCATTACACTACCTGTGAATAGTACCATAATGTGTGGAATACCGCGAGTCTCCGCTACCTTTGATTAGTACCGCAACATTGCACATAGCATGGTTCTAATTTCCTAGCGATAAATACAATTATTATTATTATTATTATTATTATTATTATTATTATTATTATTCTCTAGATCACAGTAAACAAATACCAAATTGATCCGTTGAATGAGAAAAATAACAGCGTTCAACTTTAGCCACACACAACTTTTACTAACTTTAAAACAAACAGACATAGTTAATATACATACAAAGAAAGAAAAGAACACCACAGCTTATAGGCAAAGACAAAAAGAAAAGAACACCACATAAAGAACCTACTGTCCGGCCGAGTAATCGCCCCTGGTGAGAAGAAGGCCGCCCTCCCGATGATTACCCGACCGGCCCTGCCCATGGAGACCTCCTGAAGGCCCCAAAATCTAACCAGATGACAACGTTTTCCCTCTCACCATTCCATTTCTAAACGTACCCCTTGGACATGCCATGAAGTCTGTCGGATACTCCGGATATGTGACTCCCTCTGATAGGGTCACCCAGTAGTCATCCTCAGTGTTTTCATGTCATGTCCCGCCTAAGTATATTTATCTTGGGCCCTTCCCCACCCCGAATTCTTACGAGTGAGTCCTCCTCACCCTTGTCCCTTTTTCCTTGCCATCTACACCATCATTTCTCTATACTTACTAAACTACATATAAACAACAAATGGCCCACGGTCATTTCCCTCAATGAACCGTTGGCCATATAAAGAAGAAGAAAAAATACACAAAGAAAGGCCAGTACTTACTTAAATATAAACATAGCATACCACATATGCAATCCCGGAGCAAGACTACACCTTCTACCCACTGTCCTTGTCGACACGGCACATTCCATCACCGTCATTGTTCTTCTGCTTGACCTACTCCGGATTGCTGTGCCCAGACAACCTTACCTCACCAGCCGTGTCTGTGTTTACATTCTCCCTCTCCTGTTCCAACTTCATCCTTGCTTAATCATGCTATATCTAATTCAAATACCAACCCATACTCTACATTAAATTTGCCATCTCGTCCACAAAACCACAATTTTCCAACTCTCACAATTACATATAGACCCCTATGGGCTACTTCTCTAAAATACCATATAGTTAAAAGACATACACCACACACCCCTCCATCTCCTCAATTCCGCCACAAATAGATTTACATAATACACAATACCTACACCATCACCTCACCCTACTTCTCAAACACCCCATTTCATCATACCGCACACACTTCATTATTTACCTCTATCATCACCTCTCAGCCAATACTTTAACTTCACTATTGAAATTAGCGGTAGACCATCAAAGAATTATTATAATAGTTTGGTATCACTGCGTGATATTAACAACAGTTGGTGCTATTTTCTGAGAGCGAGTTGGATATCCTGGAGTTACTGACGAAGTGATGCCAACTGTTTGAAAATGGCGGTTTCTAGGAGGAAGGATGGAGCAGAAGTTCGTGGTGGTATGCAATTATTTTGTTGGCAATTTTTGTTCATCTGATTTCCACCAAATATTTAACCTAAGATACTGATAGTTATAAACACCATATTACTTTTGCGTTAGTCTTATCCTCTAGGCTAGAAACATTCACTTATTTCTAGTGTATCCTGTAGGAGACATTAGGCCATAAGCTAGTACGGTTTGACTTTCATGAATGTAAGTTGTGTTCTATCATTTGGTCCTCACCAATAAAATACATAGAAGAATACGTCATTATAGGCAACAATAATTCCATCAACAGCAATAATAGTAACAATGGGCATGACTGAAGTTACAGAGGCAACAATAATTCCAATATTATTAGTAATGTTATTTTTGATACAATACTCCTTTCTTTACATTCTGAATATGAGCAGCAAATTATGCGATAATTGACAGAGTCTGACTTTACTTTGCAGACGACCCACACTTCAATGAGTTTGTGATGGAAAACCTGAATGGAGATGTCACTGTGACTTTTACGATGACGAGAATATAATAGATCCAGCTTATATTCCTCAGGATGACGCTTTATCACCCTCTACTGACGAAAGTGAAGATGATCTAGATTCTTGTGAAACATCTATCATTTCCATAACTCCGACTACCACACATAGTTCACTATCGAAGGATTCATTTCGGGTATGTCTTGAGTCGTCAAATTCTTGTCATTCTTCATCCCTCAGGACCTCACAAAGGAAACTAACACTTCCACAAAAAACACCTCCTCCTACAGACTCTGTTTCTCCAGCTATAGATACTAATACATCTAGAAGAACTTACTGGAAGAATGTGGCATCAGGTGCATTCAATCCTTTAACCCCAGCTCCTCGTTTTGAAGACAACGCTGTTACCGGCATAGAATTACAGCCAAAGGCTTCTTCCATAAATACATCCCTGATGATCCCATAAAAACACTAACACACCACAAAAAACCCGAGATATCTAAAAGACACCGGCAGGATCTTAGGTCTAACAGAAACAACTTTCTTCGGAATTACAATAGTTATCTCCTATCTGAAGTATCCCAGGATCCGCATGTACTGGGCCCGTAAAACTCAAGTTCCTGAAATCGCTAATAACATGTCGAAGGATAAATACTTCTTGATTAGGAGAAATTTAAAATTAAGGGATGATTTACTGGTTTCTGACAATGAACGCGCTGAAGATACCTTTTGGAAAGTGAGACCTCTTCTGAAATACATTGGAGCGGCATGTTTGCTGAATTAAAGATCTTCTAATGTTACCATCGATGAGCAGATGATTCCCTTCTACGGCCATGCACCTGCATGGCAGTATGTGAAAGGGAAGCCAAACCCATGTTGTCTCAAATGTTTCGTAGCAACTGCCCCGGATGGTCTACAGCTGGATTTTTTGTTTATGCAGGGTACGGACACCAAATCATTGATCATAATGATCCTGACATTAGTAATTTACATCTTGGTGGAAGAGTAGTTGTGAGACTGGCTAAACATATGCCTCCAAGTTGTACTTTGTATATGGATCGGTTTTTTTGCATCAGTTCAATTACTAGATGTTCTCCATTGCAAGGCTCAATGTCAAGGAACAGGGACACTGAAGAAGTCTCAGGTCCCTTCATCATCAGTTTCAAGTCTGATGCAGAGCTGAAAGGACTTGGTCGAGGTTCTGTAGATGAGACAGTGAGAAATGATGGCCAAATTTGTATTTTAAAATCATCAATACATAATCATCCACCGACTACGCCTTATACATCCAATTACAATATCGCTTCTCCATCATTCAATACCCATACATATTCATACTCCTTGGACATGCCATGAAGTTCATCGGATACTCCGGATATATGACCCCCAAAGGGTCACCCAGTAGCCACCCGCACTGCCTTCATCCCACGTCCATCCTCTAATGAATAATACATCGATACCTATTATTCATCAGCATCTAAAACTACGACCCTATACCATCACTTCTCCATCACCACATTTCAACCTCCACAATCATAACTCTACTCCCTCTCCACATTCACACATTTCATCAACAACTAACCATCCACCAACTAAACATTATACCGATTTACTGCTTTCTACATTCTTGAACGAGTCTTGCTCACTTACAATGTTTACAACAGTGGCTTGGTCGGTTTTGGGGGTAGCTGCCCCAGTCAGCAATTGAAGAACTTTATTTGACATTTCAGAGAGGTGGTCAACAAGTTTGCTAGCCTCCTTAGCATGGTCATCTTTTAGTTTAATAGACAATAGGTCCCTTACTCTATTGTAAAAATGGTTTAACCTAGGCTGTACTCTTTTAAGTTGGTTAGCAGAAGGATTACTCACTTCAAAAAACTCTACGGATGCCAGCTCAGTGGTGTTGTCAGTGATAGTGGAGAGAGCCTCATCAATTTCCTTCTCTCCCAAGGTTGGGATACAAATTGGTAACTCTAATTACTCTTTCAGTTTGGTTGTATCTGCCGCAACCGTGCCTCCAGATTGAACATTTCTAATATATAATTCGTAAATCAATTCATCCTTGAGCAAGTAGCCGGGATGGAGGACTTCGCGAGGGCCGGACATGATGACAGAAGTTTACAAATTTAGAAAATAGGAAAAGAAAAATTCCAGCGACTGAGAAAATTGTTGGAGTACAAACTGAATCCTATGTTTAGCCGTCAAAAGGGGCTTAATTGAGACCTATTCAACCACGCTCTGCTCCCACTTGTTCCGGGGTTACCCGTGGAACGCAGAGGTGAAAGAAGGTGATGAACACCATAGTTTTGCGTCGCCTGTACTGTAAATGGCGCAGCAATGTGCGAAACAGCGTAGGTCTATAATGCACGTGCGAATTTCATTACCTGTGAGTAGTACCATAATGTGTGGAATACCGCGGGTCTGCGCTCCATCCATTCATTATTTGTCCTCACCTTTTGATTAATACCGCAACATAACAAATACCATGGTTCTACATTCCTAGCGATAAGTACCATTGTGAGGGGCCACTTACTTGGTTTTTGGATCCCTTTTGACTACAAGTATCATCCATTCAGTATTGTGCTATAGAAGCAGTCCCTTCGTCAGTAATTCTATTGTTCTAGGCCAGCTTCTGTGCATGTGAGGCACTGTGGGTCGGTTCCACTGACCGTTTTAAATTCATATCCATCCATTCATTCTTCGTCCTCACGTTTTGAATTGTGGTCACTGGACGTTTTTCGGCTTTTAATTTGTCATTTCATTTCGTCTCATTTCGTACCATTAGAGGCCGATGACCTAGATGTTAAGCCGTTTTAAACAACAAGCATCATCGTCATCAAGCAGTATCCTATGAGCTGAAGGTGGCAACAATTGAAGCATAGTATAAGTTATTGAATCTAGGCCAGGAGAAGAACTTGTAGAAGGTACAAGTGTCAGAGTTAATTCATGGAGGTGAATAGGTTGTAATAAAGTGGAATATTGAGTGGGTTGGGAAACAGTTTGAGTAAGAGAAGTGAGAAATCGCGTGGAATGGGTGAATGTGGGCTATGTTGAGCAGGACGCGTTAAAGTTTTAATTGCATTCCACAAAGAGGCAGTGGATATTTGTGAAGTCAGCTATGATATGAAGGTTTTCCAGGCTCTCCGTCTTTTTTCACGAAATGTACTTGTTTCACTCTAGCAATATGATGCTTTAAACATAGGGGAAGTTGCCCCAGTGCCGGACACTTACGCCTTTTGTCTATTTTATGGAAACCTTCTCCATTAATTAATATGGAACTCAGTTCCGAGGATAAAGGATAACATATGTAATTAGATAATACGACAAAAGTGGAGATATATATATATTATATTTTAATAGTGTAATTTTGAAATATAAAAATGGGTACTAATGACGTTGTTCAAAAAACTGTTTCCAGTATCGGACGCATTATCTTAAGAACAAAAAATATCAATAGTCAACAAACACATACAATTTCAAATGACATTATGATACAGAAGTTAGTTATTTACTTCAGGTGAATCACTTACCTCGTAAGTCATAGCTTGCAACGTTCACACACAAAGTGATGAATGTTATCACTACCAGCACACCCAACGTGAGCCCAACCACTACAGGTGCAACACTGTACCCAGTCCTCCTCAAAGCACTCTCCACAAATGAGACACTCAGTCTTCTTGGAATAATTTTCATCTGCTTTCCTATCGCAATCTTCTCAATCCTCCTTTTTGCAACAGTGACATCTGACCTTGACTCCTTTTTTGACCTCTCCCCAATGTTATCTTTTTTCTGTCTTCGTTGTTCTTGTTTTTCTTTCTTTAGCAACTTCGCTTCTTCTCTCTCTTCCAGCAACTTTTTGTAAGGCGTGGATGTCAAAATCTCGCTTTTTTTCTCCTCTCTTTTTTCTGACAGTGACTTTCCTCTTCGAAACATCAGTCACGGGGGAGATCTGATCGATGGCTTTTTGAAAGGCCTTAGAAGTGGAAGAAACAGCCATATTGACTAGGGGAGCGTTCTGTTGCGGGACGATCACAGGAAAGGTGTTCAAGTTCCCTAAGGTGGCTGATCAGAAGCACTACCCACTCTGGTATCTTCTTCTGGCAATGACCTGGTGTTTGACGCTGGGAGGAAGTCCAGTTCTGTAAAAATATCCTTATTGAATGGGTAGATCCCTGTGCACTCATATGCTGATTTTGCTTGATCCATTGTGCAAATTCTTGAAAAGGCAGTTCCAACCAATCTGCAGATGTCCTTTCAGTGATTTTCAGTCCATGTCTTCCATACTTGCTCATCCACATCTCACATGCTGAATTGAGTGTAGTTTTAGAAGGCCTCATAATTGCTGAATCCAAAGGTTGGAGGTTGTGTGTGGTGTGGGGGGGGGGGGGCAAACTCAACATATGAACATGGTGCTTCTTTGCGCACAGACCGACCTCGAGGTCTTTGTGAGTACTATGACCATCCAAGGTAAGAAGAACTGGACTTTGTTCTAATGGAGTAGTTCTCTCAACAAAAGCTTTCAACCATTTCAGGAAGCCTGAAACTGTGATCCAACCGCTGTCTTGAACATCAAAGATGCTTCCATCAGGTGCGTCCTTGGTCAACTTTGGATCCATTCGAATTCTGGGGAAAACGAAAAGAGGGGGGATAAACTGGTCCCCTGCAGCGTTAATACGAAGCATAACTGTAATGTTCCTCCCTCGATCACCCGAGGTCAGCTTGCTGACTTGTTTTTTTCCTTTAAGGGATAGACCTTTCAATGTGTTCGAATGCACAACACTGACACCAGTTTCGTCACAATTAAAATTTCTGCTTGGAGGAAAGGAATATTTCCTTAATAGTTCCTCTAATTTGACATAAAAAGCATCCACTTGTTCCTTGTTAAATCCTTGGACTCTCTGTAAACTTGTTGATTGAGTACAGCGCAAAGGAAGTTCCGGATGCCGCTTGATGAATCCACGATAAAACTTATTTCCAGCGATTTTTTTGTTTTTTAAAACTGGTATGGTAACTGGAAGTGTTCAGCATGGTCATACGCTAGTGTTAAAAGTTCGCTTTTGTTCACGGGCAAGAAACAACCGTCAATATATTTGAGATGGTTAACAAGTTCATTTTCCAACTCGTCGTTGAATGCCTTATGAAATCTACCCATTGATGGCGCCATTTTAATCGAGTCGCCGTTTTTAAGGGCACAAATACGATCTCCCAAAAAGCTTTTGGGGACACAAAAGTGTTCTGATGCTCTCCAAATGCTGAATTCCCCCGCGAGCACACCATCAACTGCCTTCTTCATCATTTCATCACTCCACCTTCCCTTTTTAAGTGCATCCATCTCATTAAGTACCCTAAAAAAACGACAGCATTAATATGTTTGTCACAGGATTCTGTCTTTCTGTCCGGTACTTTGGACATACGCAGTGTTCGGTACTGAGGCCAAGCGAGAGGTCGAAGAATATTGCCTACTATTAATACCCAATGAATATTTCCTTTATCCAAGCACATTATCCTGTTCTCTATTCACATGGAATATTGACTAATATAAACATAATTTCTTTAACTCGCCTAAAGAGGGTAAAAAGATGCTGTAAATGTTAACTGCGTAGTACAAGTAGTATGTTACGCGCACTTCACAACGAATATCTCAACACTGGCAAACTCTACAAGCAAGTCGCGCGAACGTCTGCTTTCCTCTGTGTCTCCCTAACACATTTTTGTCTATCAGGTGGTTTCATTTAGCGAAGGAATGTGTAAACCTCCACTGTCTGGTACTGGGATGCGTCCGGCGCTGGGGAAACCTCCCCTAAATAATTTTTTAATGCCATTTCTTTTCGATACGCCTCAAATAAACGTGTTCGTCTTAATACCAACTGGTGGCACTAACTATCCCACCAATGTATATACTGAAAGTGGCGTAAATACGTGGGCACACAAGGTTTGCAAGGATGAAATATATTTATGTAGGTATTAATAATCGAATGAAGTGAACTATACGTGAGAGGAGTACGGTGCATATTACTGAGTTGATTGTGTATGAATGTACAGTAAGTTTGCTTATCGAAAGTGCGAAATGAGCGGACATTGCTACGGAGTTTAGTTACTCTCTGCGTTAAGCATAGTTTTCTGATATCATGTGTGATGTATATAGGATAACGATCGCTAGAATGTGTATCAGAAAGTGTTTGCCATGTGATTATAGGAGCCATCTGAGACCTATAAAAAGTTAAATCCACGCCACTGGAAGGTTCGCCAGGAAGGGATATTCTCGTAGGGGATCCATCATTTAAATAGTGTGAAATCATGCTGCTGAGACTCAGATAGGAGATGAAGTCCCCTTGGTGTATCATCTCACTTCCCCATAAAGTATGATGGCAATTGAAGTATCCGAAGATAATAACGTGATCTAAGGCGTCAAATTGACAAAAATGTGCCCACTGATTTGCGGTAATGTAAACATCGGGAGGTAAGTAGACATTAATGAAATGAATATTATTGTGCGTAATACCTATGGCGTAGGTATGAGAAGTTTGATAAGTGAGAGGTAAAATATGTTATGTTATGATTCCGTTTAATAAAAATTGCTACACCAGCATTACCTGGTCCGCCTTGTCGCTCGAGATTAAAACCTGGTGAATGAAATGTGGAAGAGCTGGACAACCATAATGATATCAGAAAAAGTTTCGCGGATTAATAATTGTAACTCATATATTTTAAGAACTATGCCTCTTGCATTCCACTGTAAAATGCCAATCATACACTGCCATCATATTGGCTATTCGATCCATTAACTGACATATAACGTGTGATAGTTGCTCCTCTCCGCCGGCATTTTGTAATAGGAGAGCTATGATTTTTTAATTTCTTGCTGAAGTTGACTTATTTGCTGATGCAGAAGATTTGCTTGTCGTGGTTCTGAAGTGCTGATACTTAAAAAAGGGGAAGCGGTAGAAGAAGAAGAGGTTACCTGGTGTGAATTTTCATGAAAATGTCGTCCAAGTGCCATAGGGTGTAACTGATCGAGATGCTGGTTATTTTTAGATTCCACGAACACGGTGAATGGGCCATAATGAGTCCGGGGGTAAAATTCTCTTTCTGTTTGAGCATTAGAACCGTTATCCATTTGGTTACACTGTTGAGCAGGTGTTTGTTCATTATGAAGTTGAAGTTCCGAGTTTTGAAGCGATTAATTTTCCATTGGAACTTCCACTTTCTGATTCACTGGTATTTGACCACTCAAAATATAACCGCCTCCCCCGCCGGAGGCGGCCATCGTACCCACAAATAACTAGCAACCGATACTGCTTGAGGAACACAAGCTATATCGCACTCGTGGTATACTCAGCGCACTAGCGAATTGAAGCGAACAACCTGAATGCTCAGCGCGAACTCCATCCTGTACACTCAACTAGTTATGTGCAACCATGTTGCTGCAATGTGTTTACATTCAGTCAGCTCTCTGTTTTATCTAAGAAAACGTATAACAGAACACTTTATTTTAGGATTCCGTGCATACGTATTCAAAGTGTATACTCATGAGCATCGGCACTTAATAGGAGTATAATCTCAGCCCAAGCAGTATGTACTCCATTTGGTAAGAATAAAAAGGTTCTCCTCTAAAGGAATAGATACGTTGTGTACAATCGTCAACTGTTAACATCTTTGGTTCCAATCGCAACATAACCTCAACTAGATACTGTTTAGCTTGTAGTTTGTACTGATTGTTCGTTCGTCGATATGGAAAGTCCACGAACCTGCTACGCAGGCGTAGCAGGGGGAGAGGTGATACTCCCACGTGGCGCGTCCCAGGTGGCGGATAGGGAGGTCCTAACCGGCTTGCCGGTGGACTTGAGGGAAATAAAATACCTCTCGCGGACCAAACACACACCCCCTGTGGGTGGGGGAGGCAGACGAATAATACACCCACGGTATCCCCTGCCTGTCGTGAGAGGCGACTAAAAGGGGCGACCAAGGGATGTTTAAATTGGAACCATGAAACTGCTTTTGATTCGTGCCATCACGCGGGGAACACTAAGGGTTGCTTTTACTTGTGCGTAGTACCACTACATTGGGTACGAAATTGGTTTGTGATTAGTAGCACACAGGAGCACCACGCGGTCGGCTTTTGCAGTACCTGTGAATAGTACCACTATATGAGCAGGACCATGGGATGATAGCTACCATGGTTCTGCCTTGCCTATGATTAGTACCCACTATATGAGGAACACCACGGGATAGGGAGAGGTCCCTGTGGTTAGTACTCTTCTGTGATGAACACCATAGGTTTGCGTTGCCTGTAAATGGCGCGCAAAGTGGGAAAACATAGGTCTGTATTAAATGTCGAATTTCATAAGCTCTGAGTAGTACAATAATGTGTGGAATGCCGCAAGTCTCTGCTACTTTTGATTAGTACCGTAACAGGACAGCTACCATGGTTCTATTTTGATAGCGATCAGTACCGTTATGGGGGGCCGATAACTTCGATTTAGGACCCCCTTTTGACTGCACGCATAATCGATTCAGTGTTATGCTATAGCAGTAGTCCCTTGGTCAGTAATACGATATTGTCACGTCCGTTTATGTGCCTGTGCGACATTGCGGGTCGCAACCACTGATTGTTTTAAATTCATGTCCATCCATTCATTCGTCGTTGTCACATTTTTGAATTCTGGTCAGTGGAGAATTTTAGACTTTTAATATGTCATTTCATTTCGTCTCATTTCGTACCATTAGGGGCCGATGACCTAGATGTTAGGCCCCTTTAAACAACAATCATCAATCAATCAATCGATATGGAAAGTATTCCTACGTTAATATTTGCAAATATTTTGCAGAAACATGCGGTACTTTTTAGTAAGACCCAACTGCCGGCGGTTCGGAAAGAAAAATTCGAATCGTTTGAAGCAATTCACACAAAATTGCAAGCCCTCGGCAAGAAAGTTAAGACCTGCACCATAACAGAAAATATAATCAATATGAAAATGAGAGTCAAACAATAGTGCGTCGTAAACCAAACAGGGAATAAGAACGATAGTGCTGAAGGACTGGGAGAGTATTATCCACGAGCTGTTGGATGCGGATACTAATCCAACATTGACACGAATTCCAGGTATGTCCTCAAAGTATATTCACGAGTTTTCTTGAACAGGTTTATAGAAGTTGTAGAAAGTGCCAACGCTACAAAATTTAAGGATAATATATTTCTATTTATTGCTTTATAAAAACCAAATCACATTCAGGCATTTGGTTCACAGTACCCGGGTTCGAATCTTGTGCCTGGGATTTTAGCTTCGTTTGACTTAATTGTCCTAGAAAACTGTATAATTGAATTAAAACATATTTTTGTATTTTTCGTAGGAGCAACTGCAGTTGGAGTAGGGCTTCTTGAAGTTCAGCCAGAACACATTCCTCCACCTGTAGTGGAATTTGTAATATTGGAAGAGGGAAGAGAAGGGAGGGGTCCTATAGAAATTATGAACTCGCCAACTGTAGCTACCCCTAAGCGAAAAAGAAGTGTTTTGGATGACTACGAAAATGAAGAGACTAGAAATCTGAACAATACAGAACTGCAGTGCTTGGTGCTGTTAAAGCAGATAACAGTGTTTGAACTCACGGACAAAAGTTAAAATCCAAGATTAAAGAATGATAGTCAAGTATAGATATTTTAAAAAATAAATTGTTTCGCATATTTTTATTTATTTATTTATTATCTTTTTTTTGTGAACAATAACCGGATTGACACTGGTACTTGCTGCAATTCAAACACCTTGATGTATTATTTCTGCAAATTCATCTACCCTAGCTTCACCGTTCCACCTGATATTTGCAGCAGCTGCCACGTCATCCTCGTTTCCATCCTTTAATCTCACATTGCCACCTAACGGTGGTAGTTTAGCGTCCTCATCTTGTAAGTACTTAGCAATATTGTGCAACACACAGCAACAAATGATAAGTTTTGGCACTTTATTTAAAGACAGGCTACCTTTTGCTGAAGAATTGCGAAACGTTGTTGTACTTGCTGAAAACATCGTTCTGTCACAACTCGTTCTTTGGTAACGCACCTGTTATAAGCAGTTTCTTGAGGTGTTTCTGGATTTCCAAATGGTATCATAAGCCATGGTGCAATACCATAACCACTATCCGCTAACAGCAATGCATTTACCCTATTTAGAAGTTAATCTTATCTGGACAGCTGAATTTCACCAGACTTTTGAATCATGCACAGATTCAGGGCATAATGCAATCCACACAGGTGAAAACTTCCTTGGCATTGCATGTTGCCTGTACAGTAATACTTGCATTCCTTTTGGTGGTGGTGGTGATTAATGTTTTAAGAGGAAGTACAACTGGGCAACCATCCTCTATATAACACTAATAAGAGAAAAAATGGAAGGGGTCCGACACTTCGAAAAATGAAGGTATCGGCCAAGGAAAGACAAGGGCCACGAAGGGCGTGAAAATGAAAGACTCCCTAGGCCTCCATACGTAATACCGTCGGGGTCGGAAAAGAACAAGAGTTGACCAAGAGAGATCGGATAGGATAGATGAAAGTGAGGAGCCTGGCACAAATAAGTGGAAGCAATGTCATGACTCAGCTAAGGACCCCGTGGTCGCCAACACACACTCCAAAGTTCAGAGCCCCTGGTGGCCCTTTTAGTCGCTTCTTACGACAGGCAGGGGATACCGTGGGTGTTATTCTACCGCCCCACCCTCAGGTGGTTAGCATTCCCTTTCCTGTTAATATATTCATCACCATAATTTGGATGCTTATTAATTCTAACATGAGTGCAGTCAAGAGCGCCTATTGCTGCTGGAAACTAGTACTTTTCCTGCCAACAATCTATGTACCGTACCCGTCTTCATAATATCCCGATCTAGTCGCGGCAGAGACGTGGTTACCGTTCAAAAAAATTGATATGGGCGAAACTAAATTCAAAACTCGTCATGAGCAATATGCCAAAGGTACATGACAGGAATTCGGGCACATAGACTACGTGAATAAGACAGATAAGCTGAGAGCGATAAAAGGAACAACGAAGGTATGGAGGACTTCCCTTCGGGCTTCGCGGAGGGAAGCCGTGGTATTATGTCGTCTTCGGATCGGCCACGGTATCTTGACTCACTCGCATCTTTTGAAAGGAGAACCCCCTCCGGTGTGTACCTGCGGCGACCATCTTACCGTGGTGCACATCCTTACGGAGTGTGTGGACCTGGTCGATCTGCGCCGTAGTCTTAACCTTCCGAGTACTATCTCTCTTATCTTGCGTGATGACGAGCAGTCAGCAGACCTCGTCATCCGCTTTATGAGGGATAGTGGACTATTTTCTCGTGTGTAATGCTGTCCTTTGTCCTAGTGTGTTTTGTGTCACTTTCGCTTTTATCCTATTGACTTAATTTTAGTTTGTTTTGCGTATTTTAATGTGTTATTTTAACGTCTCTCGTAAATTATGTACTACCAGGCAATGCCTTATTCTTTTGTTTTCCTGTAGTTTCTCTTATTTTATTAGAAAATAAGGCATTGCGTATTAGATCCACTGATTGTTTTAATCTCACCCTCATTTTTCTCCATCATTTTTTTAAACTCTAGTCAGTGGATATGTTTTTAAAATTTTAACATCATCTCTCATGTCGTTTATCACGTTCCATTAGGGGCCGATGACCTTCGATGTTAGGCCCCTTTAAACAACAAGCATCATCATCATCATCATGAATAAGACAGAGAAATGGGGGTACAATTGATTTATTAAAGACATTAACCCATTCACTTACGACACGAAATATATATAACAACACTAAGCCTGTTGGCCACATAAAATCAAAGTAAAATATGTGCCCCGCACATATCCATGTTAAACACAAAATTTATGCACTGGGGACTCGGCCTTACAAAGAAAAACACGGCTTGGGATTGACTTTGGATGAATACATTTTAATTTAAGTCGACGCAAGCTCAATGTCAATTCCCTTGTGGGATGCGCTACGAAAAGTGTCTATACATGACTGCGGTATATAGTTAAACACACTCCTAACCGATCCAATCTATACATATCTACATATCAATAACAAAATCAATTCAACCCTGAGCAGCAACTTATGATTACACAGATTCTAAATATGTAGCCGCCCTCATAGCAATTGGATGGCATGGAGGCCAGCGACCATCTAATTGGCTACCGAGCCAATAAAACACACAGAAAAAATTAACCTAAAGCAACGCTGATCACATCAACACATATACAAAGGAAACAAAACAAACAATCAGTCATCATCATCACACCCATGTCAGCGATCAAACCGACAGGCATGATAACACATGTAAATAAAGTAGGAGCATGGAACCTGTAAAATAACAACATGAAATATGCATAAATGCTCCACATGTGGTCAGCGGGATCCTCCTTAGCAGGCAGGTATATGGGTTACGTCCATGAGTCAGATGCAAGGGCAATCCCTTAAGGATCACTTTCACTGTCGCAAACAGCTGTTACCTGTAACTTCCTAATTGTCTTGGAAGATACACACATAACGGTCTGACAAGCCTTCAACAAAGCATGGCCTTTGGGGTGGTACACCTGACTTCTCAAGGCTAAATTCACAACACTGTTACTGCTTTCTGCATAAAATGACCTGCGATCTCAATTCGCAGATTAAAGACCAACACACATCAACAAGGGCTTAGCCTCTTTCATTTGAATACATACATCGCATACAATAAATCTCGAGACCAGCTCGGGCCTTGCACTCGGCAGTATGACTACGGCAATTCCAGCCTCCTTCAAATGTCTCAATATAGGATCCCCTAAAATATACATCAACTCCCTCGTGAATTCTCACGGCTTGCATACCCTCAAACCCATCTAAACTAACAAAAAAAGGGGGGAAAGAAAGGCATGCATCAGCCCAGGACGTAATTACAGTAAATTGAATTGGAAAACCACTGTGCCCTCTGGCTGACAATTAACTTTAAATTATTTATACACATATGATGTAACCTAGTGTGCAACTATTACCCAGGCATGCTAAAAAATGACGCTTACATGGCCACTGGCGTCATCGCGAACTTAGGCCATGGCCATCTCAGTCTTCAGGATGTGGGAAGTCGCTCCATCGATGCTCGGCGCGGGCTCCATTGCGCTGATTGATGTGGCTCCTGTAAACAGTTCAATTAGGCACCGTTTCTTCGCCGCTAGTCATATACGTTTGTAAGATCACGCCCTTAATGCTTGGCCGTTAATAGACTACGACCCGCAAGCGAAAAATTAGTTCGTCCCGCTCACCATTAATTTAAGGGCAATTCGGCCCGGACGTGAAGAGTCCTTGGCGCGGCAACGCAACACACGAATACGAGAGTTCCCCGATCGCGCCCGCGAATTGTTATTATTACATATATACTGATCACTCCCGGATCGAATTAATATACTGCACATACATTGTGCCACAGTTGATCACAGTTATTATTAACTGTGTTATCTCGAACACGTATCACTGGCTCAGTTCTCATATATGAGAACAAAACGTTCTCTAATAAGTATGGTCTTCGGCGGGCGATCGACCAACCGGCACGAAATTCAGACAGAGAATGAGGTGACGCTCCCTTGTTACTAGCAGTTATAAAGACTCGCAGAGTTTATTCAAAGGCCGGAACTCCCTTCTGAAGAATAGAAAGTCTGTTGAGCGGCGGTTTAGTTTGAATGAGAAGCCGTTGATAATGCGAAATAACATCTAGGTCTTAAGTAGCCACCAAATATATTCTCAGGCATCAGAAAAATTACAATTACCAAACCACTAGGCAATGTTCACTGTGCTCGTCACGTAAAATAACATCCAGACTTCACAAGAACTACTATACGGACCGGCAGATAACTTGATGTGTGGACGCGCAGAGAGATACTCGCCTCCAGTTTGGAAGCTGCTTACGTCGCACACGGCTGATAGTGAAGTGTCAGCTATTGGGGGAACTGTTCACAGTATCTGCAACCGGACTGTAAACTAATTCATAACAGCATTTATTATTACATCATAACTAAGTTATTTATTCCGATAATCTATCTCACAGTAGATATGTATTTACGTGGGTTTTTTTAGGCATTGAAAATAAAGCCAAGTGGCAAATGTCCACTTATTATAACAATTTTAAACGGCATTCAATTCATCCTATTTGTTGGTTCCTAAAAACCAAGCATTATAAAATCAATAGAAAATCGCAGTACCACTTTGTCTTACTTAATACATTGTTCTTAGGAATGTTGCTCTTTTTATACCCCACGAACCTGCTGCGCAGGCGTAGCAGGGGGAGAGGTGATACTCCCACGTGGCGCGTCCCAGGTGGCGGATAGCGGGGTCCTAAACGGCTTGCCGGCGGACTTGAGGGAAATAAAATACCTCTCGCGGACCAAACACACACCCCCTGTGGGTAGGGGAGGCAGACGAATAATACACCCACGGTATCCCCTGCCTGTCGTGAGAGGCTACTAAAAGGGGCGACCAAGGGATGCTTGGATTAGAACCATGGAACTCCTTTTGATTAGTACCATCACGCGTGGAACACCATCGGTCGCTTTTACTTGCGAGTAGTACCACTCTGTTAGGTACTCCATATTTTTGTGATTCGTAGCACTCGAGGGGGTTCAGTGTGGGTTTCCAGTACCCGTGAGTCGTGCCCGTGTGTGCAACACTACAGGTCTGGGCGTTGCCTGTGAGTTGTACCCGTGTGAGCGACACCACGCGTCTGGGCGTAGCCTGTGAGTTGTACCACTATATGAGCGACACCGTGGGTCTGCGTTGCCCGTGATTAGTACCCACTATGTGAGGAACACCACGGGAATGCCGGCGCCCGTGATTAGTACACCTAGGTGAGGAACCTCATCGGTTTGCGTTGGCTCTGAGTGGCGCCATTGTGTGAGAAATACCATAGGTCTGCGCTACCTTTACGACATACAATACTTGTGAGTAGTACCTTAATGCTTGGAACATCGTGAGTTTACGCTACCTTTGATTAGTACCGCAGCTCGAGAAATATCATGGTTCTACTGTACTCGCGACTTGTACCATACTGAGGGGCCGTAGACCTGGTTTTTGGACCCCTTTAGACATCAAGCATAATCGATTCAGGACTGTGCGTTATAAGTGGTCCCTTGGTCAGTAATACTATTATTTACGACCGTTTTTGAGTCGGATCCACTGTTCTATTGTTTGTTTGTTTTTGTTATTTTTTGGGTTCATGTCCATCCATTCATTTTTCATGACATTTTTATTTGTTTTGGACAGTGGATTTTTTTGAATTTTTGTTGTCATTTAATTTCGTACCATTAGGGGCCGATGACCTCGATGTTAGGCCCCTTTAAACAACAAGCATCATTATCATCATCTTTTTATACCATCATTCTTCCACACAAATGTCACCACAAGCAAAAATAATTACATGAAATATATGAAACACTGACTTGTCCAGATTTCTAGAGTATACCCGAGAGAAATCAATAAAGATCATTATTTAGAAATTATTCGCACTGCCACATAGTTTAGATCCACCAAGACACTAACTTCGCGCGTGTACGCGAATAAATATGCGGATATCCGTGCAGGGCTCTAGTTATGGACTCCAATATGCCTGAAGCTGCAGTGTGAATAACATTTCTTGAAACAGATATGGAATTTGATGTTGCAAAACAAGAGTGGCAGGAAAAGTACTAGTTTCCAGCAGCAATAGCCGCTCTTGACTGCACTCATGTTAGAATTAATAAGCCTCCAAATGATGGTGATGAATATATTAACAAGAAAGGGAATGCAAACTCCCTGTGGGTGGGGCGGTAGAATAACACCCACGGTATCCCCTGCCTGTCGTAAGAGGCGACTAAAAGGGCCCCCAGGGGCTATGAACTTTGGAGCGTGGGTTGGCGACCAGGGGGTCCTTAGCTGAGTCCTGACATTGCTTCCACTTACTTGTGCCAGGCTCCTCACTTTCATCTATCCTATCCGACCTCTCTTGGTCAACTCTTGTTTTTTTCGACCCCGACGGTATTAGAGCATTCGAGGCCGAGGGAGTTTTTCACTTTCACGCCCTTCGTGCCCCTTGCCTTTCTTCGTCCGTTACTTCATTTTTCGAAGTGACGGATCCCTTCTTTCTTTTTCTCTCTCTCTGTACCACCTGTGGGTGGGAGACGCAGACGGAAAATACACCCACGGTATCCCCTGCCTGTCGTGAGAGGCGACTAAATCACGCGGGGAACACCATGAGTCGAGTTATACCACCACGAAATAGGTTTGTGTTTAGTAGCAACAGGGGGGTGAATCAGTATGGGTTTTCCAGTACCCGTGAGTCGTACCCATGTGAGCAACACCGCGGGTCTGGGCGTTGCCTGTGAGTTTTACCACTATATGAGCGACACCGTGGGTCTGCGTTGCCTGTTATTAGTACCCACTATGTGAGGAACACCACGGGAATACCGGGACCCGTGACTAGTATACCTAGGTGAGGAACCTCATCGGTTTGCCTTGGCGATGGTGGCTTGTCATATTCAGGTGTCGGTAGTTCTTCGAGTAATACTTGTGTTATCGATAGTTAAATACGCACCGGGCGAGTTGGCCGTGCGCGTAGAGGCGCGCAGCTGTGAGCTTGCATCCGGGAGATAGTAGGTTCGAATCCCACTATCGGCAGCCCTGAAAATGGTTTTCCGTTGTTTCCCATTTTCACACCAGGCAAATGCTGGGGCTGTACCTTAATTAAGGCCACGGCCGCTTCCTTTCAACTCCTAGGCCTTTCCTATCCCATCGTCAACATAAGACCTATCTGCGTCGGTGCGACGTAAAGCCCCTAGAAAAAAAAAGTTAAATACGCGTACGGTCCGGTTCGTTTGTGCCGATGTGATTACAGTACTCTTAAGTGTAACAGTGCGCGAGACACAGTTTGGGAAAGAGTTCTAGTGATTAATAAATGCAGTTTATCTGGCGTCGTGGCTTCTCTCAACGGCTCGAGGTACTTTGTGTCGCCATACCGAAGTGAAAGGTGCGCCCGCGGCCGGCTCGTCCACAGGTATCCAGCTATGTACTAGCCGTCCTAATGCTAGCGCTTTCCGGAGATGTACAACTGAACCCAGGTCCCAACCAAAGCAATCAAGGTCTGACATTTTTCTATCAAAATGTGAGGAGTATGCGTAACTCGCTTGCTGACTTTAATGCTGGTCTAAGTGAAGGGAACTATGACTGTATTTGTATCAGCGAAAGTTGGCTTAACGAAACTGTAGTTGATACTGAAATATTAACGGAGAGTTACATTGTATTTCGGAAGGACAGACATTCCGTGAACACTGCAAAACTGGATGGTGGAGGTTTTTTACTAGCTGTGAAGCCTGACCTTGGACCAGTGTCGAATCCTGAGCTTGCTGGGAATTGGGAGTGTCAAGTGTCAACCCTCATCCCGGTCGTGCTGGCTTCATTGTGTGCTGCTACCTGCCTCCAGATGAAGTGAACGACCGGCTTAGCAACCTACGTCAAACATTGGGAAACATTACATCTGTCCTCAACACACGGGACACTGTTATTGTGTGCGGTGATTTTAACTTGAGCCAATTAGCTTGGAAAACTGATGAGTCGTCGAAAGTACAACACATTATCAAACAGAGAAGCGAGGAGGTATTCTTATTTCTAGAAATTATTAATGAATTCGATCTCAGTCAGATTTTTGATTTCCCTACTAGGAATGATAATTTTCTAGACTTAATTTTAGTCTCAAACGAATTACTTCGGAGTGGAAAGTGAGTCAAAACTGAAAATGTAATTCACTCAGATCACCAAGCCATCGAAATCTTCCTGCCTATGCCAAGGAAATTACGCTTCAAAGCGCAAAACAAAGTATATTTGCATGGAAGAAAGCTGATTTTTCTTTAATGAGGGACCTTTTATCCCTGTGCCCCTGGGATATGATTAACGAGTCTCACTCTGTGGATGAAGCTGTGAGCACTTTTTATGACTTACTATATGCGGTCATAAAAGACAGCGTACCATTTCGAAAAATTAACATCAGAAAATATCTTTCTTGGAACGACTCACAACTAATCCAGAAACTGAAAGAAAAAAAGGGCGAGAAGGAAATACAAACGATCAGGCCAAGAGTGCGACCATGTGCAGTTTTCCACATTACGAAGTGAATGTAAAAAACTGCAGCGTGCTAAGTACAGAGACTACGTTAGGTCGGTAAAAGATGACGTCATCACACGCCCTAAGCGCTTTTGGAATTTTATTAATAATAAAAGGAAATCTTCCCGTCTGTCTCCCACTATGCTCATAAACGGAACTGAAATCCACGATAAAGATAACATTCTAAATAGATGTGTTTCTCACACAATGGCGCCACTCCTAGCCAGTGCATACCGATGAGGTTCCTCACCTAGGTGTACTAATCACGGGCGCCGGCATTCCCGTGGTGTTCTTCACATAGTGGGTACTAATCACTGGCAACGCAGACCCACGGTGTCGCACATATAATGGTACAACTCACAGGCAACCCCCAGAACCGTGGTCTTGCTCACATGGGTACGACTCACGGGTACTGGAAACCCCAACGGCTTACCCACTCACAGAAATGTTGAAGAAATTGAATTCCGTCATCATCTAGTCCAGTAAAAGGCATTTGATTGTGGTCCCTCTTGCAAATTCCTTTAATTACACTTTTGACGTTTACAATACGCCACCACTTACTAATAATTTCTAAAAAAATTGCTGTGGCATTAGAATCTAGTTGACTGGTGCTTAAAGCAGCTATGGTGGTGTCATGGAACAGATTATCAACAAGTAACTCTGCCTATCAAGATTGATGGGATACACCGTTTTATAATTTTTAAAAGCTGTAGCAATCAGGTTGGATCCATGACTGTGGTACACATACAGGTTCCTTAAATCATTAAAGCACGCCGTACAGATAATCTGATCTGCTTCAAAATCAGGGAAATAAAAGTTTTGTCTCTGTCTTTCTGATTCAGCCAGTGATTCCTGATGTTCTTAAATATATTGTAACAGGAACGCCCGTACTTCAGTTTATCGGAGAGCATGAGGAACGACAAGGCGTGTACGGCCCATGCTAAGAGAGTAAGAGAGAAGGGTAGTGAAAGAAAAATTCATGATTAAGTGGATCCTTCAGTTTATTCAATAAATAGGCAAATAATTATGTCACCTTTTATAGCTGAATTGTAGATTTGTCCCTGAGGGCGTAAAGAGGACGTTGTCCCGCGGCGGCTGCGTCGTCTTGCGGTCGGCGTCGGCGTTGTCTTCCGTCGTTGGTGTTTGTATTAGTGTTGATGACTCGAACCAGAGGCAGGAACGGGGAAATGTGGAGCTTCCACATTTGACGTCATGGGGTACTGGTGTGACACTTCCCTATGGCGAAGCACGCCGAAATAGTTCCCACAGTAGCAAGGATAAAGTTAGAGTCACAGTTCGTATTGGGAATAATACGCAAATGAAACAATCTAGAACCTTCCGAGGTGCGGTGATCAAGCACTTCATAAAGAAAATTAAATTTATCGAGTACAGTCTCTGCACTGTACTCCACCAGCATAATACATTTGTTGAAATAAATAATAGTCCAAATTCCCGTGCGTCGTAATTTTCAGATTAACACTGGCACTTAAGATCATAATGCAACACAGTTCAACGGATAGACATAGTCTTTAAATGAAATTGGGGCTGGCTAGAAATACTACCGCTGCTTTCACACAGTCTTTGAACGAAATTAATGCTGGCACAGTTAATGCAAGAACACAGTCTTTAAATGAAATAAAGCTGACACAATTAATGCAAGAACACAGTCTTTAAACGAATCCAAAGCTGGCACAGTTTATGTGAGAACACAGTCTTTAAATGAATTCAAGCTGGCGAGAACACAGTCTTCAAACGAATTCAAAGCTGACACAATTAATGCAAGAACACAGTCTTTAAACGAATTCAAAGCTGGCACAGTTTATGTGAGAACACAGTCTTTAAATGAATTCAAGCTGGCGAGAACACAGTCTTTAAACGAATTCAAATATACAGCCGGATCGAGAGACGAATTATGTCGCGACGGCTTACTTGCACACGCTCGCTGACTCACGGCTTACTGCCGACTCACTCCACTCTCTGCCTTCAGCACACTGCCGTCGCATACCGCGCACTCCCTCTGCTTTACTGCAGGCTCTCTGCTTACATTCTGCCTTACCCCAGGCTGGCGACTCGCTTATATTTCGTTCATGCAGCAATGGAACACGAAGGAACCTTCTGCGTGACGTCGCTTGTCCTTGGCCGGTGTTCTAGAAAGTCGCGAACTTGCTCGCAGTTTCCACTATGCCTGTGCGCTCGGCGCAAGCTTACGGTCGGGTATTAGCGAGCTCCACTTAATAAAAGAATGAAACGTGAATGCTCGTAGGGCGTTACCGTTTCAATATGTACAGGATCAAACATGAGAAATATCTGTAAAATCTTGTGTTGGGGATTTGGTATACAATATGGACTTCCACTTCCTAACAATGAACACATACTGCTAAACATATTCTTATTTATCCTATTTTTGTCACATATTACATAACAATTAGTCCTGTTTACACTTTACAATAGCGAAAAATGAGAGTATCCTCCTATTCAATACATCATATATTCCGTCATTAGACGGAGCAAACAAATTCAAACATGTTTCGGCTCGCTTGAGCCATCTTCAGTGAAAAAATTAGGGGGGTTGGAATGATTTACATAATATAAGTTGAAAAAATGCTTAAAAAAACATAATGAAAGAGCAAATGAACAAACAAACCAAAGAGCCTAGACGGAAACAAAATTAGCACAAATATACAATATTTACATCAATATGCAGAGCAAAAAACAACTTATTGCGACAAAATTCAGTGAAACAGGTGTTAATTTAAAATAATAATTGAAACTAAAAACTGCGTTAACCTAAGAAACAAGGGAATGAGAAAACAAATGATGCAGATGGAAATGAATAATAGTAGCACATGGTGAGGTTGTGGACCTCATAGTTTACAAATTACTGGTTTAGTAAAAATGACAAAACAGTTTGAAATTGCTGTCAAAATCATCCTAGTAGAAACCCATCACATCAAGTTGGTCAGGAGGAGAGCGGGAGCAAACATTTTTGAGAAACCAAGCCTGATATAACCTGCAGGCGAAAAGCCTGTGACAAGAAGAAAAAACACCAAAGAAATTCAAGGCTTTAGAAATAGCAGCATTCTCAATATCTTCTCATACTCTCATTTTTCGCCATTGTAAAGTAAAAACCGTCAATACGGAATGATTCTAATATCTTGTAATAATAATTAGTCCTGTATTCTGAACAAGTGTCAGAGCGTTCATTGTCAGGTTAAATAAAATTTCTCCGGGCTGTGCTTTCACTGGGGTGAGAGAGATGACTTCCTTAAAGGATCCAAATGCAGAATGCACCATGAAAGCTTGCATTGTTCATGCTTCTTGTAAAGAGCAATTCTTGGCTTGACCAATGATACTCCGTTCTTGCTCTCAAGAGAGGGATTCACATAAATTTCATGAAGACTTAAAACTGATAAATTCCTTGTCACTCGGTAAAGAAAGTTTCTGTTTTCCTTTTCCGAATTAGGTGACACTTGTCAATTTGCTGCTAATTTTTCAAGGTATTTAGGGTGCGTTAGTATCAGTGTACCACTCTCACGAAAAGAACAATAAGCAGCATGAGACTGACAGTTCAACATGAAGGCAAGAATCAATGTACTTTTTGAGTAACTCTTTTCCCTTTTAGTACAAAGTTTCCACGAACCTACTACGCTGGCGTAGCAGGGGGAGAGGTGATACTCCCACGTGGCGCGTCCCAGGTGGCGGATAGGGGGGTCCTAACCGGCTTGCCGGCAGACTTGAGGGAAATAAAATACCTCTCGCGGACCAAACACACTACCCCCTGCGGGTGGGGGACGCACATGTAGAATACACCCGCGGTACCCCCTGCCTGTCGTATGAGTCGACTAAAAGGGGTGACCTAGGCGCGGACATGGATTGCGGTTTGGTATAACGTGTTGGACCTCCTGTGGATGGGAGGGGTCGAGTACATTCACAGGTAATCCCTGCCTGTCGTAGAAGGCAACTTAAAGGGTCATGTGGCCATGGTCCCCTCTTTATTTTATTATTATTTTTCCGAGGGTCAGATGTAGACCATTCAAAATTTTGATGTGCGTGCTGCCCGGAGATGGGCCTCTTACGTGTGCGATTACGCCCAAAAGCCCGCAACTGTCCACCCAGGACCATTGCGTGGTGGGAGCGCCATGTACCTTGGCAGTGGTATCCGCCTGACAACACAGGTCCCCGCACAGCCGAATGCCAGAAGGACATATTATTATTAATTATTTTTACTTTTTTCTCTATATTTAGTGCTCTGTAAACGCTGTGGGGTACATGCTATTGCGGGTGACTGGAGGAAGGGAGTCTTAGTGCTCATTGCCTCAGTCATGCCGTATTAGGCATCGTTCAACATCGGACCCCGGGCAGTACCTGCTATGACCAGGTGGGTATTGCCTTGGCTGCTTGGTTCGGCTACAGAGACCCCTGATCGGAGTGGGTGGCATTCGGGGAGGATGCTATCGGGCATGGCTTCCAAACGAAGTCTGCTCTCTCAAGGTGGTCCCCCACCTAAGTCTTTAACTTTTGCTTCCCTGAGAGGTTCAACTCCCTGGGAACATGCGCAGCGTGAAGGAATGGGATCCAGCTTCCCTAGGTTTCTGGTCGCTACCAGAACCGATGGGCACGATTTTAAGCTGGTGAAGTCGATCCTTTTTAGTCGGCACATCGAAGGCGTCTATGGCGAACTGGAGGAACTTAAGAAAATGCGCAACGGTAGTTTGCTTATGAAGACTCGTACAGCACTGCAAGCTGATCAGTTGCTTAAGTGCGAGCACTTTGGCGAAATCCCCGTCAAAGTGGAGGAGCATAAGTCCTTGAACCTGGTTCGCGGAGTCATCTTTCACCGCGACCTTATTTTGAACACTGACGACGAGTTGATGGAAGACATGAAGAACCGTGGCGTGACACACGTCCGGCGCATTACGCGCAAGGTCAACGGTGAAGACGTTGCCACTGGTGCCTTCATTGTCTCTTTCAAGTTGTCAGTGTTACCAGAGAAAGTCAAGGTAACAACTTATCGTTGCGATGTGAGGCCGTACATCCCGCCTCCTATGCGATGCTATCAATGCCAGCGATTCGGACATATGGTATCTCGCTGTTCGAATCAGGCTGTATGTGGTACATGTGGACGAGTAGCTCACGGCGCGGAGGAGTGCACAACTCCATACAAGTGCACTAACTGCTCCGGTTTTCATTCTCCTCGGGATCGGAATTGTCCGACATACCTGAGTGAGAAGAAGATCCAGGAGATCAAGACCCTGGATGGTCTTTCCTACGAGGAAGCGCGCCGTAAGTTTAATTCTGCGAATACACCTGCACGTACACTCGACTATAGCTTGATAGCTCAGAGTCTTCCAGGCTCGTCATTTACGACCAAGACACCTGTCCAGACCGCTGCGCCCAAGGCGACTGTTGCTGCTCCCAGCAACGTCGCAAATAGTCAAAGCTCGAAGGGGGGCCCACCCCACCTTCGACCAACCAGAAGTCTGTGCAGGCTGGCAGTTGCCAGCCGGCACAGCAAGGAGGGAAGACCAAGTCTCCCCCCCCCCTAGGAGGTCGACGAAAGTCGTGCCCCAGCCGGCGGAGGCGGCATCGTCGACCAGGGCTGGGAAACCATCTCCCAGCCCGTCTGAACTCGAAAAAAAGAAGGGGAAGAAGAGCGCCCGTTCTGAGCGCTCTCGGACTTCCCCTGCGAAGGAGAAGTCATGCCCCCCATCTGGGGGGTATGAGTCTGCGCCGGGAGGCACTCCTGCTCCCAAACCTGCGCGCTCTCCTCGTAGGGGACCCCCTCGCGCCCGAAAAGTATCGAAGTTCTGGGCGGCACCCCTGCCATCTTTTGATGACGGGATGGATGTCGCACTGTCCTCTACATCTACGGATGTAGAATTAGATAGTGTTTAGGCTAACGAGCATTTTTTCGCTCATAACCTAACACTCCTTTTATAGTCCACACTATGGCACTGTTACAGTGGAATTGTAATGGTTATGACAGGCATCTTGCTGAGTTAAGTCAGCTCATTAGTGAGTACGCAGCGAGTATAGTCTGTATTCAGGAGACCAACTTCAGACCTGGTCATCATACGGTCCTGAGAAATTTCAGCCTATACTCGACAGAACGGTACTATGCTCACCGGGCGTCCGGTGGTGTTGGGATTTTTGTACGTTCTGATACCTACAGCGAAGAGGTTCCATTAGGAACTCCCCTCGAGGCTGTAGCTGTTCGCGTTCCGCTGCCTGTCATAACAACAGTGTGTAATGTTTATTTTCCACCAGGTCACGCTCTTAACATAACTGATGTCACTGATCTTATAGATCAGCTTCCACCTCCCTTCCACTTGTTGGACGATTTTAACGCCCATCACCCTATCTGGGGCTCTGAGACGCCTTGGCCCAGGGGGAGAGAGCTGGAAGCATTAGTTACCGAGCTGGATTTATGTATTTTGAACACGGGGGAACCAACTCACTTTAGTGTGCGTTACGGCACATATTCTCGCATAGACGTAAGTCTATGCAGCCGAACGTTGGTTCCACTGTTTCGGTGGCATACACACGATGATCTCTGTGACAGTGACCATTTTCCCATCATTCTTACTTTGATGAACCAAAAATCCGTCGAGGCTCCCCCTCGATGGATTTTGAAACATGCTGATTGGCCAAAGTACACATCATTAGCTGCCTTTAACGATGATATCAGGCAGACCGTCGGCGAGGAAATAACTTATATCACCCGCGTTATTCTTGCTGCTGCTGCGGAGTCCATTCCGTTCTATTCGGGGACTCCTCGCCGAAAGCTCGTTCCTTGGTGGAACGAAGAAATAGCAGCAGCTATCAAAGAACGCCGTCGCGCTCACAAACGTTACCGTCGACAGCCTACTGCGGCCAACTTGATTACATTCAAGAAACTCCGCGCTAAGGCGCGAGTTCTTATTCGTCAAAGTAAGAAGGCTTCATGGGAGAGATATGTGTCGTCTATGACGTCACATACTCCATCATCTCAAGTGTGGACTAAGCTTCGACGTATTTCGGGTATCCATGGATCATCTTCTGTACCGGGAATTTCCATTGCAGGCAATATTGTCACTGAATCCCTCCTGACTGCTGACCATCTAGCCAGTCATTTCGCGGATGTATCTGGCTCCGGGAATTACCATCCTGATTTCCTCGCTCTGAAGCGAGAGGCAGAACGGCATCACCTTAGTTTTGCCTCTCAAGCTTCAGAGGACTACAACGTGCCCTTTACGGAGTGGGAACTCCGCAGCGCCCTAGCGCTTTGCAAGGACACGTCTCCTGGACCGGACAACATCCACAACCAGATGTTGAAACACCTTAGTGATGATAGTCTCCTATATCTCTTCGTGTGTTCAACCGAATCTGGACAGAGGGTGATTTTCCATCTCAGTGGCGAGAGGGCATAGTTATCCCTGTCCTCAAGCCTGACAAAGATCATAAGTATGCGGGAAGTTACAGACCGATTTGTCTTACAAATTGCCTGTGTAAGCTATTTGAGAGGATGGTAAATTGCAGACTCGTGTGGTGTCTGGAGAAACAAGGACTCTTGTCCGAGTACCAATGTGGATTTCGAGCCGCTCGATCCACCACAGACCACTTGGTACGCCTGGAGAGCTCTATCCATGATGCGTTTCTCCGCAAACAGCACTTGGTAGCTGTCTTCTTTGACTTGGAGAAGGCCTACGACACCACCTGGCGATATGGCATCCTTTCAGTCCTGCATCAATGGAGATTCCGAGGTAACTTGCCGGTATTTATTGCGAATTTTTTGTCCCTCCGTCTATTCCGTGTCCGAGTAGGGAGGACATATTCGCAATACCACGTTCAAGAAAATGGAGTCCCACAGGGATCGGTCCTTAGTGTCACTCTGTTCGCGATTGCCATAAACGGTATTGTCGCTGCTGCTGGTCCAGCCGTAATACCGTCCCTATATGTGGATGACTTTGCTCTGCACTATAGCTCGTGCAGTATGGCAGTCGCAGAGCGACAGTTACAGCAAGCTATTAGGAGGGTGAAGAAGTGGACCTTAGAACATGGCTTTCGGTTTTCTGCCGCAAAGACCTCCGTTGTCCACTTTTGTCGTCAACGTACTCTTCACCCTCATCCTGAGCTTTATCTAAGAAATGTCGTTCTTCCAGTTGTTGACACCTATTGATTTCTTGGGCTCCTTTTTGACAGTAAATTATCGTGGGAGCCACACGTGCGGGAGCTAAAAGTGCAATGCACCAAGAGGCTTAACCTCTTGAAGTTTCTTAGCAGCACTAATTGGGGAGATGACCGCGTGGTGCTCCTGCGATTCTATCGGGCACACATTTTATCCCGGTTAGACTACGGCAGTGCAGCATATGGCTCCGCAAGACCAAGCGTTCTTGCGAAGCTGAACAGTATTCACCACAGCGGGGTTAAGTTGGCGACGGGAGCTTTTCGTACTGGCCCCATCGCTAGCCTGCTCGCTGAGTCTGGTGTGCCGCCTTTACACCTGAGGCGCCAGCAAATGCTTCTTTTGTATGCTGCAAATTTGCGACAGATGCCACTTCATCCGGGCTATCCCTGCGTGTTCAACAATGGCAACCGTTTGTTGTACGCTGCTCATCCTCGTGCGACGCGGCCGGTTGGGATACGCTTGGATAGCAGTTATGAATTTTTTGACGTACCTTCGATTCCTTGCCTTGTCAGACAACCAAGTGGGGTACCTCCGTGGGTTGTACGACGACCTGAAATCATCCTGGCCACGAACCTACTACGATGGCGTAGCAGGGGGAGAGGTGATACTCCCACGTGGCGCGTCCCAGGTGGCGGATAGGGGGGTCCTAACCGGCTTGCCGGCGGACTTGAGGGAAATAAAATACCTCTCGCGGACCAAACACACTACCCCCTGCGGGTGGGGGACACACATGCAGAGTACACCCGCGGTATCCCCTGCCTGTCGTAAGAGGCGACAAAAAGGGGCGATCTTGGCGCGGACATGGATTGCGGTTTGGTATAATGTGATGGACCTCCTGTGGATGGGAGAGGCTGAATACATCCATAGGTAATCCCTGCCTGTCTTAGAAGGCGACTTAAAGGGTCATGTGGCCATGGTCCCCTCTTTATTTTTTATTATTTTTCCGAGGGTCAGATGTAGACCATTCAAAATTTGATGTGCGTGCTGCCCGACGATGGAGCTCCTATGTGTGCGACTACGCTCGAAAGCCCGTGCCAGCAACCACCCAGGACGCGGCGGGTGGGAGTGTCATGTACCCGGGCAGTGGTATCCGCCTGACAACGCAGGTCCCCGCACAGCCGAATGGCAGAAGGACATATTATTATTAATTATTTTTATTTATTTTTCCTGTTGTTAGTGCTCTGTACACGCTATGGGGTACATGCTATTGCGGGTGATTGGAGGAAGGGAGTCCTAGTGCTCATTGCCTCAGTCATCCTGTATTAGGCATCGTTCAACATCGGACCCCGGGCAATACCTGCTACGACCAGGTGGGTATTGCCTTGGCTGCTTGGTTCGGCTACAGAGACCCCTGATCGGAGGGGGTGGCATTCGGGGAGGATGATTTCGGGCATGGCGTCGAAACATCTTCCGCCTGCCACCTCGGGTAGTTCGCTACCCAAGTCTTTAACTTTTGATTCTCTAAGGGGGGCAACCCCTTGGGAACACGCGCAGCGACTTAGTCTGGGTTCCAGCTTCTCTAGGTTCCTGGTTGCTACCAGGACCGATGGGCAAGACTTCAAGCTGGTGAAATCGATTCTGTTTAGTCGCCACATTGAAGGTGTCTACGGTGAACTGGAGGACCTGAAAAAAATGCGCAATGGTGGTTTGCTTTTAAAGACGAGCACTGCGCTCCAAGCAGATCGTTTGCTAAAGTGCGACCACTTTGGCGACATCCCCGTCAAAGTGGAAGAGCACAAAACCTTGAATCTGGTTCGTGGAGTGATTTTCCACCGTGATCTCGTCCTGAACACTGACGATGAATTGATGGAAGACATGAAGCACCGCGGCGTGACCCACGTCCGGCGTATCACACGCAAAGTCAACGGTGAAGACGTTGCCACGGGTGCGTTTATAGTCTCCTTCAAATTGTCAGTGTTGCCAGAGAAAGTCAAGGTGACAACCTATCGTTGCGATGTGAGGCCGTACATCCCGCCTCCTATGCGGTGCTATCAATGCCAGAGATTCGGACACATGGTATCTCGTTGTTCGAATCAGTCAGTGTGTGGTACATGTGGGAAAGTAGCTCACGGCGCGGTGAGTGCACACCTCCGTACAAGTGCACTAACTGCTCTGGTCTTCATTCTCCTCGGGATCGGACCTGTCCGACCTATCTGAGTGAGAAGAAGATCCAGGAGATCAAGACCCTGGATGGTCTTTCCTACCAGGAAGCGCGCCGTAAGTTTAATTCCCTGAATGCACCGGCCAAGACACTAGACTTCAGCTTGATAGCTCAGTCCCTGCCAGGTTCCTCATTTTCATCTGCAACACCTGTCCAGAAGTTCGCTGCGCCCAAGGCGGCGGTTGCTCCTGCGAGCAACGCCGCAAAGAGAACAAGCTCGAAGGCTGGTCCATCCCGGCCTTCGACCACCAATTTGCCTGTGCCGGCTAAGAAACCTACGCCGGCACAGAAGGGGAAGAAGACAACGTCTCCTTCCCCTACAAGGTCGGCGAAAGCCGCGCCTAAGCCGGCGGAGGCGGCATCGTCGACCAGGGTGGGAAATCCTCTCCCAGCCCGTCTAAACAAGAATCGACGGCGGGGAAGAAGGGCACCCTTAATAGGCGCTCTTCCAAATCTCCTACAAATGGGTTGTCACGCCCTCCACTTGGAGGGCCTGATTCTGCGTCAGCAGGTCTTCCTTCGGGGAAACCTGCGCGCTCCCCTCGTGGGCAGAAACCCCGCACCCGGACTACGTCGAAGAAGTTGAAGGCCTGCATCACCTCGTCTGATGACGAGGAGCTGCACATGGAGCACGAATCTCCATCTTCGGATGGGGATGTGAGTGTAGGTTAGGTTAGGTAGCATTCCGTTGCTCTTATCCTAATCCTCAGAAGTCCACACTTACAATATGGCACTGTTACAATGGAATTGTAACGGTTATGATAGGCATCTTGCTGAGTTGCGCCAGCTCATTAGCGAGTATTCGGCGAGTATAGTCTGTATTCAGGAAACAAACTTCCGACCAGATCATCATACGGTATTGCGAAATTTTCGACTATACTCGACAGAACGACATTATGCTCACCGGGCGTCCGGTGGCGTTGGAATTTTTGTCCGTTCTGATACCTACAGCGAGGAGGTTCCACTAAGAACCCCGCTGGAGGCTGTAGCTGTTCGCGTTCCGCTGCCTGTCATAATAACAGTGTGTAATGTCTATTTTCCGCCAGGGCTACCTCTTAACATTAATGATGTCACTGATCTTCTAGATCAGCTTCCACCTCCCTTCCATTTGCTGGGCGATTTTAACGCCCATCACCCCATATGGGGCTCTGAGACGCCTTGTCCCCGGGGAAGAGAGCTGGAAACATTGGTAACAGACCTGGATTTATGTATTTTGAACACAGGGGAACCAACACACTTCAGTGTACGTTACGGCACCTATTCTCGCATAGACGTAAGTCTATGCAGCCGAACGTTGGTTCCGCTGTTTCGGTGGAACACACACGACGATCTTTGTGACAGTGACCATTTTCCCATCATTCTTACTTTGATGAACCAAAAATCCGTCGAGGCTCCCCCTCGATGGATCCTTAAACATGCTGATTGGCCAAAGTACACATCACTAGCTGTCTTTAACGATGATATCAGGCGGACCGTCGGCGAGGAAATAACTTATGTCACCCGAGTTATTCTTGCTGCTGCTGAGGAGTCCATTCCGTTCTTTTCCGGGACTCCTCGCCGAAAACTCGTTCCTTGGTGGAACGAGGAAATAGCAGCAGCTATCAAAGAACGCCGTCGTGCTCATAAACGTTACCGTAGACAGCCTACTGCGGCCAACTTGGTAACATTTAAGAAATTCCGCGCTAAGGCGCGGGTTCTTATTCGCCAAAGTAAGAAGGCTTCATGGGAGAGATATGTGTCGTCTATGACGTCACACACTCCATCATCTCAAGTGTGGACTAAACTTCGGCGTATTTCGGGTATTCATGGATCATCTTCGGTACCGGGAATTTCCATTGCAGGCAATATCGTCACTGAACCACTCTCGATTGCTAACCATGTTGCTCGCCATTTCGCGGACGTGTCTGGCTCCGGGAATTACCATCGTGACTTCCTACCTCTGAAGCGGGAGGCAGAACGTCGTCATCTCAGTTTTGCCACTCAGGATTCAGAGGACTATAACGTGCCCTTTACGGAGTGGGAACTCCGTAGCGAATTAGCGCTTTGCAAGGACACGTCTCCTGGACCAGACAATATCCATAACCAGATGTTGAAACACCTTAGTGAGGACAGTCTTCTCTATCTCCTTCGTGTGTTCAACCGAATCTGGATGGAGGGTGACTATCCGTCTCAGTGGCGAGAGGGCATCGTCATTCCTGTCCTCAAGCCCTACAAAGATCCTAAATATGCAGGGAGTTATAGACCTATTTGTCTTACCAGCTGCCTGTGTAAGCTGTTTGAGAGGATGGTAAATCGCCGCCTTGTGTGGTGTCTGGAGAAACAAAGACTCTTGTCCGAGTACCAATGTGGTTTCCGAGCCGCTCGATCCACCACTGACCACTTGGTACGCCTGGAGAGTTCTATCCAGGATGCGTTTCTCCGCAAACAGCATTTGGTAGCTGTTTTCTTTGACTTAGAAAAGGCCTACGACACCACATGGCGATATGATATCCTTTCAGTCCTGCATCAATGGAAATTCCGAGGTAACTTGCCGGTTGTCATTGCGAATTTTTTGTCCCTCCGTCTATTCCGTGTCCGAGTAGGGAGGACATATTCGCAATACCACGTTCAAGAAAATGGAGTCCCACAGGGATCGGTTCTTAGTGTCACTCTGTTCGCGATTGCCATAAACGGTATTGTTGCTGCTGCTGGTCCAGCAGTAATACCGTCGCTATATGTGGACGATTTTGCTCTTCACTATAGCTCGCACAGTATGGCAGTCGCAGAGCGACAATTACAGCAAGCTATTCGGAAGTTGGAGCAGTGGACCTTTGAACATGGTTTTCGGTTTTCTACTGCAAAGACCTCCGTTGTCCACTTTTGCCGTCAACGTATTCTACATCCAGATCCTGAACTTTATCTAGGAAATGTCGCTCTTCCCGTGGTTGACACTTACCGATTTCTTGGGCTCCTTTTCGACAGTAAATTATCGTGGGAGCCACACGTGCGGGAGCTAAAAGTGCAATGCACCAAGAGGCTAAATCTCTTGAAATTTCTTAGCAGCACTAATTGGGGAGCTGACCGTGCGGTGCTCCTACGATTCTACAGGGCACACGTTATATCTAGGTTAGACTACGGCAGTGCAGCATATGGCTCCGCAAGACCAAGCGTTCTTGCGAAGCTGAACAGCATCCACCACGCCGGGGTTAGGTTGGCGACGGGAGCCTTTCGTACAAGCCCCATCGCTAGCCTGCTCGCTGAGTCTGGTGTGCCGCCTTTACACCTGAGGCGCCAGCAAATGCTTCTTTCGTATGCTGCTCATTTGCGACAAATGCCACTTCATCCCAGCTATCCTTGCGTATTCAACAATGGCAACCATTTTCTGTACGCTGCTCGTCCTCGAGCTACGCGGCCGGTTGGAATACGCTTGGAGAGCAGTTACAGGTTGTTTAACGTACCTTCGGTTCCATGCCTTGTCAGACAACCGAGTGGGGCACCTCCGTGGGTAGTTCGACGTCCTGAAATAATCCTGGACCTACACACTGGCCCGAAGGAAAACACGGACCCTTCGATTTATCGGAGGCTCTTCATGTCCGTTGTTGGCCGCTATCCAGGTTCAGTCGTCGTCTACACACATGGTTCAAGGACAGATACGAAGGTGGGCTGTGCGTTCGTTGTCGACAATGATCGGTTTCTTTTTGCTCTCCCGGAAACCTGTAGTGTGTACACGGCAGAGCTCTATGCTATCTGCAGAGCTCTGCGGTACGCACTATACAATGAGCGCCGACGCTTTCTTGTGTGTACTGACTCCTTGAGTTCGCTTCACTCTATTGATACCTGTTTCCCTCAACACCCTCTGGTGCAGCGGATCCAGGACCTGCTGGCCGGGTGTTGGGATGCCGGCACCAGAATCACGTTTCTGTGGTTCCCAAGCCACATGGGCATAGAGGGAAACGAGTTAGCAGATCAGGCTGCCAAGGAGGCAGTTACACTGCCCCCGTTGCCTTTCAAGGTTCCAGCAAGTGATATTCGCTCCCAGCTGCGACATCATGTTATGTCCCATTGGGAGATGGAGTGGCAGGCCATTCCACCTCCCAATAAGTTGAGAGCGATAAAAGGAACGACGAAGGTACGGAAGACTTCCCTTCGGGCTTCGCGGCGGGAAGCCGTGGTATTATGTCGTCTTCGGGTCGGCCATGGTATCGTGACTCACTCGCATCTTTTGAAAGGAGAACCTCCTCCGGTGTGTACCTGCGGTGACCATCTTACCGTGGTACACATGCTTACGGAGTGTACGGACCTGGTTGATCTTCGCCGTAGTCTTAACCTCCCGGATACCATCTCCCTTATCCTGCGTGATGACGTGCAGTCAGCAGACCTCGTCATCCGCTTTATGAGGGATAGTGGTCTGTTTTATCGTATGTAATGATGTCCTTTGTGCTTGTATCTTTGTGTCAATTACGCTCTCATCCTATTGACTTCATTTTAGTTTGTGTTGCGTATTTTAATGTGTTCTTTTCACGTCTAATGTAAAGTATGTATATATATCTGTACTAGCAGGCAATGCCTTATTCCATTATCTCCTGTAATTTTTCTTATTTTATTCCAAAATAAGGCATTGCGAATTAGATCCACTGATTGTTTTAATTTCATACTCATTTTTCATCGCATTTTTTAAAACTCTAATCAGTGGCTCCGTTTTAAATTTTAACTATCATATGTCATTTCGTCCATCTCGTTCCATTAGGGGCCGATGACCTTCGATGTTAGGCCCCTTTAAACAACAAGCATCATCATCATCAAATCATCCTGGATTTACACACTGGTCCGAAAGGAGACACGGACCCTTCGATTTATCGGAGGCTCTACCTGTCCGTTGTTGGCCGCTATCCAGGTTCAGTCGTCGTTTACACGGATGGTTCAAGGACAGATACGAAGGTGGGCTGTGCGTTCGTTGTCGGAAATGATCGGTTTCTTTTTGCTCTCCCGGAAACCTGTAGTGTGTACACAGCGGAGCTTTATGCTATCTGTGGAGCTCTGCGGTACGCACTGTACAATGAACGCCGACACTTTCCCGTGTGTACTGACTCCTTGAGCTCGCTCCAGTCTATTGATACCTGTTTCCCTCGGCACCCTCTGGTGCAGCGGATCCAGGACCTGCTGGCCGGGTGTTCGGATGCCGGCACCAGAATTACGTTTGTGTGGCTTCCCAGCGACATGGGCGTAGAGGGAAACGAGTTAGCAGATCAGTCTGCCAAGGAGGCAGTTACACTGCCCCCGTTGCCTTTCAAGGTTCCAGGAAGTGATATTCGCTCTCAGCTGAGACATCTGGTTATGTCTCATTGGGAGATGGAGTGGCAGGCCATCCCACTTCCCAATAAGCTGAGAGCGATAAAAGGAACAACGAAGGTATGGAGGACTTCCCTTCGGGCTTCGCGGAGGGAAGCCGTGGTATTATGTCGTCTTCGGATCGGCCACGGTATCTTGACGCACTCCCATCTACTGAAAGGAGAACCCCCTCCGGTGTGTACCTGCGGCAACCATCTTACCGTGGTACACATCCTTACGGAGTGGGTGGACCTGGTCGCTTATCTTGCGCGATGACGAGCAGTCAGCAGACCTCGTCATCCGCTTTATGAGGGATAGCGGACTGTTTTATCGTGTGTGATGATGTCCTTTGTCCTAGTGTTGTTTATGCCAGTTGCGCTTTTATCTCATTGACTTCATTTTAGTTTGTGTTGCGCATTTTAATGTGTTATTTTAACCCCTAACGTAAATTATGTGTTAATATCTGTACTACTGGGCAATGCCTTATTCCTTCGTTTTCCTGTACTTCCTCTTCTTTTATGAGAACATAAGGCATTGCGTATTAGATCCACTGATTGTTTTAATCTCACCCTCATTTATGTTCATCACCACTCTTTTTTAACTCTAGTCAGTGGATACGTTTTAAAATTGTAACTTCATGTCTCATGTCATTCATTTCGTTCCATTAGGGGCCGATGACCTTCGATGTTAGGCCCCTTAAAACAACAAGCATCATCATCATCATCTTTAGTACAAAGTTCGAATTGTTCCCTTAAGAAAACAAGGTTTAATGAGAAGTCTGTGCTTTCACTGGTAACATAACAAAACTCCATGAGCTTGTCAAGCATTTTAAGTACATTACTTTGTACACATTCAACACTAACACTACTAGCAGTGGCTCTTGTATAATTTATTAAATATTCATTTAGCTGAGACCACTTGGAGATTTTACCATCAGCTAAACATTTAATTTCTTTGACTGTCACCTGATATTTATTAACATATACAGTCACATTCATATCCTGGTGAATTTTTAGTAAATGACTTACATTTGGCAAATCATCCAGATTTAATCTGTATATGCAAAGAAATTCATTACAGATACCGATCTGCCATACTGACATGTCAATTTTTGGAATGAAGAAGGGATTCTAAATGATTAAAGTCAGCTATTAAGTCATCTTGAAGCTCTGATTCCTCCGAATCTGTTTTCGTCTTGTTTTCCCTACTCTTAATTTCCAGTCTCCTATCTTCAGGATCTTTTCTTTTCACACACTTTGATGACAAATATTTGGGCAAATTTGGGAAAATAGTTGGACATGCATTAGGAAGAAGCTCATTAGGTTTAGGTGGTTGTATAGTATTATTGCCTTTACTATCACAACATTTTACCCCTTGTGAAATGTTTTATACACACGACTGATTCCTTCCGAGGTTCCCTATTATCCCGCTTAACTTGACGAGTCCATTTTTGTTTTCATTCCTCATCTTAAGGAAACCTAAATGATGTAACATAACCATCCTTTTTGATGTCATAGTTTCTACGACACATACGAGCACAACATTTTCTAGGCATCTGCAAATACAGGAAACGTGTTATTAATAACCCAGATTCGGGCATGCCTTCACGTATTTCGATAATGGGTTCTACGTATATCACTCAATCACCTACCTCGTTACATATGCTCGAACATATCCATGAAAAATACAAATAAACACAATACGAAGTTCACTACACATCAACATACACAGATAGCTCCAGCGCTTTCGCCTTGGCCTCCACTGGACGTTGCCAAACTCACATGACTCCGGCTTGTAAAATGTAGAGGGCTCTGGTTTCTTCTGTAAACAATAAGGGCAACAGTAGATTTATTATGTTGAGCAGCCTAAGCTAATTTTCTGTAGGCTATAAATGGCTGATATGAAAATGATTTAAGAAATTCCATTCCACGAACTTGAGGAAAATAAAATACCTCTCGCGGACAAAACACACACCCCCTGTGGGTGGGGGAGGCAGACGAATAATACACCCACGGTATCCCCTGCCTGTCGTGAGAGGCGACTAAAAGGGGCGACCAAGGGTTGATTGTATTAGAACCATGAAACTACTTGTGATTCGTACCACCACGCGGAGAACACCAAGGGTCGCTTTTACTTGTGCGTAGTACCATTACATTAGGTACTAAATTGGTTTGTGATTAGTAGCACACAGGAGCACCGTGCGGTCGGCTTTTGCAGTACCTGTGATTAGTACCACCATATGAGCAGGACCGTGGGATGATAGCTATCATGGTTCTGCTTTGCCTATGATTAGTACCCACTATATGAGGAACACCACGGGATAGGGAGAGGTCCCTGTGGTTAGTACTCTTATGTGATGAACACCATAGGTTTGCGTTGCCTGTAAATGGCGCCGCAAAGTGAGAAAAACACAAGTCTTAATTATATGTCGAATTTCATAAGCTCTGAGTAGTACAGTAATGTGTGGAATACCGCAAGTCTCTGCTACTTTTGATTAGTACCGCAACAGAACAAATACCATGGTTCTACTTTGCTAGCGATCAGTACCGTTATGAGGGGCCGATAACTTCGATTTATGACCCCCTTTTGACTGCACGCATAATCGATTGTGTTATGCTATAGCAGTACTCCCTTGGTCAGTAATACTCTTTTGTCACGTCAGTTTATGTGAGACCTTGCGGGTCGCATCCACTGATTGTTTTAAATTCATGTCCATCCATTCATTCTTCGTTCTCACGGTTTTGAATTCTGGTCAGTGGAGAATTTTAGACTTTTAATATGTCATTCCATTTCGTCTTATTTCGTACCATTAGGGGCCGATGACCTCGATGTTAGGCCCCTTTAACCAACAATCACCATCATCGTCATCATCATAAGAAATTCCATTAGAATTATAAGGAATACTATTTTATAAGTAGTTGATTAGCTTTAAAATGTACACACAATTATATTAGAGAGCAAAACAGAAAAGAAAATCCCTTTGCCCACAGGAAGTGATGGGAGATCGGTCATGCGGTACAATGAAACGTTTCATTGTGGCCCGGTATTTAGTGTTTCATTGTGCCCCACGAGCATGTCTTTCATTCATACAACGCTAGTATACAAAATCGTAATAATTAATTGCTGTTACTTACCAATATGGAAGCAGAAGCAGCACAGTTTTAAATGTACACATTTGAATAACGAAAAATTTAACACAGACTGAAGAATATCAAAATGTTCACAGCCTTTACAAATTACTTCAGGTACGCTAAAACTGTAAATAACATGCCACTAGAAAACAAGGATGAGCAGCCATACTAAAATGGGTATAAGGAATCAGGTAGCAACTAAGGTGTACACCGCACGGAAGCCATACTTTTACACCTTAATTAAAAGAATTTAATGCTGTTGTTTCATTGTGCCCCGTCCTCCCCTAATGTGGGTGCTGGAGTTCACCAAAAAGGACACCTCGAATTTAGATAGAGCAAGGTAAATTTCTTCTGTACTGGTACATCTGTTATAGGCCTTACCTAACCATCTGAAAACAAGTAAACGGGTGGAAACTGCAACTAGGTTGTGCAATAACTTCTCCATGTTAATTTAAAATAAATTTTCTATATTCTGACATATACATAATCTGAGGAAGAGCATTTCATCGACACATATATAACAAATGATACTGATAAAAGACTGAAGATTTTCCATTTACATATACAGTACAATAAAAACTGGGTCTGTAATAGAAGTACTTGGGAAATACAGCAGGCCCTAGATTTTCAAACACACATTCCATTGAAAAAGTAGTACATGCCGTTCATTGGCAACGCATTGTCTACCCATGTAAGAACGCTGTAGAAACTTCTACGTGTAACACACATTGTCTCAGAAATCAAGCTGTACATTGAAAAGACTATGTTTAATACACCCCTATACGGGTATCCACCTTTTCTTTCCAAATGGTCATGACATGCATAGTATGAGGGAGTGTTGTCAGTCTGGAGAGGCAGATCTCCTCCACTTACAAATGAGTCCTCTTAAGAATCAGTACCTTACAATTGTATCTATGGTCCATAGCTAGTACGGATGCTATCAACGCAGCTGAGTCCTTATCGCAGACGTGACTCGACCAAATTTCACGTGATTTCCTGCCTTCTGTTAAAAGCTCTAATTTTCTTAAGTACTCTAGACGTCTAGACTATACAATATTAACCTCTTAACATACCAATTATTTACAAAATTGTGATCAATTTTTACCTAAATTTTTATTGTTAAAATGGGCTATTTATTGAAAACTAATGACAGTGGTAACAATGAAAATACATTTTTCGAACTTAACAATGAAATATAAGCCACCGAAAAGTTCCTGTTTTAAAATCCCGAGTATACTCGTGATACTTTTTACGGGTTCTAAAATAAATAACACAGCACTAAACAGATGGCAAGTAATACAACATGACACTCAATACTGTGCAAATGTTTGTGGCTGTGTGAAATGCCCTAAAAGAAGGATCAACACACAATGCTATATCGCACTCCTTACACATGTACCTGGATTCCCTCCGTGCCTTCTTCCCTCTAGCATCGCGCACACTGCTACACATCCTGCACATCCTTGTTGGGTTTTGCTTCTTATCCGTCGGAGGAATCATCGAAGGAAAATGGCGGCCAATAAGTCGCATTGGGGTGCTTTTGTTGAAGGACGACCTGCTGCTTTCGGAGAAAATTCCTCTCTATGATGTGCAATCATTTTCTCAACGACAGTCACACGAAAGTCAAGAGCATTCGTCCTTCCTCCATGTTTTTTGAAGAGGACAAAAGCATTCCATACTGCTAGTTCCAAGAGGTGAAAAAATATCTTCTTATAACACTTTTTTCCTCTCTTCCGTGGCAGGGGGTTAGTAGCAGTGTGTTGATCTACTTTATCAACACGCCCCATTGTTTCGTAATACGCGAACACAGATTTAGGTTTCACAGCTTCCTGTTTCTGTCCTCCGCGTCTTTCCGTTTCTGCATTATGGATGGTAGATAGGAGGCAGACATCTCTCTTGTCTTTCAATTTTATTGCAGTCAGTTTACGTCGCTGGAATGCTGCAATCTCACCCTTCTTGAGTTTCGTGCTCCGGAAATTTGGAGGCATATCTGCTCTATTGTGGCGCACAGTGCCTAACATATCTGTACGATTGGTAATGAGAATGTCGGCCAGTTGGGGAGAACTGTAATAGTTATCCACAGTTAGACAGTACCCCTTGTTACGGAGTTATCCGTGGTAGTTAGAGGTGAAAGAAGATGCGGGCGGGAATAGGTCTCAACTAAAAATTAAAGTTAATTTAAAACTTTAACAAAGGTTATATTTTCAAAACTTAACAATGATGACATAGAATTTATAAACTTAAGAAGTCAACAACAAGCCAAAATTAGATACAAAGAAATCACCAGATTTAGGGGGTTATTACAAGATCTGGGCTTCGAGCCCCAAAATAATTTCTGAGCTCTCAGCTCACAATAACAAGATACCAAAGGGCAAAACACCCTTAATTACATGGAGCATTAGCTCCTAATTTTACATCTCAAGCCTCTCTAAGGCACTTTTACCACAACACTATAAAGAGCTGTCCCGCTCTCGATTTTACAAGCCTATCAAAGGCTACAACAAACTTCATTTCTATCTGCCCTTAAGGCACGCAAGGAAACGGGGGTAATTAATACCCAACCAACGGGGCCTTCGCATGAAGAAAACAAACATGTTAAGAAAAAGGGCCCAAAATATACAAAATGAATGGAGGCGATAACTTGCACTCCTACACCAAGTTTTTGTCTAAAAGCCTATGTGGCGCTCCCAATCTATGGAGGTGACTAGTCGGCAAATAAGTTAAGACTTTAAGAAGGAAGAGAAAAACGGTTACGAAAACATAGTCACCTCAAATTCAAAATGAAGGAGAGTTCGAGAGGGTGAAGCACTCTCTATCCCCGCTTTACAGATTTGTAATTTGTAGATAGACAGAAAAGAATTTACATTTTAAAAGGGTAGGTTACATACTAAAGGTTTCAAACCCTCCCCGAGAGTTAAACTGCTGAGCTAGCAAGAAATGAAGATCTTAATAGGCCATTACCTTGTTGATGAACTGCTACTTGAAGAAAGAGGCGCTTCCTGCCCCCTGCTACATATTCACACACTAAGAGAGATGTTACTGAAGTGGCCCCGAGACAAGAAAATCAGCAGTTTTTATACCCTCGTGGAGAATTCTAGACCTTTCAAGAATGAGTAGACACACCCCCTCAATTTTATTGGGTCGCTAAAAGTTACACATCAACATCGACAAGGAAAGACACTATCTATATATATAAAATAAGAGTTTTGTCTGTACATTGCTCCGAATTTGAAAATAATGGTATTTCTGTATCGGTCATGTCCATAGTAACAAGAAAATGCACTTTTTACTTTTCCGTAATTTCTGTCTGTCTGTATGTATGTATGTACACGCATCACGAGAAAACGGATGAAGAGATTTTAATGAAAACCGGTATGTGAAGTCGGGGGATGAGCCTCTACAATCTAGGCTATAGATCATTTTACTCACGCTGAGTGAAATGGTAGTTTAGGGGAAGGCCTAAAATCGAAGTCCCAACTATTTGTTATTAGTGGTCTAATGAAAATCGGTATGTGAAGTCGGGGGATGAGCCTCTATAATCTAGGCTATAAATAATTGTATTGACGCTGAGAAAAATGGTAGTTTAGGGGAAGGCCTAAAATTTAATTCTCAAATATTGTTGTTATTGGTAGTCCTATCTTGATGAAAATCGGTATGCAGAGTCAGAAAATAAGTCGCTATAGTCTAGGCTGTAAATTATTTTATTCACGCTGAGTGACTAAGGTTATATAGTATTAAATTTCCTATTATTCATGTCTTATACATTGTTACCGTACTGGCTATGATCACAAACATATTCATGAATTTGGATTTTTGTTACTAAGTCCATATCAGCGCCGAGTAAACAGTATTTAATGAAAATCGCTACGTAAGTCGTAGAATAAGAAACTACAGTTTACGGTATAAAATATTTTACAAATCACAGAGTCGAAAGAAAACTAAATGTGAAGGCCTACAATATAGAAAGCTCATAACATTGATCAACAATAACATTACATTGACCATTGTTTGTCGTGATGTGCTTTGTGTCTTCTGTTGCCCCTCATCTCCGGTAGATAGGACTACTGCTGCGCACAGAGTATTTTTTATTTGATTTACGTCGCACTGACATAGATAGGTTTTATGGCGACGATGGGATAGGAAAGGGCTAGGAGTGCCTTAGGCCTTAATTAAGGTACAGGCCCAGCATTTGATTGGTATGAAAGTGGGGAAACCACGGAATACCATCTTCGGCGCTGCCGACAATGGGGTTCGAATCCACTATCTCTCGGATGCAAGCTCACAGCTGCGCACCGCTAACCACACGGTCAACTCGCCCAGTCGTACAGAGTGTAACAGCCTGCCTGAATATTGATGGGAAGTAGCTGGGGAGTTGGACAACTTTCTTCTTTGGCATGCCATTCCCCTGGTTTATAAATTTTCTGATACTACTGGTACGCAACACACTGGATCATCATAGCATTCGGGCTATTCAATCCCTACTCTGAGGCACCGATTGGAATGAACAGTGTGCATATTTAGCGGAATAATGGCAGATGAATGTTCATGGCAATCTGCGGCCTGGTCATCCCAGCTCTGGAACTTTGGACTATTAGACTGGCACCGCAATCTAACCGCAGCACTGTTCGTTAAAAGTGATAAAACGTGCGGCTTTCCATTTGATCGAGTATTTTATATGATAGCATTGCTTTTAATCGCTACATTCATACTTACGTTTTTGTAATGACTTATGTTAATTTCAGTTAGGAAAACCACAAAGTCAGTCTTTCTGAGAATCCCGTAGCGAAGCACGGGTACATCAGCTAGTTGGTCATAAATTAATTACAAAAATTAGTTATTGGTTAAATTCAAAACAGGCGGAAAGAAGGATAACTGTAGCCAATCCCCAAACCACAGAACAAATTTAGTAAAAATAAAACTTAGGAATACAATATTTATTCAAGAAAGTTCATTCCATTGCACCAGTGTGTGTTACCATACTTTTGGGTAGCGACATCTGTTAGAGAATGTTCAAACTTCTCGATACGGAGCAAACAAACACAAATCAAAATAGACACAGTTCAGAACACTTCAAAATTACCAAATTTACATTAGTGACATCTTCCGAGAAACCGTTGAGTTAATACAGTTTGTTAAAGTTCAGGCTTTCTCCTGTAGAGAGGTTTCAACTGGCGCAATATTTGAATTCACGGCGTGGAGGTGTACTGCCCGGTACACCCCTTATTCAGCAGGAGTTTCTTCAGTGTCATAACAACTTGTGATGACATGGGTAGATGTTTGTAGTCATCATCAAATTTAGAGCCCTTGCCCGTGTATATGATCAGGGACCAAACATAACCTGTAGCTGACTTACACAGCAAATATGTTTTGATACCGAATCTGGCTCTCTTGAGAGGCAGATATTGGACCCAGCCCAATCGTCCTTTATACAGCAGCAAGCTTTCGTCAATTGTCACATCCCTTTCCGGGGTACACACAAATTTCCAAATTTAATAGACATGTGATTCAGGATAGGCCATATTTTGTTTAGTTTAGATTGTGGATGATTTTCTGCAACATATGTAGTATTGTCCGAAAAATGTAGGTACCTCTTCAAGTTAAGAAATCTTCGAAAAGGAAGAACTTGACGAAATATGGGTGAAGCTAATATAGGTGCCTTGGACTAATACATTTGATATGTAGGTTTCTTTACAATGCTTTGCAGTATTGTCAGCGCGATAAAAATATACATTTAATCAATTGTTGTGTCCTTCCATTCCGGAGCATTAGTCTGTTTTGCATACCTGTTAGTCTCGGTCACCAAAATATCCATAAAATCATCGTCAATAAACTGACGAATATAGTGCATAACATCCTCACAACACGGCTGGAAATGTATTTCAGGATTAACCTTGAAAGGAAAGCGCGGTGGGGCAGGTGGTATTGTTCCGAAAGTATCAATTTCACACCACTGTCTGGCACTTGCAATATCACAATCAGATGAACTAGAACTACCACTTTCTTCTTCTGAACTGTCCTCAAAAACTTCTTCAGAACTATCAGACTCACTAAACTTATAGTCAAACTCTTCTTCACTCTCCATTTTCACCTAACAGACAAAGTACACTTAGATAGCAACAAATACGGGAAAGCCGCGAAAACGATCTGCCTGAGTCACCGACATCCACTATGGTTGAGTCAGAGACATCTGTTGGCAAAAATAGGACTCTAAAGTAATAATTTCATAAACATCTGGCGGAAATATTGAGAAACAACAAGAAACGAGTATATTCAGGCTTTTAAATTAGGTAGCGATCAATGAGCGCCATTACCGAGTATACTCGGGATTTTATTTTATATAAATATATAAAACCCCGAGTATACTCGGGCTTTCATGTTAAGAGGTTAACAAACAACATCCCATATGGAGACCTTCCAGCTTATAAACTTTAATATGTGAACAATTCATTTTTGAATAAATCTAATAATAAATGTAATGCAGGGGTGTATTATCACATTGTATATAATTCTTATTTTAGTGACTTACAAATTTTTACATATTTTTTAATTTTCAGAAATCACTTGGAACAAATATTCACCAGGAATCCTGAGGACTCCAAAACATCCTGCCTTTGCTAGCAGCTACACGATCGACTCGATACCGATCCCTGATGTTCTCAAAGGTGAGAATCGTGACTACAAAGACACTCGCGCTCTCTCACTCTTTCTCTCTCAAACTACCAACAATACAGACATTTAACTATTAATCAAAAATTTCTACCAACAGACAAACTGTGACATACTAAAAATAGACCATACAAACATAAGAATCCAACCATGTGGAGACAATACAGCTGCAATATACTGCATTCAGAAGGGATACTTTTTATTAATGTTCAAGTGATTAGTGATCCTAACCTTCAAATCAGGGATGTAGTTGCTAGATAGCCAGGTTCTGAACATGATCGTACAATACTTAACACCGAGCTCGATAGCTGCAGTCGCTTAAGTGCGGCCAGTATCCAGTATTCGGGAGGTAGTAGGTTCGAACCCCACTGTCGGCAGCTCTGAAAATGGTTTTCCGTGGTTTCCCATTTTCACACCAGGCAAATGCTGGGGCTGTACCTTAATTAAGGCCACGGCCGCTTCCTTCCCGCTCCTAGCCCTTCCCTGTCCCACCGCCGCCATAAGACCTATCTGAGTCGGTGCGACGTAAAGCAACTAGAAAAAAAAAAAAAAAAACAATATTTAACCCCCATGTCGGAGCACGGTTTGAAGTGGGGACAATTAATGAAGTGGTCTTGTTACGAGATCATGGATGCCCTTTAAGAAAAAGTATTTAACTCTGTGCTACTTACATCCTAAAATGAAACCTCAAAACCGTTATAAATAACAATATAGCACACACAGAACTGTGTGAAGGGGATTATAGGGGTCTGGAAAAGGCAATTTCTCGTTCTTAGCTTCGGACTGCGAATCATATGTTGGTCAACGTCTTTATATTGATGTCATGTGCCATGTTCTACACCTGTATTAACCTCTAGCATCCTGAGCTACATCTGATCGGCAAAAATAATCAAATTTCACTTTTGTTCTCTATGGATGTTCAGTAGGACTCTAAATTTGACAAAAAATAATTTCATCCCTTAACAAAGTCAGGAGGGTATGTATCACCAGTGATACATCAGGACGCCATGGAGACAAAATATCCTGAACTGAATGGTAAATAAATTTTCATTAGAATGTTTTATTTTTATATTTTAGGATTATAAGGCCTTTTCTTAATACTAAATAGCTATATAAAATGTTAATAAGGATTTTTAATTATTCATTACATTGGAATTTTAAAATTAAAAAAAAACCTCAAAGTTAGCAGTCTTGCTTGAATGAACACATATTTACAAAAATAAAATTGAGTTCACTGAGAATGCTAAGAAGGAATATCCCTGTCTCGTAAAATCCCATGTTCTGTACTGTTCTATCTCTTGTGGAAAGCAAGAAAGCAATTCCTGTCCAGGGATAAACACAATGCACTGTGTACAACGGGCTCAAGTTAATGCATTGCAGCCGGGAAGTCTACATCTGGACCGGTTCTTCTGTTTGTCCCTCATCATTTCCGGCATATGCAGAGCGTTTTCAAACCTGTTGCGTGGTGGAGGTAATAACTGGGGTGTTCTTGGCCTTTTACGTTTTCCATGTTCATTGGCATCATCTTCACTGTCTTCGATCTCTTCTTCAACCCCTACGTTGTCCTTGTAAAAGTAAATAAGTTTTTCTGCAACGTCCAGTTTGAAATCGAAGTAAGTCAGAATGTCTTTCCTCTTAAAACCCCTTCGTAGACTATCTTGTCTGTATTCTATCCATGCCGCTGCCAAGGCAAAATCCATAAAATGGTGGATCACTCGTATTGTCCATTTGTTTGTTCGGCTTCTCATAGCCGTACTCCGTCCAGCAAGTCAGCTCCCCCATGTGCTGATTGTACTGTTTCACACCGTGGGGTCTTAGGACTTGAATGTAACGTGCATCCTTTTTTGACCAGCGCATACATTCATCAACTGGTTGAGCTCCAAACTCAGATGAGGCGACGTAAACAGGCTTGTTGTCAAACCACTTGGTCACGACTAACTTCTCATCTCTCCTGACAACTTGATCAAAGGTGCATCTTCCTTCCTTTCTCATGTCTAGGTCCCGTTTGAACTGGACAACTTTGGGTAGGCGGCTAACCATTATGGTCCCAGTTGCCAATATGGATCTATGGGTAAGGAGGCTCTCAAGAAGTACCAGTGAAGTAAAATGAAAACTGATGAGCCAGGAGGTAGTAAATCACAGAGTTTTAGCACTACTCTACCACCTAAATCAATTTTGTCAGGAAGGGGTGTTTTCTCAGAGATTATTTCCCCTCCTTTTCCCTGGTACATCAGGAAATCAAGAGGCAGACCACTTGGTGTGGCCATGACAAAAAAATTTCAATCCAACAGGATTGGGCTTACCTCGGATGTACTGTCGCATTTTCACTTGGCCATGAAAGGGTATAATTTGTTCGTCAATGGACACTTCTTTAGGCCGAGGATTTTTTTAGACATCCCTCCCTAATTGTGTCCAGGAATGGCCGGACTTCCCAAAAACTGTCCTTCTGTTTAGCCTCGTTAGACACTGCATTGTTATCAACTATTTTCAGTGCATTTCTAATTAAATAAAATCTGTCCCTTGAGATATTATCTGCAATTAAGGGGTAACGAGTCCTTCGCTCCCAGCACATCCTTATCAGCGGAAAACTCAACAAAGATGCTACAATTGCAAAACCCCAGTATATGCAGATTTCCTCCCCAGTGCAGCCCAGTGATTTTCCAGTTACTGCCACCTGCCTGATGTTCATGTACTCAGACATATCTTCAAACAGTGATGGCTGAACATATTTGGTGAAATATTCGAAAGGTTTTTTAAGATGTTGTTCATCTGGGTAGTTTGGTGGTGCCTGAGGATTTCCAATAGGGGGTGGTTCAAAACTTTAAAAAAAGAAAACTTATTTAACCACTCAGATTACTAGATACGTGAATAAATTGAACAACGGAATATAAATTTAACTTACGTAGTTTTATGTAACCAGCCTGAACCTCTGAAATGAGTACTTCCTATAGGAGTTTCAGGCTCATCCTCCGAGTCCGAGGGAGAACTAGCCTCACTATCATCGTTCACTGTACTTGGTAAACAACCGGAGAACTCATCATCATCACCATCGTCATATGGACCTTGCTCTGCGTCTGACGAATTGGGGTCAATTTGATCTACGAGCTCCAATACCTCACTTTCTTTCAATCCTGCAGCAAAAATTAGTAAAATAATTTTAAATTGTTGGTGAAAATTAATATACCAAATCATACTTTTAAAAGATAAACTTTCTACTTAAGACAATGCATCTGTGAAAATCCTAAAATCTACAGTTTTCATCCTATCACCTTAGAATTTTGATCATTTAATATCAGTATCAGCATGAAAGTAGGAAAGTAGGAAAGATCACAATATGAAGATAAAGTTGGAATTCAAGAGGACAAACTGGGGAAAATATTCATTTATAGGAAGGGGAGTTAGGGATTGGAATAACTTACCAAGGGAGATGTTCAATAAATTTCCAATTTCTTTGAAATCATTTAGGAAAAGGCTAGGAAAGCAACAGATAGGGAATCTGCCACCTGGGCGACTGCCCTAAATGCAGATCGGTATTGATTGATTGATTGATTGATTGATTGATTGATTGATTGATTGATTGATGATACAACATACAAAGTTTCAAGTTTCTATCAATAACAGTTCTTGAGATATTCATAAATGTAATCAATATTTTTAACAATTTTCGATGCATTTATAAAATGCTCCTCATGCCAAACGGCTCAACGGATCTGGCTTAAAATTTGATCTTGGTTTTAAAAGACCAGTATAAAAGAAGTGATGTGTGGGTTTTGACATATTTTAATTACACTGAAAGGAACAAATTATTTCACATAGGCTTAACTTTTTAAATATATTGTATGATGATCATGATGAGGAAAAACTAGATTGCCACTGAACTATTGCATGTATTTTAAAATTTGCACATCAGTTTGTTATTATGTTGTATCTGAAACTATCCTAAAAGTTTCAAGTAGATTGATTGAAAACTGTGGCATGAGGAGCATTTTGAATCTTGAAAAGTGTTGGAAAATAAATTCTGAGGAAAAAGAGTTTGAAATTTTAGAGATGAACAATAGTCCAATACCTGAAACTAGTTGACTTAAAACTCCCCAGCACCATGTGTTGGCCCTCTGCTGCCTTCTACCTGGCCTCATTAGCAGTTTAGAGAGTTTAAATTTCCTTCGGGCTGTTTTGAACCCTTGTCGCCCAGACACTCCACTGTGGTCAATTCTACGTTTGTCCCTCATTACACTAATTTTCTGTCCTGAGCTGCTAACTTTAACACCCCTAACACTAGCTTTTAGTTTCTCACTTGCTTCACAACCCATGTTGAATTCAGCAATTGCTGATGTTACAGCAGTCTCCAGTTCTTTATTTGACATAAACACTTCCTTCGGATACTTAGCCCAAATTACATTATGCATTCCCCGGGCACAATATTTGGTGTGGGGATTTTAACTTCCCCTACTTGATCTTGTAAAATAGTACTTACATTCTTATTCCTGTTAGAAATGTCATTGTTTCACTTTATCCAACACTTTACTAGGTCGTTTCTTCCGGCGACGACAAGTCTCAATTCTTCTGCCCATTATGTACACTGATAATAACACAATCTCACAAATCCCAACCTCAAAAACTAAGCTGCTTGCACTAAGTAGATACTGTTATTGTTTATGGATCATTTATAATACACTTATTACAAATGTAAAATTTAAGAAATTACAGAAAAACAGAGTAGACCTAAAACACGAATGATAAACACAAAACGTGAGATCACAACTCTTTGTTTACATTCAACACATGGACAAGCTCCATCCTTGAAATAAGCGCCAATTCCACTCGATATATCGATAGTCCATCAGAATAGCCAACATAAAGACCCACAGCAACAAAATGTCTTACATTGAACCCGCACGCTCAATTCAAAATCTTCGAAAAACGACAGATATTCATGAGAATAGTGTCGATGGGCGGCAACGCCCACTTGCACCGCGTCATTTAAATGGCCGCTAAGGGCTTTAAATGGCTGATATTTAAATAAAACAAAGCTCAAAAATAAAGTACAAGGTATAAACATTATGAGAACATAAAAAACTAAAAATGGATTTTTTTCACAATTTTCACCAAATTTCACCGATACATTGCCATAACATGGAAAATCATTTCTATAACGCTTAGACTCGAAATATGCCCCAGTATGGATCTTAACTAGAAAATATTTCAACCCCTCTGTTCATTACTGCATTGCCGATTTGTCTTGGTAGCTACCTGATGTATCATACATGAAACATCGAAAACAGTCATGATTTTCAAATTCCCGTGAACACACATGGCCCCTGCGGGTGGGGGACACACATGCAGAATACACCCGCGGTATCCCCTGCCTGTCGTAAGAGGCGACAAAAAGGGGCGACCTTGGCGCGGACATGGATTGCGGTTGGTATAATGTGATGGACCTCCTGTGGATGGGAGAGGCTGAATACATCCATAGGTAATCCCTGCCTGTCGTAGAAGGCGACTTAAAGGGTCATGTGGCCATGGTCCCCTCTTTATTTTTTATTATTTTTCTGAGGGTCGGATGTAGACCATTCCAAATTTGATGTGCGTGCTGCCCGGCGATGGAGCTCCTATGTGTGCGACTACGCTCGAAAGCCCGTGCCAGCAACCACCCAGGACGCGGCGGGTGGGAGTATCATGTACCCGGGCAGTGGTATCCGCCTGACAACGCAGGTCCCCGCACAGCCGAATGCCAGAAGGACATATTATTATTAATTATTTTTATTTTTTCTCTATACTTAGTGCTCTGTAAACGCTATGGGGTACATGCTATTGCGGGTGACTGGAGGAAGGGAGTCTTAGTACTCATTGCCTCAGTCATGCCGTATTAGGCATCGTCCAACATCGGACCCCGGGCAATACCTGCTACGACCAGGTGGGTATTGCCTTGGCTGCTTGGTTCGGCTACAGAGACCCCTGATCGGAGTGGGTGGCATTCGGGGAGGATGCTATCGGGCATGGCTTCCAAACGAAGTCGGCTCTCACAAGGTGGTCGCCCACCTAAGTCTTTAACTTTTGCTTCCCTGAGAGGTTCAACTCCCTGGGAACATGCGCAGCGTGAAGGAATGGGATCCAGCTTCCCTAGGTTTCTGGTCGCTACCAGAACCGATGGGAACGATTTTAAGCTGGTGAAGTCGATCCTTTTTAGTCGGCACATCGAAGGCGTCTATGGCGAACTGGAGGAACTGAAGAAAATGCGCAACGGTAGTTTGCTTCTAAAGACTCGTACAGCACTGCAAGCTGATCGGTTGCTTAAGTGCGAGCACTTTGGCGAAATCCCCGTCAAAGTGGAGGAGCATAAATCCTTGAACCTGGTTCGCGGAGTCATTTTTCACCGCGACCTTATTTTGAACACTGACGACGAGTTGATGGAAGACATGAAGAACCGTGGCGTGACACACGTCCGGCGCATTACGCGCAAGGTCAACGGTGAAGACGTTGCCACTGGTGCCTTCATTGTCTCTTTCAAGTTGTCAGTGTTACCAGAGAAAGTCAAGGTAACAACTTATCGTTGCGATGTGAGGCCGTACATCCCGCCTCCTATGCGATGCTATCAATGCCAGCGATTCGGACATATGGTATCTCGCTGTTCGAATCAGGCTGTATGTGGTACATGTGGACGAGTAGCTCACGGCGCGGAGGAGTGCACAACTCCATACAAGTGCACTAACTGCTCCGGTTTTCATTCTCCTCGGGATCGGAACTGTCCGACATACCTGAGTGAGAAGAAGATCCAGGAGATCAAGACCCTGGATGGTCTTTCCTACCAGGAAGCGCGCCGTAAGTTTAATTCTACGAATACACCTGCCCGTACACTAGACTATAGGTTGATAGCTCAGAGTCTTCCAGGTTCGTCATTCACAACCTCGACACCTGTCCAGACCGCTGCGCCCAAGGCGACTGTTGCTGCTCCCAGCAACGTCGCGAATAGTCAAAGCTCGAAGGGGGGGACCACCCCACCTTCGACCAACCAGAAGTCTGTGCCGGCTGGCAGTTGCCAGCCGGCACAGCAAGGGGGGAAGACTAAGTCTCCCCCCCCTAGGAGGTCGACGAAAGTCGTGCCCCAGCCGGCGGAGGCGGCATCGTCGACCAGGGCTGGGAAACCATCTCCCAGCCCGTCTAAACTCGAAAAAAAGAAGGGGAAGAAGAGCGCCCGTCCTGAGCGCTCTCGGACTTCCCCTGCGAAGGAGAAGTCATGCCCCCCATCTGGGGGATATGAGTCTGCGCCAGGAGGCACTCCTGCTCCAAAACCGGCGCGCTCTCCTCGTAGGGGACCCCCTCGCGCGCGAAAAGCGTCGAAGTTCTGGGCGACACCCCTGCCATCTTTCGATGACGGAATGGATGTCGCACTGTCCTCTACATCTACGGATGTAGAACTAGATAGTGTTTAGGCTTACGAGCACTTTTTCGCTCATAACCTAACACTCCTTTTATAGTCCACACTATGGCACTGTTACAGTGGAATTGTAACGGTTATGACAGGCATCTTGCTGAGTTACGTCAGCTTATTAGTGAGTACGCAGCGAGTATAGTCTGTCTTCAGGAGACGAATTTCAGACCTGGTCATCATACGGTCTTGAGGCATTTCAAACTATACTCGACAGAACGATACTATGCTCACCGGGCTTCCGGAGGCGTTGGCATTTTTGTACGTTCTGATAGCTACAGCGAAGAGGTTCCATTAAGAACCCCTCTTGAGGCTGTAGCTGTTCGCGTCTCGCTGCCTGTCATAGCAACAGTGTGTAATGTTTATCTTCCACCTGGCCAGCATCTGAACATCAATGATGTCGCTGATCTTATAGATCAGCTTCCACCACCCTTCCTCTTATTGGGCGATTTTAACGCCCATCACCCCATATGGGGCTCTGAAACACCTTGCCCACGAGGAAGAGAGCTGGGAACACTCCTATCAGATCTGGATTTATGTATTTTGAACACAGGGGAACCAACTCACTTTAGTGTACGTTACGGCACATACTCTCGCATAGACGTAAGTCTATGCAGCCGTACGTTGGTTCCACTGTTTCGGTGGAATGCACACGATGATCTCTGTGACAGTGACCATTTTCCCATCATTCTTACTTTGTTGAAACATAAACCCGTCGAGGCTCCCCCTCGATGGATTCTTAAACATGCTGATTGGCCAAAGTACACATCACTAGCTGTCTTTACCGATGATGTCAGGCGGACCGTCGGCGAGGAAATAACTTACGTCACCCAAGTTATTCTTGCTGCTGCTGAGGAGTCCATTCCGTTTTTCTCGGGGGCTCCTCGCCGAAAACACGTTCCTTGGTGGAACGATGAAATAGCAGCAGCCATCAAAGAACGCCGTCGCGCTCATAAACGTTACCGTCGACAGCCTACTGTGGCCAACTTGGTAACATTTAAGAAACTCCGCGCTAAGGCGCGAGTTCTTATTCGACAAAGTAAGAAGGCTTCATGGGAGAGATATGTGTCGTCCATGACGTCACATACTCCATCATCTCAAGTGTGGACGAAACTTCGACGAATTTCGGGTATTCAAGGATCATCTGCTGTACCGGGAATTTCCATTGCAGGCAGTGTCACCACTGATCCCCTTGCGATTGCTAATCATCTCGCTAGTCATTTCGCGGATGTCTCTGGCTCCGGGAATTACAATCCTGATTTCCTCCCTCTGAAGCGGGAGGCAGAACGTCATCACCTTAGTTTTGCCACCCATGATTCAGAGGACTACAACGTGCCCTTTACGGAGTGGGAACTCCGCAGCGCCTTAGCGCTTTGCAAGGACACGTCTCCTGGACCGGATAACATCCATAACCAGATGTTGAAACACCTTAGTGATGATAGTTTACTATATCTCCTTCGTGTGTTCAACCGAATCTGGACAGAGGGTGATTTTCCGTCTCAGTGGCGAGAGGGCATAGTCATCCCTGTCCTCAAGCCTGACAAAGATCCTAAGTATGCAGGAAGTTACAGACCGATTTGTCTTACAAATTGCCTGTGTAAGCTATTTGAGAGGATGGTAAATCGCAGACTCGTGTGGTGTCTGGAGAAACATGGACTTTTGTCCGAGTACCAATGTGGATTTCGAGCCGCTCGATCCACCACAGACCACTTGGTACGCCTGGAGAGCTCTATCCAGGATGCGTTTCTCCGCAAACAGCACTTGGTAGCTGTCTTCTTTGACTTGGAGAAGGCCTACGACACCACCTGGCGATATGGCATCCTTTCAGTCCTGCATCAATGGAGATTCCGAGGTAACTTGCCGGTATTTATTGCGAATTTTTTGTCCCTTCGTCTATTCCGTGTCCGAGTAGGGAGGACATATTCGCAATACCACGTTCAAGAAAATGGAGTCCCACAGGGATCGGTTCTTAGTGTCACTCTGTTCGCGATTGCCATAAACGGTATTGTCGCTGCTGCTGGTCCAGCCGTAATACCGTCCCTATATGTGGATGATTTTGCTCTGCACTATAGCTCGTGCAGTATGGCAGTCGCAGAGCGACAGTTACAGCAAGCTATTAGGAGGGTGGAGAAGTGGACCTTAGAACATGGCTTTCGGTTTTCTGCCGCAAAGACCTCCGTTGTCCACTTTTGTCGTCAACGTACTCTTCACCCTCATCCTGAGCTTTATCTAGGAAATGTCGTTCTTCCAGTTGTTGACACCTACCGATTTCTTGGGCTCCTTTTTGACAGTAAATTATCGTGGGAGCCACACGTGCGAGAGCTAAAAGTGCAATGCACCAAGAGGCTTAACCTCTTGAAGTTTCTTAGCAGCACTAATTGGGGGGCTGACCGCGTGGTGCTCCTGCGATTCTATCGGGCACACATTTTATCCCGGTTAGACTACGGCAGTGCAGCATATGGCTCCGCAAGACCAAGCGTTCTTGCGAAGCTGAACAGTATCCACCACAGCGGGGTTAGGTTGGCGACGGGAGCTTTTCGTACTAGCCCCATCGCTAGCCTGCTCGCTGAGTCTGGTGTGCCGCCTCTACACCTGAGGCGCCAGCAACTACTACTTACATATGCTGCAAATTTGCGACAGATGCCACTTCATCCGAGCTATCCCTGCGTGTTCAACAATGGCAACCGCTTGTTGTACGTTGCTCATCCACGTGCGACGCGGCCGGTTGGGATACGCTTGGATAGCAGTTATGAATTGTTTGACGTACCTTCGATTCCTTGCCTTGTCAGACAACCAAGTGGGGTACCTCCGTGGGTTGTGCGACGACCTGAAATCATCCTGGATTTGCACACTGTCCCGAAAGGAGACACGGACCCTTCGATTTATCGGAGGATCTACCTGTCCGTTCTTGGCCGCTATCCAGGTTCAGTCGTCGTTTACACGGATGGTTCACGGACAGATACGAAGGTGGGCTGTGCGTTCGTTGTCGACAATGATCGGTTTCTTTTTGCTCTCCCGGATACCTGTAGTGTGTACACGGCAGAGCTCTATGCTATCTGTGAGGCTCTGCGGTACGCGCTAGACAATGAGCGCCGACACTTTCTTGTGTGTTCTGACTCCTTGAGTTCGCTTCAGTCTATTGATACCTGTTTCCCTCGACACCCTCTGGTGCAGCAGATCCAGGACCTGCTGGCCGGGTGTTCGGATGCCGGCACCAGAATTACGTTTGTGTGGCTCCCCAGCCACATGGGCATAGAGGGAAACGAGTTAGCAGATCAGGCTGCCAAGGAGGCAGTTACACTGCCCCCGTTGCCTTTCAAGGTTCCAGCAAGTGATATTCGCTCTCAGCTGAGACATCTGGTTATGTCTCATTGGGAGATGGAGTGGCAGGCCATCCCACTTCCCAATAAGCTGAGAGCGATAAAAGGAACAACGAAGGTATGGAGGACTTCCCTGCGGGCTTCGCGGAGGGAAGCCGTGGTATTATGTCGCCTTCGGATCGGCCACGGTATCCTGACGCACTCCCATCTACTGAAAGGAGAACCCCGTCCGGTGTGTACCTGCGGCGACCATCTTACCGTGGTACACATCCTTACGGAGTGCGTGGACCTGGTCGATCTGCGCCGTAGTATTAACCTTCCGAGTACTATCTCCCTTATCTTGCGCGATGACGAGCAGTCAGCAGACCTCGTCATCCGCTTTATGAGGGATAGCGGTCTGTTTTATCGTGTGTGATGTTGTCCTTTGTCCTAGTGTTGTTTATGTCAGTTGCGCTTTTATTTCATTGACTTTATTTTATTTTGTGTTGCGCATTTTAATGTGTTATTTGAACGTCTAACGTAAATTATGTGTTAATATCTGTATTACTGGGCAATGCCTTATTCCTTCAATTTCCTGTACTTTCTCTTATTTTAATAGAACATAAGGCATTGCGTATTAGATCCACTGACTGTTTTAATCTCACCCTCATTTTTCTTCATCACCATTCTTTTTTAACTCTAGTCAGTGGATACTTTTTAAAATTTTAACTTCATGTCTCATGTCATTCATTTCGTTCCATTAGGGGCCGATGACCTTCGATGTTAGGCCCCTTAAAACAACAAGCATCATCATCATCAACACACATGGCAATGAAAATAATTTCATACGAAAACACGCACTTTTGCAATTGTGGTGAACATAATGAAAACGAAAATTAAATCCAGTATGATTATAAATACCTCTTATTGTGCTAGCCATGACGGACACCTCTTCCACGACTGTAGTTAAAGACCTCCCGCCAATACTGCGTTCAACAAAGCAATTTCAAACAATGGATATCTCGCAGCGCATGCCTTGCTCCACGTGATACAGCCGGCATTCCGTCAAGAACAGGCACCGTTGCGGAGAAAAGGATTAACGACTGAATGTATCATATATAACACATCAGGAAGCTAGAGGTTAAAGATTTGCATTGTTGGTAACTCTAGCGAAAGTTAACATCGTGCTAGCTAACGTTTCCCGGGGAAAGATTGAGGAAACGCAACAATCTTAACACTGTGTTAAACAACTTCTTTTAGCAACTGTTTATGAAACTTGGCTTTAGTTTAATTATTTCATCATTATCCGTTTAACTTCCAAGGGGGGGGGGGGGCTTGAGGGATCCCGCATCTACCGCCTCTGGGGCCCTGTCCTGACGCGTGAGATTTTGCTTCGAGCTTACAACTGGGGATGAGGTCCTGTATCTAACCCGTGATGCTGAACAGGGGCCTGATGATGATGATGCTTGTTGTTTAAAGGGGCCTAACATCGAGGTCATCGGCCCCTAATGGTACGAAATGGAACGACAACGTAAAAGTTCAAAATCATCCACTGACCAAAATAAAAAATGTCATGAAGAATGAATGAATGAATGAATGAATGAATGAAAGAATGAACATGAATTTAAAACAATCAGTGGATCCGACTCAAAAAACTATCATAGTTAATAGTATTACTGACCAAGGGACCACTTCCAAAGCACAATCCTGAATCGAGGATGCTTGGTGTCAAAATGGGTCCAAAATACAGATCAAAGGCCCCTCAGAATGATACTTATCGCTAGTAATGTATAACCATGGTATCTGTCCTGTTGCGGTACTAATCAAAAGTAGCAGAGACTTGCGGTATTCCACACATTATTGTACTAATCAGAGGTTATGAAATTCGACGTATAATACAGACCTATGTTTTTCCCACTTTGCGGCGCCATTTACGGGCAACGCAAACCTATGGTGTTCATCACATAAGAGTACTAACCACAGGGACCTTCCCCTATCCCGTGGTGTTCCTCATATAGTGGGTACTAATCACAGGCAAGGCAGAACCATGGTAGCTATCATCCAATGGTTCTGCTCATATGGTGGTACTAATCACAGGTACTGCAAAAGCGGACCGCACGGTGCTCCTGTGTGCTACTAATCACAAACCTATTTCGTACCTAATATAGTGGTACTACGCACAAGTAAAAGCGACCCTTGGTGTTCCTCGCGTGGTGGTACTAATCACATGTAGTTTCATGGTTCGAATGCAATCATCCTTGGTCGCCCCTTTTAGTCGCCTCGCACGACAGGCAGGGGATACCGTGGGTGTATTATTCGTCTGCCTCCCCCACCCACAGGGGGTGTGTGTTTTGTCCGCGAGAGGTATTTTATTTCCCTCAAGTCCGCCGGTTAGGACCCCCCTATCCGCCACGTGGGAGTATCACCTCTCCCCCTGCTACGCCTGCGTAGCAGGTTCGTGGGAACAGGGGCCTTGTGGGGGAATGGATTGAAAGGGGTAGGCAGGGAAGGAAGAGGAGAGGAAGTGGACGTGAGTTAGGTAACATCCCGGTATTTGCCTGAAAGAGAAGTGGGGAGACCACGGAAGACCTCTTCGATGATGACTGAGGAGGAAATCGAATCCGCTTCTACTTAGTTGACTTCCCGAGGCTGAATCATCGTACCAGTTTTCAAGTATAAATGCAAAGCCGTGAATAGAACCCGGGCTTCCGGAGATGGCAGCTAATCACATTAACTACTACACCACGGAGGCGGACTCTTAATTTATAATTATGATCAAAATTTAATTTCTCTCCCCTCTAAATACAAACTTCGTGAGTAGCCACAACAAACATTATATCTACAGTATAGTTTCAGTTGTTCTTCCGACAAGTTTACATGCAAGGGACTTTTGCAATACCGTGCACTTGTTCATGTTTTGAGCAAGTGTGCATTCAGTGAACTGTCTCACACTATACAAACTATATAGCTTACATTTATAAAAATACCTTTTTAATGATAGATTATGCAAACAGCCCAGCTACTAAATTAATTGAATTAAATCATTAACTGTAGATAAACTTGTCAGTTTGTGTCCCACTGAAATTAAATTCTCCACGAACCTGCTACGCAGGCGTAGCAGGAGGGGAGATGATACTCCCACGTGGCGGATGGGGGGGGGGTCCTAACTGGCTTGCCGGCGGACTTGAGGGAAATAAAATACCTCTCGCGGACCAAACACACTACCCCCTGCGGGTGGGGGACGCTCATGCAGAATACACCCGCGGTATCCCCTGCCTGTCGTAAGAGGCGACTAAAAGGGGCCCAAGGGGCTCTCAACTTGGGAGTGTGGATTACCGACCACGGGGCCCTTAGCTGAGTCTTGACATTGCTTCCACTTACTTTTGCCAGGCTCCTCACTTTCGTCTATCCTGTCCGACCTCCCTTGGTCAACTCTTGTTCTTTTCCGACCCCGACGGTATTAGAGCATTCGAGGCCTAGGGAGTCTTTCATTTTCACGCCCCACGAACCTGTTGCGCAGGCGTAGCAGGGGGAGAGGTGATACTCCCAGGTGGCGGATAGGGGGGTCCTAACCGGCTTGCCGGCGGACTTGAGGGAAATAAAATACCTCTTGCGGACCAAACACACTACCCCCTGCGGGTGGGGGACGCACATGTAGAATACACCCGCGATATCCCCTGCCTGTCGTAAGAGGCGACTAAAAGGGGCGACCAGGGGCTGACTGAATTAGAACCATGCAACTAATTTTGAATCGTACCATCACGCGGGGAACACCATAGGTTGCCTGTACTTGCGAGTAGTACCACTAAATTCGGTACGAAATAGGTTTGTGATTAGTAGCAGTAAAAGCCTGGCCTGGTGGATTCCAGTACCCGTGCGTTGTACCCATGTGTGCAACACCGCTGGTCTGGGCGTAGCCTGTGAGTTGTACTACTATATGAGCGACACCGTGGGTCTGCGTTGCCTGTGATTAGTACCCCCTATGTGAGGAACACCACGGGGCCCCTGGGACCGGCACCCGTGACTAGTACACCTAGGTGGGGAACCTTCTCGGTTTGCGTTGACTCTGAGTGGCGCCATTGTGTGAGAAACACCATAGGTTTGCGTTACCTGTACGAAGTACAATACTTGTGATTAGTACCATCTTGTGTGGAGCACTGTGAGTCTTCGCTACTTCTGATTAATACCCCAACATGACACATACCATGGTTCTATTTTACTCGCGACATGTACCATTCTGTGGGGCCTTAGACGTGGATTTTGCACCCCCTTTAGACACCAAGTATCATTGTGCTTTATAAGTGGTTCCTTGGTCGGTAATAATGTTATTTTCGATCTGTATTGAGTCCGATCCACTGGTTTTTGTTTGTTTGTTTTGTGTTTTGTTGAGTTCCTGTCCATCCATTCATTCATTCTTCATGCCATATTTTATTTTTATTTTGGTCAGTGGATGCCTTTGCGATTTTTGTTCTTTCTGTTACCGTGTTTTAGCGGTAGGTAGAGGCGTAAGAAGGTGCGGGCGTGAATGGGTTTCAAACTACGGAATCAAAGTTAATGTAAAATTAATTTAAAATTTAACTAGGTTATATTTTCTTTTCAAAAAACAAAGCAATAACAGACATGGCAGGTACAATGTAGCAAAACAAGGGGAGATACAATATTTACAGGTTTTGGGCTTCACGCCCTGACTTCTGCGATCAGCTCAGTTTTACCACAAACACAAGTTTTAACAGAGGGGCAGAAAACCCCATTCATCCCTAGGAGCCCCTGGCTCCGAATTACACAGAAAAGCCTCCACGAGGCATATGACACTCCATTTTCAAAAGAGCGATCCGCTCTTAAAATTTAAGCCTCTCAAAGGCCACACCAAACTCTACCTTCAAGCTGTCCTCTAAGGACGTATTCACAGGGGTAAAATACCCAACCTACAGAGGTCTATTACATGAAAAGAAGGTTGATTACATGACCTCTAAAATAACAATTTGAGAGGAGGCGATCTTGCACTCCTAATACACTTTGTTTTTTAAAACCTAATCTGGCTCTGGGCCGCTAACGACGCAAGGGCTAATCCCATACTACAGAGGTGACTTAGAGAAGAACACTTTACATTACATAAACGAAGAATAGTTTGAGAAAATAAGTTCACCTCAAAACAAATGTGAGTGGGAGCTCGAGAGGGTTAGCACTCTCTATCCCAATATGTAGCTTTACAAGAAAAAGATGAAAAGAGTAATTACATTTTAGGAAAAGGTTACATGATGGAAATGCTTCGAACCCGCCGCGAGTGTTAAACTGCCGACCTAGCAAGAAAAGAAGTTATTAATTGGCCATTACCTGGTGTTGAACGGCTGAAGAAGAAAGAGGCGCTTCCCGCCTCCTGCTATGTACTTAATACACTGAAAGATGGAACAGAAGTGGCCCGGAGACCCCAAAATCAGCAGTTTATATCCTCTCGCGGAAGATTCTAGGCGTCAGGGGAAATAAAACACCCTCCCTCAAAGTTTTTATTGGCTAGGGAAAAGAAACCCCTACATAGAGGAAGAAGAAACACATTATTGGTGGAAAATTAATTAAAGAAATTCGGGATTGGCTAGATCCAAAATAAGGGGAAAAAGAGGGGTATACAGCCAACTTAAACCATGACAGAAAGAAATTTAACAAAGAACAAACTCTTGAAATAAAAATTTCTCCAACAAAATAGTTCTTTGATTTCGCACTAGGTTGCACTATTGTAATTCTTCAGTAGTGTCCTCTAGAAGAGAAAGTTCACACTTCTTACTTCAAGCGAAACAAAAACACATCAAAAGTGACACAGTTCAAAAACTCAAAATTTTCCACGTGGTGACATCTTCTGAGAAAGTAGAGAATTAATAGAATAGATAAAGTTCAACCTTCCTCCAGAAGAGGAGTTTCAACTGGCGCAACTTTTAAATAAACGGTGTAGAGGTGTACCGCCCGATACACTTTCATTTCGTACCATTAGGGGCCGATGACCTTCGATGTTAGGCCCCTTAAAACAACAAGCATCATCATCAGCAGCATTTTCACGCCCTTCGTGGCCCTTGCCTTTCTTCGTCCGTTACTTCATCTTTCGAAGTGACGGATCCCTTTTTCTTTTCTCTCTCTCTCTCTTCACCCCCTGCGGGTGGGGAGCGCAGACGAACAATACACCCACGGTATCCCCTGCCTGTCGTGAGCGGCGGCTAAAAGGGGCTACCAAGGGATGCTGGTATTAGAACCATGAAACTACTATTGATTAGTACCATCACGCGGGGAACACCATGGGTAGCCTTTACTTACGATTAGTACCACTATATTTGGTACACAATAGGTTTGTGATTAGTAGCAGCAGAGAGTGGTTCCCCTGTGGGTTTCCAGTACCCGTGCGTCGTACCCATGTGAGCAACACCGCGGGTCTGGGCGTTGCCTGTGAGTTGTACCACTATATGAGCGACACCGTGGGTCTGCGTTGCCTGTGATTAGTACCCCCTATGTGAGGAACACCACGGGGCCCATGGGACCGGCACCCGTGACTAGTACACCTAGGTGAGGAAACTTACCGGTTTGCGTTGGCTATGAGTGGCGCCATTGTGTGAGAAACACCATAGGTTTGCGTTACCTGTACGAAGTACAATACTTCATATTAGTACCATCTTGTGTTGAGCACTGTGAGTCTTCGCTACTTTTGATTAGTACCCCAACATGCCAAATACCATGGTTCTACTTTACTCGCGACATGTACCATTCTGTGGGGCCTTAGACGTGGATTTTGCACCCCCTTTAGACACCAAGCATCATTGTGCTTTATAAGTGATTTCCAGTACCCGTGCGTCGTACCCATTTACGATTGGATATAAAAATTAAGGAGGAGACACTAAAAAATCTGAAAAAATAAAAGATTTAAATATGAAGAAAAGTTGTTTCATACAGTTCTGATTGAAAACCTAAAGCCTAGATCCAAAGTAATCCACAAAGTGATCCCTAACAGCAACATATCCCACATCCTCATTTGCCACTGCTCCTCCTTCATCTTCAATTGCAGCATTGATAGCTTCCTGAAGCTGGGGGTATATTTCAGGTAATTCCTCGTTCATTTCGACTGCTAAATTGTGAAGCACAGCACTTGCCACAATTACTGCTTCCACCCTTTCAGTATTCAATCTAATTCCATTTATTGATGGGAGCTAAAGAGAAGAGTTCCGCTAGGAATGTGGCCGGGAATGCGTTAGGCCTCGCTTCTCTCCTCGTCCCTGGCTTCGTCACCAAGCTGGTGTATGTACTTGCGTTTCTGAAAACGTTCGCCCTCGCAGTCGCAGTGTCCTTAGCTGGTCTCTTCCCGCAAGGCACTCGATGTATTTTTGTATATCACAGGTGGGTAACATTATTCATCTATTAACAGACTACATCTGACCAGCGAAATATTAAGACAAGGCAGTTTCCAACTAATAATAATCTAGGTTAATTTCCACTGACACTGGGAATTTATGCCAACATTCGATTTTATCAGGAGCGGAGTCCATCCTCAAGGTGCAAATCGAAAGAGCTTCTGTTATTATGTTTTATTTTAATATATATACTGCATTAATTATTATAATACTTTTTACACATTTTTACTAAATGTCCGATGACGATTACATCACTAAAAGAGGACGATATTTATTTCCTATATTTCAAATGTAGTAAGTTTCAAGAAGTGAGCTACAGGCAGGTCAATTTCGTTCGTCAGTGTGCCGAGTTACGAATGCATTCTCTCTCACACACACATGTACCGGCGTGTTCGTTACGTGAAGAAAATAATAATAATAATAATAATAATAATAATAATAATAATAATAGTCTAATGATGAACCAGATTGAATATGTGCGCGTATAACAATTTTTATGATTACGATCCAATCATGCAACTCATCCAGACATGCAGTCATTCCCTCATTCAGTTAATATATAATGTCTATTGTAAGCTAAGGAGAAATCTGTTCGGACTTATAAACAATTTTACACTAATTAATAATAGGAGTACGGGTGAGATACGTGTTGTTCTAGACAATATAACACTGTTAATGTCTAGGACAAAAAGAATTATAAGGAAACAAAATTAAAAACTGCAGTTTAAGATTGGGTGTAAATAATGATTAGGAGTAATTATAATGTTTAATGTAGTAATAGATACAATAGATACATATCAAAAATAGCAATAAATGATTACTCTTTCCAGGCGATCCGGAACTCGGGGAAGGGGTATTCTATTCTACTATTCTGTATAACAACGTTCCCGCTTGTGCGTCACGAATTCTGTGCCGCAAGGGTTACTTTATGTGTCGTTAAAGCTATCGACACGACGCTGACGTAGTTCAGCACCTTCAAATACCATTGCACTTAGCCGAGATTGAACCCACAGACTTATTGTAAGCTCAGAAACCCAGTGCTGTACCGTCTGAAATGGGTGAGAGAGGAAGTAACTTATTCATTATTCGACCAGTTAGTTTACTGAAGAATATATTTTTATAGAATATTATTAATCACAAAATATTTAAAACAATAGACTGTAGGCCTAAATTAGGTTAAGTAATCCTTGTGTCCCTATGTCACATTTTTATACACAATACTACGAAATAAATTAACATTTAAAGCAATAGACTGTAGGCCTACATTAGCTTCAGCAAGCCTTGTGTCCCTATGTCACATTTTTATACACAATACTATGAAATAAATTAACATTTAAAACAATAGACTGTAGGCCTAAATTAGGTTCAGTAAGCCTTGTGTCCCTATGTCACATTTTTATACACAATACTATCAAATAAATTAACATTTAAAACAATAGACTGTAGGCCTAAATTAGGTTCTGTAAGCCTTGTGTCCCTATGTCACATTTTTATACACAATACTTTGAAATAAATTAACATTTAAAACACTAGACTGTAGGCCTAAATTAGCTTCAGCAAGCCTTGTGTCCCTATGTCACTTTTCTTGATGATACACAAAATAACGAAGTAAAATATCATTAAAAACAATATTACTTAAAGTTACACGAACGAATTAACAGAAACCCTACGAAGAAGTATTTGAAGAGCATCTTCGATGGGTTACTCACTGTCTGTTAGGGGATGAGGAAGTTCGGATTCGGACGAGGAAAACTGGTCATCGCTTGATTCATTAGAGTCACTATCCAGAGATATGATGAATTCTTCGAGCGCGCCTTTCATCAGTCCATCGTTCTTCCAGTACTCTTCCTCGCTGTTACGAACGTGGGAACAATATCCTTCCCAGTCTGCTTTGGTAATAGAAGAAATTGCAGTTCTCGTTACGGCTTCAAGCTTTGTCATGGGAATGTCCCCGGTAACATTGCTTTCCCGTACAATCCTCTTTGCCTTTGACCAAGCCAGTTCAATGGCATTAAACTCGCACATGTAAGGCGGCAAACGAATTACGTCATGCCCATGCGACCGTAACATCTCATCAATCCGGAAGATTTTCTCGGGACCTTTATTAATTTCAATCAAATGAAAGAGCTCCGATTTTCTCATATCCTCACCGTATGGCACATAGTTCCTTTCTAGCCAGCTTTTCATTTCCTTCTTAACAGCATACTTCGTGGGAGGTTTGTTCTGTTGCACACAATGATACGAAGCATTATCTAACACTATAACACTGTTCTTAGGGAGGTTAGGCAACAGCTTCTCACGAATCCACTTCTCAAAATTCTCTGCGTTCATCTGGCCATGATAATCTCCTGACGATTTCCCGGCCTTAAAAATAACCAACGCTCCTTCCAGGAACCCATCTTCACATCCCGCGTGTACAATAATTAAGCGATTCGATGAGCTTCTGTTGGCCATAACACCAGGTTGATTGTCACTTTGCCAACACTTATTAAATGTTAAATTATTATCTACCCATGTTTCATCTATATAAACAATAGAACGATTATCACTTCTATAACGCCGCATAGCTCTTAAATACCTACAGCGCCAACTGACAATGTTTGGGCGCTCCACCAAAAATTTTCTGAAATTCTGACACTTCTTCCACTTAAATCCCATGTCTCTTAAAATTCGCCTCAAGGAATGAACGCCCCACGGAAATTCGATTTTCTCCTTGATGGCACTCAAAAGCTTGGGGCATGTAGGCACTTTCTTCTGGACTACATAAAAGTCTTGAATTACTTCTCTTATTACATCTCTATTAAACCCATCACATTGCACTTTTCTTCCTTCGGGCTGTGGGCGATGCTTCCCTGGTGTTGATAGTGACGTATCGCCAGCTGCTGAAATTTCCTTGCGAATTCTACTCACTGTGCTGACTGTAATGCCCGTGTAATTAGATACACGCAAATTAGTTTGCCTCAGTAAGTGTTTCAGTTGCCCTTCTCGTGCCTCTTCATCACATTCTTGGATAACATGCCTGATAACCTCCCTAGCTTCGCTGTGGATAGTCTTTCCTTTCTTCCGGCAGGGTTCCATAATAGTAATACAAAGTAGCACTATAATAACATAAATGTTTTATAACACAGTTATGTAAGCCTCAGTATATAAATCGCTGTTCAACACTTACGACACATAGACAAGATGAACGCTACCGAGCTGTTCGACTGGCCACTTGCATCATCAAAGGGAGACTGGCTGCTGGCTGGCTGACGATAGTTTTAGGAAGAGCCATAGCCGAGACGACAGAGAGAGAAAGCTGCTCCCCCGTGTCCCACCTCACGTCCCGCTAGTCTTCTCTTCAGCTCGCATCAATACCAGTACTGGAATATGCCTCTTCCACATCCCATATGTCCTCTCAAACTACATTCCTTGTTCTTATCTGTGACTCATTGTACAGATTTTCTGCAGGTGTCCTTGGGTGTGTAATGGGAGTTAAAAGGTAGGGTGTTGCGCCATACCCTGAATCACCTAGAAGGACACGATTCGCCATTAGACCACGTTCAAATCGAGCTCTGAGCGCAGAATTGTTAAAAATTGTTCGATCATGTACAGCACCTGGCCACCTTACAACTATGTCAATAATTTAAGTCTGCACTGCTCACAGTCTGCTTATTATAGGAAAAGAAACCTTTCCTTCCCCTACATTCCTCTGCATTTTCTCCTCCTGGAGATCTGATTTTTATGTGTGTGCAATCTATTGCTCCTGTCACTCGAGGAAAAGCAGCTATTTTACAAAGCTCTTGTTGCACGCAAGCAATTTCCATCCGTGTGTCTGGAAATTTTGTGAATCTTGGAACTAGACGTGTAATTGACTCTGTAACTTTGTGGATGATTTTGCTTGCAGTTCCTTTGTCAATCCTGCAAAAGTCAGCTGCACATGTAACAAAATCTCCGCAAGCAAAATATCTTAGTGTTAGCAGCAACTGGTTCATCGGGGAGATGGAATGATTCCTGTAAAGGAGAACCTAATATTATTCCTTTATTTTACATTTTTACTTTGAAAACTATGACACTTTGTCCATTATAAAGTAGCAATTCAACTGTTGTTCTAACCTAACAGAGCCAGAATTTGATATTAAATATCAGTTAACCAAGCCCACTGAAATGCATGCACCAACCGACCCTATGGGCGATATTTTCACACCAGTCATAACAGGGACTGGCTGCATAAGGAATGGTATTACTAGCATCGCTCATACCTCGGTCACTCTCATATTGTCAAAGCCAAGGATGGGACTGAGACAGGTCAATGAAAGTAACAAACTGCTCTAGCCCATACCAGAAGACACAGCGCACTGTAAACACTACATCTTGCCAGCAAGGGCTCAATTTCATATAGGCTAATTTTGTTTTTCTTCAAGAGATGCTAATGTGATTGGCCTACTATGGAACATGAATTAGAAACACCCTTTTAATACTCTGTAATTGTTCATAAAGTTTCGTAAAACTGTCCTAACCGCATTCTATTTTAACCCTACTTTTGTTAAACTTCTGTTGAATATAAGGCATTACCGTACATTGCAAACTGTGGTAATAAAAAGTATAGGAAAACTATAAGTAAACTCAAACATAGCAGAAGAACACACAAATACACAGTGCGAATTCTAACTGCAACCTTACCAATTAGAAAACAAAACATCCAATTGAAAAGCACAAACATCAAGAAGAAAACAAGCACAATACTTACCGAAAGGCAGTAGCATAAAATATGAAGCGTGGAGGGCAAAAGCGAGAATAAAAAGGCCAGGGTCTTACATAACTTTGACAGGTTGCCAGGTAAATATTGCTAGCTACTAAATGACACACCAGATAAATTTAAAATGAAGAAAATTTACTAAGTAAATGTAATTTGAAAATGGTATAAAATAAGAACAATAAAAATATATATTTCTTTTTCTAAAATTTAAAAATGCAATCAAACTAGATGAGAAAAACAGTATTTTAAAATAAGGTTGAAATTAAGATGAAATGAAGCTCACATTAACATAGGTTTCCGCCAGAATTAAGGTTTGAAAATTCATTAATAACTCATTACCTTACATATAGAAACATTAAAATTGGTTGCAACCGATATGCGGGCCCGCGATATAAAATCACTTTAAAACTGAAATTTGCTACTCTACTAAAATACTAAATTACAAGACGCATACAAGCACACACACAAAAAAAGAAAAATTAGTGGCTCCAACCGCGAATAAATATTACTCCAAAGAAACGAGCTAGATGAAAACACAATAAAATAATAGCGCACAGCAACCCCAACAAAATGAAGTATATTAAAGGGAATTTACAATTAACGGTGCGCACATAAAAATAATTAAGGGACACAGAAGCACCCAACAAGAGCTACCCGTTACCGACGCGAAGCCAAGATCCCATAATAATCCTCAAAGCCACCCAAAATATTAACGTATCATCAGATTAGATAAGAAGGGATGACATGACGTAATAAAGACAAAAGCAAGGAACCCAAACAATGGGAGAAAAGATAATAAGACAACGAAAGAAAACTCCCATTATAAACTTAATTTTGACCAGCAAATTTCAATTTTAAGATTTTAAGTTATTAAAATAATAATAATAATAATAATTATCATTTATCCAAGAGGTGATAGTACCAGTTTACATTAGCCTTACTTAATCAATTCACCAGCGGTTTACATACTTTAGAACAGAGGGGGTCGTGGAATGCGCTACGATGCGAATATGAGGTGTCATTAATTAAGGCCCGTAACAATGCGATAATCATCACGTACAGATAACCAGCCACGAAGGCAATAGGACAAAATCAGACAGCAATTACAACCAACCAGGAAAAAATTAAGGGGGAAAACACGCACCGAAATGAATTACAAAAAAATAGAAGTAATAATAATAATAATAATAATAATAATAATCGTCATCATAATGAACATCAAGAAACACAGTTGGCAATAATGCACCCCGACAAAAACGTAAGACAAAATCACTTACACAAAATATCACCTCATAGATGCATAACTAGCGATGCCGAGCTCCCTACATTACATTAAATTTTCTTTTTCCAACGGGTTCGGTTCAAACAGATATCAAATTTTGCTTACAAGGTTGCACTATACCAAAATTGTCGTTTATAATGTTGCTCATGTCCACGATGAAATTACTCACACTAGTGCCTGAACGAATGGGATCCCTTCAATAAATTATAATTTTCAGTACTTACTTGGAGTTAAGATATCCAAACTTACAAGACACTTGAAACTTTTAATACCGATAACGGTTAACTCACTGCACCAAGTTTACATGTTACATTAAGAAAATATTAAGGTTGGAGCACACTGGCTAACTTTCAAAAAATAACAGGGCCTAGCCCCCACATTACTCTTTAACCGCCGGAGTCAAGCTCCATTATAATAGCTTTCCCTTCTCGCCAAGCCGTCCACTTGGGACCTTCATACAACACAGCCATCTTGGAGAGTCGCGGCGAGCAGACTACTGCAGACTACTGAGCTCACACCGAGCTAGGCGAGTAGCCAGTCCCATAATTCAATGCGTGCACCGCGAAAATGCGCAGAAGTTACAAATGATAATTCGGCGCATTACAGAGTCCAGTCAAATGCCTGACAATAATGGATAGATAACTTGAATTAAATTGGTCTGGTAACTTCCACAGTTAGGAAACAGTTCCAACAATGACCGATAATACAGATAACGGCGGATACACAAGTCGACATGACAGATGAATAAATAAATACTCTTAGATGCTTTGATGTAATAATTCAGTTATGTCCAGTAAATATTAGTTCCCATTTTCACATTACACTAACAGTTTACTAAGCATTACGAAAACCTCTTAAATCCTCACAAATGTTTTCTGTTCCATACAACATTAAAGAGTATAGAACAATTGAAGGGCTTAGTGGAAAAAGGGGGTATCCCTCCAAAGTGTACTTTTGAGATATTCAGCATTTTATTAGATTGCCTGTAACTTTGTCAAAACGATAAGAATCGGAAAATGTTTTAAGGAGTGAGTTATGTAGGCACTGTATTAACTTCCTGCAAATGTGGGGCAGAATACCTAGATTTTTATTATAAAAAATGTTCACTTGACTACTGACATGTAGATGATATTGTAAACAAAACACAGATTTTCAAATACTTGAAGCAAACAACTACCTATTTCATCGGATCCCGGTCCTACCATACACTCTGGCCAAACACACATCAATGCATCACTTGTATTACAAACTTGAACACCGAATTTGTAGATCCATAACTGTGTTAAATAAAACACAACTTCGGTTGAAATCATTAGTGTCAGTAATGCTTGTTGTAAATCCATAGTAATAACCAACGTGTCACACGCAGGATCGAGAGACATTTTCTTTGCTTTAGATAGACTTTCGTAATCCTTGTCAGCTTTCTTTAGATGCAGACGGTGACTTAATGCCATATCTCCAAGCGGGATATTTGCAGCTTCGTCACATACTTCACATTTGTTACATCGTGGAAGTTTGAAGCCTATGTTGAAATAGTGATTGAAAATGCATCTGTATTTATGAAGTTTTAAAGGAAGAGCTCCATTGTCACAGCAGTAGATGACATACACTCGGTCCATTTCCTCGAGTGAACCGACACTGAGGATATAATGCCTATTTATATTCTGTGAAAGCGAATAATGAGATCTGTATCTAGGGAACAATCCAATGTGCTTCTTCGCAAACTCGACATCATTATCTTTGCACTTATGAGGTCTGTTGTGATGCTTCCCTCGTCTATCCATTTTCGGAGTCTGTAAACATGATGACTCGCCATTCGTATTTTGAGGAACATCTGTAATAAAACATAACCTAACTTAATATTTACAATGACTATATTCTGTTAATAAGTTTAATTACAATGTATAAATATATTAAATCGTATTTCTCCCATTAGTTGGATAGGTAAACATTTAGCCAGTCGGAACCCAGGAATCAGAGAGATTTGGGATACTTCCTTATTCCACTCGGAAGTGTGAGACTGCTCTGTAAGGCCTGTTATCTTATCCTCCGTAGTATTGACATGGAGCAATTCTGCACTCTGATAGTTCAATAAACAGATGCCAGATGGACCCAGCTCACATAATATGCACTTAGCTCAATTTTCACCACTAAGCCCTTCAATTACAGGCTCACAAATTAAGAAATCCTGTGGAACTACTGTAGCGAAGCACTAGCACTATTAGTTTTCTACGTATATGAGCACATGTCTAACAAATTCCTAGTAATATACAATTCCACAAAGAAACTTATTAAACTTAAAATATATTGTAATATAGTCAAACAGTAATAAACCTAGCTCCAATGTTTAATGATAAAGCGTTGCTACACTACAATTTAGACACAGCACGTTAATTCAAATCAATTAAAAATAATATTAGGCTAACCTACCTGTCACTCATATGCTCCAAGCGATCGTTGATCAAAACAGTCTGTTGATGATGATGATGATGCTTGTTGTTTAAAGGGGCCTAACATAGAGGTCATCGGCCCCTAATGGTACGAAATGAAACGACAAAGTAAAAGTTCAAAATTATCCACTGACCAAAATAAAAAATGTCATGAAGAATGAATGAATGAATGAATGAAAATGAATTTAAAACAAGCAGTGGATCAGACTCAAAAAACTATCATAGTTAATAGTATTACTGACCAAGGGACCACTTCCAAAGCAAATCGAGGATGCTTGGTGTCTAAATGGGTCCAAAATACAAGTCAAAGGCCCCTCAGAATGATACTTATCGCTAGTAATGTAGAACCATGGTATCTGTCCTGTTGCGGTACTAATCAAAAGTAGCAGAGACTTGCGGTATTCCACACATTATTGTACTACTCAGAGCTTATGAAATTCGACATTCAATACAGACCTATGTTTTTCTCACTTTGCGGCGCCATTCACAAGCAACGCAAACCTATGATGTTCATCACAGAAGAGTACTAACCACAGGGACCTTCCCCTATCCCGTGGTGTTCCTCATATAGTGGGTACTAATCACAGGTAAGGCAGGTCCATGGTAGCTATCATCCCATGGTCCTGCTCATATGGTGGTACTAATCACAGGTACTGCAAAAGCCGACCGCGCGGTGCTCCTGTGTGCTACTAATCACAAACCTATTTCGTACCTAATATGGTGGTACTACGCACAAGTAAAAGCGACCCTTGGTGTTCTCCGCGTGGTGGTACTAATCACATGTAGTTGCATGGTTCGAATACAATCATCCCTTGGTCGCCCCTTTTAGTCGGCTCTCACGACAGGCAGGGGATACCTTGGGTGTATTATTCGTCTGCCTCCCCCACCCACAGGGGGGGGTGTGTTTGGTCCGCGAGAGGTATTTTATTTCCCTCAAGTCCGCCGGCAAGGCGGTTAGGACCCCCCTATCCGCCACCTGGGACGCGCCACGTGGGAGTATTACCTCTCTCCCTGCTACGCCTGCGTAGCAGGTTAGTGGAAAACAGTCTGTTTCGTCAATCGAAATCTGATGAAAAACTCATTATCATCCAATTTATTAACCCGCCAGTACTAGCGGGTGATCGCCGCGCTCACTTTCATTTTTAACAGCTTGTAACTCTAACCTAGTGGATGGTGGAAGCCAAGCTCTCGTCTACCTACCTTTCTCAGTATCCCCTTTGACGGGTACAGGAAACCGGAAACGTGAGTGCTTCCCAGATGCTTTGATTTCAATCTTGGCGCAGACGCGAACGGAAATGAGCGCAGCGCTCACCCGCAAGGATCCATGTAACTTTTCGTGCATGTGCGAAGTAGTGCGAGTCTGAGTGCCGAGTGATGTTTCATTAACATATTTAGTAAGGAACGTGGTTGTTAGGAGTCTGATGATGAAAGTTTAGGCTCTCCTCTGTGACCGTTCGTGGACGCCGTGGTTTGTAGATAACCATGAACTATCAAATTATTTGCCGACTAGTATTCAGAAGGTTCGCATGATACTCCACTCAGGGCATGGCCCTTCGAAGAGTATTCGGTCACATTCAGATAACGACGACTGAGCTATAGATACTGCCAATCATAAAATGTAAATTCTACACTAAGGCAAAGTTTTCAAATAAATCGCAACAGAAATTGGAAGGATCACATTTTAATAAAAAAAAATCAATTGATTGAATATGAACAACTGAAATGAACAACGTAAAATAAATCATATGCATTCATTAACATTAAATAAGGACCGAGTCCATCTTGCATTGTCCATCATAAACCGGAAATAATTATTTAACACAAATTCACAGAAATGTAGAATCTTATGGATATACCAAAGTCTATCGGGTCATATTATATCATTCACTCGCCGTCGCAAATGTTAATTGTACCTGTCTACTCCGCCTTGCCTTTCATAGTTATCATTGTTCCTATCTGACTAACTAAATATCGGTTAACTTGAACCCCCCAACAGATTTCAGCATTTATAAATGATCACACATGGCAACACAATACACATAAATGAGTAAAATGCACGTCGTTTCCACCCATCGAGCTGCTGGGCTGCACCTGAAATGAATCTTTATCTACTGGCATGAAAATATAAGTTGGTGCCGTCTGGACTGCGTCGAGGTCTGCCTTCACCATCAGCTGAAATGCTACTACAGCATGAATCTACCATAAGCATCTACTACATGTACATCGATCGCAATAGGTGACTCTGATCTTAAACATAACTATCACTGAATTGCATTTTAAGACCCTAACCGTGCGCATATTCCAACATTTCATTACTTGCAACTACGAATCTTAATTTATTAATTCATGTACTTGATGACTCTCTTCAATACCAATGCCTAACGCTGGACTAGCTTGTTCAATCATCTCACAAAATATGCAGCGGAAATTCTATTAACAACACCATTAACAACTTAACACGTCTCGAAACTCAATATAATTCGACACGCAAACCATAAAAATCAACCTAAATTATCTCGTGTCCGCCACGCTTTATAACGACCCTACGCTCGTCGTCTCATTGTATACCGCACAAAATCATCACATCCTAACTGCACAAGCAATATTAAGGAAGAGTCTTATTAACATTATACATGAACATTACCTAATACACCTTAATGAACATCCATATCACATCATGGAATTATACCAAGATCACGCACCAATATTTCACACACACTGTCACACTGCAACTTACCTATAGTAAATGATATTATTTTTGTTTCACAGCGATAAATAATACGGACACAACGCAGTAAAACGTCTCATCCACGGTAGTTGACGGCATACAATATTTACCCACGTATGATCAATCGCAACCCGACAAATACAACCGAAAATCTGTTAGATCGTTCAAGTTAACACACCCTTGTCACCTACGTGACGTTGACAAAAGGACTAACGCTACTAAAGCATTCTAGGAAAGCAAAAGATAGACAAGTACAATAACTTATCTGGCTTCTTCATGGTAATTCCGCAGCGGTTTAATCATCATTTTTGTAATTCCGTCCATTCCGGCAGAGGCCTGAGTCCGCCAGGGCACTATATTGGTTTAGCACTTCATGTTGTTCATTTACATTCCCTGGTCAGATAGTGATTTAACATCTCCGGCCGCCACCTGAAACTTGTACAATATAATTAGGAAATACAATTTCACACTAATTGTATCTTCACTATTCCAGTTTGATACTGGCCTGAGGAAACATATAATTCGAGGTTTGCAAATGATTTTGGCTATTATATAACTTATATCTGGGCTTATTCTTTATGTTTATCAATTACAGAACCAGATCTTTCAGCTTGCTTCAATTATCTTCCTTCATACAGTAATCAGTAAGTAAAAACACGAACTCCTTCCATTATTATTTACAATAATAATAAGTTGCTTTCCATAAGCAGAGAAATCCTATGCTAGCTATACATGTGTTTTTGACATTTGAGGAACTGAATAACAACTCTAACCTTCATCATAGAAGTTGCTAAAGGAAAACACACACTATTGTTCTTCTTCTTACTATGAAACACGTCAGCACGGGCCCATTAGATGATTTGCCATATGAAGTTTCATGCTAATCCATGGCCCCCTTTACAACTTCAAACTAGATATCATGTCTAGCCACATTCTTCTCAGCTGATGCTGACATTGTACTGAGCTCTTGCTTGTAGATAAAGCTGATCTTGACGTAATTCGACATATACCACGGGGTCTTGAGTTCGATCCACCGGCTCTCATCCATTATGTCTATTCTACACTTACGAGTTGTATCGGTTCTTTTATAAATATGCGCGTAAGCCGCACATTGACACGTTACACCTTTTTCCAAGTCATTGATACACATTTCATTTCACTTATGACTTTCAATGACTGGCCGACATATTGCTACAGGTCATTGAAAGGTCATACCTCTGATAGACAATGATAGTGAAGATTCGGAGGGAGAGATTGAAAACAGTGATGATGACACTAGCAGTGAAGTAGCCGCTGAAGATTCTGATTTCGATGAGCACATCGGGCCTCATTATGTTGGTAAGGACAATGTCACGGTGTGGAACATTCATCCCCCTCCACACAAGAGGCGAAAGAGCAAGAAGAATATTGCCATTCATCCGCCAGGTGTGAAAACACGTGCTCAGGACGCAGCGACAGTTCTCCAGTCGTGGGACTAGTTCATTCCTAACGATGTCATTGCTGAAATAGGGAACTACACAAACGTTCGTTTGCGGAAGTTCAGACAAAATTACACCCGTGAGCGTGACGTCTTGGACACAAATGTGAACGAGATAAAGGTCCTGATTCGTTTTATATACTTAGCAGGAGTTATGAAATTATCACATCAAAATATCCGAGACTCATGGGCACCTGATATGACAGCACCGGAGTATTTTCGCCTGGTAATGAGTTACAATAGATTTTTTTTGCTTCTTAGTGCCTTGAGGTTTATATTCGTACTAGGCACCAAAGGAAAGCTCTGGATAAGTTGGCGCCAATCAGAGAAATATTTCAAGGTTTGGTTCAGCGATGTGAAGACAACTACAGTGTCGGGAAATACGTCACACTAGGTGACAGCTTCAGGCAGTACATTCCAAACAAACCATCCAAATACGGAATCAACATTTTTGCCTTGGTTTGTTCTCGAATGTTTTATACTGCAAACATGGAGATATATGTGGGAAGACAGCCTGAAGATCCCCTTGTAATAGACAATAGTCGTAGTAGTCTCGTCAGAAGATTGGTTCAGGTAATAGAATACAGCGGCCGGAACGTGACTGTCGATAACTGTTGTTGTTGTTGTTTTTTTTCGTTGGGACCGTGAATGAGATTGTACGGGAGAAAAACCTAACAATGGTCGCAATACTGATGAAAAGTAAGCGGGGGATTCCGCCACAACTCGTCAACACTAGATCCAGGCCTGTAAATAGCAGCATTTCTGCTTTTGGGGAGCATTGTATGCTGATTTCGTATGTGCCTAAAATGAATAGAAACGTAATACTCATATCAAGTATGCAAAAATTTCCGTAATTGATGAAACGACTGAGGACCTTACGAAACCAGAAGGACTTAACTTTCATAATTTGACGAAAGGAGGGGTCGATATTGTTGATGAAATTAAGTCTTTGTATCTAGAGTGTGCTGCAGATGGCATCTAAGAATATTTTTCACAATGTTGGATATTGCCGGTATGAACAGTCAGATTATTTTCCGTTCGAACACATCTGAAGAGTTACCGCGAAGGAAGTACCTGAAGACACTCGCCCTGGTCCTTACAAAATTCCATCTTGAAGAAAGAGTTGCAAAATCTGGAATTGATTCAGATCTGCGTCTGAAAATTCTGAAAGTTCTGGGGAAAAAGCCCGATCCTCCACAGGTGACATCGTTAGGAAGGGAAAAGTGTGCATACTGTCCAAGAATGAAGAACATGAAAACAGCAGCCAGATGTGTGAAATGCAGTGCACCAATTTGCGGAGACCGCATAGTAAGTGTTTGTAAACCAAACCATGCCATTTTCCACATCCGGATCATAGTGATTCGGAAACAGAATAAAGGTGGCAACAGTGTTGAGGCTTTATATTGAAACATCTGTTCCACAAGAAAATGAACTGTTGCCTAATTTACGAACAGGTTCAACAATGACAGTGCTATAGACAGAAACATTGTTTTGTTGGTTTTTGTTCGGTTTTCCTTTTTTGGAACTTTTTGTGCAGAAGGTGGTTATATGTCACGCTACTATCCAGATTTCACGAAATTAATGCATTCTAACCTGAATAAAGTGAGCGAACCCCAATTCTAGTAAGATTAATCTAAATGTCTATAAAGCATGCATTCAAACCTATATTAAGTGAGTTAAACCCAAGCATGTATACTATTATTTCAAAACTGCAATTATAATGAATAAATCTCCTTATCTGAATGAACATTGGCAAAATAAATCGTTAGGAGAACGAACGTACACGAGGTGAGCGCCGCGCTCACCCGCGAGTAACGGCGTTATACATGCGGCCGCGAGTACTGTCGGGTGAAACAAATCTGGACGAGGTCTCGCATTCCGCTTCTTCCTTGTTTTTAAAAAGAAATCACGAAGGATTTCATCGTCACTATCAGACTCTCTTACCATATCCTCCGTCTCACGCCTGTATAACGTTATACTCGGGATACAACTTATCCAGTCATTGTACAACTGGTTTCTGGAATAAGATTTATCCCAGCTTTATTCCTTGTTCGCACAACTGGTCCTTAGTAAGCTCTTGCCGAGCGCTCACAACTTTCTTTAAAAGATCTGGCCTTCAAAATCGTTTAGAGAATTCTTTGAAAGGTGACGTAGACACACGACGGAATTAATTCGCAGTGGATTAGAATTCTTGAAGTTCTAACCGAAAAGAAACAAGAAAAACTGAGAGACTGCATTGAGAAAAAAATGCTAGATGATGTCATTGGCTTCGTAACACCTTTTAAAAACGCATGTGATAAACTGGAAAATTCAAAATTACCAACCGTCTACTCGACTGTATTGTGGAAATTAAAACTTCAATCCTTCCTGGAAGAAAAGGAAGATGATCCTGAGTTAATTTGCACTTTAAAGAACCGAGCAAGATCTATTTTAAGTAGTAAGTGGGAAATAACAGCAGTGCACAAGATAGCTACCTACCTACACCCTAAGTACAAGAGCTTAAAAATTCCTCAGTGATGCGGACAGGACGAAGTGAGATATGACGCTAGGAAGTTTATTACACCAAGAAGTAACCAGGTCCTAATTGCAGAAAAGTCCAACTCAGAGCCCCCAGCGAAGAAGAAAAAAATAGGGATTTTTCAGTGAATTTGAAAATTCGTCTGACAATGGATGTGCAATAGATACTAGTGCTTCATTGGATGAAGTTTCGAGGTACAATAACGAAAAGATCAAGTCCACGGATCTACATGATTTGATTACTTGGTGGCGTGAACATGAAAACCAATATCCTGATCTTTCCAAACTGGCCTATTTCATCCATTCCATTCCAGCATCTAGCGCCCCGTCGGAGAGGAGCTTCTCCACGGCCGGGCGAATAATACATGATCGGCGGAAGTCTCTCAAACCGAGATCAGTTGATGACATCAATATTCCTGAACAGCAATCTTCCACGCTAGCCAGGTAACTGTGTAATCCCTTTCTTTCTTTCTTTCTTTCTTTCTTCCTTTCAATAACATATTTTGTAAATAGAGTACTGTATACAGGTAGCCTAATGGCGTTATCTAATATTTTACAGTGATGTGGCTGATGCAGTACCGTACTAAACTGACTATGAACTGTAAAACAAAAATCTCATCAGTGGAGTTCACGTAGATCAAAACATTTCACAGATTTTGATTGTTCTATTTACAATATTGTTGTGAGTCATTTTATTCTATATAGTTGTATGTACCTTTGGTATTCATTTAGAATTCAGAATCTTCGTGGTCACTCACAGTTTGTGAACTGATGCCGTGCTGGAAAATATACATAGACATCAAAGTAGATTGTGTTAAAAGGTTTGTTTCGAGATTGGGTTCCACCTGATTTCAAAAATATTTAAAAAAAACACATCTTGTGAGTTTCGTTGTAAGCGTCCATGTTGGCGTAGCAGGGGGAGAGGTGATACTCCCACGTGGCGCGTCCCAGGTGGCGGATAGGGGGGTCCTAACCGGCTTGCGGCGGACTTGAGGGAAATAAAATACCTCTCGCGGACCTAACACACACCCCCTGTGGGTGGGGGAGGCTGACGAATAATACACCCACGGTATCCCCTGTCTGTCGTGAGAGGCGACTAAAAGGGGCGACCAAGGGATGATTGAATTAGAACCATGAACCTACTTTTAATTCGTACCATCACGCGGGGAACACCATGGGTTGCCTGTACTTGCGAGTTGTACCACTATGTTCGGTACGAAATGGGTTTGTGTTTAGTAGTAGCCATGAGCTTGGCCTGGGGTTTCCAGTACCCGTGCGTCGTACCCATTTGAGCACCACTGCGGGTCTGGGCGTAGCCTGTGAGTTGTACCACTATATGAGCGACACCGTGGGTCTGCGTTGCCTTTGATTAGTATCCAGTCTGTGAGGAACATCACGGAGCCCGTGGGACCGGCATCCATGCCTAGTACACCTAGGTGAGGAAACTCATTGGTTTGCGTTGGCTATGAGTGGCGCCATTGTGTGAGAAACACCATAGGTCTGCCTTACCTGTACGAAGTACAATACTTGTGAGTAGTACCATCTTGTGTGGAACACCGTGAGTTTCGCTACTTTTGATTAGTACCCCCAACATGACAAATACCATGGTTCTACTTTACTCGCGACATGTACCATTCTGTGGGGCCTTAGACATGGATTTTGCACCCCTTTAGACATCAAGCATCATCGTGCTTTATGAGTGGTCCCTTGGTCAGTAATCAATTATGTATGATCTTTGTTTGAGTCTGATCCACTGCATTTTGTTTGTTTGTTTCCTTTTTCTTTTCATTTTTTTTTTTGTTGGGTTCATGTCCATCCATTCATTCTTCATGACATTATTATTTTGTTTGGTCGGTGGATGAAATTGAAATTTTTGTTCTTTCATTTCGTACCATTAGGGGCCGATGACCTCGATGTTAGGCCCCTTTAAACAACAAGCATCATCATCATCATCATCATCAAATCTAGCTTCCAAAAGAACTCCTCTACTGGTGAAACCGTGAAATTGAAACTAGACCAACTTATAAATTTACTCTGAATGTGTCACCACTAAAATCTGATGTAATTTTGTTATTGTAAAGTTTCCTGAACTATGTGAATATCTACTTGTTTTGTTTTCCATTCATCAAGAAGTTTGGACATTCTCTCATAGAGGACACAATCCTGGTGGGTGGTATAAGAACGTATAATTCAAAGAAGTTTTGTATTCATAAGTTTTTTTTACTAATTGATGTTCATTTATTTTAGGTTGGCAATATTTATCTTTTCTTTCCGCCAGTTTTGAATCCAACTAAATAATTTCTGTAATTAATTTTCTACCAATCACAGTCTTCTTCTTGATTTTGAGTGTAACTTCGAAAGTACCCAATAAACATGAGACGGTGTGGCTAGTTTAATCTTGAATGGTCTCGAACTTTCCCCGAGGGTTTATATACTGCGGATTTTCACGTTTCTTGGCCAATTGATCGTTATCTTACTGAGTGTGTGTGTCAAGCAGGAGGCAGGAGGCCTCTTCGTTAGCTGCTAGAAATTCTACCAGGTAATGGCCACATAACACATTTCTTTCTTTCTTGCTAGTTCCGCAGTTTAACCCGAGGGAAAGACCCGAATCATCAATTATGTAACCTTCTTTTCTAAAAATGTAACTTTCTGCCGGCTAATGTAATAACTTCATAAAATCTTTAACTGTAAATCGGGGATAGAGAGTGATATACCCTCTCGAGCTCCCCTTCATCTTGGTTTGAGATGCCACGCTTTTGTTTCCGCAATGTGTTAAAGTTATTTCCATTCGTGCTACCTCAGCAGTTTGGGATTAGCCCCTGTTTCATCGGCTTAGTGCCCTATACGTTTAAATTCTTTTTTTTTTTTTTTTTTTTTTTTTTTTTTTTTTTTTTTTTAGCACAGTCGTCGCCTCCATTCAAATTGTACTCGGACCGCTCATTTAACCTGTTCTTTTTTAACTAAGGCCTTGTAGGTTGGGTACTAGATACCTCTGTGTAATAATATTTCTATTTGTAAATAATGCCTTGTTAGGCCAGAGATTGTCAGATTTTCATGCAATGTTGCCTTGAGTGGGCTTGAGAAACTGAGAGCCTGTTAGCTCTTTTGCAAGTTTTGTAATTGCAATGTGTGCCTCCGGAAGGCTTGAAATTTAGGTTGTGGAGAGCAAGTGCTCTTGAATTAGGGGATTTCTGCCCCTGAATAATTTGTGCTCTTTTGTAAATTCGAGCTAGAAGCTCAGGAAATGTAAAGCGAGGGCTTGAAGCACAGGATCTGTTAAGATCACTTACCTTGTCTGTTCCTAGACTGGTTTTAAGATGTTTAATTGTTCTGAAAATTGTTAAGTTTGAAGTTCTAAAAGAAATATAACCTTCGTTAAAGTTTTAAATCTATTCTTGACATCGTAGTTAGACCCATTCACCTCAGCACCTTCTTTCACCTCTGCGATCCTCAAATACCCCGGAACAGAAACAATGTTTCATGTTATCTTGCAATAGGGTGGTTTTAAACTATTTTGTTCGTACCTAGCCTGTTGGAATATGTTAACAGATCTATCTGTTTCAATACCTTCGCTGTAATATAGTTAAACAGTTGCAATACCCGCGGATTATCGCGGATGCGGATAATATTTAGTGTATCCGCGCAGGGCTCTATCCATAACCTCAACAAAAAGTTTGGACACAGTTGTTTGATGAATGTCAAGAACTTCTCCTATGCCACACTGAAATGCAGGGTCACCTGTCAATCTTAAAAATGCTTTTATTTTAACTATGTTCTTAATAGCACCTCCTCTTGTTTCCAGTTTCTCCGGTTCAAGTAAGTATTGATTTAACCGGTCCACATTCACTTTTGAAAAACGATACAGACCGTTAAAGTTATTAGAGTTCACATGTTCACTCCTCTCCTTGTAAACTTTTCCACGAAGCACCACATTATCAATAAAATCGGCCGTGTTCTTGAAGTCTCTCAATCTCAAAAGCAAAAAATTACTATATACCCATATTTGAGACAACTATCAGCCATACTCAAAACAAAGTGAGTATATTCTCATCAGTTTTGGATGGTGCTCCCTTTTATTCATACCACATATGAGAATCTACTCTCATACTCTTAGGAAGGTTAGTATATTCTCCACCACCTCCATAACACGTGTATATACTCAGCTAGTGAGAACATTCTTATGAAAAGTTGAGTACATACTATATTCTCATTTTTATTCATACCACACAATATGCGACTCCAGTTCACTTAACTACGCAACCCGGGGGAAAAGTTAAGTAATTATTTCTCAAAACACGTCGTCATATCGAATCTAAATTTTTACCCAATATACAATGTAATGTTTTATACATTATTTATAATTATTTATTTAATTTTATAAATTATTTTATGTTCCCATGTTTGCATTCTTGGTCACGTTGTAATCTTTATATATCCAATGGTTATGTTGTATGACTGAAATTCGTAAATGAATTCAGTTCCTTTACATCAGTTTGTATTTATATTGGATAGAATGATGTATATCACTGACTGGCCGATACAAAGAAAGACGTGAGGCGTTGCTGCGCACTTCATCATTTGTTCGGTAGGAGTACGTTATTTTGCAACCGTTTTATACAACGGTTCTCTGCGCGCAGACAACGGTTGTCGCCGAAACCGTTGTCTGCGCGCAACTGTTTAACCCAGCACTAGTACCTAAGAAATTCGTTTTGCAACATTTCAGCATTGTTTTCATATAGTTTAAAGCTGCGATTCCAAATGGTCGTTGCATATTCTAGCCGACTTCTCACAAAGGAGTTGTATAATAGCTTTATTCCCTCGGAATTTATGAAGTCACGTGTACATCTGTTAATAAATCCTAATATTCTGTAAGTATCTGCAACAACTTCGTTTACGTGTAGAGAGAACGTCAATTTATCGTCAAAATGCACACCAAGATCCTTGATAGTATTCTCTGATAACAGATTAGTATTCAAAATGTTGTACAAGTGACTAATTTTATTTTTATTCCCGGAAAATACCATTACATGACACTTGTTAGTGTTAAAATCTAACTTAATAACGCTCCAATGTGATATGTTATTGAGGTCTTTCTGAAGAAATCTACAGTCCTCCTGTGATCGAATGGTTTTGAAAATTTTTACATCATCTACGAATAGCAATATGTTTGAATAATGTATGCATTTAGGACGATCATTAATAAGTATTAAGAAGAGTAATGGTCCAAGATTTGAACCCTGTGGGACACCAGTTCGAGTATTGTAATACTCAGACTCAAATCCTTCATTAGGCACAAATTGTTGTCTATCAGAGAGATATGATGCAAATCATTTGATTAAGCTGTGAGAGAGTCCATAATAAGCTAATTTATTTAAAAGTACATCGTAATCAACTTTATCGAATGCTTTTCTAAAATCTGTGATAAATACATCAACTCCACGAACCTGCTACGCAGGCGTAGCAGGGGGAGAGGTGATACTCCCACGTGGCGCGTCCCAGGTGGCGGATAGGGGGGTCCTAACCGGCTTGCCGGCGGACTTGAGGGAAATAAAATACCTCTCGCGGACCAAACACACACACCCTGTGGGTGGGGGAGGCAGACGAATAATACACCCACGGTATCCCCTGCCTGTCGTGAGAGCCGACTAAAAGGGGCGACCAAGGGATGGTTGTATTCGAACCATGCAACTACATGTGATTAGTACCACCACGCGGAGAACACCAAGGGTCGCTTTTACTTGTGCGTAGTACCACTATATTAGGTACGAAATAGGTTTGTGATTAGTAGCACACAGGAGCACCGCGCGGTCGGCTTTTGCAGTACCTGTGATTAGTACCACCATATGAGCGGGACCATGGGATGATAGCTACCATGGACCTGCCTTACCTGTGATTAGTACCCACTATATGAGGAACACCACGGGATAGGGAGAGGTCCCTGTGGTTAGTACTCTTATGTGATGAACATCATAGGTTTGCGTTGCCTGTGAATGGCGCCGCAGAGTGAGAAAAACATAGGTCTGTATTAATGTCGAATTTCATAAGCTTTGAGTAGTACAATAATGTGTGGAATACCGCAAGTCTCTGCTACCATTGATTAGTACCGCAACAGGACAGATACCATGGTTCTACATTACTAGCGATAAGTACCATTCTGAGGGGCCTTTGACTTGTATTTTGGACCCATTTAGACACCATGCATCCTCGATTTGCCTTGGAAGTGGTCCCTTGGTCAGTAATACTATTAACTATGATAGTTTTTGAGTCGGATCCACTGATTGTTTTAAATTCATGTTCATTCATTCATTCATTCATTCTTCATGGCATTTTTTATTTTGGTCAGTGGATAATTTTGAACTTTTACTTTGTCGTTTCATTTCGTACCATTAGGGGCCGATGACCTCGATGTTAGGCCCCTTTAAACAACAAGCATCATCATCATCAAATACATCAACTTGGTCATCTGCATCCATGGCTGCCGATACTTCATGAGTGAACTCCAACAAATTTGTCGTTGTCAATTTCCCCGGTCTGAAGCCATGTTGGGTGTTCGAACATATGCCGATATAGGGTTTGTTCGTAAACCTTTTGCTAACGCGGAAGAAATTGCAACGGGTCTGTAGTTATTAATTACTGACCTATCCCCGGATTTGTGAAGCGGACTAACTCGCGTTATCTTCCACTTTGTAGGAAAAGTTCCAGTTTTTTGCGAAATGTTAAAAATAATTGAGAGAGGGTGTATTACAATATCTCCACAGCCTTTAATTATATACGGAGGGATTAGATCTGGACCTGCGGCTTTTCTTAGGTTTCATCTTGCGTATTGCGTTTTGAATTTCGGTAGTACAAATTTCATTAACATTTAGTACATTCATCAATGGATCTATTTACGTATTCTCATATTTTGGTAAGTCATACCGCACCCGTTTCTCTGTGTATACAGATGAGAAATAGCGTGCATAACTGTGAGCAACAGATTTGTCGCTTAATAGTTCTTTTCTATTGTATTTCATTACACGGACATAGATGTTCCTTTCCTTACTTTTAACGAATGCCAAAAAGTTCTTCGTATCTACGTCTATTTCATGCTATACCTGCCCGATATAGGCTTTATACGCGATTCATATATCTTTCTTAACAATTCTCCATTCTTTGAATTTCAAGAAATGAGAAGCCTGATTTCTCTGCCTTTCGCGCATTTTCTTGTGATGATATGCTTTCCGCCTGATATTTCGTATTAGCGCTTGCGTTAATCAACAGGGGTATCGTTTCTTTTCCCTGACAAATACCGGAACACAGGAATTTATAACAGAATAAAATTTAGAATAAAATATATCTAATGTCTGGTTAACATGAGTGTAATTTTCCAGAAAGCTCCCATTTATGTGCGAAAGTCCTCTGTATAACAATTCAAAATCTGCCTTGTTATAATTGTATACAATTCTATTTCCCGCATTATTACATTTTGCTCCCTTTTCTTGGTAACAGAAGGCAATATTTAACACGTTGGGTGCCACGTGCCGCCATATGGCGTCACGGTGGTCTACAAATTTGAGATGGCGTGACGCCATATGGCGGCACACCGTTCTTGAAATCAGAGTTGGCGTGACGCCATATGGCGGCACAGTTGAGTTTCAGACGATGCGCCGTAGATAATCAGCTGTGACATCTATGCGCGTAAAATTGGTACTACGTGAAGGGCGAACTTCAGGGTCTATTCCAGCTATGTATTTTTACTGTATGCCACCATGTGGCGCCACAGTATTCTTCCGAAGCCACTGACTGGCCAGTGGTCTTTGTCACAGGTGAAAGCGCGCCAGGCTTTGTTTATTCCTCGTTTACGTACGTATTATCACTCAGTTTATATAGTTGTGCAAAAATATAAAAAATTGAAGATATTGGTAATAATCTTACGAGGGAACACATACATGTGTTACACTCGGATTCGGTTGAAATTTGGTAGGAATATTCGTGGGAGGCAGTAGAATGCCAAGGTGAAAACTGCATGTACCCAGCGCAAGTTTAAACGCCAAAATTGAGCAAATAAATAGTCATAAAATTAGAAGTACCACGGGAGTATCGGGGTGTGGCGGAGAGGTAGGGAGGAGCGAAACATCGGACGTGAACCAACCGAGCTGCGTCGAGCTGCGCCAGCAGCCAGGTAGCGTACAGTTAGCGCGTTTCCCTTAACTTCCCGATCAGATGTGCAAAACGTAAATATGAATACATCACATGAAACAAGTGTACAAAGGACGATGTTTGAACAACGATGCCAATAAGGTTTGAAAAATTACAACGAGTAACAAGAACTCGGGCATGCCGAGACGCATATTTTCATTGTTTAGAGTTATCAGAAAACTGTTCACAACAATATGTAATGCAATATAAGTACTTGTTTTGCATTTTACTAGGTTTTCATAAATATTGCGTTAATTTGAATTAGGAAATAAATATCCCGTATTGGAAATTCGTATTGAACATTCCATGTCAAAAAATTCTGTGACACCATATGGCGTCACGCTATATTTTATCTTTCCTAAAAATTGATGTGACACCATATGGCGTCACGCATGACCATGGTATGGTGAGATAAAATTTACTTAGTACATCATATAAATACATCCCAAGATTATATAAACAGTCTACAACGCGTACAATTGCTTTGGCACCAGCGGAATGCAATTCAAAAACATGCCTGGCACCAGTGGAATAGTGTGCTACAATCGGCTCGGCACTCAACGTGTTAAGGCCGGGTGATGTTTGTCCTCTGGTACGAGAGGATGAAATTTTTTGTCGACATTAATGGAGTGAAATTTGGCAATACTGGGTGAAGCATTCCGTCAATTGTTATTAACAATGCCGTTAACATTTCTTAATCCCATGAATTGTAAGAAATTATTTAAGCGTACGGATGTACAGGTTATATCGTTTTCTGCAACAATTTGTGCTAAATTAGGCTAAAGTCTCATAATATCACTGCTTATTATTTAAAATAAGACTGGCTTCAATACCTTCTTAAAATTCACTATATGCAGCCAGTTCAGTACTAGGCGGAAAGTACTATTGCTAATTGATTGATGCTTGTTTAAAGAGGCCTAACATCTAGGTCATCGGCCCCTAATGATACGAAATGAAACGACAAATTAAAAACCCAAAATCCTCAACTGACCACAATTCAAAACGCGAGGACGAAGAATGAATGGCAGGGGATACCGTGGGTGAATTCTTCGCCTGCGTCCCCCAACCACAGGGGGTAGACAAAGAGAAAAAAGAAGAAAGAAGTAGGGATCCGTCACTTCGAAAATTGAAGTAACGGACGAATAAAGACAAGGGCCACGAAAGGCGTGAAAATGAGACTCCCTAGTCCTCGAATGCTCTAATACCGTCGGGGTCGGAAAAGAACAATTGACCAAGGGAGTTCGGACAGGATAGATGAAAGTGAGGAGCCTGGCACAAGTAAGTGGAAGCAATGCCAAGACTCAGCTAAGGGCCCCGTGGTCGCCAACCCACGCTTCCAAGTCGAGACCCCCGGGGCCCCGTTTAGTCGCCTCTTACGACAGGCAGGGGATACCGCGGGTGTATTCTACATGTGCGTCCCCCACCCGCAGGGGGTAAAGATACTATCAAGATTTTCTCTCAGAAGTTAACACATACATGCTCAGCTGAAACATATATGTCAACCTGTGAGACCTTATATTTGTTGCTGACAGCCAGTACAACACCTCCGCTAAGTTCTTTATCTGTTCATATTTAATTACGATCGCATAGAAATACGTTATATCTCTGATCAGAGAGCTCATAGTTGCTAATAGAAGAATTTAGCCAGCTCTCCGTCAAAGTTGCTTGCTGATGATGATGCTTGTTGTTTAAAGCGGCCTAACATCTGCTGTAAGTCATCGGCCCCTAATGGTGCGAAACGAGACGAAATGGAATGACAAAGTAAAACTCCAAAGTCCTACACTGACCAGAATTCAAAACGTGAGGTCGAAGAATGATTGGATGGATATGAATTTAAAACAACCAGTGGATCCGACAGGCAATGTCTCGCATTCACCAAAACTGACATGAAATATTAGTATTACTGAACAAGGGACTGAATCGATGATGCTTTTAGTCTAAAGGGGTCCAAATCGAAGTCATCGGACCCTCATAATGGTACTTACCGCTAGGAAAGTAGAACCATGGTATTTGTTATGTTGCGGTACTAATCAAAGTAGCGTAGACTCGCGATATTCCACACAGTATGGTAGTACTCTAAGGTAAAGAAATTCGCACATGTAATACAGACCTATGGTGTTTCGCACATTGCGGCGCCATTTACAGGCAATGCAAACCTATGGTCTTTACGTAAGTGTACTAACCACAGGGACTCGCGCTATCCCGTGGTGCTCCTCATATAGTGGGTACTAATCATAGGCAAGCCAGAACCATTGGTTCCCTCACCCCATGGTGTCGCTCACATAGTGCTACTAATCACAGGAAGGCTACTGTTTGTTACTTATCACAAACCTGTTTTGTACCCAACATAGAAGTACTATGCGCATGTAAATGCGACCCGTGGTGTTCCCCGCGCGGTAGTACTAATCAGAAATAGTTTCATGGCTCTAATTCAATCATCCCTTGGTCGCCCCTTTTAGTCGCCTCTTGCGACAGGCAGACGATACCGTGGGTGTATTCTGCGTCCCCCACCCACAGGAGGTTTTGTGTTTTTTGGTCCGCGAGAGGTGAATTATTTCCCTTGACAGAAACATGATCACCTGGACCTTGTACGCACCTGCGATCTCGTCCTTGGCTGCGCGAAGTATTTGTTTCCTGAAATATTAAATTATATATTGAAATACAGTATTATGATGTAAAAATGGCTCAATAGTGAAATAGAATGACATGCATATGATTACATCATACCTTAACAGTGATTGGTGAAACGTTTAGTATAGGTGGCGGCGGCAATGATTCTTCTGATTCGATCTCCGAAATACTATCATGATCACTGTCATTATTATTGGTTCCTGGATCAATATCCATAGCTGTACGGTCGATAAAATCCCCTTCCATTTCTGCATCACTCAGTTCATCAATGTCTGAACCATTAAAAATACTTGTGGCATTAGGACCTACAAAACAGAAAAGTCAAATTTAAGTTTGCATTTTCAACTGCAAGACTAATTTCATTATCATAGAAATAGTATATTCCCTGTCCAAACTACTAACAGAGACCCAATGTCCTTTTAAAAGTACACGGTGTTCAGGGGCAGATACAACACTGAGACCCAATGTCCTTTTTAAAGTACATGGGTGTTTCATACAATATTCTGAAGTTCCATGAAATGATATAACCCATACAATCATATGTACGAGCGAACAAATGTGTCTAGTATAAGTTACAATGAAAACAAATGTGTATAAAGCTGCAATAATATTCTAAAACGAGACTTACTCGAGCGCCCGTCCTTGGCCAGTGTAGAACTTGCCGACTCCATCTTGTATGACCCTCTCTCCCTGCGGTTGGGCGCGCACCAGCTGTACGGCACGAATGCCACGCGCTGCGAAACAAATTTCCTAGCGACTGAAACACAGATGTAATGAAGATGACCATTATCGCGGGAGATATGAATATTTTATTCGAGTGTCCTTTTAAAAGGTATTGTCGCTGCTGCTGGTTCAGCTCATTTTGCTGTGCAATATCGCTGGCAGTCGCAGAGCGACAATTACAGGAAGCTATTAGGTGAGTGGAGCAGTGGACCTTCGAACATGGCATTCGGTTTTCACCGCAAAGACATGTGTTGTCCACTTTTGTCGCCAAAGTACTCTTCACCCTCCTCCTGAACTTTATTTAGGAAATGTCGCTCTTCCTGTAGTTGACACTTACCGACTTCTTGGGCTTCTTTTCGATAGCAAATTATCGTGGGAGCCACACGTGCGGCAGTTAAAAGTGCAATGCACTAAGAAGCTGAATGTCATGAATTTTCTTAGCAGCACGAATTGGTCTGCTGACCTCACGGTGCCCCTACGATTCTATAGGGCACATATTTTATCTCGGCTAGACTACGGCAGTGCAGCATATGGCTCACCAAAATTCGGCGTTCTTGCGAGACTGAACAGCATCAACCACAGCGGGGTTAGGTTGGCGACGGGAGCTTTTCGTACAAGCCCCATTGCCAGCCTGCTCGCTGAATCTGGTGTGCCACCTATACACCTGTGGCGCCAGCAGCTCCTGCTGTCGTATACTGCAAATTTGCGACCGTTGCCACTTCACCCAAGCTAATCCTTGCGTATTCAGCAATGGACACGTCCGCTGTACGCTGCCTGCTTGGCCTCGAGCAACGTGGCTGGTTGGAATACTCTTGAATAGCAGTCACAGATTGTTTCACGTACCTTTGGTTCCTTGCCTTGTCAGACAACCAAGTGGGGTACCTCCGTCGGTAGTACGACTACCTGAAATAATCCTGGGTCTAAACACTGGCCCGAAGAAAAACACGGACCCTTCGATATATCGGAGGCTCTTTATGTTCGTTGTTGGCCGGTATTCAGGCTCAGACGTCGTTTACAAGGATGGCTCGAGAACAGACTCTACAGTGGGCTGTGCGTTCGTTGTCGATACTGATAGCTTTCTTTTTGCTCTCCCGGAAACCTGTAGTGTGTACACAGCAGAGCTCTATGTTATCTGTGAGGCTCTGCGGTACGCACTCTCCGATGAGCGCCGACACTTTCTTCTGTGTACGACTCATTGAGCTCGCAACAGTCTACTGATACCTGTTTCACTCGGCACCCTCTGGTGCAGGGGATCCAGGACCTGCTGGCCGGGTGTTCGTATGCCCCCACCAGAATCATGTTTATGTGGCTCCAAAGCCATATGGGTGTAGAGGGAAATGAGGTAGCAGATAAGACTGCCAAGGAGGCAGTAACATTGCCCCCCGATGCCTTACAAGGTTCCAGCAAGTGATATTCGCTCTCGGTTGAGACATTTCGTTATGTCCCATTGGGAGATGGAGTGATGATGATGATGATGATGATGATGTTGATGATGATGCTTGTTGTTTAGAGGGACCTAACATCTAGGTCATCGGCCCCTATGGTACGAAATGAGACGAAATGGGATTACAATTTAAGTACAAAATTTATCCACTGACCCGAATTCAAAACGTGATGATGAGGAATGAATTGATGAATATGAATTTAAAACAAGCAGTGGATAAGACGCGCAATGCCTCACATTCCCAGAAAAAGAAAGTTACTGACCAAGGGACTGCTTCCCAAGCCCAAACCCGAATCAATGATTCTTGTCTGAATGGGTCAATATCTATGTCAACGATCCCGCATAATGGCACTTATCGGTAGTAAAAGAGAACCATGGTATTTCTTAAGCTGCGGTACTAATCAAAGGTACCGTAAACTCACGGTGTTCCAAATATTAAGGTACTACTCACAAGTATTGTACGTCGTAAAGGTAACGCAGACCTATGGTGTTTCTCACACAATTGCACCACTCATAGACAACGCAAACCGATGATGTTCCTCACCTAGGTGTACTAATCGCGGACACCGGCATTCCTGTGGTGTTCCTCACATAGTGGGTACTAATCACTGGCAATGGAGACCCACGGTGTCGCTCATATAGTGGTACAACTCACAGGCAACGCCCAGACCCGTGGTCTTGCTCACATGGGTACGACTCACGGGTACTGGAAACCCACACTGAACCCCGCTTGAGTGCTACGAATCACAAAACTATTCGGTACCTAGCAGAGTGCTAATACTCGCAAGTAAAAGCGACCCATGCTGTTCTGCGCGTGATGGTACTAATCAACAGTAGTTTCATAGTTCTAATACAATCAGCCCTTGGTCGCCCCTTTAGTCGACTCTCACGACAGGCAGGGTTACCGTGGGTGTATTATTCGTCTGCCTCCCCCACCCACAGGGGGTGTGTGTTTGGTTCGCGAGAAGTATTTTATTTCCCTCAAGTCTACCGGCAAGCCGGTTAGGACCCCCCTATCCGCCACGGGGAGTAACACCTGTCCCCCTGCTACGCACGCGTAGCAGGTTCGTGGAATCTGAAGGTGTTGGTAGTGTAAAACCCTACGGTACAAACCCAGCTAATTCCTCAATTCACCATTATCTTCTGTGTAACAATATACAGACTGCTCCATCTGTCACACTTATAATTTTGGCTATACTCCAAGATCCAGCCAAACATTTCCGCAGGCAAAGCACAGATTATTGCAAAATACACTTTCATCTAAATCACTCGACATTTTGAAGCACATAGACACTGATCGAATAACACAATATCAGTAACTTATCTAAATTAATATTTCTCTAGAAACGCTAATAGTTTGGAAGTAGAGAAATGGCTTAATCTCAAAATGATGTACGCACGCTACAGTTTTCTCATGGACTTCAAAATAATCACGATGTATTTTCCTGATCCATTTCTCCCTTAATGTTCTATTCCGTACAAAACGTAAGAATAGTTGAATGAGAGGCATTGCCATAGTTAGACTAGAACCTGGTCCACCTAGTGCACTCATGTTCTTTAATAGGTAAAAACACGATCAAAACAAGTACATTCTCAAATTACTGTGTATAATTACAGATCCTATGTGTCCACTGACTCATATAAATACACTTGCACACTTATATTCTACAAAGAAACTAACATTTATCGTCAACATTCATAAATTCACACTGACTACATACGATAACAACAAACCCTCATTTCCAACAATTCCGGCTACTCGATTCGCCATCTTTGAAGATCGAGAGTAGCACTAAAGTCTGACGATTGGAGTCTGTCTTGGTGTTGCACGAACGTAAGATACTCGACTGATGATGATGATGCTTGTTGTTTAAAGGGGCCTAACATCGAGGTCATCGGCCCCTAATGGTACGAAATGAAATAACGAAAAGTTCAAATTAATCCACTGAACAAAATAAAATAAAAATGTCATGAAGAATGAATGGATGGACATGAACCCTACAAAAAAAAACAGTGGATCAGACACAAAAAAGGTCGTGAATAATAGTATTACTGACCAAGGGACCGTTTATAAAGCACAATGATGCTTGGTGTCTACAGGGGTGCAAAATCCACGACTAAGGCCCCACAGAATGGTACATGTCGCCAGTAAAGTAGAACCATTTTATTTGTCATGTTGGGGTACTAATCAAAAGTAGCGAAGACTCACGGTGTTCCACACAAGATGGTACTACTCACAAGTAATGTACTTAGTACAGGTAACGCAGACCTATGGTGTCTTGCACACAGTGGCGCCACTCATAGCCAACGCAAACCGGTAAGGTTCCTCACCTAGGTGTACTATTCAGGGGCGCCGGTATTCGCGTGGTGTTCCTCACATAGTGGGTACCAATCACAGGCAACGCTGACCCACGGTGCCGCTCATATAGCGGTACAACTCACAGGCTACGCCCAGACCCGCGGTGTTGCTCACGTGGGTACGACGCACGGGTACTGGAAACCACCAGGCCAGGCTTTTTACTGCAACTAATCACAAACCTAATTTAGTGCTACTACTCGCAAGTACAGGCAACCCATTGTGCTCCCCGCGTGATGGCACGAATCAAAAGTAGTTTCATGGTCCTCATTCAATCATCCCTTGGTCGCCCCTTTTAGTCGCCTCTTACGACAGCCAGGGGATACCGCGGGTGTAGTCTACATGTGCGTCCCCCACCCGCAGGGGGTAGTGTGTTTGGTCCGCGAGAGGTATTTTATTTCCCTCAAGTCCGCCGGCAAGCCGGTTAGGACCCCCCTATCCGCCACCTGGGACGCGCCACGTGGAAGTATCACCTCTCTCCCTGGTACGCCTGCGTAGCAGGTTCGTGGATTAAGCGACTGCAGCTATCGAGCGCGGTAATGCCAGAATCAAGGAACGAACTGTTAAGGGTGAAGGAAGGTTCCTTTTCTGAGTGGATTCCCTAATGTATTAGGCTGTGTTGATGGAAGTCACATTCCAGTTCAATCACCGAGCAAAGATATGGGTGAACTTTATAGAAACAGAAAGGGATCCTCTTCCATTAATGTCCAAGTTGTCTGTGACCATTTATTGAAGATTAGGGATATTGTCGCACGATTTCCTGGGTCTGTTCATAACAGTACAGTCTTCAACAGATCCCATATCAGGACTAAGTTTAAAGCTCAGGAGTTTGATGTCACTTTATTTAGTGACAGTGCTTACCCATGTCGTCCGTATCTCATGACTCCATTTCTCAATCCTAATACTATAGGCGAAGTGAGATATAATCATGCTCATATTAGAATTAGAGTATCAGTGGAACATACAGTTGGTGTCTGGAAAAGGAGATTTGCTTGTTTATCTTTAGGCCTGAGGCTTAAATTGGAAACAGCACTTGCTGTAATTGTGGCTACTGCTGTTTTACATAACCTAGCAATAGATGAACATGGACAAGAGTTTGACAATGAAGCTATTTCTGAAGAAAATAACAATGACCCACCTCTGCCAGACAATGTGTCGGGAAATGCTGTGAGAAGAACACTGGTTAGCACCTTTTTCAGGTAAGACTGAAATATTATTTAAAAAATGAAATTGTACAATACTACATTTTAATGAAAAATATAACACACTGCAGTAGAAAAAAAAATTAACTTTGTTGTTGCCCTGCTTCCAAATATCAATGTTGCACTTTAATTGCTGAAACTGTGCTAGCTTTATTTTAGATCTAAGGTCTTAAGTTCATTTTCTATCTTAATGTTCTCTAACTAGTTTAATTTCACTTGTCTCTCCAATCTTGCACTCTCCAGTTCTATATCAAGTTTACTTTCAGTTAGTTTATGGCATCTTTTCACATGGTCCAACACTAAAATACTGGTTTCCTCCTCCCTTGCTTTTATTGCCTCCTCAGTAGTAATTACTTTCAATTTTTTCCATGAATTTCATGGTCATATCTGTCTTTAGTGTTTTTTCTGTTTATTACCCTGTCTGCCATACACTCTGCTGCCCTCTTCCTTCTTATAACATTACCAGAAGTTTGGTCACTGTTTATTGCAGCTGATCGACTGAGTGTGGGCGTTGGGGTGACCACTTCTGGTGCCCTTTGGACATCAGGGACTGCCTGGGTGACAACTTCTGGCACCTTATGGACTATAGGGGCTGTTTGGGTGACCACTTCTGGTGACTTTTGCAGATGATCATAATCATCATCAATCACATCTAGTACAACATCTGGAAAGGAAAAATAATAGTATTTATTAATATAAACTAACAGCCGGTCATAGTTAAGTTTTATTACTTACTCCAACAAAATATTTAATTAATAAATTATATAACAGAAAGGAAGATAACAGATAATCACCTCCAAGATATTCAGCACATGAATCATAACAATTCTTCAGAGGCTCAAGCTGAGTTTTCAACATTGCTATGAATCTCTCATCTATGGTATCTGTTTTTGGAGTAAATGTTCCACCTCCTGTTTTGTAACGCTCCACCTGAAATAATAAATACATGTTTACCAATAATCATGAATCAATAAATCTCATTGAATTCCAATGTAATTCACATAATAGCAAAGCAAACCAGCAAACCTCATATCTAACAGACAGACCACTGAGGATAAAACTAGAAGAGGTATTATTTTATTCTAGCCTTGTATATACACTAACCTAGTCCTAATTATACAATATTTACAACAGTTATCCACATGTTGCATCATTATTTCATTACTGGTATATTAACAATAATTAAGATTAAAGATCCTTAACTGATAATTATTGTATTATTCAATTACTAGCAACCATGATATGTTTTCATACTTTCCTGTGTCATAAAAATATAGGCCTACTCAGTACCTTCCATGTATCTTAAGATTAGTTGCCTAAATTTAGACAAAACAAGTTCTAGTTCGTATTCAAATGTAAGTACTGCACTTGCATTTCGTTTTCTTATTGTCATGTTACTGTTTGTAACAATATCATTTTGATTGCATGATCAGATTAGGCCTTCTATTATTATTATTATTATTATTATTATTATTATTATTATTATTATTATTATTGTTACGGAGATATCCGTGGTAGTTAGAGGTGAACGAAGGTGCGGGCTGGAATAGGTCTCAACTACAAAATTAAAGTTAATTTAAAACGTTAACAAAGGTTATATTTTCTTTTCAAAATCAACAAATAACAGGGTATAACAGGTACCAAGTAACAGATCAACAAATTAAGAATTTACAGATTACAGTCGTTACAAAATTTGGGCTTCCATCCCCAAGTTTAATTCCCGAGCTCTCAGCTCACAACCACAATTGCTGAAGGGCAGAAAACCCCTAAGTACGAGGAGCACTCGCTCCTAATTACAATGTTAAGAGAAAAAGGGCAGACCCGCTCTCAATTTTGCAAGCCTATCAAAGGCTACAACAAACTTCATTACTATCTGCCCTTAAGGCACACAAGGAAACAGGGGTAACTAGTACCCAATCTACGGGGCCTTCGCAGGAAGGAAAACAAAACAAATGGATTAAGTAAATGGCCCAAAATACAAAATGAATGGAGGCGATAACTAGCACTTGTCTAAAACCTATGTGGCGCTAGGCCGATCATACAAGGGCTAATCCCAAGCTAGGGAGGTGACACGTATGAGAAAACTTCACTACATTAAAGAAGAGAAGAACGGTTATGAACAGGTAGTCACCTCCTTTTTCAAAAATGAAGGGGAGTTCGAGAGGGTGAAACACTCTCAATGCCCGCTTTACAGATTTGTAATTTATAGATAGATAGAAAAGAATTCACATTTTAAAAAGGTAGGTTACATATTAAAGGTTTCGAACCCTCCCCGAGAGTTAAACTGTTGAACTAGCAAGAAAAGATGATGTTAACAGGCCATTACCTTGTAGATGAACTGCTGCTTGAAGAAAGAGGCGCTTCCCGCCCCCTGCTACATATTCACACACTAAGAGAGATGTTACTGAAGTGGCACCGAGACAAGAAAATCAGCAGTTTTTATACCCTCGTGGAAAATTCGAGACCTTTCAAGAATGAATAGACACACCCCCTCAACTTTATTGGTAGACAAGGAATTACACGTGGAAATCTGAGGAAGAAAGCTATGATTGGAGGAAAATTAATTACAGAAATTACTGATAGGTTAAATTCAAAACTGGCGGAAAGAGAAGGGTTATACTGCCAACCCAAAAAATGAATGAAATAAATTTAACAAAGAACAAACTTATTAATACCAAATTTCTTCAAAAAAACGTTCCTTCACTTCGCACTAGGGTGCATAATTATTGTTCTTAGGCAGTGACATCTAGAAGAGGATGTGCACACTTCTTGCTAGATAGCAAACAAAAATACGTCGGAATTGACACAGTTCAGAAAATTTCAAAATTACACCATTTACCGTAGTGACATCTTTCAAGAAATAATATAATTAGTTCAGTTTTCAAGGTTCCAAACTTCTCCTGTAGAGCAATTTAAATTGGCGCAATATTTGAACTAGCGGCGTGGAGGTGTACCGCCCGGTACAGACCTCCCCCCCCCCCAAAAGTCCTTCCAAGGGGTGCACCGAAGAAAACAAAAAAATTGTTTTAAAACAAAGTCCAAGTCTTTTGCAGATTGGATGAAGAAAAATTTAGCAGAGAAAATACCAATTTTTCAGTAGTCAGAGATCTCTTAATAGGTTTGATATTGGTGGGTGCGACTAGATAAAGTCCAGTTTTTAAACTTTTGTAGTAGATTTTGATGGAAGGTCTCTATGTTTGTAGGAGTTGAATTCAAAAAACACTTTAATTCTTGAAAGAAAAAAACTTTTCTAAGTCCACCAAAGGTTGATTTGAAGCAAAAAATTATTAATTGTAGCTATAAGGTGTCCGTGTAGCTGAAGAACTTTAGCTGTTGATTAAGTTTGACGGCCAGACCAGCCGCCGCTGCTTGTGTTCAGAGGAGGCCGCTCGGACCCCTCAAGTACCCTGAGATACACCTCTCCCGCTACTATGAGAGGGGTAGTGGTGGTGAAGCACACCGCACACGCGACGATTGTTTACAGTCCGCGAGCAGTTTGCAGGTGCGCCGCACATCAGCCTTGGCCGGAAAAGAGGACTCCGGCTCGCCGTACACTGGTTGACCTCACTGGGTGGAGTGGGCCCGTACCCCACCTCAGTGGCGGTACGGCGCCACACGGCTGCGGGGGCACTGAAGCAGTAAGATTTCGGCGCCAGAATTTTTGTAGAAGTATAATGTTTTAGGGTGCTGTCTTGGAGTTGAGGCTGGGGGGCCAGAGGCGTGGAAACTTTATTTTATTTCTTTCATTTTAATGCCACTAATGTGGTTTAGCAGGAGACGGGAGAGTGGTAATGGCCATACGGAGAGGACAGCAGAGTACCCTAGGAGAGGGTTTTACAATGTTTATACAGAGCAGTAAAAATAAAACTGTACCGGGCGGTACACCTCCACTCCGCTAATTTAAAATGTGCGCCTGTTGAAACTCCTCTGCTGGAGGAAGTCTGAACTTTATCTACGCTGTTACTTCTTTACCTTCTCAGAAGATGTCACCACGTGGAAAATTTTGAGTTTTTGAACTGTGTCATTTTTGATGTGTTTTTGTTTCGCTTGAAGTAAGAAGTGTGAACTTTCTCTTCTAGAGGACACTACTGAAGATCTACAATAGTGCAACCTAGTGCGGAGTCAAAGAACTATTTTTTTGGAGAAAATTTAATTTCAAGAGTTTGTTCTTTGTTAAATTTCTTTCTATCATTGTTTAAGTTGACAATATTTACACCTTTCTTCCCCTTGTGTTGAACCTAACCAATCCCGAATTTCTTAAATTAATTTCTATCCAATCAGATGTATCTTCCCCCAACTTTAATCTGTTGCGGGGTCCTATCCAATAAAGAGTTTGTGGGAGGGTGTTTTCTTTCCCCTAACGCCTAGAAACTTCCGCGAGAGTATTTAAACTGCTGATTTTTGGGTCTCTAGGCCACTTCTGTTCCATCTTTCAGTGTGTTAAGTACATAGCAGGGGGCGGGAAGCGCCTCTTTCTTCTCCAGCCGTTCAACACAAGGTAATGGCCGATTAATAACTTCTTTCTTTGCTAGCTCAGCAGTTTAACTTTCGGGGCGGGTTCTAAGCGTTCAACCATGTAACCTTTTCCTAAAATGTAACTTCCCTTTTCATCTATTCTCTTGTAAAACGACATATTGGGATAGAGAGTGCTAACCCTCTCGAGCTCCCACTCACATTGTCTTGAGGTGAACTTATTTTCTCGACCTATTTTTCGTTAATGTAAAACAAATTGTTCTTTTCTTAAGTCACCTCTTTAGCATGGGATTAGCCCTTGTATTAACGGCCTAGTGCCAAGTAGGTCTTAATCAAAGTGTATTAGGAGTGCAAGTTCGCCTCCTCTCAAATTGTTATTTTAGAGGTCATTTAATTAACCTGCTTTTCTTTTAATAGACCTCAGTAGATTGGGTATTTTACCCCTGTGTTTATGTCCGTTGAGGACAACTTGAAGGTGGAGTTTGGTGTGGCCTGGGAGAGGCTTAAATTTTGAGAGCGAATGGCTCTTTTGAAAATTCTGGGTTGTATGCCTCATGGAGGTTTTTCAGTGTAATTTGGAGCAAGGGCTCCTAGGTATGAATGGGGTTTTCTCCCCCTCTGTTAAAACTTGTGTTTGGGGTAAAACTGAGCTGATTGCCCAAGCATTGTGAAGTCAGGGCGCGAAGCCCAAATTCTGTAAATATTGTAACTAACCCCTTTTTGAATTGCTACTTTGTACCTGCCATGCTTGTTATTTCTTTGTTTTCGAAAAGAAAATATAACCTTGTTAAATTTTAAATTAATTTTACATTGCACTATAATTTCGTAGCTTGAAACCCATTCACACCCGCACCTTCTTTCACCTCTACCTACCACGAAAAAGTCCGTAACAAAAACAACAAATGTAAAACCAAGGGGCAGAAGGCCTAGGATTTAGAGAAAAATATAACCTTCGGGTTCAGGCAGAATATAAACGAGAAAGTTAATCCAAAATTTTACACGGGTTTGATTTGAGAAATGTGGTCCCTAAATATCCTGTCTGTGGCTGGATTGCTCACTAGCAATGTGACCGGCGTAAGAAAATCTAAAATTATCCACGGCCCGTGAAATCTGGGGGCAAGCTTGCCCGCGGGACAAAGTTTCTGACCAGAACTTGGTCTCCTACTTTTAAATTGGTGGGTCTCCGTCCACGATCATATCTTCCCCTAACCTTTTCATGAGACACTTTAAGATTGGCCTTAGCCTTCTTCCAAAGATCTTTAATGTTATCAGGATCTATGGTCTCAGGCAGAATATCACTCAGAGACCAAAGGTTAGAGAGCGGCGTGTTTGGAACAAACTTGAACATCAAAGAAGCTGGTGTAAATTTATGGGATTCATGAACCGCCGAATTCAAAGTGAAGGCTAACCAATGCAGGGACGTGTCCCACCTAGAATGATCGTCGTGATGATAGGCAATAACAGCCAACCTCAGATTACGATTGACCCGTTCAGCTAGAGATGGTTGAGGATAATAAGCAGAAGTAGTCACATGAGAGATGGACAAATCAAAACAGGATTTATGAAAGAGATTGGATGTGAAAGCATTATCCGACACAATGATGATGATGCTTGTTGTTTAAAGGGGTCTAACATCGAGGTCATCGGCCCCTAATGGTACGAAATGAAACGACAAAGTAAAAGTTCAAAATCATCCACTGAACAAAATAAAAAATGTCATGAAGAATCAATGAATGAATGAATGAATGAATGAATGAATGAATGAATGAACATGAATTTAAAACAATCAGTGGATCCGTCTCAAAAAACTATCATAGTTAATAGTAGTACAGACCAAGGGACCACTTCCAAAGCACAATCCTGAATCGAGAATGCTTGGTGTCTAAATGGGTCCAAAATACAGATCAAAGGCCCCTCAGAATGATACTTATCGCTTGTAATGTAGAACCATGGTATCCGTCCTGTTGCGGTACTAATCAAAAGTAGCAGAGACTTGCGGTATTCCACACATTATTGTACTACTCAGAGGTTATGAAATTCGACGTATAATGCAGACCTATGTTTTTCTCACTTTGCGGCGCCATTTACAGGCAACGCAAACCTATGGTGTTCATCACATGAGAGTACTAACCACAGGGACCTCTCCCTATCCCGTGGTGTTCCTCATATAGTGGGTACTAATCACAGGCAAGGCAGAACCATGGTAGCTATCATCCCATGGTCCCGCTCATATGGTGGTATTAATCACAGGTACTGCAAAAGCCGACCGCGCGGTGCTCCTGTGTGCTACTAATCATAAACCTATTTCGTACCTAATATAGTGGTACTACGCACAAGTAAAAGCGACCCTTGGTGTTCTCCGCGTGGTGGTACTAATCACATGTAGTTTCATGGTTCGAATGCAATCATCCCTTGGTCGCCCCTTTTAGTCGCCTCTCACGACAGGCAGGGGATACCGTGGGTGTATTATTCGTCTGCCTCCCCCACCCACAGGGGGTGTGTGTTTGGTCCGCGAGAGGTATTTTATTTCCCTCAAGTCCGCCGGCAAGCCGGTGAGGACCCCCCTATCCGCCACCTGGGAGTATCACCTCTCCCCCTACTACGCCTGCGTAGCAGGTTCGTGGTATCCGACACAAAATATTGACATCGACCAAAAGAAGCAAAAATGGAATTTAAACAGGAAATAGTGGACTGAGCGGTAGCCAGCTTAGTCGGAAATAACCAAGAAAATCTAGTGAAGCCATCCACACACACAAGGATGAACTTGTTGGCATTCCCCTTTGACTGGGGGAAGGGTCCTACGTAGTCGATGTAAAGACGTTCCATGGGGCGCGACGCTTGATGAGAAGACAAAAGCCCTTGCTTAGTGGACATGGTGGGCTTACTAAGCCAGCAAGATTTACAAGCTTTTACTAGTTCACGAATTTCACCGTCCATACCTTTCCAAACGAACATCTCCCGGATCTTTTCATGGGTTTTGAAAATGCCTAAATGCCCCCCTAAAGGAGTCTCATGATAATACTTGAAGATCATGGGCACCAGAACGGCTGGAACCACCACTTTCATCTTATTATCATGCCTCGACGGGGAACATAAAACACCATTCCTCAGTACATAAGGGACAACATGTTCCCCAGAAGAAAGGGTTTCAATGATAGGGGCCAGCGTCGGATCTTCACGTTGATATTTCTCAAGATCCCTAAACAACATGGGAGCATCAGTTAAAATGGCATTAACCTCAGGTCCTATGGACTCCGGAGGTGAAGAACTATCAACCAGTTCATGGGTCTCTACATCATTGGAAAACATACGGCTTAGTCCGTCTGCCACAACATTTTCAGTACCTCTTATATGCCTAACATCGAATTGGAAGGCAGAAATTCGGATGGCCCACCGGGCTATACGACCCGTACGACGCGGCCTAGCTAAGACCCAACTTAAGGCTTGGTTATCTGTCTCCAAGTCGAATTTGACATGTTCCAGATAGAGGCGGAACATTTCTAGCGCAAATAAGACAGCCAAACCCTCAAGTTCATAGATGGAATACTTGGCTTCTTGAGCCGAAAGAGTCCTAGATGCATAGGCGATGGGTCGCCTCCCTAGTTCGGTCTCTTGAAGAAGGACCGCAGCCACAGTGTAACCCTTTAATGGGGGTATATGCATATATAATAATACTGCCGAGGGAATCAAAGTATCGGTGACACCGAGTACTCTCAAACGGTAGGTAGTAAAATTATGCAGCGAGTAAAACGCCAAATTGAGAATGGAGGCCGTGGTAAAAAAAAAAAGATCTCCAATAAGCATTCAAGAATAACCTCAGATAGCGCAGTGGAAAGCATGCTAGATAATATTAGAAAATTAAAAGAGAATGGGAGTAGAAATAAGGGACATGACGGGTGAAAATAGATGAGAAACCAAGATAAAATTTGGAAATAGATATATTGGAAGAATTAAATCAAGCTCTTACAATATTACATGAATAGAAGTCTGTACAAATACGGAATTTTCCCAACCACATATAATACAAATTTGTTACACCAAGAATAAAATATCCAAAAGAATGAAAGTAAATAAGAGAATAGGCCAGGAGAGGAAAGGGATAGACAAGAAAAGGATGAATACGGTACAAAGAGAAGTGTAGAACAACGAGAATAAGGAAAGGATGTACACAGTTACGAAATTGGAGTATACCAGCATGAAGTCTTCTAAGCAAAAGTCCAAAAGTAATATGAAAGTCGCCACCTCTTCAATTATCACCCGAATAGGCACAAATTAACGTTGCCATGCAGGCGTAAGTCACTGTATACTACAATGAAACAGTTTCGAAGTATGCAAAAACATAAATGGCGAAACACTGATTAAGCACAAGTGTGTATAGGAGTCGCAGAGTTGCCGATATACCACACGCACATTTGGAAAGAAAATTGTCACTAGTTTGTCAATAGAGGCTTAGATATTGAAAATACAAGTGAAATCTCGGCCTGGAAATGCACTGCTCCCAGTTAGAATATGCAAAGAAAATAGCTCCAAATGCAACATAGAATTATTTACAATAAGGACATTATCAGTTTGTCATACCTCATCTTGAACCAAGTAGTTCTGCCCGAAAATGGAGAGTCCAGGGCACATGTCGCTAAGGACAGAGATGACGTTAAAAGTTCCTCCCTCCACACAGGCCAAAGTCCATCTCAACACATTCCGAGTAAGTCCGGGTATTTATAGTGTGGAATAATGAGAAATATGTCTGGAAGATTCCAGCGGTTAGTGGAGCATGCGTGACAAAGCGGGCGATGTCACATGACGTTAGGCGGCGAAAAGGAAGTTAGTTTATCGTAGATCGTAAAGGTGGATAGAGCAGAGTTCGCGCAAGGTATGATGTGTGCAAATTCACATAAGTATGCGAGTTCCAGTTGAAGAGAAAATGCGGTTTATATCATGATGAGGGTAAGTCCATATTAATAGTAGAAAAAGGTTATGTGCGTGGCGAGGTTCATAACAGTAGTTGCCGGTGAAGTGAGGAGTCCGTTACAACAGCCGACGACGACGCGTCGGTTTGGACGATGAATTTCTTTGATGTCCTTGGGAGGCTTGAAATCACGGATGGCCTGTGTTCTAGAGTGATCGCTACAACACCATCGGGCGACACAATATGCCCTAGGAATGACATGGAAGGCTTAGCGAAGGCGACCTTGGACAACTTCACAGTTAACCCAGCCTTACGAAGGCGATTGAGAACTTATTTCAGATGATCTAGGTGTTCTTCGAAGGTCTCCGAAAATACGACGACATCATCAAGATAGTGGTAGAAGTACTCAAACTTGATGTCGAAGACCCTATCTAGCAGTCTAGTGAGTACACCTGCTCCCGTGGGGAACCCGAAAGGCGCGCGGTTGTATTCGTACAAGTTCCAATCTGTGGCCAAAGCTGTCAGGTGTATGGATTCCTCTGCTAGTGGTATCTGGTTATAAGCCTGATTGAGGTCTAAGATGGTGAAGAACTTAGCTTTACGAAACCATGAAAAACAAGAATGAAGGTCGGGAAGGGGCACAGATTGTAACACCACCTTCCGATTGAGAGCCCTATAATCAATCATGGGCCTGAAGCCCCCTTGGGGTTTCGGAACAAGGAGAATAGGCGATGAATACTGATGATGATGATGCTTGTTGTTTTAAGGGGCCTAACATCGAAGGTCATCGGCCCCGGCGATGAATACGCCGACTTAGAGGGCCGAATAATGCCATCCTTCAATATTTGAACAATGATCTCCTTCAGAGCCTTCATCTTAGGCGGAGATAGGCTATAAGGTGGAAATCTAACAGGGATGGAATCCGTAACCTCAATCTTGTATTCAATAAGGTCAATAACACCAAGAGTATCCGAGAAAACCTCTGGAAACGACTGACACAACTTACGAATACTAACAGCCTGCTCCTCAGGTAGATGTCTAAGATCTAACAACATCTCATCCTGGGTAGGCGAAATAGATGAACATGACACAGAACTACATTTTAGCAAAGGGATTTTGGAATTACTATCAAATTTGAAAGTGCACGACTTGCTCTGACGATCGAGCACTACACCAGTATGGGACATGAAGTCTGCTCCCAATATAATGGGGCAAGACAAGTGCTTTGCCACCAATAGTTTAACCTTCCAAGTAAATTTAGAAATACGAATTTTGGCATTTAAGGAACCTAAAATTTCTAATGGAGGAGAATTAGCCGAAACATATTGAACCGAAGACGAGCAATAGTCAGGAAGTTTACAAACAGATTTCAATTTCGAATACCATTCATCCGAAATAATGGAACACACACTACCAGAATCTAAGAGAGCTGTTACAGGTTCATTATTTAATTCAATTTTGAGGAAGGGAACCGGTGCGGGTTGTCGTATCCCGGTCAACAGGTGAGACGCCGAGCGGTGAGTGGAATCACCTGATGGCTAACAACAGTACTAAAAACGAAAGGGATATAAGATGGTAATTTATAGGCGTTAGGTAAGTTGGTTGTTAAGAGTTGAAACTCATATGATTTCCTATATATGTGCGTATATTGACAGATGATGTACAAAGAATATACACGTACAATTGAAGTCGGTCACATAATGAACTAGCCTTCCTCAGAACGGCTACTCCAAGTAAATGCAAGTGGACTCTAAAGCATTAGAGTGCCACTGAAATGCTAAGCGATGTTAAAAACAGAGTATCGTGGAGTCTCACAGAGATTCCTCAAGCTTTAAGTTGCCAACTACGATAAAACCCAGAAGAACTAGGGCTTAAGTCGAGAATCAAAGTATGATTGGTGAATACCAAGTGTTAGCACCACCGTTCAACCTGATCTACTAAGAAATATTCTAAGTAGCGAGACCGCTTGGAGAATTGATCGCAATTCTCTAACGTGAGCGGAAGGCAAGGCTCGCAAAGCGAAGACTAATGCAATAAGACGCTTGTTCCTTCAATTACATACGTATTTAAAGGGACTAGCAATATGATATGAGGGTCTCCCCTCCTCTCAGATAAAGTCTTACTGGCTTACTATTGGTGCTACCACCTCCCCCATGTATCTCAATCCCAGATTATGCACGTGGCAATATTTATTAACATGAACTTGACTTCTCGCCCTTAAACCTATGCTCATAAAATAACTCCCCCATTTCTAATACTTGTTATCATAAACATGACACTGCGTCCCGTTTCACTTAACTGGGTCGCCCATTAATTTTAAGTATGGTATCCTTCAAACTACCCCCTTTTCTTGCCATCTCCAGACGACAGGACGTGACTTTTTAGATTTGTCCGTATCGACTTCCTCGTGAGACCTCTTGACCTCACACAACTCTGTTTTTAACTGTCATTCTATATCACCCCCAACACATGGCTGCTCCGACAGCAAGGCCAGTGGATTGAGTTACCAAAATAATCACTATGTATTACTTAATTTAATTTCGTGTGGCTATTTCTAGCCGAGTGCAGCCCTTGTAAGGCAGACCCTCCGATGAGGGTGGGCGGCATCTGCCATGTGTAGGTAACTGCGTGTTATTGTGGTGGAGGACAGTGTGTGGTGTGTGAGTTGCAGAGATGTTGGGGACAGCAAAAACACCCAGCCCCAGGCCATTGGAATCAACCAATGAAGGTTAAAATCCCCGACCTGGCCGGGAATCGAACTCGGGACCCTCTGTACCGAAGGCCAGTACGCTGACCATTCAGCCAACGAGTCGGACACTATGTATTACTTATGTGCTGCTACTTGATGAAGGTTCGTGTCCTTGGACAAGACACCTCCCCCCTTAGGAAAGAAACTAGTTGCCACACATGCAACTGGTTTCCTCCCGAGTACACGTACATACAGGGTTAATTACCGCATGTACCTTACATGGCACATTACATTTTAGCAATATTACATTACATTTCATAGATACACTTCAACTTATTACATTTTGACATTAATACAATTCTCTTTACCCTTCATACAATTAATATTCATAAATACATTTCACATTACAGTTAACATATTCTTTCACAGTAAACCATATTGTATTAATACATTTCAATTCATATATTCCACAGTACATGTAGTACTTAATATAACACTGTTTAGATTTAACATCTAATACATATCAATTTATGTGTTTCACAGTACATATAACTTTAGCTTCCAGCCTTCTCTGGTCGGTTTTTACTTCCGTACCAAACTCTTGGAATGGCTGGCTTCGAGATTGCAATAGCAACTCGCTTCCCCTGACTATACTTCTTGAGTAAGTCTTACAAACTTGTGCAGTCACTGCTGACACATTATCCGTACCAAACTCATAGGAATGGACGCTTGGACCGTGCCTCTCTCGACACGTCCGAACTGTGCCTCCTTAGGCCAGTCTCACAAATTTTTGTGCAGTCATTACTGACACATTACCCGTACCAAACTCATAGGAATGGACGCTTGGGTCGTGCCTTCCTCGAAAAGCCCGAACTGTGCCTCCTTAGGCCAGTCTCATGAAATTTTACCTTAACATAAGGTTGCCTGTTCGACTCTGCCCCTTAACACTGTCTTACTAGTGATTCATTACTTATACAATGGTCATTGAAATTTCTACCTTACTAATGTGGTTACGTTCCCTCTTTATTGCCTCCTTGGCTCTCTGATGAGAGACCTTTCATTAAGCTCTATACTGGAAGTAGTAAGATCTGTCATACATCTACCCCTGCGCTCATTTACGCGATTACCTCTTACATACTCCTGTCTATCAAAGTGCACTGTAACGTCCTCGTCTGAACAATGTGAGTTAGGACCATTAATTATAGTTTGGCGGATACATACCCTTCCGCAACACTCATCTTATAGCTCTGACAGTTTATGAGCAAGTCTAAATCTTTTGCAACATCTTTTGCAACAACAGCAGGAACATAATAATAACAAAATAACAGCAATTGTTCCTCCACCTATATAAGACAGAAAATTCAACTTATAAAATTTATGATTTTCTTTTCATTCACCCTCCTGTTCAAGTATTAATTTTTCAACTGCCTCTACTTTATGACTTGCTAATTTTAATTCCTTTGCACGGTGAAGTACATTTACCAACGGTATCTTTCCTTCATCCTGGAATTCACTCAATTTAGTGTTAATTCCTAAATGATCGCAACAGTCATACTGTAACAATAGATCAAGTACAAACCCTTGATCTTTGGTACTATTTGTTTTAATTACATATGAAGATTGAATTTTTGATTTTGGCCCAAAGGCCGTACATCTATTAGTAGTATAATAGGACAGTCCTGCCGCCGCCTCCTCCTCCGGGCTCCCAGCGGCCCCTCCGCCTTCCGCGGGAAATTTGAATTTTGGCGCGAGATTTGAATTTGTAAACAAAGCCACGTGCTTTTTGTCAGCTGTCATCGACAACAACGCATCGCTAACCTCACTGCTGCCACCTTGACGGGCCTAAACCTCAGTAGTACCAACTTAACCTAACTAGCGCGAGATTTGAATAGGTAAACAAATCCACGTGTTTTTTGACAGCCACGTGCTTTTGAATTGAATTTGAATTTATTGATAATGATGATATACATGCCACTGAGGCTGAAAAGCCCCTTTATGTAGCGTCTACTTATAACACAATACAAGTTTATGAATATACTAACAACGTATCGCAAACCTCAGTGCAGCCATCTTGACGGGCCTAAACCTCAGTGCTACCAACTTAACCGCACTAGCGCGAGATACGAATTTGTAAACAAATCCACGTGCTTTTTGACCGACAACAACGTATCGCAAACCTCAGTACTACCATCTTGACGGGCCTAAACCTTAGTGGTACCAACTTAACCTCACTAGCGCGAGATTTGAATCGGTAAACAAATCCACGTGCTTTTTTGACAGCTGTCATCCACCATCTTTAATCCATAGAGCACAGTGGTGCCCTCTTTAGCTACTTACCTTTGAAATGTGGTGGCGGATAATTTGAAAAAATGCTTTTTGACAGCAGCCATCTTTAATCCAGAGAGCACAGTGCTGCCCTCTTTAGCTACATACCTTTGAAATGTGGTGGCAGGCAATTCCACGTGACAGCCAGTGGCGTATCCTGGAATCTCCACTGAGGCATGCAACTAGTAACCATGCAGTTAACACAATGTATTAAGTAAATTTCAATTCTACTCATCCTAATTACATGTAGATGAACTCGAGCCAAACAGTTTTACTGTAAGTTTCTGTATTGAACGTGCGTACACAATTCTTGTTTTCTGTTTTTAAATTTACGAGAGTACGCCTCTGTGGTGTAGTGGTTAGTGTGATTAGCTGCCACCCCCGGAGGCCCGGGTTCGATTCCCGGCTCTGCTGGAACGGGGTCCACTCAGCCTCGGGAGGTCAACTGAGTAGAGGTGGGTTCGATTCCTACCTCAGCCATCCTCGAAGTGGTTTTCCGTGGTTTCCCACTTCTCCAGACAAATGCCGGGAAGGTACATAACTTCAGGCAACGGCCGCTTCCTTCCCTCTTCCTTGTCTATTCCTTCCAATCTTCCCATCCCCGGCAAAGCCCCTGTTCAGCATAGCAGGTGAGGCAGCCTGGGCGAGATACTGGTCATCCTCCCCAGTTGTATCCCCCGACCCAGAGTCTGAAGCTCCAGTACACTCCCCTTGAGGTGGTAGAGGAGGGATCCCTCGCTGAGTCCGAGGGAAAAGCCAACCCTGGAGGGTAAACAGATGAAGAAGAAGAAGAAGAAGAAATTTACGAGGGAAGGTAGAGGTCTCCCGGCTTTAACTATTTGAATCTTTTCATCAAACGAACGGCCAGTAAATGGCTTTTCAAACTGATTTACAATTATATCCGTTTTAGACTCGTCCATCGTTAATACCACATGTGCGCAAAATATAACAAAACACCGAAAACACAATGAATTAACTCACTTGTTAGCCACAACTCAAGCACTGGAGGTAGGTCACCCAGTGGCATTGGTCAGTTTCGTCACATTGGGTTCTCGCCGGGGGGTAAAGATGCCGACTTTCTCCAAGTTGCTAACAGATGGCAGACGGTAGCACGGGTATGGGGTGACAAATTCTGACCAAGTTTCAATTGCAGCGACATCGTTCGGAGGGTTTCAGTACTACGTCTGCCACTGAATTCAATTTTAAGATTGAATGCCTTTCATCCGTAACTCCTGCATTCGCTGTCTCTTCCTTCCTAGAGTGGAGTAGACGGCGAGACTACACCAGCACCACACGTAGTCAAGCAACGGAACCAATACAGTTGCGCGGATCTTTTGAACTTCTGAGAGATGAAATCGTTAATATTTGACTTGAAACAACCTAAAATCGTACATCAGACAGTTCTTTGTGTTATCATAACGCATGCAATGAATGCCTTGCATTCAAGGAGAATACGCCCCTGGTGACAGCAGCCATCTTTAATCAAGAGAGCACCGAGCTCCCCTCTTTGTGGCGGTGGCAAATTCCACGTACTCTTGTTTGGAAACAAACTCACGTGCTTTTTTCTGACAGTTGTCATCCGCCATCTTGCATCACAAACCTCAGTGCTGCCATATTTAGCTAGATACCTTCGAAATGTCGTGGCGGCAAATTGAAAAATTCCACGTGCTCTTGTTTAGTAAACAAACTCACGCGCTTTTTGTCAGCTGTCATCCGCCATCTTACATCGCAAACCTCAGTGCTACACTCTTTAGTTGAAATATGGTGGCGGATAATTTAAAAGGAAAAATTCTACAGCAGCCATCTCTCGGCGCTAATTGCACAAGATGGTGGCTATACATGACTCCTTAAAGGTGCTTATGCAAGATGGCCGCTATACATAGGTTCTTATGAGACGCCCTTGGGATGCTTGCGCAAGATGGTGGTTATACAAGGCTCCTTATGAGACGCCCTAGGGATGCTTGCGCAAGATGGCGGTTGATCTTATGAGGTGGCTTAAGGGTCCTTGCATAAGATGACTAGAGACGCCGTAAGGATGCTTGCGCAAGATGGCGGACGCAAGATGGCGGCTATACACGACTCCTTATGAGACGCCTTAAGGGTGCTTGCGCAAGATGGCTGCTGCTCTTATGAAGAAAGCTAGCTTAGAGGCTAACGTGTCATGCTAGTTCGATTCATTAAATTTGGGGCTTAAATGCAAAATGTTAAATATCTCGAAAACGGTGCATCGTAGAGCAAAACAGACAAAATTTATTCTGCCCAATACGTCGGTTCGCAATACGAGGAACATGATAGCATAAGAAAAACATTGTCTAATGATGAGATTGACGGTTCGATCCCTACTTAGGCCCTTTGGCATTGGCAGCTATCTAATTCTACAAGATGGCGGCTATACATAGCTTCTTATGAGGCAGCTTAAGAGCGCTTGCACAAAATGGCTGCTGCTCTTATGGGACCCCCTAGGGGTGCTTGCGCAAGGTAGCAGCGACAAGACGGCGACTATACACAGCTCCTTATGATACGGCCTAGAGGTGCTCACACAAGATGGTGGCTGCTCTGATGAAGAAAGCTAGCTTTGCATCGTGCAGGTAGCTTTACAGCACTAAACCTCATACCTTTGAAATGTAGTGGCGGGTAATTTGAAAAATTCTACGTGCTTTTTCTTAACAGCAGCTATCTTTAAACAATAGCGGCCATACACAAGCTGTTAAGGTCTCCTCTTATGTCAAGGCATAGCTCTATCGAACAAGTTCAAACCTGCATCGGGATAGCTAGAGTAAGCAGTGATGACGTCATTATGCATGTTTAGACTTGCAAATCACTGATGATGATGATGATGATGATGCTTGTTGTTTTAAGGGGCCTAACATCAAAGGTCATCGGCCCCTAATGGAACGAAATGAATGACATGAGACATGAAGTTAAAATTTTATAAAGTATCCACTGACTAGAGTTAAAAAAGAATGGTGATGAAGAAAAATGAGGGTGAGATTAAAACAGTCAGTGGATCTAATACGCAATGCGTTATGTTCTATTAAAATAAGAGAAAGTACAGGAAATCGAAGGAATAAGGCATTGCCCAGTAATACAGATATTAACACATAATTTACGTTAGACGTTCCAATAACACATTAAAATGCGCAACACAAACTAAAATAAAGTCAATGAGATAAAAGCGCAACTGACATAAACAACACTAGGACAAAGTACATCATCACACACGATAAAACAGACCGCTATCCCTCATAAAGCGGATGACGAGGTCTGCTGACTGCTCGTCATCGCGCAAGATAAGGGAGATAGTACTCGGAAGGTTAATACTACGGCGCAGATCGACCAGGTCCACGCACTCCGTAAGGATGTGTACCACGGTAAGATGGTCGCCGCAGGTACACACCGGAGGGGGTTCTCCTTTCAGTAGATGGGAGTGCGTCAAGATGCCGTGGCCGATCCGAAGGCGACTTAATACCACGGCTTCCCTCCGCGAAGCCCGAAGGGAAGTCCTCCATACCTTCGTTGTTCCTTTTATCGCTCGCAGCTTATTGGGAAGTGGGATGGCCTGCCACTCCATCTCCCAATGAGACATAATCAGATGTCTCAGCTGAGAGCGAATATCACTTGCTGGAACATCGAAAGGCAACGGGGGCAGTGTAACTGGCTGCTTGGCAGCCTGATCTGCTAACTCGTTTCCCTCTATGCCCATGTGGCTGGGGAGCCACACAAACGTAATTCTGGTGCCGGCATCCGAACACCCGGCCAGCAGGTCCTGGATCCGTTGCACCAGAGGGTGTCGAGGGAAACAGGCATCAAGAGACTGAAGTGAACTCAAGGAGTCAGTACACACGAGAAAGTGTCGGCGCTCATTGTCTAGTGCGTACCGCAGAGCCTCACAGATAGCATGGAGCTCTGCCGTGTACACACTACAGGTGTCCGGGAGAGCAAAAAGAAACCGATCATTGTCGACAACGAACGCACAGCCCACCTTCGTATCTGTCCTTGAACCATCCGTGTAAACGACGACTGAAGCTGGATAGCGGCCAAGAACGGACAGGTAGATCCTCCGATAAATCGAAGGGTCCGTGTCTCCTTTCGGGCCAGTGTGCAAATCCAGGATGATTTCAGGTCGTCGTACAACCCACGGAGGTACCCCACTTGGTTGTCTGACAAGGCAAGGAATCGAAGGTACGTCGAAAAATTCATAACTGCTATCCAAGCGTATCCCAACCGGCCGCGTCGCACGAGGATGAGCAGCGTACAACAAACGGTTGCAATTGTTGAACACGCAGGGATAGCTCGAATGAAGTGGCATCTGTCGCAAATTTGCAGCATACGTAAGTAGTAGTTACTGGCGCCTCAGGTGTAAAGGCGGCACACCAGACTCAGCGGGCAGGCTAGCGATGGGGCTAGTACGAAAAGCTCCCGTCGCCAAACTAACCCCGCTGTGGTGGATACTGTTCAGCTTCGCAAGAACGCTTGGTCTTGCGGAGCCATATGCTGCACTGCCGTAGTCTAACCGGGATAAAATGTGTGCTCGATAGAATCGCAGGAGCACCACGCGGTCAGCTCCCCAATTAGTGCTGCTAAGAAACTTCAAGAGGTTAAGCCTCTTGGTGCATTGCACTTTTAGCTCCCGCGCGTGTGGCTCCTACGATAATTTACTGTCAAAAAGGAGTCCAAGAAATCGGTAGGTGTCAACAACTGGAAGAACGACATTTCCTAGATAAAGCTCAGGATGAGGGTGAAGAGTACGTTGACGACAAAAGTGGACAACGGAGGTCCTTGCGGCAGAAAACCGAAAGCCATGTTCTAAGGTCAACTTCTCCACCCTCCTAATAGCTTGCTGTAACTGTCGCTCTGCGACTGCCATACTGCACGAGCTATAGTGCAGAGCAAAATCATCCACATATAGGGACGGTATTACGGCTGGACCTGCAGCAGCGACAATACCGTGTATGGCAATCGCGAACAGAGTGACACTAAGAACCGATCCCTGTGGGACTCCATTTTCTTGAACGTGGTATTGCGAATATGTCCTCCCTACTCGGACACGGAATAGACGGAGGGACAAAAAATTCGCAATAAATACCGGCAAGTTACCTCGGAATCTCCATTGATGCAGGACTGAAAGGATGCCATATCGCCAGGTGGTGTCGTAGGCCTTCTCCAAGTCAAAGAAGACAGCTACCAAGTGCTGTTTGCGGAGAAAAGCATCCTGGACAGAGCTCTCCAGGTGTACCAAGTGGTCTGTGGTGGATCGAGCGCCTCGAAATCCACATTGGTACTCGGACAAGAATCCTTGTTTCTCCAGACACCACACGAGTCTGCGATTTACCATCCTCTCAAATAGCTTACACAGGCAATTTGTAAGACAAATCGGTCTGTAACTTCCTGCATACTTAGGATCTTTGTCAGGCTTGAGGACAGGGATGACTATGCCCTCTCGCCACTGAGACAGAAAATCACCCTCTGTCTAGATTCGGTTGAACACACGAAGGAGATATAGTAAACTATCATCACTAAGGTGTTTCAACATCTGGTTATGGATGTTGTCCGGTCCAGGAGACGTGTCCTTGCAAAGCGCTAAGGCGCTGCGGAGTTCCCACTACGTACAGGTCACGTTCTACTCCTCTGAAGCTTGGGTGGCAAAACAAAGGTGATGACGTTCTGCCTCCCGCTTCAGAGGGAGGAAATCAGGATTGTAATTCCCGGAGCCAGACACATCCGCGAAATGACTAGCGAGATGATTAGCAATCGCGAGGGGATCAGTGGCGACACTGCCTGCAATGGAAATTCCCGGCACAGCAGATGATCCTTGAATACCCGAAATTCGTCGAAGTTTCGTCCACACTTGAGATGATGGAGTATGTGACGTCATGGACGACACATATCTCTCCCATGAAGCCTTCTTACTTTGTCGAATAAGAACTCGCGCCTTAGCGCGGAGTTTCTTAAATGTTACAAAGTTGGCCACAGTAGGCTGTTGACGGTAACGTTTATGAGCGCGATGGCGTTCTTTGATGGCTGCTGCTATTTCATCGTTCCACCAAGAAACGAATTTTCGGCGAGGAGCCCCCAAGAAAAGCGGAATGGACTCCTCAGCAGCAGCAAGAATAACTTGGGTTACGTAAGTTACTTCCTCGCCGACGGTCCGCCTGATATCGTCATTAAAGACAGCTAGTGATGAGAACTTTGCCCAATCAGCACGTTTAAGAATCCATCGAGGGGGAGCCTCGACGGATTTATGCTTCAACAAAGTAAGGATAATAGGAAAATGGTCACTGTAACAGAGATCATCGTGTGTAGTCCACCGAAACAGTGGAACCAACGTTCGGCTGCATAGACTTAGGTCGATCCGAGAATACGTGCCATAACGTACACTAAAGTGAGTTGGTTCCTCTGTGTTCAAAATACATAAATCCAGCTCTGTTGCTAATATTTCCAGCTCTCTTCCCCGGGGGCAAGGCGCCTCAGAGCCCCACATGGGGTGATGGGCGTTAAAATCGCCCAATAAAAGGAAGGGAGGTGGAAGATGATCTATGAGATCAACGACATCAGTTATATTAAGATGCTGGCCTGGTGGAAAATAAACATTACACATTGTTGCTATGACAGGCAGTGAAACGCGAACAGCTACAGCCTCGAGCTGGGTTCTTAATGGAACCTCTTCGCTGTAGGTATCAGAACGTACAAAAATGCCAACGCCACCGGAAGCCCGGTGAGCATAGTATCGTTCTGTGGAGTATAGCTTAAAATTTCTCAAGACCGTACGATGACCAGGTCTGAAGTTGGTCTCCTGCATACAGACTATACTCGCTGCGTACTCACTAACAAGCTGACGTAACTCAGCAAGATGCCTGTCATAACCATTACAATTCCACTGTAACACTGCCATAGTGTGGACGATATAAGTAGTGTTAGGTTATGAGCAACAAAATGCTCACAAACCTAAAGACTATCAACATCTACATCCGTAGATGTAGTGGACAGTGCGACATCCATCTCGTCGTCAACAGACGGCGGGGATGCCGCCCAGAACTTCGACGTTTTTCGGGGGCGAAGGGGTCCCCTTTCTGGGAGAGCGCGCAGGTTTCGGAGCAGGAGTACCGCCCGGCGCAGACTCATACCCCTCAGGTGGGGGGCATGACTTCTCCTTCGCAGGGGTAGTCCGAGAGCGCTCAGGACGGGCGCTCATCTTCCCCTTCTTTTTTTCGAGTTTAGACGGGCTGGGAGATGGTTTCCCAGCCCTGGTCGACGATGCCGCCTCCGCCGGCTGGGGCACGTCTTTCGTCGACCTCCTAGGGGGGGGGAGACTTAGTCTTCCCCCAATGCTGTGCCGGCTGGGAACTGCCAGCCTGCACAGACTGCTGGTTGATCGAAGGTGGGGTGGTCCCCCCCTTCGAGCTTTTACTCTTTGCGACGTCGCTGGGAGCAGCAACAGTCGCTTTGGGCGCAGCGATCAGCACAGGTGACGATGTTGAAAATGATGAACCTGGAAGACTCTGAGCTATCATGCTGTAGTCGAGTGTACGGGCAGGTGTATTCGTGGAATTAAACTTACGGCGCGCTTCCTGGTAGGAAAGACCATCCAGGGTCTTGATCTCCTGGATCTTCTTCTCACTCAGGTATGTCGGACAGTTCCGATCCCGAGGAGAATAAAAACCGGAGCAGTTAGTGCACTTGTACGGAGTAGTGCACTCCTCCGCGCCGTGAGCTACTCGTCCACATGTACCACATACAGCCTGATTCGAACAGCGAGAGACCATATGTCCGAATCGCTGGCATTGATAGCATCGCATAGGAGGCGGGATGTACGGCCTCACATCGCAACGATAAGTTGTTACCTTGACTTTCTCTGGTAACACTGACAACTTGAAAGAGACAATGAAGGCACCAGTGGCAACGTCTTCACCGTTGACCTTGCGCGTAATGCGCCGGACGTGTGTCACGCCACGGTTCTTCATGTCTTCCATCAACTCGTCGTCAGTGTTCAAAATAAGGTCGCGGTGAAAGATGACTCCGCGAACCAGGTTCAAGGACTTATGCTCCTCCACTTTGACGGGGATTTCGCCAAAGTGGTCGCACTTAAGCAGCTGATCAGCTTGCAGTGCTGTGCGAGTCTTCATAAGCAAACTACCGTTGCGCATTTTCTTAAGGTCCTCAAGTTCGCCGTAAACGCCTTCGATGTGTCGACTAAAATGGATCGACATCACCAGCTTAAAATCATGCCCATCGGTTCTGGTAGCGACCAGAAACCTAGGGAAGCTGGATCCCATTCCTTCACGCTGCGCATGTTCCCAGGGAGTTGAACCTCTCAGGGAAGCAAAAGTTAAAGACTTAGGTGGGGGACCACCTTGAGAAGGACGACTTCGTTTGGAAGCCATTCCCGATAGCATCCTCCCCGAATGCCACCCACTCCGATCAGGGGTCTCTGTAGCCGAACCAAGCGGCCAAGGCATTACCCACCTGGTCGTAGCAAGTACTGCCCGGGGTCCGATGTTGGACGATGCCTAATACGGGATGACTGAGGCAATGAGTCTAGGGCTCCCTTCCTCCAGTCACCCGCAATAGCATGTACCCCATAGCGTGTACAGAGCACTAAATATAGAGAAAAAAATTAAAAATAATTAATAATAATATGTCCTTCTGGCATTCGGCTGTGCGGGGACCTGTGTTGTCAGGCGGATACCACTGCCAAGGTACATGGCGCTCCCACCACGCATTGGTCCTGGGTGGACAGTTGCGGGCTTTTGGGCGTAATCGCACACGTAAGAGGCCCATCTCCAGGCAGCACGCACATCAAAATTTGGAATGGTCTACATCTGACCCTCGGAAAAATAATAAAAAATAAAGAGGGGACCATGGCCACATGACCCATTCAGTCGCCTTCTACGACAGGCAGGGATTACCTGTGAATGTACTCGACCCCTTCCATCCACAGGAGGTCCAACACATTATACCAAACCGCAATCCATGTCCGCGCCTAGGTCGCCCCTTTTAGTCGACTTATACGACAGGCAGGGGGTACCGCGGGTGTATTCTACATGTGCGTCCCCCACCCGCAGGGGGTAGTGTGTTTGGTCCGCGAGAGGTATTTTATTTCCCTCAAGTCCGCCGGCAAGCCGGTTAGGGCCCTCCTATCCGCCACCTGGGACGCGCCACGTGGGAGTATCACCTCTCCCCCTGCTACGCCTTCGTAGCAGGTTCGTGGTGCAAATCACTAAAGAAACATTACTAGACTAGAATCGAACACTGCACTCTATGCCGTTAACTTTATCACGTGATCGGAACATTGATTGAAGTGTTTAGAAGACTAAATAAGTGATCAAGACTAAAATAGAACACTGTACTCGATACAACATGTGTTTAGAACATGTCAGGGGATACCTTTGTTCTAAGAAGATTAGATTACCGCACATTCCTTGTAGGGCTAATAGCCTAAAGGGCTAGGGTGACTCTCCTCTCTTTATCCGGGCTTGAGACCGGCTCTACAACTAGAGGCGGAGTTAACGCCGTAAGGAAGGGAGAATGTTGGGAAATAATCTATACGAATATAGCTACTCGATCGACTATATACTACAGATGGATGACTTAGGTGAGGGTAAGTGCTTACTTAATAATACCTACACGACGTAATTCATGCTCTATTTCAAAAATATCTTCTTTGTACTGTGTGTAACCAGCATCATGATAGGCTCTGATCAGTTGTAAACGTTTTACCAGTACGTTGGGGTCTTTACAGTAGCTTATATCTACATAGGGTAACAGAGGCTCGTTGTGAACTTTGAGTCTATATGCAGACAGTTGATATGTAGGGACATGTTTTGATGTAATACGTGTTTCAGCAGTAGCGTTTCTAGGTACAAACTTAACTTGTTTCGATAGCGATGAAGCGTTGAAATTTCCTTCTTTACCTTGCATCTCTTCTTGAGATGTTTGCACTGCGACAGAACGTGTAAATGAAGTAAAATCATCAAGCTGTAATGGCAATGAAACATCATGATTTTCTTCTTCTTCTACTTTCCCTTTACTACTGTTTTGATCAACATCATTCTCCTTATTATCATAATCATGATCTTGCCTCTCTTTATCGTGAAGTTTGCGCTTAGTAACAGAACTTGCAGCAGGCTTAGACAACAAGGGAGAATTAAAAATCTCTCGCAGAGGTGTACTTTTTAAACATAAATCAGTGTTCGCTGGAATATGGTTGAGCTCTTTGTATTTTGTTCCCGATGAAGCTACATTACACGCGGCTTCATGACGTTGAGCGTTGTATGCGTTCTTGAACTCTTTTCTACAATGTTTGCATTGAAAAATTGTCCTACATGATATCTCATGACGTCTCCTGTGATAGCTTCGGGAAAATGCTTTTCCACACTCCTCGCAAACATACCTAGAAATAGGTTTTTCCATGACGGACTGTTATCTTCTGCTAACAGATTCTTCTTTGAATCTACTTGACATTTGTTACTCTCTACATCGATGATGCGAACAGCTTAGCGATTAACAGTAAACTAACACAAAAGCGTACAACCAAGGCAGCAACAGTAAGGTTTAAGCCCATCAAGATGGCAAGAGTGAGGTTAGCGACGTTCTGTTGTTGGATTTTAAATTCCGCGCTCTAAGATGCATAAGGTGGCAGCCTTGAGGTTTACCGCCGTGAAGATGGCAGCAGTGAGGTTAGCGACGCTCTATTGTCCTTCATTGTGAGGTTAGGGTCCGTCAAGAAGACAGTTGTCAAAAAGCACGTGGCTTGGTTTACTAAACAAGAGCACATAGAATTTTTCAAATTGACGCCACCACATTTCAAAGGTATCTAGCAAAACAGTGCAGCACTGAGGTTTGTGATGCAAGATGGCGGATGACAACTGTCAGAAGAAAGCACGTGAGTTTGTTTCCAAATAGGAGTACGTGGAATTTGCCACCGCCACAAAGAGGGCAGCACGGTGCTCTCTTGATTAAAGATGGCTGCTGTCACGTGGAATTGCCTGCCACCACATTTCAAAGGTATCTAGCTAAAGAGGGCAGCACGGTGCTCTCTGGATTAAAGATGGCTGCTGTCAAAAAGCATTTTACAAATTATCCGCCACCACATTTCAAAGGTAAGTAGCTAAAGAGGGCACCACTGTGCTCTATGTGCTGTAACCAAGGTTGAGATTTACAAAACACAACTTTATTATTCACTTCAAATGCAAAATACACTATTTACACAAATAAAACTGAAATTTACTTGAAGCAAAATGAATTAGGAATCTTGAGAAAGAGTCTATCTTTTGTACACTATATACAAGTTTGCAGTATTTACATCCACTACTATGTCGAAAAGATAGTCCTTGATATGAAAGTCGATAGTCGAAAACTATCCGAAGTACTGACATAAATGTTTTGGAAAGTCCTTCCTTGCTGAGTTCATCAAAGCAAGTTCAATGTAGGAAGAATTCTTACTTGGCGAAACCAAGGGAGCTTGCATTAATTAGGGAAATATTACGGTATGTAATAGTATGATTGGATATGGGCAGCGGAAGAGGAGCGGTGACCAGAGGTGAGACCTCGTACTGCCAGAAATTCAGTCCACCTGGTCGAAGCACATTTTCAAGAGGAGTAGCCTCCGTGCTCGACGTAGGGTGTATTCTGGAGCTGGACACCGGGGCAAGTGGGCATCTGGACAGGCTGGGAGTTCCTCTTTATAGTACACACACGATGGTTCAGGCACGCACACTGAGGGCTGCGCGTCGAGGCTAGAAGAATGACACTTGGCGCGCGTGTAGCTGGCTGGCGGAGCAAGAAGGGAGCGCCGGACATACAACACTATGGATTAAAGATGGTGGATGACAGCTGTCAAAAAAAGCACGTGGATTTGTTTACCGATTCAAATCGCGCGCTAGTAAGGTTAAATTGGTACCACTAAGGTTTAGGCCCGTCAAGATGGTAGTACTGAGTTTAGCGATACGTTGTTGTCTGTCAAAAAGCACGTGGATTTGTTTACAAATTCATATCTCGCGTTAGTGAGGTTAAGTTGGTAGCACTGAGGTTTAGGCCCGTCAAGATGGCTGTACTGAGGTTTGCGATACGTTGTTGTCTGTCAAAAAGCACGTGGCTGTCAAAAAACACGTGGATTTGTTTACCTATTCAAATCTCGCGCTAGTTAGGTTAAGTTGGTACTACTGAGGTTTAGGCCCGTCAAGATGGCAGCAGTGAGGTTAGCGATGCGTTGTTGTCTGTCAAAAAGCACGTGCCTGTCAAAAATCACGTGGATTTGTTTACAAATTCAAATCTCGCGCTAGTTAGGTTAAGTTGGTACCACTGAGGTTTAGGCCCGTCAGGATGGCAGCAGTGAGGTTAGCGATGCGTTGTTGTCCATGACAGCTGTCAAAAAGCACGTGGCTTTGTTTACAAATTCAAATCTCGCACCAAAATTCAAATTTCCCTCCAAAATTCAAATTTCCCGCGGGAGGCGGAGGGGCCCCTGGGAGCGCGGAGGAGGAGGCGGCGGCGGCAGAACTGTCCTATTATACTACTTCTATTAAACATTGTTATTATTCCTGTACCTGTTAACTTAGCATCACTTGTGTGCAACTCTTGACATACTACTGTTATTTTCTCCTCCTGTGGAGTGATATAAATCCATTTATTTTCTCTTAAGGGAAACCACATTACTTCTTGCACTCTAATTAGATTTTTTTGACAATCTTGTGGCATGACCTGTGCCCCTGTCAACAATTTTACTACACATTCCACATTTGAATGAGCTAGTTTGATAGCAAACTCTTGTTTGCATACCTTAAGTTTATCTTACAATTATTAATTTGATTTTCAGTTACCATTACATAATTTTGCCCGTTCTGGTCCAAAAGAATAAATTCATTTTCACTATTAATAAAAACAAAGTTTTCTACCTCACCATTCACTCTTGTTGGGAATGGTATAACCTTAATAAGATCATATTTTACCTTATCTACCAAAGGCACCTTTACAATGTAACCAAGTATCTCTTTAGTAATGAACACTTCAATCTCTGCTATTCTAGTTATTAAATAGCCATAAGCCAGTCTAACTCAACAGGTAATGTCATTCCTGGTGGGAAATTATTCTGTGCATTTGAAAACGACTTTATTATATCACTAGGACTTAAAATCTGAGGTTGTAAGACTCCCTTTTGAGCCAACATTATTCCATTTAACAGAATCTCATAATGATCTTTTGATGATGATGATTGATGATTGTTGTTTAAAGGGGCCTAACATCTCGGTCATCGGCCCCTAATGGTACGAAATGAGACCAAATGGAATGACATTAAAAGTCTAAAATGCTCCACTGACCAGAATTCAAAAGCGCGAGAACGAAGAATGAATTGATGGACATGAATTTAAAACAATCAGTGGATGCGACCCGCACGGTCTCACATTCACATAAACTGACGTGACAAAATAGTATTACTGACCAAGGGACTACTGCTATAGCATAACACAATCGATTATGCGTGCAGTCAACAGGGCGTCCTAAATCGAAGTTATCGGCCCCTCATATCGGTACTGATCGCTAGCAAAGTAGAACCATGGTATTTGTTCTGTTGCGGTAATAATCAAAAGTAGCAGATACTTGCGGTATTCCACACACTATTGTACTACTCAGAGCTTATGAAATCCGACATAGAATACAGACCTATGTTTTTCTCACTTTGCGGCGCCATTTACAGGTGTTAATCACATAAGAGTACTAACCACAGGGACCTCTCCCTATCCCGTGGTGTTCCTCATATAATGGGTACTAATCATAGGCAAGGCAGAACCATGCTAGCTATCATCCCATGGTCCTGCTCACATGGTGGTACTAATCACAGGTACTGCAAAAGCCGACCGCACGGTGCTCCTGTGTGCTACTAATCACAAACCAATTTCGTACCCAATGTAGTGGTACTACGCACAAGTAAAAGCAACCCTTGGTGTTCTCCGCGTGGTGGTACTAATCACAAGTAGTTTCATGGTTCTAATACAATCAACCTTTGGTCGCCCCTTTTAGTCGCCTCTCACGAGAGGCAGGGGATACCGTGGGTGTATTATTCGTCAGCCTCCCCCACCCACAGGAGGTGTGTGTTTGGTCCGCGAGAGGTATTTTATTTCCCTCAAGTCTGCCGGCAAGCCAGTTAGGACCCCCCTATCCGCCACCTGGGACGCGCCACGTGGGAGTATCACCTCTCCCCCTGCTACGCCAGCGTAGTAGGTTCGTGTATAATGATCTTTTAATTGCGCTAAGAATCCTTGCGTGTCAATTAAATGCCTATTGACCGCGATTTCAATCTCCGTTCTCATAAATGCGGTTTCTATTTGCTCAGTCTCATCCTTCAGATATCCCCGTATTGTTGCTATATTAGCGCTTAATTCTTTTTCGTTCTTAGCGACGTCATACAATGAGCTATTCATTGATTGTAACGTACTTTTTACTACAATCATCTGTTCTTTCGCGACTTTTAACATCGACAAATTCTCTGATTCAAGATCCTTAATGTGACTTTGATAATAGGCTGCATCTTGCGAGTCTAAGGTTCCGAATAAAATTTTAGCAATACATCCTACAAAATTAAGAACTCCTCGCTTCATCCTATTCTGATCTGAATATCCTTTCTCCTCAGTCTTAGTTGTTTGTCTTATTAATTCACGCAAATTTTGAGTTTTATTTAATTGCATAATTAAAAGTTTTACCTCATTCTCACACGTATATGTTAAATTTACTTCCAGTTCTGAACACAATCTCATGGTTCTCTGAATATATTTCTTACCAACATTATACGCATCATTTAACGCTTCTAAATTTACATAAGTTACTACCTTCCATTCAGTGTTATAGAGTTGAACTTCACCTAGCTTGTCGAAATAAACCCCAGGGGTGGACTCATATGGTTGGAGCTGGAAATCAATTGCCTATCCTCCTGCCGTAAATATCGCCATCACTGCGATCGCCGCTACTATCAGCGCCATTGACCTGCAAGTAACAGATTTTTGTTACCTTGCGTTGCCTATAATTTATTACTGGTTGTTCACAAGGTATTTACATACAATTTTCCTTCTCATTTAAATATATAAAACTTTAATCGGTTCATATTCAAAACGCAGTTCACTCCTGAAACTTCCTGTACTGTGTACGGGCCAACAAAGTTTGGACTTAATTTTTTGCTACGACCTTGCCTTACTGAATCATTTCTTAAAAGAACTTGGTCTCCTATCTTAAACGTTACTTCGTTTATTCTTGTATCATAGTGGACTTTATTTTTCAACTTGGTTTCTATTAGAGTTTTACGTGCTACCTCGTGACTTTCTCTAAGCCTTCGAGCTAATTCCTCCACATAGCTTTCGTGTTCATTATAATTCTTCTCGTTTGGTTTTCTCTGCAATGTCCCTGGTATATTCGCCTTTCTTCCAAATACTAATTCAAATGGTGTGAAATTAGTTGACGTACTTTTCGTTGTATTGTAAACAAAAGTTGCCATTGAAATGAACTTGTCCCAATCGTCTTGGGTTCCACATACATAGTGTCTCAAAAATTCAGCTAATACTGCATGAGACCTCTCTAAACTTCCGTTTGACTGTGGCCTAAATGCGGCAGTATGAATCTTCCTAATATTTAATAATCTACATAATTTCTTCATTACTTCGCTCAAAAAGTTGCTACCTTGGTCAGTTAGTATTACACTTGGTATTCCAAATGTTCGTACTACATTGTCCATCAATGCCCTTGCAATTGTCTCTGCTTCTTGATTTTTCATTGGCACTGCTACTAAGTACATCGATAACTGATCTTGACACGTTAAAATAAATTTGTTTCCGTCGAGTGTAAGTGGAAGTGGTCCAACCACATCTAACGCGATTTTCTCAAACACAATCTGCGGTGTGTCCGTGATTACCATACGTGCCTTCGTATCTGGCTTCGTAAACTTATTAGTTTGACATGAATGACATGATCGAATGTATTGCTCTACATCTTTCTTCATTCCTGGCCACTCAATATAATATTTTAACCTAGCATACGTGCGTGTAATGCCTTGGTGTCCTCCAACTAAAGATGCATGAAATTCTTTCATAATCTCTTTCTTTTCATCCTCTGTTAATTTCTCTGTAAATTTCTCATCTGTTTCCGTTTCTGAAACTTCTTCTTGTTCCACCTCATCTAATTTGTGTATTCTGCTCAGTGCGTCTGCATTTGTATTTAACTTTCCTTGTTTATAAACAACATCGAAATCGTATTCTGCTAACTTCAATCTAAATTTTAGCAATCTTGAGGTTGGATCTTGCACATTAAATACCCATTTAAGTGGTTTATGATCCGTCACTACAGTGAACATTCGTCCTAAGACATACGGTCTAAAATACTTTACTGCAAATACAATTCCTAACATTTCCTTTTCTGTTTTTGAATAATTTCTTTCTGCCTTATTCAGTATAGATATGTATGCTACTGGCAATCGCTTCCTACCTTCCCTTGCGACAATACTGCGCCTAACGCGTCATTTCTTGCATCGGTTGTTACAATAAACGGCTTCTCGAAATCTGGATATTGTAAAATCGGATACGTTATCGACTTATTCTTTAAAGTCTGAAATGCTTCCTCTTGTTTAGTTTCCCATTTATAGTCTACTTCTTTCTTTAAAAGTTCGTACAGTGGTTTAGCAATTTTGCTATAATCTGGTATAAAACGTCTGTAATATCCCGATAATCCCAAAAATCCCTTAAGTTGTTTCGTGATCGTGGTTGAGGAAACTCTCTCTTAACTTCTCAAACACGTCGATCATATTATTATTATTATTATTATTATTATTTTACTGAATCTCCAAAATAATTATATAATTTAATTTCATTTAATAAACATTTAATTCACTTTACTCCCGCTAATACATTTGTCATTAATCTCATGAACGTCACTGATATACGTTTATATTCAAAATTCCGATCTAATGCTGAAAATAGTTTTTTTGTGTAATCTAATTAGCATAAACACTCAGTTCCATTTACTCCAATAATTAATCTCATGAACGTCATTTGCATACATTTATATCAAATGCCTATCTAATACCGAAAATGTGATCTTTTCAATATCTTTTTCTCTGCTTCAACTTGATAATAGCTACTGGCTACACCAATTGTCGAGAAATAATTCGCTTTCCCTATTGAGTTAATTAACTCCGTAGTACCTGGTGTAGGGGTACATGCTACCGATCGTAATCTCGTCCACGAACCTGCTACGCAGGCGTAGCAGGGGGAGAGGTGATACTCCCACGTGGCGCGTCCCAGGTGGCGGATAGGGGGGTCCTAACCGGCTTGCCGGCGGACTTGAGGGAAATAAAATACCTCTCGCGGACCAAACACACACCCCCTGTGGGTGGGGGAGGCAGACGAATAATACACCCACGGTATCCCCTGCCTGTTGTGCGAGGCGACTAAAAGGGGCGACCAAGGGATGATTGGATTCGAACCATGAAACTACATGTGATTAGTACCACCACGCGGAGAACACCAGGGGTCGCTTTTACTTGTGCGTAGTACCACTATATAAGCTACGAAATAGGTTGATGATTAGTAGCACACAGGAGCACCGCGCGGTCGGCTTTTGCAGTACCTGTGATTAGTACCACCATATGAGCAGGACCATGGGATGATAGCTACCATGGTTCTGCCTTGCCTATGATTAGTACCCACTATATGAGGAACACCACGGGATAGGGAGAGGTCCCTGTGGTTAGTACTCTTATGTGATGAACACCATAGGTTTGCGTTGCCTGTAAATGGCGCCGCAAAGTGGGAAAAACATAGGTCTGTATTATACGTCGAATTTCATAACCTCTGAGTAGTACACTAATGTGTGGAATACCGCAAGTCTCTGCTACTTTTGATTAGTACCGCAACAGGACAGATACCATGGTTCTACATTACTAGCGATAAGTATCATTCTGAGGGGCCTTAGACCTGCATTTTAGACCCATTTAGACACCAAGCATCCTCGATTCAGGATTGTGCTTTGGAAGTGGTCCCTTGGTCAGTAATACTATTAACTATGATAGTTTTTTGAATCGGATCCACTGATTGTTTTAAATTCATGTTCATTCATTCATTCATTCATTCATTCATTCTTCATGACATTTTTTTATTTTGGTCAGTGGATGATTTTGAACTTTTACTTTGTCGTTTCATTTCGTGCCATTAGGGGCCGATGACCTCGATGTTAGGCCCCTTTAAACAACAAGCATCATCATCATCAACGTAATCTCGTTTAATTTTCTATCTAAATAAAATCTATCATTAAATTCTGGACATAATTCAAATATCCTTTCTCTATCACTCTTTAGCATATGATCTGCCCTAATTAGTTCGATTACTCTTCGAGTTCTCGATTGTGAACATTTCTGTGCGTCACTTTTTTCTACCTTCATTACGTGCGCATACATAGTTTCCGTTCTCGGACGTACTGTTATTACTTTAGCTTCTCTAATTTCTATTTTATGTTTATCACCATTTACTTCTATGAATTCCTCCGTGAAATTAATTACAGAATCTTTCAATAAATCTCTACCTATCAATCCGTCTAGTGACAGCTGAAATTCATCATCTACTACATGCAATTTGCATTGAGATGTTCCCAAAGTAACCTTCGCGGTTCCACACGTGAATAGTGTTCCTTTGCTAACTCCTAGCAATTTTAATCTATCACTTGTATCTATCTTTATTTCCTTCGGTACGCATTGTTTCTTTATTACACTTATTTCTGAGCCTGTATCGATTAAAAATCGAAAAGGTCCGTGTACATCATTTATAGATAGTAAAACTGTCCCTTCATTGTTATTACACTTACTGTGTACTTGGCCTATGTGAACACTTTTAGGACCTATAACCGGCCTTGCGTCATGATCCTGTTCTAGTTTTCCGCCTGCTTGTTCTCGTAACCTTTACGCTTGTAATTAGTGAATTGCTGCGGTTTACTACTTTTACAATTTTTCTCTACATGCCCTGTTCTCTTACAACGTTTACAAACTGTTACTCTGCACTCTCGTGAATAGTGCCCTTCCTTACTACAATTGTAACACGTTATTGCCTTAACTTCTTTTGGTCGCATTTTAAGAAAACATGAGGATGCCGAATGTCATTTCTTATTGCAATTACTACAATATTTATCTCTCCTAACTGATTCACCGTGCTTTTCTTTACTTGAGAGTACGGCCGACTCTTCTTGGGCCGCTACCTCAACTGCTAAACCGAAATCATCCGTAATGTTCCTACTACGGACAATCGTTTGAATGCTTTTATCAATTAATCCTTGTACGAAACATGATATCCCTAACTCTCCTATTAAATTCGCTCTATGTACTTTTGCCTCCGGTTCGACTCTCGCCGTGGCAACTTCTTTAAGTTCGCTTACCATTGCATCCATTCTCGAACCCCAAGCTATTACAGATTCATCTTTATTTTGCTGTGCTTTAAACATTTTACATGCGTAGTGATCAATAGTCCTACGCTCTCCATAATTTTCAAACAAAGCTGCCTTCGCTTTTGGCCGGCTCGTAACATCCTGTCTTACTAATAACTTGCTCCTAGCTTCACCCGTTATTCTGGTAAGAACATATTTAAAAAACAGCGGATGTTCATCTGGTTGAACAAATTCTATTACTGAATCTACATTTGCACAGAACTCTTTCAACCTACTCCGATTTCTCCCGTCAAAAGGATCTCCGATTAACTTGAACGCTTGATTGATATTAATATAATTGTTATCTGAATTATCACTGGCACTTCCCACTTCAGAATTAGACATACTGATTTTGAGTTTGGCTTACCTTACAATATTTGGTCTTCTACTGCGTGCTGATGGTGAGCTGACGACGTGCAGGTACGCCGGGTCGATTGCGTCTTCCTTCCTTGGACTCCTATGAATCCTTCTGCTACTCCGTGGGCCAGCCCTTGCGCCTTCTTGGTTCTGCTCTCTGTCTGCTTACGGACTTCTTCTTCCTCCTGCCGACCGCCCCTCAGTCTACTAGGATAGACAGCCGCTGGACTTCTTCTTTCTCCTTCGGACCGCCCCTCAGTCTACTAGGATAGACAGCCTCCGGACTTCCTCTTCTTTCTTCCGACCGCCCCTCAGTCTACTAGGATAGACAGCCGCTTAGGAAACCACCAACGCCTGGTTAAGAGTTAAACAACCCTGGATGGACGTCGAACTCAGGACCAACCCCACAAAACTGACACGAGTTTTTTTTCCTGTCGTATCCCGGCCAACAGGTGAGACGCCGAGCGGTGAGTGGAATCACCTGATGGCTAACAACAGTACTAAAAACGAAAGGGATATAAGATGGTAATTTATAGGCGTTAGGTAAGTTGGTTGTTAAGAGTTGAAACTCATATGATTTCCTATATATGTGCGTATATTGACAGATGATGTACAGAGAATATACACGTACAATTGAAGTCGGTCACATAATGTAACGTACTGGAACTAGCCTTCGTCAGAACGGCTACTCCAAGTAAATGCAAGTGGACTCTAAAGCATTAGAGTGCCACTGAAATGCTAAGCGATGTTAAAAACAGAGTATCGTGGAGTCTCACAGAGATTCCTCAAGCTTTAAGTTGCCAACTACGATAAAACCCAGAAGAACTAGGGCTTAAGTCGAGAATCAAAGTATGATTGGTGAATACCAAGTGTTAGCACCACCGTTCAACCTGATCTACTAAGAAATATTCTAAGTAGCGAGACCGCTTGGAGAATTGATCGCAATTCTCTAACGTGAGCGGAAGGCAAGGCTCGCAAAGCGAAGCCTAATGCAATAAGACGCTTGTTCCTTCAATTACATACGTATTTAAAGGGACTAGCAATATGATATGAGGGTCTCCCCTCCTCTCAGATAAAGCCTTACTGGCTTACTATTGGTGCTACCACCTCCCCCATGTATCTCAATCCCAGACTATGCACGTGGCAATATTTATTAACATGAACTTGACTTCTCGCCCTTAAACCTGTGCTCATAAAATAACTCCCCCATTTCTAATACTTGTCATCATAAACATGACACTGCGTCCCGTTTCACTTAACTGGGTCGCCCATTAATTTTAAGTATGGTATCCTTCAAACTACCCCCTTTTCTTGCCATCTCCAGACGACAGGACGTGACTTTTTAGATTTGTCCGTATCGACTTCCTCGTGAGACCTCTTGACCTCACACAACTCTGTATTTAACTGTCATTCTATATCACCCCCAACACATGGCTGCTCCGACAGCAAGGCCAATGGATTGAGTTACCAAAATAATCACTATGACGAACGATTTACAAATTTAGAAAAGAAAAATTTCCAGCAACGGAGAAAATTGTTAGAGTTTGAATTAAATGCAATATTTAGCCGTCAACAGGGGCTAAATTGAGACCCATTCAACCACGCTCTGCTACCACTTGTTACGGAGATATCCGTGATAGTTAGAGGCGAAAGAAGGTGCGTGCCGGAATAGGTCTCAACTACAAAATTAAAGTTAATTTAAAACGTTAACAAAGGTTATATTTTCTTTTCAAAATCAACAAATAACAGAGTATAACAGGTACCAAGTAGCAGATCAACAAATTAAGAATTTACAGATTACAGTCGTTACAAGATTTGGGCTTCGAGCCCCAAGTTTAATTCCTGAGCGCTCAGCTCACAACCACAATTGCTGAAGGGCAGAAAACCCCTAAGTACGAGGAGCACTTGCTCCTAATTACAATGTTAAGAGAAAAAGAGCAGACCCGGTCTCAATTTTACAAGCCTATCAAAGGCTACAACAAACTTCATTACTATCTGTCCTTACGGCACACAAGGAAACAGGGGTAACTAGTACCCAATCTACGGGGCCTTCGCAGCAAGGAAAACAAAACAAATGGGTTAAGTAAATGGCCCAAAATACAAAATGAATGGAGGCGATAACTTGCACTCCTACACCAAGTTTGTCTAAAACCTATGTCGCGCTAGGCCTATCATACAGGGGCTAATCCCAAGCTAGGGAGGTGACACGTATGAGAAAACTTTACTACATTAAAGTGATGATGATGATGCTTGTTGTTTTAAGGGGCCTAACATCGAAGGTCATCGGCCCCTAATGGAACGAAATGAATGACATGAGACATGAAGTTAAAATTTTAAAAAGTATCCACTGACTAGAGTTAAAAAAGAATGGTGATGAAGAAAAATGAGGGTGAGATTAAAACAGTCAGTGGATCTAATACGCAATGCCTTATGTTCTATTAAAATAAGAGAAAGGACAGGAAATTGAAGGAATAAGGCATTGCCCAGTAATACAGATATTAACACATAATTAACGTTAGACGTTCAAATAACACATTAAAATGCGCAACACAAAATAAAATGAAGTCAATGAAATAAAAGCGCAACTGACATAAACAACACTAGGACAAAGGACAACATCACACACGATAAAACAGACCGCTATCCCTCATAAAGCGGATGACGAGGTCTGCTGACTGCTCGTCATCGCGCAAGATAAGGGAGATAGTACTCGGAAGGTTAATACTACGGCGCAGATCGACCAGGTCCACGCACTCCGTAAGGATGTGAACCACGGTAAGATGGTCGCCGCAGGTACACACCGGAGGGGGTTCTCCTTTCAGTAGATGGGAGTGCGTCAAGATACCGTGGCCGATCCGGAGGCGACATAATACCACGGCTTCCCTCCGCGAAGCCCGCAGGGAAGTCCTCCATACCTTCGTTGTTCCTTTTATCGCTCTCAGCTTATTGGGAAGTGGGATGGCCTGCCACTCCATCTCCCAATGAGACATAACCAGATGTCTCAGCTGAGAGCGAATATCACTTGCTGGAACCTTGAAAGGCAACGGGGGCAGTGTAACTGCCTCCTTCGCAGCCTGATCTGCTAACTCGTTTCCCTCTATGCCCATGTGGCTGATGATGATGATGCTTGTTGTTTAAAGGGGCCTAACATCGAAGGTCATCGGCCCCTAATGGAACGAGATGGACGAAATGACATATGATAGTTAAAATTTAAAACGTAGCCACTGATTAGAGTTTTAAAAAAAAGGAATGCGATGAAAAATGAGTATGAAATTAAAACAATCAGTGGATCTAATTCGCAATGCCTTATTGTGGAACAAAAGAAGATAAAATTACAGGAGATAATGGAATAAGGCATTGCCTGCTAGTACAGATATATATACATACTTTACATTAGACGTTAAAAGGACACATTAAAATACGCAACACAAACTAAAATGAAGTCAATAGGATAAGAGCGTAATTGACACAAAGATACAAGCACAAAGGACATCATTACACACGATAAAACAGACCGCTATCCCTCATAAAGCGGATGACGAGGTCTGCTGACTGCTCGTCATCGCGCAAGATAGGGGAGATAGTACTCGGAAGGTTAAGACTACGGCGCAGATCGACCAGGTCCACGCACTCCGTAAGGATGTGTACCACGGTAAGATGGTCGCCGCAGGTACACACCGGAGGGGGTTCTCCTTTCAGTAGATGGGAGTGCGTCAAGATACCGTGGCCGATCCGAAGGCGACATAATACCACGGCTTCCCTCCGCGAAGCCCGAAGGGAAGTCCTCCATACCTTCGTTGTTCCTTTTATCGCTCTCAGCTTATTGGGAAGTGGGATGGCCTGCCACTCCATCTCCCAATGAGACATAACCAGATGTCTCAGCTGAGAGCGAATATCACTTGCTGGAACCTTGAAAGGCAACGGGGGCAGTGTAACTGCCTCCTTGGCAGCCTGATCTGCTAACTCGTTTCCCTCTATGCCCATGTGGCTGGGGAGCCACACAAACGTAATTCTGGTGACGGCATCCGAACACCCGGCCAGCAGGTCCTGGATCCGCTGCACCAGAGGGTGTCGAGGGAAACAGGTATCAATAGCCTGAAGCGAACTCAAGGAGTCAGTACATACGAGAAAGTGTCGGCGCTCATTGTCGAGTGCGTACCGCAGAGCCTCACAGATAGCATAGAGCTCTGCCGTGTACACACTACAGGTGTCCGGGAGAGCAAAAAGAAACCGATCATTGTCGACAACGAACGCACAGCCCACCTTCGTATCTGTCCTTGAACCATCCGTGTAAACGACGACTGAACCTGGATAGCGGCCAAGAACGGACAGATAGATCCTCCGATAAATCGAAGGGTCCGTGTCTCCTTTCGGGCCAGTGTGCAAATCCAGGATGATTTCAGGTCGTCGCACAACCCACGGAGGTACCCCACTTGGTTGTCTGACAAGGCAAGGAATCGAAGGTACGTCAAACAATTCATAACTGCTATCCAAGCGTATCCCAACCGGCCGCGTCGCACGAGGATGAGCAACGTACAACAAGCGGTTGCCATTGTTGAACACGCAGGGATAGCTCGGATGAAGTGGCATCTGTCGCAAATTTGCAGCATATGTAAGTAGTAGTTGCTGGCGCCTCAGGTGTAGAGGCGGCACACCAGACTCAGCGAGCAGGCTAGCGATGGGGCTAGTACGAAAAGCTCCCGTTGCCAACCTAACCCCGCTGTGGTGGATACTGTTCAGCTTCGCAAGAACGCTTGGTCTTGCGGAGCCATATGCTGCACTGCCGTAGTCTAACCGGGATAAAATGTGTGCCCGATAGAATCGCAGGAGCACCACGCGGTCAGCCCCCCAATTAGTGCTGCTAAGAAACTTCAAGAGGTTAAGCCTCTTGGTGCATTGCACTTTGAGCTCCCGCACGTGTGGCTCCCACGATAATTTACTGTCAAAAAGGAGCCCAAGAAATCGGTAGGTGTCAACAACTGGAAGAACGACATTTCCTAGATAAAGCTCAGGATGAGGGTGAAGAGTACGTTGACGACAAAAGTGGACAACGGAGGTCTTTGCGGCAGAAAACCGAAAGCCATGTTCTAAGGTCCACTTCTCCACCCTCCTAATAGCTTGCTGTAACTGTCGCTCTGCGACTGCCATACTGCACGAGCTATAGTGCAGAGCAAAATCATCCACATATAGGGACGGTATTACGGCTGGACCAACAGCAGCCACAATACCGTTTATGGCAATCGCGAACAGAGTGACACTAAGAACCGATCCCTGTGGGACTCCGTTTTCTTGAACGTGGTATTGCGAATATGTCCTCCCTACTCGGACACGGAATAGACGGAGGGACAAAAAATTCGCAATAAATACCGGCAAGTTACCTCGGAATCTCCATTGATGCAGGACTGAAAGGATGCCATATCGCCAGGTGGTGTCGTAGGCCTTCTCCAAGTCAAAGAAGACAGCTACCAAGTGCTGTTTGCGGAGAAACGCATCCTGGATAGAGCTCTCCAGGCGTACCAAGTGGTCTGTAGTGGATCGAGCGGCTCGAAATCCACATTGGTACTCGGACAAGAGTCCTTGTTTCTCCAGACACCACACGAGTCTGCGATTTACCATCCTCTCAAATAGCTTACACAGGCAATTTGTAAGACAAATCGGTCTGTAACTTCCTGCATACTTAGGATCTTTGTCAGGCTTGAGGACAGGGATGACTATGCCCTCTCGCCACTGAGACGGAAAATCACCCTCTGTCCAGATTCGGTTGAACACACGAAGGAGATATAGTAAACTATCATCACTAAGGTGTTTCAACATCTGGTTATGGATGTTGTCCGGTCCAGGAGACGTGTCCTTGCAAAGCGCTAAGGCGCTGCGGAGTTCCCACTCCGTAAAGGGCACGTTGTAGTCCTCTGAATCATGGGTGGCAAAACTAAGGTGATGACGTTCTGCCTCCCGCTTCAGAGGGAGGAAATCAGGATTGTAATTCCCGGAGCCAGAGACATCCGCGAAATGACTAGCGAGATGATTAGCAATCGCGAGGGGATCAGTGGCGACACTGCCTGCAATGGAAATTCCCGGTACAGCAGATGATCCTTGAATACCCGAAATTCGTCGAAGTTTCGTCCACACTTGAGATGATGGAGTATGTGACGTCATGGACGACACATATCTCTCCCATGAAGCCTTCTTACTTTGTCGAATAAGAACTCGCGCCTTACCGCGGAGTTTCTTAAATGTTACCAAGTTGGCCACAGTAGGCTGTCGACGGTAACGTTTATGAGCGCGACGGCGTTCATTGATGGCTGCTGCTATTTCATCGCTCCACCAAGGAACGAGTTTTCGGCGAGGAGCCCCCGAGAAAAACGGAATGGACTCCTCAGCAGCAGCAAGAATAACTTGGGTGACGTAAGTTATTTCCTCGCCGACGGTCCGCCTGACATCATCGGTAAAGACAGCTAGTGATGTGTACTTTGGCCAATCAGCATGTTTAAGAATCCATCGAGGGGGAGCCTCGACGGGTTTATGTTTCAACAAAGTAAGAATGATGGGAAAATGGTCACTGTCACAGAGATCATCGTGTGCATTCCACCGAAACAGTGGAACCAACGTACGGCTGCATAGACTTACGTCTATGCGAGAGTATGTGCCGTTACGTACACTAAAGTGAGTTGGTTCCCCTGTGTTCAAAATACATAAATCCAGATCTGTTAGAAGTGTTCCCAGCTCTCTTCCTCGGGGGCAAGGTGTTTCAGAGCCCCATATGGGGTGATGGGCGTTAAAATCGCCCAATAAGAGGAAGGGTGGTGGAAGCTGATCTATAAGATCAGCGACATCATTGATGTTCAGATGCTGGCCAGGTGGAAGATAAACATTACACACTGTTGCTATGACAGGCAGCGAGCCGCGAACAGCTACAGCCTCAAGAGGGGTTCTTAATGGAACCTCTTCGCTGTAGCTATCAGAACTTACAAAAATGCCAACGCCTCCGGAAGCCCGGTGAGCATAGTATCGTTCTGTCGAGTATAGTTTGAAATGCCTCAAGACCGTATGATGACCAGGTCTGAAATTGGTCTCCTGAAGACAGACTATACTCGCTGCGTACTCACTAATAAGCTGACGTAACTCAGCAAGATGCCTGTCATAACCGTTACAATTCCACTGTAACAGTGCCATAGTGTGGACTATAAAAGGAGTGTTAGGTTATGAGCGAAAAAATGCTCGTAAGCCTAAACACTATCTAGTTCTACATCCGTAGATGTAGAGGACAGTGCGACATCCATTCCGTCATCGAAAGATGGCAGGGGTGTCGCCCAGAACTTCGACGCTTTTCGGGCGCGAGGGGGTCCCCTACGAGGAGAGCGCGCCGGTTTTGGAGCAGGAGTGCCTCCTGGCGCAGACTCATATCCCCCAGATGGGGGGCATGACTTCTCCTTCGCAGGGGAAGTCCGAGAGCGCTCAGGACGGGCGCTCTTCTTCCCCTTCTTTTTTTCGAGTTTAGACGGGCTGGGAGATGGTTTCCCAGCCCTGGTCGACGATGCCGCCTCCGCCGGCTGGGGCACGACTTTCGAAGACCTCCTAGGGGGGGGAGACTTAGTCTTCCCCCTTGCTGTGCCGGCTGGGAACTGCCAGCCGGCACAGACTTCTGGTTGGTCGAAGGTGGGGTGGTCCCCCCCTTCGAGCTTTGACTATTCGCGACGTTGCTGGGAGCAGCAACAGTCGCCTTGGGCGCAGCGGTCTGGACAGTTGTCTTGGTCGTAAATGACGAACCTGGAAGACTCTGAGCTATCAAGCTATAGTCGAGTGTACGGGCAGGTGTATTCATAGAATGAAACTTACGGCGCGCTTCCTGGTAGGAAAGACCATCCAGGGTCTTGATCTCCTGGATCTTCTTCTCACTCAGGTATGTCGGACAATTCCGATCCCGAGGAGAATGAAAACCGGAGCAGTTAGTGCACTTGTATGGAGTTGTGCACTCCTCCGCGCCGTTAGCTACTCGTCCACATGTACCACATACAGCCTGATTCGAACAGCGAGATACCATATGTCCGAATCGCTGGCATTGATAGCATCGCATAGGAGGCGGGATGTACGGCCTCACATCGCAACGATAATTTGTTACCTTGACTTTCTCTGGTAACACTGACAACTTGAAAGAGACAATGAAGGCACCAGTGGCAACGTCTTCACCGTTGACCTTGCGCGTAATGCGCCGGACGTGTGTCACGCCACGGTTCTTCATGTCTTCCATCAACTCGTCGTCAGTGTTCAAAATAAGGTCGCGGTGAAAGATGACTCCGCGAACCAGGTTCAAGGACTTATGCTCCTCCACTTTGACGGGGATTTCGCCAAAGTGCTCGCACTTAAGCAACTGATCAGCTTGCAGTGCTGTACGAGTCTTTAGAAGCAAACTACCGTTGCGCATTTTCTTAAGTTCCTCCAGTTCGCCATAGACGCCTTCGATGTGTCTACTAAACAGGATCGACTTCACCAGCTTAAAATCCTGCCCATCGGTTCTGGTAGCGACCAGAAACCTAGGGAAGCTGGATCCCATTCCTTCACGCTGCGCATGTTCCCAGGGAGTTGAACCTCTCAGGGAAGCAAAAGTTAAAGACTTAGGTGGGCGACCACCTTGTGAGAGCCGACTTCGTTTGGAAGCCATGCCCGATAGCATCCTCCCCGAATGCCACCCACTCCGATCAGGGGTCTCTGTAGCCGAACCAAGCAGCCAAGGCAATACCCACCTGGTCGTAGCAGGTATTGCCCGGGGTCCGATGTTGAACGATGCCTAATACGGGATGACTGAGGCAATGAGCACTAGGACTCCCTTCCTCCGGTCACCCGCAATAGCATGTGCCCCATAGCGTGTACAGAGCACTAACAATAGAAAAAATAAATAAAAATAATTAATAATAATATGTCCTTCTGGCATTCGGCTGTGCGGGGACCTGCGTTGTCAGGCGGATACCACTGCCCGGGTACATGATACTCCCACCCGCCGCGTCCTGGGTGGTTGCTGGCACGGGCTTTCGAGCGTAGTCGCACACATAGGAGCTCCATCGCCGGGCAGCACGCACATCAAATTTTGAATGGTCTACATCTGACCCTCGGAAAAATAATAAAAAATAAAGAGGGGACCATGGCCACATGACCCTTTAAGTCGCCTTCTACGACAGGCAGGGATTACCTATGGATGTATTCAGCCTCTCCCATCCACAGGAGGTCCATCACATTATTCCAAACCGCAATCCATGTCCACGCCAAGGTCGCCCCTTTTTGTCGCCTCTTACGACAGGCAGGGGATACCGCGGGTGTATTCTACATGTGCGTCCCCCACCCGCAGGGGGTAGTGTGTGTGGTCCGCGAGAGGTATTTTATTTCCCTCAAGTCCGCCGGCAAGCCGGTTAGGACCCCCCTATCCGCCACCTGGGACGCGCCACGTGGGAGTATCACCTCTCCCCCTACTACGCCACCGTAGTAGGTTCGTGGACTACATTAAAGAAGAGAAGACGGTTATGAAAACGTAGTCACCTCCTTTTTCAAAAATGAAGGGGAGTTCGAGAGGGTGAAGCACTCTCTATCCCCGCTTTACAGATTTGTAATTTATAGATAGACAGAAAAGAATTTACATTTTAAAAAGGTAGGTTACATATTAAAAGTTTCGAACCCTCCCCGAGAGTTAAACTGCTGAACTAGCAAGAAAAGAAGATTTTAACAGGCCATTACCTTATAGATGAACTGCTGCTTGAAGATAGAGGCGCTTCCCGCCCCATGCTACATATTCACACACTAAGAGAGATGTTACTGAAGTGGCACCGAGACAAGAAAAATCAGCAGTTTTTATACCCTCGTGGAAAATTCGAGACCTTTCAAGAATGAATAGACACACCCCCTCAAGTTTTTTGGTAGACTAGGAATTACACATGGAAATCTGAGGAAGAAAGTTATGATTCGAGGAAAATTAATTACAGAAATTACTGATTGGTTAAATTCAAAACTGGCGGAAAGAGAAGGGTTATACTGCCAACCCAAAAATGAATGAAATAAATTTAACAAAGAACAAACTTATTAATACCAAATTTCTTCCAAAAAAAACAAAAAAACAGTTCCTTCACTCCGCACTAGGGTGCATAATTATAGTTCTTAGGCAGTGACATCTAGAAGAGGATGTCCACACTTCTTGCTAGATAGCAAACAAAAACACGTCGGTATTGACACAGTTCAGAAAATTTCAAAATTACAGCATTTACCGTAGTGACATCTTTTAAGAAATAATAGAATTAGTTCAGTTTTCAAGGTTCCAAACTTCTCCTGTAGAGCAATTTAAATTGGCGCAATATTTGAACTAGCGGCGTGGAGGTGTACCGCCCGGTACAATTATTATTATTATTATTATTATTATTATTATTATTATTATTATTATTATTATTATTATTATTATTATTATTATTTCCTCCAGGCCCAATATTGTCATCAGCTCTTCATGGAGAATTCAGGGAAAAGAAGTAAGATTTTAATCACATAGAAATTAACTTACCGAATTGTTTTCTTTAGTTAGTGCAAAGAAAGCTATTTTCGAATGTGAGAAAATAGTCTTTGTATCTTTCAAGGTGGTGGTGGTGATTACTGTTTTAAGAGGAAGCATTTATCTTTCAAAGGCAAAGAACAAGCCTGGAAACAACCAGCTGATAATTTCAATGAAATTTGTGGTGACCTGACTTCACCTTGACTCCCAAGAGACATAAAACATCTGGGGCTCTTTAATTAAAAATCTTGCTGAGAGCTGTTGTTTATGTTACCTTATCTGTGTCAACACACATCATACCCTTCAGGAATATTTAAGTAGCCCTGGTTAGCTCCCTACATTCTGTTGAAGTTCTCAAGTGGACTGCTAAACCTCATGTCACCACTTAAGAGAGGGACTGGGAGGTAAGTACGAAAACAAATGCTTCTTTTATGTTAACTTTAATCTCTTCCTTCGTTGGTTCACCAACAAATCATAAAAATACTGGTGGATAAGTTGGTTTGCCTGATATCATTTTCTGCTATATTTGGGTGATTGCTCATTCCTTGAGGAAAACTGTGCAGTGTGTTAATGACTTCAAACTGGAGGTATGCTTTCTTAACTTCAGTTGTACATTGAATCATTAGCCTATCTTCTATCTCATCAATAATTTCAATTAATTCATTTTTTGAAGCCAATAGACCTACTTTTTAGCTGTATTAAAAAGTGTAGTGTTTGAGTAAATAGATCAGCAGCTTGTTATTCAAATCTATGGTAACCTTTTTACTAGGAAATTCCCAGATACATTAATACAAACTGGGGGAAAATGGGTTTAGTTTAAACTCAGAATTAACTATTTTTGGGAGGATGGTTGTCCAGCTGTACTTCCTCTTAAAGCAATAATCACCACCCAGCAATGCTAAACTGCAGCAGTTTCAAATAAATGCAAGTTTAAACTCATTTTGAGGAAATGGCCCTAAGTCTAGGAATTTCTTTCTTTCTTCCTCTTACTGTTTTGCTATTTGTTTTACACCACAGTCTCAGATAATTCTTATGCTGATGGGATAGAAACGTGTACGACTGGTAAGGAAGCAACTGTGGCCTTAATTGAGGTAAAACCCCAGCATTTGCCTGATGTGAAAATGGGAAACCATCATCAGGGCTGTTGACAGAGGGGTTCAAACCCACTATCTCCTGAATGCAAGCTGGCAGCTACGTAACAAACTGCGTAGCGAACTCACTCGTAGGCATTTATGATGTAAGGTTTATATGGATAGCCTAACCTATAATATAGTAGGTATAGATAGAAACATTCTTATTGAAGAATCTTACCTTATCATCTGTAATATGCTGCCGAGCCTTCCTCTTCAATGTGTCGTACAAATAGTGCAGATGTTTCGGGAGCCTGGGTCCTGATTGACAGTTGGCATTGTACAATTTGGTTATTTTCTCCCAAGCTGTATTTTTTTCTTTCACACTCGTTGCATCAGTCCTTTTGTTTCCTATAACACTTATGAACTGCTCTACAATATCTATCAATATATTTTTGTCTTGTTCAGTGAAGTTTTTTACCCTTTTGCTATCCATGATGTTGCCTTCTGCAGAATTTAGCAAGACAATATTATACAACGTACTGTACCGTATGACGTATTTGTGAAGATGACTGGGGCAGCTGGATAATAGTCAAGACTGTGAATCACTGCCTTTTGGATTCTGCTCATGTTATGTATAAAAACAAGGCAGTACTAGCGGAGGCATCTAGTGAGTAGTTATGAAACATGATCAACGAGCCAACAGTTGACAGTTCGATAAGTTAGCTGCTATTACGCTGTGCAACGCAGCGAAGATTTCTCGAGTCGACAGCTGTAACAAGTCAACAGCTGTCGGAAAGATATCTCGCCATTCCAGAAACCGGGCATGAATCTATCAGGAACCATTGTTGATAGATTGAAGGACTAGTGTCAGAACTGATCAGTCCCTGAAATGAATAGTTCTTTGGGAGCAGTTCCTTTTCTTCCTACCCTTCTCAATCAGTAATTTCGCTCGCAAGAGTCCCCAGGCGTCTGGACTGCCGACAATGGCACGTGACCAGCACATGGGTACGTTGAGGTTTTGAGCGCGGACAGTTTTTGTAATATATGCACTGTTGTGGATTGTTAGGTATTTATTTTTTAGGTGTCTTGACATATTACTAATATTTCATCCCTTCACACTAATTTCCGCTTTGCAGTATCGACATATGCCTTTGTTTTCTGTATAGCTGAAATGAAGCCACGCAGCACTTCTTCGGTTGGATATCTTCACCTGTGACAAAAAAAATAAAGGTATAAGCTTTGAAACGTATGAAAAGGTTAGGCCCGTACTTATTTATTTTTCGCAATAAACGGCGAAAAAAAATTGGAAATCTATTTGTAGAGCGCACTCGTTCTTAAAGGTATTTTTCCCCAAAGTGGGGGTTTGGAAAAGGATTTGGAAGGAATCAGCCATGGCTTTGGAAGAAGGTACTGTTCTAGCATGTTCCTGGAGGGAAAATGGAAAACTACGGGAAACGCTTTAAAGAACAGCTGATGAGAGATTCGAACCCACAGCGCTCCCGTGTCCGGGATACAAGCAAGCAGTGCTTAAAGTCACGCTACAGCGGTCGGTGATAAACTATGAGTTCGGTGATTCCACATTATTAATATTTTGATTATACAATTTGGTTTATTTATTTATTTATTTATTTATTTATTTATTTATTTATTTATTTATTTATTTATTTATTTATTTATTTATTTATTGCCCGACCTAGTTTCCACCATCGGCTTACAGGCAATAAATACTACAAAATACACAGCAACAAAAAAACAAAACTTTAGACAAACACTCACAGGCAATAAATACTAAAAAATACACAGAAACAAAAAAAACTTTCGACAAACAATCACTAATCTGCGCCCCTTAAACTACTAACTACATGCCCTTCTGATTTAGTGGCGTCACCCAGGCGGATAACCATACCATGGGCAACGCCACCCTACACTAAACAAACCATATATACTATAAAACCACTAACTCCAGTACTCTAACTAATTTGGAGGCGCTGCAGAGGCGGTTAGCCAGACCATAAGCAGCACCACCCTTCACTACTCTAATTTGGTGGCGCAGCAGAGGCGGAAAGCCGGACCATAAGCTGCACCACCCTTCGCTAAATCTAAAGTTATATATACTACATACATCTAAAAACAAAAGCAAAAAGGAAAGCAACTGGCTGATCACGGCATTCCCTGGTAATGAGCGAACCCCTTCCACCCATGATGCCGCTATCAGGCACAGCCGTGGGTCAGATGACATACCCACCTAAACCTCTATCGCAATGTGTTCCCTCTCATCTACTAGTCTGCGTCATCTTATTACACATTGCCTACTCCCATCATGACTCTCAATTTATATGCGGACATATTTGCTTATCTCATCTAGGGATGGGTCTTTCTCACCCCATCCTTCCCTCTTATATCCCCCTCCCTCCCTTTTCCACATCTTTCCAACTCCCTTCTATACCCACACCTATTCAACTATCTTATAATACTTATACATAACTTATCCACTATATTGACAACATTATAACTTGAAGTTCATATTTTATACACCATTTATTACACAAACTGTCAATAGTTCTACAGTTTCTTTGTTCCTCACCGATCTTTCGTCCTATTTGCCTCTCTTAGTCTTAAAGATATAAAAAACCCACTACTTATTTCTATTTTAATTCTACAAACTTACCTTCTGACACCCATTTTCTGGCACATGACATTTTTCTATTGTTGACTTAATTTCTTTATTAAACCTAGCTCTAACCACATTTAAATATTTTGATATATTTGATCCTCTTTCCCATTCTCTGCATAGCCATGTCGTCATCTTATAACTCTTTTCTACTTTATCTCTTTCTTATTGAACACTTTCTTTCTCATCTCTTTTAATTCACTACATTTGGAAAATATATGCATATCCGACCATCCCTCTCCACATAGAATACATCTGTTCTTATTTTCTCGACGTATCCATCCTATATTATTTTGAATTCCCATAACCCACCAGTATAAACCTCTTTTATCCCTCCTGCCTTCAAATTCAGTTCTTGGGTTTGTAATTTCTACTAATTTGTTTAATATTGATAATGAGTTTCTTTCCCTACATTCCATTATTAAACATTGTCTTTCTATATCAGCCACTCTCTTTACCACCTTCCTTAATACCCATTCTTTCCTCTCTCCCCAACCTTCAGCCCATTCTCCTAACCCTATCCTTCGTAATATCTTTTTATACTTATTCACCCAGTATTCCTTGTTTTCCATACTTTTCTGGAACCTATACACCTCTTGAACTAAATCTTCTCCCTTTCCTTCTTCCAATCTCATCCAATACTTCATTATCTTCTTTGCTATAGTAATATCTACCGATTCTTTACATACTAATCTAGATCCCACGTTAGCTGTACAGTTAGGAACCCCATCATAATCTTACTCAATTTTGCCACCACCCGGTTTAATTCCTTTCTATTCTCGTCCAATCCCCACACTTCTGCTCCATATAGCATTTTTCCTTTAACCATTGATTGAAACACCATTCTCTGAATTTTATATTTAATTTCCGGGAATTCTCTAAAACCCCCACTACTGCAAGTACTCCTATCCCTTTTAATAAAGCTCTTTGGTCTGTTCCTTCTATGTTCCATTGCTGCTAATTATCGCTCCTAAATACTCAATTTTATTTTTTGTTCTGATTTCTTCCTGTTCTACTGACCAAAATTTCTTTTCTTTCTTGTCTTTCCTTTTCCTGCATACCATTATCTGTGTCTTCTGCACATTTATTCTAAGTGCCCATCTTCTAGTATATTCCACCACCTCTTCTAGCCCTTTTCTCAACCCCCTTGCTTTTAGCGACAAAATCAATAAACCATCCGCAAAAAGCAGACCCGGTGTTTCCCGTTTCCTTATCCAAGGACATTGCCAGCCCTCCCCTCCATGTCTATCTAATATATTGTTTATAAACAATAAAAATAAAATCGGCGACAGTTTACATCCTTGTCTTACACCCCTCTTGGATTCTATGCCATTACTCAACCCACCCCTTTATAATTTAATCATAATCATTACTTCCTCATATATCCCTTCTGTTGCCATCCTTGTTTTCTTTGATAACCCAATATCCCTTAACCTAGTAAACAACGCCTCCCTATTTACTGCATCGAAGGCTTTCTCCAAATCTATTGCTGCTACATATAATCTCATCCCTGCTATCTTGACATATTTCGTGATTAGGGTATCAAAAATCCATATATTATCCACCGTATTTCTCTCTTTTCTGAACCCATTTTGAAATTCCGAAATCCTTCCATACTTCTCTGACCAATTTATGATCCTATTGGCTAAAATCCCTGTATACACCTTCGATAGCGAGTCCAGGAGTGTAATTCCTCTGTAGTTATTAGGATCACTTCGACTCTCTTTATTCTTGTATATCGGACATAATACTCCTTTTCTCCATTCTCTAGGAAATTTCTCCGATTCCCATATTTTGTTAAAAAATTTAACCATCACTTTCAGCATCGATTCGTTTGTTCCTACTTCCTTCCAAACTCTGTTGTTTATACCATTCGCCCCGCCCGCTGCTTTCGTTTTTATTTTACTTAACACACTAACTACTTCTTGAATTGTTATTTCTCCATCTAATAACTGTACCCCAACTTGTAACTCCCTTCGGATAAATGTCATACTTCTTTCCTCCTGCCAATCTCCTCCTCCACTCAAAAGACCTGTAAAGTATCCTACCCACTCCTTTTCTTCTATGTTTATTCCCTTCCCCGTATACCTAGCTCTCTTAAGATTGTTAATGGTTTCCCATATTCTCTCATTTCTTCTCTTTGCAATATCTATTAACTCTTTCCGCTTCCGTCTCCTTCCAGCATTTCTTTTTCTCTTTCAGTAAATTCTTATATTCTCTTCTTAATTTACAATATTTTTCTCTTGTTTCCCTCCTTTTTTAAATTCTGCTAGTGCTGTCATAACTATCTTACGTTCCCTACTACAGTCTTCATCAAACCATCCCGTGACCCTGCTTTTGTCTCTCTCCTCTCTTATCTTCACTTTCTTTCCCACCTCCCATACCGGGCGTTCTATTATTTTTAACGCTTTATCTATGTTCTCTTCTTCCAGCACCCTTTCCGCTTCTACTCGTATACTATCACCTCTCACACTTAGCTTAAATCTCAATTTCTCGATCGTAGCTTCATTCCAAATATACTTCCATCTCTCTTTATGCTTCATCCTATTACCTAACCCTCTCTTTTCTTCGCCATTTTCCTCTCTTAATTTTATCCTAATGGGCATGTGATCCGTTGACCCACATTCTACCACTTCAAAACTTGTTATTTTCCTTGAAGCTGTTTCCGAGCTTACTCCTATATCTACCACACTCCCTCCCTTCGATGTGATGAACGTCAATTCTCCTGTACTGTCTCCCTCCATTCAACTGCTTCTTCTGTAACCCCTCACTTCAGTATCCTCCCTTCCATAATTTGGTACCCTATTGCTCACTCTTGCGTTCCAATCTCCTATTAATATCATACCATCTTCCATATATGTACCTTTAATTTTATTTATTTCTTCCATCAGATCTTCAAAAAAAAAATTTATTCGCATACACTGAATCTTTAGGATGATTGTACAAAAGAGCTAGACAAATTGCCTCCTTCTCTTCACTTCCCATCTTAACTCTATACCATACCACCCCTTCTACCTCATTCTGTATTCTTTCCACTCTCCCTACTACCTCAGTTTTTATTAAGACTGTTATTCCTCCAGGGTTCCTTCCCATCCTCCCTATTTTTTTCTTTGTGACATTAATTACTCTATACCCTTCCCAATCAATTTCTATCCCCTTCCGTATCCAAGTATCTACAAAGGCTATTATCCCAAACTCTTTGACTAATTTCTCTATTTCTTTATTTCCTAGCTTCCCTAACAACCCCTCAATATTCCACAACCCTATCGTCATCTCTAGTTATTTTTTTACCTCCCCCTCTCTGTTTCTGTACTTCCCCACTTTCACCCTTACTCCTAGTCACTCTTTCTTGCAAGTCTTCTCCCTCTCTCACCCCTTCTTCCTTCCCTTTCTCCGTGCCTACGCATTTTTTCTTTCCCCATAAATCGTTCAAACTCAATGATCTTTCCCTATTTAGTACCTGTCTTCTTTCCATTTTATTTTGTGCATTACTTTTGTTCGGTGAGGATGAGTCCTTGTCCTGCTTTCTGTTGTCTTCACTTGCACCTTTCACTTCACTTTGCTCCACTTTATCGCTCACACTATCTTCCACTGTATTGATTACCTGCCTCGATGTTTCAACTGTGGTTACCACATTTCCTCTCTCCTCTTGAGTGTGCACCTGTCTCTCTCTGGACCGTTTCGCTCTTTCCTCTTCCTGTTTCAGCTGTTCATCCATCTTTTTTAGTTTTGTAACTGACCACACGCGCCACCATACCCCATTTGTTACTACTGATGATGCTTGTTGTTTAAAGGGGCCTAACATCGAGGTCATCGGCCCCTAATGGTACGAAATGAAACGACAAAGTAAAAGTTCAAAATCATCCACTGAACAAAATGTCATGAAGAATGAATGAATGAAAGAATGAATGAATGAATGAATGAATGAACATGAATTTAAAACAATCAGTGGATCCGACTCAAAAAACTATTATAGTTAATAGTATTACTGACCAAGGGACCTCTTCCAAAGCACAATCCTGAATCGAGGATGCTTGGTGTCTAAATGGGTCCAAAATACAGGTCAAAGGCCCCTCAAAATGATACTTATCGCCAGTAATGCAGAACCATGGTATCTGTACTGTTGCGGTACTAATCAAAAGTAGCAGAGACTTGCGGTATTACACACATTATTGTACTACTCAGAGGTTATGAAATTCGACGTATAATACAGACCTATGTTTTTCCCACTTTGCGGCGCCATTTACAGGCAACGCAAACCTATGGTGGTCAGCGCATAAGAGTACTAACCACAGGGACCTCTCCCTATCCCGTGGTGTTCCTCATATAGTAGGTACTAATCATAGGCAAGGCAGAACCATGGTAGCTATCATCCCATGGTCCTGCTCATATGGTGGTACTAATCACAGGTACTGCAAAAGCCGACCGCGCGGTGCTCCTGTGTGCTACTAATCATAAACCTATTTCGTACCTAATATAGTGGTACTACGCACAAGTAAAAGCGACCCTTGGTGTTCTCCGCGTGGTGGTACTAATCACATGTAGTTTCATGGTTCGAATGCAATCATCCCTTGGTCGCCCCTTTTAGTCGCCTCTCAGACAGGCAGGGGATACCGTAGGTGTATTATTCGTCTGCCTCCCCCACCCACAGGGGGTGTGTGTTTGGTCCGCGAGAGGTATTTTATTTCCCTCAAGTCCGCCGGCAAGCCGGTAAGGACCCCCCTATCCGCCACCTGGGACGCGCCACGTGGGAGTATCACCTCTCCGCCCGCTACGCCTGCGTAGCAGGTTCGTAAATTTGTTACTACTAGCCTTTGGTCTTTTATAAATGCTTTCAGGCCCTGATGTTTGGCTCTTCCTAAATGTTTCCGTAGGATTCTGTTGTTCTCGATCCCTTCTTTTCCTAAGTCTTTGTTAATCCAAATCCTTTCCCCCTGTAAGTTCTTTGCGTTTTTAATACTATGTCCGCCATTATCGTGGACATCATCTTCACTTTCACAGGTCTCCTACCTTTCACTTTTCCTATTCTTTCGATATCGTCCATATCCACTTCACTGAAGTTAAGTTTAAGCTTATTTTGTGTGAGGTCCACAACTTTATAAATAAGCTTCACCTTATCTTCGTTTCGTTCCTCCTGTAACCCATACATGTATATACATTTCTTCATTCTTTGTTGGTTGACGCGGCCTAGCTCATTCTTTAGAAACTTCAGTTCCTTTTCCATATTTTTAACCTGCTCTTTTAGCACACTCGTTGTCCTTTCATTCTCCTCTATTCTTTTTTCCGTGGCACCCCACTGCTCCTTGAACCAGGATTTTATATCTTCAAAACCCTTGGCTTGTTCCTTTTTTAATTCATTAACCAATACCTCTCCGGTGTTTGTTTTTACCGCTTCTCCTATCATTCCCTTGATTCTCTCCAATTTGGGATATGTTTTCAAACCCTGTAAATATCGCATAACGTGCGTTTGTATTAAGCCTATTTTAGCTTTCAGTACTACACATCCGAACACAAAAATGTAAAAAAAAGTGTGTGGATACATAAATTTAGGCCAAGTTATTTACATTTCACTAGATAGTTCTCCCCGCACACTCCTACTCCTAGTCCAATCACGTCCCGCTCACATCGCATATAATCCTCTCATTGGTCGGTTAGGACTAGAAGAACTATAGCCCTGTAGCTAGTCTCCCGACACGAAAATCTAAAAGATTATGGTTTCTCAACTGTTATCACAGAATGCAATCAATCTACACAAGTACATTTACATTTCACTAACCACTGGCCAACCTTCTGTTCTGATTAGTCTTACTCTTACTCTTAGTTCCACCATGTCCCACTCATATCGAATGCAAGCATCCTATTGGTCGGTTGGGACTTAAAGAACTACAACCACAGTCTAATACATATAGTCGCGAAGCTCTAATAAGAGGTAGGTTCATCCATTTGACAGCTGAAGAGAGACTAGCACCTCTAGCGGCGAGGTAGAGGCAACTTGCTAGCAGACAACAGGGAACGAATTACCACTACAGTCTAAAATGGTCATAACTCCTGTACGATTCATGCAAATAATGTCCTGACAAGGTTACTGTAATCCTTATGAAATAGTGGAGGAGGTCAAACAATTTATTTCGATGAGGAGTTCCAGGATAATACCGAAATATTTAATCTTAAGGAGTTTTCTTTTACCGCGGACTATAACATATAATCGCTTCTACAGGGCAACCGGTTGGAAATAGGTATATGCCATCGCGGAGTTATTTGTAGAGGTTTCTATGCTCTATAATTCGTACGCTTACACTTGGGGTCTGTCGTTGACGGTACACGCAGCGTAAGCCAAGAAAGCAAATGACCGACCGACCGACATGGAACCTGCCAAGTTGGGCTAAGAAGGCCAACGCTCTACCATCTGCGTTGCTACTCAGGCCGGCTATTATTAACCGACAACAAACAAAAAAACCCTCGGCTACTTCGGTTCGCGCAGCTTGTTTCGGCTCATCCCGATGTTACCCGACGAATCAAGGACAAGCACACGAGCAGCTGGCTGAAAGGACGGCTATCAAGCTGGCGTTAACACATACTGCAAGTAGCTGCAGTCAGGCTCTTCGATTGAGGTTATTCTTTCATTAAAGCCGGAAACGCAATGCAATTAAAAGAACGAAAGTAAATGTAAAGTGGCCAAAAGTATTAAGCATTAAGTTAAATGGAACAACTTACAATACCCAAGCTGTAAACCATATTTAAAAAAATAAAAATATACTGTTCCAATAAGCGTACACACAGAGTACATAATATAAACAACACAAAATAACCGTCGAAGACACTCTCTGCTACAGTCAAGTATCTTTTCCGATTTTAACATACGCTTCAATTTGTCCAGTGTAGGTACAGTTTTTTTCATCACGTAAAATTCGCTTATTTTCCGATGTATCACATCTTTTGTGAAGTCGTCTGTTTCGATCCTTTTCTTGTGGACTGTTTTCTTGCCATCAGGTGTAGAAAAATGCAAACGACCCTTGGCCATTGACGTCTTCCCTTCCGCTAAAATACGTTTCACCAGTGACTTTGAACCCCTGTTGTTTCACGTGTTGAAGCCACTACATTATAATTCAGTTTATGAACTGTTTTCTGTTCTTGTAAGTGAGCAGCTACGTTATATACTATTTCTCTGGCTTATCCCCTTACAGGCCGTCCAGATTTGCTACCAGACTTCGAAATAGCAGCCATAACTATTGTGCATTCAAATGACACTCTCAGTAGAATAACATAGTACATAACACTATATAGTTGAAAGACTGGGCTGCCGTCAATTATTTCGCTGCTGAACGGCTTTAGATGTGTGTGTTTTGGCATACCAGTAGCGCAACTGCCGATACTTCTAATTCTGTTTTTTACACAGTCAAGAATTTAGTTTATTCACCTGGTTTATGTGCTCCGTAATGAGTAATGACCCTTGAAGGTCGCTAGGTAACACTGTTCAACACTATGTACATAAAACATTTACCAATACAGTACACGCTACACGCGAAGGAATTATAGGACTACAATTACTACAACTAAAGAAAGAAATGTGAATAAAACTGACAAAACAACAAGAGCGCTAAAACGGATACAGAAGTGACAGCGAAACTCTTGTGTAACCGCGCTTCACAGTGTGCACAGTACGGTGGTCAGACAGCATGTGACCCCCTCCACTACTCTCTATGTCAGACATCCACTCGGAGAGAATGCGCAGGGAAGTGAGCTTTGCGCAGGTTCTTTTGTTAGTTGCAGGGTAATAGCACATAATAATAAATTATTCACTACGTCAACAGTGTTCGTGTTCTCAGTATCTAAATGGGATCCACTGTACTGATTAAAATGCAGTCAACATATGGAAACGCGTGTGGTGCTATAAATTGCTCCAATAACCGGAAGAATTCACCGGGATTGTCTTTCTTTAGATTTCCTAAAGATCCAGACAGGTAAGCCTAAGCAACTGCATGTGAATTTTATTATTATGAAGCTAATTGTGATTGTCAATAACCATAGGTTACCTACACAAATACATAACTTGTATATTCTTACTTTCAGGAGCAGAAAATGACTAATAAATAGTAGAAGAGATGATCTTTCTACTAAGGATGTGCAGTATTCATATGAAAATATAAGATTATGTTCCCTTCACTTTGAAGATATCTAGTTTATGAACGCTGAGAAGAAGAAACTGGTGTGGAATGCAATTCCTACTGTATTTGATGTACACAACAAACCACCTCGGACAACACTGAAAAGGAAACTTCCGACAAGAGTTGATGCACCGATTTCCAAAAAACGTAAAGTACCGAAGTGTATAGATAGTGTTGATCCCGTTCCTACATGCAGCACAGACGGTCCATCTACATACCCAACAGGTAGGCCTAATATAGCAGAAATTCCAGAAGTTGGATTAAATAAATTGTATAAAATAATTGATAATTTACGTCGACAGTGTAAAATTAAGTCAGCAGAAATTGTGCGTTTACGGCGAAAGTGTAGAGAACTTAAAAAGTGTACGTGTGTTCGTAATTGCAAACAGATCGTAAGTAAATTAGGTCGCAAGAAAGCCGTGGAGGCAGATAAACAAAAACTTAAGTATATAGCGTCTAAATACATGGCAAAGGAAGCTGTTAATCTGATTGAGAGTCAAATTAAAGAAACTGACAGAAGTAAATTAGGTACGAGATGGAACGAGGACATTAAATTATTTGCTCTAAGAAATCTGTATTACAGTCCACAGACAAATTTTTATCTCAGTATTTTCAACTGCCATCAGTGCGTACCCCACAAAAATATGTAGAGGGAATCAGGCTTCAATGTGGAATAAATGAAAATTTGTTTCAACTTTTAAAAGAAAAAGTTCGAACCCTTCCTGAGCATGCCAAGATTGTGAATCTGTCAATTGATGAAATGTCCAGTATGTGTAATATGTCATATGATACTGCTAGTGATCGTTTTGAGGATTTAGGCTATAAGCGTACAGCAAAAGTAGCAAACAGTGTACTTGTATTTCATTTGAATGGTCTATTCTTTAATTTCAGTCAGGCATTAGCATATTTTTTTACATGCAATGGGGTGAAGCCTGGTGAACTTAAAGAAATATTATTTTGTGTTGTTGGTAAACTAAAAGAAATTGGGCTGCAAAACTTGTGTTTGTGAACAAGGTTCAAATTTCATGGAATTGAGAAATAGTATGGGGATTACTGCAGCACATCCTTACTTTGCTACTGACGAAGAAAAAATTTTCTTCTTTTACGATAGTCCTCATTTGGTAAAAAGTATACGTAATAATTTGTTTAAATATGATATTGTGTATAAGCTCGAAAGTAAGGAACTAAAAACTGCTACTTGGAATTTTATTTCAAAATTGTATTAAAGTGATTGCAAAAGACAGTTTAAATTGGCCCCTAAAGTAACAAAAAATCTGTCAAACTGCCAGCATTTTCAAAAATGAAAGTAAGCTCTGCTGCTCAGGTTTTAAGCCGTACAGTTGCTGTAGCAATAGGTACTCTTGTAGCTAGTGGTGAGTTTCCATCTTCGGTTGTACGTACTTCACAGTTTTGTCAAAATATGAATGACCTATTTGATATATTTAATTGCTGTAATTTGAAGGGACCTGTAAAATTAAGAAATGCCATAACAGCTATATCAGATCATCTAACAGAGCTGTCTGGTCTTAAAGAATGGATTGAATCATGGCAGTTTATAGATTGTAATGGTAAGAATTGCACAAAGAGAGTGAAATGTATGAGTGGATGGAAAATGAATATTGTTGCTTTTGAACTGCTTCATGCTGAACTGGTAGCGGGTACGGATAAATATCTAATGATGAGAAAAATTATCTAGACCATCTTGATTAATTTTTCTCACTTATGCGCCATAAAGGAGGATTTTGTAACGATCCATCCCCAAGGCAGTTTATGTCTGCTTTCAATAATTCTGTATTATGTAAACTTTTCAGTTGTATCAATAATGTAAGTAGTAACTGTGAAGTTGTTGACTGGAGTCAACTTATATTAGACATAAAGCATGAAAAAACATTAAGTTTTCCAGTTCTTTTTGTAACAATAATGATCAGCATGTAGAACCTGTACTTTCAATGCAAAATATGTGCTTGCCAAGAAACCTGGCTGAAGAGAATAGTATGCGGTATGTGTTTGGATTTTTAGTGAAGAAGTTACTTAGGAAACATAGCTGTGTGGCATGTAAATCAGCTCTAACTGAAAGTAATGAACTTCTTGATGATAGTAATAAGATTTATAGTAATTTCGAGAGTTATGATTCTGTAAGTGAAGATGAAGGATTAACTATGTGTAGCAAATAGGCATATGCATTCCTAGAAAAATTTCAAAATAAGTTCCTAGTTTATTTTCAAGAGTATGCTCATAGAGTGAAGTGTGGAGAGTCATTGGTAGAATTACTGATGAAAGTAACAGAATTCCCAGCTGAATGTTGTGAAGGGACTAAATTGTTTTGAAGATATGTCTAACAGTAAGGTTGTATTATATACTTAAATTTAACAATGAAGAAATGATGCAGACAAAGCGTAGACATACTAAGGGCCTGTACTACGACAGCCAGATAAAAGTGCGGTATAAATTTATTTGGCAGTTTGGACATTTATCTGGAAGTTCGGTTGAAACCGCGTACTACGACTTTCGTTTATGTGCAGTCTGGGAAAATATTCTCGAGCATAGCTATGCCGAAGTTGGAGAGGCTGTTAAAGGCTCGCTCCCACCTAGTGGAATCGAATCGAACCGAACAGCCAAAATTTCCACTCGACCGCTCACATCTAGCGGAACAGAATCGAACGGGATTCTACGGGAAACTTCAGGCTTGCAATGGAAGGCCTGATAGAAGGAGTGAGGAGGCAGAGATCGGAGAATTTTCTGGGTGCATGAAATTAACAAGAGAGCCGAAAGAAGACCATTCAAACTTCTTTGAATGTTTATTGCGCGATGAAGCTAAGTCTCGACGGTACTTCAGAGTTATTGCATTGCAATTTCAATAACTATTTCAGATAGCAGAATTTAACAGAAAAGTTCAATTTTACAGGAGGAAATGCTACCTCAGATGCAATGGGAATCCGTGATCATTTTTAAAACAACTTTAATATACCAGATTGTGTTCTGTGGTAGGATGAAATCATTAATCGAGGTACCCTCACCATTATTTTTTTACAATCTGCTTTGCGTCGTACCGACACAGATAGGTTTTATGGCGACGATGGGATAGGAAAGGGCTAGGACCGTGGCTTAATTAAGGTACGGGCCGAGCATTTGCCTGGTGTGAAAAATGGGGAAACCACGGAAAACCATTTTCGGGGCTGCCGACAGTGGTTTACGAACTCACTATCTCCCGAATGAAAACTCACGTCTACGCCACCCTAACCGCACGGCCAACTCTCTGCAACATTAATTAAAGACAGTGAAGTGTAGTTATTGTCCACAACAGAGCAATTTAGTATACAGTAGCCTACTATTTGTTAGGAACACATATACGACAGTTTGAAACCTAGGGAATGCGACTTAGAAATCGTTCACTGTAAATATAATAAACTCTTAAATATAAATCCCATATGGGATGTGGTATTAATTATCGTACTGATATACCGTATGTGGACTCCAACATAATATGATTTTGTGAGGAAGTCAACAAAAATTATGAAATAAATTGTATATAGACTACAGTAACCTACCACAAAATTTAATACTCTAGTAAGTTTGGTTTTTCATAGCCTTGCTTATTTCCTCCAAGGCATTATTTTTACGTTGTTGTTGTAATGCTCGTGGGTCTTGTAGTAGAGGAAATGATATTTTTGAATTAAACTGGTATTTCCGTGTCTTGTATTAATAAATTAAATTAACTAACACAAAATAGAACGTTTCCGACCGTATCCAAGAAATAGCCGACTTTCCAGCTGAAGGTGATACACATTTGCCGCCAAATGTTCGTCCGAAAGATCTCGACCCGACCGTCTACGAAGTTGCACGAATCTTGATAATTCTGTTCGATTCCACTCCGCTAGTCGAAAAATATTCTTGGCAGAGAATCCTGTTCCGTTCGGTTCGATTCGATTCGATTCAACTCGTGGCGATCGCCAGCTCTATCTCCCATTTAAACACATGTTAAAAACAAATTCTGTTCGGTTCGATTCGATTCTATTCCTCTAGGTGGGAGCGGGCCTTAACGCTCTTATCTGGGACTTCGCTCTTATCGGGGACGCTACTGTAAAGAATCCAGTTCAGTCAGGAACGACACATCTCTACTTCAAATGGCAAGACATCATCAGCTATGATCCTTCATCAAACGAAAAATCTATGGGTTCCCCTTCAGATTCCTCATCGGAAATGTCATTTATGGCATCAATAATATTTTCTTCAGTAGTAAGTCGTTGACGTGAGGCCACTGTCACCTACAACTATTCACACACTATCTACACACCGATACGGCAAAACTAACAACCTATTGTACAACAAAGCGTGAGTAGTGTCCTTACCGCACGATTGTTCCGATGTGACTAAACGGTTTCGCACCTCTCCCTTCCTCCGCAGCCAATGCGATGTTGCGGCTTGGGCACAGTACATATGCTTGGAGAATTCCGGTGACACACGGACTAAAAGTTTCAGAGGCTAAATGGAAGAACAGATGCTAAACATAATTGTCAATGACGGGTCAAATACACCCAGCCGCGGTTCTCGGTAAATCTGGATTTTTTAAACAGGGGGTTGCCCCCTGAAAACTAAAATTATGTGTGGTTGTTTAGGTCCCTTATATATGAAAAGTCATAAAAATCTAGCACTCCAGGTAGAGACACAAAGAAGATAGGGAAGAAAGAACTAAGCCGCGGTTCTAGTGTTAATATACCGGAATTAGCTACATCACAGATGTCAGTAGCTCTTCCACCATAGCATTTGGATATAAAAGAAATGTAACCTGATGCAGTAGTGGAAACAAGAAATTTTACTGTAAATGAATTCTTATAATGAGGAAACACTGAAATTCTTTGACGAAACAGGGCACATCACTGCAATCTATAATGGATGTGCAATTTTCATAGTGTTTTTTAAAAGCATTAGGCATTGTGCTTTTTATAGTGGATCGTTGTGGCCAGAAAATCCACTCCTTTGTTTTCTCAAAAATATGATGGAGAGCGAATTTTAAAAAAGCAGATGCTGTAGTCGTAGGACAAAAATTACGCCTAGAGCGGTGAAACTAATACCGTGTTTACATTTCATTCGCAATAGAAGCAGCACGTTTTCTTTAGTAAATGTACAATTCTGATGAACAGAGGATAACAGGATATGAAACACTGCAAACTTAACACCTGCTATTTCAAGAAGATGCTGTTCGTTGTCTTTCACTGACCTGTATCCTTGAAATGTATGGTGTCAACGAAGTCCACGTGAATACCACAATCTTTCTTAAAACAAGTGTTAGTCGTCGTCTGTTTATTAGTGGCAGCTGGTGGTATCTGAAGCTGGGTTTTGCACCAAAATTTTCAATGTTGCAATTTTAAATGAGAATCTTGTACAAATAAAAAGAATCCCTAGTATCCGTATGTAATGAACTGCATTCATATTAAAAATGAAATATATCCAGCAATTAAAACACAATAAATATGTCTGTTAGGTCATCAGTCCAGGGGGAATTACAGTTATTCTTACCTATTCTATTCTATTTATTAATGATCTAGAGAAAACAATAGCAAATGCCGAACATACGCATGTCGTAACATATGCAGATGATACAGTCATTTATGTTGAGGGTGATAGCTGGAATCTCGTCAGACAGAGAGCAACTCGAGCACTGCTTAAAGTTAAAGCATGGTTAGATAATAATGAATTATTTCTAAACATTAAAAAGACAAAATTTATGAATTTTTCTGTAACAGATACACGAAACGATTTTAATGAATTAATTGTACACAACATCAACTGTAAATTTAATTGTAACTGCTACAAAATTTATAAAGTAAATAATGTTAAGTATTTGGGATTATTAATTGATTCGAACATGAAATGGAAAAGTCATATTACCGATTTAAGAAAGAAAATCAGAAGAACTGTTTATATATTTCATAATTTAAAATACATATCCAGTATAAAATTGTTAAGAGAGGTTTATTACGCTTTAGTTCAGTCTATTCTTAGCTACGGAATTTTGGCATGGGGAGGAGCCTACAAAAATGTAATCAATAAAATACAGGTTGTTCAAAACCTTATATTACGAATAATGTACCAGAAAGGAAGATTATACCCAAGTAGTCAATTATATGCTGAAGCAAATATATTTAATGTAAAACAGCTCTATGCCCTTGAAATATACAAATATATTAACAAAAACAAAAATATAATTGAGAACATTAAACATGAATATTCAACACGCAGTAAGATGAACCACCGTTGTATGTTATACAAACCCAAACTTAGCATAACAAAGCGCAATTTCTTGTACTTCATTCCAAAATTCTTTAATGTCCTTCCCGGTTCTTTACAAACTACTTTATTACGTCAGAAAATGAGTCTGAAGTGTCTTAAATCCTTTGTCAGGGATAATAAAACTGTTATGGAAGAAATAACTAAATGAGAATATCACGTCACCATATCCAATTTCTATTCAATGCTCCACCATGTGCTGTTGATCATATCCGTCATTCACTCATACCCATACTCGTATTTCAGGCATCATTTAAAATATATTTCTCACTATGTAATTAATATTCTAAATTACCACACACAAGGTTTCACCTTACGTGGTATTTTACTGATATCTACTCGACTCTGATGAGGTTGGTGTGATTTTGTATAATAATAATAATAATAATTTATTTAATGTGTGCAAGAGATAGTTAGTAGTTCAATTTATTTTAAGTATTAATATGTTGATAATATGTCCTACTACTTCTGTAATATATGTGGTTTAGTTATAAGATTAATATTTCTCAAGTAATAATGTTATTAGAAGAGTTATGTATATATAAAACAGAGTCCTGTAAATATGTAAACGACATGATGAATGAATAAATACTACTACTACTACTACTACTCACGTGAATTGAAAATTCACCCTCCTGTTTTTCATTGATGCAAACTTGTCAGTCACCCGTTGATTGAAGTCTGCGATTTCCATCACCAGATCTCTCTCTATAGAAAGCATTGCCAAGACCAATAATCTTTCCTGGGTCATAGAGTTCCTTAAGAAATATTTTATTCTATTCAAAGTACAAAAACATATTTCTGCTTCGACAGACGTCATAGGGATTGTAAGAATTAACTTCAGCAGTTTCAAGCACTCAGTTCAGTGAACGTCCTCTCTAGGTTGTTGGTTAATATAAACTCTGCTAGATTAACAGCACCCGACAATGACCTGAATTCTTGTGCTAAATAGATGGACGATAGTTCATGGCGTAGTTTCAGTTTGTCCAAAAACGCATACTCTCTTTTTTTTAATTATTTGCTAGTGGCTTTACGTCGCACGACACAGATAGGTCTTATGGCGACGATGGGATACGAAAGGCCTAGGAGTGGGAAGGAAGCGGCCGTGGCTTTAATTAAGGTGTGAAAATGGGAAACCACCGAAAACCATATTCAGGGCTGCCGACAGTGGGATTGGAACCCACTATCTCCCGGATGCAAGCTCACAGCCGCGCGCCCCTAACCGCACGGCCAACTCGGCCGGTCGTGTACACTCTTTGTTGAAACTAAACTATACAAACACCGGTAACTTTGTGACGAACTCTTACTCACAATTTAGAATCCATCAGTTATAATTAGAGACGAGAATTATAGGCACTAAAAACAGTTAAAATAGGCAGGCATATAGGCTCTTAAATTAGACAAAATAGGCATTTAAATAGGCACTAACGTGTAAAATAGGCAACAAAGTAGGCATGAAAAATTTGCTTATAATTTAATAACACACACAATTACTATAAACGGAATATACAAGTAACGTTTCAATGTTTTCCGGTAACAATCTTGTTCTCCTCTCATGCGTAGTGTTTTTGTACTGAGAGAAAGATCTCTCAACATCACATGAAGTGATTGGACAAAACTTCAGTGAAGTCACTTCATCTGGTTTTATTTCGCTGACAGCGGATGCCTTCCCAGAGGTTCGGACAAAACTTCCCCTGACTTCTTCCACAATCCTAAAGGACTCCACCAGGGACATGACACTCTTCTCCAACCTGGTGATTGCTCCCGGCAGCTTGTTGAAATCTGAAGATGCTCCGGTTTACGCAGGGGCATATTAGCTCCCAACATTGCAGTGCATAGGTCTGAAGAATATGGTTGTTGGTCGCTGCCCAAAGTGGACTGGTAGAAAGGCTGCGTTGATACAGATTTCTTTACTCGTATCAGATGCATCGCAGTATTTCTAAGTTCATCTATGTGGTATTTTTCTCACATTTGATCTGAAAAATAATAAAATTGACATAAATTACATTGTCCCTATATCTTAAATTTCTAACGATGAGCTAATTGCCAATAATGCTTAGTATGTATCATGCATTTTTTTTCATAAAAAAGACTATAAGAGGTGATGTTTCTAGAAGTACAAAACAAAGTAGAAAAAAGGGAATTAGTAATTTACATGGAAATATGTCTTCAAGGATTTTCAGTTATAATTTGGCAGTATCGTGTCGAGTTCACCGGGTGAAAGATTTATAATTAAAAAGACGTGAAATGATACCGGAGTAGCGTAGAGGAGAGATCCGTCCTTTATGCTTGCCAAGGACCCACCAAGCTCGCCCTAGCAGTATTCTTACTTACAGAGAAGAATGAAAGCAAAACTTAGACACTACAGCACAGTGGTAAAGCTTCAGAGAGCCTGACAATGAATAAAAAGAGTGAGCTTCAAGATCTCGAAAAAAAAAAAAAGGAGAGGAGAATCTTAACGAAAATTTTTGGACCACAGAAAAATGCTGATGGGGATTGGAGGAATAGAAAAAATGATGATCTCTACAAATACACCGAAAAAATCACTGTCACCATGCAAAAGCGAAGGCTAAAATTCAGTAGCCATCTAGGAAGAATGGATGAGAAACGGCTAACTAAGAAAATATTCAAGTACATCACTGGACTAAAAGCTTCGACGAAGTGGGTAGAAGAGGTAAAAAAAAAAGATGCAATAGAAAGTGGAATTACAATGGATATGATTCACAACAGAAAAGAATTTAGAAGCCGAGTGTACAGCATCAAAACATTCTAGGAGAAACCACCAAAATGTAGACCCAAATTGGTCATATCTGAGAAAAAATGGACGATTAGGAGTGAAAGGATGAAGAGGTTCTGGGAGGAGAATAGTAAGAAGAAGAAGAAGAAGAAGAGAAAGCCTTCGGTTCCATGGGGTCCATAGGCGGCTAAATTCGGAAACAAGAAGAAGAAGAAGAAAAAGAAGAGAGAAAACGGAGGCACTTCAAATCTCAGATTTGTGAACATTTTATTTCTATTCACTAGCTTTGGTCAGCCAGGTCAGGTGTCACGAAGACTATTTTCTGTGTTGCCTGCAATAAATACTCCATCGTGTGTGCCCACAAGGCCGCCATCCTCGTTGAAAATTAGAAACCGCGTCATTTGAAATTTTCGTGACATGCGCCCATAACCTTATTTTTTTTCACAATTTAGTAAGACTCTAGAGCAGGGATGGCGAACCTATGCCACGCGTGTCATTAGGTGACACGCGAACACGATTTCGGTGGCACACCACATGCACATATTAAAATTTTTATGTACGTTTTGTACTATAGACGATACATATCTCGCCCATTGTATAGTCATAGTGTTTCAGGTTTAAGAAATAAATACCGAATATCTAAATTCTGGTCCCATTCGAACGTGCATTATGGCAACACTACAACACCCCTGGGTCCGGAAGTCAAGTGAAATAAATGTCAGATGCAGCCGACGAGCTATTCGCTCACCCATATCAAGCGAATTAGTAAAGTTTGGCTTGTGTGTGGTTGCCAGCATCGCGTAATTATTCTTAGTGAGTAACTGTTTATTTTTGTGAATTTTGTGAGACAAATAGTTGCCAAGAAATTATCCCAATATCGAGATATGGAAAAAGTATTGCACTTTACTTCAAAACCAATATTGCACAAATGAGTCTTTTTTTGAGTGGTTCGATATTGACAGTTTAGAAATGGAATTGACTGAATTTTAAGAAAGCATGTGTGGGTGAAAAAGTTCGTACAACTTGATGAAGCATTAGTGAAAATCGAGTGTGCTGTGGATGGTGAATACTCTCTCCAGAAGCCGGAGAACTTAATACTTGAACAGTCCCCCACAAATGTTTTCGGCCATGAAGAAACTTGCTACAGCGCTACTTACTTTGTTTGGGTCATCATACGCCTGCAAGCAAATATTTTCTACAGTGAAGGTTGTGAAAACAAGTTATGACCCTAACATAAATGACGAAACTACTAAGTATTTTTGCGGTATTCGCAAAATACGACCATGAAAATGCTATCACATGTATTTGGTATTTTACAATATATAAATATATGTAATATCATATTATGAAACACAATTTGGAATGAGGAATGGAAGTCGGCGGTGGCGGTGGTGAGTAGGGGCGGGGGTTGTATCCATTACAAACGAAAATAACAAGTGGCACAGTAAAGAGTTGAGAATAATAATCCAGACCTAAAATGGCACACTAGTTGGAAAAGGTTCGCCATCCTTGCTCTAGAGGCTTGTTAACCTGGGAGCTTACGCCCCTAAGACTCTCTTTCCTCCCCCCCCCCCCCCGACAAGCACAACTGTTACTAACCGGACCTCACCAATCCAGATCAACGGTCTTTTCGCTAGCCTGGTCTTGTAAAGATAGTCTTGGCAACCTTGTAAAACACGCTGTGGCCTCGTCCTAGGCGGGCTACATTGGATCTGCACACGGCCTTGACCATATTGCTCGCCTTATCGGTCACACATGCAGCAATTGTTTCGCTTATACCACATTCTGTCACGATTCTCTTGAGTTCAGATGCTATATTCTCTGAAGAATGATTTCCACAAATTTACTGCACGATAGTAAGAAAGACTGCAGAATGCAGTGTTCATCTATAAAATGTACTGTGATGGCGAGATAGTTTTCATTCTTTACGGATGTCCATCCATCTGTGGTTATACAAATGCATGAGGCTTCCTCTGAGAGGGTGGATCGGGTTTTATCAGCTGTTTCATCATACATGGCATTTAGCATGGAATAACAAAGCGTTTTTCTGCTAGAAAGTTCATAATTTGGAATGATCATATTGAAAAATTATCTGAATTCTCTTCCCTCAACTACGCTAAATGGAAGTTATTCTTTAACTATTACCTTTAACATTTGCACATCAATTTGTTTACGTTTGTGTGAATAGACAGGTTTTGTTGCATACCCGGTAATTTTGGTCTGTATTGGGTTCAGTGTAGAGGTTGAAGCCACAACACGCTCTTGTTGAGTTGGAGCAACTGAACTGGCAGCAGACGCAGAAGCCACAATACACTCGGTTCCAGGAGGTCGTTCAGAATCATCTCCAGCTCCTTTTAGTGGGTTTAAACGACTTTCATTTGGATTTATAGCAGGATGTTTGAGCCGCAAATGCCTTTAATCGAAAGTATTAACGAACAAACATTGCACTTTACTTCATCGTTCCCTGATCGTACGAAATAATCCCACACCGGACTTCTTAAATTTGCCATGATACACTTACGACACTCACAGGCGGAAAGATGCTTCACTCTCACTGAAATTCATGAACTGTCCTTAGTACTGAATGAGAGTAAACAGCATCAATTTCGAAGCACAGGGAATCCCTTCTGAAGTTTCCACCAATAGCAATCTGTAGAAGTTCAAACCAATAGCAGCTCCGGCATTGGTCACTTGAATACGCTCTATGGATGCAGGCCTGAAGTAGGGGTGCCAGACTGGGCGAAAGGTCGTGTATCGGCCTACCTATTCAGGAATCCAGTTCGGGACTAATGACAAAGTTTTGTCACTTTCATTAGAAAAAAATGCTAGTCACTCTAATACATCGAAGGTTTCCGGCGACGCAGGATGGGAAAGATCTGGGATTAGGAAGGTAGCAGCCATGGCCTTAATTAAGGTACAGTCCCAGCATTTCCTGGTGTGAAAAAGGAGAAACTACGGAAAACCATCTTAACGGCTGCCGGCGGTGGGATTCGAGCCCACCATCCCCCGATTGCAAGCGCATAGCTACGCGATACTAACCGCACGTCCAACTCGCTCAGTCGTTTTTGAAAATATGTATTTTTCTATGAGCAGAGGATTTTTTTAAAATCGTCGTATTTTGTATAGGCTACCCGAGATATACAGTAGCCCACTGGTTTTCTGATTCAACATACTGTTGGTTAAGTTATTGCGTCAGTCGGCTCACTTACTGTCCACATATTATTGAAGTCTTGTGCAACGATGTGACATACGAACTGAGAGAATACTGAGTCGTTCTTCCCAATATAAAACAGGTACTTTCGAGTGGTCATGAGCATGACTCATAGTCATAGGGCAGGCTAGAGTCGAGTTTAATTGTCAAATGTCAACTAAGTTATAATTAGGGCCCGGATTTTTAGGTTCTTAAAAACCACGTTTTAGTTTTTTAATAGCTCAAAATAGTTTAAGTTTTTATCCTCTTGAAATAGTTTTTAATGATCATTTCAATCATTACTAAAGTTATACTATTCATTCCAATTTTTTGTACTTTATTGTAACCTTCACGCCTCTCTAGTACAAAACTATACCACTCATTTCAAAATATGGGACAGAATGGCTTAATGAAAGCACTTCAAATACATCATACCAACTGAAATTAAAAATAACAAAGAATATTTATGCGCAAATACAATAAATGGTTCATGTAGGTTAAATTTGTGTCACTTCCTGTGCATCAAAAAACTTTGTTAATAAACTTAACCATGATAGGTTAATATTGTGTTTGGTCCGTATTGACTAGTCTAAATGCCAGCCGGCAAAGAAATTGTTTAATAGATTTAGAACTTTTATCACTGAGGAAGGGAATGGTTGAGATTTCCCGAAACATGTTTGGTTTAATAAATAGTTTTTCTTTCATTTAATTAGTGTATTGATGAAGGCGGATTAAATAAACTATTTTAAATAGTTATATTATACATTCAAGAAACATTTTCAGAAGCATATAACACAGTTTTCACTTGCTGTTACATTGTACTACTAAATGCATTTCCAGATTTTTCAGAGTAAAACTTTTTCGGTTATCTCTCAAAATATTCTTATAGCAGGAAAATGTACGCTCCACACAACAAGAAGTCATTAGAGCAAGCGTCATTGAAGCAATAACTCTCGGTCGCCATGGTACCTCGTCAGTAATTTCTTCTCCCTGAAGTACTGTATTGCAGACACACTCTTCATTGTTGAAAATCCAGGGTTCCGCTGTAGAATTTTGGTGAGCTTGAGTGAATAGGCTGCACCCACTGGCCCTGGTATTTCCTTCTTCGAAATGGAGTCCACAACTTATATTGCATCTTTTAATGGCAAGGATGCCGATTCAACGCGCTCAATAGCTGCAGGAAGATCAGCAAAGTGTGCCCTAATGAAGGCAAGTGAAACAGCGTTCTTGTTCGTGACAGTTGTTTTAGCCTTCGCTATGCAGAGTGCATCATCGACATCAAAAGAATTTATAACATTTGTAATGTCTTCAAAGTGATTGGCGTAGTATAGGGCTGCATTGAGCCATGTCCTCCAATGAGTGATGATGGGTTTGGGAGGAAGAGGAGGTTGAGGCAACATTTCCTTGAATGTGAGGAGCTTTAAGAAACAACTTTCTCACAGAAGAAACAATACTGTTTACTCATGGAAAATTGTTTCTAACCTCTTTAGCCAATCTGTGTAAGCTATGGGCTATGAAAGTTACATGCAGCATGTTAGGGTAGAAACTCTTCAAAACTTCACCAGCTTTGATCATATATGCCGCACTATCACTCAAACGAAGTAAAAACTTGCCATCCTGTTTTTCTCTTGGCCAAAGAATGCGAAGAGCATCTCGCACTGTGCAAGCTATGGTCAGCGAATTCCACGACACGTTTGCGGAAACCAGCGCTTCACATAAACGGATATTACCGAGCTCGATAGCTGCAGTCACTTAAGTGCGGACAGTATCCAGTAATCGGGGAATAGTGGGTTCAAACCCCACTGTCGGCAGCCCTGAAGATAATTTTTCCGTGGTTTCCCATTTTCAGACCAGGCAAATGCCGGGGCTGTACCTTAATTAAGGGACGGCCGCTTCCTTTCAATTCCTAGGCCTTTCCTATCCCATCGTCGCCGTAAGACATATCTGTGACGGTGCGACGTAAAGCAAATAGCAAAAAAACAGACTTGAGAAAATATAATTTTGCCATCTGTAGTAAAGTTCGGATCGTTACCAATCCACTGGCGAATCAACGAACTTCGAGATGACTTGCCTTTAGGCATCGCTACTTCTGAGATGCGTAAGCTTCTTAAACTGCCTTCAATAATAAATTGATTTATAGGGAAAATTAATTTTAGTCTGTCGCATAATAATGTGTATAGAGCTAAACAGTGAAGAGCGCCGTAGCTGACGGTAGTCGACCGTACACAATGAGAGATGCACTGAAGCTGGCAAGTTAGGCGGGCTTGTACCTGCTAGATACAGGTCAGTGAACGCCAGGGGGTTGTCTCTTGATTTGTGCTGTACGCTAGTGGAATAGTATCGTATCACGTTGTTTCGCTCGCACTCGCACTAGTTATACTTACAAACCACTTCCAGTTCCAAACCATGAAGTCATTTCAAAAACTCGTGCATAATGTTTATTTTTAAAAAAATCATTCAATTTCATTAATATTTAGTTATTTTTAGGTTTTATAAGATTCGCGTAATTTACTCCAATGGTAATGAAGTGGATAAGTAAGTTAAAATACTGCAGTTAACTAGCAAGGAATAAAATAGTTTAAAACCTAAAAATCCGGGCCCTAGTTATAATACTAAGATTCATTAACCTCTTCTCGCATAGAGGTAACACATGATGCCGGATAACTATTCGTCCGTTGCTTGGTTACAAAAATCATTCTAGGTACCTAACGTGCATGGTGGCATCAGAGGAGGTAAGTTATTGTACTTGCAGACAGGTAGCAGTAGCATTCGCAGTTGAGTTGCAACTGCTTGTTCCCGCCAGTGCACATGTGTTCTCAAGTCCGCTTGCGCTAGGAATATAATCCCTTCGTGTACGCATCAGTATTGGTTTCCAAAAGTAAGTAAAATACTGGGATATGCAGTATTGAATGCTTTATACAATAGTATGAAAATATACATATAATAATTCGGAGTAGTACTCGAAACCGTAACACATGTGGCATCATATGATGCCAGTATGCAGAATGTTACACATAATCTCCAAGTCTTGGTCGGTTATGGTAGCAAAAAAAACATTTGATTTAGGTCGAAATTCGAGTTTATATTATTGTTAATTTACGAAGTATGATGTAAGTGGTCCAGAAATATTTCTTACTACGCCGATGTTGCTTTCAATTTAATTTTAGATGCCGTTCTTCCTGGGTTATTATATACAGCAGCCTATAATAAGACTATGCCGCCTATAATGTGATGATTGTTAAAAATGACTAATGAGCCCATTATTTCAGAAGAGATTCGTAATGGCTGACTTTCTGGATCCAGATGAAATCGAGGAACACTTGTTGGAAGATTCCCTGCCCCTAGATTCTGATGCCAGCTTTTCGAGTAGTGATGACGATGATGAAGTCATTCAAAGAAGCATTCGTGATCACATATTTCTAGATAGTGATAACGATGATAATGTTCCACAGCTACAAAATGACCAAAATTCTACACAACTGCCTCCATTTATTGATACTGGAACACGTAACCTCGATGATGATGATGCTTGTAGTTTAAAGGGGCCTAACATCGAGGTCATCGGCCCCTAATGGCACGAAATGAAATGGCAACAAAAAAACTATCAAAATCATCCACTGACCAAAATAAGAAAATGGCATGAAGAATGAATGGATGGACATGAACCCAAAAGGAAAACCAAAAAACAATAAATACACAAACAAAAAACAGTGGATCCAACGCAAAAAGGATCAGAAAAAATAGTATTACTGACCAAGGGACCACATATAAAGCATAATCCTGAATCGAGGATGCTTGATGTCTAAAGGGGTCCAAAATCCATCTCTAAGGCCCCACAGAATGGTACATGTCACGAGTAAAGTAGAACCGTGGTATTTGTCATTTTGGAGTACTAATCAAAAGTAGCGAAGACTCACGGTGTTCCGCACAAGATGGTACTACTCACAAGTATTGTACCTCGTACAGGTAACGCAGACCTATGTTGTTCCTAACACAATGGCGCCACTCATAGCCAACGCAAACTGATAAGGTTCCTCACCGAGTGTACTAACCACAGGGACTAGCATTATCCCGTGGTGTTCCTCAACATAATAGGGACCAATCACAGGCAACGCTGACCCACGGTGCCGCTCAGAGCCAACGCAAACCGAGAAGGCTCCTCACCGAGTGTACTAACCACAGGGACGACGTAACCTCGAATCTGGAACTAGTCATTTATCACTAGCTCCCGAACCTAGTTGTTCTAAAACTAACACCCAAGGAACCAAGGTCACTCCATTATCCACCGCTGATAAGGTAAAGCAAAGACCTGAACTATGGTTCTCAGGGAAGGACAATGACTACACCAACCGAATTCCTCAGTTCCTTGATACCTACAGTATACAAATAGATGGAAATGATCCATACGATTTTTTCATTCATCTGTTTCCAGAGATATTATTTGCTGATATAGTATACGAGACTAACCGTTATGCGTTTCAGAATAGGAAAATGTCATTCAGGGTTACAGAAAATGAACTAAAAATCTTCCTGGGAATGAATATTATAATGACTTACATTAAATATCCGCAATCAAGGATGTATTGGTCATCAGTGAAAGGTCTTCGAATGGATCTAATTGCAGACAGCATGTCAGTCAATAGATTTGAGGAAATAAAACGTTGCATCCACTTTGTAAATAATGACGATAAAGATGATCAGATGCCTGATATATTCTGGAAAGTATGTCCAATTGTTTCCACCTTGCACCAAACTTTCCATGAAGCTGTTAATCCTAAAGAATATCAGAGTGTGGATGAAATGTTGGTACCTTTCAAAGGCAGGAGTCATTTGAAACAATATTTGAAGGACAAGCCAAAAAAGTGGGGCTTCAAAATTTGGGTAAGCGCTAGTGTGGATGGTTATGTTCACTGTTTTGAACTTTATGAAGGAGCCAAGAGCAACAAGATAGGAGTGCACTAGGACCTATTGAAGACACTGTTGTTAAGCTCTGCCATTGAACTGAAAGGAAGAATCACAAATTATTCATAGACAATATATTTACATCAGTCCCTTTGCTGGAGCACTTGAAATCGCAAGAGATTTATGTTGTAGAAACTGTGCGTTTGAATAGAATTCCCAACATTCAGACAAAACTTGTGGATGGGAAGCAGCTTCCAAGAGGATCATGCTCAATTGCAACATCCGGTGACAACATGACTGTTGTACGCCGGAAACACACGAGGGAGGTGCACTTACTCTCAACATATGCTGGTGCACAACCAGAGGATGAAGTGGAAAGATGGGACAGGAAGGAGAAAAGAACTGTATCCATTGCAAGACCTTTTGCTGTTGGAGAGCACAATAAATTCATGGGTGGTGGAGACTTGATGGACAGAATGTTTGCCGACTATCTCCATGGGTTTTAAAAAAATGGTATCTAAGACTATTTTTTCACCTCCTAAATATGGCTATTGTGAATTCATGGCTGTGTTACAGGGAAAAAGTTGGAAAGAACACTGTGCTTACATTTAAGGCTGCTGTTGCTACATCTCTTATTCTGAGGGAGAAGATGAACCAGTTGCCAAGAAGAAGTAACCAGTGAAAAGAGCTGACGGACAGGTATGGTATGATGGCCGAGGACACTATCCAAAGAAAGTAACAACAAAACAAGCGCCAAGATGCCATGATAAATTCTGCAAGAAACGTACCAGATACGTCTGTAAGAAATGTGAGGAAACTGTGTGGCCAGAATGTATGGACAGATTTCATTATCAATGAAAAACATTGTTTGTTGATCTTGGATTTTCAATATTGAGAATACCTAGTGTAGTAATGTGATAAGTGTATAAAGAAATTATCTTACATAAAAATAACATACCTATTTAATGTCTTTAAAATGTCAATAATTTTTCATACGTGATACCTTCATTGTTAACTCAGATATTGGTTATCAGATGCATAATGGCATCAAATGATGCCAGGATCCACAGGTCCTTATGTGGGCCCTTATAATGAAAACGTTATTATCTTGTAATTTTATAGGGCTCTCAGAGCAAGATGTCACGAAAAGTTTTTTTTTTTTTTTAGTGAACGGAAGTTAATTCATGCAAGAAGAGGTTAAACTAATGAATAGTATAACCTAATAGCCTACCTACTTACTAGCTACTTTAGAATTATGTTTTGACTACATTTTTAACACTGAAAATAAATCCATCTATTATTTAAACCTCCCTGTAAGAAGAGGACAGTGAATGCAAGTGGGTATTATTTTCCAATGAGCTGAGCTCGGGGGTCCATTTAGCGTACGATTCTTTCAGTGTACCATGGCTATGTGTGTATTGCTTCAGAGGAAGCCCGGCTCTCCGCCAGTGTCCAGTGTGTCGATAAGGAGCAGTGTGTATCTTGTGTCTCACTGAGCCGTGCTCATTCACGATTCTTTCGGTGTGCCATGGCTCACTGTATGCCTCGCTGCAGCGGAAGCTCGGCTCTCCGCCAGTGTAGGGTTGGGCACTATGTTCCTGTTTCGGGACACTGTGCCGGTGCACAGTTATGTTTCGCTGTTCCGGAACACGGAGTGTCAATTGCTCCGAAACATTCTCAATTGAGACCGAGATATTGACTTGCTATCCCGTCAGGAGCGCCATTACGCACTGTCCTTCCCCTTCGCCTACTAGCTGACTGTCGATACCGGCAGTGTGCACTTTGTTCTAGCGCCTGACACTCAGGAGCTGTCATCGGCTAAGTTAGCGTGCTGGCCTTTGGTCACAGGGGTCCCGGGTTCGATTCCCGGCAGGGTCGGGAAGTTTAACCATTTTTGGTTAATTTCTTTGGCACGGGGGCTGGTTGTATGTGTTGTCTTCATCATAATTTCATCCTCATCACGACGCGCAGGTCGCCTACGGGAGTCAAATCAAAAGATATGCACCTGGCGAGCCGAACCCGTCCTGGGATCTCCCGGCACTAAAAGCCATACCCCCATTTCATTTTTATCGGCTAAGTTCGTGCATGATCGTCGTAGCAAGATATTTAACCACCACACTCTCCCTCTGCTTGAACTTTTCAGAACTTATGATTTTTACTTTCCTCGAGTTCAGAGTGTATTGTGAACAGAATTACAGGCTCTGATATAACTGAACGCTCACAATGCTATCGCGTGCTCAATTTGTTATCGGTTCTAATGCTACTTGGTAAACATTCATTATTCTAACTCCTTAAAGAGAACCTAAGTCGCTAATGTTATTATGAAATTCTTACATCTACTTACAAATATTATCATATTTATATCGTTATGGTGGAGGACCATGTCATATTGTAGGTGGAAAAGTGACTTATAAATATCACTTCTTCACCTGAATGTTTCGTCTTAAAATAACGATTTTAGTTTTCCTATAATTAAAGGACATTCTGACATACTGAGCCCACCAAGTTATTCACAACTACTTGAGAATTAAATAATACACTAGCTTAAGTAATAATTTCACTGAAAATTCTCAAAGAAAGAAACTCAAGTCCACGTTTTAACAAACTTCACCTCATTACCGCAAGCTAAAGATTACTGATTGAAAGCATCTTTTGGCGCGGGATCTTCGAGAATGCGTACACTATAAGAAAGAAAAGAAAGTCTTGTGTATAATAAAAGGAAGTACGGGTAGAACATACTGGGCCCACGAAGTTATTCTTGGCTATTTTACAATTAAATAATACACTAGTTTAATTGGTTTCACTTCAAGATTCGCAAGTAATCAAAGGTAAGCGTGACTTGTGACGACAGGATGCGTTCGGCACCATGAGCCGAGCGACAGCGAATATAGCCGATGACGGCTCCTGAATGTCAGGCGCTAGACGGAAGTGCAGTGTGCCCGTGCCGCCGCCAGTCCTGCCACGTGCTGCTCGTGTTGGAGTGTTCCGTGTTCTGTCATATCCTCTTTGTTCTGTGAGTTCCGTTGCGCCGGCCACTAGCCTTCGATAGTAAATCGGTACATGCGAATAACTTAGTGTGTTCTGTTTTGTGTTCAACTGTTCTATAAGAGTGTTTTCATCGAAGCTTCGGAATATATACCGTACAAAAGACGGTGAACTTTCCATTATGTCGCACCGGAGTCCCGTTTGGGACTTCTTTTAGTAGAATAAAACCCGACAGAGTGAAATGCAATATATGTTTTTCTATTTTGTGCGCAAAAGGATCTTCAACCGGCACAATGACGAGACATTTCAGACTTAAACATCCCACTACAGACATTTATCAAAGTGGGTGCGTATCGGTGCATCAACTAAGAAGACGAAAAGGCAACAACTGAAGCTTCAAGTCCTGTGCCTGCCACATCTGTTCAAGTAATAACTGGACAAACCCATCATCCTGTGCCGCTAATGGAATCTGTTTCATCACCATCTACCACCAACACTACTACTACTACTACTACTATAGGTACGTCCGATCATACACTCGAGTTACGCACATTAAGCAGAGGGAAGGTACACTATGTCAACAACTAAGAAAGAGAAACTTGACGAACAGTTGTTGAAATGGATTGCAAAAGATTTTTTACCTTTCAATACAGTTGACGCTGGGGAGTTTCAGAAGTTTTTATCGATGTTGAATCCTAATTATAGTATCCCAAGCCGTAAAACACTTTCGAATAGTCTCTTGAATAAACTCTATGACACAACATTGCAAGATGTCAAGGCTAACATGTCAGAAAATGCTTCATATGTAGCCCTCACAACAGATGGGTGGACTTCATTGAAAAATGAAAACTATATAGCAGTTACCGCTCATTTCATGTGAGAAAGGGATGGCACACTCACTTCAAAGCTTCTGTCCTGCTCGAAGTTTGTAGGAAGACACACAGCTGACAACATTGCCGAAGAACTCGAGAAAGTGGTAATAGAATGGGATCTTCAGGACAAAATCGTGGCGTTCACAACAGATAATGCTTCAAATATGGTTAGTGCGGTTCAGAAGTGCAACTGGTGGCACATACCGTGTTTGGCGCATAGTTTGAATCTAGTAGCACAATCAAGCCTGGAAGAAATAAAGCCAACGAGAGAGAAGGTAAAACGTGTTGTCGAATTCTTTAAAGGGAGCCCACAATCCCTGGAGAAACTTCACAGCACTCAAAAACAGATGGCCTATCCTGTTCTGACTCTAAAGCAGGACTGTCCAACACGGTGGAACTCTACATACGAGATGATGAATAGAGTCATACAGACGAAAGAACCACTACAAAGCAGTGGCGGTTCGTGCATGAAGGGTTTTTCGGCGCCGCCCCGCCGCCTTTACTGAAACACGTAACATAATTTCACTCCGTAGCTGATTATATAAAGAGATGGACAAATGTAGCAAAGTCTAACTTATGGTAGTGCGTTATTCAGTTAGTCAATGTTATCTTTATTGTTTTGGCTGTAAACGTTTCACTTTTTTATTTTCAAAGACATGGCAAAGGCTGTCTGACCGTGGCATCCGTTCAGCAAGCACGATGTTTTCATTTTGGTCCAACACGATGTTTTCTCTTTAGACATTAGGCGGTCGGGTGCTGGCAGGAGAGCCCCCAGTAAGTTCCTAGAGTTTAACAAGAGCGAGGGGTGCGGTAGGAGCCTTGGAAGACGATTTGGGCTTGTCCGGGGAAGGAAGAGTGCAGGGGGCGTGTATGCTTAGAGCATTTAATACTTGGTCTGTCCGGCAGAGCCCGTAGCAACGCCGCCAACCACTTTACAATGTACCTAGGCCTTTTCCCACACGTCTTACGTTAACTGTTGTTAGAGGTTAATTCCAAAACTGTTTACAAAACAATGAATTCCATTAGACTGACTGTTTAAACAATTCCGTTCTAAAAATAAGCTAAAATAAAGATTTAAAATCTAATCATAAGGTGATGGCACTATTTGTACGTTGGTCACATTGCTTTGAGATTTGAGGGAGCCGACAGGAACTCGGGCGTGCATTGTTCTCGTGAATGTCATTGTCGTTTGTGATCAGTGAAACAGGAGTAGCCGTGATTGCAGTAGCTGTTAACCGGCTAATGTTTGTACAATTCCGATGACAACGTCAGAAAATGAAAGGTGCTTCTGTACGCTGAAAAGGATTAAGTCGTTCACTAGGAATTATTATTATTATTATTATTATTAATATTATTATTATTATTATTATTATTACCATTATTATATTTCATCTACAATTATCGTAGCGCTGGCCAGTGAAAACTGAACCGTTGGAGAGGAAGGGGGGGGGGAGGAGATGACGCACAGCCCTGTCAGAGTAAAATGTCACGAACCGCCACTGCTACAAAGTACTCTTGCAATAATGGACAATAATTCTGTGGAAGTTTTAAACAATGAAGACTGGTACATAATTGAGAAATCAGTTGAAATTCTACGGTGCTTCGATGAAATGACGAGGGAAGTCAGCAGTGAAAAGCACGTTACCCTTTCAAAAATTGGATTGATGAGTAGGAACCTTCGAACTCATTACCAACAGCTGCGAGAGATGGAATATGACAGTCCGGCCATTTCTCGACTCCTTGGCAAGATATATGAAGAACTGACAAGTAAAATTTGCAACAAGTACCGCAATATAAATATATTGTGGGAAGCAACACTTTTAGATCCACGATTTAAGACGTATGGTTTTATGAAGGATGAAAGCAAACTTAAATAAAGGAAAACTTATTAATGATGCCGCTACCGTTATTGGCACTGCACACCAACAGACAGCTGTTAACACATCAAGTGGAACACAAGAGGCCTCATCAAATGAGAATCAGGCATATGGGTCTACAGTATCATTTTCGAGCATACTATGGAAAAACTTTGATGCAGCCGTTGAAGAGCTCGTTAAAGAGCCAACTGTTAATCCAAAAGCAGCAAGTATCATACAGATGGACAAGTATTTAAATATGCCTCTTCTGCATAGGCTAGAGAGTCCTCTTCAATGGTGGAATGACAACAAAGATACCTTGCCAGCCCTCGACGACTTAATGAACAAGAGACTTTGCATTATGGCGACATCAGTTCCCTGTGAACGAGTGTTCTCAAAACAGGGACAGACCATCACAGGAAACCGTACACGTCTAAAAAGTGACAAAGTTTCTAAAATCATGTTCCTGAATGCAAATATGTCGTGAACTTTTTTGAGCACCATTTAAAGTGTTGTAGCCTATTGGAAGATTAAACATTTGTCGGTAGTTTCACTTAATTTTTATTTTCGCGCTCTCCTTGTACAGTATACAGTGTTTAATTTTTATTTTCGTGTTCTCCTTGTACAATATATAGTGTTTAATTTTTATTTTCGTGTTCTCCTAGTACAGTATATAGTGTTTAATTTGTATTTTAGTGTTCCCCTTATACATTATATAGTGTTTCATTTTTATTTTAGTGTTCTCCTTATACATTATACAGTGTTTAATGTTTATTTTCGTGTTCTCCTTGTACAGTATATAGTGTTTAATTTTTATTTTCGTGTTCTCCTTGAACAGTATATAGTGTTTAATTTTTATTTTCGTGTTCTCCTTGAACAGTATATAGTGTTTAATTTTTATTTTCGTGTTCTCCTTGTACAGTATATAGTGTTTAATTTTTATTTTAGTGTTCTCCTTATACATTATATAGTGTATAATTTTTTTTCGTGTTCTCCTTGTACAGTATATAGTGTTTAATTTTTATTTTCTTGTTCTCCTAGTCCAGTATAATAGAGTGTTTAATTTTTATTTTCGTGTTCTCCTTGTATAGTATATAGTGTTAATTTTTTTAATTTTCGTGTTCTCCGTGTACAGTATAGTGTTTAATTTTCTAATTTCCATTTCTCCTTGTACAGTATATACTGTTTAATTTGCATTTTAGTGTTCTGCTTTAATATCGTGTACATAAATAGAGTACCGGTACTGACGAATATCTCTTCAATTGTGCGAGTATATATTTAATTAGTGAAAATAACATTGTGACATTTGTAGCACATCTACTGCCAGTGTAATTATGACAGGTGTATTTCAGAATGAATGAAAACGTTCTTATCCTAAAAACATTTTATACATGATATTTCCGGGTGTATATTTAAGATTTTCGACTGGTTTTTCACGTGCCGTGGAGTTTTATCCTGGCCCTAATTACAATACCTGCCGATACATTCAACTGGTGGAAGTATCCTTGGATTAGTTACTTTAAAACACCTGTACTGCCATTGTAACTGTGTTATCTGTATTTCGTATTGACCGAAAAAATCTCAACCTAAACGCAGCCTTTAAACGAGATTATTGGGCGCGAATTTGTGTTCCAACTGTTCGTTCACGTTTCGTGCAGCTTTATGCTGGCCATGGCCATAACTAGGAACTACACACAGCAAGTTCGATACAGGCATATTCCCGCTGGCCCGGAGCATGTAATGTTGCCTCTCGAAGTTCTCTCTACTGCGCAGTTAACAGCCCCGTGTCCCAAGTGTCCACTGCACACAGCCAAGGCCAACTGGTTTATCTAGTGCGGCCTTCGACAACACGTTCGGTACAGGCACGTTCCAGCTGACGCGGAGCATGTCATGTTGCCCCTCTCTCTCTCTCTCTACTATGCAGTTACAGTCCCGCGTCCCATGTGGCGGCACTCTGTACCGAAACGCTCCGCCTCCAAGCTCCTAATGTTGCGGAACAACTGAATGTTCCAGTCTGCCCAACCCTACGCCAGTGTCCAGTGTGCCGATAAGGAGCCGTGTGTATCTTGTGTCTCAGTGAGCCGTGCTCGTTCACGATTATTTCAGTGTGCTATGGCTCACTGTATGTCTCGCTGCAGCGGAAGCTCGGCTCCCGCCAACGTCCAGTCTCCTGCTAGTGAGCCGTGAGTGCGCCACTCAGCACTGTCCGCTGGGAGTAAGCTGAATCGTGTGCCGTGAGCTCGCCGTTCCTGTGAATCGATTCACTCGGACACTTGAATTAATCGATACACTGCTTCGAATCATGCATTCAGTAGCCAACACTACTCGACTGCGACTCCCCCTGACTGATTACGTGACTTGCCGCCCGAGCGTAGCACCCCCCAAGCGCACGAGGTCTATAGTATTCACAAACTCGACGAGCTTCAAGGTCAAGCTACCTGCTTGTTATCTCACAAACTTCGCCCGTGCTATGGCCTAGACAAGTGATCAAGGGAGGTTCACATTCCTCAAGGGATGGACAAAGAATGCTTTCAGGACCGCGTAAAATGTGATCATACTAAGCAATAAAACGTATGAGGAAGGAACGAGGTTTCACTGTAATGAGAAGTAGCATACTATTGTATTATGAAATCTTAAACATCAGGAATTTTGCGATGTACAGTACCTTGATGAGAAATCATTCATTTTCATTGCAAGCATGGGCCTACTAATCCTCCAGACTACCCCACAATGTAGTCAAAACCTTCAAATGTCGTAAATTGCGGATGACTGACATTCAGCAGTTTGATGGAAACTTTCATGAATGTAACAATAAGGTTCAACGAGATACATTCATTTTAAAGTATCTGAGTGTACAGAAGCCCAAAAGAGAAAGAACTGTAAAGAAACGAAGTTCAAGAAATAATGTCAGTGGTCAGTACTATATAAAACTTGCTAATACAGAACAGTTTCACATTCAGTCTGCCAAAAGACATTCTTTAATGCATTGCATGTCAGAAAAGATCGGGTTCAGAGAATTGCTGGAAATCACTTCACGGCAGGGAAACTTCCAACAGAAAAGAGGGGAGGAGCTAGGATCAAACCAGAGTACACTGAAAAGAGGCACTCTGTGAAACGTTTCATTGAAAGTTTGCAGTGTTGTGAAAGTCACAATTGCCGCGGAAAGTCACCTGTCAGACAGTATCTACCCGGAAATTTAAGCATCGCGAAGCTATACAAAATGTATAACAACAAATCGTCTGAAAAACTCAGGGTGAAGTGGTGATTCTTCTGTGAGAATTTTACGCGTTGCTACAACATACGATTCGGAACACCAGTTACTGACACTTGCTCAAAGTGCTTAGAGCTCAAGGAGAGAATTAAACTTGAAAGTTCGAAGGTATCACTGAAGAATGATTTAATCTTAGAACTTAGAGTACACGAACTAAGGCCTGCAGTTTTTTTTTTGTGTGTGTGTGTGTGTCAAAAAGTCCAAGGAGAAAGAGACAGCATGGCATCTTTTCATTCGACTGCCAAAAGAATCTTGTGAATCCAAAAGTTCTAGATCAAATTGCATATTGTAGTCGCCAATTGTACACCTATAATATTACCATTGTGAGGGGTACCTCGCACGTCAGGTTGACAAAAGGGAATGTTTTTACATACACATGGATGGTTGATGATGATGATGCTTGTTGTTTTAAGGGGCCTAACATCGAAGGTCATCGGCCCCTAATGGAACGAAATGAATGACATGAGACATGAAGTTAAAATTGTAAAACATATCCACTGACTAGAGTTAAAAAAGAGTGGTGATGAAGAAAAATGAGGGTGAGATTAAAACAATCAGTGGATCTAATACGCAATGCCTTATGTTCTCTTAAAAGAAGAGGAAGTACAGGAAATCGAAGGAATAAGGCATTGCCCAGTAGTACAGATATTAACACATAATTTACGTTAGAGGTTAAAATAACACATTAAATTGCGCAACACAAACTAAAATGAAGTCAATTAGATAAAAGCGCAACTGACATAAACAACACTAGGACAAAGGACATCATCACACACGATAAAACAGACCGCTATCCCTCATAAAGCGGATGACGAGGTCTGCTGACTGCTCGTCATCGCGCAAGATAAGGGAGATTGTACTCGGAAGGTTAAGACTACGGCGCAGATCGACCAGGTCCACACACTCCGTAAGGATGTGTACCACGGTAAGATGGTTGCCGCAGGTACACACCGGAGGGGGTTCTCCTTTCAGTAGATGGGAGTGCGTCAAGATACCGTGGCCGATCCGAAGACGACATAATACCACGGTTTCCCTCCGCGAAGCCCAAAGGGAAGTCCTCCATACCTTCGGTGTTCCTTTTATCGCTCTCAGCTTATTGGGAAGTGGGATGGCCTGCCACTCCATCTCCCAATGAGACATAACCAGATGTCTCAGCTGAGAGCGAATATCACTTGCTGGAACCTTGAAAGGCAACGGGGGCAGTGTAACTGCCTCCTTGGCAGCCTGATCTGCTAACTCGTTTCCCTCTATGCCCATGTAGCTGGGGAGCCACACAAACGTAATTCTGGTGCCGGCATCCGAACACCCGGCCAGCAGGTCCTGGATCCGCTGAACCAGAGGGTGCCGAGGGAAACAGGTATCAATAGACTGGAGCGAGCTCAAGGAGTCAGTACACACGAGAAAGTGTCGGCGTTCATTGTACAGTGCATACCGCAGAGCTCCACAGATAGCATAAAGCTCCGCTGTGTACACACTACAGGTTTCCGGGAGAGCAAAAAGAAACCGATCATTTCCGACAACGAACGCACAGCCCACCTTCGTATCTGTCCTTGAACCATCCGTGTAAACGACGACTGCACCTGGATAGCGGCCAACAACGGACAGGTAGAGCCTCCGATAAATCGAAGAGTCCGTGTCTCCTTTCGGACCAGTGTGTAAATCCAGGATGATTTCAGGTCGTCGTACAACCCACGGAGGTACCCCACTTGGTTGTCTGACAAGGCAAGGAATCGAAGGTACGTCAAACAATTCATAACTGCTATCCAAGCGTATCCCAACCGGCCGCGTCGCACGAGGATGAGCAACGTACAACAAACGGTTGCCATTGTTGAACACGCAGGGATAGCTCGGATGAAGTGGCATCTGTCGCAAATTTGCAGCATACAAAAGAAGCATTTGCTGGAGCCTCAGGTGTAAAGGCGGCACACCAGACTCAGCGAGCAGGCTAGCGATGCGGCTAGTACGAAAAGCTCCCGTCGCCAACCTAACCCCGCTGTGGTGGATACTGTTCAGCTTCGCAAGAACGCTTGGTCTTGCGGAGCCATATGCTGCACTGCCGTAGTCTAACCGGGATAAAATGTGTGCCCGATAGGATCGCAGGAGCATCACGCGGTCAGCTCCCCAATTAGTGCTGCTAAGAAACTTCAAGAGGTTAAGCCTCTTGGTGCATTGCACTTTTAGCTCCCGCACGTGTGGCTCCCACGATAATTTACTGTCAAAAAGGAGCCCAAGAAATCGGTAGGTGTCAACAACTGGAAGAACGACATTTCTTAGATAAAGCTCAGGATAAGGGTGAAGAGTACGTTGACGACAAAAGTGGACAACGGAGGTCTTTGCGGCAGAAAACCGAAAGCCATGTTCTAAGGTCCACTTCTCCACCCTCCTAATAGCTTGCTGTAACTGTCGCTCTGCGACTGCCATACTGCACGAGCTATAGTGCAGAGCAAAGTCATCCACATATAGGGACGGTATTACGGCTGGACCAGCAGCAGCGACAATACCGTTTATGGCAATCGCGAACAGAGTGACACTAAGAACCGATCCCTGTGGGACTCCCATTTTCTTGAACGTGGTATTGCGAATATGTCCTCCCTACTCGGACACGGAATAGACGGAGGGACAAAAAATTCGCAATAAATACCGGCAAGTTACCTCGGAATCTCCATTGATGCAGGACTGAAAGGATGCCATATCGCCAGGTGGTGTCGTAGGCCTTCTCCAAGTCGAAGAAGACAGCTACCAAGTGCTGTTTGCGGAGAAACGCATCCTGGATAGAGCTCTCCAGGCGTACCAAGTGGTCTGTGGTGGATCGAGCGGCTCGAAATCCACATTGGTACTCGGACAAGAGTCCTTGTTTCTCCAGACACCACACGAGTCTGCAATTTACCATCCTCTCAAATAGCTTACACAGGCAATTTGTAAGACAAATCGGTCTGTAACTTCCTGCATACTTAGGATATTTGTCAGGCTTGAGGACAGGGATAACTATGCCCTCTCGCCACTGAGATGGAAAATCACCCTCTGTCCAGATTCGGTTGAACACACGGAGGAGATATAGGAGACTATCATCTCTAAGGTGTTTCAACATCTGGTTGTGGATGTTGTCTGGTCCAGGAGACGTGTCCTTGCAAAGCGCTAGGGCGCTGCGGAGTTCCCACTCCGTAAAGGGCACGTTGTAGTCCTCTGAAGCTTGAGAGGTAAAACTAAGGTGATGCCGTTCTGCCTCTCGCTTCAGAGCGAGGAAATCAGGATGGTAATTCCCGGAGCCAGATACATCCGCGAAATGACTGGCTAGATGGTCAGCAATCAGGAGGGATTCAGTGACAATATTGCCTGCAATGGAAATTCCCGGTAAAGAAGATGATCCATGGATACCCGAAATACGTCGAAGCTTAGTCCACAGTTGAGATGATGGAGTATGTGACGTCATAGACGACACATATCTCTCCCATGAAGCCTTCTTACTTTGACGAATAAGAACTCGCGCCTTAGCGCGGAGTTTCTTGAATGTAATCAAGTTGGCCGCAGTAGGCTGTCGACGGTAACGTTTGTGAGCGCGACGGCGTTCTTTGATAGCTGCTGCTATTTCTTCGTTCCACCAAGGAACGAGCTTCCGGGGAGGAGTCCCCGAATAGAACGGAATGGACTCCGCAGCAGCAGCAAGAAAAACTCGGGTGATATAAGTTATTTCCTCGTCGACGGTCTGCCTGATATCATCGTTAAAGGCAGCTAATGATGTGTATTTTGGCCAATCAGCATGTTTCAAAATCCATCGAGGGGGAACCTCGACGAATTTTTGGTTCATCAAAGTAAGAATGATGGCAAAATGGTCACTGTCACAGAGATCATCGTGTGTATGCCACCGAAACAGTGGAACCAACGTTCGGCTGCATAGACTTACGTCTATGCGAGAATATGTGCCGTAACGCACACTAAAGTGAGTTGGTTCCCCCGTGTTCAAAATAAATAAATCCAGCTCGGTAACTAATGCTTCCAGCTCTCTCCCCCTGGGGCAAGGCGTCTCAGAGCCCCACATAGGGTGATGGGCGTTAAAATCGCCCAACAAGAGGAAGGGAGGTGGAAGCTGATCTATAAGATCAGTGACATCAGTTAAGTTAAGAGCGTGACCTGGTGGAAAATAAACATTACACACTGTTGTTATGACAGGCAGCGGAACGCGAACAGCTACAGCCTCGAGGGGAGTTCTTAATGGAACCTCTTCGCTGTAGGTATCAGAACGTACAAAAATCCCAACACCACCGGACGCCCGGTGAGCATAGTACCGTTCTGTCGAGTATAGTCTGAAATTTCTCAAGACCGTATAATGACCAGGTCTGAAGTTGGTCTCCTGAATACAGACTATACTCGCTGCGTACTCACTAATGAGCTGACGTAACTCAGCAAGATGCCTGTCATAACCATTACAATTCCACTGTAACAGTGCCATAGTGTGGACTACAAAAGGAGTGTTAGGTTATGAGCGAAAAAATGCTCGTTAGCCTAAACACTATCTAATTCTACATCCGTAGATGTAGAGGACAGCGCGACATCCATCCCGTCATCAAAAGATGGCAGGGGTGCCGCCCAGAACTTCGACACTTTTCGGGCGCGAGGGGGTCTCCTACGAGGAGAGCGCGCAGGTTTGGGAGCAGGAGTGCCTCCCGGCGCAGACTCATACCCCCCAGATGGGGGGCATGACTTCTCCTTCGCAGGGGAAGTCCGAGAGCGCTCAGAAGGGGCGCTCTTCTTCCCCTTCTTTTTTTCAGGTTTAGGCGGGCTGGGAGATGGTTTCCCAGCTCTGGTCGACGATGCCGCCTCCGCCGGCTGGGGTACGACTTTCGTCGACCTCCTAGGGGGGGGGAGACTTGGTCTTCCCCCCTTGCTGTGCCGGCTGGCAACTGCCAGCCTGCACAGACTTCTGGTTGGTCGAAGGTGGGGTGGTCCCCCCCTTCGAGCTTTGACTATTTGCGACGTTGCTGGGAGCAGCAACAGTCGCCTTGGGCGCAGCGGTCTGGACAGGTGTCTTGGTCGTAAATGACGAACCTGGAAGACTCTGAGCTATCAAGCTATAGTCGAGTGTACGGGCAGGTGTATTGGTAGAATGAAATTTACGGCGCGCTTCCTGGTAGGAAAGACCATCCAGGGTCTTGATCTCCTGGATCTTCTTCTCACTCAGGTATGTCGGACAATTCCGATCCCGAGGAAAATGAAAACCGGAGCAGTTAGTGCACTTGTATGGAGGTGTGCACTCCTCCGCGCCGTGAGCTACTCGTCCACATGTACCACATACAGCCTGATTCGAACAGCGAGATACCATATGTCCGAATCGCTGGCATTGATAGCATCGCATAGGAGGCGGGATGTACGGCCTCACATCGCAACGATAAGTTGTTACCTTGACTTTCTTTGGTAACACTGACAACTCGAAAGAGACAATGAAGGCACCAGTGGCAACATCTTCACCGTTGACCTTGCGCGTATTGCGCCGGACGTGTGTCACGCCACCGTTCTTCAAGTCTTCCGTCAACTCGTCGTCACTGTTCAAAATACGGTCGCGGTGAAAGATGACTCCGCGAACCAGTTTCAAGGACTTATGCTCCTCCACTTTGACGGGGATTTCGCCCAAAGTGCTCGCACTTAATCAACTGATCAGCTTGCAGTGCTGTACGAGTCTTCATAAGCAAACTACCGTTGCGCATTTTCTTGAGATCCTCAAGTTCTCCGTAGACACCTTCGATGTGCCTGCTAAACAGGATCTACTTCACCACCTCAAAATCATGCCCATAGGTTCTGGTAGCGACCAGAAACCTAGGGAAGCTGGATCCCATTCCTTCACGCTGCGCATGTTCCCAGGGAGTTGAACCTCTCAGGGAAGCAAAAGTTAAAGTCTTAGGTGGGGGACCACCTTCAGAGAGCAGACTTCGTTCGGAAGCCATGCCCGAAAACTTCCTCCCCGAATGCCACCCACTCCGATCAGTGGTCTCTGTAGCCTAACCAAGCAGCCAAGGTAATACCCACCTGGTCGTAGCAGGTACTGCCCGGGGTCCGATGTTTGACGATGCTTTATACGGGATGACTGAGGCACTGAGCACTAGGACTCCCTTCCTTCAGTCACCCGCAATAGCATGTACCCCATAGCGTGTACAGAGCACTTAAAATAGGAAAAAATAAATAAAAATAATTAAATAAGAATATGTCCTTCTGGCATTCGCCTGTGCGGGGACCTGTGTTGTCAGGCGGATACTACTGCCAAGGTACATGGCGCTCCCACCCGCAATGGTCCTGGGTAGGCAGTTGCGGGCTTTCGGGCATAATCGCACGCGTAAGAGGACCATCTCCGGCCAGCACGCACATCTAAATTTGGAATGGTCTACATCTTACCTCGGAAGAGTAATAAAAAGTAAAGAGGGGACCATGGCCACATGACCCTTTAAGTCGCCTTCTACGACAGGCAGGGATTACCTGTGAATGTATTCAACCTCTCCCATCCACAGGAGGTCCAACGTATTATACTAAACCACAATCCATGTCCGCGCCTATGTCGCCCCTTTGAGTCGACTCATACGACAGGCAGGGGATACCGCAGGTGTATTCTACATGTGCGTCCCCCACCCGCAGGGGGTAGCGTGTTTGGTCCGCGAGAGGTAATTTATTTCCCTCAAGTCCACCGGCAAGCCGGTTAGGACCCCGCTATCCGCCACCTTAGACGCGCCACGTGGGGGTATCACCTCTCCCCTGCTACGCCAATGTAGTAGGTTCGTGGAATTTAATAGTGTTACAAATACTCTGAAATGTAGTGAATGTATTCTTACAGTATTACTAGATTACCGTGGTTAGTTTAGATACAAGATTAAAAAAACATAGTTTAATGTTATTGATCGAAAATGTACCTCGCCGGGTACAATTATGATCACCTACTGGTACAATTTCGATCACTGGCATCTTCCACATAGTGTAAACATCTTATTGACTCGCTGACTTTCTTTTGAAACATATAAATCTGTATTTAACATGAAAAATATGAAATTCTGAAATATCTGCATTTATATTGGAAATTATGACAATTTTTATTAAATAATATACACAATCGTCGAGCCCTGATCTCGCACTTACTTCTTACCTGCTTACTTACACATACGTTATTTGAAGGGCTCCAGCTACCACTCAGTGCAGCAATAATAGAATGAGAATCTTGACTATCTCTAGGGTGTGGGGTAATAAGCTTACTTTTGACAACATACCATATAAGTTCTGGGAAAAGGAGATTGGCGTTCGGTTTCCTCTTTAATTTTGAGGTTAAGATATTTTACTGTCATTGAGATAAAACTATGAATTCGTTTGATAGAACAAAATATATTCTTTAAATAATATATAAAAAATAGTGAGTCTTGTTGCGATAAAACAGATGAGAATATGAAATTATGACATTGCAACTGAAAGAAACTAGCCATGAATTTGAATTCTTCTTGACCGGACATTTAACAATTTATACGAAATATTTCCCTCACTGATTCACTTGACTGTACCTTCAACACTTTGAGTGTAATTACGACGTATTCCTTTGATCTGGTGTTTACTGTAGATGTGTCACGCCTAACTTGGTGATACATTCTTGTGACTGCTTCTTCTCCATATCATCTGACTTCTTTGTAAGTCAATATGGTATTACCTCATGGCAGGTGGTATCCCTCTCTGACTCCATGGTAAGCTCTTGCATCCGTGTCTTCGGCTAAGTGACCGACCAACATTGGCCTCACTCTCTCAATGACCAATAATTAATGGCTCACTGAGTCTTCTCCATCTCTCGTTCACACTCGTTGACTGACCGACTGAGGCCTCTTCATCTCGTAGACTTCTTCACTGTTCAGCTTCCGTTTAACTAATGACTGACGCTACAATATGCATCCACCTTGACACAGCCACGTAATCTCCAGAAATAACAATGACATACTCCCACAACGCCTCAAACTGTTGCATGTAATGGTGAAATCCCCTGGGGCGACTGAGTCTCTGAGCGCATTGCTAAAAGGTCACGATGACGTAGCCATGACGCAGCAATGACTTGGCAGAATCGCCAGCAGTTTTGCACAATTTAGCGATGCCATATCCAACACCTGATATATAACAATTCTCACTGTACATGTATTGAGTGTTATTTTCCACACACGTATATATGCATACATCTAAGTACAATCCTGCAAGCGACAAGCATTGCAAAATTGAATTGAATTAGAGTGATAATTACAATAATAGTAATAATATCTCAGATAAAATAATAATACTGACATAATAATAATAATAATAATAATAATAATAATAATAATAATAATAATAATAATAATAATACAGATTAACATAATAAAATAATAAAAATACAGATATTGTCTTGTAACGGGATTTGAACCGTTACAATTCGCCTCCCTCATAAATAAATCGAAGAACAAAGAATCGATTGATTTATGAAGAAAATTATATACATAACACTGACACAGATAAACACTTTAAATGAGTATACAACAATAATTTTCTTTTTTCAACACTCATACATTTCATAAAATATCACAAATTTTAGAATTTTTCTCGCACATTGTCATCGTAGATAACTGTCCAGTGTACAATTCTCTTTTTCTCTCATACAAATCACAAGAGTACTGCACTCAATTTAATACATACAAATAATTTTAATTGATTAAATTACATTCCTCCAATTTTTTAACATATCGAAACTTTTTGTGAAATATCACTTATATGAGAACTTTTCTTGCATTTTGTCATCACAGATAACTGTCCAGTGTCTTGTTCTCCGCTTTGTCACTCAGTACATGACAATGTAGCACTTATTCTTCCAATACACCAATACGACAGTTGGTTCACACGCATATCGCAGATGTTAATTTTATTTTTCCAGTTTCTCACAGAAATTAATCATCTTATTCTTATCTCAACAAATCTCACGTGAAGTACTTCTTTAAATTCTTAACCCGTTAAGTGGGGAGGTCATAAAAGAGGAATTCCTGCATAGTGGGGAATCATTTTCAGTAAATTTTTTCTTTAGAAAAGAAATAGTTTTTGCCAACCTACACCCGCTTAAATATTATATTATGTTAAAATTAGCATAAAATTATACGCTGCGGTGTAAATTGTGTTATTATTTACAATTAAAACGATTTTTCAATTCATCCAGTGTCAGTGCAAAAATTGCTTATGTGCCATTTCATATTTACTCCGATTCGGAGTATTATTTGTGTTGCTTATATTAATTCAAAGTTGAAATGCGTAACGCACAAATAAAAAAGTATCATATACTCCAAATAATACAGACACATTCACTCAAATATCACATTTTCCTGAAATAAAATAGAAACATTTAGTCACCACGTAGGCCTATAACTTGCCATTGAAGAGGGCAGCGAGTAATCCATGAGTTCATTCATCACAATTTTGTCACCACATTACACAAAATTACACTACACTGTTCAACACTATTTACACTAATTATTTTCACACAATAGCTATAACAAATGACTGGAGAAAAAATTGAAAAGAACTATTTCAGGATGGTCACTGATAGTTGCCGGCACGCAGAATGTACAGCGGTCACCGAGTGTAGAATACGATCTTCTCAGATTCCCCGAGTATGGAACCTGAGACTCGCTGGCATATTTTCAATGCTCATACTTCAACTGTATGGTATAGCCTGAAGCAAGGAGAGGGGCACAAAGCGACATTGCATACTACACAACAATACTGAGTGTCCCGCCGCTGGCCTTTCGCCACGCAAACAACGCATCTCTTATTTGCGTGCAGTCTTGATTTCGAGGCTGGATTGAAATCTGTAAAATGCCTTCCCGAGAATCGAGTTGACAAGTCAACGGGTGCGGGTCTCACTGATCGAATTGGCAAGGCTGCGTTAGGGGTAGCGTTCGCATAATTCTGAAATAGTTTCTGCACAATTTGAATACGAAACTCCAGCTGAGTGAATTTACCGCCGTGTTTCTTGTATATCACAAAAGCATTGAACACTGTTATATCCAGTAGGTGTCTGAAAATCTTGTGGTAATATTTCTTAATTCTTTTTCTCGCCATACTGTATGGCACGATACATTGGTCCGGTAAGTCCACCCCTCCCATTGAGTCATTGTACTCAATACATACGACCGGCTTCTCTTTGGTTTCTCCTTTCTTGTTTAGAACAGTACGCATTTCCGCGTCATGAATACTACTCAGCATGCAGACGTCTCTCTTGTCTTTCCACTTCAAGGCCATGAGTTTGTTTTTATAGGCAAAAGCCACCTCCCCTTTTTTCAGATTTTTCCCCATGACGTCCTTCGGAAGATTTTTTCTGTTAGATTTTACAGTGCCGACAGCGTCTGTCTGAAACTCATTGAGCTGATCGAAGAGTTCCGGGCTACTGTAATAATTGTCTAGAGCTATGAGATATCCCTTATTTAGAAGAGGTTCGGCTAGAGCAAACACTACTTTCGAGGGCTTGGTATACTGAGAAATATTTACCCCACAAACCTCATTTACTAGCTCAGTTTACTTTCCTGTGTACCACAGGATATTCCACACATATCCTGTTTTAGCCTCACATAATTTAAAAGATTCCATCCCGAAACGAGCTTTCTTCTTCGGAATGTACATTTTCCACCCCAAGCGACCTTTCCAAAGGAGTAAACTTTCGTCAATTGATAGACGATCATCTGGTAAATAGGACATTTTAAATTTTGATACAAGAATGTCTAGAACTGGCTTCACTTTGTAGAGTTTTGGGGATACTTGCCGATCGTAAACCTCATTATCTGAGAAATGTAAAAATTTCAGTAGAAGGAAAAAAACGTTTCTCGGACATGGTCTCTCGTAAACCACGGGCGTAGCAAACAATCTATTACGTGAAAAATAATGAGACGGCTTCGGCTTTTGAATTATACCCTGAAGAAGAAAGATCCCAAATAAAAGTTTTATTTCTTCCTTGTTAGTAGGAACCCAATCCCTCTCCCTGCTTCTCCTTTTCATTTTAGCTGTTCCTATACTAGCTTGTATTGACTGCTGAGCGTACAGATTAGTTTGCTCTGCAATAAGTTCGCACAGTTCATCGTCAATGAAATGCTCAAATATTTCGTCCGGTTCTTTTTTATTTAAAAGTTCGCCCTGAATTCCACTTTGGTATGTAGCTGGAAATCGGGCTCTCCTACATCCCCTTACATCCCAGTCATTAGGCGGAGTAGGAGGCAAATCACTCTCACTTTCTGACTCGCTACTCTCATCGGAGCTCGAACTCGACACCTGTCCACGGCATCTAGGCAACAGGCCTACTCCGACGGAAGCACTCGTGCTTGGAGCATCTAATAGCGGGATAGTTTCACCATTACTATCTAAACTAGAATCACTGCAACTATCTTCCTCACTGAGCTCGAGAATATCCCGTATATCATCACTCGGAAGATCTACAATTCTTTTGGACATGTTGACTACAAATAGGAAACGCTACATGTAGAATTAAAACAATAAATCACAAGATAAATTTATATACCAACAAAACAACTTACGAGAGCTGAAAACATTCACACCGGGACACGAAATACTACGCTCGTCGCGGCACACTGACTGAGCTTCTCGCCAAGCGCCACATAGGTTGTTCTTGCGCTAAGCAGCTATGTAGCAGATAATAAGGGGATTCCTAGACGAGAACTGCTTAGATACACGAAGGTGAAAAAAATTCTGTCAGATGGCAGCACCTCTCGGAACATACAGAGAAAGTTTCAAACCTACCGCTTGTTTCGTAACGGAGATAAAAAATAAAAACTTTCCGCGCTTCACATGACGCGCGCCCACCATCGGGCTCGCTCCAGCCGCGTCACCTGAAGCGAGCCCCACTCTACGGGTTAATGTTGTAAGTACCGACAATCTTCCCTTCCTGATCTTTTATGGAATATGCACACTTCCCAATACGGTTCACAATAGTGAAATACCCCTGTTACAAAAGAAAGAATTTAGACATATTTCTCGCCTCTGCAGATGATGGGAATGGTACTCTAAGTAGCACCTTGTCACCCAAACTGAATTCGTCCAATTTTGCCCTTTTCCGCTGGCGAATACGTTTATTGCCTGCTTTGATTAAATTTTCCCTGGCCAGCTGGATATAATAATCCTTAGATTTTCCCTCTCTCAAGTCTAAGCCTAACATACTTGCAATTTGATCGGTTGGTTTCCTACCAAAATGAATTTCATACGGCGTACATCCCGTAGACTCGTGTAACGTAGTGTTACACCATCGTTCTACATCACCCAGTCGTGAAAACCACGAACTGTGCTTATCATGTACGTATGCTCTGAATATTCTCCCGATCTCTCTCATGACCCGCTCGACCATATTACCTTGTGGGTATCGAATAGACGAATATATGGCCTTAACACCCAGTTCTTTCAACTTGGTAGTCCATATCTTTGAACTGAACTGACTGCCGTGATCTGATAATATTGAGTGGACATCCAAACTCAGGAATATATCTGTCAATAACCTGCTTTAGGCAACCCCTTTCCGTAGCTTTTCTCAGGGGATACATTTTGACATATTTGCTGAAGGCATCAATCAAAACGAACAAATACCGGTATCCATACCGAGATTTTACTAGTTGCCCGAAGAGATCTACGCATAAAAGTTGGCCGGGCTTGTCTACAATGACGACTTGCCGTGGGCCCTCTAACGTCCTGTTAGGATGCTTACTACGTTGACATAGATCACAGGTTGCAAGTAATTTCCTAATACTCCTTCCCATAGTCTTCCACACAAAATTCCCTTGAATAGCATAAAGAACTTTGTTTGCTCCAAAATGACCGAGTTCTTTGTGATAATACCTGTTACCGTGTTTTTGTGGTAGGTAGAGGTGAAAGAAGGTGCGGGCGTGAACGGGTCTCAAACTACGAAAGTAAAGTTAATGTAAAATTTAACAAGGTTATATTTTCTTTTGAAAATTAAGAAATGACACGAATGGCAGGTACAGAGTAGCAAGGTAACAAATTACAAATACAGTATTCACAAGATTTGGGCTTCGAGCCCCTAACTCACAATTCTTGGGCAATCAGCCCAACCTTACTCCAAAATAAGTTTTAACAGTGGGGCAGAAAACCCCATTCATGCCCAGGAGCACTTGCTCCAAATTACACAGAAAAGCCTCCTCGAGGCATACAACACTCAATTTTCAAAAAAGAGCCACTCGCTCTCAACCTTAAGCCTATCAAAGGCCACACCAAACTCAACTTTCAAGTTGTCCTCAATGGACATATACACAGGGGTAAAATACCCAACCTACTGAGGTCTATTGAGTGAGAAAAGATTAATTACATGACCTCTAAAATAACAATTTGGAGGAGGCGATCTGCACTCCTAATACAATGTTTAATACCTACTTGGCCCCAGGCCGTTAATGCAAGGGCTAATCCCATACTACAGAGGTGACTTCAGAAAAGAACAATTTACATTACATTAAGGAAGAATCGGTTCCGAAAAATAATTTCACCTCAGAACAATATGAGTGGGAGCTCGAGAGGGTTAAGCACTCTCTATCCCAATATGTAGCTTTAAAAGAGAATAGATGTTAAGAGTAGTTACATTTTAGGAAAAGGTTACATGGTGGAAACGCTTCGGACCTGCCCCGAGAGTTAAACTGCTGTCCTACAAGAGAAGAAGTTATTAACTGGCCATTACCTGGTTGTTGAACTGCTGCCCGAAGAAAGAGGCGCTTCCCGCCCCCTGCTATGTACTTTACACACTGAAAGATGGTACAGAAGTGGCGCAGAGACCCAAAAATCAGCAGTTTATATACTCTCGCGGAAAGTTCGAGGCGTTTTTGGAAAGAAAACACCCTCCCACCAAAACTTTATTGGTTAGGGATAAGCAGCATATTCAAGTTGGGGGAAGATACATCGGATTGGTCAGAAATTAATTAAAGAAATTCGGGATTGGCTAAATACAAAACAAGGGGAAAGAGAGGGGTATACAGCCAACTTAAACAATAACAGAAAGAAATTTAACAAGAAACAAACTTTTGAAATAAAGATTTCTCCAAACAACAGTTCTTTCACTTCGCACTAGGGTGCACCGTTGTAGTTCTTCAGTAGTGTCCTCTAGAAGAGAATGTTCACACTTCTTACTTCAAGCAAAACAAAAACACATAAAAAATGACAGTTCAAAAACTCCAAAATTTTCAAGTAGTGACATCTTCTGAGAAACTTAAAAATTAATACCGTAGATAAAGTTCAGACTTCCTCCAGCAGAGGAGTTTCAATTGGCGCAAATTTTAAATTAGCGGCGTGGAGGTGTACCGCCCGGTACAATACCAAATCATGTCTTCCTGTAATGACTTTGGAACACAAACTTTAAATTGCCCAGAATGACACTTCCTTGACAGGAAACCACTACTTACTTTGTACTCATGTTTACCTTTCTTCACAACAACATCTGCCTCCTTATCTCTTAGCCAGGTCAGGATAGCATTCATCTCATCCTCCTTCTCTTGTTCCAACATGAGATGACGTAACCGATCTCGTTCTGTCATGTTGTCCGTTACCTTCCCCACACATACCAGTATTCCTACTCTTATATCTACATACCTGGACTCCGTATTACGTGATAAATTCCTACTGAGGAAACCGGCTAAGACATTATCTTTAATATGTCGAATAGTGAAGTCATATTCACTGATAGCTAAAATCCACCTTGTCATTCTACTACTTGTTAACTTACATGTCTTAATAAATACTAATGCCTGATGATCTGTCCATATCTCAAACTTATTTCCTATTACATACATCCTAAATTTGCTTAATGAATAAATAATGGCCAAGAACTCAAGTTCCGTGATGGTATACCTCTTTTCTGTCAAGCTGAGTCCCCGACTCGCCAAAGAAACAATACCCAAATTTCCTTCGTCATCCCTCTGACACAAACATCCGGAAATACCCTTTTCCGATGCATTGGTCATGAGTACGAACTCGCGATTAGGTATAGGGTATTTTAACATAACGGCATCATTAAAACCTTTCTTCAGCCTAATAAAAGCCTCATCATGTTCAACCGTCCACTTTCATTTAGCTCCACCTTTCAATAAGCCTCTGAATGGCTCCAACAACGCTGCATATTGGATAACAAAACGTCTAAAATAATTAAAAACCCCTAAAAATGATTTTAACTGTGTACTATTACGTGGAGTGCTCGTGTTGTTAATCTTCTCTAATCTCGTTTGTTGTGGTTTTACCCCCTGTGCAGATACAGTGTGCCCAAAAATGTAATCTGTTGTGTGCAAAATGTTTACTTATCCAGTTTTAATGTGAAGCCCCCTCTCTAATTTTCTGTAAAACTATGTTCAAATGTTCCATGTGTTCTTCAAAAGTGTGAGGTGCTATTACCACGTCATCAATGTACATTGCAATAAAATCCCCTGTTTCCAGACCTAAAACTCTAGACATAGCACGAATCAACGCTGCGGAAGAGGTTTTTGTACCAAAAGGGACTCTAGGAAATTGATACAAACAATTCTTATATGCGAAAGCTGTGAGAGGTCTGTCCTCTCTTCTGAGGGGAATTTGCCAAAATGAAGAAGACTAATCCATGATGCAAAACCATGTTTTCCCTTCAAAACGCTGAATGAGTTCTTCCACTGTTTCAGGCCTCTGTTGGTCAGCCTCAATCCTCTGATTCATAAGCCTGGCGTCAATACACAGCCTGACTGACCCATCCTTCTAGGCAACGATAATTAAAGGATTAATACTATGGCTACAAGATGGTTCAATTATTCCGTAATCCAGCATAATGTTTATTTGTTCTTAGACTTCACTAGCATATTTAAGTTGAATGGGGTACTTACCTCCCACAAATGATGAATGGTCATGTACTACAAATGTATGTTGATATACGTGTTCTTCCTCACTTAACCACTAAATACATCGCGATGCTTACCTAACATCGAATACAATTACTCCTCCTGTAATTCACTCAAATTACCTCACGTCACTGCCTCATACCGACTATCCCTCGGATACTAGTCGTTATAGATGTTGTATAGAAGAACAAGTATACAGGAACACAACTATATTTTATTGCTTCAGATAGTCTTAACACATATATATATATACATTCATATAAAACTTTCCTCGAAGCAGTATGAAAATTATATACAGTTAACGTTGCTTGAAGACTGAAGTTCCATAAAATGTACACTTTATACACATATATACATGAATATATCTTGATTGGAAAGTTCATTGAAAAGCTAGAGTTCTTGATAGTTGAAAAGTATCTGCTCTATACCGTCACAAGTGTAATCAGTAGCGAAAGCTTGCACTAATAGAATATTAGTTGTTTCTGTAACTTGTCAGGAACGGACATTGAAATGCATAATTAGTAGAATACTAATTGATGGGTTTGATCCTAGGTGGGACTGAGGAAATACTGTTATCGGGCTCGACGTGGCTGCAGGAAACGGGAGCGGAGGCAGTAACCCGGGGTGAAACCTCAAACACTCAGAATCAGTCCACCTATTCGAGACACCTTTTTAAGAGGGATAGCCTCCGTGTTTGACATTCGGCGTAATCTGGTGCTGGGCATTGGTAAGTCCTCGCTTGTGGCTGGAAGGCAGCGCCTTTATATAGCTGACAGATGTAACAGGCAAGCGCAGTGCAGACGTCTCGTAGAGTCGAGAACAATCCAGGCTGTTTCGTGCGCGGAGCAGGCGGCGCAGAGCGAGGAGCGCGAAGACACACGACAATAGACACGTAACACACTTCAACACATGTCTTCTCACTAGGAACACCTTCACTTACCTCTTATATATCTTTAAAGAACACACGTTACCAAACACTTACCTCAGACCATCATAATTAATGCGCACTTCTTTGCTAGTTTCCTCATAGAACAAACACACACTACCTAAATCAAAGTCTGTTCTACTTCCATGATTTGCAACCAAGTCAGCCCCTAAGGCAACTGAATACACACGTTTTGGTACAACAAGGCATAACTGAAACTTACAATTATCTTAATCTTGATTGGTACCGCTATCACCTTCTTTGCTCACTATGACTTACCCAACGGCTGTTATAATATCAAATAGTACCTTCACTTACCTTCTTCATATCAGAGTTTCTATCATCGGAGTTACTACTTCACTACTTACATCATATTCTCAGTATTGTAAGTACTTACATCACTTAACAGAACACTTCTTACGTCTTCCTTACTAATACTATTAATTACTTCATTACCTACGACTACGTCATTACTTAAATACCTCACTTAACACTACTTATGTCACAATCACACTGTACTCTTAAATCTACTTTCACTACATAACTATCTACACTACCTACCTGTTTTTGACAACTTTTACCTTCGGACTGTTCTCGTAACCTGCTTATGCAGTCCGCTGGGAGTTTAAAGTGCACTAGCTCAATGATGGATCCTGAATAACATTCGTGTTAGGCCTATTTTCATCTTTATGACTCAAATCCCCACGCCTCCCATTGTCGGATTGCCTCGGGTAACTCTGTTGACCTCTATCACTATTGAAATTCCTATTAACCCTCGTCTGATCATAATTGTTACCTCTCCTCTGATAATTATCTGACCTGTTTCCCGCTCCCTCTACAGTTCTAATTTGCGGTCGATTACCACCTATGTTACTATTCAGAGAATCAAAACTATCTAACAATACCTCCATTTCTTTGATAGTACTAACTTTCTGCATACACGCAGCTTCCCTAATCCTATCAGAATAATGTTTTAACATAATCCTTACGATATCAACTTCTGAACCAATACTATTAAGATTTTTCCAGATAAGCACGTGTGCCAGAAAGTATTCTGTCATAGACACTCCCTGCTGTTGTCTATATTTACCAAGCATAATCCGTTCTCTCTCACGACCCTGGACATTCTCATCCCATAACTTATTAATAAACTTCTCTTTAAATTCTTCCAAATTAGACATTATTACGGTACACTTGAAACCAGGTTTTACTTTCACCGATGAAGGAATTGGACAAGATCTCTAACACGTATTCCCATTCGATAATATTATCCCTCAACTTATTTGCAAATCTTTTATCAACTAATGTTACAAATTCCATAGGATTAAATTGTTTTCCAGTAAACATAGGCAAATCTTGGTCTCTATTGTGTAAACCACTCGTTACTACTATTTCTCTTGTAATCTGACCACCTCTCATTTCTTGCCGTTGTACCCTCTGGCAATTCAAAACTTTTTCTTCCGCCACTCTCTCCGCATTCTCTTTCATTATTCTCAATTCTTCCTGTAGTTTATCCTCTTTCTCTGTAACCTTCTGCGACAAAGTTTCTTGTTTATTCTTTAGTTCTCTGACCTGCCCAAGCTCTTTTTCAAACGTTTCTACCTTACTGACACATTCCCTCATATCTTGCCCCACTGCATTATGGATCTTGTCTAGTCTTTTGTCTACAATCTCGTGAATTTCTTCCCGATTATTAGAAATTTTATTACTTAACTCTTTGATATTCCTTGTGTAAGTTCCTTCGACATGCTCAATTTGAGTATGAAGATCGCTCCGACTCGACTCCATTTCTCCTCTAAGGTCAACACACACTTTATTTACCTTATTTTCTAACTTAGATATTTGACTAGTTACCTCTACTATCTTAGTATCTATTTTAGAATTTAGTGAATTTAGTGATTCACTTAGCCCATCTGTTTTATCATTAATAGCACTGTTACCATTAATCAATTCTTCGATTTTACTACTTAGAGAGTTAATCTGTTTATTACAATTTTCATTATTAGTACTAATTAATTCTTTCATCTCTTTATTATTTTCACTACTATTACTACTAAAAATTCTTTCATCTCTTTCTTATTATTTTCACTGTTCTTTTCACTGAGCTCGGTCATTTTTTCCATCCGTTCATTACTATTTTCATTATTAGTATCAATCTTTTCCTCCATTCTACTACTGAACTCGGTAAATTTGGCCATCAGCAAATTTAGAGTATCTTGGTTCATCCCCCCGCGATTTCCTTCTGAGTTTCAGTGTGCTTCTCAATTTCTGCACTTTCCTGAATTACCTCAGAAGCTTCCATCGTATTCACGTGCTCCCTACTCTGAATTTCACCTTGGATGTCCGCAGAAGCAACAACCTCGTCGTCACATGACTTGTTATTGTCTCCCTTGTCCATCTTTGGTTCACTAGTGATAGTACGCGATCTCAAATTAATTTCCCTCTTCAAATCCCTTGACATATCCCCAAAATACAAATATATATCACAAAATTACACTCCTGATATTTACCGGTAATAATTCTGTCGGCTTAAATGTGCATACTCTTCCCAAAATGAACCTATGGTATGCTGTCATTCCGAACAAATTCTGAATTTATTCGAGTCCCACGTTGCGTCGACACATTGTAAACATCCTCGTGACTCGCTGACTATCTTTTGAAACATATAAATCTGCATTTAACATGAAAAATATGAAATTCTGAAATATCTGCATTTATATTGGAAATTATGACAATTAATATTCATTAAATAAAATACACAATCGTCGAGCCCTGGACTCACACTTACTTCTTACCTGCTTACTTACACATACGTTATTTGAAGGGCGCCAGCTACCACTCAGTGCAGCAATAATAGAATGAGAATCTTGACTATCTCTAGGGTGTGGGGTAATAAGCTTACTTTTGACAACATACCACATAAGTTCTGGGAAAAGGAGTTTGGCGTTCGGTTTCCCCATTAATTTTGAGGTTTAGATATTTTACTGTCATTGAAATAAAACTATGAATTCGTTTGATAGAACAAAATATATTCTTTAAATAATATATAAAAAATAGTGAGTCTTGTTGCGATAAAACAGATGAGAATACGAATTACGACATTGCAACTGAAAGAAACTAGCCATGAATTTGAATTCTTCTTGACCGGACATTTAACAATTTATACGAAATATTTCCCTCACTGATTCACTTGACTGTACCTTCAACACTTTGAGTGTAATTACGACGTATTCCTTTGATCTGGTGTTTACTGTAGATGTTTCACGCTTAACTTGGTGATACATTCTTGTGACTGCTTCTTCTCCATATCATCTGACTTCTTTGTAAGTCAATATGGTATTACCTCATGGCAGGTGGTATCCCTCTCTGACTCCATGGTAAGCTCTTGCGTCCGTGTCTTCAACTAAGTGACCAACCAACATTGGCCTCACTCTCTCAATGACCAATAATTAATGGCTCACTGAGTCTTCTCCATCTCTCGTTCACACTCGTTGACTGACCGACTGAGGCCTCATCTCGTAGACTTCTTCACTGTTCAGCTTCCGTTTAACTAATGACTGACGCTACAATATGCATCCACTTTTTATAGACGTTGGTTGACACAGCTACGTAATCTCCAGAAATAACAATGACATACTCCCACAACGCCTCAAACTGTTGCATGTAATGGTGAAATCCCCTGGGGCGGCTGAGTCTCTGAGCGCATTGCTAAAAGCTCACGATGACGCAGCCATGACGTAGCAATGACTTGGCAGAATCGCCAGCAGTTTTGCACAATGTAACGATGCCATATTCAATACCTGATATATAACAATTCTCACTGTACATGTATTGAGTGTTATTTTCCACACACGTATATATGCATACATCTAAGTACAGTACAATCCCGCAAGCGACAAGCATTGCAAATTTGAATTGAATAAGAATGATAATTACAATAATAGTAATAATATCTCAGATAAAATAATAATAACACTGACATAATAATAATAATAATAATAATAATAATAATAATACAGATACAATAATAAAATAATAAAAATACAGATATCATCTTGTAACGGAATTTGAACCGTTACAATACGAAGTGTTTTTTTCCTATTGCACAAACACATATTTCATGATACTAAACATTACATTTCTGGCAACGAATCCAGTCACCTTGTTTCATTGATTGTACACTGTAATAGTTCATCAAACAAAATCCACACTCATCGTCGTTTGCTGGCGATCTTCTTCTTCGAATACTACTTTCGTCTACACTGGCAGATCCGTGTTTACCCTTATCGTTACTTTTCTTCTGTGCCTGTTGAAAAAGACGTCTCTTGCTGCAGATTTTCGTCTGAAGTCAGTCGCACTGATGTCTGCGTTTTCCGTTTACGTAATGACACTTTCTTCTCTGGCATTGTCAGAATAACTCTGACAGCATCTTGGGGTGAGCTCTTGTTTGATGCTGGCGTTATGATGTCGATCTTGCCTTCATTTACTTCGTTTGATGTTGTCCCGTTTCCGACGTGCTCATACTGCTGGCAGTAGTTGGAATGGTAGTGGATGAAGAAGCTGGAGTTTGAAATGAACTGCTCGCACTGCTGAAAGTAGCTGAAATAGATGAGGTAATAGGGGACTGAAATAACGCAGCAGGAGCGAACTTTTCTTCTGAAACAGTGTCCTTAGAAAATGGCATTATTCCTGTACACTGAAAACCTGTGATAGCAGATCCAGCTGACGCCGATTGATACCAGGCATTAGAGAAAATAGGGCAGAATCTTGATTTTGTAAGATTGTCATTGGGGTTACGATGAATCCACTCGGTTATATTTCTGTGCAGCCTTCAGGGACTTAAAGAATGTTCTGTCTAACGGCTGTAGAGGATGTGTACTGTGTGGGGGCAATCCCAAACGTTCCATCTCGTTCTCCAGACAGTATTCTATACCTTGCAGGCTCGTATGTCTCCCGTGATTATCGATAACGATTAGAACTTTCCCTGTCATTTTATATTTCTTGAAGTGTCGGAGCCAGGTCATGAAAAGTTCTTCGTTAAAGTACCCCGATTCGCTCATCTCCACGATGGAACCAGGAGGTAATCAATCATGGAATTCAGGGCGCTTCCTAACTCCCTTAAAAATGACCATTGGTGGAATGTACGAACCTGATGCACTCATACACGCAACCACTGTCACATTTTCTCCTCTTTCCACATTTATTAATGAAACAATCTCGCGTTTGCCCTTCCGACTGACTATTTTAGGAGGTCTGTTGTTGAGAGGAAAGCTGGTCTCCTCCATATTGCATATGCGCTCAGGTTTATCAAACATGTCATTTTCTTCCAGAATATTTTCCAAATTTTGGAAGTAATGACTTACCTCCTCTTTATTTAACACTCTGGCTCATGATAGACCTTCAGGTTTTCGCAGGCTTAAATTGGGATATCTTTCCAAAAAGACTCGAAACCAATCAATCCCTGCAATCTTATTATCTAAGCTCCAGGGATGTTTGACATTGTTCGTTTCAGCTAACTCAAATGCAGCTTTCCTCACCTGAATAGGCGTCAGACCCAATCCTCGTTGCTCTGGTGATAGTAGCCTCTCGACTAAGGCCCCTTCCATTTCAAGTGTGAGTAACGTTGGGCGACCAATTTTGTCTCCAACTCGTGGATTTAATCCAGCTTGTATTTATTTTTTAATTTTTGTTTTGCCATGTAGCATACTGAAAGGAATGTAATATAATTCTGATGCACCTCGAATGCTTAGATGCCCATTAATTACACTCTTCACTGCCGCTCCCATCAGATTCCACTTATTATAAATTTTATTTTCTGATCTTTTCCGCGGCATCTGAAATAAACGAATACATTCGGATGAGAATGTGCAGAATACAGCCCTGTCAATAAATTAACCTAATGCGTAGGCTATTTTATTTTGTGAGTGAAAACGAATAAAATTCTAAACATTGTTCGACCTATGAGTTCATAAAGGCAGTGTTTGTTTCTGAATACCATGAAATCATAAATGTGAATTTGAGTTAGGAACCATATTGTTGGTTTCTCAGAGAGTAGGAAGTTGAAACATTCTTTTTTTTTTAGTCAGGAGAAAACTATATTCTGAAATCCTTAAATAGCATCATCATCCTCTTTTGATTCATAATAAGACATTCTTTTTTACCTGATTGTGCCCTCGTTCCGAGGTGGTGCATCCCTTTATAGGCACACCCTCAATGGAGGTGAGCTGCATGTACCATTTTCACCACATACCAGATATCCTGCCATTTATAAATCTCTGGCAGTACCGGGAATCGAACCTAGGCTCCCCGAGGAGGGCAGCTAATAGCGCTAACCGTTACGCTACGCAGGCGGACAAGACTTTTATTGTAACACAATAACCGGGCGGTACACCTCCACACCGTTTATTTAAAAGTTGCGCCAGTTGAAACTCCTCTTCTGGAGGAAGTCTGAACTTTATCTACGGTCTTAATTTCCAAATTTCTCAGAAGATGTCACTACCTGGAAATTTTTGAGTTTGTGAACTGTGTCATTTTCGACGTACTTTTGTCTTGCTTGTATTAAGAAGTGTGAACTTTCTCTTCTAGAGGACACTACTGAAGATCAACAATAGTGCACCCTAGTGCGGAGTCAAAGAACTATTTTGTTGGAGAAAATTTAATTTCAGGAGTTTGTTCTTTGTTAAATTTCTTTCTGTCATTGTTTAAGTTGGCAATATTTACCCCTTTCTTCCCCTTGTTTTGAATGTATCCAATCACGATTTTTTTCAATTAATTTCTGACCAATCTGGTGTATCTTTCCCCAACTTGTATCTGTTGCGGGGTCCTACCCAATAAAATCTTTGTGGGAGGGTGTTTTCTTTCCCCTAACGCCTAGAACTTTCTGCGAGAGTATTTAAACTGCTGATTTTAGGGTCTCCGGGCCACTTCTGTTCCATCTTTCAGTGCATTAAGTACATAGCAGGAGGCGGGAAGCGCCTCTTTCCTCGGCAGCGGTCAACAATAAGGTAATGGCCGATTAATAAATTTTTTTTTCTTTGCCAGCTCAGCAGTTTAACTTTCGGGGCAGGTTTTAAGCGTTCCCCTATGTAACCTTTTCCTAAAATGTAACTTCTCTTTTCTTCTATTCTCTTGTAAAGCGACATACTGGGATAGAGAGTGTTAACCCTCTCGAGCTCCCACTCACATTGTTTGAGGTGAACTTATTTTTCGCAACCTATTCTTCAGTAATGTAAGTTAGTAGTTTCTTAAGTCACCTCTGTAGTGTGGGATTAGCCCTTGCATCAGTGGCCTTAGAGCCAAAATAGGTCTTAAAGACAAAGTGTATTAGGAGTGCAAGTTCGCCTCCTCTCAAATTGTGATTTTAGAGGTCATGTATTAACTTTCTTGTCATTTAATAGACCTCAGTAGATTGGGTATTTTGCTCCTGTGTATATGTCCTTTGAGGACGGCTTAAAGGTGGAGTTCGGAGTGGCCTATGATAGGCTTGTATTTTAAGGGGAAGTTGCCCTTTTTGAAAATTGTGTTTCTGCCTCAAGGAGGCTTTTGGATGTAATTGGAAGCCGGTGTTTCTGGCATGTTTGGGGGTTTTCGGCCCCTTTGTTGTATGGTGTTCATTGTAAGGTTGGGCTCATGGCTCAAGAATTATGTTTCTGACCTTTTGAAGCCCCAAATGGGGTACCTATGTAAATGTAATTGTCAATCGTGTTTCGGCTACTAAGTACCTGTTCAATTTGTTGTTACCTAATTTTGAAAAGAAAATATAACCTTGTTAAATTTTAAAATTAATTTCACTTTAGTAGCTTGAGACCCCTTCACCACCCAGCACCTTCTTTCATGCATAACTACCACCAAAACTCGGTAACAAGTGGTAGCAGAGCGTGGTTGAATGGGTCTCAATTTAGCCCCTTTTGACGGCTAAACTCTGTTTTGATCCGAACTCTAACCATTTTCTCAGTTGCTGGAAATTTTTTATTGAGGTTTTTCAAAATTTTTCTGTTATCATGCCCGGCCCTCGCGATGTTCTCCTCCTTAACTACTTGCGCAAAGAGGAGTTGATCTACGAATTAACTATTAGAAACGTGCAATCTGGAGGCACGGTTGCTATCGATACTAACAAGCTTAGAGACTCCCTTGATTTGCCCATTTCCATCCCCAATTTGGGAGAGAAAGAAATTGATGACTCTCTTTCCACGATCGTCGAGAACATTACTGGGCTAGCATCGGTCGTTAGTTTTTTTGATGAAAATGATCCGTCTCCTAATCAAATTAAGCGTGTGCAAGGCAGGCTATATCATTTTTCAAATAGAGTTAATGATCTGTTGTCTCTAAAGGTGAATGACGTTCAGAGGAAGGAAGCTAATACGCTCCTTGAAACTATTTCTGAATTGTCTAGTAAAGTCACTCAATTGTTAACTGGGGAAATTCCTCCCAAATCTGATCAACCCACCATAGTGAATGTAGGTAGCGGGGAAGAGTCTCCTAAGGGAGAAGTAAATAGGAAAACCCCCACTGCTCAAACTATCTCTGCCCCATTGGACAACGAGCCTGAACGCCGTGCATCGTTGAGTAACATCCGTTCTGAATTAACTTCTTTGCCCCTGAAACCTCTACCTACTATGTCACCCGGGTTTAGCAGCTTGCCTCATCCATTGTCAATGTTGCTAAGAGGTATCTCTAAGTTTTCTGTCAACACCACCAGTGAAGTTATTTCATTTTTAAGATTTTTAGTTGAATTTCAGGATCACGCCCTTGTGCTTTCTCTTTCCCCTTGTCAAATTTTACAAATAATCTATCCTTATGCTATTGGTGTTCTCTCAGATAAGATAGTAAGAGCTATTGCTGAACAGTCATCTATTGAAGATTTTCACGCACACTTGCTTGCAAATTTCATTCCTGCCCGCGCGAGGTCATCTCTGATTCAGAAATACTATTATCGGGTACAGCGCTTGGATGAAAACTTGGCTGATTTCATACAGGACATTAAGTTTTATACTAGGGTGTTTGCCCTTCATTTTCCTGAAGATCAGATTGTGCAGGCTATTGTAGAGGGAATTTCACCTCCCTATAGGTCATATTTGTGTTTCGCGGCGTGCCCGCAAACCTTCTCGGAACTTGAAGCGTTGGCCGTCTCGGCGGAAGGAGTTAGATACGCCGATTCTTTGCGTGTCGCGAAAGAACCCCCGCCTTCCTTTAGTAACACTCGGCCTCCACCTCGCCGACCAGTCAATCCCCGTAAATGTTATGCGTGCGGGGCGCCTGACCATCTGCGCAATAAGTGTCCTCTGATCAAGTCTAGTAGGGCAAATAATGAAGCTGGTTCATCACAAGGCTGTTTTAAATGTGGGGCTTTCTCACATATCGCCAAGAATTGTCCCAATTCGAATAGCACCCCCTCCTGCTCAACTTCTGGGGTAACTTCCAACAACAATCAAAAGTGACTAGTGGCTTCGGCTGAGTCAACTAATTCATCTTCCCGAGGCTCAGCCCCTGGTAAGCAGATCGAAAATTCTGGGAACGTTCAATCTGCTAATCTGTCCTTTGAATGCCCCAAAGAGTGTCTTAAGATTGCGGCGGATACCCCCGCACCTGTTCCTTTCCTTAAGATTGAGGTAAATAACGAACCTATAACAGCTCTATTAGATTCAGGCAGTGTTTGTTCCATTATTTCGGCTGAATGGTACTCGAAATTGAAGTCTGTTTGTAACCTACCTGTCTATGACTCTTCTCCTGTGAAATGTGTTTCTGCTAATACATCTCCATTAGAAATTCTAGGTTCCTTACTGGTCAAAATTCGTATTTTTAAATTTACATGGAAAATTAAATTGTTTGTGGCCAAGCAATTGTCTTGCCCCATTATATTGGGAGCTGACTTTATTTCTCACACTGGTCTTGTGCTCGATCTCCTGTCTAGGTCGTGCACATTCAAATTTGCTTCTAGTTGTAAAATTCCACTATTAAAGTGTAATTCTGTGTCATGTTCTTCTATTTCGCCTACCCAGGATGAGATGTTGTTAGACCTTAGACATCTTCCTGAGGAGCAGGCTGATAGTATTCGCAAACTGTGTCAGTCGTTTCCCGAGGTATTCTCTGATACTCTTGGCGTTACTGACCTGATCGAATACAAAATTGAGGTCACGGATTCGATTCCTGTCCGTTTTCCACCGTATAGGCTATCTCCACCTAAAATGAAGGCTCTGAAAGAAATCATCGATCAGATGTTGAAGGATGGTATTATTAGGCCCTCTAAGTCAGCGTATTCTTCGCCTATTTTTCTAGTCCCGAAACCCCAAGGGGGCTTCAGGCCTGTAATTGACTACAGGGCTCTCAATCGGAAGGTGGTGTTACAATCTGTGCCCCTTCCCGACCTTCATTCTTGCTTTTCATGGTTTCGTAAGGCCAAGTTCTTTACTATCTTGGACTTGAATCAGGCCTATAATCAAATTCCCCTTGCTGAAGAGTCTAAACACCTTACAGCGTTTGCCACGGACTGGAATTTATACGAATACAACCGCGTGCCTTTCGGGCTCCCCACGGGGGCAGCTGTGCTCACTAGGCTACTAGATAGGGTCTTCTCCGACATCAAATTCGAGTACTTATATCACTACTTGGATGATGTCGTCGTGTTTTCGGAGACCTTCGAAGAACATCTAGATCATCTGCGAGAAGTTCTGAATCGCCTTCGTAAGGCTGGGTTAACTGTCAAGTTGTCCAAGGTCGCTTTTGCTAAGCCCTCTATGTCATTCCTAGGGCATATTGTGTCACCTGATGGTGTAGCAGTCGATCATTCTAGAACACAGGCCATCCGTGATTTTAAACCTCCCAAGGACATTAAAGGTTCATTGGTATGGTGAATTTCTTCAGAAAGTTCATTCCTAACTTTGCTAATAGAGCGGCGCCATTGAACCTTCTTCGTAGGAAAGGCATCAAATTCGAGTGGGGACCTTCTCAACAAGCCGCTTTTGAAGATCTGAAATTAGCTCTCTGTAATGCCCCTATCCTTGCTATGCCTGATTTCTCAAAGAAATTCATCGTCCAAACGGACGCGTCGTCGTCGGCGGTAGCGGCAGTCCTTCTTCAAGAGACTGAACTAGGGAGGCGACCCATCGCCTATGCATCTAGGACTCTATCGGCTCAAGAAGCCAAGTATTCCATCTATGAGCTCGAAGGGTTGGCAGTCTTATTTGCCTTAGAAAAGTTCCGTCTCTATCTGGAACATGTCAAATTCGACCTGGAGACAGATAATCAAGCATTAAGCTGGGTCTTAGGTAGGCCGCGTCGTACTGGTCGTATAGCCCGTTGGGCCATCCGTATTTCTGCCTTCCAATTCAATGTCAGGCATATCCGAGGTACCGAAAATGTTGTCGCTGATGGACTCAGCCGTATGTTTTCAGGCGACGTTGAGAACCATGAACAGGTCGACAGCCCATCACCTCCCGAGTCCATGCTATCTGAGGTTAATGCCATCCTAACAGATGTTCCCATGCTGTTTAGGGATATCGAGAAATACCAACGTGAAGATCCGACGCTGGCTCCGATAATGGAAACCCTTTCTTCTGGGGAACATGTTGTCCCTTATGTTCTGAGGAATGGAGTTCTATGTTGCCCTTCGAGGCATGATAAGATGATGAAAGTTGTTGTTCCAGCGGTTCTTGTACCTACGATCTTCAAGTATTATCATGAGACCCCATTAGGAGGGCATCTTGGTATCTTTAAAACTCGTGAAAAGATTCGTGATATGTTCATCTGGAAGGGTATGGACGGTGAAATCCGTGAATTAGTAAAGGCATGTAAATCCTGTTTGCTTAGTAAACCGACCATGTCCACTAAGGTAGGTCTTTTGTCTTCTCATCAAGCGTCGCGCCCCATGGAGCGCCTGTATATTGATTATGTGGGACCCTTCCCCCAGTCAAAGGGGAATGCCAACAAGTTCATCTTTGTATATGTAGATGGTTTTACTAGATTTTCCTGGTTATTTCCGACTAAGCTGGCTACCGCTCAGTCCACCATTTCTTGTCTCAATACTATCTTTGCTTCTTTTGGTCCTTGTCAATACATAGTTTCCGATAATGCTAAGGCTTTTACATCTAATTTATTTCGTAAATTCTGTTTTGACTTATCCATCTCTCATGTAACTACTTCTGCTTATTACCCTCAACCATCTCTGGCTGAACGGGTTAACCGTAATCTCAGGTCCGCACTCATTGCCTATCATCATGAAGATCCTTCCAGGTGGGACACGTCCCTGCATTGGATAGCTTTTGCTTTGAATTCAGCGGTTCATGAATCTCACAAGTTCACTCCAGCTTCTTTAATGTTCAAGTTTGTTCCCAACTCGCCGCTCTCTAACCTCTGGTCTCTGAATGACATTCTACCCGAGATAATAGATCCGGACAACATTAAAGATCTTTGGAAGAAGGCTAAAGCCAATCTTAAAGTGTCTCATGAAAAGGTTAGGGAAAGGTATGATCGTGGACGGAGACCCACCCCTTTGAAGGTAGGTGACCAGGTTATGGTCAAAAATTTTGTTCCCGCGGGCAAGCTTGCCCCCAGATTTCATGGGCCTTGTATCATTCTCGATTTTCTTACGCCGGTTACCTTATTGTTAAGTAATCCAGCCACCGAGAGGATATTTAGGGTTCACCTGTCCCAGGTGAAACCGGTGTAATTTTGTGTTAACTTGCTTCATATTATTTTGAAAGGATATGAAGGTTATATTTTTTTTTTGAGTTTCACTTTTATGGCATTCTGCCCCTTCTATAATATTTTGGTTTTAGATGTAAGCCTTTTGTAAAACCCGCCCCGATCCGTTAAACTGCCATCCTGTTCTTGCCACGGCCATTACCACGCTCCCGTCTCCTGCTCCACCTTACACTGTGGCTTAATAAGATTAAATGCCACGGATATCTACACGCCGCTGGCCCCTCAACCTCTCCATAATGCCTGTGCCTTCAAAAAGACGATGGTCCAACACAATTCTGCCGCCTAGCCTTAATGTTTCAGTGCCCCCGCAGCCGCGCAGCGCCGTGCAGCAACTGGGGAGGGGAATGGGCCCCCTCCTCTCCAGCGAGGACGACATGTGCACGGCGAGCCGGAGCTCTCCTCCCGGCCAAGGCTGATGTGCGGCGCACGACCTGCTACTGGCCCGCAGCCTGTATATGTTCACCGCGGGCGCGGCGTGTTTCAACACTCTGCTCCCCTCATAGTGCGGGCGAGCGGTATCTCAGGGTACTTAAGGGGTCCGAGCGGCCTCCTTTTGGACGCAAGCTGCAACGGCCGGTCCGGCCATCCAACTTCATCAACATCAACTACATGGACAGTTACTATAAGAGATAACTACATTTGGGAATTCAACCGCAATATCTGATGGACATTGCAAATTTTTCCTTCACTTTTAAATAGTAAAAGCTTATCTTCAGAAATTCAACTTCTATAAACCTAAAGACTTCACTTCACCTCCAACAACAAAATTTTGGAACCGAATTAAGAAATTTCTCAAATACTTCTGCAAGTTATCTTAATATCAACATCAAAACTTGGAACTTATTTTCAAACTAAAGTTTATGTTCTTCTGTGTTACCCCGTGGAGGAACTTTTGGGCGGGGGGGGAGGTCTGTACCGGGCGGTACACCTCCACACCGTTTATTTAAAAGTTGCGCCAGTTGAAACTCCTCTTCTGGAGGAAGTCTGAACTTTATCTACGGTCTTAATTTCCAAATTTCTCAGAAGATGTCACTACCTGGAAATTTTTGAGTTTGTGAACTGTGTCATTTTCGACGTACTTTTGTCTTGCTTGTATTAAGAAGTGTGAACTTTCTCTTCTAGAGGACACTACTGAAGATCAACAATAGTGCACCCTAGTGCGGAGTCAAAGAACTATTTTGTTGGAGAAAATTTAATTTCAGGAGTTTGTTCTTTGTTAAATTTCTTTCTGTCATTGTTTAAGTTGGCAATATTTACCCCTTTCTTCCCCTTGTTTTGAATGTATCCAATCACGAATTTTTTCAATTAATTTCTGACCAATCTGGTGTATCTTTCCCCAACTTGTATCTGTTGCGGGGTCCTACCCAATAAAATCTTTGTGGGAGGGTGTTTTCTTTCCCCTTACGCCTAGAACTTTCTGCGAGAGTATTTAAACTGCTGATTTTAGGGTCTCCGGGCCACTTCTGTTCCATCTTTCAGTGTATTAAGTACATAGCAGGAGGCGGGAAGCGCCTCTTTCCTCGGCAGCGGTCAACAATAAGGTAATGGCCGATTAATAAATTTTTTTTTCTTTGCCAGCTCAGCAGTTTAACTTTCGGGGCAGGTTCTAAGCGTTCCCCTATGTAACCTTTTCCTAAAATGTAACTTCTCTTTTCTTCTATTCTCTTGTAAAGCGACATACTGGGATAGAGAGTGTTAACCCTCTCGAGCTCCCACTCACATTGTTTGAGGTGAACTTATTTTTCGCAACCTATTCTTCAGTAATGTAAGTTAGTAGTTTCTTAAGTCACCTCTGTAGTATGGGATTAGCCCTTGCATCAGTGGCCTTAGAGCCAAAATAGGTCTTAAAGACAAAGTGTATTAGGAGTGCAAGTTCGCCTCCTCTCAAATTGTGATTTTAGAGGTCATGTATTAACTTTCTTGTCATTTAATAGACCTCAGTAGATTGGGTATTTTGCTCCTGTGTATATGTCCTTTGAGGACGGCTTAAAGGTGGAGTTCGGAGTGGCCTATGATAGGCTTGTATTTTAAGGGGAAGTTGCCCTTTTTGAAAATTGTGTTTCTGCCTCAAGGAGGCTTTTGGATGTAATTGGAAGCCGGTGTTTCTGGCATGTTTGGGGGTTTTCGGCCCCTTTGTTGTATGGTGTTCATTGTAAGGTTGGGCTCATGGCTCAAGAATTATGTTTCTGACCTTTTGAAGCCCCAAATGGGGTACCTATGTAAATGTAATTGTCAATCGTGTTTCGGCTACTAAGTACCTGTTCAATTTGTTGTTACCTAATTTTGAAAAGAAAATATAACCTTGTTAAATTTTAAAATTAATTTCACTTTAGTAGCTTGAGACCCCTTCACCACCCAGCACCTTCTTTCATGCATAACTACCACCAAAACACGGTAAAAATAAGACATTCTTTTTTACCTGATTGTGCCCTCGTTCCGAGGTGGTGCATCCCTTTATAGGCACACCCTCAATGGAGGTGAGCTGCATGTACCATTTTCACCACATACCAGATATCCTGCCATTTATAAATCTCTGGCAGTACCGGGAATCGAACCTAGGCTCCCCGAGGAGGGCAGCTAATAGCGCTAACCGTTACGCTACGCAGGCGGACAAGACTTTTATTGTAACACAATATTGCTATTTAACTGCTTAAACCAATATATTTCCTCCGATCGAAATTGTACTACTGTATCGATATTGTACCTGTCTGCTGATCGAATATGTACTGTTGGTATTTCTGTATCTATCGTCACACACTACCCCTGCATGCCAACAGATGGCAGCACATGTCACAGAGGAGTTCTCTGTGGTGGTGACAGCACACGCAGAAATAAACCGCATGGTGGTGGTGGTGGTGGTGATTATTGTTTTAAGAGGAAGTACAACTAGGCAACCATCCTCTATATAACACTAATCAGAGGGGAAAGTGGAAGGGGTCCGACACTTCGAAGAATGAAGATATCGGCCAAAGGAAGACAAGGGCCACGAAGGGCGTGAAAATGAAAGACTCCCTAGCCATCGCAAACCTAATAGCGTCGGGGTCGGAAAAGAACAAGAGTTGACCAAGGGAGGTCGGATAGGATAGATGAAATTGAGGAGCCTGGCACAAGTAAGTGGGTGCAATGCCAGGACTCAGCTAAGGGCCACGTAGTCGCCGACCCACGCTCCAAAGTTCAGAGCCCCTGGGGCTCCTTTTACTCGCCTTTTACGACAGACAGGGGATACCGTGTGTGTTATCCTACCGCCCTCACCCACAGGGGGATAAACCGCATGGTTCTAACCTCACAATATCATTGTCTGCCAGCCTGTGAAAAATAGGAAGTTTTATAACAGAGCACAAAATTAAGCAAGTCAACTCACCTTGCTACAAGAAGAAATATGTATCTCTGAAGCACAAACTGCTGTATTCCTGACACAAATCACTAGCAACACAGTACACCTTCCGCACTGTAACGCCACACTTAGGCAAGTGGAAAATATATGGTAAACCTTAGTTTGATTGAAATTGTACCTACAGTATGTCGAAATTGTATCACCTTACCCTATGCATATATGTTTCACGTCATTAGGTTTATACTTGTCTGAAGCGGGGGAAAAAAATAATAAAAAAATGAAAAGACAACATATTTTCCTAGGACCAACTAATAGTGCATACATTAATTTAAAAATAATTCTATTCACTTAAGGTTAATGTTCAAACATTAGAGGTTCATGGTTAATATAAGGAAAGTATTTATAAAAACTATAACATGATTATCTATTGATAGAGTGCACAATAATAAAACTGCATTTACCATTATGCAACTTTGAGTCAGATAACTGTTCATTTTTGAAAATGATGATGATGATGATGATGATGCTTGTTGTTTTAAGGGGCCTAACATCGAAGGTCATCGGCCCCTAATGGAACGAAATGAATGACATGAGATATGAGTTAAAATTTTAAAAAGTATCCACTGACTAGAGTTAAAAAAGAATGGTGATGAAGAAAAATGAGGGTGAGATTAAAACAGTCGGTGGATCTAATACGCAATGCCTTATGTTCTATGAAAATAAGAGAAAGTACAGGAAATCGAAGGAATAAGGCATTGCCCAGTAATACAGATATTAACACATAATTTACGTTAGACGTTCAAATAACACATTAAAATGCGCAACACAAACTAAAATGAAGTCAATTAGATAAAAGCGCAACTGACATAAACAACACGAGGACAAAGGACATCATCACAAACGATAAAACAGACCGCTATTCCTCATAAAGCGGATGACGAGGTCTGCTGACTGCTCGTCATCGCGCAAGATAAGGGAGATAGTACTCGGAAGGTTAATACTACGGCGCAGATCGACCAGGTCCACGCACTCCGTAAGGATGTGTACCACGGTAAGATGGTCGCCGCAGGTACACACCGGAGGGGGTTCTCCTTTCAGTAGATGGGAGTGCGTCAAGATACCGTGGCCGATCCGAAGGCGACATAATACCACGGCTTCCCTCCGCGAAGCCCGAAGGGAAGTCCTCCATACCTTCGTTGTTCCTTTTATCGCTCTCAGCTTATTGGTAAGTGGCATGGCCTGCCACTCCATCTCCCAATGAGACATAACCAGATGTCTCAGCTGAGAGCGAATATCACTTGCTGGAACCTTGAAAGGCAACGGGGGCAGTGTAACTGCCTCCTTGGCAGCCGCATCTGCTAACTCGTTTCCCTCTATGCCCATGTGGCTGGGGAGCCACACAAACGTAATTCTGGTGCCGGCATCCGAACACCCGGCCAGCAGGTCCTGGATCCGCTGCACCAGAGGGTGTCGAGGGAAACAGGTATCAATAGACTGAAGCGAACTCAAGGAGTCAGTACACACAAGAATGTGTCGGCGCTCATTGTCTAGTGCGTACCGCAGAGCCTCACAGATAGCATAGAGCTCTGCCGTGTACACACTACAGGTGTCCGGGAGAGCAAAAAGAAACCGATCATTGTCGATAACGAACGCACAGCCCACCTTCGTATCTGTCCTTGAACCATCCGTGTAAACGACGACTGAACCTGGATAGCGGCCAACAACGGACAGGTAGAGCCTCCGATAAATCGAAAGGTCCGTGTCTCCTTTCGGGCCAGTGTGCAAATCCAGGATGATTTCAGGTCGTCGTACAACCCACGGAGGTACCCCACTTGGTTGTCTGACAAGGCAAGGAATCGAAGGTACGTCAAACAATTCATAACTGTTATCCAAGCGTATCCCAACCGGCCGCGTCGCACGAGGATGAGCAACGTAAAACAAACGGTTGCCATTGTTGAACACGCAGGGATAGCTCGGATGAAGTGGCATCTGTCGCATATTTGCAGCATACATAAGTAGTAGTTGCTGGCGCCTCAGGTGTAAAGGCGGCACACCAGACTCAGCGAGCAGGCTAGCGATGGGGCTAGTACGAAAAGCTCCCGTCGCCAACCTAACCCCGCTGTGGTGGATACTGTTCAGCTTCGCAAGAACGCTTGGTCTTGCGGAGCCATATGCTGCACTGCCGTAGTCTAACCGGGATAAAATGTGTGCCCGATAGAATCGCAGGAGCACCACGCGGTCAGCTCCCCAATTAGTGCTGCTAAGAAACTTCAAGAGGTTAAGCCTCTTGGTGCATTGCACTTTTAGCTCCCGCACGTGTGGCTCCCACGATAATTTACTGTCAAAAAGGAGCCCAAGAAATCGGTAGGTGTCAACAACTGGAAGAACGACATTTCCTAGATAAAGCTAAGGATGAGGGTGAAGAGTACGTTGACGACAAAAGTGGACAACAGAGGTCTTTGCGGCAGAAAACCGAAAGCCATGTTCTAAGGTCCACTTCTCCACCCTCCTAATAGCTTGCTGTAACTGTCGCTCTGCGACTGCCATACTGCACGAGCTATAGTGCAGAGCAAAATCATCCACATATAGGGACGGTATTACGGCTGGACCAGCAGCAGCGACAATACCGTTTATGGCAATCGCGAACAGAGTGACACTAAGAACCGATCCCTGTGGGACTCCATTTTCTTGAACGTGGTATTGCGAATATGTCCTCCCTACTCGGACACGGAATAGACGGAGGGACAAAAAATTCGCAATAAATACCGGCAAGTTACCTCGGAATCTCCATTGATGCAGGACTGATAGGATGCCATATAGCCAGGTGGTGTCCTAGGCCTTCTCTAAGTCGAAGAAGACAGCTACCAAGTGCTGTTTGCGGAGAAACGCATCCTGGATAGAGCTCTCCAGGCGTACCAAGTGGTCTGTGGTGGATCGAGCGGTTCGAAATACACATTGGTACTCGGACAAGAGTCCTTGTTTCTCCAGACACCACACGAGTCTGCGATTTACCATCCTCTCAAATAGGTTACACAGGCAATTTGTAAGACAAATCGGTCTGTAACTTCCTGCATACTTAGGGTCTTTGTCAAGCTTGAGGACAGGGATGACTATGCCCTCTCGCTACTGAGACGGAAAATCACCCTCTGTCGAGATTCGGTTGAACACACGAAGGATATATAGTAAACTATCATCACTAAGGTGTTTCAACATCTGGTTATGGATGTTGTCCGGTCCAGGAGACGTGTCCTTGCAAAGCGCTAAGGCGCTGCGGAGTTCCCACTCCGTAAAGGGCACGTTGTAGTCCTCTGAAGCTTGGGTGGCAAAACTAAGGTGATGACGTTCTGCTCCCGCTTCAGAGGGAGGAAATCAGGATTGTAATTCCCGGAGCCAGAGACATCTGCGAAATGACAAGCGAGATGGTTAGCAATCGCGAGGGGATCAGTGGCGACACTGCCTGCAATGGAAATTCCCGGTACAGCAGATGATCCTTGAATACCCGAAATTCGGCGAAGTTTCGTCCACACTTGTGATGATGGAGTATGTGACGTCATGGACGACAAATATCTCTCCCATGAAGCCTTCTTACTTTTCGAATAAGAACTCGCGCCTTATCGCGGTGTTTCTTAAATGTTACCAAATTGGCCACAGTAGGCTGTCGACGGTAACGTTCATGAGCGCGACGGCGTTCTTTGATGGCTGCTGCTATTTCATCGTTCCACCAAGGAACGAGTTTTCGGCGAGGAGCCCCCGAGAAAAACGTAATGGACCCCTCAGCAGCAGCAAGAATAACTTGGGTGACGTAAGTTATTTCCTCGCCGACGGTCCGCCTGACATCATCGTGAAAGACAGCTAGTGATGTGTACCTTGGCCAATCAGCATGTTTAAGAATCCATCGAGGGGGAGCCTCGACGGGTTTGTGTTTCAACAAAGTAAGAATGATGGGAAAATGGTCACTGTCACAGAGATCATCGTGTGCATTCCACCGAAACAGTGGAACCAACGTTCGGCTGCATAGACTAACGTTTATGCGAGAATATGTGCCGTAACGTACACTAAAGTGAGTTGGTTCCCCTGTGTTCAAAATACATAAATCCAGATCTGTTAGAAGTGTTTCCAGCTCTCTTCCTCGGGGACAAGATGTCTCAGAGCCCCATATGCGGTGATGGGCGTTAAAATCGCCCAATAAGAGGAAGGGTGGTGGAAGCTGAGCTATAAGATCAGCGACATCATTGATGTTCAGATGCTGGCCTGGTGGAAGATAAACATTACACACTGTTGCTATGACAGGCAGCGAGACGCGAACAGCTACAGCCTCAAGAGGGGATCTTAATGGAACTTCTTCGCTATAGCTATCAGAACGTACAAAAATACCAACGCCTCCGGAAGCCCGGTGAGCATAGTATCGTTCTGTCGAGTATAGTTTGAAATGCCTCAAGACCGTATGATGACCAGGTGTGAAATTGGTCTCCTGAATACAGACTATACTCGCTGCGTACTCACTAATAGGCTGACGTAACTCAGCAAGATGCCTGTCATAACCGTTACAATTCCACTGTAACAGTGCCATAGTGTGGACGATATAAGTAGTGTTAGGTTATGAGCAATAAAATGCTCACAAACCTAAAGACTATCAACATCTACATCCGTAGATGTAGTGGACAGCGCGACATCCATCTCGTCGTCAACAGACGGCGGGGATGCCGCCCAGAACTTCGACATTTTCCGGGGGCGAAGGGGTCCCCTACGAGAGAGCGCGCAGGTTTCGGAGCAGGAGTACCGCCCGGCGCACACTCATACCCCCCAGACGGGGGGCATGACTTCTCCTTCGCAGGGGAAGTCCGAGAGCGCTCAGGTCGGGCGCTCTTCTTCCCCTTTTTCTTTTCTAGTTTAGACGGGCTGGGAGATGGTTTCCCAGCCCTGGTCGACGATGCCGCCTCCGCCGGCTGGGGCACGATTTTCGTCGACCTCCTAGGGGTGGGGGAGACTTAGTCTTCCCCCCTTGCTGTGCCGGCTGGGAACTGCCAGCATGCACAGACTTCTGGTTGGTCGAAGGTGGGGAGGTCCCCCCCTTCGAGCTTTTACTCTTTGCGACGTCGCTGGGAGCAGCAACAGTCGCCTTGGGCGCAGCGATCAGCACAGGTGACGATGTTGAAAATGATGAACCTGGAAGACTCTGAGCTATCATGCTGTAGTCGAGTGTACGGGCACGTGTATTCGTGGAATTAAACTTACGGCGCGCTTCCTGGTAGGAAAGACCATCCAGGGTCTTGATCTCCTGGATCTTCTTCTCACTCAGGTATATCGGACAGTTCCGATCCCGAGGAGAATGAAAACCGGAGCAGGTAGTGCACTTGTACGGAGTTGTGCACTCCTCCGCGCCGTGAGCTACTCGTCCACATGTACCACATACAGCCTGATTCGAACAGCGAGATACCATATGTCCGAATCGCTGGCATTGATAGCATCGCATAGGAGGCGGGATGTACGGCCTCACATCGCAACGATAAGTTGTTACCTTGACTTTCTCTGGTAACACTGACAACTTGAGACAATGAAGGCACCAGTGGCAACGTCTTCACCGTTGACCTTGCGCGTAATGCGCCGGACGTGTGTCACGCCACGGTTCTTCATGTCTTCCATCAACTCGTCGTCAGTGTTCAAAATAAGGTCGCGGTGAAAGATGACTCCGCGAACCAGGTTTAAGGACTTATGCTCCTCCACTTTGACGGGGATTTCGCCAAAGTGGTCGCACTTAAGCAGCTGATCAGCTTGCAGTGCTGTGCGAGTCTTCATAAGCAAACTACCGTTGCGCATTTTCTTAAGGTCCTCAAGTTCGCCGTAAACGCCTTCGATGTGCCGACTAAAAAGGATCGACTTCACCAGCTTAAAATCGTGCCCATCGGTTCTGGTAGCGACCAGAAACCTAGGGAAGCTGGATCCCATTCCTTCACGCTGCGCATGTTCCCAGGGAGTTGAACCTCTCAGGGAAGCAAAAGTTAAAGACTTAGGTGGAGGACCACCTTGAGAAGGACGACTTCGTTTGGAAGCCATTCCCGATAGCATCCTCCCCGAATGCCACCCACTCCGATCAGGGGTCTCTGTAGCCGAACCAAGCAGCCAAGGCAATACCCACCTGGTCGTAGCAGGTACTGCCCGGGGTCCGATGTTTGACGATGCCTAATACGGGATGACTGAGGCAATGAGCACTAGGGCTCCCTTCCTCCAGTCACCCGCAATAGCATGTACCCCATAGCGTGTACAGAGCACTAAAAAAATGAAAAATAAATAAAAATAATAATAATATGTCCTGGCATTCGGCTGTGCGGGGACCTGTGTTGTCAGGCGGATACCACTGCCAAGGTACATGGCGCTCCCACCACGCAATGGTCCTGGGTGGACAGTTGCGGGCTTTTGGGCGTAATCGCACACGTAAGAGGCCCATCTTCGGGCAGCACGCATATCAAAATTTGGAATGGTCTACATCTGACCCTCGGAATAATAATAAAAAAATAAAGAGGGGACCATGGCCACATGACCCTTTAAGTCGCCTTCTACGACAGGCAGGGATTACCTGTGAATGTACTCGACCCCTCCCATCCACAGGAGGTCCAACACATTATACCAAACCGCAATCCATGTCCGCGCCTAGGTCGCCCCTTTTAGTCGACTTATACGACAGGCAGGGGGTACCGCGGGTGTATTCTACATGTGCGTCCCCCACCCGCAGGGGGTAGTGTGTTTGGTCCGCGAGAGGTATTTTATTTCCCTCAAGTCCGCCGGTTAGGACCCCCCTATCCGCCACCTGGGACGCGCCACGTGGGAGTATCACCTCTCCCCCTGCTACGCCTTCGTAGCAGGTTCGTGGTTTTGAAAATGACTTTGACTTCACTCCATAACGAAAGGGGAGGCCGATTTCAGCGCTGACTAGTGGAAACAATTGGAATTTGCGATACGAATTGAAAACGGAATGTAAAAGGAAACAATCGGTTGTAACGGTAGTTGACGACTAATCGAATAATTCGGTAGTTTTCATTCCATAGTCTTGTCACTAGTCTCGGCCCGAAAGTGGCCACGGCTGGTCCGTGGTCCAACAGCTTTGCACTCTGACCGGCCAGCCGAGCAGAAGAGGGGTGGCCACGGCTCTACGCTTCTGCATTCGGGAGACGGGGCGGGCCTGGACCTCACAGCTGGCCCCAACCGTCGGCTGTCCTGAGAATGGTTTTCCGTGGTTTTCCAATCTCCTACACTGATGCTTGTTGTTTAAAGGGACCTAACATCGAGGTCGTCGGCCCCTAATGGTACGAAATGAAACGACAACGTAAAAGTTCAAAATTATCCACTGACCAAAATAAAAAATGCCATGAAGAATGAATGAACGAATGAACATGAATTTAAAACAATCAGTGGATCCGACTCAAAAAACTATCATAGTTAATAGTATTACTGACCAAGGGACCACTTCCAAAGCAAATCGAGGATGCTTGGTGTCTAAACGGGTCCAAAATACAAGTCAAAGTCCCCTCAGAATGATACTTATCGCTAGTAATGTAGAACCATGGTATCTGTCCTTTTGCGGTACTAATCAATGGTAGCAGAGACTTGCGGTATTCCACACATTATTGTACTACTCAAAGCTTATGAAATTCGACATTAATACAGACCTATGTTTTTCTCACTCTGCGGCGCCATTCACAGGCAACGCAAACCAATGATGTTCATCACATAAGAGTACTAACCACAGGGACCTCTCCCTATCCCGTGGTGTTCCTCATATAGTGAGTACTAATCACAGGTAAGGCAGGTCCATGGTAGCTATCATCCCATGGTCCCGCTTATATGGTGGTACTAATCACAGGTACTGCAAAAGCCGACCGCGCGGTGCTCCAATCTCCTACACTAAAGCGAATGCCGGGACAATTACTTGTATAGGCCACGGCCGCCGACCCCCTCACCTTCTCCGAGCATCTCCCTCACCGTAACAAATCTCCCGGCCTGGGAGACGGGGTCACAGTCTAAAACGCCCGCCTGCCGCTTCAGGGGAAGAATGAAAACATTTTAGTAGTACTAGTCGTAGTATTTGTAGTCAAACTTCGAGCTAATTCCTAGCAAGTACAGCTTACAATTCACGCAGTAAGACTTGTGCTTCATACGGTGACAGAGTAAATACGGAGAAGTGTTGTCTAATTGGTGTAAGCGGTATTATCCAGTGTTTCGGCTTTTCTCCTCGGTTCAGTTCGTTTCTCATCCGGAGCTCAGTGGTTCAATTCCACTCACATTCTGTAGTCCGTAGTTCGAATCCTCTCACAGCATTTTAATTTCTGCTCCGTCACGGATGGTGTTCCAGGCAGCAGTCCAAACTTCGTATCCAAATGTACAGAGTTCACTCTTAGCGAAGGAACCTTACATGAGTCAAGATGTCTTTATTTCTTCCATTCCTTTGTAGTACATGCAGGCATCGCTTGCCAGGCTTTGTGATCAAATTAATGAATTTAACAGCGACATCCCCAACGAATTATTACATGTAGTGTCATAGACTTTCATGAAGTTCAGTGTCTGTCAGAAAGAGTGGATGAATCGATTTCTCAAGAACAGATCTGAGCTGAATTCGAAGATAAGCATGATGCAATTAGGGCTAAAGTACAACAGATAATCAGTGCACGGGGTACCAGTTCCTCTCCCAAAAAAGTGAATATAATGAGCCTATAAACAATAATACGGGCCCATGCAGCTTATTGAAGCTTCTCTTACCAAATTCTGAGGTGACGTTACTTAATTTGTGCATTTTTATATGTTTGATTTACTCATTTTGAAGAATCAGTCGCTACGTTATATTGAGAACTGGCTCATCAACTTATTAGGATGCGCCCATAACTGCAGATAATGTTGTTGTAGGTAGGGAAACAATTTACAAGAAATATAGGAATCCTAAAGAGCCTCCGTGGCTCAGACGGCAGCGCGTCGGCCTCTCACCGCTGGATACCGTGGTTCAAATCCCGGTGACTCCATGTGAGATTTGTGCTGGACAAAGCGGAGGCGGGACAGGTTTTTCTCCGGGTACTCCGGTTTTCCCTGTCATCTTTCATTCCAGCAACACACTCCATTATCATTTCATATCATTTATCAGTCATTAATAAATCACCTTGGGAGTGGCGACCCCATTGTAATAACAGCCTATATATGTTTCATTCATTACATCCCTGACCCGGTCAATGACTGGAAAACAGGTTGTAGGTTTTCATTTTCATAGGAATCCTAAAATGATAGTGAGGCTCGCATAAGGTTACTGTTATCTTGACACTATCCAAAAGGAGTCTGCATCTAGCTTATGTATACTTCCGAATCACATGCAGTCTAATTTTAAACCTATCGATTCTTTCAAGTTAGACGGATTCCTCCATGAGATAATAATTAGTCAACTACTACTAGATAACCTTCCTAAAGCTACCAGAAAACGGTGGGAGATTAGTAACACATCCAAGGACTTAGCTACTCTTTGTAAATAGTTTGAATTATCTTTAAAGGGTAGCGCAAACACTTCAAATGATTGACTTTTCTCGTCGCAAGGTCCAACTGGATTATACGGGTACTAGATATTCTCGAGGTAGTACCGCCCAAGATAGTTCCAAGCATGATAAACAATTTTCTCATAGTAGGCTAGTTCCTACGTTGTGGTTTATGCAAGGAGCAGCATCCTATGTACAGATTCCAAACATTTTTAGGTTATGATGCTCATCGCAGGAATGCCCTGGTTAAGCAGCACAAGATTTGCTACAATTGTTTCCATGAGTTACACACTGTTCATGTGTGGCCTTCAAATTCAAGAAGCAAGTCTTGCAGTGGTCACGTACACACCCAATGTAGGCACTCCAGCACATAACACATAAGTTCGCGAAGAAATTTATATGAATGTTACCTTAACATTCTTTTAGAATAGATATGGGTTCATTATGAATGCCAGGGACCCACAACCCCGCCCAAAAAGGTACATTCACTTTTATAACCTAACGAAAGATTTCGAGCGCCATTGTTCATTAGCCGGCCAGCTACGAGCACAGTCATTGGTCGACGTGACATCATTCCCAGAATTCCTAACTCGCTGCTACCGTTACCAACCCGCGCAAAATAAAAATACAGCAAAAAGCTCTGTTAGTATAGGTCGGCCACTTGCGCGTGGGAACAATAGAGCGAGTCTAGAAGATTATGTGACTTACCCATGCCAGTCTTCGGGCACCCTTCGCCCCGCTCGTACGTCACCGCGCTGCAGGCTGTATAAGAAGCGGTCAGAGCAAAGCAAAGCAACTTTCAGTTCACACGAATTCTTTATACACATTATTCTTTACACTAAAATATTCACATCACTAGTAGGCATTACTAATACGTTCCAGTTAACTAAATATAATAATACATTTTCTAACTTTCTACTGAGGTAAAGTACTAATACTAATATTCACACGAGCTAATAGTTCACTTCCTCTACACCTGACATCGCTGTGTCCTCACTGTCTCCTGATTGAATGTTCTCTTCGGATTCACTGTCACCGTCACTGTCACTAATGTCACTACTGCCATTAACTGTGATGCTATTCTTTCAATCGCGTCTTCGACTAGTCCTTACGTGCATAATATTCTAATTCATTTTCCTCTTTGCGACGGCAAACCTTTCTCCATTCTTCTTCTCCGATTTCTGATAATCTTTCTCTGCACAAAGCGATAACATCGTGCATTTTAAAAGAGGTGTTCCTACTTCCTACCCATTGTTTCACGTCAGCCCATATCATTTCTATGGGGTTTAAATCAGGATGGTATAGTGGTAGTCTCAATGTAGTGTGCCCATGTCTTGCCATAATTTCATCTTTGAGATACTGCTGATGGAGCGGTTTGTGCTATTTAATAATGTTGTATATTTCGGCCTTTAGCATACTCTCTTCAAACGGAATTCCTTTCCCTCTAAGCCATGCTTTCATGGTGTCCTTCGTACTATTACAGGTCGGAGTTTTGTTCAGACGAACGTTATGATAAGGAGCACTATCTATTACCAGCACAGATTTGGGTTGTAAATTTGGTATTAATTGCTCTGTCAACCAGCGCTGATAATTCTGAGTTCATTTCATTATGGTAGTCTCCCGTCGACCACCCCGATCTGAGGGTGGTGGTGGTGATTATTGTTTTAAGAGGAAGTACAACTAGGCAACCATCCTCTATATAACACTAATCGGAGGGAAAAATAGAAGGGATCCGACACTTCGAAAAATGAAGATATCGGTCAAAGAAAGACAAGGGCCACGAAGGGCGTGAAAATGAAAGACTCCCTAGCCCTCGCAAACCTAACAGCGTCGGGGCCAGAAAAGAACAAGAGTTGACCAAGGAAGGTCAGATAGGATAGATGAAAGTGAGGAGCCTGGCACAAGTAAGTGGAAGCGATGCCAGGACTCAGCTAAGAGCCCCGTGGTCGCCAACCCACAAGTTCAGTGCCCTTGGGCCCCTTTCAGTCGCCTCTTACGACAGGCAGGATATACCGTGGGTGTTATTCTACCGCCCCCACCCACAGAGGGATACCCCGATCTGAACATTAATAGAGCGTTCGGTACAAAACCCGACAAGCCACCGGCATGAACGATTAATCTATTGCCTTTTGATACAGGTGTTATCAAACCTGCTACCGTGTCATCACTCCAGTTCTTAGGGCTTGAGTGGCTACTATGAAAGTAAGACTCGTCTTCATAAACTATGGGACGACCCTCCTCGACATTTCTTAATCGCCTTCAGGAATTGTATACGCAAAGACCTAATGGCATGCCGTTCTATCAGAAGTGCCCTGTTGTTTCTTGTCTTTCTCCATTTAAAACCCATATTCTTCAAGACAAGTTTTAAACTAGTTTTCCCACCTCTAAACTTTATGCTATCCTCATCCTGAAGTCTAGGGAGGAGATTGCCGATTGTTAGCGCACATTTCTCTACAAGATAAAGTCATGCACTGTACGGTGTTACGAGCTCCCGATTTCAACATTTTTCTTACCTTAAGCATACTTCTCCGCTCCGTTCTGCTACACATTATACTGCTCTGCCTGCTTGCTAGTCTGCCTCACTACTGCTTGCGCTGTCGCTTCTCCCCACGCCACCACCTGACGTAATCTGCCTCCAGCATTTTCTAGACTTGCCTTCCCTGGCGTATATATACTCACCGCTTTCCTTCAACCAGCGGTCAGGTGTGCTTCGTGTTTTGTAATAGGCAGTGGGAGCTCCTGCATTCCGCACGGCTGGACCGTGTGCTGTTAATCTTCTTTTTCTTCTTCCTCTTCAGACCGGGTGAGCAGACTAGTATTTTACATTATGTTTTCAATACTTGCTTTTTCCTTGCCTTGAGAGGCTTTACTACTATTTGATTCTGAACTCTAGTCCCTTCAGGACTCAACGTTAAAATACCATTATGGTGCACAAATTTGCGTTCTGAGACTTCATCTCCGAGTGTGTAAGAAGGGAGTGGTGGACTGCCAACCTTATCAGTGACTTTGAACTTTGCGTGTGGTATAATCATCGTCATTATTTCTAACTGGGACTTTGCAGCCTGATCCCTACTGATTTTCATCCTCCTTGTTTCGCTTCCTAACATATTTTTTTCTTTCTCGTGTTTTCCCTTGTCCTATCCCCTTTCCTTTCTTTCTACCTTTTATTACGAAGATTTTAAAAACTAATCACTGTGAAATTGTGGTTTGCGAATCGAATAGTGTATTTTCTCTGGTCTTAGAAATGTTCTGTGATCTTTCTTATTTGAAGAAAGCCTGGTTGACCTTGAGGAATTAGACATTGTTTTTACTTGCACTTATATTAATTTCCGGAATGTTCTATTCTATTTGTGAAAGAGTGAGTATGCCTTTTCAAAGTTTTGGTACTTTAGTGTGAATGACTCCAATTCATTGTAAAAACCTCTCCAAATCTAGTCCTTGGAAATTTAACTGGATAACTATCATAACATATTACTCCGGTTATTTCAGTACCTGTGTAAGCCAAGGATATCTATTTTTACTCGTTGTATAATGCTTTTTGTTTCCATTCTGTTGTCGTTACAATATATCTGTTATTGAAACCTGTTATTTTGTGAGTTCTCTTTTTTTCATTCCCTCTCATATACTACGTGTACCTACTACGGAAATCCTCTGGGAAAATAGGGCCCAAAAATTATTTGAACGCTACTCAGTTGAGGTCTTTCTATCTTACCTTTACTGCTCATGATTGTTCGGTCTCGATAATTCGACGCCACAAATATCTTATACCACGCTTCCTTGCGCTCTGCTTGTTGTGTGGCACTATTAACACGCTTTAGTGTATGTCGTCCTTTCCCTTTTTTTCGTAGGAATAGCCATTTATTTCCGACTTAATAAACACAAGGATCGCCACAACGGCGAATCACAGACAGGTCGAAGTCATCCACACCAGTGCTTTTTCCCAGGCGTTCCAAATTATGTTCCCGTTTCTTCAGCGGCTTCCCTTTCCCTAATAATCCGTCTCACAGATCGTTCAGACACACAAGTCGCCCTTACGACCCTTTCCTGAACCTTTTTCAAAGGGATCATCACTTCACCGTTCGCTGCTTCTCTCTTCATAAATTCGTGTCAATTCGAAATAATTTCACACGATTGACTATGCAAGGTTTTCGACGCTAGTTTCGAATGAACTGGAGGCATTGTAAGAAAGTAAAAACGAACCACTAGTCACTATTCTTACCGCTCGCGTTACTCTGCTGTCCGCACGCTGTCAGTTCGAGGAGAGAACTGAGACCATAATTACTATGCGTATGCCCTGCACTGGTTGTCATGAGAAAAGTTGCCCCTTCGAAAAGCTTTTATCTATCGCCGCGGTGCATATTGCCTGCACGGCAAGGAAAAAGTTACTTTAATGGTTGTAACCTTGAACGTGGCGCGTACTACACACACACAAGTAACTTACATATGAAACCAAACGTAATGTAATAAATTTTTAAAACCTACGTTAATACAGGGGAGGGTAGAGTTCTCCTGCAGCTCGGGAGAAATGGTGCGTGGTGCAGTCTCTCTGCTAAGGGGAAATCACTTTTAAAGATAAATTAAGCGGGATAGCCTGCAAAATGTCCCTTTTTTCTTCTGATTGCCAGGGTGGAATAGCTACCGTGTTTAAAGTGGCGCCACGTATTCCCAACATTTTGGGTGTGAACGGAAACCCCATCACCCGGTACTTGACACCCGTTGGCCCTGTTAACTTTGCCGCTCCTCCAAGATTCAATAAACTCTAGGGAAAAGTTAACTCTCTGGTGAACAAATCCCTCGTCCTCTAAAACAATCATAGGCTTTCCAGCAATCTGAAATTATGATCGACCCAGGAAATATCTATTCCTGAATTTCAGCTAGCAGGGTCTGTTTGTCTCTTTTTTCCTACTGGAACAACAAAAATATTCTTAAAAGTGTCCCTCTCTACTCCTCCGAAGAGCCACTGTTTTGTAATTGTCCTTCCCCTCTGATAGTTTGTTTTCCAAATTTGCTCTCGTCATTTTTGACAATCACTCTCGCCTCTACTATTTTATTTTATTTCTGTCTACCCATGCCACACGCACAGCTCACGGCAGAAGCTCCTCCAGTCTATAACAGTCTGCTGTGCAATACTAAGCTCTAAGCTTGCTTAAAGGGCACCACAAAACAGAAAAGAACCCTATCTGATATAATGAAAGGTGCAATTTTTGAAAGAAAATATTCTTTCTGTCACTCACTTTCCAGGTGCATTTCACCCCTGCTACCCGCCGGTTGCATATGAAAATAATTATTTTTCTCACTACAGTCAATTTAGTGGGCCCTCACCACTTCTCACAGTTCCTCTGTCTAGTTATCAACCTGTGCCGTTGATAAACATTCAAGATCTCCTCTAAATTCTCCTCCAAACAATTAAAAGAATTAATTTTTAACTCTCAACCTCCATGCAAGGCCAAAGCAATACTGCAACTAAACCTTCCTTTCCCTCGCAGTAGTTTCAACCTTCCCGCTATAGTATCGTATAATTTCGTGTAACTTCATAACATTTCATTGCATATTTCCTTAACAGTTGATAACAGTTCGCACATCGTAAATACGCTCCTATCGGCAATCCCGTGAACTAAGCTGAGAACAGAAGCCTCCGTGTACAATGTGCAGAGTGAGTGGAATGCGTGCGCTAGGCTTATGCCAATTCATGCAGGGGCTCAAGTTTAAATACCGCCTAATTTCACAATGACCATGGTGGAAACAACTTTTCTAATTACTGTTCCGGTACCATGAAACTCAAACCACAGGTTCTAGTCTTACTTGCTACAGCAGTAGTTAACGTGGTCATTTACGCGTGTTTTTTTCTTTAAAAAATGTTTGACACCTCATTGCCACATGTTTCTGTAACATTAGAAGGAAGTGGAATGGAATGAGCGTGGAGTTGTGTTCATTGCGAAGTCCAGGAACCCACCGCCCCATCCCCAGAAGTACACTTATTTTTATAACTTAATAGAGGAGAATTACACGCCATGTTTCATTACTACTGACCAATGTTAAGTGGCACATCATGTCATTCCCGCCAGTCATTATAATTAATCAACACTTAAGCTGGCAACTTCCAATATAATTGTGCGTGGACTGACTCTTGCGGAGGACGTGGTCAGGGCGGTGGTCAAGGCTGCCAACACCCCAGGTTAGAGCCATGAAATGTGCACAGAATCATCGGTCATGATTGGTTAGGGTAGGAGTGGACAAGACCAGTGATTTGGGGACAAGCAAACGGGGTCTGGGCGCATAATTCCCCAGTTTAGAGATCACAGGCCTCTAGTTTCCCTAACTATTTTCAGTACTTTTTCAAAATAAAGATTGCTTCGGGTCGATAACAACTGGTAAGGGTACGGTTTAAGTCGCTGCTGCTCTACATCCACCTCTACATTAAGGTAAGTTTCATATAAAAGTATTCGCATCCTGTATTCAGCACTGTTTACTTTCAGTGTTGTGCTTTTAGTGCTTTTATTCTGCGCGTGTTGGTAATAGAATCTGGTTACTACGATTGACAACAATGGCGCCACATGCAACTTTACGTTGGTGAATAGGAATGCAAGTTTGATGATGATGATGCTTGTTGTTTAAAGGGGCCTAACATCGAGGTCATCGGCCCCTAATGGTACGAAATGAATTAACAGAAAATTCAAATTCATCCACTGACCAAAATAAAATAAAAATGTTACGAAGAATGAATGGATGGACATGAATCCTACAAAAAACAAAAACAAACAAACAAACAAAACAGTGGATCAGACTCAAAAAGAAGGTAGTTAATTAGAGTATTACTGACCAAGGGACCATTTATAAAGCACAATGATGCTTGATGTCTGAAGGGGTGCTAAATTCACGTCTAAGGCCCCACAGAATGGTACATGTCGCGAGTAAAGTAGAACAATGGTATTTGTCATTTTGGGGTACTGATCAAAAGTAGCGAAGACTCACGGTGATTCACACAAGATGGTACTACTCACAAGTATTGCAATTCGTACAAGTATCGCAGACCTATGGTGTTTCTCACACAATGGCGCCACTCATAGCCAACGCAAACCGGAAAGGTTCCTCACCTAGGTGTACTAGCCACGGGCGTCCGTATTCCCGTGGTGTTCCTCACATAGTGGGTACCAATCACAGACAACGCTGACCCACGGTGCCGCTCATATAGCGGTACAACTCATAGGCTACGCCCAGACCCGCGGTGTTGCTCGCATGGGTACGACGCACGGGTACTGGAATCCACCAGGCCAGGCTTTTTACTGCAACTAATCACAAACCTATTTCGTACCAATTTAGTGATACTACTAGCAAGTACAATGCAACCCATGGTGTTCCCCGCATGATGGGACGAATCAAGAGTAGTTTCATGGTTCTAATTCAATCATCCCTTGGTCGCCCCTTGTAGTCGCCTCTTACGACAGGCAGGGGATACCGCGGATGTATTGTACATGTGCGTCCCCCACCCGCAGGGGGTAGTGTGTTTGGTCCGCGAGAGGCATTTTATTTCCCTCAAGTCCGCCGGCAAGACGGTTAGGACCCGCCTATCCGCCACCTGGGACGCGCCACGTGAGAGTATCACCTCTCCCCCTGCTACGCCTGCGTAGCAGGTTCGTGGAATGCAAGTTTGTATTTCAGCAATAAACAATGGCGACTGTTGCTTTGTACTTGGTTATAGAAGTAAATGTATTTTCTGTAGGCGTGATGGTGGGTTCCAGGACATCGCAATGAACACATCTCTCTTCTAAAAGCAATACAAAGTAAGATTTCCATAAATTAGATGATGATGATGATGCTTGTTGTTTAAAGGGGCCTAACATCGAAGGTCATCGGCCCCTAATGGAACGAGATGGACGAAATGGCATATGATAGTTAAAATTTAAAACGGAGCCACTGATTAGAGTTTTAAAAAATGCGATGAAAAATGAGTATGAAATTAAAACAATCAGTGGATCTAATTCGCAATGCCTTATTTGGGAATAAAATAAGAAAAATTACAGGAGATAATGGAATAAGGCATTGCCTGCTAGTACAGATATATATACATACTTTACATTAGACGTGAAAAGAACACATTAAAATACGCAACACAAACTAAAATGAAGTCAATAGGATGAGAGCGTAATTGACACAAAGATACAAGCACAAAGGACATCATTACATACGATAAAACAGACCACTATCCCTCATAAAGCGGATGACGAGGTCTGCTGACTGCACGTCATCACGCAGGATAAGGGAGATGGTATCCGGGAGGTTAAGACTACGGCGAAGATCAACCAGGTCCGTACACTCCGTAAGCATGTGTACCACGGTAAGATGGTCACCGCAAGTACACACCGGAGGAGGTTCTCCTTTCAAAAGATGCGAGTGAGTCACGATACCATGGCCGACCCGAAGACGACATAATACCACGGCTTCCCGCCGCGAAGCCCGAAGGGAAGTCTTCCATACCTTCGTCGTTCCTTTTATCGCTCTCAACTTATTGGGAGGTGGAATGGCCTGCCACTCCATCTCCCAATGGGACATAACATGATGTCGCAGCTGGGAGCGAATATCACTTGCTGGAACCTTGAAAGGCAACGGGGGCAGTGTAACTGCCTCCTTGGCAGCCTCATCTGCTAACTCGTTTCCCTCTATGCCCATGTGGCTTGGGAGCCACAGAAACGTGATTCTGGTGCCGGCATCCCAACACCCGACCAGCAGGTCCTGGATCCGCTGCACCAGAGGGTGTTGAGGGAAACAGGTATCAATAGACTGAAGCGAACTCAAGGAGTCAGTACACACAAGAAAGCGTCGGCGCTCATTGTATAGTGCGTACCGCAGAGCTCTGCAGATAGCATAGAGCTCTGCCGTGTACACACTACAGGTTTCCGGGAGAGCAAAAAGAAACCGATCATTGTCGACAATGAACGCACAGCCCACCTTCGTATCTGTCCTTGAACCATCCGTGTAGACGACGACTGAACCTGGATAGCGGCCAACAACGGACATGAAGAGCCTCCGATAAATCGAAGGGTCCGTGTTTTCCTTCGGGCCAGTGTGTAGGTCCAGGATTATTTCAGGACGTCGAACTACCCACGGAGGTGCCCCACTCGGTTGTCTGACAAGGCATGGAACCGAAGGTACGTTAAACAACCTGTAACTGCTCTCCAAGCGTATTCCAACCGGCCGCGTAGCTCGAGGACGGGCAGCGTACAGAAAATGGTTGCCATTGTTGAATACGCAAGGATAGCTGGGATGAAGTGGCATTTGTCGCAAATGAGCAGCATACGAAAGAAGCATTTGCTGGCGCCTCAGGTGTAAAGGCGGCACACCAGACTCAGCGAGCAGGCTAGCGATGGGGCTTGTACGAAAAGCTCCCGTCGCCAACCTAACCCCGGCGTGGTGGATGCTGTTCAGCTTCGCAAGAACGCTTGGTCTTGCGGAGCCATATGCTGCACTGCCGTAGTCTAACCTAGATAAAACGTGTGCCCTGTAGAATCGTAGGAGCACCGCACGGTCAGCTCCCCAATTAGTGCTGCTAAGAAATTTCAAGAGATTTAGCCTCTTGGTGCATTGCACTCTTAGCTCCCGCACGTGTGGCTCCCACGATAATTTACTGTCGAAAAGGAGCCCAAGAAATCGGTAAGTGTCAACCACGGGAAGAGCGACATTTCCTAGATAAAGTTCAGGATCTGGATGTAGAGTACGTTGACGGCAAAAGTGGACAACGGAGGTCTTTGCAGTAGAAAACCGAAAACCATGTTCAAAGGTCCACTGCTCCACCTTCCGGATAGCTTGCTGTAATTGTCGCTCTGCGACTGCCATACTGTGCGAGCTATAGTGAAGAGCAAAATCGTCCACATATAGCGACGGTATTACTGCGGGACCAGCAGCAGCAACAATACCGTTTATGGCAATCGCGAACAGAGTGACACTAAGAACCGATCCCTGTGGGACTCCATTTTCCTGAACGTGGTATTGCGAATATGTCCTCCCTACTCGGACACGGAATAGACGGAGGGACAAAAAATTCGCAATGAAAACCGGCAAGTTACCTCGGAATTTCCATTGATGCAGGACTGAAAGGGTATCATATCGCCATGTGGTGGCGTAGGCCTTTTCTAAGTCAAAGAAAACAGCTACCAAATGCTGTTTGCGGAGAAACGCATCCTGGATAGAACTCTCCAGGCGTACCAAGTGGTCAGTGGTGGATCGAGCGGCTCGGAAACCACACTGGTACTCGGACAAGAGTCCTTGTTTCTCCAGACACCACACAAGGCGGCGATTTACCATCCTCTCAAACAGCTTACACAGGCAGCTGGTAAGACAAATAGGTCTATAACTCCCTGCATATTTAGGATCTTTGTCAGGCTTGAGGACAGGAATGACGATGCCCTCTCGCCACTGAGACGGATAGTCACCCTCCATCCAGATTCGGTTGAACACACGAAGGAGATAGAGAAGACTGTCCTCACTAAGGTGTTTCAACATCTGGTTATGGATATTGTCTGGTCCAGGAGACGTGTCCTTGCAAAGCGCTAATGCGCTACGGAGTTCCCACTCCGTAAAGGGCACGTTATAGTCCTCTGAAGCCTGAGTGGCAAAACTGAGATGACGACGTTCTGCCTCCCGCTTCAGAGGTAGGAAGTCACGATGGTAATTCCCGGAGCCAGACACGTCCGCGAAATGGCGAGCAAGATGGTTAGCAATCGAGAGTGGTTCAGTGACGATATTTCCTGCAATGGAAATTCCCGGTACCGAAGATGATCCATGAATACCCGAAATACGCCGAAGTTTAGTCCACACTTGAGATGATGGAGTGTGTGACGTCATAGACGACACATATCTCTCCCATGAAGCCTTCTTACTTTGGCGAATAAGAACCCGCGCCTTAGCGCGGAATTTCTTAAATGTTACCAAGTTGGCCGCAGTAGGCTGTCTACGGTAACGTTTATGAGCACGACGGCGTTCTTTGATAGCTGCTGCTATTTCCTCGTTCCACCAAGGAACGAGTTTTCGGCGAGGAGTCCCCGAGAAGAACGGAATGGACTCCTCAGCAGCAGCAAGAATAACTTTGGTGACATAAGTTATTTCCTCGCCGACGGTCCGCCTAATATCATCGTTAAAGACAGCTAGTGATGTGTACTTTGGCCAATCAGCGTGTTTAAGAATCCATCGAGGGGGAGCCTCGACGGATTTTTGGTTCATCAAAGTAAGAATGATGGGAAAATGGTCACTGTCACAAAGATCGTCGTGTGTGTTCCACCGAAACAGCGGAACCAACGTTCGGCTGCATAGACTTACGTCTATGCGAGAATATGTGCCGTAACGTACACTGAAGTGTGTTGGTTCCCCTGTGTTCAAAATACATAAATCCAGGTCTGTTACCAATGTTTCCAGCTCTCTTCCCCGGGGGCAAGGCGTCTCAGAGCCCCATATGGGGTGATGGGCGTTAAAATCGCCCAACAAGAGGAAGGGAGGTGGAAGCTGATCTAGAAGATCAGTGACATCATTAATGTTAAGAGGTAGCCCTGGCGGAAAATAGACATTACACACTGTTGTTATGACAGGCAGCGGAACGCGAACAGCTACAGCCTCCAGCGGGGTTCTTAGTGGAACCTCCTCGCTGTAGGTATCAGAACGGACAAAAATGCCAACGCCACCGGACGCCCGGTGAGCATAATGTCGTTCTGTCGAGTATAGTCGAAAATTTCGCAATACCGTATGATGATCTGGTCGGAAGTTTGTTTCCTGAATACAGACTATACTCGCCGAATACTCGCTAATGAGCTGGCGCAACTCAGCAAGATGCCTATCATAACCGTTACAATTCCATTGTAACAGTGCCATATTGTAAGTGTGGACTTCTGAGGATTAGGATAGGAGCAACGGAATGCTACCTAACCTAACCTACACTAACATCCCCATCCGAAGATGGAGATTCGTGCTCCATGTGCAGCTCCTCGTCATCAGACGAGGTGATGCAGGCCTTCAACTTCTTTGACGTAGTCCGGGTGCGGGGTTTCTGCCCACGAGGGGAGCGCGCAGGTTTCCCCGAAGGAAGAGCTGCTGACGCAGAATCAGGCCCTCCAGGTGGAGGGCGTGACACCCCATTTGTGGGAGATTTGGAAGAGCGCCTATTAAGGGCGTTCTTCTTCCCCGCCGTCGATTCTTGTTTAGACGGGCTGGGAGGGGAGTTCCCAGCCCTGGTCGACGATGCCGCCTCCGCCGGCTTAGGCGCGGCTTTCGCCGACCGTGTAGGGGAAGGAGACGTTGTCTTCTTCCCCTTCTGTGCCGGCGTAGGTTTCTTAGCCGGCACAGGCAGATTGGTGGTCGAAGGCCGGGATGGACCAGCCTTCGAGCTTGTTCTCTTTGCGGCGTTGCTGGCAGGAGCAACCGCCGCCTTGGGCGCAGCGATCTTCTGGACAGGTGTTGCAGGTGAAAATGAGGAACCTGGCAGGGACTGAGCTATCAAGCTGAAGTCAAGTGTCTTGGCCGGTGCATTCAGGGAATTAAACTTACGGCGCGCTTCCTGGTAGGAAAGACCATCCAGGGTCTTGATCTCCTGGATCTTCTTCTCACTCAGATAGGTCGGACAGTTCCGATCCCGAGGAGAATGAAGACCAGAGCAGTTAGTGCACTTGTACGGAGGCGTGCATTCCTCCGCGCCGTGAGCTACTTTCCCACATGTACCACACACTGACTGATTCGAACAACGAGATACCATGTGTCCGAATCTCTGGCATTGATAGCACCGCATAGGAGGCGGGATGTACGGCCTCACATCGCAACGATAGGTTGTCACCTTGACTTTCTCTGGCAACACTGACAATTTGAAGGAGACTATAAACGCACCCGTGGCAACGTCTTCACCGTTGACTTTGCGTGTGATACGCCGGACGTGGGTCACGCCGCGGTGCTTCATGTCTTCCATCAATTCATCGTCAGTGTTCAGGACGAGATCGCGGTGGAAAATCACTCCACGAACCAGATTCAAGGTTTTGTGCTCTTCCACTTTGACGGGGATGTCGCCAAAGTGATCGCACTTAAGCAACCGATCTGCTTGGAGCGCAGTGCTCGTCTTTAAAAGCAAACCACCATTGCGCATTTTCTTCAGGTCCTCCAGTTCACCGTAGACACCTTCAATGTGGCGACTAAAGAGAATCGATTTCACCAGCTTGAAGTCTTGCCCATCGGTCCTGGTAGCAACCAGGAACCTAGGGAAGCTGGAACCCAGACTAAGTCGCTGCGCTTGTTCCCAAGGGGTTGCCCCCCTTAGGGAATCAAAAGTTAAAGACTTGGGTAGCGAACTACCCGAGGTTGCTGGCGGAAGTTGTTTCGACGCCATCCCGAAAGTATCCTCCCCGAATGCCACCCACTCCGATCAGGGGTCTCTGTAGCCGAACCAAGCAGCCAAGGCAATACCCACCTGGTCATAGCAGGTATTGCCCGGGGTCCGATGTTGAACGATGCCTAATACGTGATGACTGAGGCAATGAGCACTAGGACTCCCTTCCTCCAGTCACCCGCAATAGCATGTACCCCATAGCGTATACAGAGCACTAAATATAGAAAAAATAAATAAAAATAATTAATAATAATATGTCCTTCTGGCATTCGGCTGTGCGGGGACCTGCGTTGTCAGGCGGATACCACTGCCCGGGTACATGACACTCCCACCCGCCGCGTCCTGGGTGGTTGCTGGCACGGGCTTTTGAGCGTAGTCGCACACAGAGGAGCTCCATCGCCGGGCAGCACGCACATCAAAATTTTGAGTGGTCTACATCTGACCCTCGGAAAAATAATAAAAAATAAAGAGGGGACCACGGCCACATAACCCTTTTAGTCGCCTTCTACGACAGGCAGGGATTACCTATGGATGTATTCAGCCTCTCCCATCCACAGGAGGTCCAACACATTATACCAAACCACAATCCATGTCCGCGCCAAGGTCGCCCCTTTTTGTCGCCTCTTACGACAGGCAGGGGATACCGCGGGTGTATTCTACATGTGCGTCCCCCACCCGCAGGGGGGTAGTGTGTTTGGTCCGCGAGAGGTATTTTATGTCCCTCAAGTCCGCCGGCAAGCCGGTTAGGACCCCCCTATCCGCCACCTGGGACGCGCCACGTGGGAGTATCACCTCTCCCCCTGCTACGCCTTCGTAGTAGGTTCGTGGTTCCATAAATTATAATTCTTATTAATGTTACTAAAGTTGGAAGTTGCCGGCTTAAATTTTACTGCAAATTATCTCACAGCATTAAATCCATCATCATTAATTGTTACGGAGTTACCCGTGGAGCAGAAGAGGTGAAAGAAGGTGCCGGGATGAATGGGTCTAACTACAATGTCAAGAAAAGAATTTAAAAACTTAACTGAAGGTTATATTTTTGAAAAACAACAAAACAACTTTTCATTTAGTGAGATAACAATGACATTTCAGGTCCAAAATTAGAAACAAGACTTAGAAAAATCCCAGATTTCAGAACTTTAACACTCTCGGGCTACAAGCCCCTAGTTTTACAATTTTTGGAGCTCCCAGCTCACATTTTACAGACGAGCATAAATTTGTTCACAGGGCAGAAATCCCCTCAATGCACGGAGCACTTGCTCCCAGTATACAATATCAGGCCTCCCAGAGGCCCTTTTACAGAACCAGAAAAAGAGCTAACGTGCTCTCAGTTCTCAAGCCTACTCAAGGCAACATCCAAGATATCTTACACCTTTTAGCCGTGCATGGCCCAACCTAGAAATTGAAACAGGGGTATCTTGTACCCAACCTATAGGGCCTTCGTGTAAAGGGAAATAACAGTAAAATAAATGGCCCGAATACAAAATGAAAGGAGGCAAATGCCTGCGCTCCTAAATAAGAACACTTAAAACCTAAAGGGCACTAGGCCGGTGAAACAGGGGCTATTCCCAAACTACGGAGGTGACTCGTATAAGAATAAATTAAGATATTACGGAAAGGAAGAAGACCAGTTACAAAACGTAGTCACCTCAAACCATTATGAAGGGGAGCTCGAGAGGGCACATCACTCTCTATCCCCGATTTACAGTTAAAGATTTTATGAAGTCATTATATAAGCCGGCAGAAGTTACATTTTCAGAAAAGTAGGTTACATAGGTGATGATTCGGACCTTTCCCTCAGGTTAAACTGCGGAGCAAGCAAGAAATAAAGATGTTATGTGGACATTACCTTGTCGGTGTACTGCTGCCTGATGAAAGAGGCGCCGCCCGCCTCCTGCTCTGACACACACACTCAGTAAGGTGACGATCAATTTGCCAAGAGACGAGAAAATCCGCAGTTTATAAACCCTCGGGCACGTTCGAGACCATTCAAGATTAAACTAGCCACATCCTCTCATTTTTATTGGTGGATTTAAAAGTTACACTCAAAATCGAAGAAGATGACTGTGATTGGTAGAAAATTAATTACAGAAATTCTTGATTGGTTGGATTCAAAACTGGCGGAAAGAAAAGATCAATATTGCCAACCCAAAAATAAATGAACATCAATTACTTAAAAAAAAACTATGAATACCAAACTTCTTTAAATCAAAAGTTCTTTCACTTCGCACCAGGGCGCATGATCATAGTTTTTTGCAGTGACATCTAAAGAAGAATGTCCAAACTTCTTGATGAAGGGCAAACAAAACAAGTAGAAATACAGTCAGTTCAGGAAACTTCAAAATAACAAAATTCCATCAGATTTTAGTGGTGACATCTTGTGAGTAAACGTTAAAGTGGGTCTAGTTTCAAGTTCACGGTTCCTCCAGTAGAGGAGTTCTTTTAGGCGCAAGATTTAAATGTGCGGCGTAGAGGTGTACCTCCCGGTGCATTAATAAAAATACTAATACTACTACTACTATTATTATTATTATTATTATTACCACTCGATGATCGCTCCATGAACACTATTTACGTTCGCAACTCACGGCACTAGGCTACACTGTAACTCTAACACTGTAGCGTTCTGAACGTTGTGACCTGCACGTTATCCATGATGAAACACTTTTATTAAGATAACCTTATCTCACATGCTGGTACTTTCAAATACTTCAACAATATTAAACTCTGGTGAAAAAAAAAAAACTATTCAACACGAGACAAAATTATAGTTAAAATCTTATAATTATGTGTACTCTCGGAAATTGAAGCATTTAATTTCGTTCATATAGCAAATCATAATAAAACTGGTGGTAATCTTGAGGCAGCGTCGTTTTCAGTACTTGAAGATGATGTTCATACTTGCCTTTCTCATTATAAGTCCGTCCATGTAGAGTTCCTGAGTAGTAATATTACCTCTCCTACTTACTGGAAGTTCACACTCCACTCTTCAGAAAATTGAAGCATGAAGAATAAGATTCCTTCTTTTGTGTACTTCAAAGCGACAATGTCGGTAACACAAGGGTGGCCGTTTGTTTTTCCTGGGCATATACTGGGACACACGAAGAACTGATAATCAAGTCTTCTGAAAAATGAATGGTCTTGATAGGTAACATCAAAAGGTCTTGGAACTTTTCTTTCCTGGCTTCCTTACAAACCTGAACATAATCTGCAGGTGCATTGATGTCCCTAGTTCTCAAAACATGTTAAATCCTAGAATGCATAGAGTCGCGTATGCCCTTTCACAAGGTACTTTTGTTCAGTGGACAATCCTTTGGTCAGAAAAATATGCAGAAAGAAATTTGACAGAGTCACATTCTGATTTTGGTAGCAACATCCATCACTATATAGGATCAACTGAGTGGCATCTTGAGGAAGGTTGGTCGTGATGAAATGGCAAATGATTGAAGAAAACTCATTTGCAGTCAGTCCTCCCTCACATTCGTTCCACATGTAGCAGAAACCACCACGGGTTTTCAGATTGAAAACAGTGATTATGTGTACAGCAACTTTTGTTTTATAGTACATGTTAGAAATGTTTGACTTGGTGCTCATTAGAAGTTATTGAAAATCTATAGTGAACATTAGTTCTTCATTTTGTTTATCATTTTATTTTTCTTTCCTTGCAACCTCTTTCATTACTTGATGCCTCATAAACTCATCTTCACTAATGTTTTTGTATTTATAAGCCATACATGTGTCAAATGCATCTTTCTTCACCTTAAAGAGACTAATGTCCTTATCTTCAAGAATCTGGTATAGTTTCAGAGAGAGTGGATTTTAGCACGTTCTTTGCACCAGTCATTCTTACAGGCTTGATAAATGTCACGCTTTGAAGTCCAAATCGGATCAAGGTAAAGTTTATTCGTGTTATTCCTACAGAAATGTGACTCTACTAAGGGTAAACTGGAGATGAATTTCAAAAGGCGAGCATGAGAATATATGCCTTGCCGACATATTTTATTGGTTTCTTTTCAGTCTCTCCATAATTCTTCACTAAACTACATTCTTTGTTTTCTACCCAGTCCAAAACAGTCCACTCTCCTATGCCAAGATTATTTAGAAACATATTTTTACACACTCTTAGTCAATAATTTCCTTTTTTTAAATAGTACATGTATGATAACTTTCTTCTAGACCAAACGTTTTCAACTGAGGTGCTCCCATGTCCCCGGGCGGCACCGGCAGCAGCCCCGGCGCTGTGCTGTAGCCCCGGCGAGGTGGTGGGGGAAGGAGGGGAATTGGCAGAGGAAGAACCGCGCGTCAAGTCAGCGCGGAGCTTACGAAAACAATATTTTTTATGACAATTCTGCGAACACATAAACAAACAATTTATTCTGTACATACATTGCGTTTGCCTTAATGTACATTTAGCGTTCAAGTCGACATCGTTTTGCGGCAACTAATTTATCAATATTGGGTACAATCGATTTGGCGGTAGAAATTCTAAGCACAGCCTCTAAGACAACATCAGACAGAGAAGTCCTAGTACTACATTTATTTAAATTCAGAATTGTAAACATCTGTTCGCATGCATAAGTTGTACCGAACACTGACGTAAATTTTAAGGCAAGTGCATGAAGTCTGGGAAATTCTTGTGGATGACCACCTTTGTAAAAGTAAATTAAATCACCGTTGTAGGGGTAATACCTGTACTTTTGGATTGCGTTGCACTGTAGTTTTATCAGCCCTGTTTGGAAATATTATGGCGATTTTTCAGGACGCACTGAAAATGGGTCATAAATATTTCAAGTTGGGGTGCCATATCATTCATTTCTTTGAATTGGGCATTGAATTCTTGGTGCGAAGTCTGTAACGACGTCTGATAGTCTTTAAGATTTTTGTAACTAGACAAACGTAATGATTTCAATGAAGTAAAATTGTCAAACTTTTCGGCTTCAAGTTGACTTTTCAATAACAAACTCTGCATTTTGAAAGCCTTAATTCTATCACACATGGTGCCAGTCAATGTGTTTCTCCCTTGCAATGAAATATTTAAATCATTCAAATAAGACGTAATGTCCGCCAAGAAAGCGAGATCAGCTACCCATTGTTCATTCCGCAAAGTTGGTTGTGGAGAACCGTTCACAGGGAGTAAAGAATACAGGGAATTGCCCTCTACACTACTCTCTGCGGCTATCGCTTGAAGCCAACGGTCATGGCCCCCATGGTTACCAAAACATGGCAGTTGTTACGTTGTGCATATTTACAAACTAAGACATTTTCTCGGGACTAGAGAAATTTCGATTCGCTCGATTAAGTACAATCGTTTTCAAAATAACACGGCGATTACCTGTAACAACATTTTCTGGCAAACATACCTATCAATGCCTTTTTACCGAGCTCAAAGGAAGCGTTTCTCATGACCCGCAGCCTTAAATCTACTCTCTCGCTAGCTGATTATCGGTACTATAAACCGAGTATCTTAAAAACGGTAGACGCAAATCTTCATCAGATATCAGTAAAGATAAGGAGTAGGCTATTATTACGGGCATAACGCAATCTGAATGCTTTAGGAGAATGCGCAATAAATCACCAAACTGGGCTTAGCAACATTGCTTACTACATATTTTGGAGTGGTGGTGGCGATTATTGTTTTAATAGGAAGTAAAACCATCAAGTGAACCATCCTCTGACACAAGTGGAAACAATGCAAGACTCAGCTAAGGGCCCCTTGGACGCCAACCCACACTCCGAAGTTAAGAGTCCCGTAGGTCCTTAATCGCCTTTTACGACACGTGGTCTTGATTATTGTTTTAAGAGGGAGTAAAACTAGGCAACCATCCTCTATTACCCAGAGAGAAATGAAGATATCGTCCAAAGAAAGACAAGGGCCATGAAGGGCGAGAAAATGAAAGACTCCCTAGCCCTCGAATCCTCTTACAGCCTCAGGGTCGGAAAAGAACAAGAGTTGACCATCGGAGGTCGGACATGATAGATTAAAATTAGCCTGGCAAATGTAAGTGGAAGGAATGCCAGGACTCAGCTAAGGGCCCCGTGGTAGCCAACCCATGCTCCCAAACTGAGAGCTCCTGGGGCCCCTTTCAGTCGCTTCTTACGAAAAGCAGTGGATACTGTGGGTGTTGTCCTACTACACCCACCTCCCCAGGGACGTTTACGACAGGCAGGGGATACCGTGGGCCTTATTCTATCGTATAGGAAGTACAACTGGGCAATCATCCTCTATTAACGCTAATTAGGAGGGAAAATGGAAGGGATCCGACACTTCGAAAAATGAAGGTATCGGCCAAAGGAAGACAAGGGCCACGAAGGGCCTGAAAACGAAAAACTCCCTAAGCCTCGAGTGCTCTAATTCTGTAGGTAGGAAGGGAATGCTTCAAAAATAGTGGGTACTGCATTCTCCTTCAGAACAACTTTCTTCATGGACCGATCAAACAATTCCGGTTTGAAATGTGCTAAATATATTCTGGTGTAAGCAGAAGGTATCCAATTTTCCCTTCTAATGGTCTTAATCCACTCTGCTCTCCTTTCTTCATGAACAGGAAACCTCAGGAAAAATTGACGATAAACAACAAGTCTAACCTAAAAATGCTTACAAAAAGTGGACGGTGCTTCTGAGACTCCGAAATACAATGGATGTAATATAATGTACTGTACTACATATTACACGCCATACTTAGAATCTTACGTGTGAAATATTGTTCCAGGAATATTTTTGGATTTCCGATTCTTGCAACCGTATGCACAACACGACATTGTAAGAGCTACAACTAAATATTACTATCTCTTTTACATTTTAGCGTGTCGTACAGTGTTTGCATCTGAAAATTCCTACAATTACAATTTGCGTACACTGTATTCACTTCAATGAGCTGTGATAGATTTGACTATCAAAAAAGCCCATGCGTTCTCGCGCCTATTTACGACCATGCCCCCTATGTAGACCACTGTCACTGGTCTTCACTCTCAGAGCTCCAAGGCATCTCCCTGTATTCTTTACTCCCTGGCCTTTCATCTCCATGAACAGAGAAATTTCTTCAATTATTGCAAAGAAGGTTGCTAGCACTTTCGCGGAACTTAACCAGCCCGCAATACAATAAAAGGGAATGTCGCTACATTCTGCCTCGAGATCTTTTAAAAATTCTTTGAACTGCCGATGGTTCAAACCTTGCTTTATTTTGACACAGTATTTAAAGTTGCGAACGTTTATTGCACATAATTGAAGGGGTGATAGGAAAAACAACCCTTGTCAATACAAACACTTTTTCCAGGAGAGTGACAAAACATTACTCCTTCATTCTTTAACGCTGGAGCAGGCGCGTCATATTCTGTAACACGTTTGGTCGCGTGGGGGACAGGTGTCACCCAAATAATTTGAGGTTCTTCTCCGTAAAATAAGATAATGTTGAGATTCATCACTGATAATATGATTTATTGGATTTATAGAAATATATTAAATCAAAAGCAATTAACTGAAACATCCATACCATGAACCTGGTACGCCGGCATAGCAGGGGGAGAGGTGATACTCCCACGTGGCGCGTCTCAGGTGGCAGATAGGGGGGTCCTAACCGACTTGCCGGCGGACTTGAGGGAAATAAAATACCTCTCGCGGACCAAACACACACCCCCTGTGGGTGGGGGAGGCAGACGAATAATACACCCACGGTATCCCCTGCCTGTCGTGAGAGGCGACTAAAAGGGGCGACCAAGGGGGTGATTGTATTAGAACCATGAAACTACTTGTGATTAGTACCACCACGCGGAGAACACCAAGGGTCGCTTTTACTTGTGCGTAGTACGAAATAGGTTTGTGATTAGTACCACACAGGAGCACCGTGCGGTCGGCTTTTGCAGTACCTGTGATTAGTACCACCATATGAGCAGGACCATGGGATGATAGCTACCATGGTTCTGCCTTGCCTATTATTAGTACCCACTATATGAGGAACACCACGGGATAGGGGAAGGTCCCTGTGGTTAGTACTCTTATGTGATGAACACCATAGGTTTGCGTTGCCTGTAAATGGCGCCGCAAAGTGAGAAGAACATAGGTCTGTATTATATGTCGAATTTCATAAGCTCTGAGTAGTACAATAATGTGTGGAATACCGCAAGTCTCTGTTACTTTTGATTAGTACCGCAACATGACAAATACCATGGTTCTACTTTCCTAGCGATCAGTACCGTTATGAGGGGCCAATAACTTGGATTTTGGACCCCCTTTTGACTGCACGCATAATCGATTCAGTGTTATGCTATAGCAGTAGTCCCTTGGTCAGTAATACTATTGTGTCACGTGGTTTATGTGAATGTGAGGCATTGCGGGTCGCATCCACTGATTGTTTTAAATTCATGTCCATTCATTCTTCGTTCTCACGCTTTGAATTCTGGTCAGTGGAGAATTTTAGACTTTTAATATGTCATTCCATTTCGTCTCATTTCGTACCATCAGGGGCCGATGACCTCGATGTTAGGCCCCTTTAAACAACAATCATCGAAAAATCCATATTTAAGGAATAATATCCTTTTTACCAAAAGTGACATAATTTGAATTTTATTTACAAGATTTTGGTTTAGACTGTCCTGTCTTCTGTTTCAAGTATTAGTCCTTACAATACTACTTGAAAATGTATACTCTATAATAAGTGTTCTCCAAAAATATAGAGTAACCATGTAACAGGAATCTAATACAGCCGCCAACAATGATACGTAAGTGGCGGTTACTCTGCTACGCAAATAATACAGATATCTTTCAAATGCTCCGCACAGGCTCCCTTTTTGCATTTCGAGCATCATCTTCTAGTGGTTTTATCACGAGGTCTGCCACACAGATAACATCTACCTCTAGCCCCATGGCAGTCTTTCAACTGCACACACTGTTCCGTCCCCAGCAAAATCCGAGCGCGTCTTCTAATCACGCGTGGTATTTGCGGAAACATAGATCAGCGTTGAATTTGGAGTTTAATCATTTCCCAAGCCATGTTTTTGAGGAATTCCTCCTTTTCATCTTTGTTTCAAACTTCTGATTTGTCTTGAAAATAATAAATGCGTTTTTATTGCAGCAATATTGAGCAAGTTGAAGAACACTATCATTGGCCATCGCTGTGTGCTTCTAGCAACATCATATTTCTGAGATAGCTGGTCCACCGAATCAAACCCACCTTTGGTCATATTATAAAAGCTTTTCATGTCTGGCTTGTTTTGTTAACCTGTGTCCATGTCTATGGCATCATCATGGTGCATTGTTGAAATTACCAAAACAGTTTTGTTCTTTTTAGTACAATATGACACAAGCGTGCACTCTTCCTGAAATCCGAAGAGGGAAGACTTTTCTTCCCTTCGCTAGTGCGGTAAAAACTCTATCGGAATTTCCCTCTTGTTACTTCGTACTGTGCCGACATATGTCAGGGACTTATCTGTAAGAAGTGCTTTATCCAAGGGAATACTGGAAAACCAGTTATCTCCGGTAATATTTCGATTTGTTCCCGTCACCGGCTCAACTAATCGCAAAACAATGTCTTCGGTGTCATGTTCACTGCTTGATGATGATGATGCTTGTTGTTTAAAGGGGCCTAACATCGAGGTCATCGACCCCTAATGGTACGAAATGAAAAGCAAAAAGTTCAAAAAATGATGATGATGCTTGTTGTTTTAAGGGACCTAACATCGAGGTCATCGGCCCCTAATGGTACGAAATGAAATAACAAAAAGTTCAAAAAATCCACTGACCAAAATAAATAAAAATGTCATGAAAAATGAATGGATGGACATGAACCCAAAAAATAACAAAAAACAAACAAGAAACAAACAAAAAAAACAGTGGATCCGACTCAAAAACGGTCATAAATAATAGTATTACTGACCAAGGGATCACTTATAAAGCAAAGTCCTGAATTGATTATGTTTGATGTCTGAAGGGGTGCAAAAACCAGGTCTACGGCCCCTCAGTATGGTACAAGTCGCGAGAAGTAGAACCATGGTATTTCTCGAGCTGCGGTACTAATCAAAGGTAGCGTAAACTCACGGCGTTCCAAGCAGTAAGGTACTACTCACAAGTATTGTACGTCGTAAAGGTAACGCAGACCTATGGTGTTGCTCACCCAATGGCGCCACTCATAGCCAACGCAAACCGATGAGGTTCCTCACCTAGGTGTACTAAGCACGGGCGCCGGCATTCCCGTGGTGTTCCTCACATAGTGGGTACTAATCACTGGCAACGCAGACCCACGGTGTCGCTCGTATAGTGGTACAACTCACAGGCTACGCCCAGACGCGTGCTGTCGCTCACACGGGTACAACTCACAGGCAACGCCCAGACCTGTGGTGTTGCACACACGGGCACGACTCACGGATACTGGAAACCCACACTGAACCCCCCTCGAGTGCTACGAATCACAAAAATATGGAGTACCTAACAGAGTGGTACTACTCGCAAGTAAAAGCGACCGATGGTGTTCCGCGCGTGATGGTACTAATCAAAAGTAGTTTCATGGTTCTAATCCAAGCATCCCTTGGTCGCCCCTTTTAGTCGCCTCTCACGACAGGCAGGGGATACCGTGGGTGTATTATTGGTCAGCCTCCCTCACCCACAGGGGGTGTGTGTTTGGTCCGCGAGAGGTATTTTATTTCCCTCAAGTCCGCCGGCAAGCCGGTTAGGACCCCCCTATCCGCCACCTGGGACGCGCCACGTGGGAGTATCACCTCTCCCCCTGCTACGCTTGCGTGGCAGGTTCGTGGTCATGTTCACTAACAATAACTGCATCCTCTTCCCCATCGCTTTCTTCAAGTGAAATATCTTCCTCCCCGCTAAATGACTCATTTAGCCAATCAGTTATAACTGAAGGATCCACGGAGTTTGCAGTCCTCTGTTTTTTAGGTCCGGACATGGTAGCAATAAAATGTTGTCCTAAACTAAAAATCGTGCAATCATATAAAAAAACAGAAACAGAAACAATCTTATAACATCATGATTTAATGATGAGGTTAGAGTACATTTATTTTTGAATTATTATTACTCCCCAAGAAGATGTTCAAAATATGTTGCACCATTGGTCGCGTGGGGGACACCTGTCACCCACCGATGTTAAATGGATTCTGCTTGGCACAAAAATGGAACAGTCAAGAGAAGCATTATCAGGTATTGTTGGCGACAATATTCTCGGAAGCTACTAAAAGTTACGCGGGCTTGGAACCAACGAAATACCAACGGCATAAAGTAATAATGACCTGGGTGACGCCTGTCCCCCACGCGCCTGCTCTAGGGTTAAAGGAGTATAACACTGAAATTATAGATTTTCATTGCTTCATGCTTTATCAATGTATTCTTTGTATTAGATTTAGTTATTTAAGAAAACTCAAGTTATTGTGCGTTTTTTGGGACGTTCACGTTGACTAGGGTTATTTTTCCTAGAAATGCAAATCAGTAATGTGGACATAAACGACCGTATAAGGCAACTCCTTCTTGTGTTTCTCCTAACAATAATATTATGACACCGAAGTGTCCAAATAAAACACTGAAACAATTCTTACAGCATATTAACATAAATGAACCGTCATATTCTAGTTTTCATTAGACAGGTTTCTTTCAGTTCCTATTTCAGCTGCCAACCAATCTGTATTCGTCTTCACCGCTGCTATTATCTGACAGATCAACTTCAATATCATTCGACTTCAGAATCTCCAGCAACATGCATTTCAAGTGATTTGTATAATAACACACTGCTAGCCTGCACACCGTACAGTTTTTTCAAATCTCCAAATTTTCCAAGATTCAGAGGGATGGGACCTTTGTAGAGTCTCTTCAGGTACAGTTCGTTTGGCAGTTTTGTCCTATGACACATTACACATGACCTCCAACCCCCATTGTAAGTATGTTTGACTGCAAGGAACTCGTGTTCTCGTGTTATTCTGAGCATTCTAGCTTCCTTAAGTTTAACTGCTACCCCGGAATTATTCAGAAAAACTTCTCAACAGAATCTTTGACGTCATGTAGGTAATCTTGATCAACATTGACAACTTGGAAAGGTCTAGGTTTTGACCAACATTTTCGCATTATTTCATCCTATTCAGATGGAGTTTCAACTATAACTTTCCTCTTCATTTTCTCTATGATACAGACATCTTGGTCATTTGGTAAGTACGAGCGGCCTCGAATTGGGAAAATGTAGTTGACTGACTTAAACATTTTCAAACAGTGGACTAGCATGTACAGAAAATAAACCATCACATAGTTCTTATTCTGCGCTGAGTAACCATCTGATAACAGCACAAGATCCTCTTTCAAGTTATCGTGATGATTGCAGAAGCAATTAAGAAGAAGTGAGGTAACACAGTTTTGACCCTTTTTTCCTACACATTCACTATACACATACAGAGACACCCTATCATCACTCAGATCATGTACCCCAAATACATAATACCATAGCTGGCGAGCATAGAACATAGCATTGGTTTGTATATGTGGAAGGGGTAAATTCTGCATGAAGTTAAAGGATATAACTGACACTAATCCTTCACGAACTTTCTGTTTCCATTTCCTCTTCAGCTCATAGAATGCCTCTGCCTTTCTTAGGTGAAGTTCTTTCCGGGCAAGAAGCTGTTATGAAGCGTTTATCTTTAATCAACAGAGCATCGTGCTGCCATGTTTAGCTACTACCTTTGAAATGTGGTGGTGGGCAATTTCCACATGATGTTTTGATAGCTGTCAGTCGCCGTCTTTAACTACATGCACATGGCGTACTACTATTATCTTGACGGAAGTAAAACATTATAGCGTGAGACTTAGCCACGCCACAAGCAAGCAAGCTGCCCTTCTTACGATCATAGTTATAAAGCAATCTGCCCTTCTCAACATACTTACCGAGCTGCCCTTCTCATCATACAGTACTATTATCTTAGTTTTTTAAACCAAGATGCTGTTAGAGATGTCAGCTATGGGTGGTTGCACAGAGGCTACTGCACAAGGTGGCGGCTGCTGTTATGAAGAAAGCTAGCTCAGAGGCTACTATACAAGATGGCGGCTATACATAGGCTGTTATGGCCTTCTCTGTTAAGACACATGTTTAAACATGTATCGGGAAGGCTAGAGTGAGCACGTGTTGCAGCGATGACGTCATCATAGTTGTGCATGTTTAGACTTGATCGTTTTCTCAAGAGTAAGTAGGTGTAAGGAGGTAAAGGAATGTAATAAGTACAACATTTTGAATGCAATGAAATATTTATTTACAATGTACTACAACAGTGTTCGTTTTGCTGCTGACAAGGTTGGTATGCTTCTTAACAACGTTTTGCGAAGAGGTAGCATCTTTCCGAAATGCCTCCTACAATATTCAAATTAAACAAAACCTTTAGAAATATATTATACTAAGTATGTTATGCTTTACAAAGAACATAATACACTTCTTACATTGTTGTTATTCTTTTTCTGAATCATCATCATGAGGCACTCGAAAGAGTTCATTCATACACTGTGTACAGTGTTCAATCCTCGGATTTGGTCCATCCCAATCATCATCACCATTTTCCCCTCGGTGCTTGCAATGACGCTGACAGGTTCAGCATAAAGCTACATCGATTGACATCTTACTGTGTAGAGGAAAGATGTCCCAAAAATCATGTACATAAGGGGCAGCGTACGTAGATAAAAATCCTGGCGGTAAGTATTGAATATATAGAACATCTTAATAGCCTCATTTACTCGTGCGAGATAAATAAGATGTTGCGTATGAGCATGCAAACAGCATGCGCATTTACAGTTTTGTTTGTCGTACTCTTTCTGTTCCATAGCGTACGATGTCGAAGCACACACTAAGGATGATAAAGGACTATCTTTATTTATAGTCTAGTAACAATATTCGTTAGCGGATGGTAAGTAACATCAGTCATATATATAATACAATAGGCTGCTGTGTTAGCAGGAATGTTTTCAGATGTTTAAAATTCTAAACAAATATCAACAGGAGATTCTTTTATAGATTCTTCATGATAAGAGCAGTCTATAACTACATTCGGTGCTTTATTTTTAAATTCTTGAGGCGAAAATAGCGGACGATCTTCTTTCTGATAATACGATGATTGGAATTTACAAAATTTATTTTTCTCAAAGTTAATGTCTGTGTTTTCGTAGGGATAAGTAATTCCGTTGAGATATAGTCTAACATGTCTTAATTTACAGTGATCAAACAGTGAGCTATCTTTTTCGTGATTGAATTTACGATTGGTTTGAAATCCAAAAATAATATACAAGGGCTTCTCAGTAAAACGTGATGTTTTAACAGCCCAGCTATGCTTGTTTGTAGGTGGTAACACAGGATATTCATGCAGTTCCCAACTTCGAAAACGTATAGGTAATGGTGTATCATTTTCTACAATCTTGAGCAATCGAAGTTTTTCACGATCAGATAAGGTTACATGTGGAATCCTCCACAATATACGATGAAGTGTAATTTTCGATTCCACTGTTCTTTCTGCTGCTTTAAGAGAATTGTAATCACTTCGATCACGGATCGGAATAAGCTCTTTTTTTTGCGTTGATTATATTACGTGTAAAGTCTTCTGCGAAGCCAAAAATATGTTTCAGTGATAACATACCCGTAAAAGTTCCATCCTCATTAATCATCCAGTTGTTAGTAGAAGGGCAGCTTGCTTGCTTGCGGCGTGGTTAAGTTCCGCGCTATAATGTTTTACTTCCGTCAAGATAGTAGTTGTAAGCCATGTGCATGTAGTTAAAGATGGTAGCTGACAGCTGTCATAAAATCATGTGAAAATTGCCCGCCACCAGTTACAAAGGTAGTAGCTAAAGATGGCAGCACGATGCTCTGTTGATTAAAGATGGCCGCTGTCAAAAAGCATGTGGAATTTCAAATTGCCCTCCACCGCATGCATAACAGCAGCCGCCATGTTGTGCAGGAGCCTCTAAGGTAGCTTTCTTCATAAGAGCTCATGTATAGCCGCCATCTTGCGCAAGCGTCCCTAGAGAGTCTCATAAGTCTATGTATAGCAGCCATCTTGCACAAGCACCCTTAAGGCGTCTCATAAGGAGCCGTGTATAGCCGCCATCTTATGCAATTGGCGTCGGGAAGGGCATCCGGCCTAAAACTGAGGTTAGGCCCTTCCATGAGGTTAGGCTTGCTGTCTTGCGTGTAAAAAGTTGGGTTAAGCCCCTGCAAGATGGCGGATGTGAGGGTAGGCTTGCGCTCTTAGCCAGCATAGCAATGCGGTGGAGGCCTCTGTGGAGGGACCTGCGGTGGTGGGGGCGGAGGAGGCCTCTGCGGAGGGCCGGTAGAGATGGAGGCGCCCGAACCCGTAACTTATACTACTAGGCTCTTATGAGATGGCCTAAGGACGCTTGCGCAAGATGGCGGCTATACACAGGCTTATATGGAGAGAGCTAGCTTAGAGACTACTGCGTAAGGTAGCGACTATACACAGGCTCTTAATGGAGAAAGATAGCGTAGAGGCTACTGCGCAAGATGACGGCTATACATAGGCTGTTATGGCCTCCTGCTCTTCCTTGTCCTCCTCCTCTACCTTTTTCTCTTCTTTTTTTCTCTGACGGGGCATAGCTTTATGTCTCTATCCGACAGGTCTAAACATGTATAACTATAACGACGCGATCTTATGCTTAAGGGTAGAGTGAGCATGTGCTAGTATTCTGTTTTTAACTTTGCAGTGACGTCATCATAGTTATGCATGTTTAGACTTGTTCGTTATTAAGGTCACTTACTCAAGCGTTTATAGTTAGAATGAGTAGGTGGAAGGAGGCAAAGGAATGCTATAAGTACAACATTTATAATGCAATGAAATATTTATTTACAAAATTAAAACAATGGACTACAACAGTCTTCGTTCTGCTGCTGACAAGGTTGCTATGCTCCATAACAGCTTTCTGCGAAGAGGTAGCATGCTTCCGAAATGCCTCCTGCAACATTCAAATTAAACAAAACATTTAGTGGTTATGAAATATATTATACTATTGCAATTGGGAACACCTTTAGAAGGCTGGTTGCTAAATTATCTTGCATGGCAGTAAAAGGGACCATCAGCCAGTATCTCTATCCTCACCAACTTGGCTTTGGTATTCCAAAGGGATGTGAAACCATTATCCATTCTGCACGAACTTTCCTACATTTAAATGCTACATCGAATAAAATCTTAGTAAAAATTGACTTAAATGCATTTAACACCATAGATAGAGACTCCATGTTATATGCAGTAAAGGATAGAATTCCTGAATTTTATGCTTTCCTTTGGCAAGCGTATAGATACCCTTCTAACCTGTATTTTGGGTCTCATATTATTTCGTCACAGTCTGGGGTACAGCAAGGTTATCGAACAGGACCGTTACTTTTTAGTCTTGCACTCCAGCCTGTCATCGCAGACTTGAACAGTCCTCTTAACCTATTTTATTTGGATGATGGAACCATCGGCGGTGATCCTGATACGGCACTTATGGATCTAAAGAAGATTATTACTGAGTGTAAAAACATCGGTTTGGACGTTAATCCGCATAAATGTGAAATCTACTTCTGTTCCGCGAGAGATGAGACAACAATTTCTGCAATTCAAGATATTGTTCCCGGTATTCACGTTACAACAAATTCCAGTGTATCCTTGCTTGGATCACCGCTTACAGTCGAGGCCGTGGAGGAAATTGCGAAGCAAAAACTAACAGAATTAAAAAGGCTGTATGATGGTCTCCAAGCGATCAATTCTCACATGGCATATTTCTTATTAAAGAACTGTATTTTTATTCCAAAATTTAATTACTTTCTGCGGATCACACCTCTATGGTTATTTCCTTCGTTCCTTGCTCAGGCTGATGATTTGACAAGAAGTTGTCTCGAGTCTCTACTAAATATACCGTTTGAGGAACATAACTGGACTCTGGCGTGTTTAACAGCAAGATTTTGAGGCCTCGAAATTCGTAGATTAAGTGATATTTCCATCCCCGCTTTTCTTGCTTCCGCTCATGGAGTATCTGACTTTATCAAGTCTCTGTTCTCTGATTACGGTGATAATGTAGAGATATGCCATCTGGTTGACGCAAGATATCACTGGAATATCATGACCAATAACTTGAGTCCTCCAGTATCCCTGGATTCACGAAGAAGTTGGGATATGATAAACACCCGTCGAATTTTCGATTCTTTGATTTTGTCATGTCCAACAGAAACTGATCGAGCACGACATCTTGCTATCCAGGAAAAGGAAGCGGGCTCATGGCTTAAGGCTTTTCCGTCACCCAATGTTGGCAGGCTTATGGATAACATGTCGTTTAAAATAGCAATCGGCTTACGTCTTGGTTGCAAACTATGCCAGTCACATAAGTGCATATGTGGAGCGGAAGTCGACGTTTATGGACGCCATGCTTTAAGTTGCCCTAAGAGTGCTGGCCGATTTTCAAGATACTGCTCAATTAATGACATTATCAAAAGAGCTTTTACATCTATCGATGTCCCTTCTGTCCTAGAACCGAGTGGAATTAGCCGCACAGACGGAAAACGCCCTGATGGTCTGACTTTAGTCCCATGGAACAAAGGCAGATCTCTCCTGTGGGATGCCACGTGTGTGGACACATTGGCACCATCGCATTTGCCTCACACTGGCAAGGCTGCTGGTTCTGCTGCAGAAATGGCCGTGCGCAATAAAAGGGCGAAATACAGAGCAATAACGGACAACTACATCTTCGTGGTATTCGCAGTCGAAACGATGGGGACGTGGTGTCAAGAAGCTAAAAGTCTGATTTCAGATATTGGCAAACGACTTACAGCAATCACTGGAGACACCTCTTCAACAGAATTCCTGAGACAGCGGATAGGAATTGCTATCCAGCGAGGAAATGCTGCCAGTGTTATGGGCACTTTTCCAGATAATGCTCCACTGGACGAAGTCTTTTAACTTACACCTTAGACTTTCGAGCTGGAGCGAAGTTAAAAAAATGATTGTTGAAATATTATTTTGTATTTATAATATTACAGTGTAATTAACAATTTCTTAATGAAGAATATCTCGGAGATGTAACACAAAGTACTTACATCATTACATAATTAAATTAATTAAACTTTGCAGATTATATAAAAAGTTTTAAAGAGTATAAATAGAAAGTATTTGTTTGTTACATATACTGGCTACTTGCGGTTTGTAGCTGAAGAAACTGAATGGACGAGGATATATTTGCCTAAGATTTACTGTACATATCTAGTTTTAGTAAGTAGTCCTCTGAGTTTTACGTAATTACACCATCTATATTAATGCTGTCCTTAGTGAAAAAGAATATCTATGTATGTTATGCTTTACAAAGAAAATAATGCAGTTCTTACTTTGTTGTTATTCATGTGGTTTGTTCCTTTTCTGAATCATCGTCATCATATATTGAAATGAACGGAAACAGTTCATCTATGCACTGTGTACAGTGTTCAATTTTCGGATTTGGTACATCCCAATCATCATCACCATTTTCACCTCGATGCTTGTAATGCCGTTGACAGGTTTTGCATAAAGCTACATCGATTGACATCTTGCTGTGTAGAGGAAGGATGTACCAAAACTCATTTACGTAAGGGGCAGTATATATTGAATAAGATGTTTTGGCATCCCATATAAGGTTCTATGTTTATAGAACATCTTAACAGCCTCACTTACTCGTGTGAGATAAATAAGATGTTGCGTATGAGCATGCGAGTAGCATGCACATTGAGAGTTTTGGTTGTTATTAACCGTAACCGTATAGGGGAGACTGTTGTACCTATGAAACAATGTATCTTCGAACACACATGCTTTGTGAGAATTACAGAGACATCTAGTGGCTGCCAGTTGCATTAGTTCATTAAGCTGATAACAGAGCATCTTATGCTTGTTAAGTGAGTTTCCATGACTTGTTTTCTTCGTAATCAATCTTGTGAGTTTTTGGTCTTGTGAACGTACATTTAGTCAGTCAAGTTTTCATTTTATACGTGTAAATGTATCTGAGATACTCAAATTATACAAACGCAGTCTGATTATCTATGAATTGTGAGTAAGCTGGAGCATAATTTTTCAGGATTAAGTTAACCTAAAAGTCAGTAGCATGGCTTTTACTCACTAACACCACATCTTGTACCTGTGAACACTAGTGCATATTGTACCTTTGAACACGAACACTGTTCAGAGTTACACGAGATTATGAATATGATTGTGCTTTATCTGGAAATAACAGATTGAATTATCGTAGCTTACTTATAGTAATGGTTAATTATTGTTACGGATTCTTTCTATTCTAGTAATAATGCGGAGGAGTAAAACGGACAAGAAGAGAGATCCATTGACGCAGATTTAATGAATACTGCAGTGGCTGCTGTTACGGCATCACCAAGCAAACGTATTTCCTTGCGTGAGGCATGCAAAATTTTTGGTGTGAAATTGGGTGCTCTACACAAACATTTAAAGCTGCACAGGAACTCGGGATCAACTCAGTCATTTTCATATAATGTTCGCTATGATACCAAGAAAGTTTTTTTTTTCGGAAGAGGAAGAGAAAGCTTTAGTTGACTATTTGCAGACATCTGCCAAAATGAATTATGGCTTAAGTAAAAAGGCCGCTCGAGAATTGGCATACACGTATGCAGTTGCTAATAAAAAACGAATTCTACGTCAGTGGAAAACTAATGAAATAGCAGGAGAAGAGTGGATGCGTCTTTCTATGAAGCGTCACTATGACAAACTTTCTCTAAGGAAACCTGAGGTCACGAACCTGCTACGCAGGCTTAGCAGGGAAAGAGGTGATACTCCCACGTGGCGCGTCCCAGGTGGCGCATAGGGGGGTCATAGCCGGCTTGCCGGCGGACTTTGAGGGAAATAAAATACCTCTCGCGGACCAAACACACACCCCCTGTGGGTGGGGGAGGCAGACGAATAATACACACACGGTATCCCCTGCCTGTTGTGAGACGCGACTAAAAGGGGCGACCAAGGGCTGATTGTATTAGAACTATGAAACTACTTTTGATTAGTACCATCACGCGCGGAACACCATGGGTCGCTTTTAATTGCGAGTAGTACCACTCGGTTAGGTACTGAATAGTTTTGTGATTCGCAGCACTCAAGCGGGGTTCAGTGTGGGTTTCCAGTACTCGTGAGTCGTACCCATGTGAGCAAGACCACGGGTCTGGGCGTTGCCTGTGAGTTGTACCACTATATGAGCGACACCATGGGTCTGCGTTGCCAGTGATTAGTACCCACTATGTGAGGAACACCACGGAATGCCGGCGCCCGTGATTAGTACACCTAGGTGAGGAACCTCATCGGTTTGCGTTGGCTATGAGTGGCGCTATTGTGTGAGAGACACCATAGGTCTACGTTACCTTTACGACGTACAATACTTGTGAGTAGTACCTTAATGTTTGGAACACTGTGAGTTTACGCTATCTTTGATTAGTACCGCAGCTTGAGAAATATCATGGTTCTCCTTTACTAGCGGTAAGTGCCATTATGCGGGATCGTTGACATAGATATTGACCCATTCAGACAAGCATCATACATTCAGGATTGGGCTTTGGAAGCAGTCCCTTGGTCAGTAACATTCTTTACCTGGGAATGTGAGGCATTGCGCGTCTTATCCACTGTTTGTTTTAAATTCATATTCATCAATTCATTCCTCACCATCACGTTTTGAATTCGGGTCAGTGGATGAATTTTGTACTTTTAAATTGTAATCCCATTTCGTACCATAGGGGCCGATGACCTAGATGTTAGGCCCCTCTAAACAACAAGCATCATCATCATCATCATCATCATCACCGAAACCTGAGGCAACAAGTCTCTCACGAGCTACCAGCTTCAACCGAATAAATGTTGACCTCTTTTATAATAATGTAGTAGATGTACATGCTGTGTTTGGGTCAATACCTCCAGAAAGAACCTACAACGTAGATGAGACAGGTTTATCAACTGTGCAAGAGCCATCAAGTGTTCTAGCTCCAAAGGGCATGAAGCAAGTGGGTGCTACCACTTATACTGAACGTGGAACCTCCGTGACTATCTATGATAGCTGCAATAAATGCCATCGGGAACCACTTTCCTCCTAGACTATGTTAATTTTCCCCAGAGTCAACTTTAAGCATTTCATGCTGCAAGGTTCCCCTAATGGAACTATTGGAGTAACGATGATGATGATGATGCTTGTTGATTTGATGATGCTTGTTGTTTAAAGGGGCCTAACATCGAGGTCATCGGCCCCTAATGGTACGAAATGAAACGACAAAGTAAAAGTTCAAAATTATCCACTGACCAAAATAAAAAATGCCATGAAGAATGAATGAACGAATGAATGAATGAATGAATGAACATGAATTTAAAACAATCAGTGGATCCGACTCAAAAAACTATCAGAGTTAATAGTATTACTGACCAAGGGACCACTTCCAAAGCAAATCGAGGATGCTTGGTGTCTAAATGGGTCCAAAATACAAGTCAAAGGCCCCTCAGAATGGTACTTATCGCTAGTAATGTAGAACCATGGTATCTGTCCTGTTGCGGTACTAATCAATGGTAGCAGAGACTTGCGGTATTCCACACATTATTGTACTACTCAAAGCTTATGAAATTCGACATTAATACAGACCTATGTTTTTCTCACTCTGCGGCGCCATTCACAGGCAACGCAAACCTATGATGTTCATCACATAAGAGTACTAACCACAGGGACCTCTCCCTATCCCGTGGTGTTCCTCATATAGTGGGTACTAATCACAGGTAAGGCAGGTCCATGGTAGCTATCATCCCATGGTCCTGCTCATATGGTGGTACTAATCACAGGTACTGTAAAAGCCGACCGCGCGGTGCTCCTGTGTGCTACTAATCACAAACCTATTTCGTACCTAATATAGTGGTACTACGCACAAGTAAAAGGGACCCTTGGTGTTCTCCGCGTGGAGGTACTCATCACATGTAGTTGCATGGTTCGAATACAACCATCCCTTGGTCGCCCCTTTTAGTCGGCTCTCACGACAGGCAGGGGATACCGTGGGTGTATTATTCGTCTGCCTCCCCCACCCACAGGGGGTGTGTGTTTGGTCCGCGAGAGGTATTTTATTTCCCTCAAGTCCGCCGGCAAGCCGGTTAGGACCCCCCTATCCGCCACCTGGGACGCGCCACGTGGGAGTATCACCTCTCCCCCTGCTACGCCTGCGTAGCAGGTTCGTGGCTTGTTGATTTAAGGGGCCTAACATCGAAGGTCATCGGCCCCTAATGGAACGAGATGGACGACAGGATACATGACAGTTAAAATTTTAAAACGTATCCACTGAATAGAGTTTAAAAAATGGTGATGGAATTAGAGTATGAGATTAAAACAATCAGTGGATCTGATTCGCAATGCCTTATTTTGGAATAAAATAAGCAAAAATACAGGAGACAAAGGAGTAAGGCATTGCTTGCTGCACCATCCTGAGGGGGGTTTCTGTCTTGCACCATATTGGGCGACCATATTTAACATGTGCGCCGCATTGGATGACCTAAGAATTGCTCCGGCTATTTTCCCCTCAATTATCCATCACTCTTACAGATCATTAAATGGATGGATGCATAATAAAATTGATGCTAAGTGTCGTTGGCTAAGTTCGCTTTAAATACTCATCGTATAAACAATGATCGCATCATAGAATTTTGGCGATGTCATAACCTTCAATTCTCCTCTTAGAATATTTGACATGGTAATCCTTACATTGCCACGCGACACCTCTCAGGGATAATTAAATTGCATCTACGAACCATACTATTTTTACGTGAGGTCAACTGAGACACCATATTTCCCTTTCAATAAATTACTATCGATACCATTCATCGTCCTGAATCAATATTAGGTTTTTCAAGTCCAATCATCCGAATATAAGTGAAGAAAATAAATAAAATATTTTTTTAAATGGATTAATTCAAAATTATTTAAATCCTAATAATATTAGCCTATCTCCTAAAATAAGAACATTTAAATTAGATAATCTATAATTTATTTCTTGATTCCGGAATCATAAAAGAAAATCTACTAATAATTATCATCAATTATCTTCTTCTTCTCTAACAAAGAAAAATAAAATTTAATTTAACTTCAATCTGATTCAACTATTCTTCTCCATTAGCTAGGCGCATCACAAAAATAAGGGTAAGTTTTCTTGATTATAAAGTTGAAGGTACATTTTCTTTCTATTGAAAAACGTAGTATCATATTTTTTTTAGGTTGAAAATAAATCTAAGTCCCTAATCCTAATTAAACTTCATAATAAAATTATATAGTTTGAGTCCATCAGTTCTTGTTTCTTTCTTTTATAAAAAAAATGCTTATTTTCATCATTATCACATCAACATTCTGTCACAAATTCCTGTGTTTCTTCTTATGTTATAACGTTAGCAATCGCAAGTAAGTTCCAAATATATTTCCGCTTAAAATAGCTATTTCAAATATATATAGTTCTTTGAATGAAAAATATTGGTCACCTCGACCACGTCATTTGGTTAAAATATTCAAATAACACCTTAAAATTAAATGTAGGTATCGTACAAAGAATAATTATAATCGTAGTTCAAATAGAAATTATGCCTAACATGTTTTATGGTTTAGCAATATTTAATCAGGTATCAATAATTCCGTAGGAATGCATTTGGTAACCTATTTTATTTAATTATGGTAGAGATTTTAAATTATGGGATTGTTTTATGAATTAAATTCATTCTTGACAACAAACTTCCAATAATATGCAGTACAACGTTGATATATATTATCTATGAAGACAACAAGTTTCCCTTCTTTTACCTCCTACTTGGATATTTCCTTTGAAGACAGTTTATGGTAACCCAATATACAAAATATACGTTGTATTTCATTGTACTCGTGTACCACTAACCCAATATATCTCGCATTACTATATTTATATTTTGCCGCGTATGGCAAACATCATCATCGGCCCAGAATACGCCGTATTTACCGCCAAAATCATCCATAAACATATTATCTATCTCTCCATTTACCAATATTAATTACCATAATATGTCATTATTCAATTTCCTAAACATATCACAGCGAATAATTATTCATAATTCCACATTAACATGCCACTCAAATCATAACTTCCCTACGTAAACATTTATCATCTCCAACATGACGGCAAATCATCTCAACATGACATTACTGTACTACAGCGGTACAATTTTGGGTTAGAATTCACATATTATACGTATAAACACGTTAGCCTAAAAGTGAAATGCATATATAAATCAAATAAGTTAATATGTATTCACATTTCATTGCGTCGTATCAGCAAACACATATAGGTTATTTAGAAATCAACTATCTTCTTCAAGAATATAAAATTAGGGTTACGTCATTTTATATACGATGTTTTTGTCCCATAATGGTTAGAAATTACATTCCAAATCTCTCCTTGCTCAGTTATAAGCATTCCTATATAATGGCATTAATTGTAAAATCTGGAAGAAGTACCTATTCCCATATTAATAATAATAAGTCAACAAGGACAATCTCATTGCGAAGATGGTAACGACTGTGATTTTATCACGAAGAACTACGTAAAACAACATACCAATGTTCACTATAACTACAACTACTAAATTTACTGCATACTAATTTCAAGAAAATAAAACAACTCTTTGGAACTTATCTTGCGATCACTGACGTTAGATGACTGGCTCTGGCTTCGATGTTGTCATCTTAGGATTGCGTATAACGACTCCATCCTTCGTTACGTCACCATCAAGTTGTAGTTTTGGGACTCGGGATAGTAGGAACAGCTGGGCGGTTTCCGTCAGACAGCCGGCTCCATCTCCGATTTAGCCTCTCATGTTGTAGCAGTCAGTCATAAAAGAAAGAAACATTTCCAAATCGGGAGTTAATTTCACATCCATACTCTTAGGAATGAATATCACGTTTGTATCTAAGATCAGATTTTTTAGGACAGTAATTCAAGGTTAATTCTTTGCGGCAGTTCAACAGTTATAATATATCAAGTTAGCTTTCTAAAAATTTCTTTTGTTCGGCTAATCAACCTATACTGCGTTATATTCAACTTAATTCGTTGTACGGTCTTGAGCCTATACTCCGACTACTGTTCGGGTATTTTCTAACTCGCTCTTCACGATATTCGTTCGGATATATTTGATTTCCAATTATTCTTTCGCTTCGCAGGTTCTCCAGCCGGTAATTACTACAAAATCTTCCTCTTATTTACACGAAGATTGGCTTTACTTCTCGAGGATAAATTTACGTCGATTTTCGTAACAGATTTTTTTTATTGTTCAGCTACTTCTTCTTGTTTTAACAATTTTGAAAACCTTCTATTATTTTATCACGGCCGCATGGATCCTTTATAACTTTCCGTCTCAGTCCGTGATCTAGGCATCTTTAATTCATCAAATAAATATCTTTGCCGTCTCGTGCATGGCCTTCTTGAATATATACGTTCGTAAAATGTATACACTTCGAAATCACGGCCTATTTTACTTAATATATGCATTCTTTTCTGACGTATGATCCAATTACGTAATCTTCGCGATCTTATTACCGTGCATGGCAAACTTATAATTTCGTACGACGACCTTTATTCCGATATCAGGACGATGAAAACGGTACATTGCTAGGACAGATATAGATACGTACTTTACATTAGACTTTAAAAGAACACATTAAAATGCGCAACACAAACTAAAATTAAGTCAATGGAATAAAAGCGCTATTGACACAAAAATCACTAGGACAAAGGACATCATCACACACGAGAAAACAAACCACTATCCCTCATAAAGCGGATGACGAGGTCTGCTGACGTAACTCAGCAAGATGCCTGTCATAACGATTACAATTCCACTGTAACAGTGCCATAGTGTGGACTATAAAAGGAGTGTTAGGTTATGAGCGAAAAAAATGCTCGTTAGCCTAAACACTATCTAATTCTACATCCGTAGATGTAGTGGACAGCGCGACATCCATCCCGTCATCAAAAGATGGCAGGGGTGCCGCCAAGAACTTCGACACTTTTCGGGCGCGAGGGGGTCCCCTACGAGGAGAGCGCGCAGGTTTGGGAGCAGGAGTGCTTCCTGGCGCAGACTCATATCCCCCAGATGGGGGGCATGACTTCTCCTTCGCAGGGGAAGTCCGAGAGCGCTCAGAACGGGCGCTCTTCTTCCCCTTCTTTTTTTCAGGTTTAGACGGGCTGGGAGATGGTTTCCCAGTCCTGGTCGACGATGCCGCCTCCGCCGGCTGGGGCACGACTTTCGTCGACCTCCTAGGGGGGGGAGACTTAGTCTTTCCCCCTTGCTGTGCCGGCTGGGAACTGCCAGCCTGCACAGACTTCTGGTTGGTCGAAGGTGGGTTGGTTCCCCCCTTCGAGCTTTGACTATCTGCGACGTTGCTGGGAGCAGCAACAGTCGCTTTGGGCGCAGCGGTCTGGACAGGTGTCGAGGTCGTAAATGACGAACTTGGAAGACTCTGAGCTATCAAGCTATAGTTGAGTGTACGGGCAGGTGTATTCGTAGAATGAAACTTACGGCACGCTTCCTGGTAGGAAAGAACATCCAGGGTCTTGATCTCCTGGATCTTCTTCTCACTCAGGTATGTCGGACAATTCCGATCCCGAGGAGAATGAAAACCGGAGCAGTTAGTGCACTTGTATGCAGTTGTGCACTCCTCCGCGTCGTGAGCTACTCGTCCACATGTACCACATACAGCCTGATTCGAACAGCGAGATACCATATGTCCGAATCGCTGGCATTGATAGCATCGCATAGGAGGCGGGATGTACGGCCTCACATCGCGACGATAAGTTGTTACCTTCACTTTCTCTGGTAACACTGACAACTTGAAAGAGACAATGAAGGCACCAGTGGCAACGTCTTCACCGTTGACCTTGCGCGTAATGCGCCGGACGTGTGTCACGCCACGGTTCTTCATGTCTTCCATCAACTCGTCGTCAGTGTTCAAAATAACGTCGTGGTGAAAGATTACTCCACGAACCAGGTTCAAGGACTTATGCTCCTCCACCTTGACGGGGATTTCGCCGAAGTGCTCGCACTTAAGCAACTGATCAGCTTGCAGTGCTGTACGAGTCTTGAGAAGCAAACTACCGTTGCGCATTTTCTTAAGTTCCTCCAGTTCGCCATAGACGCCTTCGATGTGCCAGGCTTTTTACTGCAACGAATCACAAACCTATTTCGTACCGAATTTAGTGATACTACTCGCAAGTACAGGCAACCTATGGTGTTCCCCGCGTGATGGTACGATTCAAAATTAGTTTCATGGTTCTAATTCAGTCGGCCCTTGGTCGCCCCTTTTAGTCGCCTCTTACGACAGGCAGGGGATACCGCGGGTGTATTCTACATGTGCGTCCCCCACCCGCAGGGGGTATTGTGTTTGGTCCGCGAGAGGTATTTTATTTCCCTCAAGTCCGCCGGCAAGCCGGTTAGGACCCCCCTATCCGCCACCTGGGACGCGCCACGTGGGAGTACCACCTCTCCCCCTGCTGAGCCTGCGTAGCCGGTTCGTGGCTGTACAACAGGATCTGTACTCAATTGTCCTGCGATTTAGAACACACAACATTGTATTCACAGCAGACATTACAAAGATGCATAGACAAATCGGAATTCTCAGAGATGACACAAAATTACAGCGAATATTATGGAGAAAATCCCCAGAAGAGCCACTGAAAACCTACGAGCTATTAACGGTGACATATGGCACTGCCTCAGCGCCATATTTAGCAACACAGTGTCTGAATCAGCTTGCTGAAGACGAAGCACACATTTATCCACAGGCATCTAAGATTTTGCAGAGGGATTTTTATGTAGATCGTGCATTGTGTGGAGCATCAGACATCACAGAAGCACTGCAGCTACAGAAAGAACTAATAGCATTATTGAGCAAGGGAGATTTTCCCATCAGAAAATGGTGTGCTAATCATCCTGCCATTCTCGAAGGCGTTCCACCCACAGACAGGGAAATGAATTTACCATTTCACTTTGATAATGATAGCACAGTGAAGGCTTTAGGATTGTCATGGCACCCAACATCAGACACCTTTTTAATTGCCAACAAGGTTAAATACATCTCACAACAAGATGAAGTAACCAAACGCACAAGCAACCTCAGTTGTAGCATCTATATTTGACCCATTAGGATTGATCAGCCCATTAGTGATACTATACAAGATATTTTTGCAGGACTTACGGTTACATCAACTTCACTGGGATGACCCACTGCCAGATCCATTAGCATCAGACTGGGCAAAATTACAAAGGCAGCTAGCACACACTGACAATATACAAGTAGAACGCCACGTATTAATTGAGGGTGACTTAGCAAATATTCAAGTTCATGGATTTTCAGACGCTTCCGAGCGAGCTTATGCTGCATGCACCTACCTTCGGTCAGTGAATCAGGAAGGTGAAGTATCAGTCAACCTGTTATGCTCTAAATAGCGCGTAGCTCCGGTTAAACGAGTCACTCTTCCTCGTTTAGAACTTCTCGGTGCAGAACTTCTCGGTGCAGCATTATTAGCTCAGTTGGTACACAAAACCATGCCAGTCTTAAACTTGGCCATTAATGAAACACACTTGTGGACAGACTCCACTATCGTACTGTCATGGTTAGCATCACCAGCATCACGTTGGAAGACCTTTGTAGCAAATAGGGTAGCTCACATTTAACAGTCAACGAACACTAGTGACTGGCATCATGTACCATCACAAGATAATCCAGCGGACTTAACACATTTGTTTCCAGAATATTTTTTTCGAAGGATCGCCTTGATTTTCACAAAAGTTACTCACTAGGGGGTTTGGAACTGTAAGAAAAAATGGATTTTGAATTAAAATCATTTTTAGGGTTATTTTTAGCCTGGCAGGATTTCCTGCCACTGGGATTAATCATTATCGGTTTCAACTTGTCACTTTTATTTGAACTTATTGTCAAAGTACTACATAATAATGCTCATCAGGTTAAACATTAACAACAATGTGACAAAATATATCAACAATGATGACTGAGTCCACATTCTTACATAACTATAAACACGTTTTGAAACATACTTGTTAGGAAAACTTGCACTGTGTTTTTTCTTTACAGAGGTCTCACATGGTAGTGCTTGTGACATTCAGGAAGAAGAGGTGTGTTACATTTTTCACACTTCTACGTTGGTCTACCTTTGCACTGCTTGCATCTCGAATTAGGTTGCTCACTTTTTATTATCCAATAATTTCTTTCATCAAACCCTGTTGCATTATAGGCGGTGCCACTGATTTGAAATCTTGGACCGGAGCACTTCCGTTCACTTCCATACTGCAGGAGCAGTTGCTGACTAATATCTTGCTGGAACATTAGCAATGTTATATTATTACCAACACTTCAGAAAAGGCGCCAAGCATTCACAACAGCTGCGTTCAGCCCCCAAACCAACAATGGCCACCACCATTTTTTGGACCTGATATGAATCCTGTATGTAGCCACATATTGGTCATGTGAATCAACTCCTCCCATGTATTTATTATAGACTACTATTAGTTTAGGTTGAGGCACTTGGATAGATTTCTTCAGTTTGGCAGACCATCTTTTAGTAGATGTAAGTGGATTGGATTTTACAGCATTACTAGCAACTGTTACAACTCCTTTGTCAAAGCACCTTACTAACATTATTGTATCACCAGTAACTGTTTGGTTCATAGCTTCCTTTCTTTTCTAATAATGTCTTGTCAATGAGGGGTGCATCTCCAATCTGATTTTCTCTGACAGTCCCCGTAGCAGCTATTCCTTTTTGTGACAAATCTTCCAGAAGAGGAATGGAGGTGGAAAGATTGTCAAAAACAATATGTGAACCAGCTTCAATGTTACATTCTTTGGCAAGTGTTGTAACAACATCATATCCTTGGCCTGATCCTGAAGGTGGAATACGAGTTCTGATTCCGCAAAATGGTCGGCATGAAGCATATAGCCATCTGCTGAACAAATGGTCCAAAGTTTAAAACCAAACCTGATGTGTTTGCCACGAATTAACTGTTTTGTCCGGCGTCTTCCATAATAAGGTATTATAGTTTCATCAGTGCTTAGAAACTCTGGATTACCTATAGCTTTGAACGCTTCATTGAGCATGTTAATGTTAAACATGGGCCTACCTTTGTAATAACAGTCTCCATCAATAGCTGTGTTATCTGCTAAGTGAATCCGTCTCATTATATCATGAAACGTATTTCTGCGCATGGATTTACTTACAAGTTCGTTATGTGTGTCAGAGGACAAACTCCAGAACATACGTCTGGTAGGAAAATGTACGTAACCAGAAAGGAGTAATATTCCTAAGAAAACGTGAATATTCTCTTTAGTCAAGCATTCTACTGAAAGATTCTTTTGTCCACTGGATATTTTACTTTGTTCTAAAATGTGATCAATGAGTTTATTTGGATAAAGTACCTGAAAGGTGTCCATAAGAGATTTCAAGTGTTCCCTCCAATAATCTGTCAGATTTGGATGGTAAGACTCTTTGTACGATGGTACGTTTAGTCCAACTCTTTTGTCACAAGCACCAAAACTTCTTTTCTGATTTTTCTTCTTTATTGGTGTCATTTGAGCTTCATCTGTTGGAACAGCTGATCCGGCCAATGATGTAACCGAAGTATGGCGCGCAGATCTCTGGTGGAGGACATTGGAGGTCTCTCTGCATATAGGAGATTTAGGTGACATATTGGGTGCAAGGAAAGCCATTTTCTCTAGTCCGCTTTCTTTGACTGGGTCGATGGTTATTCCTGCTGAGGTTGATGGTGAGCATAAAGTGTTAGAATTACTAATTACTGGCTGATCTTCGTCCGTTTCTATAAGTAGTTCAGCAGAACTTTTGAGTATAAGCTTAGGTAAATGATGCAACTGAAAATCCACTTCATCATCACTTTTGTCGGAGTCAGCATCTGTCTCTGCGTCTGCATTTTCAACTGGCGGGGGTACAGAAATTCCAGTCACATTGACTTCATCCAGGGCATCACATTCTAACAGGTCACATATTTCATTGACGCACAGCCTAAAATGAAAAGAACACGCATTTTTAGAACTATAAGTATTATGGCTAACAATGGTAGTTTTATATCCCAATGGCAGAAAATCCTGCCAGAGGATTGGATGGTTCATTGTTGCCCTTTAATGAATAATGATCAAAATTCCAGTAGCAACACAGTCTTCCTGACTGTCTTGCGAACTTAAATACATAATATTACTCAAATCCAAGGTGAAATAAAGGAATACTTACGACGTTTGTCTGTTGCTGTATGCCATTTCATTCCACTCGATCTTTTGCTCAAACTAATACACCTGTGGTGATTAATAGCACAAAACGATGGTATGGATCTTTATAACTGGCTTCTCTATGAAGGTCAGGGAATATGCTAACACAGTGAATAAACAAATTAACTTAATGTACTGCCATCTAGATAGAGAAAACTACACCGGTAGGAAATCCTGCCAGTGGGGTGAAATGGGTTAATTTCTCGAGGCGTCAGACCAGCAGATCTGCAAAACTCAACCATTTGGTGGTCAGGACCCGCCTGGTTGTCCACTTCTGAATTAAATTGGCCGCAGAACAACAATATTGAGGATTCGCTCGCCATAGCAGAGCAGCGACAATCATCCACACTATTAGTAGTGACACAAGCTGGAACTATTATTGAGAACTTATCATTAATAAGACTGCAACGAACAATAGCTTATTGTTACAGATTTTTGCATAACACTAAGCATGCCAGGGACAAGAAAATTGGACCTTTAAATGTTGAAGAATTGGAACATTCATTAGAAGTCTGCATTCGTATTGCACAAAATGCAGCCTTCTCAGAAGAGATCGGAGACCTGAAAAACGGAGGCGTAGTCTCTAAGAAGAGCCAGATGAGGAACCTATGTCCCTTCTTTCACAACTATATTCTAAGGGTCGGAGCCAGGTTGAAGAATGCATCGATTCCGTTTTCATCCAAACATCCAATATTGTTGCCATCAAAACATTATCTTACAGAGCTGACCATAAGGCATGAACATCTTCAATAGTCCCACGCAGGACCTGGATTGGTATTGGCTTGTCTTCGGGAAAGATGTTGGATCCTGAATGGTAGAAATGTGATAAGACATCAGATACACAAATGCATAAGATGTCACAGATTAAGAGCAGTAACTGCGCACAGATTAATGCAGCTCTTACATATGAAGAAATGTGTACTGTGCTCACACAAATTGAAAGTTGCTTAAATTCAAGACCGCTCACATCTCTGTCCTCTGATCCCACAGATCCTAAGGCTTTAACACCAGGATATTTTTGATCGGAACCAATCTATCCTCAATCCCTGAACCCAGTCTGACACTTGTTCCCAGCAATCGATTAACATATTGGAAACGTCTTCAGCAGATAGTGCAGCATTTCTGGTCCAGATGGTACAAGGAGTACCTTACTCAGTTGCAGCAGAGGCCCAAGTGAGTCAGTCAGCAACCCAACCTTAGGGTTGGAACTGTGGTCGCAGTCAAGGACGACAACTTGCCACCCCTGCAGTGGAAGCTTGCAGTGGTCCAAGAACTTCATACTGGGAAAGATGGACTTGTCAGAGTAGCGACTGTAAAAATGACAAATGGTCAATTCAAGCGACCCATTGTGAAACTCAGTCCTTTACCTATTAAATGAACTACCTGCATAACTGTCAGTGACAGTCTTTATTTGAGTGTTTTGTGTGTGTTTTTGTGTGTTTTCTTGCGATAGTATTTCAGTGTGTAAAAACTTGTAGTGTTTCTCTTTGTCTTGATTGTGAACAATCAACAGGGGGGAGAATGTTACTGTGTATCACAATAGTTGCTCATCAGAGTGCAGCACCTTCCAGGTAGCACGCGCCTCCAGCAATGTGTTCCCGGGTCGCTGGGGTTGACTTCCTGCGAGAGAGTCTCAGATACTTGTAAGATAACATGGTGTGATACACGCGTGATCCGCGTAATGCTAAGATGCCTCACGAACATCAAGCTCCATAGCCATGTGGAGTTTCATTTTATCATGTAATTCTATTGTTAAGTGTTTCAGTGTACATAATCAATGTTAATAAACCAACATGAATTATATTTTATGCATGATAAAGATCCCAGTGATTATTTGTGCCAGCGCAACTAAATGGAAACCGTTATACAGTCCACTCAGTAACTTGTACCAGACCACAAAACAGATGCACTGAGCCATTCTAGAACTCAGACTGCTATTGTGTCTCTGTAAGAAGAGAAAAGCCCAGTCTTTTCCAGGGGTGTTGTTCTTGAAACGTTTTACTTTACGGCCTATCCTGTCAAGGTATGACCGTCTTAACACACGTAATTCATTAACAGTAAAGGGAAAACCGTAAGTTGCCAGCGCGACCACATGAGAAACTATTACTTTCTCCTCTTCACAAGACAACACTGTTTGACCACCTGATTTACCGACAAGTTGTCCATGCATTTTCTTCCACAACGTGTTCTTATGGATTCCATATTTCTCCGCCACTGACGAATAGAAGCTTTTTTCCCTTTGATTTCATTCAGTGCTGCTTCTAACTGATCATCTGTCCAATTTCGGTAATTTCGTCCACCAATTTTCCTTTTATAAATCCGTCCCATTATAGAGAAATACTGAATCCTTGGACTTACCATTCCATCGTTGGTCGGCCACAGCTGCTACAGCAGAGCAATATTGAACTCCTAAATCTTGGGTCGTTGCGGGAAGAAATTCGGTCACGATGTTAACCAAACGATGGGGTTCAGAAGAGAGCCTAACTACTTGAAATGAGGAGCAAATATGTGCTTACTAATTTTTATTAAATTCGAAATGGCACGACAACATTATTATTTTATATAAATCCTTGAAAATAATAAAATTAAAAATTATTCATTATTGAATGTTTCAAAGGCAGTCACATTGCATAGCGTTGATTTATTTCTCACAATATCGAAGAGTTGCTTCAGGGAAAGTAATAAATTAGTCGACAGCGAAACTGAAAACTGAAAAAGGAAAAACCTGAAAACCGGGCACTTATTATTCCAAACGATAACTGAGAATTAATCCACACGATCCGTGGAAAATCTGACTTTCAACAAGTAGAACGCCTGATTTCCTCTCAATTAAGGTTATCCACCAGTCGAATACCCTTGCGGATACGGAACACCCGCCGAATGGACCCTTAATCGAACCAAATTGACTATCAGTTGCTTTGGATAGGTTGCGAAATATTATGGGAAAGCATGGTGTTCACTACGAGTTAACAGCAGCATTCACAATTGAAATAAAATTCCACTATGTATTTGTCATTTCATGACACCCTTAAGTGATAAAATAATCCCGATGGTAAATGTGCATCACCCGAACAGCTGTTCAGAAGGAACCAACAAAACTACGATCCGCGAGGATCTTACGTTACGTCGTTCTGAAGGAACAAAACTGCGAATGCAGGAAACACTTATTCATCACGCATTTTGAAGAAATGCCAAATACTGAAGTTAATTAAAAAGTGGTAAATCACTTGAAAAGTATTATCATCAAACCGATTTTCAGGTTAGAAATGGTTACGTTACGCTTAATAAAATTACCAGTCCACATTGAAAAGTAACAAAAACTTACGAATTCTTTCCTTCTTAAACAATGACTACCATTACAGATCCATCTACTTATTGTTTGTCCCAACACACTACCTACAAAGTTATCACTTAATCGAATTCAAAATACGTATAAAATGCCAGAACGACGAAATTGAAAATAAAAATAATATTACTGGCTGACGAATCGAAACCACATTCGCAACTCAAGTCTCCCACTAATGCATTGAGTGTCAAATATGCACATTATCAAAGCGAAACGGACGCCAGAACGACAAAACAATTAAGTCCGTAAAATAAAATAAAATGTCGAAGTTATTTGAACTCAATACGCATGGAGAATTACAGTAAAATATTCAATCACCATTAGGTCGATATCCAAATGTTGGGCAACCCTCATTTGCCGATAACGGTCCCATATCTTAGGGAGCACCTTCCCGCTGTTGGGAGCTGCGCACAAGTTGGCCTCATTATTACCAATCTAACCATCTTCATATTTCGTGGATTACTGTAGATGCTACCATCACACAGGTCACTACGCAAAAAAGAAAAAAACACCTAATCTGAGACTTGAGTATGTACAGCTGACATCCCAGACCTATCGTCGGGCTTATTTAAAGTCTGTACACCCTAACACTAATCTCTATGTACACAATACCTTTCTAATTCTATCGTCGAGCGTGAATTAGGACGTCTCATCATCAGTATACTCCTAGGATAACATGTGACGTCCTAATTCTATTGTCGGGCGGAAACTGGGTCGTATTATGCTTCCCCTAGCATATCAGGCGAACTAGCAATTTCAAACAAACCCTGACATTTCAGTTGTAAACCTGGTCAGACTAATAACACACAACGGAACAACGTCTCTTACTATTAAACGAACGCAAGTTGGAAAATGCAATAAGTCTCTATCTTGTTACAAAACGTGAACTCGAAAAATAAATATTACGTGACGAACAATCCCCCAACTCAAACACGTTCTCAGCATGCGCAATGAAGTTTTAGGGAAGAATAATAGTTCCCAACACACGTCTACCTTTTAGTGGATGTTGTCAAAATAATAATCACCACCGCATTGGAAACCCTCAAATCGCCTACCGTCATTTCCAAATATTTATATCCATGACTATCCAGTGAAACGAAATTCAATAAATTTACACGGTCCCACAACACCAACCGTGTATTCTAAATGCTCTTTTATCCTTTGAGGTCACATTATCCTAATATTCATACTGACTTTACGTAACTGGTCGCTTGACTTTTACTACGAAGATTTTTAATCTTTACTAGAATCGTTTTTCACTTGGGATCTTACTAGAACTCTACTGTGCATCGCACAGTAGTCGTCTCAATTTTCGGATTGTTAGCGGAATACACTACAGCCTGCCACAAGACAGTCTGTCTCACAAATCCTTCCTCGGCAAACATAGCCTGTCTCAAAATTCATTCTCCTCGCCTTATCCCGGCGGTATTACTTAAAATCCAGGCTCCCTTTCACCTTCAATGTTCCTACCACTCTCATCTCCACATACATAAATTCTTCGCTCTCAATCCATTTTCTTATATTTCAAGACCCTTTTCAAATTTCAATCCTCTGATGAAAAACAATAACCATTATAAAACACACCTCTTTATTTTACTATTACTACAACTTTCGGACCTCGAGAATACAAGAACACCCCGCGATTTTCCGTATCATCGACATACACGATGTCACAAAATTTTACTTCCCATGAATAAAACAACTTTATCCGATTTCACTGGAAATTTTCTAAATGCCTGCGATCCTTGTAAAATATGCTTGTTAAATGCACTTTTAACACAGGAAAATTTTCTCCCGCGGTAGATATTATTATTATTATTATTATTATTATTATTATTATTATCGACAAAAAAATTCTCTGTTCAAACGATATTTGAAATTAAGACATTCGCCACGACTACTTTACCATTATCACTTTCCTAATTTTCCTCACTTTGGACAATATCTCATAGAACATTAACACAAGATTCAAACGTCGCATTTTACAGTTTCTTGACGTGAACTTTATACAAAACTAAAATTTTCACACGCTGACCAAAATTATAACACTTTTCGCCTGATAATTACAAATATCGACCCGACACTCGCCTTGAAAAATTGGTTGGGGGAAACAAAAGTCTAACTACAACATAATACAAAATATAGACAGACCTGCATTGATGTAATCTTCAATATTCTGGCTACATTTTAGCCAGCTGCCCTCGTGCTTAGCCGCACATGGATACAAGGAACATCATCTTCTTAAACATACTTATCTTACAAATACTGCCTTTTCACACGTTATTAAATGACAACACAAATCACTCACTTCCTTCGTTATGATTTCGTACAGCAAACCACCTTCGTTCTGCAGTCGACTGTAACTGTCTCCCTTCTACCCAGACTCAGCTTTCATTCACCCTAATACAACAGGTGTTCCACAGATAACGAAATCAGAACTACTCTGACTATCTTCCCAACTCCCTTAATTTCCAACACACACGAGGTGATACAATAAAATCAGCTATGTATTTAAACAGACGCCTATGCTTTCACAGTTTTGTCGGCGAAAGTTCAGAAAAATTTCTATCACCTTCCCTTTCTAACAGTAGATGTGAACCACAGCCACGAACATGTACTAAGTTATTTGTAGATCAATCTTATACACTTTTCTGCTGACGACGGGCGTAAGCTTCCGCTGCTTCAGAAACCAGACCGACACTGAGAAATATGCAGAGGGGGGTTTCTTTTATAGTCTTATGAGGTGACGCTACTCACACCACTAAGCTTGATTATGCAATATGCTAATTTCGCGTCCAATAGACCGATTTTCATGAAACTTGTTCCAGAATTCCGAACAAACTTGCGATTTATTTAGATGTTAATCTCATAATTTTATCACACTCGCAACAGGTGAAATAAGTTATTTCTGCCCGAGCGTTTCGCGGGTTTTCTTCATCCATTGACCTGGGCACGTGGAGCTAGTCCACTGATCTGACGCTGATTTGTACTTAGGCTTAACTGCATTTATATTTACCTTGGGGGTTCTGTCTTCACGTAGGGTTTAAGAATAATTTGGATTATTTATTTCTGTATTTACTGTGTTGCCAAAATCTCTCGTTACGAAGAATTCCGTGAATATAAAATATTGTTGAATATTCGCAGTCCACCGATGTGTCACGGTATTTCACGAGCTCGCGGCTCGGCCTGACACGGGGCGCTCGCTCCCACGAGACAGCCAGACTCACGAAATGGCCGCCCTCAAACAAGTAACTTTTTTTGGAAATAAATATTGAGAAAAATAAAAAATAATTTTCTCATCGTAGAATTATGGGTTCAACACAGCCTGTAATAAATTTAAAAGAAAACCAATGTCACATTTTCACCCCACAATCTTCTCATTTTAGATCAAATTATTTGCATTTCATGAACAAATTATGATAACAATGTGTTTAAACTGAGATATGACCTAGAACACCAAAGGATTCAAAATATACCTTTTGCCTACAATTCACGGTGGAAGCTGCACAAAACAGACAATGCAAATGTATACAAAAGAGCGGGAACGGCGAGTAATTTTAAATACACTGCTCGCGCCAAGGTAAAAGAATAAATGCAGGAAGAACGTCATGGCTGCCAATCTTTGACTATAAACAAAGCATTATTGCAGGCCACATTCTTATATTTGACACCAAGTGGCACTGGGAGATGCAGACATATGAAATGACGTCACTGCCACATTCTCACATCACCAGTCACATTCTCACCCCGTTTTACTACGGCTTGCATAACATTTCTCTGAATCTTGTAATCTATATTTGGAAATTTATTTTCAAGAATTCTAATTACTGATAATGCTGCAAGACCCTTCCATTTTGCTTGTTTTATCTGATGGACCCACTTCCCGTTATTTGCTATATATATTCCCAGGTACTCTAATCTATTCGTGACCACTTGACATCCATCTATCATCCAATGTTCATTCTTCGCTCGCTTACAGCCCTTTTTACAAATCAGAACTTTCGTCTTGGAAATGTTAATTTCTAATGAACACTTTTTAGCAAACTCTTGTCACAGAATTCATGCTCTTTTGCATGCCTCCGGCCGTTAACGTCATCAGCAGGACATCGTCCGCGAAAATTAGGCCTGGTATTTCTTGATTTACTAAAACTGGATTCATCCACTTATCACCTCCATGTCCAAATATATCGTTTATTAATAACAAAAATAAAATAGGAGATAGCTTACATCCTTGTTTCAAACCCAATTTAGATTTTATTTGACCACATGCTACCCCATCACCTACCCTAATACTGCATTGCACCCTTCGATAGACCGCCTCCAATGTTTGTACCATCTTACTAGAAACCCCTAATAGGCGTAATTTCGCGACCAATGCGCCCCTGCTGACTGTGTCAAAAGCCTTTTCATAATCTATAGCCGTTATATGTAGTCTTCCTGCTTTCGGTTTTATATACTTATCTATTATTTTTTTTACAATCATGATGTTATCTATTGTTCTTCTGTTTTTCGTAAAACCACTTTGATATCTCGAGAGGACGGAGAATTCTTCCGCCCATTTCATTAGTCTATTTGCCAGAATTCCTGTATATAAATTAGGGAGTCCAATAGTGTTATACCTCTATAGTTACTTGTATTACTTCTCTCCCCACGCTTCTTGTAGATTGGACATATTATACCTGCCTGCCATGCCTTAGGAAACTCCCAAGAATCAAATATCTTATTGAACAATTTTACTAGTATTTCCAGCATTCTTGACTTTTAACTGCTTCTTTCCAAAATTCATTAGTTATACCACTGAAGATCCCCGCTTTCCTACATTTCTAAAAACTCACATTCTGATATTTCTTCATCTAAGCAGGGGATACATATCTCTAAACCCCTCGAGATATCCATACATGTTCTATTACTTATCCAAGTATCCTGTCCTCCCAGCAATTTGTTAAAATGATCAATCCAGACTCCATTAGCAATTTTAACATTGGAATATCCTCTCTCACCTCTACTTATTTTGTTAATTCTATTCCATATCTTATCACTTTTATTATTCTTACAGTCTATGTTTATTAATTCTGCCTCCTCCTGTTGCCATGTCCTCTTTTGTTCTACTAACAACACTTCATATATTCCTTTCTTAGTTTACAATAGCGTGCCCGAACCTCAGGCTCCCCCTCTTATCTATATGCCTTTAGGGCTCTAATCACCTCCAATTTCTTAGTTTTACACACATCATTATACCATCCTTTCCTTTTATATTTATTATTATTTTGCTTTCTTTTCACGTGGGCTACAGTTTTAAAGGGTTTCTCTACTAGTTCTACCGCTAGGTCCACATTACTTCTCAATAATGCTACCTCTATTCCACTCTTAATTATCTGGAATTCTTCTCCCATTAAATGTGACTAATCTTTGTGGGGTATTCTCGCACCACTTATGTTTATTAATTATCCTATTATTCTTTTTTCTTACAGTGTTACGTTCCACCTGCTCTTTCCCATACACTTCTAGGGTAACAGATACCGGGGAATGATGTGTTTCGCCCTATTCTAAGATCTCTATTTCCTTTACCGTCTCTAAAATATCTCCTGTACACACAACCAAATCAATTACACTACCTCCCTGCGCTGTGATATATGTTAGCTTTCCCATTTCATCTCCCCGCCACCATCCATTTAGAATATATAAATTCTCTGCGGCACATAGTTCTAGTAGTTTATCCCCATATACGTTACGTTCTTTATCCCGACTGTTTCTGCTACCTATTATTGGCTCTATTCCTTCTTTGCTATATGCTGGAATTGACTCTCCAATTCGTGCGTTCCAATCTCCCAACATAATGATTCCTGCTTCTTCGTAGTTACCTATCATTAAGTTCATCTCCTCTATTAAATACTCAAAAAAAGTTCACATTCGTATATGGTGACCCCATAGGATGGTTGTATATAAAGCCTATGCATATATCTCTCTGTTTACTCCCTTCCAGTTTAAGTTTGAACCAAACTACATCTTCCATATTCTTAGGCAATTTTTCTATCTGACTACTAAACTCTTCCTTTATCAGAAGTGATATTCCTCCCGGAATTCTGCCTAGAGTCCCTCGTTTTCTTTTTATTACACTTCTCGTAACATACCCCTTCCATGTTAAAATCTTCCCTTCGGGCATCCATGTTTCTAAAAAAGCGAATATCTCAAAATTTTCCACAAGCTCAGACACTCCATCATTCCCCAGTTTACTTAATAAGCCTTCTATATTAACAAAACCAATTCTCAATGCTAATTATTTCGCTTTCCTGTTATCAGAGACACTTCTTGTTTTGCTATGTGTGTTTATTGTTTTATAAATTTGTATTATACTTCCATGAGGAGAACTATAAATTTCCCCTAGCTTCTTTCCTTCCCGTTTATTACCTTTTCCATCTGTAAGCACCCCCTTCTTAGCCCATAAGTCTTTCAAGCTCTGTCCATGCTTCTTTTTCTTATACTCCTCTACCTTGCTGCTGCTTTTTTCAGCTACCGGTGTAGTACACAAGCTATTTCCCGATTCATCATCAGGTGTTAAGCATTTACTTACAGGTCGTCCCTCCGTACTAGTGGCAACAGACTCACTCTCAGTAGGTGTCAGCAACCTTGTCGGCACGAGCTCCGCTCCTGTTTCCTGCACGTCATCATTCTTTCTTCCGTGTTGTGCTGGTACCGCACTTCCTTCTCGCGTCAAGGCTTCCAGCTGGGATGGCGTGTAGTTCTTACTCCAACCATTGCCTGTGATGAATAGTCTCTTGCCTCTAATAAACGCTGTAAGGCCCTCTCTTCTTGCTCGCCCCATGTGAAATCGTAGGATTCTTATCTCCTTCCTTTCTTCAATTCCCAGGTCTCTCTGGATCCAAGCTTCCGTCCCTTTTAAATTCCTGGCATTCCAAAGAATTTAGTAGGTTTTCATTCCAGATACCAATTGTACTTTAATCGGCCTGTTCCCTTGGGTCCTTCCTATTCCCTGCACGTCGTCCACATCGGATTCTGTACAATTTACTTTCACTCCTAGCGTGAACACTTCCAACACAGCATCTAGTAACGCCAATTTGTCCTCGCTTCTATTGTCCTTAATCCCATGTATGACCAGGCATCTGCTACTTTGGGCAAACACTGATCTCCGGACCTGCATCTCCAGCTCCCGTGTTGCTGCTCCAACACAATCAGTGATCCTTTGCAATTTCCATTTCTTCCTGGTATTTATCCAGAGATTCTTTTATACCTGCCATATCACCCCGTAGACTATCTTTCATATCCTGAATATCTTTATTCTGTGCCATGATGAGCTTCCTCGTTGTGTCTGTTTGGCTGACCTCTTTTATCACCTCCTTAATCTTTGGTATATCTTCCCAATTCAGTGGCCCAGGGTTACTTTCCACTCCTCCAATTACTAATAACGCAGCAATCACGAACGCTGCCAGCACGATTGCAGAGTATTTTATATCACATTTTAAACCACATACCTGATATTTTATGCGATTGTTCCATCGGCCGATGACCGCTCGGTAGAGTTCTAAGCTTATTCCCATTTTGCTTACGCCACAACACTCAGCACTCCGCACACACGTCTGCTCCGTTAGCAGGGCTCCAATCGACTGACATCCCATATAACTCAGGAAGAGTATTCTTATGAAGTTTCCAAATTCCCAGTGCGTTTTTAGATCTTTCAAGGTATGGCAATTCCATATAGTGGCGAATGTTGAAATTAAGGGAGGTTGTTGGAGTCACAACAGTTTTAGCATTTGCTAATTTGCCGTCGAAATGAACCCACAGGGAATAGCTATCATTTACTTCAGCAAGCGTCAGATAAGAGTCGGATGAGGACATATTTTCTTCCGTGATGGATTTTTGGGATATAGAAGTAAGTTCCTCTGCAATCCACTTCTGCATATTAGAAGCATTTTGTTCTAGAGCAAATGCCATTTTCTTCAACCTTGGATCTAAAAATGTGAGTAGTATAATACAGGGATTCGGCGGCCACCGCCACCGCAGGCTCCCAGAGGCCACCTCCACCACCACCACAACCAGAGGCCTCCTAGAGGCCTCCTCCACCACCACCACAGCCAGAGGCCTCCCAGAGGTCTCCTCCACCACCCGCGGGAAATTTGAATTTGTAAACAAAGCCACGTGCTTTTTGACAGCTATCATCGACAACAACGCATCGCTAACCTCAGTACTGCCATCTTGACGGGCCTAAACCTCAGTGGTACCAACTTAACCTAACTAGCGCGAGGTAAACAAATCCACGTGTTTTTTGACAGCCACGTGCTTTTTGACAGACAACAACGCATCGCTAACCTCAGTGCTGCCATCCTGACGGGCCTAAACCTCAGTGGTACCAACTTAACCTAACTAGCGCGAGGTAAACAAATCCACGTGTTTTTTGACAGCTGTCATCCGCCATCTTTAAACCACAGAGCACTGTGCTGCCCTCTTTATCGCAGTAGCTGCAAATTCGTCACCTGTCATCCGCAGTGCTGCCATCTTGGCGGGCCTAAACCTTAGTGCTACCAACTTAACCTCACTAGCGCGAGATAAACAAATCCCCGTGCAGCTGACATCCGCCATCTTTAATCTATAGAGCACAGTGCTGCCCTCTTTAGCTACTTACCTTTGAAATGTGGTGGCGGATAATTTGAAAAATGCTTTTTGACAGCAGCCATCTGGCATCGCAAACCTCAGTGCTGCCCTCTTTAGCTAGATACCTTTGAAATGTGGTGGTAGACAATTCCACGTGACAGCAGCCATCATTGAGCACAGTGCTGCCCTCTTTGTGGTGGCGGCAAATTCCACGTACTCTACAAACTCACGTGCTTTTTTCTGACAGCTATCATCCGCCATCTTGCATCACAAACCTCAGTGCTGCACTCTTTAGCTAGATACCTTTGAAATGTGGTGGCGGCAATTTGAAAAATTCTACATTCTCTTGTTTGGAAACAAACCTATGCGCTGTCATCCACCATCTTTAAACCACAGAACACCTTGCTGCCCTCTTGCGTCAGCTGTCATCCGCCATCTTTAAACTACAGAGCACCGTGCCGCACTCTTGCGTCAGCTGTCATCCGCCATCATTAAACTACAGAGCACCGTACCGCACTCTTGCGGGCAATTCCGTCAGCTGTCATCCGCCATCTTTAATCAAGAGAGCGCAGTGCCGCACTCTATGTGGTGGTGACAAATTCCACATTCGCCATCTTTAATCTACAGAGCGCCGCGCTGCACTCTGTGGTGGCGGACAATTTGAAAAGCTGCCAAGAGAGCATCGTGCTGGTATCTTTATTCTTTGACATGTGGGCAGTAGCTGCAAATTCGTCACCTGTCATCCGCAGTGCTGCCATCTTAACGGGCCTAAACCTTAGTGCTACCAACTTAACCTCACTAGCGTGAGATAAACAAAGCCACGTGAATTTTTTTTGACAGTTGTCACCAGCCATCTTTAATCTATAGAGCGCAGTGCTGTCCTCTTTAGTGGCGGTAAATTCCACGTGCTTTACAAACCTATATGCTTTTTTGACAGCTGTCATCCTAGTCTTGTTACATCAGGAAGGGTAACTAGCTAAATCCTAGTCTTTCAGCGTCAGGAAGGGCAACCGGCTGTAAAACAGATTCTCGCGTCAGGAAGGGCATCTGGCCGTAAAATAGGTTCTTACAATTTAAAATCTCATGTCAAAACAGGAGAAGAGCAGCGGCTAGTTGCTTCCTAGTGCATTTCAGGTGTTATGGCTTACGAGTAGCTATGTACTAGCACCGGATTTAGAATAAGCAGACTCTAGAACGAGAAAAAATATCTGGGATGTGTTTTTGAAGCATGCCTACACACACGCGCGCACGCAAGCTGCATCCGGCTAGCCAGCTCCTACCTGCAATGCGTTTGCCTCAGCAGAGTACAAAGTCCGCTACACGCGTACAGTTCACATTAAAATTATTAGCAGCTTCTCGAGCTTCGTAGCAGGTTCGTGGAGGAGGGGAAGGAATAATTGTAGAATCTTAGTGCAGTTCAGTCCCTTGTGGTGCTGGAACCTGTGGCTTGGGATTCACTTTGGATGAAGAGTAGGTTGTAGGAAATGGCTGTTTTAACTTCCGATGAACTACTGTGACTGCTACTTGGTTGCGTGTTTAATTCTAATGTCCTACTAGTAGATGGTTGTGATAGCGTAATATCCACATCATCGAAATAATTAGATTCTGTAGGCCTACTACACGGTTGTATAACCAAGTGCAATTGTAAGTCTGTAGTATTTCCGAAATATTGAAATTTTTTTTTTTTTTTTTTTTTACATTCCAAACACGTCACATACGTTTGCTCTTGTGATTTTTTTGATCCAAACTTCAGATCTTTTCGAACGTGGTTTCATTATGCACTAAATGTTTGAAAGAAATGTAACATTAAAGAACATTTCAATAAGGAACTAATGTTAATACGATACAATCGTTAACAGAACAAATGAATGACACTCTTTGTTCAAACTTCAGAAAGAGACTGATCCAACGCTTAAACCGCCAAGAACAGTAGACAGGAATTAGGCGGGGGAGAAGGAGGAAAACGTTTGAAGCAATTTTCGTAACCTCATGCCTTGAGTAAGCAACTACACGCGGTAAAGACGCATTCTGGTTGGCTAGGATCTCTGCAGCGTTGTTTAATCAATACGTCCTATTTTATTATTTTAACTTAAATAAATGCAATCAAGAATATTATATTCATATTGTATACCTATTAATTACATTTTGTGACTAGAAATCGTTTCGTATGGCAAATATTGCATCAAGTCTAACTGAGCGTAAAGTCATTTTTGAAAATACGAATAGCGTCTGGGCAGTCAAAGTCGAACTTCTTCAAATAGCCAAGACACTGAAAAACGATTATAATGATTGTGTTTTAGCAGAGAAGGCTAGATTTTATGCCAAGAACAGATGGAACAAATCAAAACACTAATCGACAACTCAAATGTAGAGTAAGCTGTGCATGAACTGGAGAAAGAGCGAACAGCAAAAGCATGGTTCGATCAAGAGTGCTTCCTATTAAGGAAAGAGGTGCTTCAAGCTCTACACCGAGAAAAGAAGATGCTACAAAACACTAACACGGGAGACGAAAACGGCATACAGGGAAGAAGGAAGAAGAATAGTTGAGGAAGCCAGGAGAGATCCATTCATAGCAATCCGCCCTCGAAAGCAAGCACAGACCCACTATATCAGCATGGAGGAATGGACGAGACATTTCAAAGACACCCTCAGCAAAGAAGGAAGAGAAGGAACACCGGAAACCAACCAAGTGCATACAACGCATGAGACGGCAGCATGGTCTGCACTTACTACAACTGAGGTTCAAAACATTATTGAATCCACAAAAAAGAAAAAAGCCGGGTATGATATACAATGAATACCTGAAAGACACAGCTCATCTACTAGCTCCAATTTGGACGAAACTTTACAATAAATGCATAGAAACAGCCAAAATCCCAGATTAGGGGAGACAATCAATAGTAAAGATAATTTTCAAAGGAAAAGGAGACCCGAAGGACACAAATAAATACAGAGGAATAGCCCTCGAAAACAATCCTTTTAAGGTATTCACAAAACTAATCACAGAAAGAATAAGGGACACAGTAGAAAAGCACCTCCCAGAATCTCAATTCGGGTTTAGGAGAGGAAGATCCACTCTCGCAGCGGTGGAATTACTGCTAAATAACATCTGGGAAGCCATCGAAAAGAAGGAAAAATACTATACAATCTTTATAGACTTCACGAAAGCCTTTGATCTCCTGGACCGAGCATTAATACAAAGGAAGCTCGAGGAAACTCTAGGAAGAGACAGCGTCTAGACAAGGATCATAAACTCCATAAATGAATGGAACAACATAAGAATCTCGGACAGCCTAGACCTTTCAGAACCGATAATTCAAACAAATGGTGTACTCCAAGGGGACCCACTAAGCCCTCTGCTATTCATCCTGGCAGCGAAGGACATTATGGAAATTGCACAAAATGAAGATGTAGCAGCATACGCCAATGCGGATGATATTGTGATTGGCTCAAAAAGCTTAAAGAAACTGCAGAACACTATAGACGAAGTGGGAAAATGGTGCATTGAACACAAGTTCGTAATAAACATTGAGAAGACGGAAATGATGGTGTTCAGATCAGGAGGGCAAATACCAAAATCGACAAGAATCACATTAGAAGGGAAAATAATATCTATCACCAAAGAATACAAATATCTAGGGATAACACTCCAGCCGTCTGCAAAATGCTTCACTACACACACTATAGAGAAAGCGACCAAGCAATTAGAGCGATAAACGAAATAAGCTTCATCAGAACACTAAATCTTGACACAGCAATGGCGCTCTTCAACTCGAAAATCGTTCCAACACTCACGTATGGGATTGCAATTATATGAACACACCTGAATGAAAAGAACTTAGCAACACTGGAAAGAGTTAAAGCAACATACATCAAACGGCGCCGGTATTCCCGTGGTGTTCCTCACATAGTGGGCACGAATCACAGGCAACGCTGACCCACGGTGCCGCTCATATAGGGGTACAACACACCGGCTACGCCCAGACCCGCGGTGTTGCTCACATGGGTACGACGCACGGGTACTGGAAACCCCCAGGACAGCCTCTTAACTGCTACGAATCACAAACCTATTTCATACCTAATTTAGTGGTACTACTCGCAAGTACAGGCAACCCACGGTGTTTCCCGCATGATGGTACGAAGCAAAAGTAGTTGCATACTTCTAATTCAATCATCCCTTGGTCGCCCCTTTGAGTCGCCTCTTACGACAGGCAGGAGATACCGCGGGTGTGTTCTACATGTGCGTCCCCCACCCGCAGCGGGTAGTGTGTTTGGTCCGCGAGAGGTATTTTCTTTCTCTCAAGTCCGCCGGCAAGCCGGTTAGGACCCCCCTATCCGCCACCTGGGACGCGCCACGTGGGAGTATCACCTCTCCCCCTGCTACGCCAGGTTCGTGGTCACGGGAAGCTAGCAAGGCAATTCACAAGAAAAGGGCACAAGCCTTTTTTTTTTACGTTTCTCAGAGAAAGTGAACCAGGTGTACTTACACTGTCTTTCGATTGTCAGAAGAATTTGTCATATCCCAAAGTTCCTGATCAGGAAACATACTATCGGCACCAACTCTACTTGTTCAATTTCTCTATTGTTGTTGGAAATTCTAAGAGCACAATGACACCAGATAACTGTTTCAGCTAAATATGGACTGAGGGAACCTACCCGAAAGGTTCGAATGAGGTGGCATCTTGCGTTTATCACTGCTTGCAGAGCTTGGACTTAGCGCACATTAAGATGATAAAGCTTTTCGCCGACGAATGTGGGGGGAAAAATAAAAAGAGATCGATGATAGCTATGCTCCAAAGGTGATTCCTGCTAACACCAAGAGACGTAGAGGAAGTACAGTTAATTATTCCAGTAACAGGCCATTCCTTCATTCCCCCTGATCGGTTATTCGGTGTCTGTGAAAAAGAAGTCAAGAAGAGAGAAGTAATCGAAATGTACTGGAGTGGACTTCATCCGTTTTGCTTTTAGGCGACTCAATTAGTGTACATGATTCATTGTCGTCACGTGAAGGCAAGGACTCTGACATGCATATGGAGGAAATCAAGCCACTGCCAGAAAGCGACTAATGAGACTACGTAAATACGACATACCTTGATTTTATTTTTTATGTATGAATCATATCTGTCTATTAACGCATCACTTATTCTGATTTTTATTGGCAATAGAAGTTCATTTACGTGGCTCAGTGTGGTTGCTATTTAGGAATGTAATATTGTAGGTTAGTTCTCGAAGTAATCGTCCCTTTTATGAAGTTTTCGTTTTGCAAGAGTACCGTACGATTAATACCGGTACTGTCGATTGTTTATTATTCTTTTCACACTCGGTAGTTTGTACTACAGACAGTGAACTTTTAAGTGGTTCTCAGTTAAGGTTTTGCTTACATCGGGCATCAGATTGGTGTTCTTGCATGTAGATTTTCGAAAAATTCACAGTACAAGCTTGAATATAATGAATCTGCTGAGTTATTCGTTAAATCATCTCATTCACAGTACTTAAATATTTTTTCTCCAACAATGTTCCAATGTTGACATCTCAATACATGAAACGCATTTCTCTATTTACTCCCTGAACCACCATCGTGAATACAGAAGTAGTTCTGAGTTACGTCCAGAGATGGCGCTACTATCCTCAATGTAATCCGATGTTGTGATAATCCGAAACCGAGACCATATTGACATCTCTCTATTAGTGACTACTTCGCGTGAAAGTATTCGAATACTTTTATCAGGATTCGCGATATCTCGAGAACTTGTAAGAATCGAATTCTTCGACATTTAGGTCTCGAACACTCTCATCACTAGTATGTACTGTTAAGAGGGTGTAAGTTTCTGTTACGAATTTTAATAATCACATTATTCTGTTAATGAAACTAATTATAATCTAATTGAAATTGGTACCTAACGTTTGATTTTCATGTATTTATGAACTGTCCCTTATTTTCGTGAAAAATCCTGTATTTTTAGGTAAATGTCCCTTATTTCTAATATCAAAAAGTGGCAACGCTACTTCCTGTTCAAGTCTTTCAACAGTTTCTGGACACTATCCAGCAGATCATCCTTACTAACTGAGAAACCAGCCTTAGTGACAGATGCTATCCACAGTACTAGAGTCCCTTCGTCTTCCTTGGTTAGCACAGGAGAGGGCCACATATTTTTGAATTTGTCTTCCCCTCCCAGCACATACCTGCGTAAGCTCGTACGAGGTACTCCGTGATTCCCGGCAGCAGTTAACAGTGAGACGCTCAGGATAACGTCTTTTGCAGCTTTTTACAAATTGTTCTTTTTTTAAAGCCCTCCAATTCACCTTGAGAGGCCATTCTTGAGTCCTAAACGAGAACAATGTCGAAACCAGGTGATACAATAATGAGTTGAACACAATGACATGGGAATATCGGCAACAAAATGGAAACATTACGCATAATAAATGAACGGAAATAGCTTATAGTATACTGGACTGAGTAATTAGTGGACACCGCCTGTCCACTATTGGATTTTGTCATCAAAACTTCACGAAATCAACTTAATATGGTACATGAGAGATGGCAAGTTTAGTTTTGAATACCGATTAGAAAAATTATATATCTTTGGGTGTCGCTGTCTCCTAATCGCCATTTCTATGCTGGAATAGTGGGTACCCAACCTAACACGTCATGCACACGAATAATTACTCAAAACACGCTCAAACATTAATCTGCACATTCTAAGGTAACAGCATCGCAGACCAGTATGTGTCTTCTGTGATTTATTTTTCTAAATAATATATACACACTTACCAATATCCTTAATAAAACCCATAGCACATGACTACACTTCAATAGAGAGACAGCTGACTCCATTTTCAACATCCCCCCCCCCAATCACTCCCATGATTCTTGACGAAGCAAATAGTACTCACGCTCGCCGCTAAATACCAGCTGCTATTCCACGAACCTACTACGCTGGCGTATCAGGGGGAGAGGTGATACTTCCACGTGGCGCGTCCCAGGCGGCGGATAGTTGATGATGATGATGATGATGATGATGATGATGATGATGATGATGATGCTTGTAGTTTAAAGGGGCCTTACATCGAGGTCATCGGCCCCTAATGGTGCGAAATGAAATAACAAAAGGTTCAAATTAATCCACTGACCAAAATAAAAAAAAAATGTCATGAAGAAAGAATGGATGGACATGAACCCTACAAAAAACAAACAAACAAAAACAAAAACAGTGGATCAAACTCAAAAATGATCGTAAATAATAGTATTACTGACCAAGGGACCACTCATAAAGCACAATAATTCTTGATGTCTACAGGGGAGGAAAATCCACGACGAAGGCCCCACAGAATGGTACATGTCGCGAGTAAAGTAGAACCATGGTATCTGTCATGTTGGGGTACTAATCAAAAGTAGCGACGACTCACGGTGTTCCACACAAGATGGTACTACTCTCAAGTATTGTACTTCGTATAGGGAACGCAGACCTATAGTGTTTCACACACAATGGCACCACTCATAGCCAACGCAAACCGATGAGTTTGCTCACCTAGGGGTACTAGTCACGGGTGCCGGTCCCACGGGCCCCGTGGTGTTCCTCACATAGGGAGTACTAATCACAGGCAACGCAGACCAACGGTGCCGCTCATATAGTGGTACAACTCACAGGCTACGCCCAGACCCGCGGTGTTGCTCACATGGGTACGACGCACGGGTATTGGAAACCCACCCGGCCAGCCTCTTTACTGCTACTAATCACAAACCTATTTCGTACCGAATTTAGTGGTACTACTTGCAAGTACAGGGAACCCATGGTGTTCCCCGCAAGATGGTACGAATCAACAGTAGTTTCTTGGTTCTAATTCAATCATCCCTTGGTCGCCCCTTTTAGTCGCCTCTCACGACAGACAGGGGATACCGTGGGTGTATTATTCGTCTGCGTCCCCCACCCACAGGGGGGTAGAGAGAACAAAGAAGAAAGAAGGGATCCGTCACTTCGAAAAATGAAGTAACGGACGAAGAAAGGCAAGGGCCACGACGGGCGTGAAAGTGAAAGACTCCCTAGGCCTCGAATGCTCTAATGCCGTCGGAGTCGGAAAAGAACAAGAGTTGACCAAGGGAGGTCAGATAGGATAGACGAAAGTGAGGAGCCTGGCACAAGTAAGTGGAAGCAGTGCCAAGACGCTGCTAAGGGCCCCGTGGTCGCTAATCCACACTCCCAAGTTGAGAGCCCCTTGGGCCCCTGTTAGTCGCCTCTTACGACAGGCAGCGGATACCGCGGGTGTATTCTACATGTGCGTCCCCCACCCGCAAGGGGTGCGGCGGATAGGGGACTCCTAACCGGCTTGCCGGCGGACTTGAGGGAAATAAAATACCTCTCGCGGACCAAACACAGAACCCCCAGCGGGTGGGGGACGCACATGTAGAATACACCCGCGGTATCCCCTGCCTGTCGTGAGAGGCGACTAAAAGGAGCGACAAAGGGATGATTGCCTTAGAAGCATGAAACTACTTTTGATCAGTATCTCGCGGGGAACACCAAGGGTCGCACCAAGGGTTGCAGGTAGTACCACTACATTAGGTACACCAGAGGTTTGTGGTTAGTAGTAGCAGAGAGTGGTTCACTGTGGGTTTTTCAGTACCTGTGATTAGTATCATTGTGAGAAACACCATGGGTCTGGGCGTTGCCTGTGATCAGTACCAGTATATGAGTGGCACAGTGGGTTTGCGTTGCCTGTGATTAGTACCCACTACATGAGGAACACCACGGGAATAATGGCGTTCGTAATTAGTACACGTAGGTGAGGAACACCATCGGTTTGCGTTGCCTATGAGTGGCGCCATTATGTGAGAAACACCATAGGTCTGCGTTACCTGTGCGATGTAATATACTTGTGAGTTGTACCAGCATGCGTGGATTACCGTACGTCTACGCTGCTTTTGATTAGTACCCCCACATGACAAATACCATGGTTCTACTTTACTAGTGTTACGTACTATTATGCGGGGCCGTTGACCGGTATTTTCGATCCCTTTAGCCAACAAGCCTCCTCGATTCAGGATTGTGCATTAGAAGTGGTCCCTTGGCCAGTAATACTATTTTTATGTTAGTTTTGGGGTCGGATCCACTGATTGTTTTAAATTCATATCCCTCCATTAATTCTTCATGACATTTTAGTCAGTGGATGACTTCCGAACTTTTAATATGTCATTACATTTCGTACCATTAGGGGCCGATGACCTAGATGTTAGAGCCCTTGATGATGATGCTTGTTGTTTTAAGGGGCCTAACATCGAAGGTCATCGACCCCTAATGGAACGAAATTAATGACATGAGACATGAAGTTAAAATTTTAAAAAGTATCCACTGACTAGAGTTAAAAAAGAATGGTGATGAAGAAAAATGAGGGTGAGATTAAAACAGTCAGTGGATCTAATACGCAATGCCTTATGTTCTATTAAAATAAGAGAAAGTACAGGAAATCGAAGGAATAAGGCATTGCCCAGTAATACAGATATTAACACATAATTTACGTTAGACGTACAAATAACACATTAAAATGCGCAACACAAACTAAAATGAAATCAATGAGATAAAAGCGCAACTGACATAAACAACACTAGGACAAAGGACATCATCACACACGATAAAACGGACCGCTATCCCTCATAAAGCGGATGACGAGGTCTGCTGACTGCCCGTCATCGCGCAAGATAAGGGAGATAGTACTCGGACGGTTAGTACTACGGCGCAGATCGACCAGGTCCACGCACTCCGTAAGGATGTGTACCACGGTAAGATGGTCGCCGCAGGTACACACCGGAGGGGGTTCTCCTTTCAGTAGATGGGAGTGCGTCAAGATACCGTGGCCGATCCGAAGGCGACATAATACCACGGCTTCCCCCGCGAAGCCCGAAGGGAAGTCCTCCATACCTTCGTTGTTCCTTTTATCGCTCTCAGCTTATTGGGAAGTGGGATGGCCTGCCACTCCATCTCCCAATGAGACATAACCAGATGTCTCAGCTGAGAGCGAATATCACTTGCTGGAACCTTGAAAGGCAACGGGGGCAGTGTAACTGCCTCCTTGGCAGCCTGATCTGCTAACTCGTTTCCCTCTATGCCCATGTGGCTGGGGAGCCACACGAACGTAATTCTGATGCCGGCATCCGAACACCCGGCCAGCAGGTCCTGGATCCGCTGCACCAGAGGGTGTCGAGGGAAACAGGTATCAATAGACTGAAGCGAACTCAAGGAGTCAGTACACACAAGAAAGTGTCGGCGCTCAATGTCTAGTGCGTACCGCAGAGCCTCACAGATAACATGGAGCTCTGCCGTGTACACACTACAGGTGTCCGGGAGAGCAAAAAGAAACCGATCATTGTCGACAACGAACGCACAGCCCACCTTCGTATCTGTCCTTGAACCATCCGTGTAAACGACGACTGAACCTGGATAGCGGCCAAGAACGGACAGGTAGATCCTCCGATAAATCGAAGGGTCCGTGTCTCCTTTCGGGCCAGTGTGAAAATCCAGGATGATTTCAGGTCGTCGTACAACCCACGGAGGTACCCCACTTGGTTGTCTGACAAGGCAAAGAATCGAAGGTACGTCAAACAATTCATAACTGCTATCCAAGCGTATCCCAACCGGCCGCGTCGCACGGGGATGAGCAGCGTAAAACAAACGGTTGCCATTGTTGAACACGCAGGGATAGCTCGGATGAAGTGGCATCTGTCGCAAATTTGCAGCATACGTAAGTAGTAGTTGCTGGCGCCTCAGGTGTAAAGGCGGCACACCAGACTCAGCGAGCAGGCTAGCGATGGGGCTAGTACGAAAAGCTCCCGTCGCCAACCTAACCCCGTTGTGGTGGATACTGTTCAGCTTCGCAAGAACGCTTGGTCTTGCGGAGCCATATGCTGCACTGCCGTAGTCTAACCGGGATAAAATGTGTGCCCGATAGAATCGCAGGAGCACCACGCGGTCAGCTCCCCAATTAGTGCTGCTAAGAAACTTCAAGAGGTTAAGCCTCTTGGTGCATTGCACTTTTAGCTCCCGCACGTGTGGCTCCCACGATAATTTACTGTCAAAAAGGAGCCCAAGAAATCGGTAGGTGTCAACAACTGGAAGAACGACATTTCCTAGATGAAGCTCAGGATGAGGGTGAAGAGTACGTTGACGACAAAAGTGGACAACGGAGGTCTTTGAGGCAGAAAACCGAAAGCCATTTTCTAAGGTCCACTTCTCCACCCTCCTAATAGCTTGCTGTAACTGTCGCTCTGCGACTGCCATACTGCACGAGCTATAGTGCAGAGCAAAATCATCCACATATAGGGACGGTATTACGGCTGGACCAGCAGCAGCGACAATACCGTTTATGGCAATCGCGAACAGAGTGACACTAAGAACCGATCCCTGTGGGACTCCATTTTCTTGAACGTGGTATTGCGAATATGTCCTCCCTACTCGGACACGGAATAGACGGAGGGACAAAAAATTCGCAATAAATACCGGCAAGTTACCTCGGAATCTCCATTGATGCAGAACTGAAAGGATGCCACATCGCCAGGTGGTGTCGTAGGCCTTCTCCAAGTCAAAGAAGACAGCTACCAAGTCCTGTTTGCGGAGAAACGCATCCTGGATAGAGCTCTCCAGGCGTACCAAGTGGTCTGTGGTGGATCGAGCGGCTCGAAATCCACATTGGTACTCGGAAAATAGTCCTTGTTTCTCCAGACACCACACGAGTCTGCGATTTACCATCCGCTCAAATAGCTTACTTAGGCAATTTGTGAGACAAATCGGTCTGTAACTTCCTGCATACTTAGGATCTTTGTCAGGCTAGAGGACAGGAATGACTATGCCCTCTCGCCACTGAGACGGAGAATCACCCTCTGTCCAGATTCGGTTGAACACACGAAGGAGATATTGTAAACTATCATCACTAAGGTGTTTCAACATCTGGTTATGGATGTTGTCCGGTCCAGGAGACGTGTCCTTGCAAAGCGCTAAGGCGCTGCGGAGTTCCCACTCCGTAAAGGGCACGTTGTAGTCCTCTGAAGCTTGGGTGGCAAAACTAAGGTGATGACGTTCTGCCACCCGCTTCAGAGGGAGGAAATCAGGATTGTAATTCCCGGAGCCAGAGACATCCGCGAAATGACTAGCGAGATGATTAGCAATCGCGAGGGGATCAGTGGCGACACTGCCTGCAATGGAAATTCCCGGTACAGCAGATGATCCTTGAATACCCGAAATTCGTCGAAGTTTCGTCCACACTTGAGATGATGGAGTATGTGACGTCATGGACGACACATATCTCTCCCATGAAGCCTTCTTACTTTGTCGAATAAGAACTCGCGCCTTAGCGCGGAGTTTCTTAAATGTCACCAAGTTGGCCACAGTAGGCTGTCGACGGTAACGTTTATGAGCGCGACGGCGTTCTTTGATGGCTGCTGCTATTTCATCGTTCCACCAAGGAACGAGTTTTCGGCGAGGAGCCCCCAAGAAAAACGGAATGGACTCCTCAGCAGCAGCCAGAATAACTTGGGTGACGTAAGTTATTTCCTCGCCGACGGTCCGCCTGATATCGTCATTAAAGACAGCTAGTGATGAGAACTTTACCCAATCAGCACGTTTAAGAATCCATCGAGGGGGAGCCTCGACGGATTTATGCTTCAACAAATTAAGGATAATAGGAAAATGGTCACTGTCACAGAGATCATCGTGTGTAGTCCACCGAAACAGTGGAACCAACGTTCGGCTGCATAGACTTAGGTCGATCCGAGAATACGTGCCATAACGTACACTAAAGTGAGTTGGTTCCCCTGTGTTCAAAATACATAAATCCAGCTCTGTTGCTAATATTTCCAGCTCTCTTCCCCGGGGGCAAGGCGCCTCAGAGCCCCACATGGGGTGATGGGCGTTAAAATCGCCCAATAAAAGGAAGGGATGTGGAAGCTGATCTATGAGATCAACGACATCAGTTATGTTAAGATGCTGGCCTGGTGGAAAATAAACATTACACACTGTTGCTATGACAGGCAGTGAAACGCGAACAGCTACAGCCTCGAACGGGGTTCTTAATGGAACCTCTTCGCTGTAGGTATGTCACGGAATTCGGACGCGTATTGTGGTGTGCCTGGAGACTTGTCAAGTTGCCTTTTGATCAAGGCTAAATTTAATAATTATTTCGACTCATTGAAATTGATCTAGGAGTGTCTTATGTCTTGAGATAATAGTTACGCTGTCCGCCACTGTAGCGCCGGCTTTCGGTAGGCATGCTGTGGAGTCTGTGCTGCCACCTAGGAGCAACCACGGAACTAGACTCACTTTTACTCCTTGCACGCACGATAATAGGCGACTGGTTTTGTTTTGAGAAGTGAAGACACGACGGAGCTGCTTCTGTGATTGCTGTTGGATTTTGACCGGTTTTAAGTGAAGAAAGAAGAAAGGATGTGGGTTGTAATTGACCCTGGGTGATCGCATTGCCAAGAGGCGATGTCCTTATCGCCGTTCTATTTCCTTTTATTAATTTTTTTTTCTCTACGACCTTAGTACAATCTGTAAGTAAGCATCCACTTTTGTTACCAGGAAATCTAACGATGTGAAACGGGAACCAGATAAACCCAAGTTAAATTCGTTTGGCTTAATGAAGTACTTAAAAGGATAATATTTTACTGTCTAAATCATATTTGTGCGCAAGAAAAGTATTCTGCCGTTACCAATGAAAGACTGTAATCTAGATCTTTTTAATTGTAAATTAATTATCAACTATTTGGGGCTTGGTGTAACTGGTTGTAATGTTGTTCAACGTGTTAATTCCTTATAATCTGAAAATCCCCATCAGGGAAGTCATTATGAGTTGGAAATTGTTTCTTGTCACCATTCGACTGTGTTTTTTTTCCTTTCTGGGTGGGTAGCCATTTTGTGGTCCTTCGTCATGTGACCCCGTTGCCATGACAGCAGTGTTTACATGTGTGTGGGCGTTGCCCCTGTTATTTGACATTTGCCGTCTCTGTCCTTTGTTATGTGCAGACAGCTGACGGGCGTTTTTCGAGGGAGATTGTTGTTTCCGCTCTTGGGATGAGATGTGATTCTGTAATGCGTCTCTATTTCTCCGTATGCTTGGCTGTTGTGATTTACTAAAATTCTAATGCGGATAATGTTGGTCCTTGACGACTTGTTCTAACTGTGGATCACTTAAATATTTTATCTGTTTTCTGCTTCCTAATGTTTTTGGTGGAATCTATTTATTGTGGATTTCACATGTTACTGCTCCGGTTCTGCAGTTGACGTGGTTATTAAGGAACATTTTTCACTCTGAAATATTTTGTTGTGTAAAAACCTGGTTTGGAAAAAGTGATCAATTAAGTACCCCATTCTTGGGTTCATTTCTTTGGGTTGTTTCCTATTCCTAGTTTACCCTCTCTGAAGATTTCTTGAAAGTACTGGTTTGTGAGCTCAGATTATTTTCATTTTAATTGGTTTCAATGTTTTTAATTTAAAAGAACCTGAAGGTTGTATAATTAATTTAATTCCTTTCAATTTTACTCCATTGAATTTGAAATTTATCTTTAATTACGATTTATTAATTTAATTTCTCTTTATTTTCCTCTCTTGATTTGAGGTTAAGCTTTAATTACCATCTATAAATTTTATCCCTTTTATTTGCCTGACTGAAAATTTAAATTTAGTTACTATTATTTAACCTTCTCTCAATAAAGTTTGGTGTAATCCGAAAATGAATTATGATTTTAGTCAGTAAGCATTATTTCTCTTACTATCCACTTGACCTCTGTTTAGCCTAGCTGTTTCCACGCTTGCTACGATCTTCCTTTGGGAAAATTAGTACTGATTTATTTAATTTGTTTCCCTGATCGTGCAACTACTGTTGTGAAATACGTAGCTTGTAAGTTCGCGACAGTATTTTGGTATCAGTTCGCGTGGTTCTTTTGTTTTGTTTGAATTTTAATTTTCTCTGTGATTCTATTTCCCTTTTAGTAAACTGTTAGTGGTTTTTTTTTTTACCTATCTTGAGAATTACTGACTAAAATAATAAAATCGTGTTAAGTACATATAACTGTAAAGGGGAAGGCAAGATTCGACTTAAAACTATATTATTGCATGTTTCTGTTCCATGTTCATTTTGTCATCTCGAGGGAGCCCGTTGCTGCTTGGTGAGGTATCTGAGCATTAAATATTCCTAATTCTGTGGCTTGAGAACTTGGGTGTGCTATCCTACTGCTTGCTGTATTAAATATGCTTGAACATGGTAGTGGCAGTGAACTGGTGAGTTATTTGATTTGATTTGATTTTTCAATTTTTAGTCCCTTGTTAATTTAAGGTGTGAATTTGGTTATCGAAGAAAAAGATCTGAGAACATCATTTTCTTATCTGGCCTGGTGTTTATCTGTGCACTTCTACCTTCTTTTGGTGTTAATTGGATTATGGTCAAATGTTGGTATTCTGGGAAATATTCTATTACCTTATTGGTCTTGGCTTTTGATATTGCTTCCCAGACTTCTGTTAATATTATTTCCTTGCATTGTGCTGCGGCGGTGTACATGCTAAAAGGTTATGTGAGGATTTAAGGTTTCTAATATATTTCTGCAGCGTTGTTACTGGCATGTGAATAGTAATTATACTGAATCTAACCTTAGGATTTCCTATCTGGTGTCTGGCTCTAGCGTATCAGGTTATGGGCTGAACTGCTGCGCGTTTGTTTACACCTGACCTCTGTCACCGTCTGGGAGCTCGTGTTGAAATCTTGGCGGTTGTATGTGGTTGGTGTATATCCTTTAACCTGAACTGTAAAAAACATATTTATCTCTGACTTTAACCTATGGCTAATGACTGTAGTTTCATGTCAGTAACAGTTCTTGCTAGGTATTAATATCTGATAATCTGGGTGCAACATGTGATCTTAAATTTTATCCAACCTGTGACACCTTGGTGATTTTTGCGCCTGTCTTATTTTGAAAAATTTAGCCTTATCTATCCTGTAATTGTTTCTTGTTAACTCAGTCTAATTTACTACCTTCTGAAGTGTAGTGGAATTGAAGTGTGCCACTTTATACCTACCTACCTTGGTGTGATCATTATTGTGCTATGTCACTCATTATTACCGACGTGTACCTGTTCCTATGTGACGATTGAGTACTAAATCCATCTGTGATGTCGTGGGTCGATCATTTCCAAACTTTTGTATGTTTGTACCTTGAGTGAGTTGAGTGAGTTGTTTGCATGGAAATTTTATCATTTCATCATCCTTTCCTTGTGTATATGTGTGTATGCCTGGTCCTTGGTGATGATTCGAGCTACGTCTACGATATCTACCTATCTAATGATCATCAGGTATTGTTGAGCCATGTGAAACGGTATTGGATTGGGTGACTTGTTGGCCCTGTGCCTGAACTTTTAGAGTTTTTACTGGTTTTCCCTTTCCTAATTATTGTTTACTTGTGTTTTTCTGTCCCTGGTATGTACTGCACTCTCTTCTCGCCTATATTGGTCACTGGGATGTTGGATATCCATCTTGTGTGTAGACTACTTCAAGTTTCCTACTCGTGAATTTTGGTGTTGGGATCCTGTCATTTTAGTGGAAGGCTTAGTTGATGTATTATTACCCTGGTACCTGGTTGTTCTCTGTCCTTTGGGTTGGTGCATTGCCGTGGTCATTATGTACCTAAGATATTATTCTGAAAATTCTTCTACCTATGGTTATTGTAGAGTTGCATTTTGAGTTATGGATTATATGCATCCCCTACCATTTCTACTTATTATTGGGTGTTGCATGATGCAATTGGGTCTTCTGCCGGACGAGTGAATGCTCTTTTAAACCTAAAAAGGTGTGGCTCTGATCCTGTGTTGAATGGTTATGTTGTTACGGTACCGTGGATTTGATTTTAGGGAGATTCTGGGGTGGCATATTGATTACTGAGCATGTTGCTGAGGATATTAGATCCTTTATCCCTTATGGGCGGGTACGTGTCTCTGGGTGGTCTTTATGGTTTTGTTGTTTTATTTGGTTGTTTTAATGTGGTTAAGGCACTTTGGTATGGACAGCGTACTGTCTTTAATGTTACTCGTGTCTCTGTAGATTTGGGAATAAACCTGGCATAGATTCATAACTCTGATTGAACTATTTTGTCCTGTCTTATGTAACATTCATTTTGTGGGTTCTGGTTTCTTCATCCCATGTATGCTTGCATGACCTGTTGATCGGATGTCATTGTGTTTGTTATTCACTCTTCTGTAAAGCTCATTTGAATTTTATCTGCCACTCTATGGTGTTTTTATTTCAGTGGATCATCTAGTGTATGTTGACATTACTCGTTGGTCATCTTGCCGTTCTATGGGATTATTAATCTGGTATGGGACGGATTGTTAGTTCCTGGGCGGTACCGAAGTCGCCCAACTGTTAGATTATGGGGTCTATGTGTTGAGTTCCTTTATTCTTCTTTATCATTGAGCATTTGCTAACGTCCTGCCATCTTTTCTGCCATGTATATTTTATTTTACCTTGTTTCCTGGTTGTATGGAAGGGTACCTGCTTAGCGGTGATGCGGCAGTATGAATCTGCGGATGTCATATATTATTAGCCCGGCTAGTTCCGAGGTCTTGTAAAAGACAACCGGTAGTTTAGGTTGCGTAGGTCATTGCTCTAATTTCCTGATGGTCACTTGGTTTGAGGTGGTTTTCTACACCTTTTCTTACTTAATCAGGTGTCCTGCGTGAAAACATGTTGTTGTGAATTCAATGAAGTATGAGGATATGTGACTTCGGATTGGTTTTCCCTCCTGAATATCTTTCATCCATTTTCTATTCTGTTATTCCTATGGTGTTATCGAAGCAACCATTATGTGTTTATTATTATCCATTCCTAATATTATTTTGGGCTTGGTATTGTTGTTGCTTGTTCGGTTGTTGATGACAAACTTTTGCGCACCTCACCATCTTATTGAATCAGAAGTCTCCTTCCGTACTGCCAACGTTATCTTGTCTCGATGACTTTTCCTCTAACCCTAGGATATTTTCATTTTCCATGGACTTGCCTTGTATTCCACCACTTATATTTTATTTGCCTGCTCTCCTGGCTAGGAGAAAGGTTCCTGTTGCTCGTTAAGAGACAGTGTGATGTGGATATCACGTATTTATAGACCAGGTAATGCTGAGATCCCTAGGAATAACCGGTGGGGTATGCTGTGGGAGTCGTTGATCGTTATTTCTCCTTTTGGTCTTCTGATCTGAGGTTTTTCTTTCCTTTTAAATTGATTAGACGTCTCATTGAGGAGTGAATTGTGTTGGTAATCCTGTGTAGTAAGCTAGTTATCTGATTCCAGATGGTTTTCCCTCCTGAGTTCCTTCGTTCTTTATTTCTGTCCTGTTGATTCCATGGTGCTAATTATGATCTTGTGAAGTGTTAGTGTTCGATCTGTAAGTAATTCTTTGCTTGGTGTTAATTGGCTGATCTGTTGTTGATGACATACTATTCCGGAACCTGTCATCTTGAAATTTAAGAGGTCTCCGACTGGTCAGGTCATTTTTTTTTCTCCTTGCTCTGAATATGTCCCTCCATTATGCTATGGATTTGTGTAACTTTAATAAATCCTTCCTTTTTCGGTGTTGCTATTTGTCTGTTGAACTGGTTTCTAGTCTCCTTCTTTTCTGTTGGTTATGCAATGTAATTGTGAGATGATATTCCAGACCTATCTTAAACTACCTAATTATTTTGTTATGCTAATTTAGCATTTTCAGATGTTGATTATTTAACTCACTAATTTGTTGTACTGCGGCTGCTGCGTTCAAGCGTTTTTTTGGGGGGTGGGGTAATTTTTTCTTGGTTTCCTATGTAACTCCTTTCTTGGGGTCCTTCTTGGGGCTTATTTTGAATCTCTTTGATTCTTCTGTTGGTAACTTACGTGGTGTGGTTGGATGCCTGATGATGCAGCGATGGCCATGATGCTTCTTGTTTCCCTTTGGTTAAATGAATTTTATGCACTAATTTCTTGGGTTACTTGTTTACTATTTCTTCCTGGGTGTATGTAAATGTTTTTTTTAAATGTGAATCGTGCCTTTCTCTATAGTAAAAGCCCCAAATTTTCATTTAGAAAAATTAATTTCTTAGTATTGTTCAAAGATTGTTGAAACCTCGTTCTTGCCGTCGGGAAATTTAGTATGAAACCTCGTGCAAATATCAGAAGTGACTATAACGGTTGGTGTATTACTTCTTCAAAATAGACTGTTTCTGTGTTAACAGATCATTATCGTATGGAGTGATGTGAAGTTGTTCTACAAATCTAATTATGGACTTCGACGCACGTTGATCTGCTTCAACTGCCTGTTGAGGTATCAGCTTATCATGTAAGCTCAAGGATCTTGTTCTAACCGGTAACCTCGCTTCTCCTAGAAACGTCAAGTAAGAAATTTTATTGCATGTATATTTGAAGTGCTCCTTTATCTCCGATCATCTTCGTTTCGTCCTACCCCATGTTAGTCTTTCGGGGGAGGAGGAACTGTCACGGAATTCGGACGCGTATTGTGGTGTGCCTGGAGACTTGTCAAGTTGCCTTTTGATCAAGGCTAAATTTAATAATTATTTCGACTCATGGAAATTGATCTAGGAGTGTCTTATGTCTTGAGATAATAGTTACGCTGTCCGCCACTGTAGCGCCGGCTTTCGGTAGGCATGCTGTGGAGTCTGTGCTGCCACCTAGGAGCAACCACGGAACTAGACTTACTTTTACTCCTTGCACTCACGATAATAGGCGACTGGTTTTGTTTTGAGAAGTGAACACACGACGGAGCTGCTTCTGTGATTACTGTTGGATTTTGACCGGTTTTAAGTGAAGAAAGAAGAAAGGATGTGGGTTGTAATTGACCCTGGGTGATCGCATTGCCAAGAGGCGATGTCCTTATCGCCGTTCTATTTCCTTTTATTAATTTTTTTTCTCTACGACCTTAGTACAATCTGTAAGTAAGCATCCACTTTTGTTACCAGGAAATCTAACGATGTGAGAAGGGAACCAGATAAACCCAAGTTAAATTCGTTTGGCTTAATGAAGTACTTAAAAGGATAATATTTTACTGTCTAAATCATATTTGTGCGCAAGAAAAGTATTCTGCCGTTACCAATGAAAGACTGTAATCTAGATCTTTTTAATTGTAAATTAATTATCAACTATTTGGGGCTTGGTGTAACTGGTTGTAATGTTGTTCAACGTGTTAATTCCTTATAATCTGAAAATCCCCATCAGGGAAGTCATTATGAGTTGGAAATTGTTTCTTGTCACCATTCGACTGTGTGTTTTTTCCTTTCTGGGTGGGTAGCCATTTTGTGGTCCTTCGTCATGTGACCCCGTTGCCATGAAAGCAGTGTTTACATGTGTGTGGGCGTTGCCCCTGTTATGTGACATTTGCCGTCTCTGTCCTTTGTTATGTGCAGACAGCTGACGGGCGTTTTTCGAGGGAGATTGTTGTTTCCGCTCTTGGGATGAGATGTGATTCTGTAATGCGTCTCTATTTCTCCGTATGCTTGGCTGTTTTGATTTACTAAAATTCTAATGCGGATAATTTTGGTCCTTGACGACTTGTTCTAACTGTGGATCACTTAAGTATTTTATCTGTTTTCTGCTTCCTAATGTTTTTGGTGGAATCTATTTATTGTGGATTTCACATGTTACTGCTCCGGTTCTGCAGTTGAAGTGGTTATTAAGGAACATTTTTCACTCTGAAATATTTTGTTGTGTGAAAACCTGGTTTGGAAAAAGTGATCAATTAAGTACCCCATTCTTGGGTTCATTTCTTTGGGTTGTTTCCTATTCCTAGTTTACCCTCTCTGAAGATTTCTTGAAAGTACTGGTTTGTGAGCTCAGATTATTTTCATTTTAATTGGTTTCAATGTTTTTAATTTAAAAGAACCTGAAGGTTGTATAATTAATTTAATTCCTTTCAATTTTACTCCATTGAATTTGAAATTTATCTTTAATTACGATTTATTAATTTAATTTCTCTTTATTTTCCTCTCTTGATTTGAGGTTAAGCTTTAATTACCATCTATAAATTTTATCCCTTTTATTTGCCTGACTGAAAATTTAAATTTAGTTACTATTATTTAACCTTCTCTCAATAAAGTTTGGTGTAATCCGAAAATGAATTATGATTTTAGTCAGTAAGCATTATTTCTCTTACTATCCACTTGACCTCTGTTTAGCCTAGCTGTTTCCACGCTTGCTACGATCTTCCTTTGGGAAAATTAGTACTGATTTATTTAATTTGTTTCCCTGATCGTGCAACTACTGTTGTGAAATACCTAGCTTGTAAGTTCGCGACAGGTATCAGAACGTACAAAAATGCCAACGCCACCGGAAGCCCGGTGAGCATACTATCGTTCTGTAGAGTATAGCTTAAAATTTGGTTGGTCTCCTGAATACAGACTATACTCGCCGCGTACTCACTAATGAGCTGACGTAACTCAGCAAGATGCCTGTCATAACCATTATAATTCCACTGTAACAGTGCCATAGTGTGGACGATATAAGTAGTGTTAGGTTATGAGCAATAAAAAGCTCACAAACCTAAAGACTATCAACATCTACATCCGTAGATGTAGTGGACAGCGCGACATCCATCTCGTCGTCAACAGACGGCGGGGATGCCGCCCAGAACTTCGACGTTTTTCGGGGCCGAAGGGGTCCCCTACGAGGAGAGCGCGCAGGTTTCGGAGCAGGAGTACCGCCCGGCACAGACTCATACCACTCAGGTGGGGGGCATGACTTCTCCTTCGCAGGGGAAGTCCGAGAGCGCTCAGGACGGGCGCTCTTCTTCCCCTTCTTTTTTTCGAGTTTAGACGGGCTGGGAGATGGTTTCCCAGCCCTGGTCGACGATGCCGCCTCCGCCGGCTGGGGCACGACTTTCGTCGACCTCCCTGGGGGGGGGGGGGACTTAGTCTTCCCCCCATGCTGTGCCGGCTGGGAACTGCCAGCCTGCACAGACTTCTGGTTGGTCGAAGGTGGGGTGGTCCCCCCCTTCGAGCTTTTACTCTTTGCGACGTCGCTGGGAGCAGCAACAGTCGCCTTGTGCGCAGCGATCAGCACAGGTGACGATGTTGAAAATGATGAACCTGGAAGACTCTGAGCTATCATGCTGTAGTCGAGTGTACGGGCAGGTGTATTCGTGGAATTACACTTACGGCGCGCTTCCTGGTAGGAAAGACCATCCAGGCTCTTGATCTCCTGGATATTCTTCTCACTCAGGTATGTCGGACAGTTCCGATCCCGAGGAGAATGAAAACCGGAGCAGTTAGTGCACTTGTACGGAGTTGTGCACTCCTCCGCGCCGTGAGCTACTCGTCCCCATGTACCAGATACAGCCTGATTCGAACAGCGAGAGACCATATGTCCGAATCGCTGGCATTGATAGCATCGCATAGGAGGCAGGATGTACGGCCTCACATCGCAACGATAAGTTGTTACCTTCACTTTCTCTGGTAACACTGACAACTTGAAAGAGACAATGAAGGCACCAGTGGCAACGTCTTCACCGTTGACCTTGCGCGTAATGCGCCGGACGTGTGTCACGCCACGGTTCTTCATGTCTTCCATCAACTCGTCATCAGTGTTCAAAATCAGGTCGCGGTGAAAGATGACTCCGCGAACCAGGTTCAAGGACTTATGCTCCTCAACTTTGACGGGGATTTCGCCAAAGTGCTCGCACTTAAGCAGCTGATCAGCTTGCAGTGCTGTACGAGTCTTCATAAGCAAACTACCGTTGCGCATTTTCTTAAGGTCCTCAAGTTCGCCGTAAACGCCTTCGATGTGTCGACTAAAAAGGATCGACTTCACCAGCTTAAAATCATGCCCATCGGTTCTGGTAGCGACCAGAAACCTAGGGAAGCTGGATCCCATTCCTTCACGCTGCGCATGTTCCCAGGGAGTTGAACCTCTCAGGGAAGCAAAAGTTAAAGACTTAGGTGGGGGACCACCTTGAGAAGGACGACTTCGTTTGGAAGCCCTGCCCGATAGCATCCTCCCCGAATGCCACCCACTCCGATCAGGGGTCTCTGTAGCCGAACCAAGCAGCCAAGGCAATACCCACCTGGTCGTAGCAGTTACTGCCCGGGGTCCGATGTTGGACGATGCCTAATACGGGATGACTGAGGCAATGAGCACTAGGGCTCCCTTCCTCCAGTCACCCGCAATAGCATGTACCCCATAACGTGTACAGAGCACTAAATATAGAGAAAAAAAATTAAAAATAATTAATAATAATATGTCCTTCTGGCTTTCGGCTGTGCGGGGACCTGTGTTGTCAGGCGGATACCACTGCCAAGGTACATGGCGCTCCCACCACGCAATGGTCCTGGGTGGACAGTTGCGGGCTTTTGGGCGTAATCGCACACGTAAGAGGCCCATCTCCGGGCAGCACGCACATCAAAATTTGGAATGGTCTACATCTGACCCTCGGAAAAATAATTAAAAAAATAAAGAGGGGACCATGGCCACATGACCCTTTAAGTCGCCTTCTACGACAGGCAGGGATTACCTGTGAATGTACTCGACCCCTCCCATCCACAGGAGGTCCAACACATTATACCAAACCGCAATCCATGTCCGCGCCTAGGTCGCCCCTTTTAGTCGACTCATACGACAGGCAGGGGGTACCGCGGGTGTATTCTACATATGCGTTCCCCACCCGCAGGGGGTAGTGTGTTTGGTCCGCGAGAGGTATTTTATTTGCCTCAAGTCCGCCGGCAAGCCGGTTAGGACCCCCCTATCCGCCACCTGGGACGCGCCACGTGGGAGTATCACCTCTCCCCCTGCTACGCCTTCGTAGCAGGTTCGTGGAATATGGAAAAGAAGAACTCACGGTAGTCAACCACTATAACTACCTAGGAATACGACTACAATCAACAAGAACATCGTTCAAAATGCATGTAAAAGAGAAAGCGATAGCAGCAATCAGAGCCTTTCAGGACATCTCACATCCAGAACTATTAGATCTCAAGACGGCATTATTTTTTTCAATACTAAGATAACGCCCATAATCACATACGGGATTCAATTAATATGGAATAATCTAACAACTGCAGACCTGGCAGTCATAGAAAGAGTGAAAGCAAGCTTCCTCAAACGCACTCTGTGCGTGTCAAAATTCACACAAACGAGGCTGGTATATGAACTGGCAAAGGAGTCTTTCTATATAGAGGATATCAAATCCAAACTAGGACTTCCATATACGATTGCATCAGAGAAACATATAAAAGAGAGATATGAAAAGATATCAAGTATTTGGGAAGATTTTTACAGCACTGAAGCCATGATGAACAGAGCTTGGACGATGGCAAACTATGAGCTGAGGCATATGGTAACCCGTTACGCGGTCAATGGCCTCCATCATAAAATATGCGTGATCAAGTCATTCCATACGCCAGGTGATAAGTGTAAATGTGAACTTTGCAACAAAACATGTACAAGATACCATCTACTCACTTGTGCAAAAAGAGTGAAATAACTCATAGAGTACAGCAAGGAGAACTAACTATTTAAAAATGCACAAATGTGCGCATTTGTTATATTATTATTTTCTACATTCTAATATTACAATACAAGTGTAATACAAATAATTATTCCATTAATTGGAGTAAATTCTTTTACAACATCATACTTTGGAGTAATTGGTTTTAATTCTAGTTTTAGTTCATATGCATCGAGATGCGAATATATGAAGTTTACTTCATGTTTTATATAGAGTTCTTTTTGCACAAACAAAAGAGGAAATTGCTTAAAGTAATTCGTTGGTTTTGGTTCCAACGTGATTCCCATAGTGGAAATTGAACATGAGTCATTTGAATACACAATATTTGGTCCTGTACCTTGTACAGTCTTGGTTATTAGCACACGTTTGTAACAGTGTCTCTTGTTTAGCACTAAAGAAAAGAAGGCGCTCATTATTTAGCGCTCGAAATATTTGCACATTATTTTTGACACTAGCAAATTCACATCCAGTAGTTTTAGTTAAATTACAAGGCGTTACTCTTATCGTATAATGGATACACACATAAGTTTGTGTTCCTTTAATACATGGTATGGTCGACCATTTTGATGTTGGTCCCTGTAAATAATATTTTTCAGAGGGAATAAACACAATATTATCAACAGTAGGTACAGGATGAATCGGATACAATTGATAATTGTTTTCATCAGTAATAGGTACAGAAAGGATTACAGTTAACTCTGTATCCAACATTATTGTTTGGGTTTTGGTGAATTTTTAATTTTCATACAGGTGGTAAGGATCAGCATGCATTAGGAATTTTGTAGGAGAGAATACAAATGTTTCACAATATTTCGTACATCTTCTTGAGAAATCAGTTCTACATTGGTTATGTCATTGAAGGAAAGGCTGATGGTGTCTTCCAATCTCTTGATGATTCTTCTTAATTTGTTCACACACATTAACACGTATTGATGATGTTCCAATGTGCTTATTTTGAAATCTGCCTTCTCTAACTTATTTTTAATTATACCCAGATTGAGGTTGACGTGGTTCATTTCTTTATAAAATGCATTAGCAATAGAGTTACTAAATGATACAAGGCTATTAATGTGTTGAATTTCTTTAATATTGCCTTGTCTTAATGATTTAAATTGTTTTGATCTAAATTACCTGAGATAAATTTAATTACTTTACCTAGGCCATTAATGAGTCCACGTTTATTTCTGTGTTTTATAGGTAGAAGTTTATTTAGCTCATCCTGCGTATCTTTTAGTGTATTACTTAATTCTTGAGAGAGAGATATGGGAAAGTATTATTAGAATACGATATAAGAGATGAGACTGCATTTTGAGTATTAATGTAAGATTGGAATAATTTAGTTAGGTTGAAATGAAACATGAATTTATGATAATTGTTGATTATTACCGCAGGTCCAAGTGAATCTGCTAAGAATCCCTGGGTTTTTATTTTTCTGACGTTAATCGAACCATATCCTGAGAGGAATCTGGAAGAAAAGAGATTTTCTTCTTAGGTTTTATGTCTCTAAAATTTCTGACATGCACTTTGCCATTTTTCATTGTACAGTGTACTTTATTACCTTCTATTTTAGTTTTGATACCTTCATTGTACAAATTCTTTGACTTTTTATTTCTAGTCAATGGATTTGCTACGTAAACAGTTTCTCCGATTTTGTAGGAGTGTTTAAAAGTAGGATTGTTTCGTTTAGGATTCTTTTCATTTAGGATTCGAAATTGGTCACTTTGTATCTGAATGTATTCATTGATTTTTGGCGTGGGAGAGAAAACGTGATCTAATACGTCATAGTAGGGTCCATAGAGTATATTAAAAGGTGGTTTTTTGGTTGTCGAGTGTACTGAAGAGTTCTAATTTATGATGATATTCACTAAGAGTTGGGGTACAGGAGAGAACTTGTCATTGTCTCTTGAAATGCGCAATTTTTCGAGCAGTGTAGAATTGAATCTCTCTACGGGAGAGTTAGATGTGGAGTTCAGTGGAGTGGTTGCATGATACTCGATGTTTGAGGCTTTACAATATTCTTTTATAATATTGTTTTCAAATTCTCCGCTTTGATCGTGTGTGATCTTTTTAGGCAGGCCATGGTGTGAGAAGTAAAGTTGTAACTTGTTTAATACAACAAGAGCTGTGCCATCTGACAATATGTAGGCTTGTCCTTATTTTGAGAATACATCTAGTATTGTCAAAATCCGTATTTGCTCAAAATGAAATGTATCTGTGTGGACCTGAGCGAAAGGGTGGTCTGCTGTTATTGGACCTTGGTTCTCAACTCGGTTGGGATGTCTTTCATACTTATTTCGCTGACATACATTACATTGATTGATCAAGTTTCGAACTTGTTCTCTTAAGTGAGGCAAATAGTACTTGGTTTGCAAGTGTTCTACGGTCTCTGAGGTTCCACTATGATCAATTGAATGGTAGTGCAAAATTAAATGCTTTTGTTTTTGGGAGTATTCGACATCTTCTAACAGTTTTGATGCTCTGATAATTATGAGTTCAGAAGTGAACAGTTTCTGGCAAGTTCTAATGATGACAGCATATTTGTTTGAAGTTATTATTACCTTTAGTAGGAGGTCTTTCAAGTCTTGGTAAAGGTTTGTTTTGGTGACTATAATGTAGTGTCGTGTGTTCTTTCTGAATAGTGTCTGTTTAATTAATTTGGGAGAGTTTCCAAATTTTACAATAATTTGATTGCTGTTTTAAGTTCCTTTCGGAAGCTTTTAACGTGAACATGGGATCCTCCTGGTTAGAGTGTATAGTTTGGTCATCAATGTCATCTTGATATCCGTCATTCTCAGCTATGGCTAGATTAGAGTCTGTTTCTTCGTTTGCGTTATCTCAATGCGAGACAAGGCATCCGCGACATAGTTCGTTTTTCCTTTCATATAACTGATATCGTAATCAAATTCTTCTAGTTTAATTTTCCAGCGATACAGTCTCGAACTCGGGTCTTTCAAAATGAAGAGCCACTGTAGTGGTCTGTGATCACTTTCTACTTGGAAATGCCTTCCATATAAGTAGGGCTTGAAATGTTTGCAACTATCTACTATGGCGAGTAATTCTCTTTCGATAGTTGAATATTTTCGTTCGGTTGGGTTTAGTGTCCGTGAATAGTAAGCAATAGGATGTCCCTTTTGCGAAGTCTGAACTATCAGTTGTCAGAGTGAAAGATTCATAAAAATCTGGATAGCTTAGGACAGGGGCGTTTATTAGAAGGGTCTTGAGTGTTTTAAACGCATTTTGATATTCAGGATCCTCTATATCAATTTTGGCTCCTTTCTTTAAGTATCGTGTTATACGTTGTGCAATTTTAGCAAAATTCTGAATAAATCTCCTACAAAAACCAGCCAATCCGAAAAATTTCTTGATCTCTTTGGTGGTTTTTGGGACGGGATATTCTTTGATTGCTTTTTGTCTGGGTTCGGTTTGATTCCAGTTTGTGTCACAACGTGACCCAAAAAGGCAACTTCCTTATGAAGGAATTCAGTCTTGTCCAACTGTACCTTCAGATTGAGTTTTTGAAATACTTCTAGAGATTTGCTGAACAGAATTATATCGTCCAAATAAACAAAACAAAACTTGTATAGAAATGGTCGTAGAACGTTATCCATAACGCTTTGAAATGTGGCTGGGGCATTCTTAAGCCCGAAAGGCATCTTTTTGAACATTAGGTGCCTATTGTCGACCGAAAAAGAAGTCTTTTCGACTGATCTGGGGTCCATTTCTATTTGATGGAAACCCTGTGCCAGGTCTAAGGTGCTGAAATATTGGCAGCGCCCTAGATTGTCGAGAATCCCTTCGATTCTTGGAAGTGGGTATTTGTCTTCGATAGTCTTTTTATTGAGCTGACGGAAGTCCGTGACCAGACGCCATTTTCCTTGCCGTGAAGCGTCTAGCGTTTTGGGGACAATCCAGACTGGGTTACAATAAGGCGACTACTATGCCTTGTTATAAAAGCTTTTCTACTTCCTTGTTTAATTATTTCTTTCAGATGAGGTGGATATCGGTAGTTTCTTTGGTATACTGGTTCTTCGTCAGTACTCCGTATGTAATATTTTACTACATTGGTAAACGATAGATCGCAACCAGGTTAATAAATTATATCAGAGTATTCAGAACAGAGACTGTGAATAGCGTCTCTTTCTAGCTCATTTATATGTTGTGTTCTGAGGTATTCCTTTATGTGTCTATCTGTTATAGAATTGATTTCTAGTGGTTGAATGTCCACGTTTTCAATTGGTTCGACCAATATGGGCTCTTTGAAATTCAGTTGTTGATGTGTCTTACTTGGGCAAAGTACTTGATAATCCTTCGCATTCAGGATTGCGTCAGGAAAGTGAAGTCCATTATGCTCAAACAGGGGAATATATACATCTCCCTGTTTAATGTTAATTGGAAAGGAGATGAAGTGTGGTTCTTCTGTAGGCTGTGTGAGTTTCTGCTCGGTAAGTGAGTGAAAATGAAGTGGTATTTCTTGTCCTGAGAGAGTAAGTTTGTTAGTACTGTAGTCTATCTTTGCGCCTAGTCTGACGAAATCTGCGGTACCAATTAAAGCATCGAAATATTTATGCCATTTCATTACTCTAAATTTTACCGGAGAGCCAATATTATATTCAGAGAAAATTGGAAAGCTTACATTATCATTGCCTATTGTTTGGGCATGAGCTGACTGAATACAAAATGGTTCCTTAAATAAATGATAGGCAAAGCATTTGTATGCTACGCTTGGATTCATTATAGAATTACACGCTCCACTAACAAGTAGGATTTTAAGTCCGTGCAAACTAATGAATGGTAGTTGAGGTGCATTATAAATATTGTTTAGGTCTTCGACGGTGACGGCTGGGCCAAGCGAAAACCCTGATTCTGTGTTTCAATTTCCGATTCGAATTGTTCTACTGGCTCTAAATACGAGTCGTGTTCCAATTCTTCGGCATGTGGAATTTCAGATTGACGGTTTTCAAATTCTGCGCGCTGAGAATTCTCATGCTGATGATGCTTGTTGTTTAAAGGGGCCTAACATCGAGGTCATCGGCCCCTAATGGTACGAAATGAAATAACAAAAAATTCAAATTCATCCACTGACCAAAATAAAATAAAAGAAAATTGTCACGAAGAATGAATGGATGGACACGAACCCTACAAAAAAACAAAAACAAACAATCAAACAAACAAAAACAGTGGATCAGACTCAAAAAGAAGGTAGTTAATTAGAGTATTACTGACCAAGGGACCATTTATAAAGTACAATGATGCTTGATGTCTGAATGGGTGCTAAATTCACGTCTAAGGCCTCACAGAATGGTGCATGTCGCGATAAAGTAGAACCATGGTATTTGTCACTCTGGGGTACTGATCAAAAGTAGCGAAGACTCACAGTGGTCCACACAAGATGGTACTACTCACAAGTACAGCAGAGTCTCGATTATCCGACCTAAACGGGACCTGGAGTATGTCGGATCACCGAAAATGTCGGATAATACAGAATAACTTTGAAAATGAACTGAAACAAACAGGAAGGCTATACTCTAGTACTAAAACAATGACATGTTTTACAGTACTCTATTTATTAAATTATCAATTCAATTGTACAGTAGATGCAGTATTGAACGAAAACATTCCATATCTCTTACGAAAAGAAACTTTTCTCCACAGATATTAAGCTGCCTAATGCCGTACAGTTTTTTCCACCGATCAAGCCACCCAGCACTATCACGAAAATTAGGGTCCCCTTAATTAAACTGCTTCCGGAAACCACAGCGTTTTCCTGCAGAATGAGGCCAGATATTAGCAGGCCCTTTTCTCGGTGTTGAGATAACCAAAGAAATAGTGCTTCACTTACTTTTTCGTACTCACATTTTTTAAATGTTTTTCTCTGCTCTGGTAGAGCACCACTTTTCAATTTCTTCCCTCTGTTTTTCCAGTCTCCCACCGTAACCAACACCATAATCTGAAGCCACATTTTGAAGAATTTCCCCTTTGTCCAGTGTCTTTAATGCACTTAACTTGTCTTCCATAGAAACAATCACTTTCTTCGATGTACTCGCTATACTCACTGAGGATATGAAAATTATAACATCCGCACCCAACCAATACTACAATGAACAATGACTGAAGACACACTGCACCTGTCCTTGAGAAAAAAAAATCTGTCCTACCGCCAGCGGTCAGGCCAGTGCTTGTCCCATGGACGCACCCTCCACACCGGGTGTGCCTGAATTTAGTCTCCACCAAAAGTTCAAGTTAAGTCTACCAGTGTCGGATAACACGGAATGTCGGATGAGCGAGACTCTACTGTATTGCAATTCGTACAGGGAACGCAGACCTATGGTGTTTCTCACACAATGGCGCCACTCATAGCCAACGCAAACCGGTAAGGTTCCTCACCTAGGTGTACTAGTCACGGGCCGGTATTCCCGTGGTGTTCCTCACATAGTGGGTACCTATCACAGGAAACGCTGACCCACGGTGCCGCTCATATAGCGGTACAACTCACAGGCTACGCCCAGACCCGCTGTGTTGCTCACATGGGTACAACGCACGGGTACTGGTATCCACCAGGTCGGGCTTTTTACTGCAAGTAATCACAAACCTATTTCGTACCAATTTAGTGATACTACTCGCAAGTACATGCAACCCATGGTGTTCCCCGCATGATGGTACGAATCAAGAGTAGTTTCACGGTTCTAATTCAAGCATCCGTTGGTCGCCCCTTGTAGTCGCCTCTTACGACAGGCAGGGGATACTGCGGGTATATTCTACATGTGAGGATCCCCCACCCGCAGGGGGTAGTGTGTTTGGTCCGCGAGAGGTATTTTGTTTCCCTCAAGTCCGCCGGCAAGCCGGTTAGGACCCCTCTATCCGCCACCTGGGACGCGCCACGTGGGAGCAGGTTCGTGGGAGAATTCTCTGTCAATTCCGCGTGAGAATTTAAATTACCTCTGACTGTTGAGACACCTGACATGGGTCTTGGAAGATTTCGATCTGACGGAGCGAAACGTCTTCCAATATTATTCGGAGTAGGGTAAGGGCGATTTGTCGGCTGTGGTGGTCTCATGGGTTCTTTGTTGTGTGATTTGTGGTGGTGTATTGGACGAGACAAAGTTGGTCCGATTGTTGGGTTGACTTTGTACATTCTGTGGTACTGGGTTATGCGTATTATGCGTAAATTGAGGAACTGACCTCGGTAAGAAACTCTGAGGTGTGAATGGATTGTGATTCGTGTTACTGAAATTGTTAGGCAAGTGTTTGGGAGTAGGTTTGTGGAGAAATTGTTTATGTCCTCCTCTTAATTGATCCATATAGCTTTCATGTGCTCTATCAATATCATAAGATCTGCAAATTCTAAGTGCATGACTTAAATCTGGGACATGAGCATAACGTAAGAATGCTCGGTATGGTTCTAATATTCTGGCTTTAAATGTGCTCAGATCTAATTCTATTTCTCTCAACTTCAAGTCTAGAACCTGATCTCTATAGTTGATTTTACACAGGCTCTTATATCTAACAATTAACGCTTCTAAACGTTCGTGGTAATTGGTGTAAGATTCATTATGGTTTTGGAAACAGTTAGAAATTTCTTGGAGCAGAAGTCGCTCGTTTCTAACATCTCCGTATTTTGAGACAAGCTTTTCTTTGAATCTGTCATAGTTAGTGTTAGCATCTAAATCTAGTATACTACGCGCTTCTCCTTTCAGTTTTGATTTCACTACATTGAATAGGAAGTCGTTAATTAAGTCCGCATGAGGGACTGTTGCTACTCTTCTGAAGTTATTCAGAAATGAGTCGCATCTAGCAATAAAATAATCTAAGCTACAAGAAGATGTGCCATGAAATTCTCGCAATAATTGTATGTGGGCATCTTCAAACTTAGAGAGTAATTCTCCTTCCATTTCTTAAGTTAAAAAATTATTTTGCCGTAAATACAATTATTTAATTAATTACCTAATGTAATTGATTTTGAAGAGTAACGCATATGTTTGATCCTACTAATTCACATTCAATTAAAAATAAATATATAAATTAAGTAGTAATTCATTGGTTTAATTCAATTGACTTTGAAAAGTAACGAATCTATTCTATCTCACTAATTCTCATTTCAACTGAAAGGAAATATGCTTATTTATTCTTTTTAGTGAAGTTTAATTCAATTTGATATTGAAAAAGCAGCGCATCTATTCGATTCCACTAATTCGCCATCTAATTGAAAGGAAATATGCTTATTTAGTGTTTGAATAATTGTATTATTCTTATTACTTACATTAATTAAACTTAATTGAATTTAAAAACGAACTTAAAAAATGAACCAGGCTATTCTGAACTTGGGCTCTCAGAATAATATTTCTAAAATGTGAAGGCGGCAGTTTACTGTTGGCACTTATAGTGAAGGCGGCTGTTTTACCTTTAGTACGTATTTAGAAATAGCACATTGAAAAAAATTGTTAATATTCACTTATAGGCTTGAGAAGATGAACAGCAATTTCAGCATCTTCGGTCTGCAGTGGATAGTCGGCGGCTTCTCCTCTGGTGGTCAGTTGCGGCAGTTTGGACGGATAGGCAGCTGGCGGATCGGCAGGCGGGCAGCAGCAAAGTCCAACTAGTGTGGTCTCAGCTGAAAGCTCCTTGTAGAAGTTGTTGCTCACCTCCAATCTGCTCTGTAGTCAATCTCGCTAGGATAGACGGCTTGCCTATCCCGGAGCGGGCCCCCAGTTAAGTTTCGAATTTACTACAATGGTCACAAGTTCGACCGTCGGTTCGCAGTACTGACTGGTAGAGTAAGAAGTCACAAATGTTATCAAAGTTTTATTCTCAAGACGAATAAGACTAAATTTAATGTTGTGAGCTCCGATACATTGTGGAGTCTGCTTTTATACCATGATATCTCTTATCATTAAGCGGAAGACAACAAGTATGATACAATATCACATGAGCGGATGTTGGTCAGCAGTGCCGCTGGCGATAGGAGATAAACAGTCAATAAGAGGAAGTTGCCTCAAGCGATTAGTTGGCGGCAGCTTCCTTTGGAAACATGATAACAATGAGTAACTATTTACAATCTTAGAATTGGGACAAACACATTATCACATTGGTTGGCGACAGCCTCCTTAGGGTCTTGGGACATGTTAGGACATAACATTAATCAGCTATTTACAGTCTTAAAGGTCGGAACAAACACATTCCTTGTCCCTTGTGACACACTAATGTTAATCATTCATTTCCGTTTAAAATTGATATCTGCTTTCCTCGAGCGGTTTGGAGTGATTATGACTTCCCGTCTCGGAAACTGTAGGCAGGGAACATAACTCGAACACCGTCTGTCTCAGGTCTCCTCGCTGCCACACTGTAGTGGTGGTAGGGTAAGGAGCGCTAGTCGGACTGCCCAGTGCTCCCCGAATGCGGGCGCGCTCTCGGAGCGCAATGGCTGGATGGCCCTGGTCTAGGGTGTGCAGCTGTAAATCGCCAATCTCGCACTGCGGTAGCCAGTGGAAGCTATTTAACCCACTTATGCCCAGGTGGGTCGTTTCCGACCCATCAAATTATGCTATCCTACTTTAAACTATCACATTGTTGACACTTGTGAGATCAATCAAGCTAACCATTATATATTTCGTCATACGTTTGGGCGAGAATTTGATTCATTGTTGGCGTTATTCTTGATCTGGAGTCAATAGGAGAAAGATGTATAGTCAGTCGTCTGCACGCGGGAGATGAATGTTAGTACAATTGACAACTATTCTCATCGGCATGTTATTCATTGCAGTATTTACTATTTAAAACTTCAATAATATACATACATAATTTGATATCCACGTAACTTGCTTAGAATTTCCGGTACTTTCAATAGAACCTAGTGTGGGTCGCTAACGACCCGCTGGTCAGTTACCCGAGAACTACCACTGACTTTCACATTCACTCGATAATGACCATGTGTTTAATTTAAACCTTACGTAATCAATCTTAGTATTCCTAATTGCTCTGTAATTTATTGTCGATCCTTCAGATATCCCCGACTCAGGTGTTGATATCTTTATTGGGCTGCTTGAAGATGGAGGGGAAGAACCAGATGCTGACTCTGGTGATGAAGATTGTTTAGATCCTGACAGACTAAATTGTACTCAGCTTCAAGCTCCGACAGAGTTAGTGATGCAGGTACCAATAAACAGTAACTTCAATTCAGAACTTCCTCCCGAATTCAGTGATGAACCTGAACTACTTCCGGAAAATTAACAGGTTGACAGTAGTGACTTGGACACGAATTGTACTAATGGTACAGCTAAATCGCACTCTTTCAATTGGGAAATAGGTTATATGAAATTCCCACCCTCTTCTTCGTCCAGTGTTTGTCATCCAGGTAAAGAAATTTACGAGCCAATCACAGCCTATAGTTTTTTGGAAGCATTTCTCGATACAGATTCAGTTCTTGATGATGATGATGATGATGCTTGTTGTTTTAAGGGGCCTAACATCGAAGGTCATCGGCCCCTAATGGTACGAAATGAAAGAACAAAAATTGCAAAGGCATCCACTGACCAAAATAAAAATAAAATATGCCATGAAGAATGAATGGATGGACAGGAACTCAACAAAACACAAAACAAACAAACAAAAACCAGTGGATCGGACTCAATACAGAGCGAAAATAACATTATTACCGACCAAGGAACCACTTATAAAGCACAATGATGCTTGGTGTCTAAAGGGGATGCAAAATCCACGTCGAAGGCCCCACAGAATGGTACATGTCGCGAGTAAAATAGAACCATGGTATGTGTCATGTTGGGGTATTAATCAGAAGTAGCGAAGACTCACGGTGTTCCACAAAAGATGGTACTACTCACAAGTATTGCAATACGTATAAGTAACGCAGACCTATGGTGTGTCTCACACAATGGCCCAACTCAGAGTCAACGCAAACCGAGAAGGTTCCCCACCTAGGTGTACTAAACACGGGCGCCGGTATTCCCGTGGTGTTCCTCACATAGTGGGTACTAATCACAGGCAACGCAGACCCACGGTGCTGCTCATATAGTGGTACAACTCACAGGCTACGCCCAGACCCGCGGTGTTGCACACATGGGTACGACGCACGGGTACTGGAATCCACCAGGCCAGGCTTTTACTGCTACTAATCACAAACCTATTTCGTACCGAATTTCGTGGTACTACTCGCAAGTACAGGCAACCTATGGTGTTCCCCGCGTGATGGTACGATTCAAAATTAGTTTCATGGTTCTAATTCAGTCAGCCCTTGGTCGCCCCTTTTAGTCGCCTCTTACGACACGCAGAGGATACCGCGGGTGTATTCTACATGTGCGTCCCCCACCCGCAGGGGGTAGTGTGTTTGGTCCGCGAGAGGTATTTTATTTCCCTCAAGTCCGCCGGCAAGCCGGTTAGGACCCCCCTATCCGCCACCTGGGACGCGCCACGTGGGAGTATCACCTCTCCCCCTGCTACGCCTGCGTAGCAGGTTCGTGGAATTCAGTTCTTCAAATATTGAAATATACCGTTGGTTATGCCTCTTACACCAATAATCCACAGTTTGAATTATCATTGGAAGAGATGTACTCTTATCTCGGCATACTATTTCTGAGAGAGTATGTACCTCTGCCACAAAGGATGTTTTGGGAGAACTCAGATGTTAGAAACGAACTTGTTCAGAACAGCATGCGTAGGAATAGGTTTGAGGAAATATTCCGATTTCTTCATATTTGTGATAATTTGGATCTGCCGGCAGGTGACAAAAGAGTAAATTGAGAAATTTTATAGATCATCTAAACAAGTTATTCTTATAAATGCTCCCAATGAAGACAAAGTTTCTATTGATCAGTCTATGATCCTGTATTTCGGGCACCACGGGTGTAAGCAATTCATCCGCGGCAAACCAATTCGTTTCGGCTTCAAAGGCTGGGTAGCCGCTCAGCCGACAGGCTACTGTCTCCAGGCTGATATTTACCAAGGATATAGAGGAGGAGAAAAGAGTGGGATTACGTGAAGCTGTAGTGATAACATTTGTGGATATTCTTTCTGAAGTATTTCCTGGGACTGCTTTTCCTTTCTACTTCGACAACTTTTTCCACGTCAGCTAAGCTTCTATGTAGGATCTCTGAAAAAGCCAGCATGCTACAGGAACTCTCAGAAGCAACAGAATGCTAAAGTGCCCTATTTCTGGTAAGACTGTCATTGAAAAGAAACCGTTGGCTGCACGCTGCCTGTTCTCGAGCAACGCGACCGTTTGTAATACGCTTGGATACGAGTCACAGATTGTTTCACGTACTTTCGGTTCATTGTTTTGTCAGACAACTAAGTGGGGTACCTACGTGGGTAGTACGACGACCTGAAATAATCCTGGATGAGCACAATAGCCCGAAGGAAAACACGGACCCTTCGATTGATGATGATGATGATGATGTTGTTTAAAGGGGCCTAACATCGAGGTCATCGGCCCCTAATGGTACGAAATGAAAGAACAAAAATGTCAAATTCATCCACTGACCAAAAAAATAATAATGTCGTCATGAAGAATGAATGGATGGACATGAACCCAACAAAAAAAACAAAAAAAGGAAAAAAACAACCAAAATACAGTGGATCAGACTCAAAGATCATACATAATTGATTACTGACCAAGGGACCACTCATAAAGCACGATGATGCTTGATGTCGAAAGGGGTGCAAAATCCTTGTCTAAGGCCCCACAGAATGGTACATGTCGCGAGTAAAGTAGAACCATGGTATTGGCTTGTTGGGGTACTAATCAAAAGTAGCGAAACTCACGGTGTTCCACACAAGACCGTACTACTCACAAGTATTGTACTTCGTACAGGTAACGCAGATTATGGTGTTTCTCACACAATGGCGCCACTCAGAGCCAACGCAAACCAATGACTTTCCTCACCTAGGTGTACTAGGCACGGATGCCGGTCCCACGGGCCCCGTGGTGTTCCTCACAGAGTGGATACTAATCAAAGGCAACGCAGACCCACGGTGTCGCTCATATAATGGCACAACTCACAGGCTACGCCCAGACCCGCGGTGGTGCTCACATGGGTACGACGCACGGGTACTGGAAACCCCCAGGCCACGCTCATGACTACTACTAAACACAAACCCATTTCATACCGAACATAGTGGTACAACTCGCAAGTACAGGCAACCCACGGTGTTCCCCGCGTGATGGTACGAATCAAAAGTAGTTTCATGGTTCTAATTCCATCATCCCTTGGTCGCCCCTTTTAATCGCTTCTCACGACAGGCAGGGGATACCGTGGGTGTATTATTCGTCAGCCTCCCCCACCCACAGGGGGTGTGTGTTTGGTCCGCGAGAGGTATTTTATTTCTCTCAAGTCCGCCGGCAAGCCGGTTAGGACCCCCCTATCCGCCACCTGGGACGCGCCACTTGGGAGTATCACCTCTCCCCCTGGTGTGTGTAGCAAAATAAAAATTATTTAATATGATATTGATATCTTATTGCACTGTGTACTTAGTAAGCTTTGTTCGAGTTCATTCCATTGCTGATAAGTTCGCATAATATGTGCGACGTTGAAGATGGATCCAAAAAACTGTTGGCAATACTGGCTGCAACAGCATTTCAGTATTCATAATGGCTGCCAGCGGTGAGCAAGACGTGTGTGATGCCGTGACGCTTGAATCCCCTGTGAAATACTTTAAAGCTAACAAAAGTGGAGAAAAATTAAGTAGGAAATCTAAACCAAATTGTTTTAAACGTTTACAGTAGCCTACGAGATTAGAATCCGCTGTGGACTGGGGAAGAAGTGAAAAAGACCGCGCAGCTGACCGGCGTTTCTCTGTACAGTGTTTACGCCGTTCGCTTGGGATTTAAACTCCACGGAAAATCCAAGTCTCCAGCGAAATGTCGATGTGTCAGCTCAGTTCAAACTATGCACTCGCCGTAAATAAAACAGGAAGGGCCTTAACACGGTATGGGAATAGGATCCTTGGCGTATTCGATAATAATAATAATTGTACCGGGCGGTACACCTCTACACCGTTTATTTAAAAGTTGCGCCAGTTGAAACTCCTCTTCTGGAGGAAGGTTGAACTTTATCTATTCTATTAATTCTCTACTTTCTCAGAAGATGTCACCACGTGGAAAATTTTGAGTTTTTGAACTGTGTCACTTTTGATGTGTTTTTGTTTAGCTTGAAGTAAGAAGTGTGAACTTTCTCTTCTAGAGGACACTACTGAAGATCAACAATAGTGCAACCTAGTGCGGAGTCAAAGAACTATTTTGTTGAAGAAATTTTTATTTCAAATGTTTGTTCTTTGCTAAATTTCTTTCTGTTATTGTTTAAGTTGGCTGTATACCCCTCTCTTTCCCCTTGTTTTGCATGTAGCCAATCCCGAATTTCTTAAATTAATTTCTATCCAATCAGATGTATCTTCCCCCAACTTGAATCGATTGCGGGGTCCTATCCAATAAAAACATTGTGGGCGGGTGTTTTCATTCCCCTAACGCCTAGAAACTTCCGCGAGAGTATATAAACTGCTGATTTTAGGGTCTCCGGGCCACTTCTGTTCCATCTTTCAGTGTATTAAGTACATAGCAGGAGGCGGGAAGCGCCTTTTTCTTCTTCAGCCGTTCAACACCAGGTAATGGCCTATTAATAACTTCTTTTCTTGCTAGGCTGGCAGTTTAACACTCGCGGCGGGTTCGAAGCATTTCCATCATGTAACCTTTTCCTAAAATGTAATTACTCTTTTCATCTTTTTCTTGTAAAGCTACATATTGGGATAGAGAGTGCTAACCCTCTCGAGCTCCCACTCACATTTGTTTTGAGGTGAACTTATTTTCTCAAACTATTCTTCGTTTATGTAATGTAAAGTGTTCTTCTCTAAGTCACCTCTGTAGTATGGGATTAGCCCTTGCGTTAGTGGCCCAGAGCCAGATTAGGTTTTAAAAACAAAGTGTATTAGGAGTGCAAGTTCGCCTCCTCTCAAATTGTTATTTTAGAGGTCATGTAATCAACCTTCTTTTCATGTAATAGACCTCCGTAGGTTGGGTATTTTACCCCTGTGAATACGTCCTTAGAGGACAGCTTGAAGGTAGAGTTTGGTGTGGCCTTGTGATAGGCTTACAATTTTGAGAGCGGATCGCTCTTTGAAATTTGTTTCTGTATGCCTCGTGCAGGCTTTATGTGTAATGTTTGGAGCCAGTGCTCCTGGGCATGAATGTGGTTTTCTGCCCCTTGGCTAATTTTTTTTTTTTTGGAGTAAGGCCGGGCTGATTGCCCAAGAGTTATGAAGTAAGGGCACTGAGCCCGAATCCAGTAATATTGTACCTACTTTTTTGCTACTCTGTACCTGTTATGATTGTTATCTCTTGTTTTTGAAAAGAAAATATAACCGAGTTAAATTTTAAATTAATTTTACATTGCACGTTAATTTCGTAGCTTGAAACCCATTCACACCCGCACCTTCTTTCACCTCTACCTACCACGGATATCTCCGTAACAATAATAATAATAATAATAATAATAATAATTGCAACCTCACCAAAACATACATGTGGAGAACAATGCGAATGCACGAACAACAAGATGAAAACGAAACACAATACTTACCATAAGGGCAGTAGCACAAAATACGAAGCGTGGAGGGCAAAAACAGGAAGTGGAAAGGGCAGGATCTTACCTTAACGTTTGACAGGTTGTCAGGTCAATATTACTAACTACTAAATAACAGACGAAATAAAAATGTAGATAAGATGTTTACTTAATGAGAAAAAAAATTCATAGCATTTATAATTAAATTAAATATTTCCTTTCTTCTTTTAAATAATAAATGAAGGGTAAATAACTTTCTTTCTAAATACTTAACAATTAAATAAATAAATGACATTCATAATAATTTATAATAAAAGGTTCCTACTTTCAAAAATTAAATAAATTAATGAAGCAATAAAGTAAATAAATAAATATTAGATTACTAGATTGTACTTAGACCAGTAGCTAAATTATAATACAGAAAAGGTTTACAAGCTTGCAAATACTTATTATGAACAAATCCTCTTTAAAAATATTATTTTTTTAAATTTTAGGCTTAAACTTTAAAGTATACCTTTGTAAATTAATTACTGGCCATTAATAATGAACAAGGTTTCAATCTTCCTTTTGTCAATCACTAGACAATACACACAATACACACGAACCCGGAATATGTGGCAATCAGTACCAATCATACAGAATAATTTAATAAACGAACCAAATGTTAATTACTAGTAAGCAGAAAACTATTCCCCAAATTCATACAATATTACCAGGGGAGAAAAAAATTATGTTCCACAATGTAAACAGAACAACACACGCTAAGGGTCAACTAGCAACTCACGACCCAAGCAATAGAATTTTATTTTAATAATAGGCAAAGCCTGCCAAAAATTTTTTTAGCGTTTACCAGATAATAAATATTTACGCTAGTGACACAACAAAGCAAGAAGAAAACAAAACTACGTAAGAACAAGGTATGTGAGCGTTAATCACCTCAAAGTACATGAACCGGGCAAAGAAATTTCAGATTTCTACAACCGAGGACTTACCGACATGAATAATAATAAAATTATAATTACATGTACCATAAGATTTAAATTCTTAGGGTGTGGCATTTCATATCAGAAATAATTTTACAAAAGACCAAGATGGTCGTTATTAAGTTAACTACGAGGTGGCCTTGGAACCACGACAATGAGCACATGAGATAAGACCAAACGCGGGAGATATCGGCAAGAAAAGGATTACATAGCAACAAGACACAAATTGGAAAATCACACGAAATCAGACACAAATCAGAGCAAGCATTTCAAAATCAGGGAAAACTGGCAGTAAGAAAAATACACCCCGATAATAATAATAATAATAATAATAATAATAATAATACGAACAGCCAAAACAATACGCATACCGTATATGGAGCAGAAAACAAAAAAAGTACAACGATCTCAATAATAGCAAGGTTAGAATGACATAATGCACACATGCTAACACCGCGAGTTTCCAATTCACCTCGTAATTAAATTTACATATCACTTACATGAGAAATATTGATAATAGTGATTTAATTTTTCAATCGGCTACTAAATTTCCAAATACCGGGTATAGAGTCCAGATTCAATTCCCTCAATATTGGCGATAACTCGACTAGGCCTAAAATTAAATAACGGTGATAACGTTGGTTCGTAAACAGACTAGTTAATGATTTTGAAAATTCCAAGACGACGGTTGTTAATAATGCCTCCTCCAAGTAATCCACTTTAGTTGGCGTTGCTCTAAAATAATTTTTGAATAAATATTACTTACATGCTGGTGGTTTTGTATCAAAATTAGTGTAATCCTTTATCACAAACTTACACCAGAATCATGCTTTCAGAGGTAATCTGCCTACTTCGCACGCAGGCCGCAGTCAACACTCACATGGTAGAAATAAAAGAGTCACCATAATACCAAATTACTATCACTAGAGGAACATAATAAGATAGAAAACGTATTTAGGTCATTTCCTAGTCCATCTCCCGCCTAACCGGGAGCATCCAACTCCACTGCGCTAGTCTTCAAAGTGTTCTAAGGAACAAGGCTAATGGCGTCCATCTCGTAGCTCGGTAACAACTGGACTCCTTGCTCGCTAGCTGGCAAGACAGAAAACAACTGCAGAGCGCTCCGTTCGAGAGAGCCTGCGCATGCCCAAGTCAAGGATTTGCTTATTGAGCCAATGAGAAAAATCGAAGTTATTGACGTAATAATGGCAAAATATGCATTTTAAATAGGCATAGTTCAGACACATAAATTAACGGCAATTCAAACAATGGCCGAGAATGGTAGATAAAGTCCCGACACACAAATACATACGTCCAACAAATGAGGGTAGCGTAAATTCTTGTCACAATAATAATTTGTACTTTTATTTATATTCGTAACCGCCCTCTCTACCTGCAGAAATGTTGTCATGATGGGATCATGAGTTCATTTTTACCTTCCGAATGGCGAGACTACAACATTTACAACATTCCTGGAAACATTGTATTTTGCAATCCCACTCACGGAGCTGTTGAGGATCCAACCAGCCGTAGGGCTGATGACTGAACATACATACACCTAACAGCCTTAGCACTTTCTTCTTGACAGATACTCCTTCATTGAAACACAAAACTGCATCATACACACTACATTTCATTGTTTCCAGTCCCATACACACAGATTTTGGTAACTGTGTCCATATTACAGAATTGAAACATTCATTTGGATCCTGTCTGGCAATGCAAGCATTATTTTAGGAGATCCGGCTTGCTTAGTTCCCTGTAAATAGGCTTTATTGCCTCCATTACTGGACCAGGTAAGGAATGTTTTTCAGCTTTTGAACTGTGAGAAACTGCCACTGACAGTCGTTGCACGAGAGCGGAATCGTATACTTATGTTATAAGTCTCCAAGTGCCTCACACAAATTGCATTATGGAATAAAAATAAACCTTGCTTCTCTTGCCGCGATATTCGTCAGTAATCTGTAGGTTTTACATGGCCAATAAAGGAATAAATAGGTATAGTACGCAATCAAAGTACAGCTATGTGAAAGGAAGTGATTTCGTTTGATGCTTCACTATTTCAGAATGAAGTACTTGTCCGATAGACGCACGGCGTTAATGATAAGCTGGCTGTGGCGGAGATGGGGAACGGAGACGGGAAGGGGGAACAGGGGACGTGCTCACATGCGGAAGGATACTTTTCCTAAGCTCTTGAGTTGAATTTCAGTATAGCATGAATATCTGCAACTCAAAATCCTACTTCTGAATGCACTGTCAATTACTTCGATGTTTGTATTAGCTGCAGTTCTAACAAGCATTTTTTTTTGTGCATTGATTCTTAAGTCGGCTTGAAAATGTGAAGATTGTACATTAGTGTTACAGTGTTCGCAGTGTGTAGTTTGAAATTCTTCACTGTGTTCCACTTCATTTTTCCTAGGTTTATTCTTACTACAGCTTTCTTTATCTACATCAGTATTTACACGCTTTCTTCGCATAGCCTGAGGGCTATAGACGCGAGTAGATACCTGAGCCTTCTGACGTACTTCTACTACCAGTGAGCCTAGTACTGTTCTACATTATCAAAACATTCCCTACAAAGTTCACATAAGGCAGATGTAATGCTAGGATGTTTTACTTTAATATGACGTGCTAGGTTTTCTCGTCTTGTAAACGTAGCCTGACACTGTCCGCAGGGGAACATAGTGTAACTGTGTTCAGCATCTTTATGTCTGATAAGAGCGTCACGGCTTGCAAAGCCCTTAAGGGGACCTTGTAACCTAAAGGGGTCAAATTTGGGGTATTTATTTTATCATTTAGTTTAATTACGCAGACGTTTCTGAATAAATCTTGGTTTGTTTCATGAAGATCGGTCTGTTAGTTTTTGAAATATAAATTAGTTTGTAACATAGTGCACAATGGATGCCACGCCCCTTTTATACATGCCGAAATAAAAGACATCTCTGTACAGCAGTGTCACAGGAGCATATTTCTCATAAAGGTAATATTTAAATACGTGTATTGGCAGTACTGTATGTGCAGTTCCGTTGTTTATTCTCTGGATATAGAGTTTGGGTGGGAATACATGTCAGTTCTCAGCTTGTTTGTAATTTGTGTGCATGTGTTGAATTGTGTTAAAAATATAGATCTTACAATGCCTAGGATAAAGATGTTCTCCCTCAAAGCTAAATTTAGAGGTAATCAGTACACCCCTAACATAAGTCAGTGTAGTGAGTCTAAAGGAACTATTATTGAAATAAGAAACAATAAGTGCAAAAGTGAACCTAACCCCCAAGACAAACCAAGTGCTTCCAAGAAAAAGTTGAACTACATATACGTGGTGCAGGTTCCGATAAAATGAAAAGGAAGGAAGCACCTATGACTACAAACAGTCCTTACCTGGTCCAGTAATGGAGGCAATAAAGCCTATTTACAGGGAACTAAGCAAGCCGGATCTCCTAATAATGCTTGCATTGCCAGACAGAATCCAAATGAATGTTTCAATTCTGTAATATGGACACAATTACCAAAATCTGTGTGTATGGGACTGGAAACAATGAAATTTAGTGTGTATGATGCAGTTATGTGCTTCAATGAAGGAGTATCTGTCAAGAAGAAAGTGCTAAGGCTGTTAGGGCTGATAACTGAACATACATACACCCAAGGCTGGTTGGATCCTCAACAGCTCCGCCATCAGCTGTCATAGATGGCCTAGGCATCACTGAAGAGGCGTACTAGGGAAATGAGGAGTGAGGTAGTCTCCCGTTGCCTTCCTCACCGAACCAGAAGTTGCTGTTACATATCAGTCTGCCAAGCCCCCTGAAATGCATGCACAAACCGACCCTATGAGCAACATTTTCACACCATTCATAGCAGGGACTGGCTGCATAAGGTTGATGATGATGCTTGTTGTTTTAAGGGGCCTAACATCAAAGGTCATCGGCCCCTAATGGTACGAAATGAAAGAACAAAAATTGCAAAGGCATCCACTGACCAAAATAAAAATAAAATATGCATGAAGAATGAATGGATGGACAGGAACTCAACAAAACACAAAACAAACAAACAAAAACCAGTGGATCGGACGCAATACAGATTGAAAATAACATTATTACCGACCAAGGAACCACTTATAAAGCACAATGATGCTTGGTGTCTAAAGGGGGTGCAAAATCCATGTCTAAGGCCCCACAGAATGGTACATGGCGCGAGTAAAATAGAACCATGGTATGTGTCATGTAGGGGTATTAATCAGAAGTAGCGAAGACTCACGGTGTTCCACAAAAGATGGTACTACTCACAAGTATTGCAATACGTACAAGTAACGCAGACCTATGGTGTGTCTCACACAATGGCCCAACTCAGAGTCAACGCAAACCGAGAAGGTTCCCCACCTAGGTGTACTAAACACGGGCGCCGGTATTCCCGTGCTGTTCCTCACATAGTGGGTACTAATCACAGGCAACGCAGACCCACGGTGCTGCTCATATAGTGGTACAACTCGCAGGCTACGCCCAGACCCGCGGTGTTGCACACATGGGTACGACGCACAGGTACTGGAATCCACCAGGCCAGGCTTTTACTGCTACTAATCACAAACCTATTTCGTACCGAATTTAGTGGTACTACTCGCAAGTACAGGCAACCTATGGTGTTCCCCACGTGATGGTACGCTTCAAAATTAGTTTCATGGTTCTAATTCAGTCAGCCCTTCGTTGCCCCTTTTAGTCGCCTCTTACGACAGGCAGGGGATACCGCGGGTGTATTCTACATGTGCGTCCCCCACCCGCAGGGGGTGGCTGCATAAGGAATGGCATTACTAGCATCGCTCATGCCTCAGTCACTTTCATATTGTCAAAGCCCAGGATAAGACAGAGACAGATCAATGAAAGTAACAAACTTGCTCTAGCCTATACCAGAAGACTTAGTGCACTGTAAACAGTAGGTCCCGCTACCAAAGGCAAGGATGTTAGGTATTGAACTGAATGTCAACACACAATCAAATCTCAATTATATAGACCACTAGCGAGTGATCGAGGCTGAAAAGCGAACCAACGTTACCTTGCAAGATGCCAGAAAGCATCAGAGTAACACTAAAATGAAAAGGGAAGAAGGCAATGATGCAGATGATCCAGATATGGGGCATGGTTGTTCTAATTATGAAGGCAATACAGTATTTTCATGGGTAAAACTAAATTGAAATTACTAGAAAAGTAATTTTTTTCAGTTCTAGGTACATATTTCTTGAAAAGTAAGAGAGCTATAACCATGAAACTTACTAAACTTATTTTCCGTACCAAAATAAGAAATGTGATTCAAATTCGATGATGATGATGCTTGTTGTTTTAAGGGGCCTAACATCGAAGGTCATCGGCCCCTAATGGAACGAAATGAATGACATGAGACATGAAGTTAAAATTTAAAAAGTATCCACTGACTAGAGTTAAAAAAATGGTGATGAAGAAAAATGAGGGTGAGATTAAAACATTCAGTGGATCTAATACGCAATGCCTTATGTTCTATTAAAATAAGATAAAATACAGGAAAACGAAGGAATAAGGCATTGCCCAGTAGTACAGATATTAACACATAATGTACGTTAGACGTTAAAATAACACATTAAAATGCGCAACACAAACTAAAATGAAGTCAATGAGATAAAAGCGCAACTGACATAAACAACACTACGACAAAGGACATCATCACACACGATAAAACAGACCGCTATCCCTCATAAAGCGGATGACGAGGTCTGCTGACTGCTCGTCATCTCGCAAGATAAGGGAGATTCTACTCGAAAGGTTAAGACTACGGCGCAGATCGACCTGGGGTGCTATTCCGTACATGCCAACCGACATTGTTCGATATCGGTTACTCGACCTTCCGACTATGTTCGGCGAGCGCTATTCTGTACTCTTTCTTTACCGATAATAGTAGGTATATCCTCGATTGGCGACCGTCGGCTTGTTGACCCATCGTTTGTGTTAACGACGGCTGTGTATAGTATACATAATTACGCCAAAAGTCACATCACACAAAGTCCCTGTGCTCTGCATTTCAGCAAGATCTTGTAAAAGATGCATTGGAAGAATATGATCACAGTATTTTATTATTTTACACATAATGAATTTTAATCAAATGACCTTACTATGTGGTTTGTCTTGTCACTCAATTTGCCATATTAGCGTTTGTGAGTGGTAGATGAACGAAATTATTGTTTACAAAATATTTCTTTGTTTAATAACGAGTTGTGTTTTATGCTAAGATTAAGGATTGTGTAGTGGTATTTTACATTTTGTAGTTGGGTTAAACGAATTAGGTTAGGTAATTGTACGAACGTTAGAACTTGTAGGTTAGGAAATTATACTTTGGGTTAGAACTTGAAAATATAGGTATATTCTGAGGTTAGGTTAATTACTGAGGGCCTTGTAAATAAATATTGTCCTCTAACTCAAGCATATGACCAATGCTTACCTTGCTTTGGATCTCGAGCATCGAGTACAAAGACTTCAACCGTAAGTAGAAAGAAGAGAGTGGCGAAATAGCCGTGACCCATTTTCATTGCACGACGATGAATTCATTGATAGTTTTAGATTAAGTCCAGATGCTGCCAGAGATCTTGTAGATTCACTTACATTCTCTCTGGAACGCCAACGACCATATGGACTGTCTGCTGAAACCCAGGTGGGTCTACTATATCTTTTCCTGTCTTCTTTTTGTTACCTCTATGAATGAATGAACATAATTTATTTTAGCTTACCAGTACTGCCCTTTCATTCAGAGACTTTTGGAGCTCAGTGATGAATGATTGATTATCTTTATAGGTCCTTATTGCCTTGAGGTTTTATGCCACAGGCTCATATCAGGGTGCTGTTGGTGAAGAATGGGAGCTTGGAGTTAGTCAGCCATCTGTGAGCCAATGTGTCTGTGCTGTTACAAGAAGCATAGATGAATTGCTTCTGAGACAATGGGTATATTTTCCAATGACTGCAGAAGAACTCTATTCTGCGGTTCAGAAGTTCCGAGATGCTCGGCAGCCCTTTCGAGGCACTCTTGGTGCTATAGACTGCACATATTTGAAAATCATAGCACCTAAAGAGCATGAGGAATCTTATGTAAATCATTGGGGTGACCATACACTGAATGTGCAAGCCGTAAGTACGATTGTAATTCCATTTCATACTATTATCATTATCAATCTGTTATTCATATATAGTAGGTAATGTAATTGTTGGTTTGCTTCTAGGTATGTGATCCAGATTTGAAAATTTTGAATATTAATGCCAGATATCCTGGGGCTCGGCATGATGCTTACGTTTGGTCTAATTCGGCTGCAAGAAGAGCGATGGATAGGAACTTCACCTATGGTGAACGCAACACGTGGCTTATAGGTAACTGTGCACTTCTGTGTTCAATAGGTACAGGAGAGCTTAAAGGACAACATGTAATGCAAATAATAATGTATGGGGCTGATAATCTTTCCATTTTGACTCTTAAAAATCACAAGTAATAAAATGCTTTATTATATTGCAGGTGATGATGGTTATGCCCTGGAGCCATGGCTTATGACCCCTTTAAAAAATGAAATACGTGGAACACCACGATTCCAGTACAACGAAGAATTGTGTGCTGCAAGACCTGTTGTTGAATGGCTCTTTGGGGTATTGAAGGGAGAGTTCCGGTGCCTTTCTCAGCAACGACAGGTAATGTATGACCCTGTCATGTCTGGGATGATAGCTAATGCATGTGCTGTACTCCATAACATGAGAATTGCTCATCGTTTGGACAATGTTGAAATTGATGCTGTGGAAGAACAGGGTCGTCTTCATAGAGTAAACGAAGAGCCTCTGCATGGTGAAGAAGAAAACGCAAATCAAAGGCGTGCTGTAGCTCAGAGGATCCAGCAAAGCCTTATTAGTAGACACTATGGAAGACATTAAGTAAAGTACACAATTGCTTGCCTAACTATCAGTGAGAAGTTAAACTGTATTTTATTGTTGTTTTTAGTGTATTAAATTGTTAAAATTTTGTATTTTATCAATGTATATTAGACGTTTTTCGTTATATATACCAGGATCAGGGCCCTGACCCACCATGGATTATGTTATCTATAGCTGATGATATTCACTAAGGTGGTGGTGGTGATTATTGTTTTAAGAGGAAGTACAACTAGGCAACCATCCTCTATATAACACCAATCAGAGGGAAAAATGGAAGGGATCCGACACTTCGAAAAATGAAGATATCGGCCAAAGGAAGACAAGGGCCACGAAGGGCGTGAAAACGAAAGACTCCCTAGCCCTCGCAAACCAATAGCGTCGGGATCGGAAAAGAACAAGAGTTGACCAAGGGAGGTCGGATAGGATAGATTAAAGTGAGGAGCCTGGTACAAGTAAGTGAAAGCAATGCCAGGACTCAGCTGAGGGCCCCGCGGTCGCCAACCCACGCTCCAAAGTTCAGAGCCCCTGAGGCCCGTTTTAGTCGCCTCTTACGACAGGCAGGGGTTACCGTGGGTGTTATTCTACCGCCCCCACCCACAGGGGGACCCGTGGTGTTTGAGCGAGTGTGTTTCATTTGAATGTGCAAATCGGCAAGTTAAAATTTCGCTGTTTTAAACCAATAAAATACGGGTATTCTTCTATTCTGTCTCATATAACACATGTGAATACTAAAATCAAGCACTAGAATACCACATCCACTACTACAATTTAAAAAAAAAGAATATTGTACGCCACGTGGTCCTATAGGCCTAAAATGGGAATTCGATACCCTTGTTAATCCTAACATTCTAGTAATTCCTATAATATTATGCCGTTCATAAAACTGTATTAACACTTACCTCGAATAGTTTCTTGAAGACGTATCCATTTCAATAGCAAAAACCTTTAAAGAACAATGTATAAGCGTACGGCTCTAGACGTTCAAGTGGGCGTTGAATTGGTTTTGAACAAAGAGGTTTTGAAGACCACCGCGCTTAATGCGTTTCATTAACAGCTCTACTCACTCTTCTGTAAGAGATTATCACTTCTTATTGGTCAAAAATTCTAGCCTTCGACCGGGGTGTACCAAAGAAACTATTTTTACCGACCGAGTTGAGTGACGTCACACAGCTCTCGCTTGCACCGATTCGACAGAGTACAGAATAGCTCGGCGTCAGAACTATCGGCCCTGCAACCTATAATACTCGGTGACTTGCTGATCCGAACGTCGTCGGTTGGCATGTACGGAATAGCACCCCAGGTCCACACACTCCGTAGGGATGTGTACCACGGTAAGATGGTCGCCGCAGGTACACACCGGAGGGGGTTCTCCTTTCAGTAGATGGGAGTGCGTCAAGATACCGTGGCCGATCCGAAGGCGACATAATACCACGGCTTCCCTCCGCGAAGCCCGAAGGGAAGTCCTCCATACCTTCGTTGTTCCTTTTATCGCTCTCAGCTTATTGGTAAGTGGAATGGCCTGGCACTCCATCTCCCAATGAGACATAACCAGATGTCTCAGCTGAGAGCGAATATCACTTGCTGGAACCTTGAAAGGCAACGGGGGCAGTGTAACTCCCTCCTTGGCAGCCTGATCTGCTAACTCGTTTCCCTCCATGCCCATGTGGCTGGGGAGCCACACAAACGTGATTCTGGTGCCGGCATCCGAACACCCAGCCAGCAGGTCCTGGATCCGCTGCACCAGAAAGTGCCGAGGGAAACAGGTATCAATAGACTGATGATGATGATGCTTGTTGTTTTAAGGGGCCTAACATCGAAGGTCATTGGCTCCTAATGGAACGAAATGAATGACATGAGATATGAAGTTAAAATTTTAAAAAGTATCCACTGACTAGAGTTAAAAAAGAATGGTAATGAAGAAAAATAAGGGTGAGATTAAAACAGTCAGTGGATCTAATACGCAATGCCTTATGTTCTATTAAAATAAGAGAAAGTACAGGAAATCGAAGGAATAAGGCATTGCCCAGTAATACAAATATTAACACATAATGTACGTTAGACGTTCAAATAACACATTAAAATGCGCAACACAAACTAAAATGGAGTCAATGAGATAAAAGCGCAACTCACATAAACAACACTAGGACAAAGGACATCATCACACACGATAACACAGACCGCCATCCCTCATAAAGCGGATGACGAGGTCTGCTGACTGCTCGTCATCGCGCAAGATAAGGGAGATAGTACTCGGAAGGTTAATACTACGGCGCAGATCGACCAGGTCCACGCACTCAAGGATGTGTACCACGGTAAGATGGTCGCCGCAGGTACACACCGGAGGGGGTACTCCTTTCAGTAGATGGGAGTGCGTCAAGATACCGTGGCCGATCCGAAGGCGACATAATACCACGGCTTCCCTCCGCGAAGCCCGAAGGGAAGTCCTCCATACCTTCATTGCTCCTTTTATTGCTCTCAGCTTATTGGGAAGTGGGATGGCCTGCCACTCCATCTCCCAATGAGACATAACCAGATGTCTCAGCTGAGAGCCAATATCACTTGCTGGAACCTTGAAAGGCAACGGGGGCAGTGTAACTGCCTCCTTGGCAGCCTGATCTGCTAACTCGTTTCCCTCTATGCCCATGTGGCTGGGGAGCCACACAAACGTAATTCTGGTGCCGGCATCCGAACACCCGGCCAGCAGGTCCTGAATCCGCTGCACCAGAGGGTGTCGAGGGAAACAGGTATCAATAGACTGAAGCGAACTCAAGGAGTCAGTACACACGAGAACGTGTAGGCGCACATTGTCTAGTGCGTACCGCAGAGCCTCACAGATAGCATAGAGCTCTGCCGTGTATACACTACAGGTGTCCGGGAGAGCAAAAAGAAACCGATCATTGTCGACAACGAACGCACAGCCCACCTTCGTATCTGTCCTTGAACCATCCGTGTAAACGACGACTGAACCTGGATAGCGGCCAAGAACGGACAGGTAGATCTTCCGATAAATCGAAGGGTCCGTGTCTCCTTTCGGGCCAGTGTGCAAATCCAGGATGATTTCAGGTCGTCGTACAACCCACGGAGGTACCCCACTTGGTTGTCTGACAAGGCAAGGAATCGAAGGTACGTCAAACAATTCATAACTGTTATCCAAGCGTATCCCAACCGGCCGCGTCGCACGAGGATGAGCAACGTACAACAAACGGTTGCCATTGTTGAACACGCAAAGATAGCTTGGATGAAGTGGCATCTGTCGCAAATTGGCAGCATATGTAAGGAGAAGTTGCTGGCGCCTCAGGTGTAAAGGCGGCACACCAGACTCAGCGAGCAGGCTAGCGATGGGGCTTGTACGAAAAGCTCCCGTCGCCAACCTAACCCCGCTGTGGTGGATACTGTTCAGCTTCGCAAGAACGCTTGGTCTTGCGGAGGCATATGCTGCACTGCCGTAGTCTAACCGAGATAAAATGTGTGCCCGATAGAATCGCAGGAGCACCACGCGGTCAGCTCCCCAATTAGTGCTGCTAAGAAACTTCAAGAGGTTAAGCCTCTTGGTGCATTGCACTTTTAGCTCCCGCACGTGTGGCTCCCACGCTAATTTACTGTCAAACAGGAGCCCAAGAAATCGGTAGGTGTCAACAACTGGAAGAACGACATTACCTAGATAAAGCTCAGGATGAGGGTGAAGTGTACGTTGACGACAAAAGTGGACGACGGAGGTCTTTGCGGCAGAAAACCGAAAACCATGTTCTAAGGTCCACTTCTCCACCCTCCTAATAGCTTGCTGTAACTGTCGTTCTGCGACTGCCATACTGCACGAGCTATAGTGCAGAGCAAAATCATCCACATATAGGGACGGTATTACGGCTGGACCAGCAGCAGCGACAATACCGTTTATGGCAATCGCGAACAGAGTGACACTAAGAACCGATCCCTGTGGTACTCCATTTTCTTGAACGTGGTATTGCGAATATGTCCTCCCTACTCGGACACGGAATAGACGGAGGGACAAAAAATTCGCAATAAATACCGGCAAGTTACCTCGGAATCTCCATTGATGCAGGACTGAAAGGATGCCACATCGCCAGGTGGTGTCATAGGCCTTCTCCAAGTCAAAGAAAACAGCTACCAAGTGCTGTTTGCGGAGAAACGCATCCTGGATAGAGCTCTCCAGGCGTACCAAGTGGTCTGTGGTCGATCGAGCGGCTCGAAATCCACATTGGTACTCGGACAAGAGTCCTTGTTTCTCCAGACACCACACGAGTCTGCGATTTACCATCCTCTCAAATAGCTTACACAGGCAATTTGTAAGACAAATCGGTCTGTAACTTCCTGCATACTTAGGATCTTTGTCAGGCTTGAGGACAGGGATGACTATGCCCTCTCGCCACTGAGACGGAAAATCACCCTCTGTGCAGATTCGGTTGAACACACGAAGGAGATACAGTAAACTATCATCACTAAGTTGTTTCAACATCTGGTTATGGATGTTGTCCGGTCCAGGAGACGTGTCCGTGCAAAGCGCTAAGGCGCTGCGGAGTTCCCACTCCGTAAAGGGCACGTTGTAGTCCTCTGAAGCTTGGGTGGCAAAACTAAGGTGATGACGTTCTGCCTCCCGCTTCAGAGGGAGGAAATCAGGATTGTAATTCCCGGAGCCAGAGACATCCGCGAAATGACTAGCGAGATGGTTAGCAATCGCGAGGGGATCAGTGGCGACACTGCCTGCAATCGAAATTCCCGGTACAGCAGATGATCCTTGAATACCCGAAATTCGTCGAAGTTTCGTCCACACTTGAGATGATGGAGTATGTGACGTCATGGACGACACATATCTCTCCCATGAAGCCTTCTTACTTTGTCGAATAAGAACTCGCGCCTTAGCGCGGAGTTTCTTAAATGTTACCAATTTGGCCACAGTGGGCTGTCGACGGTAACGTTTATGAGCGCGACGGCGTTCTTTGATGGCTGCTGCTATTTCATCGTCCCACCAAGGAACGAGTTTTCGGCGAGGAGTCCCCGAGAAAAACGGAATGGACTCCTCAGCAGCAGCAAGAATAACTTGGGTGCCGTAAGTTATTTCCTCGCCGACGGTCCGCCTGACATCATCGTTAAAGACAGCTAGTGATGTGTACTTTGGCCAATCAGCATGTTTAAGAATCCATCGAGGGGGAGCCTCGACGGGTTTATGTTTCAACAAAGTAAGAATTATGGGAAAATGGTCACTGTCACAGAGATCATCGTGTGCATTCCACCGACACAGTGGAACCAACGTTCGGCTGCATAGACTAATGTCTATGCGAGAGTATGTGCCGTAACGTACACTAAAGTGAGTTGGTTCCCCTGTGTTCAAAATACATAAATCCAGATCTGTTAGAAGTGTTTCCAGCTCTCTTCCTCGAGGGCAAGGCGTCTCAGAGCCCCATATGGGATGAGGGGCGTTAAAATCTCCCAATAAGAGGAAGGGTGGGGGTAGCTGATCTATAAGATCAGCGACATCATTGATGTTCAGATGCTGGCCTGGTGGAAGATAAACATTACACACTGTTGCTATGACAGGCAGCGAGACGCGAACAGCTACAGCCTCAAGAGGGGTTCTTAATGGAACCTCTTCGCTGTAGCTATCAGAACGTACAAAAATGCCAACGCCTCCGGAAGTCCGGTGAGCATAGTATCGTTCTGTCGAGTATAGTTTGAAATTCCTCAAGACCGTATGATGACCAGGTCTGAAATTGGTCTCCTGAATACAGACTATACCCGCTGCGTACTCACTAATAAGCTGACGTAACTCAGCAAGATGCCTGTCATAACCGTTACAATTCCACTGTAACAGAGCCATAGTGTGGACTATAAAAGGAGTGTTAGGTTATGAGCGACAAAATGCTCGTAAGCCTAAACACTATCTACTTCTACATCCGTAGATGTAGAGGACAGCGCGACATCCATCCCGTCATCAAAAAAGATGGCAGGGGTGCCGCCAAGAACTTCGACGCTTTTCGGGCGCGAGGGGGTCCCCTACGAGGAGAGCGCGCAGGTTTGGGAGCAGGTGTGCCTTCTGGCGCAGACTCGTATCCCCCAGATGGGGGGCATGACTTCTCCTTCGCAGGGGAAGTCCGAGAGCGCTCAGGACGGGCGCTCTTCTTCCCCTTTTTCTTTTCAAGTTTAGACGGGCTGGGAGATGGTTTCCCAGCCCTGGTCAACGAAGCCGCCTCCGCCGGCTGGGGCACGACTTTCGTCGACCTCCTAGGGGGGGGGAGACTTAGTCTTCCCCCCTTGCTGTGCCGGCTGGCAGTTCCCAGCCGGCACAGACTTCTGGTTGGTCGAAGGTGGGGTGGTCCCCCCCTTCGAGCTTTGACTATTTGCGACGTTGCTGGGAGCAGCAACAGTCGCCTTGGGCGCAGCGGTCTGGACAGGTGTCGAAGTTGTGAATGACGAACCTGGAAGACTCTGAGCTATCAAGCTATAGTCGAGTGTACGGGCAGGTGTATTCGTAGAAGTAAACTTACGGCGCGCTTCCTGGTAGGAAAGACCATCCAGGGTCTTGATCTCCTGGATCTTCTTCTCACTCAGGTATGTCGGACAGTTCCGATCCCCAGGAGAATGAAAACCGGAGCAGTTAGTGCACTTGTATGGAGTTGTGCACTCCTCCGCGCCGTGAGCTACTCGTCCACATGTACCACATACAGCCTGATTCGAACAGCGAGATACCATATGTCCGAATCGCTGGCATTGATAGCATCGCATAGGAGGCGGGATGTACGGCCTCACATCGCAACGACAAGTTGTTACCTTGACTTTCTCTGGTAACACTGATAACTTGAAAGAGACAAGGAAGGCACCAGTGGCAACGTCTTCACCGTTGACCTTGCGCGTAAATGCGCCGGACGTGTGTCACGCCACGGTTCTTCATGTCTTCCATCAACTCGTCGTCAGTGTTCAAAATAAGGTCGCGGTGAAAGATGACTCCGCGAACCAGGTTCAAGGACTTATGCTCCTCCACTTTGACGGGGATTTCGCCAAAGTGCTCGCACTTAAGCAACTGATCAGCTTGCAGTGCTGTACGAGTCTTTAGAAGCAAACTACCGTTGCGCATTTTCTTAAGTTCCTCCAGTTCGCCATAGACGCCTTCGATGTGTCTACTAAACAGGATCGACTTCACCAGCTTAAAATCGTGCCCATCGGTTCTGGTAGCGACCAGAAACCTAGGGAAGCTGGATCCCATACCTTCACGCTGCGCATGTTCCCAGGGAGTTGAACCTCTCAGGGAAGCAAAAGTTAAAGACTTAGGTGGGCGACCACCTTGAGAGAGCCGACTTCGTTTTGAAGCCCTGCCCGATAGTATCCTCCCCGAATGCCACCCACTCCGATCAGGGGTCTCTGTAGCCGAACCAAGCAGCCAAGGCAATACCCACCTGGTCATAGCAGGTACTGCCCGGGGTCCGATGTTGAACGATGCCTAATACGGGATGACTGAGGCAATGAGCACTAAGACTCCCTTCCTCCAGTCACCCGCAATAGCATGTGCCCCATAGCGTGTACAGAGCACTAAATATAGAGAAAAAAGAAAAAGTAATTAATAATAATATGTCCTTCTGGCATTCGGCTGTGCGCGGACCTGTGTTGTCAGGCGGATACCACTGCCAAGGTACATGGCGCTCCCACCACTCAATGGTCCTGGGTGGACAGTTGCGGGCTTTTGGGCGTAATCGCACACGTAAGAGGCCCATCTCCGGGCAGCACGCACATCAAAATTTGGAAATGGTCTACATCTGACCCTCGGAAATATAATAATAAAATAAAGAGGGGATCATGGCCACATGACCCTTTAAGTCGCCTTCTACGACAGGCAGGGATTACCTGTGAATGTACTCGACCCCTCCCATCCACAGGAGGTCCAACACATTATACCAAACCGCAATCCATGTCCGCGCCTAGGTCGCCCCTTTTAGTCGACTCATCCGACAGGCAGGGGGTACCGCGGGTGAATTTTACATGTGCGTCCCCCACCCGCAGGAGGTAGTGTGTTTGGTCCGCGAGATGTATTTTATTTCCCTCAAGTCCGCCGGCAAGCCGGTTAGGACCCCCCTATCCGCCACCTGGGACGCGCCACGTGGGAGTATCACCTCTCCCCCTGCTACGCCTCCGTAGCAGGTTCGTGGGGTATCAATAGACTGGAGCGAGCTCAAGGAGTCAGTACACACGAGAAAGTGTCGGCGTTCAATGTACAGTGCGTACCGCAGAGCCCGACAGATAGCATAAAGCTCTGCTGTGTACACACTACAGGTTTCCGGGAGAGCAAAAAGAAACCGATCATTTCCGACAACGAACGCACAGCCCACCTTCGTATCTGTCCTTGAACCATCCGTGTAAACGACGACTGAACCTGGATAACGGCCAACAACGGACAGGTAGAGCCTCCGATAAATCGAAGGGTCCGTGTCTCCTTTCGGGCCAGTGTGCAAATCCAGGATGATTTCAGGTCGTCGTACAACCCACGGAGGTACCCCACTTGGTTGTCTGAAAAGGCAAGGAATCGAAGGTACGTCAAACAATTCATAACTGTTATCCAAGCGTATCCCAACCGGCCGCGTCGCACGAGGATAAGCAGCGTACAACAAACGGTTGCCATTGTTGAACACGCAGGGATAGCTCGGATGAAGTGGCATCTGTCGCAAATTTGCAGCATACGTAAGTAGCAGTTGCTGGCGCCTCAGGTGTAAAGGCGGCACACCAGACTCAGCGAGCAGGCTAGCGATGGGGCTAGTACGAAAAGCTCCCGTCGCCAACCTAACCCCGCTGTGGTGGATACTGTTCAGCTTCGCAAGAACGCTTGGTCTTCCGGAGCCATATGCTGCACTGCCGTAGTCTAACCGGGATAAAATATCTGCCCGATAGAATCGCAGGAGCACCACGCGGTCAGCTCCCCAATTAGTGCTGCTAAGAAACTTCAAGAGATTAAGCCTCTTGGTGCATTGCACTTTTAGCTCCCGCACGTGTGGCTCCCACGATAATTTACTGTCAAAAAGGAGCCCAAGAAATCGGTAGGTGTCAACAACTGGAAGAACGACATTTCCTAAATAAAGCTCTGGATGAGGGTGAAGAGTACGTTGACGACAAAAGTGGACAACGGAGGGCTTTGCGGCAGAAAACCGAAAACCATGTTCTAAGGTCCACTTCTCCACCCTCCTAATAGCTTGCTGTAATTGTCGCTCTGCGACTGCCATACTGCACGACCTATAGTGCAGAGCAAAATCGTCCACATATAGCGACGGTATTACTGCTGGACCAGCAGCAGCGACAATACCGTTTATGGCAATCGCGAACAGAGTGACACTAAGGACCGATCCCTGTGGGACTCCATTTTCCTGAACGTGATATTGCGAATATGTCCTCCCTACTCGGACACGGAATAGACGGAGTGACAAAAAATTCGCAATAAATACCGGCAAGTTACCACGGAATCTCCATTGATGCAGGACTGAAAGAATACCATATCGCCAGGTGGTGTCGTAGGCCTTCTCTAAATCAAGAAAACAGCTACCAAGTGCTGTTTACGGAGAAACGCATCCTGGATAGAGCTCTCCAGGCGGACCAAGTGGTCAGTGGTGGATCGAGCGGCTCGAAAACCACACTGGTATTCGGATAAGAGTCCTTGTTTCCTCAGACACCGCACGAGTCGGCGATTTACCATCCTCTCAAATAGCTTACACAGGCAGTTGGTAAGACAAATCGGCCTGTAACTTCCTGCATACTTAGGATCTTTGTCAGGCTTGAGGACAGGAATGACTATGCCCTCCCGCCACTGAGACGGAAAATCACCCTCCATCCAGATACGGTTGAACACACGAAGGAGATAGAGTAGACTATCATCACTAAGGTGTTTCAACATCTGGTTGTGGATGTTGTCCGGTGCAGGAGACGTGTCCTTGCAAAGCGCTAGGGCGCTGCGGAGTTCCCACTCCGTAAAGGGCACGTTGTAGACCTCTGAAGCTTCAGAGGCAAAACTAAGGTGATGACGTTCTGCCTCTCGCTTCACAGCGAAGAAATCAGGATTGTAATTCCCGGAGCCAGATACATCCGCGAAAAGACTGGCTAGATGGTCAGCAATCAGGACGGATTCAGTGACAATATTGCCTGCAATGGAAATTCCCGGTACAGAAGATGATCCATGGATACCCGAAATACGTCGAAGCTTAGTCCACACTTGAGATGATGGAGTATGTGACGTCATAGACGACACATATCTCTCCCATGAAGCCTTCTTACTTTGACGAACAAGAACTCGCGCCTTAGCGCGGAGTTTCTTGAATGTTATCAAGTTGGCCGCAGTAGGCTGTCGACGGTAACGTTTGTGAGCGCGACGGCGTTCTTTGATAGCTGCTGCTATTTCTTCGTTCCACCAAGGAACGAGCCTTCGGCGAGGAGTCCCCGAGTAGAACGGAATGGACTCCTCAGCAACAGCAAGAATAACTCGGGTGATATAAGTCATTTCCTCGCCGACGGTCTGCCTGATATCATCGTTAAAGACAGCTAACGAGGACTACTTTGGCCAATCAGCATGTTTCAAAATCCATCGAGGGGGAGCCTCGGCGGATTTTTGGTTCATCAAAGTAAGAATGATGGGAAAATGGTCACTGTCACAGAGATCATCGTGTGTAGTCCACCGAAACAGTGGAACCAACGTTCGGATGCATAGACTTACGTCTATGTGAGAATATGTGCCGTAACGCACACTAAAGTGAGTTGGTTCCCCCGCGTTCAAAATACATAAATCCAGCTCGGTTACTAATGTTTCCAGCTCTCTCCCCCTTGGGCAAGGCGTCTCAGAGCTGCAGATAGGGTGATGGGCGTTAAAATCGCCCAACAAGAGGAAGGGAGGTGGAAGCTGATCTATAAGATCAGTGACATCAGTTATGTTAAGAGAGTGACCTGGTGGAAAATAAACATTACACACTGCTGTTATGACAGGCAGCGAAACTCGAACAGCCACAGCCTCGAGGGGAGTTTGTAATGGAACCTCTTCGCTGTAGGTATCATAACGTACAAAAATGCCAACACCACCGGACGCCCGGTGAGCATAATACCGTTCTATCGAGTATAGTCTGAAATTTCTCAAGACCGTATGATGAGCAGGTCTGAAGTTGGTCTCCTGAATACAGACTATACTCGCTGCGTACTCACTAATGAGCTGATGTAACTCAGCAAGATGCCTGTCATAACCGTTACAATTCCACAGTAACAGTGCCATAGTGTGGACTATAAAAGGAGTGTTAGGTTATGAGCGACAAAATGCTCGTAAGCCTAAACACTATCTAGTTCTACATCCGTAGATGTAGAGGACAGCGCGACATCCATCCCGTCATCAAAACATGGCAGGGGTGCCGCCCAGAACTTCGACGCTTTTCGGGCGCGAGGGGGTCCCCTACGAGGAGAGCGCGCAGGTTTCGGAGCAGGAGTGCCGCCTGGCGCAGACTCATACCACCCAGATGGGGGGCATTACTTCTCCTTCGCAGGGGAAGTCCGAGAGCGCTCATGACGGGCGCTCTTCTTCCCCTTTTTCTTTTCCAGTTTGGACAAGCAGGGAGATCGTTTCCCAGCCCTGGTCGACGATGCCGCCTCCGCCGGCTGGGGCACGACTTCTGGTTAGTCGAAGGTGGGGTGGTCCCCCCCTTCGAGCTTTGACTACTTGCGACGTTGCTGGGAGCAGCATCAGTCGCCTTGGGCGCAGCGGCCTGGACAGGTGTCGAGGTCGTAAATGACGAACCTGGAAGACTCTGAGCTATCAAGCTATAGTCGAGTGTACGGGCAGGTGTATTCGTAGAATGAAACTTACGGCGCGCTTCCTGGTAGGAAAGACCATCCAGGGTCTTGATCTCCTGGATCTTCTTCTCACTCAGGTATGTCGGACAATTCCGACCCCGAGGAGAATGAAAACCGGAGCAGTTAGTGCACTTGTATGGAGTTGTGCACTCCTCCGCGCCGTGAGTTACTCGTCCACATGTACCACATACAGCCTGATTCGAACAGCGAGATACCATATGTCCGAATCGCTGGCATTGATAGCATCGCATAGGAGGCGGGATGTACGGACTCACATCGCAACGATAAGTTGTTACCTTGACTTTCTCTGGTAACACTGACAACTTGAAAGAGAAAATGAAGGCACCAGTGGCAACGTCTTCGCCGTTGACCTTGCGCGTAATGCGCCGGACGTGTGTCACGCCACGGTTCTTCATGTCTTCCATGAACTCGTCGTCAGTGTTCAAAATAAGGTCGCGGTGAAAGATGACCCCGCGAACCAGGTTTAAGGACTTATGCTCCTCCACTTTGACGGGGATTTCGCCAAAGTGCTCGCACTTAGGCAACTGATCAGCTTGCAGTGATGTACGAGTCTTTAGAAGCAAACTACCGTTGCGCATTTTCTTAAGTTCCTTCAGTTCGCCATAGACGCCTTCGATGTGCCTGCTAAAAAGGATCGACTTCACCAGCTTAAAATCGTGCCTATCGGTTCGGGTAGCAACCAGAAACCTAGGGAAGCTGGATCCCATTCCTTCACGCTGCGCATGTTCCCAGGGAGTTGAACCTCTCAGGGAAGCAAAAGTTAAAGACTTAGGTGGGGGACCACCTTGAGAGAGCCGACTTCGTTTGGAAGCCATGCCCGGTAGCATCTTCTCCGAATGCCACCCACTCCGATCAGGGGTCTCTGTAGCCGAACCAAGCAGCCAAGGCAATACCCACCTGGTCATAGCAGGTACTGCCCGGGGTCCGATGTTGAACGATGCCTAATACGGGATGACTGAGGCAATGAGCACTAAGACTCCCTTCCTCCAGTCACCCGCAATAGCATGTACCCCATAGCGTGTACAGAGCACTAAATATAGAGAAAAATTGAAAAATTAATTCATAATAATATGTCTTTCTGGTATTCGGCTGTGCGGGGACCTGCGTTATCAGGCGGATACTACTGCCCGGGAAGATGACACTCCCACCCGCCGCGTCCTGGGTGGTTGCTGGCACGGGCTTTCGATGGTAGTCGCACACATAGGAGCTCCATCGCCGAGCAGCACGCACATCAAAATTTCGAATGGTCTGCATCTGACCCTCGGAAAAATAAAAAAAAAATAAAGAGGGTACCATGGCCACATGACCCTTAAAGTCGCCTTCTACGACAGGCAGGGATTACCTGTGAATGTACTCGACCCCTCCCATCCACAGGAGGTCCAACACGTTATACCAAACCCCAATCCATGTCCGCGCCTAGTTCGCCCCTTTTAGTCGACTCATACGACAGGCAGGGGGTACCGCGGGTGTATTCTACATGTGCGTCCCCCACCCGCAGGGGGTAGTGTGTTTGGTCCACGAGAGGTATTCTATTTCCCTCAAGTCCGCCGGCAAGCCGGTTAGGACCCCCCTATCCGCCACCTGGGACGCGCCACGTGGGAGTATCTCCTCTCCCCCTTCTACGCCAGCGTAGTAGGTTCGTGGTGATTCAAATTTAGGTCAATATGTTATGTTATATGTTAAGCGCGAAGAGCACTGAAAATTTTGATTTTTTAAAAGAAATTAATCACCTAATTATTTATTTTATTTCTCACACCTCATTAGTTCAAATATAGTAAATATGCATGGCATTGTTTAACATAAGGTACCCTACATCGATGAATTTTTTAAAGACAATATAATGGTTATTTTGTCTATAGGGTGTACCTAAATATGTTAACTTTTAGCATTGAATTAAAAGGGACATTCGTTACCTACAAGGTCCCCTTAATGCATAGATTACACTGAAACATAGTAGATGTTAAGGTGTCCTCTTCAGTTAACTGCTGCAGCTTGTTAAATCTCTGCAAAAAATAAATAAATACAATTAATTATTCATAGGCTACCTCATGAAGGAGACAAAAAATTTACCAATAGTGATTAATTTTCCATACCTAACAAAGTAGAAGCACTCTTGAGATAACAATAGATAAGGGTGTTGCAGCTGTCACAAATGTACCAACTTCAGCTAACTCATTAACTCATGCTCTTCAGTTAAATGACCTGTCGAGTCGCAAGGTATAAAAACTAGAAGAAACCAAAATTCGATTAATAAAGGTTACATACGATAACCATTTTGAAGTTAGAAGAGAACAACAATTTATCAATAGATATTAGATATTAGATATAAGAGTTAAGGGTCAATAAAGTTGCAAAGATAAACTCGGAAGAAACCAAGTTTTGATCAACAGAGGTCAGACATCGTCGCGACTTTAAAGGTAGAAGAGACCAACATTTTATCAGTAGAGATTAATGTAAGAAAAAGAGGTAGGCGTAGTCGTAATGTTAAGAAACGTCAAGCATGATTCAGTAATAAAATTTTCGATACTGTGAACAGGGGGGCAGTCGTTACTAGATTGAGACAAGTAGGAGTGTCATGTAAAATGATAAAGGCTATAGAAAAGATATATGCTGAAAGTGTACTGTGAGAGTCAAAGAAGGAGTAGTAGTAGGAGATATTATTTCTAAAATGGGTTTGAAACAGGGATGTAAATTGTCACCGATTTTATTTTTATTGTTCATTAACGATATACTAGAATTTGAAGTTGAAGAAAGATTAGCACTGCCGTGTTTAGAAAATCAGGATATTCCTGGTCTTGTCTTTGCTGACGACATACTCCTGTTCACACTAACACCAGTTGCAATGCAAAAAAGTATTGATGGTATCGAGAAGTACTGTAAAGAGTGGAATATGAAAATTAACGTACAGGAAACTAGAGTAATGGTGTGCAAAAACGGGAACAAATTAGCAAAAAAGGAAAAATGGTATCTTGAAGGAGTAAATTTGGAAGTAGTTAATAAGTTAGAATATTTAGGAATTATCATATCAGGAAATGGAAATTGGTCTGAACACGTCAAGAGAGCAAAACTGATTGGTACAGCAGCCCTAGCTAGTATAAGAATATTAGATAACAGGATGCCTAATATTGATTTTAGGGTACAAAGAAATGTATACAACGCTGTGATTAAATCTAAAATGATATACGGTTCAGAAGTGTGGGGCACAGAAAAGGAAATAGTAATGCTCGATTCAGTCACTAGTAGATTTATTAAATAATTACAGTAATAATATTAATAATAAGACGAACGTACTGTACCATTACGCTATAGTTAATATGAAAATGTAAAGGAGATCGGGACAGACAAAATGGCTGACGGCGACTTCAAGCAGAATAAATGAACGCCAAATGTCACCGAAACTCAGATTGAGAGAGCCATATATAAAATCCTCGGGATGGAAACTGGATTGTTTTAAAAAAATAACTGACATCTAAATTATTTTTTTACCGAGAAAAAAAAGGATAGCACGAAAAAACTGAGAAGAAGAAAATATCATATCAAATAGTCACTGTAGATCAAGAGAATTATTTGAAAGGAAGATTGAAGAACAATCTTATGTCAAACAGCGTGGGTTTGGTGACTACTGGAACTCTTAGATGAGTTCTGCCATTGCTTCTACTTACTTGTGTTAGGCTACTCACTTTTATCTATCCTATCCGACCTTTCTTGGTGAACTTTTGTTCTTTTCCGACCCCAATGCTATTAGGTTTACGAGGGCTAAGGAGTCTTTAATTTTCACGCCTTTCGTAGCTTTTGTCTCTTTCTATGGCCGATACCTTGCGCGGTCGTTCAACTTCAAGACCTAAGGTCGCCTTTCAGCGATACGCCTCAATGAATAAAGCATGTGTATTAAGTCTTACACCATCTCCCTAGTACTATGTCAAGTCCTGGGAGGTTAACGCGTGGTCAGCGTAACGTTAGGCCTAAAGTTAGCTCGGGGTATCGAACCTGAAATGTAGGTAGGAATTTTATTCTGTTTTCAGGAATTCTCATAATTCGCGAAATCCTGCAGAGCTAAATTCCGGCACCACATTATTATTACGAATTATATTGGGTACTAGCGAATGAACCCGTGCTTCGGTACGGTATTCTACATTGTATTCGAATATCGAAGTAAATAATGTACATGCAGTAAATAAGATTGCTTTAAAATTGCTTGTCTCTTAGCGTTATCCGAGAAAGAGCATGGGGAGGTCCCCGTACGTTGTTTCCAATGTAAAGTGTTTGTTATGGATTTGTGATACAACGGCAGGCTCACTTGCCTACTGCCATTCACAATCGAGTTGGGAAGTTTACATTATACACTGTCTGACAGAGCAAATGCAACACCAAGAAGGAGTGGTCAGAACTTTATGCCAATTGCAGGGTAGACTGACGTCACTGAGGTATGCTCATGATGTGAAATGCGCCGCTGTGCTGCGCACGTAGCGAACGATAAATGGGACACGGTGTTGGCGAATGGCCCACTTCGTACCGTGATTTCTCAGCCGACAGTCATTGTAGAACGTGTTGTCGTGTGCCACAGGACACGTGTATAGCTAAGAATGCCAGGCCGCCGTCAACGGAGGCATTTCCGCAGACAGACGACTTTACGAGGGGTATGGTGATCGGGCTGAGAAGGGCAGGTTGGTCGCTTCGTCAAATCGCAGCCGATACCCATAGGGATGTGTCCACGGTGCAGCGCCTGTGGCGAAGATGGTTGGCGCAGGGATATGTGGCACGTGCGAGGGGTCCAGGCGCAGCCCGAGTGACGTCAGCACGCGAGGATCGGCGCATCCGCCGCCAAGCGGTGGCAGCCCCGCACGCCACGTCAACCGCCATTCTTCAGCATGTGCAAGACACCCTGGCTGTTCCAATATCGACCAGAACAATTTCCCGTCGATTGGTTGAAGGAGGCCTGCACTCCCGGCGTCCGCTCAGAAGACTACCATTGACTCCACAGCATAGACGTGCACGCCTGGCATGGTGCCGGGCTAGAGCGACTTGGATGAGGGAATGGCGGAACGTCGTGTTCTCCGATGAGTCACGCTTCTGTTCTGTCAGTGATAGTCACCGCAGACGAGTGTGGCGTCGGCGCGGAGAAAGGTCAAATACGGCAGTAACTGTGGAGCGCCCTACCGCTAGACAACGCGGCATCATGGTTTGGGGCGCTATTGCGTATGATTCCACGTCACCTCTAGTGCTTATTCAAGGCACGTTAAATGCCCACCGCTACGTGCAGCATGTGCTGCGGCCGGTGGCACTCCCGTACCTTCAGGGGCTGCCCAATGCTCTGTTTCAGCAGGATAATGCCCGCCCACACACTGCTCGCATCTCCAACAGGCTCTACGAGGTGTACAGATGCTTCCGTGGCCAGCGTACTCTCCGGATCTCTCACCAATCGAACACGTGTGGGATCTCATTGGACGCCGTTTGCAAACTCTGCCACAGCCTCGTACGGACGGCCAACTGTGGCAAATGGTTGACAGAGAATGGAGAACCATCCCTCAGGACATCATCCGCACTCTTATTGACTCTGTACCTCGACGTGTTTCTGCGTGCATCGCCGCTCGCGGTGGTCCTACATCCTACTGAGTCGATGCCGTGCGCATAGTGTAACCTGCATATCGGTTTGAAATAAACATCAATTATTCATCCGTGCCGTCTCTGTTTTTCCCCAACTTTCATCCCTTTCGAACCTCTCCTCCTTGGTGTTGCATTGTCACTGTCAGTCAGTGTACTTGCAGGCCGCATTGCCTACTACGCGGACAGAATCGATTTGGGGAGTTTTCGTTAAAATGGCAGCCCAGTTTCCTACTTCCAGACAGATTACAGTTGAGGAGCTTTTATTATAATGGCAGGCAATTACCCTATTATCACTCGAAATTGAGTTGTGCAGTTATCATTATAATGCCAGGCCAATTTTCCTACTTCCAGCCAGCTTACTGACAGTCACACCAAGTTGGTGAGTTTCCATTCAAAATAGCAGGCCACTATGCCTAATGCCAGTCACACTTTAGATGAGGGCATTTCTTTATAATGGTGGGCACCCTTGCCTACTGCAAAACACAATCGGGTACGGGAGTTTTAAACAAAACTGCATGCTAAGCACAGGCAACGCAGACCCACGGTGTCGCGCATATAGTGGTACAACTCACACGCTACGCCCAGACCCGCGGTGTTGCTCACATGGGTACGACGCACGGGTACTGGAAAGCCACACTGAACCTCGCTTGAATGCTACGAATCACAAACCCATTTCGTTAGAAATATAGTGGTACAACTCGCAAGTACAGGCAACCTATGGTTTTCCCCGCATGATGGTACGAATCAACAGTAGTTTCATGGTTCTTGTACCGGGCGGTACACCTCTACACCGTTTATTTAAAAGTTGCGCCAGTTGAAACTCCTCTTCTGGAGGAAGGTTGAACTTTATCTATTCTATTAATTCTCTACTTTCTCAGAAGATGTCACCACGTGGAAAATTTTGAGTTTTTGAACTGTGTCACTTTGATGTGTTTTTGTCTCGCTTGAAGTAAGAAGTGTGAACTTTCTCTTCTAGAGGACACTACTGAAGAATTACAATAGTGCAACCTAGTGCGAAATCAAAGAACTATTTTGTTGAAGAAATTTTTATTTCAAACGTTTGTTCCTTGCTAAATTTCTTTCTGTTATTGTTTAAGTTGGCTGTATACCCCTCTTTTTCCCCTTAGTTTGGATCTAGCCAATCCCGAATTTCTTTAATTAATTTTCCACCAATAATGTGTTTCTTTTTCCTCTATGTAGGGGTTTCTTTCCCTAGCCAATAAAATTTTTTTGGGAGGGTGTTTTATTTCCCCTAACGCCTAGAATCTTCCGCGAGAGGATATAAACTGCTGATTTTAGGGTCTCCAGGCCACTTCTGTTCCATCTTTCAGTGTATTAAGTACATAGCAGGAGGCGGGAAGCGCCTCTTTCTTCGGCGGCGTCTACAACAAGGTAATGGCCAAGTAATAACTTCTTTCTTTGCTTGCTCAGCAGTTTAATCTTCGGGGCGGGTTCTAGGCCTTCCACCATGTAACCTTCCTTTAAAATGTAAAGACTACTGGTACCTATCCTATCTTCTAAACCACATATTGGAATAGAGAGTGCTAACCCTCTCGAGTTCCCACTCATATTGTTTTGAGGTGGACTTATTTTCTCAAACCAATTCTTCCGTGATGTAATGTAAATTGTTATTTTCTGAAGTCACCTCCGTAGTATGGGATTAGCCCTTGTATTAACGGCCTAGTGCCAAGTAGGTCTTAAACAAAGTGTATCAGGAGTGCGGTTAGCCTCCTCTCAAATTGTTATTTTAGAGGTCATGTAATCAACTTTCTTTTTCATTCAATAGACCTCAGTAGGTTGGGTATTTTACCCCTGTGAATACGTCCTTAGAGGACAGCTTGAAGGTAGAGTTTGGTGTGGCCTTTGAGAGGCTTAAATTTTGAGAGCGGATCGCTCTTTTGAAATGGAGTGTCATATGCCTCGTGGAGGCTTTTCTGTGTAATTCGGAGCCAGGGGCTCCTAGGGATGAATGGGGCTTTCTGCCCCTCTGTTAAAACTTGTGTTTGTGGTAAAACTGAGCTGATCGCTGAAGTCAGGGCGTGAAGCCCAAAACCTGTAAATATTGTAACTCCCCTTGTTTTGCTACATTGTACCTGCCATGTCTGTTATTGCTTTGTTTTTGAAAAGGAAATATAACCTTGTTAAATTTTAAATTAATTTTACATGCACTATAATTTCGTAGCTTGAAACCCATTCACACCCGCACCTTCTTTTACGCATAACTACCGCTAAAACACGGTAACAAGTGGTAGCAGAGCGTGGTTGAATGGGTCTCAATTTAGCCCCTTTTGACGGCTAAACATTGCTTTGATTCGAACTCTAATAATTTTCTCAGTTGCTGGAATTTAGTGAGTTTTTCAAAATTGTTCTGTCATCATGCCCGGCCCTCGCGATGTTCTCCTCCTTAACTACTTGCGCAAAGAGGAGTTGATATACGAGTTAACTATCAGAAATGTGCAATCTGGAGGCACGGTTGCAATCGACACCAACAAGCTTAGAGAGTCCCTTGATTTGCCCATTTCCATCCCCAACTTGGGAGAGAAAGAAATTGATGACTCTCTTTCCACGATCGTTGAGAATATTACTGGGCTAGCATCTGTAGTCAGCTTTTTTGATGAAAACGATCCGTCTCCTAATCAAATTAAGCGTGTGCAAGGCAGGCTATATCACTTTTCAAATAGAGTTAATGATCTGTTGTCTCTGAAGGTGAATGACGTTCAGAGGAAGCAAGCTAATACGCTCCTTGAAACTATCTCTGAATTGTCTAGTAAAGTCACTCAATTGTTAACTGGGGAAGTTCCTCCCAAATCTGATCAGCCCACCGTTGTGAATGTAAGTAGTGAGGAAGAACCTGCTAAGGGAGAAGGCAATAGGATAACCGTTGCTGCTCAAACTATCTCTGCCCCATTGGACAACGAGTCTGAACGCCGCACATCGTTGAACAATGTACGTGCTGAATTAACTTCCTTGCCATTGAAACCTTTACCTACTATGTCGCCCGGGTTTAGCAGCTTGCCTCATCCATTGGCAATGTTGCTCAGAGGTATATCCAAGTTTTCCGTTAATACCACCAGTGACGTAATTTCATTTTTAAGATTTCTAGTGGAATTTCAGGATCATGCCCTTGTGTTTTCTCTTTCCCCATGTCAAATTTTGCAAATTATCTATCCTTATGCTATTGGGGTTCTCTCAGATAAAATAGTAAGAGCCATAGCTGAACAGTCATCTATCGAAGATTTCCATGCACATCTGCTTGCAAATTTTATTCCTGCCCGCGCGAGGTCATCTCTTATTCAGAAATACTATTATCGAGTACAGAGGTTGGACGAAAACTTGGCTGACTTCATCCAAGATATTAAGTTTTATACTAGGGTGTTTGCTCTTCACTTCCCTGAGGATCAAATTGTACAAGCTATTGTGGAAGGCATTTCACCATCTTATAGATCATACTTGTGTTTTGCGGCGTGCCCGCAAACTTTCTCTGAACTTGAAGCGTTGGCCGTCTCAGCGGAAGGAGTTAGATACGCTGATTCTTTGCGTGTAGCGAAAGAACCCCCGCCTTCCTTTAGTAACACTCGGCCTCCACCTCGCCGACCAGTCACGCCCCGTAAATGTTATGCTTGCGGGTCGCCTGACCATCTTCGCAATAAGTGTCCTCTGATCAAGTCTAGTAGGGCAAATAATGGAGCTGGTTCATCACAAGGCTGTTTTAAGTGTGGGGCCTTCTCACATATCGCCAAAAATTGCCCAAACTCAAATAGCACCCCCTCCTGCTCAACTTCGGGCGCAAATTCCACCTATGCCAATAATAAAAAGTGACTAGCGGCTTCGGCTGAGTCAACTAATTCTGCTTCCCAAGGCTCAGCCCCTGGCAAAAAGGTCGTGAATTCAGGGAACGATCAGTCTTCAAATACATCTTTTGAATGCCCCAAAGAGTGTCTTAGGATTGCGGCGGATACCCCCGCACCTGTCCCCTTCCTTAAGATTGAAGTAAATAACGAGCCTATAACTGCCCTCTTAGATTCAGGCAGTGTTTGTTCTATTATTTCGGCTGAATGGTATGCTAAATTGAAATCTGTTTGTAAACTACCTAACTATGACTCATCTCCTGTTAAATATGTTTCGGCTAATTCATCCCCTTTAGAAATTCTAGGTTCTTTATTGGTCAAAATTCGTGTTTTTAAATTTACATGGAAAATCAAATTGTTTGTGGCCAAGCACTTGTCTTGCCCCATCATATTGGGAGCGGACTTCATTTCTCACACTGGTCTTGTGCTCGATCTCCAGAGTAGGTCGTGCACATTCAAATTTGCGTCCAATTGTAGAATTCCCTTGTTAAAGTGTAATTCTGTATCATGTTCATCTATTTCGCCTACCCAGGATGAGATGTTGTTAGACCTTAGACATCTACCTGAGGATCAGGCTGATAGTATTCGGAAACTGTGTCAGTCGTTTCCCGAGGTGTTCTCTGATACTCTTGGTGTTACTGACCTTATTGAATACAAAATTGAGGTCACGGATTCGATTCCTGTCCGTTTTCCACCGTATAGGCTATCTCCACCTAAAATGAAGGCTCTGAAAGAAATCATCGATCAGATGTTGAAGGATGGTATTATTAGGCCCTCTAAGTCAGCGTATTCTTCGCCTATTTTTCTAGTCCCGAAACCCCAAGGAGGCTTCAGGCCTGTCATTGATTACAGGGCTCTCAATCGGAAGGTGGTGTTGCAATCTGTGCCCCTTCCCGACCTTCATTCTTGTTTTTCATGGTTTCGTAAGGCCAAGTTCTTCACCATCTTGGACTTAAATCAGGCCTATAATCAAATTCCCCTAGCCGAAGAGTCTAAACATCTTACAGCGTTTGCCACGGACTGGAATTTATATGAATACAACCGCGTGCCTTTCGGGCTCCCTACGGGAGCAGCTGTACTCACTAGGCTGCTAGATAGGGTCTTCTCCGACATCAAATTCGAGTACTTATATCACTACTTAGATGATGTCGTCGTATTTTCCGAAACCTTTGAAGAACATCTAGATCATCTGCGAGAAGTTCTCAATCGCCTTCGTAAGGCTGGGTTAACTGTTAAGTTGTCCAAGGTTGCCTTTGCTAAGCCCTCTATGTCATTCCTAGGGCATATTGTGTCACCTGATGGTGTAGCAGTCGATCATTCTAGAACACAGGCCATCCGTGATTTTAAACCTCCCAAGGACATTAAAGGTATCGCCAGGTTCATTGGCATGGTGAATTTCTTCAGGAAGTTCATTCCTAACTTCGCTAATAGAGCGGCGCCCTTAAACCTTCTTCGTAGGAAAGGCATCAAATTCGAGTGGGGACCTTCTCAACAAGCCGCTTTCGAAGATCTTAAATTAGCTCTCTGTAATGCCCCTGTACTTGCTATGCCGGATTTCTCGAAGAAATTCATCGTCCAAACCGACGCGTCGTCGTCGGCGGTAGCTGCAGTCCTTCTTCAAGAGACTGAACTAGGGAGGCGCCCCATCGCCTATGCGTCTAGGACATTGTCAGCTCAAGAAGCAAAGTACTCCATATATGAGCTTGAAGGTTTGGCAGTCTTATTCGCCTTAGAAAAGTTCCGTCTCTATCTGGAACACGTCAAATTCGACTTGGAGACAGATAATCAAGCCTTAAGCTGGGTCTTAGGTAGGCCGCGTCGTACTGGTCGTATAGCCCGTTGGGCCATCCGTATTTCTGCCTTCCAATTCGATGTACGACATATCAGCGGTACTGAAAATGTTGTTGCTGATGGACTCAGCCGTATGTTTTCTAACGACGTCGAGACCCATGAACCTGTCGACAGTTCATCACCTTCCGAGTCCATACTATCTGAGGTTAATGCCATCCTAACAGATGCTCCCATGCTCTTTAGAGATATTGAGAAGTACCAACGTGAAGATCCGACGCTGGCTCCGATAATGGAAACCCTTTCTTCTGGGGAACATGTTGTCCCTTATGTTCTGAGGAATGGTGTTTTATGTTGCCCTTCGAGGCATGACAAGATGATGAAAGTTGTCGTTCCAGCTGTTCTTGTGCCTATGATCTTCAAGTATTATCATGAGACCCCATTAGGAGGGCATCTTGGAATCTTTAAAACCCGTGAAAAAATTCGTGAAATGTTCATTTGGAAAGGTATGGACGGTGAAATCCGTGAACTTGTAAAAGCTTGTAAATCTTGTTTGCTTAGTAAACCCACCATGTCCACCAAGGTAGGCCTTTTGTCTTCGCATCAAGCGTCGCGCCCCATGGAACGCCTGTATATCGATTATGTAGGACCCTTCCCCCAGTCAAAGGGTAATGCTAACAAGTTCATCTTTGTGTGCGTAGATGGCTTTACTAGATTTTCTTGGTTATTTCCGACTAAGCTGGCTACCGCTCAGTCCACCATTACTTGCCTAAATTCTATTTTTGCTTCTTTTGGTTCGTGCCAATATATTGTATCTGATAATGCTAAGGCGTTCACATCAAATTTATTTCGTAAATTCTGTTTTGACTTGTCCATCTCTCATGTAACTACTTCCGCTTATTACCCTCAACCATCTCTGGCTGAACGGGTTAACCGTAATCTCAGGTCCGCACTTATTGCCTATCATCATGAAGATCATTCTAGGTGGGACACGTCCCTGCATTGGTTAGCTTTTGCTTTGAATTCGGCGGTTCATGAATCACACAAATTTACTCCAGCTTCTTTGATGTTTAAGTTCGTTCCCAACACGCCGCTCTCTAACCTCTGGTCTCTGAATGACATTCTGCCCGAGACAATAGATCCGGACAACATTAAAGATCTTTGGAAGAAGGCTAAAGCCAATCTTAAAGTGTCTCATGAAAAGGTTAGGGAAAGGTATGATCGTGGACGGAGACCCACCACTTTGAAGGTAGGTGACCAGGTTATGGTCAAAAATTTTGTTCCCGCGGGCAAGCTTGCCCCCAGATTTCATGGGCCTTGTATCATTCTCGATTTTCTTACGCCGGTTACCTTATTGCTAAGTAATCCAGCCACCGAGAGGATATTTAGAGTTCACCTGTCCCAGGTGAAACCGGTGTAATTTCTGTGTTAACTTGCTTCATATTATTTTGAAAGGATATGAAGGTTATATTTTTTTTGAGTTTCACTTTTAAGGCATTCTGCCCCTTCTGTAATATTTTGGTTTTAGATGTAAGCCTTGTGTAAAACCTGCCCCGACCCGTTAAACTGCCATCCTGTGCTTGCCACGGCCATTACCACGCTCCCGTCTCCTGCTCCACCTTACACTGTGGCTTCATAATAGTAAATGCCATGGATATCTACACGCCGCTGGCCCCTCAACCTCTCCACAAGCCTGTACCCTCAAAGAAGATGATAGTCCAACACAATTCTGCCGCCTAGCTTTAATGTTTCAGCGCCCCCGCAGCCGCGCAGCGCCGTGCAGCGACTGGGGAGGGGGATGGGCCCCCTCCTCTCCAGCGAGGACGACATGTGCACGGCGAGCCGGAGCTCTCCTCCCGGCCAAGGCTGATGTGCGGCGCACGACCTGCTACATGCCCGCAGCCTGTATCTGTTCACCGCGGGCGCGGCGTACTTCAACTCCTCTGCTCCCCTCATAGTGCGGGCGAGCGGTATCTCAGGGTACTTGAGGGGTCCGAGCGGCCTCCGTTGGACGCAAGCTGCAACGGCCGGTCTGGCCATCCGACTCAATCTACATCAACTACATGGACAGTCACCATAAGCAATAACTACACTTGGGAATTCAACAACAATAATTGGTGGACATTGCCAAATTTTTCATCACTTTCAAGTAGTAAAAGTTTATCTTCAGAAATTCAAATTCTACAAACATAAAGACTTTCATTCACCTGCAACAACAATATTTTGAAACTGAATTAAGAAATCTTGTAAATGCTTCTGCTATCTATCTTCGTATCAACATCATTACTTGGACTTTGTTTCAAACTGATTTCATGTGTCACCCCTGGAGGAACTTTTGGGGGGGGGAGGTCTGTACCGGGCGGTACACCTCTACACCGTTTATTTAAAAGTTGCGCCAGTTGAAACTCCTCTTCTGGAGGAAGGTTGAACTTTATCTATTCTATTAATTCTCTACTTTCTCAGAAGATGTCACCACGTGGAAAATTTTGAGTTTTTGAACTGTGTCACTTTGATGTGTTTTTGTCTCGCTTGAAGTAAGAAGTGTGAACTTTCTCTTCTAGAGGACACTACTGAAGAATTACAATAGTGCAACCTAGTGCGAAATCAAAGAACTATTTTGTTGAAGAAATTTTTATTTCAAACGTTTGTTCCTTGCTAAATTTCTTTCTGTTATTGTTGAAGTTGGCTGTATACCCCTCTTTTTCCCCTTAGTTTGGATCTAGCCAATCCCGAATTTCTTTAATTAATTTTCCACCAATAATGTGTTTCTTTTTCCTCTATGTAGGGGTTTCTTTCCCTAGCCAATAAAATTTTTTTGGGAGGGTGTTTTATTTCCCCTAACGCCTAGAATCTTCCGCGAGAGGATATAAACTGCTGATTTTAGGGTCTCCAGGCCACTTCTGTTCCATCTTTCAGTGTATTAAGTACATAGCAGGAGGCGGGAAGCGCCTCTTTCTTCGGCGGCGTCTACAACAAGGTAATGGCCAAGTAATAACTTCTTTCTTTGCTTGCTCAGCAGTTTAATCTTCGGGGCGGGTTCTAGGCCTTCCACCATGTAACCTTCCTTTAAAATGTAAAGACTACTGGTACCTATCCTATCTTCTAAACCACATATTGGAATAGAGAGTGCTAACCCTCTCGAGTTCCCACTCATATTGTTTTGAGGTGGACTTATTTTCTCAAACCAATTCTTCCGTGATGTAATGTAAATTGTTATTTTCTGAAGTCACCTCCGTAGTATGGGATTAGCCCTTGTATTAACGGCCTAGTGCCAAGTAGGTCTTAAACAAAGTGTATCAGGAGTGCGGTTAGCCTCCTCTCAAATTGTTATTTTAGAGGTCATGTAATCAACTTTCTTTTTCATTCAATAGACCTCAGTAGGTTGGGTATTTTACCCCTGTGAATACGTCCTTAGAGGACAGCTTGAAGGTAGAGTTTGGTGTGGCCTTTGAGAGGCTTAAATTTTGAGAGCGGATCGCTCTTTTGAAATGGAGTGTCATATGCCTCGTGGAGGCTTTTCTGTGTAATTCGGAGCCAGGGGCTCCTAGGGATGAATGGGGCTTTCTGCCCCTCTGTTAAAACTTGTGTTTGTGGTAAAACTGAGCTGATCGCTGAAGTCAGGGCGTGAAGCCCAAAACCTGTAAATATTGTAACTCCCCTTGTTTTGCTACATTGTACCTGCCATGTCTGTTATTGCTTTGTTTTTGAAAAGGAAATATAACCTTGTTAAATTTTAAATTAATTTTACATGCACTATAATTTCGTAGCTTGAAACCCATTCACACCCGCACCTTCTTTTACGCATAACTACCGCTAAAACACGGTAACAGTTCTAATTCATTCATCCCTTGGTCGCCCCTTTCAGTCGCCTCTTACGACAGGCAGGGGATATCGTGGGTGAATTCTTCGTCTGCCTCCCCCACCCACAGGGGGTGTGTGTTTGGTCCGCGAGAGGTATTTTATTTCCCTCAAGTCCGCCGGCAAGCCGATTAGGACCACCCTATCCACCATCTGGGACGCGCCACGTGGGAGTATCACCTCTCCCCCTGCTACGCCTGCGTAGCAGGTTCGTGGATATAGTAAACTATCATTACTAAGGTGTTTCAACATCTGGTTATGGATGTTGTCCGGTCCAGGAGACGTGTCCTTGCAAAGCGATAAGGCGCTGCGGAGTTCCCACTCCGTAAAAGGCACGTTGCAGTCCTCTGAAGCTTCAGAGGCAAAACTAAGGTGATGAAATTCTACCTCCCGCTTCAGAGTGAAGAAATCACGATGGTAATTCCCGGAGCCCGATACATCCGCGAAATGACTAGCTAGATCGTAAGCAATCGCGAGAGGGTGAGAGTGGCGACACTGCCTGCAATGGAAATTCCCGGTACACGAGATGATCCTTGGATACCCGAAATCCGTCGAAGCTTAGTCCGCACTTGAGATGATGGAGTATGTGACGTCATAGACGACACATATCTCTCCCATGAAGCCTTATTACTTTGTCGAATAAGACCTCGCGCCTGAGCGCGGAGTTTCTTAAATGTTACCAAGTTGGCCACAATAGGCTGTCTACGGTAACGCTTATGAGCGCGCGGCGTTCTTTGATAGCTGCTGCTATTTCATCGTTCCACCAAGGAACGAGTTTTCGGCGAGGTGTTCCCGAGAAGAACGGAATGGACTCCTCAGCACCAGCAAGAATAACTTGGGTGACGTAAGTTAATTCGTCGCCGACGGTCAGCCTGATATCATCGTTAAAGACAACTAGTAGTGTGTACTTTGGCCAATCAGCATGTTTAAGAATCCATCGAGGGGAGGGGGAACCTCGACGGATTTATGTTTCAACAAAGTAAGGATGATAGGAAAATGGTCACTGTCACAGAGATCATCATGTGTAGTCCACCGAAACAGTGGAACCAACGTTCGGCTGCATAGACTTACGTCTATGCGAGAATATGTGCCGTAACCTACACTAAAGTGAGTTGGTTCCCCTGGGTTCAAAATACATAAATCCAGCTCTCTTCCCCGGGGGCAAGGCGTCTCAGAGCCCCATATGGGGCGATGGGCGTTAAAATCGTCCAATAAGAGGAAGGGAGGTGGAAGCTGATCTTAGGAAGCTGATCTATAAGATCAGCGACATCATTTATGTTTGATACTGGCCTGGTGGAAAATAAACATTACACACTGTTGCTATGACAGCCAGAGGAACGCGAACAGCTACAGGCTCGAGGGGGTTTCCTAATGGAACCTCTTCGCTGTAGGTATCATAACGTACAAAAATGCCAACACCACCGGACGCCCGGTGAGCATAATACCGTTCTATCGAGTATAGTCTGAAATTTCTCAAGACCGTATGATGACCAGGTCTGAAGTTGGTCTCCTGAATACAGACTATACTCGCTGCGTACTCACTAATGAGCTGAAGTAACTCAGCAAGATGCCTGTCATAACCGTTCAAATTCCACTGTAACCGTGCAATACTGTGGACTATAATATGAGTGTTAGGCTATGAGCGACAAAATACTCGCAAGCCTAAACACTATCAACTTCTACATCCGTAGATTTAGAGGATAGCGCGACATCCATGCCGTCATCAACAGACGGCGTGGATGACGCCCAGAACTTCGACATTTTTCGGGGACGAGCAGGTCCCCTAGGAGGAGAGCGCACAGGTTTGGGAGCAGGAGTACCTCCCGGCGCAGACTCATACCCCCCCGATTGGGGGCATTACTTCTCCTTCGCAGGAGAAGTGCGAGAGCGCTCAGCAAGGGCGCTCTTCTTAGCCGCCTTCTTCGTTTCTAGTTTAGACGGGCTGGGAGGTGGTTTCCCAGCCTTGGTCGACGATGCCGCCTCCGCCGGCTTGGGCACGGCTTTCGCCGACTACTTAGAGAGGGGAGACATAGCCTTCCCCCCTTGCTGTGCCGGCTGGGAACTGCCAGCCTGCACAGACTTCTGGTTGCTCGAAGGTGGGGTGGTCCCCCCCTTCGAGCTTTTACTCTTTGCGACGTTGCTGGGTAACGATGTCGTGAAGGACGAACCTGGAAGACTCTGAGCTATCAAGCTATAGCCAAGTGTACGGGCAGGTGTATTCGTAGAATTAAACTTACGGTGCGCTTCCTGGTAGGAAAGACCATCCAGGGCCTTGTTCTCCTGGATCTTCTTCTCACTCAGGTATGTCGGACAGTTCCGATCCCCAGGAGAATGAAAACCGGAGCAGTTAGTGCACTTGTAGGGAGTTGTGCACTCCTCCGCGCCGTGAGCTACTCGTCCACATGTACCACATACAGCCTGATTCGAACAGCGAGATACCATATGTCCGAATCGCTGGCATTGATAACATCGCATAGGAGGCGGGATATGCGGCTTCACATCGCAACGATAAGTTGTTACCATGACTTTTTCTGGTAACATTGACAACTTGAAAGAGACAATGAAGGCACCAGTGGCAACGTCTTCACCATTGACCTTGCGCGTAATGCGCCGGACGTGTGTCACGCCACGGTTCTTCATGTCTTCCATGAACTCGTCGTCAGTGTTCAAAATAAGGTCGCGATGAAAGATGACTCCGCGAACCAGATTCAAGGACTTATGCTCCTCCACTTTGACGGGGATTTCGCCAAAGTGCTCGCACTTAAGCAACTGATCAGCTTGCAGCGCTGCACGAGTCTTGATAAGCAAGCTACCATTGCGCATTTTCTTGAGGTCCTCAAGTTCGCCGTAGACGCCTTCGACGTGTCTACTAAAAAGGATCGACTTCACCAGCTTAAAATCATGCCCATCGGTTCTGGTAGCGACCAGAAACCTAGGGAAGCTGGATCCCATTCCTGCATGCTGCGCATGTTCCCAGGGAGTTAAACCTCTCAGTGAAGCAAACGTTAAAGACTTAGGTGGGGGACCACCTTGAGAGAGCCGACTTCGTTTGGAAGCCATGCCCGAAAGCTTCCTCCCCGAATGCCACCCACTCCGATCAGGGGTCTCTGTAGCCGAACCAAGCAGCCAAGGCAATACCCACCTGGTCATAGCAGGTACTGCCCGGGGTCCGATGTTGGACGGTGCCTAATACGGGATGACTGAGTCAATGAGCACTGGAACTCCCTTCCTCGTGTCACCCGCAATATCATGTACCCCATAGCGTGTACAGAGCAGTAAATATAGAGAAAAAAAGAAAAATATAATTAATAATGATATGTCCCTCTGGCATTCGGCTGTGCGGGGATCTGTGTTGTCAGCTGGATAGTACTGCCAAGGTACATGGCGCTACCTCCCGCAATGGTCCTGGATGGGCAGTTGCGAGCTTTTGGGCGTAATCGCACACGTAAGAGGCCCATCTCCGGGCAGCACACACATCAAAATTTGGAATGGTTTACATCTTACCCTCAGAAAAATAATAAAAATTAAAGAGGGGACCATGGCCACATGACCTTTTAAGTCGCCTTCTACGACAGGCAGGGATTACCTATGGATGTATTCAGCCTCTCCCATCCACAGGAGGTCCAACACATTATACCAAACCGCAATCCTTGTCCGCGCCTAGGTCGCCCCTTTTTGTCGCCTCTTACGACAGGCACTACCCAAAAGAAAAAAAGTCAATTGATGGAATAGACATTCCATATTTTTTAGTGGGTGACCCAGCACGTCCTGTATTACCATGGTTAATAAAAGGTTACAAATGTAATTTGACACCAGAACTAGAATCCTTCAATGTATATTTGAACAATGGTAGGGCAATGTTATAAAATGCTTTTGGACGATTGAAGGCCCGTTTCAGATGTTTATTAAAGAAATTAGACATAAACCATTCATTTTTACCGAGTGTGGTTCCTGCTTGTTTGATACTCCAGAACATCATAGAAACAAAACCCCATGGCACTACAGCCCTTGAAGGGCTTTGGCCTACCAAACGACCGCTGCTCAGCCCGAAGGCCGGAAGATTAGGAGGTGTCGTGTGGTCAGCACGACGAATCCTCTCGGCCGTTATTCTTGGCTTTCTAGACCGGGGCCGCTATCTCACCGTCAGATAGCTCCTCAATTGTAATCCCGTAGGCTGAGTGGACCTCGAACCAGCCCTCAGGTCCAGGTAAAAATCCCTGACCTGGCCGGGAATCGAACCCGGGGCCTCCGGGTGAGAGGCAGGCACGTTACCCGTAGACCACGGGGCCGTCATTATAGAAGTAAGAAAGGATATTTTCCATAAAAACTGGCTGGAAGTTTTACAACAGGCAGAACTAGAATTTGCTCAGCCCCAGCCCAGAAATGCTGATTGATGATTGTTGTTTAAAGGGGCCTAACATCTAGGTCATCGGCCCCTAATGGTACGAAATGAGACGAAATGGAATGACATATTAAAAGTCCAAAATTCTCCACTGACCAGAATTCAAAAGCGTGAGAACGAAGGATGAATTGATGGACATGAAATTAAAACAATCAGTGGACGCGGCCCGCAAGGTCTCACAGTCATATAAACTGACGGGACAAAATAGTATTGCTGATCAAGGGACTACTGCTATAGCATAACACAATCGATTATGCGAGCAGTCATCAGGGCGTCCTAAATCGAAGTTATCGGCCCCTCATAACGGTACTGATCGCTAGCAAAGTAGAACCATGGTATTTGTTCTGTTGCGGTACTAATCAAAAGTAGCAGAGACTTGCGGTATTCCACACACTATTGTACTACTCAGAGCTTATGAAATCCGACATAGAATACAGACCTATGTTTTTCGCACTTTGCGGCGCCATTTACAGGCAACGCAAACCTATGGTGTTCATCACATAAGAGTACTAACCACACGGACCTCTCCCTATCCCGTGGTGTTCCTCATATAGTGGGTACTAATCATAGGCAAGGCAGAACCATGGTAGCTATCATCCCATGGTCCTGCTCATATGGTGGTACTAATCACAGGTACTGCAAAAGCCGACCGCACGGTGCTCCTGTGTGCTACTAATCACAAACCAATTTCGTACCCAATGTAGTGGTACTACGCACAAGTAAAAGCAACCCTTGGTGGTCTCCGCGTGGTGGTACTAATCACAAGTAGTTTCATGGTTCTAATACAATCAACCCTTGGTCGCCCCTTTTAGTCGCCTCACACGACAGGAAGGGATACCGTGGGTGTATTATTCGTCAGCCTCCCCCACCTACCGGGGGTAGTGTGTTTGGTCCGCGAGAGGTATTTTATTTCCCTCAAGTCCGCCGGCAAGCCGGTTAGGACCCCCCTATCCGCCACCTGGGACGCGCCACGTGGGAGTATCACCTCTCCCCCTGCTACGCCTGCATAGCAGGTTCGTGGGCCCAGAAATGCAAGAGACCTGGATGATTTTAATGCTTCACTTATAAGAGACACTTTAAATAACTATATGACTAGGTATCCAGTTAGGAGATCTAGGTTATAAGTAAACTGTACTCCATTGAAAAACCTTGATCTTTTTAATATCCATAAGAAATTGCAAAAATTGTCTAAAGTTCTCTTGAATACAGCCTTCTGTTAAAAGTCCTGTAGACATAAAACCAACATAAACTTTGCTCATATTTAAACAAAATGTTAATATAAAGTTGTGAGATAAGTTTGTGATGTGATTTAGATTTTAAGAGAATACTGCCTAACATTAAAATTCATGTAGAGTACGGTACTTATTTAGCTTGCTCAAATTTATTTGTAAATATCTCCCCTTCATTATCCAGTTACAATATAAGTATTTGAGATATGAAGTATTGTATCTCCTCCTTTAATGAAGCTAGATTATTAACATTATGTACTCCTTCTTCCTTAAATCAGTTTATTCCATAAAACAGTTTAAAAGTTATTGTACATCATACATTTAATTTATCAACTTCATCATATCAACTAAGAGCCTGAAATTTCATGAAGTTATGAAGAATGTTCATTTTAATAAGCATACTTCCTCACCAGTCTCTGAAAATAAAAATTGTGTACAATTCCTCTGTACAACTCCACGACTCATTCAAATTAATTGAGATAAAGATGTAACCCATGCATGCACGTACAAATGTAAATAATAAAGGACATCTTTCAAAAAAATATTAACACACACTTATGCACTGCACAACACTAATATATGGAATGAGTAGAAGATCCATAGAGTTCATGGTTTAAAATGTAAATAAAAAGGACATCTTACAAAAAACAAAGAAAATAAATATTATCACACACTTACGCACTACACAACACAAAATTATGGAAAGAGTGGACGATACATAGTGTTTATCGAATCCTCCTTGGTCTTTTTGTATTTACATCGCTATTATCTGATTCTTCGTCAGCTTCAGTTTGTTGTACTCTGGATGATGTGGATTGTTGAGGTGATGGAAACATGGAAAGTGGTAAGTTGGGGCTTGGGATATACCGATTAAGCTATCGATTGGAGCTGTGAAACTCCATACAATTGTACGTAGGTCCTCCGATCTTATCCTACCGACAGCTTCCTTTGCTTCTTGCTGTTTTCTGAAGAACTCGTTCATGAGCTGCCTCTGCCGTTCCATGAATTCCCCCAAACCAACTCCTGGGGACTGTTTCCTCTTCTTATATAACTGTCTACCTGAAGCACGTGATCCACTTGTACTCTCTCCAGCAACAGTTCCAGTAGATGACTAGCTCCCAGTCGGTGAATGAAGGAAGTTACTCAGGTCTGTTGTGGTTACATCGGGGGCGATGTCCACCTCAGGTTCGCTAACAATTACCCCTCCCTGTTGTTGTTGTTGTTGTTGTTGGTGCTGCTGTGTAGGGATTCCAACAGTATCAAACCCTTCAATTGAAGTTGGTCTACTTCCTAGCATTTCATCAAGATCAAAATATTCACACTCTTTTCTGTCCGATCCCCTCGTACCGTTCTCTTTTCTGCAAGTATTCTACGCAGACTTCAGACTCTTCCACTTATTCTTAATCTGTTCAGCATTCTCAATTACATAACCTCGCTTTCCCATTTCCTGCTTAACTAATTTATATATTTCAGCATTTTTGTATCGCTTTCCATCGAAGAACTTATGTATTTCCTTCTCTCGTATTATTTCTAATAACGTTATACACTCCTCCAGCGTCCACAGATTTCTACTTACTACACATGTTAAATTTGTCAACTAAACCAAGAAATAAACACGAACGAAATCACAGGAAGCACACGATAAACAAAGTACAATCGAGCATTCGCAGCATTTTCGAATCGATTTCAATACGTTCCGCGTTTCCATGATACTATTACCGTACTTAGTACGATTCGATCCTACTTTCTAACAGGTTCGACTTTGAGACTCAATACGAACTGAGTCCCCGTTTCCATGAGGTATTGGATACGGAAAGCGTATTCAAATCGATTTGAATTCCCCATGGAAACGTGGTAATTATAACCGATATAGGGAATTCCTGACATCAACTATTCTTTGTAGCATATCAAAGGTTGAATTCCACCTTGTGATAGTATCCTTATTGAGCTTCATGCTAGCCTGCGAACTACTTTTAAAAAATTCAACAATTTTTTTTTCGCTTTGGTCCGAATGGGTTCGAGGTACTGCAACCAATTCTGAACTATCAAATTTAGGGTATGTGCTAAACAGGGGATGTGTTTCCAGGCTGTGAGTCGTATTGCTGCCACAATATTAGGAGCATTGTCAGTAACATCACACACGACTTTTTCTTCAATGCCCCATTCCAAAGTAAGACGTCGCAGGTCTTCGGCTAGGTTTTCTGAAATGTGTCTTTCGTCGTACTTAAAGCACAGGAGGGAGGATTCCAGCTTCAAGTCTTTAATATAGTGTGCTGTCACTGACAAGTAGCTCTCATTTTTAACTGAAGTCCACCCAACCATCGTCAATACAACCGCTTCTGCAGACTGAATTTTGGTTTTCACCACTTCCTTAGTCATGGCGTATTGTTGTTGGAAATTGTCCTCCGCGCAGGCATTCTATAAGCCCCAATCAATTTACCCAGGAACTTTGGAAAATGTTTGCTCTCATCTATGCCAAAGAGCAAATAATCTTTCACCACAGTCTCCAGGAGTGCGAAATCTATCTCCTGGTTTCTTTTGTTAGACGGAGGCTTTGCAAAATACATTGATAGTGTTCCTTGATTCTGGGGACGGATTGCTGTTGTTGAAATGGCACCGTTATCCCGTGGCACTGACTGCTGTTCGGTGCTGGCAGTTGATGTTGCTGGGTGTGGATCATCCTGGTTATCTTCCGGAGAAATACCGACAGGTGCTGTACTAGGAGGCACTAAACGCCTGGCAGATAAATACACTGTTGGGTGCATCATGCGAACATGACGAGCAAGATTAATGTATTTCCTCCTTTGTACGAAATTTGCTTCGAACAAAAGTTACACTTAGATTTCCCATCACCTAAATCGGCGAAGAAACCCCAAATTTCTTCCGCGATCGCGAGTTGCTAGCCACTGTATGACAGTGAAGTGATACACAAATTGCTTTCGGAATACAAGAAAGAGGGATTTTACCTCAAATGGTACCAATAGCCCAACATGCAATTTACATTTTGAATTTCAAGGATTATTATTCCTGACAAAAATAAAATCGAAAAGAAAATTAATGAAAGATTAATCAAGGTAGATAAATAGACATTTATGGCAGTGGTAATCATATTCATTCTATTTCGGATTGAATTTTAAGAGGAAAAAGTGTTATATGATGAATAACGTTGCTAACCCTGGTGTTTTCTGCCAGAGTACAACTAAAAAAGGTATCACTTGGCAGATATAAAAAGTGTAGGATGCATCATGCGAATAAGACGAGCCTAGATTAAACGTAATCTTCGTTATATGAGACAGGCTCCCCTGTTTATCTTTTCCTTGTCCCTATCAACCATCATCTAGATGCCGTAAGCAGGTAAGCCATTTGGTCCATAATAGCATAGCTCTACCCTCTGTTGGTAATATCATTAAGTATTACGAAGTCGGTGCTGAACGACATACTCTACAGCTTCATCAGGCTTGATTACTTCATGAACTAAGTACTAAATTTGAACGATTCACGGTTAAGAGCGTGAATGAGTAAAGTAGTTCAAAGGAATGAACTGGCTCCACCCATCGCTACTATCAGTGAAGTTCTCGGTGATTTCCTCAGTAAGCCTCATGAGTTGGTGGACGCTTGAGTGCTTACTTCGGAAGCCAAACTTCATTATTAGTTTGTCTTTAGTGATAGTATTTACCTTGGTGAGCAGCAGGGATTTAAATAATTGAGAAAGAATGCATAGGAGGGAGGTTGGCCTGTACTTTTGTGGAAATGAGGCATCCGAAAGGGGTTTTGGGATCATGATGAACTTGGCCGTAGCCCCTGCGGGTGGGGAACGCAAATGAAGAATACACCCACGGTATCCCCTGCCTGTCGTACGAGGCGACTAAACGGGGCCTCAGGGGCTCTTAGTTTGGGAGAGTGGGTTGCGACCACGGGGCCTTTAGCTGAGTCCTGGCATTGCTTGCACTTACATGTGCCAGGCTTCTCACTTTCATCTCTCCTGCCCGACCTCCCTTCGTCAACTCTTGTTCTTTTCCGACCCCGACGGTATTAGAGCATTCGAGGCCTAGGGAGTCTTTCATTTTCACGCCCTTCGTGGCCCTTGCCTTTCTTCGTCCGTTACTTCATTTTCCGAAGTGACGGATACCTTCCTTTTCTTCTTTTTTCTCTCTCTATCCCATGTGGGTGGGGGACGCAGACGAAAAATATACCAACGGTATCCCCTGCCTGTCGTAAGGGGCGACCAAGGGACGATTGAATTAGAACTTGAAACTCTAGTGATTAGTACCACCACGCTGGGAACAGCATGTGTCGCCTTAACTCGCGAGTAGCACTACTATGTTAGGTACACAATGGGTTTGTGATTAGTGGGTTGTGGGTTCACTGTTGGTTTACAGTATCTGGGATTAGTACCACTGGGTATATGCTTAACACCACGGGCTTACGATGCCTGTGATTATTACCCACTATGTGAGGAACACCACGGGAATGCTGGCGCCCGTGATTAGTACACCTATTTGAGGAACACCATGGGTTTGCGTTGCCGATGAGTGGGGCCATTATGTGAGAAACACCTTAGGTCTGCGTTACCTGTGCGACGTACAATACATGTGACTGTACCATAATGTGAGCAACACCGTGAGTCTACGGTACTTTTGAGTAGTACCGCAACATGAGAGATACCATGGTTCCACTTTACTAGCGATTATTATGGGCCGTTGACCTAGATTTTGGACCCCTTTAGACAACAAGCATTATCGTTTCAAGATCGTGCTTTGCAAGCAGTTCCTTGCTCAGTAATACTATTGTTTTAAGACAGTTTCTGGGAAGGTGTGGCATCGCGGGTCGTATCTACTGATTGTTTTAAGTATACTGTATATTCATTCTTCATCACGTCGTTTTTATTTGTAGTCAGTGGATCTATTTAGGAATTTTTTAAATTTCAGTAAATTATTATGAGTTGGATCCGCTGATTATTTTAAATTCATATTCAACCATTCATTCTTCATCGTCAAGTTTTGAATTCTGGTCAGTGGATCAATTTTTCTGCAAGCCTTCGGGCTGAGCAGTGGTCGCTTGGCAGGCCAAGGCCCTTCAAGGGCTGTAGTGGCATGGGGTTTGGTTTTTGGTTTTGGATCAATCTTTGCCTTTTAAATTGTTGTTACATTTCGTAGCATTAAGAGCCGATGATCTAGATATAAGGCCCTTTAAACAACCATCATCATCATCATCATCATCATCATCATCATCATCACCATCACGACCTTGGCCGTTTTCCAAAAGGTGGGGAAGTGGGCATATCGGAATGTGGCCTTAAAGAGCTTAGGGCCCGTATTCACCAACGCGAGTGAAAGCTTTTATCTCGGTTTAAAATTTTACCGGAGATTGACTGCCCGGTAAAATGGGATATCTAAGATAATGGCATACCAAAATGGCAGCTCGTAGACGGCTGTAATTAATATCTAATTGAAAGGGAAAATCACAGCGACGATGAATATGATCAAGATTATCCAGTTAGTAAGCGTCCTAGGTGGATAAAAGAACGAGCGGCATACTTCGAGGACTACGGCGAAACCGATTTTCAGACACATTTTAGGTTATCTTAGCTTCGACACTCTCAATCTTATCAAAGATTGAACATAACCTGGAATTCCCAACAAATAGGTAAGTCGAATTCTCTATTATAGCGTACATCGTGTACGGTACATGATTAGGAACGATTTGTTAATGAAGAACTAAGGAATGCTGAATATTTTTTGAGTGAAGTAAGTTGTACAATTTCTTAAGTGGTTATTGAACAAGTGACAGGCATACCGGTAACCAAGAAAGAACAGGTAGGTTAGGACTTCTTCTTGTATTTTTGTTAAAAAAAATTACATACTTGTCTTAAGTTAGTACTGTACAAACATACATATTTAGGTAACCACAATGTTTATCAATACATCCCATTTTTTATAATACAAAAACTGTATGGATTGTCTTTCTACCCTTTCAGGAATCAAGCTGCTTCACCCATAAAGCAGCTGCTGCTTACTTCAAGATATTACGCTACTGGGAGTGGGCAGCTCGGAGTGGCAGATTATGCTGGGGTGAGCCAGTCTAGGGCATCTCGAATTGCACAACGAGTCAGCGTAGCCATAGCAGCTTTACGACCCCGCTATATTAATCTTCCTCAAACACCTCAGTCTATAAACCGCACACAGATTCACTTTTACAATATCGCCAGGTTTCCGACGATGATAGGGACAATGGACTGTACTCACATTCGGATACGATCCCCTGGTGGTAATGAAGCAGAGCTCTTTCGAAACAGAAAGATGCACTTTAAATGTCCAAAGAATATGTAATACTAACACGGAATTTTCCAACATTGTAGCTGGATGGCCAGGCAGTAGTCATGGCAGCACTATTTTTAATAATTGTGTACAACGAGCCAGATTTGAGCAAGGTATCTACAGAGATTCCGTATTGTTGGTAGATGCAGGTTACCTCTGCAGACCATATTTAATGCCTCCACTGGACGCAATTCGAACACCGGAAGAGAATCTTTACAATGAATCACAAACAATAAGAACAAGAAATGTGACAGAAAGAACATTTGGCATATGGAAGCGAAGATTCCCAGTTCTTGCTTCGGGAATGTATGTAACATTAGATCGTGCATTTCCTGTGATAACTGCTAAAGCAGTTGTTCATAATATCTTGTGTCAAGCAGGAGAAGAGCTGCCTCCAGATGATCCACGTAGACAGCTACCTACACCGTGGGATGAACTCTTAGGAGAAAGGCAGATTGATGGACGAATGGATGAACAGACCGTCTTGTCAGACGAACAATAATTGATGACGATGATGATGCTTGTTGTTTTAACAGGCCTAACATCAAAGGTCATCGGCCCCTAATGGAACGAAATGAATGACATGAGACATGAAGTTGATTGATTGATTGATGATTGTTGTTTAAAGGGGCCTAACATCTAGGTCATCGGCCCCTAATGGTACGAAATGAGACGAAATGGAATGACATATTAAAAGTCTAAAATTCTCCACTGACCAGAATCCTAAAACGTGAGAACGAAGAATGAATGGATGGACATGAATTTAAAACAATCAGTGGTTGCGACCCGCAATGTCTCACATTCACATAAACAGACGTGACAATATAGTATTTCTGACCAAGGGACTACTGCTATAGCATAACAGGGAATCGATTATGCGTGCAGTCAAAAGGGGGTCCTAAATCGCAGTTATCCGCCCCTCATAACGGTACTGATCGCTATCAAAATAGAGCCATGGTATTTGTTCTGTTGCGGTACTAATCAAAAGTAGCAGAGACTTGCGGCATTCCACACATTATTGTACTACTCAGAGCTTATGAAATTCGACATAATACAGACCTATGCTTTTCTCACTTTGCGGCGCCATTTACAGGCAACGCAAACCTATGGCGTTCATCACATAAGAGTACTAACCACAGGGACCTCTCCCTATCCCGTGGTGTTCCTCATATAGTGGGTACTAATCATAGGCAAAGCAGAACCATGGTAGCTATCATCCCATGGTCCCGTTCATGTGGTGGTACTAATCACAGGTACTGCAAAAGCCGACCGCGCGGTGCTCCTGTGTGCTACTGATCACAAACCAATTTCGTACCTAATGTAGTGGTACTACGCACAAGTAAAAGCAACCCTTGGTGTTCCCCGCGTGATGGCACGAATCAAAATCAGTTTCACGGTTCCAATTTAAACATCCCTTGGTCGCCCCTTTTAGTCGCCTCTCACGACAGGCAGGGGATACCGTGGGTGTATTATTCGTCAGCCTCCCCCACCCACAGGGGGTGTGTGTTTGGTCCGCGAGAGGTATTTTATTTCCCTCAAGTCCGCCGGCAAGCCGGTTAGGACCCCCCTATCCGCCACCTGGGACGCGCCACGTGGGAGTATCACCTCTCCCCCTGCTACGCCTGCGTAGCAGGTTCGTGGGAGACATGAAGTTAAAAAGTATCCACTGACTAGAGTTAAAAAAGAATGGTGATGAAGAAAAATGAGGGTGAGATTAAAACATGCAGTGGATCTAATACGCAATGCCTTATGTTCTATTAAAATAAGAGTAATACAGGAAAACGAAGGAATAAGGCATTGCCCAGTAATACAGATATTAACACATAATTTACGTTAGACGTTAAAATAACACATTAAAATGACAACACAAACTAAAAATGAAGTCAATGAGATAAAAGCGCACTGACATAAACAACACCAGGAAAAAGGACATCATCACACACGATAAAACAGACCGCTATCCCTCATAAAGCGGATGACGAGGTCTGCTGACTGCTCGTCATCTCGCAAGATAAGGGAGATTGTACTCGGAAGGTTAAGACTACAGCGCAGATCGACCAGGTCCACACACTCGTAAGGATGTGTACCACGGTAAGATGGTCGCCGCAGATACACACCGGAGGGGGTTCTCCTTTCAGTAGATGGGAGTGCGTAAAGATACCGTGGCCGATCCGAAGGCGACATAATACCACGGCTTCCCTCCGCGAAGCCCGAAGGGAAGTCCTCCATACCTTCGTTGTTCCTTTTATCGCTCTCAGCTTATTGGGAAGTGGAATGGCCTGCCACTCCATCTCCCAATGAGACATGACTAGATGTCTCAGCTGAGAGCGAATATCACTTGCTGGAACCTTGAAAGGCAATGGGGGCAGTGTAACCGCCCCCTTGGCAGCCTGATCTGCTAACTCGTTTCCCTCTATGCCCATGTGGCTTGGGAACCACAGAAACGTGATTCTGGTGCCAGCATCCCAACACCCGGCCAGCAGGTCCTGGATTAGCTGCACCAGAGGGTGCCGAGGGAAACAGGTATCTATAGACTGGAGCGAACTCAAGGAGTCAGTACACAGAAGAAAGTGTCGGCGCTCATTGTACAGTACGTACCGCAGAGCTTGACAGATAGCATAGAGCTCTGCTGCGTACACACTACAGGTTGCCGGAAGAGCAAAAAGGAACCTATCATTGTCAACAACGAACGCACAGCCCACCTTCGTATCTGTCCTTGAACCATCCGTGTAGACGACGACTGAACCTGGATAGCGGCCAACAACGGACAGGAAGAGCCTCCGATAAATCGAAGGGTCCGTGTTTTCCTTTGGGCCAGTGTGCAGATCCAGGATTATTTCAGGTCGTCGTACGACCCACGGAGGTACCCCACTTGGTTGTCTGACAAGGCAAGGAACCGAAGGTACGTCAAACAATTCGGAAATGCTATCCAAGCGTATCCCAACCGGCCGCGTCGCTCGAGGACGAGCAGCGTACAGCAAACGGTTGTCATTGTTGAACACGATAGGATAGCTTGGATGAAGTGGCATCTGTCGCAAATTTGCAGCATATGTAAGTAGAAGTTGCTGGCGCCTCAGGTGTAAAGGCGGCACACCAGACTCAACGAGCAGGCTAGCGATGGGGCTTGTACGAAAAGCCCCCGTCGCCAACCTAACCCCGCTGTGGTGGATACTGTTCAGCTTCGCAAGAACGCTTGGTCTTGCGGAGCCATATGCTGCACTGCCGTAGTCTAACCGGGATAAAAAGTGTGCCCGATAGAATCGCAGGATGACCGTGCGGTCAGCCCCCAAGAAGTGCTGCTAAGAAACTTAAGGATATTTAGCTTCCTAGTGCATTGCACTTTTAACTGCCGCACGTGTGGCTCCCACGATAATTTACTATCGGAAAGGAGCGCAAGAAATCGGTAAGTGTCAACAACTGGAAGAACGACGTTGTCTAAATAAAGCTCAGGATGGGGGTGAAGAGTACGTTGTCGACAAAAGTGGACAACAGAGGTCTTTGCGGCAGAAAACCGAAAGCCATGTTCTAAGGTCCACTGCTCCACCCTCCTAATAGCGTGTTGTAATTGTCGCTCTGCGACTGCCATATTACGCGAGCTATAGTGCAGAGCAAAATCGTCCACATATAGCGACGGTATAACTGCTGGACCAGCAGCAGCAACAATACCGTTGATGCAATCGCGAACAGAGTGACACTAAGGACCGATCTCTGTGGGACTCCATTTTCTTGTACGTGGTATTGCGAATATGTCCTCCCTACTCGGACACGAAATAGACGGAGGGACAAGAAATTCGCAATAAACGCCGGCAAGTTACCTCGGAATCTCTACTGATGAAGGGCTGAAAGGATACCATATCGCCATGTGGTGTCATAAGACTTCTCTAAGTCAAAGAAAACAGCTACCAAGTGCTGTTTGCGGAGAAACGCATCCTGGATAGAGCTCTCCAGGCGTACCAAGTGGACAGTGGTGGATCGAGCGCCTCGAAATCCACATTGGTACTCGGACAAGAGTCCTTGTTTATCCAGACACCACACGAGTCGGCGATTAACCATCCTTTCAAACAGCTTACACAGGCAGTTTATAAGGCAAATCGGTCTGTAACTTCCTGCATACTTAGGATCTTTGTCAGGCTTGAGGACAGGAATGACTATGCCCTCTCGCCACTGAGACGGAAAATCACCCTCCATCCAGATTCGGTTGATCACACGAAGGAGATATAGTAAACTATCATCACTAAGGTGTTTCAACATCTGGTTATGGATGTTGTCCGGTCCAGGAGACGTGTCCTTGCAAAGCGCTAAGGCGCTGCGGAGTTCCCACTCCGTAAAGGGCACGTTGTAGTCCTCTGAAGCTTGAGAGGCAAAACTAAGGTGAGAACGTTCCGCCTCCCGCTTCAGAGCGAGGAAATCAGGATGGTAATTCCCGGAGCCAGATACATCCGCGAAATGACTAGCGAGAGGGTCAGCAATCAGGAGGGGTTCAGTGACGATGTTGCCTGCAATGGAAATTCCCGGTACAGAAGATGATCCTTGAATACCCGAAATACGCCGAAGTTTAGTCCACACTTGAGATGGAGTGTGTGACGTCATAGACGACACATATCTCTTCCATGAAGCCTTCTTACTTTGTCGAATAAGAACCCGCGCCTTAGCGCGGAATTTCTTAAATGTTACCAAGTTGGCCGCAGTAGGCTGTCTACGGTAACGTTTATGAGCACGACGGCGTTCTTTGATAGCTGCTGCTATTTCGTTCCACCAAGGAACGAGTTTTCGGCGAGGAGTCCCTGAGAAGAACGGAATGGACGCCTCAGCAGCAGCAAGAATAACTTGGGTGACATAAGTTATTTCCTCGCCGACGGTCCGCCTGATATCATCGTTAAAGACAGCTAGTGATGTGTACTTTGGCCAATCAGCATGTTGAAGAATCCATCGAGGGGGAGCCTCGACGGATTTTTGGTTCATCTAAGTAAGAATGATGGGAAAATGGTCACTGTCACAAAGATCGTCGTGTGTGTTCCACCGAAACAGCGGAACCAACGTTCGGCTGCATAGACTTATGTCTATGCGAGAATATATGCCGTAACGTACACTGAAGTGTGTTGGTTTAACTGTGTTCAAAATACATAAATCCAGGTCTGTTATTAATGTTTCTAGCTCTCTTCCCCGGGGGCAAGGCGTCTCAGAGCCCCAGATGGGGTGATGGGCGTTAAAATCTCGCAACAAGAGGAAGGGAGGTGGAAGCTGATCTAGAAGATCAGTGATATCATTAATGTTAAGAGGTAGCCCTGGCGGAAAATAGACATTACACACTGTTGTTATGACAGGCAGCGGAACGCGAACAGCTACAGCCTCCAGCGGGGTTCTTAGTGGCACCTCCTCGCTGTAGGTATCAGAACAGACAAAAATGCCAACGCCACCGGAAAGCCCGGTGAGCATAATGTCGTTCTTTCGAGTATAGTCGAAAATTTCGCAATACCGTATGATGATCTGGTCGGAAATTTGTTTCCTGAATACAGACTATACTCGCCGAATACTCGCTAATGAGCTCGCGCAACTCAGCAAGATGCCTATCATAACCGTTACAATTCCATTGTAACAGTGCCATATTGTAAGTGTGGACTTCTGAGGATTAGGATAGGAGCAACGGAATGCTACCTAACCTAACCAACACTCACATCCCCATCCGAAGATGGAGATTCGTGCTTCATGTGCAGCTCCTCGTCATCAGACGAGGTGATGCAGGCCTTCAACTTCTTCGACGTAGTCCGGGTGCGGGGTTTCTGCCCACGAGGAGAGCGCGCAGGTTTCCCCGAAGGAAGACCTGCTGACGCAGAATCAGGCCCTCCTGGTGGAGGGCGTGACACCCCATTTGTAGGAGATTTGGAAGAGCGCCTGTTAAGGGCGCTCTTCTTCCCCGCCGTCTAGACGGGCTGGGAGTGGAGTTCCCAGCCCTGGACGACGATGTCCCCTCCGCCGGCTTAGGCGCGGCTTTCGCCGACCTTGTAGGGGAAGGAGAACGTCTTCTACCCCTTCTGTGCCGGCGTAGGTTTCTTAGCCGGCACAGGCAGATTGGTCATCGTCAGATTCATCGTCAGTGTTGAGGACGAGATCACAGTGGAAAATCACTCCACGAACCAGATTCAATGTTTTGTGCTCTTCCACTTTGACGGGGATGTCGCCAAAGTGGTCGTACTTAAGCAACCGATCTGCTTGGAGCGCAGTGCTCGTCTTTTAAAGCAAACCACCATTGCGCATTTTTTTCAGGTCCTCCAGTTCACCGTAGACACCTTCAATGTGGCGACTAAACAGAATCGATTTCACCAGCTTGAAGTCTTGCCCATCGGTCCTGGTAGCAACCAGGAACCTAGGGAAGCTGGAACCCAGTCTAAGTCGCTGCGCTTGTTCCCAAGGGGTTGCCCCCCTTAGGGAATCAAAAGTTAAAGACTTGGGTAGCGAACTACCCGAAGTGGCAGGCGGAAGTTGCTTCGACGCCATGCCCGAAATCATCCTCCCCGAATGCCACCCACTCCGATCAGCCGAACCAAGCAGCCAAGGCAATACCCACCTGGTCGTAGCACGTATTGCCCGGGGTCCGATGTTGAACGATGCCTAATACGGGATGACTGAGGCAATGAGCACTAGGACTCCCTCCAGTCACCCGCAATAGCATGTACCCCATAGTGTGTAGAGAGCACTAACAATAGGAAAAATAAATAAAAATAATTAATAATAATATGTCCTTCTGGCATTCGGCTATGCGGGGACCTGCGTTGTCAGGCGGATACTACTGCCCGGGTACATAACACTCCCACCCGCCGCGTCCTGGGTGGTTGCTGGCACGGGCTTTCGAGCGTAGTCGTACACATAGGAGCTCCATCAACGGGCAGCACGCACATCAAATTTTGAATGGTCTACATCTGACCCTCGGAAAAAAAAATAAAGAGGGGACCATGGCCACATGACCCTTTAAGTCGCCTTCTACGACAGGCAGGGATTACCTATGGATGTATTCAACCTCTCCCATCCACAGGAGGTCCATCACATTATACCAAACCGCAACCCATGTCCGCGCCAAGGTCGCCCCTTTTTGTCGCCTCTTACGACAGGCAGGGGATACCGCGGGTGTGTTCTGCATGTGTGTCCCCCACCCGCAGGGGGTAGTGTGTTTGGTCCGCGAGAGGTATTTTATTTCCCTCAAGTCCGCCGGCAAGCCGGTTAGGACCCCACTATCCGCCACCTGGGACGCGCCACGTGGGAATATCACCTCTCCCCCTGCTACGCCATCGTAGTAGGTTCGTGGCTAATCAAATGTAGCGTAAACTCACGGTGTTCCAAGCATTAAGGTACTACTCACAAGTATTGTACGTCGTAAACGTAACGCAGACCTATGGTGTTTCTCACTCAATGGTGCCACTCATAGCCAACGCAAACCGATGAGGTTCCTCACCTAGGTGTACTAATCACGGTCGCCGGTATTCCCGTGATGTTCCTCACATAGTGGGTACTAAGCACTGGCAACGCAGACCTACGGTGTCGCTCATATAGTGGTACAACTCACACGCAACGCCCAGACCCGTGGTGTTGCTCACATGGGTACGACTCACGGGTACTGGAAACCCACACTGAACCCCGCTTGAGTTCTACGAATCACAAAACTATTCAGTACCTAACAGAGTGGTACTACTCGCAAGTAAAAGCGACCCATGGTGTTCCGCGCGTGATGGTACTAATCAAAAGTAGTTTCATGGTTCTAATACAATCATCCCTTGGTCGCCCCTTTTAGTCGCCTCTCACAACAGGCTGGGGATACCGTGGGTGTATTATTCGCCGGCTCCCCCACCCACAGGTGGTGTGTGTTTTGTCCGCGAGAGGTATTTTATTTCTCTCAAGTCCGCCGGCAAGCCGGTTAGGACACCCCCTATCCGACACCTGGGACGCGCCACGTAGGAGTATCACCTCTCCCTCTGCTACGCCTGCGTAGCAGGTTCGTGGTTTAAAAGAAGAGTTGAGGAAGGGAGGGGGGGGGGGGAGAGTTCGTGGTAATAACGAGAGCTTTGTCAAATGTACGATACAGATGTTTACACGCTGTCTGCGCGAAAGGATTTAAAATAATAAATACAGGGATATAATCAATGCCGTACATACTGGTACTATAAATATCTATAGTTCAGTTATTATGAGTTTCGACTTGACGTTTGAGCGCTGCCTTTTGGCGGAGGGTAAGTGAATTAATCAACAGCCAATCTTAGGGAGCCGATCGCTCCGAAAGAGCGCGTTAAACTCGAGTTCCGGTTAGCAGTGTTGTCGTCCTGTTGTTTACGGTAATCACGTGCTGTCAGCTGTGTGTTTTATTGAGCTCCGTTCTTTTCGCGGCCTTTGTGTGTCTTTGTGCTAGGCTGTTGTTCGTTTATATTTCGTAGCGTAGAGTTTATAAAAGTATTGTTTAGTGTTTTTAATAGTATAGCGCGTTATATTGTAGTGAATAGTGTGTAACAAGTGTTTTAGTTTATATAGTAGCTTAGTTTAATATTTCGTTCGGTAGTTATGTGTATGTATGTTCAGTCCGTCAGCGATTCCGCTGGTGGGATCCTCAACAGCTCTGCCATCAGCTGTTGTAGATGGCCTAGGCATCACTGAAGAGGCGTACTAGGGAAATGAGGAGTGAGGTAGTTTCCCGTTGCTTTCCTCCGGTAGTTATATTGTAAGTTAATTTTAGGCCCGTGTGTGAATTTGATATTCTGTCATGTCGACGCCTACGTCTAAGGATGAAACTCCCAAGAGAAGATAGCCCTTCGGACGCGGTACTCCACTAAGGAGCCAGGCCCGGAAAATTGTTTGCAATGTTAGGGAGTATTTCGAAAAGGAGAAAGATAACGGCGCGCCTCTCATGCCTGTTGCGAAAGCAGTTCAGAGAACAGCTGATGCGACCAAAATCAACAGGAGCACAGTTATAAGCATAGGGAAGGAGAAGTACTCTGCCGAGGACCAGACAGCGGGGCTGTCCAAACTTGAAACTCCAGGGAAGAATAGGAAGAAGCCTAAATCTGTTACGGAATTAGACTCTTTTCAACAAGATGTGATTCACAGGCATATTTACGCCTATTACCGTAGGAAAGAAAAACCTACTCTTGAGAAATTGTGTCGTTCTCTTGAAAGCAGTGAACTTTTTAGTGGAAGCAAATCTCCTCTTAGAAAAGTAGTTAAAAATCTGGATTTTAGGTACAAGAAGTTTAACGGGCGAAGAGTGCTGATGGAGAGAAGCGATATTGTGATGTGGCGGTGTAGATTTCTGAGAGAGATTATTCACGAGAATTTTGATTCTATTGTATGGTTGGACGAAACTTGGGTTAATGCTTCTCATTCCCAGAGCAAAGGCTGGATAGATGATTCAGTAGAAGGCACTATGCCAGTACCTGTTGGGAAGGGGGGCAGTGTCATACTGATTCACGCCGGTACTTCGCAAGGTTTTGTGCCAAATTGCTTGTATGTGTTCCGATCTAAGAAAACCGGAGATTACCACGAAGAAATGAATAGTGGCACATTCCAGAAATGGTTTGAGGAAAGGCTGCTGAACAACTTGCTTGAAAAGACATTATAATGGACAATGCGCCCAACCACTCCGTCATTCTTGACAAAGCACCAACAATGGCGGCTAGAAAGAATGAGCTGATTAATTGGTTGAAGGAGCACGATATTTCGGTTCGCGATGACATGAGGAAGGGGGATCTCATGCAACTTGTGAAACAAAACAAGCCCCAGTGCCCAGTTTATGTGGTGGATGAAATAGCTAAGAGGCATGGCCATAAAGTAGTTCGCCTTCCATCATACCATTGTCACTTTAATGCGATAGAACTGATTTGGGCCCAAGTGAAGGATTATGTAGCTGAAAATAACCGACTCCTCACAGTTTCGGAAGTTGAAAGTCTTATTTTAGAAGCCGTAGGCCGTATAAGTGCGGAGGACTGGAGCAACGTTGTGAGACACAAGAACTCCGAGATGATTAAAGCTTGGGAGAAAGTCTCACAGACGATTATGTTGAAAACTTTATTACCTCTTTACGGTCAGGCGAGAGTGACACCTCAACAGACGATGACAATGCCGATAGTGACTCAGAAATGAGTGGTGTGTTCCCTTCGTAGGATTATTTCCTTCATTAGGGGAAATTGAATCTAACTGCAACGCGAGCTCTTCTACATAGTGAGTTGAAATTTAATTTAATTTTCTCATGTTTTATCTCTTCGAGCATTGATATATGTTTATCTTGTAGTCTTATCCTAAATGTGTTGTGTATTGTTGTTCATCTTACGTGAATTATGTATGTTGCTGCAAAGAATAATTGATTGTGGACATATTCCAGTTTATACATTTCCGTTCGTGTTGTGTATCGTAAATCAACTGTTTGTATTCGTAGCAGTTTGGCACCACAGTCTGACTGCCGGTTAACTGTCAAGTCGAAACTCATAAAAACGGAACTATATGAATGTTTGTTCTTTTTAGATTGCGGGCTTATATGAAAATGGGAATACATATGACAACGGAGACACAAACAGAAAATGGAGTTACCAGCATATTTTCAAGTGACATGAACTTTAAAGATTGATCAATCTCCTTTCTGCCTCATATGAAATTATCACATATTCACTTGATGGACTACTTCGTTTCCAGAAAATCCGAGATTGATGGAGCTCCAGTGAATTACAAGTCGTTATGTGATGCCGGATATAATTTATTTAATATAAGGTTCATTAAAATCATTAAGTGTGTGTTTGAGAGTGATAGGGTATTTGCACTGTCTTCTGTGAGATCAGAATTCAGCAAAATCAAACAGTACACTGTTAAGTTGATACTACATCGCTGTGGTTCTGGCATTCTGGCAGCAAGTTGCGAGTGTGTAGCAGGTATTGGACCCAAAGCTTGTTGTCAGCATACTGCTGCCCTTTGTTATGGCCTTGAACACTTCAGCAAAACTGGTTTGACAAAATGTTCAGAAACACCAACTGACGTTTTACAAACATTTCACCAGCCTGCACGAAAAAGGAAAGTACACGGAAGTTCCGTAAAATTGTCAAATCTGCCCATACCAACAGGTTTACGGTTATGTTTTGATCCAAGACCAGCCTCACGCAGAAACGAGGAAGGTTATGAGTCATATGTGAGACATTTAATTGAAAATTCAGGAATGAAACTGTCTTATTTGTCATCACTTCCCAAATCGAATGTTAACATCTTGCCTGTTGCACATGATCATTTTTATGGAACAAGCACAAACTCAAATTATTTGATGATGATGCTTGTTGCTTAAAGGGGCCTAACATCGATGTCATCGGCCCCTAATGGTATGAAATGAGACGAAATGGAATGACAAATTAAAAGGGCAAAATTCTCCACTCACCAGAATTAAAAACGTGAAGACGAAGAATGAATGGATAGATATGAATTTATAACAGTCAGTGGATGCGACCCGCAATGCCTTACATTCGCAGAAACTGACGTAAAACAATAGGATTACTGACCAAGGGACTGCTGCTATAGCATAACACTGAAACGATGGTGCTTGCAGTCTAAAGGGGGGTCCAAAATCCAAGTTATCGGCCCCTCATAACGGTACTTATCGCTAGGAAAGTAGAACCATATTATTTGTCATGTTGCGGTACGAATCAAAAGTAGCAGACTCGCGATAATCCACACATTATGGTACTACTCACAGGTTACGAAATTCGATTGATTGATTGATTGATTGATGATTGTTGTTTAAAGGGGCCTAACATCTAGGTCATCGGCCCCTAATGGTACGAAATGAGACGAAATGGAATGACATATTAAAAGTCTAAAATTCTCCACTGACCAGAATTCAAAAATGTGACAACGAAGAATGAATGGACATGAATTTAAAACAATCAGTGGTTGCGACCCGCAATGTCGCATAGTCACATAAACGGACGTGACAATATCGTATTACTGACCAAGGGACTACTGCTATAGCATAACACAGAATCGATTATGCGTGCAGTCAAAAGGGGGTCCTAAATCGAAGTTATCGGCCCCTCATAACGGTACTGATCGCTATCAAAATAGAACCATGGTAGCTGTCCTGTTACGGTACTAATCAAAAGTAGCAGAGACTTGCGGCATTCCACACATTATTGTACTACTCAGAGCTTATGAAATTCGACATTTAATACAGACCTATGTTTTCCCACTTTGCGGCGCCATTTACAGGCAACGCAAACCTATGGTGTTCATCACAGAAGAGTACTAACCACAGGGAGCTCTCCCTATCCCGTGGTGTTCCTCATATAGTGGGTACTAATCATAGACAAGGCAGAACCATGGTAGCTATCATCCCATGGTCCTGCTCATATGGTGGTACTATTCACAGGTACTGCAAAAGCCGACCGCGCGGTGCTCCTGTGTGCTACTAATCACAAACCAATTTCGTACCTAATGTAGTGGTACTACGCACAAGTAAAAGCAACCCTTGGTGTTCCCCGCGTGATGGACGAATCAAAGGCAGTTTTTTATGGTTCCAATTTAAACATCCCTTGGTCGCCCCTTTTAGTCGCCTCTCACGACAGGCAGGGGATACCGTGGGTGTATTATTCGTCTGCCTCCCCCACCCACAGGGGGTGTGTGTTTGGTCCGCGAGAGGTATTTTATTTCCCTCAAGTCCGCCGGCAAGCCGGTTAGGACCCCCCCTATCCGCCACGTGGGAGTATCACCTCTCCCCCTGCTACGCCTGCGTAGCAGGTTCGTGGAGGTTACGAAATTCGTCATATAATACAGACATATGGTTTTTCTCACATTGCGGCGCCATTTACAGGCAACGCAACCCTATGGTGTTCATCACATAAGAGTATTAACCACAGGGAACTGCACTATCCCGTGGTGTTCCTCATATAGTGGGTACTACTCATAGGCAAGGCAGAACCATGGTAGCTATCATCCCATGGTTCAGCTCATATGGTGGTACTAATCACAGGTACTCCAAAAGCCGACCGCACGGTGCTCCTGTGTGCTACTAATCACAAAGCTATTTGGTACCTAATATAATGGTACTACGAGCAAGTAAAAGCGACCCTTGGTGTTCTCCGCGTGGTGGTACTAATCACAAGTAGTTTCATAGTTCCAAGACAATCATCCCTTGGTCGCCCCTTTTAGTCGCCTCTTACGACAGGCAGGGGATATCATGGGTGAATTCTTCGTCTGCCTCCCCCACCCACAGGGGGTGTGTGTTTGGTCCGCGAGAGGTATTTTATTTCCCTCAAGTCCGCCGGCAAGCCGGCTAGGATCCCCCCTATCCGCCTCCTGGGACGCGCCACGCGGGAGTAACACCCCTTCCCCTGCTACGCAGGTTCGTGGACTCAAATTATTGATCTGAGTTAGTGTCTGTCTCTGAGGATTCCATAAAAGATATAGAAAGGGAAACAAGAGGGCAATCCAGATGTGCACTATGGTACAAGGAAAGGAAGTACAGGCTAACTGCAAGCTATTTTGATAGAATATGCCACACTAAATAAGCCAAAACTTTGGCCCATACATTAATTGCAGGTAGCCAATACCAAAGTAAATTTATGAAGTGGGGTTTGGTTAAGGAATGTCTGGCAAGGAGGAGGTATGAAGAAATTACACACCATAGTGTATCCAAATGTGGGTTGATTATTCATCGAACCAAGAACTATCTAGCAGCAAGTTGTGAGCGACTCATTGGGAATGACAGAGTGCTGGAACTGAAAGGGGTGCCAAGCCATGAATATGACAAAGTATCTGCCAGCATTGCACCTTATTTAATTGAGAACAAAGCTGGCATACATTTAAAGCAGTCACACAACTATTATTTTCAAGTCCAAGGACAGTTGTTTATCACTGATAGACAGTTCTGTAGTATTGCTATCCACACAGCTGTTGATATAGTAATAATAAACATTGATAGGAATGAGGAGTTTATTGAAGAAATGCTACCACAGCTTGAGAAATGTCACTATGAGTACTTTATTCCAGCTTTAATGGAGAACTAAATCCATGGGTCTTTGGTATAAATGAACAATTAAGATTGTTTTTATATCATGCTTCCAGCAACTGCTCATTTGTAACATTATATAGTCTACTGCCATGTTTTGCTTTAGTAGGTTTAATTTTATTGTAAATATATACATACTAGCTATCACATGATTGATCTCCTGAAACTACACAACATGTGAGATACAAAACTAATCCTACCTGAGAGAGGAACTTTGCTTATGTGAAGCTTTCTTTGTAGAATTTTGTATGTTTTCCCTAAACCTATAGCCCTTTCAATGTGTATTCTTTTGGAAGCAATTCTCCTTGACATGGTATTTTCCATGGTGGAGAAATGCCTTTTTCCTTTCAAGAAGACTGGAATATCTACACGTAGTCCCTTTGAGCAAAGTAGTTTTTGAAATTGAAACCCTCGGTCAACCATTACTGAGTCACCTTCTTCCAGCAAGTCAATAATAATAGATTTTATGAACAACTGTCTGTCTGGAACTCATCCACCATACGCATTTGATATCAAACACACAAATCCTGATGGATTTATTGCAATCAGTACATTCACAGTGTTACAGTTTTTGTACGTAGAACGCTTAGGCTTCATGATTGGAATTTCAGTACAGTCTAAAATTACTCTTGTGTTAGGATATTGCTTCTTAAATTCCAGAGGGGAGTTTTCCCTCACAGTCTTCTGATGATGATGATGCTTGTTGTTTTAAGGGGCCAAACATCAAAGGTCATCGGCCCCTAATGGTACGAAATGAAAGAACAAAAATTGCAACGGCATCCACTGACCAAAATAAAAATAAAATATGGCATGAAGAATGAATGGATGGACAGGAACTCAACAAAACACAAAACAAACAAACAAACAAACAAAAACCAGTGGATCAGACGCAATAGAGATCGAAAATAACATTATTACCGACCAAGGAACCACTTATAAAGCACAATGATGCTTGGTGTCTAAAGGGGGTGCAAAATCCACGTCTAAGGCCCCACAGAATGGTACATGTCGCGAGTAAAATAGAACCATGGTATGTGTCATGTTGGGGTATTAATCAGAAGTAGCGAAGACTCACGGTGTTCCACAAAAGATGGTACTACTCACAAGTATTGCAATACGTACAAGTAACGCAGACCTATGGTGTGTCTCACACAATGGCCCAACTCAGAGTCAACGCAAACCGAGAAGGTTCCCCACCTAGGTGTACTAAACACGGGCGCCGGTATTCCCGTGGTGTTCCTCACATAGTGGGTGTACCGGGCGGTACACCTCCACGCCGCTAATTCAAAATTCGCGCCAGTTGAAACTCCTCTGGTGGAGGGAGTCTGAACTTTATCTAATGTATTAATTTTCAAGTTTCTCAGAAGATGTCACTACTTGGAAATTTTGAAGTTTCTGAACTGGGTCGTTTTTGATGTATTTTTGTTTTACCTGGTGGAAAAGCTTCGGACCCGCCCCGAGAGTTAAACTGCTGAGCTAGCAAGAAAAGAAGTTATTAAACGGCCATTACCTTGTTGGTGAACTGCTGCCCGAAGAAAGAGGCGCTTCCCGCCCCCTGCTATGTACTTTACACACTGGAAGAAGTGTGAACTTTCTCTTCTAGAGGACACTACTGAAGAACTACAACAGTGCACCCTAGTGCGAAGTGAAAGAACTGTTTTTTGGAGAAATTTTTATTTCAAAAGTTTGTTTCTTGTTAAATTTCTTTCTGTTATTGTTTAAGTTGGCTGTATAACCCTTTCTTTCCCCTTGTTTTGAATTTAGCCAATCCCGAATTTCTTTAATTAATTTATAACCAATCAGGTGTATCTTCCCCAAAGGGGATATATTGCTTAACCCTATCCAATAAAGTTTTTGATGATGATGATGCTTGTTGTTTTAAGGGGCCTAACATCGAAGGTCATCGGCCCCAGAATAAAGTTTTTGTGGGAGGGTGTTCTCATTCCTCAAACGCCTCGAACTTTCCGCGAGAGTATATAAACTGCTGATGTTAGGGTCTCCGGGCCACTTCAGTACCATCTTTCAGTGTGTAAAGTACATAGCAGGGGCGGGAAGCGCCTCTTTCTTCGGGCAGCAGTTGAACAACAAGGTAATGGCCGTTTAATAACTTCTTTTCTTGCTAGCTCAGCAGTTTAACTCTCGGGGCGGGTCCGAAGCTTTTCCACCATGTAACTTTCCTCTAAAATGTAAAGACACTTAGTTTCAATTCTATCCTTTTAAACTAAAAATTTGGGATAGAGAGTACTTAACCCTCTCGAGCTCCCACTCATATTGTTTTGAGGTGAACTTATTTTTCTCAACCGATTCTTCCTTAACGTAACATAAATTGTTTCTTTCTAAAGTCACCTCTTTAGTATGGGATTAGCCCTTGCATTAGCGGCCTAGAGCCAGATTAGGTTTTAAACAAATGTATTAGGAGTGCAGATCGCCTCCTCTCAAATTGGTATTTTAGAGGCCATGTAATTACCCTTTTCTCTCTTAATAGGCCTCAGTAGGTTGGGTATTTTACCCCTGTTTTCGTGTCCGTGGAGGACAACTTGAAAGTGGAGTTTGGTGTGGCCTTTGATAGGCTTAAGGTTTGAGAGCGAGTGGCTCTTTCTTGAAAATTGAGTGTTGTATGCCTCGAGGAGGCTTTACTGTGTAATTTTGGAGCAAGTGCTCCTGGGCATGAATGGGATTTTCTGCCCCTCTGTTAAAACTTGTTTTGGGGTAAAGTTGGGCTAATTGCACAAGAATTGTGAGTTCGGGGCTCGAAGCCCAAATCCTGTAAATACTGTAATTGTAATTTGTTACCTTGCTACTCTGTACCTGCCATTATTGTTATTTCTTGATTTTGCTAAGAAAATATAACCTTGTTAAATTTTATCTTAACTTTAATTTCGTATTTTGAGGCCCGTTCACCCCCGCACCTTCTTTCACCTCTGCTAATCCACCAAACAACGGTAACAGTGGGTACTAATCACAGGCAACGCAGACCCACGGTGCTGCTCATATAGTGGTACAACTCACAGGCTACGCCCAGACCCGCGGTGTTGCTCACATGGGTACGACGCACGGGTACTGGAATCCACCAGGCCAGGCTTTTACTGCTACTAATCACAAACCTATTTCGTACCGAATTTAGTGTACAGGCAACCTATGGTGTTCCCCGCGTGATGGTACGATTCAAAATTAGTTTCGTGGTTCTAATTCAGTCAGCCCTTGGTCGCGCCTTTTAGTCGCCTCTTACGACAGGCAGGGGATACCGCGGGTGTATTCTACATGTGCGTCCCCCACCCGCAGGGGGTATGTGTTTGGTCCGCGAGAGGTATTTTATTTCCCTCAAGTCCGCCGGCAAGCCGGTTAGGACCCCCCTAACCGCCACCTGGGACGCGCCACGTGGGAGTATCACCTCTCCCCCTGCTACGCCTGCGTAGCAGGTTCGTGGACAGTCTTCTGAGCAACCCAAATGTTTAATTCATTGAACTGGCAGTACATAAAATTGATCCATGTATGTATGTATGTATGTATGTATGTACGTTCAGTCTTCAGCCCTACGGCTGGTTGGATCCTCAACAGCTCGATGATGATGAGCCTAACATCGAGGTCATCGGCCCCTAATGGTACGAATTGAAATAACAAAAAATCAGATTCATCCACTGACCAAAATGAAATAAAAAATGTCATGAAGAATGAATGGATGGACATGAACCCCACAAAAAAAAAACAAAAAAAAAACAGGGGATCAGACACAAAAAAAAATTATAGTATTACTGACCAAGGGACCACTCATAAAGCACAATGATGCTTGATGTCAATAGGAGTGCAAAATCCACGACTAAGGCCCCACAGAATGGTGCATGTCGCGAGTAAAGTAAAACCATGGTATTTGTCATTTTGGGGTACTAATCAAAAGTAGCGAAGACTCACGGTGTTCCACGCAAGATGGTACTACTCACAAGTATTGTACTTCGTACAGGTAACGCAGACCTATGGTGTATCGCACACAATGGCGCTACTTACAGCCAACGCAAACCGATGGGTTTCCTCACCTAGGTGTACTAGTCACGGGTGCCGGTCCCAAGGGCCCCGTGGTGTTCCTCACACAGTGAGTACTAATCACAGGCAACGCAGACCTACGGTGTCGCTCATATAGTGGTACAACTCACAGGCTACGCCCAGACCCGCGGTGTTGCCCACATGGGTACAACGCACGGGTACTGGAATCCACCAGGCCAGGCTTTTTACTGCAACTAATCACAAACCTATTTCGTACCAAGTTAGTGATACTACTCGCAAGTACATGCAACCCATGGTGTTCCCCGCATGATGGTACGAATCAAGAGTAGTTTCATGGTTCTAATTCAATCATCCCTTGGTCGCCCCTTGTAGTCGCCTCTTACGACAGGCAATGGATACCGCGGGTGTATTCTACATGTGCGTCCTCCACCCGCAGGGGGTAGTGTGTTTGGTCCGCGAGAGGTATTTTATTTCCCTCAAGTCCGCCGGCAAGCCGGTTAGGACCCCCGTATCCGCTACCTGGGATGCGCCACGTGGGAGTATCACCGCTTCCCCTGCTACGCCTGCGCAGCAGGTTCGTGGCCTCAACAGCTCTGCCATCAGCTGTCATAGATGGCCTAGGCATCACTGAAGAGGCCTCCTAGGGAAATGAAGAGTGAGGTAGTTTCCCGTTGCTTTCCTCGCTGAGCCAGAAGTTGCTATTACATATAGCTCTGCCAAGCCCACTGAAATGCATGCACCAACCGACCCTATGAGCAACATTTTCACACCATACGTAGCAGGGACTGGCTGCACAAGGAATGGCAATACTATAGAGCGTTCCAACCTTAAATTGCAGTACAGAGTGGATGGAGAGCGCTGTTGCGAAATCGACTCGTGAAGATCACGCTCGAGTGTGACTCAAACAGGGCGTCACAGTTCCACATTTTTCGTTTGTAATTTTAAGTTCATTCATTAATAAATTAATATTTGTAGGATGGTAAAATAAATACAACATACCTCAATCAAACTTGAGGATGATCCGGACGATGAAGAAAGTCGTATTAAAAACTTTTCATCGTGGACATCGTCCTGTAATTCATCTGCTTTTCACAAAACTCTTTCATTTTTCTTTACTTCGTTCACGTAATTTGCCCACTTGTCTTATGTTTTTACGGCATAAAAATTTTAGTTCAGCATTTGAAACAAAACCATGTTCATTACCCGCATGGACTAAGGCAAATCACGGTCCTCGGCTTTTCGGTGGCCTAAGTCCCGAACTCACTCCTTCTAAAGCGGCCTGCCGTGCACTTTTCACTGTCGTATCCTTCCATTCTCTTGTCACTGTCTGTCCAATATTTACCCACGATTCATCTGTGTAAATTATAGCTTTATTTTGTGCCTTCAAACGTTCTATCTCCCCGAGATATCTGTGCCTCCAATTAATAATTTCATCGGTTTCAGTGAAAGCTGCTTTTATTACCCCGTCTTAAATAACGGAAGCCTATATCATGTAAGAAGCGATACAACGTAGTTTTGGAAAATCGTGGCAAAGAATCTTCTCCATTTACGCGACTGAAAATCACGTTCAATGTCGGTGGTATGTTAGCAAATAAAAGAGAGTGAACCACCCGACGCATCCACTTCTAACAATTTCATCATATTTAATTTTTCTGTCGTCCATCTCTTTTATTTTCGAGAGTTTGCTAAGGACTATGTGTGTGTTCCTTCCTTATAGCAGAGATTGTTCTTTCGGAATAACCTGTAGCTTTAGCTGTTTCACTGATTGCGCTGCTCATATTCATACTCTTTAAAAAAATAATCCAGGACACTCATAATATTGCCTTCTTTTGCCCTGAGTTTTCCTACGGAAGGTTTCTTTTTAATTTGACGATCCATTATACATCCCCCTGCACTTTTTCTTCGAACTAAGAACTATGCATACGAGCACGAACTGACAACTACACAGACTACACAAACACAATCCACTTGTCCTCAAGAACTATACATTTATCACTGATCTTGTCCGGCTGCATGGCTAAATGGTTAGCGTGCTGGCCTTTGGTCCATAGGGCCCCGGGTTCGATTCCCGGCCGGGCCGGGGATTTTAACCTTCATTGGTTAATTCCAATGGGTCGGGGGCTGGGGGTGTATGTGCCGTCTTCAGCATTATAATTCTTCACAGGTAGGGGCCCCATTCTTATAGACGCACAGGTCGCCTATGCGGCGTCAACACTGGAAAGACCTGCACTCGGCCTCTTCGGAGGCCACACGCCATTAAATATTATATATATATATATCTTATGCTTATATCACTGACCTTTATTTAATCAATCTTACAATACTGATTAAATGAACACCACTGCACGCGGCTGCCAGTATATTTAAAAGCTCAGACAGCCGAGTCACTCGTGAAACGTGAAACAAACGAGACGTTCTCCCTGTCATAAATTAAGAGATAACGAGATAGGGACTTGAGGTATGATTTAAAAATAACTTCCATATTCGAAGAGCGTTTGCTTTGCTTTAACCACGCCATGATCCTTCTGCACATTTTCTTCGAAATTAGATCCCCAAGCACGAGCACGAACTCGCGAACCGCACAAACGAAATACACTTTCCGTCAAGAATTGTACATATGTCACTGATATGTATTTAATCACTATTATACATACTACTGACGAAATGAGCATTGCACTGCATGCGACTGTCTGGAAATGTTAAAAGCGCATGTTTGGGAGATCACTACCGGTACTTCAGCCAGACAGCCAGCCGAGTCACGCACGAAACCAAAATTCAAGGAGATATTCTTCCTGTCACAAATGAATAACTAAGCAAGATAGGAACTTCGGGATTGTTTTAAAAATAACTTCTATATCTGAAGACCATTTGCCTCGCTTTGACCCCCCATGCAAATTCAATAGGAAAGACGCTGGCCAGCGACTGACTTTTTCGTGCCTACACATAAAATTCCCTGAACATGACTGAAAATAAACGCATATACTGCATTTTGTTATCATTTAAATTTAAAAATAAACTTATCTACATTGAGCTGAAATGTTTCTTTACCAGCAGTGGAAAAATTAGGAAAATAATGAATATAAAATAGGAGTTATGGCATGATAAGTTCTATGGAATGAAGATTTTGCATTTGGCGGAACTTTCCATTATATTACCATTTTCACACTAAATTATTTTTTTACAATTTTTTTTTTTTTTTTTTTTTTTTTTTTTTTTTTTTTTTTTTGTTAACGGCATCAAATGCGCCTTGAAATTCTGTACATAACACGATATTCACCCATTTTAACCTATAACATTCTGATTCACGGATATTTGGCAAACCCGCTGCATTAGAGTAGGACAGCGCTACCCGCAAAACATAAAAGGAAAGAGACGGAATTATCCCATAACTGCTGTACTGCAATTTAAGGTTGGAACGCTCTATAGCATCACCCAGCAAAAAGAAACCTGTCAGTGTCGACAACGAACGCACACTCCACTTTAGTGTCTGTTCTCGAGCAATCCGTGTAAACGACGACTGAGCCTGGATACCGGCCAACGACGGACAGAAAGAGCCTCGGATAAATCGAAGGGTCCGTCTTTTCCTTCGGGCCAGTGTGTAGATCCAGGGTTATTCCAGGACGTCGTACTACCCACGCAGGTAGCCCACTTCATGATATTCAGCTTCTTAGTGCATTGCACTTTTACTGCCGCACGTGTGGCTCCCACAATAATTTGCTATCGACGACGACGACGATGATGATGATGATGATGCTCTTTGTTTAAAGGGGCCTTTATCGAGGTCATCGGCCCTGAATGGTACGAAATGAAATGACAACAAAAAGTTCAAAATCATCCACTGACCAAAATAAATAAATAAAGTCATTAAGGATGAATGGATGGATATGAACCCCCCCCCCCCCGAAAAACAAGCAAATAAGAAACAGTGGATTCGACTCAAAAAAGATCATAAATTATAGTATTACTGACCAAAGGACCACTTATAAAGCACAATCCTGATGATGATGATGCTTGTTGTTTTAAGGGGCCTAACATCGAAGGTCATCGGCCCCCAATGGTACGAAACGAAAGAACAAAAATTTCAAAGGCATCCACTGACCAAAATAAATATAAAATGTCATGTAGAATGAATGGATGGATGGACAGGAACCCAACAAAACACAAAACAAACAAACAAAAACCAGTGGATCGGACTCAATAGAGATCGAAAATAACATTATTGCCGACCAAGGAACCACTTATAAAGCACAATGATGCTTGGTGTTTAAAGGGGGAGCAAAATCCAAGTCTAAGGCCCCACAGAATGGTACATGTCGCGAGTAAAGTAGAATGTGTCATGTTGGGGTATTAATCAGAAGTAGCGAAGACTCATGGTGTTCCACGCAAGATGGTACTACTCACAAGTATTGTACTTCGTACAGGTAACGCACACCTATGGTGTTTCGCACACAATGGCGCTACTTACAGCCAACGCAAACCGATGAGTTTCCTCACCTAGGTGTACTAGTCACGGGTGCCGGTCCCAAGGGCCCCGTGGTGTTCCTCATATAGTGAGTACTAATCACAGGCAACGCAGACCCACGGTGCTGCTCAAAATAGTGGTACAACTCACAGGCTACGCCCAGACCCGCGGTGTAGCTCACATGGGTACGACGCACGGGTACTGGAATCCACCAGGCCAGGCTTTTACTGCTACTAATCACAAACCTATTTCGTACCAAATTTAGTGGTACTATTCGCAAGTACAGGCAACCTTTGATGTTCCCCGCGTGATGGTACGATTCAAAATTAGTTTCATGATTTTAATTCAGTCAGCCCTTTGTCGCCCCTTACGACAGGCAGGGGATACCGCGGGTGTATTCTACATGAGCGTCCCCCACCCGCAGGGGGTAGTGTGTTTGGTCCGCGAGAGGTATTTTATTTCCCTCAAGTCCGCCGGCAAGCCGGTTAGGACCCCCCTATCCGCCACCTGGGACGCACCACGTGGGAGTATCACCTCTCCCCCTGCTACGCCAACGTAGCAGGTTCGTGGAAAGGTGAAGAATGGTAAACCCATGTATGTAGGTATGCCCGTCTTATACTTGGCGAAGGTTAAATTACCCTCCTTTTACTATGAATACATGAAACCAAAGTATCCTAACGAAAATCAGCTTACACTTTGTTACACTGATACGGATAGTTTGATCTACCACATTCTCACCCATGATGTTTACAGTGACCTTCGGGATGATGTTTCACAGTGGTTCGACACTGGTTACTATCCTACTAACAACCCGTACCGCATACCGTGCTGTAACAGTAAGAAAATCGGCTATATGAAAGACGAATTGAAAGGTAAAATCATTACAAAGTTTATTGGACTTAGAGCAAAAATGTATGCAATCGAAACGGAAGAATGTTACATTCACAGAGCAAAAGAAGTTAAAAGCAGTGCAAAGCTCACTATGCAAGACTATGAAAATTGTTTTTACCAAAAAGTCATAGTCATGAAACAACAACACTTAATACGTTCTCACCTACATCAAGTGTACACCGTGTGTCAGAACAAAGTGGCCCTTACATCGGACGATGATAAACGATGTATTGTGCCCTTTTAAAGGCACCCAAGGCGGTAGTCTTCTTTCTTGATATGTGCGCCGGCTGCTCCTGAAAATAATGACATTTAAAAATACCTACCGCCTCATGTAGACTCTTCTTCCTCAAGGTGGTGCGTCCTTCGATCGCACGGGTTGATGGGCCACACGTCGATCGGGGTGAGGAAATGAAAGATGGGGTAAACTAAACTATTAAATGACGGTACCCAAAGACTGAATTAAAATTTAAATAAATAAAATGATTTATTTAACAAAATTTGCAAAGTGTAGAATGAAAGTAAGCTGGTGTAAAGTAAAATAATGTGAAATGAAATTAAAATTAAAAACCATAAAAGGATCTGCGTTACAATAAATTAATTATCTGCCTTAATAAATTTCGACTAAGGTCGATTAGACTTAAATATTCTGGATTACATCGAACCACTGTCTCCATGATGATGACGTGACCACATTTAAACACTGGTCAGAAATACAGCCTCATTTGAATAAATGATTTATAATACCTTGGAACATGTCCTCTCAAAATAAATTTGAGTAATTAATTAGTTAATTTATTAATTCATCCAATTGACATTGACTTTAAGGTGTCTATCAAATATTTAATTCATGTTCAAATTCATTTGGGAAGCACCCAACTCTAAAGTAATACTAGAATGCACTAACCATGTGTGAAAATAAAAGAAAAGAGAGAAAATAAAACAACTATGAACATGGTACTTTATCCATTATATTACCTTTGCCACATATTTAAACTACTCGTGGCTGAAAACAAGAAAATTTATTGAACTGAACACTTGAGTGCTACCATCACTCATTTAATTATTTAAACCTTATTTACTTAACTGTGATAGCCTGGACGCTTAAAATACTTAAATTAATTAGGCCAAGTGCCTCAAGTTTACATCTCTAATGAAAGCGATCCCTTTACATCGTTAACTTTACGTGGTTTGCCGCTGCCTGCATTTTCATTGCGAATGCATATTTGTGTGGTACCAACTCTGGATGGAGGCAGATCCCATCGTATTTATGTAAGTCATCTTCGGCATTTGTGATACAACTGCTTATTAAAGATCGCTTCATTTGCCTAACTGAAATGTAGTGGATTTCTAAGACTTGGTGATTACTGACTGTCTTTTGGTATGAGCATACCACTACTATGGTTTTGACTATGAACTAATCGATGATCTATTACCCTAACACATGAAATCTTATTTACATAAATGAACATGTCAATGGAGAAACACTGCTCCCAAGAAATACTGAAATTAAAATAACCTGACTACACCTATTTATTTACATAAATCAAATACAAACACTATTCACGAATCAGATTCTAAAATAATACGGTGACAAAATATATACAAAGAAATGATATCATAATAAAAATCTAGATCCCAAAAATCGCTGCCTAATAAAATTTAAAATAAAAATGCGCAATGTCGCAGTACAAAATATTACCCTGATCCAAGCAGCAAAATTACGTGAATTTGATGGCAGTCTTCTAACCTCAGACGAAAAATGTCTGGACATGACCCTATTCAACCTTTACGGACAATAATCATTGGTATTACATGTCATCAATGATTATACGTGACTGTCGAAACACACATTGATCGGTCGCTCTGTTCACAATTTGTCTCGGACTTTCAATTGCATTTTCCGAGCATTTATTTTCCCTGGAAACTATTTGAAGCAATACAAGCTTTCCGCCTACAACCATAACACATGTCGCATATTTAACACTCTCGGTTAAATTATTCATCTCTCAATTCTATTTATTCATCAATATTCTCGACGTAGTAACTCATAGTACGGCCTCGCTCGTATCCGGCGGGCGAAATAACTGTGTCGTTCACACATCCATTTATACGACATTATTAATGACATGGTCCAAATATCACATTTTCCATTTCTCACCGCAGAACATCAAGGATATTACTATTACTTTGCTCGTTATTAGTTCATCCACAGTTTCACATCTTATGAAATATCAGAGCTAACTTATCAATGGCTTCCTGTCACTAATTAATTAACTGAAATAACGAGATTGCCTCTCAAAAACACGGCTATCGAAATGCGTAACCACGTTACAATGAAGAAATTAACTTTCGCGTATCAACCAGATCGTCGCGAAATACAAAGTATGAGAGCTACCGGAAACGGTCATCTGAATAATGATTACATAACATGAAATAATAAACTGAATGCGCTAGCAGCAAAAATAAACATTTAAACTGACATGGCGGCATCTACAAAATCAAAACGTCAACAAAATGACATTCATTACCGCAATTATAATTATTATTGTACCGGGCGCTACACCTCTACACCGTTTATTTAAAAGTTGCGCCAGTTGAAACTCCTCTTCTGGAGGAAGGTTGAACTTTATCTACTCTATTAATTCTCTACTTTCTCAGAAGATGTCACCACGTGGAAAATTTTGAGTTTTTGAACTGTGTCACTTTTGATGTGTTTTTGTTTCGCTTGAAGTAAGAAGTGTGAACTTTCTCTTCTAGAGGACACTACTGAAGATCTACAATAGTGCACCCTAGTGCGGAGTCAAAGAACTATTTTGTTGGAGAAATTTTTATTTCAAAAGTTTGTTTCTTGTTAAATTTCTTTCTGTTATTGTTTAAGTTGGCTGTATACCCCTCTTTTTCCCCTTGTTTTAGATTTATCCAATCCCGAATTTCTTTTAGTAATTTCTGACCAATCTGGTGTATCTTCCCCCAACTTGTATCTGTTGCGGGGTCCTATCCAATAAAAACATTGTGGGCGGGTGTTTTCATTCCCCTAACGCCTAGAACCTTCCACGAGAGGATATCAACTGCTGATTTTTGGGTCTCTGGGCCACTTCTGTTCCATCTTTCAGTGTATTAAGTACATAGCAGGAGGCGGGAAGCGCCTCTTTCTTCGGCAGCGGTCAACAATAAGGTAATGGCCGATTAATAAATTCTTTCTTTTCTTGCTCAGCAGTTTAACTTTCGGGGCGGGTTCTAAGCGTTCAACCATGTAACCTTTTCCTAAAATGTAAAAACAACTGGTATCTATTCTGTTTTAAAACGACATATCGGGATAGAGAGTGCTTAACCCTCTCGAGCTCCCACTCACATCGTCTTGAGGTGAACTTATTTTCTCAACCAATTCTTCCGTAATGTAATGTACATTGCTATTAAGTCACCTCTGTAGTATGGGATTAGCCCTTGTAATGACGGCCTAGTGCCAAAGTAGGTTTTAAAATCAAAGTGTATTAGGAGTGCAAGTTCGCCTCCTCTCAAATTGTGATTTTAGAGGTCATTTTATTAACATTCTTTCCGTTTAATAGACCTCAGTAGATTGGGTATTTTACCCCTGTGTTTATGTCCGTTGAGGATAACTTGGAGGTTGAGTTTGGTGTGGCCTGGGAGAGGCTTAAATTTGAGAGCGAGTGGCTCTTTTAAAAATTGTATGTTGTATGCCTCGAGGAGGCTTTTCAGTGTAATTTGGAGCAAGGGCTCCTAGGTATGAATGGGGTTTTCTGCCCCTCTGTTAAAACTTGTGTTTGAGGTAAAACTGAACTGATTGCCCAAGCATTATGAATTCGGGGCGCGAAGCCCAAATTCTGTAAATATTGTAACCACCTTATTTGAATTGCTATTCTGTACCTGCCATGCTTGTTACTTATTTATTTTGAAAAGAAAATATAACCTTGTTAAATTTTACATTAACTTTGATTCCGTAGTTTGAGACCCGTTCACGCCCGCACCTTCTTTCACCTCTACCTACCACCAAAATACGGTAACAAGTGGTAGCAGAGCGTGGTTGAATGGGTCTCAATTTAGCCCCTTTTGACGGCTAGGCATTGTTTTGATCCGAACTCTAACCATTTTCTCAGTTGCTGGAATTTTTGATTTTTTCCAAATTGTTCTGTCATCATGCCCGGCCCTCGCGATGTTCTCCTTCTTAACTATTTGCGCAAGGAGGAGTTGATCTATGAATTGACTATTAGAAATGTACAATCTGGAGGCACGGTTGCAGTAGACACAAACAAGCTTAGAGAGTCCCTTGATTTGCCCATTTCCATCCCCAATTTGGGAGAGAAAGAAATTGACGACTCTCTTTCCACGATCACGGAGAATATTACTGGGCTAGCTTCTGTAGTTAGTTTTTTTTGATGAAAATGATCCGTCTCCTAATCAAATTAAGCGTGTGCAAGGCAGGCTATATCATTTTTCGAATAAGGTTAACGATCTGTTGTCTCTAAAACTGAATGACGTTCAGAGGAAGGAAGCTAGTACGCTCCTGGAAAATATTTCCGAATTATCTAGTAAGGTCACTCAATTGTTAACTGGGGAAGTTCCTCCCAAATCTGATCAACCCACCATTGTGAATGCAGGTAGTGAGGAAGCGCCTCCCAAGGGAGAAGTTAATAGGATAACCGTTGCTGCTCAAACTATCCCTGCCCCATTGGACAACGAATCTGAACGTCGTGCATCATTGAGTAACATCCGTTCTGAATTAACTTCCTTGCCATTGAAACCTTTACCTACTATGTCACCCGGATTTAGTAGCTTGCCTCATCCATTGGCAATGTTGCTCAGAGGTATATCCAAGTTTTCTGTTAATATCACCAGTGACGTAATTTCATTTTTAAGATTTCTAGTGGAATTTCAGGATCATGCCCTTGTTTTTTCTCTGTCTCCATGTCAAATCTTGCAAATTATCTATCCGTATGCTATTGGTATTCTCTCCGACAAAATAGTAAGAGCCATAGCTGAACAGTCATCCATCGAAGATTTTCATGCACATCTACTTGCTAATTTTATTCCTGCCCGCGCGAGGTCATCTCTGATTCAGAAATACTATTATCGAGTACAGAGGTTGGATGAAAACTTGGCTGATTTCATACAAGACATTAAGTTTTATACTAGGGTGTTTGCTCTGCACTTCCCTGAGGATCAGATTGTACAAGCCATTGTGGAAGGCATTTCACCATCCTACAGGTCATATTTGTGTTTCGCGGCGTGCCCGCAAACTTTCTCTGAACTTGAAGCATTGGCCGTCTCAGCGGACGGAGTTAGATACGCCGATTCTTTGCGTGTCGCGAAAGAACCCCCGCCTTCCTTTAGTAATACTCGGCCTCCACCTCGCCGATCAGTCAATCCCCGTAAATGTTATGCTTGCGGGTCGCCTGACCATCTGCGCAACAAGTGTCCGCTGATCAAGTCAAGTGGGACGAGGAATGGAGCCGGGTCATCACAAGGCTGTTTTAAATGTGGGGCTTTCTCACATATTGCCAAGAATTGTCCCAACTCAAATAGCACCCCCTCCTGCTCAACTTCTGGTGCAAATTCCACCTATGCCAATAATAAAAAGTGACTAGTGGCTTCGGCTGAGTCTACTAATCCATCTTCCCGAGACTCAGCCCCTAGTAAACAGATTGTAAATGCAGAGAACGATCCGCCTTCAAATTCATCTTTTGAATGCCCTAAAGAATGTCTTAGGATTGCGGCGGATACCCCCGCACCTGTTCCTTTTCTTAAGATTGAGTTAAATAACGAGCCTATAACTGCTCTTTTAGATTCAGGCAGTGTTTGTTCGATTATTTCGGCTGAATGGTATTCTAAATTGAAATCGGTTTGTAAACTTCCTGACTATGTCTCTTCTCCTGTTCAATACGTTTCGGCTAATTCATCTCCATTAGAAATTCTAGGTTCCTTACTGGTCAAAATTCGTGTTTTTAAGTTTACATGGAAAGTTAAATTGTTTGTGGCCAAGCAATTGTCTTGCCCCCATTATATTGGGAGCTGACTTTATTTCTCACACTGGTCTTGTGCTCGATCTCAAGTCTAGGTCGTGCACATTCAAATTTGCTTCTAGTTGTAAAATCCCACTATTAAAGTGTAATTCTGTGTCATGTTCTTCTATTTCGCCTACCCAGGATGAGATGTTGTTAGACCTTAGACATCTACCTGAGGAGCAGGCTGATAGTATTCGCAAACTGTGTCAGTCGTTTCCCGAGGTGTTCTCTGATACTCTTGGTGTTACTGACCTTATTGAATACAAAATTGAGGTTACGGATTCGATTCCTGTCCGTTTTCCACCGTATAGGCTATCTCCACCTAAAATGAAGGCTCTGAAGGAAATTATCGATCAGATGTTGAAGGATGGTATTATTAGGCCCTCTAAGTCGGCGTATTCATCGCCTATTTTTCTAGTCCCGAAACCCCAAGGAGGCTTCAGGCCTGTCATTGATTACAGGGCTCTCAATCGGAAGGTGGTGTTACAGTCTGTGCCCCTTCCTGACCTTCATTCTTGTTTTTCATGGTTTCGTAAGGCCAAGTTCTTCACCATCTTGGACTTGAATCAGGCCTATAATCAAATTCCCCTTGCCGAAGAGTCTAAACACCTTACAGCGTTTGCCACGGACTGGAATTTATATGAATACAACCGCGTACCTTTCGGGCTCCCTACGGGAGCAGCTGTACTCACTAGGCTGCTAGATAGGGTCTTCTCCGACATCAAATTCGAGTACTTATATCACTACTTAGATGATGTCGTAGTATTTTCAGAGACTTTTGAAGAACACCTAGATCATCTGCGAGAAGTTCTCGATCGCCTTCGTAAGGCTGGGTTAACTGTTAAGTTGTCCAAGGTTGCCTTTGCTAAGCCCTCTATGTCATTCCTAGGGCATATTGTGTCACCCGATGGGGTAGCAGTCGATCATTCTAGAACACAGGCCATCCGTGATTTTAAACCTCCCAAGGACATTAAAGGTATCGCCAGGTTCATTGGTATGGTGAATTTCTTCAGGAAGTTTATTCCTAACTTCGCTAATAGAGCGGCGCCCTTAAACCTTCTTCGTAGGAAAGGCATCAAATTCGAGTGGGGACCTTCTCAACAAGCCGCTTTTGAAGACCTTAAATTAGCTCTCTGTAATGCCCCTGTACTTGCTATGCCTGATTTCTCGAAGAAATTCATCGTCCAAACCGACGCGTCGTCGTCGGCGGTAGCTGCAGTCCTTCTCCAAGAGACTGAACTAGGGAGGCGCCCCATCGCCTATGCATCTAGGACTCTCTCGGCTCAAGAAGCAAAGTACTCCATATATGAGCTTGAAGGTTTGGCAGTCTTATTCGCCTTAGAAAAGTTCCGTCTCTATCTGGAACACGTCAAATTCGACCTGGAGACAGATAATCAAGCCTTAAGCTGGGTCTTAGGTAGGCCGCGTCGTACTGGTCGTATAGCCCGCTGGGCTATTCGTATTTCCGCCTTCCAGTTTGATGTTAGACATATCAGAGGTACCGAAAATGTTGTTGCTGATGGACTCAGCCGTATGTTTTATAACGACGTCGAGACCCACGAACCGGTCGACAGTTCATCACCTTCCGAGTCCATACTATCTGGTGTTAATGCCATCTTAACAGATGCTCCCATGCTTTTTAGGGATATTGAGAAATACCAACGTGAAGATCCGACGCTGGCTCCGATAATGGAAACCCTTTCTTCTGGGGAACATGTTGTCCCTTATGTTCTGAGGAAAGGTGTTCTATGTTGCCCTTCGAGGCATGATAAGATGATGAAAGTTGTTGTTCCAGCGGTTCTTGTACCTATGATCTTCAAGTATTATCATGAGACCCCATTAGGAGGGCATCTGGGTATCTTTAAAACTCGTGAAAAGATTCGTGACATGTTCATCTGGAAAGGTATGGACGGTGAAATCCGTGAACTAGTAAAGGCTTGTAAATCCTGCTTGATTAGTAAACCCACCATGTCCACCAAGGTAGGCCTTTTGTCTTCCCATCAAGCGTCGCGCCCCATGGAACGCCTGTACATTGATTATGTAGGACCCTTCCCCCAGTCGAAGGGAAATGCCAACAAATTCATCTTCGTATGTGTAGATGGTTTTACAAGATTTTCCTGGTTATTTCCGACTAAGCTGGCTACCGCTCAGTCCACCATTACTAGCCTAAATTCTATTTTTGCTTCCTTTGGTCCGTGTCAATATATTGTATCTGATAATGCTAAGGCTTTTACAACTAATTTATTTCGTAAATTCTGTTTTGACTTATCAATCTCTCATGTAACTACTTCTGCTTATTACCCTCAACCATCTCTGGCTGAACGGGTTAACCGTAATCTCAGGTCCGCACTTATTGCCTATCATCATGAAGATCATTCTAGGTGGGACACGTCCCTGCATTGGTTAGCTTTTGCTTTGAATTCGGCGGTTCATGAATCTCACAAGTTTACTCCAGCTTCTTTGATGTTTAAGTTTGTTCCCAACACGCCGCTCTCTAACCTCTGGTCTGAGTGACATTCTACCCGAGACAATAGATCCGGACAATATTAAAGATCTTTGGAAGAAGGCTAAAGCCAATCTTAAAGTGTCTCATGAAAAGGTTAGGGAAAGGTATGATCGTGGACGGAGACCCACCCCTTTGAAGGTAGGTGACCAGGTTATGGTCAAGAATTTTGTTCCCGCGGGCAAGCTTGCCCCCAGATTTCATGGGCCATGCATCATTCTCGATTTTCTTACTCCGGTTACATTGTTAGTAAGCAACCCAGCCACCGAGAGGATATTTAGGGTTCACCTGTCCCAGGTGAAACCGGTGTAAATTTTGTGTCAACTTGCTTAATATAATTTGATAGGAATATGGTGGTTATATTTTTTTTTTTTTTTGAGTTCCACTCTTAAGGCATTCTGCTCCTATTTTATTTTATATGTAAGCATTTCTTGTAAACCTCCCCCGATTGTTAAACTGCCATCCTGTCCTTGTCACGGCCATTACCACGCTCCCGTCTCCTGCTCCACCACACTCAGTGGCTGGCTTAGATGAAATGCCATGGATATCTGCACGCCGCTGGCCCCTCAATCTCTTTACATGCCTGTGCCCTCAAAAGAAACATGATGGTCCAACACAATTCTGCCGCCTAGCTTAATGTTTCAGTGCCCCCGCAGCCGCGCGGCGCTGTGCCGCGGCTGGGTTCGAGGACGGGCCCCCTCGGCCCCAGCGAGGACGACATGTGCACGGCGAACCGGAGCTCTCCTCCCGGCCAAGGCTGATGTGCGGCGCACGACCTGCTACTTGCCCGCAGCCTGTATATGTTCACCGCGGGCGCGGCGTGCTTCAACACCTCTGCTCCCCTCATAGTGCGGGCGAGCGGTATCTCAGGGTACTTGAGGGGTCCGAGCGGCCTCCTTTGGACGCAAGCTGTAACGGCCGGTCTGGCCATCCAACTTAGCCTACATCTACTACATAGACATTCCTGTTCAACCTTAATACCGTCACTTGGGAATTCAACAGCAATATTTGGTGGGCCGTGCAAAAATTTTTCTTCACTTTTAAGTATTAAAAGTTTATCTTCAGAAATTCAAATTCTACAAACTTAAAGACTTTCATTCACCTGCAACAACAACATTTTGAAACTGAATTAAGAAATCTTGTAAATGCTTCTGCTATCTATCTTCGTATCAACATCATTACTTGGACTTTGTTTCAAACTGATTTCATGTGTCACCCCTGGAGGAACTTTGGGGGGGGGAGGTCTGTACCGGGCGGTACACCTCTACACCGTTTATTTAAAAGTTGCGCCAGTTGAAACTCCTCTTCTGGAGGAAGGTTGAACTTTATCTACTCTATTAATTCTCTACTTTCTCAGAAGATGTCACCACGTGGAAAATTTTGAGTTTTTGAACTGTGTCACTTTTGATGTGTTTTTGTTTCGCTTGAAGTAAGAAGTGTGAACTTTCTCTTCTAGAGGACACTACTGAAGATCTACAATAGTGCACCCTAGTGCGGAGTCAAAGAACTATTTTGTTGGAGAAATTTTTATTTCAAAAGTTTGTTTCTTGTTAAATTTCTTTCTGTTATTGTTTAAGTTGGCTGTATACCCCTCTTTTTCCCCTTGTTTTAGATTTATCCAATCCCGAATTTCTTTTAGTAATTTCTGACCAATCTGGTGTATCTTCCCCCAACTTGTATCTGTTGCGGGGTCCTATCCAATAAAAACATTGTGGGCGGGTGTTTTCATTCCCCTAACGCCTAGAACCTTCCACGAGAGGATATAAACTGCTGATTTTTGGGTCTCTGGGCCACTTCTGTTCCATCTTTCAGTGTATTAAGTACATAGCAGGAGGCGGGAAGCGCCTCTTTCTTCGGCAGCGGTCAACAATAAGGTAATGGCCGATTAATAAATTCTTTCTTTTCTTGCTCAGCAGTTTAACTTTCGGGGCGGGTTCTAAGCGTTCAACCATGTAACCTTTTCCTAAAATGTAAAAACAACTGGTATCTATTCTGTTTTAAAACGACATATCGGGATAGAGAGTGCTTAACCCTCTCGAGCTCCCACTCACATCGTCTTGAGGTGAACTTATTTTCTCAACCAATTCTTCCGTAATGTAATGTACATTGCTATTAAGTCACCTCTGTAGTATGGGATTAGCCCTTGTAATGACGGCCTAGTGCCAAAGTAGGTTTTAAAATCAAAGTGTATTAGGAGTGCAAGTTCGCCCCCTCTCAAATTGTGATTTTAGAGGTCATTTTATTAACATTCTTTCCGTTTAATAGACCTCAGTAGATTGGGTATTTTACCCCTGTGTTTATATCCGTTGAGGATAACTTGGAGGTTGAGTTTGGTGTGGCCTGGGAGAGGCTTAAATTTGAGAGCGAGTGGCTCTTTTAAAAATTGTATGTTGTATGCCTCGAGGAGGCTTTTCAGTGTAATTTGGAGCAAGGGCTCCTAGGTATGAATGGGGTTTTCTGCCCCTCTGTTAAAACTTGTGTTTGAGGTAAAAATGAACTGATTGCCCAAGCATTATGAATTCGGGGCGCGAAGCCCAAATTCTGTAAATATTGTAACCACCTTATTTGAATTGCTATTCTGTACCTGCCATGCTTGTTACTTATTTATTTTGAAAAGAAAATATAACCTTGTTAAATTTTACATTAACTTTGATTCCGTAGTTTGAGACCCGTTCACGCCCGCACCTTCTTTCACCTCTACCTACCACCAAAATACGGTAACAATTATTATCATCACTTTAAAAATCTGCACTACACTGTACGTAAATTTCTTAGTGCAATAGGATTCTCATATGTCAGAATGACTGACTTCAAAAATGATCCAGAAATAATATGAAAAACATGAACTTAAGGAAACTGCGCACATAACACTCGCTAACACTTATTTATTATTACTATTATTATTATTATTATTACGATCCTAATTTTTATAATTACCATCCGATCCGTGAATTATTTACAATCCTATCTAAAATTCTAAATTACATTTTTGATCATCGATTGTTCATAGTCCTCCATATTTACATTTTGCTCATTTACCTTATTTGTGCTGGAGGCAGGTCAGATCATCCTCCGGACCCCGTCATGATGAATTTAGTACTTCATCTTCAAGCTGATGTTATCCAAGAGGTCACACACGCAAACTTGATGCATTTTTACAATAGCGTTGCACACGTCCATATTTATATTAGCACTCGCATTTTTAACACTCCTACGAAGAATGTTCAATGACACTGCATTGAGCACCTGACGTGAAGTTGAAAGTCTGGATTCCGCTACCTGCCTGCTGTCGTCTCTCTCTCACCCCTCTCAGTTTGTTTGTGTAAAGGATTATTGGTTATTCACCTTTTCTGACTATAACACTGGACTCAAGGTCTTAGTGCGGCAGCATTCCACAAGCGAAACAAAGTTTTTCCCTGTAACTGGCTTGACTAATTCTGCTCCCAAATATCTCAATTGCAATAATAGTTCTATGAGAGTGTGGAAAAATTTAAATGTAATGTTCCCGATGATGTGGAGAATTTTATAATAATCGTTCTCCAAAATATGACTTTTCCACGAAATATACAAGCTACACGTGAACTAGGGAAAATGTTATGCAGCTACGTGTTACGACGAGATTCATTGTTCATTCCGGTCCTAGCACGGTATAAGTTCGTTCAAGGGAAGTATTGAGAGTATAACTACTATTGTCATTTGTTAATTTAATTGCCTGATTATCTCTGCATGAAGTAAAGTAGAATAAAAGTTTTTCAAAGTGTTCATTTCGGCCAAGATATTACTCACACAAATAAATACATTACTCACTCGGATGTCAACTACTGTATAAGACACTGGAGATTCTTACAAGACTGCGAATTCTCACAGGACTGCGATTCACCGCAAGACTGAGAATTCCGACGAGACTGAAGTTCACCACACTGGTGTCTTCGTTTTTGTAAACAGTCCTCCCCCCACTTCGAAAATAGTTCTGTGGAAGGGATGTGGCGTAATAATTCTGCACTTGGGACCGATTTATCATATGTCCGTAAGTTAGGATATTAGGAAATGTGTTCTAAACATTCCAAATTTTGGTCCGATTTACGTGCTACATTGCGTTATGAGAAACGATCACAGGTTAATTTATACGACGGCGCGCGTCACTGGCTCTATTTTCTGAGTATGGCGCCTTCCCGCCATGACTGTTCACTTCCTGGGCGATACCACTCTTCCATGTAAAGTTGAAAATTTCTTATTTAACCACTGATTAACCACACATTTGAACTGATAAATCCTTAAATACTGCTTGGAAATCAGGACACAATATTTCACAGCTACTTCGGGCACCAAATCGCGAAATACTAGCTGTAGATTCCAGCTATGACAAGACATTAAAATTTGCAATTTTGTGATTGGCTGAGACGTTCGCGCTCTTGGTGGCTTGGATTCTTCCATTTTCTGCCAAGGGATGACGGGCATTATTCGTGTCTCACTCGCTCTTCTAGGCAGGGCAAATTCCGACGTGCCGATTCACGTGGGAACTGGATAGAAAGTTTCCACTTCTCGTCGGCATCATAAAACATAATTGGACGTACCACTCAGGCTAGCTACTTCCTGTTCGTGCCTTAAGACGTATTCTGTGGATATATTTTCAGTCTGAACGGCGCCTGGCTGTTGCTTTGTGAGACTGCAAGCTTTTCCCAGCCTGCTGCAGTATTCCCATATGCGAATTATTAAACATTTAATTTATCCATTCATTATACAGTACAGACCCTGTGTGTCCTATGCGACACATAAAATTAGCAATGTTCTGAAGGCTAGAGAACCGGTGTGGCGCGTGCGACACATCCAATTTAGTTCTCGTGGCAAACTGTAGAGTGCAGTTAACGACCGAAAGTAGTTTTGAACCCAAATAGCGGGAACTGCGTGACTGGAAAGTCATTGTTTGAGATAGTGTGCTCAGAAATTGAACTGAAAATGGCGCGTTCTGCATGTAAGTGATTTTGACTGTTTTCATTTGCATGTATCTGATTTGTTTCAATTGATTTATAATTGCAACACATTAAAGAGTCTAGAGTCGTTTGATATAGTATAATTTACAATTTTGTGAATTATCTCGACTGTACGAAGTGTTTTGAAAGCGTGTGTCGCATACGACACACTGGAACTAAACCTTAATTCTAATACTGATTTCGTTTAGAATTTTCTTACGACCGTCAAAGAAATTAGAGTACCAGTGTTGTTCCGATACACGAATTTCTCGACAATTAGAGCAAAATAGTAATAAATAGTGACAACAGATTTGAATTAATAGGTATAGGTAGTTAAAAAAGTTTGTCTTCTTGCGAGACTGAGACATTTTTACAAGCAGTGTGACTTTGGCATAATTCAAATACATTCTGGCATTTAATTTTTAACGGTCTCTTGCATTACAGTGTCCGCGGAGGAAATTATATCAGAACTTGAAATTGATGGCAACTGCTCTGATCTCGAGGGTATGGACTCGGAAAGTGATGACATTTTAACACCCAATGAAGTCATTTACGAAGATGTTCCTTCCGACAGTCCCGAGGATCCTACTGAAGAATTAGAAATTCCAGTGAATCATCGTATTCCACCATGGAGACATACCGATATATTTGAACCTCTTCCACCTGCTCCAGCTTTACATGAGGTCCCACGTGATTTTGAGGAGTTGGAACCCTTTCAATATTTTTCGAAATATGTGTCGGAGAGTATTTACAGCGTTGTATCTCGATGTACAAATGTGATGTCTCTATCGCGTTTGGGAAAATCTCTCAATACAACTGCCGAAGAAATCAAAAGGTTTTTTGGCATTTCAATGACTATGTCATACTTGGGATATCCAAGGCTGAAGATGTACTGGGCGGGTTCCACTAAAGTAGAACACATAGCTTCAAAGATGTCCCGAAATCGTTTCTTTGCCATCAGACAGAATTTAAAAGTTGTAGTTGATGATGATGTACCGACTGAACGCCGCAATGATAAGTTCTGGAAGGTGAGGCCTTTATTAGAGTCAGTTCGTGATGGGTGCTTGAAAAATGCGAGGTCGATGCAGGTGTGTATTGATGAACAGATGGTGCTATTCTGGGGTCATGCTGCAATGCGACAGTACATCAAGGGAAAGCCTGAACCGTGTGGATTGAAAAATTTTGTATGTTGTGCTCCTGATGGTCTACCACTAGATTTCTTCATGTACGAGGGGAAAGGAGACACAATTGTAAATGGATATGATGACCTGGACATTGGGGGGAAATTTGTGATGAGGCTGTCACAAACATTTTGCCACCAGGGACGGTAGTATACATGGACAGATATTTTACGTCTGAAATCTTGTTGGATTACCTACATTCTGATGCTTCATGCCAAGGAACGGGAACAATACAACTTTCCCGTATTCCTCGTGAAGTAAGACTGAGAAGTGATGCAGAAATGAAGAGGGAAGGCAGGGGCTCGGTTGACCAAGTTGTTCGTGGCGATGGGCAAGTGTGCATAGTAAAATGGTTTGATAATAAGCCAGTTACTCTTGCCTCGTCCATAGAAGGCACAAATCCAGTTGGGGAATGCCGCCGTTGGTGCAAAAAAGACAAAATCTACAAGAAAGTGAAGCGGCCTCTCATTGTTGAGAATTACAACAAATTTATGGGAGGAGTGGATTTCCTCGACAGAGTGCTGTCATACTATAGGCAAAATGCAAAAACCAGAAAATGGACTGTACGGCTCATTCTACATTCTACACTTCTTTGATTTTGCTTGTGCAGCAGGATGGATAGAGTACCGAGGGATTGCAAGGTACTGAAGAAAGCAAAGAAAGACATCATGGACTACCTGGACTTCAAAATCGAAGTAGCCGAATGGCTCATTAATTCAGAACCAAACAACAGGGGAGAAGAAGAATCAGAAGAAAATGAAACACCAGAAGACACAGCCTGCCAGGTGAAAAAAAGAAAGTCATCACCACATCCAAGCACTGCTAAGAGGACGTCTGGTGCACTTCACATGTAAGAAATGGTGGATGATGGCAAAACACACAGATGCAGAATGCCAGGCTGCAAAAGTGTGCGAGCTCGAGTTTTCTGCACAGTATGTTTCTGGGCGAAACTGTTTCAAACGGTACCACCGGAGGAAGTGAGCAACAGCAGCAGTTGCCAATGACAGGGGACACTTTCATCATCACAGTTTCAGGTCCAGTATCCTAAACTGTTCTCAGAACATAGACAAAGATTGTTAGCTTGCAGTAGTGAACATACAACAGTGTTTCGTGTGGTAGATTTTGCAAATGTGTGCCAAGAACCCAGTAATTCATTCAAGACTATGAAGTGCCTATGAAGTTAGAGTACCAATGTGTCACATACGACACATGCAGTTTGTCAAAAATGTTTTTCGTAAATTCATAGTTTTTATTGTATCTGTGATATGTGATGCCCAATTAGCAATATATCTAATTTTTATTTCAAAAATAGCATTACTTCATACCTTGGGTCTGTAGAGGTTATGCACATTCTCTTATGGGTGCAGTATACTTGAAGGTAATGTAAGAACCCTCCCCTGGGGACACTGTCAGCTACAGAAAGACCAAGATCCAACCCAAACTTATAGGAGAGTATAATCTACTATCTTCACCATTTTCCCCCATTATTTTTTCTGTTAAACTAAACAACATCTTCTGTAAATATGTGTATAAATAACTCTGTACAATACTTGTATGTGTGCATCTATAAGTGTTACTTGCGAACTTCCTCTTCCCTTTAGGAGAGACTGATACACTTAAAAAACATATTCTTTCTGTAACTAAGTATACATTACTCCAAGTTGTAAATAATACTAATGTGTGTCCAAGTTTTTTCTGTATATGTGTTCTATTAAAATTGATAAATAAAATTCATCAATGCGCTTCTTATTTCCCCCCCGCACATCAACTCTTCTCTCCATCCTAATTACATTATTAGTATAAGCTTAGTCATATAAGAACAAAAGAAGAAATAAAAACCAGAATCATTACTGCTACCACAACCGTAACAAATAAGATCAGAGAGCAGATATGGTACAAAAGAAAAAAAGACTTGCTCAGGCTCGCATGCTGGTAAGACACGTTTGCGGAACAAAGACCTCGATGAACTTGGGGGAGAACTATGACCTACGCCAAAAAACAAAACTCTCCCGCTACTCCACTAACCCATATATGACACGTGCGCACCGCCACGCACGCATGTGAACTTGGAGAGAGCAGGCTTTTGTTTACGAACAAGACCTACACCTACAAGAACAATTAATGACACCAAACGGTCAACCATCCATCATCCTCCCTCACAACACCCACACTTGTCATCCCTCAGCACTCAGGCTCCTCCCCACCTAACCATATATAGCACGACCTCACACCAAGACAAAACCCTCACCCCACACAACTCCACCCACACACCCATATATGGACATAACCACACCCACACACCTCCCCAAACCCATGACGTCACAACAATCCTGCACGCTCATTGGCTACACGCAAATACTGCGCTCTGATTGGTGGTTGCAAAGCCCGCATGGACTCACTAGTCAGGGGATACCGTGGGTGTATTATTCGTCTGCGACCCCACCCACAGGGGATAAGGAGCGAAAAGAAAAAGTAAGAAGGAATCCGTCACTTCGAAAGATGAAGTAACGGACGAAGAAAGGCAAGGGCCACGAAGGGCGTGAAAATGAAAGACTCTCTAGGCCTCGAATGCTCGAATACCGTCGGGGTCGGAAAAGAACAAGAGTTGACCAAGGGAGGTCGGACAGGATAGACGAAAGTGAGGAGCCTGACACAAGTAAGTGGAAGCAATGCCAACACCTAGCTAAGGGCCCCGTGGTCGCCAATCCACTCTCCCAAGGTGAGAGCCCCTTGGGTCCCTTTTAGTCGCCTCTTACGACAGGCAGGGCTACCGCGGTGTATTCTACATGTGCGTCCCCCACCCGCAGGGGGTAGTGTGTTTGGTCCGCGAGAGGTATTTTATTTCCCTCAAGTCCGCCGGCAAGCCGGTTAGGACCTCCCTATCCGCCACCTGCGACGCGCCACGTGGGAGTATCACCTCTCCCCCTGCTACGCCAGCGTAGCAGGTTCGTGGCCTGAAATAATAAACAACTAAAATAGCAAAATTCGTTAAACTGTTCATACCACATACGACAGCCTGTCAGAAGATTTACTGGCAGGCAAAAGAATTCCTGCGGGACAAAATTTTGTCGACACGATGTCCTTGGAAACCGTAATAGTACATGGGTTGCCGGCAAGCAGTTCAGATATTACTGTTCAGAAATAAGAGCTGCTCAACCCTTTTTCCTATGAGACGATTCCTGTTCTCGGTCACTATCTGTCCTGCCTTTGAAAATATCCTTTCGCAAGGAACGGACGTCGCGACAATTGAAAGACGAGCTTTCGCCAGGTCGTAGAGGGAAGGATAAAACCTGTTTCCTTTCTAACCACCAACACAGTGGATTACCTTTTCCGGAGAAAAGAGGTTCCTGGAAGAATTTATCCACTTTCACAATTGCAGCAGCTCTTGGATTTGGATTACTTTCGATTAAATTAACGGACTCGTCCCAGTCATCCCAAATAGCGAATCCTTCCTCAATTGCTATCGGCGCTGATGCTGATCCAGCGCTCGAATGAAGCGACTTCTCACAGCAATAATCAGTGACTGCTTAGCCCTTTCAGCGTTTCGAGGATCAGAGAAGCCTTAACTCTTACATCACGGGTCGAGTAATGTGGCCCGTGCGAACACATTATTATTCTCTTCGATACCCTGGAAACGCTTATTAAGAGCTTCGACGAGTTTCTCGGCCATCTCTCGTACATTATTCGTCACAGCAGGTGTTATAAATTTAGAGCACCACTTCTTCAGAGCCTTGTGTAACAGTATGACCTTGGAAACAGTGACATGTTCGCTGCTCATCTCCTCGGTGCAGTCTTAAAATGCCTTCAGCACGTCGCAGATTTGGTTCATAACTGCGGTGTCGTCATTTGTGATGCTGGGAAGTTCCGGATAATGAATCTGAGTGATCGACATCACGGAATTTTTCAGTCCAGCATTCATCTCAGCATCTCATAAGTGGAGTTCCATCTGGTGGCAAACTGAGGATTGCTTCTCCCAGTTGTTCTTGCATAGCCTTCAGTTTGATGCTGGCCTGCGTGCTACGCTTGAAAAATTTCACAACACGCTTACATTTTGTCAGCAGCTCTCGGATGTTCTCAAGGTCACACAGCACAACCAAGTTCAAAGTATGGGCAAAACAGGGAATATGTTTCCACCCAGTAAGTCTAATGGCAGCTTTAATATTTGGTGCACTGTCACTGACATCACAAGCTACCTTGTCTCGGATGTCCCAATCTCCTGTAACCCGCTTCAATTCCTCCGCCAAGTTTACAGCGGTATGCTGTTCGTTATACTTGAAACATTCTGCGAGACTTGATTTCATCTCCATATGTTCATTAATGAAATTAACTGTTAATGAGAGATAACTTTCATTACTGATGGAAGTCCAGCCATCCGTTGTAATTGCTAACGTATCTGCAGACTGTAATAAATCCCTCACTTTCACCTTCAACATGTCGCACATCTGCGGTAACAAGACACGTGAAACTGTCTTTCTGGTGGGCAATTTATAGGCAGGATTGGCCTTGTGCATAAACTTCCTGAAAGAAACATCCTCTACAATTCGAAAAGGCAGGTAGTTTTTCGCAATAGCCTCTGTATGTATGTATGTACGTATGTATGTATGTATGTTCAGTCCGTCAGCGATGCCGCTGGTGGGATCCTCAACAGCTCTGCCATCAGCTGTCATAGATGGCCTAGGCATCATTGAAGAGGGGTACTAGGGAAATGAGGAGTGAGGTAGTTTCCCGTTGCTTTCCTCGCGCAATAGCCTCTACAAGTAGAAAATCAAGTTCTTGATTTTTCTTGTTGGTAAGAGGCCTGTGAAAATACTCCGAAATATTTGGAGCACGTCTAGGTTGTTCTGGTGGTGATGGTGGTGGTGCTGATGATGATAATTGCTCTGGCATAGTATTCGTTGAAGAATACACAGAATTTCTCCGCGAGTGCACTCCAGTGGATCAGATCCTATCTCACCGGTCGCCGGCAGTGTGTACTTAATAACAACAATGAATATTCAAATTGGCGTACGGTCGACGTAGGAATACAACAAGGAACTGTACTGGGTACCCTATTTTTCTCTTTGTATATACATGGCATATCTTCCGGATTAAAACACTGTAAATACCACTTATACGCTGATGACCTACAGATATATATACACAGCAAACCCGAAAACCTACAGTCAGAAACACGTCACCTCAATGAAGACTTGATGACCATAGATATATGGGCCAGAAATCACAGATTAAAATTAAACCCATCAAAATCCCAGGCAATAATTATTGGTTACCCTAAATTACTTAGCAAACTCAATCGAAGAGCGTTACCACAGTTGTCCATAAGTGGTACTCCGATACAGTATAGCCAAAATGTAAGAAATCTTAGTATATTTGACGAACATCTGTCCTGGTCTGCCCAAACTATATCTGTGTGTAGAAAACTATACGGAACTCTACGCTGCCTCAGTAAATTCAAATTCACTTTCCCTTTTAAACTAAAGAAAATTCTTGTTGAATCACTCGCATTACCTCATTTTCATTATTGCGATATAGTTTACAACAACCTAGGAGTAGACTGGTGAAGGAAATTACAGTGTGCTCAGAATGCTTGTGTAAGATTTATCTGTGGACTTCGTTACGCTGACCATGTCACACCGTCTTACACGCGGCTCGGGTGGTTTCGCCTGCAAAAACGACGCAAACTTCATAATTGTTGAATACAGTGACATTTCAATAAATGTCGATAATTTGCAAGTACAGCCTTTAAAGGGGACTTTGAAAGAAAAACACGGTAGTAGGTTACGACCTGTTTTGAGAACTTTGATGCCGGCCAATAGAGTACCGTCACAAAAGGAAACTATTTTGGGTGCTGCAAAAAGAAATCTTAATGCTCCTGATTTAAAAAATGAAATGTCTGATATGGTCCTTGGAAATTTAAAGTATAAAATTTTTTTGCGGTCATACATAACTGACAATAATATGCAGGTTTTTGAAGGGTTTAGTGAGGACACCGTAGATATTTGTGCTGCTGTAGTACAAGAGTGGTTGGATAAACAACCGCCGAGTGTCATAAAAAAAAATTATTCAGAAGAACCACTTCATGAAAGAAGGTACAATAAATTTAACTACATGATCAAGTCTAAATTGAAACCTCCTTTAGAATTATCTGCAGTCTGGAAATATACTAGTGTACAAACGATAGCTTATCAGGAAAAATGCATCAATGCTGTATTTTGTCCGGTTTTGCCATTATGCGTGATAGGTTGTTATCAGTATTGAGTGATAGATTTATGGTTATGACGGGCATGTCTGTGGCGGAATTTGAAGTTGAGATAAATAAGAGGGTCAATATTGAGAAATTGAAAACATCCAGTCAAATAGAGAATGACATGTCTAAGTGTGATAAATCCCAAAATGCGGCGATATTGGAATTTGAGAGACTGCTGTATTTGGGTTTAGGCATGTCGCAGGAACTGGTACGAATTTGGGTCGAAGCGCACAAGAAGTCCTTGTTATACGACAGGGTAAATGGTGTGAAACTTGAAATCGAATATCAAAGGCGATCGGGTGACGCCAGTACTTTTTTTTGGAAACACTGTAGTATTAATGGCTGTGATGGCGGCTTGTTATGATATGAATGATGTGCAACTGGGTTTGTTTGCAGGTGATGATAGTGTGCTTTTTTTTAAGCCTGGGATGTTAATTGATTATGATCCTTCCACTAGAATGGCAGATTTGTTCAATCTCGAGTGTAAGTTGTTGGATAGGTACCAAATTCCGTATTTTTGTTCAAAATTTTTGATTATTCATGAAGGTTGGTTCTATGTGGTTCCGGACTTATTGAAATTTGTAACAAAATTCGGTCGTACAGATTTACTTACTTATGATCATGTGGAAGAGTATCGAGTTTCTTGTAGCGATGTGCTGCAAGTTGTGATGAATGAGAAGATCTCTAGGGAGATTAGTATGGGCTTGTATGAGAGGTATGGTGGAAAGATTCAAGACTGTACCAAATTGATGAGAGTCATACATGCGTTAATAAGTGATCGTATGTTTCAAAAATTATGGGAAAATTAGAGTCTCATTGATAAGACTCGAGGGTCAATCAATATTAGAGACTCGAAATTGTATACAACATTTAGAGATGGAGAACGGATTGGCATCAGATTTTACCAGAAAATCATTGCAAATTCAACAAGAATTGGCGAGCAAAGTAAAGGCTTCCCCAAAGGTCGATGTGTACGTGTATGATACATTTCGATATTTCAAGGATTCTGTAACAGTTTTGGTTGATAATATAAGGGTACTAAAAAGGGACGATAAGTATGCTGTTTTAAGTTAAGCGGCGCAGTCTGTGTTTACTGAAAATAATCAATATAATCAATACTGAATGACATTGGCTAACGTACTCCAACATACACGAAGTTTAATCCATAAAAATTGCTTAATTCCTTATAATACTAAGAACCTACTATGCTTCTTTCCTCATGGGATATTTCAAGCTTTCCAAGAACAACAACAAACTATGGTTCCTATTTTGTTGCTGCCAAACGAATGGCATAGGTGAATCAAAATAACATTGGATGAACATACTTTCTACAAACTATCGACCTAACGATTCATCCACCGTTGAAGAGATCCAATTGTCGCTTTGTAGTTTGTAAATTATTAGATAATTTTAAATGTATTCATGTAACAAATTTTGTTTTAATTGAATTTGCACATTTTTATAAATTTAAGTACATATCACATAAAGTACGGCCCCCTTTTTTATTTGTAAAAGATAGGAAGATTCTTAGTATTAGGTTAAATTTGTATATATTGGTTCCAAATGTTTAACTCAGACAAGGTCTGGGTCTTGACCTTAAGATTGAGAATAAGCTGAAGATGCCCAAAAGCAGGGCGAAACATGTACCTATATAGTGTATACAAATCACTTAGAATTTAATCACCACAAAAGGTGAATTGTATTGAATAGTTGGCATAATCAATTTTATTCTAACAGAATATTACTCATAGTTGTGCTTTTGCCAGCTGTGGCTGTAAGATGGCCAGAACTAGCACAATGTATACATCCAGTTCTGGCCATATTACGTTGATTATTAATTTTTAAGGCCCTAAGACTGCAGTAACACTAAATTACTTTCATTTGTTTTAGGTTATGGCTCCCAAGAGGAATATATCTCAAGAGTAAACCAAAACAAACAGGAGGTTGTTCATGTATTCTCCAACTAAAGTTAGGAGAGCCTTCCAAGCTGTAAGAAATGGTTCCATGTCAGTACTTGCAGCCAGTAATACCTTCACGGTGGCTAGGACTAGTCTTCAAAGGGAACTGTCTGGGGAAAGCACAGAATTGGTAGGGAAGACAGCCGAACTCCAGAACTTGGACATGAAAATGAAGCAAAAGTAAGGGACTGGATTCTGGAAAATGCTAGGTTTGGCTTTCCAATTAACAAAACCTAACAGAGACAATAGATCCACTGATTCCAGACCAACAATTAAGCTTCAGAGAAGGAAGGTCCGCCTTGCAAGCCATACGTAATCTTAATGACATCGACCAAGCATTAAGACATCCAAAAGGGCAAATTCAGAACTGTCTTCATTGACTACACCAAAGCCTTTGATTTCTTGAACAGGACAAAACTGGTTCCAAAAATAGAATCCATGACAAACTGAGGAAATGAAGTTACAACAGCCAGAAGAAATATACTGAGTTATAACAGAATACAAATAAAACGGAAAAACAACTTCAAGAGAGATCCTGCACACAAATGGAGTACTACAGGGGGATCCCACCAGCCCTACCCTATTCAACATCGCTATAATGGAGTTTTAGTTATTCTACTCGTTCCACGAGTTATTCAGTATCTCCGCGTAACGCGATTACGAGACTTGGGTCCAACGAGTTTACTGAATGCTATTACTATGTCATCTCATCCTGTGTTTACTTCGAGGATTCATCCGTCCAGTGCATACTTGTCTGTGGCGGACTGTACGCTGATGCCATCTTGCGGCACCCGATGAAATTAACTTAAGCGGCAGTTTGATGTGTGGAAACAATGTCTTGTGAGTGTCGCTTGTATTTTGGTTGGGTCGAGTAAGGAAGCAACCTTCCGGTGAAGATATTTTGGCTGAAAATTAAGACGATGATGATGCGTGTTGTTTAAAGGGGCCTAACATCGAGGTCATCGGCCCCTAATGATACGAAATGAAAGAACAAAAAATTCAAATTCATCCAGGACCAAAATAAAATAAAAAATGTCATGAAGAATTAATGGTTGGACATGAACCCAACAGAAACAAAAACAAACAAACAAAAAAAAACAGTGGATCAGACTCACAAAGAAGGTAGTGAATTAGAGTATTACTGACCAAGGGACCATTGATGATGATGATGCTTGTTGTTTTAAGGGGCCTAACATCGAAGGTCATCGGCCCCTAATGGAACGTGATGGACGACACGATACACTATATTTAAAATGTTTAAAATGTATCCACTGACAAGAGTTAAAAAATATGGTGATGAAAAATGAGTACGAGATTAAAACAGCAGTGGATCTAAAACGCAATGCCTTATTTTCTAATAAAATAAGAGAAAATACAGGGAGAAAAGGAATAAGGCATTGCCTCGTGGTGCATATATATATATTTCATTTACATTAGACGTTAAAATAACGCATTAAAATACGCAACACGAACTAAAATGAAGTCAATGGGATAAAAGCGCAATTGAAACAAATACACGAAGACAAAGGACATCACTAGACACGGTAAAACAGACCACTATACTCATAACGCGGATGATGAAGTCTGCTGACTGCTCGTCATCGCGCAAGATAAGGGAGATGGTACCCGGTAGGTTTAGACTACGGCGAAGATCGACCAGGTCCATACACTCCGTAAGGATGTGTACCACGGAAAGATGGTCGCCGCAGGTACACACCGGAGAGGGTTCTCCTTTCAAAAGATGCGGGTGAGTTACGATACCGTGGCCGATCCGAAGACGACATAATACCACGGCTTCCCTTCGCGAAGCCCGAAGGGAAGTCCTGCATACCTTCGTTGTTCCTTTTATCGCTCTCAGCTTATTGGGAAGTGGAATGGCCTGCCACTCCACCTCTCAATGAGACATGACCAGATGTCTCAGCAGAGAGCGAATATCACTTGCTGGAACCTTGAAAGGCAACGGGGGCAGTGTAACTGCCTCCTTGGCAGCCTGATCTGCCAACTCGTTTCCCTCTATGCCCATGTGGCTGGGGAGCCACACAAACGTGATTCTGGTGCCGGCATCCGAACACCCGGCCAGAAGGTCCTGGATCCGCTGCACCAGTGTGTGCCAAGGGAAACAGGTATCAATAGACGGGAGCGAGCTCAAGTAGTCAGTACACACAAGAAAGTGTCGGCGCTCATTGTACAGTGCGTACTGCAGAGCTCTACAGATAGCATAGAGCTCTGCTGTGTACACACTACAGGTTTCCGGGAGAGCAAAAAGGAACCTGTCATTTCCGACAACAGCCCATCTTCGTGTCTGTCCTTGAACCATCCGTGTAGACGACGACTGAATCTGGATAGCGGCCAACAACGGACAGGTAGAACCTCCAATAAATCGAAGGGTCCGTGTCTCCTTTCGGGCCAGTGTGCAAATGCAGGATGATTTCAGGTCGTCCTACAACCCACGGAGGTACCCCACTTGGTTGTCTGACAAGGCAAGGAACCGAAGGTACGTCAAATAATTCATAACTGCTATCCAAGCGTATCCCAACCGGCCGCGTCGCACGAGGACAAGCAGCGTACAACAAACGGTTGCCATTGTTGAACACGCAAGGATAGCTTGGATGAAGTGGCATCTGTCGCAAATTTGCAGCATACGTAAGTAGAAGTTGCTGGCGCCTCAGGTGTAAAGGCGGCACACCGGACTCAGCGAGGAGGCTGGTAATGGGGCTTGTACGAAAAGCACCCGTCGCCAACCTAACCCCGCCGTGGTGTGAAGAAATTAGCGATGGAAGTAATTCCTGAAGTTGCTACTGCACTTTTCAAAGAAGAAAAGCTCAGTCCTAAGGCATTAGCAAGTAATGTCAAAGAAAAGGTCATAGAGATTATATAATTCGACAAGCCCCTGGAAAAAGAGATGTGAAATCAGTAAAAAATAAGGATGCGGAGAAACGTGAATTGATCCAAAAAAAAAAAGGCATATGTTGTTTACTATTGCAGAATCAAATGTCATTTTCAAACAAGAAAATGAAGGTCTTTCGATCAAAAAGTCAAAATTCTTTGAGCTACGTCCTGAATATGTCTTACCATTAGCACAAACGCCACACAATGTATGTGTGTGTAAATATCATTCTAACTATGAATTTCTTCAGGCTATTAAGAATGTGAAATCAGATTTTCCAGGCTGTGGAAGGGAACTTTTGACTACAATATGCTGTGATACAAATAATGAAGAATGCATGACAGGGCTCTGCTCTGAATGCCAAATCAGCATTGAAGCATTACTTGGAGACACTAATTTAGATACATTCATCATATGGAAACAATGAAAGGAAGTAGATGGATTTCATAAAGTGGTTTTGACAGATGGATCTCTTCAAGATGTTTTAACCGACATGAAGAACCAAGTGGAATATTATAAAATTCACACGTATGTTAAATGTGTTCAGTCCCGATACTTTGAGGAGAGAAAAAATAAAATTGCAGCAAATGAATGTGTTCTGCAAGGTGATTTTGAAGAAAATTTCAGTGCTGTAGCTCAGGATGAGATACAGAGTGCTCATTGGAGCCATCGACAGATAACTATCTTCACAGCCTGTGCTTGGTTACATGGTGCTACACGTTCTATGGCTGTGGTAAGTGATGAATTGTGCCATGATAAATGTGCAGTCTGGGCATTCTTGCAGTGTGTTACACAGACATTAAGAAGAGAGTTCCAAAATTTAGAAAAGATTGAGATCTTCTCTGATGGCTGTACAGCTCAATTCAAAAATCGCTTTAATCTTTATAATCTTTGTTACATGGAGAGTGATTTTGGACTGGAAGGAGAATGGAGCTTTTTTGCTACTTCCCATGGAAAAGGGGCAGTAGATGGAATTGGTGGAACTATAAAGCGCAAGGCATGGACTTGCATCAAAGCTAGAACTGCTGTGATCAATTCTGCACATTATTTCTATGATTGTGTGAAGTCTATGGCAGGATTAAATGTTCTCTTCTTATCTAGTGATCAGATCTGTAGTTGCAGACCTATTTTAGAAAACAGATGGGCGAAGACCATGGCCATTCCTTATTTGCTGTCAAAACATTATACCAAAGTGTCTGAAAAAGGAGGCCATCTTCTGGTAGGAAGGACAGCACAGTCAGCATTGGAAGAAATAAAAGCAGATTTACCAGTGGACATAGATACATGTAATGCAAAAGCATTATTAGAAGATGTTTCGATTGGAGATTTTGTTTTAGTATCTTTGCAAAGTTCAACTCGTACCAAAAAGGAAGCCATCAGTAAGCAGTACTTTGCCACTGTGCTTGAGATTGATTGGAGGAGAAAGGAACTGAAGCTACAATACATTTATCCAAGTGGTACTTACTGGGTTTGGCCAGATAAAGATGACATTTCATGTGAGAACTTCAGTGCTGTTGTCAGGAAAGTTTCCCACCTATACCAATCAATAATCGTGGTCAGTTTCAGTTTTAGTTATGTTAACAGAAATTAACTGCATTATTACTTTCATTCCTAGTGTTCAATTACAAATATTTTCTTTACTCTTACATCAAGTTGTATGTCCAGATATTCATATAGTACTGGAGTTACAAAACTGTGTTTCTGTTATTTGTCATGTGATGAGAAATAGTGGCAGCATCCTTAACATAAGTTATTGTAAAAACAACTACTTTATAATCACAGGTCATTTAATTGCACTTTATAAATATAAAATGTACACTGTCACACCCGTCACATGTTGTTTAATTTTTTTAAATGAAATACTGTAATTTTTTTCAAGAACTTGACGTGCTTATCATATTGAGAGAAGTGTGCTTTATTGAAATAAAATACCTATTTGGCAATAAAACTTAGTATCTAACAGAATTTTCCTAATAATTGAAATAAATCAGAAACTCTTGTCGCAAAAGGGTCACACCCGTCACGTTATAAAAAATTGTACTATCTGTAGTAAAAAGCCTGTGAAATTTTCTTTTTTGCTCCAACTGCAGACCTTACACACAAGTCAACTAAATATCAATAATTCAAAGAACTACCTACTCAGCGTAATGAAAAAATCAATTACAAATTGATGTATAATTGTGTAAATGTCACACCGTCCATATGGAATGGCTGAATAGTGTCCCATCCGTAACACATTTTGTAAATCCTCAAAATCATATAGAATATTAATATGAAAGTTAAAATGTTCTCACTAAATATTCATTTACTTACGAAGCAAAGCTTAATATTCATGTTTGATGATGGTTTTATAATTATTTATTTGAGTTTTGTATAATCAAGGGCACACATTTCCATATTTTCTTAGAATAATACAGATGTATATTCATTATTCGGTCAGCTTCATGTTTATTGATTTTTCAAATAATTAACCCTAGAACTACCAACGGGGGGGGGGGGGGAGGGGGGAATTGCCCGTGTTATCTCATTTTATGAATAAAATGCGCAATTTGTAACCCAGAAAAGCAATATTTTAAATATGAATATTGAATTTTCACGAGCGCATTGTAATCTAAACATGTACGTAACACGACCTAATACGTTGAAAGTCTGTTTCGAATATTTTGAATAGTTGTCACATACGATGTCTACTAAGATGTCGCATAGTCATTATTTCAATGTGTGTTTTTTTAAAGTTCCTATAATATACTTTTGTTGGGGGGGTAATTTTTTGCTCCCCCCCTTTAGACATGCATGTAACAGATTTCCTATCTGACGAAATATCTTAACAATGTCAAATGGTCGGATTCACACATTTGCACTTTGAATGTTGGCACTTATGAGGACTATTGTCATTACCCAGTGCTACTTCAACAACTGCTTCTGCTCCATCATACAAAAGAGAAAGATGTCATCAGTGTTTGAAATCCATTCACACTAAGATGTTGCAGATGTTCCAAATACGTCTGCAAGACACATTCTACGAAAACTATTATCTGTACCAACTGTGAAAGTGAATGAAAGAACATTCATAATGTTCCTATGATTTATGACTTAACTGTTGGTATACACCATGAAAATTTCATTATTCTCTTTGTTTTGTTTTTTTTGTTGTTGTTTGTGAGTGCAGTCATTGTTAACTTATCTCCATACTGTAATATTACAGGAATTGTACATTAAAAACTTCATAAGAGATGAAAATAATAGCGGGTAAATTTTGCCTGGACGGAAAAAGGAACATTTCCTTGGCTACTTATCCAAACAGCTGTTCAAATACTCCTTCCCTCGCAGAGAACAAATCCGTGAATTTCTTCTCACAGCAAGCATGCTGTATCCTGTAAACCCCACGTTAAGGTAAGTCATTGTTGATTAATTCAAGTGTTGAACATAGTGTTGCATAGAATGCGCTGCTGTCACTTCTTGCAATTTTTGTCTAACATATCCACACCAATTGTTTTGATGATGGTGATGATGCTTGTTACTTAAAGGGGCCTAACATCGAGGTCATCGGCCCCTAATGGTACGAAATGAAATAAAGTTCAAATTCATCCACTGACCAAAATAAAATAAGAAATGTCATGAAGAATGAATAGATGGATATGAACCCAACAAAAAAAAAACAAAAAAAAAACAATAACAAACAAAAAACAGTGGATCAGACTCAAAAAAAGATCGTAAATAATATTATTACTGACCAAGGGACCACTTACAAAGCACAATGATGATTGATGTCTAAAGGGGTCCAAAATCCACGTCTAAGACCCCACAGAATGGTACATGTCGCGAGTAAAGTAGAACCATGGTATTTGTCATGTTGGGGTACTAATCAAAGTAGCGAAGACCCGCGGTGTTGCACACAAGATGGTACTACTCGCAAGTATTGTACTTCGTATAGGTAACGCAAACCTATGTTGTTCCTCACACAATGACGCCACTCATAACCAACGCAAACCGATGACGTTCCTCACCTAGGTGTACTAACCACAGGGACTCGCACTATCCCGTGGTGTTCCTCACATAGTGGGTACCAATCAGAGGCAAAGCAGACCCACGGTGCCGCTCATATAGCGGTACAACTCACTGGCTACACCCAGACCCGCGGTGTTGCTCACATGGGTACGACGCATGGGTACTGGAATCCCCCAGGCCCGGCTCTTTACTGCTACTAATTACAAACCTATTTCGTACCTAATTTAGTGGTACTACTCGCAAGTACAGCCAACCCATGGTGTTCCCCACATGATGGTACAAATCAAAAGTAGTTTCATGGTTCTAATTCAATCATCCCTTGGTCGCCCCTCTTAGTCGCCTCTCATGACAGGCAGGGGATACCGTGGGTGTATTATTCGTCTGCGTCCCCCACCCACAGGAATTAAAGAGAGAGAAAGAAAGAGAAGAAGGAGAAAGAAGGTATCCGTCACTTCGAAAACTGAAGTAACGGACGAAGAAAGGCAAGGGCCACGAAGGGCGTGAAATTGAAAGACTCCCTAGGCCTCGAATGCTCTAATACAGTCAGGGTTGGAAAAGAACAAGAGATGAACAAGGGAGGTCGGATAGGATAGACGAAAGTGAGGACCCTGGCACAAGTAAGTGGAAGCAATGCCAAGACTCAGCTAAGAGCCCCGTGGTCGCCAATCCACACTCTCAAGTTGAGAGCCCCTTGGGCCCCTTTTAGTCGCCTCTTACGACAGGCAGGGGGTACCACGGGTGTATTCTACATATACATCCCCCACCCGCAGGGGGTAGTGTGTTTGGTCTGCGAGAGGTGTTTTATTTCTCTCAAGTCCACCGGCAGGACCAACTGTTTTGTCACACCCCGAACCTAACCCATCCAGCCCAATGGTCTTGCCACTCCCCGGACCTAACCAATCCAGCCCAATGGTCTTGTCACTAAGAATGCATTAAGATGGCAAGCCTGCCGAGTGTTACGTGACGTCGCCGGAGCCGCACCATGTTGGATCTCTAACCTCACTTTTGCACACCGGGTACAAACAAAAAAAATATGAAGATAAAAACAGGGAAAACTAAAAGAAGTAGTCATTCAAGAAGAGACATCAGAGTCTGAAAGTTCTGTCAGTGAGGCAGTCAAGTCAGATGAAGATGAACGTGGTGGTCTAGATGTAGATGTGGGTGATTGTCATGGACTGGTACTAAATGAAGATAATGGACAATATCAAGTAAGCAGTATGGAGAAGAGTGGTCCGACAGGATGGAAATGGCCACAAAAAGATTTGTTGTGGTACCCTGAAGATGACATCATTCAGACTATCAGACCACCTTCTGTGGTCAATACTTGAGGAATGTGTGCAGTACCTGAGATGGCAAGATACAGTAAACCAAATAAACAAGAAAGTGTTGTCTGGTATTTTCTGTATGAAATTCTGTAGCTTTTTATATCTACCGTTCTCTCAGTTTCTGTTCAAAATGTTTCATTCATATTGTATCTGCAGATTTCTATGTTTATTCTCATTATTGATTATTTCTGTTAAAAAAACATGATTAAGTACTGTAGGCTATTTTCTTTACGTATTTTTATGATTGTTCACATTTGCATATTGTTGTTTTGCTTAGTGTGTAAGGCAAGAAGTAGAGTTTTAGTTTAGTGTGATTTGTTTAGGATTTTTATTTCCATTAGTGACTGCGAACCATGTAACCTTGTCACAGTGGGGAGGCTTGCGTGTAACCATATCGGATGGGTATCTGTTGAGAGACCAAACTAAGGAATGGTTCATCGAAAGGGGTTTAGCAGCCTTTCGGAAGTTGCAAGGGCGGCAGTCTGGATGATTGACTGATATGGCCTGGTAATGATACCCAACATGGCTTAGCTCTGTTGATACTGCTACACGGCTGAAAGCAACGGGAAACTATAGCCGTAACTAACTCCCGAGGACATGCAGCTCTCTCGGTATGAATGATGTACTGATGATGGCTTCCTCCCGGGTAAAATATTTTGGAGGTAAACTAGTCCCCCCATTCGGTTCTCCGGGTGAGGACTACATGAGACGAGGCGATCATCAGGAAGATGGATACCGACATTCTGCGAGTCGGAGCATGGAATCTTAGAAGTTTGAATCATTGAGGTAGGTTAGAAAATCTGAAAAGGGAGATGGATAGACTAAAGTTAGATGTAGTTGGTATAAGTGAAGTACGTTGGCGGGAAGAAGAGGATTTTTGGTCAGGCGATTACCGAATTATCAACACAAAACTAAACAGGGGAAATGCAGGAGTTGGTTTAATAATGAATAAGAAAATAGGGCAGCGGGTAAGCTACTATGACCAGCATAGTGAAAGAAATATTATCGTCAAGATAGACACCAAACCAATGCCCACCACAATAGTGCAGGTCTATATGCCTAGGTACTAGCTCAGCAGATGAAAAGGAAATCGAAAGAATATATGAAGAGATAGAAGATTTAATACAATATGTAAAAGGTGACTAGAATCTAATTGTGATGGGAGACTGGAATGCAGTGGTAGGCCAAGGAAGAGAAGGTAATACAGTAGGAGAATTCGGATTGGGACGAAGGAACGAAAGAGGAAGTCGGCTGGTTGAATTCTGCACTGATCATAATTTAATCCTTGCCAATACTTGGTTCAAACACCACAAATGACGGTTTTATACGTGGACGAGACCCAGAGACACTGGAAAGTATCAAATAGACTTTATTATGATTAGGCAGAGATTCAGAAACCAGGTGTTGGATTGCAAAACGTTCCCAGGAGCAGATGTGGACTCTGACCACAACTTGTTGATCATGAAATACCATCTGAAGCTGAAGAAATTGAAGAAAGGAAAGAATGCAAAACTATGGGATCTAGACAAGTTGAAAGAAAAGAGCGTGAGGGATTGTTTCAAGGAACATGTTGCACAAGGACTAAATGAAAAGGCTGAAAGAAACACAACAGAGGAAGAGTGGATAGTCATGAAAACTGAAGTCAGTAGGGCTGCTGAAAAAATGTTAGGAAGGAAGAAAAGATCAACTAAGAATCAGTGGATAACTCAGGAGATACTAGACCTGATCGATGAACAACAAAAATACAAGAATGCTACAAATGAAGAGGGCAGAAAAGAATACAGGCAATTAAAGAACGAAGTGGATAGAAAGTGCACGGTAGCTAAGGAAGACTGGCTGAAGGAGAAGTGCAAGGATGTTGAAGGTTGTAATGGTCCTAGGAAAGGTCGATGCTGCACACAGGAAAATCGAGGTAACCTTTGGAGAAAGGAAATCTAGGTCTATGAATAGTAAGAGCTCAGATAGAAAGCCACTTCTAGGGAAAGAAGTCAAAGCAGAAAGATGGCATGAACATCTCCAACAGTTGTATCAAGATAAAGATGTAGATAATTTGGTTCTGGAACAAGAGGCTGTTGATGCTGATGAAATGGGAGACCCAATTTTGAGGTCAGAGTTTGACAGAGCTGTGAGTGACCTAAATAGGAACAAGGCACCTGGAATTGATGACACTCTCTCTGAATTACTGATTGCCTTAGGAGAAACCAGCATAGCAAGGTTATTCCATTTAGTGTGTAAGATGTACGAGATAGAATTCCCATCCGATTTTTGGCGGAATGTTGTTATACCTACTCCCAAGAAAGCCGGTGCTGACAGATGTGAAAACTACCACACCATTAGTTTAGTATCTCATGCCTGCAAAATTTTAACATGTATTATTTACAGAAGAATGGAAAAACAAGTTGAAGCTGAGTTGGGAGATCAATTTGGCTTCATAAGAAATGTAGGAACACGTGAAGCAATCCTGACTTTACGTCTGATCTTAGAGGATAGTATCAAGAAGGACAGGCCCACGTACATGGCATTCGTAGATCTAGAAAAGGCATTTGACAATGGTGATTGGACCAAGCTATTTAAGATTCTGAAGGTGACTGGGATCAGATACCGAGAACGAAGAATTATCTACAATCTGTATAAAAATTAGTCTGCAGTGATGAGAATCGAGGGCTGTGAAAAAGAAGCAGCAATCCAGAAAGGAGTGAGGCAAGGCTGCAGTTTGTACCCCCCCCCCTCCTTTTCATTGTTTACATGGAACAGGCAGTAAAGGAAATCAAAGAGGAATTTGGAAAGGGAATCACAATCCAAGGAGAGGAAATCAAAACCTTGGAATTTGCCGATGATATTGTTATTTTATCTGAAATCACAAAAGATCTCGAGAAGCCGCTGAATGGTATGGACGAAGTCTTGGATAAGGAGTACAAGATGAAAATAAATAAGTCCAAAACAGAAGTAATGAGTGCAGTCGAACAAAGGCAGGTGATGTAGGAAATATTAAATTAGGAAATGAAGTCTTAAAGGAAGTAGATGAATATTGTTACTTGGGTAGTAAAATAACTAACGATGGCAGAAGTAAGGAGGACATAAAATGCAGACTAGCACAAGCAAGGAAGAGCTTTCTTAAGAAAAGAAATTTGCTCACTTCAAACATTGATATCGGAATTAGAAAGATGTTTTTGAAGACTTTTGTGTGGAGCGTGGCATTGTATGGAAGCGAAACATGGGCGATAACTAGCTCTGAAAGAAAGAGAATAGAAGCTTTTGAAATTTGGTGTTACAGAAGAATGCTGAAGGTGAGATGGATAGATCGAATCACGAATGAAGAGATACTGAATGGAATTGGTGAGAGGAGATCGATTTGGCTAAATTTGACGAGAGCGACAGAATAATAGGACACATCTTAAGACACCCAGGACTTGTTCCGTTGGTTTTTGAAGGAAGTGTATAATCCCCGGCCGAATTAATAGTATCAGTAAGATTTTCTTTAAGTCATGGAATCTGAAGCGATTTAAAAGTGGTTTGAAGGCTTGGTACATGCAAGAAAAGAAGCTACATTCAATAGTTAGATATTTACAGTTGGTACAATTGCATTATTGTTACTCAATTGTTACTACAGCGTTAGATGTGCAACTGTCTACTGCTGGGTAGCATTTGGCGCCAAACTGGTTTATTGCAACTATCGATTTTTCATTATTTGTTTGACACTACAATTCAAAGGTAAGCCATAATACTATTTGCATTTCATTTTCTAAACTGTGTTTGGTGATTTTACAATGCAATTCACTTAGAAATGAAGTATTGTTTGGAAATGAAGGAGTTCTTTTAATTTTTTGCAGGTTAGGATGTCTGGTGACATAACACCTCGGAAAAGGGCACAGATAAAGGTCCTAATTGAGACAGGAATGTATTCTCAGCGTGAAATTAGCAATAAGGTAGGTGTGTCTCAGCCTACAGTGAACCGTATCAATAAAAAACTAGCTTTTGGTGAAGATCTGAGTGTAAAAACGAAGCCATTGTAGACCTCTTTTTACAGAGCATGGTGGACGATGCCTTACCAAAATTTGTAAACAAAACCGTTATTCAACAGTAAAAATGTTAAAAACTGAACTGGAAGCAAACGGAGTCCAACACGCCGAAAGCTGAAAGATTTAGACCTCAAAGCGCACAGACCTTGCAAAAAACCAAGGCTCACGCCTGTTATGATGGCTAAGCGATTAAAGTGGGCCAAGGAACACAAACATCATGATATTAACTATTGGAATTCGGTAAGTCCTATCTACAATGTTTATGGTTGTTATTAGAGAGATTTTGGAGGTTATGTAAGGAATTGATGTTATCCTATATTAAATTTCAGGTTTGCTTCAGTTTGCTTCTTGCGCAGAAGTCCCAGTTTGTTCGTCGTATATCAGGCGAAAAATATCACCCAGATTGCGTTTCCCGGATGGTGAAGGATCCTGATAAAGTAATGGTCTGGTCGGTAATCAGTGGTGAAGGAACAGGACTTCTCCATATAGTGGAAGGTACCATGCGTCAGGAGCAGTACAAGGAAATTCTGCGTACAGAACTACTGCCTCAGATACAGGAATGGTTTCCCAATGGGAAAAAGATGACTTTTATGCAAGATGGAGCACCCTGCCACACAGCCAAGTCGGTCATAGACTTTCTGCACCATCACAGCATACCGTTATTGCCATGGCCGGGAAATTCCCCAGACATGAACCCAATTGAAAATGGGTGGGAGTTGGTAAAGCGAGAGATAGCAAAAGAAACTATAACTACAAAGAGGAGACTCATAGAAAAGCTCAATGAGGTTTGGTACCATAACCCTCGCATACAGGAAACTGTCCAGAGCTCATCGAAAGCATGCCCAGGCGGGTAAAAGCTCTGATAGATGCAAAGGGTGTAGCACAAAATATTGAAATTGCACAGGCATAAGGACATTTGCTATAATTTCCTTACTAGTCATGTAAATTTGTTTTAAAGGGTTAAGAAACAAATGTTCACTCATTTACTGGAATAAATGTAATAATAATCTATTGCAATTAGCAATTAAAGAAAATTTTGTGAAAAAATTGTGTTGATTCTATTAATTTGGCCGGGGATGTAGGTGGTAAGAACGGTAGGGGTAGACCAAGGTATGAATATGACAAGCAGATTAGAGCGGATGCAGGATGCAATAGTTACGTATAAATGAAAAGGTTAGCACAGGATAGGGTGGCAGAGACAACTGCATCAAACCAGTCTGTGGACTGATGACTCAAACAACAACAACAACAACAACAACAACAACTGGTGGCCACAACTGGCACAGAGGATGGCAAAAACTGGTGTACAGGTGGCCATAACTGTGCTGAAAATGATGGTTTTTCTTATTAAGGCTGTAACTTGGAAAAACATTACAATACAGTAGTTTATTTTCTGATGAATGAAAGATGTAGAGCATGACTGTTCTTTCATAAAAAGGTAAGGTTTTAAGTTCCTATAAAAAATAAAATTTCCTTAAAGAGGACACAAATAGTACATCTACCCTACCAAGAGCAAGAACATTCAGCGAGTGGTGCAATTTGCAGCAGAAAGGAACAGGTGTATGTTTATACAATGAATATACTCCTGCCAACTCACATCTCCTGTTTTTCAGTGTAGTGAGATTGTTAATTGAAAGCCATAATCGCAGCCCGTAGATGTCAACCTCAAGAAAAGGAATATTTACAGTACAAACAACTCCTCACTACAGAGATAAATACCAGCTAAAAGAAATCGACATAGTGGCTCCAATGATTGGAGCGAGAGGAACAACTCCCGTTTTTGGAAACGTATGCCTCCACCAGTGATGATGGGGAAAGTTGCCTTCATTGCCTTACAGGGTTCATAAAAAAAAATCATTGTTACAATTAGGTTACCACCTAAATTTCTCAAGACTGTATCTATTTCTTTTCTAAAAATGAATGTAAAAGTAGACCTTGTCACAAGGCAGGCTGTGCATAAGAGGAGGTGTTTCATAAATAACATAGGAACAACTGTGTGTAAAGATGAAAAAATAATGAAAAAAAAAAAAAAAAACATCATGCTGAAGTGAGAGCAGGTTGAATCTGTAAGGAGGCTTATCAGAAGTGGCTCCAAACAAGGGCTGATGCAGCCAGGGAAAAGCACGTAGATAAAAGAAACAGAGCGAAACAAATACACTATGTGATCAAAAGTATCCGGACACCCCCAAAAACATACGTTTTTCATCTTATGTGCATTGTGCTGCCACTTACTGCCAGGTACTCCATAGCAGCGACCTCAGTAGTCATTAGACATCGTGAGAGAGCAGAATGGGGCGCACCGCGAAAGTCATGGACTTCGAACATGGTCAGGTGATTGGGTGTCACTTGTGTCAGAAGTCTGTACGCAAGATTTCCACACTCCTAAACATCCCTAGGTGCACAGTTTCTGATGTGATAGTGAAGTGGAAACATGAAGGGACACATACAACACGAAAGCGTACAGACCGACCTTGTCTGATGACTGACAGACCGCCGACAGTTGAAGAGGGTCATCAAGTGTAATAGGCATGCATCTATCCAGACCATCACACAGGAATTCCAAACTGCATCAGGATCCATTCCAAGTACTATTACAGTTCAGCAGGAGGTGAGAAAACTTGGATTTCATGGTCGGGCGGCTGCCCATAAGCCACACATCACGCAGGTCAATGCCAAACGACGCCTCGCTTGGTGTAAGGAGCGTAAACACTGGACGATTGAACAGTGGAAAAACGTTGTGCGGAGTGACGAATCACGGTACATACTGTGGCGATCCGATAGCAGGATGTGGGTATGGCGAATGCCCGGTGAACGTCATCTGCCAGCGTGTGTAGTGCCAACAGTAAAATTCGGAGGCGGTGCTGTTATGGTGCGGTAGTGCTTTTCATGGAGGGGGCTTACACCCCTTGTTGTTTGCGTGGCACTATCACAGCACACATTATGAGGAATGTGGGGTTAGATGAAGAAGAAAGAGGAATCAAAATAGCTGGGTTAAATATAAACAACCTGAGATATGCAGATGATACTATCCCGATGGCAGAAAATGAAGACGACTTGAAAACCATCTTACTGAAAGTGAAAGTTCAAAGGCTGGACTAATGTTGAATGTCAAGAAAACAAAAATTCAGGCAACTACACCTGTCAATTCATGGCATGTAGGAAGAGAAAAAAATTGAAGTAGTCTCCGTTTTCAACTATCTTGGCTCACAGATTTCTGCTGATGGTGACTGTAGCCATGAAATCAAAAGACGATTGCTAACTGGTAGAAAGGCAATGACCAATCTTGACAATATCTGAAGGAGTAGAGACATAACATTATCAACAAAGATCCGTATAGTAAGGACCATGGTTTTTCTAGCTGTGATGTACGGATGTGAGACCTGGACCATAAGAAAAGCTGAACGCCGTAGAATAGACTCCTTTGAATTGTGGTATTGGAGGAAAATCCTTGAGTCCCATGGACTGCGAAGAGAACAAATAGGTCAGTTTTACATTAAATAAAACCCGAGTGTTCCTTGGATGACCTAATCCTGAAACAAAAATTAAGCTACTTTGGACACATCATGAGAAGACACAATTCATTAGAAAAGACTTTAATGCTGGGGAAGATCGAAGGCACAAGGAGAAGAGGACGGCAAAGAATAAGATGGATGGATGGCATCACAGAAGTACTAAATTCCAGTTTGGAAAATCTTCGGGAGACAGTGCAGGACAGAAGAAATTGGCACATTTTAGTTCATGGGGTCACGGAGAGTCGGAATCGACTAAACGAACAGAGAGAGAGATCATAGCACAGGCCTACATTGATGTTTTAAGCACCTTCTTGCTTCCCACTGTTGACGAGCACTTCGGGGATGGCGATTGCATCTTTCAACACGATCGAGCACCTGTTCATAATGCACGGCCTGTGGCGGAGTGGTTACATGACAACAACATCCCTGTAATGGACTGGCCAGCACAGAGTCCCGACCTGAATCCTATAGAACACCTTTGGGATGTTTTGGAACACAGACTTCGTGCCAGGCCTCACCGACAGACACCGCTACCTCTCCTCAGTGCAGCGCTCCGTGAAGAATGGGCTGCCATTCCCCAAGCAACCTTCCAGCACCTGATTGAACGTATGCCTACGAGAGTGGAAGCTGTCATCAAGGGAATTCCAGCATTACCGATGGAGGACGCCACAAACTTGTACGTCATGTTCAGCCAGGAGTCCGGATACTTTTTATCACATAGTGTAGTTGTTGAAGTATTGGGAAGATTTTGATAATAACCTGAAAAGGCTAGGTCAAGCACCAGGGAAACCATCCTGGACATTAACAAAGAATCTTAGAAGAGGAGGGAAAAAAGGAAATGTACAGTGTTTTGGGTAAATCAGGTGAACTCATAATAGATTACAGGTAATCACTGGATAGGTGGAAGGAATACTTTGAAAATCTTCCCAGCAGAAAAAGAAATCTTCCTGGTGACATCACGAACAGCAAAGCTCATGGGGAGGACAGTGATGTCTGTGAAATTACGCCTCAGGAAGTTGAAAGGATGGTAAATACACTCAAAAGTCATAATGCAGCAGGAATAGATGAAATCAGACTTGAAATGGTGAAATATAGTGGGAAGGCAGGGATGAAATGGCTTAAGAGATAGCTGGTTTATTTACCGTAACCAATAGAGTAATAAAATTAGTATGGAATGTTAGTAAGGTACCTCCTGATTGAACAACAGCAGTAATTGCACTTGTCTATAAGAAGGGAACAGGAAGGATTGCAACAATTATTGAGATATCTCGTTGATCGGTATACCAGGTAAAGTGTTCACTGGGATATTGGAAAGTGTGTGCAATCGGTGGTTGAGAGTTAAGTTGGATGAAAACCAGCAAGGTTTCAGAACACAGAAGATTTTCAGTTTCTAACAATTTGAAGATAAGAGGTATACACTACAAAAGGCCACATAACTAGTTACAAACAGAGGATTGTGGCAACAGTTTGTAAATTCACAGAGGCTTGCAGACTGAATACTGAAAGGCAGAACAGTCTATACTAATGTATCTATGTATAAATAAATAGGAAAGAAAGAAATATGATTCTGCGAGAGATTGGATTGCTAGGTGGAGAGATGTATGGGGGCTTACAGAACAACGTAAGTTTCAAAGTCGCCTTACAGTACACCATGCATAACAATACCTGCCTCCTTGAAACTTACTAGTTCGCTGCATGCAGGCAGCTTCCATTTGATGCACGAAGAGGAAAATTTTTCATATTGCAAAGTATAAACACAAATGCACCTTCCTGTAGAGGATGTACTAAAAGCTAACACGCATACATGTAGTCTACTTACAAAGCCACATCAAAATCAACTTCATACGAAGTTCTAGGATTAGTAAATATTTCTGAAAAAGAAAATAAAAAGGAGGGGGGGGGGGGCTCTTCACAGTTATACTCCGAATGAGATAGCGTAACAGTAATTCAATCACTTCATAATATCTGTCCTATTCTGCATCATGCCCAATATTAAAAAATAAATGTACACAACTCACTGAAGACTTCAAACAAGTTACACGACCATCCTCACTCACCAAAAATAAATCCAACGCCAACAGTATCCAATTAGCTTTTAACAACTTATTAGGAACTCTTTGTAGAAATAAATCATTCGACAGACAAGGAAGGATCGTTATAGTATCAAGAAGAGGTGGTTGTAAGACATGCCGCACGGCACCAAAGAGAACGAGCAAAGCGAACAAATAGCTTCCTAACCTCTCCTTAAAAGCTATTCAGAATTTGTCCCTGACCATCCGCACACGAGCAACGAGTGAGTGACGCATCTGGCCGGCCCGCAGCGAAGTGCAGTGTTGCCAACTACTTCTCCTACTTGTCCTACTTAAGAGTTGTGGGCTCTGTTTATGTCACCCAGTCACCATACTTATTTATAAAATTACCCACTCATAGGAGATTCATATGAAAATGAAAACCGACAACCTGTTTTCCAGTCAGTGACCGGGTCAGGGATGTAATGAATGAATCATATATAGGCTGTTATTACGATGGGGTCGCCACTCCCAAAGTGACATATTAATGAATGATAGATGCTACGAAATGAGAATGGAGAGTGTTGCTGGAATGAAAGATGACAGGGAAAACCGGAGTACCCGGAGAAAAACCTGTCCCGCCTCCGCTTTGTCCAGCACAAATCTCACATGGCATGACCGGGATTTGAACCACGGTATCCAGCGGTGAGAGGCCGATGCGCTGCCGTCTGAGCCACGGAGGAGGAGATTCATATATCACTCGCAATTCAACACTTCCAAACACGCAAACGATGAATAATAATGTTATACACTCACGGTATTGACTGTATATTCGTAGATCACTAAATTTGGTTGCACACGGCACGAAATTCGAAGCAGGAGCGTATGATCGTTTGTTAAACAAGTGAATTACTAATGTTTACATAATCAATTTGGAGTACTTAAGAAACCGATTTACGGTATTTATTATAGTGTGGGTAAGCTCTGGTCAATCAATCAATCACAACTGATCTGCATTTAGGGCAGTCGCCCAGGTGGCAGATTCCCTATCTGTTGTTCTCCTAGCCTTTTCTTAAATGATTTCAAAACAAAAGAAAAATTGAAATTTATTGAACATCTCCCTTGGGCTGTGTTCATAAAATGCTACTCTGAGTAGAGTTGGGTTAAAGCAGAGTTAACTCCCTGGAAATAGTTTTTATGAAAACCACAGGTCGAATCAAATCAAAAATCAAAATCTCTTTATTTGCAAATAAGGTGTCCACCTCAGTGGCAAATGGTACACTAAAATACATTATTGTCAAGCACTAAATATTAAATTAACAAGAGAAGAAAATTTTCCTATAATACAATATTATACAATTTACGCTAACAATTTTTTCTATTGAACACACAGCTCATCCTTAATAAATTTATATTGTTTACAAAATTCTACTTATAATATCTCCTGTACTACTTACAAATATAGTCAACTGATATACAGTATGTGGAATTACTTCAAATGATACTGTACAACTGGTATAAGATTAAAAGTTGCATTGCATTTATTTACTTTTTTTTCTTTACCCATTCTGGAACCTAAGTAGCATAACGACCTGCTGCGTCTTAACCAGAGCCCCTTTTGCCACCACTTTTCAGAGTTCCTGAAGGGCCTTCACAGTTACCGTAGCGGTCCCAGGGCCCTCGAAGTCCCCACTGAACTTCACCCCTACAGGCTTCTTGAATATCTGTACAGATTTGGGAAAAGGATCAAACACTACCCCTGGTAAACTGTTCCAATCCTTCACACCCTTCCCAATGAATGAAAATTTACCCCAATCGCTTCCGCTAAAATTCCTTCTAATTTTATATTTGTGGTCAATCCTGCCGATATAATTATTTTCCAACTGAAGCCTCTCACGGATATCTCCCCATGCTGCTTCTCCTGTATAGGCTCTATATAATCCTATAAGTCTAGTTTTCTCCCTCCTCTTACTTAAAGTTTCCCACCCTAGTTCCTTTAACATTTCTGATACACTACTCTTTCTCCTGAAATCCCCTGTTACAAATCTTGCTGCTTTCCACTGCACACTATCTATTTCTTTTATTAGGTATTCTTGGTGAGGATCCCAAACACTGTTTGCATATTCCAATAATGGACGAACTTTTCTCTTTTAATTCTTTGTTGCATCCTTTAAGTAGCCTCATTATGACATGTAACGATCTGTATGCTTTCCCAACAATGTCATCTACATGACCCTTCCAGTGCAAATTACTTTCAAATCTTACACCAAAGTATTTGCACTTGCCATCTTTTCGGATAACTACCCCATCCAAAGTATATTCAAATTCAGATTTAAAACTCCTGTTTGTAAATGTTGTAACAGTTGATTTACCTCCATTAACCTTCATATTATTCTCTTCAGCCCGTTGTTGGATACTCTCAAGGTCCCTTTGTAATTCTGAACAATCCTCAATGGTATTTATTTCCCTGTAAAAAAGTATGTCATCTGCATACAATCTTATTTTTGATGTTATATTATTCCCTAAATCATTTACGTATATTAAGAAAAGTAACGGACCGAATATACTACCCTGTGCAATTCCCTTCCAAACTTTCTCTTCCTGTGATACGTTATTTCCTACTTTGACTTTCTGAACCCTTGAATTTAGAAATGTTTTAACCCAACGTGTAACCCTTACGTCCAATCCTATTCCCTCCAATTTCTTTAATAATATTCCATGTTCACCTCTATCAAAGGCTTTGGAAAGATCTATTGCTATGCAATCTAACTGGCCTCCTGAATCCAATTGGTCTGATATGTCCTGCTAAAATCCCACCAGTTGTGCCTCACAAGAAAATTTCTTTCTAAATCCGTACTGGCTCCTCATGAACCAATTTTTATCATCACATATCCCTCTGATGTACTTTGATAAACTCTCCAGAATTTTAAAAACTGTACTGGTCAGGCTGATTGGTCTGTAGTTCTCTGGTTTTCTTTTATCACACTTTCCTTTATAAATTGGTATTATGATATATTCCTTCCATTCCTTTGGTATTACACTATTATTTATGACATAGTCAAAGAGAAATTTTAAATAAGGCACCATGTACCGCCCCATTGCCTTTAAAACCTCCCCAGTAATTTGATCACTTCCTGCTGCTTTTCTTTGCTGGAGCAGTTGGATTTCTCTGAAAATATCTTCATTTGTGAATGAGAAGCTTCTTGTTTCCCTCTGTGTCTCTCCCTCTCTTTCTTCTGTTTCGGTTTCCAACTCCTGACAATCATCTACTGAATCTCTGAATTCCCTACTAGCGAGGTTTGCTTTCTCAGTATCTGTTAAATAGTGTTCACCCCCTTCCCCCACCATTGTAGGAATTTGAATTCCTTTTCCTTTTTGATTCCTGATATATGAATACAGCTTTTTCCATTTCCCTTTGTGGTCATTATGCTCTTCAAGAATGCCATTCATATAATTCTCTTTTACTTCCTTTTTCACTCTATTCAGTTCCCTCATTAGCTGTTTTCTACTTTCTCTACTCTCCCTACCTTCTTTGATTTTCCTATTTACTATTCTACAATTTCTTTTTAATTTTCTTATTTCCCATGTATTATAAACAGAGTATGAAGTCATTTTACCCTTCTTAACAGGTACAAATCTCCTCTCTCCTTCCCAAATGATTCCTTTGAATTTAGCCCAAAGTGTATCCACATTACTCCCTTCACTTATCCAACAACTGAATTGTGATTTAAGGTAAGTCCCAAATTCATCAACTTTAGTTTTTCTGTACAATTTCTTGTCTTGTGTGACCCCTCTTATTAAGCCTTTTTGGTACCAGTCCCACATCCATTATTACAGCATTATGGTCACCTATTCTTTCAATTACCTCAGTTTTATCAACAATTTCCCATGGTTTAACCAAGAATACATCTAGTAAGTTATTGAGACGAGTTGGTTGTTGTACTGCTTGTGTAAATCCTCCCTCCAAAATTAACTTATTTGCCAGTTTCTGTTCATGGGCTTCATTTGCAGCTCCATTCCATTCAACTTCCGGCAAGTTTAGATCTCCCCCAATTAATATCACATCATTATTATTGTTTTTATGAGTATAATCTATTATTTTCTCAAATATTTCCAAGTCTCTTTCCTCTCTTCCAGGCCTGTATGTTCCTATAATTCCCACCTCCTTCATATTATCACAAATTAATTTTATCCCTAATATTTCACCCCTTTCATCGGTAAACCATTCATGTGAACAATAAGTTTCCTTCACCAGAATAAACACACACCCCTTCCTTTTTATCTTCTCGGTCTCTACGATAGACTGTGTACCCTTCTGGAAATACTTCTCTATTACCCACCCCCTCTCAACCACGATTCCACTCCTATCACCACATCAGTCTCATAAGATTCCATCAATGTACCGAATTTTAATTGTTATTTACTACACTCTGACAGTTTACCAAGAGCAATCTCAGACCACCTCCCTCCCTATAACTTGACTGTTGCAATTGGGTAACTTGAAATTCCTCCGCAAACACACTATAAAAACCGTGTTTGGCACCATCACTAAAGTTTCTCACAGTCTGGGTAAAACCAGGGACAAATTGTCCCCACTTTTACATCCTGGGGTATACGAAATTCCCTGTACTTGCGGTAAGCCATACATTGGCCAAACATGCCGGTCCGTTGGTACTCGCGTCAAGGAACATGAACGTAATATTCGTCTCAACCAGCCAATAAATCAGCAATAGCTGAGCACGCTCTATCGTCGGGTCTTGGTGTCATGTTCCAATATGTTCGAGCTCTTACTCACAGTAGACCCTACAAGTCCAGTATTATACGGGAAGCTGTGGAAATACGTAGTTATAAATCCTAATAAATTCAACAGGGCACTGGCTATCAATTAAGTAATACTTGGTTGCCAGCCATTAAGGATTTACGTAGGTAGTTCCCTTCCCTGTCCCTTCGCTATTGTTATTTCGTTTCGATTCTTCCAAATTCGTACGTTCCTCATCGCCAGGTGTTTAATTCCAAGCTTGTGTCAATGTCATACATTCATATGTGCGTACACCTGTTGTGTTATGTGAACCTCTCAGACTGATTCTGATGGTTCCGTCAGCTTCCGCTTCGTATGCTAGCGCTGTACCGCGTCCTGGGAGCCACCTAGTGACGAATGAACTTACACTTTCCACTTCTATTGGGTAACGTCTAATATCAAACCTCATTGTTTCAGAAGCCTTCCTCGTGGACGGTCAAGATTTTCTTCTGATGACGCAGAGCTAAGTTCTCTGCGAAATGTAAAGAATTTCACCTTATTTTATTCACACGCCATAACGCCAAAAGCCTATATCATGTCTATAAGTACGGGCCGTGAAAGCATCAATGGCAAAATACTTCTCTGTAACTTAATTACAGTAATTATTCGTGGATTTTGCTCATTTTATGTAATTATAAGAATGAATACATGATTATAAGTTGTTTAAAATCATTAGAGTAGTTTGAGTAACATCCATGTGGTTGTAAATTTATATACCGGTATGTGTACATTGGGTCTCAGAAACAACTTCAAAGGATTTGTATTTTTACACATATTTTTACATTGGGTCTCAGTAACAACTTCAAGTGTTTTGTATTTGTACACATTTTAATGTTAATTTTTTTCATTATTTACAACCTAGTCTAATTTAACATGAATTTTCTAATAGAAATGGCATTTAGAGGACCTATAATATCAGATGAAGAATTGCTTGAGATCCTGAACAACAGTGACATCGAGATAGACGACATTGCGGCGAATGTGATTACATTCCATTTTTTCCACATGACGACGACGGCAATAATCAGTCACAGCCGGAATTTTCTGATAATGCAACACTGCCTAGATGGACAGCAAGGTGGCAACCAGGAGAAGGGTGCAGATAACAACGAAGTTGACAAACACGATGAGGGTGTGAACAACACCCAAGGTGACAACCAGAATGTGGAAGCGGAAGGTGACAACTTAAATGGATAGCCGGAATTTTGACCAATAAATGGAGGTAGGCCTCGATCAAGAGGACAAACACCTTTAAAGGAACGTGGACTTGGACGAGGCTGGGGTTCAAGAAAGTGATCGAGAACGAGGAACAGGACGAGGTCGAGGAAGGAGCCGAATTCACGGAACGATACGAGAAAGAGGACAAGGAAGGGACCAAGGACGTCTACGACCTGTTGTTAAATGAGACGGGAATCGTTTAATACATAACTTACCACAATTTATTACACCGAATGACACTCGTGGATCTAGAGAAGGCTGGAATCCACTGCAGTACTCCAGTTAACACTTTGATGATGATTTTTTTAACATCATGGTAGAGCAAACTGATAATTATTACCATTTAAATAAAGGGAAAGTGCTGAAAGTGACTTTTAGAGAAATTAAAATATACAAAGGGATATCAATGACAATGAGAATCCGCTTGTACTGGTTTTCTTTTTTCCGTGTTGAACTAATTACGAAGGCAATGCCTAGAGATAGGTATATTGCCATTTGACCATCAGTCCATGTTGTGAGTGATGAGACGACAGCACAGGACAAGCTTTGGAATGTTCGTCCAATAATTGACAAGTTTCGCGCAGCAAATTTGAAAATCCCTAGAGAAGCTGATGTGAGTATCGATGAGCTGATCATCCCTTTTACGGGACATGTTAGTATTAGGCAGTATGTCCCACAAAAACCGAATCCAACTGGTTTGAAGAACTATGTGTTAACTACTAAACAAGGTGTTATCCTGGACTTTTAAATCTATCAGGGTAAAACTACAACAAAACTTGCACCCAAAGTTGATGGCCCTCTGAAACTAGGGACCGGGTGTCGTGCTATCTTGTGGCTAAGTGAAAGCTGTCTGCTAGGCACGAACCTTTACTTTGATCGATACTTTACTGGTTTACCTTTACTTCTAGCCTTGAAGGCAAAAGGTATGACTCGGACTTCGACTATAATGAAACAGAGGCTACTCAACATTGATTTGAAGTCTGATTCTGAGCTTTGTAAAGAAGGAAGGGATGCATTTGATGCTACGGTGAGAGATGATGGAGACATTGTAGTCCTAAAATGGTTGATAATAAATTAATAACAATGGCATCAACAGTTCATGGTGCAGAACCTTTCATTGCGACGAGGCGGTATTCGAGAGCAGAGAGAGAATATGTACAAGTTCGAATGCCAAACTTGGTTAAGCAGTATAATCTGAACATGGGGGAGTTGATCTATATACTAGATTAGTCGCATGCTATCGATCTTACCACAAGACAACGAAATGGCCTGTGCGTTTCATGGAACATTTCATAGACATGGCATGCGTGAACAGCTGGTTAACATATAGAGATGATAGCCTAAAGGCGGGAGTGCCAAAATCTAACATAATGGACTTACACTATTTCAAGATGCGAGCACTGGAGCCAACACTGGATCTACACGTTGATATTTTTCAATATCCCTAAACAACATGGGGGCGTCAGTTAGGATGGCATTTACCCCAGGAGGTATGGACTCGGGAAGAGAAGAACAGTCTTCCTCTACAAAGGGCTCTACATCATTAGAAAACATACGACTTATTCCGTCCGCCACAACATTTTCAGACCCTCGAATATGCTTAACGTCAAACTGGAAGGCAAATCCTGATGGCCCAGCGGGCTATACGACCAGTGCGACGCGGCCTAGCTAAGACCCAACTTAAGGCTTTGTTATCTGTCTCCAAGTCGAACTTGACATATTCCAGATAGAGGCGGAACTTTTCTAGTGCAAATAAAACTGCCAAACCTTCAAGGTCGTAGATGGAATACTTGGCTTCTTGAGCCGATAATGTCCTAGATGCATAGGCGATGGGTCGCCTTCCGAGTTCAGGCTCTTGAAGAAGGACTGCCGCCACCGCCGACGATGACGCGTCGATTTGCACAATGAATTCCTTAGAGAAATCAGGCATGGCAAGAACAGGGGCATTACAAAGAGCTAGTTTCAGGTCTTCAAAAGCGGCTTGTTGAGAATGCCCCCTCTCGAATTTAACGCCTTTTCTACGAAGTAAGTTCAAGGGCGCCGCTCTGTTAGCGAAGTTAGGAATAAATTTCCTAAAGAAATTCACCATGTCAATGAATCTGGCAATACATTTGATATCCTTGGGAGGTTTAAAATCATGGATGGCCTGGTTTCTAGAATGATCCACTGCGACACCATCGGGCGACACAATATGCCCTAGGAATGACATAGAAGGCTTAGCGAAAGCAACCTTAGACAACTTCACAGTTAACCCTGCCTTAGGAAGGCGATTAAGGACATCTTTCAGATGATTTAGATGTTCTTCAAAGGTCTCAGAAAATACGACATCATCAAGATAATGGTATAAATATTCAAATTTGATGTCAGAGAAAACCCTATCTAGCAGTCTCGCAAGCACAGCTGCTCCCGTGGGGAGCCCGAAAGGCATGCGGTTGTACTCATACAAGTTCCAATCCGTGGCGAAAGGTGTAAGATGTTTGGATTCTTCCGCCAGACGGATCTGATTATACGCCTGGTTAAGGTCTAAGATGGTGAAGAACTTAGCTTTTCGAAACCATGAAAAACAAGGGTGAAGGTCGGGAAGGGGCACAGATTGTAACACCACCTTCCGATTTAAAGCCTTATAGTCAATCACAGGCCTGAAGCCACCTTGGGGTTTTGGGACTAAGAAAGGGTCGAATAATACCATCTTTTAAGATTTGATCTGTGATCTTTTTCAGAGCCTTCATTTTAGGTGGAGATAGCCTATAAGATGGAAATCGGACTGGAATCGAATCAGTAACCTCGATCTTGTATTCGATAAAGTCAGTAACACCAAGAGTATCAGAAAAAACATCTGGAAACGACTGACACAACTTACGAATACTCTCAGCCTGCTCCTCATGTAGATGTCTAATGTCTAACAACATCTCATCCTGGGTAGGCGAAACAGATGAACATGACACAGAACTACATTTAAGCAAAGGAATTGTACAATTACAAGGAAATTTGAATGCGCACGACTCGCTCTGGATGTCGAGCACTAGACCGGTGTGAGACATGAAATCCGCTCGTAATATAATGGGGCAAAACAAGTGCTTAGCCACAAACAGTTTAACTATCCATGTGAATTTCGAAAGGCAAATTTTGGCATATAGAGATCCTAAAATTTCTAATGGAGTAAGGTCGGCCGAAATGCATTATACCGAAGACGAACAATAGTCAGAAAATTTACAGGCAGACTTTAATTTAGAGTACCATTCAGCCGAAATAATGGAACACACACTCCCAGAATACTGTAACAGGTTCGTTATTCAATTCAGTTTTGAGAAATGGTACAGGTGCGGGGGTATCCGCCGCAATCCTAAGGCATTCTATGGGACCTTCGAATGATAAATTAGAAGAGCCCTGACTTTTCCCTGAGCTTTCGTCGGGTTTGACAGGGGCTGAGCCTGAAAAAGGGGAGCACGCCTAGTCAGGCGATGCCACTAGTCACTTTTGTTTATTGGCGTTGTTGGAAGTTGCACCAGGAGAGGAGCAGGAGGCGGTGCTATTAGTATTCGGGCAATTCTTGGTTATATGGGAAAACGAGCCGCATGACCCTGCTCCATTCCTTGTCCCGCTAGATTTGACCAAGCGACACTTGTTCCGGAGATGATCTGTCGACCCGCAAGCATAACATTTGCGAGCAGTGAATGTTCGGCGGGATGGAGGCCGAAAATTACTTGAAGATTGAGGGGGCTCCTCCGCAACACGTAATGTGTCCGCATATCTAACTCCCTCCGCTGAGACAGCCAAAGCCTCTTACTCGACAAAAGTTTGAGGACGCGACGCAAAACACAAATATGACCTTATTGTGGGGAAATGCCTTCCACAATTGCGCGCACAAATTGATCTTCAGGGAAATGAATAGCAAATGCCCTTGTGTAGAATGTAATGTCTTGGATGAAGTCGGCAAGATTTTCATCCAGACGATGTACACGGTAATAATACTTATGGATTAGGGATGACCTAGCTCGAGCCGCAATGAAGTTAGCTAACAGATGGGCGTGGAAGTCTTCTATAGAGGATTGATCAGTAATTGCTCTTACTATCTTGTCAGAGAGGACACCTATGGAGTAAGGGTAAATAATTTGAAGAATTTGACACGGAGAAAGAGAAAAGACAAGAGCGTGATCTTGGAACTCGACTAAAAATCTTAAGAATGAAATAACGTCACTGGTGGAGTTAACGGATAACTTAGAAATACCCCTAAGCAACATCGCGAAACTACTGAACCCGGGTGACATAGTAGGTAAAGGCCTAGGGCACGGAGAATTTGTTTCAGAGACTGCATTATTCAAAATAAATGTTGGAATGGATGTACAACGGCCGGACTCGGTTTCTAATGGGGCAGATGTTCGTTGAGTAGCCGCAGCTGTACTAGTTTCCTCCCCTTTGGAAGAACACTCCTCGCTTACTATGTTTACCGCAGAGGCTTGGTCGGATTTGGGAGGAACAGACCCAGATAACAATTGACTAACCTTACTGGACATTCTAGAAAGATATTCTGCAAGATTACTAGCCTCCTTACCCTGAAGTTCATTTTACTTAAGAGACAATAGATCGCTCACCCTATTATAAAAAGGTACAATCTAGCCTGTACTCTTTTAAGTTGGTTAGAAGATGGATCACTTACTTCAAGAAAACTAACTACAGATGCTAGCTCAGGTGCGGGGGTGAACAGGTCTCAAAAAATACGAAATTAAAGTTAAGATAAAATTTAACAAGGTTATATTTTCTTTGCAAAATCAAGAAATAACAAGAGTGGCAGGTACAGAGTAGCAAAGCAAACAAGCGTGAATGTACAATTACAGAGTTACAGGATTTGGGCTCCGAGAGCCAGACACATAATTCTTGAGCAATAAGCTCAACCTTACGCTATACAAGATTCAACCAAGGGGCAGAAGACCCCAATCATGCCCAGGAGCTCTTGCTCCCAATTACACAGTAAAGCCTCCTCGAGGCACGCAGAAACAAATTTTAAGAAAGAGCGGCCCGCTCTTAAGTTCAAGCCTATCAAAGGCCACACCAAACTCCACTTTCAAGCTGTCCTCCAAGGACACATACACAGGGGTAAAAATACCCAACCTACTGAGGCCTATTCAGAGAAGAAACAGAAATATTATATGGCCTCTAAAATACCAACATGAGAGGAGGCGTTTTTGCACTCCTAATATACTTTATTTAAAACCTACTTGGCGCTAGGCCTCTAATGCAAGGGCTAATCCCATACTAAAGAGGTGACTTATAGAATGAGACAATTTACATTACGTTAAGGGGAGTTATGACTGAATTTGAAAACTTCTACAATTTACATGCTATTGGAACCAAATTTTATGTACACATGTATTGTAATACAGTTAGACCCTGTACTAAATTTTAGCTGTGTATGTACCTTGGTTCTGAAGTTATTATTTTTTTGTCATTTAAAATGCACTCATGCGGAAAAGTCCCTTGCGATGAAGTTTTTGTCTGATGAAGTTAAAAATTTGCTGAAAAGTAGCTCTTGCATACAGAAACAAAAGTTATAAACGGTTTTGTTATCAGAGTTATAGTTTTCCTTCCAGAAATTCTGAAATCATTAAATTTTTTATTTAAAAATTCACAGCATGACCCAAATTCTACATCAGGAAATCAATAGAAAAAACCAGTCCATGTCAAAACCTATGATAACTTCCCATCCTAGCACATATAAGAGTAGACTCACCAAGTTTCATTCATTTCAGGTCACAATTGTGTCGCAAGGAGCATTTTTAAGACACAAATACATGAGAAAAAAAATGTGATAAAAATGCATAAGAAAATCAACTCACTTTAGAACTGTCCTGCAGCATACGTTGCACCTTCAGACCTCCTAAATCTTTCCTCTGTTGATATTTTTACCAGTTTGTGATGTTTTCTCTCCTTTTTGTGTTGTTCACTGGTCCTCTTCCTGCTCCGAGCTACACGACGGTTGTCTTGTGATTTACACAATGACTGGGTGGTTGAAGAAAGAAGTGAATTCCTGATGGCATGAAGTGTATCAGCTGTCTTGTAGTATCCCACGTTGAACTCTGAGACTGCCCTGAGTATACCTAGTTCAAGTTTTGACTTGGAAATAAATACTTCCTTCGGACACTTAGACCAAACCATGCTGTGAAGTGACTCGTTGGCATTCTGGGTCTTACCAGCACAACAACGTCGCAACATTTCATCTGAAGCCAGTCGCTGATATACTGGTGCAATCTTGGTTACAACAGATGGCCTAAGCTTGCAAGTCATTCGACTATGACTGTCAACTGGTTTCCCCTCTGCCTGCTGTCTATTAAAGAAGCACCAAGAATCGACACCTTTGGGGCAAGTTATATGCTGAGGGTTGAGATCTGTTGACATGCAATGTCTAAGGGTAGAATAAATTGCCCTCTTCATTTTAGCCACATCTGGGATGTTGTTGACTATGGCATGTCTGAAATAATGCCCAAGCTTGGTCATGGTGGTTTCCGTCAAGCTGCCCTCTTTCCGCCCACCTAGTGTTTCACCCTTTGCCTTCCAATCTCTAACAGTATTGCGAAGAGCAGTGCCAAGGCGTTTTGATACATGATTAATGCACTCTTCCTTTACTATGGTGATACCTGGTCCATATACTTGAATCTGATTTAAATGAACATGAGTCTTAGCATCCCCATCTGACAACATGGTACTGTAGCGGAACCCCTTGCCAAGTGACCTCCTCCACAGAATCTCTCCAATATCTTTTTCCATAGCATTGGAGGACCCACAATAATTCTTTTCACACTCACTAGAATTGTTATGACCTTCATACCATATATCAAATTCTGAACTATGTTTCCCCAAGTCCCTTTCAGCTACCACACACTTCTGACAGTACTTTGACAGCACATGGTAATCTAGCACAATAATAGTCTGAATGTCAATAGCAAACCCTCCTCCATAGTTGGATGTGTGACCACGTTTATGCCAGCTCGCATCATATGATACACAAATATATAATATTTCATTGTCATTAGCTCCATGAGAACTGCGTACAACTTGTGCAGCCATATCTAGTACTTCTTTCCTCATTAATTTTCCCTCATCAATTAAAAGTTTCAGGTGGGCTGAAAAAGGCCCAGGTCCTAAAGTGTTCATGCCCATACCAACTGAGAACTTTTCCAACCCTCTTTGACCCTTACCTAGAGTGCTAAATGTCCCAACCATAGCATTGTTGACATGGAAAGCAGGCCTCTGTGAATTATTATTTTTCACTCTTGGAGAACTATATACATTTGCAGAAACATAATCACAATTTCTGCATTTAACAATAATTTTAGAGGAAAAACCATGGCTTTCTCTAAATTGAATGAAAATTGACTTGGTTCGACACTCACCACATAGTAGTTCTTTCACAAGTTCACTCCACACATCACTATGTACTAAGGTGTAATTTACAGGCGCAACATTAGAACATTTAGAGGTAGGGTAAGAATCAGAAAATGAGTCGATTTGTCTTTCTGAAACAGTAATAACTGGAGGTGGTAAGGTACTAGAAACAGGAACCTCCTCACTAGGCCTAAATGGAGCTGTACCCGGCTTTACCTCCTGACATTTCCTTGCTGAATATCTCAATTTTGCAGCCAGACTTCTCCTAGAAGGGCGTTTCTTTCCTGACCTATAAGAAGTTCTGGGCCCTTTATCCATCATAACACAGGATGTTTGCCTAACCTAACAAAGTATATAACTACCAATACACTCGAAACAAAGCACTATCTCGTTATATACACTGAATTTAAAATATTCACACTATATATACACAGTAAAATGAACTTAGGTACTGCTTTTCACTGGATAATAATTTTATCACTCAGGAATAAGATTTCTCGAGCAAAATGTATACAAATTAAAACAGGAACATGCGTCCACAACGCGACGTAAATAAATACTAAGCAAAAAATGTAAACAAAGATAGAAGAGAAAATATGCAACCTTGAAAATACACTTGTGTGGCTCAAATAAATCTACTCTTGTTTTGCAACACATTTTTAGTTCCCTTTGTTGGACTAGTAAATTATTTCTCTTATTTTAGTATTTATTTTGACTACGTAGTAAACAAATGAAAGGAGACTGCGTAGCTGAGTGTCTGTCGACCCCAGAGGGAAATGTTTCGCGCAATATTCAAAATTCCGAACAAACAACTCAACAACAACGAAGACTGTGGCGTCTCAGTAGAAAGAGGGCGTGGACCGGACATTAAATTACACGCGCTCTCCCTTTAAATAGCCGCTGGGAGGTTTAAAAATGGCGCTGGAAGGAAATTTATAACATTTTCTGATAGAGAAAAGATGGAGCTAATTTTTAAACACAAAACTCAAAAAGTGATTTTTCGACATAAATTCCACAAATTTCAGTCATAACCCTCCTTAAGGAAGAAATGGTTGTGAAAATAAGTTCACCTCAACGCAATATGAGTGGGAGCTCGAGAGGGTTAAGCACTCTCTATCCCAATATGTAGTTTAAAAAAATAGAATAGATACCAAGTGTCTTTACATTTTAGGTGAATGTTACATGGTAAAACGCTTCGGACCTGCCCCGAGAGTTAAACTGCTGAGCTAGCAAGAAAAGAAGTTATTAAACGGCCATTACCTGGTGGTTGAACTGCTGCCCGACGAAAGAGGTGCTTCCCGCCCCCTGCTACGTACTTTACACAAAGATAGATGTTACTGAAGTGGCGCGGTGACCCGAAAATCAGCAGTTTATATACCCTCGTGGAAAGTTCGAGGCGTTTCAGGATTGAGAACACCCTCCCACAAGAATTTTATTGGCTAACAACGAAAACCCCTACACTAGATGAAGAAGAAACACATTATTGGTGGAAAATTAATTACAGAAATTACTCATTGGTCGAATTCAAAGCTGGCGGAAAGAAAGGGTTAATATTGCCAACTTAAACAATAACTGAAATAAATTTAACAAAGAACGAACTTATGAATTCCAAATTTCTCCAAAAAACACAGTTCTTTCAATTCGCACTAGGGTGCATAATTGTAGTTCTTCAGTAGTGCCATCTGGAAGAGAATGTCCACACTTCTTACTACAGGTAAAACAAAAATACATCGAAAACGACCCAGTTCAGAAACTTCAAAATTTCCAAGTAATGACATCTTCTGAGAAACTTGAAAATTAACACAGTAGATAAAGTTCAGACTTCCTCCAGTAGAGGAGTTTCAACTGGCGCAAGGTTTGAATTAGCGGCGTGGATGTGTACCACCCGGTACAGACCTCCCCCCCCAAAAGTTCCTCCAAGGTGTAACACAGAAGAACTTAAACTTTTGTTTCAAAATAAGGTCCAAGATATGATGTTGATATAGAAGTTAATTGCAGAAGCATTTATCAAAATTTTCTAAATTTGGTTTGATTCAGTTTCAGAATTCTTTATAGTAACTTTAGATGTAAAGTCCTTATGCTCGTAGAGGTTGAATTCAGAAGGAATCTTTTAGTTTTTAAAGTTGAGGACAAATTTTCTAAGTCCACCAGATATTGGAGTTGGATTCAAAACTGTAGTAATTGTTGATATTAAATGTCCATGTAGCTGATTGAGTACATTCAAGGTTGATTAAGTTAGACGGCCAGACCGGCCGCTGCTGCTTGTGTCCAGAGGAGGCCGCTCGGACCCCTCAAGTACCCTGAGATACCGCTCGCCCTCACTATGAGAGGAGTAGTGGAGTTGTGCACGCCGCACCCTGGTTGGCCTCACAGGAGAGGGGCGGGCCCATACCCCACCTCAGTGGCGGTACGGCGCCGCGCTGCTGCGGGGGCACTGAAACATTAAAGCTCGGCGGCAGAATTTTGTTGGACCATATTTATTTTAGGGTACAGTCTTTGTGGCGAGGTTGAGGGGCCAGCGGCGTGGAGATATTTATTTAATTCCCATAAGCCACAGTTTGTAGTTGAGCAGGAGACGGGAGCGTATTAATGGCCGTGGTAAGGACAGGATGGCAGTTTAACTGGTCGGGGGAGGTTTACAAAAATGCTTATATACAGGGAAACAGATTCCAAGGGCAGAAGGCCTTAAAAATGAAACCCCTCAAACAAAAATATAACCTTCATATTTCTTTCAAAATTATATGAAGAAATTACACCGGTTTCACCTGTGACAGGTGAACCCTAAATATCCTCTCGGTGGCTGGATTGCTTAGCAATAAGGTAACGGGTGTAAGGTAATCGAGAATAGTACACGGTCCATGAAATCTGGGGGCAAGCTTGCCCGCGGGAACAAAATTCTTGACCGTCACCTGGTCGCCTACCTTCAAACTGGTGGGTCTCCGTCCACTATCATATCTTTCCCTAACTTCTTCATGAGACACTTTAAGATTGGCTTTAGCCTTCTTCCAAAGATCTTTAATATTATCTGGATCTCTTGTCTCGGGTAGAATGTCACTCAGAGACCAGAGGTTAGAGAGCGGCGTGTTGGGAACAAACTTGAACATTAAAGAAGCTGGAGTAAACTTATGAGATTCATGAACAGCCGAGTTCAAAGCAAAAGCTAACCAATGCAGGGACGTGTCCCACCTAGAATGATCTTCATGATGATAGGCAATAAGGGCCGACCTGAGATTACGATTAACCCGTTCAGCCAGAGATGGTTGAGGGTAATAAGCAGAAGTTGTAACATGAGAGATGGACAGCTCAAAACAGAATTTACGAAATAGATTAGATGTGAAAGCCTTAGCATTATCAGACACAATATATTGACACGGACCAAAAGAAGCAAAGATTGAATTTACACAAGTAATGGTGGACTGAGCGGTAGCCAGCTTAGTCGGAAATAACCAGGAAAATCTTGTAAAACCATCTACACATACAAAGATGAACTTGTTGGCATTTCCCTTTGACTGGGGGAAGGGTCCTATATAATCAATATACAGGCGTTCCATAGGGCGCGACGCTTGATGAGAAGACAAAAGGCCTACCTTGGTGGACATGGTGGGTTTACTAAGCAAGCAGGATTTACAAGCCTTTACTAGTTCACGAATTTCACCGTCCATGCCTTTCCACATGAACCTTTCACGAATCTTTTCACGAGTCTTAAAGATGCCTAGATGCCCCCCCCCCAATGGGGTCTCATGATGGTACTTAAAGATCATAGGTACAAGAACAGCTAATAACAACTTTCATCATCTTATCATCCCTCGAAGGGCAACATAAAACACCATTCCTCAGTACATAAGGGACGACGTGTTCCCCAGAAGAAAGGGTTTCCATTATCGGAGCCAGCGTCGGATCTTCCCGTTGGTATTTCTCAATGTCCCTAAAGAGCATGGGAGCATCTGTTAAGATAGCATTAACCTCAGATAGTATGGACTCGGGAGGGGATGAACTATCGACCGGTTCATGGTCTCGACGTCGTTGGAAAACATACGGTTGAGTCCGTCTGCGACAACGTTTTCGGTACCCCTGATATGCCTAACATCAAATTGGAAGGCAAAAATTCGGATGGCCCAACGGGCTATACGGCCAGTACGACGCGGCCTACCTAAGACCCAGCTTAAGGCTTGATTATCCGTCTCCAGGTCGAATTTGACATGTTCCAGATAGAGACGGAACTTTTCTAAGGCAAATAAGACTGCCAAACCTTCGAGCTCATAGATGGAATACATGGCTTCTTGAGCCGATAGAGTCCTAGATGCATAGGCGATGGGTCGCCTCCCTAGTTCAGTCTCTTGAAGAAGGACTGCAGCTACCGCCGATGACGACGCGTCGGTTTGGACGATGAATTTCTTCGAGAAATCTGGCATAGCAAGGACAGGGGCATTACAGAGAGCTAATTTAAGATCTTCAAAAGCGGCTTGTTGAGAAGGTCCCCACTCAAATTTGATGCCTTTCCTACGAAGAAGGTTCAAGGGCGCCGCTCTATTAGCGAAGTTAGGAATAAACTTCCTGAAGAAATTCACCATACCAATGAACCTGGCGATACCTTTGATGTCCTTGGGAGGTTTAAAATCACGAATGGCCTGTGTTCTAGAATGATCGACTGCAACACCATCAGGTGTCACAATATGCCCTAGGAATGACATGGAGGGATTAGCAAATGCAACCTTGGACAACTTCACAGTTAACCCGGCCTTACGAAGGCGATTGAGAACTTCTCGCAGATGATCTAGATGTTCTTCAAAAGTCTCCGAAAATACGACGACATCATCAAGATAGTGATGCAAGTACTCGAATTTGATTTCGGAGAAGACCCTATCTAGCAATCTAGTGAGCACAGCTGCTCCCGTGGGGAGCCCGAAAGGCACGCGGTTGTATTCATACAAATTCCAGTCCGTGGCAAACGCTGTAAGGTGTTTAGACTCTTCAGCTAGGGGAATTGGATTATAGGCCTGATTCAAATCCAAGGTGGTGAAGAACTTAGCCTTACGAAACCATGAAAAACAAGAATGAAAGTCAGGAAGGGGCACAGATTGCAACACCACCTTCCGATTGAGAGCCCTATATTCAATGACAGGCCTGAAGCCACCTTGGGGTTTCGGAACTAGAAAAATAGGCGAAGAATACGCCGACTTAGAGGGCCTAATAATACCATCCTTTAACATTTGATCGATGATTTCTTTCAGAGCCTTCATTTTAGGTGGAGATTGCCTATAAGGTGGAAAACGGACAGGAATCGAATCCGTGACCTCAATTTTGTATTCAATAAGTTCAGTAACACCAAGAGTATCAGAGAACACCTCTGGAAACGACTGACACAACTTACGAATACTTTCAGCCTGCTCCTCAGGTAGATGTCTAAGGTCTAACAACATCTCATCCTGGGTAGGCGAAACAGATGAACATGATGCAGAATTACATTTCAATAAGGGGATTTTACAATTAGACGCAAATCTGAAAGTGCACGACCTACTCTGAAGATCGAGCACAAGACCAGTGTGAGAAATGAAGTCAGCTCCCAATATAATGGGGCAAGACAAAGGCTTGGCCACAAACAATTTAACTTTCCAAGTAAATTTAAAAATACGAATTTTGGCTTTTAAGGAACCTAGAATTTCTAATGGAGAAGAATTAGCCGAAACATATTGAACAGGAGATGAGCAATAGTCAGGAAGTTTACAAATAGATTTCAATTTCGAATACCATTGAGCCGAAATAATTGAACAAACACTGCCTGAATCTAAAAGAGCTGTTATAGGCTCATTATTTAACTCAATTTTGAGGAAGGGCACAGGTGCGGGGGAGTCCGCCGCAATCCTAAGACATTCTTTGGGGCATTCAAAAGATAAATCTGAAGACTGAGTTTTTCCTGAATTTTCGACCGGTTTACCAGCGGCTGAGCCTCGGGAAGCTGGATTAGTCGACTCAGCCGAAGCCACTAGTCACTTTTTATTATTGGTATTGGTGGAAGTTCCACCAGACGTTGAGCAGGAGGGGGTGCTGTTCGAATTTGGGCAATTCTTGGCGATATGTGAGAAAGCCCCACATTTAAAACAGCCTTGTGATGAATCAGCTCCATTCCTTGTCCCACTAGACTTGGTTGATGTACACTTATTGCGAAGATGGTCAGGCGACCCGCAAGCATAACATTTACGGGGTGTGACTGGTCGGCGAGGTGGAGGCCGAGGATTACTAAAAGAAGGAGGGGGTTCTTTCGCGACACGCAAGGAATCAGCGTATCTAGCGATCCAGCTCAACTAAATCAATTTCGGTTATCCCATGTGATGCCCAGGATCATTCATACGGTGTGAGTAAAGCAGAACCTACCTTCTCTCCGTCACATGTAGAATTATTTGAAGTTACTCCCGACTCTGATAAATATATGGTTACTGTATCACTAAACAATAAGACACAGTGTTTTGAAGTTGACTCTGGTGCATGTTTTACTTTGCTTCCTGAAGATGCATTTAATGAATTGGATCTAGGTTTACCCTTACAACAATCTGGAATTGCCTTTCGTTCATATTCAGGCAATATTATCACACCTATGGGAAAGGTTACAGTCTCAGCTGTATATAAAGACAAGGAAATCCAAGATGATATATATATTGTCCCTAAGGGCTACTCGGCATTACTTGGAAGATTGTGGATTAGGAGACTTGGTATTGAATTAAAGGAAATAGATGCTAGCAAGGAAACTCCACTCATGTCATATCCAGTTAACGCTATCTTTTCAGTTGATGACATAATTAATGAATTTCCTGATGTATTTGAAGAAGGAATTGGACGTGTTCCAAAATTTGAAGTAAAGTTACAGTTACGTGAGGGAGCTAAACCAGTATTTACACGAGAACGGGATGTTCCCTATGACTTCGTGAACGAGTTGAAAGGGAGCTGGACTCACTCGAAGCAGCTGGGGTCATATCTCCTGTATCATCAAGTGATTGGGGGTCACCGTTGGTCGTCATTCCCAAGCCAGATGGAGGAGTTAGATTATGTGTTGATTACAAATGTGGTGTAAATGAGAAACTTGTTGCTGCAAATTACCCCATAAGGCGAATTGATAATGTGTTGAACAGCCTACGTGATTCCAAATATTTTTGTAAACTGGACTTGTTCAAAGCATTTCTACACTTGGTAGTTGATGATGAAAGTGCTACAATCCAGACTATATCTACACATCGTGGAACATATAGAATCAATCGTCTCAGTTTCGGAATTAAAACAGCGCCATCCCAATTTAACCGAATCATTTCACAAATCCTCAGGGGACTTCCAAAAACAGAAGCCTATTTTGAAGACTTAATCGTACATGGATCAACTCTGGAGGAGTGCACACACAATTTGCGGTTATGTCTGATGATATTATCTGATTTTGATCTGCATATCAACCGAGCTAAGTGTTCTTTCTTTGAAGAGAGAATTGAATATTTGGGCCATGTTATCCAGCATAATACCATTAGTAAGTCCCCAGAAAAAGTTAGAGCTGCTAATGACATGCCTCATCCTACAAGCGTTGATGAACTACGCAGATTGTTGCGACTAATCACATACTACTCCAGGTTTATACCAGATTTCTCCACCATGTCATATCCATTACGGCTCCTGCTCCGCAAAGGCGAACGTTACATATGGACTTCGGAATGTGAAGCCGCATTCCTCAAGTTAAAAGCAGAGTTGTGTAGCGATAGGGTCTTAACGCCCTATGATCCAAAATTACCAATAGTTCTGACGTCAGATGCAAGTCCAACAGGTGTTGCCGCTGTCCTTAGCCATCTAATTGATGGAGAAGAAAGGCCGATTGCGTATGCATCACGATCACTGACTGTATCAGAACAGAACTATAGCCAACTAGACAGGGAGGCTTTGGCAATAATGTTTGCTGTCAACCACTTTTACGCCTATGTTTTTGGCAGGCACTTCACACTAGTGACTGACAATGAACTGCTAACTCGTATTTTTCAGCAAAACAAAGCTCTACCACAGATAACATCTGCTCGTCTACTACGATATGTTTCGTTCTTGTCGGGATTCGATTACACAGTTCAATTTAAGAAGGGTGCAGATAACCAAAATGTTGACTGTTTATCGCGGGCTTCCCTACAGCAAATCCATTCTTCAACAGATATCTCCATTGGGGATGAAGTTAACCAGTTATTTTCGCACCTAATTTTTCAAATTTCAAGCGAACGAATCACATTTCGCACCATCCAGGATGAAACACGTAAAGATCATGAACTGAGTAAACTTGTTTTTGATTTACTGAATGAACGGATGGTTTCAGAATATACTCTGAATGATGGTGTGCTGTTTAGACAAGATAGAGTTGTTATCCCTTCCAGACTAAGCGATCAGGTTTTAAATGAACTTCACGAAACTCATTTGGGCATCATGAAGATGAAACAGCTGGCCCGTCGCTACGTCTATTGGCCTGGAATTGATCGAGACATTGAACGCCTAGTAAAAGGATGTCAAACATGTGCACTGACAAGAGCAAATCCACCAACATCACCAGTGCATCCATGGGACGGACCAAAAGAGAACTGGGAAAGAGTGCATATTGATTATTCAGGACCTTTTGAGAACTGCAACTTTCTGATTTGTGTGGACGCCAAATCGAAATGGGCAAAAGTGAAAATTTTACGAGATTCGCCAACAAGTACCTCCACAATCATGTTGCTAAACCGTATATTTGCTTCTCATGGATTTCCAGCAAGCATTGTCTCAGATAATGCAGCCATTTTTCAAAGTAATGAATTTCGCACGTATTGTTCAACAAATGGAATTTTTAAAAAATTCATTGCACCTGGTCACCCAGCCACTAATGGCTTAGCAGAACGACATGTTCAAATATTGAAGAATCGTCTCTGTACTGCCTCTGATGATAATGTCCCAATATACGAGAAAATACAAAAGATTCTGTTTCGATACCGTGCTACACCCCTTGCATGTGGAAAGTCACCAGCAGAGCTATACCTGAACCGAAAAATGTGGATTCGCCTTGATGCTTTCTTCCCTACCCGACCTCAACCTTCATTATCGGTAGCCAAACCAGGACGATCGTTTCATGTGGGGGAGAGAGTCCAGGTGCGCTTCTTTTGCAATAACAAGTACACTTGGAAATTTGGAAAGGTTGTAAAGAAGTATGGTCAGCGACACTACCTATTTATTTTGGACGAATCAGGAAGGACACTGAAACGCCGTATTGACCAAATGCGTGGGACACTGATTCAACCTAAATCAGTTACATTTGAACCAGCCCAGTCATACGACGTACCTAGAGCTCCAGAATGCCATGTCTCGGTTAATTCTGATTTAACAGTATCACCACGCCAAGATCCAGCTGTTCCAGTAGAAAATCCATCAACCCCAGATACGGCAGTGACACCACGACAGAATCCCGATGTTCCAACAAATGTACGTGTCCGTAGATCATCAAGACATACTCGAATGCCTCTGCGGTTCCGTGATTTTGTTTTGTGAACCAACTCAGCTCAACTGTTCTGTGAGAAGTGAAGTACCTTTTTCAAAATTCAATAGATTATCTGGTTTTCCCTAGGCCGAAGAAACAGGGGCTAATCCCAACCTATGGAAGTGACTCGTATGAGAAAACTTTAAGACATTACAGAAGGGAAGAAAGAGTTACAAAACGTAGTCACCTCAAACCAAAAATGAAGGGGAGCTCAAGAGGTTAAAGCACTCTCTATCCCCGTTTTACAGTTAAAGATATGTGAAGTTTTACAAAAGCGACGGTAAATTACATGTTTCAACATAGGTTACATAGTCAAGGTTTCGGACCTTCCCCGCGTTTTAGACTGCTGAGCTAGCGAGAAATAAAGATATTAAGTGGCCATAACCTTGTTGAAGAGCTGCTGCCGGATGAAAGAGGCGCTTTCCACCTCCTGCTACACTTCCATACAGTAGGCTAGATGTTGTTCGAGTGGCGAAGAGCCGAGAAAATCAGCAGTTTTTATTCCCTCGGTTAAGGTTCGAGACCTTTCATGAATAATTAAGACACACTCACAAGATTCTATTGGCTAGAGTACACAGTTACATACAAATTCGAAGAAGAAAGACACGTTTGGTCAAAAATTAATTAAAGAAATTCGGGATTGGCTAAGTTCAAAACTGGCGGAAAGAAAAGATTAATACTGCCAACCCACAAATGAAAGAACGAAGTTTAGTAAAGAGTAAACTTATGAATACAAAATGTCTTCAAATAAAGTTCCTTCACTTCGCGCCAGGGTGCCTGATCATAGTTTTTTGTAGAGACATCTGTGAGAGAATGTCCACACTTCTTGATAATTAATAGACAAAAACAGTTCGAAATTAACACAGTGACATCTTCTGAGAAACTGTTGAGTTAATTCAGTTTTTAAAGTTCAGAGTTTCTCCAGTAGAGGAGGATTTATTGGCGCAAGATTTGAAACTGCGGCGTACGGATGTACCTCCCGATAAAATTATAATCACGTCTACTTAATACTTCTGGCTCGGGGACTGGTGTTTGTGCTTGTTCCAACACTTTTCCTTTCGTATTCAGACAGCACACTACACTTCCGACCACCACATGAACTTGATATAGTGATTACTAGACCTCGGATTTTTAGGTGCTGAAATGTTATTTTAGCTGCCTAAAACACTCTCAAATAGGCTCTACAATACTTTTAGGCAGCTTCACTTTTACTTATCTTAATATGCATTATTGAAAATACCATGTAGATTTTGCTAAATTCGTTATAATTTGTTAAGGTGAAATAATAATAAATAAAAAAAATCACTCACCTCTTTGCTGCAAACGTCACAGAATATAATTTTACCATCAGATGTGAAAAGGTTAAACTCTTGTAAATTGAGGATGATTTAGAACCTGACACTTTCGGCTTAATTCACACACTGACGAAACGGGAAAAGGGTATTGTTAAAAATACGTTAATTATCAGTGGCGGCTGGTGGAGAAAATCAGTTGTGTGCTGTAACCCATCCCCACTCCAAAGAATAAAAATATTTAGAAGCATACTGGTATGTGGTTTTCAAGAGGCTCTCCACTGAGTTTTCCACACTGAATAAACACGCAAACAACCCCAACACATATACATATTCCTCATAAAAAAACTATAACACTATATAATTAAAAACACAGTAACACATGCAATAGCAAAATATTCACGATCTCAAACACTTGGTGTGAGCGTGCAAAAAACAGAACTTCCCAATGTTACCAACATCATTGAAATAAAACCAGCAACGTCGTAATGCAAAATTATATGTTAAGTTTTTATAGTGTCATTTATAAACTGGACATAATAATTAAAGAAAATCACAATATCATGTCCTTATTTTGAGAACATAAAAAGTACAATTTTTATAGTTCATCGATTTACAAATGTGACTATGGAATAGGCATGTTGGTAGTATTCTGTCCTCTTTGATATTAGAAGACCTGGCGCGAATCGTTTTCGCGTTTGCTTAGAGCGATGCCACGTTCTCATATCGTTCGTAATGCAAGTGTGTCTAGTGCAAGTGCTGACTGTTTGTGGTCGAATGAAGAATCGCTGTGATGTGATGACTTGGCTGTTGTTTCCACAGCCTATCGGGACATATCGGAACACATTCTCTTTGTATCGGAAATGTTCGGCACGCATGCGCAAAAGGCAGAGTTCCTGGTTTCTGTGAGCTCTGATCGAACAGCACCCGGCGTGGAGCGCACCAGTAGTTACCTGGTTGTGAGGGGAGTTGAATAATGTCCTATTCTTTGGCTGACGTCTTTTTCAATGCATTGTACAGTACAGTATTTGATTGTAGAAATTTTTTTAAAAATACATCGAGTTGAGCCTCTATGGACAGCGTGGAAACAACCAACTTCATTTCAGTGTCTAGGTCTCGTTCTTGTTCCGGCTTTGACTTGCTGCCAGTATCTTCAGAGCCCAGCGACGAGTGCCTGTTTATGCTCTTCAGACAAAGGTCCTTTCCATCTTCTGGAATTTGATGCCATTTGGAAACCTTGATAGTTGTTCACCAATCTTCTGAATGTGTTCCTGTCATGAATTTCTTGGTCTGAAATACCAATCTGCCTCAGATCTTTTTCGCATTCCTGGAACCATCTCGGCCTTGTTGCCTTAGATTGAATAAAATTCCATATTCTTTTTGTTAGCCGATCATCAGTCATCCTCAAGAGATGATCGTAAAATAATAGCCGTCTCTTCTTAATTGACGCTGTGAGAGGTTCTGTCTTCTGTACAAATTCTCATTTGATCTCATTCGCCACTGTTCATCAACCCACCTATTACCTAGGATTTTTCTTAGTATATTGCGCTCTCTTTTTTCCAGCCGGTCAGCTTGACCTTTACTACTTAAGGTCAAAGTTTCAGAGGCATATAATCCCTCAAGTTTTACAACTGTGTTATAGTGTCGGAACATTGCCCGTATACTCATAGACTTTTTGTTATAGATATTCCTTGTCATTTGGTATGCCTGGTCTAAGTTCCTCATCCTGACATTAATTGCTTCCTCTTCTAATCCATTCTGTTGGATGACTTCACCAAGATATCTTCAATTCTTGACACGACCGATTTTTCCAAGATTAGTGATCATACATTCAGGTCCATCGCAGATGTTTGTCATATATTTTATCTTCGGGACAGAAATCTGGAGTCCTACCTTTTCAGCAACTTGTGACAGCCTATTGATCTTGTTGACTGCTGAATCTATGTTGTTAGCAAATATGGCGAGATCATCCGCAAAGGTCAGGCAGTCAACGTACACCCCATTGTGCTTAGGACCAAGTCTGAACTGATTTTCCTTTGTTCCTTCTTGGTCCAACAACTTCCTACACTCTCGAATGACTTTTTCCAAAACACTGTTGAAGAGGAGTGGGGATAGTCCGTCTCCCTGTCTGACACCCGTTCTGATTTTAAACGGTTCTGAGATCTCACCCATAAATTTTACTTTCGACATTGTGTTGGTTAGAGTTTTTTGATCAAATTCCTTGACGTATCATCCACTCCAAATTTTTAAACTAATTTAATTTTCCCAATAGGCAATGTGCTGCAGCACTTCAGTGCATTAGGTACGGCCGCCCCTGTCAATTATATTACACTGGTGTACTGATGCGTACCGTTTTGTAAAGAAGGCTTTAGAAATAAAGTTCCTGGAAGTAGTTTCCATGAATTTCTTTGCCAAGTGTCAACTAGAGAATTATGGATTAAAGCAATAAGCAGACAAGGTATGGTACAGTAAATACGCAGGCCCTGTGACGGCAAAAAATAGGTTACTCATTATTATTGCTCCTGTTCTAATGAGAATAATTTCCTTATTCTGTTGTGTAGGTGGTACCAAAGATAAGTTATGGAAGCCTAGTGACCACTCCGTCGAGTGCTGCAATGGCATGTATTGGAGGGTATTTGGTAAGAGTTGTCGAAGACCACATGCCATGCCAATAGTGTGTTGATAAAATTAGTGATATCCAGAGTCCATCTCAACTAATGTCATTAATAAAAATCAAAGACAGAAGTGGTCTCACGTCTCAGCTATCGAAAGCCAAGTTTTGTTTCACTGCTGATGAAACTGGGGCAAGTAAGGGACGAAATCTTATCGGTAACGCTGTGCAGTCCAAAAATAGCACAAACATTAACCGAAATACTGTTGCCACGTATTGCTAAAAATCCTGTTCTATAGTGTGGGAAAAGTGATCATCCTGAGGAACTAAGCAGAATAATACTGCAGAAGTTTCTGCGCCCCTCTGTCACTAACTACGCTAATTGCATGACAGATGAGTATCGCCGAGAATAATTCTCGAGAAGAAAAACAATTTATGAGAAGAAATTATCAAGAAAAATGGTTAAAGTCGTTCCTTTTCACTGAAAATCTACGGTGCGGTAGTTAAAATATCTAGTGCAGACCTTATATCCTTTTAAATGACAGACATATATTGCAACAGTTATGTGTTTTATCTGAAATGAAAATCCCCAGCTGAACTGAGCTCCTAGGGTTAAAAGGTGAACATTTATTAATTTCTACTTCATTCTGCTCAGCAAAGTATATAATATACAGGTAGTATAGTGTAGAGGTACATTTGTGCAGGTTTTAACTCCCGTTAGCAATGATAGTTATTGCTAACGTGAGGTGGTATACTAGCGCTGCAGTGGTCAAGACGCGCACTGCCAGGCGGACACTTTCTGAAGAGAGGACTGCGAGTGATCAGGCTTTGTATTCCGTGAAGGCTAAGATTAAATACCCGTGCACAAGCATACTTTGGCGTAGAGCGATGAATAGATGCATATTGCATATGGATGCGTTTATGTACAACAACAACAAACTGGGTGTTGGGAAGAACCTGTTGGTATTTTGTGGTTTAATATGTGTGATATTGTATTTTACGTGCCATGCCATAACTGGCGCGCTTACGGAACAATTACTGAAGTTTCCTATTATTTGTATAGGAAATGAAATGTGCCCGTTGAACCGTTAGGTTAATGGAAGAGGTTCGTATGCAACTGTGGATATACATGCCATTTCTACTTGCGTGTTTGTTTTACCCTACTACCACCTGATAAGATGCTGGGATAGTCGGCGTAACTAGTGCTTTGCAATTTATTAACTCAATTTTCGTACTGTGTAGAGTTTTAAATGCAGAATCCACTTATTTGTACCGTGCTTTTTGAAATTTCAACTTGAAGTAGCTAGCCTACACCGGTACCGTACTGGTAATTGAATTAAGGACAGTGTTATAATATCTCCTCTCCATATCACCCGACACGTAATTTTAAAACCAATAATGGTATTCCAACCATCTCTGCATTTCTCATCTTCAATTAATGCTTCAGACACATCAACTGGTAGAGTTAACTATCTTTTAACTGCTGAAGTGCATGTTTGTGTCGTATTCTTATGTAGTAGTCATACGATTAACCCTTCTGTTATCAACGTTTTTTTGCACAACTTAATATTGCCAAGGGGTATAAGGCAATTGCACGAAGTTTACTCATGTTTAAAGCGATACTTTATTTATGCAGTAGTATCACAAATTAATTTGGAAGCAACCGTTGTATAAATAGCGGTTGTGTAGTTTTCTATGAATTTGGCCCACAGGTTTCAAATATGAGGAGCTCGTGAATCTCGTCTTTCTGTTTTCATTTCTGGGACATTTAGCACATCTTTCTTCCAGTCTTCATTTTTGATGCTCCGTCTATGGCGACTACATTGGGATCTTGTCTCTTCTTTTCACATCAACCCCAACTGCTTCAGTGGCTCTTAAGACATGCAGATGAAGACAGACTGGGTTTCTTGCACTTCCTTGTATGTGTGGTTTGGCTAAAGTCATGATAAATTCTTGAAAAACTTCCTCTTGTAATATTTTTCTGCAAATCAGGGTATTTTACTGACCACAAAATGTATGTGTTGAGGGCTACAATATAAACTATCTCCATGAAGATTCAACAGGGTCATCGATTGGTTATATGCACACAGGTGTACGGATTTGTCATCATATCTCCTATACCCACCGTACCTGTAGTCTCATAATGATAAACGAGGAAGAGCTTTTTCTCTTAATCGTCCGTATCATTTCCATCATAATGTTGTGCGGACAATAGAATGGGCCTAATTAAGTTACTCTTCTTGGGCACGTACAAAACAAGTGTCATGTATTTAGTAGTAGCCAAGCAATGAAGATTTTTCTTCTTTTTCAGAATTCGGTAGAAATTCTATAAATTTCATATACTGACGTCATAGAAATGACCTGTGTTGATTTATTAGCGGTACTATCGATAAATACTACATAACTAAAGTTATATACAGTTACATTTCCGATCATTTATATCTTATATATTTTTACCGTGTCGACCATGATAACAGAGATATTCATGAATTTGTATTTTTGTTGCTAAGTCCATATCAGCTCTGAGCCTCCGAGTGGTTGCTGAACGCTGGAGGAAATTTCTATGCATCCGGCATCGACAAGTTGGTTGTGCGTTTGCAGAATTGCTAGGAGTCTCTTGGAAACTATGTGGAAAAGTGACGTTACAGTGTATGTCGTTATAGTCGTGTTGCTGTTGTATATGTGGTGTAATAAATGTTCATAACTGGGAAGTGCAACTTATTTTCTGATCTGCCCTCGTACGAATTACAATCTCGAAAAGGTACTGGAGGAATAAAACACCTTCTAGCAAACCTAAGGGCTGGAATGACATACAAGAATAATCGAGAACAACCAAATACTTTAATATGAAATACCGGACAGCTTGCTGTTTTCAGCGAGAAAGTCGATAGTGCTGCTACCTACATGGCTTTGTGTGACCAACTCTTCAATAATATATTGCCATCTGTATGATTCTTGGCGCACTGCTGCATTGTTTATAATGTATCAGTGTTTGTCACTAAATAATTTTACATTGCAGTTATATTCCAAGAAAAGTGTTATGCGCTGAACAAATTACCCAGCAGGATAATGAGCATGGGAACTGATAAGAACCGCAAGTATTAAAAAAAGTAATGACCTCGCATCTATGAGGTTACATTCTATGCCCCTTATATTAAGAAAATCAATCAAATACTCTACTGAAATGTTAGTGGGACGTAAAACCAATAATATTAACAAATATGAAACTCTAGTATACTCAAACTTGAGGGTCCACGTTGGTAAACAGTACCATAAATTTCACAATCGAAAACTTGTGGGCCTGTAGCGTAATGGTTATCACGGTAGTCTAGAAATTGAAAATTGAAGGCCATGAGTTTCTAAACTAGTCACCTTTTTTTACTGGAAGAAAATAATAATAATTTTCTTTACGTCCCACTAAGTACTTTGTGGTTTTCGGAGATGCTGAGGTGCCGGGAAATAGTTCTGCAGGAATTCTTTTACATGCCAGTAAATCTACCTACATGAGGCTGACGTATTTGAGCACTGCCAGATGCCTTACAAAATCCTGCGCTAGGTAATTGAGAAAAGGCTAGAAAGAAGGGGAGAGGGTAGGTGTTAAATATTTCCCCTAGAGGCCGGGTGGATCCTCAAACAAATTCTGCTTTATAATTTTTAAGACATAGCGAAAGGCATGGCTAACATAATGCTAGTTTGGAGGTTTATGAAGGAGGCATTTCATATTTTAAAATTTCATTCTTAATTATTATGATCATTCAATTATTTTAACAAAAATATTTCCAATGAGAGTAGTGCATTCCTTTCAACTGTAGCATAGACAAGTATGCAGTTCGCACTCCACTCAATCCTGTTGAGATAGTTGTCCGGTATTGGTATATTAAAGTATTTGGAATAACCAATATTAGCGTCAAATCCATAGTTTCCGTGATCGCTGAGTTATATTGGGGCACTCTGGATGCTGTTTAAGTACCAGTTCAGCTGCGTAGGCATGGCGAAAAGTGTTGATAAAGAAAATGTCCAAACTTACCAATATTATTTTGATTAACGAGAAGCGCGGCTGTGAGCTTGCATCCGGGAGATAGTAGGTTCGAATCCCACTATCGGCAGCCCTGAGGATGGTTTTCCGTGGTTTCCCATTTTCACACCAGGCAAATGCTGGGGCTGTACCTTAATTGAGGCCACGGCCGCTTCCTTCCAACTCCTAGGCCTTTCCCATCCCATCGTCGCCATAAGACCTATCTGTGTCGGTGCGACGTAAAGCCCCTAGCAAAACAAAGAAAAAAGATTAACGAGAAAGAAAATAGTCTATAGGACTTGAAATTAAACACAGCAATAACTTCTAACCTACAAAATAGTTCTTAATCAGTCAACATCATAATAACAAAATCTACAAAAATTCTCTTAACAAATAATTAACAGGTAATAAAATATCTAAAGGAATATAGCTAGTATACAGTAATACAAAGAAAGCAAGCAGTTTATCATAAGAAATATCCCTGGAGTTCTGACCTCTCAAGAAGTTCCCTTATGTAATAGTTTTAATATAATAAGAATCAGATCGGTCACTCCATTTTATCTTCCGTGTACTTCAGTATTCCCTCTTCCTTCTCTATTACCTTTCATCATCACCACAGTCTTACTCTTCTCCACACTTATTTTCCTTCCATATTCCTCTTATCTTCTGATTCCATACAGTAGGCTAACTTGTTCTTGTACTTATATTTCATATTCTCCCCATATTACTGTGTCGTCTGCACACTTAAATGGATTTCATCCATGACTGTTATGAAGAGTTAGAGGGAATAATACACTTCATTGTTGAAGCCCTATTTCTAAATTGAACCAGTTTCTTTGTTCTGTCTTATTCTTCACACTACTTGCACAATTTTCGTACATGGATTTGATCATTTTTACTTATGCTCCACCTACCTTCTTTTTTTATCAATGCATCCCAGACCAGTTGCCATGGTACATTGCCATAGCCTTTTCAGTATCTATAAATGTCATCCCTAAGCCCTTCCTAAACTCTCACTATGTTTCTTAATGCATTTTTCACACTTAAATTTTAATAAAATTTAAATGATTATTTTAATGTAACATTTGAAAAAATGTCTGAAAGAGCAAATTTTGCTCTACAAAAAGCATAATAAGAACCTTAATTTTTACCAAAAATACATCTATAAAGCTTTCATGTTAAAGAAAAAAGTCACATCTTACTAGTAGCTGAACAACCTGTCCCAGAAGTTGAACAATAGCCACACCATTAGTTGAACAGTACTAAAACATCACTGTCCTCTTCAAAATTCGTCTTCAGTTTTGCCTTCCTACAGACATGCTGTGTAGAAACTGGTACCTAATTCTTCCTTCTGTACCTGTAATATTAGGATCATCTAGTTTTTTAAAAATCTGAGAGATGACCACAACACTGACATCATCTTCATCAGTTCTAAATTTGTAAAGCCATTATTTTCTGCGCACTTTTTATCGATATATTTCTGTCCAGGATGAGGAGTAAGGAGGTAGATCTCGGGGTACCAGTAGTACTGCCAACTGAATGGAAATGAAATCTGAATTGAATCGATAATATGATCGGTTGATATGAATTTTGCTAAACCTTTGTTATCTTAAGTCAACAACTGTGTCACACACACATTATATAACATTTCTCGATGCGTATCTTATTCCTAGAGTGAATTTTATAGTTTGGCTTTGCTGTGTAAATAACAACAGTACTAGTACGTAAAGTGTACGCCAGATGTCGCACAGCGATGCATAAGCGATTGATTCATAGTTTGTGTTTCAAAGGTTGCCAGTACGAATCTCGAAGATTGCCGAGGTCGACCAATTCAGCACTAGGGTGTAAATATATCCAGAAAAGTTGCGCAGATAATACTTGTATTTCATCATTTAGACCTAGAACTTTTTGTATGATGTATATATAGTTGGACGATTTTTTTTTTTTTCCTGGAAAATTCACAAGAACAGTCTCCTTCTTTGTAGATACTTCTGTTTCATTAACACCTTCTTCTTTCTCATTTCCTTCATCTTCAGATGATGGAAGCAGAGTTACATCATCCAGGCTGTCACCACTTTCCACCCATTCCTCACTGGTTTCAGAGTCTGTTTGTTCAATTCTTTTTTGTTTCCTTTTTCTTGCATTTCATTTTTTCAAGAACTGTCTGTGCTTCTTTTTCAGGATTTTTCTAGCTGATTCTTTGGCTTGCAGTTTTCTTTTCTTTAACTGCTTTAATTCCCTCCTTTTGCTGGACCCAATCTAGCCACTTTTTTGATGATGTTGTGTGCGGCAAGTGTTCCTTCTCCCTTCCTCCTTTAGCAGGTGGAGAATCTGTTGGCCAAGTGACATGATTGCCAAATGAAGGACTAATCCTTGACTTCTTTACTTAAAAGACCTGATGAGCATTTTTAACCTCTGTAGTCCTATTCTTTACAGGAGTTAATGTTACTCTTGGGCATGGCTCTAGCTCATAGTCAGTATTCTGCAAATCTGCATTGCTTGCTAGGCTCATTCTTGGGGCAGTGGAATTGACATTTTCTGCTACTCCAGAAATATCTTAATTTGCAGCAATTTTGTCACTCTGTTCAGTTACAGTGCACTTGTTCCATACATCAAAGGTCCTTCTCACCAGTTTTTTCAGCATCTCTGAACTGTTCAGCTCTACCAGCTTTCATTAAGGATTCGAACATAAGGAGTTGTTCAATCTTGATCTCTGCTGGTTTCACAGACTTCTTGGTCGTCACAGCTGGTGGACTTCACTTGACATACATCTAGCATAGTCAACTGTATAGGTCAAATGGATAAAGCCCACATTTTCTAAATCCATTTCTTATTACATCTGGAGTTGCCTTGTCTCGGAATACTGCTGCTAATAATTTTCCAAGTATGACTTTGTTCACAACTTCATTATTATTCATTTTCTTCCATTCATACACAACATTTTTCCATCCAGACTTAAGGGGTCGAAATGTGCTAACATGTGCAGGGTAGAAGATGTGGGTAGCATTGGGCAAAAGTGCAAATGGCAAAATCTGATTATCTGAACAGTATTTTGCCACATTGTAGGTGGTATGTGATTTGTGGCCATTTACTAGCAGAAGAACTGGGAAGCCAAGGGTAAAAAAAATATTGGCAATGTATTCAAAATAAATAGCCCCTGTCATCCAACCATTTTTAGACCTGGCAATGGGTCCATGTTTTCTGAAATGTCCCTCGGTATTCTTTATAATGGAAAAACTGCCGTTGCAGGAGCAATTTCTCCAGCTGCATTAAAATTAGCCATAACTGTAATAGCTTCTTTTTCATTTCCAGTCTTTATTTCATATAAATTGTTGAATGATATTGATCCAAGAACTCGTCCTGTCTTTGGACATGTCCGAGCTTTCATCTGCGTTGGAAATCCTACTTGGATTATCCAAGAATGTCCAAAGCATTTTCACTACTTTCACTACTTTCTTCCAGGAGTACCATCTTCTTTAACTACATCGGCAACAGTCTCCATTAATGTTTGTAGTTTCACAGAAAAAGCTTTCTTGGCATAGGTATGAATCCATCTCACCAGTAAACTTTCTTCCTTCTTAGAAAGAATAGTGTGGGGCCCCATTTTACGTATCATGGAACTTTGCCACTTACTTTTTTTATTTTAAAAAATTTTTTTTTTTAACATAGCAATCACACTTTTTTTTTTAAATAACAACTTTTTATTGATACAAATACATGCTTACAAGTTTTACAGTTGGTAGGTTTACATGTCTCCTGGTCTACGGTAAGTCCGTTCCACTTCCACTACCACTTATCAGTTCTGGAACATTCTTACATTGCTATGACATTAATTGATGACCATTAACGACCTGGTCTTGGGTTAAAAAAAAAATAGTTCTTGTGCCTAATCCTTCGCCGCAGTTGGTACACATACAGAATACAACACCAATAATGACATAGATGACAGTACAAATTTAACAAACAATGTCTTAGTAGAAATATAGAAAGTAAAAAATAGTAAAAGGTCTCTTTTTACTTTGGTAACTTGGCACTATTGAAGTTTGTTAGAAAGCATTATTATGTAAGCGTTAGGATGAAAATAAATACAAATAATAAAATAAAATAGCAACACACTCTTTTTGGCTTTACCGAGCTGAAACAGTAGCACAAGTTTCGGAGAATTACGAAAGACATTAAAAATAAATAAGTTACTTAAGTGTTCATGTTGTTTTCAGTAGAGAAGTCTTCCATGATTGAGTACAATAACAGACTATATTCCCCCACATATTTAGCTTTTGGTGACGATAAAACTTGACCAATACCATCTTGAATATCTTGACACAAACTATTGTGTCGAGAGTTCCAAGTTCCAGGAGTTTTTAATACTGTATGCACGTACACTGCAAGCACTAACACGAGCACAGATGTAAAATGAGCTGAAGTTGTTCCAAAGGTGGGGCGGACAAGCCATTCCGGTGGTACTTCAAAATGTTGGGATCGAGCAGTCCGTTTGATGATGTACGTCACATATCGCCAAGCTTGCGTAACACGGGCACAATCATGCAGACGGTGGAGAAGAGTGTCTTCTCCTCTGCGACACACGGTACATAGTGAACTTTCTGCCATACGAATATTATACAGTTTACTATTTGTCGGCACAATATCATGAACAACTATATACCACTTTGCTTGAAGTTCAAGAGGAAGAACCCGATGCGTAATATTCCTCCAGATGCGATTCCAGTTGCATACCAAAATAGACTGCTGAATCCTGGGAGCTACATATTGGCTACGCTGCAGAAACATATAGATGCTTCTCGAGGTCACGTTATTGTTCATAAAAGTTTGTGGTAGATAGCTCATTTCATATTTCAAATATCGTGCATGAGGGGCGAATTTATCTACATCATGGAAAGGGGGAGGGTTAGGCATCTGCTGTAAACTGCACCACTGTTGGAGAAAATTTTGAGAATACGGATGACCTTCACCAATAAGGAATTTTATGTGTCGATTGAGGAATAAGGCTGTCACATGGTTCTGAATATTCTTGAGTCCTAATCCACCAGTAGATCTTGACAGAGTTAAAGTATCACGATTCACCCTTCGGATTGAACCTTGCCATATGTACCATCCTACAGCAGACATTATCTTAATACCGGATACCCGAGGCAGAGGTAGGATTTGACCCATGTAACCCAGTTTACTGATTATGTATATATTGATGTACTGAACTCTTTGCAGTAATGATAAATTCCTGTATTTTTCTCGCTGTAACAGTCCGCGTATCACATTCACTGTTTTGCCCCAGTTACGCTGGATCATTTGGTGAATACTGTTAAAACAACTAAGGCCTAAGATTTTTACCTCGTTCTGAACTGTTGCCCAGTTTAACAAAGGTTTATCACGTATATGGCTTGCTCCTAGTTTTAACAAACACGATTTATGAACGTTCAGCTGTGCACCAGATATATTGCAGTAGTCACTGATAGTTTTTTGGAGATCTTGTGCGTTTGTTCTGCGGTCCGCAATGATAGTGACATCATCAGCAAAGGCAAGGATTTCCATCTTATCTCGGTCGCGTAAACATGCTAAATTACTCAATAGTGGTTCAAGAGATAGCACAAATAATAACATAGATAACGGACATCCTTGTTGTACTCCTGCTTTTATGTTAATTGCCTTAGTAAAAAACCCATTAAATTGGACCTTCGTAGAACCTCCCTGAAGAACATGTTGTAGGATATCAATAAAGCGGTTGTCTAGTCCCATTGCACGTAGAACAGCAGTTAAATAGGTATGATTCACTCTGTCAAACGCGTGATCGAAATCTAAAGATATTAGTTGTTTACACTGTCTTCTGACCCTACAATCACTGATAATGTCTCTTATTGCACATACTGAGTGTATAATGCTCCTACCGGGAGCTCCGCACGATTGGTGTGCTCCTAAAGCATCGGACATAAGGAAGGTCAGTCGCTGTTTAAGACATCGGGTGAGTAACTTGTAATCGAAATTCAGCAGAGTAATTGGTCTGTAATCATCTATACTCTTAGGATTAGGCTTTTTTGGTACCAGTACAATCAATCCCTCTTTTAGGCGACTTATATTTGGTCTTGAATATAACACATCATTTAAAGCTAGCGTAAGGTCTTCCTTGATAACTGGCCAAAATGTCAGGTAGAATTCTCGTCCAAGGCCATCTAATCCAGGGGATTTGTTAGGCAGACTGCGCTGTATGGCTTCATAAATGTCTTCCTCCCGCAATTCTTCAATAAGATAGTCTTGTTGCACATGTGTCAGTCTTCCTCGAACAGAATCAAAAAAGGCGCTGTTGCTGTCAAGAAGAACATCATTCGTTTGTTCATACAATTGTGTAAAGAAATGCTCAATTGTGTTCTTAATGATATTGACATCCCCAGAATACTCACCACTGGATGATGCCAGTTTTGAAATATATTTTTGTTTGCCTCGTTTACTCTCACGAATGAGATGGTACAATGATGACATTTCATCGGTAGTATTCCGATGATCTCGTGCTCGTGTTTTAAGTCCTTCAATCATTTCTCTGTGTAGTTTGAGGAGAAGTGCTCTTGTTTTCTTGATACGAAGATATGTTAATGGGTTCCTGGGATCTTCCCTATAAAGCTGACGTAAACACTTGTAAAAGAATTCGGATTTTTGATTGAGCTGTCGAGTATACTGAGCACTAAACCGTTTCAGAAATTTGATTACATTGGGCTTTGCATAGGATAACCACCACTCAAGTCTCGTTGTATAACGTGAATGATGTTTTCTCCATAGTTGCCACTGCACAGAAAACTGTTCCTGCAGTTCCTCACTGTTGAGAATATTTGCATTTAGTTTCCATACACCCCTTCCCCGAGCTACTCCCAGCTCTGATTGCTTTAATTTACATATATATGCTGCATGGTCCGAAAATTCGACGGGGCACACATCCGCATTCCCAACATGCTCTTGCAGACTTTGACTGACATATATTCGGTCTAATCTCGATGCTCCTTTCGCGCAAAAATATGTATAGCCGGGGTCGGATGATGCTTGTAATTCCCAGGTGTCTATCAGTTTGAGCCCTTTCACTAGAGTTGACAAGGCTATACAATTCTGAAAACTCCCGCTCTGATCTTTAGCATTGATAACTGCATTAAAATCCCCGCCAATAACCATGCGATCTCTATGATTTTTAATTAGATGTACGATATCACTTGTATAGAATTCATGTCGTTCGGCTCTCGCCTGAGAACCAGAAGGTGCATAAATATTTACAATTAGAAGTCCTTTTATGTTGAAACTGATACCACGAGAACTGGGAAGAAAAACGGGAGCTGTATGGGGAATTGTATCTTTTATATATATAGCTGTACCTCTTTTGGTCTCGTTGATATTTACTATTCTTTCATACCCAAATATATGAAGTAAATCATCTGTAGCAACCTCCTGTAACAATGCTATATCAACATCTTGGTCACGAATTAATTTCTTAAGAAGCTGCTGCTTGCTGTCTATCTGGATACAGTTAATGTTTAAGGTCATTATAGTGTACGTCAATAGCATGAGGAATGTAACATTCATCTGGATACCAAACTGAACTGTCGAGCCCTTGGATCTGACAGACATTGCCAAACTACCGTCTCTCACCTATCCTCCCTCCTTGTCTTCGAGGATCCTTTGGGCTGATATAAGGTTGCACTGACTTATGGACGCCATCTTTGGTGGTCGGGGTAGTTTTTAGCTTTTTAACGTTTTTCTCTGGCGGGACAATCTGACTTGAGGGAACTTCGCTAATGTCGTTAAGCAGTGAATGAGGCGAGGGTTCAAGGTCATCTGACCACAGCTGTTTAGGAGTCTCACTATGACCTGTCAAATTTTCGGTTGTGTTACTATCATCAGTATCGAGTTCCATATCTTCCTTCGGAGGACTGCTAGTGTTGGGGTAACTAGAACTATTTAACTTGTCTGCCAACAAACTGGTTACGTCAAAGTCTGTATTTACGAGGTCAGAATTAATAAGTTCGTTTCCTGTCGTAAGTTCAGGGACATTTGTGTTATGGTGGGGTGAGTGTTATTCAACTTGAATGTGATCCGTAGATTGTTCCAGTCCTACAGTTCCGACATGAGCTGGTTGTGTGTCTGTTTCTGGTCCGTGCACATCGACTGAGTTGCCTTGTCCATGTGGCAGGTTATTTGGAAGGGAATGTATCTCTGCTTCCGTTGTGGTAACTTGAACTTCGTGTAGTGTATCTTGTTTATGTCCCCGGCTGGTCTGGTCTTGTTGTGACTCAAGACCGATAACCTGTCGTGAGTCCAGCTTGTCGCTCCTGCCTGTGTTTACAAACGTGTCGCTCGCGAGAGATGGGGCAGTGGAGTGCCCTGCAACTACTTGACTCATAAGCCGACCTACCTGTTTCACCAGTCGAAGTTGCTCCTCGCCTTACCGGGCAATCTTGTCGGAGATGGTCACTACCACGACAATAATAGCATGTTTTTGGTTGTCCTTCATAAAGTACCTGAGCTCGATATCCGTCGATTGTCACTATTGTTGGGATAGCACTTTGTAATTCGATACGCATAGCTCTAATGCCACTAAATACATTAAATGTGTATGTAGAAGACCATTTTTCATTACGTATGTCCCTAACTTTCCCATATTGACTGAAATAAGTTGCCACGCGTTCATTGGCCATTTCAATAGGAAGATTCATTATCCGTACTAGTTTCGTGTCCACATCAGCACATGTGATAATTACCTCCGAAAGTGAACCATTGAATTTCTTTACCTGAGATTTTCCTGCTGTTGAAGTGAGAATGCGCTCCATCAGAAGTTTGCTGGTTAATTTTATGTACACTGCTGTTTCCAAATTGTCCAATTGTATTGCTTCCACTTGGTCAACATTTAATTTTAAAACTGTTTCAATCCACTCATGAATTTCTGCCGGTCCGGGTTTGTTTAGTTTATCAGGAAATGCACATTTTAATGTATTCTTCCTAATATTTAAGCTTGCCATTGTCTTGCACTTTGTACTAATACCACTCGAAACACTCTACCTCACAGTACACAACAGAACAGCGCGTTCGATGTTTACGCTTGCACGTCTCACAGCAAACTCAGACCTGATCGACATTATTGGAGAGTGTGCTCAGAGCAACATTAAAATCTCTATAGATACTTTCTGAAGACTTAATCCTTCATTAAGGGCCTGTACTGCTGCTAACAGTATCCTCAGAGTATCGGAATAACGGTTTTTTACTCTCCTTTAACATTTGTCCTGTTTCAGAGGCATGATCCAGGTGTAAATTTAATCCATCCATTTTGCCTGTCTGTGGAAGGGAAATATTAGAATCTATGAGCTTCCTCTATAAGGTGGCTATTACTGCTTTTGAGGGGTTCCAGTGCTTGAACACACCAATGGTTGAACATCAAAACAAGTGTTCAACTACTGGATCCAAGCAACACAAGCTCATTCTAACCTCAAATTATGATTCTATATACTCTTTACTACCAATATATTTATAATTTACTTTTATAAGATCACTAGCTGTAGTACTCAGCATTGCCGGGGTAGTTATTTAATGTTTTAGATGTTTTAGTGTTATGTCTGAAGTGAATCTTTATAGAATTCCTTATTGAGATGTTTATTAATATTTTACAATCTGTTTTATAGTTTGGGTTATTTAGATGTGTTCATTTTCAAGTTTAGGATTATTTAATTTTTGAGTAAAACTTTGTCCTTGCGGATGCTCGAATTGCCTGGGAAGTATTTGATCCTTTCAAAAAAAATTATCTGATACCTATATGTATAGATATGATGTACACGATTTCAACTGTGATTGAGACTGTCACCTGTCAGCCTTGGGACCCCAAAAGCAGTGGATTCAAAACTAATCTTGGTCATTTTAGACTATTTACGTTTAACCCCATCTCAGCCCCGTCCCAATGGAAGATGAATGTGTACTTAAACGGTATCCAGAACATCGCAATATAGCACAGCGACACATAAACAGTGGATTTGACATTAATATCAGTTATTTTCCATAATTTTTACATGTCATACTCTCCCATTCCCCACCCCCAGTGGGGGTTGGGATGTTTCTTCTCCATAGTTAATTTTTTTTTTCCAGATGGTAAAGCAATATATACATTATAAATATATAATGTATATATTGTATATAGTGTATATATTGGTATGTTTATATTGGTTAAAAAGGTCCCAAACCTTGACCTAAAGGTTGTTTACAGGCTGAAGATGCCCAAAATAATGGGTGAAACATGTACCTGACCAAATAAGTCTACATAAAATCATGTAGAGAATAACCACATTAAACGTGGAAAGTATTGAATAGGTGTTTTTTTATTAAATTATCCTTGATATCTATGCTTAACGTCATCTTCAATACGGAACAATAATGAGAGTTGTTACTTGTCATTTAGTACGCGTCGAAGAGATGTTAAGTACAGAAAAAAAACTGCCAACCGGGCACCAGTGTGATCCGAACCCACAACCTCCCGAGTTAGCGTTGGTAGCTCTACCAATTGAGCTATGATGGCCTAATTCTTTTTTGTTCTGTTGGAAAGGAGATACGCTACAGGTCTGGCTCTATTATCTATTATCTTCGCATACAAAAGTAGCCAAACTCCTATGCAACTTATTTTTTTCCTGCACTGTCTCATCCATGCATAGGAAAGGAATCACTTTCACGGTGTGCAACTGTATTTGTACCATGTACTTACAAGCGCCCGTTTTATGCGATTCCATAAATTTGACGTTCCTCCACCTGCACAATAGATTTGATTGCAAATTTTACAAGTAGCGGATTTTCTACCTGGACTGCTAGTAAAGTACTGCCATGCTTGGGAGGACTTTCATGGCATTATTGCTTCTCTCTTATTACAAATATCGGTAGAAAATATAGCGCAACAACTTTAAAACAAGATATATGTAGTATAAGAAAACACAAATAGAATAGACGTCTCAGTCTGGAGTCTAAACAACAGAATAGTGGTGTTGCGAGTGTAGCCTGGCTGGAAGGTTTACTGAAGCACTCGCAGCGCTATACGGAGTATGCGAGTTGAATTGGTGCTCCGCTGTGACGTCACGTAAACCTGAAGAACCGAGTTACTCTACAGTTCTACTCGCTCCGTCCCCACCACTAATTCTGTCTAATAGGGATGTCTTTATTCCTGCTTCTTTCCTCACCTCCTCATTTCTTAACTTGTCCACAGGTAACAGGCAGCCCTGCCCAGGGAGTGGTGCCCCTCCCTTTGAGAGTCCCAGAGCACACTGACGCAGTGTGTAACATCTGGTAAAGGGTTCCACCTCACGGTAACGAGTGAAGACCTCAACGGCAGCAAGAGTGGAGAATATGATTCGGTACAGTGGAGCTGGCAGAGGAGGCAACTCGTTCCTGTGGGGGTAGTACAGATGGAACCCACTGCCTTGTGGGATGAGGAGGGATTTGCAAAGGCTAAGGGAGTAAACTCGGAAAGAAAATCCTCAATTACGTTAGGCCTAGCGAGCTAGTAAAGGAGTTGCTTTCAAAACACATAGTAGGTAATATATGCACCAAGTCTAGTTGACAGCTATGCTGGAACATATGCACAAACGTCCATAATCTCAGTCATTTGGACATTTTCTTTTCTTCACTCCTCTCGCCTCTCCTGCTGACTGGGGCTGAACTCGGACTAAAACGACATCTGTAGTGTCACTATTCATTTGAGCGATCCCGAAAGCTGGATTTGGCACTATTTTAGATTATTTGTATATCTCACTCACCCCTACCACAAAGGGAGCTGAACTTGGACTTACAAAAAATCCGGAATGTCGCTATTCATCTCGGCGACCCTGAAAACTATGGATTCGACACTATTTTTTTATATCTTGCCCTCAGCTCCTAAGGGTGCTTGGCGTGTCTTACGCCCACACGGTTTGTCTCCTGATATCATGTCATAAATGCGCCAAGTTTGGTGGAAATTGCCCCAGTGGTTTAGGAGTAGAAATAATACATACAAACAATGATATTTATATAGATTATATAGACTCTCCTTTTCTTGCTCGGGGCTCTGAATTGACAATACATGGAAGCAACACAGGTGTGAGGATGGACACATCCGTCGAAGTGCTTAACTGTTCTTGAGCAAGTTGACGGACACATCCGTGAAAGTATGTCTTTGGGTTGAGTTGTTGGTCTAACCATGTCCTCAATTACAGAAAATAAAGGGTCCATACAATCTAAAAAGTTGGAGAACTCTGATGTAGCTGTGGCTGCATATTTCTGAAATGAAAACTCAGAAACACCACTGTGTACATTGAAAGGGGTGAATGACAGGATTATCATCTCCACTTATCCTCACTTAGTCAACCTGTTTTGCACATTTTGGTTATGGAGGCCTGGCGCGAATTTTGTGCCCATCATCACTCTCTGAGTCAGTGGTGATGTATACATTTTCTGACTCATTTACCTTCAACACTTCTTCTTACAAATTTTCTTCTAAATCCTGAAGATCTTCGCTTACACTATCTTCTGAATCACTCTCTAAAACTTTATTAATTAATTTCACTAACTCCTCCTTTTCAGAAACGCGCAAACTGCTAGTTGCCATACTGGCTCCTGACTTGAAGGGAATTTGAAATTTTACTGAGTCACACTATGCACATGATGTGAATGTCAAACAAGGAGAAACTTTAACATACCCTTGTCTCTACCTTCTAGCATACAAAAATCTTTTACTCAAGAGCCATCTGTTACAAACTGGGTGGACTACAGCATTGGCAATCCGTAGGCCAACCTCTTCATCCGAGTTCGTTGGATTGTACAAATAATCTTCAAAGTAACCCCAATATATTTTTCCAGTTTGGCAGTGTGATTGTAAGGTGTACGAAAAGTCCCGTTACTCCTCACCTGACTGTGTACTAAATACCTTTTGAATAATGTTATTGGTTTTTTACATCCCACCCAATAATTTGATGGATTTTTGGAACTGCACTAAATGCTTATTTTTGTTGCAGGTGATTCTGGTTCGTGAAGAAATGGATGATGAATCTAATGACACCTGGACCAATGAATCGTTCTGATTACCAGGTCTAATGAACAATGTTACACCGGAAAATCGTGAGAGAAATGAAAAATGTTTTCAGCATTATATTTAATGTGGTTGCTTCAACAAAACCATCAATATTACTTTGGAATAGGAAGCTATTTTAAAATGGCTCCATGAACGACCAACATCAAGAGTCCATACCCACAGTATCCCCTGCCTGTCGTAAGAAGCACCTGAAAGGGGCCCCAGGGTCTCTCAACTTGGAAGCGTGGGTTGGCGACCAAAGAGCCCTTAGCTGAGTCGTGGTATTCCTTCCACTTACTTGTGCCAGGCTCCTCACTTTCATCTATCCTGTCTGACCTATCTTGGTCAACTCTTGTTCTTTTCTGACTCCGAATGGTATTAGTGCATTCGAGGCCTAGGGAGTCTTTAATTTTCACGCCTTTGCCACCATAGGCAAAACACCATGGGCTTACGTTGCGACACCATGGGCCTGCGTTGCCTGTGATTAGTACACCTATGTGAGGAACACCATGGGTTTGCATTGCCTATGAGTGGCACCATTACGTGAGAAACTCCATAGATCTGTATTACCTCTGCAACGTACAATACTCGAGAGTAGTACCATAATGTGTGGAACACTGTGAGTCTCCGCATCTCTAGATTAGTACCGCAGCATGAGAAATACCATGGTTTTGCTTTACTAATGATAAGTGCCATTATGAGGATCCGTTGACCTGGATTTTGGACCTCTTTAGACAAAAATAATCATCGATTCAGGATTATGCTTTGGAAGCAGTCCCTTTGTCAGTAATGCAATTTTTTTAACGATAGTTTCTGGGAAGGTTTTGCAGGTCGGATCCACACACAGTTTTAAGTTCGTAATCATCGTTCGTCTTCGACTTTTTGAACTGTAGTCAGTGGATCACTTTTGGAATCATTTTTAACTTTCAGTATTGTGAGTTGGATTCACTGTTTGTTCTAAATTCATATTTATCCACCTATTTGTTCTTCATCACGATTTGAATGCTGGTTAATTTTGGACTTTTAAATTTCCATTACATTTCGTCTCATTTTGTACAATTAGGGGCGATGATCTAGATGTTGGGCCCCTTTAAACAACAAGCATTATTATTGTCATCATCATATCTAAGTGTGCTTAGCTATCGTCTAAGCACTAGGTTGATATTCATCACTTTCAACTCTAGTGTTAGAGTTGCTTAGGCTATAATATTATACATTTTGGAAATAAATAAATAAATAATGACACTAGGTTTAAAAGGGAACTGTTTAATACATATTGAACAGTTTTGTTGTATGTAACGCTGAAATTCGTAAAATTCTTTGTCTGGAAATGTTCGTGTTAGTGATTGCTTACTTACAGTACAACTTCTTATCTTTTTCTACACTGTAGTCTCCGGCAACTCTTTTGTTCAAACAACTTTTTATCTTTTTCTACACAATAGTCTCCAGCGATTCCTTTGTTTCTTCACACTCAGATTGGGCTTCATCTAGAGTGTTTTCCTGGTTATCACACTTTTTGAGAAGGTTTTCATAATATTCCAAACTGGTGTTTTCCATCTAATTAGGACCTTAGTGAACTTAAGCAATTTTTTCTGTCAGGGAGTTTTACTTTCTTCACCAGAACTCCAGGAGAAATAAAGTTAGGGTTAATGTCTGCTGCGGTTGCATTAGATTTTGTTAGAAATCTATACATGGACACGTCATGATAGTAAAAGTGCTCACCCTTAATCACGACCTGACCCCCTGTGGGTGGGGGATGCAAATAAAGAATACACCCACGGCATCCCGTGCCTGTCGTAAGAGGCGACTAAAAGGGGCAACCAAGGGATGATTTAATTAGAACTATGAAACTACTTGTGATTAGTACCATCACGCTGGCAACACTATGACTCCCTCTTACTTGTGAGATGTACCGCTATGTTAGGTACACAATAGGTTTGTGATTAGTAGCAGCAGAGAGTGGGTTTACAGTACCTGTGATTAATACCACTATATGCGGAACACCACATGCATACATTGCCTGTGATTAGTACTATTATGTTAGACACGCCACGGGTCTGGGCGTTGCCTGTGATTAGTACCACTATATGAGCGACCCCTTGGGTCTGCGTTGCCTGTGATTAGTAGCCGCTATATGAGGAACACCATGGGAATATCTGCGCCCGTGATTAGTACACCTACGTGAGGAACACCTTGGGTTTGCGTTGGCTATGAGTAGCACCGTTATGTGAGAAACACTATAGGTCTGCGTTACCTGTGCAATGCACAATACTTGTCAGTAGTATCGTAATGTGTGGAACAGTGCGAGGCTACGCTACTTTTGATTAGTACCACAAATAACCATGGTTCTATTTTACTAGCAATAAGTACCATTATGAGGGGCAGTTGACGTGGGTTGTGGACCCTTTTAGAAAACAAGCTTCCTCAATTCGGGATTGTGCTTTGGAAGCAGTCCCTTGGTCAGCAGTACTATTGTTTGTGATAGTTTCTGGGACGGATCCACTGATTGTTTTAAATTCATATCCATTCATTGTTCATCATAACGCTTTTTATTCGGTTCATTGGATGATTTTGAACTTTTAAATTGTCATTACATTTTGTCTCATTTCGTGCCATTAGGTGCCGATGACCTAGATGTTTGGCCCCTTTAAACAACAAGCATCATCATCAATCACGATGTGCTTTTGGTTTTTTTAATCTGTTTTGATAAAAAAACGTTTTTGGATGGAGCGAACTTGAAATGCCATTCATTCACTGGCTTAAATACTGTGTATGCTTCTATTTGCCAGTCACGGAAATCAGTCAGAACCCACATTTACAACAGTTGAAAAACTAGATATGATTTCCACATATTGATCAGGGTTTTCAATTTGCTGCAAAGATTTGAAATTTTCTCATAGTTGGCAAAGATTCTATCTGGTGGCATGAATGAATGTCCGTGAGTTGGGAAAATTATTTCAATATATATGAGAGTCTATGAGAGTTGATGGGGTGTCGAAAAAAAAAAAAAGCCATTTTGAGCACATCGCAAGGATGATTTGGTTTTTATTTTGGCCCCCGCATCCGTGTGCTTAAAGACATGTTGATCATGTGTCTAAATATGGTCTGCCATAGCCAATGTTAAAATTTCAGTTGAAAATATACGCGAAGTAACATTCTTTCACGTTTAAACTATAGTCTTCAGGTTTTTCATTTATATTTTATGTGGTTTTGCTATGTTAAGGCCAGTCGGTTGAACTGGCGTCCGCTTTTATAACGGCAATAATACACGTCACTACAGGCGAAAGAAGAAATAAACTCAACCATTGACTGCTTCTTGTCATTGAATTTAGCTGAAACATGATCTCCTCCTCTGGTTTCTTCCAGTATAAATCCACAATTATGAAAGTTCGTAGTAACAAATTCCATGTGTGACCTTTTGATTTGAAGATATCAAAAAATGAACTTAGAGTTTGCAGATTTTGCTTCTAAGGACAGTTTTGTAATTTCAGTGTTTCTGTGTCGTTTTTGCTACTAAGAGTGTAGTTTTCTTAAAGCATACAGGTCACAGTATGCAGTTTTCTCAAAATACCGATTTCAGAAAAAAGTGGAGATTGCAGCTTTTGCTAGATTGCAGCTTTTGCTTTTGGCCACCTCACTTGTGAGGGGCTGGTGACCTGGATTTTGGCTCCCCTGTTGTTGGGGGCGGTAGGATAACAGCCACGGTATCCCCTGTCTGTCATAAGAGGCTACTGAAATTGGCCCAAAGGGCTCTCAATTCGGGAGTGCGGTTTGGTGACCACGGGGCCCTGAGCTGAGTCCTGCCATTGCTTCCTTTTACTTGTGCCAGGTGCCTCGGTTTCAACTATCCTGCGAAAGGTGGTCACTGGGATTTGCTGCTCAAACGAGAATTGGTGTAAGATGATGTATTTACCACTCCACAACTCGTACATTTTACCATCAGCTCGGCACCAAAACCCCGTATTTTCTCTAGTTTGTACAACCAGACATTTCTCTTGGCATTCAGAACATTTCAAACCCTGAAACAGATGCAGCCAAGTGCTCCGATGAACAAGTATGTACTCATAATGTAGTCTCAATCCAGATTCCGAGCTGTGACTGTCATTGAAATATGGTAGCTTCGTATTACTAACAGATGAAACTTCTGTGTTAGTACTCACTTTATCTGAAATACTGTGCTTTGTATGTACTAAGGGTAGGAGACAAACATTCTCTTGAAAATGGCCAGGTTCTTGTTCAGTTTGCATAGGTTCACTCTTTTCACAGAGGTTACGTCTTTGTTATTTTCTCTTGGCATTCTGAAGGCCTGCCCTCTGAATTCCGGAGTTCTCCATTCGAAAAACACGTGCGAAGAAAGAACTACCACCAACGTTTAGCGAAAATCACATGGAGAAACATACATGAACTTCAAACCCAGTAAACATAACCAACGAAATCAACTCAAATACCATAGAAAAGGAGTTGCTTTACATGTGTTTAAATTCACAAGATATGTTATGTTAACGCTATGACATATAAAATTATCAAAATGATAATTGAAAAGTCAAAATTGAGAGAAAGAAAGACAAATCAGAATTAAAATTATGCACTGAAAATTATTATTGTCTGCAGATACATGTCCTTCGTTTACTATTTGCAAAATTTCAACATCCCAGGCACTAAAGTTTCTAATTTAAAAAATATTTTATTTCACTATACAAATGTACACATTTCATGCTAGTTCACTTTTAACACATGTGATACCCTACGCAGATGCCATGAAGTCCCTTCATACACTTGGAACAGGCAGTTTGTGATCTTTTTACTGGCCCTCGATCTTTTTTGCTGCACACAACGCATCTTTTCATTAATCTGCCATCTAATTTCACCAAACCCTAGGTGGGTTTAGCTTGGGTAAGGCATTGTTTATTAGGTTTTTCTCCGGGATCCACTCCTTTTCTATAGAGTCTATTATGGAGGAAGTGAACTTCAGCTGTGTCGTACCTTTACTAGAAGTATTCTGTTTATAAATAAAGTGTGAATTCAGCACCATTTGCACAAAGATACAAGATACCACCTTCTTCCAAAATCTTAGTGTTCGGCGCTCGTCAAAGTATGTGTACAGCATCATGTCAGATGCGCCAACTCCCCCCATTGAATTGTTATATTCGACTATTACAGCTGCCTTTCTTACTTCAACCTTCTGGGCTCGATGCCTCTTGACTGTTCTAGTGTGTGCTGTGCAGGATGTAGACAAAGGAAGAACTGGATTTTTCTGTGATTTTCTTTTTTCCGGTGCCCAGCCAGAACCTCATTACTCCGAAAATACTTCTCATGTCCTACACCAAATTTTTCCTTCAGCTCCTGTGGAATATCTTTTCTGTTGCATCTGAGAGTGCCTGTTACGTAAGTACCATTTTCAAAGAGGTACTTGGCCAAAGGCATCCTGGTAAAAAAAAAAAATGTCAATAATAAAAGTGGTAGCCTTTCTTCAAAGAGTTTCCTATAGTCAGTAATGTATGAACTACTACATGTCCCAAGCCGAACTTCCTAATTTTCTCTTTGTCAACATCACTCTGTAGCAATAAAACTCCAGGCAGTAAGTGATAACAGAGTCACAAATCATCCAAAACTTAATGCCCCACCTGTGATGCTTCTTATTAGGGTGGTACTGCATCAGACATGAATGGCATTTTGTGCCCACTAATTATTCATCTACACTTTATTGCTGATGAGGTGTGTAGTGAAACCGGAACAGTATATTGGCATGGTCAACTACTGGCTGAAAACTTGCACATGGATCACATTTAGGGTGGCCAGGTAGAAAGATGATACATCAGATAGGCTTAGTTTTCCTCCAAACCACTGGTCCTGCGATGTGTGCGTGATTCTATACAAGACTTATCTGATGTGGCCTCCACATCAGATAGGCCATCAAGATCTTGCTGTTTTTCCCTTCCGAAACCCTGATATTTCTGCGTTGGGGCGGGCTTCTACAAAAGACTGTTTGATGTGGCCTCAACATCAGATAGGCCACCAGGATCTTCCTTTTTTTGGTCTGAACCCCCGATGTACTTGCGATGGGGCGGGCTTCTACACCAGACTTCTCGGATAGGCAGCCAAGATCTTGCATTTTTTCCTCCGAACCCCTGACGTTCCTACGTTGGGGCGGGCTTCTACAAAAGAGTATTTGATGTGGTTTCAACATCAGAGGCCACCAAGATCTTGCTATTTTTCCCTTCAGAAACCCTGATATTTCTGCAATGGGGAGGGCATTTACACAATACTTATCTGATGTGGCCTCAACATCAGATAGGCCACCAAGATCTTGCTTTTTTCCCGTTCCGAAACCGTGAGATTTATGCGATGGGGCCGGCTTCTGCACAAGTCTTATCTGATGTGGCCTCAACATCAGATAGGCCACCAGAGTTTGCTTTTATATCCTCCGAACCCCTAACAATTCTGCAGTTATGACTACACAAGTCATATCTGATGTGACCGCAACGTCAGATAGGCCACAAAGATCTTGCTATTTTCCCCTTCCGAAACATGATATTTTTGCAATAGGGAGGGCTTCTACAAAAGACTTATCTGATGTGGCTTCAACATCAGATAGGCCACGACGATCTTCCTTATTTTTCGGAGGCACCGCTGTTATTCTTGGAATGGGACGGCCTTATACACAAGACTTATCTCATGTGGCCTCAACATTAGATATACCACCAAGATCTTCCTTTTATTTGGTCCGAACCCCGGATGTTCCTGCGTGGGGGCAGGCTTCTACACAAGACTTTTCGGATAGGCCGCCAAGATCTTGAAATTTTTTCCTCCGAACCCCTGACATTCCTGCGTTGGGGTGGGCTTCTACAAAAGACTATTTGATGTGGCCTCAACATCAGATAGGCCACCAAGATCTTGCTACTTTTCCCTTCCGGAACCCTGATATTTCTGCGATTGGGCGGGCTTCTACACAAGACTTATCTGGTGTGGCCTCAACATCAGATAGGCCACGAAGATCTTGCCTTTTTTTCGTAGGCAAGGCTGATATTCTTGCAACGGGGCGGACTTCTACACAAGACTTATCTGATGTGGCCTCAACATCAAATAGGCCACGAAGATCTTGCTTTTTTCGTAGGCACGGCTGATATTCTTGCAATGGGGCGGGCGTATACACAAGACTTATCTGATGTGACCTCAACATCAGATAGGCCACAAGATTTTGCTTTTATATCCTCCCAGACCCTGACGTTCTTACGAAGGGGTGGGCTTCTACACAAGACATACTTGCTGTGACCTCAACATCAGATTGGCGACCAAGATCTTGTATTTTTTCTCTCCGAAATTCTGACGTTCCTGCGATGGGGCCGACTTCTACACGTCTTATCTGATGTGGCCTCAACGTCAGATAGGCCACCAAGATCTTGCTTTTTTATACTCCGACCCCCTGACGTTGCCGCGATGGGGCGGGCTTCTGCAGAACACTCACCTGATGTGGCCTCAACATCAGACAGGCCACGAAGATCTTGCTTTTATATCTTCCGAGACGCTGACGTTCTTGCGATGGCGTGGGCTTCTACACAAGACTTACCTGATTTGACCTCAACATCAGATTGGCGTCAAGATCTAGTATTTTTCTCTCCGAAGCCCTGACGTTCCTGCGATGGGGCCGGCTTCTACACGTCTTATCTGATGTGGCCTCAATATCAGATAGGACACCAAGATCTTGCTTTTTTATGCTCCGATCCCCTGACGTTGCTGCGATGGGGCGGGCTTCTACACAACACTTACCTGATGTGGCCTCAACATCAGATAGGCCACCGAGATCTTGCTTTTATATCTTCCGAGACCCTGACGTTCTTGCGATGGGGTGGGCTTCTACACAAGACTTACCTGATTTGACCTCAACATCAGATTAGCGTCAAGATCTAGTATTCTTCTCTCCGAAGCCCTGACGTTCCTGCGATGGGGCCGGCTTCTACACAAGTCTTATCTGATGTGGCCTCAACATCAGGTAGGCCACCAAGATCTTGCTATTTTTCCCTTCCGACACCCTGATATTTCTGCGATGGGACGGTCTTCTCCACAAGACTTCTCTGATGTGGCCTCAACATCAGATAGGCCACGAAGATCTTGCTTTTTTCCGTAGGCACCGCTGATATTCTTGCAGTGGGGGCGGGCTTGTAGACAAGACTCATCTCATATGGCCTCAACATGAGATAGGCCACCCAGATCTTCTCTTTTTATTTTGGTCCGAACCCCTGATGTTCCTGCGATGTCGCGGGCTTCTACACAAGACTACTCAGATAGGCCGCCAATATCTTGCATTTTTCCTCCGAATCCCTGACGTTCCTGCGTTGGGGTCGGCTTCTACAAAGGATTATTCTATGTGGCCTCAACATCAGATAGGCCCCCAAGATCATGCATCTTCTTCCTCCGAACCTTTGACGTTTCTGCTGTGGGGCCGGCTTCTGCACAAGTCATATCTGATGTGGCCTCAACATCAGATAGTTCACCAAGATCTTCCTTTCTTTGGTCCGAACCCCTGATGTTCCTGCGATGGGGCGGGCTTCTACAAAAGAGTATTTGATGTGGCCTCAACATCAGAGGCCACCAAGATCTTGCAATTTTTCCCTTCCGGAACCCTGATATTTCTGCGATTGGGCGGGCTTCTACACAAGACTTATCTGATGTGGCCTCAACATCAAATAGGCCACGAAGATCTAGCTTTTTTCGTAGGCACGGCCGATATTCTTGCAATATGGCGGGCTTATACACTAGGCTTATCAGATATGACCTCAACATTAGATAGGCCACAAGATTTTGCATTTATATCCTTCCAGACCCTGACGTTCTTGCGAAGGGGTGGGCTTCTACACAAGACATACTTGCTGTGACCTCAACATCGGATTGGCGACCAAGATCTTGTATTTTTTTCTCTCCGAAACTGACGTTCCTGCGATGGGGCCGACTTCCACACAAGTCTTATCTGATGTGGCCGCAACGTCAGATAGGCCACGAAGATCTTGCTTTTTTTCGTAGTCAAAGCTGATATTCTTGCAATGGGGTGGACTTATACACGAGACTTACCTGATGTGGCCTCAACATCAGATAGGCCACCAAGATCTTCCTTTTTTTGGTCTGAACCCCTGATGTTCCTGCACTGGGGCGGTCTTCTAAACAAGCTTCTGGGATTGGCAGCCAAAATCTTACAATTTTCCTCCGACGTCTGACGCTCCTGCGATGGAGCGGGCTTCTACAAAGGATTATTATATGTGGCCTCAACATCAGATAGGCCACCAAGATCTTGCTATTTTTCCCTTCTGAAAACCTGATATTTCTGCAATGGGGAGGGCTTCTACACAAGACTTCTCTGATGTGGCCTCAACATCAATACGCCCACGAAGATTTTGCTTTTATCCTAGGCACCGCTGCTATTCTTGCAATGGTGCGGGCTTATACACAAGACTCATCTGATGTGGCCTCAACATCAGATAGGCCACCAAGATCTTGCTATTTTTCCCTTCCGAAACCCAGATATTTCTTTTTCCTAGGCACCCTTATTCTTTGAATGGGGCGGGCTTATACACCGGACTCATCTCATGTGGCCTCAACATCAGATAGGCCACCAAGATCTCCCCTGATGTTCCTGCGATGTCGCGGGCTTCTACACAAGACTACTCAGATAGGCCGCCAATATCTTGCATTTTTTCCTCCGAATCTCTGACGTTCCTGCGTTGGGGTCGGCTTCTACAAAGGATTATTGTATGTGGCCTCAACATCAGATAGGCCCCCAAGATCATGCATTTTTTCCTCCGAACCCTTGACGTTTCTGCTGTGGGGCCGGCTTCTGCACAAGTCATATCTGATGTGGCTTCAACATCAGATAGGTCACCAAGATCTTCCTTTTCTTGGTCCGAACCCCTGATGTTCCTGCGATGTCGCGGGCTTCTACACAAGACTACTCAGATAGGCCGCCAATATCTTGCATTTTTTCCTCCGAACCCCTGACGTTCCTGCGTTGGAGCGGGCTTCTACAAAGGATTATTATATGTGGCCTCAACATCAGATAGGCCACCAAGATCTTGCTATTTTTCCCTTCCGAAAACCTGATATTTCTGCAATGGGGAGGGCTTCTACACAAGACTTCTCTGATGTGGCCTCAACATTAGATAGGCCACGAACATCTTGCTTTTTTTCGTAGGCACCGCTGATATTCTTGCAATGGGGCGGGCTTCTTCACAAGACTTCTCGGATAGGCCGCGAAGATCTTGCACTTTTTCCTCCGAACCTCTGATGTTCCTGCGTTGGGATGGCCGTCAGCAAAAGAGTATTTGATGCGGCCTCAACATCAGATAGGCCACCAAGATTTTGTTTTTTTTTACTCAGAACCCCTGACGTTGCCGTGAAGGGGCGGCCTACTACACAAGACTTATCTGATGTGGCCTCAACATCAGATAGGCCACTAAGATGTTGATTTTTTTTTTACCTCCGAACCCCTGATGTTCGCGTGATGGGGCGGCCTTCACCACATGATAGATGTGATGTGGCCTCAACATCAGATAGGCCACCAAGATTTTGCTCTTTTATACTCCGAACCGATGACGTTGCCGTGATGGTGGGGCCTTATACATAAGACTTTACTGATGTGGCCTCAATATCAGATAGACCACGATAAACTTGCTTTTTTCATAGGCACCGCTGATATTCTTACAATGGGGCGGGCTCATACTCAAGACTCATCTGATGTGGCTTCAACATCAGATAGGCCACCAAGATCTTGCTATTTTTCCCTTCCGAAACCCAGATATTTCTGCATTGGGGAGGGCTTCTACAAAAGATTTATCTGATGTGGCCTCAACATTAGATAGGCCACGAACATCTGCTTTTTTTCGTAGGCACGGCTGATATTCATGCAGTGGGGCGGGCTTATACACAAGACTTATCTGATGTGGCCTCAGCATCAGATAGTCCACGACGATCTTCTTTTTCCTAGGCACCCTTATTCTTTGAATGGGGCGGGCTTATACACCGGACTCATCTCATGTGGCCTCAACATCAGATAGGCCACCAAGATCTTCCTTCTGTTTGGTCCGTGCCCCTGATGTTCCTGCCTTGGGGCTGGCTTCTAAACAACATTTTTCGGATAGGCCGCCTATATCTTGCACTTTTTGCTCCGAACCCCTGACGTTCGTGCCTTGGGGCGGGCTTCTCTAGAAGACTGTTTGATGTGGCCTCGACATCAGATAGGCCACCAAGATCTTGCTACTTTTCCCTTCCGAAACCCCGATATTTCTGCGATGGGGCGGGCTTCTACACAAGACTTATCTGATGTGCCTTAACATCAGTTAGGCCACGAAGATCTTGCTTTGTGCTTTTTTCGTAGGCACGGCTGATATACTTGCAACGGGGCGGGCTTGTACAAGAGACTTATCTGATGTGGCCCCAAATCAGATAGGCCACCAGGATCTTCCTTTTGTTCGTCTGAACCCCTGATGTTCTTGCGATGAGCCGGGCTTCTACACAAGATTTCTCGGATCGGCCGCCAAGATCTTGCATTTTTTCCTCCGAACCCCAGATGTTCCTGCGTTGGGGCGGGCTTCTGCAAAGCACTATTATATGTGGCCTCAACATTAGATAGGCCACGTACATGTTGCTTTTTTTTCCCTTCCGGAACCCTGACATTTCTGCGTGGGGGCGGGCTTCTACAAAAGACTACCTGATGTGGCCTCAACGTCAGTTAGGCCACCAAGATTTTGCTTTTTTATACTCCGAACCCATGACGTTGCCGAGATGGGGGTGGCCTTATATACAAGACTTTACTGATGTGGCTTCAATATCTGATAGGCCACGATAAACTTGCTTTTTTCATAGGCACCGCTGATATTCTTACAATGGGGCGAGCTCTTACTCAAGACTCATCTGAAGTGGCCTCAACATCAGATAAGCCACCAAGACCTTCCTTTTGTTGGTCCGAACCTCTGATGTTCCTGCGTTGGGGTGGGCTTCTACACAAGACTTTTCGTATAGGCCGCGAAGATCTTGCATTTTTCCTCCGAACACCTCACGTTCCTGCGTTGGGACGGGCTTCTACAAAAGACTATTTGATGTGGCCTCATCATAGGTCTTGCTATTTTCCCTTGCGAAACCCTGATATTTCTGCGATGGAGCGGGCTTCTCCACAAGACTTACCTGATGTGGCCTCAACATGAGATAGGCCACGAAGATCTTTCTTTTTTCCCTAAGCACCGCTGATATTCTTGCAATGGGGTGGGCTTATACACAAGACTCATCTCATGTCGCCTCAACCACGAACCTACTACGCTGGCGTTGCAATGGGAGTGGTGATACTCCCACGTGGCGCGTCCCAGGTGGCGGAATGGGGGGTTCTAACCGGCTTGCCGGCGGACTTGAAGGAAATAAAATACCTCTCGCGGACCAAACACACAACTCCCTGTGGGTGGGGGACGCAGACGAAGAATACACCCACGGTATCCCCTTCCTGTCGCAAGAGGTGACTAAAAGGAGCGAACAGGTGATGATTGTCTTTGAACCATGAAACTACTTGTGATTAGTACCACCATGCGGAGATTATCATGGGTCGCTTTTACTTGCGCGTAGTACCACTATATAAGGTACCGAATAGGTTGGTAGTAATTAGCACACAGGAGCACCGTGCGGTCGGTTTTTACAGTACCTGTGATTAGTACCAGCATATGAACAGGACCATGGGATGGTAGCTACTGCTGCACCAAGTAAAATTGGCAGCGATGTGGAAATAAGGAAGGTGCGGGCTTCAAGACCGAAGGCTGAATACCAGTGACGGGCAAGGAGAGCCATAACGCAGTTAGCGAAAACCGAGTCGTTGTAATGCTGAACATTTATTACAATAATAAGTGCGCACAAATAAAGTCCGTATTCATTGGGGGACCTGCCCTCCAACAATTCAAATATTACAACTCTCAATTCTTAACAAACTCCTTTTAGTGACAACATGTTGAATTAAAAGAAACCCCGTTAACACATTAACTTTTACAGAAGCAAACCCTCTTACTATTCTATTTACTGAGGCTCTTAGCCTCTATTAACAAGAGAACAAACACGTTACATTCTCAATATAAGGCAACTCCCTCCCTAAGCCTAACGTTGGTTGGTAAGCTTTCCTACCTCCACGCTCGCGGCTAGATGACCAAGCTGCTTGCTCGCTCCAAGCGAACTGAAGGAAGTTTACTGCGAGCACCGTGCCATCCCTCGGCAGAGGCGAGGAGGGGCAAGGTGGAGAGAGAACACGACAAGTGCGCAGGTCGGAGGAAGGCTTGCTAACACAACTTGGAGGGTGCCACCAGGGCGGAAATAATTTCACATTTCCCTGGGGCCATAAGGGAACGGGACAACATTTGTACTTTATTAAGATAGGAAGAAAAAACACACATGTTACAAAGATATAATATATGCAGATCGATCTGTATGAATTGTAAATTTAAAAGTTCATGACGAAGGAGAGTTCCTCTTGGTACAGCTACCATGGCTCTGCCTTGCCTATGATTAGTACCCACTATATGAGGAACACGATGGGATAGGGGAAGGTCCCTGTGGTTAGTACTCTTACGTGATGAACACCATAGGTTTGTGTTGCCTGTAAATGGCGCCGCAAAGTGAGAAAAACCACAGGTCTGTATTATATGTCGCATTTCATAACCTGTGAGTTGTACCATAATGTGTGGAATACCGCGAGTGACTGGCACTTTTGATTCGTACCGAAACATGACAGATACCCTGGTTCTACTTTCCTAGCGATAATAACCGTAATGAGGGGCCGATAACATGGATTTTGGACCCCCTTTAGACTGCAAGCATCATCGGTTTAGTGTAATGCTCTAGCAGCAGTCCCTTGGTCAGTAATCCTGGCGAACTAATTGTAGTCTTTGGGCATGGGAAAGGCCGTTGCGCTAGGACTCCAGTCAGATCTCAATGGTGTGAACCTCCCGCCGGCGGCTGGAGTGTGTCGCACGCCGAAAAGGTCGTTAGCTACATACAATCCACGGACGAGATCTCCCATTCCGTGCGAAAGGACGCCAGCTTGAACGCAAGCGCCAGTGACTGGCTCGAGCTAACTATTTGGGCGCCCGGTGCGACTGGCGGCTCTTGATGGACAGCCACCAGTATCGGGATTGCTGGCCAGGTGACAAAGATGTTATGGGGGAGGTACTGAGCAGCCCTAGCCTCTGCATATCCCAGCCGGCGACCGGGGGCTGCTAGCCGGTACAATGCTTGGAGGTCTGCAAGCTGGAAATCAATGTTCTCAATCAGAGTCAACCGACCTGATGCTACCCCATTGATCCAGGCCATATGTTCTGGTGCTGCGGCATACACATTTATGCATTGAACGTAGTCCCCCGCAGGAAAGGCGGTTGCGATGGGCGCGGCCTGAAAAGTGGAGCATGTATCTAGGGCCAATGCCTAGTAGAATAGCTGGCATACACTCCTACGTTGTCATAGAACTGCATGTTCATGCCGGCTGTGCCGACGCAAGCTCTCGCGAATTGGATATTACTGGGATTCAGGGCACCTAGTAGAACTGAGGATGTTGTACGCTCATTCATCGCGGTGCCGATGTAGAGCTGGTCTAATGCTGTCGTGTCCACTGGCCCGATTACACGCGACTGGGTAAACCTGACGCTGTGCATCCTCATGTTTGGGACTCGGTTAGCACCACTGAAACTAGCGAGCACAGGATATGGCTCTTGGAAGCCTCCCCCAACTGCCGGCCTCGTGACATCACTCTTGATACTCAGCAATCCCCTTTCACATCGAAAGGAGTCTGAATGTTTCGTGATGTCCACTTGCTGCATTCTGAAGTAGTTAGGGGGTTCGTGCGTGGCCTTGGCATCAACGAACGTTTCACCTGAAAGGTTTTGAGCCTCGAAACTCTGGTCGCCCACTCTAACTGGCGCAGTGGGGGTGCTGTCGCTTGCGCCCCCTCCTGAACTTCTTAGGGACTCGATGGTTTGGAGAGTCTCCTTCTGCCTCCACAAGATTGGCACCCTCGCCTGCACCTACACCTCGGCCATCGATGTTGGTATCTGGCACAACTAGGAGTGACATCTCCACAGCGGCTTGGGACCCAAGCGCACTGCTGCCCGCTAGGCCCGGTTCCATCTGGTTGGGTGTTGGGGTGCTCACGGGGCCTGGGGTAGGGGCCTGGCCAGGCCCCCAGCTTCTGGGGGGTGTTGAGCGGTTGTCACACTTGGGGTGGCCACGTCGTCCTCGGACTGCGGGCCGCTTGCCTTCTCCCTGAGTTGTAGATGGCCTATACCCGAGCTTTCGAGCTGATCGCTTTGCCCAGGTTGTCCAAATTCTACCACGCCTTCTGGTGGTGACGGGGGTGCAAAGGTAGCCTCCTCTCTTCCGGAAGTTGAATCCTCTGTTGGGAGAAGGGGTGTCTGGGAGACAAAATCGGAGCCACGGGATGGTTTGATGATTGTAGGAGGGAACGTGAGATAGTTATGTCAGCACTAGCAGAGTTTAAGAAAGGAGGGAAACAAGAAAAAAGAGTGGAATATTGTAAACTAAGAAGAGAATACAAGAAGCTACTCAATGAGAAAAAGAAATGCTGGAGAGAGACGGAAGCAGAAAGAGTGAACAGATATTGCAAAGAGAAAAGATTTGAGAGGATATGGGAAACCATTAACAAACTTAAGAGAACTAGGACTACGGGGAAGGGAGCAAGCATAGAAGAAAATGAGTGGGTAGGATATTTTGCAGGTCTTTTGAGTGGGAGAGGAGATTGGTATGGGGAAAAAGTAGGACATTTATCCGAAGAGATTTGAAGCAGGTGTACAGTTACTAGATGAGAAAATAACAATCCAAGAAATAATTAGTGTGTTAAGTAAAGTAAAAACGAAAGTAGCGGGTGGGGCGAATGGTATTACCAATAGAGTATGGAGGGAAGTAGGGACAAACGAATCGATGTTGAAGGTGATGGTAAATTTTTTAACAAGATGTGGGAATCGGCGAAATTTTCTAGTGAATGGAGAAAAGGAGTATTTTGTCCTATATAAAAGAATAAAGGTAGTCGAAGTGATCTCTAATAACTACAGAGGAATAACACTCCTTGACTCGTTATCGAAGGTATACACAGGAATTTTAGCCAATAGGATTTTAAATTGGTCAGTAATCCTATTGTTTTACGTCAGTTTCTGTGAATGTAAGGCATTGCGGATCGCATCCACTGATTGTTTTAAATTCATGTCCATCCATTCATTTTTCGTCCTCACGTTTTGAATTCAGGTCAGTGGAGAATTTCGGACTTTTAATTTGTCATTCCATTTCGTCTGATTTCATACCATTAGGGGCCGATGACCTCGATGTTAGGCCCCTTTAAACAACAAGCATCATCATCATCATGTGGCCTCAACATCAGATAGGCCACCAAGATCTTCCTTTTTTTGGGTCCGAACCCCTGATGATCCTGCGATGGGGCGGGCTTCTACACAAGACTTCTCGGATAGGCCGATAAGATATTGCATTTTTTCCTCCGAACCCCTGATGTTCCTGCGTTGGTGCGGGCTTCTACAAAAGACCTTTAGATGTGGCCTGAACATGAGATAGGCCATCAGATCTTGCTATTTTTCCCTTCCGAAACCCTGATAGTTCTAAAAGGGGAGAGCTTCTTCACAGGACTTATCTGATGTGGCCTCAACATTAGATAGGCCACGAAGAGCTTTTTTTCGTAGGCACGGCTGATATTCTTGCAACGGGGCGGGCTTGTACACAAGACTTACCTGATGTGGCCCCAAATCAGATAGGCCACCAGTATCTTCCTTTTGTTCGTCTGAACCCCTGATGTTCTTGCGATGGGCCGGGCTTCTACACAAGACTTCTGGGATCGGCCGCCAAGATCTTGCATTTGTTCCTCCGAACCCCTGATGTTCCTGCGTTTGGGCGGGCTTCTGCAAAGGACTGTTATGTGTGGCGTCAACATCAGATAGGCCACCAAGATTTTGCTTTTCTATACTCCGAACCCATGACGTTGCCGTGATGGGGGGCCTTATACACAAGACTTTACTGATGTGGCCTCAATATCAGATAGGCCACGATAAACTTGCTTTTTTCATAGGCACCGCTGATATTCTTACAATGGGGCGGGCTCTTACTCAAGACTCATGTTCCTGCGATGGGGCGGGCTTCTACACAAGACTTTTCGGATAGGCCGCGAAGATCTTGCATTCTTTTCCTCCGAACCCCTGATGTTCCTGCGTTGGGGCGGGCTTCTACACAAGACTTTTCGGATAGGCCGCCAAGATGTTGCATTTTTTCCTCCGAACCCCTGACGTTCCTGCGTTGGGGTGGGCTTCTACACAAGTCTTCTCTGATGTGGCCTCAACGTCAGATAGGCCACCAAGATCTTGCTATTTTTCCCTTCCGAAACCCTGATACTTCTGCGATGGGGTGGGCTTATACAAAATATTATTTGATGTGGCCTCAATATCAGATAGGCCACGAAGATATTCCTTTTTTTGGTCCGAAACCCTGATGTTTCTGCGATGGGGCGGGCTTCTTTACAAGACTTCTCGGATAGGCCGCCTAGATCTTGCATTTGTCCTCCGAACACCTGACGTTCCTGCGTTGGGACGGGCTTCTACAAAAGACTATTTGATGTGGCCTCAACATGAGATAGGCCACCAAGATCTTGCTATTTTTCCCTTGCGAAACCCTGATATTTCTGCGATGGAGCGGGCTTCTCCACAAGACTTACCTGATGTGGCCTCAACATGAGATAGGCCACGAAGATCTTTCTTTTTTCCCTAAGCACCGCTGATATTCTTGCAATGGGGTGGACTTATACACAAGACTCATCTCATGTCGCCTCAACCACGAACCTACTACGCTGGCGTTGCAATGGGAGTGGTGATACTCCCACGTGGCGCGTCTCAGGTGGCGGATAGGGGGGTCCTAACCGGCTTGCCGGTGGACTTAAAGGAAACAAAATACCTCTCGCAGACCAAACACACAACCCTCTGTGGGTGGGGGACGCAGACGAAGAATACACTCACGGTATCCCCTTCCTGTCGTAAGAGGCGACTAAAAGGAGCGAAAAAGGGATGATTGTCTTGGAACCATGAAACTACTTGTGATTAGTATCACCAGGCGGAGATTATCATGGGTCGCTTTTACTTGCGCGTAGTACCACTATATAAGGTACCGAATAGGTTGGTGGTTATTAGTACACAGGAGCACCGTGCGGTCGGCTTTTACAGAACCTGTGATTAGTACCAGCATATGAGCAGGACCATTAACTCATGGAAGTAAAATTTTTCTAAGTCCACCAAAGGTTGATTTGAAGCAATTATTAATTGCAGAAATAAAGTGTCCATGTAACTGTTGAAATACATTAGCTGCCAATTAATTTTGACGGCAAGACCTGCCGCTGCTGCTTGTGTCCAGTGGAGGTCGATCGGATCCCTCAAGTACCCTGAGATACCTCTCTCCCGCTACTATGACAGGGGTTGTCGTGGTGAAGCACGCCGCAGGTGCGAAGTTTGTTTACAGTCCTCGAGTAGCTTGCGGGTGGTGCGCCGCACATCAGCCTTGGCTGGAAGGAGGACTCCGGCTCGCCGTACACTAGTTGACCTCACTGGAGTGGAGTGGGCCCGTACCCCACCTCAGTGGCGGTACGGCGCCGCACGGCTGCGGGGGCACTGAAACAGTAAGATCTCGGCGGCAGTATTTGTGTTGGACCATAATGGTTTTAGGGTACAGTCTTTGTGGTGAGGCTGAGGGGCGAGCGGCGTGGAAATTTTTATTTTATTTTAATGCCACTGGTGTGGTTTAGCAGGAGACGTGAGCGTGGTAATGGCCGAATTGACAGGACAGCAGAATAACTATGGGGAATGTTTTACAAGGTAAATGAACAAACACACAGCAGAAGGCCTTAAAAATACCCCCCCCCCAAAAATATAACCTGTGGGGTTCTTACAAAATGTTACAGATACAATGAGGGTGCAATTTACATAGGTTTCACCTGAGACAGGTGAAACCTAAGGATTCTCTCGGTGGCTGGATTGCTCACTAACAATGTGACCGGCGTAAGAATATCCAAGACGGTGCACGGCCCATGAAATCTGGGGGCAAGCTTGCCCGCGGGAACAAAATTCTTGACCACAACTTGGTCTCCTACTTTTAAATTGGTGGGCCTCCGTCCACGATCATATCTTTCCCTAACCTTTTCATGAGAAATTTTAAGATTGGCCTTAGCCTTCTTCCAAAGATCTTTAATATTATCTGGGTCTATTGTCTCAGGTAGAATGTCACTAAGAGACCAAAGGTTAGAGAGCGGCGTGTTGGGTACAAACTTAAACATCAAAGAAGCTGGAGTGAACTTATGGGATTCGTGAACCGCCGAATTCAAAGCGAAAGCTAACCAATGCAGGGATGTATCCCATCTGGAGTGACCGTCGTGATGATAGGCAATCAGAGCCGATAATATGCACTAGTTGTTACATGCGAGATAGATAGATCAAAATAGAATTTACGGAAGAGATTGGAGGTGAAGGCTTTAGCATTATCAGAAACAAAATATTGGCATGGACCAAAAGAAGCGAAGATGGAATTTAAACAAGAAATGGTGGACTGAGCGGTAGCCAGCTTAGTCGAAAATAACCATGCGAATCTAGTGAAGCCATCTACACACACAAGGCAGAACTTGTTGGCATTCCCTTTTGACTGGGGGAAGAGTCCTACGTAGTCGATGTAAAGACGTTCCATGGGGCGCGACGCTTGGTGAAAAGACAATAGCCCTAGCTTAGTGGACATGGTGGGTTTACTAAGCCAACGAGATTTACAAGCGTTTACCAAGTCCCGGATTTCACCGTCCATACCTTTCCAAATGAACATTTCTCTGATCTTTTCTCTAGTTTTAAGGATGCCTAAATGCCCCCTCTAATGAGGTCTCATGATAGTACTTGAAGATTATGGGCACGAGAACAGCTGGAACCACAACTTTCATCTTCGTATCATGCCCCGACGGGCAACATAAAACACCATTCCTTAATACATAAAGGACGACATGTTCCCCAGAAGAAAGGGTTTCCATGATTGGAGCCAGCGTTTGATCTTCGCGTTGATATTTTTCAATGTCCCTAAAGAGCATGGGAGCATCAGTTAGAATGGCGTTAACCTCAGGTCGTATGGACTCGGGAAGTGAAGAACTGTCTTCCTGTTCAGAGGTCTCTACATCATTAGAAAACATACGGCTAAGTCCGTCTGCCACAACATTTTCAGTACCTCTTATATGCCTAACGTCAAACTGGAAGGCAGAAATTCTGATGGCCCAGCGGGCTATACGGCCCGTGCGACGTGGCCTAGCTAAGACCCAGCTTAAGGCTTGGTTATCTGTTTCCAAGTCGAACTTGACATGTTCCAGATAGAGGTGGAACTTTTCTAGAGCAAACAAGACTACTAAACCTTCAAGTTCATAGATGGAATACTTGGCTTCTTGAGCCGAATGAGTCCTAGAAGCATAGGCGATGGGTCGCCTCCGTAGTTCGGTCTCTTGAAGAACGACTGCAGCTATCGCCGACGACGACGCGTCGGTTTGGACGATGAATTTCTTAGAGAAATCGGGCATAGCGAGGACAGGGGCATTACAAAGGGCTAATTTGAGGTCTTCGAAAGCGGCTTGTTGAGAAGGCCCCCACTCAAATTTGATGCCTTTCCTGCGAAGTAAGTTCAAGGGCGCCGCGCTATTAGCAAAGTTGGGAATAAATTTCCTGAAGAAGTTCACCATGCCTATGAACATGGCAATACCTTTGATGTCCTTGGGAGGTTTGAAATCACGGATGGCCTTTTTTCTAGAATGATCTACAGCGACACCATCGGGCGACACAATATGCCCTAGAAATGACATGGAAGGCTTAGCGAAGGACACCTTGGACAACTTCACCGTTAACCCTGCCTTACGAAAGCGACTCAGGAACTCTTTCAGATGATCTAGATGTTCTTCAAAGGTCTCAGAAAATACGACATCAAGATAATGGTATAGATACTCAAATTTGATGTCGGAGAAGACCCTGTCTAGCAGTCTCGTGAGCACGGCTGCTCCCGTGGGGAGCCCGAAAGGCGCACGGTTGTATTCGTAGAGGTTCCAATCGGTGGCAAACGCTGTAAGATATTTAGATTCTTCCGCCAGAGGTATCTGGTTATAAGCCTGATTGAGGTCTAAGATGGTGAAGAATTTAGCCTTTCGAAACCATGAAAAACAAGAGTGAAGGTCTGGAAGGGGCACAGATTGTAACACCACCTTCCGATTGAGAGCCATATAGTCAATCACAGGCCTGAAGCAACCTTGGGGTTTTGGGACAAGAGAAATAGGCGATGAATACGCCGACTTACAGGGCCTAATTATGCTGTCTTTCAACATCTGATCTGTGATTTCCTTCAAAGCCTTCATTTTAGGTTGAGATAGTCTGTACGGTGGAAAACGGACTGGAATCGAATCCGTAACCTCAATCTTGTATTCGATAAGGTCAGTGACACCAAGAGTATGAGAAAAAAGCTCTTGAAACGACTGACACAACTTGCGAATACCATCAGCCTGCTCCTCAGGTAGATGTCTAAGATCTAACATCATCTCATCCTGGGTAGGCGAAACAGATGAACATGACACAGAACTACATGTTAACAAGGGAATTTTGAGACTACAAGCAAACTTGAACGTGCACGACTTGCTCTGGATGTTGAGCACTAAACCGGTGTGAGACATGAAATCAGCTCCCAGGATAATGGGGCAAGACAAGTGCTTGGCCACCAACAGTGTTATTTTCCAAGTGAATTTCAAAATTCGAAATTTGGCATTTAGAGAACCTACAATTTCTAATGGAGATGAGTTTGCCGAAACGCATTGAACCAAAGACGAACAATAATCCGGAAGTTCACACACAGATTTTAATTTGGAATACCATTCAGCCGAAATAATGGAACAAAGACTGCCTGAGTCTAAAAGAGCAGTTGCAGGCTCATTATTTAATTCAATTTTGACAAATGGGACCGGTGCGGGAGTATCCGCCGCAATACTACGACATTCCTAGGCAAGAGATGAATTAGAGGAACGAAATTTCCGTGAGCTTTCGGCAGGTTTACTCGGGGCTGAGCCTCGCAAAGAAGAGTTAGTCGACTCTGCCGAGGCCACTAGTCACTTTTGAGTGTTGGTGGAAGTTGCACCCGAAGTTGAGCAGGAGGGAGTGCTATTTGAATTCGGGCAATTTTTGGCAATATGGGAGAAAGCGCCGCATTTAAAACAGCCTTGAGATGACCCTGCTCCATTCCTTGTCCCGTTAGATTTAGTTAATGGACACTTGTTCCGAAGATGGTCAGGCGACCCGCAAGCGTAACATTTACGGGGTGTGACGGGTCGGCGAGGTGGAGGCAGAAAATAACTAGAGGATGGGGGGGGTTCTTTCGCGACACGTAATGTGTCAGCGTATCTAACCCCTTCGGCTGAAACAGCCATAGCTTCCAACTCGGCAAAAGTTTGCGGACGCGACGCAAAACACAAGTATGACCTGTAAGATGGTGAAATTCCTTCCACTATTGCCTGAACAATTTGATCTTCTGGAAAATGGTTGGCAAATACTCGGGTGTAGAATTTGATGTCTTGAATAAAGTCGCAAGGTTTCCTTCCAGACGCTGTACTCGGTAGTAGTACGTTTGAATGAGCGATGACCTAGCTCGAGCGGGCATAAAATTTGCCAGAAGGTGTGCATGAAACCCTTCAATAGTTTTGTTCGGCAATTGCCCTAACTATTTTGTCAGATAGAACCCCAATTGCATAGGGATAAATAATCTGCAGAATTTGACACGGGGAAAGAGAAAAAACAAGAGCATGATCTTAGAATTCAACAAAAACCTTAAGAATGAAATTACGTCACTGGTAGAGTTAACAGAAAGTTTAGAAATATCTCTGAGCAACATTACTAAAGGATGGGGCAAACTGCTGAAGCCAGGTGACATAGTAGGTAGAGGCCTAAGTGGCGGAGAAGCTGTTTCAGAAGGTGCATTATTCAACGAGTTACGACGTTCAGATTCGTTGTCTAATGGGGCAGAGGTTTGTTGAACTCCTACTGATTTCCTATTTTCTTCTCCTTTAGAAGAGTCTTCCCCGCTAACTACGTTTACCGTAGCGGGTTGGTCGGTTTTGGGAGGGACTGCCCCAGTTAACAGTAGACTAACCTTACTGGACAATGTGGAAAGGTTTTCGAGAAGAGCACTAGCCTCCTTCCCTTGAATGTCCTTCAACTTTAGAGACAACAGATCGTTAACTCTATTAGAAAAATGAAACAATCTAGCTTGCACACATTTAAGTTGATCTGGAGAAGGACCATTTTCTTCAAAAAAAAACTAATTACGGATGCTAGCTCAGTAGAATTGTCAGTGATCGTGGAGAGAGTCGTCAATATCTTTCTCTCCCAAAGTTCAGATGGAAATAGGCAAATCAAGGGACTCTTTAAGCTTGTTGGTATCTACCGCAACCGTGCCTCCAGATTGCACCTTTCTAATTGTTAATTCATAGATTAATTCCTCCTTGCGCAAATAGCCGGGATGGAGGACATCGCGAGGGCCGGGCATGATGACAAACACTTTACAAAATTTAGAAAAATGGAAAAATTGCAGTGACGGAGAAAACTGTTAGAGTTCAAAACAAAGCTAGGTTTAGCCGTCAAAAGGGGCTAAATTGAGACCCATTCAACCACGCTCTGCTACCACTTGTTACGGAGTTATCCGTGGTAGGCGGAGGTGAAAGAAGGTGCGGGCTGGAATAGGTCTCAGCTACAAAATTAAAGTTAATTCAAAACTTTAACAAAGGTTATATTTTCTTTTCAAAATCAACAAATAACAGTATAACACGTTCCAAGTAGCAGATCAACAAATTAAGAAATTACAGTTCGTTACAAGATTTGGGCTTCGAGCCCCAAGTATAATTTCTGAGCTCTCAGCTCACAAGCACAAATTACCAACGGACAGAAAACCCCTAATTGCATGGAGCGCTCGCTCCCAACATTTAACCTCAAGCCTCCCAGAGGCACCTTTACCACAACACCATAAAGAGCTGACCCGCTCTCGATCTTTCAAGCCTATAAAGGCTTTTACACAACCTGCCAGCAAGGCATAATAAAGAAACAGGAGTATCTCGTACCCAATCTACTGGGCCTTAGGTTAATATAAATGGCCCAAAACAAAAGGATGGAGGCGTGAATTTGCACTTCTAAATCTACATTTTAAAACCTAGGTGGCTCTAGGCCGATACACAGGGACTAATCCCAAGCTAGGGAGGTGACTCGTATGAGAAAACTTTAATACATTAAAGAAGAGAAGAAACGGTTATGAAAACGTAGTCACCTCGATTTCAAAATGAAGGGGAGCTCGAGAGGGTAAAGCACTCCCTATCCCCGCTTTACAGTAAAAGAGATTTGTAGTTTTTACATAGACTGAAACGGAATTTACATTTTAAAGAGATGGGTTACACATTAAAGGTTTCGAACCCTCCCCGAGAGTTAGACTGTTGAGCTAGCAAGAAATAAAGATGTTAAAAGGCCATTACCTTGTTGAAGAACTGCTGTCTGAAGAACGAGGCGCTTCCCGCCCCCTGCTACATATTCACATTTTGAGTAAGCAGTTTTTATACCCTCGTAGAAAATTCGAGACCATTCAAGAATGAGTAGACACACCCCCTCAATTTTTATTGGTAGACTATGAATTACACATGGAAATTTGAAGAGGAAAGCTATGATTGGAGGAAAATTAATTACAGAAATTACTGATTGGTTAAATTCAAATCAGGCGGAAAGAAAGGGTTAATATCGCCAACCCACAACCCATGGAACAAAATTTAGTAAAGAGAAAACTTATGAATACATGATTTCTCCAAGAAGATTCATCCCTTCACACCAGAGCGCATTATCATAGTTTTTGGTCGAGACATCTGTTAGAGAATGTCCACACTTCTTGATCAATGAAAAACAAAAGCAAATCAAAAGCAGACAGTGACATCTTCTGATAACCAGTAGAGTTAGTTCAGTTTTTAAAGTTCAGAGCTTCTCCTCTAGAGAAGTTTCAGTTGGCACAAGATTTGAACTTGCGTCGTAGAAGTGTACCGCCCGGTACAGTCTGTATTCAGGAAACAAATTTCCGACCAGATCATCATACGGTACTGAGAAATATTCGACTATACCCGGCAGAACGACATTATGGTCACCGGGCTTCCGGTGGCGTTGCATTTTTGTCCGTTCTCATACCTACAGAGAGGATGTTCCAATAAGAACCCCGCTGGAGGCTGTAGCTGTTCGCGTTCCGCTGCCTGTCATAACTACAGTGTGTAATGTTTGTTTTCCACCAGGAGAGACTCAACATCAATGATGTCACAGATCTTCTAGATCAGCTTCCAACTCCCTCTTGTTGGGCGATGTTAACGCCCTCACCCCATTTGGGGCTCTGAGACGCCTTGCCCCCGGGGAAGAGAGCTGGAAACATTAGTAACCGAGCTGGATTGATGTATTTTGAACACAGGGGAACCAACACACTTCAGTGTACGTTACGGCACATATTCTCTCATAGACGTAAGTCTATGCAGCCGAACGTTGGTTCCGCTTTTCCGGTGGAACACACACAACGATCTTTGTGACATTGACCATTTTCCCATAATTCTTACTTTGCTGAACCAAAAATCCGTCGAGGCTCCCCTCGATGGATTTTTAAACATGCTGATTGGCCAAAGTACACATCACTAGCTGTCTTTAACGACGAAATTAGATTGACCGTCGGCGAGGAAATAACTTACATTACCCAGGTTATTCTTGCTGCTGCTGAGGAGTCCATTCCGTTCTACTCCGGAACTCCTCGCCGAAAGTTCGTTCCTTGGTGGAACGAAGAAATAGCAGCAGCTATCAAAGAACGCCGTCGCGCTCACAAACATTACCGTAGACAGCCTACTGCGGTCAACTTGGTAACATTTAAGAAACTCCGCGCTAAGGCGCGAGTTCTTATTCGTCACAGTAAGAAGGCTTCATGGGAGAGATATGTGTCGTCTATGACGTCACATACTCCATCATCTCAAGTGTTGACTAAGCTTTGACGTATTTCGGGTATTCATGGATCATCTTCTGTACCGGGAATTTCCATTGCAGGCAATATCGTCACTGAACCCCTCCTGATTGCTGAACATCTCGCTAGTCATTTCGCGGATGTCTCTGGCTCCGGGAATTACCATCCTGATCTCCTCGCTCTGAAGCGGGAGGCGGAACGTCATCAACTTAGTTATGCCTCTCAAGCTTCAGAGGACTACAACGTGCCCTTTACGGAGTGGGAACTCCGCAGCGCCCGAGCGCTTTGCAAGGACACGTCTCCTGGACCGGACAACATCCATAACCAGATTTTGAAACACCTTAGTGATGATAGTCTACTATATCTCCGTGTGTTCAACCGAATCTGGACAGAGGGTGCTTTTCCGTCTCAGTGGCGAGAGGGCATAAGTCATTCCTGTCCTCAAGCCTGACAAAGATCCTAAGTATGCAGGAAGTTAGAGACCGATTTGCCTTACAAACTGCCTGTGTAACTTGTTTGAGAGGATGGTAAATCGCCGACTCGTGTGGTGTCTGGAGAAACAAGGACTCTTGTCCGAATACCATTGTGTATTTCGAGCCGCTCGCACCACCACTGACCACTTGGTACGTCTGGAGAACTCTGTCCAGGATGCGTTTTCCGCAAACAGCACTTGGTAGCTGTTTTCCTTGACTTAGAGAAGGCCTATGACGCCACATGGCGATATGGTATCCTTTCAGTCCATCAGTGGAGATTCCGAGGTAACTTGCCGGCGTTTATTGCGAATTTCTTGTCCCTCCGTCTATTCCGTGTCCGAGTAGGGAGGACATATTCGCAATACCATGTTCAGGAAAATGGAGTCCCACAGGGATCGGTCCTTAGTGTCACCCTGTTCGCGATTGCCATAAACGGTATTGTTGCTGCTGCTGGTCCAGCAGTTATACCGTCGCTATATGTGGATGATTTTGCTCTGCACTATAGCTCGCGTAATATGGCAGTCGCAGAGCGACAATTACAACAAGCTATTAGGAGGGTGGAGCAGTGGACCTTAGAACATGGCTTTCGGTTTTCCTCCGCAAAGACTTCTGTTGTCCACTTTTGTCGTCAACGTATTCTTCACCCTCATCCGGAGCTTTCTTCAGGAAATGTCGTTCTTCACGTTGTTGACACTTACCGATTTCTTGGGCTCCTTTTCGATATTAAATTATCGTGGGAGCCACATACGCAGCAGTTGAAAGTGCAATGCAGTAAGAGGCTTAATCTCTTGAGGTTTCTCAGCAGCACTACTTGGGGAGCTGACGGCGCGGTGCGTCTACGCTTTTACATGGCACACATTTTACCGATGTTAGACTTCGGCAGTGCACCATATGGCTCAGGAAGACCAAGTGTTCTTTCAAAGCTGAGCAGGATCCACCACAGCGGGGTTCGGTTGGCGACGGGATCCTTTCGTACAAGCCCCATAGCTACCCTGCTCGCTGAGTCTGGTGTGCCGCCTTTACATGTGAGACGCCAGCTGCTCCTACTTACGTATTGTGCTAATTTGCGACAGATGCCACTTCATCCAAGCTATCCTTGCGTGTTCAACAATGGCAACCCTTTGCTGTACGCTGCTTGTCCTCAAGCAATGCGGCCGTTGGAATACGCTTGGATAGCAGTTATGAATTGTATGACGTACCTTTGGTTCCTTGCCTTGTCAGACAACCAAGTGGGGTACCTCTGTGGGTTGTACGACGACCTGAAATCATCCTGGATTTGCACACTGGCCCGAAAGGAGACACGGACTCTACAGTTTATCGGAGTCTCTACCTGTTCGTCGTTAGCCGCTATCCAGGTTCAGTCGTCGTCTACACGGATGGTTCAAGGACAGATACGAAGGTGGGCTGTGCGTTCGTTGTCGGAAATGATGGGTTCCTTCTTGCTCTCCTGGAAGCCTGTAGTGTGTACACAGTAGAGCTTTATGTTATCTGTGGAGCTCTGCGGTACGCACTGTACAATGAGCGCCGATACTTTCTTGTGTGTACTGACTCCTTGAGCTCGCACCAGTCTATTGATACCTGATTCCCTCGGCACCCTCTGGTGCAGCGGATCCAGCACCTTTCAAGGTTGCCTTTCAAGGTTCCAGCAATTGATATTCGCTCTTAGCTGCGAAATCTGGTTATGTCTCATTGGGAGATGGAGTGGCAGGCCAATCCACTTCCCAGTAAGCTGAGGGCGATAAAGGGAACAACGAAGGTATGGAGGACTTCCCTTCGGGCTTCGCGGAGGGAAGCCGTGGTATTATGTCGTCTTCGGATCGGCCACGGTATATTGACCCACTCGCATCTTTTGAAAGGAGACCCCCCTCCGATGTGTACCTGTGGCAACCATCTTACCGTGGTACACATCCTTACGGAGTTTGTGGACCTGGCCGACCTGCGTCGTAGGCTTAACCTTCCGAGTGCAATCTCCCTTATCTTGCGAGATGACGAGCAGTCAGAGACCTCGTCCTCCGCTTTATGGGGGATAGTGGTGTCTTTTATCGTGTGTGATTATGTTCTTTGTCGTAGTGTTTTTGTGTTAATTGCGCTTTTATCCCATTGACTTCATTTTAGTTTGTGTTGCGCATTTTAATGTGTTAATTTAACGTCTAACGTAAATTATGTGTATATATCTGTACTACCAGGCAATTTCTTATTAGTTTTGTTTCCTGTCTTTTCTCTTATTGTATGAGAGAATAAGGCATTGCGTATTAGATCCACTGATTGTTTTAATCTCATCCTCATTTTTCTTCATCACCGTTTTGTATATCTAGTCAGTGGATACGTTTTAAAATTTTAACTTCACCTCTCATGTCGTTCATTTCGTTTAGGGGCCGATAACCTTCCATGTTAGGCCCCTTTAAACATCACGCATCATCATCAGTAGCGCACAGGAGCACCGTGTGGTCGGCTTTTGCAGTGCCTGTGATTAGTACCACCATATGAGCAGGACCATGGCATGATAGCTACCATGGTTCTGCCTAGTCTATTATTAGTACCCGCAATATGAGGAACACCACGTGATAGGGGAAGGTCCCTGTGGTTAGTACTCTTACGTGATGAACACCATAGGTCTGCGTTGCCTTAAATGGCGCCGCAAAGTGAGAAAACCATCGGTCTGTATTATATGTCGCATTTCATAACCTGTAAGTAGTACCATAATGTGTGGAATACCGCAAGTCTCTGCTACTTTTGATTCGTACCGCAACATGACAGATACCATGGTTCTATTTACATAGCGATAATTATCGTTGTCAGGGGCCGATAAATTGTATATTGGACCCCCTTTAGACTGCAAACGTCATCGATTCAGTGTAATGTTCTACAGCAGTCCCTTGGTCAATAATCCTATTGTTTTACGTCAGTTTCTGTGAATGTAGGGCATTGCGGGTCGCATCCACTGATTGTTTTAAATTCATGTCCATCCATTCATTCTGCCTCCTCACGGTTTGAATTCTGGTCAGTGGAGAATTTTGGACTTTCAATTTGTCATTCCATTTCGTCTCATTTCGTACCATTAGGGGCCGATGTCCTCAATGTTAGGCCCCTTTAAACAATAAGCATCATCATCAGATAGCAAAGTTTCACGCCTAACTTAACGGAACCTGTTTCAAACATGTTATACTTCGAGCAGCTTGGCACATACAATATCTTAACCCAATATTTAACGCCAATGAAGTGGCTTACAAGCAATAGGCATGTTCCTCCCATCATCCGTAGGTCTGATCAAAACTTAAGATCTCACCTCGCATACCCCTTGCGGTCCTAGGGTCGAAGAAGTCAAGCGCTCAGGTGACAGAGCAAGAAGCGAATGCCCTACTACCAGCGAACCAGGACGGCCTCGCCGAGAGCGGCGATGACCCAAGGCTACGTCACGCTTAGCGACTCTCATAGGCTAGCCAAGAGAGGCGCGGCGTTTCCGCACGGGGCAAGGGAGGGGAAACCAAAAGGGAGACAAGATCATGACAGAACGCTTCCAGCGCGGAAGAACCCCTTTACCTGGAGCCATGAATTCGGAATGCTTCATTAAAAATTTCCCGATGGCATGACACAAAAAGGGGTGGAATAACACTATTATAAATAAGGATGAGCTGAAAGCTCATTAAAATCCATATACCAAGTTTTATAAAGGGGGCGGGGGGATACAATTTACGGCTGAGTATTGTTTGAGTCCTGCATCAATGGAGATTCCGAGGTAACTTGCCGGTATTTATTGCGAATTTTTTGTCCCTCCGTCTATTCCGTATCGGAGTAGGGACGACATATTTGCATTACCACGTTCAAGAAAATGGAGTCCCACAGGGATCGGGTTTTAGTGTCACTCTGTTCGTGATTGCCATAAACGGTATTGTCTCTGCTGCCGGTTCAGCTCTAAGCTCTGAAACATTGGTGTCCCTTTGTTCAGTTCTGTTTTGGGCAAAAAGCTGGGTACGATAGGAATACATTTTCTCGTTAGTGCGCTTTACTACTTCTAACATATCTGTGCTAAACAAACACTCTCATGCTTGTAACGGACTGCGTGAATCCTCCAATGCATTTGCAGGCCCTTTGACAGTAGGAAGTTTCATAATTAGGTTTAGGGCAGGTGTTCTCACATTCCTAGTGGGCTCACTCGATGGCCATTTGTATTTTTACCAAGAAATAAGCTGTTCCGCTATTGGATTGGTTTATTGTATCACAATTAGCATCGTCAGAATCATAGACTTGTTCGGAATCGGTATTATGTTCGGAATTATAATCCGGATCGTTTTCGCGATCACTTGCATCAATTCCTTCATCTTGTTCTAACACACTGTTTACAAAGTCAGGAAAATTAGGATCAAGCACAGGCATACGTCCACGAGATGTAGAAACCATTATACCTCTGAAAATGAAATACTAAATAATACTCAAAATTATACTCCGCACGGCTTTACTTCTAAATTGAAGTTTCGCAAAACAAATGAGCATCGCATCGCCTTTCCTGTGTTGGTACCCCCTGCGGGCGGGGGACGCACATGTAGAATACACCCGCGGTATCCCCTGCCTGTCGTAAGAGGCGACTAAAAGGGGCGACCAAGGGCTGACTGAATTAGAACCATGAAACTAATTTTGAATCGTACCATCACGCGGGGAACACCATAGGTTGCCTGTACTTGCGAGTAGTACCACTAAATTCGGTACGAAATAGGTTTGTGATTAGTAGCAGTACAAGCCTGGCCTGGTGGATTCCAGTACCCGTGCGTCGTACCCATGTGAGCAACACCGCGGGTCTGGGCGTAGCCTGTGAGTTGTACCACTATATGAGCAGCACCGTGGGTCTGCGTTGCCTGTGATTAGTACCCACTGTGTGGGGAACACCACGGGAATACCGGCGCCCGTGTTTAGTACACCTAGGTGGGGAACCTTCTCGGTTTGCGTTGACTCTGAGTTTGGCCATTGTGTGAGACACACCATAGGTCTGCGTTACTTGTACGTATTGCAATACTTGTGAGTAGTACCATCTTTTGTGGAACACCGTGAGTCTTCGCTACTTCTGATTAATACCCCAACATGACACATACCCTGGTTCTATTTTACTCGCGACATGTACCATTCTGTGGGGCCTTAGACGTGGATTCTGCACCCCCTTTAGACACCAAGCATCATTGTGCTTTATAAGTGGTTCCTTGGTCGGTAATAATGTTATTTTCGATCTGTATTGAGTCCGATCCACTGGTTTTTGTTTGTTTGTTTGTTTGTTTTGTGTTTTGTTGAGTTCCTGTCCATCCATTCATTCTTCATACCATATTTTATTTTTATTTTGGTCAGTGGATGGCTTTGCAATTTTTGTTCTTTCATTTGGTACCATTAGGGGCCGATGACCTCGATGTTAGGCCCCTTAAAACAACAAGCATCATCATCATTTCCTGTGTTGGTAGCGCACTGCGCCCACGAGAACAGCTGATGCAATACGACTGCGGTTAACAGCCCTAGTAAAATGTAATACCGTACTCAGAAAAACTAATGTATATGCATTCAAAACAAATTCACAAGAACTACACTTACTAACAATATCTGACACTAATAACAGAATACATTATTAAGAAGAAAGGAGAATTAGGAAATGACACATCACTCACCGCTAATGGCTAGGAGGTTAGGGCCTACAAATGGAACACTCCACTGATCTCAGTCACTGGAAACCTCCAACAATGAATCACTGTCACGATCACCAGCTCCCAAAGATATTATGAAACTTTCGACGGAGTTCTACAGTACATCTTCATTTTCCCACGCCTCGCATATTAATCTTTGTGTACTGCGCACAACTTTCCTCCAATCATCGGCACTGACATTCGCCACAGCTTCGGCTAACAAGTTTTCCACCTCAGGTACAGTAAACCGCTTATTTTTGGTTGCAGCATAACCCTTAATCTGAGCCCAAATTTTCTCTATTGCTTTGAAATGCCAATGATAACGTGGAAGTCAAATAATTTTATGTCCATGACGTCTTGCAATTTCGTCCACGACATACAATGGAAATGTTGGCTTGTTTTCTTTCACAAGCCGCAACAGTTCACCTTTCTTCATGTCGTCCCGCACTGGAATGTTGTGCCTCCTTAACCCTAGAATCATTAAGTCCCTCCAGTGTAACACGAATCATAAACTTTCGTCTGTCAGACTACCAAAAAGAAAAGCACTTTAATAAGCATAAACCCAACATTTTACACAAAATACGTAATGTTATACTTAAAAACTACCACACGTAGTGATGACAATGCACTGTGGTCAGTTTTTCTTTAGTAGGCACATTCAGTGCACGGTTTTGCCTGGAGATAAAGACAAATGTGCCTTCGGCATGTCTTACAAAGGAATCGGGTCCTTCATCTTTCCTTTGATAGACAAAACGCACAAATTTTTCTTCCTTCAGCAGTACCTGATTGAGGCTCTTCAGGAATGCCATCTTTTCCAAGAATTTCAGCGACAGTCCTCTTCAGGCTGCGCCTCAAAGTTGGTGTCTGAAGTCTCCCTTGCAGCTTTGGAGCCATTAGCATTTCGGATATATCCTTTGCAAACTCGCCTTGAAAGTGGTTTTTTGCCGTTTTGAACCATCTTATACACATAAATAATATATCCATTGACATGTGATGTATTAATCATACTATAAAAGATACACATTGGCCATCTTCTCGTTTTTCTTGAAGAGGACATCAATGTTGACATTTCATCGAAAGTGTCCACGGCACTTTTAGTCCCATTGTAGTCTTCCGCCATATCTTTTTCCGATTGGCTGCTATTGTTCCTACTTCATGGCATGTAGAAAGGAGGATTACATTCTTGTTTGGTTTTCCTTTATAGGATACCATTGTTTTTATACCAGCATAACAAAACATGGAGGACGCAAGTTTTCTTCCTTTGACTGTTTTCATCTGTGGTGGTATCTGTCAGTGGCTTGTCTTTTCTCATTGCTCCAATGATTGTCAGGTTATGGTCGCAATGCAGAGAATCAGCCAGATGAATTGAGGTGAACCAATTGTCGGTCGTGATATTTCTGTTTGATCCATGGATTGGCCGGGTAATTTTATTCACGAAATACATTACCACTAATGTCTCCTGAAGAGAGTGGTTCTCTGTCTAATTCAGAAAGAACTGCCGCTATCAATTCATCATCGTGCGCTAGATTTTCCATTTCAGAATCCTAGTAACCTTACGTATTAGTACAAAAAACATTACTGTAATAAACCAAATATTCACACTATTTACAGCTATGTAGAAATCACGAATACTTTCACAAATCATAAACTTTCGTCTCTCAGACGACGGTCATATCGCAGCGAACAAACAAATGGACCTTTATGCTTGAAACCAAGGTCAGCACTGATTGTTGATAGCTGGGGAAGAATAGATGGAAGGGGAAGGCACAGTTCATTAGCGTCTGGAAATTCCCGCTGAAACTTCAGGGGTGCGTAGTCTGGGAGGCGAAAGTTTATGATTCTAGGGTTAACCACTCAGCAAGAATCGACTTCTTTATTGCCATTGTCGGAGCTTTATCCTGAATTACCGAATGGTAGGGGGCGTTGTCCATTATTATCGTACAATTTTCAGACAGGTTATTCATTAATGTGTATTGAAACCAGTTCTGAAAATTAACGCTATACATCTCGTGGTAATCGCCGGTGTTCTTAAACCTCAGAACATATAAAGAGTTAGGTACAAACCCGTTTGCGGTACCGGCTTGTAGCACAATAATTCTTCCCTCCTTTCCAATGGACACTGCCACCTTCCACAGAATCATCTGTCCAGCCTTTTCCTACGGTATGGTTTGCGTTAATTCATGTTTCATGTACCCACACAATCGAATCAAAATTTTCCTTCATAACGTCTTTTAAAAACCGGCGCGCCACATCACATTATTACTTCTCTCCATTAATACTCCCGGAGCGTTTAATTTATTGTAACGGAATCCCACTTCCTTTACCACAACATTCAATGAAGTCTTGCTTCCATTAAATAGTTCGCTTTCCTTCAGAGACTCGCGTAGCTTCGCAAGAGTAGGGTGGTCATTTCTGCGGCAGTAGTCATAAATATGACGACGAATGGCATCTTTCTGGGAACTGTCCAAGTTCGTCACTGATTTGGTCCGATTCCCTTTCTTACCCGGCGTTTCAAACTTAGAGGATCTGGGAGATTGTTCCACAGCGATGTATTTCTCCTGTGTATTTACTTACTTTGGTAGCGTCGGCAGTTCTCTGTACGGCTTGTGCTAAAGGAAGCAATGTGGCACTGTTTTCCTTTTCTTTCTCAAAGTACTCACGCGTTGGACACAATTTCTCGGGCCTGGCTTCTCAAGGGCGTGCCTTGTCCCATACCTCTCGATTTCTTGCCACATGTCTTTCCCGAACTACACTGAGACATGGTAAACACGGCGAACTAAGTACACTGATACACGGACGTAAATAAAACTACAGCTATTTAATCATTGAATCTATATTGTACTTACAAATGCTATGCTAAACTGTAAACTACACTATACTCTACTATACTAGAGAGATAAAGACTAATATGAAAAACACACTAATTACTGAAGGAAAGTGCAAAAGATCGCGAACGGCACCGAATACCATACACGCTGAGCGAGATAGGTTAACCACGTGGTGAATGTAACTATTAGACTTGACAACTATGTTTCAAGATCGTGCTCTGCCGATATAAATCGATATGTATAGTAGCTTGGGATTGGTTGGATGTCTATACTTCAGGGCATAACCACCAGACAGAGCCAAAATCGGCCAAAACATCAATTTAGAAATAGAGCCATGCGGAGCATGCACGAAGTGTCACGGGTGTAGACATTGTTATCAAACGTAACATACAACCACTTACGCTGTCGTGGGGTCAATAATGGCACAACTTGATATTTCAGCTTATGCACTGGGGAAACAAATCACACCCATAAACATCCACTTTGCATGCAAGTCAAGCTTGCATTGCTGATAAGGTAAAAGGAATGTTGAAGGTCAGAGTAGCAGGCTGACGCAACGCCACGGCTGTCCATTTCTGCTGGTATCGTAAAAGACCCCATAACAATGTTTGAAGATAAATAATCTTCAGTCGTGTTTTTAAGAGTAGGGCAGGTAATATCATGAAGAAGTTGGAATTCAAGAGGATGAATTGCGGCAAACATTTGTTTGTAGGAAGAGGAATTAGAAATTGTGCTACCATAATATATCAAGGGAAATGTTTGAGTAATTTGCAAGTTCTGTCAAATACTTTAAGAAAAGACCAGGTAAGCAGTTGAATCTGCCACCTAGGAGTCCACGAACCTACTACGCTGGCGTAGCAGGGGGAGAGGTGATACTCCCACGTGGTGTTTCCCAGGTGACGGATAGGGGGCTCCTAACCGGCTTGCCGGCGGATTTGAGGGAAATAACTCTCGTGGACCAAACACACAACCCCCTGTGGGTGGGGGACGCAGACGAAGAATTCACCCACGGTATCCCCTGCCTGGCGTAAGAGGTAACTAAAAGGGGCGACCAAGGGATAATCAAATTAGACCAATGAAACTACTTGTGATTAGTACCGCCACGCGGGGAACACCATGGGTGACTTTTACTTATGCGTAGTACCACTATGTTCGGTACCAAATAGGTTTGTGATTAGTACCTAACGAGAGCGCGACGGTTTTACAGTACCTGTGATTAGTAGCACTATATGAGCAACACCATGGGATGACGAAACCCATGGTTCTGGCTAGCCTATGATTAGTACCCACTATATGGAGGAACACCACAGGATAGTAAGAGTCCCTGTGGTTAGTATACTTACGTGATGAACACTATAGGTTTCCGTTGCCTGTACATGGCGCTGCAATGTGCGAAACACCGAAGGTCTGCAATACATGTGCGAATTTCATTACCTATGAGTAGTACCATATTGTGTGGAATACCGTGAGTCTACGCTACTCTTGATCAGTACCGCAACATGACAAATACCATTGTTCTACTTTCGTAGCGATAAGTACCATTGTGAGGGGCCGCTGACTTGGATTTTGGACTCTTTTCGACTACAAGTATCATCGATTCAGTACTGTGCTATAGAAGCAATCCCCTGGTCAGTGATACTCTTGTTTCACGCCAGCTTCTGTGCATGTGAGGCACTGTGGGTCGGTTCCACTGATCGTTTTAAATTCGTATCCATCCATTCATTCTTCGTCCTCACGTTTTGAATTGTGATCAGTGGATGTTTTTGGGTTTTTAATTTGTCATTTCATTTCGTACCATTAGGGGCCGATTACCTCGATATTAGGCCCCTTTAAACGACAAGCATCGTCAACCCAGTATCCAGTATTCGGGAGATAGTAGGTTCGAACCCCACTGTCGGCAGCCCTGAAAATGGTTTTCCGTGGTTTCCCATTTTCACACCAGGCAAATGCTGGGGCTGTACCTTAATTAAGACCACGGCCGCTTCCTTACCACTCCTAGCCCTTCCCTGTCCCATCGTCGCCATAAGACCTATCTGAGTCGGTGCGACGTAAAGCAACTAGCAAAAAAAAAAGCACCATCATCATCATCATCACTGCCTGGGACTCGGCTCTAAATGACGGTTATGACTGTAATTGTAGCACATTAATGAACAGTATTGTACATTTCTGTCACTGTACAGTTACGCCAGACTCTTAAGGATTTTCCTGTTAATTAGTTTGTGCTATATATACTTGGATGCCACTAACTTTTCAGTGACAGTTTCTGCTGTATTTTCCAAAACTACCGACAAATTTCTCAGCAATAATGCTGGCAAGTCGCTCCTGACTAGATTGATCACAGATAGGGCACTAGAAAAGTGGGCATCATCAGTAGAATTAGCGAACATATGATTTCCAACATATTTTTGCTTGAAAGATACAGTACTGCTTTTTCAACGAAACGTTGAAGAATAGATAATACTGTTACAAATGTAGGTTTAGGATAACGCAGAATTCCTAGATCTTGATTCGAAAGAAGGGTCATTGGAGAGGAGTTGTTGGAGTTCTAGGAAATGGAGTTCAAACATTCCATACAATTTATTCTATTGCTGGCACTATGTAGCCACCAATATACGTTAGGCTTGCAGTCTTCATGATTGGCAATGGCGATGCTGGAAATGAAACAGAACTTCTTAAAGGCAGGTGGAACACCCTATCTTGGCAATGTTAAATTGTCCATATTTGAAAGTATTTTTCTACAAAACTCTAAAGCTCAGAATTTGAAAATTATTTTTGGACAGTAGCAATTTATGCTGTATATACTGACACTTTTATAACTTCATCTAGCCCCACATATAGCAGAAACATCTTTTTATTTTACTGCTAAAAATAATTGCTTCTTTAGAAGTGTTATATTAAATTAAAGTTACACACTGCCTAGTGCATCCCTGGACCATATTCTGGATCATCTGGGTCATCACAATCATCTTCCCTTGCTCTTTTCCAGTTCCTGCTCACTGCACATGGCGTACCTGTTCACTGCTGCTTTCATTGTCAATTTCGTTCAAAAATTCACTGTCAGATTTGTTACTTTCACTGGGGTCAGTGAAAAACGTTCTTCTTGATTTACCGCTCACTGGAGTTGATTTGGTTCCACTACAAAGAGGTGTCTCCAATTACCTCACACTCACGTTACTACATTCAGCAGAACTATTATCCACAGACAGCGTAATATTACTGTTAACATTCGCTTTAGGTTTCCTTCCAGGGCGTTTCATGAACACCACGAACCTGCTACGCAGGCGTAGCAGGGGGAGAGGTGATACTCCCACGTGGCGCGTCCCAGGTGGCGGATAAGGGGGTCCTAACCGGCTTGCCGGCGGACTTGAGGGAAATAAAATACCTCTCGCGGACCAAACACACACCTCCTATGGGTGGGGGAGGCAGACGAAGAATTCACCCACGGTATCCCCTGCCTGTCGTAAGGGGCGACCAAGGGATACTCCAATTAGAACCATGAAACTACTTGTAATTAGTACCATCACGCAAGGAACACCATGGGTTGCATTTACTTGCGCGTATTACCACCCTGTTAGGTACGAACCGGGTTTGTGATTATTAGCTACAGTTTGTGAATCAGGATGGGGTTCGTACAGTACCTGTGATTCGTACGCCTATATCGCACCCTCAGAACAAGACTGTTGTAACTACCAAATCACTGTTTTGAGTAAATTGCGATAAAAGATTTCGAATGCACTTCAAAATTCAGAGTTTTAAGATAGACACTAGAATTTTTTTACTCACACTTTTATATCAGTCTGGCGCCTGGAAATGTAACTGTTTACCTTCAATGTATAAAAGCAGGCATAAAATAAACAACAAACTATAGTTACGACAGTTCATGTGTTGGTATATTGTTGCCACGAACCTGCTACGCAGGCGTAGCAGGGGGAGAGGTGATACTCCCACGTGGCGCGTCCCAGGTGGCGGATAGGGGGGTCCTAAGCGGCTTGCCGGCGGACTTGAGGGGAAATAAAATACCTCTCGCGGACCAAACACACTTCCTCCTGCGGGTGGGGAACGCACATGTAGAATACACCCGCGGTATCCCCTGCCTGTCGTAAGAGGCGACTAAAAGGGGCGACCAAGGGCTGACTGAATTAGAGCCATGCAACTAATTTTGAATCGTACCATCACGCGGGGAACACCATAGGTTGCCTGTACTTGCGAGTAGTACCACTAAATTCGGTACGAAATAGGTTTGTGATTAGTAGCAGTAAAAGCCTGGCCTGGTGGATTCCAGTACCCGTGCGTCGTACCCATGTGAGCAACACCGCGGGTCTGGGCGTAGCCTGTGAGTTGTACCACTATATGAGCAGCACCGTGGGTCTGCGTTGCCTGTGATTAGTACCCACTATGTGAGGAACACCACGGGAATACCGGCGCCCGTGTTTAGTACACCTAGGTGGGGAACCTTCTCGGTTTGCGTTGGCTATGAGTTGCGCCATTGTGTGAGACACACCATAGGTCTGCGTTACTTGTACGTATTGCAATACTTGTGAGTAGTACCATCTTTTGTGGAACACCGTGAGTCTTCGCTACTTCTGATTAATACCCCAACATGACACATACCATGGTTCTATTTTACTCGCGACATGTACCATTCTGTGGGGCCTTAGACGTGGATTTTGCACCCCCTTTAGACACCAAGCATCATTGTGCTTTATAAGTGGTTCCTTGGTCGGTAATGATGTTATTTTCGATCTGTATTGAGTCCGATTAACTGGTTTTTTTGTTTGTTTTGTGTTTTGTTGAGTTCCTGTCCATCCATTCATTCTTCATGCCATATTTTATTTTTATTTTGGTCAGTGGATGCCTGTGCAATTTTTGTTCTTTCATTTCGTACCATTAGGGGCCGATGACCTTCGATGTTAGGCCCCTTAAAACAACAAGCATCATCATCACATGCATATAGATACATTGTTGCCAGGAACTTATTCTGGTTCTGTGCAGGACAATTATCACTGTAAAATATAAAGTGGATTTGAGATATTCATAGACACAGGATGCAATTTCTATTGCTCCTTTCTTACTAGATGCTTCATTCCAAAGGTAGCAATAACCTTTTTTGGGTACATTATAAAAACTTGTGAAATAGTACACATTTAGCAGTTATTTATAATAATAACCACGAACCTGCTACGCAGGCGTAGCAGGGGGAGAGGTGATACTCCCACGTGGCGCGTCCCAGGTGGCGGATAGGGGGGTCCTAACCGGCTTGCCGGCGGACTTGAGGGAAATAAAATACCTCTCGCGGACCAAACACACACCCCCTGTGGGTGGGGGAGGCTGACGAATAATACACCCACGGTATCCCCTGCCTGTCGTGAGAGGCGACTAAAAGGGGCGACCAAGGGTTGATTGTATTAGAACCATGAAATTACTTGTGATTAGTACCACCACGCGGAGAACACCAAGGGTTGCTTTTACTTGTGCGTAGTACCACTACATTAGGTACGAAATAGGTTTGTGATCAGTAGCACACAGGAGCACCGCGCGGTCGGCTTTTGCAGTACCTGTGATTAGTACCACCATATGAGCAGGACCATGGGATGATAGCTACCATGGTTCTGCCTTGCCTATGATTAGTACCCACTATATGAGGAACACCACGGGATAGGGAGAGGTCCCTGTGGTTAGTACTCCTATGTGATGAACACCATAGGTTTGCGTTGCCTGTAAATGGCGCCGCAAAGTGAGAAAAGCATAGGTCTGTATTATGTCGAATTTCATAAGCTCTGAGTAGTACAATAATGTGTGGAATGCCGCAAGTCTCTGCTACTTTTGATTAGTACCGCAACAGAACAAATACCATGGTTCTATTTTGATAGCGATCAGTACCGTTATGAGGGGCGGATAAATGCTATTTAGGACCCCCTTTTGACTGCACGCATATACGATTCCGTGTTATGCTATAGCAGTAGTCCCTTGGTCAGTAATACGATATTGTCACGTCTGTTTATGTGAATGTGAGACATTGCGGGTCGCAACCACTGATTGTTTTAAATTCATGTCCATCCATTCATTCTTCGTTCTCACGGTTTTGAATTCTGGTCAGTGGAGAATTTTAGATTTTTAATATGTCATTCCATTTCGTCTCATTTCGTACCATTAGGGGCCGATGACCTAGATGTTAGGCCCCTTTAAACAACAATCATCATCATCATCATCAAAGTGATTGTGGGCGGGTGTTTTCTTCCCTAAAACGCCTCGAACTTTCCGCGAGAGTATATAAACTGCTGATTTTTGGGTCTCTGTGCCACTTCTGTTCCATCCTTCAGTGTGTAAAGTACATAGCAGGGGGCGGGAAGCGCCTCTTTCTCCGGCAGCGGTCAACAACCAGGTAATGGCCGATTAATTACTTCTTTTCTTGCTTGCTCAGCAGTTTAACTCTCGGGGCGGGTCCGAAGTTTTTCCATTATGTAACCTTCCTTAAAATGTAAAGAAACTTGTATCTATTCTATCTTTTAAATTACATATTGGGATAGAGAGTGCTTAACCCTCTCGAGCTCCCACTCATATTGTTTTGAGGTGAACTTATTTTCTCAACCTATTCTTCCTTAACATTATGTAAATTTGTTTCTTTTCTAAAGTCACCCCCGTAGTATGGGATTAGCCCTTGCATCAGTGGCCTAGAGCCAAATTAGGTTTTGAAACAAATACATTAGGAGTGCAGATCGCCTCCTCTCAAATTGTTATTTTAGAGGTCATGTAATTACCCCTTTTTTTTCATTTAATAGACCTCAGTAGGTTGGGTATTTTACCCCTGTGTCTATGTCCAGAGAGGACAACTGGAAGGTGGAGTTTGGTGTGGCCTTTGAGTTGAGAGCGAGTGGCTCTTTTTCGAAAATTGAGTGTTGTATGCCTCGTGGAGGCTTTTCGTTGTAATTTGGAGCAAGTGCTCCTGAGCATGAATGGGGTTTTCTGCCCCTCTGTTAATACTTATTTTGAAGTAAGGTTGGGCTGATTGCCCAAGCATTGTGAAGTCGGGGCGCGAAGCCCAAATCCTGTAAATATTGTATCTACCTTTTTGACTTGCTACTCTGTACCTGCCATGCTTGTTATTTCTTTATTTTGAAAGGAAAATATAACCTAATTAAATTTTAAATTAATTTTACTTTCGTAGCTTGAGACCTGTTCACCACCCCGCACCTTCTTTCACGCATAACTACCACAAAAACACGGTAACAGCTACCATGGACCTGCCTTGCCTGTGATTAGTACCCACTATATGAGGAACACCACGGGATAGGGAGAGGTCCCTGTGGTTGGTACTCTTAAGTGATGAACATCATAGGTTTGCGTTGCGTTCATTTATACATACACTCATGTAGATAATCGTAGGCGTGGCACTTGCATGTGGAATGGCGATCCGCCTGTGCAAAGGTCACTATTTTAGATAGGGAATCATAGCCAATTAATTAATTAATTAATTAATTAATTCATACACTTATGTAAGGCTATAACCGAAGTAGGACGGGATAGGACGGGCCTATCCCAATCGAATATGTAGAGTGATCTAAATGCAACAGAGAAAGAAGAATAGGGAGGGGGCACATGAGGTGCGGGATTTCCGCTTACGTGTGCCTCGCAGAAATTAGGGAATGGTGAGAAATTAGTGTTTGACAACTATTAGATCAGGTGGGGTCTTCTGTTTGGGCCTCAAGAGAAAGGGCCGGACGTGTTATCCTTGGGAAGGTGGCTCCTTTTTCTCACCAGGGGTGGATAACACGACCGGGCAGTAGTCATGCATAATCCCATCCATGCATTTATCCTGCCAACCGAATGCTCTCTCCTCAGTTGGTGGCTATCCGTGACTGGGAGGGAAGTGTTCATTCATTTATTCATGCATGCATGACAATATTATTCGGTCATGGAATCATAAAAAAAAACCTCATTCATGCATTTATGTACATCTATGTATAGTGTCTGTGAAAATGGAGGAGAACTCTGTACAGACTTATGATAAATAAATAAATAAAATAGTCGATAGGGAGAGGTCCCTGTGGTTAGTACTCTTATGTGATGAACATCATAATTTTGCGTTGCCTGTGAATGGTGCCACAGAGTGAGAAAAACATAGGTCTGTATTAATGTCGAATTTCATAAGTTTTGAGTAGTACAATAATGTGTGGAATACCGCAAGTCTCTGCTACCATTGATTAGTACCGCAACAGGACAGATACCATGGTTCTACATTACTAGCGATAAGTGTCATTCTGAGGGGCCTTTGACTTGTATTTTGGACCCGCTTAGACACCAAGCATCCTCGATTTGCTTTGGAAGTGGTCCCTTGGTCAGTAATACTATTAACTATGATAGTTTTTTTGTCGGATCCACTGATTGTTTTAAATTCATGTTCATTCATTCATTCATTCATTCATTAGTTCATTCATTCTTCATGGCATTTTTTATTTTGGTCAGTGGATAATTTTGAACTTTAACTTTGTCGTTTCATTTCGTACCATTAGGGGCCGATGACCTCGATGTTAGGCCCCTTTAAACAACAAGCATCATCATCATCATCATCATCAGTAAGACGACGATCACTTGGCCAAGAGACGTGAAAAGCCGAATTTATAAACTCTTAGGGAAGGTTCGAGATCAGTCAAGATGAATCAGGACACGCCTTCTTGATTTAAATGTTTAAAAACTAAGTGAAGAAGAAATACGGGATTGGTTGGAAATTAATCACAAAAATTAGGGATTGGCTAGATTCAAAACTGGCGGAAAGAAAAGGAAGAACTGCCAACCCAAAAATAAATGAACATTATTCAGTTACAAAAACCTAGAAATACAAAACTGCTTTAAATCATAAGTTCTTTCACTTCGCACCAGGGTGCATGGTCGTATTTTTACTGGTGTCATATGTGGAAGAAAGTCCAAACGTCTTGATGAATGTCAAACAAAACAAGTAGAAATTCACTCAGGTTAGGAAACTGCACAATAGGTGGTGATATCTTCTGATTAAAGTTCCAAGTTGGTGTAGTTTGTCTCACTGTTTCGCCAATAGAGGAGGCGCTAGTTTTCAGTGCGCGGCGTTGCGGTGTACCTCCCGGTACAATTATTATTATTATTATTAGTTACGAATTATATAGAATCTCCTGCAATATCCCTTCACCTGTACTGATACGCGAGAGGCGCGTCCCGAACCACGTTCACGACAAATTAGTGAGATCTCTTGAGAAAATTGAGAGAGAGGGAGAGAGAAAAATGAAGGAAGTTGCCTAACTCAGGAAACGTGCCGTTGCTGTCGAACTCATTGGTATCCTCTTGAAATTCCAGAGGTATCATTTCAACCACATCAAGAACTTCCTTACAAGGACTGGGAGGTTTCGGCTCACCCCCTGTTTGGTATATGATGATGATAATGATGACGATGATGCTTGTTGTTTAAAGGGGCCTAACATGTAACGTCATCGGCCCCTAATGGAACGTGATGGACGACGTGGTATGGTATGGTATTTAAAATTTTAAAATGTATCCACTGAATGGAGTTTAAAAAATGGTGATGAAAAATGATTATGAAATTAAAACAATCAGCGGATCTAATTCGCAATGCCACGAACCTGCTACGCAAGCGTAGCAGGGGAAGAGGTGATACTCCCACGTGGCGCGTCTCAGGTGGCGGATAGGGGGGTCCTAACCGGCTTGCCGGCGGACTTGAGGGAAATAAAATACCTCTCGCGGACCAAACACACACCCCCTGTGGGTGGGGGAGACTGACGAATAATACGCCCACGGTATCTCCTGCCTGTCGTGAGAGGCGACCAAGGAATGATTGTATTAGAACCATGAAAATACTTTGATTAGTGCCATCACGCGCGGAACACCACTACTTGCGAGTAGTACCACTCTGTTAGGTACTCCATATTTTTGTGATTCGTAGCTCTTGAGTGGGGTTCAGTGTGGGTTTCCAGTGCCCGTGTGTGCAGCACCACACGTCTGGGCGTTGCCTGTGAGTTGTACCCGTGTGAGCGACAACACGCGTCTGGGGGTAGCCTGTGAGTTGTACCACTATAGGAGTGACACCGTAGGTCTGCGTTGCCAGTGATTAGTACCCACTCTGTAGGAACACCACGGGAATACCGGCGCCCGTGATTAGTACACCTAGGTGAGGAACCTCATCGGTTTGGCTATGTGGCTATGTGAGGCGCCATTGTGTGAGAAACACTATAGGTCCGCGTTACCTTCAAACGTGCAATACTTGTGAGTAGTACCTTAATGTTTGGAACTCAGTGAGTTTACGCTACCTTTGATTAGTACCGCAGCTTGAGGAATATTATGGCTCTCCTTTACTACCGATAAGTGCCCTTAGCATCAATGTGCTTTATAAGTTGTCCCTTGGTCACTAATACTATTATTTACAATCTTTTTTTGAGTCTGATCCACTGTTTTTTTCTGTTTGTTGTGTTCATGTCCATACATTCATTCTTCACGACTTTTTTTAAAAATATTATTTTGGTCAGTGGATGCTTTTCATTTTTTGTTATCTCATTTCGCACCATTAGGGGCCGATGACCTCGATGTTGGGCCCCTATAAACAACAAGTATCATCATCATAATTCGCAATGCCTTATTTGCGAATGTAATAATAGAAAATACAGATGACAAAGGGATGAGGCATTGCCTGGAAGTAAAGATAGATGTATATATAATTTAAGTTAGAAGTTAGAATAACACATTCAAATACGCAAACACGAACTAGGTCAGTTGGATAAAAGCGCAATTAACACAAATACACAAGGAAAAAAGACTTCATTACACACGATAAGAAAGACCACTATCACTCAAAAAAAGGATGACGAGGTCTGCTGACTGCTCGTCATCTCGCAGGATCGGGGGATTGTACTCGGGAGGTTAAGCCTACGGCGCAGATCGACGCGGTCCACGTACTCCGTAAGGATGTATACAACGGTAAGATGATCGCCGCAAGTACACACCGGACGGGGTCCTCCTTTCAGTAGATGGGAGTGCGTCAGGATACCGTGGACGATCCGAAGAAGACATAATACCACTGCTTCCCTCCGAGAGGCCCGAAGGGAAGTCCTCCATACCTTCGTAGGACATTTAACATTTCCCAGCTTATTTGGAAGAGGAGAGGCCTTCCACTCCATCTCCAAATGGGATGTAACCAGATGTCTCAGCTGAGAGCGAATATTACTTGCTAGAACCATGTAAGGGAACGGGGGCAGTGTAACTGCCTCCTTGGCAGCCTGATCTGCTAACTACGTTCACACCCACGACACGGATGGGCGACTCTCAAAGCTGACCAATGAAAGCGATTGTTCGTCCATATCTAGGATCGTAGTGTTAAGTGCACCCGCTGCAATCGCTGTTGATGATTAAGATATCATACCACCTGGACTACATTTACGAAATAAAAAACATACGCCTCAACCCAGGATCGACCCCTTGACCTCATGCACGCTAACCCAAAACTCTATCCACTGCACCAACTGTACAGCACTGCCAATATGTGCTGACAGAGGTAGTTACCTACCTGTGGTTAGAGTGTTGTCAGATTGCCATTCTGTAACGTCCTTATTCTGCTGGATATACTCGCAGGACGAACTTTTGAGAGAGACATTTTTATTGCTGCCATGTAAGGAGTCGCGCCCTACAACGGACACAAAGAGCTTCCGATAAATCGAAAGGGTCCGTGTTTTCCTTCGGACCAGCGTTCAGTTCCAGGATTAATTCAGGTCGTCGTATTATTCATCAAGGTACCTCACTTGGTTGTCTGACGACTCAGGGAACCGAAGGTACATCAAACATTCTGTGACTGCTATCCAAGCGGATTCCAACCGGCCGCGTTGCTCTAGGAGGAGCATCTGACAGCGGACGGTTTCCATTGTGAAATACGCAAGGATAGTTTGGGTGAAGTGGCATCTGTCGCAAGTATGCAGCATAGGACTGAAGCAGATTCAGCGAGCAGGCTAGCAATAGGGCTTGTACGGAAAGCTCCCGTCGGCAACCTAACCCCGCTGTGGAGGATGCTATTCAGGTGCGCAAGGACGCTTTGCCTTGCTGATCCATATGCTGCACTGCCGTAGTCTAAACTGGATACCACGAAACTACTACGCTGCTGTAGCAAGGGGTGAGACGATACTCGCACGTGGCGCGTCCCAGATGGCGAATAAGGGGTCCTAACCGGCTTGCCGGCGAACTTGAGGGAAATGAAATACCTCTCGCGGACCAAACACACTACCCCTGCGGGTGGGGGACGCACATGTAGAGTACATCCGCGGTATTCCCTCCCAGTCGTAAGAGGCAACTAAAAGGGGCGACCTAGCGCGGAAATGGATTGCGGTTTGGTGTAATGTGTTGGACCTCCGGTCGATGGGAGGGGTTGAATACATTCACAGGTAATCCCTGCCTGTCGTAGAAGGTTACTTAAAGGGTCACGTGGCCGTGGTCCTCTGTTTATTTTTTATTATATTTCCTAGGGTCAGTTGTAGACCATTTCAAGATATTGATGTGCGTGCTGCTCGGAGATGGGCATCTTACGTGTGCGATTACGCCCGAGAGCTCGCAATTGCCCACCCAGGAATCTTCCGGGTGGGAGCGCCATGTACCTTGGCAGTAGTATCCGCCTGACAACACAGGTTCCCGCACAGCCGAATGCCAGAAGGACATATTATTAATTATTAATTCTTTATTTCTCTATATTTAGTGCTCTGTACACGCTATGGGGTACATCCTATGTAGTGTGACTGGAGGAAGGGAGCCCTAGTGCTCATTGCGTGAGTCATCCCGTATTAGCCATCGTCCAACATCGGACCCCTAGCAGTACCTGTTATGAAAAGGTGGGTATTACCTTGGCTGCTTGGTTCGGCCACAGAGACCCCTGATTGGAGTTGGTGGCATTCGGGGAGGAAGATTTCGGGCATGGCTCCTGTACCGGGCGGTACACCTCCACGCCGCGAATTGAAATATTGCGCCAGTTGAAACCTCTCTACAGGAGAAACCGTGATCTTTAACAACTGTATTATCTCAACGGTTTCTCGGAAGATGTCACTACTGTAAATTTGGTTATCTGGAAGTGTTCTGAACTGTGTCTATTTTGATTTGTGTTCGTTTGCTCCGTATCAAGAAGTTTGAACATTCTCTAACAGATGTCGCTACCCAAAACTATGGTAACCCACTCTGGTGCAATGGAATGAACTTTACTGAAGAAATATTGTATTCCTAAGTTTTATTTTTACTAAATTTTGTTCTGTGGTTTGTGGGTTGGCAATATAATCCTTTCTTTCCGCCAGTTTTGAAATTAGCCGATCAAAAATTTCTGTAATTAATTTTCCACCAATAAGGTGTTTCTTCTTCGTTTTGTGTATCAGTTTTTGCTGTCGGCCAATAAAAGTTTGTGGGCGGGTTGTTATCATTCATGAAAGGTCTCGAATGTTCCACGAGGGTATATAAACTGCTGATTTTCTTGTCTCGTGACCACTTCAGTAACATCTTTCGCAGTGTGTGAACATATATAGCGGGGGGGGGGGGGCGGGAAGCAGCAGTTCATCTACAAGGTAATGGCCTGTTAACATCTTCATTTCTTGCTAGCTCAGCAGTTTTAACCCGCGGGGGAAGGTTCGCATCCTTTTGAATGTAAACCTTACTGTATTCATGTAAAGTAGCTGCAATTTGGGATAGAGAGTGCTTAACCCTCTCGAACTCCCCTTCATTTTGAATTTGAGGTGACTATGTTTTCGTAACCATTTCTCTCTTCCTTCTTAAATTCTTAAACTTACTTGCCAACTAGTCACCTCCCTAGTATGGGATTAGCCCCTGTATAATTGGCCGAGTGCCACCTAGGTTTTAAGAAGTTTCATGTAGGAGTGCAAGCTACGCCTCCAGTCAATTTGGTTTTTTGGGCCATTTAATTAACCAAGAGTTTGTTTTCTTCATGTGAAGGTCCGGTAGGTTGGGTACAAGATACCCCTGTTTCTCTGTATGTGTGCCTTAAGGGCAGTTAGGAAAGAAGTTTGTTGTAGCCTGTGATAGGCTTGTAAAATTGAGAGTGGGTCTGCTCTTTCCCTCTTAATATTGTAATTAGGAGCAAGTGCTCCTTGTACTTAGGGGTTTTCTGCCCTGTAACTATTGTGGTGGTGAGCTGAGAGCTCATAAATTAATCTTGGGGCTCGAAGCCAAAATCTTGTAACAATTGTAATTTCTTAAATTGTTTTTCTGCTACTTGGTACCTGTTACTCTGTTGTTCTCTATTGATTTTGAAAAGAAAATATAACCTTTGTTAAAGTTTTAAATTAACTTTAATTTTGTAGTTGAGACCTATTCCAGACCGCACCTTCTTTCACCTCTAACTACCACGGATAACTCCGTAACAGCTTCCAAACGAAGTCGCCACTCTCAAGGTGGTCCCCCACCGAAGTCTGAAACTTTTGTTTCACTGACAGGTTCAACTCCCTGGCTCGGGTAGTTCGCTACCCAAGTCTTTAACTTTGGATTCTCTAAGGGGAGCAACCCCTTGGGAACAGGCGCAGCGATTAAATTTGGGATCCAGCTTCCCTAGGTTCCTGGTTGCTACCAGAACCGATGGGCAGGACTTCAAGCTGGTTAAATCCATCCTATTCAGTAGGTACATCGAAGGTGTATATGGCGAACTTGCGGACCTGAAGAAAATGCGCAATGGTGGTTTGCTTCTGAAGACGAGCACTGCGCTCCAGGCCGATCAATTGCTTAAGTGCGACCATTTTGGCGACATCCCCGTCAAAGTGGAAGAGCACAAAACATTGAATCTGGTTCGTGGAGTGATTTTCCACCGTGATCTCGTACTGAACACTGACGATGAATTGATGGAAGACATGAAGCACCGTGGCGTGACCCATGTCCGGCGTATCACACGCAAAGTCAACGGTGAAGACGTTGCCACGGGTGCGTTCATAGTCTCCTTCAAATTGTCAGTGTTGCCTGAGAAAGTCAAGGTAACAACCTATCGTTGCGATGTGAGGCCGTACATCCCGCCTCCTATGCGATGCTATCAATGCCAGAGATTCGGACACATGGTATCTCGTTGTTCGAATCCGTCAGTGTGTGGTACATGTGGGAAAGTAGCTCACGGCGCGGAGGAGTGTACACCTCCGTTCAAGTGCACTAACTGCTCTGGTCTTCATTCTCCTCGGGATCGGATTTGTCCGACCTATCTGAGCGAGAAGAAGATCCAGGAGATCAAGACCCTGGATGGTCTTTCCTACCAGGAAGCGCGCCGTAAGTTTAATTCTCTGAATGCACCGGCCAAGACACTTGACTTCAGCTTGATAGCACAGTCCCTGCCAGGTTCCTCATTTTCAACTGGAACACCTGCCCAGAAGATCGCTGCGCCCAAGCCAAAGAGAACCAGCTCGAAGGTGGGTCCGTCCCGGCCTTCGACCACCAATATACCTGTGCCGGCTAGGAAACCTACGCCGGCACAAAAGGGGAAGAAGACAACGTCTCCTTCCCTCACGAGGTCGGCGACAGCCGAGCCCAAGCCGGCGGAGGCGGCATCGTCGACCACGGCTGGGAAACCACCTCCCAGCCCGTCTCAACAAGAATCGACTGTGGGGAAGGAGAGCGACCTTAGCAGGCGTTCTTCCACTTCTCCTACGAATGGGGCTTCACGCCCTCCACCCGGAGGGCCTGATTCCACGCCAGCGGGTCTTCCTCCTAGAAGACCTGCGCGCTCCCCTCGTAAGAGGAAACCCCACCCCTAAACAACGTCGAAGAAATTGAAGGCATGCTTCACCTCGTCTAGTGACGGGGAGATGCACGTGGAGCATGAATCTCCATCCTAGGATGGGGAGGTGAGTGTAGGTTAGGTTAGGTGGCATTACGCTGCTCCTAACCTAAACCACAATAGTCCACACTTACATTATGGCACTGTTACAATGGAATTGTAACGGTTATGATAGGCATCTTGCCGAGTTGCGCCAGCTCATTAGCGAGTATTCGGCGAGTGTAGTCTGTATTCAGGAAACAAATTTCCGACCTGGTCATCATACGGTACTGAGAAATTTTCGACTGTACTCGACAGAACGACATTATGCTCACAGGGCTTCCGGTGGCGTTGGCATTTTTGTCCGTTCTGATACCTACAGCGAGGAGGTTCCACTACGAACCCCGCTGGAGGCAGTAGCTGTTCGCGTACCGCTGCCTGTCATAACTACAGTGTGTAATGTTTATTTTCCACCAGGTGAGGCTCTTAACATCAATGATGTCACTGATCTTCTAGATCAGCTTCCACCTCCCTTCCTTTTGTTGGGCGATTTCAACGCCCATCACCCCATCTGGGGCTCTGAGTCGCCTTGCCCCCGGGGAAGAGAGCTGGAAACATTAGTAACAGAGCTGGATTGATGTATTTTGAACACAGGGGAACCAACACACTTCAGTGTACGTTACGGCACTTATTCTCGCATAGACGTAAGTCTGTGCAGCCGAACGTTGGTTCCGCTGTTTCGGTGGAACACACACGACGATCTTTGTGACAGTGACAATTTTCCCATAATTCTTACTTTGCTGAACCACAATTCTGTCGAGGCTCCCCCTCGATGGATTTTTAAACATGCTTATTGGCCAAAGTACACATCACTAGCTGTCTTTAACGACAAAATCAGGCGGACCGTCGGCGAGGAAATGACTTACATCACCCAGGTTATTCTTGCTGCTGCTGAGGAGTCCATTCCGTTCTACTCGGGGACTCCTCGCCGAAAGCTCGTTCCTTGGTGGAACGAAGACATAGCAGCAGCTATCAAAGAACGCCGTCGCGCTCACAAACATTACCGTAGACAGCCCACTGCGGCCAACTTGGTAACATTTAAGAAACTCCGCGCTAAGGCGCGAGTTCTTATTCGCCAAAGTAAGAAGGCTTCATGGGAGAGATATGTGTCGTCTATGACGTCACATACTCCATCATCTCAGGTGTGGACTAAGCTTCGACGTATTTCGGGTATCCAAGGATCATCTTCTGTACCGGGAATTTCCATTGAAGGCAATATCGTCACTGAACCCCTCCTGATTGCTGACCACCTCGCTAGTCATTTCGCGGATGTATCTGGCTCCGGGAATTACCATCCTGATTTCCTCGCTCTGAAGCGGGAAGCGGAACGTTCTCACCTTAGTTTTGCCTCTCAAGCTTCAGAGGCCTACAACGTGCCCTTTACGGAGTGGGAACTCCGCAGCGCCCTAGCGCTTTGCAAGGACACGTCTCCTGGACCGGACAACATCCATAACCAGATGTTGAAACACCTTAGTGATGATAGTCTACTCTATCTCCTTCGTGTGTTCAACCGAATCTGGATGGAGGGTGATTTTCCGTCTCAGTGGCGAAAGGGCATAGTTATTCCTGTCCTCAAGCCTGACAAAGATCCTAAGTATGCAGGAAGTTACCGACCGATTTGCCTTACAAACTGCCTGTGTAAGGTGTTTGAGAGGATGGTTAATCGCCGGCTTGTGTGGTGTCTGGAGAAACAAGGACTCTTGTCCGAGTACCAATGTGGATTTCGAGCCGCTCGATCCACCACTGACCACTTGGTACGGCTGGAAAGCTCTATCCAGGATGCGTTTCTCCGCAAACAGCACTTGGTGGCTGTTTTCTTTGACTTAGAGAAGGCTTATGACACTACATGGCGATATGGTATCCTTTCAGCCCTGCATGAATGGAGATTCCGAGGTAACTTGCCGGCGTTTATTGCGAATTTCTTGTCCCTCCCTCTATTCCGTGTCCGAGTAGGGAGGACATATTCGCAATACCACGTACAAGAAAATGGAGTCCCACAGGGATCGGTCCTTAGTGTCACTCTGTTCGCGATTGCCATCAACGGTATTGTTGCTGCTGCTGGTCCAGCAGTTATACCGTCGCTATATGTGGACGATTTTGCTCTGCACTATAGCTCGCGTAATATGGCAGTCGCAGAGCGACAATTACAACACGCTATTAGGAGGGTGGAGCAGTGGACCTTAGAACATGGCTTTCGGTTTTCTGCCGCAAAGACCTCTGTTGTCCACTTTTGTCGTCAACGTACTCTTCACCCCCATCCTGAGCTTTATTTAGGCAACGTCGTTCTTCCAGTTGTTGACACTTACCGATTTCTTGGGCTCCTTTTCGACAGTAAATTATCGTGGGAGCCACACGTGCGGCAGTTAAAAGTGCAATGCACTAGGAAGCTTAATATCCTTAAGTTTCTTAGCAGCACTTCTTGGGGGGGCTGACCGCACGGTGCTCCTGCGATTCTATCGGGCACACATTTTATCCCCCACGAACCTGCTACGCACGCGTAGCAGGGGGAGAGGTGATACTCCCACGTGGCGCGTCCCAGGTGGCGGATAGGGGGGTCCTAACCGGCTTGCCGGCGGACTTGAGGGAAATAAAATACCTCTCGCGGACCAAGCACACTACCCTCTGCGGGTGGGTGACGCACATGTAGAATACACCCGCGGTATTCCCTGCCTGTCGTATGAGGCGACAAAAAGGGGTGACCATGGTGCGGACATGGATTGCGGTGTGGTAAAATGCGTTGGACCTCCTGTGGATGAGAGGGGTTGAATACATTCACAGGTAATCCCTGCCTGTCGTAAAAGGTGTCTTAAAAGGTCATGTAGTCATGGCCCCCTCTTAATTTTTTATATTTTTTAGAGGGTCAGATGTAGACCATTTGGAAATTGATGATATGCGTGCTGCTCGAAGATGGGCCTCTTATGTGTGCGATTACGCTCAAAAGCCCGCAATTGACCACCCAGGAATACTGCGGGTGGGAGCGCGATGTACCTTGGCAGTAGTATCCGCCTGACAACACAGGTCCCCGCACAGCCGAATGCCAGAAGGACATATTATTATTAAATATTTTTATTTTTTCTCTATATTTATTGCTCTGTACACGCTATGGGGTACATGCGATTGCGGGTGACTGGAGGAAGGAAGTCCTAGTGCTCATTTTGTCAGTCATCCCGTATTAGACATTGTCCAACATCGGACTCCGGGCAGTACCACCTATGACTAGGTGGGGTATTGCCTTGGCTGCTTGGTTCGGTTACAGAGACCCCTGATCGGAGTGGGTGGCACTCGGGGAGGAAGATTTCGGACATGGCTTCGGAACGAAGTCGCCCATTTCAAGGTGGTCCCCCACCGAACTCTTTTACTTGCTTCCCACGAACCTGCTACGCAAACGACTGAAGTAAAATTCATCTTACATTTATATAATCGTAGGCACTTGTACTTAATACTGTGATGACGGGTTTTTGTTCTCTCCCTTTTTAAATACTTTTGTGGACTTACGATATCTGTTTGTCAGGATGTGGAGAGGACTTTAGATAGGAGAAAGACATGTTGAACTATAAAATTATGGCGCTAACACTTTCACAGGACTTTATTATAAACATATAAAAATCACAAGGGAGAAAACATCAATAAAATTCAGTGCAGCATTGAGCGCAGCTGCACTTATGTTGAAGTTTATAGACCATGAGCCAAAACTGCTAACCAGGCAATTTTATTCCGAGTCAGGGTAGTCTTCTGTGACGGATTCTTCGGTCTTGAGATTCCTGAAGTACAAGTGGTATTCTTCTGGAACCCACTTCAAAATGGTGCACAAATCCTTATACTTTTCTTTACAAATTGACTTCTTAACAGTTCTAATCACAGGAAGAGTTTGTGGGAAAGATGTCCATGCTCTTCTGGTATTCCCCCTCAAATCGACTTATTTGAACCATTCATCCTGGAACGAGGTTTTGTACTGATACGTGTATGGTTTGTCTTTTCTCACTTGGATCTGAACCATTTCAGAAATATGTGCGTTTTCTCCCAGGGTGTTTTTCTTCCTCAGAACAATCATGTTGCTGTCCTTGCTTGAAAAACGCAAGAAAGCTTTGAAATCTGCCGCACACATTCTTTCATCTTTGATTATTTTTCCACTTTCGTCTACTAAGTTTATCCAATCATTACTAGTGAAGATGTTTTGTGTCTCGATCCTTTTCGTCTTCCTTTCCGGGGTTTATCGTGGAACGCAGAGGTGAAAGAACGTGCCCGGGGGACTGGGTCTAACTACAATCTAAAGAACTGAATTTAAAACGTAAACTGAAGGTTATATTTTTGAGAAACAACAACTTAACAATTTTTCACTTAGTGAGATAACAATGACATTTCAGGTAAAAAATAGAAAAATCCAAGTTTCCAGAACTTTAACACTCTTGGGCTTCAAGCTCTCGATTTACAATTCTTGAGCTCCTAGCTCAAATTTACAAAAGAGCACGAATTTACTGAAGGGCATAAATCCCTCAATGCATGGAGCTCTTGCTCCCAACTTGCAATATCAAGCCTCCCAGAGGCACTTTTACAATACTTGGAGAAAGATCTAACGTGCTCACAGATCTCAAGCCTACTCAAGGCAACGCCAAAAATATCTTACACCTTTTGGCCTTCCATGGCCCAACTTACAAATTGAAACAGGGGTATCTCGTACCCAACGTATAGGGCCTTCGTGTAAAAGGAATAACAGTTAAATAAATGGCCCGAACACAGAATGAAAGGAGGCGAATGCTAGCACTCCTAGATACTAACACTTACAACCTAAGGCCGATGAAACAGGGGCTATTCCCAAAATACGGAGGTGGCTCGTAAAAGAATAAATTAGAACATTACGGAAAGGAAGAAAGCCAGTTACAAAACGTTGTCACCTCAGACCAATATGAATGGGAGCGCGATATGGTACATCACTCTCTATCCCTGATTTACAGTTAAGGATTTTATGAAGTTATTACATAAGTTGGCAGAAGTTACATTTTCAGAAAAGTAGGTTACATACGTGATGATTCGGACCTTTCCCTCGGGTTAAACTGTGGAGCTAGCAAGAAAGAAAGAAAGAAAGAAAGATGTTATGTGTCCATTACCTTATAGAAGCTCTAGCAGCTCTAGCAGCTGACGCAGATGACGATCAGTTGGCCAAGAGACGCGAAAATCGCCAGTTTATAAAACCTCGGGGGAAGTTCGAGATCATTCACGAATAAACTAGCCACACCCCCTCACGTTTATTGGGTACTTTCAAAGTTACACTCAAAATCGAAGAAGAAGACTGTGATTGGTAGAAAATTAATTACAGAGATTAGGGATTGGCTAGATTCAAAACTCGTTGGAATAACAAGGAAATATTGCCAACCCGCAAATAAATGAACATAAATAAAAAACTTATGAATACAAAACTTCTTTGAATTATAAGTTCTTATACCACCCACCATGATCAAAGTTCTTTGGCAGAGTCATTTAGGAGAGAATGTCCAAACTTCTTGATGAAGGGCAAACAGAACAAGTAGAAATTCACACAGTACAGGAAACTTCACAATAACAAAATTATATCAGATTTTAGTGGTGACATCTTCAGAGTAAAGTTCTAACTTGTATTATTGGTTTCACATTTGATAGAGGAGTTCTTTTAGGCGCTCATTTTGAACGCGCCGCGTAGAGGTGTACCTCCCGGTACACTTTTCTTTACTAATTGACTTCTTAACAGTTCTAAACACAGGAAGAGTTTGTGGTAAAGATTTCCTGGCACTTCTGGTATTCCTCCTCAAATCGACTTCTTTGAACATTTCATCCTGGAACGAGGTTTTATACTGATACGTGTATGGTTTGTCTTTTCCTACCTGGATATAAACCATTTCAGAAATATGTGCGTTTTCTCTCAGGGTGTTTTTCTTCCTCAGAACAATCATGTTGCTTTTTTTGCTTGAAAAACAAAAGAAAAATTCGAAATCTGCCAAACGCATTGATTATTTTTCCACTTTCTTCTACTAAGTTAATCCAATCATTACTAAGTGAAGATGTTTTGTGTCTCGATCCTTTTCTTCTTCCTTTCAATAATATATGTTAGGCCCCTTTAAACAACAATCATCAATCATCATCATCAACCTTTCAATAATGCTGTGTACAGTATCCACTTCCATGTGGGTGTGCCCACGCAACAAATACTTGTGGTTAATAAACAATTTTTTCCATTTTGAAATAAGCCAACAGTACATGATAACCATTTGATAATTTCTGTTCTGACCTGAGCATTTATCTGACCAGACAGTTAGAATGTGTGTTTCATCAGTTAGATGATTATTTGCCCATTTCAAGAAACATGAAGCCATCTCATTTCCTCCACGGCCTCCACAGGTTTCATCATACATCATGCAATAGGACTGTCTTAGTGTGGAAGCATGTAGAGTATAGTTTAGTGTCCATAACTTCCTGAGGTAGTAGGACTCTGAATTTGTTAGATATGGTGTCGGTAAACATTTTTGTAGGTGCACCATTGCGACTTTCTCGTTTTTGCCGCAGGTTTCCTTGTCATTTTCGTTCATCTTGTAGCGGGGTGTGGCTTCTTCCAAGGGCTCTTTCTTCCTTTCCATAGTTTCAAATATCTCATGTTGTGTGGACGATTGTTGGTTTATCTGGATATTATATTCATCGCACTTGTCACACGTATCATTATCTGGCAACTTAAAATTGACGTTATACTCTTCATTGAATATTTTTCGAAACAACCATTATTTTGCTGCTATTTTTCTTTCCTTGGTACTGTAACAGTAAATACAGTACTCTGACGAGCATGAGTTAGACGCAGGGCATGTACCGTTTCTGACTGAAGTGCTTACAGAGGAAGAGGGGTGTCTTTAACAAAGTTCAAATATATCACCTTCATACAGCAAATATGCAGGAAATGGTTCTTTCCTCATCCAGGCTGGTGATGTACTCGAAATCCGGCTGTTCTCTTCGTACTGGCATCAGTCTCCTCTCAGCACCAAGGAACCACGATTTCTCCCACGATGGAAATTCTAGAATATCCATACGACGTCCAGAAGATCGGGATAACGTGGTAATGTGAGCATTGAGATTTGGTGCACAGAGAATGACTTATGACTGAACACATTAGCACCCTGGACACGGAAAGAACACCCTGCGGTTGGGGGACACACATGCAGAATACACCCGCGGTATCCCCTGCAGTTACACTGCCCCCGTTGCCTTTCAAGGTTCCAGCAAGTGATATTCGCTCTCAGCTGAGACATCTGGTTATGTCTCATTGGGAGATGGAGTGGCAGGCCATCCCACTTCCCAATAAGCTGAGAGCGATAAAAGGAACAACGAAGGTATGGAGGACTTCCCTTCGGGCTTCGAAGAGGGAAGCCGTGGTATTATGTCGCCTTCGGATCGGCCACGGTATCTTGACGCACTCCCATCTACTGAAAGGAGAACCCCCTCCGGTGTGTACCTGCGGCGACCATCTTACCGTGGTACACATCCTTACGGAGTGCGTGGAGCTGATCGATCTGCGCCGTAGTATTAACCTTCCGAGTACTATCTCCCTTATCTTGCGCGATGACGAGCAGTCAGCAGACCTCGTCATCCGCTTTATGAGGGATAGCGGTCTGTTTTATCGTGTGTGATGATGTCCTTTGTCCTCGTGTTGTTTATGTCAGTTGCGCTTTTATCTCATTGACTCCATTTTAGTTTGTGTAGCGCATTTTAATGTGTTATTTGAACGTCTAACGTAAATTATGTGTTAATATCTGTATTACTGTGCAATGCCTTATTCCTTCGATTTCCTGTACTTTCTCTTATTTTAATAGAACATAAGGCATTGCGTATTAGATCCACTGACTGTTTTAATCTCACCCTCATTTTTCTTCATCACCATTCTTTTTTTAACTCTAGTCAGTGGATACTTTTTAAAATTTTAACTTCATGTCTCATGTCATTCATTTCGTTGAATTAGGGGCGATGACCTTCGATGTTAGGCCCCTTAAAACAACAAGCATCATCATCATAACCGTAGTGCACATCCTTACGGAGTGGGTGGACCTGGCCGATCTTCGCCGTCGTCTAAAACTCCCGAGTTCTATTTCCCTCATCCTATGAGATGACGACCAGTCAGCAGACCTCGTCATCCGTTTTATGAGTGATAGTGGCCTCTTTTTTTTATATCGTGTGTATAGTTGTACCTTGCATTAGTGTAATTTTTTTAACTGCTTTTATCCCTTTGACTCTATTTTAGTGCGTGTTTGCGTATTTGAATGTGTTATTTTAATGTTTAACTAGAATGATATATATATATTGTACCCGTCTAAATGGTACCTCAGTTAATTTGAGAAAGCTGGGAATATTTATTACGGAGCATTGCTTACGAGTGCGCGTGTACCAGCTGTGACACAGTTGTGCGAGAGCGAGCCGGCCGAAACTAGGTCAACAGCTGATCGAGGGCGACCAGAGCGCAGTTACGTCATGACACCGGCAGACGACAAAGGGGAGGAGAAATGTTCTCATAAAATCCACTCGTAGCGGTCAAGGACGAGCTATGGCGCAGGTCGATTACCAGCCAATAGAAATTGAGGAAAGTGCTGGAAATATTAGGATTGTTCTGGAACTAAGTCGAAGGAAGTTCTTGGGTAAGAACGTCAGAACAGTTCAAGAGAAATTTTACGAGACGACGGCCAGAACAGTTTTTCAAGAGCACGTCGGACAGTTGTTTCTTACGAGAAGTCGAACCGTGTATTCTCTACGGGAAAGAAGAATATGTTCAGACGACGTGAATACTAGTGTAATCCTTGTAGGGCACGATCATTACATTACTTGAATGCCAGTGTAATTCATTGTTAGCTCAACGCAGTATCCAGCGAGCTTATTACAGTTGTACATTCTCCCGGGTGGAAAATGTTAAACCGCAGACAGTCAGCGTGCTCATTAAAGCCGATTCTTGCCATAGAAGCTTTAGGAATGTTCCATTGGACATTATGAAAGGAAATCACGATCTCAAGTGGATAGGCGAGAGGAAATCTAACCTTTATTTAATCATCATAATAGTCAGCCCTATTATTTGTCAGCCTAAGGCGTATCGTAACTTAATGAATGTGTTCAGAAGACGAAGCTTATAGTAATAATGGACCTAAAGTACATCGTTGCGCCAAGTTAAGTGTTGTACATAACTTAGTGAGTTATAGCTAGTGTGGATCCCTGTGCTAATAGAATATTTTAGTTTCAGCTATCTCCGAGGAAACCAAGTTGTCGACATGCGGCGATCAAGAGGGAAATCGAGAGATTTTCTGGGACTTTGCTGGAGTAAAAAGAAGACGCTGAATATAGCTACAGTCATGAGGAACTAAATTCCAGAGTGCACGCCAACGCGATGACTTTGTACATCCGTAAACCACCATAGATGAGGCAAGAGACGTTGTCGCCTGAAGCAGCATCCCGACGCCAAGGATTTTCACCGGAAATATGAGTACCCTTGTAAAATTTCTTCTCTTTTAGTAGATGACTAGATTGTATTCTTGCGTAGAGTAAAGTAGTTTCCTTAGTAATTTTGTATGTAATGGTGATGGGAGAGCATTCCTTACTTCGTTGATTTGTAATTTCAATATTGTTCTATCTTTGCATTTTCTTGGAATAATGATAATTTTATTTTTGGACGTGATGATGAATAATCCCAGTTGTTCTCGAGTTGACAAGAGTGAATGATTATGATCTTCGAAAGTGATTTAAGGGAGTAAGGTCTACTAACAATCATAATAATAATAATAATAATAATAATAATAAGAGTAAATTAAACTCATAAAAATAGTAAATGAAGATATGATTAAATGTAGGAGTAAACTATAATTAAATCGTAGTTTTAAAACCCTGTTAGTCATGTGTAGTGATTGATGGTAGAAGGGAAAGTGAACGACGAATGTTAGAAATATTCTTCGAGAGAACGATCTAGGAGCCATTATAGGATAATAGTAATAATAATAATGATCAAAATAGTAAAGGTCGGATAATGTAAGAGTTGTTGAGATTCAACTTGTATGGTCATTGTGATAATGGAGTTCGCCATTAATGGACGACGTGGGACTACTAGGGTGCATGTCGGGCCTAAACGGTATTATGAGTCACAACACAGATATTCAGCACAATTTAAGGACGGAATGGTATGCTCGTCGATATGCTTCGACGCTGCCTACGAAATTTTCCGAGTTCGCCGCAAATCAGATCCGGAAAATTCGAGAATTGGACGACCCACTTCCAGAGGAAGAATTATGCCGAGTCATCATTCGACAGTTACCGCCGGACGTACAAAGAATATTAATAGCATCGAACATCCGAACAGCTATGGAGCTGGAAAGAGTATTAAGACAGCTAGATATGACGTCTAGGGATCATACCCGTAATACTCGAGCCTTGAGTCAGGAAATCAATTCGACTTATGTTGAGAAAGAAAGGACGGTGGTTCCACAGAAAAATAAAGAGGTACAAACTAAAGAGAGGTCCGAACGGAGTGAAACAAGGGATGAGCAGAGATTACAGAGGGGCTTCCATGGATTTCGACCGTATTCGATGGGATCAAGAGGAAGAGATCGATATTTTGGCCGAACTTCTCGAGGAGTAAAATATGCCGCCGAGAAAAGAAGAAATTATCATCGGTTTTATCAACCAAGGGGGACAGTTGATGAAAACAAAGAACATGTCCGGGAACTCAAGGAGAAAACAGACGGAGGTGAAATATGGAGAAGAGCTATTTTGAATCAAAATACAGATCCCGACGTAACAGGCGCAGAATCCCTCGCATTTCAGGAAGAGAAAAAAAGACGGAAAGGAGAGGAGGAGACCGTCTGCCAACCCGGAAGGAGTCAAGGGGTGAAAAAAAAAAACGTCAATTTTTGAATGAAGAAATACCCGAAATATTGGCGAATGGTCAAGGTGACCGCTATTTGTGATTTTCCACGTCCACGAAGGATAAAACACGTACGTCAATTCCTAGGCATGTGTCAGTTTTACGCGAATTTTTGCCCGGGTTATACGAGAACGATCTCGCCATTGCAGGAATTATTGAAAAAGAACCAGAAGTGGAAATGGTCGGAAGTTGAAGAACAAGCTTTCATCCAGACCAAGGAAATGCTAAGGAATAATGTTAATCTTAGCTACCCCGACTTCGAACGACCGTTCATTATTCAGACGGACGCCTCAAAGGTTGGAGTGGGAGCAGTCCTATTTCAAGAAAATCCAGAGAAACCGGACGTGAAAGACTTTATTTCGTTTGCAAGCAGGAAATTACGACCTAATGAGAAAGGATACACTATAACGGAATTAGAAATGTTAGCAATTGTTTACGCTTTGACGCAATGGAAAAAAATAATTTATGGGTTCCCCATACTGATCCGAACAGATCACCATGCCTTGACGTTTATGACGCGCGCCACAATGAGTAGCGAAAGGGTAATGAGATGGACACTCTTTGTCCAGCAGTTTGATATCCAAGTCGAGCATTGCCCGGGAAAACAGAATGTGTTAGCAGACTATTTAAGCCGTAATCCGGAGGAAGATGTCGAGGTTTATCGGATGGAACCTAACTCCAGAAGCATGCGAGGACTTACAGTCGTATTCATTTATTCACAAGCCATTAAAGATTGAGATATTCCTTTTATTGCAAAAATCACATTGTATTTAATAAAAAATTTTTTTTTTTCTTTCATGCATTTGTCCAGACTGAGTTTCCATTATGTTTTTAATAAACGTTGTTGTTATTTTGCCCTGATTTTCATTTATATTGTGTCACCTATCCAGTCACCAAGGGTCCTGAAAATATAAATTCTATGAAGTTGTCCCTTAATAGCATAATCGGCCCTGCGAACGGTCCACCCTTTTGGGACTCTCGCTCCGCCGACTGAGCGACCCCGGAGAAGGGGACAATATATATCTATGTACTTCAAGGCAATGCCTTATTCCGTTATAATGAATATTTTCCACAGTTGTTTATAAAATAAGGTATTGCGAATTAGATCTACAGTTTATTTTAATCTCATAATCATTTTTAATCCTCATTTATGTTAAATTCTTTTCAGTGGATATATTTTAACATTTTTTTTGCTAGGGGCTTTACGTCGCACTGACACAGATACGTCTTATGGCGACGATGGGATAGGAAAGGCTTAGGAGTTGGAAGGAAGCGGCCGTGGCCTTAATTAAGGTACAGCCTGGTGTGAAAATCGGAAACCACGGAAAACCATTTTCAGTGCAGCCGATACTGGGATTCGAACCTACTATCTCCCGGATACAAGCTCACAGCCGCGCGCCTCTACGCGCACGGCCAACTCGCCCGGTATTTTAATATTTTAATTATCATGCCTCTTCGTTACATGTTGTATCATTATGGGCCGATGACCTAATTGTTAAGCCCCTTTAAACATGAAGCAGCATCATCGAATTACTGTACTGTGATAAAGATATATACTATAATCTTCCAGTGGCATCCAGATCAGTTATAGAGCCATTGAAGGTTGTTATTAGAAGAGATAAACGAAAAATACACGCCCACGAGCCTACTAAGCAGGCGTAGCAAGGGGGAGGGGATACTCCCACGTGGCGCGTCCCAGGTGGCGGATAGGGAGGTCCTAACCGGCTTGCCGGCGGACTTCAAGAAAATAAAATACCTCTCGCGGACCATACACACACACACACACACACACACACCCTTTGTGGTTGGGGGACGCAGACGAAGAATACACCCACGATATCCCGTGCCGGTCGTAAGAGGCGACTGAAAGGGCGACAAAGGGATGATTGTCTTGCAACCATGAAACTGCTTGTGATTAGTACCACCACGCGGAGAACATCATGGGTCGCTTTTCCTTGCGCGTAGTACCACTATATTATGTACCCCGCGAACCTGCTACGCAGGCGTAGCAGCGGGAGAGGTGATACTCCCACGCGGCGCGTCCCAGGTGGCGGATAGGGAGGTCCTAACCGGTTTGCCGGCGGACTTGAGGGAAATAAAATACCCCTCGCGGACCACACACACACACACCCTTTGTGGTTGGGGGACGCAGACGAATAATACACCCACTATATCCCCTGCTTGTCGTAAGAGGCGTCTAAAAGGGGCGACCAAAGGGGTGATTGTATTAGAACCATGAAACTACTTGTGGTTAGTACCACCACGCGGAGAACACCAAGGGTTGCTTTTACTTGTGCGTAGTACCACTACATTGGGTACGAAATTGGTTTGTGATTAGTAGCACACAGGAGCACCGTGCGGTCGGCTTTTGCAGTACCTGTGATTAGTACCACCATATGAGCAGGACCATGGGATGATAGCTACCATGGTTCTGCCTTGCGTATGACTAGTACCCACTATATGAGGAACACCACGGGATAGGGAGAGGTCCCTGTGGTTATTACTCTTATGTGATGAACACGATAGGTTTGCGTTGCCTGTAAATGGCGCCACAAAGTGAGAAAAACATAGGTCTGTATTCTGTGTCGGATTTCATAAGCTCTGAGTAGTACAAAAGTGTGTGGAATACCGCAAGTCTCTGCTACTTTTGATTAGTACCGCAACAGAACAAATACCATGGTTCTACTTTGCTAGCGATCAGTACCGTTATGAGGGGCCGATAACTTCGATTTAGGACGCCCTGTTGACTGCACGCATAATCGATTGTGTTACGCTATAGCAGTAGTCCCTTGGTCAGTAATACACTGACTGACAGAGCAAATGCAACACCAAGAAGGAGTGGTTCGAAAGGGATGAAAGTTGGGGAAAAAACAGAGACGGCACGGACGAATAATTGATGTTTATTTCAAACCGATATGCAGGTTACACAATGCGCACGGCATCGACTCAGTAGGATGTAGGACCACCGTGAGCGGCGATGCACGCAGAAACACGTCGAGGTACAGAGTCAATAAGAGTGTGGATGGTGTCCTGAGGGATGGTTCTCCATTCTCTCCACGAACCTGCTACGCCTGCGTAGCAGGGGGAGAGGTGATACTCCCACGTGGCGCGTCCCAGGTGGCGGATAGGGGGGTCCTAACCGGCTTGCCGGCGGACTTGAGGGAAATAAAATACCTCTCGCGGACCAAACACACTACCCCCCTGCGGGTGGGGGACGCACATGTAGAATACACCCGCGGTATCCCCTGCCTCACGTAAGAGGCGACTAAAAGGGGCGACCAAGGGCTGACTGAATTAGAACCATGAAACTAATTTTGAATCGTACCATCACGCGGGGAACACCATAGGTTGCCTGTACTTGCGAGTAGTACCACTAAATTCGGTACGAAATAGGTTTGTGATTAGTAGCAGTAAAAGCCTGGCCTGGTGGATTCCAGTACCCGTGCGTCGTACCCATGTGTGCAACACCGCGGGTCTGGGCGTAGCCTGTGAGTTGTACCACTACATGGGCAGCAGCGTGGGTCTGCGTTGCCTGTGATTAGTACCCACTATGTGAGGAACACCACGGGAATACCGGCGCCCGTGTTTAGTACACCTAGGTGGGGAACCTTCTCGGTTTGCGTTGACTCTGAGTTTGGCCATTGTGTGAGACACACCTTAGGTCTGCGTTACTTGTACGTATTGCAATACTTGTGAGTAGTACCATCTTTTGTGGAACACCGTGAGTCTTCGCTACTTCTGATTAATACCCCAACATGAAACATACCATGGTTCTATTTTACTCGCGACATGTACCATTCTGTGGGGCCTTAGACGTGGATTTTGCACCCCTTTAGACATCAAGCATCATTGTGCTTTATGAGTGGTCCCTTGGTCAGTAATCAATTATGTATGATTTTTGTTTGAGTCTGATCCACTGTATTTTGTCTGTTTGTTTCTTCTTTTTCTGTTTTTTTGTGGGGTTCATGTCCATCCATTCATTCTTAATGTCATTTTTTTTTGGTCAGTGGATGAATTTGACATTTTTGTTCTTTCATTTCGTACCATTATGGGCCGATGACCTCGATGTTAGGCCCCTTAAAACAACAAGCATCATCATCATCATCTCCATTCTCTGTCAACCATTTGCCACAGTTGTTCGTCCGTACGAGGCTGGGGCAGAGTTTGCAAACGGCGTCCAGTGAGATCCCACACGTGGTCGATTGGTGAGAGATCCGGAGAGTACGCTGGCCACGGAAGCATCTGTACACCTCGTAGAGCCTGTTGGGAGATGCGAGCAGTGTGTGGGCGGGCATTATCCTGCTGAAACAGAGCCTTGGGCAGCCCGTGAAGGTACGGGAGTGCCACCGGCCGCAGCACATGCTGCACGTAGCGGTGGGCATTTAACGTGCCTTGAATACGCACTAGAGGTGACGTGGAATCAAGCGCAATAGCGCCCCAAACCATGATGCCGCGTTGTCTAGCGGTAGGGCGCTCCACAGTTACTGCCGTATTTGACCTTTCTCCACGCCGACGCCACACTCGTCTGCGGTGACTATCACTGACAGAACAGAAGCGTGACTCATCGGAGAACACGACGTTCCGCCATTCCCTCATCCAAGTCGCTCTAGCCCGGCACCATGCCAGGCGTGCACGTCTATGCTGTGGAGTCAATGGTAGTCTTCTGAGCGGACGCCGGGAGTGCAGGCCTCCTTCAACCAATCGACGGGAAATTGTTCTGGTCGATATTGGAACAGCCAGGGTGTCTTGCACATGCTGAAGAATGGCTGTTGACTTGGCTTGCGGGGCTGCCACCGCTTGGCGGCGGATGCGCCGATCCTCGCGTGCTGACGTCACTCGGGCTGCGCCTGGACCCCTCGCACGTGCCACATGTCCCTGCGCCAACCATCTTCGCCACAGGCGCTGCACCGTGGACACATCCCTATGGGTATCGGCTGCGATTTGACGAAGCGACCAACCTGCCCTTCTCAGCCCGATCACCATACCCCTCGTAAAGTCGTCTGTCTGCGGAAATGCCTCCGTCGACGGCGGCCTGGCATTCTTAGCTATACACGTGTCCTGTGGCACACGACAACACGTTCTACAATGACTGTCGGCTGAGAAATCACGGTACGAAGTGGGCTATTCGCCAACGCCGTGTCCCATTTATCGTTCGCTACGTGTGCAGCACAGCGGCGCATTTCACATCATGAGCATACCTCAGTGACGTCAGTCTACCCTGCAATTGGCATAAAGTTCTGACCACTCCTTCTTGGTGTTGCATTTGCTCTGTCAGTCAGTGTACTATTTCGTCACGTCAGTTTATGTGAATGCGAGACCTTGCGGGTCGCATCCACTGATTGTTTTAAATTCATGTCCATCCATTCATTCTTCGTTCTCACGCTTTTAATTCTGGTCAGTGGATAATTTTAGACTTTAATATGTAATTGTATTTCGTCTCATTTCGTACCATGAGGGGCCGATGACCTAGATGTTAGGCCCCTTTAAACAACAATCATCAATGAATCAATATTATGTACCGAATAGGTTTGTGATCAGTAGCACACAGAAGCACCGTGCGGTCGGGTTTTGCGGAACCTGTGATTAGTACGACCGTATGAGCAGGACCATGGGATGATAGCTACCATGGTTCTGCCTTTCCTATGATTAGTACCCACTATATGAGGAACACCACGGGATGGGGGAAGGTCTCTGTGGTTAGTACTCTTATGTGCTGAACACCATAGGGTTACGTTGCCCGTAAATGGCGCCGCAATGTGAGAAACACCATGGGTCTGTAGTATATGTCGATTTTCATAACCTGTGAGTAGTACCATAATGTGTGGAATACCGCGAGTCTCTGCTACTTTTCATTAGTACCGCAGCATGACAGATACCATGGTTCTACATTCCTAGCGATAAGTACCGTTATGAGGGGCCGATAACTTGGATTTTGGACCCCCTTTAGACTGCAAGCATCATCGATTCAATGTTATGCTATAGCAGCAGTCCCTTGGGCAGTAATCATATTGTTTTACGTCAGAATCTGTGAATGTAAGGGATTGCGGGTCGCATCCACTGATAGTTTTAACTTCATCTCCATCCATTCATTCTTCGTCCTCACGTTTTGAATTCTGGTTAGTGGAGAATTTTGGTCTTTTAATTTGTCAATCCATTTCGTGTCATTTCGTACCATTAGGGGCCGATGACCTCGATGTTAGACCCCTTTAAACAGCAAGCATCATCATCATCAAAATTACACGGAAATATACGTCCAGCCGTTATACGTCCAGTTATACTTCCAAATGTGACTGTCAGCCGAGATAACTCGGCTCATTTGAATAAGAAATTAGATGGATACAGAATGAGGACGGAAAGTCATAAGCTCAGAGCCTCGTGGTTATCGGATACTTATATTGAGAAAGTATCATTTAATGTATAGGCGAAAACCAGTAAATGAAGTTTACATTACACCAGCAGAATAAAGCAAGTCTTATATGTGACATTCAGGTCCAGCAATAATATGCGGCGGAGGCCATGGTTTGAACGATGCAAATTCAGTGATTAAGAAGGCGCTGATGAGAAAATCGATTGTATACATCATGATGATATGAGTGAATAGTGAAGTGTGTTTATTTGCATAACTTCCTAATTAGAAGAGTGACATAATCATAGAACACATTCCTCAAATATCAAAAACAGATGGAAAGGAAATTATAAACTAACGATCTTGTCGGAAATTTCGGATACTCGAACCAAGGACAATCCCTCTAAAGCTGTTAGCAAGAGTGAAAAATTGACGGGGTTTAAGGATGGGGACTAAAAAAATCATTCCAGGAGGTGAGAACAGAAGTAGTGAGAAGAATGTTGTTATAGAGAGCTAATAAAGGCTGTTTAGCACGTGGGGGAAGGATGCGGAGCATGTCATATGATATGCAATCAGGGCCTGGAGACGAACTCTTTGCCTTACACAAGGTGGCCTCAAGTTCAGGGAGTTTTATGGATTTAAGTAATACAGAAAAGCGAGAAGGGAAAGGAGACATGGGAATATTAACATCGGGCACAAAAAAATCGGGAGTAAGCGAATTGAGGAAAGTAGATAATATCTGTGGAGGGGTGACAGAGGGTGGAATGTATTGAAAAGCTCGGGTAAGTGAGCGAATTGCACTCCATAAGTGAAAAGATGAAATGTGAGCGTTTGAGGAGGAAATGAAGGATCGCCATGCGGCACGGCGCATAGAAAGAAAAACTCGTATAGAATAAGCAATATGTTGTTTAAGACGGAAATAATGATGGGAGGCTAATGTTTTCCGATCTATCCGAAATAAGCGGCGTCGTTTGAGCACGAGATTATGGCACTCGGAATCCCACCAACGCAAACAGGAATAGGGGCGTGTACCGTGAGGGGAAACAAGTTTATACGGATGGTAAATATCAAGATAATCCTGTATAATTTGAAATAAAGTAGAAAATGGCGAAATATTATCTGAAAGAAGTTCAAGACGATGTGTGACATAAGAGATGGATACTCGATCAAAATTACGGAGGGAGCGAACATTACTGACACAGGTAGGAGTAGAAGGAGAGCGAGGAAACAGACCAAGGCCATACGTAAGAATAATAGGGAAATGTTCGCTGGAATGTGTATCAGAGAGGCGATGCCATAATGATAAATCGACGGCACTTGGAGGGGAGCCGGGAGGGGTGAGGCGAACCATCATTTAAAATGAGTCATGCGATTGAGAAGCAGCGAGGAAATAAGAACACGGGGAAATATCAATACTACTTCCCCATACAGAATGATGAATATTGAAGTCATCTAATAGGAAAAGCTCATCATTAGAAGAAAATTCCTGTAAAAATCGATGCCATTGAATATGAGAAATATAAAGATCTGGAGAGCAGTAAATGTTAATAATGGAAAGGCGATTTTACGAGATACCGATTGCAAAGGTATGTAGTATACAATATGAGATATGAAGACGTTGATGTGATAAACTATGGTAAATAAATAATAAATAAAGCGACACCATCACAACATTCGAAATTAAAGCCTTTTAAATAAAACTCAGAGAAAGGGGAAAACCAAGTCTCATGTAATGCTTTGATGAAAGGGGTAGTTTATGTTGACAAGAGTTGTAATTCATATCGTTTATGAATAATACTCCTAGCATTTCACTGCGGGATTCGTAACATCTAAGAGAGAACACAGTATGAACACAATCACGGAGTTGATAAAGCGTATTTGTAACATGTGGCTGATTCCTAATAATTGAATAAGTTGAATGAGTAGTTGTTGAATACCATTGTGGAGATGAGCCTTTTGGCGTAGCGCAGGGGAATTAGATGATTGAGAAGGAACAGGAGTGGGACACTGAGAATTTCGGGCCGTAGACGGAATAGGGGAAAGGGAGGATGAAGATGATGCGGATGGAAAGACCGAGGTATGTGTAGACACTGGAATGGTTCTAATAAGATTGAGATACCAGGACTTATCAAACCCAGTTGGAGGAATAGGAGGGGACTTTTTCATAACCACCTGTGTAAATTTACGTTTCCCACGAACCTGCTACGCAGGCGTAGCAGGCGGAGAGGTGATACTCCCACGTGGCGCTTCCCAGGTGGCGAATAGAGGAGTCCTCACCGTCTTGCCGGCGGACTTGAGGGAAATAAAATACCTCTCGCGGACCAAACACACCCCCCCTGTGAGTGGGGGAGGCAGACGAATAATACACCCACGGTATCCCCTGCCTGTCGTGCGAGCCGACTAAAAGGGGCGACCAAGTGTTGATAGTATAAGAACCATGAAACTACTTGTGATTAGTACCACCACGCGGAGAACACCAAGGGTTGCTTTTACTTGTGCGTAGTACCACTACATTGGGTACGAAATTGGTTTGTGATTAGTAGCACACAGGAGCACCGTGCGGTCGGCTTTTGCAGTACCTGTGATTAGTACCACCATATGAGCAGGACCGTGGGATGATAGCTACCATGATTCTGCCTTGCCTATGATTATTACCCACTATATGAGGAACAAAACGGGATAGGGAGAGGTCCCTCTGGTTAGTATTCTGATGTGATGAACACCATAGGTTTGCGTTGCCTGTAAATGGCGCCGCAAACTGAGAAAAACATAGGTCTGTATTATAGGTCGAATTTCATAAGCTCTGAGTAGTACAATAATATGTGGCATACCGCAAGTCTCTGCTACTTTTGATTAGTACCGCAACAGAACAAATACCATGGTTCTACTTTGCTAGCGATCAGTACCGTTATGAGGGACCGATCACTTCGATCTAGGACGCCCTGTTGACTGCACGCATAATCGATTGTGTTATGCTATAGCAGTAGTCCCTTGGTCAGTAAGACTATTTTGTCACGATAGTTTATGTGAATGTGAGACCTTGCGGGTCGCATCCACTGATTGTTTTAAATTCATGTCCATCCATTCATTCTTCGTTCTCACGGTTTTGAGTTCTGGTCAGTGGAGAATTTTAGTCTTTTAATATATTATTCCATTTCGTCACATTTCGTACCATTAGGGGCCGATGACCTTCGATGTTAGGCCCCTTAAAACAACAAGCATCATCATCATCATCATCAAATTTACGTTTCGTGGGGGATTTCAACTGGGAAAGATGAGCGATTAGAAGGGAAATGATGGGAATTTTTAGACAGATCAAATTGTGCCGACGGTATTCTAGCAGATGCTTCAGAAAAGGACAGATTTTCTGTACACATAAGTTTTTTTGATAGCAGTTTGTTGTTGATGTGCGGGACAGTTTCATGAACCAGTATAGTGTTCCTGTTGACAGTGAACACATAGGCGAATGTTTTCCTGACACTCAGATGCAACGAACAATGACCACATCGGGGTGACTGGGCCTGACAGTTTTTGATCGTATGACCATATCGCTGGCATTTGGAGCATATTATCGGAGAGAATATGATAGGGTGAACTTCCTTATGTACTTGAAACAACGACACATGTTGTGGGAGATTCTGAGAGCGGAAAACAATCTTAACTGGTTCAGTAGGAACATATGACACTCCACCGAGTTCCAGAACCTTAGGGTTAATTCTCTGTACCGATTTGACCCGAACAGGGGATTTGAGATATTTAAGGATGTCAGAATCAGAAACGTTATTTCCCACCACGCATATAATTCCAACGCAGAAGATATTTGAGCTGGGAATATACGCATTGAGAGAAGAATTTCAAGCACCCAATGGTGTAAAAAGGAATTAGCTTGAATCGCAGAAATAAATTCTATCTGTAATCTATTTCGTCCTTTGGACGTCATACCTTTCACAAAAATATTATTATCATAGAACAATCGCCCAAGCGCCATTGGATGTAATCCACCAATATTTTTAGACCTAGTCGATTCTACAAAGGCAATGAATGGACCAACATGAGCTTGTTGATAAATCTCGAATTCCACAGGAGGTGGCGGAGTGTCATTAGACTGTTGAGGTGTCAATGGCGGCTGTAACGAATTCATATTGGAATTGAGATTAATCAGATCAGTTTGCATAGACAGAGCTTCCTCATGATGGACATTTCTATTAGAAGAGGGATCCGGTGTCTCATCTCCTCCACTATCGGTATCCATCGTCGAAGCTTATACGGGCACTCACTCACACAAATCTCACATAACACTTATCACTGAAACCAAACGCCAGACTCCAACCATGTTAAAAGTCTTATTTATACCCTGCATCAATCTGGGGTTGTTCTCACCTTTGTTTGGGTCCCTAGTCATATTGGTACCTATGGGAATGAACAAGCTGATTTGTTCGCTAAGCGAGCCGCTCGTGCAGGGAATTCCCAACTTCAACCTGCCTTTCCTCTGCTCGATTTTTACTCTCTTCTTAAAAATTCTGCCTATCGTCAGTGGCGAGAGGATTGGAATCATTCTACCTCTTCTATAGGTCGCTTTTACTACAATATCCAGCATTTTATTTCTCCCCATCCTTGGTATCTGAGGGGTAATTATTCCCGCCGTCATATTACAAACATTATTCGTCTTCGCCTTAATCATGCCTTAACTCCTCTGTATAAACATCTATTTCACCTCTCCACACATTCCACCTGATGCAAATCATTTATTATTTCAATGCCCTGTGTTTGATTCTCTTCGTCTGGCTTTTCTTTCTCATCTTGGCAGTCTCCATAAACCTCTCCCCACCAACGTCTGATATGCTTACTGATGTGTCTCCTGCCATAATACACGTTATCAATCAATATCTGGATGATGCTCATATTGCTTTGTAAACTTCAGTATTTTTCATCCTGGCAAGGTTACATACTCCTGCTTCCACTGTGTTCGATTCTGCGCACTTCCTCTGTCTCTTCCACGAACCTGCTACGAAGGCGTAGCAGGGGGAGAGGTGGTACTCCAACGTGGCGCGTCCCTGGTGGCGGATAGGGGGGTCCTAACCGGCTTGCCGGCGGACTTGAGGGAAATAAAATAACTCTCGCGGACCAAACACACTACCTCCTGCGGGTGGGGGACGCACATGTAGAATACACCCGCGGTACACCCTGCCTGTCGTATGAGTCGACAAAAAGGGGTGACCTAGGCGCGGACATGGATTGCGGTTTGGTATACTGTGTTGGACCTCCGGTGGATGGGAGGGGTCGAGTACATTCACAGGTAATCCCTGCCTGTCGTAGAAGGCGACTTAAAGGGTCATGTGGCCATGGTCCCCTCTTTATTTTTTTATTATTTTTCCGAGGGTCAGATGTAGACCATTTCAAAATTTTGATGTGCGTGCTGCCCGGAGATGGGCCTCTTACGTGTGCGATTACGCCCAAAAGCCCGCAACGGTCCACCCAGGACCATTGCGTGATGGGAGCGCCATGTACCTTGGCAATAGTATCCTACTGACAACACAGTTCCCCTCACAGCGGAATGCCAGAAGGACATATTATTACTTTTTTTAATTTTTTCTCTATATTTAGTGCTCTGTACACGCTATGGCGTACATGCTATTGCGGGTGACTGGAGGAAGGGAGTCTTAGTGCTCATTGCCTCAGTCATCCCGTATTAGGCATCGTCCAACATCGGACCCCGGGCAGTACCTGCTATGACCAGGTAGGTATTGCCTTGGCTGCTTGGTTCGGCTACAGAGACCCGTGATCGGAGTGGGTGGCATTCGGGGAGGATGCTATCCGGCATGGCTTCCAAACGAAGTCGGCTCTCTCAAGGTGGTCGCCCACCTAAGTCTTTAACTTTTGCTTCCCTGAGAGGTTGAACTCCCTGGGAACATGCGCAGCGTGAAGGAATGGGATCCAGCTTCCCTAGGTTTCTGGTCGCTACCAGAACCGATGGGCACGATTTTAAGCTTGTGAAGTCGATCCTGTTTAGTAGGCACATCGAAGGCGTCTATGGCGAACTTGAGGAACTTAAGAAAATGCGCAACGGTAGTTTGCTTCTAAAGACTCGTACAGCACTGCAAGCTGATCAGTTGCTTAAGTGCGAGCACTTTGGCGAAATCCCCGTCAAAGTGGAGGAGCATAAGTCCTTGAACCTGGTTCGCGGTGTCATCCTTCACCGCGACCTTATTTTGAACACTGACGACGAGTTGATGGAAGACATGAAGAACCGTGGCGTGACACACGTCCGGCGCATTACGCGCAAGGTCAACGGTGAAGACGTTGCCACTGGTGCCTTCATTGTCTCTTTCAAGTTGTCAGTGTTACCAGAGAAAGTCAAGGTAACAACTTATCGTTGCGATGTGAGGCCGTACATCCCGCCTCCTAGGCGATGCTATCAATGTCAGCGATTCGGACATATGGTATCTCGCTGTTCGAATCAGGCTGTATGTGGTACATGTGGACGAGTAGCTCACGGCGCGGAGGAGTGCACAACTCCATACAAGTGCACTAACTGCTCCGGTTTTCATTCTCCTCGGGATCGGAATTGTCCGACATACCTGAGTGAGAAGAAGATCCAGGAGATCAAGACCCTGGATGGTCTTTCCTACCAGGAAGCGCGCCGTAAGTTTCATTCTACGAATACACCTGCCCGTACACTCGACTATAGCTTGATAGCTCAGAGTCTTCCACGTTCGTCATTCACAACCTCGACACCTGTCCAGACCGCTGCGACTAAGGGGAATGTTGCTGCTCCCAGCAACGTCGCAAATAGTCAAAGCTCGAAGGGGGGACCAGTCCACCTTCGACCAACCAGAAGTCTGTGCCGGCTGGCAGTTCCCAGCCGGCACAGCAAGGGGGAAGACTAAGTCTCCCCCCCCTAGGAGGTCGACGAAAGCCGTGCCCCAGCCGGCGGAGGCGGCATCGTCGACCAGGGCTGGGAAACCATCTCCCAGCCCGTCTAAACTCGAAAAAAGAAGGGGAAGAAGAGCGCCCGTCCTGAGCGCTCTCGGACTTCCCCTGCGAAGGAGAAGTCATGCCCCCCATCTGGGGGATATGAGTCTGCGCCAGGAGGCACCCCTGCTCCCAATCCTGCGCGCTCTCCTCGTAGGGGACCCCCTCGCGCCCGAAAAGCGTCGAAGTTCTGGGCGGCACCCCTGCCATCTTTCGATGACGGGATGGATGTCGCGCTGTCCTCTACATCTACGGATGTAGAACTAGATAGTGTTTAGGCTTACGAGCATTTTGTCGCTCATAACCTAACACTCCTTTTATAGTCCATACTATTGCAGTGTTACAGTGGAATTGTAACGGTTATGACAGGCATCTTGCTGAGTTACGTCAGCTTATTAGTGAGTACGCAGCGAGTATAGTCTGTATTCAGGAGACCAATTTCAGACCTGGTCATCATACGGTCTTGAGGCATTTCAAACTATACTCGACAGAACGATACTATGCTCACCGGGCTTCCGGAGGCGTTGGCATTTTTGTACGTTCTGATAGCTACAGCGAAGAGGTTCCACTAAGAACCCCTCTTGAGGCTGTAGCTGTTCGCGTCTCGCTGCCTGTCATAGCAACAGTGTGTAATGTTTTTCTTCCACCAGGCCAGCATCTGAACATCAATGATGTCGCTGATCTTATAGATCAGCTTCCACCACCCTTCCTCTTATTGGGCGATTTTAACGCCCATCACCCGTATGGGGCTCTGAGACACCTTGCCCCCGAGGAAGAGAGCTGGAAACACTTCTAACAGATCTGGATTTATGTATTTTGAACACGGGGGAACCAACTCACTTTAGTGTACGTTACGGCACTTACTCTCGCATAGGACCTGCTGGCCGGGTGTTCGGATGCCTGCATCAGAATTATGTTTGTGTGGCTCCCCAGCCACATGGGCATAGAGGGAAACGAGTTAGCGGATCAGGCTGCGAAGGAGGCAGTCACAATGCCTCCGTTGCCTTTCAAGGTTCCAGCAAGTGATATTCGCTCTCAGCTGAGACATCTGGTTATGTCTCATTGGGAGATGAAGTGGCAGGCCATCCCACTTCCCAATAAGCTGAGAGCGATAAAAGGAACAACGAAGGTATGGAGGACTTCCCTTCGGGCTTCGCGGAGGGAAGCTGTGGTATCATGTCGCCTTCGGATCGGCCACGGTATATTGACGCACTCCCATCTACTGAAAGGAGAACCCCCTCCGGTGTGTACCTGCGGCGACCATCTTACCGTGGTACACATCCTTACGGAGTGCGTGGACCTGGTCGATCTGCGCCGTAGTATTAACCTTCCGAGTACTATCTCCCTTATCTTGCGCGATGACGAGCAGTTAGCAGACCTCGTCATCCGCTTTATGAGGGATAGCGGTCTGTTTTATCGTGTGTGATGATGTCCTTTGTCCTAATGTTGTTTATGTCAGTTGCGCTTTTATCTCATTGACTTCATTTTAGTTTGTATTGCGCATTTTAATGTGTTTTTTGAACGTTTAAGGTACATTATGTGTTAATATCTGTATTACTGGGCAATGCCTTATTCCTTCGATTTCCTGTACTTTCTCTTATTTTAATAGAACTTACGGCATTGCGTATTAGATCCACTGACTGTTTTAATCTCACCCTCATTTTTCTTCATCACCATTCTTTTTTAACTCTAGTCAGTGGATACTTTTTAAAATTTTAACTTCATATCTCATGTCATTCATTTCGTTCCATTAGGGGCCGATGACCTTCGATGTTAGGTCCGTTAAAACAACAAGCATCATCATCATCATCCTGGATTTGCACACTGGGCCGAAAGGAGACACGGACCCTTCGATTTATCGGAGGCTCTACTTGTCCGTTGTTGGCCGCTATCGAGGTTCAGTCGTCGTTTACACGGATGGTTCAAGGACAGATACGGAGGTGGGCTGGCGTTCGTTGTCGGAAATGATCGGTTTCTTTTTGCTCTCCCGCAAACCTGTAGTATGTGCACAGCAGGGCTTTATGCTATGTGTGATGCTCTGCGATACGCACTGTACAATGAACGCCTACACTTTCTCGTGTGTACTGACTCCTTGAGCACGCTCCAGTGTATTGATACCTGTTTCCCTCGGCACCCTCTGGTGCAGCGGATCCAGGACCTGCTGGCCGGGTGTTCGGATGCCGGAAGCAGAATTACGTTTGTGCTGCTCCCCAGCCACATGGGCATAGAGGGAAACGTGTTAGCAGATCAGGCTGCCAAGGAGGCAGTTACACTGCCCCCGTTGCCTTTCGAGGTTCCAGCAAGCGATATTCGCTCTCAGCTGAGACAGCTGGTCATGTCTCATTGGGAGATGGAGTGGCAGGCCATCCCACTTCCCAATAAGCTGAGAGTGATAAAAGGAACAACGAAGGTATGGAGGACTTCCCTTCGGGCTTCGCGGAGGGTACTTGTTCAAGAATTATAGAGCTTATCCTGTTGTACAGAAGTCTTTCCAGTAGCTTATACACTGTACTGGGTAGTGCAATAGGTCTGTAACTTTGAGGTAAGTCATTTGGTTTGCTTGGTTTCAATATGGCGATAACCTTTGTTCTTTTAAGTGCAGGAGGTATGTTCCCTGTTTGCACTATCACTATCGGACGCAACTGAAGCATCTTCAAAAGACCTCCCAGCAGAGATCAGGCATTGAACGATTTTAATCCACAGAAACATGCCTTGAAAACGTATTTTCTATTAATATTCCTGCATAGAAATTCGACATGTATATAAAGCCTTTGCCTGCAGACAACTTCACCATTTTTGCAACATCCTCGCGTATCTCTAACAGCGGAACCTGAGTAAAGCAAAAGGTGGCTAAACTTGATCAACAGCTGTTCACTGTCCCTTAACGTCAGGAAGGCCTCTCGTGCAAAACGGTCATAAAATAGACCAAGACAAAAATAATAAACACCGCACTCGAAGTGAAAAAACAAGTGTACGAGGAGTAAATAAAAGCGAAACATAAATTAACTGACCGATACGACATCCTTTTAGCCCCTCGCTCGCTCTAACACATAAACACAAACATTCAGGCATTGTCGATATCGGGCAACAATAGGGTCAATAACGTCTATTCAAAACAGATCGCAAAACATCAGTCAGCCTGTGCCGGCTGATTGGTGGCGGCGCTGGCGTCCCCCGCGGCCGCCATGCTCCTATTTCGCTTTCGCTTTCGTTGGTCCTTCTTCTTCCTAACAGGTGGCTGCGCTGGCTCGTCAACCGGCAACGCGGCTGGCCGGCCAGTTTCGCGAAGGCTCTCAAATCTCCGCGAATAGTCCTGCCACTGCTCCTCGGTGATAGGCTCATGCACCTCCGGTTCTGGGGAACGCATGCGCGCACGCACCGTGGCAACGTCAGTAACTGCGGGGATTTTCACCTCCGGAATAAGCGCAGCAAACTTCGGCAATTTCCGCTTTACCGGATGCCAGTTTTCCATACTGCCTGCATTGGCAATGGCGTCGTCGGCAGCTTTAAGTTCAGAGACCTGGACTCCCAAGTCTGCGGCCATAACACTGAACATCAGGTCAGTATCAGCCGTTGACTGGGGCCACGTATTATTGCGATTGTCAATCTCCTGGACAAACCACGGAAGATCTGCAACGCAAGCTCGCGGCACGTTGGCCAAGTCCCATTCCTGTCCAGCGCCCCAACACCTTATCACCGTTTGACAGTAAGTGGAAATTAACGGTGTAAAACGATCCGTCACCAAATATCCAACAGCATTCCACACCATAGCTAATTTTGGCGGTACTTCTTGCGGATTAGTAACGCTTGTATGGATCTTAGGCAGCGTTCGCTTCGGATCTTGCATGGAAGTTAACGTGGTCCAAGGATCACAGAACAAACGACCCAGAAACCGGACCGGCTGACCCCTCTCAGCATAGTCAAGCTTCATGGTGAGGCCTAAGTCCTTGGCCACAGAAAGCAACAACTCAGCGTCCACATTGGCGACCACGGAATCATCACCACATACCAGGGCTGCCATGCGTATAGATTGCTCGGGTGAAAACCCAGCTTTCCGATACGCAGCGAAAGGGACAAATGCACACATAATGGTATTGCCATCAGTAGTTAAAGGCGAACCACTCAGCCTACTAGTACCCGGATCATAACGGTAGTCATGGGACGTGATCCCTTTGGCGCGCATATCATTATCCAATAAATGGCGCAACTCCGCGTCTGGCCCATACCACCGCAAGTAGGCTGCCTGCTCCAAGTGGATCCGCATCCACCCTGAGACAGATCCGTCCAACTTGGAGAAGTCTGTGAGCATCACCCTCTCAGCACAATCACACACCCTTTGCAACCGTTCAGCTATCTCGACAGGTGTTAATCCTGGCACATACCAGTACATTTTCGACAGCACTTGAGTCTTAAAAGGGTATGTAAATTTTGACAACCTCAGCACATGGTCTGTGGGACATGTAGATATGTTGCTGGGTTCTTTTATGCTGCCATAAGCTTCCTTCTTCTGGAATGAGCGAACAAACATTTTGGCAAATCCAAGCCACTGCCGGCTGTTCTCAGAGCGCACCCGCTGAAGCGGCTTATCCTGTTTTTCCATGACCTGAGCGACAGTCCACGGAACACCCTTGCCAACTTCATCTTCTGCCACCATCTGCTCCAAGAACTCCCGAGCATATAGATTGTAGATGCCTGGAGGCACTGTGTTGTTGCGCACTTTATCAACTCTCCCTTCTATGCATGCGACATCATTATTGTATGACGACACTGGGAACACCGCTTCAGGAGCAATGGGTGGCCCCACGGACCTTGCATACAACTTCCCAGTCTCCATAATAAGCGGCTTGAGCGTCTGGTAATGGGACGCCATCCCACACGCCGTCACAACTGGTGCCGTAGTAGACACATTGACCTTAGATATACAGTCATAAAGAATCGCCGCCTTTATATGGGGATCATCGAATTTGTGCTTCACCAACATGCGCTCAATGTCTGAAATGTTGCGCGCGTTCCCACTCGTGTCATGCCTGATCTTAATAGCATCAAACAACTCCCTCGCCAGCGTCACAGCATAAGTACTAGCATCTCTTGAAACGCTAATATACTGAGTACCGGCCGAGTCTTGTGATGTAATCACACTCCAGCCCGACTCCTGCAGCACCTGCACACGCCGCAATGGATTGCGGGGTACCAGCCACGAAAGCGGTTTGGGCACGAAACATCTTGGAGTCAGATGCACAACGCGCCGTTCAGGGTCATTAGTCATTTTCTGATCCACCGAATAAACCCAAACTCCGGTCCACTTATCCACGGTTATAAAATCATGGTTATAGTCCCAGAGCTCGTGCTCATAGGTGGCGCCACCGTTCACTCTATACCGCACGTAATTGCCCTTGAAGCTGTAAGACCCATCAAAGGTTTTTCCTCCAGCCCGCGTGGGCACAAACGTGTACAGCAGGACTGGATGGCCTAGTCCCAACCAATAGTTCATATCGACATAATAATCCACATCGACCATCCGTATAATGTCAGTGGGGCGCATGCTATCATTCCGCGCCTCAAGACAGTAGTCACGTGGCTGATAATACAACCTCTGTCCCCTAGAACGATCACGGTCAGAATATGACACAGTGTAGAATGTGGCTCCAGTAGAGCAAGCATAATTCTCCATGGCAAACACAACTCCGTTCCGTATGCTAGCTGCTTTAGGGTGAGAATGCCGAGGAATCTCACGTGAAGGGTAATAGAAAAACCTAGTGTTAAACAGATGCCTGCGTGTGTAGTGGATGCGCATTGAAAAATGCGACACAACGCAATCACTCACCCATTTACACGAGTTCTTCAATCCCCTTTGGTGTTCATACACATAGTAAGCAACAGCTACAGAACAGCCACCAAGAACCTGGCCATAAGTTAGTTCCCACACACGACGTAGAAACGTGCACACCGCAAATATGTTATAAGCAGGTCGATATCGACGACAGTTTATCAGTATGTACCTCTACAAATTCACAAAACCTAAAAACTGTTGTTTACGTGGTTTGAATGAAATGGTATGACTTACAGTTACAACAGTTTTACTGTTCGATAGAGGACAAAATATCAGTTTTTAAAGTGTTCGTATCTCAAAATTCAACTTTTGGGAGTTACGACAGTCTTGTTCTGAGGGTACGATATAATTTATAGTCAGGGACCAGATTTCGATAAAATTGGTCAAAGATCTCATATTCTGGTGCCTTAACGCTTAAACGATTGAATAGGGTTAGAATGCCTGTGGCGTAATCGTCGATACCTTCTCCCATTCCCTGAGTCCTTCTAAAAATTTCCTGTTTCAAACAATAATCCATGTCTGATAAACCAAATCGCTGCATAATGCGGACGGCGAAATCATCCCACGACCGAATATTGGCTTTCGTCAATGTAAACCATCTCAACGCCGGCCCTTCTAACATTCCGGGAATGACGGGTACGAATAGATCGAGGGGTAGCGAGCTGCACTCCGCGATATCTTCCACCCGCTCTAACAGTTCAATCACGCTAGAACTATTGCCTTCCCCCGAAAAATTTAATTTCCATTTACGGACTAAATCAAATACGGGATTAATATTAGCATTAGCGTTCGGATAACAAGCAGGTCCGGAAATAGGAGAAACGTGCTCTTCACGGTTCAGGTCAAGGGCACGATTACGACACTCCATAACTTTTCCACGATCAGGGCACCTAGCACTTATTTATTTAGCGTTTGGCTGTACATATCAATATTAGTCAGAAAAAAAAAACATTTTTACATTATTTACAGTTTGACTTTCAAGTTGTTAATAAAGTCTATTACAGCTGGACCTGCTTCCACAAAGTCACTGAAGTTGCTACTGTAGGAATACGTCGGGCAGTCATTCACTATGTGCCGTATGGTCTGTCTGGGAGCACCACAACTGCATTTTGGCGAAGGTATATGTCCCCACTTGTAGAGAAGATCTGCACATCTGCCATGGTTTGTTCTTATCCTGTTCAGTGTTGACCATGTTTTCCAGGGTAGGTGAAAGCCACTTGGTGGTGTTGTGATGTCTTGCAGCTGACATGGAATGCTTTTTATTAATTCATCCTTCCAGGTTTGTAAGAGGTTGAAATTATTGTTCACCAGGTGTCTCGCTGTCCGGATGGAGGGATTCCGCGAACGTAAACGCCTGGCTTCAGCAGCAATGATGTCCTGGTGTATTGGTAGCTGGTCGTTTGCATTTATCTTCTTATACTCCCGGAGTAAGGCGTGTTTTCGTTTAAGTTCCGCTGGTGGAATGTGACTCAGTGCTGGTAACCAGAATGTAGGTGTTGATTTTACTGTGCCAGATACAATTCTCATTGCCTGATTCAATTGGGCATCGACAAGTTTGGTATAGCTGCTATTGAGCCACACTGGAGAACAGTACTCAGCTGTTGAGTAGACCAGACTGAGGGCGGTGGTGCGTAAAGTGTCAGCTGACGAACCCCATGTAGTGCCACACAGTTTCTGAAGTATGTTGTGTCTAGACTTCAGTTTTTCAGCAGTTTTCTTCAAGTGTTTCTTGAAGGAGAGGGTTCTATCTAATGTGATTCCCAGATAGTTTGCTTCATTGGTGTGGGTCAAGCGATTTTTACCCAGGTACACTTCTAGTTCACGATTAGCTAGCTTATTGCATAAGTGGGAACATGTCACTGTAGTTTTGTTTGGATTTGGCTTCAGCCTCCATTTTCGGAAGTATTCTTCAAGAGTGCATAAATCAGTAGTTAGGGTATGTTCTGTGTTTTCGATCTGTCTATCCTGAATAGCAACTGCCCAGTCATCTGCATAACCAAACTTTCTTGATATGGTTGCAGGCATGTCAGAGATATAGAGGCTGAAGAGAAGTGGGGCCAAGACAGAGCCTTGAGACAGCCCACTGTCAAGTTTCTTCTTATTACTGATGGTGTTTCCCAAAATTACTTGGAATCTCCGATTCGTTAACATGTTATCCACAAGTCTGGCTACTTTTCTACAAGGTATTGTGCGTAGGAGTTTATAGATTATGCCATGACTCCAGACAGTGACGTAAGCACATGTCAGGTCAATGAATGCAACTGATGTCTTAAGTCTTTTCTGGAATCCGGCTTCAATGTGGGTGGTCAGTGATAGTACTTGATCGACACAGCTGCGATTTGGTCGAAATCCAGCTTGTTCCATAGGTACTTGTTCAAGAATTATAGAGCTTATCCTGTTGTACAGAAGTCTTTCCAGTAGCTTATACACTGTACTGGGTAGTGCAATAGGTCTGTAACTTTGAGGTAAGTCATTTGGTTTGCTTGGTTTCAATATGGCGATAACCTTTGTTCTTTTAAGTGCAGGAGGTATGTTCCCTGTTTGCACTATCACTATCGGACGCAACTGAAGCATCTTCAAAAGACCTCCCAGTAGAGATCAGGCATTGAACGATTTTAATCCACAGAAACATGCCTTGAAAACGTATTTTCTATTAATATTCCTGCATAGAAATTCGACATGTATATAAAGCCTTTGCCTGCAGACTACTTCACCATTTTTTCAACATCCTCGCGTATCTCTAACAGCGGAACCTGAGTAAAGCAAAAGGTGGCTAAACTTGATCAACAGCTGTTCACTGTCCCTTAACGTCAGGAAGGCCTCTCGTGCAAAACGGTCATAAAATAGACCAAGACAAAAATAATAAACACCGCACTCGAAGTGAAAAAACAAGTGTACGAGGAATAAATAAAAGCGAAACATAAATTAACTGACCGATACGACATCCTTTTAGCCCCTCGCTCGCTCTAACACATACACACAAACATTCAGGCATTGTCGATATCGGGCAACAATAGGGTCAATAACCTCTATTCAAAACAGATCGCAAAACATCAGTCAGCCTGTGCCGGCTGATTGGTGGCGGCGCTGGCGTCCCCCGCGGCCGCCATGCTCCTATTTCGCTTTCGCTTTCGTTGGTCCTTCTTCTTCCTAACAGGTGGCTGCGCTGGCTCGTCAACCGGCAACGCGGCTGGCCGGCCAGTTTCGCGAAGGCTCTCAAATCTCCGCGAATAGTCCTGCCACTGCTCCTCGGTGATAGGCTCATGCACCTCCGGTTCTGGGGAACGCATGCGCGCACGCACCGTGGCAACGTCAGTAACTGCGGGGATTTTCACCTCCGGAATAAGCACAGCAAACTTCGGCAATTTCCGCTTTACCGGATCCCAGTTTTCCATACTGCCTGCATTGGCAATGGCGTCGTCGGCAGCTTTAAGTTCAGAGACCTGGACTCCCAAGTCTGCGGCCATAACACTGAACATCAGGTCAGTATCAGCCGTTGACTGGGGCCACGTATTATTGCGATTGTCAATCTCCTGGACAAACCACGGAAGATCTGCAACGCAAGCTCGCGGCACGTTGGCCAAGTCCCATTCCTGTCCAGCGCCCCAACACCTTATCACCGTTTGACAGTAAGTGGAAATTAACGGTGTAAAACGATCCGTCACCAAATATCCAACAGCTTTCCACACCATAGCTAATTTTGGCGGTATTTCTTGCGGATTAGTAACGCTTGTATGGATCTTAGGCAGCGTTCGCTTCGGATCTTGCATGGAAGTTAACGTGGTCCAAGGATCACAGAACAAACGACCCAGAAACCGGACCGGCTGACCCCTCTCAGCATAGTCAAGCTTCATGGTGAGGCCTAAGTCCTTGGCCACAGAAAGCAACAACTCAGCGTCCACATTGGCGACCACGGAATCATCACCACGTACCAGGGCTGCCATGCGTATAGATTGCTCGGGTGAAAACCCAGCATTCCGATACGCAGCGGAAGGGACAAATGCACACATAATGGTATTGCCATCAGTAGTTAAAGGCGAACCACTCAGCCTACTAGTACCCGGATCATAACGGTAGTCATGGGACGTGACCGCTTTGGCGCGCATATCATTATCCAATAACTGGCGAAACTCCGCGTCTGGCCCATACCACCGCAAGTAGGCTGCCTGCTCCAAGTGGATCCGCATCCACCCTGAGACAGATCCGTCCAACTTGGAGAAGTCTGTGAGCATCACCCTCTCAGCACAATCACACACCCTTTGCAACCGTTCAGCTATCTCGACAGGTGTTAATCCTGGCACATACCAGTACATTTTCGACAGCACTTGAGTCTTAAAAGGGTATGTAAATTTTGACAACCTCAGCACATGGTCTGTGGGACATGTAGATATGTTGCTGGGTTCTTTTATGCTGCCATAAGCTTCCTTCTTCTGGAATGAGCGAACAAACATTTTGGCAAATCCAAGCCACTGCCGGCTGTTCTCAGAGCGCACCCGCTGAAGCGGCTTATCCTGTTTTTCCATGACCTGAGCGACAGTCCACGGAACACCCTTGCCAACTTCATCTTCTGCCACCATCTGCTCCAAGAACTCCCGAGCATATAGATTGTAGATGCCTGGAGGCACTGTGTTGTTGCGCACTTTATCAACTCTCCCTTCTATGCATGCGACATCATTATTGTATGACGACACTGGGAACACCGCTTCAGGAGCAATGGGTGGCCCCACGGACCTTGCATACAACTTCCCAGTCTCCATAATAAGCGGCTTGAGCGTCTGGTAATGGGACGCCATCCCACACGCCGTCACAACTGGTGCCGTAGTAGGCACATTGACCTTAGATATACAGTCATAAAGAATCGCCGCCTTTATATGGGGATCATCGAATTTGTGCTTCACCAACATGCGCTCAATGTCTGAAATGTTGCGCGCGTTCCCACTCGTGTCATGCCTGATCTTAATAGCATCAAACAACTCCCTCGCCAGCGTCACAGCATAAGTACTAGCATCTCTTGAAACGCTAATATACTGAGTACCGGCCGAGTCTTGTGATGTAATCACACTCCAGCCCGACTCCTGCAGCACCTGCACACGCCGCAATGGATTGCGGGGTACCAGCCACGAAAGCGGTTTGGGCACGAAACATCTTGGAGTCAGATGCACAATGCGCCGTTCAGGGTCATTAGTCATTTTCTGATCCACCGAATAAACCCAAACCCCGGTCCACTTATCCACGGTTATAAAATCATGGTTATAGTCCCAGAGCTCGTGCGCATAGGTGGCGCCACCGTTCACTCTATACCGCACGTAATTGCCCTTGAAGCTGTAAGACCCATCAAAGGTTTTTCCTCCAGTCCGCGTGGGCACAAACGTGTACAGCAGGACTGGATGGCCTAGTCCCAACCAATAGTTCATATCGACATAATAATCCACATCGACCATCCGTATAATGTCAGTGGGGCGCATGCTTTCATTCCGCGCCTCAAGACAGTAGTCACGTGGCTGATAATACAACCTCTGTCCCCTAGAACGATCACGGTCAGAATATGACACAGTGTAGAATGTGGCTCCAGTAGAGCAAGCATAATTCTCCATGGCAAACACAACTCCGTTCCGTATGCTAGCTGCTTTAGGGTGAGAATGCCCAGGAATCTCACGTGAAGGGTAATAGAAAAACCTAGTGTTAAACAGATGCCTGCGTGTGTAGTGGATGCGCATTGAAAAATGCGACACAACGCAATCACTCACCCATTTACACGAGTTCTTCAATCCCCTTTGGTGTTCATACACATAGTAAGCAACAGCTACAGAACAGCCACCAAGAACCTGGCCATAAGTTAGTTCCCACACACGACGTAGAAACGTGCACACCGCAAATATGTTATAAGCAGGTCGATATGGACGACAGTTTATCAGTATGTACCTCTACAAATTCACAAAACCTAAAAACTGTTGTTTACGTGGTTTGAATGAAATGGTATGACTTACAGTTACATCAGTTTTACTGTTCGATAGAGGACAAAATATCAGTTTTTAAAGTGTTCGTATCTCAAAATTCAACTTTTGGGAGTTACGACAGTCTTGTTCTGAGGGTGCGATATAATTTATAGTCAGGGACCAGATTTCGATAAAATTGGTCAAAGATCTCATATTCTGGTGCCTTAACGCTTAAACGATTGAATAGGGTTAGAATGCCTGTGGCGTAATCGTCGATACCTTCTCCCATTCCCTGAGTCCTACTAAAAATTTCCTGTTTCAAACAATAATCCATGTCTGATAAACCAAATCGCTGCATAATGCGGACGGCGAAATCATCCCACGACCGAATATTGGCTTTCGTCAATGTAAACCATCTCAACGCCGGCCCTTCTAACATTCCGGGAATGACGGGTACGAATAGATCGAGGGGTAGCGAGCTGCACTCCGCGATATCTTCCATCCGCTCTAACAATTCAATCACGCTAGAACTATTGCCTTCCCCCGAAAAATTTAATTTCCATTTACGGACTAAATCAAATACAGGATTAATATTAGCATTAGCGTTCGGATAACAAGCAGGTCTGGAAATAGGAGAAACGTGCTCCTCACGGTTCAGGTCAAGGGCACGATTACGACACTCCATAACTTTTCCACGATCAGGGCACCTAGCACTTATTTATTTAGCGTTTGGCTGTACATATCAATATTAGTCAGAAAAAAAACCATTTTTACATTATTTACAGTTTGACTTTCAAGTTGTTAATAAAGTCTATTACAGCTGGACCTGCTTCCACAAAGTCACTGAAGTTGCTACTGTAGGAATACGTCGGGCAGTCATTCACTATGTGCCGTATGGTCTGTCTGGGAGCACCACAACTGCATTTTGGCGAAGGTATATGTCCCCACTTGTAGAGAAGATCTGCACATCTGCCATGGTTTGTTCTTATCCTGTTCAGTGTTGACCATGTTTTCCGGGGTAGGTGAAAGCCACTTGGTGGTGTTGTGATGTCTTGCAGCTGACATGGAATGCTTTTTATTAATTCATCCTTCCAGGTTTGTAAGAGGTTGAAATTATTGTTCACCAGGTGTCTCGCTGTCCGGATGGAGGGATTCCGCGAACGTAAACGCCTGGCTTCAGCAGCAATGATGTCCTGGTGTATTGGTAGCTGGTCGTTTGCATTTATCTTCTTATACTCCCGGAGTAAGGCGTGTTTTCGTTTAAGTTCCGCGGTGGAATGTGACTCAGTGCTGGTAACCAGAATGTAGGTGTTGATTTTACTGTGCCAGATACAATTCTCATTGCCTGATTCAATTGGGCATCGACAAGTTTGGTATAGCTGCTATTGAGCCACACTGGAGAACAGTACTCAGCTGTTGAGTAGACCAGACTGAGGGCGGTGGTGCGTAAAGTGTCAGCTGACGAACCCCATGTAGTGCCACACAGTTTCTGAAGTATGTTGTTTCTAGACTTCAGTTTTTCAGCAGTTTTCTTCAAGTGTTTCTTGAAGGAGAGGGTTCTATCTAATGTGATTCCCAGATAGTTTGCTTCATTGGTGTGGGTCAAGCGATTTTTACCCAGGTACACTTCTAGTTCACGATTAGCTAGCTTATTGCATAAGTGGGAACATGTCACTGTAGTTTTGTTTGGATTTGGCTTCAGCCTCCATTTTCGGAAGTATTCTTCAAGAGTGCATAAATCAGTAGTTAGGGTATGTTCTGTGTTTTCGATCTGTCTATCCTGAATAGCAACTGCCCAGTCATCTGCATAACCAAACTTTCTTGATATGGTTGCAGGCATGTCAGAGATATAGAGGCTGAAGAGAAGTGGGGCCAAGACAGAGCCTTGAGACAGCCCACTGTCAAGTTTCTTCTTATTACTGATGGTGTTTCCCAAAATTACTTGAAATCTCCGATTCGTTAACATGTTATCCACAAGTCTGGCTACTTTTCTACAAGGTATTGTGCGTAGGAGTTTATAGATGATGCCATGACTCCAGACAGTGTCGTAAGCACATGTCAGGTCAATGAATGCAACTGATGTCTTAAGTCTTTTCTGGAATCCGGCTTCAATGTGGGTGGTCAGTGATAGTACTTGATCGACACAGCTGCGATTTGGTCGAAATCCAGCTTGTTCCATAGGTACTTGTTCAAGAATTATAGAGCTTATCCTGTTGTACAGAAGTCTTTCCAGTAGCTTATACACTGTACTGGGTAGTGCAATAGGTCTGTAACTTTGAGGTAAGTCATTTGGTTTGCTTGGTTTCAATATGGCGATAACCTTTGTTCTTTTAAGTGCAGGAGGTATGTTCCCTGTTTGCACTATCACTATCGGACGCAACTGAAGCATCTTCAAAAGACCTCCCAGCAGAGATCAGGCATTGAACGATTTTAATCCACAGAAACATGCCTTGAAAACGTATTTTCTATTAATATTCCTGCATAGAAATTCGACATGTATATAAAGCCTTTGCCTGCAGACTACTTCACCATTTTTTCAACATCCTCGCGTATCTCTAACAGCGGAACCTGAGTAAAGCAAAAGGTGGCTAAACTTGATCAACAGCTGTTCACTGTCCCTTAACGTCAGGAAGGCCTCTCGTGCAAAACGGTCATAAAATAGACCAAGACAAAAATAATAAACACCGCACTCGAAGTGAAAAAACAAGTGTAAGAGGAATAAATAAAAGCGAAACATAAATTAACTGACCGATACGACATCCTTTTAGCCCCTCGCTCGCTCTAACACATACACACAAACATTCAGGCATTGTCGATATCGGGCAACAATAGGGTCAATAACCTCTATTCAAAACAGATCGCAAAACATCAGTCAGCCTGTGCCGGCTGATTGGTGGCGGCGCTGGCGTCCCCCGCGGCCGCCATGCTCCTATTTCGCTTTCGCTTTCGTTGGTCCTTCTTCTTGCTAACAGGCGGCTGCGCTGGCTCGTCAACCGGCAACGCGGCTGGCCGGCCAGTTTCGCGAAGGCTCTCAAATCTCCGCGAATAGTCCTGCCACTGCTCCTCGGTGATAGGCTCATGCACCTCCGGTTCTGGGGAACGCATGCGCGCACGCACCGTGGCAACGTCAGTAACTGCGGGGATTTTCACCTCCGGAATAAGCACAGCAAACTTCGGCAATTTCCGCTTTACCGGATCCCAGTTTTCCATACTGCCTGCATTGGCAATGGCGTCGTCGGCAGCTTTAAGTTCAGAGACCTGGACTCCCAAGTCTGCGGCCATAACACTGAACATCAGGTCAGTATCAGCCGTTGACTGGGGCCACGTATTATTGCGATTGTCAATCTCCTGGACAAACCACGGAAGATCTGCAACGCAAGCTCGCGGCACGTTGGCCAAGTCCCATTCCTGTCCAGCGCCCCAACACCTTATCACCGTTTGACAGTAAGTGGAAATTAACGGTGTAAAACGATCCGTCACCAAATATCCAACAGCTTTCCACACCATAGCTAATTTTGGCGGTACTTCTTGCGGATTAGTAACGCTTGTATGGATCTTAGGCAGCGTTCGCTTCGGATCTTGCATGGAAGTTAACGTGGTCCAAGGATCACAGAACAAACGACCCAGAAACCGGACCGGCTGACCCCTCTCAGCATAGTCAAGCTTCATGGTGAGGCCTAAGTCCTTGGCCACAGAAAGCAACAATTCAGCGTCCACATTGGCGACCACGGAATCATCACCACATACCAGGGCTGCCATGCGTATAGATTGCTCGGGTGAAAACCCAGCTTTCCGATACGCAGCGAAAGGGACAAATGCACACATAATGGTATTGCCATCAGTAGTTAAAGGCGAACCACTCAGCCTACTAGTACCCGGATCATAACGGTAGTCATGGGACGTGACCCCTTTGGCGCGCATATCATTATCCAATAACTGGCGCAACTCCGCGTCTGGCCCATACCACCGCAAGTAGGCTGCGTGCTCCAAGTGGATCCGCATCCACCCTGAGACAGATCCGTCCAACTTGGAGAAGTCTGTGAGCATCACCCTCTCAGCACAATCACACACCCTTTGCAACCGTTCAGCTATCTCGACAGGTGTTAATCCTGGCACATACCAGTACATTTTCGACAGCACTTGAGTCTTAAAAGGGTATGTAAATTTTGACAACCTCAGCACATGGTCTGTGGGACATGTAGATATGTTGCTGGGTTCTTTTATGCTGCCATAAGCTTCCTTCTTCTGGAATGAGCGAACAAACATTTTGGCAAATCCAAGCCACTGCCGGCTGTTCTCAGAGCGCACCCGCTGAAGCGGCTTATCCTGTTTTTCCATGACCTGAGCGACAGTCCACGGAACACCCTTGCCAACTTCATCTTCTGCCACCATCTGCTCCAAGAACTCCCGAGCATATAGATTGTAGATGCCTGGAGGCACTGTGTTGTTGCGCACTTTATCAACTCTCCCTTCTATGCATGCGACATCATTATTGTATGACGACACTGGGAACACCGCTTCAGGAGCAATGGGTGGCCCCACGGACCTTGCATACAACTTCCCAGTCTCCATAATAAGCGGCTTGAGCGTCTGGTAATGGGACGCCATCCCACACGCCGTCACAACTGGTGCCGTAGTAGGCACATTGACCTTAGATATACAGTCATAAAGAATCGCCGCCTTTATATGGGGATCATCGAATTTGTGCTTCACCAACATGCGCTCAATGTCTGAAATGTTGCGCGCGTTCCCACTCGTGTCATGCCTGATCTTAATAGCATCAAACAACTCCCTCGCCAGCGTCACAGCATAAGTACTAGCATCTCTTGAAACGCTAATATACTGAGTACCGGCCGAGTCTTGTGATGTAATCACACTCCAGCCCGACTCCTGCAGCACCTGCACACGCCGCAATGGATTGCGGGGTACCAGCCACGAAAGCGGTTTGGGCACGAAACATCTTGGAGTCAGATGCACAACGCGCCGTTCAGGGTCATTAGTCATTTTCTGATCCACCGAATAAACCCAAACCCCGGTCCACTTATCCACGGTTATAAAATCATGGTTATAGTCCCAGAGCTCGTGCTCATAGGTGGCGCCACCGTTCACTCTATACCGCACGTAATTGCCCTTGAAGCTGTAAGACCCATCAAAGGTTTTTCCTCCAGCCCGCGTGGGCACAAACGTGTACAGCAGGACTGGATGGCCTAGTCCCAACCAATAGTTCATATCGACATAATAATCCACATCGACCATCCGTATAATGTCAGTGGGGCGCATGCTTTCATTCCGCGCCTCAAGACAGTAGTCACGTGGCTGATAATACAACCTCTGTCCCCTAGAACGATCACGGTCAGAATATGACACAGTGTAGAATGTGGCTCCAGTAGAGCAAGCATAATTCTCCATGGCAAACACAACTCCGTTCCGTATGCTAGCTGCTTTAGGGTGAGAATGCCCAGGAATCTCACGTGAAGGGTAATAGAAAAACCTAGTGTTAAACAGATGCCTGCGTGTGTAGTGGATGCGCATTGAAAAATGCGACACAACGCAATCACTCACCCATTTACACGAGTTCTTCAATCCCCTTTGGTGTTTATACACATAGTAAGCAACAGCTACAGAACAGCCACCAAGAAGCTGGCCATAAGTTAGTTCCCACACACGACGTAGAAACGTGCACACCGCAAATATGTTATAAGCAGGTCGATATGGACGACAGTTTATCAGTATGTACCTCTACAAATTCACAAAACCTAAAAACTGTTGTTTACGTGGTTTGAATGAAATGGTATGACTTACAGTTACATCAGTTTTACTGTTCGATAGAGGACAAAATATCAGTTTTTAAAGTGTTCGTATCTCAAAATTCAACTTTTGGGAGTTACGACAGTCTTGTTCTGAGGGTGCGATATAATTTATAGTCAGGGACCAGATTTCGATAAAATTGGTCAAAGATCTCATATTCTGGTGCCTTAACGCTTAAACGATTGAATAGGGTTAGAATGCCTGTGGCGTATTCGTCGATACCTTCTCCCATTCCCTGAGTCCTTCTAAAAATTTCCTGTTTCAAACAATAATCCATGTCTGATAAACCAAATCGCTGCATAATGCGGACGGCGAAATCATCCCACGACCGAATATTGGCTTTCGTCAATGTAAACCATCTCAACGCCGGCCCTTCTAACATTCCGGGAATGACGGGTACGAATAGATCGAGGGGTAGCGAGCTGCACTCCGCGATATCTTCCACCCGCTCTAACAATTCAATCACGCTAGAACTATTGCCTTCCCCCGAAAAATTTAATTTCCATTTACGGACTAAATCAAATACAGGATTAATATTAGCATTAGCGTTCGGATAACAAGCAGGTCTGGAAATAGGAGAAACGTGCTCCTCACGGTTCAGGTCAAGGGCACGATTACGACACTCCATAACTTTTCCACGATCAGGGCACCTAGCACTTATTTATTTAGCGTTTGGCTGTACATATCAATATTAGTCAGAAAAAAAACCATTTTTACATTATTTACAGTTTGACTTTCAAGTTGTTAATAAAGTCTATTACAGCTGGACCTGCTTCCACAAAGTCACTGAAGTTGCTACTGTAGGAATACGTCGGGCAGTCATTCACTATGTGCCGTATGGTCTGTCTGGGAGCACCACAACTGCATTTTGGCGAAGGTATATGTCCCCACTTGTAGAGAAGATCTGCACATCTGCCATGGTTTGTTCTTATCCTGTTCAGTGTTGACCATGTTTTCCGGGGTAGGTGAAAGCCACTTGGTGGTGTTGTGATGTCTTGCAGCTGACATGGAATGCTTTTTATTAATTCATCCTTCCAGGTTTGTAAGAGGTTGAAATTATTGTTCACCAGGTGTCTCGCTGTCCGGATGGAGGGATTCCGCGAACGTAAACGCCTGGCTTCAGCAGCAATGATGTCCTGGTGTATTGGTAGCTGGTCGTTTGCATTTATCTTCTTATACTCCCGGAGTAAGGCGTGTTTTCGTTTAAGTTCCGCTGGTGGAATGTGACTCAGTGCTGGTAACCAGAATGTAGGTGTTGATTTTACTGTGCCAGATACAATTCTCATTGCCTGATTCAATTGGGCATCGACAAGTTTGGTATAGCTGCTATTGAGCCACACTGGAGAACAGTACTCAGCTGTTGAGTAGACCAGACTGAGGGCGGTGGTGCGTAAAGTGTCAGCTGACGAACCCCATGTAGTGCCACACAGTTTCTGAAGTATGTTGTTTCTAGACTTCAGTTTTTCAGCAGTTTTCTTCAAGTGTTTCTTGAAGGAGAGGGTTCTATCTAATGTGATTCCCAGATAGTTTGCTTCATTGGTGTGGGTCAAGCGATTTTTACCCAGGTACACTTCTAGTTCACGATTAGCTAGCTTATTGCATAAGTGGGAACATGTCACTGTAGTTTTGTTTGGATTTGGCTTCAGCCTCCATTTTCGGAAGTATTCTTCAAGAGTGCATAAATCAGTAGTTAGGGTATGTTCTGTGTTTTCGATCTGTATCCTGAATAGCAACTGCCCAGTCATCTGCATAACCAAACTTTCTTGATATGGTTGCAGGCATGTCAGAGATATAGAGGCTGAAGAGAAGTGGGGCCAAGACAGAGCCTTGAGACAGCCCACTGTCAAGTTTCTTCTTATTACTGATGGTGTTTCCCAAAATTACTTGGAATCTCCGATTCGTTAACATGTTATCCACAAGTCTGGCTACTTTTCTACAAGGTATTGTGCGTAGGAGTTTATAGATGATGCCATGACTCCAGACAGTGTCGTAAGCACATGTCAGGTCAATGAATGCAACTGATGTCTTAAGTCTTTTCTGGAATCCGGCTTCAATGTGGGTGGTCAGTGATAGTACTTGATCGACACAGCTGCGATTTGGTCGAAATCCAGCTTGTTCCATAGGTACTTGTTCAAGAATTATAGAGCTTATCCTGTTGTACAGAAGTCTTTCCAGTAGCTTATACACTGTACTGAGTAGTGCAATAGGTCTGTAACTTTGAGGTAAGTCATTTGGTTTGCTCGGTTTCAATATGGCGATAACCTTTGTTCTTTTAAGTGCAGGAGGTATGTTCCCTGTTTGCACTATCACTATCGGACGCAACTGAAGCATCTTCAAAAGACCTCCCAGCAGAGATCAGGCATTGAACGATTTTAATCCACAGAAACATGCCTTGAAAACGTATTTTCTATTAATATTCCTGCATAGAAATTCGACATGTATATAAAGCCTTTGCCTGCAGACAATTTCACCATTTTTTCAACATCCTCGCGTATCTCTAACAGCGGAACCTGAGTAAAGCAAAAGGTGGCTAAACTTGATCAACAGCTGTTCACTGTCCCTTAACGTCAGGAAGGCCTCTCGTGCAAAACGGTCATAAAATAGACCAAGACAAAAATAATAAACACCGCACTCGAAGTGAAAAAACAAGTGTACGAGGAATAAATAAAAGCGAAACATAAATTAACTGACCGATACGACATCCTTTTAGCCCCTCGCTCGCTCTAACACATACACACAAACATTCAGGCATTGTCGATATCGGGCAACAATAGGGTCAATAACCTCTATTCAAAACAGATCGCAAAACATCAGTCAGCCTGTGCCGGCTGATTGGTGGCGGCGCTGGCGTCCCCCGCGGCCGCCATGCTCCTATTTCGCTTTCGCTTTCGTTGGTCCTTCTTCTTCCTAGCAGGTGGCTGCGCTGGCTCGTCAACCGGCAACGCGGCTGGCCGGCCAGTTTCGCGAAGGCTCTCAAATCTCCGCGAATAGTCCTGCCACTGCTCCTCGGTGATAGGCTCATGCACCTCCGGTTCTGGGGAACGCATGCGCGCACGCACCGTGGCAACGTCAGTAACTGCGGGGATTTTCACCTCCGGAATAAGCACAGCAAACTTCGGCAATTTCCGCTTTACCGGATGCCAGTTTTCCATACTGCCTACATTGGCAATGGCGTCGTCGGCAGCTTTAAGTTCAGAGACCTGGACTCCCAAGTCTGCGGCCATAACACTGAACATCAGGTCAGTATCAGCCGTTGACTGGGGCCACGTATTATTGCGATTGTCAATCTCCTGGACAAACCACGGAAGATCTGCAACGCAAGCTCGCGGCACGTTGGCCAAGTCCCATTCCTGTCCAGCGCCCCAACACCTTATCACCGTTTGACAGTAAGTGGAAATTAACGGTGTAAAACGATCCGTCACCAAATATCCAACAGCTTTCCACACCATAGCTAATTTTGGCGGTACTTCTTGCGGATTAGTAACGCTTGTATGGATCTTAGGCAGCGTTCGCTTCGGATCTTGCATGGAAGTTAACGTGGTCCAAGGATCACAGAACAAACGACCCAGAAACCGGACCGGCTGACCCCTCTCAGCATAGTCAAGCTTCATGGTGAGGCCTAAGTCCTTGGCCACAGAAAGCAACAACTCAGCGTCCACATTGGCGACCACGGAATCATCACCACATACCAGGGCTGCCATGCGTATAGATTGCTCGGGTGAAAACCCAGCTTTCCGATACGCAGCGAAAGGGACAAATGCACACATAATGGTATTGCCATCAGTAGTTAAAGGCGAACCACTCAGCCTACTAGTACCCGGATCATAACGGTAGTCATGGGACGTGACCGCTTTGGCGCGCATATCATTATCCAATAACTGGCGCAACTCCGCGTCTGGCCCATACCACCGCAAGTAGGCTGCCTGCTCCAAGTGGATCCGCATCCACCCTGAGACAGATCCGTCCAACTTGGAGAAGTCTGTGAGCATCACCCTCTCAGCACAATCACACACCCTTTGCAACCGTTCAGCTATCTCGACAGGTGTTAATCCTGGCACATACCAGTACATTTTCGACAGCACTTGAGTCTTAAAAGGGTATGTAAATTTTGACAACCTCAGCACATGGTCTGTGGGACATGTAGATATGTTCCTGGGTTCTTTTATGCTGCCATAAGCTAGCTGATGTACCCGTGCTTCGCTACGGGATTCTCAGAAAGACAGACTTTGTGGTTTTCCTAACTGAAATCAACATAAGTCATTACAAAAACGTAAGTATGAATGTAGCGATTAAAAGCAATGCTATCATATAAAATACTCGATCAAACGGAAAGCCGCACGTTTTATCACTTTTAACGAACAGTGCTGCGGTTAGATTGCGGTGCCAGTCTAATAGTACAAAGTTCCAGAGCTGGGATGACTAGGCCGCAGATTGCTATGAACACTCTTCTGCCATTGTTCCCCTAAATATACACACTGTTCATTCCAATCGGTGCCTCAGATTAGGGATTGAATAGCCCGAATGCTATGATGATCCAGTGTGTTACGTACCAGTAGTATCAGAAAATTTATAAACCAGGGGAATGGCATGCCAAAGAAGAAAGTTGTCTAACTCCCCAGCTACTTCGCATCAATATTCAGGCAGGCTGTTACACTCTGTACGACTGGGCGAGTTGATCGCGTGGTTAGCGCTGCGCAGCTGTGAGCTTCCATCCGAGAGATAGTGGATTCGAACCCCATTGTTGGCAGCGCTGAAGATGGTATTCCGTGGTTTCCCACTTTCATACCAAGCAAATGCTGGGCCTGTACCTTAATTAAGGCCTAAGGCACTCCTAGCCCTTTCCTATCCCATCGTCGCCATAAAACCTTTCTATGTCGGTGCGACGTAAATCAAATAAAAAGTATTCTGTACGCAGCAATAGTCCTATCTACCGGAGATGAGGGGCAACAGAAAAGACAAAGCAGATGACGACAAACAATGGTCAATGTAATGCTATTGTTGATCAATGTTAGGAGCTTTCTATATTGTAAGCCTTCACATTTAGTTTTCTTTCGACTCTGTGATTTGTAAATTATTTTATACCGTAAACTGTAGTTTCTTATTCTACGACTTACGTAGCGATTTTCATTAAATACTGTTTACGCATTTTCTAGTTACTCGGCGCTGATATGGACTTAGTAACAAAAATCCAAATTCATGAATATGTTTGTGATCATAGCCAGTACGGTAACAATGTATAAGACATGAATAATAGGAAATTTAATACTATGTAACCTTAGTTATGTAGCAGTCATCGATTACACCTCTAATAAGATATATTTGAGAATTACATTTTAGGCCTTCCCCTAAACTACCATTTCACTCAGCGTGAATAAAATAATTTACAGCCTAGACTATAGCGACTTATTTCCTGACTTTGCATACCGATTTTCATCAAGATAGGACTACCAATAACAAATATATTTGAGAATTAAATTATAGGCCTTCCCCTAAACTACCATTTTTCTCAGCGTGAATACAATTATTGATAGCCTAGATTGTAGCAACTTATTCCCCAACTTTGCATACCCATTTTCTTTAAAATACGACCACTAATAATACAAATAGTTGAGAATTCAATTTTAGGCCTTTCCCTAAACTACCATTTCACTCAGCCTGAGTAAAATTATTTATAGCCTAGATTGTCGAGGCTCATCCCCCGACTTCGCATACCGATTTTCATTAGACCACTAATAACATAAATAGTTGACACTTCAATTTTAGCCTGCCCCTAAACTACCATTTCACTCAGCGTGAGTAAAATGATCTATTGACTAGATTGTAGAGGCTCATCCCCCGACTTCATATACCGATTTTCATTAAATTCTCTTCAACGGTTTTCTCGTGTTGCGTGTACATACATACATACAGACAGACAGAAATTACGGAAAAGTAAAAAGTGCATTTCCTTGTTACTATGGACATGACCGATACAGAAATACCATTATTTTCAAATTCTGAGCAATGTACAGACAAAACTCTTATTTTATATATATAGATAAGGCATTGCGTATTAGATCCACTGATTGTTTTAATCTCACCCTCATTTTTCTCCATCATCTTTTTTTTAAACTTTAGTCAGTGGATATGTTTTTAAAATTTTAACATCATCTCTTATGTCGTTTATCTCGTTCCATTAGGGGCCGATGATCTTCGATATTAGGCCCCTTTAAACATCAAGCACCATCATCATCATCATCATCATCATCATATATCTTGCGCCAATTGAAACTTCTCTACTGGAGAAACCCGGAACTTTAACCACTCAAGTAACTCTACTAGTTATCAGAAGAGGTCACTGAGTGTTTTTGATTTGCTTTTGTTTTTCATTGATCAAGAAGTGTGAACATTCTCTAACAGATGTCTCTACCAAAAAAAAACTATGGCAATACATTCTGGCGCAATGGAATGAACTCTCTTGAAGACATTTTGTATTCTTAAGTTTTGTCCTTACTAAATATTGTTCTTTTATTTTTTGGGTTGGCAATATTAATCTTTCTGTCCGCCAGTTTTGAACTCAGCCAATCCCGAATTTCTTTAATTAATTTTTGACCAATAGTGTCTTTCTTCTTCGATGTTGATGTGTAATTTTTAGCTACCCAATAAAAATTGAGGGGGTGTGTCTACTCATTCTTGAAAGGTCTAGAATTTTCCACGAGGGTATAAAAACTGCTGATTTTCTTGTCTCGGGGCCACTCGTATAACATCTAACTCTGTGTGTGGATATGTAGCAGGGGGCGGGAAGCGCCTCTTTCTTCAAGCAGCAGCTCTTCTACAAGGTAATGGCCTTTTAACATCTTTATTTCTTGCTAGCTCAGCAGTGTAACTCTCGGGGAGGGTTCGAAACCTTTAATATGTAAATTACTAAACATGTAAACCCTTTTTCTTACTAAACTTCTGTTTTTTTGAACTTCAAGTCGGGAATAGGGAGTGCTTTACCCTCTCGAGCTCCCTTTCATTTTGAAATGGAGGTGACTACGTTTTCATAACCGTTCTTCTCTTGTTTAATGTATTAAAGTTTTATCATACGGGTCACCTCCCTAGCTTGGGGTTAGCCCCTGTGCATCGGCCTCCAGCCACTTAGGTTATAAAATGTATATTTAGGAGTGCAAGTTCACGCCTCCAGGCCTTGCTGTACTTTGGGCCAGTAACTTAACCTGATGTCTTGTTTTCTTCATGCGAAGGCCCTGTAGGTTGGGTATTAAATACCCCTGTTTCTTTGTGTGCCTTGAGGGCAGTTAGTAGTGAAGTTTGTTGTGGCCTTTGATAGGCTTGTAAAATTGAGAGCAGCGCCCTAGCGCTTTGCAAGGACACGTCTCCTGGACCGGACAACATCCATAACCAGATGTTGAAACACCTTAGTGATGATAGTTTACTATATCTCCTTCGTGTGTTCAACCGAATCTGGATGGAGGGTGATTTTCCGTCTCAGTGGCGAGAGGGCATAATTATTCCTGTCCTCAAGCCTGACAAAGATCCTAAGTATGCAGGAAGTTACCGACCGATTTGCCTTACAAACTGCCTGTGTAAGCTGTTTGAGAGGATGGTTAATCGCCGACTTGTGTGGTGTCTGGAGAAACAAGGACTCTTGTCCGAGTACCAATGTGGATTTCGAGCCGCTCGATCCACCACTGACCACTTGGTACGGCTGGAAAGCTCTATCCAGGATGCGTTTCTCCGCAAACAGCACTTGGTGGCTGTTTTCTTTGACTTAGAGAAGGCTTATGACACCACATGGCGATATGGTATCCTTTCAGCCCTGCATCAATGGAGATTCCGAGGTAACTTGCCGGCGTTTATTGCGAATTTCTTGTCCCTCCGTCTATTCCGTGTCCGAGTAGGGAGGACATATTCGCAATACCACGTACAAGAAAATGGAGTCCCACAGGGATCGGTCCTTAGTGTCACTCTGTTCGCGATTGCCATCAACGGTATTGTTGCTGCTGCTGGTCCAGCAGTTATACCGTCGCTATATGTGGACGATTTTGCTCTGCACTATAGCTCGCGTAATATGGCAGTCGCAGAGCGACAATTACAACACGCTATTAGGAGGGTGGAGCAGTGGACCTTAGAACATGGCTTTCGGCTTTCTGCCGCAAAGACCTCTGTTGTCCACTTTTGTCGTCAACGTACTCTTCACCCCCATCCTGAGCTTTATTTAGACAACGTCGTTCTTCCAGTTGTTGACACTTACCGATTTCTTGGGCTCCTTTTTGACAGTAAATTATCGTGGGAGCCACACGTGCGGCAGTTAAAAGTGCAATGCACTAGGAAGCTTAATATCCTTAAGTTTCTTAGCAGCACTTCTTGGGGGGCTGACCGCACGGTGCTCCTGCGATTCTATCGGGCACATATTTTATCCCGGTTAGACTACGGCAGTGCAGCATATGGCTCCGCAAGACCAAGTGTTCTTGCGAAGCTGAACAGTATCCACCACAGCGGGGTTAGGTTGGCGACGGGAGCTTTTCGTACAAGCCCCATCGCTAGCCTGCTCGCTGAGTCTGGTGTGCCGCCTTTACACCTGAGGCGCCAGCAACTTCTACTTACATATGCTGCAAATTTGCGACAGATGCCACTTCATCCAAGCTATCCTTGCGTGTTCAACAATGGCAACCGTTTGCTGTACGCTGCTCGTCCTCGAGCGACGCGGCCGGTTGGGATACGCTTGGATGGCATTTCCGAATTGTTTGACGTACCTTCGGTTCCTTGCCTTGTCAGACAACCAAGTGGGGTACCTCCGTGGGTCATACGACGACCTGAAGTAATCCTGGATCTGCACACTGGCCCAAAGAAAAACACGGACCCTTCGATTTATCGGAGGCTCTTCCTGTCCGTTGTTGGCCGCTATCCAGGTTCAGTCGTCGTCTACACGGATGGTTCAAGGACAGATACGAAGGTGGGCTGTGCGTTCGTTGTTAACAATGATAGGTTCCTTTTTGCTCTTCCGGCAACCTGTAGTGTGTACACAGCAGAGCTCTATGCTATCTATGAGGCTCTGCGGTACGCACTGTACAATGAGCGCCGACACTTTCTTCTGTGTACTGACTCCTTGAGTTCGCTCCAGTCTATAGATACCTGTTTCCCTCGGCACCCTCTGGTGCAGCTAATCCAGGACCTGCTGGCCGGGTGTTGGGATGCTGGCACCAGAATCACGTTTCTGTGGCTCCCAAGCCACATGGGCATAGAGGGAAACGAGTTAGTAGATCAGGCTGCCAAGGAGGCAGTTACACTGCCCCCGTTGCCTTTCAACGTTCCAGTAAGTGATATTCGCTCCCAGCTTCGACGTCTTGTTATGTCCCATTGGGAGATGGAGTGGCAGGCCATTCCACTTCCCAATAAGCTGAGAGCGATAAAAGGAACACCGAAGGTATGGAGGACTTCCCTTCGGGCTTCGCGGAGGGAAGCCGTGGTATTATGTCGTCTTCGGATCGGCCACGGTATCTTGACTCACTCGCATCTTTTGAAAGGAGAACCCCCTCCGGTGTGTACCTGCGGCGACCATCTTACCGTGGTGCACATCCTTACGGAGTGTGTGGACCTGGTCGATCTGCGCCGTAGTCTTAACCTTCCGAGTACTATCTCCCTTATCTTGCGTGATGACGAGCAGTCAGCAGACCTCGTCATCCGCTTTATGAGGGATAGTGGACTGTTTTCTCGTGTATGATGCTGTCCTTTGTCCTAGTGTGTTTTGTGTCACTTTCGCTTTTATCCTATTGACTTAATTTTAGTTTGTGTTGCGTATTTTAATGTGTTATTTTAACGTCTCTCGTAAATTATGTACTACCAGGCAATGCCTTATTCTTTTGTTTTCCTGTAGATTCTCTTATTAGAAAATAAGGCATTGCGTATTAGATCCACTGATTGTTTTAATCTCACCCTCATTTTTCACCATCATTTTTTTTAAACTCTACTCAGTGGATATGTTTTTAAAATTTTAACATCATCTCTCATGTCGTTTATCTCGTTCCATTAGGGGCCGATGACCTGCGATGTTAGGCCCCTTTAAACAACAAGCATCATCATCATCATCATCAATTTTTCTTATTTTATTCCAAAATAAGGCATTGCGAATTAGATCCACTGATTGTTTGAATTTCATACTCATTTTTCATCGCATTTTTTTAAAACTCTAATCAGTGGCTACGTTTTAAATTTTAACTATCATATGTCATTTCGTCCATCTCGTTCCATTAGGGGCCGATGACCTTCGATGTTAGGCCCCTTTAAACAACAATCATCATCATCATTATCAGTCCACTCTGTTAGGTACTCCATATTCTTGTGATTCGTAGCACTCGAGGGGGGTTCAGTGTGGGTTTCCAGTACCCGTGAGTCGTACCCGTGTGTCCAACACCACAGGTCTGGGGGCGTTGCCTGTGAGTTGTACCCGTGTGAGCGACACCACGCGTCTGGGCGTAGCCTGTGAGTTGTAGCACTATATGAGCGACACCGTGTGTCTCCGTTGCCAGTGATTAGTACCCACTATGTGAGGAACACCACGGGAATGCCGGCGCCCGTGATTAGTACACCTAGGTGAGGAACCTCATCGGTTTGCGTTGGCTCTGAGTGGCGCCATTGTGTGAGAAACACCATAGGTCTGCGTTACCTTTACGACGTACAATACTTGTGAGTGGTACCTTAATGCTTGGAACACCGTGAGTTTACGCTACCTTTGATTAGTACCGCAGCTCGAGAAATATCATGGTTCTACTGTACTCGTGACTTGTACCATACCGAGGGGCCGTAGACCTGGTTTTTGGACCCCTTTAGACATCGAGCATAATCGATTCAGGACTGTGCTTTATAAGTGGTCCCTTGGTCAGTAATACTATTATTTATGACCGTTTTTGAGTCGGATCCACTGTTCTTTTGTTTGTTTGTTTCTTGTTTGTTTTTGTTATTTTTTGGGTTCATGTCCATCCATTCAGTTTTCATGACATTTTTATTTCTTTTGGTCAGTGGATTTTTTTAATTTTTTGTTGTCATTTCATTTCGTACCATTAGGGGCCGATGACCTCGATGTTAGGCCCCTTTAAACAACAAGCATCATCATCATCATGTATGTATCATGTCTGAGATAATGTTGTTTTTCAGAAAGCCTAAAGAGATGTCGCAAATGAACCTATAAACATCATTTATTCCTTTATTGCAAAGATATTTGTATTTGTAAGTGATATTCCGTAACAATATTAAATATTAAATTACATGGTATTCTAAAGAGGAAACAATATTTAAGTTTTACCCAAAAGCTATGTCAAACGCCGTGCGGTACCGTACGGTACCAGGCCGTCATTTAGAAACCAACCGGCCAATTTTTAGAAAAATGACTTTTCAATGTTCTATAATATGTGAATGAAGAGAATATTAAATAAAAATTTTAAAAATCGAAAATTGAAAACTCCGGCATTCCCGGGTTGTGTCGAGGTTAGTTTATTAGGTACACATTAAAAGTATTACCCTTTTGTTACATAAAAACTTGAAGGTTATTATATGTAAATTACAAATGTAAAGCAGTATCAATAGGTACTGAGAATATAGTACAGATTGGATTAACCTAGGCTCTGTTCATTGTTCTCGAAACAGTCTTCTTGATGTTGCACTGTTGGTCAGCTTCAGTATTATCTGCCGGGGAGTTATTCAAAACTTCTACAAACAAAGACAGTTCATTAAAGTTCTTCCAATCTTCAGCGTAATGACTTTTCAACAAGTTGTCAACATCTCTAAGTTTTACAGGTTTTAGAGTATTTCCTTTTTTGTATTGAAGTGGATGGATGTCACTAATTACTTTGCTCTTCTGAGTTACGAATTGTGGTTTTTTAAGGCCACTCCGATAAAATCTTCTCCTCTTACCAAAGTATTTGTTCTCCTTTTGTTTCGACTAATGATGAACCTTTTTGAAGCATTAAACTGAAAATGCCATTTTCTCGGAGGCTTAAGGTTCTTTCCGACAGCCTCTTTCCAATTAAAGTTTGGGCACTCGGATCCAAGTTTAAACACAGTACAGTAATTAGAGTAAATATCCCTATACTCCTGGGGTGAAATAATTGTGTCCTCTCTTGCGGATTTCTTTTTGAAAAAATGCGAACACTCTATCAGAGGGCATAAAGGAGTGGCCAGGAACAGGAAAGATAAGCTCAACTTGACCGACATTTGCAGATGCATGATACCATTCCGATGATAATGCTGTTTTTATTCTGGCCCCCACAGCCATCTGCAAAGAGGTGCACTGTCCTAATACTAGGAATTATAGCTCTAGTATTAAGGGCATGGAAAGCAGCACTTGCAACTTTGTGGGAGCCTTTCGGGTGTTCATGTTCACACCAGGTGTATGAAAAGACGTCGTCCTTACCAAGCTTTCTTGTGACGAACCTTCGACAACTGTGAAATTGTACATATGATGTCGGGAATTGTATGCTCTCTGATCAGGTACTTTAGGTCGTACCTGATTCTTTTGGCAAACATACGAGAGGACTAAAGTGTCTTCAGTTGTCCTTTTGCCAAGCCTTTGAAAACATGCTTTAGCTTGAAGGCTATGAACACGTTTTTGAGTCATAAGGTTTTGTTTTTCAATTGCACTTGTTGCATGTTGCAATTGTTCCTTAAATCTTAAGCAGCGCATGCATGCATCCACCGCTGGAGCTCCGAACCCAATATTATAAATCATATTAATATGATTCTTGAAAAAGGATTTAGTGACTTTTAAGGTTACATCTCCATTTTCACACCTGGAGTTGTGAAGTCTCCGTAACTTATTTATACTTAAGTTGCTAACCAAGTATTGTCTATGTGACTTAACCATGCAATAGTGCTTTTCTCTTACTTGAATTTGTCCCATAAATTTCCCAACTGCCTCTCTTTTACTGGTATACTTTTTTGACCTGGTGTTCCCACCTCTACTGTCTTTAATGGAGATACCTTGCATGCGCTTCCTGCAAACATGTTGAATCCCTGTCTATTTATGTTCAAAATTTTCATGAATGTCTTTTGACAAACTTGTACGTTTGCTGGGGCTCCAGGCATCAATCTTGCCTTTTTTACAAAATAAGAAATGCTTATACCTTCATTTGAGCTGTGTTCTAACTTTTTCCTAAGTCTTTTTGGTGGTGCTATGTGGCTGTATTTCACAATAAAGTTGTCTTGAATAATGTTCTTAGGAGTAGAATAAAACGTCCTGTGGAAATGTTGCACATCCATTTTAGTAAGTGTCATAGATTTCATTTTATTGCTCTCGTGACCACAATCTGGATTAGCTGGAGGACCTAGAGATGCGTACCTGAAACAAAACCAAAGAATATAATACCACACTTATATAATAGAACACAATAAAACTTAAATAGCTGTGGTCATCACTAAATAAGTACAATGTACTGTACAAAGTTTGAGGTTTGGCCTAGGCTAGGTTTGCACAACATAACCTGTTTATGACTCCAATGGAACTTACCTCTCTCTCTCTCTTCTCTTTATTTTTTCTCCAATTTCCAATATCTTTCACTCGTTCTCTTCCTCTTTCTTGCAGAACAACAAAGCTGGACTTATTATTATCCATTACAATGAGAATCTTTTAGCAGCTCACAACGATGACAACGAACTATATGGAAATACAATACTGCTGGTTTACAAACAACGAATAACTCAGACAGTCTTGCAAACTCTGTTATCTCAAAATAAACTCTTAGAGCTCAATTATTGCCAAACTATACGTTGAAAATGTAAAATCAGTCAAGTGGATAAGGCACCATTTGGAACAAACTATCAAATGGTATAATGGAAAGCAATGCGAGTGGGACTGCTTTTGGAATGAAATGGAGAAGGCATCTTTTGGAAGTAACTTTCGGTGGAGAAGACTGCTTCTGGAACAAACTTTAATTTCCTTATTGGTTTTTGAATAGGAGAAGTTTTTTGGAGCCCATTCCTGGTTTTAAACGACGCAGTTTAGAATGTACCGTCAGATGATTATACTTTGACCGAAATTTTTATTCAAATTACATTTACATAACTTCTGAATGTCGCCTGGAGAAATCAAGTACACCAGTTTAGGGGCTAATACTTCCTGTAAACAATCTGTGCTGACTATGTATTAATCATGCATTATGCATGAGAAAACAGCCCTTTAGTAACTGGTCAAAGTCACCATGCAAATGGGGTTACTTTGACCACAGAGAGTTTTCTTCGTTTTTGTGCATGAATAATACTTGCCAGTCATAGTAAGCCCCATCACAGGTTTTATTGACTTGAAGAAAATGTATGGGGAGATATTAGATCATTTATTGGTGAATATGAGCACCAACCTGTTGTTCTCAAAGAAATTTTTTACACGAATAGGAAATTAATGTCAAACTTAATTTAAGGGAAAAAATGGACTTCATTCAGAAATAAACATCCATATAGTATATTCATGTGGCATTTCAAATAAATTTACTACTGTTATTACTGTTTATTCTCACAAATATTAGTTAATATTGAAGCACTCTATTTCATGCTGAAGAAATTTAAAGCCTCGTTTTAGTACATCAGGTCTGGTGAGGATTAATATAATTTGTTCTCTAGTGACTTCGCTTTCATCAACATGACCTGGCCACACAAATTTGGATTTCTGTCCCTTTAGAAATTTCACAACATATCCTGAGTCATTGATGCAAACTTCAGTGATTTGTCCAATGAAGTATTTCTCCGATTTGTGCACTGTCGGGATCTTGACTATCACAAAATCTTCAATCTTCGCATGACATGAAGAATCCTTTGCAGCAGGCTCACCATTTTGGTTGTTGAACGATTCATTTGTGTCGTTGCCCAGGCAAGGAGGATGATCTGTAGCGATCCCAAAGGATGAAGGACTTTCATTGCCAATGTTGCCTAACTGTAGGATGTCTCTCCTTCAGTTTCCAATGTCTTCAATGCACAGACTCATTCCTGGGGTTACATTAACTCTGGTTCTGCGTCTTCGAGGCGTAGCGGCATTTTCTTTGGCTTTGTATCGCATGTCGCTTACCATTTTAACAACAGTGTCTGATACATTCGGAAGTTCAGAAGGCAAGCGACTACAAACTACGTCAGCATTAAGTGGATAAATACCACACTTACGAAATCCACTCATGAGATTTTCACTCACACTATTTGAACCTTTCACTTTTTCATATAGTGTCTTCAGCAATGTTGGAAAGGCATCTTTTGAGAGTATTTGGGTTTCTTCCGCAATCCTTCCTTCCATTCATCTAAGATATTTCTCCAATACTTGTTGAGAGGTCCATAAAAGGCAACGTCCAGTGGTTGACAAATATGTGTAGAATTTTTGGGGATGCAGAGAAATGATACGTTATTTGCTGTTGCCAATCTAATTACTTCTGGAGTAAAATGGCTAGACCACGAACCTGCTACGAAGGCGTAGCAGGGGGAGAGGTGATACTCCCACGTGGCGCGTCCCAGGTGGCGGATCGGGGGGTCCTAACCGGCTTGCCGGCGGACTTGAGGGAAATAAAATACCTCTCGTGGACCAAACACACTACCCCCTGCGGGTGGGGGACGGCACATGTAGAATACACCCGCGGTACCCGCTGCCTGTCGTATAAGTCGACTAAAAGGGGCGACCTAGGCGCGGACATGGGTTGCGGTTTGGTATAATGTGTTGGACCTCCTGTGGATGGGAGGGGTCGAGTACATTCACAGGTAATCCCTGCCTGTCGTAGAAGGCGACTTAAAGGGTCATGTGGCCATGGTCCCCTCTTTATTTTTTTATTATTTTTCCGAGGGTCAGATGTAGACCATTCCAAATTTTGATGTGCGTGCTGCCCGGAGATGGGCCTCTTACGTGTGCGATTACGCCCAAAAGCCCGCATCTGTCCACCCAGGACCATTGCGTGGTGGGAGCGCCATATACCTTGGCAGTGGTATCCGCCTGACAACACAGGTCACCGCACAGCTGAATGCCAGAAGGACATATTATTATTATTAATTATTTTTAATTTTTTTCTCTATATTTAGTGCTCTGTACACGCTATGGGGTACATGCTATTGCGGGTGACTGGAGGAAGGGAGCCCTAGTGCTCATTGCCTCAGTCATCCCGTATTAGGCATCGTCCAACATCGGACCCCGGTCAGTACCTGCTACGACCAGGTGGGTATTGCCTTGGCTGCTTGGTTCGGCTACAGAGACCCCTGATCGGAGAGGGTGGCATTCGGGGAGGATGCTATCGGGAATGGCTTCCAAACGAAGTCGTCCTTCTCAAGGTGGTCCCCCACCTAAGTGTTTAACTTTTGCTTCCCTGAGAGGTTCAACTCCCTGGGAACATGCACAGCGTGAAGGAATGGGATCCAGCTTCCCTAGGTTTCTGGTCGCTACCAGAACCGATAGGCATGATTTTAAGCTGGTGAAGTCGATCCTTTTTAGTCGACACATCGAAGGCGTTTACGGCGAACTTGAGGACCTTAAGAAAATGCGCAACGGTAGTTTGCTTATGAAGACTCGTACAGCACTGCAAGCTGATCAGCTGCTTAAGTGCGAGCACTTTGGCGAAATCCCCGTCAAAGTTGAAGAGCATAAGTCCTTGAACCTGGTTCGCGGAGTCATCTTTCACCGCGACCTTATTTTGAACACTGACGACGAGTTGATGGAAGACATGAAGAACCGTGGCGTAACACACGTTCGGCGCATTACGCGCAAGGTCAACGGTGAAGACGTTGCCACTGGTGCCTTCATTGTCTCTTTCAAGTTGTCAGTGTTACCAGAGAAAGTCAAGGTAACAACTTATCGTTGCGATGTGAGGCCGTACATCCCGCCTCCTATGCGATGCTATCAATGCCAGCGATTCGGACATATGTTCCCTCGCTGTTCGAATCAGGCTGTATGTGGTACATGTGGACGAGTAGCTCACGGCGCGGAGGAGTGCACAACTCCCTACAAGTGCACTAACTGCTCCGGTTTTCATTCTCCTCGGGATCGGAACTGTCCGACATACCTGAGTGAGAAGAAGATCCAGGAGATCAAGACCCTGGATAGTCTCTCCTACCAGGAAGCGCTCCGTAAGTTTAATTCCACGAATACACCTGCCCGTACACTTGATTACAGCATGATAGCTCAGAGTCTTCCAGGTTCATCATTTTCAACATCGTCACCTGTGCTGATCGCTGCGCCCAAGGCGACTGTTGCTGCTCCCAGCGACGTCGCAAAGAGTAAAAGCTCGAAGGGGGGACCACCCCACCTTCGACCAACCAGAAGTCTGTGCAGGCTGGCAGTTCCCAGCCGGCACAGCATGGGGGGAAGACTAAGTCTCTCCCCCCCCCCCCTAGGAGGTCGACGAAAGTCGTGCCCCAGCCGGCGGAGGCGGCATCGTCGACCAAGGCTGGGAAACCAGGGGAAGAAGAGCGCCCGTCCTGAGCGCTCTCGGACTTCCCCTGCGAAGGAGAAGTCATGCCCCCCACCTGAGGAGTATGAGTCTGCGTCGGGCGGTACTCCTGCTCCGAAACCTGCGCGCTCTCCTCGTCGGGGACCCCTTCGCCCCCGAAAAACGTAGAAGTTCTGGGCGGCATCCCTGCCGTCTGTTGACGACGAGATGGATGTCGCGCTGTCCACTACATCTACGGATGTAGATGTTGATAGTCTTTAGGTTTGTGAGCATTTTATTGCTCATAACCTAACACTACTTATATCGTCCACACTATGGCACTGTTACAGTGGAATTGTAATGGTTATGACAGGCATCTTGCTGAGTTACGTCAGCTCATTAGTGAGTACGCAGCGAGTATAGTCTGTATTCAGGAGACCAACTTCAGACCTGGTCATCGTACGGTCTTGAGAAATTTTAAGCTATACTCTACAGAACGATACTATGCTCACAGGGCTTCCGGTGGCGTTGGCATTTTTGTACGTTCTGATACCTACAGCGAAGAGGTTCCATTAAGAACACCGCTCGAGGCTGTAGCTGTTCGCGTTTCACTGCCTGTCATAGCAACAGTGTGTAATGTTTATTTTCCACCAGGCCGGCATCTTAATACAACTGATGTCGTTGATCTCATAGATCAGCTTCCACCTCCCTTCCTTTTATTGGGAGATTTTAACGCCCATCACCCCATGCGGGGCTCTGAGGCGCTTTGCCCCCGGAGAAGAGAGCTGGAAATATTAGCAACAGAGCTGGATTTATGTATTTTGAACACAGGGGAACCAACTCACTTTAGTGTACGTTATGGCACGTATTTTCGGATCGACCTAAGTCTATGCAGCCGAACGTTGGTTCCACTGTTTCGGTGGAATACACACGATGATCTCTGTGACAGTGACCATTTTCCTATTATCCTTACTTTGTTGAAGCATAAATCCGTCGAGGCTCCCCCTCGATGGATTCTTAAACATGCTGATTGGCCAAAGTACACATCACTAGCTGTCTTTCACGATGACGTCACACGGACCGTCGGCGAGGAAATAACTTACGTCACCCAAGTTATTCTTGCTGCTGCTGAGGAGTCCATTCCGTTTTTTTCGGGGGCTCCTCGCCGAAAACTCGTTCCTTGGTGTAACGATGAAATAGCAGCAGCCATCAAAGAACGCCGTCGCGCTCATAAACGTTACCGTCGACAGCCTACTGTGTCCAACTTAACATTTAAGAAACTCCGCGCTAAGGCGCGAGTTCTTATTCGACAAAGTAAGAAGGCTTCATGGGAGAGATATGTGTCGTCCATGACGTCACATACTCCATCATCTCAAGTGTGGACGAAACTTCGACGAATTTCGGGTATTCAAGGATCATCTGCTGTACCGGGAATTTCCATTGCAGGCAGTGACGCCACTGATCCCCTCGCGATTGCTAATCATCTCGCTAGTCATTTCGCGGATGTCTCTGGCTCCGGGAATTACCATCCTGATTTCCTCCCTCTTAAGTGGGAGGCAGAACGTCATCACCTTAGTTTTGCCACCCAAGCTTCAGAGGACTACAACGTGCCCTTTACGGAGCGGGAACTCCGCAGCGCCTTAGCGCTTTGCAAGGACACGTCTCCTGGACCGGACAACATCCATAACCAGATGTTGAAACACCTTAGTGATGATAGTTTACTATATCTCCTTCGTGTGTTCAACCGAATCTGGACAGAGGGTGATTTTCCGTCTCAGTGGCGAGAGGGCATAGTCATCCCTGTCCTCAAGCCTGACAAAGATCCTAAGTATGCAGGAAGTTACAGACCGATTTGTCTTACAAATTGCCTGTGTAAGCTATTTGAGAGGATGGTAAATCGCAGACTCGTGTGGTGTCTGGAGAAACAAGGACTCTTGTCCGAGTACCAATGTGGATTTCGAGCCGCTCGATCCACCACAGACCACTTGGTACGCCTGGAGAGCTCTATCCAGGATGCGTTTCTCCGAAAACAGCACTTGGTAGCTGTCTTCTTTGACTTGGAGAAGGCCTACGACACCACCTGGCGATATGGCATCCTTTCAGTCCTGCTTCAATGGAGATTCCGAGGTAACTTGCCGGTATTTATTGCGAATTTTTTGTCCCTCCGTCTATTCCGTGTCCGAGTCGGTAGGACATATTCGCAATACCACGTTCAAGAAAATGGAGTCCCACAGGGATCGGTTCTTAGTGTCACTCTGTTCGCGATTGCCATAAACGGTATTGTCGCTGCTGCTGGTCCAGCCGTAATACCGTCCCTATATGTGGATGATTTTGTTCTGCACTATAGCTCGTGCAGTATGGCAGTCGCAGAGCGACAGTTACAGCAAGCTATTAGGAGGGTGGAGAAGTGGACCTTAGAACATGGCTTTCGGTTTTCTGCCGCAAAGACCTCCGTTGTCCACTTTTGTCGTCAACGTACACTTCACCCTCATCCTGAGCTTTATCTAGGTAATGTCGTTCTTCCAGTTGTTGACACCTACCGATTTCTTGGGCTCCTTTTTGACAGTAAATTATCGTGGGAGCCACACGTGCGGGAGCTAAAAGTGCAATGCACCAAGAGGCTTAACCTCTTGAAGTTTTCCACGAACCTACTACGATGGCGTAGCAGGGGGAGAGGTGATACTCCCACGTGGCGCGTCCCAGGTGGCGGATAGGGGGGTCCTAACCGGCTTGCCGGCGGACTTGAGGGAAATAAAATACCTCTCGCGGACCAAACACACTACCCCCTGCGGGTGGGGGACACACATGCAGAATACACCCGCGGTATCCCCTGCCTGTCGTAAGAGGCGACAAAAAGGGGCGACCTTGGCGCGGACATGGATTGCGGTTGGTATAATGTGATGGACCTCCTGTGGATGGGAGAGGCTGAATACATCCATGGGTAATCCCTGCCTGTCGTAGAAGGCGACTTAAAGGGTCATGTGGCCATGGTCCCCTCTTTATTTTTTATTATTTTTCTGAGGGTCAGATGTAGACCATTCAAAATTTGATGTGCGTGCTGCCCGGCGATGGAGCTCCTATGTGTGCGACTACGCTCGAAAGCCCGTGCCAGCAACCACCCAGGACGCGGCGGGTGGGAGTATCATGTACCCGGGCAGTGGTATCCGCCTGACAACGCAGGTCCCCGCACAGCCGAATGCCAGAAGGACATATTATTATTAATTATTTTTATTTATTTTTTCTATTGTTAGTGCTCTGTACACGCTATGGGGTACATTCTATTGCGGGTGACCGGAGGAAGGGAGTCCTAGTGCTCATTGCCTCAGTCATCCCGTATTAGGCATCGTTCAACATCGGACCCCGGGCAATACCTGCTACGACCAGGTGGGTATTGCCTTGGCTGCTTGGTTCGGCTACAGAGACCCCTGATCGGAGTGGGTGGCATTCGGGGAGGATGCTATCGGGCATGGCTTCCAAACGAAGTCGGCTCTCACAAGGTGGTCGCCCACCTAAGTCTTTAACTTTTGCTTCCCTGAGAGGTTCAACTCCCTGGGAACATGCGCAGCGTGAAGGAATGGGATCCAGCTTCCCTAGGTTTCTGGTCGCTACCAGAACCGATGGGCAGGATTTTAAGCTGGTGAAGTCGATCCTGTTTAGTAGACACATCGAAGGCGTCTATGGCGAACTGGAGGAACTTAAGAAAATGCGCAACGGTAGTTTGCTTCTAAAGACTCGTACAGCACTGCAAGCTGATCAGTTGCTTAAGTGCGAGCACTTTGGCGAAATCCCCGTCAAAGTGGAGGAGCATAAGTCCTTGAACCTGGTTCGCGGAGTCATCTTTCACCGCGACCTTATTTTGAACACTGACGACGAGTTGATGGAAGACATGAAGAACCGTGGCGTGACACACGTCCGGCGCATTACGCGCAAGGTCAACGGTGAAGACGTTGCCACTGGTGCCTTCATTGTCTCTTTCAAGTTGTCAGTGTTACCAGAGAAAGTCAAGGTAACAACATATCGTTGCGATGTGAGGCCGTACATCCCGCCTCCTATGCGATGCTATCAATGCCAGCGATTCGGACATATGGTATCTCGCTGTTCGAATCAGGCTGTATGTGGTACATGTGGACGAGTAGCTCACGGCGCGCAGGAGTGCACAACTCCATACAAGTGCACTAACTGCTCCGGTTTTCATTCTCCTCGGGATCGGAATTGTCCGACATACCTGAGTAAGAAGAACATCCAGGAGATCAAGACCCTGGATGGTCTTTCCTACCGAGAAGCGCGCCGTAAGTTTCATTCTATGAATACACCTGCCCGTACAATCGACTATAGCTTGATAGCTCAGAGTCTTCCAGGTTCGTCATTTACGACCAAGACACCTGTCCAGACCGCTGCGCCCAAGGCGACTGTTGCTGCTCCCAGCAACGTCGCAAAAAGTCAAAGCTCGAAGGGGGGGACCACCCCACCTTCGACCAACCAGAAGTCTGTGCCGGCTGGGAACTGCCAGCCGGCACAGCAAGGGGGGAAGACTAAGTCTCCCCCCCCTAGGAGGTCGACGAAAGTCGTGCCCCAGCCGGCGGAGGCGGCTTCGTTGACCAGGGCTGGGAAACCATCTCCCAGCCCGTCTAAACTTGAAAAGAAAAAGGGGAAGAAGAGCGCCCATCCTGAGCGCTCTCGGACTTCCCCTGCGAAGGAGAAGTCATGCCCTCCATCTGGGGGATATGAGTCTGCGCCGGGAGGCACTCCTGCTCCCAAACCTGCGCGCTCTCCTCGTAGGGGACCCCCTCGCGCCCGAAAAGCGTCGAAGTTCTGGGCGGCACCCCTGCCATCTTTTGATGACGGGATGGATGTCGCGTTGTCCTCTACATCTACGGATGTTGAACTAGATAGTGTTTAGGCTAACGAGCATTTTGTTGCTCATAACCTAACACTCCTTTTATAGTCCACACTATGGCACTGTTACAGTGGCATTGAAACGGTTATGACAGGCATCTTGCTGAGTTACGTCAGCTTATTAGTGAGTACGCAGCGAGTATAGTCTGTATTCAGGAGACCAATTTCCGACCTGGTCATCACACGGTCTTGAGGAATTTCAAACTATACTCGACAGAACGATACTATGCTCACCGGGCTTCCGGAGGCGTTGGCATTTTTGTACGTTCTGATAGCTACAGCGAAGAGGTTCCTTTAAGAACCCCTCTTGAGGCTGTAGCTGTTCGCGTCTCGCTGCCTATCATAGCCACAGTGTGTAATGTTTATCTTCCACCAGGCCAGCATCTGAACATCACTGATGTCGCTGATCTTATAGATCAGCTTCCACCACCCTTCCTCTTATTGGGCGATTTTAACGCCCATCACCCCATATGGGGCTCTGAGACGCCTTGCCCCCGAGGGAGAGAGCTGGAAACACTCCTATCAGATCTGGATTTATGTATTTTGAACACAGGGGAACCAACTCACTTTAGTGTACGTTACGGCACATATTCTCGCATAGACGTTAGTCTATGCAGCCGAACGTTGGTTCCACTGTTTCGGTGGAATGCACACGATGATCTCTGTGACAGTGACCATTTTCCCATCGTTCTTACTTTGTTCAATCATAAACCCGTCGAGGCTCCCCCTCGATGGATTCTTCAACATGCTGATTGGCCAAAGTACACATCACTAGCTGTCTTTAGCGAAGGTGTCAGGCGGACCGTCGGCGAGGAAATAACTTACATCACCCAAGTTATTCTTGCTGCTGCTGAGGAGTCCATTCCGTTTTTCTCGGGGACTCCTCGCCGAAAACTCGTTCCTTGGTGGAACGATGAAATAGCAGCAGCCATCAAAGAACGCCGTCGCGCTCATAAGCGTTACCGTAGACAGCCTACTGTGGCCAACTTGGTAACATTTAAGAAATTCCGCGCTAAGGCGCGAGTTCTTATTCGACAAAGTAAGAAGGCTTCATGGGAGAGATATGTGTCGTCCATGACGTCACATACTCCATCTCAAGTGTGGACGAAACTTCGACGAATTTCGGGTATTCAAGGATCATCTGCTGTACCGGGAATTTCCATTGCAGGCAGTGTCGCCACTGATCCCCTCGCGATTGCTAACCATCTCGCTAGTCATTTCGCGGATGTCTCTGGCTCCGGGAATTACCATCCTGATTTCCTCCCTCTGAAGCGGGAGGCAGAACGTCATCACCTGAGTTTTGCCACCCAAGCTTCAGAGGACTACAACGTGCCCTTTACGGAGTGGGAACTCCGCAGCGCCTTAGCGCTTTGCAAGGACACGTCTCCTGGACCGGACAACATCCATAACCAGATGTTGAAACACCTTAGTGATGATAGTTTACTATATCTCCTTCGTGTGTTCAACCGAATCTGGACAGAGGGTGATTTTCCGTCTCAGTGGCGAGAGGGCATAGTCATCCCTGTCCTCAAGCCTGACAAAGATCCTAAGTATGCAGGAAGTTACAGACCGATTTGTCTTACAAATTGCCTGTGTAAGCTATTTGAGAGGATGGTAAATCGCAGACTCGTGTGGTGTCTGGAGAAACAAGGACTCTTGTCCGAGTACCAATGTGGATTTCGAGCCGCTCGATCCACCACAGACCACTTGGTACGCCTGGAGAGCTCTATCCAGGATGCGTTTCTCCGAAAACAGCACTTGGTAGCTGTCTTCTTTGACTTGGAGAAGGCCTACGACACCACCTGGCGATATGGCATCCTTTCAGTCCTGCTTCAATGGAGATTCCGAGGTAACTTGCCGGTATTTATTGCGAATTTTTTGTCCCTCCGTCTATTCCGTGTCCGAGTCGGTAGGACATATTCGCAATACCACGTTCAAGAAAATGGAGTCCCACAGGGATCGGTTCTTAGTGTCACTCTGTTCGCGATTGCCATAAACGGTATTGTCGCTGCTGCTGGTCCAGCCGTAATACCGTCCCTATATGTGGATGATTTTGTTCTGCACTATAGCTCGTGCAGTATGGCAGTCGCAGAGCGACAGTTACAGCAAGCTATTAGGAGGGTGGAGAAGTGGACCTTAGAACATGGCTTTCGGTTTTCTGCCGCAAAGACCTCCGTTGTCCACTTTTGTCGTCAACGTACACTTCACCCTCATCCTGAGCTTTATCTAGGTAATGTCGTTCTTCCAGTTGTTGACACCTACCGATTTCTTGGGCTCCTTTTTGACAGTAAATTATCGTGGGAGCCACACGTGCGGGAGCTAAAAGTGCAATGCACCAAGAGGCTTAACCTCTTGAAGTTTTCCACGAACCTACTACGATGGCGTAGCAGGGGGAGAGGTGATACTCCCACGTGGCGCGTCCCAGGTGGCGGATAGGGGGGTCCTAACCGGCTTGCCGGCGGACTTGAGGGAAATAAAATACCTCTCGCGGACCAAACACACTACCCCCTGCGGGTGGGGGACACACATGCAGAATACACCCGCGGTATCCCCTGCCTGTCGTAAGAGGCGACAAAAAGGGGCGACCTTGGCGCGGACATGGATTGCGGTTGGTATAATGTGATGGACCTCCTGTGGATGGGAGAGGCTGAATACATCCATGGGTAATCCCTGCCTGTCGTAGAAGGCGACTTAAAGGGTCATGTGGCCATGGTCCCCTCTTTATTTTTTATTATTTTTCTGAGGGTCAGATGTAGACCATTCAAAATTTGATGTGCGTGCTGCCCGGCGATGGAGCTCCTATGTGTGCGACTACGCTCGAAAGCCCGTGCCAGCAACCACCCAGGACGCGGCGGGTGGGAGTATCATGTACCCGGGCAGTGGTATCCGCCTGACAACGCAGGTCCCCGCACAGCCGAATGCCAGAAGGACATATTATTATTAATTATTTTTATTTATTTTTTCTATTGTTAGTGCTCTGTACACGCTATGGGGTACATTCTATTGCGGGTGACCGGAGGAAGGGAGTCCTAGTGCTCATTGCCTCAGTCATCCCGTATTAGGCATCGTTCAACATCGGACCCCGGGCAATACCTGCTACGACCAGGTGGGTATTGCCTTGGCTGCTTGGTTCGGCTACAGAGACCCCTGATCGGAGTGGGTGGCATTCGGGGAGGATGCTATCGGGCATGGCTTCCAAACGAAGTCGGCTCTCACAAGGTGGTCGCCCACCTAAGTCTTTAACTTTTGCTTCCCTGAGAGGTTCAACTCCCTGGGAACATGCGCAGCGTGAAGGAATGGGATCCAGCTTCCCTAGGTTTCTGGTCGCTACCAGAACCGATGGGCAGGATTTTAAGCTGGTGAAGTCGATCCTGTTTAGTAGACACATCGAAGGCGTCTATGGCGAACTGGAGGAACTTAAGAAAATGCGCAACGGTAGTTTGCTTCTAAAGACTCGTACAGCACTGCAAGCTGATCAGTTGCTTAAGTGCGAGCACTTTGGCGAAATCCCCGTCAAAGTGGAGGAGCATAAGTCCTTGAACCTGGTTCGCGGAGTCATCTTTCACCGCGACCTTATTTTGAACACTGACGACGAGTTGATGGAAGACATGAAGAACCGTGGCGTGACACACGTCCGGCGCATTACGCGCAAGGTCAACGGTGAAGACGTTGCCACTGGTGCCTTCATTGTCTCTTTCAAGTTGTCAGTGTTACCAGAGAAAGTCAAGGTAACCACTTATCGTTGCGATGTGAGGCCGTACATCCCGCCTCCTATGCGATGCTATCAATGCCAGCGATTCGGACATATGGTATCTCGCTGTTCGAATCAGGCTGTATGTGGTACATGTGGACGAGTAGCTCACGGCGCGGAGGAGTGCACAACTCCATACAAGTGCACTAACTGCTCCGGTTTTCATTCTCCTCGGGATCGGAATTGTCCGACATACCTGAGTGAGAAGAAGATCCAGGAGATCAAGACCCTGGATGGTCTTTCCTACCAGGAAGCGCGCCGTAAGTTTCATTCTATGAATACACCTGCCCGTACACTCGACTATAGCTTGATAGCTCAGTCTTCCAGGTTCGTCATTTACGACCAAGACACCTGTCCAGACCGCTGCGCCCAAGGCGACTGTTGCTGCTCCCAGCAACGTCGCAAATAGTCAAAGCTCGAAGGGGGGGACCACCCCACCTTCGACCAACCAGAAGTCTGTGCCGGCTGGGAACTCCCAGCCGGCACAGCAAGGGGGGAAGACTAAGTCTCCCCCCCCTAGGAGGTCGACGAAAGTCGTACCCCAGCCGGCGGAGGCGGCTTCGTTGACCAGGGCTGGGAAACCATCTCCCAGCCCGTCTAAACCTGAAAAAAAGAAGGGGAAGAAGAGCGCCCGTTCTGAGCGCTCTCGGCCTTCCCCTGCGAAGGAGAAGTCATGCCCCCCATCTGGAGGGTATGAGTCTGCGCCAGGAGGCACTCCTGCTCCCAAACCTGCGCGCTCTCCTCGTAGGGGACCCCCACGCGCCCGAAAAGTGTCGAAGTTCTGGGCGGCACCCCTGCCATCTTTTGATGACGGGATGGATGTCGCGCTGTCCTCTACATCTACGGATGTAGAATTAGATAGTGTTTAGGCTAACGAGCATTTTTCGCTCATTACCTAACACTCTTTTTACAGTCCACACTATGGCACTGTTACAGTGGAATTGTAATGGTTATGACAGGCATCTTGCTGAGTTACGTCAGCTTATTAGTGAGTACGCAGCGAGTATAGTCTGTATTCAGGAGACCAATTTCCGACCTGGTCATCATACGGTCTTGAGGAATTTCAAACTATACTCGACAGAACGATACTATGCTCACCGGGCTTCCGGAGGCGTTGGCATTTTTGTACGTTCTGATAGCTACAGCGAAGAGGTTCCATTACGAACCCCTCTAGAGGCTGTAGCTGTTCGCGTCTCGCTGCCTGTCTTAGCAACAGTGTGTAATGTTTATCTTCCACCCGGCCAGCATCTGAACATCAATGATGTCGCTGATCTTATAGATCAGCTTCCACCACCCTTCCTCTTATTGGGCGATTTTAACGCCCATCACCCCATATGGGGCTCTGAGACGCCTTGTCCCCGAGGAAGAGAGTTGGAAACACTTATAACGGATCTGGATTTATGTATTTTGAACACAGGGGAACCAACTCACTTTAGTGTACGTTACGGCACATACTCTCGCATAGACGTAAGTCTATGCAGCCGAACGTTGGTTCCACTGTTTCGGTGGAATGCACACGATGATCTCTGTGACAGTGACCATTTTCCCATTATTCTTACTTTGTTGAAACATAAACCCGTCGAGGCTCCCCCTCGATGGATTCTTAAACATGCTGATTGGCCAAAGTACACATCACTAGCTGTCTTTACCGATGATGTCAGGCGGACCGTCGGCGAGGAAATAACTTACGTCACCCAAGTTATTCTTGCTGCTGCTGAGGAGTCCATTCCGTTTTTCTCGGGGGCTCCTCGCCGAAAACTCGTTCCTTGGTGGAACGATGAAATAGCAGCAGCCATCAAAGAACGCCGTCGCGCTCATAAACGTTACCGTCGACAGCCTACTGTGGCCAACTTGGTAACATTTAAGAAACTCCGCGCTAAGGCGCGAGTTCTTATTCGACAAAGTAAGAAGGCTTCATGGGAGAGATATGTGTCGTCCATGACGTCGCATACTCCATCATCTCAAGTGTGGACGAAACTTCGACGAATTTCGGGTATTAAAGGATCATCTGCTGTACCGGGAATTTCCATTGCAGGCAGTGTCGCCACTGATCCCCTCGCGATTGCTAATCATCTCGCTAGTCATTTCGCGGATGTCTCTGGTTCCGGGAATTACAATCCTGATTTCCTCCCTCTGAAGCGGGAGGCAGAACGTCATCACCTTAGTTTTGCCACCCCAGCTTCAGAGGACTACAACGTGCCCTTTACGGAGTGGGAACTCCGCAGCGCCTTAGCGCTTTGCAAGGACACGTCTCCTGGACCGGACAACATCCATAACCAGATGTTGAAACACCTTAGTGATGATAGTTTACTATATCTCCTTCGTGTGTTCAACCGAATCTGGACAGAGGGTGATTTTCCGTCTCAGTGGCGAGAGGGCATAGTCATCCCTGTCCTCAAGCCTGACAAAGATCCTAAGTATGCAGGAAGTTACAGACCGATTTGTCTTACAAATTGCCTGTGTAAGCTCTTTGAGAGGATGGTAAATCGCAGACTCGTGTGGTGTCTGGAGAAACAAGGACTCTTGTCCGAGTACCAATGTGGATTTCGAGCCGCTCGATCCACCGCAGACCACTTGGTACGCCTGGAGAGCTCTATCCAGGATGCGTTTCTCCGCAAACAGCACTTGGTAGCTGTCTTCTTTGACTTGGAGAAGGCCTACGACACCACCTGGCGATATGGCATCCTTTCAGTCCTGCATCAATGGAGATTCCGAGGTAACTTGCCGGTATTTATTGCGAATTTTTTGTCCCTCCGTCTATTCCGTGTCCGAGTAGGGAGGACATATTCGCAATACCACGTTCAAGAAAATGGAGTACCACAGGGATCGGTTCTTAGTGTCACTCTGTTCGCGATTGCCATAAACGGTATTGTCGCGGCTGCTGGTCCAGCCGTCATACCGTCCCTATATGTGGATGATTTTGCTCTGCACTATAGCTCGTGCAGTATGGCAGTCGCAGAGCGACAGTTACAGCAAGCTATTAGGAGGGTGGAGAAGTGGACCTTAGAACATGGCTTTCGGTTTTCTGCCGCAAAGACCTCCGTTGTCCACTTTTGTCGTCAACGTACACTTCACCCTCATCCTGAGCTTTATCTAGGTAATGTCGTTCTTCCAGTTGTTGACACCTACCGATTTCTTGGGCTCCTTTTTGACAGTAAATTATCGTGGGAGCCACACGTGCGGCAGTTAAAAGTGCAATGCACTAGGAAGCTTAATATCCTTAAGTTTCTTAGCAGCACTTCTTGGGGGGCTGACCGCGCGGTGCTCCTGCGATTCTATCGGGCACACATTTTATCCCGGTTAGACTACGGCAGTGCAGCATATGGCTCCGCAAGACCAAGCGTTCTTGCGAAGCTGAACAGTATCCACCACAGCGGGGTTAGGTTGGCGACGGGAGCTTTTCGTACAAGCCCCATCGCTAGCCTGCTCGCTGAGTCTGGTGTGCCGCCTTTACACCTGAGGCGCCAGCAACTTCTACTTTCATATGCTGCAAATTTGCGACAGATGCCACTTCATCCCAGCTATCCTTGCGTGTTCAACCATGGCAACCGTTTGCTGTACGCTGCTCGTCCTCGAGCGACGCGGCCGGTTGGGATACGCTTGGATAACATTTCCGAATTGTTTGACGTACCTTCGGTTCCTTGCCTTGTCAGACAACCAAGTGGGGTACCTCCGTGGGTCGTACGACGACCTGAAGTAATCCTGGATCTGCACACTGGTCCAAAGGTAAACACGGACCCTTCGATTTATCGGAGGCTCTTCCTGTCCGTTGTTGGCCGCTATCCAGGTTCAGTCGTCGTCTACACGGATGGTTCAAGGTCAGATACGAAGGTGGGCTGTGCGTTCGTTGTTAACAATGATAGGTTCCTTTTTGCTCTTCCGGCAACCTGTAGTGTGTACACAGCAGAGCTCTATGCTATCTATGAGGCTCTGCGGTACGCACTGTACAATGAGCGCCGACACTTTCTTCTGTGTACCGACTCCTTGAGTTCGCTCCAGTCTATAGATACCTGTTTCCCTCGGCACCCTCTGGTGCAGCTAATCCAGGACCTGCTGGCCGGGTGTTGGGATGCTGGCACCAGAATCACATTTCTGTGGCTCCCAAGCCACATGGGCATAGAGGGAAACGAGTTAGTAGATCAGGCTGCCAAGGAGGCAGTTACACTGCCCACGTTGCCTTTCCAGGTTCCAGTAAGTGATATTCGCTCCCAGCTGAGACATCTTGTTATGTCCCATTGGGAGATGGAGTGGCAGGCCATTCCACTTCCCAATAAGCTGAGAGCGATAAAAGGAACAACGAAGGTATGGAGGACTTCCCTTCGGGCTTCGCGGAGGGAAGCCGTGGTATTATGTCGTCTTCGGATCGGCCACGGTATCTTGACTCACTCGCATCTTTTGAAAGGAGAACCCCCTCCGGTGTGTACCTGCGGCGACCACCTTACCGTGGTGCACATCCTTACGGAGTGTGTGGACCTGGTCGATCTGCGCCGTAGTCTTAACCTTCCGAGTACTATCTCCCTTATCTTGCGTGATGACGAGCAGTCAGCAGACCTCGTCATCCGCTTTATGAGGGATAGTGGACTGTTTTCTCGTGTGTAATGCTGTCCTTTGTCCTAGTGTGTTTTGTGTCACTTTCGCTTTTATCCTATTGACTTAATTTTAGTTTGTTTTGCTTATTTTAATGTGTTATTTTAACGTCTCTCGTAAATTATGTACTACCAGGCAATGCCTTATTCTTTTGTTTTCCTGTAATTTCTCTTGTTTTATTAGAAAATAAGGCATTGCGTATTAGATCCACTGATTGTTTTAATCTCACCCTCATTTTTCTCCATCATTTTTAAACTCTAGTCAGTGGATATGTTTTTAAAATTTTATCATCATCTCTCATGTCGTTTATCACATTCCATTAGGGGCCGATGACCTTCGATGTTAGGCCCCTTTAAACAACAAGCATCATCATCATCGATACAAGCAGTTAACCGAACGAAGTAAGTAGGTCTACACATACGTACTGCACATGTTTGCAATAAGTTCAACTGATCCGATTTAATTTCATTTTAGTTTTAATTTTTAGCGCTGATGGATCACTTTGGCAACCTACGACTTACTCAAGAATATGTAGTGCACATTTCATCGGAAACAGAAGATCTGGACATCCACTAAGTCCAGCCTATGTTCCGACAATATTTCCGGATGAATACAAGAAGAGCAATGTGTCGCCGGGGCCCAGCTTACAGCGCTTTCACAGACAACTCAAGCGATTGAAAAAGAAAGAATCAGACAGAAAATTTTCGACTACAGTATGCCAAAGTAACATAACCAAGGATGTATCCGTGGGGACAGAGGCATCTGATTTTCATTGTTCAGATTTCATTTTTTCTTGTTCAATACATGAAAACGACGTAAACACACAAACATGTATTACACTTAATTTCGGTCTGGGAGGGGACATTACGAAACATGATCAAATGTGTGGAACGGAAGACGATCATGCAGACATCAAGGGTCCAGGTTTCCAAAGCTACAATTCCATAAGGAACAATACACAAATGCGTGATTTAACAGGTGTGAACTTCAACGTCTTTGCCTTGCTGCTTGCGTTATTACCAAACTGTAACGTTTCGAAATTATGTAAAGAAAACCAGCTTACTGATTTTCCTAGTGAAAATGAAAACCGGACTGTCCCATTCTGCTTTGAGAGTGATGTTCGGTGTTCACAGGACAACAATTTCACGTATGTTTTACGACCGTGCTTATGCAACTGACACTGCGTACGAAACATTTCATATTCTGGCCTAGTAAGGAAAGTGTTCAAGAAACAATGCCTCCAGCATTTAAGAGAAATTACAGTAATTGTTGAGTCATAGCGTTGTTGCCAAGGTGATGTAGCAAATGGCAGAGAAATGTGTAGTATTGAACACATCGTTTTGTAGTACAGAGATTCAGTTCTTATGAATGAATTTTATTAATAAGTGCACTTGTTCATACAAATCGTGTTGATTCAAATAAAAGTTCTTTAAAACATTAGCATATGTTTCAGCCTATCATATTTGCTCATCTTCAGCTGTAATCAAAAATTGAACGAAGCACTTTAAAAGGTTATGTGTCATTACAAAGATACGTATAAAATACAAACACATTAAAACTGCATATTGATTTTGAAATAAACGGAGTGTCCCCTTTTTTTTTACAGACCTAGCTCTACTGATTTGTCAGATAGAGAATGTTCTAGTAAATTCTTCCCTTGCAAATCGAATGACACAATGTAAAGACATCGCTCTAATGAATTTCTGGCATGTTGTGATGAATGCTGGTCATGATATGACCAGAAACATTGGACTTTTAGAAGCTTGACAAGTTTTCTGCTGGTATTCCGGGTAGAAGAGCTTCCAGTGCCGTCGCGATTTGATAGACGCTGTAGTCCGGTGGAACTTCCAATCCTTTCGAATAGTTGTGGGGACGTAGGCTGCGAAAATTCAGGTCGCCAGCTTCCGACGTCCCTCCGCCATCGTCGGACTCCTGACCTTCTGCTAAAAAATGCTGCGTCAAAACATTCATATTCACTGCCAGTTGGTTGACTATGGCTGAGAGTTGTTCCAAAGTCTGCGGTGCTGGTGGCTGCTGCGGCTGCGGCTGCTCGGGTTGCTGTGGCGGTCGTGGTTGTGGATGTGCTGGAGCTGATGGTTGTCCATCGGCCATGGTAGTGTTCCGTCTGATGAGAAGAGGCGTTACTGTGAGTTGTGACGGTGTTGTAGTTGAGGAGGCTGCTGAAGTTCTTTCTTTTGAGATCTGTCGCTTCTTAATGACTCTATAGGATAATGTCGGCTGTCGTGATGGACCGGTGGACATTCTCCGATGATCCGTGCTGGGTTGAAGCGTGGGAGTGCCCGAAGTTCCGCACCTGACTTCGATTAGTAGGCTCTGCCTCCTGTCCCAGCTTTGCGACTGATCCAGAGCACCTTCCCCCTCGCCTTTTTTTTTTAAACCACAAGCAGCCCGCCACCTCTGAATGCTACCTGCCCAATATGACATGCAATGTCCTTCCACCTGAAGCCCATTTCCCATGGAGTGAGGTAGTCAGGCTAACAATGCTATTCAGCCCACAAGATTTTTGTTCCGCTCTCAGCTATGGCCATCAAGCTGGTGCATCGTTGCACATACCCTCTGGCCCAGAATGGAAAGATGGACTTGGTCAGTCCTGCTTCTACCTCTGTCCACTCCAAGTGCATACAAGCTGGGAGGGATAGGCAGGTGTCCAGGTCATGATCATCAGTCTTCCTCAGACACATTGCTGGCCACTGGAATTTGCAAGTCAATCCTCGTTTCACCCATGTGGTCCTGTGATCAGATATAAAGTTATCGGGATTGGGATTCAGAGGCCCTGCCCATTGCTCTAATAGTCCAGGCATCGTGCATATCTGTGCATGAACACTAATGACGACAGGGTGTCCAAGTATGGGCTTGATATAACATGAGAATTGACCTATTAGCCTTACTTCCCCAGGGTGATGAAGTGTCAATGTATTAACAGGGTAAAAGCCATTGATGCGCTGCAGTAGCTTTGAGTGCCGACAGGAGTGACTTTTCATGCACCAAAGCATCAATCCTGACATTGATAACATAAGGCCTGTGCTCACGAGAAAATGAAGTCTGCCCCATTCAATCTTTGGAGGCTCTTTGAATGTCCGGACTGATGGGGCATGTGTTATCTGGATAGGGATGAGAGCTCTAATGGCAGCTGGAGTGGCAGGCGATCTGCTAGTTTCCATATTTTGTGGTGGAAGGGTGACATTGGAAATGGCTGCAATGTTTAGACCGACGAGTGGATGTGACATTACAGTTGCGTCAATGAGCACAATGGCAAGGGCATGGTAGCCCCCTCTGCACGTGAGCCAGATGAGCCATACAAGCATCACTGCATGGAGAATCCAAGATGCACCGATGGCAGGCACCCTGAAGAGATCCCATGATCCACTTTTGTTTTTTTCGGCTTCCTCCAATTTTTCTTAATCTCTTCATCATATTTGGCCATCTTTGCTGTAAAATCTTTGTCTGATAACTCGGAGTCTTGAAGCATTCCTCCAAGCTTTATCCTCGCGTTAGAGATCCGGTTTGTCATAAGTTTGGCAAACGCATTAGGCCCCATCCATTGATGTACTCTAATCGGGATATAAGTGAGGTTCATTGATGTGAGGATTGGAACTGCATCACCCGGCATTATCCTCTTGGCTGCTGTGACATAGGCATCAATCTGAGATGTCTGTGATCTCCGGACTGTGCGCCTGGGGACCAACCACGTGGAACCCACCTCAGCACTGCAAGCGTCCGATACTGTTATTATCTGTATTCCGTCACTTAGTGGCTTCAGTTCTCTGTGGGTTCTGTCTGGTCATCTTCCATACAGACCATCTTCAAGACCAGTGTAGACGATGGGACTGACACCATCCATTGATTGAATGACGATTAATCACAGAAACAGGAGCTTCAGGGGCCCATGATTTATTCCACATGTCCATGACCACAAAACATGAATACAGGAGGTTGCAGTCACCCTTCCACATGCAGGCCAAGCATGACGAAGTCCAATCCTTTGTCCATGTTCCACCCGACCGGCAGTCATGCAGAGGATCATCAATACACCGGAAGAACTCGACCTCTGATAGGGTCATGTAAAATCCTCTATCATGGTTGATCACAAGAGCATAAGCATCCAACTCTAACCTCATCTTGAGGTTGGCGTCATAGAATGGGAGAGCTGCCCCCACCCATGTTTCCAGGGATCCTACTTTGTCCCTGAGGGGGATTAGCATTGACACGATGATCTGGTTATCTTTGGCAAACGCCATACCTATTGAGGACTCGTAGTAAGCACCTCTGCCGTGGGATCCACCTTTTGCTTGATCTCATGGATGAGGGAAATCAGTCTGCTTGGTGGAACCAGATCCCTGCTTAGCTTTTTGGTGTCTGCAGTCAAGTAAGCTGCCCTAACCAGTGTAGCCCAATGGTTTGCCCTTGTCTGCAGCAGGCTGACCTGAATATGTATTTTTTGCAAAAAGGCTAAAGCATCCACAAACAGATTTGTTTGCATGGCCAGTAACGACAGCTTGTTGACGCGGCCTGCTACCTCCCTGATTTGAAGATGCACAAACAACCCGCCACCTCTGAATGCTACCTGCCCAATATGACATGCAATGTCCTTCCACCTGAAGCCCATTTCCCATGGAATGAAGTAGTCAGGCTAACAATGCTATTCAGCCCACAAGATTTTTGTTCCGCTCTCAGCTATGGCCATCAAGCTGGTGCATCGTTGCACATACCCTCTGGCCCAGAATGGAAAGATGGACTTGGTCAGTCCTGCTTCTACCTCTGTCCACTCCAAGTGCATACAAGCTGGGAGGGATAGGCAGGTGTCCAGGTCATGATCATCAGTCTTCCTCAGACACATTGCTGGCCACTGGAATTTGCAAGTCAAACCTCGTTTCACCCATGTGGTCCTGTGATCAGATATAAAGTTATCGGGATTGGGATTCAGAGGCCCTGCCCATTGCTCTAATAGTCCAGGCATCGTGCATATCTGTGCATGAACACTAATGACGACAGGGTGTCCAAGTATGGGCTTGATATAACATGAGAATTGACCTATTAGCCTTACTTCCCCAGGGTGATGAAGTGTCAATGTATTAACAGGGTAAAAGCCATTGATGCGCTGCAGTAGCTTTGAGTGCCGACAGGAGTGACATTTCATGCACCAAAGCATCAATCCTGACATTGATAATGTTGTAACCAAGGTTGAAGTTTACAGAACACAACTTTTATTGCTTCACTTTATGATTTTTACACAAATAACTGAAATTTATTTTGAAGCAAAAAGGAATATTGAATCTTGAGAAAAGTCTGTCTTTATACAATATGTACAGGTTTGCAGTCTTTATATACACTTCTATCTTGAAAAGATAGTCTTTGTGAATTGACACGTTGATAGTCGAGAACTATCTGGCACACTAACATAAATGTCTATGAGAGTCCTTGTTTGTTGAAGTGCCTGAATTCCTAAAAAGCAAGTTCAATTGATTGAAAAAATTCCACCTAGCGAAACTAAGGGAGCTTGCATAAATTAGGGAATGAAAATGGCTTGTAAAAGAATTACGGAACATAGGCAGCGGAAACAGGTAAGGGAGCGGTGACCAGAGGTGAGACCTCGTACTGCCAGAAATTCAGTCCACCTGGTCGAAGCACATTTTCAAGAGGAGTAGCCTCCGTGCTCGACGTAGGGTGTATTCTGGAGCTGGACACCGGGGCAAGTGGGCAAGTGAGCAGGCAGGGAGCTCCTATTTATAGTACACTCGATGGTCAGGCACGCGCACTGAGGGCTGCGCGTCGAAGCTAGCAGAATGATACACAGGCGCGCGTGCAGCTGGCTGGCGGAGCGAGAAAGGGAGCGCCGGACATACAACACCCTCCCCTCCTAAATGCGCCGGTACGGCGTGAAACGGCGGCGGCGCTGGCGGCGACTGCGATGCTGGGGCGGAGCTGCTGATATCTCTGTTGTATTGTCCGGAGCTGGAACTGGGCGGAGTGGCGCTGTCTCGTCCTGAAAGGAACCCATTGTTATTAAATGATCTAAAGCGCGTTCAGCAATAGATTTATCTGGTTTAGCAATAGCATCAATAGCTGGACAGGGGCGGTAGCGTAGACGTATCTGATCTTGATGGCGGCAGATACGTTTCTCCGTAGTCTGTATCTCGTAGAGACGATGACCCAAAGATCTGCAGATGACTCCAGGTATCCAGAGTGGGTTGGATTTGAATGTCCTGGTGTAGACCTTGTCGTTGAGGGAGAACTTCGTTGGTGAGGTCTTATGCTGGGCCGGAAGAGGCTGTAACAGAGAAAGTAAAGTTCTGTGAGGTCGTCCATGTAGCTTCTGTGCAGGAGTGATATTATCAGCGCCGGGTAGAGTTCTGTAGTTGTTTAAGAGTTGGAGCAAGGCTTGGTCTTTAGTTAAGCCTGAAGAGACAGCTTTCTTCATACTTCTTTTAAATGTTTGTACGAAGCGTTCAGCTTCACCATTAGATTGAGGGTGAAAAGGTGGTGCTAGGATATGACGAATGCCATTATGTGTACAAAAGTTCTGAAAAGCAGTAGCTGTAAATTGAGGTCCGTTGTCCGAAATGAGTACTTGCGGTAAACCTTCTGTAGTAAAGATTTTCTGGAGAGCACGAATGGTAGCTTCGGTTGTAGTAGTCGAATGCATATCCACTACATATGGAAAGTTTGACAGTGAATCGATGACTATTAACCACATGGAATTGAGGAAAGGACCTGCGAAATCGATGTGAACTCGTTCCCATGGAGTAGTAGCAGGAGGCCATGAAGCAAGATCAGAAGACGGGGCGTTCTGATTCGTTTGACATTGCTCACAATGACGTATTAGCTTTTCGATGGCGGCATCAATACCGGGCCAGTAGCAGTGTTGACGGGCGAGTTGCTTTGTTCTGGATATACCCCAATGGCTTTGGTGTAATAATTCGAGAACTTGTTTCTGTAGGCTAAGTGGGATAACCACTCGGAAGATGGTGCCTGCTTCTAGTAGTACAACTCCGGCACGAGTCGTGAGACGATGCTGCATACGATGATAAGGTGCCAGTTGGGCAGGAAGTGTGCTCTGAAGAGGCCAACCGTTGCGGATGTAAGTACGTACAGTAGCAAGTGTACTGTCCTTATCCGTAGCTTTAGCTATGCAGGTAGCATCAATAGGAAAACTGGATACAGTATCTTCAAGTTCTATGTCCAACTGAAGACATTCAGATTCTTGAGAATCGAAGGCAGTATCAGGACCAACGGGTAAGCGGGAGAGGGCATCAGCATTACAATGCTGGGATGTGGCTCGATATACAATCTGATAGGAATAATCAGAAAGGAACATGGACCATCTTTGAAGCTTTCTGAGGGAATTCTCTGGGATCTTATTACCAGGATGGAATAAGTGTACGAGAGGCTTATGATCGGTAATGATCAGGAAATGGTTGCCATAAAGATATTCATTGAAACGGCGAATACCAAAGATGATGGCTAAAGCTTCTTTCTCTATCTGGGAGTATCGACGTTGATGGTCATTAAGTGTTTTCGAAGCGAAGGCGATGGGGCGTTCTTGTCCATGACGATCCTTCTGGGAGAGAACTGCACCGACACCGTAGTCTGAAGCGTCAGTAGCTAGCGTGATGATCTTGTCGGGCTGAAAATGAGCGAGTTGTATAGCTTGAATTAAGGCGTTGTTGATTGTTTTCCATGCCTGTTGGCATTGCGGTGTCCACTGAAACTTAACACCTTTTTTTACGTAGAGCGTTTAATGGAGCTGCCACTGTAGCGAAGTGTGGAATGAACTTATTATAATAGTTCGCTTTGCCTATGAAGGACTGAAGCTGCTTGAGGTTCTGAGGTGCTGGCATGTTTACTATCGCGGAGACATTCTGCATACTAGGACGAATTCCATTCTTATCAAGTATATGTCCGAGGTAGTGAACTTGAGGCTGAAAGAAGGTACATTTAGCGAGATTCGCTCGTAGGCCATTGTTTTTCAATTTCTGGAGAAGAAGGCGGAGATTGGTTAGATGTTCCTGATGATCTTTTCCAGTAACAATAATATCATCCAGGTAGTTAGCACAACCGGGAATTGAGGCGGTGAGTTGAGCCAAATAGCGCTGAAAAATAGCCGCTGAGGATGAAACACCGAATGGGAGCCGCTGGAGCTGGAGCAGTCCGAGAGGAGTGTTGAGTGTGAGAAATTTCTTAGATTCTTCGTCTAAAAGTAGCTGGAGATATGCTTCTTTAAGATCAACTCGAGAGAAGAATTGTCCACCAGAGAGACGACGGAATAAGTCTTCTGGACGTGGAATAGGAAAGATGTCAGTTTCGAGTTGTGCGTTGACTGTAGATCGAAAATCGCCACAAAGTCGAACATTACCATCAGGTTTCTTGATTACCACGAGTGGAGTAGCCCATTGACTAGAAGTAACTGGTACTGCAATTCCAGTTTGTATCCATCTTTCTAATTCTTTCGTGACCTGGTCTTGAAGTGCTAGGGGTACTGGACGTGCTTTGAGGAAGCGAGGCTTAGCTCCGGATTTCAGCTGTATGTGAGCTGTATAGCCTTTTGCTGTTCCGAGCTGAGAGTCGAAGACTTCAGGAAACTGTGCTAGGAGAGCGGTAACGTCAGAAGTAGGATGCAATGTAGATACGACGTTAATGTTGTCATGTATCTGGAAACCAAATAAGTTAAATAGATCCATGCCCATAATGTTTGATGCAGTGTAGTTGTTAACTACGAGAAGAGGAATGGCCTTCTGAATTCCTTTATAACTAGCCTGAAGTTTAATTTGACCTTTGATGTCAATTTTCTTCTTGTTAAATGTCACGAGCTGGATGTCAGCTGGAGAGCATGAAGGTGAACCTAAGTCGTGGTAGGTAGTCAGGTTAATAATAGAGACAGGTGATCCAGTGTCTAATTGAAAATCGACAGATCGATCAGAGAATGAGAGAGGAATGATGATTTTGTGAGAATCCTTTGTGGGAAGAATAAGATTGATCTGATCAACTTCCATGTCTTGGCGGGGCTGTATATGCTTCCGGCGCGCTGCAGTAGTCTTAGCAGGGCGGAGCGAACTTTGACAGACAGTCTGAATGTGTCCAAGTTTATTACATCGTTCACAAGTAGCCTTGAAAAAACGACAGTCACGACGTTCATGATGCTTGAAACAACCTCGGCAGGAAGGCAGGAGTTTCGAGGTGCTTTTAGAATTGGGCTTCCGTGGAGCATGACGAGAGGGAACCTGGCGAGAATGCTTGGTGGAGAGCGCCTTATCCGTACGGTTCACTGTAGCAGAGGACTTGCGGGCCGGAGGCGAGACTTGTGCAACTTCGTGTGGAGAAGCTATGGCTGCGGCAGTCTTGGTAGTAAGCTCATAAACCGTAGCAATACGCTGGACGTCTTCTAAAGAAGGGTTACTCTGCTTGACAGCGTCAAAACGTATTTTGTCTTCAGGAGTATGTAAAATTATCATGTCCCGAATGAGAGAATCAGTGTAGGATGAACCACAACCGTCCTTGGAGCAGATGAACTGGCAGGGTTTAGCTAGACCACGCAATTCAGTTATCCATTCAGTATGTGTCTGATGGGGTTGCTTTCTGCTCTGAAAAAATTTATAGCGAGCAGCCACTATGTGAGGAGCTTTGGCATAGTGTTCCGTGAGACGGGCCAAGAGCTGCGTGAAGGGTACCTCAGATAAGTGTTCTTCTGGACTTAATTTACGTAGTAATTCACACGTAGCATTGCCAACCGAACTAAGAAATAGTGCGCGGCGGCGTTGATCATCTGTGACAGAATGGCAGATGAAATGCTGTTGCAAGCGGGCTAAATAAACTGACCATTCTTCCTTAGCCGAATCAAAAGCAGAGAACGGAGGAATAGCTGATGGCTGTGTAGAGACAGAAATAGCTTGAATAGCCTGAATTAATGCTGCCTGTTGTTGTTGCATAAACTGTTGTTGTTGTTGCTGTAAGGCTTGGAAGATCGTAGCTAGTTGTTCCGCAGTAGCCATTGCGAGATGCGTGCAAGAAAGAGTAAGGTAAGCTGTGTGTCAGAACTGGTTGGAGTGTCGTTGTCGTTTAGCACGTCGGCGTAGGGTTGACAACTGGGCCCGTTGAATTGTAGTGTTGGTTTCGTGTGTACCTCGTCGCTATAGAGTTGGCAACTGGGGCCGAAGAATTGTAGGTTGGTGCTTGTTTACCTCGTCGCCATAGAGTTGTGTTGTAACCAAGGTTGAAGTTTACAGAACACAACTTTTATTGCTTCACTTTATGATTTTTACACAAATAACTGAAATTTATTTTGAAGCAAAAAGGAATATTGAATCTTGAGAAAAGTCTGTCTTTATACAATATGTACAGGTTTGCAGTCTTTATATACACTTCTATCTTGAAAAGATAGTCTTTGTGAATTGACACGTTGATAGTCGAGAACTATCTGGCACACTAACATAAATGTCTATGAGAGTCCTTGTTTGTTGAAGTGCCTGAATTCCTAAAAAGCAAGTTCAATTGATTGAAAAAATTCCACCTAGCGAAACTAAGGGAGCTTGCATAAATTAGGGAATGAAAATGGCTTGTAAAAGAATTACGGAACATAGGCAGCGGAAACAGGTAAGGGAGCGGTGACCAGAGGTGAGACCTCGTACTGCCAGAAATTCAGTCCACCTGGTCGAAGCACATTTTCAAGAGGAGTAGCCTCCGTGCTCGACGTAGGGTGTATTCTGGAGCTGGACACCGGGGCAAGTGGGCAAGTGAGCAGGCAGGGAGCTCCTATTTATAGTACACTCGATGGTCAGGCACGCGCACTGAGGGCTGCGCGTCGAAGCTAGCAGAATGATACACAGGCGCGCGTGCAGCTGGCTGGCGGAGCGAGAAAGGGAGCGCCGGACATACAACAGATAACATAAGGCCTGTGCACACGAGAAAATGAAGTCTGCCCCATTCAATCTTTGGACCACGAACCTGCTACGCAGGCGTAGCAGGGGGAGAGGTGATACTCCCACGTGGCGCGTCCCAGGTGGCGGATAGGGGGGTCCTAACCGGCTTGCCGGCGGACTTGAGGGAAATAAAATACCTCTCGCGGACCAAACACACTACCCCCTGCGGGTGGGGGACGCACATGTAGAATTCACCCGCGGTACCCCCTGCCTGTCGTATGAGTCGACTAAAAGGGGCGACCTAGGCGCGGACATGGATTGCGGTTTGGTATAACGTGTTGGACCTCCTGTGGATGGGAGGGGTCGAGTACATTCACAGGTAATCCCTGCCTGTCGTAGAAGGCGACTTAAAGGGTTATGTGGCCATGGTCCCCTCTTTATTTTATTATTATTTTTCCGAGGGTCAGATGTAGACCATTCCAAATTTTGATGTGCGTGCTGCCCGGAGATGGGCCTCTTACGTGTGCGATTACGCCCAAAAGCCCGCAACTGTCCACCCAGGACCATTGCGTGGTGGGAGCGCCATGTACCTTGGCAGTGGTATCCGCCTGACAACACAGGTCCCCGCACAGCCGAATGCCAGAAGGACATATTATTATTAATTATTTTTATTTTTTTCTCTATATTTAGTGCTCTGTAAACGCTATGGGGTACATGCTATTGCGGGTGACTGGAGGAAGGGAGTCTTAGTACTCATTGCCTCAGTCATGCCGTATTAGGCATCGTCCAACATCGGACCCCGGGCAATACCTGCTACGACCAGGTGGGTATTGCCTTGGCTGCTTGGTTCGGCTACAGAGACCCCTGATCGGAGTGGGTGGCATTCGGGGAGGATGCTATCGGGCATGGCTTCCAAACGAAGTCGGCTCTCACAAGGTGGTCGCCCACCTAAGTCTTTAACTTTTGCTTCCCTGAGAGGTTCAACTCCCTGGGAACATGCGCAGCGTGAAGGAATGGGATCCAGCTTCCCTAGGTTTCTGGTCGCTACCAGAACCGATGGGAACGATTTTAAGCTGGTGAAGTCGATCCTTTTTAGTCGGCACATCGAAGGCGTCTATGGCGAACTGGAGGAACTGAAGAAAATGCGCAACGGTAGTTTGCTTCTAAAGACTCGTACAGCACTGCAAGCTGATCAGTTGCTTAAGTGCGAGCACTTTGGCGAAATCCCCGTCAAAGTGGAGGAGCATAAATCCTTGAACCTGGTTCGCGGAGTCATCTTTCACCGCGACCTTATTTTGAACACTGACGACGAGTTGATGGAAGACATGAAGAACCGTGGCGTGACACACGTCCGGCGCATTACGCGCAAGGTCAACGGTGAAGACGTTGCCACTGGTGCCTTCATTGTCTCTTTCAAGTTGTCAGTGTTACCAGAGAAAGTCAAGGTAACAACTTATCGTTGCGATGTGAGGCCGTACATCCCGCCTCCTATGCGATGCTATCAATGCCAGCGATTCGGACATATGGTATCTCGCTGTTCGAATCAGGCTGTATGTGGTACATGTGGACGAGTAGCTCACGGCGCGGAGGAGTGCACAACTCCATACAAGTGCACTAACTGCTCCGGTTTTCATTCTCCTCGGGATCGGAACTGTCCGACATACCTGAGTGAGAAGAAGATCCAGGAGATCAAGACCCTGGATGGTCTTTCCTACCAGGAAGCGCGCCGTAAGTTTAATTCTACGAATACACCTGCCCGTACACTAGACTATAGGTTGATAGCTCAGAGTCTTCCAGGTTCGTCATTCACAACCTCGACACCTGTTCAGACCGCTGCGCCCAAGGCGACTGTTGCTGCTCCCAGCAACGTCGCGAATAGTCAAAGCTCGAAGGGGGGGACCACCCCACCTTCGACCAACCAGAAGTCTGTGCCGGCTGGCAGTTCCCAGCCGGCACAGCAAGGGGGGAAGACTAAGTCTCCCCCCCCTAGGAGGTCGACGAAAGTCGTGCCCCAGCCGGCGGAGGCGGCATCGTCGACCAGGGCTGGGAAACCATCTCCCAGCCCGTCTAAACTCGAAAAAAAGAAGGGGAAGAAGAGCGCCCGTCCTGAGCGCTCTCGGACTTCCCCTGCGGAGGAGAAGTCATGCCCCCCATCTGGGGGATATGAGTCTGCGCCAGGAGGCACTCCTGCTCCCAAACCTGCGCGCTCTCCTCGTAGGGGACCCCCTCGCGCCCGAAAAGCGTCGAAGTTCTGGGCGACACCCCTGCCATCTTTCGATGACGGAATGGATGTCGCACTGTCCTCTACATCTACGGATGTAGAACTAGATAGTGTTTAGGCTTACGAGCACTTTTTTGCTCATAACCTAACACTCCTTTTATAGTCCACACTATGGCACTGTTACAGTGGAATTGTAACGGTTATGACAGGCATCTTGCTGAGTTACGTCAGCTTATTAGTGAGTACGCAGCGAGTATAGTCTGTCTTCAGGAGACCAATTTCAGACCTGATCATCATACGGTCTTGAGGCATTTCAAACTATACTCGACAGAACGATACTATGCTCACCGGGCTTCCGGAGGCGTTGGCATTTTTGTACGTTCTGATAGCTACAGCGAAGAGGTTCCATTAAGAACCCCTCTTGAGGCTGTAGCTGTTCGCGTCTCGCTGCCTGTCATAGCAACAGTGTGTAATGTTTATCTTCCACCTGGCCAGCATCTGAACATCAATGATGTCGCTGATCTTATAGATCAGCTTCCACCAACCTTCCTCTTATTGGGAGATTTTAACGCCCATCACCCCATATGGGGCTCTGAAACACCTTGCCCACGAGGAAGAGAGCTGGGAACACTTCTAACAGATCTGGATTTATGTATTTTGAACACAGGGGAACCAACTCACTTTAGTGTACGTTACGGCACATACTCTCGCATAGACGTAAGTCTCTGCAGCCGTACGTTGGTTCCACTGTTTCGGTGGAATGCACACGATGATCTCTGTGACAGTGACCATTTTCCCATCATTCTTACTTTGTTGAAACATAAACCCGTCGAGGCTCCCCCTCGATGGATTCTTAAACATGCTGATTGGCCAAAGTACACATCACTAGCTGTCTTTACCGATGATGTCAGGCGGACCGTCGGCGAGGAAATAACTTACGTCACCCAAGTTATTCTTGCTGCTGCTGAGGAGTCCATTCCGTTTTTCTCGAGGACTCCTCGCCGAAAACACGTTCCTTGGTGGAGCGATGAAATAGCAGCAGCCATCAAAGAACGCCGTCGCGCTCATAAACGTTACCGTCGACAGCCTACTGTGGCCAACTTGGTAACATTTAAGAAACTCTGCGCTAAGGCGCGAGTTCTTATTCGACAAAGTAAGAAGGCTTCATGGGAGAGATATGTGTCGTCCATGACGTCACATACTCCATCATCTCAAGTGTGGACGAAACTTCGACGATTTTCGGGTATTCAAGGATCATCTGCTGTACCGGGAATTTCCATTGCAGGCAGTGTCGCCACTGATCCCCTCGCGATTGCTAATCATCTCGCTAGTCATTTCGCGGATGTCTCTGGCTCCGGGAATTACAATCCTGATTTCCTCCCTCTGAAGCGGGAGGCAGAACGTCATCACCTTAGTTTTGCCACCCATGATTCAGAGGACTACAACGTGCCCTTTACGGAGTGGGAACTCCGCAGCGCCTTAGCGCTTTGCAAGGACACGTCTCCTGGACCGGACAACATCCATAACCAGATGTTGAAACACCTTAGTGATGATAGTCTCCTATATCTCCTTCGTGTGTTCAACCGAATCTGGACAGAGGGTGATTTTCCGTCTCAGTGGCGAGAGGGCATAGTCATCCCTGTCCTCAAGCCTGACAAAGATCCTAAGTATGCAGGAAGTTACAGACCGATTTGTCTTACAAATTGCCTGTGTAAGCTATTTGAGAGGATGGTAAATCGCAGACTCGTGTGGTGTCTGGAGAAACATGGACTTTTGTCCGAGTACCAATGTGGATTTCGAGCCGCTCGATCCACCACAGACCACTTGGTACGCCTGGAGAGCTCTATCCAGGATGCGTTTCTCCGCAAACAGCACTTGGTAGCTGTCTTCTTTGACTTGGAGAAGGCCTACGACACCACCTGGCGATATGGCATCCTTTCAGTCCTGCATCAATGGAGATTCCGAGGTAACTTGCCGGTATTTATTGCGAATTTTTTGTCCCTTCGTCTATTCCGTGTCCGAGTAGGGAGGACATATTCGCAATACCACGTTCAAGAAAACGGAGTCCCACAGGGATCGGTTCTTAGTGTCACTCTGTTCGCGATTGCCATAAACGGTATTGTCGCTGCTGCTGGTCCAGCCGTAATACCGTCCCTATATGTGGATGATTTTGCTCTGCACTATAGCTCGTGCAGTATGGCAGTCGCAGAGCGACAGTTACAGCAAGCTATTAGGAGGGTGGAGAAGTGGACCTTAGAACATGGCTTTCGGTTTTCTGCCGCAAAGACCTCCGTTGTCCACTTTTGTCGTCAACGTACTCTTCACCCTCATCCTGAGCTTTATCTAGGAAATGTCGTTCTTCCAGTTGTTGACACCTACCGATTTCTTGGGCTCCTTTTTGACAGTAAATTATCGTGGGAGCCACACGTGCGGGAGCTAAAAGTGCAATGCACCAAGAGGCTTAACCTCTTGAAGTTTCTTAGCAGCACTAATTGGGGGGCTGACCGCTTGGTGCTCCTGCGATTCTATCGGGCACACATTTTATCCCGGTTAGACTACGGCAGTGCAGCATATGGCTCCGCAAGACCAAGCGTTCTTGCGAAGCTGAACAGTATCCACCACAGCGGGGTTAGGTTGGCGACGGGAGCTTTTCGTACTAGCCCCATCGCTAGCCTGCTCGCTGAGTCTGGTGTGCCGCCTCTACACCTGAGGCGCCAGCAACTACTACTTACATATGCTGCAAATTTGCGACAGATGCCACTTCATCCGAGCTATCCCTGCGTGTTCAACAATGGCAACCGCTTGTTGTACGTTGCTCATCCACGTGCGACGCGGCCGGTTGGGATACGCTTGGATAGCAGTTATGAATTGTTTGACGTACCTTCGATTCCTTGCCTTGTCAGACAACCAAGTGGGGTACCTCCGTGGTTTGTGCGACGACCTGAAATCATCCTGGATTTGCACACTGGCCCGAAAGGAGACGCGGACCCTTCGATTTATCGGAGGATCTACCTGTCCGTTGTTGGCCGCTATCCAGGTTCAGTCGTCGTTTACACGGATGGTTCACGGACAGATACGAAGGTGGGCTGTGCGTTCGTTGTCGACAATGATCGGTTTCTTTTTGCTCTCCCGGATACCTGTAGTGTGTACACGGCAGAGCTCTATGCTATCTGTGAGGCTCTGCGGTACGCACTAGACAATGAGCGCCGACACTTTCTTGTGTGTACTGACTCCTTGAGTTCGCTTCAGTCTATTGATACCTGTTTCCCTCGACACCCTCTGGTGCAGCAGATCCAGGACCTGCTGGCCGGGTGTTCGGATGCCGGCACCAGAATTACGTTTGTGTGGCTCCCCAGCCACATGGGCATAGAGGGAAACGAGTTAGCAGATCAGGCTGCCAAGGAGGCAGTTACACTGCCCCCGTTGCCTTTCAAGGTTCCAGCAAGTGATATTCGCTCTCAGCTGAGACATCTGGTTATGTCTCATTGGGAGATGAAGTGGCAGGCCATCCCACTTCCCAATAAGCTGAGAGCGATAAAAGGAACAACGAAGGTATGGAGGACTTCCCTGCGGGCTTCGCGGAGGGAAGCCGTGGTATTATGTCGCCTTCGGATCGGCCACGGTATCTTGACGCACTCCCATCTACTGAAAGGAGAACCCCCTCCGGTGTGTACCTGCGGCGACCATCTTACCGTGGTACACATCCTTACGGAGTGCGTGGACCTGGTCGATCTGCGCCGTAGTATTAACCTTCCGAGTACTATCTCCCTTATCTTGCGCGATGACGAGCAGTCAGCAGACCTCGTCATCCGCTTTATGAGGGATAGCGGTCTGTTTTATCGTGTGTGATGTTGTCCTTTGTCCTAGTGTTGTTTATGTCAGTTGCGCTTTTATTTCATTGACTTCATTTTATTTTGTGTTGCGCATTTTAATGTGTTATTTGAACGTCTAACGTAAATTATGTGTTAATATCTGTACTACTGGGCAATGCCTTATTCCTTCGATTTCCTGTACTTTCTCTTATTTTAATAGAACATAAGGCATTGCGTATTAGATCCACTGACTGTTTTAATCTCACCCTCATTTTTCTTCATCACCATTCTTTTTTAACTCTAGTCAGTGGATACTTTTTTAAAATTTTAACTTCATGTCTCATGTCATTCATTTCGTTCCATTAGGGGCCGATGACCTTCGATGTTAGGCCCCTTAAAACAACAAGCATCATCATCATCATCAATCTTTGGAGGCTCTTTGAATGTCCGGACTGATGGGGCATGTGTTATCTGGATAGGGATGAGAGCTCTAATGGCGGCTGGAGTGGCAGGCGAGCTGCTAGTTTCCATATTTTGTGGTGGAAGGGTGACATTGGAAATGGCTGCAATGTTTAGACCGACGAGTGGATGTGACATTACAGTTGCGTCAATGAGCACAATGGCAAGGGCATGGTAGCCCCCTCTGCACGTGAGCCAGATGAGCCATACAAGCATCACTGCATGGAGAATCCAAGATGCACCGATGGCAGGCACCCTGAAGAGATCCCATGATCCACTTTTGTTTTTTTCGGCTTCCTCCAATTTTTCTTAATCTCTTCATCATATTTGGCCATCTTTGCTGTAAAACCTTTGTCTGATAACTCGGAGTCTTGAAGCATTCCTCCAAGCTTTATCCTCGCGTTAGAGATCCGGTTTGTCATAAGTTTGGCAAACGCATTAGGCCCCATCCATTGATGTACTCTAATCGGGATACAAGTGAGGTTCATTGATGTGAGGATTGGAACTGCATCACCCGGCATTATCCTCTTGGCTGCTGTGACATAGGCATCAATCTGAGATGTCTGTGATCTCCGGACTGTGCGCCTGGGGACCAACCACGTGGAACCCACCTCAGCACTGCAAGCGTCCGATACTGTTATTATCTGTATTCCGTCACTTAGTGGCTTCAGTTCTCTGTGGGTTCTGTCTGGTCATCTTCCATACAGACCATCTTCAAGACCAGTGTAGACGATGGGACTGACACCATCCATTGATTGAATGACGATTAATCACAGAAACAGGAGCTTCAGGGGCCCATGATTTATTCCACATGTCCATGACCACAAAACATGAATACAGGAGGTTGCAATCACCCTTCCACATGCAGGCCAAGCATGACGAAGTCCAATCCTTTGTCCATGTTCCACCCGACCGGCAGTCATGCAGAGGATCATCAATACACCGGAAGAACTCGATCTCTGACAGGGTCATGTATAATCCTCTATCATGGTTGATCACAAGAGAATAAGCATCCAACTCTATCCTCATCTTGAGGTTGGCGTCATAGAATGGGAGAGCTGCCCCCACCCATGTTTCCAGGGATCCCACTTTGTCCCTGAGGGGGATTAGCATTGACACCATGATCTGGTTATCTTTGGCAAACGCCATACCTATTGAGGACTGGTAGTAAGCACCTCTGCCGTGGGATCCACCTTTTGCTTGATCTCATGGATGAGGGAAATCAGTCTGCTTGGTAGAACCAGATCCCTGCTTAGCTTTTTGGTGTCTGCAGTCAAGTAAGCTGCCCTAACCAGTGTAGCCCAATGGTTTGCCCTTGTCTGCAGCAGGCTGACCTGAATATGTATCTTTTGCAAAAAGGCTAAAGCATCCACAAACAGATTTGTTTGCATGGCCAGTAACGACAGCTTGTTGACGCGGCCTGCTACCTCCCTGATTTGAAGATGCACAAACAACCCGCCACCTCTGAATGCTACCTGCCCAATATGACATGCAATGTCCTTCCACCTGAAGCCCATTTCCCATGGAGTGAAGTAGTCAGGCTAACAATGCTATTCAGCCCACAAGATTTTTGTTCCGCTCTCAGCTATGGCCATCAAGCTGGTGCATCGTTGCACATACCCTCTGGCCCAGAATGGAAAGATGGACTTGGTCAGTCCTGCTTCTACCTCTGTCCACTCCAAGTGCATACAAGCTGAGAGGGATAGGGAGGTGTCCAGGTCATGATCATCAGTCTTCCTCAGACACATTGCTGGCCACTGGAATTTGCAAGTCAATCCTCGTTTCACCCATGTGGTCCTGTGATCAGATATAAAGTTATCGGGATTGGGATTCAGAGGCCCTGCCCATTGCTCTAATAGTCCAGGCATCGTGCATATCTGTGCATGAACACTAATGACGACAGGGTGTCCAAGTATGGGCTTGATATAACATGAGAATTGACCTATTAGCCTTACTTCCCCAGGGTGATGAAGTGTCAATGTATTAACAGGGTAAAAGCCATTGATGCGCTGCAGTAGCTTTGAGTTCCGACAGGAGTGACTTTTCATGCACCAAAGCATCAATCCCGACATTGATAACATAAGGCCTGTGCACACGAGAATATGAAGTCTGCCCATTCAATCTTTGGAGGCTCTTTGAATGTCCGGACTGATGGGGCATGTGTTATCTGGATAGGGATGAGAGCTCTAATGGCAGCTGGAGTGACAGGCGAGCTGCTAGTTTCCATATTTTGTGGTGGCAGGGTGACATTGGAAATGGCTGCAATGTTTAGACCGACGAGTGGATGTGACATTACAGTTGCGGCAATGAGCACAATGGCAAGGGCATGGTAGCCCCCTCTGCACGTGTGCCAGATGAGCCAACAAGCATCACTGCATGGAGAATCCAAGATGCACCGATGGCAGGCACCCTGAAGAGATCCCATGATCCACTTTTGTTTTTTTCGACTTCCTCCAATTTTTTCTTAATCTCTTCCTCATATTTGGCCATCTTTGCTGTAAAATCTTTGTCTGATAACTCAGAGTCTTGAAGCATTCCTCCAAGCTTTATCCTTGCGTTAGAGATCCGGTTTGTCATAAGTTTGGCAAACGCATTAGGCCCCATCCATTGATGTACTCTAATCGGGATATAAGTGAGGTTCATTGATGTGAGGATTGGAACTGCATCACCCGGCATTATCCTCTTGGCTGCTGTGACATAGGCATCAATCTGAGATGTCTGTGATCTCCGGACTGTGCGCCTGGGGACCAACCACGTGGAACCCACCTCAGCACTGCAAGCGTCCGATACTGTTATTATCTGTATTCCGTCACTTAGTGGCTTCAGTTCTGTGTGGGTTCTGTCTGGTCATCTTCCATACAGACCATCTTCAAGACCAGTGTAGACGATGGGACTGACACCATCCATTGATTGAATGACGATTAATCACAGAAACAGGAGCTTCAGGGGCCCATGATTTATTCCACATGTCCATGACCACAAAACATGAATACAGGAGGTTGCAATCACCCTTCCACATGCAGGCCAAGCATGACGCAGTCCAATCCTTTGTCCATGTTCCACCCGACCGGCAGTCATGCAGAGGATCGTCAATACACCGGAAGAACTCGACCTCTGATAGGGTCATGTATAATCCTCTATCATGGTTGATCACAAGAGAATAAGCATCCAACTCTATCCTCATCTTGAGGTTGGCGTCATAGAATGGGGGAGCTGCCCCCACCCATGTTTCCAGGGATCCCACTTTGTCCCTGAGGGGGATTAGCATTGACACGATGATCTGGTTATCTTTGGCAAACGCCATACCTATTGAGGACTGGTAGTAAGCACCTCTGCCGTGGGATCCACCTTTTGCTTGATCTCATGGATGAGGGAAATCAGTCTGCTTGGTGGAACCAGATCCCTGCTTAGGTTTTTGGTGTCCGCAGTCAAGTAAGCTGCCCTAACCAGTGTAGCCCAATGGTTTGCCCTTGTCTGCAGCAGGCTGACCTGAATATGTATCTTTTGCAAAAAGGCTAAAGCATCCACAAACAGATTTGTTTGCATGGCCAGTAACGACAGCTTGTTGACGCGGCCTGCTACCTCCCTGATTTGAAGATGCACAAACAACCCGCCACCTCTGAATGCTACCTGCCCAATATGACATGCAATGTCCTTCCACCTGAAGCCCATTTCCCATGGAGTGAAGTAGTCAGGCTAACAATGCTATTCAGCCCACAAGATTTTTGTTCCGCTCTCAGCTATGGCCATCAAGCTGGTGCATCGTTGCACATACCCTCTGGCCCAGAATGGAAAGATGGACTTGGTCAGTCCTGCTTCTACCTCTGTCCACTCCAAGTGCATACAAGCTGGGAGGGATAGGCAGGTGTCCAGGTCATGATCATCAGTCTTCCTCAGACACATTGCTGGCCACTGGAATTTGCAAGTCAATCCTCGTTTCACCCATGTGGTCCTGTGATCAGATATAAAGTTATCGGGATTGGGATTCAGAGGCCCTGCCCATTGCTCTAATAGTCCAGGCATCGTGCATATCTGTGCATGAACACTAATGACGACAGGGTGTCAAAGTATGGGCTTGATATAACATGAGAATTGACCTATTAGCCTTACTTCCCCAGGGTGATGAAGTGTCAATGTATTAACAGGGTAAAAGCCATTGATGCGCTGCAGTAGCTTTGAGTGCCGACAGGAGTGACTTTTCATGCACCAAAGCATCAATCCTGACATTGATAACATAAGGCCTGTGCACACGAGAAAATGAAGTCTGCCCCATTCAATCTTTGGAGGCTCTTTGAATGTCCGGACTGACGGGGCATGTGTTATCTGGATAGGGATGAGAGCTCTAATGGCAGCTGGAGTGGCAGGCGAGCTGCTAGTTTCCATATTTTGTGGTGGCAGGGTGACATTGGAAATGGCTGCAATGTTTAGACCGACGAGTGGATGTGACATTACAGTTGCGGCAATGAGCACAATGGCAAGGGCATGGTAGCCCCCTCTGCACGTGATCCAGATGAGCCATACAAGCATCACTGCATGGAGAATCCAAGATGCACCGATGGCAGGCACCCTGAAGAGATCCCATGATCCACTTTTGTTTTTTTCGACTTCCTCCAATTTTTTCTTAATCTCTTCATCATATTTGGCCATCTTTGCTGTAAAATCTTTGTCTGATAACTCGGAGTCTTGAAGCATTCCTCCAAGCTTTATCCTCGCGTTAGAGATCCGGTTTGTCATAAGTTTGGCAAACGCATTAGGCCCCATCCATTGATGTACTCTAATCGGGATATAAGTGAGGTTCATTGATGTGAGGATTGGAACTGCATCACCCGGCATTATCCTCTTGGCTGCTGTGACATAGGCATCAATCTGAGATGTCTGTGATCTCCGGACTGTGCGCCTGGGGACCAACCACGTGGAACCCACCTCAGCACTGCAAGCGTCCGATACTGTTATTATCTGTATTCCGTCACTTAGTGGCTTCAGTTCTGTGTGGAGGGTGCTCTGGTCATCTTCCATACAGACCATCTTCAAGACCAGTGTAGACGGTGGGACTGACAGAATCCATTGATTGAATGACAGATTAATCACAGAAACAGGAGCTTCAGGGGCCCATGATTTATTCCACATGTCCATGACCACAAAACATGAATACAGGAGGTTGCAGTCACCCTTCCACATGCAGGCCAAGCATGACGCAGTCCAATCCTTTGTCCATGTTCCACCCGACCGGCAGTCATGCAGAGGATCATCAATACACCGGAAGAACTCGGCCTCTGATAGGGTCGTGTAAAATCCTCTATCATGGTTGATCACAAGAGCATAAGCATCCAACTCTATCCTCATCTTGAGGTTGGCGTCATAGAATGGGAGAGCTGCCCCCACCCATGTTTCCAGGGATCCTACTTTGTCCCTGAGGGGGATTAGCATTGACACGATGATCTGGTTATCTTTGGCAAACGCCATACCTATTGAGGACTCGTAGTAAGCACCTCTGCCGTGGGATCCACCTTTTGCTTGATCTCATGGATGAGGGAAATCAGTCTGCTTGGTGGAACCAGATCCCTGCTTCCACGAACCTGCTACGCAGGCGTAGCAGGGGGAGAGGTGATACTCCCACGTGGCGCGTCCCAGGTGGCGGATAGGGGGGTCCTAACCGGCTTGCCGGCGGACTTGAGGGAAATAAAATACCTCTCGCGGACCAAACACACACCCCCTGTGGGTGGGGGAGGCAGACGAATAATACACCCACGGTATCCCCTGCCTGTCGTGCGAGGCGACTAAAAGGGGCGACCAAGGGATGAATGAATTAGAACCATGAAACTACTCTTGATTCGTACCATCATGCGGGGAACACCATGGGTTGCATGTACTTGCGAGTAGCCTCACTAACATGGTACGAAATACGTTTGTGATTCGTTGCAGTAAAAAGCCTGGCCTGGTGGATTCCAGTACCCGTGCGTTGTACCCATGTGGGCAACACCGCGGGTCTGGGCGTAGCCTGTGAGTTGTACCACTATATGAGCGACACTGTGGGTCTGCGTTGCCTGTGATTAGTACTCACTATGTGCGGAACACCCCGGGGCCCTTGGGACCGGCACCCGTGACTAGTACCCTAGGTGAGGAAACTCATCGGTTTGCGTTGGCTGTAGGTGGCGCCATTGTGTGCGAAACACCATAGGTCTGCGTGACCTGTACGAAGTACAGTACTTGTGAGTAGTACCATCTTTTGTGGAACACCGTGAGTCTTCGCTACTTCTGATTAATACCCCAACATGACACATACCATGGTTCTATTTTACTCGCGACATGTACCATTCTGTGGGGCCTTAGACGTGGATTTTGCACCCCCTTTAGACACCAAGCATCATTGTGCTTTGTAAGTGGTTCCTTGGTCGCTAACAATGTTATTTTCGATCTGCATTGAGTCCGCTCCACTGGTTTTTGTTTGTTTGTTTTGTTTTGTGTTTTGTTGGGTTCCTGTCCATCCATTCATTCATTCTTCATGACATTTTATTTTTATTTTGGTCAGTGGATGCCTTTGAATTTTTGTTCTTTCATTTCGTACCATTAGGGGCCGATGACCTTCGATGTTAGGCCCCTTAAAACAACAAGCATCATCATCATCAGATCCCTGCTTAGCTTTTTGGTGTCTGCAGTCAAGTAAGCTGCCCTAACCAGTGTAGCCCAATGGTTTGCCCTTGTCTGCAGCAGGCTGACCTGAATATGTATCTTTTGCAAAAAGGCTAAAGCATCCACAAACAGATTTGTTTGCATGGCCAGTAACGACAGCTTGTTGACGCGGCCTGCTACCTCCCTGATTTGAAGATGCACAAACAACCCGCCACCTCTGAATGCTACCTGCCCAATATGACATGCAATGTCCTTCCACCTGAAGCCCATTTCCCATGGAGTGAAGTAGTCAGGCTAACAATGCTATTCAGCCCACAAGATTTTTGTTCCGCTCTCAGCTATGGCCATCAAGCTGGTGCATCGTTGCACATACCCTCTGGCCCAGAATGGAAAGATGGACTTGGTCAGTCCTGCTTCTACCTCTGTCCACTCCAAGTGCATACAAGCTGGGAGGGATAGGCAGGTGTCCAGGTCATGATCATCAGTCTTCCTCAGACACATTGCTGGCCACTGGAATTTGCAAGTCAATCCTCGTTTCACCCATGTGGTCCTGTGATCAGATATAAAGTTATCGGGATTGGGATTCAGAGGCCCTGCCCATTGCTCTAATAGTCCAGGCATCGTGCATATCTGTGCATGAACACTAATGACGACAGGGTGTCCAAGTATGGGCTTGATATAACATGAGAATTGACCTATTAGCCTTACTTCCCCAGGGTGATGAAGTGTCAATGTATTAACAGGGTAAAAGCCATTGATGCGCTGCAGTAGCTTTGAGTGCCGACAGGAGTGACTTTTCATGCACCAAAGCATCAATCCTGACATTGATAACATAAGGCCTGTGCACACGAGAAAATGAAGTCTGCCCCATTCAATCTTTGGAGGCTCTTTGAATGTCCGGACTGATGGGGCATGTGTTATCTGGATAGGGATGAGAGCTCTAATGGCGGCTGGAGTGGCAGGCGAGCTGCTAGTTTCCATATTTTGTGGTGGAAGGGTGACATTGGAAATGGCTGCAATGTTTAGACCGACGAGTGGATGTGACATTACAGTTGCGGCAATGAGCACAATGGCAAGGGCATGGTAGCCCCCTCTGCACGTGAGCCAGATGAGCCATACAAGCATCACTGCATGGAGAATCCAAGATGCACCGATGGCAGGCACCCTGAAGAGATCCCATGATCCACTTTTGTTTTTTTCGACTTCCTCCAATTTTTTCTTAATCTCTTCATCATATTTGGCCATCTTTGCTGTAAAATCTTTGTCTGATAACTCGGAGTCTTGAAGCATTCCTCCAAGCTTTATCCTCGCGTTAGAGATCCGGTTTGTCATAAGTTTGGCAAACGCATTAGGCCCCATCCATTGATGTACACTAATCGGGATATAAGTGAGGTTCATTGATGTGAGGATTGGAACTGCATCACCCGGCATTATCCTCTTGGCTGCTGTGACATAGGCATCAATCTGAAATGTCTGTGATCTCCGGACTGTGCGCCTGGGGACCAACCACGTGGAACCCACCTCAGCACTGCAAGCGTCCGATACTGTTATTATCTGTATTCCGTCACTTAGTGGCTTCAGTTCTGTGTGGGTTCTGTCTGGTCATCTTCCATACAGACCATCTTCAAGACCAGTGTAGACGATGGGACTGACACCATCCATTGATTGAATGACGATTAATCACAGAAACAGGAGCTTCAGGGGCCCATGATTTATTCCACATGTCCATGACCACAAAACATGAATACAGGAGGTTGCAATCACCCTTCCACATGAAGCCAAGCATGACGCAGTCCAATCCTTTGTCCATGTTCAACTCGACCTCTGATAGGGTCATGTATAATCCTCTATCATGGTTGATCACAAGAGCATAAGCATCCAACTCTATCCTCATCTTGAGGTTGGCGTCATAGAATGGGAGAGCTGCCCCCACCCATGTTTCCAGGGATCCCACTTTGTCCCTGAGGGGGATTAGCATTGACACGGTGATCTGGTTATCTTTGGCAAACGCCATACCTATTGAGGACTGGTAGTAAGCACCTCTGCCGTGGGATCCACCTTTTGCTTGATCTCATGGATGAGGGAAATCAGTCTGCTTGGTGGAACCAGATCCCTGCTTAGCTTTTTGGTGTCTGCAGTCAAGTAAGCTGCCCTAACCAGTGTAGCCCAATGGTTTGCCCTTGTCTGCAGCAGGCTGACCTGAATATGTATCTTTTGCAAAAAGGCTAAATCATCCACAAACAGATTTGTTTGCATGGCCAGTAACGACAGCTTGTTGACGCGGCCTGCTACCTCCCTGATTTGAAGATGCACAAACAACCCGCCACCTCTGAATGCTACCTGCCCAATATGACATGCAATGTCCTTCCACCTGAAGCCCATTTCCCATGGAGTGAAGTAGTCAGGCTAACAATGCTATTCAGCCCACAAGATTTTTGTTCCGCTCTCAGCTATGGCCATCAAGCTGGTGCATCGTTGCACATACCCTCTGGCCCAGAATGGAAAGATGGACTTGGTCAGTCCTGCTTCTACCTCTGTCCACTCCAAGTGCATACAAGCTGGGAGGGATAGGCAGGTGTCCAGGTCATGATCATCAGTCTTCCTCAGACACATTGCTGGCCACTTGAATTTGCAAGTCAATCCTCTTTTCACCCATGTGGTCCTGTGATCAGATATAAAGTTATCGGGATTGGGATTCAGAGGCCCTGCCCATTGCTCTAATAGTCCAGGCATCGTGCATATCTGTGCATGAACACTAATGACGACAGGGTGTCCAAGTATGGGCTTGATATAACATGAGAATTGACCTATTAGCCTTACTTCCCCAGGGTGATGAAGTGTCAATGTATTAACAGGGTAAAAGCCATTGATGCGCTGCAGTAGCTTTGAGTGCCGACAGGAGTGACTTTTCATGCACCAAAGCATCAATCCTGACATTGATAACATAAGGCCTGTGCACGCGAGAAAATGAAGTCTGCCCCATTCAATCTTTGGAGGCTCTTTGAATATCCGGACTGATGGGGCATGTGTTATCTGGATAGGGATGAGAGCTCTAATGGCGGCTGGAGTGGCAGGCGAGCTGCTAATTTCCATATTTTGTGGTGGAAGGGTGACATTGGAAATGGCTGCAATGTTTAGACCGACGAGTGGATGTGACATTACAGTTGCGGCAATGAGCACAATGGCAAGGGCATGGTAGCCCCCTCTGCACGTGAGCCAGATGAGCCATACAAGCATCACTGCATGGAGAATCCAAGATGCACCGATGGCAGGCACCCTGAAGAGATCCCATGATCCACTTTTGTTTTTTTCGACTTCCTCCAATTTTTTCTTAATCTCTTCATCATATTTGGCCATCTTTGCTGTAAAATCTTTGTCTGATAACTCGGAGTCTTGAAGCATTCCTCCAAGCTTTATCCTCGCGTTAGAGATCCGGTTTGTCATAAGGTTGGCAAACGCATTAGGCCCCATCCATTGATGTACTCTAATCGGGATATAAGTGAGATTCATTGATGTGAGGATTGGAACTGCATCACCCGGCATTATCCTCTTGGCTGCTGTGACATAGGCATCAATCTGAGATGCCTTTGATCTCCGGACTGTGCGCCTGGGGACCAACCACGTGGAACCCACCTCAGCACTGCAAGCGTCCGATACTGTTATTATCTGTATTCCGTCACTTAGTGGCTTCAGTTCTGTGTGGAGGGTGCTCTGGTCATCTTCCATACAGACCATCTTCAAGACCAGTGTAGACGATGGGACTGACACCATCCATTGATTGAATGACGATTAATCACAGAAACAGGAGCTTCAGGGGCCCATGATTTATTCCACATGTCCATGACCACAAAACATGAATACAGGAGGTTGCAATCACCCTTCCACATGCAGGCCAAGCATGACGCAGTCCAATCCTTTGTCCATGTTCCACCCGACCGGCAGTCATGCAGAGGATCATCAATACACCGGAAGAACTCGACCTCTGATAGGGTCATGTATAATCCTCTATCATGGTTGATCACAAGAGAATAAGCATCCAACTCTATCCTCATCTTGTGGTTGGCGTCATAGAATGGGAGAGCTGCCCCCACCCATGTTTCCAGGGATCCTACTTTGTCCCTGAGGGGGATTAGCATTGACACGATGATCTGGTTATCTTTGGCAAACGCCATACCTATTGAGGACTGGTAGTAAGCACCTCTGCCGTGGGATCCACCTTTTGCTTGATCTCATGGATGAGGAAAATCAGTCTGCTTGGTGGAACCAGATCCCTGCTTAGCTTTTTGGTGTCTGCAGTCAAGTAAGCTGCCCTAACCAGTGTAGCCCAATGGTTTGCCCTTGTCTGCAGCAGGCTGACCTGAATATGTATCTTTTGCAAAAAGGTTAAAGCATCCACAAACAGATTTGTTTGCATGGCCAGTAACGACAGCTTGTTGACGCGGCCTGCTACCTCCCTGATTTGAAGATGCACACACAACCCGCCACCTCTGAATGCTACCTGCCCAATATGACATGCAATGTCCTTCCACCTGAAGCCCATTTCCCATGGAGTGAAGTAGTCAGGCTAACAATGCTATTCAGCTCACAAGATTTTTGTTCCGCTCTCAGCTATGGCCATCAAGCTGGTGCATCGTTGCACATACCCTCTGGCCCAGAATGGAAAGATGGACTTGGTCAGTCCTGCTTCTACCTCTGTCCACTCCAAGTGCATACAAGCTGGGAGGGATAGGCAGGTGTCCAGGTCATGATCATCAGTCTTCCTCAGACACATTGCTGGCCACTGGAATTTGCAAGTCAATCCTCGTTTCACCCATGTGGTCCTGTGATCAGATATAAAGTTATCGGGATTGGGATTCAGAGGCCCTGCCCATTGCTCTAATAGTCCAGGCATCGTGCATATCTGTGCATGAACACTAATGACGACAGGGTGTCCAAGTATGGGCTTGATATAACATGAGAATTGACCTATTAGCCTTACTTCCCCAGGCTGATGAAGTGTCAATGTACTAACAGGGTAAAAGCCATTGATGCGCTGCAGTAGCTTTGAGTGCCGACAGGAGTGACTTTTCATGCACCAAAGCATCAATCCTGACATTGATAACCTAAGGTCTGTGCACACGAGAAAATGAAGTCTGCCCCATTCAATCTTTGGAGGCTCTTTGAATATCCGGACTGATGGAGCATGTGTTATCTGGATAGGGATGAGAGCTCTAATGGCAGCTGGAGTGGCAGGCGAGCTGCTAGTTTCCATATTTTGTGGTGGAAGGGTGACATTGGAAATGGCTGCAATGTTTAGACCGACGAGTGGATGTGACATTACAGTTGCGGCAATGAGCACAATGGCAAGGGCATGGTAGCCCCCTCTGCACGTGAGCCAGATGAGCCATACAAGCATCACTGCATGGAGAATCCAAGATGCACCGATGGCAGGCACCCTGAAGAGATCCCATGATCCACTTTTGTTTTTTTCGACTTCCTCCAATTTTTTCTTAATCTCTTCATCATATTTGGCCATCTTTGCTGTAAAATCTTTGTCTGATAACTCGGAGTCTTGAAGCATTCCTCCAAGCTTTATCCTCGCGTTAGAGATCCGGTTTGTCATAAGGTTGGCAAACGCATTAGGCCCCATCCATTGATGTACTCTAATCGGGATATAAGTGAGGTTCATTGATGTGAGGATTGGAACTGCATCACCCGGCATTATCCTCTTGGCTGCTGTGACATAGGCATCAATCTGAGATGTCTGTGATCTCCGGACTGTGCGCCTGGGGACCAACCACGTGGAACCCACCTCAGCACTGCAAGCGTCCGATACTGTTATTATCTGTATTCCGTCACTTAGTGGCTTCAGTTCTGTGTGGGTTTTGTCTGGTCATCTTCCATACAGACCATCTTCAAGACCAGTGTAGACGATGGGACTGACACCATCCATTGATTGAATGACGATTAATCACAGAAACAGGAGCTTCAGGGGCCCATGATTTATTCCACATGTCCATGACCACAAAACATGAATACAGGAGGTTGCAATCACCCTTCCACATGCAGGCCAAGCATGACGCAGTCCAATCCTTTGTCCATGTTCCACCCGACCGGCAGTCATGCAGAGGATCATCAATACACCGGAAGAACTCGACCTCTGACAGGGTCATGTATAATCCTCTATCATGGTTGATCACAAGAGAATAAGCATCCAACTCTATCCTCATCTTGAGGTTGGCGTCATAGAATGGGAGAGCTGCCCCCACCCATGTTTCCAGGGATCCCACTTTGTCCCTGAGGGGGATTAGCATTGACACGATGATCTGGTTATCTTAGGCAAACGCCATACCTATTGAGGACTGGTAGTAAGCACCTCTGCCTTGGGATCCACCTTTTGCTTGATCTCATGGATGAGGGAAATCAGTCTGCTTGGTAGAACCAGATCCCTGCTTAGCTTTTTGGTGTCTGCAGTCAAGTAAGCTGCCCTAACCAGTGTAGCCCAATGGTTTGCCCTTGTCTGCAGCAGGCTGACCTGAATATGTATCTTTTGCAAAAAGGCTAAAGCATCCACAAACAGATTTGTTTGCATGGCCAGTAACGACAGCTTGTTGACGCGGCCTGCTACCTCCCTGATTTGAAGATGCACAAACAACCCGCCACCTCTGAATGCTACCTGCCCAATATGACATGCAATGTCCTTCCACCTGAAGCCCATTTCCCATGGAGTGAAGTAGTCAGGCTAACAATGCTATTCAGCCCACAAGATTTTTGTTCCGCTCTCGGCTATGGCCATCAAGCTGGTGCATCGTTGCACATACCCTCTGGCCCAGAATGGAAAGATGGACTTGGTCAGTCCTGCTTCTACCTCTGTCCACTCCAAGTGCATACAAGCTGGGAGGGATAGGCAGGTGTCCAGGTCATGATCATCAGTCTTCCTCAGACACATTGCTGGCCACTGGAATTGCAAGTCAAACCTCGTTTCACCCATGTGGTCCTGTGATCAGATATAAAGTTATCGGGATTGGGATTCAGAGGCCCTGACCATTGCTCTAATAGTCCAGGCATCGTGCATATCTGTGCATGAACACTAATGACGACAGGGTGTCCAAGTATGGGCTTGATATAACATGAGAATTGACCTATTAGCCTTACTTCCCCAGGGTGATGAAGTGTCAATGTATTAACAGGGTAAAAGCCATTGATGCGCTGCAGTAGCTTTGAGTGCCGACAGGAGTGACTTTTCATGCACCAAAGCATCAATCCTGACATTGATAACATAAGGCCTGTGCACACGAGAATATGAAGTCTGCCCCATTCAATCTTTGGAGGCTCTTTGAATGTCCGGACTGATGGGGCATGTGTTATCTGGATAGGGATGAGAGCTCTAATGGCACCTGGAGTGACAGGCGAGCTGCTAGTTTCCATATTTTGTGGTGGCAGGGTGACATTGGAAATGGCTGCAATGTTTAGACCGACGAGTGGATGTGACATTACAGTTGCGGCAATGAGCACAATGGCAAGGGCATGGTAGCCCCCTCTGCATGGGAGCCAGATGAGCCATACAAGCATCACTGCATGGAGAATCCAAGATGCACCGATGGCAGGCACCCTGAAGAGATCCCATGATCCACTTTTGTTTTTTTTCGACTTCCTCCAATTTTTTCTTAATCTCTTCATCATATTTGGCCATCTTTGCTGTAAAATCTTTGTCTGATAACTCAGAGTCTTGAAGCATTCCTCCAAGCTTTATCCTCGCGTTACAGATCCGGTTTGTCATAAGTTTAGCAAACGCATTAGGCCCCATCCATTGATGTACTCTAATCGGGATATAAGTGAGGTTCATTGATGTGAGGATTGGAACTGCATCACCCGGCATTATCCTCTTGGCTGCTGTGACATAGGCATCAATCTGAGATGTCTGTGATCTCCGGACTGTGCGCTTCGGACCAATCACGTGGAACCCACCTCAGCACTGCAAGCGTCCGATACTGTTATTATCTGTATTCCGTCACTTAGTGGCTTCAGTTCTGTGTGGAGGGTGCTCTGGTCATCTTCCATACAGACCATCTTCAAGACCATGTAGACGGTGGGACTGACACCATCCATTGATTGAATGACAGATTAATCACAGAAACAGGAGCTTCAGGGGCCCATGATTTATTCCACATGTCCATGACCACAAAACATGAATACAGGAGGTTGCAATCACCCTTCCACATGCAGGCCAAGCATGACGCAGTCCAATCCTTTGTCCATGTTCCACCCGACCGGCAGTCATGCAGAGGATCATCAATACACCGGAAGAACTCGACCTCTGATAGGGTCATGTATAATCCTCTATCATGGTTGATCACAAGAGAATAAGCATCCAACTCTATCCTCATCTTAAGGTTGGCGTCATAGAATGGGAGAGCTGCCCCCACCCATGTTTCCAGGGATCCCACTTTGTCCCTGAGGGGGATTAGCATTGACACGATGATCTGGTTATCTTTGGCAAACGCCATACCTATTGAGGACTGGTAGTAAGCACCTCTGCCGTGGGATCCACCTTTTGCTTGATCTCATGGATGAGGGAAATCAGTCTGCTTGGTGGAACCAGATCCCTGCTTAGGTTTTTGGTGTCCGCAGTCAAGTAAGCTGCCCTAACCAGTGTAGCCCAATGGTTTGCCCTTGTCTGCAGCAGGCTGACCTGAATATGTATCTTTTGCAAAAAGGCTAAAGCATCCACAAACAGATTTGTTTGCATGGCCAGTAACGACAGCTTGTTGACGCGGCCTGCTACCTCCCTGATTTGAAGATGCACAAACAACCCGCCACCTCTGAATGCTACCTGCCCAATATGACATGCAATGTCCTTCCACCTGAAGCCCATTTCCCATGGAGTGAAGTAGTCAGGCTAACAATGCTATTCAGCCCACAAGATTTTTGTTCCGCTCTCAGCTATGGCCATCAAGCTGGTGCATCGTTGCACATACCCTCTGGCCCAGAATGGAAAGATGGACTTGGTCAGTCCTGCTTCTACCTCTGTCCACTCCAAGTGCATACAAGCTGGGAGGGATAGGCAGGTGTCCAGGTCATGATCATCAGTCTTCCTCAGACACATTGCTGGCCACTGGAATTTGCAAGTCAATCCTCGTTTCACCCATGTGGTCCTGTGATCAGATATCAAGTTATCGGGATTGGGATTCAGAGGCCCTGCCCATTGCTCTAATAGTCCAGGCATCGTGCATATCTGTGCATGAACACTAATGACGACAGGGTGTCAAAGTATGGGCTTGATATAACATGAGAATTGACCTATTAGCCTTACTTCCCCAGGGTGATGAAGTGTCAATGTATTAACAGGGTAAAAGCCATTGATGCGCTGCAGTAGCTTTGAGTGCCGACAGGAGTGACTTTTCATGCACCAAAGCATCAATCCTGACATTGATAACATAAGGCCTGTGCACACGAGAAAATGAAGTCTGCCCCATTCAATCTTTGGAGGCTCTTTGAATGTCCGGACTGACGGGGCATGTGTTATCTGGATAGGGATGAGAGCTCTAATGGCAGCTGGAGTGGCAGGCGAGCTGCTAGTTTCCATATTTTGTGGTGGCAGGGTGACATTGGAAATGGCTGCAATGTTTAGACCGACGAGTGGATGTGACATTACAGTTGCGGCAATGAGCACAATGGCAAGGGCATGGTAGCCCCCTCTGCACGTGATCCAGATGAGCCATACAAGCATCACTGCATGGAGAATCCAAGATGCACCGATGGCAGGCACCCTGAAGAGATCCCATGATCCACTTTTGTTTTTTTCGACTTCCTCCAATTTTTTCTTAATCTCTTCATCATATTTGGCCATCTTTGCTGTAAAATCTTTGTCTGATAACTCGGAGTCTTGAAGCATTCCTCCAAGCTTTATCCTCGCGTTAGAGATCCGGTTTGTCATAAGTTTGGCAAACGCATTAGGCCCCATCCATTGATGTACTCTAATCGGGATATAAGTGAGGTTCATTGATGTGAGGATTGGAACTGCATCACCCGGCATTATCCTCTTGGCTGCTGTGACATAGGCATCAATCTGAGATGTCTGTGATCTCCGGACTGTGCGCCTGGGGACCAACCACGTGGAACCCACCTCAGCACTGCAAGCGTCCGATACTGTTATTATCTGTATTCCGTCACTTAGTGGCTTCAGTTCTGTGTGGAGGGTGCTCTGGTCATCTTCCATACAGACCATCTTCAAGACCAGTGTAGACGGTGGGACTGACACCATCCATTGATTGAATGACAGATTAATCACAGAAACAGGAGCTTCAGGGGCCCATGATTTATTCCACATGTCCATGACCACAAAACATGAATACAGGAGGTTGCAGTCACCCTTCCACATGCAGGCCAAGCATGACGCAGTCCAATCCTTTGTCCATGTTCCACCCGACCGGCAGTCATGCAGAGGATCATCAATACACCGGAAGAACTCGGCCTCTGATAGGGTCATGTAAAATCCTCTATCATGGTTGATCACAAGAGCATAAGCATCCAACTCTATCCTCATCTTGAGGTTGGCGTCATAGAATGGGAGAGCTGCCCCCACCCATGTTTCCAGGGATCCTACTTTGTCCCTGAGGGGGATTAGCATTGACACGATGATCTGGTTATCTTTGGCAAACGCCATACCTATTGAGGACTCGTAGTAAGCACCTCTGCCGTGGGATCCACCTTTTGCTTGATCTCATGGATGAATGAAATCAGTCTGCTTGGTGGAACCAGATCCCTGCTTCCACGAACCTGCTACGCAGGCGTAGCAGGGGGAGAGGTGATACTCCCACGTGGCGCGTCCCAGGTGGCGGATAGGGGGGTCCTAACCGGCTTGCCGGCGGACTTGAGGGAAATAAAATACCTCTCGCGGACCAAACACACACCCCCTGTGGGTGGGGGAGGCAGACGAATAATACACCCACGGTATCCCCTGCCTGTCGTGCGAGGCGACTAAAAGGGGCGACCAAGGGATGAATGAATTAGAACCATGAAACTACTCTTGATTCGTACCATCATGCGGGGAACACCATGGGTTGCATGTACTTGCGAGTAGCCTCACTAACATGGTACGAAATACGTTTGTGATTCGTTGCAGTAAAAAGCCTGGCCTGGTGGATTCCAGTACCCGTGCGTTGTACCCATGTGGGCAACACCGCGGGTCTGGGCGTAGCCTGTGAGTTGTACCACTATATGAGCGACACTGTGGGTCTGCGTTGCCTGTGATTAGTACTCACTATGTGCGGAACACCCCGGGGCCCTTGGGACCGGCACCCGTGACTAGTACCCTAGGTGAGGAAACTCATCGGTTTGCGTTGGCTGTAGGTGGCGCCATTGTGTGCGAAACACCATAGGTCTGCGTTACCTGTACGAAGTACAGTACTTGTGAGTAGTACCATCTTTTGTGGAACACCGTGAGTCTTCGCTACTTCTGATTAATACCCCAACATGACACATACCATGGTTCTATTTTACTCGCGACATGTACCATTCTGTGGGGCCTTAGACGTGGATTTTGCACCCCCTTTAGACACCAAGCATCATTGTGCTTTGTAAGTGGTTCCTTGGTCGCTAACAATGTTATTTTCGATCTGCATTGAGTCCGCTCCACTGGTTTTTGTTTGTTTGTTTTGTTTTGTGTTTTGTTGGGTTCCTGTCCATCCATTCATTCATTCTTCATGACATTTTATTTTTATTTTGGTCAGTGGATGCCTTTGAATTTTTGTTCTTTCATTTCGTACCATTAGGGGCCGATGACCTTCGATGTTAGGCCCCTTAAAACAACAAGCATCATCATCATCAGATCCCTGCTTAGCTTTTTGGTGTCTGCAGTCAAGTAAGCTGCCCTAACCAGTGTAGCCCAATGGTTTGCCCTTGTCTGCAGCAGGCTGACCTGAATATGTATCTTTTGCAAAAAGGCTAAAGCATCCACAAACAGATTTGTTTGCATGGCCAGTAACGACAGCTTGTTGACGCGGCCTGCTACCTCCCTGATTTGAAGATGCACAAACAACCCGCCACCTCTGAATGCTACCTGCCCAATATGACATGCAATGTCCTTCCACCTGAAGCCCATTTCCCATGGAGTGAAGTAGTCAGGCTAACAATGCTATTCAGCCCACAAGATTTTTGTTCCGCTCTCAGCTATGGCCATCAAGCTGGTGCATCGTTGCACATACCCTCTGGCCCAGAATGGAAAGATGGACTTGGTCAGTCCTGCTTCTACCTCTGTCCACTCCAAGTGCATACAAGCTGGGAGGGATAGGCAGGTGTCCAGGTCATGATCATCAGTCTTCCTCAGACACATTGCTGGCCACTGGAATTTGCAAGTCAATCCTCGTTTCACCCATGTGGTCCTGTGATCAGATATAAAGTTATCGGGATTGGGATTCAGAGGCCCTGCCCATTGCTCTAATAGTCCAGGCATCGTGCATATCTGTGCATGAACACTAATGACGACAGGGTGTCCAAGTATGGGCTTGATATAACATGAGAATTGACCTATTAGCCTTACTTCCCCAGGGTGATGAAGTGTCAATGTATTAACAGGGTAAAAGCCATTGATGCGCTGCAGTAGCTTTGAGTGCCGACAGGAGTGACTTTTCATGCACCAAAGCATCAATCCTGACATTGATAACATAAGGCCTGTGCACACGAGAAAATGAAGTCTGCCCCATTCAATCTTTGGAGGCTCTTTGAATGTCCGGACTGATGGGGCATGTGTTATCTGGATAGGGATGAGAGCTCTAATGGCGGCTGGAGTGGCAGGCGAGCTGCTAGTTTCCATATTTTGTGGTGGAAGGGTGACATTGGAAATGGCTGCAATGTTTAGACCGACGAGTGGATGTGACATTACAGTTGCGGCAATGAGCACAATGGCAAGGGCATGGTAGCCCCCTCTGCACGTGAGCCAGATGAGCCATACAAGCATCACTGCATGGAGAATCCAAGATGCACCGATGGCAGGCACCCTGAAGAGATCCCATGATCCACTTTTGTTTTTTTCGACTTCCTCCAATTTTTTCTTAATCTCTTCATCATATTTGGCCATCTTTGCTGTAAAATCTTTGTCTGATAACTCGGAGTCTTGAAGCATTCCTCCAAGCTTTATCCTCGCGTTAGAGATCCGGTTTGTCATAAGTTTGGCAAACGCATTAGGCCCCATCCATTGATGTACACTAATCGGGATATAAGTGAGGTTCATTGATGTGAGGATTGGAACTGCATCACCCGGCATTATCCTCTTGGCTGCTGTGACATAGGCATCAATCTGAAATGTCTGTGATCTCCGGACTGTGCGCCTGGGGACCAACCACGTGGAACCCACCTCAGCACTGCAAGCGTCCGATACTGTTATTATCTGTATTCCGTCACTTAGTGGCTTCAGTTCTGTGTGGGTTCTGTCTGGTCATCTTCCATACAGACCATCTTCAAGACCAGTGTAGACGATGGGACTGACACCATCCATTGATTGAATGACGATTAATCACAGAAACAGGAGCTTCAGGGGCCCATGATTTATTCCACATGTCCATGACCACAAAACATGAATACAGGAGGTTGCAATCACCCTTCCACATGAAGCCAAGCATGACGCAGTCCAATCCTTTGTCCATGTTCAACTCGACCTCTGATAGGGTCATGTATAATCCTCTATCATGGTTGATCACAAGAGCATAAGCATCCAACTCTATCCTCATCTTGAGGTTGGCGTCATAGAATGGGAGAGCTGCCCCCACCCATGTTTCCAGGGATCCCACTTTGTCCCTGAGGGGGATTAGCATTGACACGGTGATCTGGTTAACTTTGGCAAACGCCATACCTATTGAGGACTGGTAGTAAGCACCTCTGCCGTGGGATCCACCTTTTGCTTGATCTCATGGATGAGGGAAATCAGTCTGCTTGTCGGAACCAGATCCCTGCTTAGCTTTTTGGTGTCTGCAGTCAAGTAAGCTGCCCTAACCAGTGTAGCCCAATGGTTTGCCCTTGTCTGCAGCAGGCTGACCTGAATATGTATCTTTTGCAAAAAGGCTAAATCATCCACAAACAGATTTGTTTGCATGGCCAGTAACGACAGCTTGTTGACGCGGCCTGCTACCTCCCTGATTTGAAGATGCACAAACAACCCGCCACCTCTGAATGCTACCTGCCCAATATGACATGCAATGTCCTTCCACCTGAAGCCCATTTCCCATGGAGTGAAGTAGTCAGGCTAACAATGCTATTCAGCCCACAAGATTTTTGTTCCGCTCTCAGCTATGGCCATCAAGCTGGTGCATCGTTGCACATACCCTCTGGCCCAGAATGGAAAGATGGACTTGGTCAGTCCTGCTTCTACCTCTGTCCACTCCAAGTGCATACAAGCTGGGAGGGATAGGCAGGTGTCCAGGTCATGATCATCAGTCTTCCTCAGACACATTGCTGGCCACTTGAATTTGCAAGTCAATCCTCTTTTCACCCATGTGGTCCTGTGATCAGATATAAAGTTATCGGGATTGGGATTCAGAGGCCCTGCCCATTGCTCTAATAGTCCAGGCATCGTGCATATCTGTGCATGAACACTAATGACGACAGGGTGTCCAAGTATGGGCTTGATATAACATGAGAATTGACCTATTAGCCTTACTTCCCCAGGGTGATGAAGTGTCAATGTATTAACAGGGTAAAAGCCATTGATGCGCTGCAGTAGCTTTGAGTGCCGACAGGAGTGACTTTTCATGCACCAAAGCATCAATCCTGACATTGATAACATAAGGCCTGTGCACACGAGAAAATGAAGTCTGCCCCATTCAATCTTTGGAGGCTCTTTGAATATCCGGACTGATGGGGCATGTGTTATCTGGATAGGGATGAGAGCTCTAATGGCGGCTGGAGTGGCAGGCGAGCTGCTAGTTTCCATATTTTGTGGTGGAAGGGTGACATTGGAAATGGCTGCAATGTTTAGACCGACGAGTGGATGTGACATTACAGTTGCGGCAATGAGCACAATGGCAAGGGCATGGTAGCCCCCTCTGCACGTGAGCCAGATGAGCCATACAAGCATCACTGCATGGAGAATCCAAGATGCACCGATGGCAGGCACCCTGAAGAGATCCCATGATCCACTTTTGTTTTTTTCGACTTCCTCCAATTTTTTCTTAATCTCTTCATCATATTTGGCCATCTTTGCTGTAAAATCTTTGTCTGATAACTCGGAGTCTTGAAGCATTCCTCCAAGCTTTATCCTCGCGTTAGAGATCCGGTTTGTCATAAGGTTGGCAAACGCATTAGGCCCCATCCATTGATGTACTCTAATCGGGATATAAGTGAGATTCATTGATGTGAGGATTGGAACTGCATCACCCGGCATTATCCTCTTGGCTGCTGTGACATAGGCATCAATCTGAGATGCCTTTGATCTCCGGACTGTGCGCCTGGGGACCAACCACGTGGAACCCACCTCAGCACTGCAAGCGTCCGATACTGTTATTATCTGTATTCCGTCACTTAGTGGCTTCAGTTCTGTGTGGAGGGTGCTCTGGTCATCTTCCATACAGACAATCTTCAAGACCAGTGTAGACGATGGGACTGACACCATCCATTGATTGAATGACGATTAATCACAGAAACAGGAGCTTCAGGGGCCCATGATTTATTCCACATGTCCATGACCACAAAACATGAATACAGGAGGTTGCAATCACCCTTCCACATGCAGGCCAAGCATGACGCAGTCCAATCCTTTGTCCATGTTCCACCCGACCGGCAGTCATGCAGAGGATCATCAATACACCGGAAGAACTCGACCTCTGATAGGGTCATGTATAATCCTCTATCATGGTTGATCACAAGAGAATAAGCATCCAACTCTATCCTCATCTTGAGGTTGGCGTCATAGAATGGGAGAGCTGCCCCCACCCATGTTTCCAGGGATCCTACTTTGTCCCTGAGGGGGATTAGCATTGACACGATGATCTGGTTATCTTTGGCAAACGCCATACCTATTGAGGACTGGTAGTAAGCACCTCTGCCGTGGGATCCACCTTTTGCTTGATCTCATGGATGAGGAAAATCAGTCTGCTTGGTGGAACCAGATCCCTGCTTAGCTTTTTGGTGTCTGCAGTCAAGTAAGCTGCCCTAACCAGTGTAGCCCAATGGTTTGCCCTTGTCTGCAGCAGGCTGACCTGAATATGTATCTTTTGCAAAAAGGTTAAAGCATCCACAAACAGATTTGTTTGCATGGCCAGTAACGACAGCTTGTTGACGCGGCCTGCTACCTCCCTGATTTGAAGATGCACACACAACCCGCCACCTCTGAATGCTACCTGCCCAATATGACATGCAATGTCCTTCCACCTGAAGCCCATTTCCCATGGAGTGAAGTAGTCAGGCTAACAATGCTATTCAGCTCACAAGATTTTTGTTCCGCTCTCAGCTATGGCCATCAAGCTGGTGCATCGTTGCACATACCCTCTGGCCCAGAATGGAAAGATGGACTTGGTCAGTCCTGCTTCTACCTCTGTCCACTCCAAGTGCATACAAGCTGGGAGGAATAGGCAGGTGTCCAGGTCATGATCATCAGTCTTCCTCAGACACATTGCTGGCCACTGGAATTTGCAAGTCAATCCTCGTTTCACCCATGTGGTCCTGTGATCAGATATAAAGTTATCGGGATTGGGATTCAGAGGCCCTGCCCATTGCTCTAATAGTCCAGGCATCGTGCATATCTGTGCATGAACACTAATGACGACAGGGTGTCCAAGTATGGGCTTGATATAACATGAGAATTGACCTATTAGCCTTACTTCCCCAGGGTGATGAAGTGTCAATGTATTAACAGGGTAAAAGCCATTGATGCGCTGCAGTAGCTTTGAGTGCCGACAGGAGTGACTTTTCATGCACCAAAGCATCAATCCTGACATTGATAACATAAGGCCTGTGCACACGAGAAAATGAAGTCTGCCCCATTCAATCTTTGGAGGCTCTTTGAATGTCCGGACTGATGGGGCATGTGTTATCTGGATAGGGATGAGAGCTCTAATGGCGGCTGGAGTGGCAGGCGAGCTGCTAGTTTCCATATTTTGTGGTGGAAGGGTGACATTGGAAATGGCTGCAATGTTTAGACCGACGAGTGGATGTGACATTACAGTTGCGGCAATGAGCACAATGGCAAGGGCATGGTAGCCCCCTCTGCACGTGAGCCAGATGAGCCATACAAGCATCACTGCATGGAGAATCCAAGATGCACCGATGGCAGGCACCCTGAAGAGATCCCATGATCCACTTTTGTTTTTTTCGACTTCCTCCAATTTTTTCTTAATCTCTTCATCATATTTGGCCATCTTTGCTGTAAAATCTTTGTCTGATAACTCGGAGTCTTGAAGCATTCCTCCAAGCTTTATCCTCGCGTTAGAGATCCGGTTTGTCATAAGTTTGGCAAACGCATTAGGCCCCATCCATTGATGTACTCTAATCGGGATATAAGTGAGGTTCATTGATGTGAGGATTGGAACTGCATCACCCGGCATTATCCTCTTGGCTGCTGTGACATAGGCATCAATCTGAGATGTCTGTGATCTCCGGACTGTGCGCCTGGGGACCAACCACGTGGAACCCACATCAGCACTGCAACCGTCCGATACTGTTATTATCTGTATTCCGTCACTTAGTGGCTTCAGTTCTGTGTGGAGGGTGCTCTGGTCATCTTCCATACAGACCATCTTCAAGACCAGTGTAGACGGTGGGACTGACACCATCCATTGATTGAATGACGGATTAATCACAGAAACAGGAGCTTCAGGGGCCCATGATTTATTCCACATGTCCATGACCACAAAACATGAATACAGGAGGTTGCAATCACCCTTCCACATGCAGGCCAAGCATGACGCAGTCCAATCCTTTGTCCATGTTCAACTCGACCTCTGATAGGGTCATGTATAATCCTCATCTTGAGGTTGGCGTCATAGAATGGGAGAGCTGCCCCCACCCATGTTTCCAGGGATGCCACTTTGTCCCTGAGGGGGATTAGCATTGACACGATGATCTGGTTATCTTTGGCAAACGCCATACCTATTGAGGACTGGTAGTAAGCACCTCTGCCGTGGGATCCACCTTTTGCTTGATCTCATGGATGAGGGAAATCAGTCTGCTTGGTGGAACCAGATCCCTGCTTAGCTTTTTGGTGTCTGCAGTCAAGTAAGCTGCCCTAACCAGTGTAGCCCAATGGTTTGCCCTTGTCTGCAGCAGGCTGACCTGAATATGTATCTTTTGCAAAAAGGCTAAATCATCCACAAACAGATTTGTTTGCATGGCCAGTAACGACAGCTTGTTGACGCGGCCTGCTACCTCCCTGATTTGAAGATGCACAAACAACCCGCCACCTCTGAATGCTACCTGCCCAATATGACATGCAATGTCCTTCCACCTGAAGCCCATTTCCCATGGAGTGAAGTAGTCAGGCTAACAATGCTATTCAGCCCACAAGATTTTTGTTCCGCTCTCAGCTATGGCCATCAAGCTGGTGCATCGTTGCACATACCCTCTGGCCCAGAATGGAAAGATGGACTTGGTCAGTCCTGCTTCTACCTCTGTCCACTCCAAGTGCATACAAGCTGGGAGGGATAGGCAGGTGTCCAGGTCATGATCATCAGTCTTCCTCAGACACATTGCTGGCCACTGGAATTTGCAAGTCAATCCTCGTTTCACCCATGTGGTCCTGTGATCAGATATCAAGTTATCGGGATTGGGATTCAGAGGCCCTGCCCATTGCTCTAATAGTCCAGGCATCGTGCATATCTGTGCATGAACACTAATGACGACAGGGTGTCCAAGTATGGGCTTGATATAACATGAGAATTGACCTATTAGCCTTACTTCCCCAGGGTGATGAAGTGTCAATGTATTAACAGGGTAAAAGCCATTGATGCGCTGCAGTAGCTTTGAGTGCCGACAGGAGTGACTTTTCATGCACCAAAGCATCAATCCTGACATTGATAACATAAGGCCTGTGCACACGAGAAAATGAAGTCTGCCCCATTCAATCTTTGGAGGCTCTTTGAATATCCGGACTGATGGGGCATGTGTTATCTGGATAGGGATGAGAGCTCTAATGGCGGCTGGAGTGGCAGGCGAGCTGCTAGTTTCCATATTTTGTGGTGGAAGGGTGACATTGGAAATGGCTGCAATGTTTAGACCGACGAGTGGATGTGACATTACAGTTGCGGCAATGAGCACAATGGCAAGGGCATGGTAGCCCCCTCTGCACGTGAGCCAGATGAACCATACAAGCATCACTGCATGGAGAATCCAAGATGCACCGATGGCAGGCACCCTGAAGAGATCCCATGATCCACTTTTTTTTTCGACTTCCTCCAATTTTTTCTTAATCTCTTCATCATATTTGGCCATCTTTGCGGTAAAATCTTTGTCTGATAACTCGGAGTCTTGAAGCATTCCTCCAAGCTTTATCCTCGCGTTAGAGATCCGGTTTGTCATAAGTTTGGCAAACGCATTAGGCCCCATCCATTGATGTACTCTAATCGGGATATAAGTGAGGTTCATTGATGTGAGGATTGGAACTGCATCACCCGGCATTATCCTCTTGGCTGCTGTGACATAGGCATCAATCTGAGATGTCTGTGATCTCCGGACTGTGCGCCTGGGGACCAACCACGTGGAACCCACCTCAGCACTGCAAGCGTCCGATACTGTTATTATCTGTATTCCGTCACTTAGTGGCTTCAGTTCTGTGTGGAGGGTGCTCTGGTCATCTTCCATACAGACCATCTTCAAGACCAGTGTAGACGATGGGACTGACACCATCCATTGATTGAATGACGATTAATCACAGAAACAGGAGCTTCAGGGGCCCATGATTTATTCCACATGTCCATGACCACAAAACATGAATACAGGAGGTTGCAATCACCCTTCCACATGCAGGCCAAGCATGACGCAGTCCAATCCTTTGTCCATGTTCCACCCGACCGGCAGTCATGCAGAGGATCATCAATACACCGGAAGAAGTCGACCTCTGACAGGGTCATGTATAATCCTCTATCATGGTTGATCACAAGAGAATAAGCATCCAACTCTATCCTCATCTTGAGGTTGGCGTCATAGAATGGGAGAGCTGCCCCCACCCATGTTTCCAGGGATCCCACTTTGTCCCTGAGTGGGATTAGCATTGACACGATGATCTGGTTATCTTTGGCAAACGCCATACCTATTGAGGACTGGTAGTAAGCACCTCTGCCGTGGGATCCACCTTTTGCTTGATCTCATGGATGAGGGAAATCAGTCTGCTTGGTAGAACCAGATCCCTGCTTAGCTTTTTGGTGTCTGCAGTCAAGTAAGCTGCCCTAACCAGTGTAGCCCAATGGTTTGCCCTTGTCTGCAGCAGGCTGACCTGAATATGTATCTTTTGCAAAAAGGCTAAAGCATCCACAAACAGATTTGTTTGCATGGCCAGTAACGACAGCTTGTTGACGCGGCCTGCTACCTCCCTGATTTGAAGATGCACAAACAACCCGCCACCTCTGAATGCTACCTGCCCAATATGACATGCAATGTCCTTCCACCTGAAGCCCATTTCCCATGGAGTGAAGTAGTCAGGCTAACAATGCTATTCAGCCCACAAGATTTTTGTTCCGCTCTCAGCTATGGCCATCAAGCTGGTGCATCGTTGCACATACCCTCTGGCCCAGAATGGAAAGATGGACTTGGTCAGTCCTGCTTCTACCTCTGTCCACTCCAAGTGCATACAAGCTGGGAGGGATAGGCAGGTGTCCAGGTCATGATCATCAGTCTTCCTCAGACACATTGCTGGCCACTGGAATTTGCAAGTCAATCCTCGTTTCACCCATGTGGTCCTGTGATCAGATACAAAGTTATCGGGATTGGGATTCAGAGGCCCTGCCCATTGCTCTAATAGTCCAGGCATCGTGCATATCTGTGCATGAACACTAATGACGACAGGGTGTCCAGGTATGGGCTTGATATAACATGAGAATTGACCTATTAGCCTTACTTCCCCAGGGTGATGAAGTGTCAATGTATTAACAGGGTAAAAGCCATTGATGCGCTGCAGTAGCTTTGAGTGCCGACAGGAGTGACTTTTCATGCACCAAAGCATCAATCCTGACATTGATAACATAAGGCCTGTGCACACGAGAAAATGAAGTCTGCCCCATTCAATCTTTGGTGGCTCTTTGAATGTCCGGACTGATGGGGCATGTGTTATCTGGATAGGGATGAGAGCTCTAATGGCGGCTGGAGTGGCAGGCGAGCTGCTAGTTTCCATATTTTGTGGTGAAAGGGTGACATTGGAAATGGCTGCAATGTTTAGACCGACGAGTGGATGTGACATTACAGTTGCGGCAATGAGCACAATGGCAAGGGCATGGTAGCCCCCTCTGCACGTGAGCCAGATGAGCCATACAAGCATCACTGCATGGAGAATCCAAGATGCACCGATGGCAGGCACCCTGAAGAGATCCCATGATCCACTTTTGTTTTTTTCGACTTCCTCCAATTTTTCTTAATCTCTTCATCATATTTGGCCATCTTTGCTGTAAAATCTTTGTCTGATAACTCGGAGTCTTGAAGCATTCCTCCAAGCTTTATCCTCGCGTTAGAGATCCGGCTTGTCATAAGGTTGGCAAACGCATTAGGCCCCATCCATTGATGTACTCTAATCGGGATATAAGTGAGGTTCATTGATGTGAGGATTGGAACTGCATCACCCGGCATTATCCTCTTGGCTGCTGTGACATAGGCATCAACCTGAGATGTCTGTGATCTCCGGACTGTGCGCCTGGGGACCAACCACGTGGAACCCACCTCAGCACTGCAAGCGTCCGATACTGTTATTATCTGTATTCCGTCACTTAGTGGCTTCAGTTCTGTGTGGGTTCTGTCTGGTCATCTTCCATACAGACCATCTTCAAGACCAGTGTAGACGATGGGACTGACACCATCCATTGATTGAATGACGATTAATCACAGAAACAGGAGCTTCAGGGGCCCATGATTTATTCCACATGTCCATGACCACAAAACATGAATACAGGAGGTTGCAATCACCCTTCCACATGCAGGCCAAGCATGACGCAGTCCAATAATTTGTCCATGTTCCACCCGACCGGCAGTCATGCAGAGGATCATCAATACACCGGAAGAAGTCGACCTCTGACAGGGTCATGTATAATCCTCTATCATGGTTGATCACAAGAGAATAAGCATCCAACTCTATCCTCATCTTGAGGTTGGCGTCATAGAATGGGAGAGCTGCCCCCACCCATGTTTCCAGGGATCCCACTTTGTCCCTGAGGGGGATTAGCATTGACACGATGATCTGGTTATCTTTGGCAAACGCCATACCTATTGAGGACTGGTAGTAAGCACCTCTGCCGTGGGATCCACCTTTTGCTTGATCTCATGGATGAGGGAAATCAGTCTGCTTGGTAGAACCAGATCCCTGCTTAGCTTTTTGGTGTCTGCAGTCAAGTAAGCTGCCCTAACCAGTGTAGCCCAATGGTTTGCCCTTGTCTGCAGCAGGCTGACCTGAATATGTATCTTTTGCAAAAAGGCTAAAGCATCCACAAACAGATTTGTTTGCATGGCCAGTAACGACAGCTTGTTGACGCGGCCTGCTACCTCACTGATTTGAAGATGCTCAAACAACCCGCCACCTCTGAATGCTACCTGCCCAATATGACATGCAATGTCCTTCCACCTGAAGCCCATTTCCCATGGAGTGAAGTAGTCAGGCTAACAATGCTATTCAGCCCACAAGATTTTTGTTCCGCTCTCAGCTATGGCCTTCAAGCTGGTGCATCGTTGCACATACCCTCTGGCCCAGAATGGAAAGATGGACTTGGTCAGTCCTGCTTCTACCTCTGTCCACTCCAAGTGCATACAAGCTGGGAGGGATAGGCAGGTGTCCAGGTCATGATCATCAGTCTTCCTCAGACACATTGCTGGCCACTGGAATTTGCAAGTCAATCCTCGTTTCACCCATGTGGTCCTGTGATCAGATATAAAGTTATCGGGATTGGGATTCAGAGGCCCTGCCCATTGCTCTAATAGTCCAGGCATCGTGCATATCTGTGCATGAACACTAATGACGACAGGGTGTCCAAGTATGGGCTTGATATAACATGAGAATTGACCTATTAGCCTTACTTCCCCAGGGTGATGAAGTGTCAATGTATTAACAGGGTAAAAGCCATTGATGCGCTGCAGTAGCTTTGAGTGCCGACAGGAGTGACTTTTCATGCACCAAAGCATCAATCCTGACATTGATAACATAAGGCCTGTGCACACGAGAAAATGAAGTCTGCCCCATTCAATCTTTGGAGGCTCTTTGAATATCCGGACTGATGGGGCATGTGTTATCTGGATAGGGATGAGAGCTCTAATGGCGGCTGGAGTGGCAGGCGAGCTGCTAGTTTCCATATTTTGTGGTGGAAGGGTGACATTGGAAATGGCTGCAATGTTTAGACCGACGAGTGGATGTGACATTACAGTTGCGGCAATGAGCACAATGGCAAGGGCATGGTAGCCCCCTCTGCACGTGAGCCAGATGAGCCATACAAGCATCACTGCATGGAGAATCCAAGATGCACCGATGGCAGGCACCCGGAAGAGATCCCATGATCCACTTTTGTTTTTTTCGACTTCCTCCAATTTTTTCTTAATCTCTTCATCATATTTGGCCATCTTTGCTGCAAAATCTTTGTCTTATAACTCAGAGTCTTGAAGCATTCCTCCAAGCCTTATCCTTGCGTTAGAGATCCGGTTTGTCATAAGTTTGGCAAACGCATTAGGCCCCATCCATTGATGTACTCTAATCGGGATATAAGTGAGGTTCATTGATGTGAGGATTGGAACTGCATCACCCGGCATTATCCTCTTGGCTGCTGTGACATAGGCATCAATCTGAGATGTCTGTGATCTCCGGACTGTGCGCCTGGGGACCAACCACGTGGAACCCACCTCAGCACTGCAAGCGTCCGATACTGTTATTATCTGTATTCCGTCACTTAGTGGCTTCAGTTCTGTGTGGGTTCTGTCTGGTCATCTTCCATACAGACCATCTTCAAGACCAGTGTAGACGATGGGACTGACACCATCCATTGATTGAATGACGATTAATTACAGAAACAGGAGCTTCAGGGGCCCATGATTTATTCCACATGTCCATGACCACAAAACATGAATACAGGAGGTTGCAATCACCCTTCCACATGCAGGCCAAGCATGACGCAGTCCAATACTTTGTCCATGTTCCACCCGACCGGCAGTCATGCAGAGGATCATCAATACACCGGAAGAACTCCACCTCTGACAGGGTCATGTATAATCCTCTATCATGGTTGATCACAAGAGAATAAGCATCCAACTCTATCCTCATCTTGAGTTTGGCGTCATAGAATGGGAGAGCTGCCCCCACCCATGTTTCCAGGGATCCCACTTTGTCCCTGAGGGGGATTAGCATTGACACGATGATCTGGTTATCTTTGGCAAACGCCATACCTATTGAGGACTGGTAGTAAGCACCTCTGCCGTGGGATCCACCTTTTGCTTGATCTCATGGATGAGGGAAATCAGTCTGCTTGGTAGAACCAGATCCCTGCTTAGCTTTTTGGTGTCTGCAGTCAAGTAAGCTGCCCTAACCAGTGTAGCCCAATGGTTTGCCCTTGTCTGCAGCAGGCTGACCTGAATATGTATCTTTTGCAAAAAGGCTAAAGCATCCACAAACAGATTTGTTTGCATGGCCAGTAACGACAGCTTGTTGACGCGGCCTGCTACCTCCCTGATTTGAAGATGCACACACAACCCGCCACCTCTGAATGCTACCTGCCCAATATGACATGCAATGTCCTTCCACCTGAAGCCCATTTCCCATGGAGTGAAGTAGTCAGGCTAACAATGCTATTCAGCTCACAAGATTTTTGTTCCGCTCTCAGCTATGGCCATCAAGCTGGTGCATCGTTGCACATACCCTCTGGCCCAGAATGGAAAGATGGACTTGGTCAGTCCTGCTTCTACCTCTGTCCACTCCAAGTGCATACGAGCTGGGAGGGATAGGCAGGTGTCCAGGTCATGATCATCAGTCTTCCTCAGACACATTGCTGGCCACTGGAATTTGCAAGTCAATCCTCGTTTCACCCATGTGGTCCTGTGATCAGATATAAAGTTATCGGGATTGGGATTCAGAGGCCCTGCCCATTGCTCTAATAGTCCAGGCATCGTGCATATCTGTGCATGAACACTAATGACGACAGGGTGTCCAAGTATGGGCTTGATATAACATGAGAATTGACCTATTAGCCTTACTTCCCCAGGGTGATGAAGTGTCAATGTATTAACAGGGTAAAAGCCATTGATGCGCTGCAGTAGCTTTGAGTGCCGACAGGAGTGACTTTTCATGCACCAAAGCATCAATCCTGACATTGATAACATAAGGCCTGTGCACACGAGAAAATGAAGTCTGCCCCATTCAATCTTTGGAGGCTCTTTGAATATCCGGACTGATGGGGCATGTGTTATCTGGATAGGGATGAGAGCTCTAATGGCGGCTGGAGTGGCAGGCGAGCTGCTAGTTTCCATATTTTGTGGTGGAAGGGTGACATTGGAAATGGCTGCAAGGTTTAGACCGACGAGTGGATGTGACATTACAGTTGCGGCAATGAGCACAATGGCAAGGGCATGGTAGCCCCCTCTGCACGTGAGCCAGATGAGCCATACAAGCATCACTGCATGGAGAATCCAAGATGCACCGATGGCAGGCACCCTGAAGAGATCCCATGATCCACTTTTGTTTTTTTCGACTTCCTCCAATTTTTTCTTAATCTCTTCATCATATTTGGCCATCTTTGCTGTAAAATCTTTGTCTGATAACTCGGAGTCTTGAAGCATTCCTCCAAGCTTTATCCTCGCGTTAGAGATCCGGTTTGTCATAAGGTTGGCAAACGCATTAGGCCCCATCCATTGATGTACTCTAATCGGGATATAAGTGAGGTTCATTGATGTGAGGATTGGAACTGCATCACCCGGCATTATCCTCTTGGCTGCTGTGACATAGGCATCAATCTGAGATGTCTGTGATCTCCGGACTGTGCGCCTGGGGACCAACCACGTGGAACCCACCTCAGCACTGCAAGCGTCCGATACTGTTATTATCTGTATTCCGTCACTTAGTGGCTTCAGTTCTGTGTGGGTTCTGTCTGGTCATCTTCCATACAGACCATCTTCAAGACCAGTGTAGACGATGGGACTGACACCATCCATTGATTGAATGACGATTAATCACAGAAACAGGAGCTTCAGGGGCCCATGATTTATTCCACATGTCCATGACCACAAAACATGAATACAGGAGGTTGCAATCACCCTTCCACATGCAGGCCAAGCATGACGCAGTCCAATACTTTGTCCATGTTCCACCCGACCGGCAGGCATGCAGAGGATCATCAATACACCGGAAGAAGTCGACCTCTGACAGGGTCATGTATAATCCTCTATCATGGTTGATCACAAGAGAATAAGCATCCAACTCTATCCACATCTTGAGGTTGGCGTCATAGAATGGGAGAGCTGCCCCCACCCATGTTTCCAGGGATCCCACTTTGTCCCTGAGGGGGATTAGCATTGACACGATGATCTGGTTATCTTTGGCAAACGCCATACCTATTGAGGACTGGTAGTAAGCACCTCTGCCGTGGGATCCACCTTTTGCTTGATCTCATGGATGAGGGAAATCAGTCTGCTTGGTAGAACCAGATCCCTGCTTAGCTTTTTGGTGTCTGCAGTCAAGTAAGCTGCCCTAACCAGTGTAGCCCAATGGTTTGCCCTTGTCTGCAGCAGGCTGACCTGAATATGTATCTTTTGCAAAAAGGCTAAAGCATCCACAAACAGATTTGTTTGCATGGCCAGTAACGACAGCTTGTTGACGCGGCCTGCTACCTCCCTGATTTGAAGATGCACACACAACCCGCCACCTCTGAATGCTACCTGCCCAATATGACATGCAATGTCCTTCCACCTGAAGCCCATTTCCCATGGAGTGAAGTAGTCAGGCTAACAATGCTATTCAGCTCACAAGATTTTTGTTCCGCTCTCAGCTATGGCCATCAAGCTGGTGCATCGTTGCACATACCCTCTGGCCCAGAATGGAAAGATGGACTTGGTCAGTCCTGCTTCTACCTCTGTCCACCCCAAGTGCATACAAGCTGGGAGGGATAGGCAGGTGTCCAGGTCATGATCATCAGTCTTCCTCAGACACATTGCTGGCCACTGGAATTTTCAAGTCAATCCTCGTTTCACCCATGTGGTCCTGTGATCAGATATCAAGTTATCGGGATTGGGATTCAGAGGCCCTGCCCATTGCTCTAATAGTCCAGGCATCGTGCATATCTGTGCATGAACACTAATGACGACAGGGTGTCCAAGTATGGGCTTGATATAACATGAGAATTGACCTATTAGCCTTACTTCCCCAGGGTGATGAAGTGTCAATGTATTAACAGGGTAAAAGCCATTGATGCGCTGCAGTAGCTTTGAGTGCCGACAGGAGTGACTTTTCATGCACCAAAGCATCAATCCTGACATTGATAACATAAGGCCTGTGCACACGAGAAAATGAAGTCTGCCCCATTCAATCTTTGGAGGCTCTTTGAATATCCGGACTGATGGGGCATGTGTTATCTGGATAGGGATGAGAGCTCTAATGGCGGCTGGAGTGGCAGGCGAGCTGCTAGTTTCCATATTTTGTGGTGGAAGGGTGACATTGGAAATGGCTGCAATGTTTAGACCGACGAGTGGATGTGACATTACAGTTGCGGCAATGAGCACAATGGCAAGGGCATGGTAGCCCCCTCTGCACGTGAGCCAGATGAGCCATACAAGCATCACTGCATGGAGAATCCAAGATGCACCGATGGCAGGCACCCTGAAGAGATCCCATGATCCACTTTTGTTTTTTTCGACTTCCTCCAATTTTTTCTTAATCTCTTCATCATATTTGGCCATCTTTGCTGTAAAATCTTTGTCTGATAACTCGGAGTCTTGAAGCATTCCTCCAAGCTTTATCCTCGCGTTAGAGATCCGGTTTGTCATAAGTTTGGCAAACGCATTAGGCCCCATCCATTGATGTACTCTAATCGGGATATAAGTGAGGTTCATTGATGTGAGGATTGGAACTGCATCACCCGGCATTATCCTCTTGGCTGCTGTGACATAGGCATCAATCTGAGATGTCTGTGATCTCCGGACTGTGCGCCTGGGGACCAACCACGTGGAACCCACCTCAGCACTGCAAGCGTCCGATACTGTTATTATCTGTATTCCGTCACTTAGTGGCTTCAGTTCTGTGTGGGTTCTGTCTGGTCATCTTCCATACAGACCATCTTCAAGACCAGTGTAGACGATGGGACTGACACCATCCATTGATTGAATGACGATTAATCACAGAAACAGGAGCTTCAGGGGCCCATGATTTATTCCACATGTCCATGACCACAAAACATGAATACAGGAGGTTGCAATCACCCTTCCACATGCAGGCCAAGCATGACGCAGTCCAATCCTTTGTCCATGTTCCACCCGACCGGCAGTCATGCAGAGGATCATCAATACACCGGAAGAACTCGACCTCTGATAGGGTCATGTATAATCCTCTATCATGGTTGATCACAAGAGAATAAGCATCCAACTCTATCCTCATCTTGAGGTTGGCGTCATAGAATGGGAGAGCTGCCCCCACCCATGTTTCCAGGGATCCTACTTTGTCCCTGAGGGGGATTAGCATTGACACGATGATCTGGTTATCTTTGGCAAACGCCATACCTATTGAGGACTGGTAGTAAGCACCTCTGCCGTGGGATCCACCTTTTGCTTGATCTCATGGATGAGGAAAATCAGTCTGCTTGGTGGAACCAGATCCCTGCTTAGCTTTTTGGTGTCTGCAGTCAAGTAAGCTGCCCTAACCAGTGTAGCCCAATGGTTTGCCCTTGTCTGCAGCAGGCTGACCTGAATATGTATCTTTTGCAAAAAGGTTAAAGCATCCACAAACAGATTTGTTTGCATGGCCAGTAACGACAGCTTGTTGACGCGGCCTGCTACCTCCCTGATTTGAAGATGCACACACAACCCGCCACCTCTGAATGCTACCTGCCCAATATGACATGCAATGTCCTTCCACCTGAAGCCCATTTCCCATGGAGTGAAGTAGTCAGGCTAACAATGCTATTCAGCTCACAAGATTTTTGTTCCGCTCTCAGCTATGGCCATCAAGCTGGTGCATCGTTGCACATACCCTCTGGCCCAGAATGGAAAGATGGACTTGGTCAGTCCTGCTTCTACCTCTGTCCACTCCAAGTGCATACAAACTGGGAGGGATAGGCAGGTGTCCAGGTCATGATCATCAGTCTTCCTCAGACACATTGCTGGCCACTGGAATTTGCAAGTCAATCCTCGTTTCACCCCTGTGGTCCTGTGATCAGATATAAAGTTATCGGGATTGGGATTCAGAGGCCCTGCCCATTGCTCTAATAGTCCAGGCATCGTGCATATCTGTGCATGAACACTAATGACGACAGGGTGTCCAAGTATGGGCTTGATATAACATGAGAATTGACCTATTAGCCTTACTTCCCCAGGGTGATGAAGTGTCAATGTATTAACAGGGTAAAAGCCATTGATGCGCTGCAGTAGCTTTGAGTGCCGACAGGAGTGACTTTTCATGCACCAAAGCATCAATCCTGACATTGATAACATAAGGCCTGTGCACACGAGAATATGAAGTCTGCACCATTCAATCCTTGGAGGCTCTTTGAATGTCCGGACTGATGGGGCATGTGTTATCTGGATAGGGATGAGAGCTCTAATGGCGGCTGGAGTGGCAGGCGAGCTGCTAGTTTCCATATTTTGTGGTGGAAGGGTGACATTGGAAATGGCTGCAATGTTTAGACCGACGAGTGGATGTGACATTACAGTTGCGGCAATGAGCACAATGGCAAGGGCATGGTAGCCCCCTCTGCACGTGAGCCAGATGAGCCATACAAGCATCACTGCATGGAGAATCCAAGATGCACCGATGGCAGGCACCCTGAAGAGATCCCATGATCCACTTTTGTTTTTTTCGACTTCCTCCAATTTTTTCTTAATCTCTTCATCATATTTGGCCATCTTTGCTGTAAAATCTTTGTCTGATAACTCGGAGTCTTGAAGCATTCCTCCAAGCTTTATCCTCGCGTTAGAGATCCGGTTTGTCATAAGTTTGGCAAACGCATTAGGCCCCATCCATTGATGTACTCTAATCGGGATATAAGTGAGGTTCATTGATGTGAGGATTGGAACTGCATCACCCGGCATTATCCTCTTGGCTGCTGTGACATAGGCATCAATCTGAAATGTCTGTGATCTCCGGACTGTGCGCCTGGGGACCAACCACGTGGAACCCACATCAGCACTGCAACCGACCGATACTGTTATTATCTGTATTCCGTCACTTAGTGGCTTCAGTTCTGTGTGGAGGGTGCTCTGGTCATCTTCCATACAGACCATCTTCAAGACCAGTGTAGACGGTGGGACTGACACCATCCATTGATTGAATGACGGATTAATCACAGAAACAGGAGCTTCAGGGGCCCATGATTTATTCCACATGTCCATGACCACAAAACATGAATACAGGAGGTTGCAATCACCCTTCCACATGCAGGCCAAGCATGACGCAGTCCAATCCTTTGTCCATGTTCAACTCGACCTCTGATAGGGTCATGTATAATCCTCTATCATGGTTGATCACAAGAGCATAAGCATCCAACTCTATCCTCATCTTGAGGTTGGCGTCATAGAATGGGAGAGCTGCCCCCACCCATGTTTCCAGGGATGCCACTTTGTCCCTGAGGGGGATTAGCATTGACACGATGATCTGGTTATCTTTGGCAAACGCCATACCTATTGAGGACTGGTAGTAAGCACCTCTGCCGTGGGATCCACCTTTTGCTTGATCTCATGGATGAGGGAAATCAGTCTGCTTGGTGGAACCAGATCCCCGCTTAGCTTTTTGGTGTCTGCAGTCAAGTAAGCTGCCCTAACCAGTGTAGCCCAATGGTTTGCCCTTGTCTGCAGCAGGCTGACCTGAATATGTATCTTTTGCAAAAAGGCTAAATCATCCACAAACAGATTTGTTTGCATGGCCAGTAACGACAGCTTGTTGACGCGGCCTGCTACCTCCCTGATTTGAAGATGCACAAACAACCCGCCACCTCTGAATGCTACCTGCCCAATATGACATGCAATGTCCTTCCACCTGAAGCCCATTTCCCATGGAGTGAAGTAGTCAGGCTAACAATGCTATTCAGCCCACAAGATTTTTGTTCCGCTCTCAGCTATGGCCATCAAGCTGGTGCATCGTTGCACATACCCTCTGGCCCAGAATGGAAAGATGGACTTGGTCAGTCCTGCTTCTACCTCTGTCCACTCCAAGTGCATACAAGCTGGGAGGGATAGGCAGGTGTCCAGGTCATGATCATCAGTCTTCCTCAGACACATTGCTGGCCACTGGAATTTGCAAGTCAATCCTCGTTTCACCCATGTGGTCCTGTGATCAGATATCAAGTTATCGGGATTGGGATTCAGAGGCCCTGCCCATTGCTCTAATAGTCCAGGCATCGTGCATATCTGTGCATGAACACTAATGACGACAGGGTGTCCAAGTATGGGCTTGATATAACATGAGAATTGACCTATTAGCCTTACTTCCCCAGGGTGATGAAGTGTCAATGTATTAACAGGGTAAAAGCCATTGATGCGCTGCAGTAGCTTTGAGTGCCGACAGGAGTGACTTTTCATGCACCAAAGCATCAATCCTGACATTGATAACATAAGGCCTGTGCACACGAGAAAATGAAGTCTGCCCCATTCAATCTTTGGAGGCTCTTTGAATATCCGGACTGATGGGGCATGTGTTATCTGGATAGGGATGAGAGCTCTAATGGCGGCTGGAGTGGCAGGCGAGCTGCTAGTTTCCATATTTTGTGGTGGAAGGGTGACATTGGAAATGGCTGCAATGTTTAGACCGACGAGTGGATGTGACATTACAGTTGCGGCAATGAGCACAATGGCAAGGGCATGGTAGCCCCCTCTGCACGTGAGCCAGATGAGCCATACAAGCATCACTGCATGGATTATCCAAGATGCACCGATGGCAGGCACCCTGAAGAGATCCCATGATCCACTTTTTTTTTCGACTTCCTCCAATTTTTTCTTAATCTCTTCATCATATTTGGCCATCTTTGCTGTAAAATCTTTGTCTGATAACTCGGAGTCTTGAAGCATTCCTCCAAGCTTTATCCTCGCGTTAGAGATCCGGTTTGTCATAAGTTTGGCAAACGCATTAGGCCCCATCCATTGATGTACTCTAATCGGGATATAAGTGAGGTTCATTGATGTGAGGATTGGAACTGCATCACCCGGCATTATCCTCTTGGCTGCTGTGACAAAGGCATCAATCTGAGATGTCTGTGATCTCCGGACTGTGCGCCTGGGGACCAACCACGTGGAACCCACCTCAGCACTGCAAGCGTCCGATACTGTTATTATCTGTATTCCGTCACTTAGTGGCTTCAGTTCTGTGTGGGTTCTGTCTGGTCATCTTCCATACAGACCATCTTCAAGACCAGTGTAGACGATGGGACTGACACCATCCATTGATTGAATGACGATTAATCACAGAAACAGGAGCTTCAGGGGCCCATGATTTATTCCACATGTCCATGACCACAAAACATGAATACAGGAGGTTGCAATCACCCTTCCACATGCAGGCCAAGCATGACGCAGTCCAATACTTTCTCCATGTTCCACCCGACCGGCAGTCATGCAGAGGATCATCAATACACCGGAAGAAGTCGACCTCTGACAGGGTCATGTATAATCCTCTATCATGGTTGATCACAAGAGAATAAGCATCCAACTCTATCCACATCTTGAGGTTGGCGTCATAGAATGGGAGAGCTGCCCCCACCCATGTTTCCAGGGATCCCACTTTGTCCCTGAGGGGGATTAGCATTGACACGATGATCTGGTTATCTTTGGCAAACGCCATACCTATTGAGGACTGGTAGTAAGCACCTCTGCCGTGGGATCCACCTTTTGCTTGATCTCATGGATGAGGGAAATCAGTCTGCTTGGTAGAACCAGATCCCTGCTTAGCTTTTTGGTGTCTGCAGTCAAGTAAGCTGCCCTAACCAGTGTAGCCCAATGGTTTGCCCTTGTCTGCAGCAGGCTGACCTGAATATGTATCTTTTGCAAAAAGGCTAAAGCATCCACAAACAGATTTGTTTGCATGGCCAGTAACGACAGCTTGTTGACGCGGCCTGCTACCTCCCTGATTTGAAGATGCACACACAACCCGCCACCTCTGAATGCTACCTGCCCAATATGACATGCAATGTCCTTCCACCTGAAGCCCATTTCCCATGGAGTGAAGTAGTCAGGCTAACAATGCTATTCAGCTCACAAGATTTTTGTTCCGCTCTCAGCTATGGCCATCAAGCTGGTGCATCGTTGCACATACCCTCTGGCCCAGAATGGAAAGATGGACTTGGTCAGTCCTGCTTCTACCTCTGTCCACCCCAAGTGCATACAAGCTGGGAGGGATAGGCAGGTGTCCAGGTCATGATCATCAGTCTTCCTCAGACACATTGCTGGCCACTGGAATTTGCAAGTCAATCCTCGTTTCACCCATGTGGTCCTGTGATCAGATATCAAGTTATCGGGATTGGGATTCAGAGGCCCTGCCCATTGCTCTAATAGTCCAGGCATCGTGCATATCTGTGCATGAACACTAATGACGACAGGGTGTCCAAGTATGGGCTTGATATAACATGAGAATTGACCTATTAGCCTTACTTCCCCAGGGTGATGAAGTGTCAATGTATTAACAGGGTAAAAGCCATTGATGCGCTGCAGTAGCTTTGAGTGCCGACAGGAGTGACTTTTCATGCACCAAAGCATCAATCCTGACATTGATAACATAAGGCCTGTGCACACGAGAAAATGAAGTCTGCCCCATTCAATCTTTGGAGGCTCTTTGAATATCCGGACTGATGGGGCATGTGTTATCTGGATAGGGATGAGAGCTCTAATGGCGGCTGGAGTGGCAGGCGAGCTGCTAGTTTCCATATTTTGTGGTGGAAGGGTGACATTGGAAATGGCTGCAATGTTTAGACCGACGAGTGGATGTGACATTACAGTTGCGGCAATGAGCACAATGGCAAGGGCATGGTAGCCCCCTCTGCACGTGAGCCAGATGAGCCATACAAGCATCACTGCATGGAGAATCCAAGATGCACCGATGGCAGGCACCCTGAAGAGATCCCATGATCCACTTTTTTTTTTTGACTTCCTCCAATTTTTTCTTAATCTCTTCATCATATTTGGCCATCTTTGCTGTAAAATCTTTGTCTGATAACTCGGAGTCTTGAAGCATTCCTCCAAGCTTTATCCTCGCGTTAGAGATCCGGTTTGTCATAAGTTTGGCAAACGCATTAGGCCCCATCCATTGATGTACTCTAATCGGGATATAAGTGAGGTTCATTGATGTGAGGATTGGAACTGCATCACCCGGCATTATCCTCTTGGCTGCTGTGACATAGGCATCAATCTGAGATGTCTGTGATCTCCGGACTGTGCGCCTGGGGACCAACCACGTGGAACCCACCTCAGCACTGCAAGCGTCCGATACTGTTATTATCTGTATTCCGTCACTTAGTGGCTTCAGTTCTGTGTGGGTTCTGTCTGGTCATCTTCCATACAGACCATCTTCAAGACCAGTGTAGACGATGGGACTGACACCATCCATTGATTGAATGACGATTAATCACAGAAACAGGAGCTTCAGGGGCCCATGATTTATTCCACATGTCCATGACCACAAAACATGAATACAGGAGGTTGCAATCACCCTTCCACATGCAGGCCAAGCATGACGCAGTCCAATACTTTGTCCATGTTCCACCCGACCGGCAGTCATGCAGAGGATCATCAATACACCGGAAGAACTCCACCTCTGACAGGGTCATGTATAATCCTCTATCATGGTTGATCACAAGAGCATAAGCATCCAACTCTATCCTCATCTTGAGGTTGGCGTCATAGAATGGGAGAGCTGCCCCCACCCATGTTTCCAGGGATCCCACTTTGTCCCTGAGGGGGATTAGCATTGACACGATGATCTGGTTATCTTTGGCAAACGCCATACCTATTGAGGACTGGTAGTAAGCACCTCTGCCGTGGGATCCACCTTTTGCTTGATCTCATGGATGAGGGAAATCAGTCTGCTTGGTAGAACCAGATCCCTGCTTAGCTTTTTGGTGTCTGCAGTCAAGTAAGCTGCCCTAACCAGTGTAGCCCAATGGTTTGCCCTTGTCTGCAGCAGGCTGACCTGAATATGTATCTTTTGCAAAAAGGCTAAAGCATCCACAAACAGATTTGTTTGCATGGCCAGTAACGACAGCTTGTTGACGCGGCCTGCTACCTCCCTGATTTGAAGATGCACACACAAACCGCCACCTCTGAATGCTACCTGCCCAATATGACATGCAATGTCCTTCCACCTGAAGCCCATTTCCCATGGAGTGAAGTAGTCAGGCTAACAATGCTATTCAGCTCACAAGATTTTTGTTCCGCTCTCAGCTATGGCCATCAAGCTGGTGCATCGTTGCACATACCCTCTGGCCCAGAATGGAAAGATGGACTTGGTCAGTCCTGCTTCTACCTCTGTCCACTCCAAGTGCATACAAGCTGGGAGGGATAGGCAGGTGTCCAGGTCATGATCATCAGTCTTCCTCAGACACATTGCTGGCCACTGGAATTTGCAAGTCAATCCTCGTTTCACCCATGTGGTCCTGTGATCAGATATCAAGTTATCGGGATTGGGATTCAGAGGCCCTGCCCATTGCTCTAATAGTCCAGGCATCGTGCATATCTGTGCATGAACACTAATGACGACAGGGTGTCCAAGTATGGGCTTGATATAACATGAGAATTGACCTATTAGCCTTACTTCCCCAGGGTGATGAAGTGTCAATGTATTAACAGGGTAAAAGCCATTGATGCGCTGCAGTAGCTTTGAGTGCCGACAGGAGTGACTTTTCATGCACCAAAGCATCAATCCTGACATTGATAACATAAGGCCTGTGCACACGAGAAAATGAAGTCTGCCCCATTCAATCTTTGGAGGCTCTTTGAATATCCGGACTGATGGGGCATGTGTTATCTGGATAGGGATGAGAGCTCTAATGGCGGCTGGAGTGGCAGGCGAGCTGCTAGTTTCCATATTTTGTGGTGGAAGGGTGACATTGGAAATGGCTGCAATGTTTAGACCGACGAGTGGATGTGACATTACAGTTGCGGCAATGAGCACAATGGCAAGGGCATGGTAGCCCCCTCTGCACGTGAGCCAGATGAGCCATACAAGCATCACTGCATGGAGAATCCAAGATGCACCGATGGCAGGCACCCTGAAGAGATCCCATGATCCACTTTTGTTTTTTTCGACTTCCTCCAATTTTTTCTTAATCTCTTCATCATATTTGGCCATCTTTGCTGTAAAATCTTTGTCTGATAACTCGGAGTCTTGAAGCATTCCTCCAAGCTTTATCCTCGCGTTAGAGATCCGGTTCGTCATAAGGTTGGCAAACGCATTAGGCCCCATCCATTGATGTACTCTAATCGGGATATAAGTGAGATTCATTGATGTGAGGATTGGAACTGCATCCCCCGGCATTATCCTCTTGGCTGCTGTGACATAGGCATCAATCTGAGATGTCTTTGATCTCCGGACTGTGCGCCTGGGGACCAACCACGTGGAACCCACCTCAGCACTGCAAGCGTCCGATACTGTTATTATCTGTATTCCGTCACTTAGTGGCTTCAGTTCTGTGTGGGTTCTGTCTGGTCATCTTCCATACAGACCATCTTCAAGACCAGTGTAGACGATGGGACTGACACCATCCATTGATTGAATGACGATTAATCACAGAAACAGGAGCTTCAGGGGCCCATGATTTATTCCACATGTCCATGACCACAAAACATGAATACAGGAGGTTGCAATCACCCTTCCATATGCAGGCCAAGCATGACGCAGTCCGATCCTTTGTCCATGTTCCACCCGACCGGCAGTCATGCAGAGGATCATCAATACACCGGAAGAACTCGACCTCTGATAGGGTCATGTATAATCCTCTATCATGGTTGATCACAAGAGAATAAGCATCCAACTCTATCCTCATCTTGAGGTTGGCGTCATAGAATGGGAGAGCTGCCCCCACCCATGTTTCCAGGGATCCTACTTTGTCCCTGAGGGGGATTAGCATTGACACGATGATCTGGTTATCTTTGGCAAACGCCATACCTATTGAGGACTGGTAGTAAGCACCTCTGCCGTGGGATCCACCTTTTGCTTGATCTCATGGATGAGGAAAATCAGTCTGCTTGGTGGAACCAGATCCCTGCTTAGCTTTTTGGTGTCTGCAGTCAAGTAAGCTGCCCTAACCAGTGTAGCCCAATGGTTTGCCCTTGTCTGCAGCAGGCTGACCTGAATATGTATCTTTTGCAAAAAGGTTAAAGCATCCACAAACAGATTTGTTTGCATGGCCAGTAACGACAGCTTGTTGACGCGGCCTGCTACCTCCCTGATTTGAAGATGCACACACAACCCGCCACCTCTGAATGCTACCTGCCCAATATGACATGCAATGTCCTTCCACCTGAAGCCCATTTCCCATGGAGTGAAGTAGTCAGGCTAACAATGCTATTCAGCTCACAAGATTTTTGTTCCGCTCTCAGCTATGGCCATCAAGCTGGTGCATCGTTGCACATACCCTCTGGCCCAGAATGGAAAGATGGACTTGGTCAGTCCTGCTTCTACCTCTGTCCACTCCAAGTGCATACAAGCTGGGAGGGATAGGCAGGTGTCCAGGTCATGATCATCAGTCTTCCTCAGACACATTGCTGGCCACTGGAATTTCCAAGTCAATCCTCGTTTCACCCATGTGGTCCTGTGATCAGATATAAAGTTATCGGGATTGGGATTCAGAGGCCCTGCCCATTGCTCTAATAGTCCAGGCATCGTGCATATCTGTGCATGAACACTAATGACGACAGGGTGTCCAAGTATGGGCTTGATATAACATGAGAATTGACCTATTAGCCTTACTTCCCCAGGGTGATGAAGTGTCAATGTATTAACAGGGTAAAAGCCATTGATGCGCTGCAGTAGCTTTGAGTGCCGACAGGAGTGACTTTTCATGCACCAAAGCATCAATCCTGACATTGATAACATAAGGCCTGTGCACACGAGAATATGAAGTCTGCCCCATTCAATCCTTGGAGGCTCTTTGAATGTCCGGACTGATGGGGCATGTGTTATCTGGATAGGGATGAGAGCTCTAATGGCGGCTGGAGTGGCAGGCGAGCTGCTAGTTTCCATATTTTGTGGTGGAAGGGTGACATTGGAAATGGCTGCAATGTTTAGACCGACGAGTGGATGTGACATTACAGTTGCGGCAATGAGCACAATGGCAAGGGCATGGTAGCCCCCTCTGCACGTGAGCCAGATGAGCCATACAAGCATCACTGCATGGAGAATCCAAGATGCACCGATGGCAGGCACCCTGAAGAGATCCCATGATCCACTTTTGTTTTTTTCGACTTCCTCCAATTTTTTCTTAATCTCTTCATCATATTTGGCCATCTTTGCTGTAAAATCTTTGTCTGATAACTCGGAGTCTTGAAGCATTCCTCCAAGCTTTATCCTCGCGTTAGAGATCCGGTTTGTCATAAGTTTGGCAAACGCATTAGGCCCCATCCATTGATGTACTCTAATCGGGATATAAGTGAGGTTCATTGATGTGAGGATTGGAACTGCATCACCCGGCATTATCCTCTTGGCTGCTGTGACATAGGCATCAATCTGAAATGTCTGTGATCTCCGGACTGTGCGCCTGGGGACCAACCACGTGGAACCCACATCAGCACTGCAAGCGTCCGATACTGTTATTATCTGTATTCCGTCACTTAGTGGCTTCAGTTCTGTGTGGAGGGTGCTCTGGTCATCTTCCATACAGACCATCTTCAAGACCAGTGTAGACGGTGGGACTGACACCATCCATTGATTGAATGACGGATTAATCACAGAAACAGGAGCTTCAGGGGCCCATGATTTATTCCACATGTCCATGACCACAAAACATGAATACAGGAGGTTGCAATCACCCTTCCACATGCAGGCCAAGCATGACGCAGTCCAATCCTTTGTCCATGTTCCACCCGACCGGCAGTCATGCAGAGGATCATCAATACACCGGAAGAAGTCGACCTCTGACAGGGTCATGTATAATCCTCTATCATGGTTGATCACAAGAGAATAAGCATCCAACTCTATCCTCATCTTGAGGTTGGCGTCATAGAATGGGAGAGCTGCCCCCACCCATGTTTCCAGGGATCCCACTTTGTCCCTGAGGGGGATTAGCATTGACACGATGATCTGGTTATCTTTGGCAAACGCCATACCTATTGAGGACTGGTAGTAAGCACCTCTGCCGTGGGATCCACCTTTTGCTTGATCTCATGGATGAGGGAAATCAGTCTGCTTGGTAGAACCAGATCCCTGCTTAGCTTTTTGGTGTCTGCAGTCAAGTAAGCTGCCCTAACCAGTGTAGCCCAATGGTTTGCCCTTGTCTGCAGCAGGCTGACCTTAATATGTATCTTTTGCAAAAAGGCTAAAGCATCCACAAACAGATTTGTTTGCATGGCCAGTAACGACAGCTTGTTGACGCGGCCTGCTACCTCCCTGATTTGAAGATGCACAAACAACCCGCCACCTCTGAATGCTACCTGCCCAATATGACATGCAATGTCCTTCCACCTGAAGCCCATTTCCCATGGAGTGAAGTAGTCAGGCTAACAATGCTATTCAGCCCACAAGATTTTTGTTCCGCTCTCAGCTATGGCCATCAAGCTGGTGCATCGTTGCACATACCCTCTGGCCCAGAATGGAAAGATGGACTTGGTCAGTCCTGCTTCTACCTCTGTCCACTCCAAGTGCATACAAGCTGGGAGGGATAGGCAGGTGTCCAGGTCATGATCATCAGTCTTCCTCAGACACATTGCTGGCCACTGGAATTTGCAAGTCAATCCTCGTTTCACCCATGTGGTCCTGTGATCAGATATAAAGTTATCGGGATTGGGATTCAGAGGCCCTGCCCATTGCTCTAATAGTCCAGGCCTCGTGCATATCTGTGCATGAACACTAATGACGACAGGGTGTCCAAGTATGGGCTTGATATAACATGAGAATTGACCTATTAGCCTTACTTCCCCAGGGTGATGAAGTGTCAATGTATTAACAGGGTAAAAGCCATTGATGCGCTGCAGTAGCTTTGAGTGCCGACAGGAGTGACTTTTCATGCACCAAAGCATCAATCCTGACATTGATAACATAAGGCCTGTGCACACGAGAATATGAAGTCTGCCCCATTCAATCTTTGGAGGCTCTTTGAATGTCCGGACTGATGGGGCATGTGTTATCTGGATAGGGATGAGAGCTCTAATGGCGGCTGGAGTGGCAGGCGAGCTGCTAGTTTCCATATTTTGTGGTGGAAGGGTGACATTGGAAATGGCTGCAATGTTTAGACCGACGAGTGGATGTGACATTACAGTTGCGGCAATGAGCACAATGGCAAGGGCATGGTAGCCCCCTCTGCACGTGAGCCAGATGAGCCATACAAGCATCACTGCATGGAGAATCCAAGATGCACCGATGGCAGGCACCCTGAAGCGATCCCATGATGCACTTTTGTTTTTTTCGACTTCCTCCAATTTTTTCTTAATCTCTTCATCATATTTGGCCATCTTTGCTGTAAAATCTTTGTCTGATAACTCGGAGTCTTGAAGCATTCCTCCAAGCTTTATCCTCGCGTTAGAGATCCGGTTCGTCATAAGGTTGGCAAACGCATTAGGCCCCATCCATTGATGTACTCTAATCGGGATATAAGTGAGATTCATTGATGTGAGGATTGGAACTGCATCCCCCGGCATTATCCTCTTGGCTGCTGTGACATAGGCATCAATCTGAGATGTCTTTGATCTCCGGACTGTGCGCCTGGGGACCAACCACGTGGAACCCACCTCAGCACTGCAAGCGTCCGATACTGTTATTATCTGTATTCCGTCACTTAGTGGCTTCAGTTCTGTGTGGGTTCTGTCTGGTCATCTTCCATACAGACCATCTTCAAGACCAGTGTAGACGGTGGGACTGACACCATCCATTGATTGAATGACAGATTAATCACAGAAACAGGAGCTTCAGGGGCCCATGATTTATTCCACATGTCCATGACCACAAAACATGAATACAGGAGGTTGCAATCACCCTTCCACATGCAGGCCAAGCATGACGCATTCCAATCCTTTGTCCATGTTCCACCCGACCGGCAGTCATGCAGAGGATCATCAATACACCGGAAGAACTCGACCTCTGATAGGGTCATGTATAATCCTCTATCATGGTTGATCACAAGAGCATAAGCATCCAACTCTATCCTCATCTTGAGGTTGGCGTCATAGAATGGGAGAGCTGCCCCCACCCATGTTTCCAGGGATCCCACTTTGTCCCTGAGGGGGATTAGCGTTGACACGATGATCTGGTTATCTTTGGCAAACGCCATACCTATTGAGGACTGGTAGTAAGCACCTCCACGAACCTACTACGATGGCGTAGCAGGGGGAGAGGTGATACTCCCACGTGGCGCGTCCCAGGTGGCGGATAGGGGGGTCCTAACCGGCTTGCCGGCGGACTTGAGGAAAATAAAATACCTCTCGCGGACCAAACACACTACCCCCTGCGGGTGGGGGACACACATGCAGAATACACCCGCGGTATCCCCTGCCTGTCGTAAGAGGCGACAAAAAGGGGCGACCTTGGCGCGGACATGGATTGCGGTTTGGTATAATGTGATGGACGTCCTGTGGATGGGAGAGGCTGAATACATCCATAGGTAATCCCTGCCTGTCGTAGAAGGCGACTTAAAGGGTCATGTGGCCATGGTCCCCTCTTTATTTTTTTATTATTTTTCCGAGGGTCAGATGTAGACCATTCAAAATTTGATGTGCGTGCTGCCCGGCGATGGAGCTCCTATGTGTGCGACTACGCTCGAAAGCCCGTGCCAGCAACCACCCAGGACGCGGCGGGTGGGAGTATCATGTACCCGGGCAGTGGTATCCGCCTGACAACGCAGGTCCCCGCACAGCCGAATGCCAGAAGGACATATTATTATTAATTATTTTTATTTTTTTCTCTATATTTAGTGCTCTGTAAACGCTATGGGGTACATGCTATTGCGGGTGGCTGGAGGAAGGGAGTCTTAGTGCTCATTGCCTCAGTCATGCCGTATTAGGCATCGTCCAACATCGGACCCCGGGCAGTACCTGCTATGACCAGGTGGGTATTGCCTTGGCTGCTTGGTTCGGCTACAGAGACTCCTGATCGGAGTGGGTGGCATTCGGGGAGGATGCTATCGGGCATGGCTTCCAAACGAAGTCTGCTCTCTCAAGGTGGTCGCCCACCTAAGTCTTTAACTTTTGCTTCCCTGAGAGGTTCAACTCCCTGGGAACATGCGCAGCGTGAAGGAATGGGATCCAGCTTCCCTAGGTTTCTGGTCGCTACCAGAACCGATGGGAACGATTTTAAGCTGGTGAAGTCGGTCCTTTTTAGTCGGCACATCGAAGGCGTCTATGGCGAACTGGAGGAACTTAAGAAAATGCGCAAAGGTAGTTTGCTTCTCAAGACTCGTACAGCACTGCAAGCTGATCAGTTGCTTAAGTGCGAGCACTTTGGCGAAATCCCCGTCAAAGTGGAGGAGCATAAGTCCTTGAACCTGGTTCGCGGAGTCATCTTTCACCGCGACCTTATTTTGAACACTGACGACGAGTTGATGGAAGACATGAAGAACCGTGGCGTGACACACGTCCGGCGCATTACGCGCAAGGTCAACGGTGAAGACGTTGCCACTGGTGCCTTCATTGTCTCTTTCAAGTTGTCAGTGTTACCAGAGAAAGTCAAGGTAACCACTTATCGTTGCGATGTGAGGCCGTACATCCCGCCTCCTATGCGATGCTATCAATGCCAGCGATTCGGACATATGGTATCTCGCTGTTCGAATCAGGCTGTATGTGGTACATGTGGACGAGTAGCTCACGGCGCGGAGGAGTGCACAACTCCATACAAGTGCACTAACTGCTCCGGTTTTCATTCTCCTCGGGATCGGAATTGTCCGACATACCTGAGTGAGAAGAAGATCCAGGAGATCAAGACCCTGGATGGTCTTTCCTACCAGGAAGCGCGCCGTAAGTTTCATTCTATGAATACACCTGCCCGTACACTCGACTATAGCTTGATAGCTCAGAGTCTTCCAGGTTCGTCATTTACGACCAAGACACCTGTCCAGACCGCTGCGCCCAAGGCGACTGTTGCTGCTCCCAGCAACGTCGCAAATAGTCAAAGCTCGAAGGGGGGGACCACCCCACCTTCGACCAACCAGAAGTCTGTGCCGGCTGGGAACTCCCAGCCGGCACAGCAAGGGGGGAAGACTAAGTCTCCCCCCCCCCTAGGAGGTCGACGAAAGTCGTGCCCCAGCCGGCGGAGGCGGCTTCGTTGACCAGGGCTGGGAAACCATCTCCCAGCCCGTCTAAACCTGAAAAAAAGAAGGGGAAGAAGAGCGCCCGTTCTGAGCGCTCTCGGCCTTCCCCTGCGAAGGAGAAGTCATGCCCCCCATCTGGAGGGTATGAGTCTGCGCCAGGAGGCATTCCTGCTCCCAAACCTGCGCGCTCTCCTCGTAGGGGACCCCCTCGCGCCCGAAATTTGTCGAAGTTCTGGGCGGCACCCCTGCCATCTTTTGATGACGGGATGGATGTCGCGCTGTCCTCTACATCTACGGATGTAGAATTAGATAGTGTTTAGGCTAACGAGCATTTTTCGCTCATAACCTAACACTCCTTTTACAGTCCACACTATGACACTGTTACAGTGGAATTGTAATGGTTATGACAGGCATCTTGCTGAGTTACGTCAGCTTATTAGTGAGTACGCAGCGAGTATAGTCTGTATTCAGGAGACCAATTTCAGACCTGGTCATCATACGGTCTTGAGGAATTTCAAACTATACTCGACAGAACGATACTATGCTCACCGGGCTTCCGGAGGCGTTGGCATTTTTGTACGTTCTGATAGCTACAGCGAAGAGGTTCCATTACGAACCCCTCTAGAGGCTGTAGCTGTTCGCGTCTCGCTGCCTGTCATAGCAACAGTGTGTAATGTTTATCTTCCACCCGGCCAGCATCTGAACATCAATGATGTCGCTGATCTTATAGATCAGCTTCCACCACCCTTCCTCTTATTGGGCGATTTTAACGCCCATCACCCCATATGGGGCTCTGAGACGCCTTGTCCCCGAGGAAGAGAGTTGGAAACACTTATAACAGATCTGGATTTATGTATTTTGAACACAGGGGAACCAACTCACTTTAGTGTACGTTACGGCACATACTCTCGCATAGACGTAAGTCTATGCAGCCGAACGTTGGTTCCACTGTTTCGGTGGAATGCACACGATGATCTCTGTGACAGTGACCATTTTCCCATTATTCTTACTTTGTTGAAACATAAACCCGTCGAGGCTCCCCCTCGATGGATTCTTAAACATGCTGATTGGCCAAAGTACACATCACTAGCTGTCTTTCACGATGATGTCAGGCGGACCGTCGGCGAGGAAATAACTTACGTCACCCAAGTTATTCTTGCTGCTGCTGAGGAGTCCATTCCGTTTTTCTCGGGGGCTCCTCGCCGAAAACTCGTTCCTTGGTGGAACGATGAAATAGCAGCAGCCATCAAAGAACGCCGTCGCGCTCATAAACGTTACCGTCGACAGCCTACTGTGGCCAACTTGGTAACATTTAAGAAACTCCGCGCTAAGGCGCGAGTTCTTATTCGACAAAGTAAGAAGGCTTCATGGGAGAGATATGTGTCGTCCATGACGTCGCATACTCCATCATCTCAAGTGTGGACGAAACTTCGACGAATTTCGGGTATTCAAGGATCATCTGCTGTACCGGGAATTTCCATTGCAGGCAGTGTCGCCACTGATCCCCTTGCGATTGCTAATCATCTCGCTAGTCGTTTCGCGGATGTCTCTGGCTCCGGGAATTACAATCCTGATTTCCTCCCTCTGAAGCGGGAGGCTGAACGTCATCACCTTAGTTTTGCCACCCAAGCTTCAGAGGACTACAACGTGCCCTTTACGGAGTGGGAACTCCGCAGCGCATTAGCGCTTTGCAAGGACACGTCTCCTGGACCGGACAACATCCATAACCAGATGTTGAAACACCTTAGTGATGATAGTTTACTATATCTCCTTCGTGTGTTCAACCGAATCTGGACAGAGGGTGATTTTCCGTCTCAGTGGCGAGAGGGCATAGTCATCCCTGTCCTCAAGCCTGACAAAGATCCTAAGTATGCAGGAAGTTACAGACCGATTTGTCTTACAAATTGCCTGTGTAAGCTCTTTGAGAGGATGGTAAATCGCAGACTCGTGTGGTGTCTGGAGAAACAAGGACTCTTGTCCGAGTACCAATGTGGATTTCGAGCCGCTCGATCCACCACAGACCACTTGGTACGCCTGGAGAGCTCTATCCAGGATGCGTTTCTCCGCAAACAGCATTTGGTAGCTGTCTTCTTTGACTTGGAGAAGGCCTACGACACCACCTGGCGATATGGCATCCTTTCAGTCCTGCATCAATGGAGATTCCGAGGTAACTTGCCGGTATTTATTGCGAATTTTTTGTCCCTCCGTCTATTCCGTGTCCGAGTAGGGAGGACATATTCGCAATACCACGTTCAAGAAAATGGAGTACCACAGGGATCGGTTCTTAGTGTCACTCTGTTCGCGATTGCCATAAACGGTATTGTCGCTGCTGCTGGTCCAGCCGTCATACCGTCCCTATATGTGGATGATTTTGCTCTGCACTATAGCTCGTGCAGTATGGCAGTCGCAGAGCGACAGTTACAGCAAGCTATTAGGAGGGTGGAGAAGTGGACCTTAGAACATGGCTTTCGGTTTTCTGCCGCAAAGACCTCCGTTGTCCACTTTTGTCGTCAACGTACACTTCACCCTCATCCTGAGCTTTATCTAGGTAATGTCGTTCTTCCAGTTGTTGACACCTACCGATTTCTTGGGCTCCTTTTTGACAGTAAATTATCGTGGGAGCCACACGTGCGGCAGTTAAAAGTGCAATGCACTAGGAAGCTTAATATCCTTAAGTTTCTTAGCAGCACTTCTTGGGGGGCTGACCGCGCGGTGCTCCTGCGATTCTATCGGGCATACATTTTATCCCGGTTAGACTACGGCAGTGCAGCATATGGCTCCGCAAGACCAAGCGTTCTTGCGAAGCTGAACAGTATCCACCACAGCGGGGTTAGGTTGGCGACGGGAGCTTTTCGTACAAGCCCCATCGCTAGCCTGCTCGCTGAGTCTGGTGTGCCGCCTTTACACCTGAGGCGCCAGCAACTTCTACTTACGTATGCTGCAAATTTGCGACAGATGCCACTTCATCCCAGCTATCCTTGCGTGTTCAACAATGGCAACCGTTTGCTGTACGCTGCTCGTCCTCGAGCGACGCGGCCGGTTGGGATACGCTTGGATAACATTTCCGAATTGTTTGACGTACCTTCGGTTCCTTGCCTTGTCAGACAACCAAGTGGGGTACCTCCGTGGGTCGTACGACGACCTGAAGTAATCCTGGATCTGCACACTGGTCCAAAGGAAAACACGGACCCTTCGATTTATCGGAGGCTCTTCCTGTCCGTTGTTGGCCGCTATCCAGGTTCAGTCGTCGTCTACACGGATGGTTCAAGGTCAGATACGAAGGTGGGCTGTGCGTTCGTTGTGAACAATGATGGGTTCCTTTTTGCTCTTCCGGCAACCTGTAGTGTGTACACAGCAGAGCTCTATGCTATCTATGAGGCTCTGCGGTACGCACTGTACAATGAGCGCCGACACTTTCTTCTGTGTACCGACTCCTTGAGTTCGCTCCAGTCTATAGATACCTGTTTCCCTCGGCACCCTCTGGTGCAGCTAATCCAGGACCTGCTGGCCGGGTGTTGGGATGCTGGCACCAGAATCACATTTCTGTGGCTCCCAAGCCACATGGGCATAGAGGGAAACGAGTTAGTAGATCAGGCTGCCAAGGAGGCAGTTACACTGCCCACGTTGCCTTTCCAGGTTCCAGTAAGTGATATTCGCTCCCAGCTGAGACATCTTGGTATGTCCCATTGAGAGATGGAGTGGCAGGCCATTCCACTTCCCAATAAGCTGAGAGCGATAAAAGGAACAACGAAGGTATGGAGGACTTCCCTTCGGGCTTCGCGGAGGGAAGCCGTGGTATTATGTCGTCTTCGGATCGGCCACGGTATCTTGACTCACTCGCATCTTTTGAAAGGAGAACCCCCTCCGGTGTGTACCTGCGGCGACCACCTTACCGTGGTGCACATCCTTACGGAGTGTGTGGACCTGGTCGATCTGCGCCGTAGTCTTAACCTTCCGAGTACTATCTCCCTTATCTTGCGTGATGACGAGCAGTCAGCAGACCTCGTCATCCGCTTTATGAGGGATAGTGGACTGTTTTCTCGTGTGTAATGCTGTCCTTTGTCCTAGTGTGTTTTGTGTCACTTTCGCTTTTATCCTATTGACTTAATTTTAGTTTGTTTTGCGTATTTTAATGTGTTATTTTAACGTCTCTCGTAAATTATGTACTACCAGGCAATGCCTTATTCTTTTGTTTTCCTGTAATTTCTCTTATTTTATTAGAAAATAAGGCATTGCGTATTAGATCCACTGATTGTTTTAATCTCACCCTCATTTTTCTCCATCATTTTTTAAACTCTAGTCAGTGGATATGTTTTTAAAATTTTAACATCATCTCTCATGTCGTTTATCACATTCCATTAGGGGCCGATGACCTTCGATGTTAGGCCCCTTTAAACAACAAGCATCATCATCATCATCATCAGTAAGCACCTCTGCCGTGGGATCCACCTTTTGCTTGATCTCATGGATGAGGGAAATCAGTCTGCTTGGTGGAACCAGATCCCTGCTTAGCTTTTTGGTGTCTGCAGTCAAGTAAGCTGCCCTAACCAGTGTAGCCCAATGGTTTGCCCTTGTCTGCAGCAGGCTGACCTGAATATGTATCTTTTGCAAAAAGGCTAAAGCATCCACAAACAGATTTGTTTGCATGGCCAGTAACGACAGCTTGTTGACGCGGCCTGCTACCTCCCTGATTTGAAGATGCACATCCTCAATTTGAGCTTGCATGTCTGTGATCTGCTGACCCGCCGCTTGTACAAGCTCTGTAAGACTATCATGGGACTGAGCAATCATGGAACGATACTCTCCAGACATCACTTGCATCCTAGCAGTTACAGTCTCCAAGGCGGATGCGCTTGCGGCCACTGCTTCCCTCAGCATGCTTATATCGTCCTCAGTGGCCACTCCTATTATCTCCTTGTGGAGCTGGCCTATGAATGGAAGTATTGCCCGGGGGGAACGATTTGGTGATCGTCTCCTCCTAAACATTTGAAAACTTCCAGCCGTCCGCGTAGATGATGATTTGGAAGAGAGAGTTGGTACATTGATGAGTGGGTCCATTGGGTGTCCTGCGACTGATGGCTTTCCTGCATTCTTTTCGACAATATACAATATACAATATATTACAGAAATTGGCAACAGCACTTTTTCCACACGTGGATGACATCGTGCATATGTGTTGCGTGTTAACGAATTTGCAACCTCCAATAATTAAAGAATAGTTTAAGAATTTTTCTACCATCAGTTTGTTTTATATATTCTTTGTTTACATTTTGATCTGTTCAACGTTCAAAAAACAAGAATTGGCAAATAAATACTTAATTTTTTATCATTATTATTAGGAATACCGCTAATTTTTGGCGAGTAATTATTGAAATAGAACTTTGTCATTTTGGTGAGACATTCCTCGACATACTTAATGTCCTGATAAATAGGTATTGTCAACTGCTGTGCTTTGCTATATACATATAGATCACATTTTTCCAAGCCAGTTATGTACATCAGTATTTGCAATTGCGTGTAATACATATGACTTGTCTTTAACTGTATGTTATTTTGCTCGTCAAAGTAATGATAACGTACTCGCACATTTCCTCACTCATCTACTATTGGTTTATCTTTACACGAAGATGGACACTTAACTTCTAACACTCTGTCAGCTACATTTCCTCTGAGAACTATGCCATCTGGAGATCCACAAATCCAAGGTTGTTTCGAATAACACGAACACCAAATGAACTTCCATAGCATTCTATTGCTTCACTTTCCATTTCACTTCCGTAAGAAAGATTGTTCAAAGCAGCTCCTCCAATTGGAGATTCAGTTACAAATGCGAGAGTAAACTATCAAAGTTATGTCGCCTAGTTTTGATCCGATGTGCTTTCATGCTAGCAGATATTATTATCTGTTTTTCTTGAAACCATCGCGGGCTTCCTGATTGAGATAGAGTATCCAGGGAGATTTTAATTATATGATCTGTATCAACCTGCACTTTGCTAGTAAAAAACATTTCGTCACTCACAGTGCGAAAGGTGTATTTGTCTGGCAAGCGCACGTCGTTAGAGACTTGTAAATGCAATAGCTGTGTCACAATTTCCTCACATTCTTCTCTCACCACATCATTCACTACCCTGTCTATCAATGACATGACTACGGCCCTGCACGATTGTTCGATTTCAGTACTTGCTTCTGCTCGAAGCATTGCACGAAGACTGCAAGGGATGTGTTTTAAAATATCCTCAGTTAATTTGAAGGGGGGAAGAGATGTCTCCAAAGTCTTTTTACCGAACAGTTCTTCTACGCGTTTGCCTTTTCTATATTTCTCTGTTGACATTGTTTTCCGTTTTCCTCATTGTTGCGGACGGTCTGTTTTGGAGATATCACTTTCATTATTTATATAATACACTACAGCAGCCACGTGTTTGCAAGTTCCTCTGGCGCCGGCAGGACAGGAACATTCGCTGGTAGAGACATTACGATTCTGGTCAACCTGAACACAAAATAAAAATGCGTACAACTTAGCAAACATGCATTAAGTAATCCTTACGAAATAAACTTTATAAATTGTTACCTAACTACACCTTGCCTACCTCAAGTTTCACTATATAAGGCGGCAAACTGACAGACGTTTGTCGGGTGACTTTTCCTGTGATGTATCCGAAACCTTTCGAAATTAACTCTTCAACGCCGTTCACGTGACCACTGACAACAAGGTTTCTTCCTTTATTGCATGATGATTCACTTAGATCCCGAATTGAATCGCTTTAAACCTGCAACTTGTTCGAATGTCACACATGTTATACGGAGACTCTCGCACTACACCTCACCTCTTGTTTCAGAACGGGTCACTATGTAGCGCTAGTAGTAGCATTTCGATCTATCTGCACGGTGCCTATAGCACCAAGAATTCCTGGAAAATGAGCTATGTCATAGAAATGACGCATGATTCTCTTTGCTTCTCTCTGGTCAGTCGGCATATTGATAAACTGAGATCTCAATGCAGCAATTTCTCGCGTTACTTTAGGAATGACCGGACAAACCGTGGCCTTATCAATTTTGAATAAATCATTAACTACGATTTGAAAACTCCATGTCGCGTAAAATCGCAGAGTCAATAGAATCTGGAACATTGGAGTAAGTGGCTGGTTTCTATTCGTTCGTCTCATTATAGAGAGTCACGAAGTCTATCTTCAATAACCTCGACAGTGTGTGTTTGGTTAGACGGAATCTCACTTTAAAAGCTTTGTCGCTAAGTTTGGTCCACGAACCTGCTACGCAGGCGTAGCAGGGGGAGAGGTGATACTCCCACGTGGCGCGTCCCAGGTGGCGGATAGGGGGGTCCTAACCGGCTTGCCGGCGGACTTGAGGGAAATAAAATACCTCTCGCGGACCAAACACACACCCCCTGTGGGTGGGGGAGGCAGACGAATAATACACCCACGGTATCCCCTGCCTGTCGTGAGAGGCGACTAAAAGGGGCGACCAAGGGATGTTTAAATTGGAACCATGAAACTGCTTTTGATTCGTGCCATCACGCGGGGAACACCAAGGGTTGCTTTTACTTGTGCGTAGTACCACTACATTAGGTACGAAATTGGTTTGTGATTAGTAGCACACAGGAGCACCACGCGGTCGGCTTTTGCAGTACCTGTGATTAGTACCACCATATGAGCAGGACCATGGGATGATAGCTACCATGGTTCTGCCTTGCCTATGATTAGTACCCACTATATGAGGAACACCACGGGATAGGGAGAGGTCCCTGTGGTTAGTACTCTTCTGTGATGAACACCATAGGTTTGCGTTACCTGTAAATGGCGCCGCAAAGTGGGAAAACATAGGTCTGTATTAAATGTCGAATTTCATAAGCTCTGAGTAGTACAATAATGTGTGGAATGCCGCAAGTCTCTGCTACTTTTGATTAGTACCGTACAGGACAGCTACCATGGTTCTATTTTGATAGCGATCAGTACCGTTATGAGGGGCCGATAACTTCGATTTAGGACCCCCTTTTGACTGCACGCATAATCGATTCAGTGTTATGCTATTGCAGTAGTCCCTTGGTCAGTAATACGATATTGTCACGTCCGTTTCTGTGCCTGTGCGACATTGCGGGTCGCAACCACTGATTGTTTTAAATTCATGTCCATCCATTCATTCTTCGTTGTCACATTTTTGAATTCTGGTCAGTGGAGAATTTTAGACTTTTAATATGTCATTTCATTTCGTCTCATTTCGTACCGTTAGGGGCCGATGACCTAGATGTTAGGCCCCTTTAAACAACAACCATCAATCAATCAATCGCTAAGTTTGGTTTTCCTCTTTCCTGGAATAATCGGAGAGACCGCCGAAATTCTTCATTATCGTCATATGAAGAAAAATCGGAGAAGTCAGACATCTGTAATTTTTTTTTTTTTTTTTGCTATTTGCTTTACGTCGCACCGACACAGATATGTCTTACGGCGACGATGGGATAGGAAAGGCCTAAGAAATGGAGGGAAGCGGCCCTGGCCTTAATTAAGGTACAGCAACGGCATTTGCCTGGTGTGAAAATGGGAAACCACGGAAAACCATCTTCAGGGCTGCCGACAGTGAGGCTCGAACCCACTATCTCCCGATTACTGGATACTGGCCGTACTTAAGCGAGTGCAGCTATCGAGCTCGGAGATCTGTAATTCAAAGACAGAATCGCGATAAAAATCTCTTCGTCAGATTAAATACCGGTAACAATGCAGAACATCTTTTTTTCTTACCATGATTATTGTTACGGCACTATTTTGCACTACAAAAGCCCCCTTCTTTTCACGTTGATGAATGCGGCCTACAATACTGGTACAAGAACACTACTTGATCCGGATCACAAGGCTTGATCCAAGGAAATCGTTGGATCAATTTTGATCCGTGATTAAGGAAAAATGAACTCGGATCAACGTTTATACAACACAAATTTGAGGATCAACGTGATCTAGAATCAGTTTTACGCCTTGATCTAGGATCAACTGCTTCATACAATCGGGCCTTAGGCTTCTTACCTACTGGCATCCAGTTAGTCTTGGAAGGGCTCATTTTCATATCACACTCATTGCACCTATTTTCAAGTTCCAAGTGCTTTCAGCACAATCTGTGAGCAAGACCAAGTCATTGGCATAGGCCTAATTGAATCCCTCCCTGTCATTTTATACCTATCAACAGATGATCCATGTAAACTATCAACAACAAAGATGAAAGTTTACAGACTTGTTTAACCCCTGTAAGTACCTTGAAACAAGAACATTAATTCTCACCGCAGCCCAATTCTCAAAATAAATGCCTTTGATTGCCTTTAATAATCCAGCCTTAGTCGCATAATCCCCCAGTATTCTTAACATCGCTTCCCTCGGTACTCAGTCATATGCCTTCTCCAGGTTTACGAAACAAACATAACTGTATACTCTCTCGTAGCATTCTCCAATTACCTGTCACATACTGTTTTCATCCAACTTACTCTCAACCACTGATCGCACCCTCCACTCCAAAACGCCAGTGAACAACTTCTCTGTTATACCGATCGTGAAATAATTTGCTTTCATCCATGATGATGATGATGCTTGTTGTTTTAAGGGGACTAACATCACCCAAGTTATTCTTGCTGCTGCTGAGGAGTCCATTCCGTTTTTCTCGGGGGCTCCTCGCCGAAAACTCGTTCCTTGGTGGAACGATGAAATAGCAGCAGCCATCAAAGAACGCCGTCGCGCTCATAAACGTTACCGTCGACAGCCTACTGTGGCCAACTTGGTAACATTTAAGAAACGAAATGAAAGAACAAAAATTTCAAAGGAATTCACTGACCAAAATAAAAATAAAATATGTCATGAAGAATGAATGGATGGACAGGAACCCAACAAAACACAAAACAAACAAACAAAAAACAGTGGATCGGACTCAATAGAGATCGAAACCAACATTATTACCGACCAAGGAACCACTTATAAAGCACAGTGATGCTTGGTGTCTAAAGGGGGTGCAAAATCCAAGTCTAAGGCCCCACAGAATGGTACATGTCGCGAGTAAAATAGAACCATGGCATGTGTCATGTTGGGGGTATTAATCAGAAGTAGCGAAGACTCACGGTGTTCCACAAAAGATGGTACTACTCACAAGTATTGTACTTCGTACAGGTAACGCAGACCTATGGTGTTTCGCACACAATGGCGCAACCTACAGCCAACGCAAACCGATGAGTTTCCTCACCTAGGTGTACTAGTCACGGGTGCTGGTCCAAGGGCCCCGTGGTGTTCCTTACATAGTGAGTACTAATCACAGGCAACGCAGACCCACGGTGTCGCTCATATAGTGGTACAACTCACAGGCTACGCCCAGATCCGCGTTGTTGCCCACATGGGTACAACGCACGGGTACTGGAATCCACCCGGCCAGGCTTTTTACTGCAACGAATCACAAACCTATTTCGTACCAAGTTAGTGATACTACTCGCAAGTACATGCAACCCATGGTGTTCCCCGCATGATGGTACGAATCAAGAGTAGTTTCATGGTTCTAATTCATTCACCCCTTGGTCGCCCCTTTCAGTCGCCTTCTACGACAAGCAGGGGGTACCGTGGGTGAATTCTTCGTCTGCCTCCCCCACCCACAGGGGGTGTGTGTTTGGTCCGCGTGAGGTATTTTATTTCCCTCAAGTCCGCCGGCAAGCCGGTTAGGACCCCCCTATCCGCCACCTGGGACGCGCCACGTGGGAGTATCACCTCTCCCCCTGCTACGCCTGCGTAGCAGGTTCGTGGTGCTTTCATCCAATATTCCATGTTAATCTTATTACTATATGAAGCCTTTTTATCCCTTCCTTCCCACTATATTTAAGCATTTCAGGTCTAATTTCATATATTCCTTCCGCTTTATGACAATGGAGCTTATTTACCATTCTCTCCAATTCTTCAAGTGTAATTTCACGAACATCATTGTTCGCCTCCACATGAGCCTGGTTGTTTGTGATGTTACCAGAAATATTTCCCTTTACGATGAGAAGATTATCAAAATATTCCTTCCACCTGACCAGTGATTTCATGTGATCTTTTATGAGTTACCTGATTTACCCAAAACACGATTCATTTTCTTCTTCGCTCCCTTTCTACGATTCTTCATTCCTGTCCAGAAAGGTTCCCTGCAACTTAACCGAGCCTTTCCAGGTTATTACCAAAATCTCCCCAAGTCTTCTTGAATTCAATAATTATTTTGATTGCCTGGAAATACTTCAACTACATTAATTTATCTAAACGTCATTTGAAAACATCTCATTGAGATTCGGCAGTGCTATGTTATGATGGTGGTTACAATTATAATTCTGTTTTACTAAAGTGTCAAAACTCTTCTGGAAACTTAGTAGTGGATAAGAAACTGGTGTGTGGTAAAGAGCATGAATTAATCACAGATAGGGCAGTATTAAAATATCCTCAGGAATTTGCAGTAATGATTCTTGTATAGAGGGTACATGTGTGTTCATGCAAAAGCTGTTAAGAGTATGTTGGAAGCTTTCCAAAAGTCTGTAAGTTGCGTTTCTTTCCTGAAGCTACACTTTCAGAACTGACCCTCTCTTTGCAGTAATTATTTAGCGAAGTATTTACAGCCGAACACACTATTATTTTCAGAATTGTTTTAGATTCATGACCACTTGTGCAACAGACATCTAAACTTATCTCTTCACTCTCTAATGAATTAATAATTACAGAAGCTGCAATATTTTTGTAACCTTTAGCCTTCCAAAACTTAATGTCAAAATCTACAAACACAGCTTAGAAACAGCAATGAAAGCATACATAACACAGGGGAAGGAATCAAAAGTTCACCTCTATCAAGGTTCATTGTAAATCGTACGGCAAGATCGTCTGCTTCATTGCAATTTTTGTCAATTTGCAATACAGATCTACATCGAACACAATTCAGTTTTTTTCAAAACAGAATGAACTGTGTAACCTCCAACATACACAATTACAGGTATTTTATCTTTGGTTTGCTGAATATCAGCATCATCAGTGATGATTAGGAAATCATTATATGATTTGAAATTTTCTTTTATTAAGGTGAAATAAGTATCCGTCATGTTTAAAGGTCCAGTCTTTGTTTCCAAGAAGAAACTAACAGTTGACTGCATTCTCAATTTTTCTTTAGTCTCATAAATTTGTTGAAGTGAAACATGATACTGTCTACCGGGTAACTGCCCATATAAGCTAAATCTAATTTCCAATTGATCTGTTTGAATTTTTTTTGGTAGAATATAACTGAGGCCAAGTTCATTTTGACAGTAGGATACAATTTCCTTAGTAGCATATGTTGTTTGCTTCAAAGCAGTGTGTGTTTCTTTCGAAAACCTACCAGTATCACAGTTCATTTTCTCCCATGTATCCAGCCAGTCAAGAAACTTGTTCAAAAAAAAATTGACATCGTCTTCAGAATTAGTGAGAGGAAATTTGTAATCATCATTCAGACGAGCACCCTTGTACTTAAACTTAACATTCATAATACTCGACCATGTACAAATGATCTTGATGAAGGCAGCAGTTCCTGTGAAGTTTTGTATGTTATATTTAGGACCAAGTTCCAAAAGAGCTTCAATAACAAACTTATTAAATACTTCTGAAACTAGATTAATATTGTGTCTTTCTAAATTTGAGGGGGAAAATGATTTGAGCGTTACCGAACAGCTGAACTTCGGACGACTACTGCCTTCAAAATGAACAAGTTTTCTCAATGCTGACAGAGAAGTTATTTGAAATGTATTTAATCTTCTCTCACATTTGTCAGGAAATTCAGGCAATACATGGATTTTTCATCATATTTTTGGTTTAGCCAGTTATTTCTTATGCTTTTCAGCAAGTGCACAGGGTCAATTATATAAAATAATGGTCTAGTACTGTCAGCAGGATGTGGATACAAATTCTGGCATGATGGTGTTGAAAATTGAGACATTGCTTTTCTATTAATGGCATTGTTATCTAATAACTCTACTAACTTTGAAATCCAGATCTTCAAGACCTAAAGTTACCTTTTGTATTTATCATATGTTCAGTTACATTGTTTTACACTTCATCGGTAAGATGTGAACGACATCTTTATATGAGGATGTTACACTACTTATCATAAATACATGAGCACTTGAAGCCATTTTTGAAGTATCAAATGCCATTCCAACTATGTCGCCACCTTTATAATCACAAAATGGTTTGATATGTATTTCATCTAACATCAAGTTTACTATTTTGTCCTGGTCTTTTAAGAATTTTGTCTTAATACCTACCATACTTAAGAAAATTTGTTTCACCCTGCTCTTCCCCTGGACTGAAATTGTATGACAAACACAGCCACTGAATTAGGTAACCTGATATTACCACTTGACCTGACAAACCTGTACGCATGTGGAGATAAAGTTTAAAATGATGTTGAAAACACAAACATATCACATTAATAGGTGGGCTTTTTATATCCCAGTAGAGCTATCTGTTCTTCCAGAAATTAATCATCATATTATTATCTTTGTTAAATAATGGGGAAGATTTCAGTGCACTCAGAACATCTGCGATAAAATTGTTACGGAGTTATCCGTGGAAGTCAGAGGTGAAAGAAGGTGCGGGCTGGAATGGGTCTAAGTCCAAAAGAAGGATGTAAAATTTAAATAAAGGTTATATTTTCAAAACTTAACAATGGTGACATAGAATTTTTGAGCGTACAACAAATAACAAGAAGTTAAATCAGGTACACAATCAAGAAGTCCAAGGTTAGGTAAAAACTTAAACCAGTTTCCACTAAGGGAAATGATGATGATGATGATGATGATGATGCTTGTTGTTTTAAGGGGCCTAACATCGAAGGTCATCGGCCCCTAATGGTACGAAATTAAAGAACAAGAATTTCAAAGGCATCCACTGACCAAAATAAATATAAAATATGTCATGAAGATTGAATGGATGGACAGGAACCCAACAAAACACAAAACAAACAAACAAAAACCAGTGGATCGGACTCAATACAGATCGAAAATAACATTATTACCGACCAAGGAACCACTTATAAAGCACAATGATGCTTGGTGTCTGAAAGGGGTGCAAAATCCAAGTCTAAGGCCCCACAGAATGGTACATGTCGCGAGTAAAATAGAACCATGGTATGTGTCATGTTGGGGTATTAATCAGAAGTAGCGAAGACTCAGGGTGTTCCACAAAAGATGGTACTACTCACAAGTATTGTACTTCGTTCAGGTAACGCAGACCTATGGTGTTTCGCACACAATGGCGCCACCTAGAGCCAACGCAAACAGATGAGTTTCCTCACCTAGGGTACTAGTCACGGGTGCCGGTCCAAGGGCCCCGTGGTGTTCCGCACATAGTGAGTACTAATCACAGGCAACGCAGACCCACGGTGTCGCTCATATAGTGGTACAACTCACAGGCCACGAACCTGCTACGAAGGCGTAGCAGGGGGAGAGGTGATACTCCCATGTGGCGCGTCCCAGATGGCGGATAGGGGGGTCCTAACCGGCTTGCCGGCGGACTTGAGGGAAATAAAATACCTCTCGCGGACCAAACACACTACCCCCTGCGGGTGGGGGACGCACATGTAGAATACACCCGCGGTACCCCCTGCCTGTCGTATAAGTCGACTAAAAGGGGCGACCTAGGCGCGGACATGGATTGCGGTTTGGTATAATGTGTTGGACCTCCTGTGGATGGGAGGGGTCGAGTACATTCACAGGTAATCCCTGCCTGTCGTAGAAGGCGACTTAAAGGGTCATGTGGCCATGGTCCCCTCTTTACTTTTTTATTATTTTTCCGAGGGTCAGATGTAGACCATTCCAAATTTTGATGTGCGTGCTGCCCGGAGATGGGCCTCTTACGTGTGATATTACGCCCAAAAGCCCGCAACTGTCCACCCAGGACCATTGCGTGGTGGGAGCGCCATGTACCTTGGCAGTGGTATCCGCCTGACAACACAGGTCCCCGCACAGCCGAATGCCAGAAGGACATATTATTATTAATTATTTTTAATTTTTTTCTCTATATTTAGTGCTCTGTACACGCTATGGGGTACATGCTATTGCGGGTGACTGGAGGAAGGGAGCCCTAGTGCTCATTGCCTCAGTCATCCCGTACTAGGCATCGTCCAACATCGGAACCCGGGCAGTACCTGCTACGACCAGGTGGGTATTGCCTTGGCTGCTTGGTTCGGCTACAGAGACCCTGATCGGAGTGGGTGGCATTCGGGGAGGATGCTATCGGGAATGGCTTCCAAACGAAGTCGTCCTTCTCAAGGTGGTCCTCCACCTAAGTCTTTAACTTTTGCTTCCCTGAGAGGTTCAACTCCCTGGGAACATGCGCAGCGTGAAGGAATGGGATCCAGCTTCCCTAGGTTTCCGGTCGCTACCAGAACCGATGGGCATGATTTTAAGCTGGTGAAGTCGATCCTTTTTAGTCGACACATCGAAGGCGTTTACGGCGAACTTGAGGACCTTAAGAAAATGCGCAACGGTAGTTTGCTTATGAAGACTCGCACAGCACTGCAAGCTGATCAGCTGCTTAAGTGCGACCACTTTGGCGAAATCCCCGAAAAAAGTGGAGGAGCATAAGTCCTTGAACCTGGTTCGCGGAGTCATCTTTCACCGCGACCTTATTTTGAACACTGCCGACGAGTTGATGGAAGACATGAAGAACCGTGGCGTGACACACGTCCGGCGCATTACGCGCAAGGTCAACGGTGAAGACGTTGCCACTGGTGCCTTCATTTTCTCTTTCAAGTTGTCAGTGTTACCAGAGAAAGTCAAGGTAACAACTTATCGTTGCGATGTGAGGCCGTACATCCCGCCTCCTATGCGATGCTATCAATGCCAACGATTCGGACATATGGTATCTCGCTGTTCGAATCAGGCTGTATGTGGTACATGTGGACGAGTAGCTCACGGCGGGGAGGAGTGCACAACTCCGTACAAGTGCACTAACTGCTCCGGTTTTCATTCTCCTCGGGATCGGAACTGTCCGATATACCTGAGTGAGAAGAAGATCCAGGAGATCAAGACCCTGGATGGTCTTTCCTACCAGGAAGCGCGCCGTAAGTTTAATTCCACGAATACACCTGCCCGTACACTCGACTACAACATGATAGCTCAGAGTCTTCCAGGTTCATCATTTTCAACATCGTCACCTGTGCTGATCGCTGCGCCCAAGGCGACTGTTGCTGCTCCCAGCGACGTCGCAAAGAGTAAATGCTCGAAGGGGGGGACCACCCCACCTTCGACCAACCAGAAGTCTGTGCAGGCTGGCAGTCCCCAGCCGGCACAGCATGGGGGGAAGACTAAGTCCCCCCCCCTAGGAGGTCGACGAAAGTCGTGCCCCAGCTGGCGGAGGCGGCTTTGTCGACCAGGGCTGGGAAACCATCTCCCAGCCCGTCTAAACTAGAAAACAAAAAGGGGAAGAAGAGCGCCCGTCCTGAGCGCTCTCGGACTTCCCCTGCGAAGGAGAAGTCATGCCCCCCGTCTGGGGGGTATGAGTCTGCGCCGGTTGGTACTCCTGCTCCGAAACCTGCGCGCTCTCCTCGTAGGGGACCCCTTCGCTCCCGAAAAACGTCGAAGTTCTGGGCGGCATCCCCGCCGTCTGTTGACGACGAGATGGATGTCGCGCTGTCCACTACATCTACGGATGTAAATGTTGATAGTCTTTAGGTTTGTGAGCATTTTATTGCTCATAACCTAACACTACTTATATCGTCCACACTATGGCACTGTTACAGTGGAATTGTAACGGTTATGACAGGCATCTTGCTGAGTTACGTCAGCTTATTAGTGAGTACGCAGCGAGTATAGTCTGTATTCAGGAGACCAATTTCAGACCTGGTCATCATACGGTCTTGAGGCATTTCAAACTATACTCAACAGAACGATACTATGCTCACCGGGCTTCCGGAGGCGTTGGCATTTTTGTACGTTCTGATAGCTACAGCGAAGAAGTTCCATTAAGAACCCCTCTTGAGGCTGTAGCTGTTCGCGTCTCGCTGCCTGTCATAGCAACAGTGTGTAATGTTTATCTTCCACCAGGCCAGCATCTGAACATCAATGATGTCGCTGATCTTACAGACCAGCTTCCACCACCCTTCCTCTTATAGGGTTATTTTAACGCCCATTACCCCATATGGGGCTCTGAGACACCTTGTCCCCGAGGAAGAGAGCTGGAAACACTTCTAACAGATCTGGATTTATGTACTTTGAACACAGGGGAACCAACTCACTTTAGTGTACGTTACGGCACATACTCTCGCATAGACGTAAGTCTATGCAGCCGGACGTTGGTTCCACTGTTTCGGTGGAATGCACACGATGATCTCTGTGACAGTGACCATTTTCCCATCATTCTTACTTTGTTGAAACACAAACCCGTCGAGGCTCCCCCTCGATGGATTCTTAAACATGCTGATTGGCCAAAGTACACATCACTAGCTGTCTTTCACGATGATGTCAGGCGGACCGTCGGCGAGGAAATAACTTACGTCACCCAAGTTATTCTTGCTGCTGCTGAGGAGTCCATTCCGTTTTTCTCGGGGGCTCCTCGCCGAAAACTCGTTCTTTGGTGGAACGATGAAATAGCAGCAGCCATCAAAGAACGCCGTCGCGCTCATAAACGTTACCGTCGACAGCCTACTGTGGCCAACTTGGTAACATTTAAGAAACTCCGCGCTAAGGCGCGAGTTCTTATTCGACAAAGTAAGAAGGCTTCATGGGAGAGATATGTGTCGTCCTTGACGTCACATACTCCATCATCTCAAGTGTGGACGAAACTTCGACGAATTTCGGGTATTCAAGGATCATCTGCTGTACCAGGAATTTCCATTGCAGGCAGTGTCGCCACTGATACCCTCGCGATTGCTAATCATCTCGCTTGTCATTTCGCGGATGTTTCTGGCTCCGGGAATTACAATCCTGATTTCCTCCCTCTGAAGCGGGAGGCAGAACGTCATCACCTTAGTTTTGCCACCCAAGCTTCAGAGGACTACAACGTGCCCTTTACGGAGTGGGAACTCCGCAGTGCCTTAGCGCTTTGCAAGGACACGTCTCCTGGACCGGACAACATCCATAACCAGATGTTGAAACACCTTAGTGATGATAGTTTACTATATCTCCTTCGTGTGTTCAACCGAATCTGGACAGAGGGTGATTTTCCGTCTCAGTGGCGAGAGGGCATAGTCATCCCTGTCCTCAAGCCTGACAAAGACCCTAAGTATGCAGGAAGTTACAGACCGATTTGTCTTACAAATTGCCTGTGTAAGCTATTTGAGAGGATGGTAAATCGCAGACTCGTGTGGTGTCTGGAGAAACAAGGACTCTTGTCCGAGTACCAATGTGGATTTCGAGCCGCTCGATCCACCACAGACCACTTGTACGCCTGGAGAGCTCTATCCAGGATGCGTTTCTCCGCAAACAGCACTTGGTAGCTGTCTTCTTTGACTTGGAGAAGGCCTACGACACCAACTGGCGATATGGCATCCTTTCAGTCCTGCATCAATGGAGATTCCGAGGTAACTTGCCGGTATTTATTGCGAATTTCTTGTCCCTCCGTCTATTCCGTGTCCGAGTAGGGAGGACATATTCGCAATACCACGTTCAAGAAAATGGAGTACCACAGGGATCGGTTCTTAGTGTCACTCTGTTCGCGATTGCCATAAACGGTATTGTCGCTGCTGCTGGTCCAGCCGTAATACCGTCCCTATATGTGGATGATTTTGCTCTGCACTATAGCTCGTGAAGTATGGCAGTCGCAGAGCGACAGTTACAGCAAGCTATTAGGAGGGTGGAGAAGTGGACCTTAGAACATGGCTTTCGGTTTTCTGCCGCAAAGACCTCCGTTGTCCACTTTTGTCGTCAACGTACTCTTCACCCTCATCCTGAGCTTTATCTAGGAAATGTCGTTCTTCCAGTTGTTGACACCTACCGATTTCTTGGGCTCCTTTTTGACAGTAAATTATCGTGGGAGCCACACGCGCGGGAGCTAAAAGTGCAATGCACCAAGAGGCTTAACCTCTTGAAGTTTCTTAGCAGCACTAATTGGGGAGCTGACCGCGTGTTGCTCCTGCGATTCTATTGGGCACACATTTTATCCCGGTTAGACTACGGCAGTGCAGCATATGGCTCCGCAAGACCAAGCGTTTTTGCGAAGCTGAACAGTATCCACCACAGCGGGGTTAGGTTGACGACGGGAGCTTTTCGTACTAGCCCCATCGCTAGCCTGCTCGCTGAGCCTGGGGTGCCGCCTTTACACCTGAGGCGCCAGCAACTACTACTTGCGGCATCTGTCGCAAATTTGCAGAATACATTTCATCCGAGCTATCCCTGCGTGTTCAACAATGGCAACCGTTTGTTGTACGTTGCTCATCCTCGTGCGACGCGGCCGGTTGGGATACGCTTGGATAGCAGTTATGAATTGTTTGACGTACCTTCGATTCCTTGCCTTGTCAGACAACCAAGTGGGGTACCTCCGTGGGTTGTTCGACGACCTGAAATCATTCTGAATTTGCACACTGGCCCGAAAGGAGACACGGACGCTTCGATTTATCGGAGGATCTACCTGTCCGTTCTTGGCCGCTGTCCAGGTTCAGTCGTCGTTTACACGGATGGTTCAAGGACAGATACGAATGTGGGCTATGCGTTCGTTGTCGACAATGATCGGTTTCTTTTTGCTCTCCCGGACACCTGTAGTGTGTACACGGCAGAGCTCTATGCTAGCTGTGAGGCTCTGCGGTGCGCACTAGACAATGAGCGCCGACACATTCTTGTGTGTACTGACTCCTTGAGTTCGCTTCAGTCTATTGATACCTGTTTCCCTCGACACCCTCTGGTGCAGCGGATCCAGGACCTGCTGGCCGGGTGTTCGGATGCCGGCACCAGAATTACGTTTGTGTGGCTCCCCAGCCACAGGGGCATAGAGGGAAACGAGTTAGCAGATGATGCTGCCAAGGAGGCAGTTACACTGCCCCCGTTGCCTTTCAAGGTTCCAGCAAGTGATATTCGCTCTCAGCTGAGACATCTGGTTATGTCTCATTGGGAGATGGAGTGGCAGGCCATTCCACTTCCCAATAAGCTGAGAGCGATAAAAGGAACAACGAAGGTATGGAGGACTTCCCTTCGGGCTTCGCGGAGGGAAGCCGTGGTATTATGTCGCCTTCGGATCGGCCACGGTATCTTGACGCACTCCCATCTACTGAAAGGAGAACCCCCTCCGGTGTATACCTGCGGCGACCATCTTACCGTGGTACACATCCTTACGGAGTGCGTGGACCTGGTCGATCTGCGCCGTAGTATTAACCTTCCGAGAACTATCTCCCTTAACTTGCGCGATGACGAGCAGTCAGCAGACCTCGTCATCCGCTTTATGAGGGATAGCGGTCTGTTTTATCGTGTGTGATGATGTCCTTTGTCCTCGTGTTGTTTATGTCAGTTGCGCTTTTATCTCATTGACTTCATTTTAGTTTGTGTTGCGCATTTTAATGTGTTATTTGAACGTCTAACGTAAATTATGTGTTAATATCTGTCCACGAACCTACTACGATGGCGTAGCAGGGGGAGAGGTGATACTCCCACGTGGCGCGTCCCAGGTGGCGGATAGGGGGGTCCTAACCGGCTTGCCGGCGGACTTGAGGGAAATAAAATACCTCTCGCGGACCAAACACACTACCCCCTGCGGGTGGGGGACACACATGCAGAATACACCCGCGGTATCCCCTGCCTGTCGTAAGAGGCGACAAAAAGGGGCGACCTTGGCGCGGACATGGATTGCGGTTTGGTATAATGAGATGGACCTCCTGTGGATGGGAGAGGCTGAATACATCCATAGGTAATCCCTGCCTGTCGTAGAAGGCGACTTAAAGGGTCATGTGGCCATGGTCCCCTCTTTATTTTTTATTATTTTTCCGAGGGTCAGATGTAGACCATTCAAAATTTGATGTGCGTGCTGCCCGGCGATGGAGCTCCTATGTGTGCGACTACGCTCGAAAGCCCGTGCCAGCAACCACCCAGGACGCGGCGGGTGGGAGTATCATGTACCCGGGCAGTGGTATCCGCCTGACAACGCAGGTCCCCGCACAGCCGAATGCCAGAAGGACATATTATTATTAATTATTTTTATTTATTTTTCCTATTGTTAGTGCTCTGTACACGCTATGGGGTACATGCTATTGCGGGTGACTGGAGGAAGGGAGTCCTAGTGCTCATTGCCTCAGTCATCCCGTATTAGGCATCGTTCAACATCGGACCCCGGGCAATACCTGCTACGACCAGGTGGGTATTGCCTTGGCTGCTTGGTTCGGCTACAGAGACCCCTGATCGGAGTGGGTGGCATTCGGGGAGGATGCTATCGGGCATGGCTTCCAAACGAAGTCGGCTCTCTCAAGGTGGTCGCCCACCTAAGTCTTTAACTTTTGCTTCCCTGAGAGGTTCAACTCCCTGGGAACATGCGCAGCGTGAAGGAATGGGATCCAGCTTCCCTAGGTTTCTGGTCGCTACCAGAACCGATGGGCAGGATTTTAAGCTGGTGAAGTCGATCCTGTTTAGTAGACACATCGAAGGCGTCTATGGCGAACTGGAGGAACTTAAGAAAATGCGCAACGGTAGTTTGCTTCTAAAGACTCGTACAGCACTGCAAGCTGATCAGTTGCTTAAGTGCGAGCACTTTGGCGAAATCCCCGTCAAAGTGGAGGAGCATAAGTCCTTGAACCTGGTTCGCGGAGTCATCTTTCACCGCGACCTTATTTTGAACACTGACGACGAGTTGATGGAAGACATGAAGAACCGTGGCGTGACACACGTCCGGCGCATTACGCGCAAGGTCAACGGTGAAGACGTTGCCACTGGTGCCTTCACTGTCTCTTTCAAGTTGTCAGTGTTACCAGAGAAAGTCAAGGTAACAACTTATCGTTGCGATGTGAGGCCGTACATCCCGCCTCCTATGCGATGCTATCAATGCCAGCGATTCGGCCATATGGTATCTCGCTGTTCGAATCAGGCTGTATGTGGTACATGTGGACGAGTAGCTCACGGCGCGGAGGAGTGCACAACTCCATACAAGTGCACTAACTGCTCCGGTTTTCATTCTCCTCGGGATCGGAATTGTCCGACATACCTGAGTGAGAAGAAGATCCAGGAGATCAAGACCCTGGATGGTCTTTCCTACCAGGAAGCGCGCCGTAAGTTTAATTCTACGAATACACCTGCCCGTACACTCGACTATAGCTTGATAGCTCAGAGTCTTCCAGGTTCGTCATTTACGACCTCGACACCTGTTCAGACCGCTGCGCCCAAGGCGACTGTTGCTGCTCCCAGCAACGTCGCAAATAGTCAAAGCTCGAAGGGGGGGACCACCCCCCCTTCGACCAACCAGAAGTCTGTGCAGGCTGGCAGTTGCCAGCCGGCACAGCAAGGGGGGAAGACCAAGTCTCCCCCCCCTAGGAGGTCGACGAAAGTCGTGCCCCAGCCGGCGGAGGCGGCATCGTCGACCAGGGCTGGGAAACCACATCCCAGCCCGTCTAAACCTGAAAAAAAGAAGGGGAAGAAGAGCGCCCGTTCTGAGCGCTCTCGGACTTCCCCTGCGAAGGAGAAGTCATGCCCCCCATCTGGGGGGTATGAGTCTGCGCCAGGAGGCACTCCTGCTCCTAAACCTGCGCGCTCTCCTCGTAGGGGACCCCCTCGCGCCCGGAAAGTGTCGAAGTTCTGGGCGGCACCCCTGCCATCTTTTGATGACGGGATGGATGTCGCGCTGTCCTCTACATCTACGGATGTAGAATTGGATAGTGTTTAGGGTAACGAGCATTTTTTCGCTCATAACCTAACACTCCTTTTATAGTCCACACTATGGCACTGTTACAGTGGAATTGTAATGGTTATGACAGGCATCTTGCTGAGTTACGTCAGCTCATTAGTGAGTACGCAGCGGGTATAGTCTGTATTCAGGAGACCAACTTCAGACCTGGTCATCATACGGTCTTGAGAAATTTCAGACTATACTCGACAGAACGGTACTATGCTCACCGGGCGTCCGGTGGTGTTGGCATTCTTGTACGTTCTGATACCTACAGCGAAGAGGTTCCATTAAGAACTCCCCTCGAGGCTGTAGCTGTTCGCGTTCCGCTGCCTGTCATAACAACAGTGTGTAATGTTTATTTTCCACCAGGTCACGCTCTTAACATAACTGATGTCACTGATCTTATAGATCAGCTTCCACCTCCCTTCCTCTTATTGGGAGATTTTAACGCCCATCACCCCGTCTGGGGCTCTGAGACGCCTTGCCCCAGGGGGAGAGAGCTGGAAACATTAGTAACAGAGCTGGATTTATGTATTTTGAACACGGGGGAACCAACTCACTTTAGTGTGCGTTACGGCACATATTCTCGCATAGACGTAAGTCTATGCAGCCGAACGTTGGTTCCACTGTTTCGGTGGCATACACACGATGATCTCTGTGACAGTGACCATTTTCCCATCATTCTTACTTTGATGAACCAAAAATCCGTCGAGGCTCCCCCTCGATGGATTTTGAAACATGCTGATTGGCCAAAGTACACATCGTTAGCTGTCTTTAACGATGATATCAGGCAGACCGTCGGCGAGGAAATAACTTATATAACCCGAGTTATTCTTGCTGCTGCTGCGGAGTCCATTCCGTTCTACTCGGGGACTCCTCGCCGGAAGCTCGTTCCTTGGTGGAACGAAGAAATAGCAGCAGCTATCAAAGAACGCCGTCGTGCTCACAAACGTTACCGTCGACAGCCTACTGCGGCCAACTTGATAACATTCAAGAAACTCCGCGCTAAGGCGCGAGTTCTTATTCGCCAAAGTAAGAAGGCTTCATGGGAGAGATATGTGTCGTCTATGACGTCACATACTCCATCATCTCAAGTGTGGACTAAGCTTCGACGTATTTCGGGTATCCATGGATCATCTTCTGTACCGGGAATTTCCATTGCAGGTAATATCGTCACTGAATCCCTCCTGATTGCTGACCATCTAGCCAGTCATTTCGCGGATGTATCTGGCTCCGGGAATTACCATCCTGATTTCCTCGCTGTGAAGCGAGAGGCAGAACGTCATCACCTTAGTTTTGCCTCTCAAGCTTCAGAGGACTACAACGTGCCCTTTACGGAGTGGGAACTCCGCAGCGCCCTAGCGCTTTGCAAGGACACGTCTCCTGGACCGGACAACATCCACAACCAGATGTTGAAGCACCTTAGTGATGATAGCCTACTCTATCTCCTTCGTGTGTTCAACCGTATCTGGATGGAGGGTGATTTTCCGTCTCAGTGGCGAGAGGGCATAGTCATTCCTGTCCTCAAGCCTGACAAAGATCCTAAGTATGCAGGAAGTTACAGGCCGATTTGTCTTACCAACTGCCTGTGTAAGCTATTTGAGAGGATGGTAAATCGCAGACTCGTGTGGTGTTTGGAGAAACAAGGACTCTTGTCCGAGTACCAATGTGGATTTCGAGCCGCTCGATCCACCACAGACCACTTGGTACGCCTGGAGAGCTCTATCCAGGATGCGTTTCTCCGCAAACAGCACTTGGTAGCTGTCTTCTTTGACTTGGAGAAGGCCTACGACACCACCTGGCGATATGGCATCCTTTCAGTCCTGCATCAATGGAGATTCCGAGGTAACTTGCCGGTATTTATTGCGAATTTTTTGTCCCTCCGTCTATTCCGTGTCCGAGTAGGGAGGACATATTCGCAATACCACGTTCAAGAAAATGGAGTCCCACAGGGATCGGTTCTTAGTGTCACTCTGTTCGCGATTGCCATAAACGGTATTGTCGCTGCTGCTGGTCCAGCCGTAATACCGTCCCTATATGTGGATGATTTTGCTCTGCACTATAGCTCGTGCAGTATGGCAGTCGCAGAGCGACAGTTACAGCAAGCTATTAGGAGGGTGGAGAAGTGGACCTTAGAACATGGCTTTCGGTTTTCTGCCGTAAAGACCTCCGTTGTCCACTTTTGTCGTCAACGTACACTTCACCCTCATCCTGAGCTTTATCTAGGTAATGTCGTTCTTCCAGTTGTTGACACCTACCGATTTCTTGGGCTCCTTTTTGACAGTAAATTATCGTGGGAGCCACACGTGCGGGAGCTAAAAGTGCAATGCACCAAGAGGCTTAACCTCTTGAAGTTTCTTAGCAGCACTAATTGGGGAGCTGACCGCGTGGTGCTCCTGCGATTCTATCGGGCACACATTTTATCTCGGTTAGACTACGGCAGTGCAGCATATGGCTCCGCAAGACCAAGCGTTCTTGCGAAGCTGAACAGTATCCACCACAGCGGGGTTAGGTTGGCGACGGGAGCTTTTCGTACTAGCCCCATCGCTAGCCTGCTCGCTGAGTCTGGTGTGCCGCCTTTACACCTGAGGCGCCAGCAAATGCTTTTTTCGTATGCTGCAAATTTGCGACAGATGCCACTTCATCCGAGCTATCCCTGCGTATTCAGCAATGGCAACCGTTTGTTGTACGTTGCCCATCCTCGTGCGACGCGGCCGGTTGGGATACGCTTGGATAGCAGTTGTGAATTGTTTGACGTACCTTCGATTCCTTGCCTTGTCAGACAACCAAGTGGGGTACCTCCGTGGGTTGTACGACGACCTGAAATCATCCTGGATTTGCACACTGGCCCGAAAGGAGACACGGACCCTTCGATTTATCGGAGGATCTATCTGTCCGTTCTTGGCCGCTATCCAGGTTCAGTCGTCGTTTACACGGATGGTTCAAGGACAGATACGAAGGTGGGCTGTGCGTTCGTTGTCGACAATGATCGGTTTCTTTTTGCTCTCCCGGACACCTGTAGTGTGTACACGGCAGAGCTCTATGCTATCTGTGAGGCTCTGCGGTACGCACTAGACAATGAGCGCCGACACTTTCTCGTGTGTACTGACTCCTTGAGTTCGCTTCAGGCTATTGATACCTGTTTCCCTCGACACCCTCTGGTGCAGCGGATCCAGGACCTGCTGGCCGGGTGTTCGGATGCCGGCACCAGAATTACGTTTGTGTGGCTCCCCAGCCACATGGGCATAGAGGGAAACGAGTTAGCAGATCAGGCTGCCAAGGAGGCAGTTACACTGCCCCCGTTGCCTTTCAAGGTTCCAGCATGTGATATTCGCTCTCAGCTGAGACATCTGGTTATGTCTCATTGGGAGATGGAGTGGCAGGCCATCCCACTCCCCAATAAGCTGAGAGCGATAAAAGGAACAACGAAGGTATGGAGGACTTCCCTTCGGGCTTCGCGGAGGGAAGCCGTGGTATTATGTCGCCTTCGGATCGGCCACGGTATCTTGACGCACTCCCATCTACTGAAAGGAGAACCCCCTCCGGTGTGTACCTGCGGCGACCATCTTACCGTGGTACACATCCTTACGGAGTGCGTGGACCTGGTCGATCTGCGCCGTAGTCTTAACCTTCCGAGTACTATCTCCCTTATCTTGCGCGATGACGAGCAGTCAGCAGACCTCGTCATCCGCTTTATGAGGGATAGCGGTCTGTTTTATCTTGTGTAATGATGTCCTTTGTGCTTGTATCTTTGTGTCAATTACGCTCTTATCCTATTGACTTCATTTTAGTTTGTGTTGCGTATTTTAATGTGTTCTTTTAACGTCTAATGTAAAGTATGTATATATATCTGTACTAGCAGGCAATGCCTTATTCCATTATCTCCTGTAATTTTTCTTCTTTTGTTCCAAAATAAGGCATTGCGAATTAGATCCACTGATTGTTTTAATTTCATACTCATTTTTCATCGCATTTTTTTAAAACTCTAATCAGTGGCTACGTTTTAAATTTTAACTATCGTATGTCATTTCGTCCATCTCGTTCCATTAGGGGCCGATGACCTTCGATGTTAGGCCCCTTTAAACAACAAGCATCATCATCATCATCGTGTTAATATCTGTATTACTGTGCAATGCCTTATTCCTTCGATTTCCTGTACTTTCTCTTATTTTAATAGAACATAAGGCATTGCGTATTAGATCCACCGACTGTTTTAATCTCACCCTCATTTTTCTTCATCACCATTCTTTTTTAACTCTAGTCAGTGGATACTTTTTAAAATTTTAACTTCAAGTCTCATGTCATTCATTTCGTTCCATTAGGGGCCGATGACCTTCGATGTTAGGCCCCTTAAAACAACAAGCATCATCATCATCATCACAACTCACAGGCTACGCCCAGACCCGCGGTGTTGCCCACATGGGTACAACGCACGGGTACTGGAATCCACCAGGCCAGGCTTTTTACTGCAACGAATCACAAACCTATGTCGTACCAAGTTAGTGATACTACTCGCAAGTACATGCAACCCATGGTGTTCCCCGCATGATGGTACGAATCAAGAGTAGTTTCATGGTTCTAATTCACATTCATCCCTTGGTCGCCCCTTTCAATCGCCTCTTACGACAGGCAGGGGATACCGTGGGTGAATTCTTCGTCTGCCTCCCCCACCCACAGGGGGTGTGTGTTTGGTCCGCGAGAGGTATTTTATTTCCCTCAATTCCGCCGGTCCACGAACCTGCTACGCAGGCGTAGCAGGGGGAGAGGTGATACTCCCACGTGGCGCGTCCCAGGTGGCGGATAGGGGGGTCCTAACCGGCTTGCCGGCGGACTTGAGGGAAATAAAATACCTCTCGCGGACCAAACACACTACCCCCTGCGGGTGGGGGACGCACATGTAGAATACACCCGCGGTATCCCCTGCCTGTCGTGAGAGCGGACTAAAAGGGGCGACCAAGGGATGGTTGTATTCGAACCATGCAACTACATGTGATTAGTACCACCACGCGGAGAACACCAAGGGTCGCTTTTACTTGTGCGTAGTACCACGATATTAGGTACGAAATAGGTTTGTGATTAGTAGCACACAGGAGCACCGCGCGGTCGGCTTTTGCAGTACCTGTGATTAGTACCACCATATGAGCGGGACCATGGGATGATAGCTACCATGGACCTGCCTTCCCTGTGATTAGTACCCACTATATGAGGAACACCACGGGATAGGGAGAGGTCCCTGTGGTTAGTACTCTTATGTGATGAACATCATAGGTTTGCGTTGCCTGTGAATGGCGCCGCAGAGTGAGAAAAACATAGGTCTGTATTAATGTCGAATTTCATAAGCTTTGAGTAGTACAATAATGTGTGGAATACCGCAAGTCTCTGCTACCATTGATTAGTACCGCAACAGGACAGATACCATGGTTCTACATTACTAGCGATAAGTATCATTCTGAGGGGCCTTTGACTTGTATTTTGGACTCCTTTAGACACCAAGCACCCTCGATTTGCTTTGGAAGTGGTCCCTTGGTCAGTAATACTATTAACTATGATAGTTTTTTGAGTCGGATCCACTGATTGTTTTAAATTCATGTTCATTCATTCATTCATTCATTCGTTCGTTCATTCATTCTTCATGACATTTTATTTTGGTCAGTGGATAATTTTGAACTTTTACTTTGTCGTTTCATTTCGTACCATTAGGGGCCGATGACCTCGATGTTAGGCCCCTTTAAACAACAATCATCATCATCATCAGTCCGCCGGCAAGCCGGTTAGGACCCCCCTATCCGCCACCTGGGACGCGCCACTAGGGAATATCACCTCTCCCCCTGCTACGCCTGCGTAGCAGGTTCGTGGACTAGGGGAAATAACAAAATCAAGTACCAGAGTAGATTTACAAGAAAACCCCGATTTTAGGGTTCTTACAAGTTCTGGGCTTCGTGTCCCAAGTTACAATTCCTGAGCCCTCAGCTCATAACCACAAATTACCAAAGGGCAGAAAACCCTTAATTACATGAGCATTAGCTCCCAGCAGTCAAAATGTCACGCCTCCCCGAGGCACCTTTCAGAATACCAAAAAGAGCAGACCCGCTCTCTATCTTTCAAGCCTATTTAAGAGGCCATAAACTGACTTTACACTAACTGCCCTCAAGGCACACTTATAATGGCACAGGGGTACCTCGTACGCAATCTACTGGGCCTTCTCAGGAAGGAAAACAAAACGGGTTAAACAAATGGCCCAAAATACAAAATTGAATGGAGGCGAGTACTTGCACTCCTACACTAAAGTTTGTTAAAACCTATGTGGCGCTAGGCCGATAATACAGGGACTAATCCCAATCTATGGAGGTGACTAGTCTGCAAAATCCACGAACCTGCTACGCAGGTGTAGCAGGGGGAGAGGTGATACTCCCACGTGGCGCGTCCCAGGTGGCGGATAGGGGGGTCCTAACCGGCTTGCCGGCGGACTTGAGGGAAATAAAATACCTCTCGCGGACCAAACACACACCCCTTCTGGGTGGGGGAGGCAGACGAATAATACACCCACGGTATCCCCTGCCTGTCGTGAGAGCCGACTAAAAGGGGCGACCAAGGGATGGTTGTATTCGAACCATGCAACTACATGTGATTAGTACCACCACGCGGAGAACACCAAGGGTCGCTTTTACTTGTGCGTAGTACCACTATATTAGGTACGAAATAGGTTTGTGATTAGTAGCACACAGGAGCACCGCGCGGTCGGCTTTTGCAGTACCTGTGATTAGTACCACCATATGAGCGGGACCATGGGATGATACCTACCATGGACCTGCCTTACCTGTGATTAGTACCCACTATATGAGGAACACTACGGGATAGGGAGAGGTCCCTGTGGTTATTACTCTTATGTGATGAACATCATAGGTTTGCGTTGCCTGTGAATGGCGCCGCAGAGTGAGAAAAACATAGGTCTGTATTAATGTCGAATTTCATAAGCTTTGAGTAGTACAATAATGTGTGGAATACCGCAAGTCTCTGCTACCATTGATTAGTACCGCAACAGGACAGATACCATGGTTCTACATTACTAGCGATAAGTATCATTCTGAGGGGCCTTTGACTTGTATTTTGGACCCGTTTAGACACCAAGCATCCTCGATTTGCTTTGGAAGTGGTCCCTTGGTCAGTAATACTATTAGCTATGATAGTTTTTTGAGTCGGATCCACTGATTGTTTTAAATTCATGTTCATTCATTCATTCGTTCATTCATTCTTCATGGCATTTTTTATTTTGGTCAGTGGATAATTTTGAACTTTTACTTTGTCGTTTCATTTCGTACCATTAGGGGCCGATGACCTCGATGTTAGGCCCCTTTAAACAACAAGCATCATCATCATCAGTCTGCAAAATAAATTTAACACTTGAAGAAGGAAGAGAAAAACGGTTACGAAAACATAGTCACCTCGAATTCCAAAAATGAAGGGGAGTTCGAGAGGGTAAGGCACTCTCTATCCCCGAATTACAGTTGAAGAAATGGTAGTTTTTACATAGAGTGAGAAGGGATTTACATTTTAAAGATAAGGGTTACATATTAAAAGTTTCGAACCTTCCCCGAGAGTTAAACTGCTGAGCTAACAAGAAATACAGAGTTAAAAGGCCATTACCTTGATGAAGAAGTGCTGCCTGAAGAACGGGCCGCTTCCCGCCCCCTGCTACATATCCACACACTAAGCTAGATGTTACTTAAGTGGCCCGGAGACAATAAAATCAGCAGTTTTTATACCCTCGTGCAAAATTCGAGACCTTTCAAGAATTAGTAGACACAACCCCTCAATTTTTATTGGTAGACAAAGAATTACACATGGAAATTTGATGATGATGATGATGATGATGCTTTTGTTTAAAGGGGCCTAACATCGAAGGTCATCGGCCCCTAATGGAACGAGATGGGCGAAATAACATATGACAGTTAAAATTTTAAAACGTAGCCACTGATTAGAGTTAAAAAAAATGGCGATGAAAAATGAGTATGAGATTAAAACAATCAGTGGATCTAATTCGCAATGCCTTATTTTGGAATAAAATAAGAAAAATTACATTACACAGTGGAATAAGGCATTGCCTGCTAGTACAGATATATATACATACTTTACATTAGACGTTAAAAGAACACATTAAAATACGCAACACAAACTAAAATGAAGTCAATAGGATAAGAGCGTAATTGACACAAAGATACAAGCACAAAGGACATCATTACATACGATAAAACAGACCACTATCCCTCATAAAGCGGATGACGAGGTCTGCTGACTACACGTCATCACGCAGCATAAGGGAGATTGTATTCGGGAGGTTAAGACTACGGCGAAGATCAACCAGGTCCGTACACTCCGTAAGTATGTGTACCACGGTAAGATGGTCACCGCAGCTACACACCGGAGGAGGTTCTCCTTTCAAAAGATGCGAGTGAGTCACGATACCATGGCCGATCCGAAGACGACATAATACCACGGCTTCCCACCGCGAAGCCCGAAGGGAAGTCTTCCATACCTTCGTTGTTCCTTTTATCGTTCTCAACTTATTGGGAGGTGGAATGGCCTGCCAATCCATCTCCCAATGGGACATAACCAGATGTCTTAGCTGAGAGCGAATATCACTTGCTGGAACCTTGAAAGGCAACGGGGGCAGTGTAACTGCCTCCTTGGGATCTGCTAACTCGTTTCCCTCTATGCCCATGTGGCTTGGGAGCCACAGAAACGTGATTCTGGTGCCGGCATCCCAACACCCGGCCAGCAGGTCCTGGATCCGCTGTACCAGAGGGTGTTGAGGGAAACAGGTATCAATAGACTGAAGCGAACTCAAGGAGTCAGTACACACAAGAAAGTGTCGGCGCTCATTGTATAGTGCGTACCGCAGAGCTCTGCAGATAGCATAGAGCTCTGCCGTGTACACACTACACGTTTCCGGAAGAGCAAAAAGAAACCGATCATTGTCGACAACGAACGCACAGCCCACCTTCGTATCTGTCCTTGAACCATCCGTGCAGACGACGACTGAATCTGGATAGCGGCCAACAACGGACAGGAAGAACCTCCGATAAATCGAAGGGTCCGTGTTTTCCTTCGGGCCAGTGTGTAGGTCCAGGATTATTCCAGGACGTCGAACTACACAAGGAGGTGCCCCACTCGGTTGTCTGACAAGGCATGGAACCGAAGGTACGTTAAACAACCTGTAACTGCTCTCCAAGCGTATTCCAACCGGCCGCGTTGCTCGAGGACTAGCAGCGTACAGAAAATGGTTGCCATTGTTGAATACGCAAGGATAGGTGGGATGAAGTGGCATCTGTCGCAAATGAGCAGCAGACGAAAGAAGCATTTGCTGGCGCTTCCGGTGTAAAGGCGGCACACCAGACTCAGCGAGCAGGCTTGCGATGGGTCTTGTACGAAAAGCTCCCGTCTCCAACCTAACCCCGGCGTGGTGGATGCTGTTCAGCTTCGCAAGAACGCTTGGTCTTGCGGAGCCATATGCTGCACTGCCGTAGTCTAACCTAGATAAAACGTGTGCCCTGTAGAATCGTAGGAGCACCGCACGGTCAGCTCCCCAATTAGTGCTGCTAAGAAATTTCAAGAGATTTAGCCTCTTGGTTCATTGCAATTTTAGCTCCCGCACGTGTGGCTCCCACGATAATTTACTGTCGAATAGGAACCCAAGAAAGCGGTAAGTGTCAACCACGGGAAGAGCGACATTTCCTAGAGGAAGTTCAGGATCTGGATGTAGAGTACGTTGACGGCAAAAGTGGACAACGGAGGTCTTTGCAGTAGAAAACCGAAAACCATGTTCAAAGGTCCACTGCTCCACCTTCCGGATAGCTTGCTGTAATTGTCGCTCTGCGACTGCCATACTGTGCGATCTATAGTACAGAGCAAAATCGTCCACCTATAGCGACGGTATTACTGCTGGACCAGCAGCAGCAACAATACCGTTGATGGCAATCGCGAACAGAGTGACACTAAGAACCGATCCCTGTGGGACTCCATTTCCCTGACCGTGATATTGCGAACATGTCCTCCCTACTCGGACACGGAATAGACGGAGGGACAAGAAATTCTCAATGAAAACCGGCAAGTTACCTCGGAATTTCCATTGATGTAGGACTGAAAGGATATCATATCGCCATGTGGTGTCGTAGGCCTTTTCTAAGTCAAAGAAAACAGCTACCAAATGCTGTTTGCGGAGAAACGCATCCTGGATAGAGCTCTCCAGGCGTACCAAGTGGTCAGTGGTGGATCGAGCGTCTCGGAAAACACACTGGTACTCGGACAAGAGTCCTTGTTTCTCCAGACACCACACAAGGCGGCGATTTACCATCCTCTCAAACAGCTTACACAGGCAGCTGGTAAGACAAATAGGTCTATAACTTCCTGCATATTTAGGATCTTTGGCAGGCTTGAGGACAGGAATGACGATGCCCTCTCGCCACTGAGACGGATAGTCACCCTCCATCCAGATTCGGTTGAACACACGAAGGAGATAGAGAAGACTGTCCTCACTAAGGTGTTTCAACATCTGGTTATGGATATTGCCTGGTCCAGGAGACGTGTCCTTGCAAAGCGCTAATGCGCTACGGAGTTCCCACTCCGTAAAGGGCACGTTATAGTCCTCTGAAGCCTGAGTGGCAAAACTGAGATGACGACGTTCTGCCTCCCGCTTCAGAGGTAGGAAGTCACGATGGTAATTCCCGGAGCCAGACACGTCCGCGAAATAGCGAGCAAGATGGTTAGCAATCGAGAGTGGTTCAGTGACGATATTGCCTGCAATGGAAATTCCCGGTACCGAAGATAATCCATGGATACCCGAAATACGCCGAAGTTTAGTCCACACTTGAGATGATGGAGTGTGTGACGTCATAGACGACACATATCTCTCCCATGAAGCCTTCTTACTTTGGCGAATAGGAACCCGAGCCTTAGCGCGGAATTTCTTAAATGTTACCAAGTCGGCCGCAGTAGGCTGTCTACGGTAACGTTTATGAGCACGACGGCGTTCCTTGATAGCTGCTGCTATGTCTTCGTTCCACCAAGGAACGAGTTTTCGGCGAGGAGTCCCCGAGAAGAACGGAATGGACTCCTCAGCAGCAGCAAGAATAACTTGGGTGACATAAGTTATTTCCTCGCCGACGGTCCGCCTGATATCATCGTTAAAGACAGCTTGTGATGTGTACTTTGGCCAATCAGCATGTTTAAGAATCCATCGAAGGGGAGCCTCGACGGATTTTTGGTTCATCAAAGTAAGAATGATGGGAAAATGGTCACTGTCACAAAGATCGTCGTGTGTGTTCCACCGAAACAGCGGAACCAACGTTCGGCTGCATAGACTTACGTCTATGCGAGAATATCTGCCGTAACGTACACTGAAGTGTGTTGGTTCCCCTGTGTTCAAAATACATAAATCCAGGTCTGTTACCAATGTTTCCAGCTCTCTTCCCCGGGGGAAAGGCGTCTCAGAGCCCCAGATGGGGTGATGGGCGTTAAAGTCGTCCAACAAGAGGAAGGGAGGTGGACGCTGATCTAGAAGATCAGTGACATCATTAATGTTAAGAGGTAGCCCTGGCGGAAAATAGACATTACACACTGTTGTTATGACAGGCAGCGGAACGCGAACAGCTACAGCCTCCAGCGGGGTTCTAAGTGGAACCTCCTCGCTGTAGGTATCAGAACGGACAAAAATGCCAACGCCACCGGAAACCCGGTGAGCATAATGTCGTTCTGTCGAGTATAGTCGAAAATTTCGCAATACCGTATGATGATCTGGTCGGAAATTTGTTTCCTGAATACAGACTATAGTCGCCGAATACTCGCTAATGAGCTGGCGCAACTCAGCAAGATGCCCATCATAACCGTTACAATTCCATTGTAACAGTGCCATATTGTAAGTGTGGACTTCTGAGGATTAGGATAGGAGCAACGGAAAGCTACCTAACCTAACCTACACTCACATCCCCATCCGAAGATGGAGATTCGTGCTCCATGTGCAGCTCCTCGTCATCAGACGAGGTGATGCAGGCCTTCAACTTCTTCGACGTAGTCCGGGTGCGGGGTTTCTGCCCACGAGGGGAGCTCGCAGGTTTCCCCGAAGGAAGACCTGCTGACGCAGAATCAGGCCCTCCAGGTGGAGGGCGTGACACCCCATTTGTAGGAGATTTGGAATAGCGCATATTAAGGGCGCTCTTCTTCCCCGCCGTCGATTCTTGTTTAGACGGGCTGGGAGGGGAGTTCCCAGCCCTGGTCGACGATGCCGCCTCCGCCGGCTTAGGCGCGGCTTTCGCCGACTTTGTAGGGGAAGGAGACGTTGTCTTCTTCCCCTTCTGTGCCGGCGTAGGTTTCTTAGCCGGCACAGGCAGATTGGTGGTCGAAGGCCGGGATGGACCAGCCTTCGAGCTTGTTCTCTTTGCGGCGTTGCTCGCAGGAGCAACCGCCGCCTTGGGCGCAGCGATCTTCTCGACAGGTGTTGCAGATGAAAATGAGGAACCCGGCAGGGACTGAGCTATCAAGCTGAAGTCTAGTGTCTTAACAGGTGCATTCAAGGAATTAAACTTACGGCGCGCTTCCTGGTAGGAAAGACCATCCAGGGTCTAATCTCCTGGATCTTCTTCTCACTCAAATAGGTCGGACAGTTCCGATCCCGAGGAGAATGAAGACCAGAGCAGTTAGTGCACTTGTACGGAGGTGTGCACTCCTCCGCGCCGTGAGCTACTTTCCCACATGTACGACACACTGACTGATTCGAACAACGAGATACCATGTGTCCGAATCTCTGGCATTGATAGCACCGCATAGGAGGCGGTATGTACGGCCTCACATCGCAACGATAGGTTGTTACCTTGACTTTCTCGGGCAACTCTGACAATTTGAAGGAGACTATAAACGCACCCGTGGCAACGTCTTCACCGTTTACTTTGCGTGTGATACGCCGGACGTGGGTCACGCCGCGGTGCTTCATGTCTTCCATCAATTCATCGTCAGTGTTCAGGACGAGATCACGGTGGAAAATCACTCCACGAACCAGATTCAAGGTTTTGTGCTCTTCCACTTTGACGGGGATGTCGCCAAAGTGGTCGCACTTAAGCAACCGATCTGCTTGGAGCGCAGTGCTCGTCTTTAAAAGCAAACCACCATTGCGCATTTTTTTCAGGTCCTCCAGTTCACCGTAGACACCTTCAATGTGGCGACTAAACAGAATCGATTTCACCAGCTTGAAGTCTTGCCCATCGGTCCTGGTAGCAACCAGGAACCTAGGGAAGCTGGAACCCAGACTAAGTCGCTGCGCTTGTTCCCAAGGGGTTGCCCCTTTTAGGGAATCAAAAGTTAAAGACTTGGGTAACGAACTACCCGAGGTGGCAGGCGGAAGTTGTTTCGACGCCATGCCCGAAATCATCCTCCCCGAATGCCACCCACTCCGATCAGGGGTCTCTGTAGCCGAACCAAGCAGCCAAGGCAATACCCACCTGGTCGTAGCAGGTATTGCCCGGGGTCCGATGTTGAACGATGCCTAATACGGGATGACAGAGGCAATGAGCACTAGGACTCCCTTCCTCCTGTCACCCGCAATAGCATGTACCCCATAGCGTGTACAGAGCACTAACAATAGGAGAAATAAATAAAAATAATTAATAATAATATGTCCTTCTGGCATTCGGCTGTGCGGGGACCTGCGTTGTCAGGCGGATACTACTGCCCGGGTACATGACACTCCCACCCGCCGCGTCCTGGGTGGTTGCTGGCACGGGCTTTCGAGCGTAGTCGCACACATAGGAGCTCCATCGCCGGGCATCACGCACATCAAATTTTGAATGGTCTACATCTGACCCTCGGAAAAAAAAAAAAGAGGGGACCATGGCCACATGACCCTTTAAGTCGCCTTCTACGACAGGCAGGGATTACCTATGGATGTATTCAGCCTCTCCCATCCACAGGAGGTCCATCACATTATACCAAACCGCAATCCATGTCCGCGCCAATGTCGCCCCTTTTTGTCGCCTCTTACGACACGCAGGGGATACCGCGGGTGTATTCTGCATGTGTGTCCCCCACCCGCAGGGGGTAGTGTGTTTGGTCCGCGAGAGGAATTTAGTTCCCTCAAGTCCGCCGGCAAGCCGGTTAGGACCCCCCTATCCGCCACCTGGGACGCGCCACGTGGGAGTATCACCTCTCCCCCTGCTACGCCATCGTAGTAGGTTCGTGGCATTGAAATTTGAAGAAAGCTATGATTGGAGGAAAATTAATTACAGAAATTACTGATTGGATAAATTCAAAACAGGCGGAAAGAAAGGATTAATATGCCAACCGACAAACCACAGAACAAAATTTAGTAAAAACAAAACTTATGAATACAAAATTTCTTCAAGAGAGTTCATTCCATTGCGTCAGAGTGTATTACCATAGTTTTTGGTAGAGACATCTGTTAGAGAATGTCCACACTTCTTGATCAATGAAAAACAAAAGCAAATCAAACACACTCAGTGACATCTTCTGATAACTAGTAGAGTTAGTTCGGTGGTTAAAGTTCCGGGTTTTTCCAGTAGAGAAATTTCGATTAGCGCAAGATATGAACTTGCGTCACGTAGAGGTTTACCGCCCGGTACACTTACAGTTCCTGTAGACAATAGATTCTGACTGCACTGGTCGAAGACAATGGTGATCTGCTCCGCACTGGATCGTCGTGCGAGTAACAGCCTCTCAGCAGAATGGAGCTCGCGCTCCCCATGGCTGGTTTTATAAATAATCAGTCACCCATGCGACCGAGCTCAACGCGTGTGGTGTTTTCACGCTTGCCCGCGAAGGTGAAAACTCTCCCACGGCCTGACGCGCACTTACGTATTCTTCAATCATAATGCCATTATTGTCATGCAATATATCAAAATTTCCAACGAAATATTCTACTTGCAGTTTTTCAATGTAAAGTTGCAAATTCCCTATGTGTGTGGAGATATTTAATAAAAATTCATTTCCCTCCACTATGAAATTCCGCGGGATATCTCACGTAGATGCACGCGTCCCACGCTATTTTCAAGAGGCCCGCTTGGGATAATAAATTTCCATGAGCATCTCTAGAAGCTTCAGGTCGCGTCTGATGCTACTTTCTCACGAAAAGTGTGCCACCCCAGCTACTCTTGACACAATAAAAATGCCACCCAAGGCGACATTCTTGGTGGTCTCATATAATTTCCATAATTATTATCAAAATCATTTTCCTTTGACCATGAACAGAATGGTTCATTATATCAGGATTTCAAGGTTAACTTACCAAAAATAACTCCTTGGTGGAAGTTCGCATCGTAATCTGACTCGCAGGCTAGTGGAAGGAATTGAGGTTTTATTGCTGCTACGAGTTTCCGTCCAGCTTCATCCACCGTAGGTTGTACGAATGGACCTCCGCCTGTTTTATGAATGCTGACCTAGTAAGAATGTACAGTTGGTTAAGTACGATACTCCGAAGTCTCAACTAGTGATGAATACGCAAATATGTATTTGTTTACTTACTTTATTGTCTGCAGCCGACTTCTTCGTTCGTCGTTTTACATTCTTGTAACATAACTGCAAGGTTTTTCAATCCCGTCGCGCCACATTCGCGTGGGAATTGAAGTCTGAAGCTAGTGCTTTCCAGGCGTTTTCCTTCTCTATCGTACTTACAGCATCAGTCTTTTTATTTTCAATTGTATTCTTATATTTAGTAACAACTAAATCAATTAACAACTCCTTTTCGTAAGCTGTAAAATTCGGCGCTCATTGACATCCAAGTTCATGTCCATTTTTCAGTCGATGTGTTTGAGATCTGATTGACACCAAGATTTACACTACGTCAGAGAGATTAAAAACATGAAATAACGTGACTTGACTACCAACATACTCCTGATTATTACGAATTTCCCACGCTGTTTACGACGTTGCCAAGCGAAATTCTACGATGGCGGATCAAAGTTGATCCGGATCATGAAATCCGAGATCAATGTTATACAACACAACGAGCAGCTTGGAAAGGATCATTTTCTGATCTCGGATCAGCTATGTTTATACAACCGGCCATAAGAGAACTGAATTCATTTCAAGTATTTAGGATGTGTGTTCTCCCAGGATGGTAGTATAGTAAGCGAGGTGCAGCACAGCTAATTCAGTGAACTTACTGCTGCGATGAACAATATTCTCTAAGAAAGAAGTCAGTTCCCGGACAAAACTGTCTTTACACCGGTCTGTTTCAGAATAACTCTGCTTTACTGGAGTGAAATCTGGATGGGATCAGGATATCTTATTCGTAACTCAGAAGTAACAGGCATGAAAGTAGCGAGAATGATCGCTACAAACAGGTGGAACAATGGCAGGTGGGTATTCTGAATGAGGAGATGAACTCTATTGATGAAACGGTACGCATAAACCGGCTTCGGTGGTGGGGTCATGTGAGGTGAGTGGAGGAGTAGGAGAATAATGGACTTGGTCATAGGAGGTAAGAGAAGTAGAGGGAGACCTAGACCGACGATGGTTAGCTTCAATTTCTAATGATTTCAAGATCAGAGGTATGGGAATAAACGAGGTCACAGGGCTTGTTACAGATAGAGGATTGTTACAGAATGTAGTAAGTTCACTGAGGCTTGCAGATTGAACACTGGAAGCCTAAAAGTTCATCATGAATATGTGTGAATGTATTATTATTGAGTGGATAACCTAACACTAATATTTAGTTTGCTTATGGTACGTTCATTTCAGATAGTTCAGGTGGTTGTAATGCACTTGAAGTTCTAAATTTGAATTCTTTATGCACATTTTGCAAAAAGTATTTTGAGAAAATAACAATTTTGTTGACATAATTATAGAATTATCCTGTAATAAAGTGACAGTATTTATTGCAAACTATATCCTAATTGTTATTCACTATACCTATGGCCATCTCTAAGATCCTTCCCCCCCCAAATTCAGTAATCCTGAAGAAGCGGGCTTGCAGAAACTTGTCGGAATACCAAGCTTACAATGCTGTACTCTCAAATATTCGGTTTATACGAAGTACACAATGTATTTTATAGCTATAATAACGGTACAGAATATCTCTTTTGATGACTTTTTCTGAAATAAAACTATGTACAGTATGTAGATTCCTTACAGGGTGAATATTCCCGTGCAATACTGTACCGTATGTATTCAGAATTTTTGAACGTACAATGGACCTTGTAACTAAAACCATAAATTGCTAGTATATGAACTGATTACAGTTTGATTCATGAATAAACTGTCTCATATGCAATACTTCCTTGACTGTGTCTAGCAACTTTTATGAATGTATTAGAGAATTAAGAGAACATGTTTTACTTTTAGTTGTCATTTATATATTTGTTTCTTGTGAAAATACTGCTTAAGACAAGCATATCCTCCCAAATGAATCAGAAATTCTGGATGGATGCCATCGAAACCAGGTGACTTAAAAGGTTTGAAGTCGTTCAGTCCCGTGTCAATGTATAAAAGTGTGAAGGGGCGTGCATATTCAGATGAGGGATATGTTGCCCCAGGGGCTCTGAACTTTGGAGCGTGGGTTGGCGACCACGGGGCCCTTAGCTGAGTCCTGGCATTGCTTCTACTTACTTGTGCCAGGCTCCTCACTTTCACCTATCCTATCCGACCTCCCTTGGTCAACTCTTGTTCTTTTCTGACCCCGACGCTATTAGGTTTGCGAGGGCTAGGGAGTCTTTCATTTTCACGCCCTTCGTGGCCCTTGTCTTTCTTTGACCGATATCTTCATTTTTCGAAGTGTCGGATCCCTTCCATTTTTCTCTCTGATTAGTGTTATATAGAGGATGGTTGCCTAGTTGTACTTCCTCTTAAAACAATAATCACCACCACCACCACCTGAGGGATATGTTGTCTTTATCAAGTCACGAAGCTGTCGTCTGATATTTTTAGTATGTTTCTTTCGGGAGGCCAGCTTGATGTGGTAATGATGTGGGAAGCAATTTGGTCAGGTGTTACTCCTGAAGGTTTTCTGCATACTGATCCACTTCCTCCCAATCTCCTCAGAAGGCTCCATGCTTCCCTGCTTGGAATTTTTGGTACAGTGTTTCACTTTCATCACCACGAACCTGGTACGCAGGCGTAGTAGGGGGAGAGGTGATACTCCCACGTGGCGCGTCCCAGGTGGCGGATAGGGGGGTCCTAACCGGCTTGCCGGCAATAAAAATACCTCTCGCGGACCAAACACACACCCCCTGTGGGTGGGGGAGGCAGACGAATAATACACCCACGGTATCCCCTGTCTGTCGTCAGAGGCGACTAAAAGGGGCGACCAAGGGTTGATTGTATTAGAACCATGAAACTACTTGTGATTCGTACCACCACGCGGAGAACACCAAGGGTCGCTTTTACTTGTGCGTAGTACCACTACATTAGGTACGAAATTGGTTTGTGATTAGTAGCACACAGGAGCACCGTGCGGTCGGCTTTTGCAGTACCTGTGATTAGTACCACCATATGAGCAGGACCGTGAGATGATAGCTACCATGTTTCTGCCTTGCCTATGATTAGTACCCACTATATGAGGAACACTACGGGATAGGGAGAGGTCCCTGTGGTTAGTACTCTCATGTGATGAACACCATAGGTTTGCGTTGCCTGTAAATGGCGCCGCAAAGTGAGAAAAACATAGGTCTGTATTATATGTCGAATTTCATTATCTCTGAGTAGTACAATAATGTGTGGAATGCCGCAAGTCTCTGCTTCTTTTGATTAGTACCGCAACAGGACAGATACCATGGTTCTACTTTGCTAGCGATCGGTACCGTTATGAGGGGCCGATAACTTCGATTTATGACCCCCTTTTGACTGCACACATAATTGATTGTGTTATGCTATAGCAGTACTCCCTTGGTCAGTAATACTCTTTTGTCACGTCAGTTTATGTGAATGTGCGACATTGTGGGTCGCATCCACTGATTGTTTTAAATTCATGTCCATCCATTCATTCTTCGTTCTCACGCTTTTGAATTCTGCTCAGTGGAGAATTTTAGACTTTTAATATGTCATTCCATTTCGTCTTATTTCGTATCATTAGGGGCCGATGACCTCGATGTTAGGCCCCTTTAAACAACAATCATCATCATCATCATCACTTTCATCACTCCATCCCGGGATATATTCTTTTCGATATCCTCTTGGTACACACTTTTTAGCTGTTGTTGTTACTGCACCGATGAACCGATGGTAGTTCTTATGAAAAGGAGGGATCCAGCGAATGCACTTATCCAGTTCACTTCAAAACTTTGCCCAGTCAGCTTTCTGGAAGTTCAATCGAGCATGTGGAGTTGATCGTATTGTTTTATTTATGTTCTCTGCAGACGATGTTTCGAAAATATTTTGTTAGGTTTATTTAGCTGCTGAATTTTAAATGAAAACATAGCATAATTAAGAACGTGTGCAAGTGCAACGCCTTTTATTAATAGCTATAAAACAACTTCATGTTGGCTAGCGGGAGAATGGTGTCGGTGTAACCACCTGTGATGGCGTCACGTTCGTATGCTGTGGCCTTCTCTATCGGTGGTCACGGTATTGCCTTGACTGCTTGGTTCGGTTACAGAGGTCCCTGATCGGAGTGGGTGGCATCGGGGAGGATGACTTCGGGCATGGCTCCGAAACGTCTTCAGCTTGCCCAAGGTGGTTCCCCACCGAAGGCTTTAACTTTTGATTCCCTGAGGGGTTCAACCCCCTGAAAACATGCGCAGCGTGAAGAAATGGGATCCAGCTTCCTTAGGTTTCTGGTCGCTACCAGAACTGATGGGAGTGACTTCAAGCTGGTAAAGTCTGTTTTGTCTAGTAGGCACATAGAATGTGTCTACAGCAAACTGGAAGATCTGAAAAAATGATGATGACGACGACGATGATGATATTGTTGTTTAATGGGGCCTAATATCTAATTCATCGGCATGAGAAGAAATGTAATGACAATTTAAAAGTCCAACATCATCCACTGACCACAATTCAGAGCATGATGAATGTTCTTACTGCTACACTCTTCACAGCGCCCACGATGGGTATCGAATGCTACCCAGTAGATGCCCCGATTGCCAAAAAGGACATCCTTTCGTACAGAAAATCCAGATTTTCGGCGTTTTGTTGAGTTCGCCGTTGTCTTCGGTGAAATGACTGGTCGTCCTCTCTTGCTTGGTGGAGCTCTTTGATGACCGCTTTCTGGAACGTGACATATCGAACCTATAACGGCATCGAATGGTTAACTTGTGTTTTGGCGTAGCACGAACGTAAGATACATCTATCGGTTCGATAAATCGCTTGCTAACTTAGAGGCCCCTGAGCAGGAGATATCTATTTCTTAACTTGCTGGGCGCGTGCGCAGTACTTCGGTATCAGCAGCTAATATTGTGTTTGTTAAAATTTTCTATGGCTTCCTCATCTGCTTCCGACGAAGTAATTATAGAAATGGTCAACATTCGAGAACGACCACGATTATATCATTGTCGGCCTAATGATCTAATGAAGTATACAGTAGTGAAAATGAATTCAAGGTCAGATTGAGGCTAAACAAATTACTGTCATAGGTTTGGTACCTGTCCGTTGTTGGCCGCTATCCCGGTTCAGTCGTCGTTTCCACGGATGGTTCAAGGACAGATACGAAGGTGGGCTGTGCGTTCGTTGTCGGAAATGATCGGCTTCTTTTTGCTCTCCCGGAAACCTGTGGTGTGTACACAGCAGGGCTTTATGCTATCTGTGGAGCTCTGCGGTACGCACTGTACAATGAACGCCGACACTTTCTCGTGTGTACTGACTCCTTGAGCTCGCTCCAGTCTATTGGTACCTGTTTCCCACGGCACCCTCTGGTGCAGCGGATCCAGGACCTGCTGGCCGGGTGTTCAGATGCCGGCACCAGAATCACGTTTGTGTGGCTCCCCAGCCACATGGGCATAGAGGGAAACGAGTTAGCAGATCAGGCTGCCGAGGAGGCAGTTACACTGTCCCCGTTGCCTTTCAAGGTTCTAGCAAGTGATATTCGCTCTCAGCTGAGACATCTGGTTATGTCTCATTGGGAGATGGAGTGGCAGGCCATCCCACTTCCCAATAAGCTGAGAGCGATAAAAGGAACAACGAAGGTATGGAGGACTTCCCTTCGGGCTTCGCGGAGGGAAGCCGTGGTATTATGTCGCCTTCGGATCGGCCACGGAATCTTGAAGCACTCCCATCTACTGAAAGGAGAACCCCCTCCGGTGTGTAGCTGCGGCGACCATCTTACCGTGGTACACATCCTTACGGAGTGTGTGGACCTGGTCGATCTGCGCCGTAGTCTTAACCTTCCGAGTACAATCTCCCTTATCTTGCGAGATGACGAGCAGTCAGCAGACCTCGTCATCCGCTTTATGAGGGATAGCGGTCTGTTTTATCGTGTGTGATGATGTCCTTTGTCCTAGTGTTGTTTATGTGAGTTGCGCTTTTATCTCATTGACTTCATTTTAGTTTGTGTTGCGCATTTTAATGTGTTATTTGAACGTCTAACGTAAATTATGTGGTAATATCGTACTACTGGGCAATGTCTTATTCCTTCGTTTTCCTGTATTTTCTCTTATTTTAATAGAACATAAGGCATTGCGTATTAGATTCACTGAATGTTTTAATCTCACCCTCATTTTTCTTCATCACCATTCTTTTTTTAACTCTAGTCAGTGGATACTTTTTAAAATTTTAACTTCATGTCTCATGTCATTCATTTCGTTCCATTAGGGGCCGATGACCTTCGATGTTAGGCCCCTTAAAACAACAAGCATCATCATCATCATCATCATCATTGTTACGGAGTTATCCGTGGTAGTTAGAGGTGAAAGAAGTTGCTGGGATGAATAGGTCTCAATCTACGAAATTAAATTTAAAATTTAACAAGGTTATATTTTTTTTTCAAGATCAAGAAATAACAAATATAACAGGTACTTAGTAGCCTAGCAACAAATCGAGAATGTACAATTACAGTAGTTACAGGATTTGGGCTCCGAGAGGTGGTGGTGATTATTGTTTTAAGAGGAAGTACAACTAGGCAACCATCCTCTATATAACACTAATCAGAGAGAAAAATGGAAGGGACCAACACTTCGAAAAATGAAGATATCGGCCAAAGGAAGACAAGGGCCACGAAGGGCATGAAAATGAAAGACTCCCTAGCCCTCGCAAACCTAATAGCGTCGGGGTCGAAAAAGAACAAGAGTTGACCAAGGGAGGTCGGATAGGATAGATGAAAGTGAGGAGCCTAGCACAAGTAAGTGGAAGCAATGCCAGGACTCAGCTGAGGGCCCCGTGGTCGCCAACCCACGCTCCAAAGTTCAGAGCCCCTGGGGCTGGGCTCCGAGAGCCAGACACCCAATTCTTGAGCTATAAGCCCAACTTTACCCGTATACAAGATTCAACCAAGGGGCAGAAGACCCCAATCATGCTCAAGAGCACTTGCTCCCAATTACATAGTAAAAGCCTCCTTGAGGCACAGAGAAACAATTTTTTTTGGAAGAGCAACCCGCTCTCAAAATTCCAGCCTATCAAAGGCCATACCAAATTCCACCTTCAAGCTGTCCTCTAAGGACATAAACACAGGGGTAAAAATACCCAACCTACTGAGGCAGATTTAGTAAATAAACAGGAAAATTTACAAGGCCCCAAAATACAAACTTGAGTGGAGGCGTAACTGGCACCCCGAATATACTTTATTAAAACATATTCGGCTCTAGGCCGCTTATGCAAGGGCTAATCCCATACTACAGAGGTGACTTATAAAAGAAATGTATATTACATTAGGAAGGGAAGAAACGGTTGTGAAAATAAGTTCACCTCAAAGCAATAGGAGAGGGAGCTCGAGAGGGTTAAGCACTCTCTATCCCAATATGTAGTTTAAAGAGATAGAATCTATACCAAGTGTCTTTTACATTTTAGAGGAAAGTTACATGGTAAAAGGTATCGAACCTGCCCCGAGAGTTAAACTGCAGAGCTAGCAAGAAAATAAGTTATTAAAAGGCCATTACCTTATAGAAGAACTGCTGCCCGACGAAAGAGGCGCTTCCCGCCCCCTGCTACATAATTTACACTATGATAGATGTTACTGAAGTGGCCCGGAGACCCAAAAATCAGCAGTTTATATACCTTCGTGGAACATTCGAGACCTTTCAAGAATAAGAACACCCGCCCACAAGCTTTTTATTGGACGACCAAAAGATTACATGTCGAAACTGAAGAAGAAAGCCAGGATTGGTGGAAAATTAATTACATAAATTTATGATTGGCCAATTTCAAAACTGGCGGAAAGAAAGGGTTAACGTTGTCAACATAAACAATGGCAGAAAGAAATTTAATAAAGAACAAACTTATAAATACTAAATTTCTTCAAAAAAGTTCCTTCACTTCGCACTAGAGTGCACAATTGTAGTTCTTAAGAGGTGCCATCTAGAAGAGAATGTTCACACTTCTTGCTACAGAGAAAACAAATATGAATCGAAAAAGACACAGTTCAGAACACTTCAAAATTTATAGTAATGACATCATCTGATACACTTGAGAATTAACCCAGTAGTTAAAGTTCAGGCTTCCTCCAGTAGAGGAGTTTCAACTGGCGCAAAGTTTGAATTAGCGGTGTGGAGGTGTACCACCCGGTACAATCATCATCATCATCATCATCAGTCAAAATATAAAATAACCTACAGCACTTCTAACTAAATAATTCTTAATTTGCTACTATAAGGCTCAATAAGCATACACTCACTTACTAGACTCATATTCAATATATCATGCTTGTGCAAGTCATTCCGCAAGTATTTACTGTATGATATCTCGATACTATATAATTACGTTGTACATTATGGCTATACCGACTTAATATATCTCTCACTTCACACATGTTACGAGAATATGTCATAAGACAAGAATATTTCAACATCAACAGCTGTATTTGGCATTATGTTAACTCTCTAATCTCAACTACACATATAAGTCCACCATTCATACCTTACTTTGTGTTATTCCCACGGCGGATTTCCTTCCTTGTGCTTGCATCGCTTATTTGATCCAAACATGAATATCTTAACTTTTATAGACCATATTTAACTCACGTCTTATAATCATCTAAATTCACATTACCATTCTGAAATTACTTCATATAACTTCTTTCTCAAGTATTAAATCTTCAAAGAATTCCATGTCATCATTATCAATACCATATTTCATTACTCATAACCTCATCCAACATAAATGCAATTACTAAGACGTACTTTTCTTCTTTGCATAAATACTCTCTTATTACGATGCTTAACCTTAAATATTTCAATCATGCATCTAGTAACATTATTTGACAAGGAATAACTCATATATATTGTGACCATATCGTCACGATGAACATTTATTGAAATTTTTATAACTGGGTGAGGAGTATGCTTAGAGTTCCCTTTGTGTGGATGTTGCCAGTTGCACCATATTGCCCAATCCTTCCCGACATCCAGGCGCCTATAGCACGCAGTAGAGAGCTCAGGAAAACCCCCCGAACCGCGAGCACGTCACGGAATAAGCAGAAGAAGAATATAGTTTTGCTGACTCCATCTTTAAAACAATTGCCAATGCAGAGCGATGCCAAAGCGAGGGGGTGATTTTAAAGGTATTTTCGGCTCAAACAAGGATTGTTTAACTAGAAATCTTACGTCAGAGCAATGGGAAGAATATTTGATGAATTGTCAAATGAATAACGAAAGTAGAAGAATATTACCCATGTAAATGCGCTTAAAGAAGCTTATGTAACAGGCTCGGCGTACCCACGCCGAGCTTGGAGCCAAGTGTGTTAGGGGGTTCCCATTTCCCCTCCGAGCGATATGAATTAATTGCCACGAAACTACTGACCGTTTTGCGTTCCGCATAGCATTATGTTTTTGTAACTATTGAGTCACACAATCTGGCGCATAGATGATTTTCACAGACCTGTTGGTTCAGAAGATGTCAAATTAGAGAGGGGACTCTCTCCGCGAAAACACCCCCACTCCTTGTTAGCCTATAAGTTCTTGCACTTCCAGGGTTGGGGAGTAGTCGAGGACGAGCTTCAGAGGTGGAATCACGGTCGGTTCGCGAGCGGTAACTACCTCTTCTTTGAGTAAATAAGTGACACAAAAAGCGGGAGTGAAGTTCTAAAACTGTTTTTCTAGTGTGCAGTGATGGTAGGAAATGTAACTGTACGACAAAGATATTTGTGCGACATCCGACCGCGAGGTAAACTCTAAATACATGGAATTATGACGTAGGTTGTAACTGTGTAAAGTTGAGTACGCCGTGGGGATCAAACTCCGGACGGAGAACGCTCATCGCGAGGTTGATTTCTGTAGCAGTGAGGGAGATCATTTTTCGAGGAGTATAATTCTGGGATTTGGGAAACTCTGTTTCAAAAGAAAAGCAGAAGTCGTGTGACGAAGTACTATAAAAATAAATCCATGTAAAATTGAGAACAGGATTTTCAGGTTCAAATTATCACACTAAGTAACGGGGAGTGATAAGTGCAGGATCTGAACGATCTAGACAGAAGATTAGGAAAGGACGGTTGATTTATATCACGGAAGTAGGAGGCGATAGACTTGGGAATGAGGAGATCGTGAATGTTCAACTCACCTAATTTAAATGAAACAGACTAGCTGAGGTTTTTATCATAATTAGCATCACGCAACTTGCGTCGGTCATAGAACGATAGAGGGGAAGTTTGATGGTGTCGTGTGATCAACAAGTATGTGTTGTAAACAAGGTTGGGTTTACAAAAACACAACTTCTTTATTTGCTTCACATGTAAAATTACAATATTTACACTAACAAAACTGAAAGTTATCTCGAAGCAAAATGAACTATGAATTTGGAGAATGAGTCTGTCTTTTGTACACTATATACACGTTGGAGTATTCACATTCACTACTATCTCGGAAAGATAGTCCTTGTGACATGAAAAGTTCTTGATAGTCGAAAACTATCAGAAGCACTGACGTAAATATCTCAGAGAGTCCTTCCTTGCTGAAGTGTCTGAGTTCATTAACGTAAGTTCAATGACTGAAGAGTTCCTACTTAGCGAAACTAAGTTGATAATGGGAGGTTGCATTAGCTAGGGAATGATAGTGGCATATAATGGTAAGACTGGACATGGACAGTGGAACAAGCAAGAGGAGCGGTGACCCGAGGTGAGACCTCTTACTGCCAGAAATTCAGTCCACCTGGCCGAGGCACATTTTCAAGAGGAGTAGCCTCCGTGCTCGACGTAGGGTGTATTCTGGATCTGGACACCGGGGTCAGTGGGCCTGGACAGGCTAGGAGCTCCTTTTTATAGCACACACAACGTTCCAGGCACGCGCACTGAGGGCTGCGCGTCGAGGCTCGAAGAATAACACACTGGCACGCGTGTAGCTGGCTGGCGGATCGAGAAGGGCGCGACGGACATACAACAGTATGCAAGATTGTGCAAATATAATTTCAGTGATCTGTTTACCAGGAAGATGGATTACTCCAGCAATGCCATGGGACTTCTAGAACTCAGGACTGTTCGAACCAACGACATGGAGTGAGCACCGATGGCAGGTCCCCGGAAGGTCGGGCGGGCCGAGATGCACCAAAACTGTTGAGTATTGAGCTGTCTTTCTTCCAATGTTAGTATTTCCCCTTGTAAATTGAGTTAATATAAAGATAGGGTTAATGATGATGTAATTGATAGGTTAATTATCTCGGAGTGGTCGGATGACCCATTGTTTAGTTTGATTTATTTAAGTAGATACGGGAAGGGAGTGAACCAGGATAGATGTACCCCTTTAGTGCCTGTTTGTGCATGCCATAAGATTTGAGTTTTATGAGTGCTGCGAAGGAATTGAGGGGGAAAATGAGTAGAAATTGTGCAGGTTAATGTTGTATATCTCATCTGCGTGACTGCATAAGATAAGTGAATAGCAGGTGGAGGTTCATCACTCAGAGCCTGTATAGAAATAAATGGGGAATAGTGGCAGCACTAAATTCGTAAAATGTAGAACGCTGTAGCTAGTTTGCATGTTAGTGTTTAAGTTTTGGCTGTAACTGAAGATGTGCGAAAGTATGTGCAGAGGTTCGAGATATCCGCCCACCTACACATTAGTCAGGCTAATGAAATAGATGTTTGTTAGTTTAGTTTAATAAGTTCTGATTTTCATTTATTATTATTATTATTATTATTATTATTATTATTATTGTTGATGTTGTTGTTACGGAGACATCCGTGGTAGTTAAAGGTGAAAGAAGGTGCGGGCTCGAATAGGTCTCAACTACAAGGTTCGAAAAATGAATTAAAATTTCAACGAAGGTTATATTTTTCAAAACTTAACAATGGTGACATAGAATTTGAAAACTTAACAAGTCAACAACAAGCCAAAATCAGATACAAAGAATTTACAAGTGTTAGGGGATTATTACAAGGTCTGGGCTTCGAGCCCCACAAACAATCCTTGAGCTATTAGCCCAACTTTACCAAGGTACAAAATCGAACAAAGGGGCAGAAAACCCCATCATGCCAAGGAGCACTTGCTCCAAATTACAATGTTAAGCCTCCAAGAGGCACACAGAAATCAAATTCAGGAAAGAGCAGACCCGCTCTCAATTTTACAAGCCTATCAAAGGCCACAACAAACTTCACTCCTAACTGCCCGCAAGGCACACATATAATGGTACAGGGGTACTTCGTACCCAATCTACTGGGCCTTCTCAGAAAGGAAAACAAAACGAGTTAAATAAATGGCCCAAAATACAAACTTGAACGGAGGCGATTACTTGCACTCCTACACTAAAGTTTTTTTTGTTTTAAAACCTATGTGGCGCGAGGCCGAAACACAGGGGCTAATTCTAAGCTAAGGAGGTGACCCGTATGAAAAAACTTTAATATATTAAGGAAGAGAAGAAACGATTATAAAAACGTAGTCACCTCAATATCAAAATGAAGGGGAGTTCGAGAGCGTAAGGCACTCTCTATCCCCGCTTTACAGTAAAAGAGATTTGTAGATTTTACATAGACAGAAAAGGAAATTACATTTTAAAAGGTAGGTTACATACTAAAGGTTTCGAACCCTCCCCGAGAGTTAAACTGCTGAGCTAGCAAGACATGAAGGTGTTAAACGGCCATTGCCTTGTTGAAGAACTGCTGCTTGAAGAAAGAGGCGCTTCCCGCCCCCTGCTACATATCCACACACACTGAGTTAGATGTTATACTAGTGGCCCCGAGACAAGAAAATCAGCAGTTTTTATACCCTCGTGGAGAATTGGAGACCTTTCAAGAATGAGTAGACACACCCCCTCAATTTTATTGGGTCGCTGAAAGTTATACATCAACATCGAAGAAGAAGAGGAAGAAGAAAGACACTATTGGTCAAAAATTAATTAAAGAAATTCGGGATTGGATAAGTTCAAAACTGGCGGTCAGAAGGATTAATATTGCCAACCCCAAAATTAAAAGAACAAAATTTAGTGAAGACAAAACTTAAGAATACAAAATGTCTTCAAGAGAGTTCATTCCATTGCGCCAGAGTGTATTACCATAGGTTTTTTTTTTTTTTTTTTTTTTGGTAGAGACATCTGTTAGAGAATGTTCACACTTCTTGATCAATGAAAAACAAAAGCAAATCAAAAACACTCAGTGACCTCTTCTGATAACTAGTAGAGTTAGTTCAGTGGTTAAAGTTCCGGGTTTCTCCAGTAGAGAAGTTTCAATTGGCGCAAGATTTGAACTTGCGTCGCGAAGAGGTGTACCGCCCGGTACTATTATTATTATTATTATTATTATTATTATTATTATTATTATTATTATTATTATTATTATTATTATTATTATTATTATTATTATTATTATTATTATTATTATTATTATTTTATGTTATGTAATTTGATCGGTGATTTTATACCGCTATATTTCAAGTACAAGTTAATGTGACAGGTACACAATCTCGCCTCAGTAGGCAGAGAGTACGGAACATTGCCGTGGTTGGCGGACGTGTGGTAAATAGTACGAGGGAGAGAAGATACGAATTGAACCCCAGACCTCTAGAGATATGAGAGTATTTGATGTGAGTTAACGGTTGAATTTAAGAAATAATTCTCAGATATTGAAAGTGTGTGAGCTGGCTTGAGCCATGAATGAGATTGCGCCAGTTGCAAATGAATGCAATTTTAAGGACACAATGACCTAGAATAAGCAGGTTGGATGGTGTCTTCAGCTTCCAGACAGAGGAGAGAATGACAGCCGTGATTTACAACCGAGGAGGGGAGAAACTTGTGAGGGTAGGTCCATGCACAAGCGAAGAAGTTGGTCGTGCTAACCGTATGCTTTTCCTTTGAGAAATAAAGACAGTCGAGTTCTGTAATTACCACTTATGCCGTAAGCCATGAACCACGAAGCATTGTAGATGTTTCTTTTGTATGACAGTGTTCACATGATTAGGGTAAATTAGGGATTGATTGCAGGATCCTTGATGGAGACGAACATAGTCTCCAGTTCGAACCTCGATTGCACAAAGACGGAACGGCTGCTCGCACAAGTAGCGGACTCTACGAGATGAAATACAGCCATTGATATTTTGTGATTGTGTGTAATATATGTTCCTTTTCAGGGTGTAATCTTGTTTTGTGTTAGGTACTGTTCTGCGCGAATTTAGACTTCGTGAAATTTCACTGATAGTTGTTGTAAGTGACGAGTTCGTTGTCAAGCCTGTGTTCGTTTTTTTTCTCTCTCTTCTAATTCGTGGAGACGCGTAAACCTTGTTTCTTTTTATCTCATGTTTTAAGTGATGGGTTTTAGGGTTTTTGTTGGAGTATTTGAATAAGTTTCATATATAATTTTCTTAATTTTCATAGATATTTTGGTGGTGGTTGAGTGTAAGATAGGCGACCACTCTGAGATGTAACGGTACTTGTGTAAATATGATTTAACTTGTGATGTGGGATTCGGTCCCAGGGGATACTGGCATTTGGAGGAAAATAGCTCGTAACTGTAAATAGGTAAAGGGTATTTTTTGTGTGTGTGTAACACTCAACAGTTTTAAGGTTCAACGGGTGATAGAATACAAAAGCCAGGGGTTGCAATGTATATGTCTACGAGTATGGTCATCCCTCTGGGATGTATTTTGTATTATGTCAAATTAGGTATCCATCAGATTATTGGTTCGGATGGAAGATTTTCCTTCATCTGAAATATTATCAGGAATTGTTGTCATCCACATAGATATTCTTGTGGAATGTGGATGAAGGTAGGTGATGGGTGGTAGCACGGATTTTACCATTGCTAAATAATTGTATTTAGTTTGTCAAATTTATATTAGTTTACCAAGGTTGTCATATTGTTTGCATAGATTTCAACGAGCGCCTTAGTAAATTGGAAAAAAATTGTGCCTATCAATGTCGAAGGATAGCATCCACAACCTCTTCCGTTCACTGTATGCTTTTAAGATAGTTATAAGGTTTTTTTTTTATCGCAGCGAACGATCTGCGAGCCTGAGTGGCCGGGGTTCAGATCTTAGGAACGGGAGAGTGGCAGTGACCTTGCTGTGCCGAATGGACGTTGACTTCTCATGTGAGTGGATTAATTATGCAATCCCAATGAGAGGGAATCGTCACAGGCCGAAAAGGCCCCTTGACCATCGCTTTCCGTGGAGCATGGTCCCGTGTGTTCATGACCCGACAGGATCACCTCTTTGTTGCCACATGGTACCATGAGCTGTGGGGGATGGTGGGAAAGGTCCCAATATATTACACTTCTTCTCATATGTTCTATTTATGACGTAGGCATTATCTTGAATGGTTTCACGAGATCCATAAATAATATCTAACATTCGCAAATCCTTATATCCAGCCGTTCGGTAGTTTCCCTGCCTTCTCGTAATTTTAATTACTATGATAATCGACTTATTTTACGCATAGCCAATTCCCACGAGATATCGATCTCATTATATACTAACTTCATATAGTATCAACAAATTATACGTAACACACATCACTTCACTGTATCACCTGCACTTTTAAGTATTTCACACTTATAATACCTTATACTATATCTCTGTTGAGCATCTTAAACATGAACTCTCTTCCACTTGGAAGAGTTGTATTTCCAAAGCCAGCCAAGTAAATTGCTAATGGTTCGGGAATCTCAAAATTAGCTTTCTCGACGGCGTTAATAAACTGTGTCTCGCTAAAAGATACCTCGTAACCATTTTCTTCATGGATCTTCAGAAGTCTAGCATATGTAAGAACAGCGCATTAGTAATCAAGAGCTTCGAGACACACTTTCTTGCTGTATCCAGCGCTTTGCGTCTTCAGCATTGTGTGTACTTCATTCACTAGGATTGGTAGCCCTTCGCACCCTGAATAGATTTTAAGTTCTTGTGCTCGAGGACGTAATTCATCACTTGAATCTACTATTATTCCATCTGACCATATTGGGTCATTCCTTTCCTCTGTGGAAGTTTTCGACAAATGCTGTGGAACAGGGGGGCCTGCGCCTAGACTCTTTGCTTTTGGCACGTCTACATTTACAAATGAACGAGTATCTTTGCTCGCTCCATAGCCACCGCGGAATTGGCCGCGTCCCCTTCCTCTTCCTCGAGATCGATTCGAAGCTCCGTAGCCTCCTCTCATCTGTATTGATTGCTGCTCTTGCTGCTGTTGGTCAATTTGACCTGAAGTTGCGTTTGCAACATTGGCTGATGTGCTTGGGTTCATATCGTCAGCTGTATTCGGCATCCGCCTCCACTTATTGACTTAGAAGACAACCTTTATTCAAAAAGGGGCCTTATACTATATGCATATGCCTAGCTAAATTAAGAATTAAAATATTTATAGTAAAAACTTAGCTCGTCATTCATCGGGTAAGCCGCCAGTAGCTCTCTTTCTGCGTCACATGGCTGGTCACCACTGGCCGCGGTCTGAAGTTCGGTTGGAGTCCTCCTCTCACATTAGGTATGGTCATCTGGCTGAATCATATCTCCCTCCAGGTTGGTCCATCTCGAGTTTAGCAAGACATTTTCTTCATGGTACAGCTGTCGATATTATCAAACACGTTCGACAAGTAAGCGTTCATTTTGATAATTTCTTAGAATAATATTCTCCCTTTTAAATATTCTATTTATTTTTCTTTGCACTATAGCCAATCAATTATCTATATTTGCATAGAGTCTTCGGTCTTGTCTTAAAGGAATATACTTTTTCAAATTATTTATCTTCTGAAAATTCAATTTGTTCCTTAATTCTTTTTCTGAAGGAATATTTCTTTAGTATCTTTCTCTTCCTTCAACACTTGTAGTTAATGAGTTCCGGTTGCGTTTCGGCTCTATCAGCGAACGTATTTAAATTAGTACTCGTATATTACGCCGTCCTTATATTTTTTAACTGTGCTATAACAAGTATCTTGCCGTCTTTTCTTATTTTGGAACAGTAGTTCTTCAGAAATTCCGCTGTAGTCTTGAAAATTCCTCTCTTCCGACGCAGTAATAGCTAGTTGCTTCCTATCGCCTCGGGTTCAGTTTTTCAAGTGTGTATGTTAATTGTACCGGGCGGTACACCTCCACGCCGCTAATTTAAAATGTGCGCCAATTGAAACTCCTCTGCTGGAGGAAGTCTGAACTTTATTGACGGTATTAATTTTCAAATTTCTCAGAAGATGTCACTACGTGGAAAATTTAGAGTTTTTGAACTGTGTCATTTTCGACGTATTTTTGTTTTGCTTGTAGAAAGAAGTGTGAACTTTCTCTTCTAGAGGACACTACTGAAGATCAACAATAGTGCACCCTAGTGCGGAGTGAAAGAACTGTTTTTTTTTTTTTTTTTTTTTTTGGAGAAATTTATTTTTCAAAAGTTTGTTTCTTGTTAAATTTCTTTCTGTTATTGTTTAAGTTGGCTGTATACCCCTCTCTTTCCCCTTGTTTTGTATTTAGCCAATCCCGAATTTCTTTAATTAATTTCTGACCAATCCGATGTATCTTCCCCCAACTTGAATATGTTGCTGTATCCTACCCAATAAAGTTTTTGTGGGAGGGTGTTCTCATTCCCCTAACGCCTCGAACTTTCCGCGAGAGGATATAAACTGCTGATTTTAGGGTCTCCGGGCCACTTCTGTTCCATCTTTCAGTGTGTAAAGTACATAGCAGGGGGCGGGAAGCGCCTCTTTCTTCGGCGACAGCCAACAACCAGGTAATGGCCGACTAATTACTTCTTTTCTTGTTAGCTCAGCAGTTTAACTCTCGGGGCGGGTCCGAAGTTTTTCCATTATGTAACCTTCCTTAAAATGTAAAGAAACTTGTATCTATTCTATCTTTTAAACTACATATTGGGATAGAGAGTGCTTAACCCTCTCGAGCTCCCACTCATATTGTTTTGAGGTGAACTTATTTTTTTTCTCTACCTATTCTTCTTTAACGTAATGTAAATTGTGTCCTTCTTAAGTCACCTCTGTAGTATGGGATTAGCCCTTGTATTAGTGGCCTAGAGCCAGATTAGGTTTTAAAAACAAATGCATTAGGAGTGTAGATCGCCTCCTCTCTAATTGTTATTTTAGAGGTCATGTAATTAACCTTCTTCTCATTTAATAGACCTCAGTAGGTTGGGTATTTTACCCGTGTGTATATGTCCTTGGAGGACAGCTTGAAGGTGGAATTAGGTGTGGCCTTTGACAGGCCTGAATTTTGAGAGCAAGTTGCTATAAACCCGAAAATTTTGTTTTCTGCGCGCCTCAAGGAGGCCTTTCTGTGTACTTTGGAGCAAGTGCTCCTAGGCATGAATGGGGTTTTCTGCCTCTCTGTTGAAACTTGTGTTTTGGGGTAAAACTGGGCTAATTGCTCAAGAAGTGTGAGGCTGGGGCTCGAAGCCCAAATCCTGTAAATATTGTAATTGTATTTTTATTGCCTTGCTACTCTGTACCTGCCATGATTGTTATTTCGTTATTTGGAAAAGAAAATATAACCTTGTTAATTTTACATGCACTATAATTTCGTAGCTTGAGACCCGTTCACACCCGCACCTTCTTTCACGCATAACTACCGCAAAAACAAGTGGTAGCAGAGCGTGGTTGAATGGGTCTCATTTTAGCCCCTTTTGACGGCTAAACAGTATTTTGAACCGAACTCTAACCATTTTCTCAGTTGCTGGAAATTTTTGAGTTTTTCAAAATTGTTCTGTCATCATGCCCGGCCCTCGCGATGTTCTCCATCTTAACTATGAGTTAACTATCAGAAATGTGCAATCTGGAGGCACGGTTGCGATAGACACCAACAAGCTTAGAGAGTCCCTTGAATTGCCCATTTCCATCCCCACCTTGGGAGAGAAAGAAATTGACGACTCTCTTTCCACGATCGTCGAGAATATTACTGGGCTAGCCTCTGTAGTTAGTTTTTTTGATGAAAATGATCCTTCTCCTAATCAAATTAAGCGTGTGCAAGCCAGGCTGTTTCATTTTTCAAATAGAGTTAACGATCTGTTGTCTCTGAAGTTGAATGACGTTCAGAAGAAGGAAGCTAGTACGCTACTTGAAAATATTTCTGAGTTATCTAGCAAGGTCACTCAATTGTTAACTGGGGAAATTCCTCCCAAAATTGATCAACCCACCACGATGAATGCAGGTTCCGAGGAAGAGCCTCCTAAGGGAGAAGTTAATAGGATAACCGTTGCTGCTCAAACTATCTCTGCCCCATTGGACAACGAGTCTGGACGCCGTGCATCGTTGAATAATATACGTTCGGAATTAACTTCCTTGCCATTGAAACCTTTACCTACTATGTCACCCGGGTTCAGCAGTTTGCCTCATCCATTGGCAATGTTGCTCAGAGGTATCTCTAAGTTTTCCGTTAATACCACTAGTGAAGTAATTTCCTTTTTAAGATTTTTAGTTGAATTTCAGGATCATGCCCTTGTGTTTTCTCTTTCTCCATGTCAAATTTTGCAAATTATCTATCCCTATGCAATTGGTATTCTCTCTGATAAAATAGTAAGAGCCATTGCCGAGCAATCATCTATTGAGGATTTCCACGCCCACTTGCTAGCTAACTTCATCCCGGCTAGGGCCAGGTCCTCCCTTATTCAGAAGTACTATTATCGTGTACAGCGTTTGGATGAAAACTTGGCAGACTTTATCCAAGATATTAAATTCTATACTAGGGTGTTTGCCCTTCATTTTCCTGAAGATCAAATTGTACAGGCTATTGTAGAAGGAATTTCACCACCCTATAGGTCATATTTGTGTTTCGCGGCGTGCCCGCAAACTTTCTCCGAACTTGAAGCGTTGGCCGTCTCAGCGGAAGGAGTGAGATACGCCGATTCCTTGCGTGTCGCGAAAGAACCCCCGCCTTCTTTTAGTAATACTCGGCCTCCACCTCGCCGATCAGTCACACCTCGTAAATGTTATGCTTGCGGGTCGCCTGACCATCTTCGCAATAAGTGTCCACTGATCAAGTCTAGTAGGGCAAATAATGGAGCTGGTTCATCACAAGGCTGTTTTAAATGTGGGGCTTTCTCACATATCGCCAAGAATTGCCCAAACTCAAATAGCACCCCCTCCTGCTCAACTTCTGGTGCAAATTCCACCAATGCCAATAATAAAATGTGACTAGCGGCTTCGGCTGAGTCGACTCAATCTGCTTCTCAAGGCTCAGCCCCTGGCAAAAAGGTCGTGAATTCAGGGAACGTTCAATTTGCAAATCCATCTTTCGAATGCCCCAAAGAATGTCTTAGGATTGCGGCGGATACCCCCGCACCTGTTCCTTTTCTTAAGATTGAGTTAAATAACGAGCCTATAACAGCTCTATTATATTCAGGCAGTGTTTGTTCAATTATTTCGGACCAATGGTATTCAAAATTGAAGTCTGTTTGTAAATTACCTGACTATGGCTCATCTACTGTTCAATATGTTTCGGCTAGTCCATCTCCATTAGAAATTTTAGGTTCTGTACAGGTCAAAATTCGTATTTTTAAATTCACGTGGAAAACCAAACTGTTGGTGGCTAAGCACTTGTCTTGCCCCATCATACTGGGAGCGGACTTCATTTCTCGCACTGGTCTTGTGCTCGATCTTCAGAGTAAGTCGTGCACGTTCAAATTTGCGTCCAATTGTAAAATTCCCTTGCTAAAGTGCAATTCTGTATCATGTTCATCTATTTCGCCTACCCAGGATGAGATGTTGTTAGACCTTAGACATCTACCTGAGGAGCAGGCTGATAGTATTCGTAAATTATGTCAGTCATTTCCAGAGGTGTTCTCTGACACTCTTGGTGTTACTGACCTTATTGAATACAAAATTGAGGTCACGGATTCGATTCCTGTCCGTTTTCCACCATATAGGCTATCTCCACCTAAAATGAAGGCATTGAAAGAAATCATTGATCAGATGTTGAAGGATGGTATTATTAGGCCCTCTAAGTCGGCGTATTCGTCACCTATTTTTCTAGTCCCGAAACCCCAAGGAGGCTTCAGGCCTGTCATTGATTATAGGGCTCTCAATCGGAAGGTGGTGTTACAATCTGTGCCCCTTCCCGACCTTCATTCTTGTTTTTCATGGTTCCGTAAGGCCATGTTCTTTACTATCTTGGACTTGAATCAGGCCTATAATCAAATTCCCCTTGCCGAAGAGTCTAAACATCTTACAGCGTTTGCCACGGACTGGAACTTATACGAATACAACCGCGTGCCTTTCGGGCTCCCCACGGGAGCAGCTGTGCTCACTAGGCTGCTAGATAGTGTCTTCTCCGACATCAAATTTGAGTACTTGTATCACTACTTAGATGATGTCGTCGTATTTTCGGAGACCTTTGAAGAACATCTAGATCATCTGCGAGAAGTTCTCGATCGCCTTCGTAAGGCTGGGTTAACTGTCAACTTGTCCAAGGTTGCCTTTGCTAAGCCCTCTATGTCGTTCCTAGGGCATATTGTGTCACCTGATGGTGTAGCAGTCGATCATTCTAGAACACAGGCCATCCGTGATTTTAAACCTCCCAAGGACATTAAAGGTATCGCCAGATTCATTGGTATGGTCAATTTCTTCAGGAAGTTTATTCCTAACTTCGCTAATAGAGCGGCGCCCTTGAACCTTCTTCGTAGGAAAGGCATCAAATTCGAGTGGGGACCTTCTCAACAAGCCGCTTTTGAAGATCTTAAATTAGCTCTCTGTAATGCCCCTGTACTTGCTATGCCTGATTTCTCGAAGAAATTCATCGTCCAAACCGACGCGTCGTCGTCAGCAGTAGCGGCAGTCCTTCTTCAAGAGACTGAACTAGGGAGGCGACCCATCGCCTATGCATCTAGGACTCTGTCGGCTCAAGAAGCCAAGTATTCCATCTATGAGCTCGAAGGTTTGGCAGTCTTATTTGCCTTAGAAAAGTTCCGTCTCTATCTGGAACATGTCAAATTCGACCTGGAGACAGATAATCAAGCCTTAAGCTGGGTCTTAGGTAGGCCGCGTCGTACTGGTCGTATAGCCCGTTGGGCCATCCGTATTTCTGCCTTCCAATTCGATGTCCGGCATATCAGAGGTACCGAAAATGTTGTCGCTGATGGACTCAGCCGTATGTTTTCCAACGACGTCGAGACCCACGAACCGGCCGACAGTTCATCACCTCCCGAGTCCATACTATCTGGTGTTAATGCCATCTTAACTGATGCTCCCATGCTCTTTAGGGATATCGAGAAATACCAACGTGAAGATCCGACGCTGGCTCCGATAATGGAAACCCTTTCTTCTGGGGAACATGTTGTCCCTTATGTTCTGAGGAATGGTGTCCTATGTTGCCCTTCGAGGCATGATAAGATGATGAAAGTTGTCGTTCCAGCTGTTCTTGTGCCTATGATCTTCAAATACTATCATGAGACCCCATTAGGAGGGCATCTGGGAATCTTTAAAACTCGTGAGAAGATTCGTGAAATGTTCATCTGGAAAGGTATGGACGGTGAAATCCGTGAACTAGTAAAAGCTTGTAAATCTTGTTTGCTCAGTAAACCCACCATGTCCACCAAGGTAGGCCTTTTGTCTTCGCATCAAGCGTCGCGCCCCATGGAACGCCTCTATATTGATTATGTAGGACCCTTCCCCCAGTCAAAGGGAAATGCCAACAAGTTCATCTTTGTATGCGTAGATAGCTTTACTAGATTTTCCTGGTTATTTCCGACTAAGCTGGCTACCGCTCAGTCCACCATTACTTGCCTAAATTCTATTTTTGCTTCTTTTGGTCCGTGCCAATATATTGTATCTGATAATGCTAAGGCTTTTACATCTAATTTATTTCGTAAGTTCTGCTTTGACCTGTCCATCTCTCATGTGACAACTTCTGCTTATTACCCTCAACCATCTCTGGCTGAACGAGTTAACCGTAATCTCAGGTCCGCGCTTATTGCCTATCACCATGAAGATCATTCCAGGTGGGACACGTCCCTGCATTGGTTAGCTTTTGCTTTGAATTCGGCGGTTCATGAATCACATAAATTTACTCCAGCTTCTTTGATGTTCATGTTTGTTCCCAACACCCCGCTCTCTAACCTCTGGTCTCTGAGTGACATTCTACCTGAGACAATAGATCCGGACAACATTAAAAATCTTTGGAAGAAGGCTAAAGCCAATCTTAAAGTTTCTCATGAAAAGGTTAGGGAAAGATATGATCGTGGACGGAGACCCACCCATTTGAAGGTAGGTGACCAGGTGATGGTCAAGAATTTTGTTCCCGCGGGCAAGCTTGCCCCCAGATTTCATGGGCCGTGTGTCATTCTCGATTTTCTGACGCCGGTTACGTTATTATTAAGTAATCCAGCTACCGAGAGGATATTTGGGGTTCACCTGTCACAGGTGAAACCGGTGTAATTTCTGGGTTAACTTGCTTCATATAATCGTGAAGGGAATATGAAGGTTATATTTTTTTTGAGTTTTCACTTTTAAGGCATTCTGCCCCTTCTATAATATTTTGTTTCATATGTAAGTTTTTTTTGTAAACCCCTCCCGCACGGTTAAACTGCCATCCTATCCTTGCCACGGCCATTACCACGCTCCCGTCTCCTGCTCCAGTCTACACAGTGGCTTTATTAATGCCATGGATATTTGCACGCCGCTGGCCCCTCAACCACTCCACAAAGCCTGTGCCCTCAAAAAAATGATGATGGTCCAACAATTCTGCCGCCTAGCTTTAATGTTTCAGTGCCCCCGCAGCCGCGCGGCGCCGTGCTGCGACTGGGTCAGAGGAAGGGCCCCCTCTTCCCCAGCGAGGACCACATGTGCACGGCGAGCCGGAGCTCTCCTCCCGGCCAAGGCTGATGTGCGGCGCACGACCTGCTACTGGCCCGCAGCCTGTATCTGTTCATCGCGGGCGCGGCGTGCTTCAACACCACTGCTCCCCTCATAGTGCGGGCGAGCGGTAACTCAGGGTACTTGAGGGGTCCGAGCGGCCTCTTCTGGACGCAAGCTGCAACGGCCGGTCTGGCCATCCAACTTCATCAACATCACCTACACGGAACTTTACTGTCAGCAATTACTGCACTTGGGAATTCAACAGCAATATTTCGTGGACCTTGCAAAATTTTATTCACTTTTAAGTATTAAAAGTTTATCTTCTGAATTCAACTTCTATAAAACATAAAAACTTTACTTCACCAAGTTACAACAAAAATTTTGAAACCGAATCAAACCATATTAAGAAAATCTTATAAATACTTCTGCAATTAATCTCCATATCAACATCAAAACTTGGACCTTGTTTTCAAACAAATTTCATGTGTCACCCCTGGAGGAACTTTTGGGAGGGAGGTCTGTACCGGGCGGTACACCTCCACGCCGCTAATTTAAAATGTGCGCCAATTGAAACTCCTCTGTTGGAGGAAGTCTGAACTTTATTGACGGTATTAATTTTCAAATTTCTCAGAAGATGTCACTACGTGGAAAATTTGGAGTTTTTGAACTGTGTCATTTTCGACGTATTTTTGTTTTGCTTGTAGAAAGAAGTGTGAACTTTCTCTTCTAGAGGACACTACTGAAGATCAACAATAGTGCACCCTAGTGCGGAGTGAAAGAACTGTTTTTTTTTTTTTTTTGGAGAAATTTATTTTTCAAAAGTTTGTTTCTTGTTAAATTTCTTTCTGTTATTGTTTAAGTTGGCTGTATACCCCTCTCTTTCCCCTTGTTTTGTATTTAGCCAATCCCGAATTTCTTTAATTAATTTCTGACCAATCCGATGTATCTTCCCCCAACTTGAATATGTTGCTGTATCCTACCCAATAAAGTTTTTGTGGGAGGGTGTTCTCATTCCCCTAACGCCTCGAACTTTCCGCGAGAGGATATAAACTGCTGATTTTAGGGTCTCCGGGCCACTTCTGTTCCATCTTTCAGTGTGTAAAGTACATAGCAGGGGGCGGGAAGCGCCTCTTTCTTCGGCGACAGCCAACAACCAGGTAATGGCCGACTAATTACTTCTTTTCTTGCTAGCTCAGCAGTTTAACTCTCGGGGCGGGTCCGAAGTTTTTCCATTATGTAACCTTCCTTAAAATGTAAAGAAACTTGTATCTATTCTATCTTTTAAACTACATATTGGGATAGAGAGTGCTTAAACCTCTCGAGCTCCCACTCATATTGTTTTGAGGTGAACTTATTTTTTTTCTCTACCTATTCTTCTTTAACGTAATGTAAATTGTGTCCTTCTTAAGTCACCTCTGTAGTATGGGATTAGCCCTTGTATTAGTGGCCTAGAGCCAGATTAGGTTTTAAAAACAAATGCATTAGGAGTGTAGATCGCCTCCTCTCTAATTGTTATTTTAGAGGTCATGTAATTAACCTTCTTCTCATTTAATAGACCTCAGTAGGTTGGGTATTTTACCCGTGTGTATATGTCCTTGGAGGACAGCTTGAAGGTGGAATTAGGTGTGGCCTTTGACAGGCCTGAATTTTGAGAGCAAGTTGTTATAAACCCGAAAATTTTGTTTTCTGCGCGCCTCAAGGAGGCCTTTCTGTGTACTTTGGAGCAAGTGCTCCTAGGCATGAATGGGGTTCTCTGCCTCTCTGTTGAAACTTGTGTTTTGGGGTAAAACTGGGCTAATTGCTCAAGAAGTGTGAGGCTGGGGCTCGAAGCCCAAATTGTAATTGTATTTTTATTGCCTTGCTACTCTGTACCTGCCATGATTGTTATTTCGTTATTTGGAAAAGAAAATATAACCTTGTTAATTTTACATGCACTATAATTTCGTAGCTTGAGACCCGTTCACACCCGCACCTTCTTTCACGCATAACTACCGCAAAAACACGGTAACATTAATAATAGAAAAAAAATCTTGTTTTTTTTAAACAGTTCACCTGACATTGCTCTGTTTTCCACCGCCTTTTAAAAGTAGACGACCGAAGTTAGTCATGGCCTCCTAATGTGTTTTCGTATCTCAAGATTCTCTTGTATACAATCTGGGCCTGTGTCGCCTATACCTTTTCTGGACGCCATTTTGTAATATGTCCGAAAATGCAATGGGCCACAGTCATCTTGATATATAGAGGCCTGTTACCAAGAGTTGTGACGTCACGCGTATAGTGCTCACTCTCCATCGTCGCGTGTAATTCCTACATTGCTGATACGATACTTTTTATCATCATGTGACAAAGGAAATGCAATAATAAGCCTATAAATACATAACATCGAAGAAACACTATCAAAAGAATACATACGAATACACAAATATATGCACTCAAGGTAGTATATCACATATTGTAAAATGTTGGACGGAAGGCTACTCACCTGGACTGTACGATGATGGTGACTAGGCGAATGGTTTTCTCCCAAAACAATGTCATTCTTTTATGCTTATCTGAGCACATGAACAAGTCGCAAAACGTATTTTCCAAAATATGACAGATCTTGGTCACAACTCTCATTAACTCAGCAGCACACACCCACACTTGTAACAGGTTTTTCAACTTCCATTATCAAAACATTGAAAGAAACATCCCTACAATTATTACGCAATGAGATATCAATGTCTGAGTTAACGTATAGCTTTCAACAATTTGAAAAGTAGTATGATGGTCACTCGGCAAACTGTTGTTGTCTCTAAAATGCCATTATATTACACTTTAGCACCCACGAACCTACTACGATGGCGTAGCAGGGGGAGAGGTGATACTCCCACGTGGCGCGTCCCAGGTGGCGGATAGGGGGGTCCTAACCGGCTTGCCGGCGGACTTGAGGGAAATGAAATACCTCTCGCGGACCAAACACGCTACCCCCTCATCGGTTTGCGTTGGCTATGAGTGGCGCCATTGTGTGAGAAACACCATAGGTCTGCGTCACCTTTACGACGTACAATACTTGTGAGTAGTACCTTAATGTTTGGGATACCGTGAGTTTACGCTACCTTTGATTAGTACCGCAGCTTGAGAAATATCATGGTTCTCCTTTACCCCCTCCGGGTGGGGGACGCACATGTAGAATACACCCGCGGTATCCCCTGCCTGTCGTAAGAGGCGACAAAAAGGGGCGACCTTGGCGCGGACATGGATTGCGGTTTGGTATAATGTGTTGGACCTCCTGTGGATGGGAGAGGTTGAATACATCCATAGGTAATCCCTGCCTGTCGTAGAAGGCGACTTAAAGGGTTATGTGGCCGTGGTCCCCTCTTTATTTTTTATTATTTTTCTGAGGGTCAGATGTAGACCACTCAAAATTTTGATGTGCGTGCTGCTCGGCGATGGAGCTCCTATGTGTGCGACTACGCTCAAATGCCCGTGCCAGCAACCACCCAGGACGCGGCGGGTGGGAGTGTCATGTACCCGGGCAGTGGTATCCGCCTGACAACGCAGGTCCCCGCACAGCCGAATGCCAGAAGGACATATTATTATTAATTATTTTTATTTATTTTTTCTATATTTAGTGCTCTGTATACGCTATGGGGTACATGCTATTGCGGGTGACTGGAGGAAGGGAGTCCTAGTGCTCATTGCCTCAGTCATCCCGTATTAGGCATCGTTCAACATCGGACCCCGGGCAATACCTGCTATGACCAGGTGGGTATTGCCTTGGCTGCTTGGTTCGGCTACAGAGACCCCTGATCGGAGTGGGTGGCATTCGGGGAGGATACTTTCGGGATGGCGTCGAAACAACTTCCGCCAGCAACCTCGGGTAGTTCGCTACCCAAGTCTTTAACTTTGGATTCTCTAAGGGGGGCAACCCCTTGGGAACAGGCGCAGCGATTGAATTTGGGATCCAGCTTCCCTAGGTTCCTGGTTGCTACCAGAACCGATGGGCAGGACTTCAAGCTGGTTAAATCCATTCTATTCAATAGATACATCGAAGGTGTATATGGCGAACTTGCGGACCTGAAGAAAATGCGCAATGGTGGTTTGCTACTGAAGACGAGCACTGCGCTCCAGGCCGATCAATTGCTTAAGTGTGACCATTTTGGCGACATCCCCGTCAAAGTGGAAGAGCACAAAACATTGAATCTGGTTCGTGGAGTTATTTTCCACCGTGATCTCGTCCTGAACACTGACGATGAATTGATGGAAGACATGAAGCACCGTGGCGTGACCCACGTCCGGCGTATCACACGCAAAGTCAACGGTGAAGACGTTGCCACGGGTGCGTTCATAGTCTCCTTCAAATTGTCAGTGTTGCCCGAGAAAGTCAAGGTAACAACCTATCGTTGCGATGTGAGGCCGTACATCCCGCCTCCTATGCGATGCTATCAATGCCAGAGATTCGGACACATGGTATCTCGTTGTTCGAATCCGTCAGTGTGTGGTACATGTGGGAAAGTAGCTCACGGCGCGGAGGAGTGTACACCTCCGTTCAAGTGCACTAACTGCTCTGGTCTTCATTCTCCTCGGGATCGGAATTGTCCGACCTATCTGAGCGAGAAGAAGATCCAGGAGATCAAGACCATGGATGGTCTTTCCTACCAGGAAGCGCGCCGTAAGTTTAATTCTCTGAATGCACCGGCCAAGACACTTGACTTCAGCTTGATAGCACAGTCTCTGCCAGGTACCTCATTTTCAACTGGAACACCTGCCCAGAAGATCGCTGCGCCCAAGCCAAAGAGAACCAGCTCGAAGGTGGGTCCGTCCCGGCCTTCGACCACCAACATACCTGTGCCGGCTAGGAAACCTACGCCGGCACAACAGGGGAAGAAGACAACGTCTCCTTCCCTCACGCGGTCGGCGACAGCCGAGCCCAAGCCGGCGGAGGCGGCATCGTCGACCAGGGCTGGGAAACCACCTCCCAGCCCGTCTCAACAAGAATCGACTGTGGGGAAGAAGAGCGACCTTAGCAGGCGTTCTTCCACTTCTCCTACGAATGGGGCTTCACGCCCTCCACTCGGAGGGCCTGATTCCACGCCAGCGGGTCTTCCTCCTAGAAGACCTGCGCGCTCCACTCGTAAGAGGAAACCCCACCCCAAAACAACGTCGAAGAAATTGAAGGCATGCTTCACCTCGTCTAGTGACGGGGAGATGCACGTGGAGCATGAATCTCCATCCTCGGATGGGGAGGTGAGTGTAGGTTAGGTTAGGTGGCATTACGCTGCTCCTAACCTAAACCACAATAGTCCACACTTACATTATGGCACTGTTACAATGGAATTGTAACGGTTATGATAGGCATCTTGCCGAGTTGCGCCAGCTCATTAGCGAGTATTCGGCGAGTATAGTCTGTATCCAGGAAACAAATTTCCGACCTGGTCATCATACGGTACTGAGAAATTTTCGACTATACTCGACAGAACGACATTATGCTCACCGGGCTTCCGGTGGCGTTGGCATGTTTGTCCGTTCTGATACCTACAGCGAGGAGGTTCCACTACGAACCCCGCTGGAGGCAGTAGCTGTTCGCGTACCGCTGCCTGTCATAACTACAGTGTGTAATGTTTATTTTCCACCAGGTGAGGCTCTTAACATCAATGATGTCACTGATCTTCTAGATCAGCTTCCACCTCCCTTCCTCTTGTTGGGCGATTTCAACGCCCATCACCCCATCTGGGGCTCTGAGTCACCTTGCCCCCGGGGAAGAGAGCTGGAAACATTAGTAACAGAGCTGGATTTATGTATTTTGAACACAGGGGAACCAACACACTTCAGTATCCGTTACGGCACTTATTCTCGCATAGACGTAAGTCTGTGCAGCCGAACGTTGGTTCCGCTGTTTCGGTGGAACACACATGACGATCTTTGTGACAGTGACCATTTTCCCATAATTCTTACTTTGCTGAACCACAAATCCGTCGAGGCTCCCCCTCGATGGATTTTTAAACATGCTGATTGGCCAAAGTACACATCACTAGCTGTCTTTAACGACAAAATCAGGCGGACCGTAGGCGAGGAAATAACTTACATCACCCAGGTTATTCTTGCTGCTGCTGAGGAGTCCATTCCGTTCTACTCGGGGACTCCTCGCCGAAAGCTCGTTCCTTGGTGGAACGAAGACATCGCAGCAGCTATCAAAGAACGCCGTCGCGCTCACAAACATTACCGTAGACAGCCCACTGCGGCCAACTTGGTAACATTTAAGAAACTCCGCGCTAAGGCGCGAGTTCTTATTCGCCAAAGTAAGAAGGCTTCATGGGAGAGATATGTGTCGTCTATGACGTCACATACTCCATCATCTCAGGTGTGGACTAAGCTTCGACGTATTTCGGGTATCCAAGGATCATCTTCTGTACCGGGAATTTCCATTGCAGGCAATATCGTCACTGAACCCCTCCTGATTGCTGACCACGTCGCTAGTCATTTCGCGGATGTATCTGGCTCCGGGAATTACCATCCTGATTTCCTCGCTCTGAAGCGGGAGGCGGAACGTTCTCACCTTAGTTTTGCCTCTCAAGCTTCAGAGGACTACAACGTGCCCTTTACGGAGTGGGAACTCCGCAGCGCCCTAGCGCTTTGCAAGGACACGTCTCCTGGACCGGACAACATCCATAACCAGATGTTGAAACACCTTAGTGATGATAGTCTACTCTATCTCCTTCGTGTGTTCAACCGAATCTGGATGGAGGGTGATTTTCCGTCTCAGTGGCGAGAGGGCATAGTTATTCCTGTCCTCAAGCCTGACAAAGATCCTAAGTATGCAGGAAGTTACCGACCGATTTGCCTTACAAACTGCCTGTGTAAGCTGTTTGAGAGGATGGTTAATCGCCGGCTTGTGTGGTGTCTGGAGAAACAAGGACTCTTGTCCGAGTACCAATGTGGATTTCGAGCCGCTCGATCCACTACTGACCACTTGGTACGCCTGGAGAGCTCTATCCAGGATGGGTTTCTCCGCAAACGGCACTTGGTAGCTGTTTTCTTTGACTTAGAGAAGGCTTATGACACCACGTGGCGATATGGTATCCTTTCAGCCCTGCAACAATGGAGATTCCGAAGTAACTTGCCGGCGTTTATTTCGAATTTCTTGTCCCTCCGTCTATTCCGTGTCCGAGTAGGGAGGACATATTCGCAATACCACGTACAAGAAAATGGAGTCCCACAGGGATCGGTCCTTAGTGTCACTCTGTTCGCGATTGCCATCAACGGTATTGTTGCTGCTGCTGGTCCAGCAGGTATACCGTCGCTATATGTGGACGATTTTGCTCTGCACTATAGCTCGCGTAATATGGTAGTCGCAGAGCGACAATTACAGCACGCTATTAGGAGGGTGGAGCAGTGGACCTTAGAACATGGCTTTCGGTCTTCTGCCGCAAAGACCTCTCTTGTCCACTTTTGTCGTCAACGTACTCTTCACCCCCATCCTGAGCTTTATTTAGACAACGTCGTTCTTCCAGTTGTTGACACTTACCGATTTCTTGGGTTCCTTTTTGACAGTAAATTATCGTGGGAGCCACACGTGCGGCAGTTAAAAGTGCAATGCACTAGGAAGCTTAATATCCTTACGTTTCTTAGCAGCACTTCTTGGGGGGCTGACCGCACGGTGCTCCTGCGATTCTATCGGGCACACATTTTATTCCGGTTAGACTACGGCAGTGCAGCATATGGCTCCGAAAGACCAAGCGTTCTTGCGAAGCTGAACAGTATCCACCACAGCGGGGTTAGGTTGGCGACGGGAGCTTTTCGTACAAGCCCCATCGCTAGCCTGCTCGCTGAGTCTGGTCTGCCGCCTTTAAACCTGAGGCGCCAGCAACTTCTAGTTACATATGCTGCAAATTTGCGACAGATGCCCCTTCCTCCAAGCTATCCTTGCGTGTTCAACAACGGCAACCGTTTGCTGTACGCTGCTCGTCCTCGAGCGACGCGGCCAGTTGGGATACGCTTGGATAGCATTTCCGAATTGTTTGACGTACCTTCGGTTCCTTGCCTTGTCAGACAACCATGTGGGGTACCTCCGTGGGTCGTACGACGACCTGAAATTATCCTGGATCTGCACACTGGCCCAAAGGAAAACACGGACCCTTCGATGTATCGTAGGCTCTTCCTGTCCGTTGTTGGCCGCTATCCAGGTTCAGTCGTCGTCTACACGGATGGTTCAAGGACAGATACGAAGGTGGGCTGTGCGTTCGTTGTTGACAATGGTAGGTTCCTTTTTGCTCTTCCGGCAACCTGTAGGGTGTACACGACAGAGCTCTATGCTATCTGTGAGGCTCTTCGGTACGCACTGTACAATGAGCGCCGACACTTTCTTCTGTGTACTGACTCCTTGAGTTCGCTCCAGTCTTTAGATACCTGTTTCCCTCGGCACCCTCTGGTGCAGTTAATCCAGGACCTGCTGGCCGGGTGTTGGGATGCTGGCACCAGAATCACGTTTCTGTGGCTCCCAAGCCACATGGGCATAGAGGGAAACGAGTTAGTAGATCAGGCTGCCAAGGAGGCAGTTACACTGCCCCCGTTGCCTTTTAAGGTTCCAGTAAGTGATATTCGCTCCCAGCTGCGACATCTTGTTATGACCCATTGGGAGATGGAGTGGCAGGCCATTCCACTTCCCAATAAGCTGAGAGCGATAAAAGGAACAACGAAGGTATGGAGGACTTCCCTTCGGGCTTCGCGGAGGGAAGCCGTGGTATTATGTCGTCTTCGGATCGGCCACGGTATCTTGACTCACTCGCATCTTTTGAAAGGAGAACCCACTCCGGTGTGTACCTGCGGCGACCATCTTACCGTGGTGCACATCCTTACGGAGTGTGTGGACCTGGTCGATCTGCGCCGTAGTCTCAACCTTCCGAGTACTATCTCCCTTATCTTGCGTGATGACGAGCAGTCAGCAGACCTCGTCGTCCGCTTTATGAGGGATAGTGGACTGTTTTATCGTGTGTGATGCTGTCCTTTGTCCTCGTGTGTTTTGTGTCACTTTCGCGTTTATCCCACTGACTTAATTTTAGTTTGTGTTGCGTATTTTAATGTGTTATTTGCACGTCTCTCGTAAATTATGTACTACCAGGCAATGCCTTATTCTTTTGTTTTGCTGTATATTCTCTTATTTTATTAGAAAATAAGGCATTGCGTATTAGATCCACTGATTGTTTTAATCTCACCCTCATTTTTCTCCATCATTTTTTTTTTAAATTCTAGTCAGTGGATATGTTTTTAAAATTTTAACATCATCTCTCATGTCGTTTATCTCGTTCCATTAGGGGCCGATGACCTTCGATGTTAGGCCCTTTTAAACAACAAGCATCATCATCAACACTTTAGCACACAGTGTTATTAATTATTTATGAATGCCAGTTAGGAAAAATATTTGCCATGATATGATAGATCTTGGACACAACACTCATTAATTCTGCAGCTCACACCCACACTTGTCACAGAAATTGCAAGGTTTTTCAACCTCCGTTATCAAAACATTGAAGGAAACATCCCTACAATTATTACTGAATGAGATATCAAGATCTGAGTTAATGTGTAGCTTTCCACAATTTGAAAAGTAGTATGATGGTCACAGTGTTATTAATTATTTATGAATGATAGTTAGGAAAAGTATTTGCCATGATATGACAGATCTTGGACACAACACTCATTAACACACCCACACTTGTCACAGAAATTACCAGGTTTTACAACTTCCATTATCAAAACATTGAAAGAAACATCCCTATGATTTCCACTGTTTAAAAATACAGCTTTGAATCAGATATCAAGGCCTGAATTAACATGTAGACCTTCATAATAAATCATTTGATGTTCACTAGGCGAAGTGTTGTCTCTAAAATGTCATTATTTTACGCTTGTTTGTGCGCACAGTGTTGTTAATTATTTTTGAGTAATTGTTACTAGAAATGTTTCCCAAAATGTGGCGGATCTTGGACACAATACTAATGAACTCAATACCACACACACACTTTTCAGAGTAATTGCCAATTTCTTCAATTTTCATTTTCAAAAGGTTTGTAAAAACATCCCTGTGATTTCCAGTGTTCAAAAAGGCATCTTCAAAATCACATATCAAGGTCTGAAATAAAGTGTAGCCCTCCACAGCAATCTGAAAAACAAAATCTGTAGGCTGTTTCAACCCCCCTCTGCACAGGTTTAGCAAGTATGAATTTGTTTCATCATTCAGTCCTACTGTTGACAATTCTTTGTCCAAAGTAATAAGTGTTTTACAATCAGCACATCCTTTGATATTTCTCAATAAACAGTGTGAAATGTACCCTGCTATGTAAAACAATAGTGATGCAGTATTGAAATCAATTTCTAAGACCCTTGATTTAGTGATAGCCAAATTTAGATCTTCATTGTATGAAACTTCCTTCACGGATTCATTTAGATCTCCTTTTAAGTAAAAGTATTTCAATGAGAATTCTCCATATGATGAGGACTTCAACTTTAAAACACTTATAATGTTAAGTTTTTTTTTCTGTTTTTTTTTTCCTGAATCAAGCACTTGAGAAACAGAGACATGGTAACAGGAACCACACATTTGCCTGTATCGACCAAATCTGGCTTCAAGTGGGTCAGTCTGAAATTTCCTTAACAGCAAATATTTGCAGTCTTGAAATGTTCTAAATACATATTCAGTCAATCTAATGAGAGTTTCTGTTGTATGCCTTAATGCGAAAAATGTGTCCTGGTTTAATTTCCCTGTATGCTTAGAAGATGTCTGTACACTGAAACTTTGCCATAACTCCAGAAATTCTACAAACTACTTAAGAAATAACACACTTTCATCTTCACCACTTCGAATTGGCTCCCGTAATGGATCTCTAAGTTGTTTTCTTGCTTTTGGGGTTCCTACATTGACAATTTTCCACCATGTGAGGACAGTCTTTATGAATTCTGCTGTACCCACAATGCAATGATCCTTAAAAAATGTCTGTAAAGCCACAATGTTCTTCTCATCAAAAATACGGACAGCCAGTGAGACATTCTGGCGTTCAATATTTGAGGGATACAAGACCTTCTTTGACAAAGTTGGTGCTAACTTCACTAAAGTTCTTTCTTCTGAAAAATGAAGAACTTTCAAATCCTTCAAATTAGCACTTAGAACTATCCTTGTGTCTTCAATGTATGGAAAAATGAAGCTCTGTTCTTCTTTACCCTGGTTTAGCCAATTATTTCTAACACTCTTCAATAGGTGCACTGTATCAAATAACAAAAATATTTTTTTCTGTTGGATTAAAAGGATTGTCAATACATAGTGTAATAGTACCATCACAAAGCAGCTTAAATGTGTTACGGTTCATTCTGATATTATAACACATCAGTGACAAAACAACAAATCCACATTCATGTAACACTTTCACTACCTGTAGTGTTAATTTCCTTAATTCTTCTGCCTGTAAAGTTTTTACAGGATATAATGCAATAATGTCCTCATTTGCAGAAAATAAAGAAGTTAACATGAATGCTTGAATTTTAGTAGCAATGTCATTGTTTTTTTTGAAAAACCTTCTAAACGACCCCCCCCCCCTGTATGTCACTCTCTGCATTATGTGAATTTCATCATAAAAGAACATTAACAATTTTTTCATGTGGTTTTAAACATTTTTCTTTTTCTTTAAGATAATTTACTTGAGAGTCCTTCAACCCTGCTTCACTCTTGATATCAGCACCTAATCTTCTTAAGTAAAAAGGATGAGGTAAAAGTCAAAACACCTGAATTTCTCAATTGAATATATGCACCAGGAAATGAAAAAATATTGAAGATGCCCACAGAAAAAGTCTCTGATGAATACTTCCTTTCTTTAGACACACTGAATACAAGTTGTTCTCTTAAAAACTGGAGTTTTTGAGCAAGTGGCAACGTGTCATCGCCGTCTAAACTCAATAACTCACTAATACAGTCATCTAGAATTAAGCACATATTATTTAACTTGTTAACTGTATCCCCTGATGTAGAAGAGTTACCAAAACATTCAAATGACTCAGTAAACACTCAAGTGCTGAACATGTGGTACTCAGCAGACTATCTCCAAAAATCCAGCTACATTTTTTAGAAGGAATCCTGCAATCATTTAAGCAAACTTGCACACTTACGTCTTTGAAAATTGTAATAGATACCTCGACAGTCGGAATGTCTCTGGTTTGAAGCTTGTAAAACAAAACTTTATCAACATCAATTTTGGTAGAAAACTCATTTACATTTAGGGTTGTTAACTTACCCAACAAGTCCTCATAATTTGGTATCTTGTCTCCTTCACACCATGTCTTGAAGTTTCCTTCGTCATTCTTCAAAATATCCTCTCTCCTTTCTTCTGGCGATTTTCGTTTGGCAGGTGTTGGTTGAGACATATATGAAGGCTGCCCAGGAAATATAGTAGGCACAGCATCGTCAGTTAATTTTGGCTTTACCCTAGGTACACTTAAAACGGAACTATCTGGTCGTTTTGCAGTATCATCTCGAATGATGTGATTGTCGGAAACATGTTTAATACGGACACAGGCATATTTACTGGGTTCAAAATTAGCTCGGTGTATAGCATAAATCCATTTAGCTCGCTTTTCCTTATCGCTAGGAAACGCAAATGTTGAGATAGCCACCTCTTTATTCGAACGGTAATTGGATGTACATCCAGGCACACTACACGTTCGTCCCATTTTGCAGAGAAGAGCATACACTACACTAACACATTATTATAATAATCATAAAATAATAAACTTTATTGTACCGTACCTACTTTAGACAATTCATAATAGCTCAGTGGGTTCACCTAACCTATCACATAACCTAGCAATACTTCCTAACATCAGGCTGCTCAAATTAGAATGGTATAGTATTTAACACATACTACTGCTGAAAATACATCCTTTACTGATGCGTTTTCATACAGTTATCACTTTTGAACACGAACGAACACCTCTAATAACGTTGAAATAACAACGTGCTGCGAAACCACCATGTAAACAAGACACGTACCTCGACATCGCGGCACTAAAAATCTGACGTCATCACTATGGAACTGTCATGTGTAGCAGGCCGGAATTTCGAGTTGGCCGTGAATGGGCACAACCTTCTTGTGATATTTTACACACTTTTAATTACAAATGTCCTGGTAAAATTTCCTATGTTCTTCAGGTAAATATTGAATCATGCTGAAAAGGTCTTTCTTCTTCTCCTTTGAAATACACTGGGAGTTCTCAGCTTGCTTTATTTCAATTAGTCGGAAATCTGAAACAGATTTTTCCTTCTTCAGGACATTAAATGCCGTCCACTCTTCAAGCTCATTCAGGATTCCTCGTATTTTGACTTCTCCTGGGGCAGTTGTTCTGATCCAAGATGCAGTTGATATATTCAGTTTGTTGGTGGTGAGCAAGTTATCTGCTGCTGTGTAAACTCTGAATGGCTTTGCATGACGTGACGATGTCACTAACTTCATCAGATCATCGGGAATAAAATACTTCACTGTCTTCTTTCTCTTTTCGATCGTTGCGAAATCTCGATCGAATGCCAGAAAGCTATGTCCAGATATGAGATATTTATGGTCAATACATTCACACACCACAAGAAACATGAATAGCATTATTTTGTGCGGAGCAGTTGTCACTCCATACACACAGCTTTGTCTTCATTGTAATGCCATGTAGTCGCTCTCATTCCTCATACACATCGTTGCGTCACCAGTCTCATGCATATGTACTCCGAAATTGTAACATGAGAGTTGTCTTAGATAGAACATATCTGAATGTGTAAAGAATGGTACAAACATTACCTGTTGGAGATCTATGGATACAGCGCACGTATCACTATCTGGTAACGTTGCAAAAATTGCAACACTTCTTAACAGTGATGCGGCTTTTTCGGCTTTGCGATGGTGCAACTCAAGTTCTTGCTTAGCTTTGTAAGCATTCTGGTGATTTGTCTTAGCTTCTAGAACTAATCGGTCACATGTTCGCATGTATCTGATCGTGGCTTTCGGAAGGATGCGTGCGGAAAATCCGTAAGGAAAACTGTTCTGTAAAATGTATATGTCACATTAGTATCCGGATATATTACTTTAAAAGCAGTAAATAGCCTGTTCATATTAAGATCAGGGCTTAAGTACTCCTTCGTTGTGCGCTTTCGACTGTAGAGACTCACATCTCTAGGCAACATTTTAATGTGGTTCCGAACCATCTGCCAATCTTCATCTGTGTATTTTCTGTTAAATGCTCCTCCTCTTTTGTCTTCGAAAACAGTATCACCGCCCTTTTCTTCTGCGCCATGAACTGTATTTTTTCCTTCGAAATACCAAAAACATCTATAAAGGTCTTCTTCCGTATCTGTTTATGTCCACCCACACCATCAGGAACCGTAAAAATCAATGTAAACTGGTGGTGACTTCGCTGTGGATCTGCATATTTTCCGTTTCGCCGACGTTGAACTGGAATAGCAACCATGAGCCCCATTATAAAAGTGCGTTGTGTCTGCTCATCTTCCTGGTAGAACGTAGTAAATAAAATCGTCTTATGTTCTGCTGACAAGGAGTGACAATCATACCCGCATTTGCAGGTAACCTAAAACCAAAATATTGCAAACGTGTTAGTTATAATGCAACAAAGTTATATTTGTATATTATTGTCGCTAATAACACTACAAAAAAGCCAGGAAACGAATATAATATTCAATGAATATTATGCAATATTACTGTGAAGCATTACATTTTAACGCACTGCATGCTTGGCTCTTGCTTGGGTGATATTACTTTTCCTGTTCTTGTCTTGTAAGATAAACCAGACACTCCTCTTTTCTCCTCCACCACTCTTTTACTTACACTTTAGGGTTTTCTTTTCATTGTTTTTGGTCCCGCACAGTCTTTAGAATCACTACGCACTATAACATCAGCCATCTTCATTAACATATGACGACTGATAAACAGCAGAGCACCAGTGGCAGAAAGTGGCCCTAGCCCCTATCGACATTTATCATGCCAAGACCAACTACAATTACATCAGACCGTAACACAGAAAAAACATGGCGGACATCGGTGGGCGACGTGAGAGGCTGAGGAGTAGGTTAGGCGTGTTCATTCCTAGCTACCTAAAGGAAACCTCACAAGTCGAACGTCGTGAAATGCAAGTAACTAACTCAAAATATGAATAATTATACACCAAAAGTAGCGTTATCGCGTAATTCTATTGTAAATCCAATTGTAATTTCAGTGGGAGAATTACTTTATAAACGTCAGGTTGAAACACACACATCACAAAATATTTTCACATATGAAACTTCGGACTTCAAATAAGATAAATAGGTCAACAAATAGCATTATTAACCTTACATTAAATACCATGCAACATCACAAGTACTCACAGCCCATTATGTAAAAAAAATGCATTTCTCATACAAAATTTCAATAATAATAATAATAATAATAATAATAATAATAATAATAATAAACACAGAAAAATAGAGATAACTTAATATTTACCTTATTACTGGAGCATGCAACTACTTGCTGCTTAGTTTCATCTGTTTGCGTATCTGCAGTTTCAGTTCATTAGGGTCATCAACTTTCCTTTTCGATTTTTGGCTTGCTAGTTTCCTGGCAATGTCTTTAGAAGTACTGTTTTCTTCTAAGACTTGAATATAATTGTTTATAAAAATGTTAGAGATAATTTTGATGCACTTCTTAATAAGATATTTTAATGGGGTACCACATTTGCAGACATCATCCCAGTTACTAATTATGCACTCACTCAGCTGCATGCCTAAGGTTAACAAACCATACTGCTGACTGTCTAATTTTAAAAAGTCCAGTTCATAAACTTCACTAATCAGAACCTGGAACAGTCTGAACATCTGAGTACACAGAAATACAAGAACGGGTGAGGGGCACTTCAGTCCACCACGGTTTACCAGAGTAAAGTAGGAATATAAATCTTCATCACAAAGTTCACTCATTTCTTCTTCTGACTGCAACGCTTGCAAACAATCAGAACATTTACTACCTAATCTTTCAGTAACTTTAAAAGTAGTGTAGCTTGCAATACAAACCAAAATGTTGCGTGTCTCTGGAGTAATTACAATACTGTCCAAATCTCCTAGGGCTGTTTCCAAAGTTTCTAAGTTTTCAATGTTGTTTTCTACCTTTGCACCTTTATTAATGGCCAATGAGAAATCTTTTAAAGAAAACTCTCCAAGCTGTGCAGACTTAAGTTTCAGTATACCCAGTACTTTAAGTTTCCTCTCAGATTCTAAAATCTGCTCTACTGATACATTGTAGGTACATCCACTTAACCGTCTGTAGGCACTAAACCTTCCTTCCAATCCATCATTTTGCAATTTGGCAGTAAGTACGTATGAAAAATCATATTTACTGAAGAGGTACCTACACAACCCAACCATTGCTGCAAGCGTATGGGTCAAGGCAATATACGTTTCCTGGGTCAGTTTGCCATCGGTGACTGATATGTGCCAGATATCAAGAAAAAGTTTAAAACTCTCTAGAAATGAAATCTTCGGATCATCGGGGCCACTGATAGGATGGGCATCATCAATTCGAGTATATGTCCCTTTCATTGGGTGCTGCACATTGCAAATATTCCACCGCTTACAAATGACTTTCAAAAACTGTACAGTCCCAATTGAAATCTCCACCCCTTGATTTTTTAGCATTTCCAGTGCAGCGATATCCTTTAGATTGAAAATATTAACTGCTAGTGTAACATTCTGCCTCTCTATGGAAGATGGATATAGGGCTTTCCTGCGTAAATTTGGTGCCAACTTCAGTAACATACTTTTTTCAGAATGAAATAAGTCCTTTAAATCGGAAAACTTGGCTGCAACAGTGGTGTATTCACAGTTAACTGCACCGTCAGTAATATTCGACATGCCAGCAATCGCATCAAATATTTCCTGAACATTAGGGATGTTAAAGGTCTCATCAGGTCTATTTAACCAATTGTTCCTAATACACTTCAGTAAATGTACATTATCAAACAAAAGAAATATGCTCTTTGATGAATCGAACGGGTTAGGTATATACGGTTTTAGGAAACCACCACATAAAAGTTCAAACATTTTCCTGTTGGTCCTATGATTGTCACATATTAAGCAAACAACATCAAGTCCTACTTCATGCATCACTTTAATAACTTCATTAGTTAGATTTAAAAGGGTGTCAGCATTCATGTTCTTCACAGGGAAAAGACCTATCACATCCTTAACATCAGAAGATAAGGAAGAGTACATGAAAACCCGCATGGTACTTGCTCGGTCTACTTGCGAACAGTTTTCAGCCACTCCATAAATCCTACCAGCCTTATACGAGAACTTAGAATTTACATAAATCTCATCCAACATCACTGTTACTACCTTTTCATGTTCCTTAAGAAGTTTTACTTTTTCTTGCAAGAATGCTTTCTGTGAAGGCCCAATGCCTGGACAGTTTGGACCTATTTTAGTCAAAAATTTCAAGTACACAGGGTGAGGCAAAGTCATCACATTTGTAAATCTGAGGAAATGATATGCACCAGGGAATGAAAATGAAATAGTTGCAGCCCATACTAACAATTCTGCGGAATAACGCACCTGATTTGTTTCACATAATTCCAATTGCTCTAGTGCAAATTTTATTTTATTAACCTTCAGTTTGTTGGTGTCACTGTCCACTCTGAGAGCATCTTTTACAAAATTTATTAACGCAATTAGTCTTTCACTAACTTTAACACTAGAATCTGAAAAATGTCCAAGGTGACTTACCAATGAATCAAACTTGCTCCATCTGTTGCATTTCAAGCCTTCCTGTCCTTCACTCTCCAAAATCCATCTGAACTGTTGATTAGGTATAGTGATGTTCCTATGGTACACTTGAACATCTAAAGAACTCGTCACTTTAAAACTTACCGGAATTGATGGCACATCATCCTCTTGTAATTTATAAAAGAGAACATAATCCTTATTTTCACTTACAAGAAATGGGGTTAGGTTTCGCTTACGCACCTCAGTTGTAAAACACTGGAAATTATCAATTACATCATTTTTGCACCACTGTTGAAAATTGTTTTCATCTCTCAATCGTACCTCTTGCTTACGAATTTCCGGATCTTTCCGGGACTGGCTTACTTTTGTGGTCAGGTATGTCGGCTGATTGGGGAAAATTCTAGGATAGGCATCATTAGTTAACTTTGGAACTTTGCGTGGCACTCGAACTGGATCACCACCTTGTATGGGTATAAGGTCTTCCCTAACAATACATTTAGGATCAAAATGATTAACGCACACAACACTATTATCATTTGGTTCGAAGTTTTCCCTGTGAATGCACCTAACCCATTTTTGCCTTAATACTGGGTCTTTCGGAAATCTGAACACTGAAACTTGTTCACTACCCTTATAATTGGATTTACATCCAGGCACACAGCACATACGACCCATCGTATTAAACTATACACATACTGCACAGTTAACTGAAAATATAGAAAAAACACTTTTAGTGAAGAACACTAGAACAATAACCTAATCACCACGTAAATTGCTTAAATAAATAAGCTTTTTAAGAATAAACAGCTTCTTACGGCACTGAAAGAGGCTCCATAGCCTCTTTCAGGCTATATATATGAAATATATAAAATTTACGCTTAATAATATTCAAATTCCACGTAATTATTGAGCAACAACACAACTTCCACAATCAAAACAAACTCATGCTAACACGCCGATATCCGCCATACTGGACAGTTTCGATAGGTCGTTTAAGGTCTGAGATATTGTAGTTGGTCTTGATCATGCGTTGGATTTACCACCCGCGTAGTCTAGGAGCAGTCATAGGGAACTAACAGGAGCACGTACGGACTTGGAACCTTCCGTCAGGCATTGGCATCGACACATACCTCCTACAGACAGCAAAATCTCGTTTTTCACAAAAAATGGTACTTAGCCCCTTTGGAATTTCCAGTCTTCAAATGCAATGTTAAAGAAACCCCAAAATAATCGGTGCCACCATATCTTCGATTTCCTGTCCGTATTGTAAAGGCTCCTCAACTGCTCTGCACAATCCGTTCCTCCCATATATTTATTGTACGATGAAACTACCGTACCCCCTGCGGGTGGGGGACGCACATGTAGAATACACCCGCGGTATCCCCTGCCTGTCGTAAGAGGCGACGAAAAGGGGCGACCTTGGCGCGGACACGGATTGCGGTTTAGTATAATGTGTTGGACCTCCTGTGGATGGGAGAGGCTGAATACATCTGTAGGTACTCCCTGCCTGTCGTAGAAGGCGACTTAAAGGGTCATGTGGCCATGCTTCCCTATTTATTTTTTATTATTTTTCAGAGGGTCAGATGTAGACCATTCAAAAATTTTATGTGCATGCTGCCCGGAGATGGGCCTCTTACGTGTGCGATTACGCCCAAAAGCCCACAACTGCCCACCCAGTACCATTGCGGGTGGGAGCGCCATGTACCTTGGCAGTAGTATCCGCCTGACAACGCAGGTTCCCGCACAGTCGAATGCCAAAAGGACATATTATTATTAATTTTTCAATATTTAGTGCTCTGTACACGCTATGGGGTACATGCTATTGCGGGTGACTGGAGGAATGGGAGTACTAGTGCTCATTGCCTCAGTCATCCCGTATTAGGCATCGTCCAACATCGGACCCCGGGCAGTACCTGCTATGACCAAGTGGGTATTGCCTTGGCTGCTTGGTTCGCCTACAGAGACCCCTGATCGGAGTGGTTGGTGTTACCGTGTTTTGGTGGATCAGCAGAGGTGAAAGAAGGTGCTGGCTGGAATGGGTCTAACTACAAGTTCGAAAGATGAATTAAAAATTCAACAAAGGATATATTTTCTAAACTTAACAATGGTAACATAGAATTTTTGAGCGTACAACAAATAACAACAGATAAATCAGGTACACAGCAACTTAACAATTCTGGGCTACAAGCCCCAAAGTCTGAGCTCCCAGCTCACACCCACAATTCAACAAAGGGCAGAAAACCCCTTCAGTACCCGGAGCTCTTGCTCCCGCTTAACCATGTCAGGCCTCCTAGAGGCACTTTCCAAATTACCAGAAAGAGCTGACCTGCTCTCGTTTTTTTACCAGCCTTATCAAAGGCCACAACAACCCTTACTCCTAACTGCCCTTAAGGCAGACATACAGTGAAACAGGGTTATCTTATACCCAACCTACAGGGCCTTTGCAAGAAAGAAACAAAACATCAGGATGAGTTACTGGCCCAAAGTACAGAAGGAACTGGAGGCGTGAACTTGCACTCCAAAATACACCTTTAAAACCTAAGTGGAACTAGGCCGGTACACAGGGCCTAATCCCAAGCTAGGGAGGTGACCCGTATGAGAACTTTAATACATTAAGGAAGAGAAGAAACGGTTATGAAAACGTAGTCACCTCAGTTTCCAAATGAAGGGGAGTTCGAGAGGGTAAACCACTCTGTACCACCGCTTTACAGTGGAAGAAATTTGTAGATTTTACATAACAGAAAGGAATTTACATTTTAACAAGATGGGTTACATATTAAAGAATTCGAACCCTCCCCGAGAGTTAAACTGCTGAGCTAACAAGAAATACAGATGTTAAAAGGCCATTACCTTGTTGAAGAGCTGCTGCCTGAAGAACGACGCGCTTCCCGCCCCCTGCTACATATCCACACACTAAGCTAGATGTTACTGAAGTGGCCCGGAGACAAGAAAATCAGCAGTTTTTATACCCTCGTGGAAAATTCGAGACCTTTCAGGAATGAGTAGACACACCCTTTCGCTTTTATTGGGTCGCTAAAAGTTACACATCAACATCGAAGAAGAAAGACACTATTGGTCAGATATTAATTACAAAAATTAGTGATTGGTTAAATTCAAAACAGGCGGAAAGAAAGGATAACTGCTGCCAACCCACAGACCACAGAACAAAATTTAGTAAAAACAAAACTTAGGAATACAAAATTTCTTCAGGAGAGTACATTCCATTACACCAGAGTGTATTACCACAGGTTTTTGGTAGAGACATCTGTTAGAGAATGTTCACACTTCTTGATCAATAAAAAACAGAAGCAAATCAAAAACACTCAGTGACCTCTTCTGATAACTAGTAGAGTTAGTTCAGTGGTTAAAGTTCCGGGTTTCTCCAGTAGAGAAGTTTCAATTGGCGCAAGATTTGAACTTCCGTCGCGTAGAGGTGTACCGCCCGGTACAGTTGGCATTCGGGGAGGAAGCTTTCGGGCATGGCTTCCAAACCCAAGTCGGCTCTCTCAAGGTGGTCCTCCAACTAAGTGTTTAACTTTGCTTCCCTGAGAGGTTCACCTCCCTGGGAACATGCGCAGAACATCACCTTAGTTTTGCCACCCAAGCTTCAGAGGTCTACAACGTGCCCTTTACGGAGTGGGAACTCCGCTGCGCCTTAGCGCTTTGCAAGGACATGTCTCCTGGACCGGACAACATCCATAACCAGACGTTGAAACACCTTAGTGATGATAGTTTACTATATCTCCTTCGTGTGTTCAACCGAATCTGGATAGAGGGTGATTTTCCATCTCAGTGGCGAGAGGGCATAGTCATTCCTGTCCTCAAGCCTGACAGGGATCCTAAGTATGCAGGAAGCTACAGACCAATTTGTCTTACAAACTGCCTGTGTAAGCTATTTGAGAGGATGGTAAATCGCCGACTCGTGTGGTGTCTGGAGAAACAAGGACCCTTGTCAGACTACCAATGAAGTTTTCGAGCCGCTCGATCCACCACTGATCACTTGGTACGCCTGGAGAGCTCTATCCAGGATGCGTTTCTCCGCAAACAGCACTTGGTAGCTGTTTTCATGACTTGGAGAAGGCCTACGACACCACATGGCGATATGGTGTCCTTTCAGTCCTGCATCAATGGAGATTCCGAGGTCACTTGCCGGTATTTATTGCGAATTTTTTGCCCCTCCGTCTATTCCGTGTCCGAGTGGGGAGGACATATTCGCAATACCACGTTCAAGAAAATGGAGTCCCACAGGGATCGGTCCTTAGTGTCACTCTGTTCGCGATTGCCATAAACGGTATTGTCGCTGCTGCTGGTCCAGCAGTAATACCGTTCCTATATGTGGACGACTTCGCTCTGCACTATAGCTCGTGCAGTATGGCAGTCGCACAGCGACAGTTACAGCAGGCTATTAGGAGGGGTTTGAACAGTGGACCTTAAAACATGGCTTTCGGATTTCTGCCGCAAAGACCTCAGTTGTCCACTTTTGTCGTCAACGTACTCTTCACCCTCATCTCGAGCTCTATTTAGGAAATGTCGTTCTGCCAGTTGTTGACACTTACCTATTTCTTGGGCTCCTTTTCGATAGTAAATTATCGTGGGAGCCACATATGGGGCAGTTGAACGTGCAATGTGCTAAGAAGCTTAATATCATGAAGTTTCTTAGCAGCACTTCTTGGGGGGCTGACAGCGCGGTGCTCCTACAATTCTATAGGGCACATATTTTATCTCGCCTAGACTACGGCAGTGCAGCATATGGCTCAGCAAGACCAAGAGTTCTTGCGAAGCTAAACAGCATTCACCACAGCAGGGTTGGGTTGGCGACGGGAGCCTTTCGTACAAGCCCCATAGCTAGCCTGCTCGCTGAGTCTGGTGTGCCGCCTTTACACCTGAGGCGCCAGCAACTGCTTCTTACCTATGCTGCTAATTTGCGACAGAGGCCATTGCATCCAAGCTATCCTTGCGTTTTCAACAATGGCAACCGTTTGCTGTACGCCGCTCGTTCCCGAGCAACGCGGCCGGTTGGAATAGTTTAGATATCAGTTACAGATTGTTTGACGTACAACCAAGTGGAGTACCTCCGTGGGTAGTACGGCGACCTGAAATAATCCTGGACCTACACACTGGCCCGAAGGAGAACTCGGACCCTTCGATTAATCGGAGGCTCTTCCTGTCCGTTGTTAGCCGCTATCCAGGTTCAGTCGTCTTCTACACGGATGGTTCAAGGACAGATACGAAGGTGGGCTGTGCGTTCGTTGTCGACAATGATAGGTTTCTTTTCGCTCTCCCGGAAACCTGTAGTGTGTACACAGCAGAGTTCTGTGCTCTCTGTAGAGCTCTGCGGTACGCACTGTACAATGAGCGCCGACACTTTCTTGTGTGTACTGACTACTTGAGTTCAGTCCAGTCTAATGATACCTGTTTCCCTCAGCACCCTCTGGTGCAGCGGATCCAGGACCTGCTGGCCGGGTTTTCGGTTGCCGGCACCAGAATCACGTTTCTGTGGCTCCCAAGCCACATGGGGATCAAGGGAAACGAGTTAGCAGATCAGGCTGCCAAGGAGGCAGATATAGTACGCGCACTTTTTCTTGAGCCCTAGTTCCCATTCGTTACTATGGAGATCCGGGCTCAAGATAAAGTGCGCGTATAGTACACTACCCCCGTTGCCTTTCAAGGTTCCAGCAAGTGATATTCGCTCTCAGCTGAGACATCTGGTCATGTCTCATTGGGAGATGGAGTGGCTGGCCATTCCACTTCCCAATAAGCTGAGAGCGATAAAAGGAACATAGAAGGTATGGAGGACTTCCCTTCTGGCTTCGCGGAGGGAAGCCGTGGTATTATGTCGTCTTCGGATCGGCCACGGTATCGTAACTCACTCGCATCTTTTGAAAGGAGAACCTCCTCCGGTGAGTACCTGCGGCGACCATCTTACGGGTACACATCCTTACGGAGTGTATGGACCTTGTCGATCTTCGCCGTAGTCTTAACCTTCCGGGTACCATCTCCCTTATCTTGCGAGGTGACGAGCAGTCAGCAGACCTCGTCATCCGCTTTATGAGGGATAGTGGTCTGTTTTATCGTATGTAATGGTGTCCTTTGTGGTAGTGTATTTATGTCATTGCGCTTTTATCCCATTGACTTCATTTTAGTTCGTGTTGCGTATTTTAATTATTTTAACGTCTAATGTAAATTATATATCTGCAGTACCAGGCAATGCCTTATTCCTTTTCTCCTTGTACTTTCTTTTATTTTATTAGAAAATAAGGCATGACGAATTAGAGCCACTGCTGTCTTAATCTCATACTCATTTTCTCATCACCATATTTTTTAACTCTTGTCAGTGGATACATTTTAAAATTTTAAATATCATGTATCATGTCGTCCATCACGTTCCTTTAGGGGCCGATGACCTTCGATGTTAGGCCCCTTAAAACAACAAGCATCATCATCAAAAGCTGCCTGTTTCGCTGCGACGTAGAGTAAAATAGCAAAAATAAATAAATGAATAGGCCACTGATCCGCACTGAAATTAGGTTGTAATTTACAAGCTATCTAGCTACGTTTCACATTACAAGAATAAGTAATCATAATAATGTTATTTGTTTTACGTCCCACTAACTACTCTTTTACGGTTTTCGGAGACACCGAGGTGCCGGCATTTTGTCCCGCAGGAGTTCTTTTATGTGCCAATAAATATACCGACACGAGGCTGACGTATTTGAGCACCTTCAAATACCACCGGACTGAGCCAGGATCGAACCTGCCAAGTTGGGGTCAGAAGGCCAGCGCCTCAACCGTCTGAGCCACTCAGCCCGGTACACGAATAAGTAGGGTCCATCATGTTATCACAAACAAAACAACGCATGCTATTAAAACAATACATTAGTGAATCATAAAACAAATTAACACAAAATGCATATAACATAAGTTAAAATTCATTTTAAATACCTTTTTTCACGAAAGGAAGGTCTTAAAAGTATGCAATAAACAAATTCTCAAGATGAAACAAATAAGAAATTTATCGTAGCCTACAGTGTGCCAAAAGGATTTCTCCTATTACACAAATAACATAAAATGACCACTTAATTAAAGTAATGCAAAGCAAGAAGTAGTTAAAGATCATACGTTATTACGAAATTCAAGAAAGAGGAAACAATAGAAAATACCACACACCGGAAGAAAACGACACTTAGAAACAGATATAGCTTTATGAATGTTCATAAGAGAATATCGGAAATTATACTGGTCAATTAATGAAAGTATTAATTTGGTAAATATTCTCCTCACTCTTCATAATAGGTCCGCGCGTTTTCAACCCAACCTAGGCTGACGGTGGAATTGCTGAGGATCCAAACAAAAAGTCGGATTAAATACTGTGGATGCACTTGTATACCCGATTATAGCCTTACACAAGATGTAGAGACCCATTTTCTCAAGATCACAGAAGTATCTTAGGGCTACAAACTGGAATTCCTATTTAAAAACAGTATCCTCTGAAGATGCTTTGCACTTAACCGCGTTCGGCGTTCGTTGATTATTTTCCCAGCTTTGGAGAAAATCCTTTCACATGGTACTGAGGTGGCTAGCATGTTAAACCGTGATTTAACCAACTTGGCCATCGTTGGGTACAAGTACTGGCTTATCTTCCACCACGAAAGTGGATCTTGGCCTCTCTGCAGGAGTTGTCCTCCAAGAATCTGTTTATTTCTATTGCTGCAGCAGATGTTGGTGTTCCTGTAATAGTAGGAAGGTATATTAGTAAAAACATTACGAGTACTTTCTGAGAAATTTTATGAGGTGTGATATGAGTTAACACCAACCTGTTGGCTTTTTGACGAGACAGTATTCTGTCAAAATCCTCCCAAACAGAGTGCCCTCCGTCGCTGGGACTGCTTTCCACAGACAGCTGGACATCTTCATGTCTTCTCTCCTCTGCTGGGGCCACCCGACCGTCCTTATTTATGATGTGTGTCATTAATTCAATAGCGTATTTCTTTACTGATTCAGCAGCAGATTGGTCAGAAAATGGTAGGAACTTAAATCGAGGATCTAAAAGTGTTGATAAAGCAAGAGTTTTGCTGTGCTGTATAGTTTTAAACCTGATAGTTAGTCCCTTATGTAGCTCTTTGACACAATCAAGAACCATCGGGTGCAAATTTTCTTTTTGAAGCTTCTCACAAACAGATGTGAGACCTTTCGTCAAGATGATCACCTGACTGCTGGTTATGTACTGCTCTGCACTCATCTCTACCGTTACATCATAGAATGGTTTCAGAGCTTTGCAAAGTTCTCCACAAATAGTCCACTCTTCTTCAGACAGGACTGGAATACCCTTGTTGATGAGGGCCACTGCTGTCTTCACCGCGTCCTGGAGTTCCCAAATCCTTTGTAGCATATGGTATGTGGAGTTCCATCTTGTTGGTACTTCCTGAAGTAACTTTTTGGGAGTAGTTGCTTCTAAATTTATTTGGGCTGTCATAAGTTTTTCCGTCGCAGTGGTGCTTCTTTTGAAAAAGGCAACAATATTCTTCACTTTCTCCTGAAACAAACCCGTGACCTTCAGGGCATCGCGCACAATTAAATTCAAGGTGTGAACGAAGCACGGGAAGTGTTTCAGGCCTAAATCGTCTGTCACGGCATTCTTGATACTGTGTCTGTGACAACAGCTAAAATTTTCTCCGTGAGATTAAATTTATCAGTGATCTTCTTAATTCCCTCTGCTAGATTCTTACTAGTGTGTGAAACCGGCATTGACGAACACTCAAGTAGAACTGATATCAATGTGAAGTCATCATTTATAAAATGAGCTGTCACAGCTAAATAACTTTCTACATTTTTAGAGGTCCAGCAGTCCGTAGCCAGATAAACACTGGAGACAGATATTAGACGATCACGAACAACGTTCATGCATAGCTCATATTCTGCAGGGATCATACTGTTAGAAATAGTCTTTCTATTAGGCAGTTGGTAGCCCGGGTTAAGTCCGGCAACAAAATCTCGAAAACCTTTATCCTCTACCATTGAAAATAGTTGAAGGTCTGTTGTAAACAGTTTAAGAAGTAGTTTAACTTTCTTCCTCTTTTCCGCATTCATTGCCTTTGGTGGAAGAGTTAAAAATGATTTTACAGATGTCTGTCTCACTGTGGAAAGTTGTGGTGTTTGTGACGGATGGGTTTCGATTATGGACAGGCCGGGTAAATTGTCAATCTGTGATCCTATATTTTCATTCTGAATTGACGGCGTAGTAATGGATACGAGGTTGTCTTCATTGTGATCATGAGTAAAGGTAGAAGTTGAAGAGGCGGAGGTTGAATGGGCTAACAGACTTACAGTAGGGTGCTTTCTAGTGAGATGTTTTCTTAGGTTAGTGGCAGTAGATTTAAAACATAGTTTTTGACCACAAATATCACACGAAGCTAATTTATTTACAGCGTCAGTTACTGAAAAATATGTCCATATATAACTTGTTTTCTGTTTTTTATTCATTTTACATCTGAGAGATCACTCGTAACGGAACAGGATACGCTTATGGAATTAGCACGCTGTGGCTGTTGCGTGGACGCAACACTCGCTTGTTGTGGAACGGTATTCCACAAAATAACCACGAAACATAAGCCTATCAATATATACAGGCTGGTAACTGTATAACAGATACAGTACGATGGAACAGGGTTCCAAGTTCACGAGAAACCGTCACGAAACTTTTTTTTTTGATGGGCTTTACGTCGCACCGACACGGATAGGTCTTATGGCGACGATGGGACAGGAAAGGTCTAGGAGTTGGAAGGAAGCGGCCGTGGCCTTAATTAAGGTACAGCCCCAGGATTTGCCTGGTGTGAAAATGGGAAACCATGGAAAACCTCACGAAACTTTATAAGATATACAGTACGTACTCACAGTGCAAGATAATAGCTTAGCCATTAGCAGGAATACCATTGTTGAGCACGTGTTCATGTGATCGTTTATTGGTTGAACGCCACCGTAGGACGCCTGCGCGGAGACATCAAAATATTTCATTAGCAAGGTCACGACATAATGCGATCCTAAATGCACAATGTCCAAAATATAATTTATCAAATAATTGAAGAGTTGGATGCACGAACCAGGCAGCTCCATTTTTTCTAACTTTTCAGGAGCAAGAAAAAAACTGTATAAAATAAGTATGAATGATGGTATAAATACACTGACTGACAGTGACAATGCAACACCAATGAGGAGTGGTTCGAAAGGGATGAAAGTTGGGGAAAAAACAGAGACGGCACGGATGAATAAGTGATGTTTATTTCAAACCGATATGCAGGTTACACAATGCGCACGGCATCGACTCAGTAGGATGTAGGACCACAGCGAGCGGCGATGCACGCAGAAACACGTCGAGGTACAGAGTCAATAAGAGTGCGGATGGTGTCCTGAGGGATGGTTCTCCATTCTCTGTCAACCATTTGCCACAGTTGGTCGTCCGTACGAGGCTGGGGCAGAGTTTGCAAACGGCGTCCAATGAGATCCCACACGTGTTCGATTGGTGAGAGATCCGGAGAGTACGCTGGCCACTGAAGCATCTGTACACCTCGTAGAGCCTGTTGGGAGATGCGAGCAGTGTGTGGGCGGGCATTATCCTGCTGAAACAGAGCATTGGGCAGCCCCTGAAGGTACGGGAGTGCCACCGGCCGCAACACATGCTGCACGCAGCGGTGGGCATTTAACGTGCCTTGAATACGCACTAGAGGTGACGTGGAATCATACGCAATAGCGCCCCAAACCATGATGCCGCGTTGTCTAGCGGTAGGGCGCTCCACAGTTACTGCCGGATTTGACCTTTCTCCACGCCGACGCCACACTCGTCTGCGGTGACTATCACTGACAGAACAGAAGCGTGACTCATCGGAGAACACGACGTTCCGCCATTCCCTCATCCAAGTCGCTCTAGCCCGGCACCATGCCAGGCGTGCACGTCTATGCTGTGGAGTCAATGGTAGTCTTCTGAGCGGACGCCTGGAGTGCAGGCCTCCTTCAACCAATCGACGGGAAATTGTTCTGGTCGATATTGGAACAGCCAGGGTGTCTTGCACATGATGAAGAATGGCGGTTGACGTGGCGTGCGGGGCTGCCACCGCTTGGCGGCGGATGCGCCGATCCTCGCGTGCTGACGTCACTCGGGCTGCGCCTGGACCCCTCGCACGTGCCACATGTCCCTGCGCCAACCATCTTCGGCACAGGCGCTGCACCGTGGACACATCCCTATGGGTATCGGCTGCGATTTGACGAAGCGACCAACCTGCACATTCTCAGCCCGATCACCATACCCCTCATAAAGTCGTCTGTCTGCTGGAAATGCCTCCGTTGACGGCGGACTGGCATTCTTAGCTATACACGTGTCCTGTGGCACACGACAACACGTTCTACAATGACTGTCGGCTGAGAAATCACGGTACGAAGTGGGCCATTCGCCAACGCCGTGTCCCATTTATCGTTCGCTACGTGCGCAGCACAGCGGCGCATTTCACATCATGAGCCACGAACCTGCTACGCAGGCGTAGCAGGGGGAGAGGTGATACTCCCACGTGGCGCGTCCCAGGTGGCGGATAGGGGGGTCCTAACCGGCTTGCCGGCGGACTTGAGGGAAATAAAATACCTCTCGCGGACCAAACACACACCCCCTGTGGGTGGGGGAGGCAGACGAATAATACACCCACGGTATCCCCTGCCTGTCGTGAGAGCCGACTAAAAGGGGCGACCAAGGGATGATTGCATTCGAACCATGAAACTACATGTGCTTAGTACCACCACGCGGAGAACACCAAGGGTCGCTTTTACTTGTGCGTAGTACCACTATATTAGGTACGAAATAGGTTTATGATCAGTAGCACACAGGAGCACCGCGCGGTCGGCTTTTGCAGTACCTGTGATTAGTACCACTATATGAGCAGAACCATGGGATGATAGCTACCATGGTTCTGCCTTGCCTATGATTAGTACCCACTATATGAGGAACACCACGGGATAGGGAGAGGTCCCTGTGGTTAGTACTCTCATGTGATGAACACCATAGGTTTGCGTTGCCTGTAAATGGCGCCGCAAAGTGAGAAAAACATAGGTCTGTATTATACGTCGAATTTCATAACCTCTGAGTAGTACAATAATGTGTGGAATACCGCAAGTCTCTGCTACTTTTGATTAGTACCGCAACAGGACGGATACCGTGGTTCTGCATTACAAGCGATAAGTATCATTCTGAGGGGCCTCTGATCTGTATTTTGGACCCATTTAGACACCAAGCATTCTCGATTCAGGATTGTGCTTTGGAAGTGGTCCCTTGGTCTGTACTACTATTAACTATGATAGTTTTTTGAGACGGATCCCCTGACTGTTTTAAATTCATTTTCATTAATTAATTAATTAATTAATTCATTCATTCATTCTTCGTGACATTTTTTTATTTTGGTCAGTGGATGATTTTGAACTTTTACTTTGTCGTTTCATTTCGTACCATTAGGGGCCGATGACCTCGATGTTAGGCCCCTTTAAACAACAAGCATCATCATCATCATCACATCATGAGCATACCTCAGTGACGTCAGTCTACCCTGCAATTGGCATAAAGTTCTGACCACTCCTTCTTGGTGTTGCATTTGCTCTGTCAGTCAGTGCACTTATTTCTGTCAGTATGTTAATTATGACATCCTTGATACATTTAGTCTGTATTGTAGTGGAATTTTCAATTTTCTTGTCCTTTATAGAAATAAATTAATTTTGGAGCCACCTGGTTTTTGCATAGAAAATGTTTAATTCAGTGATTTCTGTAGTTTTACTTACCAAAAACTGTATTTTTGCAAAATAAATTACAGTATTTCAATAAACCACGAACCTGCTACGAAGGCGTAGCAGGGGGAGAGGTGATACTCCCACGTGGCGGATAGGGGGGTCCTAACCGGCTTGCCGGCGGACTTGAGGGAAATAAAATACCTCTCGCGGACCAAACACACTACCCCCTGCGGGTGGGGGCCGCACATGTAGAATGCACCCGCGGTGCCCCCTGCCTGTCGTATGAGTCGACTAAAAGGGGCGACCTAGGCGCGGACATGGATTGCGGTTTGGTATAATGTGTTGGACCTCCTGTGGATGGGAGGGGTCGAGTACATTCACAGGTAATCCCTGTCTGTCGTAGAAGGCGACTTAAAGGGTCATGTGGCCATGGTCCCCTCCTTATTTTATTATTATTTTTCCGAGGGTCAGATGTAGACCATTTCAAAATTCTGATGTGCGTGCTGCCCGGAGATGGGCCTCTTACGTGTGCGATTACGCCCAAAAGCCCGCACCTGTCCACCCAGGACCATTGCGTGGTGGGAGCACCATGTACCTTGGCAGTGGTATCCGCCTGACAACACAGGTCCCCGCACAGCCGAATGCCAGAAGGACATATTATTATTAATTTTTTAAATTTTTTCTCTATACTTAGTGCTCTGTACACGCTATGGGGTGCATGCTATTGCGGGTGACTGGAGGAAGGGAGTCTTAGTGCTCATTGCCTCAGTCATCCCGTATTAGGCATCGTTCAACATCGAACCCCGGGCAGTACCTGCTATGACCAGGTGGGTATTGCCTTGGCTGCTTGGTTCGGCTACAGAGACCCCTGATCGGAGTGGGTGGCATTCGGGGAGGATGCTATCGGGCATGGCTTCCAAACGAAGTCGGCTCTCTCAAGGTGGTTCCCAACCTAAGTCTTTAACTTTTGCTTCCCTGAGAGGTTCAACTCCCTGGGAACATGCGCAGCGTGAAGAAATGGGATCCAGCTTCCCTAGGTTTCTGGTCGATACCAGAACCGATGGGCACGATTTTAAGCTGGTGAAGTCGATCCTGTTTAGTAGACACATCGAAGGCGTCTATGGCAAACTGGAGGAACTTAAGAAAATGCGCAACGGTAGTTTGCTTCTAAAGACTCGTACAGCACTGCAAGCTGATCAGTTGCTTAAGTGCGAGCACTTTGGCGACATCCCCGTCAAAGTAGAGGAGCATAAGTCCTTGAACCTGGTTCGCGGAGACATCTTTCACCGCGACCTTATTTTGAACACTGACGACGAGTTAATGGAAGACATGAAGAACCGTGGCGTGACACACGTCCGGCGCATTACGCGCAAGGTCAACGGTGAAGACGTTGCTACTGGTGCCTTCATTGTCTCTTTCAAGTTGTCAGTGTTACCAGAGAAAGTCAAGGTAACAACTTATCGTTGCGATGTGCGGCCGTACATCCCGCCTCCTATGCGATGCTATCAATGCCAGCGATTCGGACATATGGTATCTCGCTGTTCGGATCAGGCTGGATGTGGTACATGTGGACGAGAAGCTCACGGCGCGAAGGAGTGCACAACTCCGTACAAGTGCACTAACTGCTCCGGTTTTCATCCTCCTCGGGATCGGAATTGTCCGATATACCTGAGTGAGAAGAAGATCCAGGAGATCAAGACCCTGGATGGTCTTTCCTACCAGGAAGCGCGCCGTAAGTTTAATTCTACGAATACACCTGCCCGTACACTTGACTATAGCTTGATAGCTCAGAGTCTTCCAGGTTCGTCATTTACAACCTCGGCACCTGTCCAGACCGCTGCGCCCAAGGCGACTGTTGCTGCTCCCAGCAACGTTGCAAAGAGTCAAAGCTCGAGGGGGGGAGGACCACCCCACCTTCGACCAACCAGAAGTCTGTGCAGGCTGGTTGTTCCCAGCCTGCACAGCAAGGGGGGAAGACTAAGTCTCCCCCCTAGGAGGTCGACGAAAGTCGTGCCCCAGCCGGCGGAGGCGGCATCGTCGACCAGGGCTGGGAAACCATCTCCCAGGCCGTCGAAACTCGAAAAGAAGAAGGGGAAGAAGAGCGTCCGTGCCGAGCGCTCTCGGACTTCCCCTGCGAAGGAGAAGTCATGCCCCCCATCTGCGCGCTATCCTCGTAGGGGACGCCCTCGCGCCCGAAAAGCGTCGAAGTTCTGGGCGGCACCCCTGCCATCTTTTGATGACGGGATGGATGTCGCGCTGTCCTCTACATGTACGGATGTAGAACTAGATAGTGTTTAGGCTTACGAGCATTTTGTCGCTCATAACCTAACACTCCTTTTATAGTCCACATTATGGCACTGTTACAGTGGAATTGTAACGGTTATGATAGGCATCTTGCCGAGTTACGTCAGCTTATTAGTGAGTACGCAGCGAGTATAGTCTGTATTCAGGAGACCAATTTCAGACCTGGTCATCATACGGTCTTGAAGAATTTCAAACTATACTCGACAGAACGATACTACGCTCACCGGGCTTCCAGTGGCGTTGGCATTTTTGTACGTTCTGATAGCTACAGCGAAGAGGTTCCATTAAGAATCCCTCTTGAGGCTGTAGCTGTTCGCGTCGCTCTGCCTGTCATAGCAACAGTGTGTAATGTGTATTTTCCACCAGGGCAGCATCTTAACATAACCGATGTCGCTGATCTTATAGATCAGCTTCCACCTCCCTTCCTCTTATTGGAAAATTTTAACGCCCATCACCCCATATGGGGGCCCTGAGACGCCTTGCCCCCGGGGACGAGAGCTGGAAACATTAGTGACAGAGCTGGACTTCTGTCTTTTGAACACAGGGGAACCAACTCACTTTAGTGTACGTTACGGCACATATTCTCGCATAGACGTAAGTCTACGCCGCCGAACGTTGGTTCCACTGTTTCGGTGGAATACAGACGATGATCTCTGTGACAGTGACCATTTTCCCATCATCCTTACTTTGTTGAAACATAAATCCGTCGAGGCTCCCCCTTAAACATGCTGATTGGCCAAAGCACACATCACTAGCTGTCTTTACTGACGATATCAGGCGGACCATCAGCGAGGAGATAACTTACGTAACCCAAGTTATTCTTGCGGCTGCTGAGGAGTCCATTCCGCACTTCTCCGGGAATCCTCGCCGAAAACTCGTTCCTTGGTAGAACGAAGAAATAGCAGCAGCCATCAAAGAACGTCGTCGTGCTCCTAAACGTTACCGTAGACAGCCTACTGCTAAGGCGCTGGTTCTTATTCGCCAAAGTAAGAAGGCTTCATGGGAGAGATATGTGTCGTCTATGACGTCACACACTCCATCACCTCAAGTATGGACTAAGCTTCGGCGTATTTCGGGTACCCATGGATCATCTTCTGTACCGGGAATTTCCAATGCTGGCAATATCGTCACTGAACCTCTCTCGATTCCTAACCATCTAGCTCGCCATTTCGCGGATGTGTCTGGCTCCGGGAATTACCATCCTGATTTCCTCGCTGTGAAGCGGGAGGCAGAACGTTATCACCTTAGTTTTGCCTCTCAAGCTTCAGAGGACTACAACGTGCCCTTTACGGAGTGGGAACTCTGCAGCGCCCTAGCGCTTTGCAAGGACACGTCTCCTGGACCGGACAACAACCATAACCAGATGTGGAAACACCTTAGTGATGATAGTCTACTCTATCTCCTTCGTGTGTTCAAACGTATCTGGAAGGAGGGTGATTTTCCGCCTCAGTGGCAAGAGGGCATAGTCATTCCTGTCCACAAGCCTGACAAAGATCCGAAGTATGCAGGAAGTTACAGACCGATTTGTCTTACAACTGCCTGTGTATGCTTTTTGAGAGGATGGTCAATCGCCGACTCGTGTGGTGTCTGGAGAAAAAAGGACTCTTGTCGGAATACCAGTGTGGTTTTCGAGCCGCTCGATCCACCACTGATCACTTGGTCCGCGAGGATGCGTTTCTCCGTAAACAGCACTAGGTAGCTTTCTTTGACTTAGAGAAGGCCTACTACACCACATGGCGATATGGCAGTCCTGCATCAATGGAGATTCCGCGGTAACTTGCCGGTATTTATTGCGAATTTTTTGTCCCTCCGCCTATTCCGTGTCCGAGTAGGGAGGGCATATTCGCAATATCACGTTCAGGAAAATGGAGTCCCACAGGGATCGGTCCTTAGTGTCAGTCTGTTCGCGATTGCCATAAACGGTATTGTCGCTGCTGCTGGTCCAGCAGTAATACCGTAGCTATATGTGGATGATTTTGCTCTGCATTATAGGTCGTGCAGTATGGCAGTCGCAGAGCGACAATTACAGCAAGCTATTAGTAGGGTGGAGAAGTGTACCTTAGAACATGGCTTTTGTTTTCTGCCGCAAAGACCTCCGGTGTCCACTTTTGTCGTCACCGTACTCTTCACCCACATCCTGAGCTTTATTTAGGAAGTGTCGTTCTTCCAGTTGTTGACACTTAACCGATTTCTTGGGTTCCTTTTCGACAGTAAATTATCGTGGGAGCCACACGTGCGGGAGCTCAAAGTGCAATGCACCAAGACGCTTAACCTCTTGAAGTTCCTTAGCAGCACTAATTGGGGAGCTGACCGCGTGGTGCTCCTCCGATTTTACAGCGCACACATTTTATCCAGGTTAGACTACTGCAGTGCAGCATATGGCACAGCAAGGCCAAGCGTGCTTTGGAAGCTGAACAGCATCCACCACAGCGGGGTTAGGTTGGCGACGGGAGCATTCCGTACAAGCCCCATTGCCAGCCTGCTCGCTGAGTCGGGTGTGCCGCCTTTACATCTGAGGCGCCAGCAAATGCTTCTTTGGTATGCTGCAAATTAGCGACAGACGCCACTTCATCCAAGCTATCCTTGCGTGTTCAACAATGCCAACCGTTTCCTGTACGCTGCTTGTTCTCGAGCAACGCGGCCGGTTGGAATACGCTTGGATAGCAGTTACAGATTGTTCGACGTACCTTCGGTTCCTTGCCTTGTCAGACAACCAAGTGGGATACCTCCGTGGGTAGTACGACGACCTGAAATAATCCTGGATCTGCACACTGGCCCGAAAGAAAACACGGACCCTTCGATTTATCGGAGGCTCTTCCTGTCCGTTGTTGGCCGCTATCCAGGTTCCGTCATCGTCTACACGGATGGTTCGAGGACAGATAGGAAGGTGGGCTGTGCGTTCGTTCTCGACAATGATAGGTTCCTTTATGCTCTCCCGGAAACCTGTAGTGTGTACACAGCAGAGCTCTATGCTATCCGCGAAACTCTGCGGTACGCACTGTACAATGAACGCCGACACTTTCTCGTGTGTACTGACTCCTTGAGTTCGCTCCAGTCTATTGATACTTGTTTCCCTCAGCACCCTCTGGTGCAGCGGATCCAGGACCTGCTGGCCGGGTGTTCGGATGCCGGCACCAGAATCACGTTTCTATGGCTCCCAAGCCACATGGGCATAGAGGGAAATGAATTAGCAGATCTGGCTGCCAAGTAGGCAGTTACACTGCCCCCGTTGCCTTTCAAGGTTCCAGCAAGTGATATTCGTTCTCAGCTGAGACATCTGGTTATGTCCTACTGGGAGATGGAGTGGCAGGCCATTCCACTTCCCAATAAGCTGCGAGCGATAAAAGGAACAACGAAGGTTTTGAGGACTTCCCTTCGGACTTCGCGGAGGGAAGCCGTGGTATTATGTCGTCTTCGGATTGGCCATGGTATCCTGACTCACTCGCATCTTTTGGAAGGGAAACCGCCTCCGATGTGTACCTGCGGCGAACACCTTACCGTGGTACACATCCTTACGGAGTGTGTGGACCTGGTCGTTCTGCGCCGTAGTCTTAACCTTCCGGGTACCATCTCCCTTATCTTGCGAGATGACGAGCAGTCAGCAGACCTCGTCATCCACTTTATGAGGGATAGTGGTTTGTTTTCTCGTGTGTGATTATGTCCTTTGTCCTAGTGATTTTTGTGTCAATAGCGCTTTTATTCCATTGACTTCATTTTAGTTTGTGTTGCGCATTTTAATGTGTTCTTTTAAAGTCTAATGTAAAGTACGTAAGCAAGCAATGCCTTATTCCTTTGTCTCCTGTATTTTTGCTTATTTTATTCCAAAATAAGGCATTGCGAAGCAGATCCACTGATTGTTTTAATCTCATACTCATTTTCCATCACCATTTTTTAAACTCTAGTCAGTGGATACGTTTTTAAAATTTTAACTATCATGTATCCTGTCGTCCATCTCGTTCCATTAGGGGCCGATGACCTTTGATGTCAGGCCCCTTAAAACAACAAGCATCATCATCATCATCAAACCACTGTTTGTGATCAGTCCGTGAATCTCCTCATGTACATTGAATCCCTTCTTTCTTAGTTCTTCGGCAATGAGGGATCTGATCGGGTGGCGCGACGTGTTTCTTAGGACCTCCTTGCGTGTGCAGAACCCCAGGCCATAACCAAGAGTATCTTTCTCTCCGTGGCAATGCCGACAGAGGTTGTTGTCCAGGGATCTGCCTGGCACATTAGCAGTCATCTTTATAGCCTCTCTCCACTCGTTACAAGACAGTCCGGTATGATCTCGCACCCAAGAATTTGCTGGTGTGTACTCTTTGTACAGTTGTACTCAGAGTCCTTTTTGCGGCAGTGTACACCAGGAGGTGAATTCACGTTCTCGTAGCTCTTGCCGGTTCTTCTTAGTATCGTACAAGCCGTTCTTGGCGCTTATTTTCTGGATATCAGCGTTTGTTAGTTTTAGGCGTTCTACATTCCCGACTCTCCGCATGAGAATCCCTTGAAGCGACGCCGAGTGGGTGTTTAGTCTTAAGCAAGATGTTGCAGGCGTTAATACATTGAAGGTAAACTTCTCACGAGGTTTTAAAAAGAGCGAGTCCTTTGTATTTCTTTTCGGTGTACAGCATGATATCTGGAGTATCCGTCGGTAACTGCAATATCTCCTTTGTTGCACTTTTAATCATTTTATCGCTATCAGATAAGAATTTCTGTGCGATTTTCTTGAAACTTCATGTCAGGAAATGGTACATCAGGATGGGACAGATTGAGGAATTCAGTACTATGAGTTTTTGGTCTTCCTTAAGCATGGCGACGATGTTAGAAGTTGGAGCTTATTGTGAAGGTTTTTCATTGCAGCAGTCTCGTCGAACACTAGAGTATCCCTGAAGCTAGTTCCAAGATAACGAATTTGTTCGCCGTCTCCAATTAAGTCAGTCCTACAGTCTTCCTCCATGGATAGTATTATCCTTCAAGATGATGGAAGATATTTAAGTTTGAGAAAATTAAGGCAAATTAAAAATCTGTTAAGTTAAAAGAACCAGAAACCTCATATCAATCTAAAACTTCCATGTGGGAAAAGGAAATATCCTGAAGTAGCAGGTACAATTAAGATATGTTTCACTCTATCCTGTAGGAGTGCAGATGTAGAGAGCTTTCTCTCAGATGAGCCAAGATTTGACCAATGACAAAGCATTGCCCATGACACCACGAATATTAAATACAAGAATAAATATTCAGGATGCTTTAAAAATTACTACAGTAAAACGAACCACAATTGATCTGGTCACAACGAAGCAACTGACAATGACAAGATCTGCTCACTCTTGCTACACTGCCACGAACCTACTACGATGGCGTAGCAGGGGGAGAGGTGATACTCCCACGTGGCGCGTCCCAGGTGGCGGATAGGGGGGTCCTAACCGGCTTGCCGGCGGACTTGAGGGAAATAAAATACCTCTCGCGGACCAAACACACTACCCCCTGCGGGTGGGGGACACACATGCAGAATACACCCGCGGTATCCCCTGCCTGTCGTAAGAGGCGACAAAAAGGGGCGACCTTGGCGCGGACATGGATTGCGGTTTGGTATAATGTGATGGACCTCCTGTGGATGGGAGAGGCTGAATACATCCATAGGTAATCCCTGCCTGTCGTAGAAGGCGACTTAAAGGGTCATGTGGCCATGGTCCCCTCTTTATTTTTTTATTATTTTTCCGAGGGTCAGATGTAGACCATTCAAAATTTGATGTGCGTGCTGCCCGGCGATGGAGCTCCTATGTGTGCGACTACGCTCGAAAGCCCGTGCCAGCAACCACCCAGGACGCGGCGGGTGGGAGTATCATGTACCCGGGCAGTGGTATCCGCCTGACAACGCAGGTCCCCGCACAGCCGAATGCCAGAAGGACATATTATTATTAATTATTTTTATTTTTTTCTCTATATTTAGTGCTCTGTAAACGCTATGGGGTACATGCTATTGCGGGTGACTGGAGGAAGGGAGTCTTAGTGCTCATTGCCTCAGTCATGCCGTATTAGGCATCGTCCAACATCGGACCCCGGGCAGTACCTGCTATGACCAGGTGGGTATTGCCTTGGCTGCTTGGTTCGGCTACAGAGACCCCTGATCGGAGTGGGTGGCATTCGGGGAGGATGCTATCGGGCATGGCTTCCAAACGAAGTCTGCTCTCCCAAGGTGGTCGCCCACCTAAGTCTTTAACTTTTGCTTCCCTGAGAGGTTCAACTCCCTGGGAACATGCGCAGCGTGAAGGAATGGGATCCAGCTTCCCTAGGTTTCTGGTCGCTACCAGAACCGATGGGAACGATTTTAAGCTGGTGAAGTCGGTCCTTTTTAGTCGGCACATCGAAGGCGTCTATGGCGAACTGGAGGAACTTAAGAAAATGCGCAACGGTAGTTTGCTTCTCAAGACTCGTACAGCACTGCAAGCTGATCAGTTGCTTAAGTGCGAGCACTTTGGCGAAATCCCCGTCAAAGTGAAGGAGCATAAGTCCTTGCCACGAACCTACTACGATGGCGTAGCAGGGGGAGAGGTGATACTCCCACGTGGCGCGTCCCAGGTGGCGGATAGAGGGGTCCTAACCGGCTTGCGGCGGACTTGAGGGAAATAAAATACCTCTCGCGGACCAAACACACTACCCCCTGCGGGTGGGGGACACACATGCAGAATACACCCGCGGTATCCCCTGCCTGTCGTAAGAGGCGACAAAAAGGGGCGACCTTGGCGCGGACATGGATTGCGGTTTGGTATAATGTGATGGACCTCCTGTGGATGGGAGAGGCTGAATACATCCATAGGTAATCCCTGCCTGTCGTAGAAGGCGACTTAAAGGGTCATGTGGCCATGGTCCCCTCTTTATTTTTTTATTATTTTTCCGAGGGTCAGATGTAGACCATTCAAAATTTGATGTGCGTGCTGCCCGGCGATGGAGCTCCTATGTGTGCGACTACGCTCGAAAGCCCGTGCCAGCAACCACCCAGGACGCGGCGGGTGGGAGTATCATGTACCCGGGCAGTGGTATCCGCCTGACAACGCAGGTCCCCGCACAGCCGAATGCCAGAAGGACATATTATTATTAATTATTTTTATTTTTTCTCTATATTTAGTGCTCTGTAAACGCTATGGGGTACATGCTATTGCGGGTGACTGGAGGAAGGGAGTCTTAGTGCTCATTGCCTCAGTCATGCCGTATTAGGCATCGTCCAACATCGGACCCCGGGCAGTACCTGCTATGACCAGGTGGGTATTGCCTTGGCTGCTTGGTTCGGCTACAGAGACCCCTGATCGGAGTGGGTGGCATTCGGGGAGGATGCTATCGGGCATGGCTTCCAAACGAAGTCTGCTCTCTCAAGGTGGTCGCCCACCTAAGTCTTTAACTTTTGCTTCCCTGAGAGGTTCAACTCCCTGGGAACATGCGCAGCGTGAAGGAATGGGATCCAGCTTCCCTAGGTTTCTGGTCGCTACCAGAACCGATGGGAACGATTTTAAGCTGGAGAAGTCGGTCCTTTTTAGTCGGCACATCGAAGGCGTCTATGGCGAACTGGAGGAACTTAAGAAAATGCGCAACGGTAGTTTGCTTCTAAAGACTCGTACAGCACTGCAAGCTGATCAGTTGCTTAAGTGCGAGCACTTTGGCGAAATCCCCGTCAAAGTGGAGGAGCATATGTCCTTGAACCTGGTTCGCGGAGTCATCTTTCACCGCGACCTTATTTTGAACACTGACGACGAGTTGATGGAAGACATGAAGAACCGTGGCGTGACACACGTCCGGCGCATTACGCGCAAGGTCAACGGTGAAGACGTTGCCACTGGTGCCTTCATTGTCTCTTTCAAGTTGTCAGTGTTACCAGAGAAAGTCAAGGTAACCACTTATCGTTGCGATGTGAGGCCGTACATCCCGCCTCCCATGCGATGCTATCAATGCCAGCGATTCGGACATATGGTATCTCGCTGTTCGAATCAGGCTGTATGTGGTACATGTGGACGAGTAGCTCACGGCGCGGAGGAGTTCACAACTCCATACAAGTGCACTAACTGCTCCGGTTTTCATTCTCCTCGGGATCGGAATTGTCCGACATACCTGAGTGAGAAGAAGATCCAGGAGATCAAGACCCTGGATGGTCTTTCCTACCAGGAAGCGCGCCGTAAGTTTCATTCTATGAATACACCTGCCCGTACACTCGACTATAGCTTGATAGCTCAGAGTCTTCCAGGTTCGTCATTTACGACCAAGACACCTGTCCAGACCGCTGCGCCCAAGGCGACTGTTGCTGCTCCCAGCAACGTCGCAAATAGTCAAAGCTCGAAGGGGGGGACCACCCCACCTTCGACCAACCAGAAGTCTGTGCCGGCTGGGAACTCCCAGCCGGCACAGCAAGGGGGGAAGACTAAGTCTCCCCCCCCTAGGAGGTCGACGAAAGTCGTGCCCCAGCCGGCGGAGGCGGCTTCGTTGACCAGGGCTGGGAAACCATCTCCCAGCCCGTCTAAACCTGAAAAAAAGAAGGGGAAGAAGAGCGCCCGTTCTGAGCGCTCTCGGCCTTCCCCTGCGAAGGAGAAGTCATGCCCCCCATCTGGAGGGTATGAGTCTGCGCCAGGAGGCACTCCTGCTCCCAAACTTGCGCGCTCTCCTCGTAGGGGACCCCCTCGCGCCCGAAATTTGTCGAAGTTCTGGGCGGCACCCCTGCCATCTTTTGATGACGGGATGGATGTCGCGCTGTCCTCTACATCTACGGATGTAGAACTAGATAGTGTTTAGGCTAACGAGCATTTTTCGCTCATAACCTAACACTCCTTTTACAGTCCACACTATGACACTGTTACAGTGGAATTGTAATGGTTATGACAGGCATCTTGCTGAGTTACGTCAGCTTATTAGTGAGTACGCAGCGAGTATAGTCTGTATTCAGGAGACCAATTTCAGACCTGGTCATCATACGGTCTTGAGGAATTTCAAACTATACTCGACAGAACGATACTATGCTCACCGGGCTTCCAGAGGCGTTGGCATTTTTGTACGTTCTGATAGCTACAGCGAAGAGGTTCCATTACCAACCCCTCTAGAGGCTGTAGCTGTTCGCGTCTCGCTGCCTGTCATAGCAACAGTGTGTAATGTTTATCTTCCACCAGGCCAGCATCTGAACATCAATGATGTCGCTGATCTTATAGATCAGCTTCCACCACCCTTCCTCTTATTGGGCGATTTTAACGCCCATCACCCCATATGGGGCTCTGAGACGCCTTGTCCCCGAGGAAGAGAGTTGGAAACACTTATAACAGATCTGGATTTATGTATTTTGAACACAGGGGAACCAACTCACTTTAGTGTACGTTACGGCACATACTCTCGCATAGACGTAAGTCTATGCAGCCGAACGTTTGTTCCACTGTTTCGGTGGAATGCACACGAAGATCTCTGTGACAGTGACCATTTTCCCATTATTCTTACTTTGTTGAAACATAAACCCGTCGAGGCTCCCCCTCGATGGATTCTTAAACATGCTGATTGGCCAAAGTACACATCACTAGCTGTCTTTCACGATGATGTCAGGCGGACCGTCGGCGAGGAAATAACTTACGTCACCCAAGTTATTCTTGCTGCTGCTGAGGAGTCCATTCCGTTTTTCTCGGGGGCTCCTCGCCGAAAACTCGTTCCTTGGTGGAACGATGAAATAGCAGCAGCCATCAAAGAACGCCGTCGCGCTCATAAACGTTACCGTCGACAGCCTACTGTGGCCAACTTGGTAACATTTAAGAAACTCCGCGCTAAGGCGCGAGTTCTTATTCGACAAAGTAAGAAGGCTTCATGGGAGAGATATGTGTCGTCCATGACGTCGCATACTCCATCATCTCAAGTGTGGACGAAACTTCGACGACTTTCGGGTATTCAAGGATCATCTGCTGTACCGGGAATTTCCATTGCAGGCAGTGTCGCCACTGATCCCCTCGCGATTGCTAACCACCTCGCTAGTCATTTCGCGGATGTCTCTGGCTCCGGGAATTACAATCCTGATTTCCTCCCTCTGAAGCGGGAGGCTGAACGTCATCACCTTAGTTTTGCCACCCAAGCTTCAGAGGACTACAACGTGCCCTTTACGGAGTGGGAACTCCGCAGCGCATTAGCGCTTTGCAAGGACACGTCTCCTGGACCGGACAACATCCATAACCAGATGTTGAAACACCTTAGTGATGATAGTTTACTATATCTCCTTCGTGTGTTCAACCGAATCTGGACAGAGGGTGATTTTCCGTCTCAGTGGCGAGAGGGCATAGTCATCCCTGTCCTCAAGCCTGACAAAGATCCTAAGTATGCAGGAAGTTACAGACCGATTTGTCTTACAAATTGCCTGTGTAAGCTCTTTGAGAGGATGGTAAATCGCAGACTCGTGTGGTGTCTGGAGAAACAAGGACTCTTGTCCGAGTACCAATGTGGATTTCGAGCCGCTCGATCCACCACAGACCACTTGGTACGCCTGGAGAGCTCTATCCAGGATGCGTTTCTCCGCAAACAGCACTTGGTAGCTGTCTTCTTTGACTTGGAGAAGGCCTACGACACCACCTGGCGATATGGCATCCTTTCAGTCCTGCATCAATGGAGATTCCGAGGTAACTTGCCGGTATTTATTGCGAATTTTTTGTCCCTCCGTCTATTCCGTGTCCGAGTAGGGAGGACATATTCGCAATACCACGTTCAAGAAAATGGAGTACCACAGGGATCGGTTCTTAGTGTCACTCTGTTCGCGATTGCCATAAACGGTATTGTCGCGGCTGCTGGTCCAGCCATCATACCGTCCCTATATGTGGATGATTTTGCTCTGCACTATAGCTCGTGCAGTATGGCAGTCGCAGAGCGACAGTTACAGCAAGCTATTAGGAGGGTGGAGAAGTGGACCTTAGAACATGGCTTTCGGTTTTCTGCCGCAAAGACCTCCGTTGTCCACTTTTGTCGTCAACGTACACTTCACCCTCATCCTGAGCTTTATCTAGGTAATGTCGTTCTTCCAGTTGTTGACACCTACCGATTTCTTGGGCTCCTTTTTGACAGTAAATTATCGTGGGAGCCACACGTGCGGCAGTTAAAAGTGCAATGCACAAGGAAGCTTAATATCCTTAAGTTTCTTAGCAGCACTTCTTGGGGGGCTGACCGCGCGGTGCTCCTGCGATTCTATCGGGCACACATTTTATCCCGGTTAGACTACGGCAGTGCAGCATATGGCTCCGCAAGACCAAGCGTTCTTGCGAAGCTGAACAGTATCCACCACAGCGGGGTTAGGTTGGCGACGGGAGCTTTTCGTACAAGCCCCATCGCTAGCCTGCTCGCTGAGTCTGGTGTGCCGCCTTTACACCTGAGGCGCCAGCAACTTCTACTTACATATGCTGCAAATTTGCGACAGATGCCACTTCATCCGAGCTATCCTTGCGTGTTCAACAATGGCAACCGTTTGCTGTACGCTGCTCGTCCTCGTGCGACGCGGCCGGTTGGAATACGCTTGGATAACATTTCCGAATTGTTTGACGTACCTTCGGCTCCTTGCCTTGTCAGACAACCAAGTGGGGTACCTCCGTGGGTCGTACGACGACCTGACGTAATCCTGGATCTGCACACTGGTCCAAAGGAAAACACGGACCCTTCGATTTATCGGAGGCTCTTCCTGTCCGTTGTTGGCCGCTATCCAGGTTCAGTCGTCGTCTACACGGATGGTTCAAGGTCAGATACGAAGGTGGGCTGTGCGTTCGTTGTTAACAATGATAGGTTCCTTTTTGCTCTTCCGGCAACCTGTAGTGTGTACACAGCAGAGCTCTATGCTATCTATGAGGCTCTGCGGTACGCACTGTACAATGAGCGCCGACACTTTCTTCTGTGTACCGACTCCTTGAGTTCGCTCCAGTCTATAGATACCTGTTTCCCTCGGCACCCTCTGGTGCAGCTAATCCAGGACCTGCTGGCCGGGTGTTGGGATGCTGGCACCAGAATCACATTTCTGTGGCTCCCAAGCCACATGGGCATAGAGGGAAACGAGTTAGTAGATCAGGCTGCCAAGGAGGCAGTTACACTGCCCACGTTGCCTTTCCAGGTTCCAGTAAGTGATATTCGCTCCCAGCTGAGACATCTTGTTATGTCCCATTGGGAGATGGAGTGGCAGGCCATTCCACTTCCCAATAAGCTGAGAGCGATAAAAGGAACAACGAAGGTATGGAGGACTTCCCTTCGGGCTTCGCGGAGGGAAGCCGTGGTATTATGTCGTCTTCGGATCGGCCACGGTATCTTGACTCACTCGCATCTTTTGAAAGGAGAACCCCCTCCGGTGTGTACCTGCGGCGACCACCTTACCGTGGTGCACATCCTTACGGAGTGTGTGGACCTGGTCGATCTGCGCCGTAGTCTTAACCTTCCGAGTACTATCTCCCTTATCTTGCGTGATGACGAGCAGTCAGCAGACCTCGTCATCCGCTTTATGAGGGATAGTGGACTGTTTTCTCGTGTGTAATGCTGTCCTTTGTCCTAGTGTGTTTTGTGTCACTTTCGCTTTTATCCTATTGACTTAATTTTAGTTTGTTTTGCGTATTTTAATGTGTTATTTTAACGTCTCTCGTAAATTATGTACTACCAGGCAATGCCTTATTCTTTTGTTTTCCTGTAATTTCTCTTATTTTATTAGAAAATAAGGCATTGCGTATTAGATCCACTGATTGTTTTAATCTCACCCTCATTTTTCTCCATCATTTTTTAAACTCTAGTCAGTGGATATGTTTTACAATTTTAACTTCATGTCTCATGTCATTCATTTCGTTCCATTAGGGGCCGATGACCTTCGATGTTAGGCCCCTTTGAACAACAAGCATCATCATCATCATCATCTTGCTACACTGCTCATCCAGAAAGGAAAAAATGAGCACCAAATGAACTTGATGGAGAGGAAGAAAAGTGCATCAAAATTGGAAAACTAAATAAAAGAAATGCAACTTAAATACTAAAGAATTTGAAGATTTCAAGAAAATTAAGAAATAAAGTGAAGAAATGGCAACTAGTGGCAAGCTTTTTGAAGAAGTAAAATTGAAGTTAAAGAAAGCTGTGTAATAAATGGTCTTGGCAATATAAAGGTTGCTCAGGGAATGAATTTCATGGAATGATAACTTTAAAACAAGAGAAGGCTTGTATATAAAGAAATAGAATGCATGCAGAAGAACTTAGATGGATGTCTTATCTTATAGCAAACATTTTCCAGAAAAAATAGCAATTTAATGGTTCATAGTAAACATTTTTAGTTATTGATCTAATATTCATATTATAGTACTTCTTTTTTATTGTATTATGGTAGTATTCTGTAAAAAATTAGAAATTAAGGGCAAATGACAGATTGCTGTAAGAGGTGATGTAAAGATTGTTTTGTGAAGAAGATATGCAATGTGTTTCTTTTTTTATTTTAGAAAAAAATTAGTATATCAATACTGAGTGGCAGCCTTGAGTTTTGTACAGATTATTCACCCACTTCCAGACACAGGTCCGACAGTGAGCTGCTGATAAGTTTTTCCTTCCTCTGCCAAGTATGAATGCTGTTGTTTATTAAGTGACTTAAAGTGTTCTGTCTCCTGAATTTCCTCCATCATGACTTTGATACTGTTCCTTGTATGATTCTTTCAACAAATGTAAACATCACTTATATTTTTCTTAACTAGCAGTACCTATTCTAAAATACTCATAATAGGATATATTGCAGTTGATTGCGATGAGAAAGACTTTGGTAGAGGAAGGTGGTACAGTACTGTACTACAGCACCCTGAAGATAATCTCTTGCTCCAAATAGACAGTGGTACAGCCCACGAGTCTATTGTAAAAGGTCCAATCACATTAAATTTTCAAATATAATATCTTATGTATGCCCTCTCTTAAGTAGATCTCACAAAAAATGCTTTACCTCTTTTTCAACTCACAATCTTCTGCCCTATGAAAGGTCAACTATAACGCAAATAAGTTAAAAATAATTGATACGGAGTTTTCCGTGGTAGTTAGAGGTGAAAGAAGGTGCTGGGGGTGAACAGGTCTCAAAATACGAAATTAAAGTTAGTTTAAAATTTTTCAAAGGTTATATTTTCTTTGTAAAATCAAGAAATAACAACAATGGCAAGGCAACAAAAGCACAATTACAGTATTTACAAGATTTGGGCTTCGAGCCCCGGACTCACAATTCTTGAGCAATTAGCCCAACTTTACCCAAAAACAAGATTCAACAGAGGGGCAGAAAACCCCAATCATGCCCAGGAGCACTTGCTCCAAATTACACAGAAAAGCCTCCTCGAGGCATACAACACTCAATTTTCAAGAAAGAGCCACTCGCTCTCAAACTTTAAGCCTATCAAAGGCCACACCAAACTCGACCTTCAAGCTGTCCTCTAGGGACATAGACACAGGGGTAAAATACCCAACCTACTGAGGCCTATTAAGAAAGGAAAGGTTAATTACATGGCCTCTAAAATACCAATTTGAGAGGAGGCGATCTGCACTCCTAATACATTTTGAGTAAAACCTACTTGGCACTCGGCCGTTAATGCGAGGGCTAATCCCATACTAAAGAGGTGACTTACAGAAGGAAACAATTTACATTATGTTAAGGAAGAAACGGTTGAGAAAAAAATAAGTTCACCTCAATGCAATATGAGTGGGAGGTCGAGAGGGTTAAGCACTCTCTATCCCAATATGTAGTTTAAAAGATAGAATAGATACTAAGTGTCTTTACATTTAGGGAAAAGTTACATGGTGGAAAAGCTTCGGACCTGCCCCGAGAGTTAAACTGCTGAGCTAGCAAGAAAAGAAGTTATTAAAAGGCCATTACCTTGTGGATGAACTGCTGCCCGAAGAAAGAGGCGCTTCCCGCCCCCTGCTATGTACTTTACACACTGAAAGGTGTTACTGAAGTGGCGCAGAGACCCTAAAATCAGCAGTTTATATACTCTCGCGGAAAGTTCGAGGCGTTACAGGAATGAGAACACCCTCCCACAAGGATTTTATTGGTTCACCAAGAAAACCCCTACACATTACGAAGAAGAAACACATTATTGGTGGAAAAATTAATTCGAGAAATTCGGGATTGGCTAAATTCAAAACAAGGGGAAAGAAAGGGTTATACAGCCAACTTAAACAATAACAGAAAGAAATTTAACACGAAACAAACTTTAGAAATAAAAATTTCTCCAAAAAAAACAGTTCTTTCACTTCGCACTAGGGTGCACCATTGTAGTTCTTCAGTAGTGTCCTCTAGAAAAGAATGTTCACACTTCTTACTACAGGAAACACAAAAATACGTCGAAAACGACCCAGTTCAGAAACTTCAAAATTTCCAAGTAGTGACATCTTCTGGGTAACTTAAAAATTAACACATAAGATAAAGTTCAGACTTCCTCCAGTAGGGGAGTTTCAACTGGCGCAAAGTTTGAATTAGCGACGTGGAGGTGTACCACCCGGTACAATAATTATACCCACTAAGTTATGCACCACCTCCATCATAATGTCTAGTGATCCTTCAGAACAGTACTTCTGAGGATTTCAGTTCAGGAAGAAATAAATAGTAGTTTGTATATGCCTAAATGTGTTTATTCATGATTAAATAAAGGACCTCAAATCTGTATCACATGTTCCTTTTTTCTTTCTTTTCTTTTTGTGTGTGTGTGTAGTAGTCCATATAGGAGTAATTATCAATGTTACAAACGAGAGTTTTACAGTGATGCTCATAACTTCCTACTTTTTGCATTAAAATCCTGAAAACAGTGATTGCTTAATTCTGTGTATTATTTACCTACATACTGACTATATATTTCAAAACATTCTAAACCCTTTTCTCTACAACAGGCCACAAACACATATCTCATCTAACACTGATATCACAACATTTGGGGCTGATGACCTAGATGTTAGGGCCCTTTAAACAAGCATCATCATCATATCATAACATTCCAAACTACTCATTACTAACTGAAATAACAACTGCTTTTGATCCGAAACACTCAAAGCAGAATGTTCATAGTCACTTTAAATCAAATGTTGCATGATACTATACACTCACTGACCTAGCTACTAGGTGCGCAAGACCACCCCTATTTAATTCACAAAAATGTCAATATTGTTGCATTATTGTTCTCAGAATTTTATAAACATTTCCTTGTTTTTCCTTCCCATTTACTTTGGTCTGAATATTCTTCCTCCATGCTCTGTCAACATGCCATGAGCAAAATAATCTCATGGTTGCAGGTCCCATGACTGCATTCCAAGCATTGTAGAAGGCTTCTGCCAAATTGGACATGAAGACCTTTGGGGATACACAACCAACCTCATTCTTAATGTAGGTGAAAAATAGAGACAATATTTCCTGGTCACTTCTACTGGAAATCAGAAAAACACGAGGAAAGCCCTGTCTCAAGTCATCCAGAACTAAAAGCGTTATTAACTTAAACCCGTAGCTATTAAGCCCATGTGTTCCTTCAGTGCATATACAGTCACTACCATATTTCTTTAATATTTCACTCTGCGCACTGTTCATAATAATTAAAATAAAGTCATCACTTCTGAGGTTTAAAGAATAATACACAGGGATTGTCACCTGAATTAACTTCATTGACCCAGGCCTCAACACTTGTACCATCCTCCTCATGTCTGACAGATTTAGAGTTCAAGTTAAAACTACGCTCAATATTATACAAATCCTGTTTTGTGATTAAATGATTTCTTTCAAGCTTTGAGTCTGTCACAGATTCGCGAATTTTGTCCAGAATAGCTTGAAAGGGAATCTGTTGCTGTTTTCCTCTCTATATCTGTGAGGGCAAGATGGCTTAGATCATTTTGATGACCTCTGTGAGTAGGAACATATTTTACTTCACACATTCCATTTTCGTGTTCAATTAGTCGAATACTTGCTGGACAGATCTCATCAACTTTGTTGCTTCCCTGAAGCTTGAAGTGCCTGATGCCTTTACTTTCAGACACAAAAAAGCCTGATCGATGACACACATAGTAATGTCTCTTCGTGTTATCTGTTGCAGTGTAAGAACCCCTTTTCTTTACATGCTGTGAATATGTTTCGCTTTCAATGTGCTGTTTCCACTCTAGGAAGCTTGAGAAAGAAGGAAATTTTTTATCCTCTGTCTCAGGTCCTCCAATTAAGTTTGTGTGGCACTGACGCTCGTGCCGTTTTAAATTATAACTGTGCGTGAACTGTTTATCACATAATTTACACTGGTGCCGAAGAGAAGTCTCGCCCTTTAAACAAGGCGCAATTTCATCTAGTTTCTCTGGATGGGCCTTAGAAATATGTTTCCTAAGATTTTTATTATACTCATAGCTTTTACCACATTCAGAACACGAGTATTGCTTAACGTTGCTCATTATAACGAAACGAAATACACTAATCCCACAGGTACAGTAACGAACACTATGCACAAGTAGATATTCGAAAATATACACACGTAATTTTCTTCTCAAACCACTCGAACAATAAATACACTTTCCTGCTGTCAACACGAAATCGTCACTGCCCGGTTCTCTTCGTATGTATTCGTAGTGTACCTCATAAACACTACTATAGTTCGTTCGTTCAGCAGATCTCCTACAATTCGTTCTTTTGCATTGTCAACTCAAAGCCAGTGCGCCGTTCGGAAATCTTCGGCGTGTTCCGTAAGGGTTCGGCCGTGGTATACAGGTGGAGCCCGAGTACGTCCCGTCAGGGGCTAACGTCGAGTCTCGACTAGCCCGCCCGGCATGAAGCGTCAACTATAAACATTCCCATATGGCTTTGGTGCCACCCGCGTGGCGTGACATGTCACCTGCTCGTCCCAACCAGCCAAGACCAACTCCAATCCTCAGACCTCAAGGCAGGTTTCGATTATTGGCAAGATGGCGGTGAGCGCGGGCCATAAGTGAAATCAGTGTGATCGTGAATGCCAGTTTAAAGTAATCGTTGCGACTGAAGTATTTCGAATCTACTTTTGTGGCTGCATTTAATAGCTTTCAATTGTGACAAGGAAGTATAGGAGTCGTCGGATTCTTTTTTTTTCTGGAACTTTAATTTGGTAGTAAGTATAGGTTATCTCCTATTTAAACGTGGTCACGTATAGGTTATGTGTTTGTTTATCTTTGTGTTCGTGTGTAATTGTTAATATTATTAGTGTCGTTTTGGAATACAATGTACATATTTTAGATTAACATGGGTCGATCGTGTTGTGTACCTCTCTGTAAGTCTAATTATGGCAATTCTTCGGGAATTTCTGCCTTCACATTTCTGAAGGATAAAGTCTTACGAGAGAAATGGATTCGGTGTATTCATCGTGATAATTTCACTGTAAATAATAAGACTGTTGTCTGCATCAAACATTTTGACCCTACGTTTATTGTGCGTGAAGGTGTTTTTCCCGTTGAGAATGGTGAACCGATTCGCATCCCTAGGAAGAATCCTAAATTAGCACCTGATGCCTATCCAACTATATTTGAAAATCAGCCTTCGTATAATAGCGTACGTTTGCCTCGAGAAAGAAAGGACCCTGAGGTGCGTAAACAGCAATTGCTACAGAGAGAGGAAGAAGCGTTTAAACGCTGGTGTGAAGAGGACAAGATAGATAATTTTCAGACTTTCAGAACAGAAGTGAAGAAGAGAAATGTGAGCCCATTCAGTGTGATTGTAAAAGATGATAGTGTTCTATTCTTAAAACTTCAAGACCAAGATATTCCATCAATAGTGGTGAGTTTTAAAGTGATGAGTGACCTAGAAGTGAAAGCACATTTTAAAAACATTCCTTGACCTGCAGAAAAATTAAGATTTATACTAGGATGTGAAGGACAGGATGGCCTGAAGTGTGACAGATGGAGCAAATTCGAAACTCTGGTAAGTCATCTTGGTAATTATGAAGAAAGTAGAATTGAACTGAGTGATAGAGTACTTATTTTGGTGAACTTTCTGAAAAAAGCCCTTGTTTTAGATTGTGAGAAAGAAAAACTGAAACACAATAAAATTAAGTTTGCAGTAGAACAGTTGGAACTTAGTGAGATATACTTCTGAGTTGCTAATATGGGCAGAAACTTTTTACTATTCTTTTCCTGGGGCTTATCACATGTTGAGGAATACACATGTGATGACTTTACCACATCCTGTCTATTTAGGACACTTTTTGACAAAAATAGGTCCAAATAGCACTGGTATTGGACCTTCTCAAAAAGCATTTTTGAAGGAAAAGGCTAAACTTCTCCAACACAATGATAAAGTTGTGACATTGATGTTAGATGAAGTCTTTGTCAGTTCTAAACTGACATATAAAGCTGGAAAGATTTTAGGAGTGGCAGAAAATAGTTCTGAGCTGGATCCAGCTACCACCATTCAGGTTTTTATGTCCTCTTCAATACTGTGTGACCACAAAGATGTTATTGGTCTCTTCCCGTTAACAAAACTAAATGCAGAAACACTTTGGAAACTCACAATGGAGGTTTGAAGTTGTGTGTATGATTTCGGACAATCATAGTACAAACAGAAGAATGTTTTAATTGTTGTGTGGTGGTTCTCTAAAACCTTGTATTCCAAACCCATTTAATTCATCGAGTGTCATTTATCTTCTTTTTGATAGTGTTCACATACTCAAGTGTATCAGAAATAACTGGCTCAATAGGTCTAATCAAACATTCACTATTCCAAATGTTGAAGAGACTTTTCCAGTAATTAGTAACATGCTCACTATTCCTGATGGTACTGCTACCTGTCAGTATTCTACAGTTGAAGCTAGATTTTCAGACTTGAAAGATGTATTCCACTCAGAAAGAAACATGCTTTTGAAACTGGCACCGAATTTATCAAGAAAAGCACTTTTTCCTACTTCAGTGGAACGGCAGAATGTTTCCTTGGCAGTAAATATTTTTGATGTAAAGAATATTGCAGCTCTAGAAGTGTTGAAGAGTGAAGGTGTTGATATTTCTATTGGCACAATTCAGTTCTTGAAGCTTATTGGTAGGTGGTGGGCAATACCCAATGTTCAGCATCCAATGAAGGGAAATTATACCAAAAATGATGACTCCAATCCCATTACTGGTCCTGATGATCCTAAACTTACTTTCCTAGAAAGTTTGAAAGTTTACATTGATGTTTGGCACATGTCGCATGCTGCAGGGAAACTGAGTAATGAAACTTACCTTGCTTTGACACATACTTTGACAGCAATAGTTCAGTTGTGTAGGTACATTTTTAGTAATTTTAACTGGTCATATGTACTTATAGCAAAGTTACAAACTGGTAGTTTGGAAGGAAGGTTTGGAACCTATATAAGGTTAAGTGGGTGTGCTTATAATGTTTCAGTTGAACAGATTCTTGAGTCGGAGAGAAAAATTGAAAGTGCTGAGCGTACTAAAAATGCAATCTTGTAAACTTGGTGAATTCACACTCGATGATTTTTCAACTGAACTACACAATGTTCAGAAGAAACAAGTTCAGAATTTAGACAAGATTGAGCTAGCATTAGGTGACATAGAGTGTGTAACAATCCCACCCCACTCACAGAGGATTCTTATTTGTATTGCCAGCTATTCGTCCAATGGAGCGGCTCTGCGTAACACTGAGGCATGTATATTTTTCGTTCGGCAGGCAATAGAATTAAATTCTTCAATCTACAGATGTTGAACGCCATGTGTCTGCTTTTCCGTCAGAGGTCAGCACAATCAGACTGCTACAGCCCCAGTTGAAGGGGGGACAGAGTCACGCGCCTCACCGGCGTCAGTGAGTTCCTAGACTTGACCAAGCGTGGGTAACGGTGGTGTGTTTGTTGCGCTACATCATGCACCACCGCGCCCTAATGTATATTTTGTACAGTGCACTTAGTTTTAATAAATAAAGTATGTAATGTACATTATATTGGCCTTCCCTTTGAACTTAATGATGAAGTACATTTCGTGGACTGTGGGAAGAGCTAGGCCTCGTTCAACATGAGTAAACAACTCGAAAACGAGACCGAACAACAGACTTATTAAATATTTAAAAGAACATTATATAAAATACCATAGAAACAACTAAACGTAAATTATTTCTAAGATTATGATTCCATTTTAGCTTTGAGTAGTGTTCATTGTTCTTTGGTGATACATGTATATTGCTGATTTGTCACTTCACACATTTAAAACTATTCGGTGCTTGCTGATTCCCAAGAATGAGTAGATTCATCTAGGCAAACAGATGATGACTGGCTTTGATGTGGATGATTGTAGGGAATTTGGAATTGACCTGGATCAGACAAAGCTGTAGAAGGTTGGGTTGGGAGATCATAACGCAGTTGGGATTGACCCGAATCAGTTTGGGTTCGAGAGTGTGCATTATATGAATCATATTGAGAGTAGGATGTACAATTCATGTTTCTGGAAGGAGTGGAACGATGGGTGCATAATTTCCCCGTTTGATTTTCATTATTAATTGGAGCACTTCACTTTGAAAAGTTAATTTTTGGTCTTCGTTGAAAGCCTTCCTTGTTACTTTTTAATAACATTAAAATGTTTTCCCCAAAATAGTCCGTTTGTTGCTTCTTCTTCTTCTCTTTAAATTTAACAGTTTTGTCGAGCTCCTTTCCGACACCATTTTCCATAACTGATGTATTATAACGTATTTCATCTCCTTCGTTATCAAAGTCTTCAGAAACTAGTAGGCCTCTGCTGAACCTTATCTAAAAATTGCATTTGTTCATAATTTACATACTTTATTGGTTTTGATGACGCTGACCCACTCTTGAGAACTTTAGCTTTCCCTTTTACCTTCATGTATCAATCTCTTGATGATTTCCATGTGGAACGAAGTATTTCAGCTGTAAAGAAACAGAGGTGAAATTAAAAAACCATAGTCACAAGCGCGTGAACTATGCTATAGAAACTTTTATTATTTTCAGGTATCTCGCAAGTTGAATGCTGAAAAATGACTGCATGGCTCAACCGTCTGCAGAAGGATGGAAAGAAATCAGCCGTGGCTTTGAAAGTAAAGTAAACTTTCCGAACTGTGTGGGGGCGGTTGACGGCAAGCTTATTCGCTTAGTAAATCCCCAACAAAGTGGGTCACTTTTTATAAATTACAAACTTTTTTTCGGTTTGTTTAATGACAATTTGTGATGCCAACTACTGTTTTACTTTTATCGACGTAGGGGCTTATGGGAGAAATTGTGATTCCCCCGTCTTTTCAAACAGTTTATTTTGTAACAAGATGACAAACGGACTGCTTGACTTCCCTCCACCAAAACCACTGCCAGGAACTGTGAACCCTTTAGGCCCATACGTATTAGTGGCATGTGCAAAGACCCTATTCCAGGAAACATCTGAACCACAACAAGAAAATATTTAACTATCCTTTGACTAGAGCTCGAAGATATTGTACCCGGAAGAGTATTTATATCTTTGAGGCGCTTGATATTAAATTAATGAGCATGGATTCTATCTAGGGAGTGGCTTTATCATTGGAGTTGGTACAGAGAGGGGTATAGTTATCAATGTTAAAGATTTTTTAAATAAACTGAATTTATTGATTATTGAAAACAAGTTGATATCACCTTCGTACAGCAGCATGGAAGTGTTGTGGCTGGTTAGCAACTCCGAGTCCGGAGATAGCGCTAGATGCGGCCTGGGCGGGGACCACGCCTGCTTGGATGAGAAGTTCTAGAATTTCTCGAAGTTCTGGACTTTCTTGAAGTTCTGGAATGTCTCGAAGTTCTGGATGCACACGTTCAGAGTTCGATTTGAGATGTGATTCATATGCGAGTTTCTGCACGGCACTCCACACATTCATGGCACTGTTTAAACAGATACAACCTTTCAATGATTGTTACTATACTCTTAACATTGAATCGAAAACGTCCTGCAATAATCACTCGGAGAACAGGATGATTTTGAAAAGCTTACAGTAAATCAGAATGTTCTGTAGGATTAGAGTTACCACAGTTCTTAACGCATAGTTTCTGAAGATTTAGAACACATTGGCACATTGGCAATGAACTAAATAAATGCAATAACACTCTGAAACTGTTCCGTCAGTAGGCAAAGCGAATAATGATATTTGTAAAAAAAGTCTAATTTCATAAATTATGGATTCACTCAAAATGCTGGAAAGTTCTATGCTTTCTGGGAACGTGACATGCGTATTCTGAGTTATCACAGTCTTTAATGTGTATAAGAATCTAAACACAAGTCCCGATGCAGCACTTGGAAAGTATTGAATATTTTTACAATTAAACGTAATGTTTGAACGTCCCTAAGTTTCAAAATTCTTCACAGCACGTAAATTCGAGGGGCACCTGAAAAAAAGTCATATCGTTCACACGAAAGTTTATGTTGGTAGGACACAAGTTCAACCTACACGTTCGGAAAATTTCTATGTTAACGAAAATACAAGTTCGAATAAGTTCGAAACATAAGTTCCAACGTGGTACACAACACTCATGAAAATTCTAAGTTCTTTCAATGATCGTCGGATAACCAAGTCCCAACGCGGCACATCAAGAAAATGACAAAGTCCCTACGAGGCACTTTAAGAAAATAACGAAGTCCAGTGTGACACTCGAAGAATATGACAGTCCCAACACGACACCTTGACAAAATAGCGAAGTTCCAACACTTGGATTTCGAAGAATTTTCAACTATAACTTCGGCACACACAATGCTCCTCCCGTCACCCGTGTCGCAGAGACGGTGGAGCGACAGATACTGAATTCGTAGGTCGGGTGGTCCTCCTTTTATACCCGTTCGCGTGGAAGTGTCTAGAACCCGCGTATTATCTACCCTTATATCTCCTAAAATATTCGGTGGATGTCCATGAAATCTTGATAGATTGCGTCCATAGTAATGGTTTTTATGATGGCAGTGTCGAAATAGCGATAGTTTAGCGCAAAATAGACTTTTGCGGGTAAGCCAGGACATTACCATATATGGTCACGTATAGCGTGCTCAAGGAGGTCACGTCACTCGCTGCGTACGTCATTGAGTTCGGCGGGTTGAATACCTTCCACCTCGCGGAAATTTCAATAAACATACTTCGCCACGAATCTGCTACGAAGGCGTAGCAGGGGGAGAGGTGATACTCCCACGTGGCGCGTCCCAGGTGGCGGATAGGGGGGGGGTCCTAACCGGCTTGCCGGCGGACTTGAGGGAAATAAAATACCTCTCGCGGACCAAACACACTACCCCCTGCGAGTGGGGGACGCACATGTAGAATACACCAGCGGTACCCCCTGCCTGTCGTATGAGTCGACTAAAAGGGGCGACCTAGGCGCGTACATGGATTGCGGTCTGGTATAATGTGTTGGACCTCCTGTGGATGGGAGGGGTCGAGTACATTCACAGGTAATCCCTGCCTGTCGTAGAAGGCGACTTAAAGAGTCATGTGGCCATGGTCCCCTCTTTATTTTATTATTATTTTCCAAGGGTCAGATGTAGACCATTTCAAAATTTTGATGTGCGTGCTGCCCGGAAATGGGCCACTTACGTGTGCGATTACGCCCAAAAGCCTGCAACTGTCCACCCAGGACCGTTGCGTGGTGGGAGCGCCATGTACCTTGGCAGTGGTATCCGCCTGACAACACAGGTCTCCGCACAGCCAAATGCCAGATGGACATATTATTATTAATTATTTTTAATTTTTCTCTCTATATTTAGTGCTCTGTACACGCTATGGGGTACATGCTATTGCGGGTGACTAGAGGAAGGGAGTCTTAGTGCTCATTGCCTCAGTCATCCCGTATTAGGCATCGTTCAACACCGGACCCCGGGCAGTACCTGCTATGACCAGGTGGGTATTGCCTTGGCTGCTTGGTTCGGGTACAGAGACCCCTGATCGGAGTGGGTGGCATTCGGAGAGGATGCTATCGGGCATGGCTTCCAAACGAAGTCGGCTCTCTCAAGGTGGTCCCCCACCTAAGTCTTTAACGTTTGCTTCCCTGAGAGGTTCAACTCCCTGGGAACATGCGCAGCGTGAAGGAATGGGATCCAGCTACCAGAACCGATGGGCACGATTTTAAGCTGGTGAAGTCCATTCTCTTTAGTAGGCACATCGAAAGCGTCTATGGCGAACTGGAGGAACATAAGAAAATGCGCAACGGAAGTTTGCTTCTAAGGACTCGTACAGCACTGCAAGCTGATCAGTTGCTTAAGTGCGAGCACTTTGGCGAAATCCCCGTCAAAGTAGAGGAGCATAAGTCCTTGAACCTGGTTCGCGGAGTCATCTTTCACCGCGACCTTATTTTGAACACTGACGACGAGTTGATGGAAGACATGAAGAACTGTGGCGTGACACACGTCTGGCGCATTACGCGCAAGGTCAACGGTGAAGACGTTGCCACTGGTGCCTTCATTGTCTCTTTCAAGTTGTCAGTGTTACCAGAGAAAGTCAAGGTAACAACTTATCGTTGCAATGTGAGGCCGTACATCCCGCCTCCTATGCGATGCTATCGATGCCAGCGATTCGGACATATGGTATCTCGCTGTTCGAATCAGGCTGTATGTGGTACATGTGGACGAGTAGCTCACGGCGCGGAGGAGTGCACAACTCCATACAAGTGCACTAACTGCTCCGGTTTCCATTCTCCTCGGGATCGGAATTGTCCGACATACCTGAGTGAGAAGAAGATTCAGGAGATCAAGACCCTGGATGGTCTTTCCTACCAGGAAGCGTGCCGTAAGTTTAATTCTATGAATACACCTGCCCGTACACTTGACTATAGCTTGATAGCTCAGAGTCTTCCAGATTCGTCATTTACAACCTCGGCACCTGTCCAGACCGCTGCGCCCAAGGCGACTGTTGCTGCTCCCAGCAACGTCGCAAAGAGTCAAAGCTCGAAGGGGGGGAACACCCCACCTTCGACCAGCTAGAAGTCCCCCCCCCCAGCCAGCGGAGGCGGCATCGTCGACCAGGGCTGGGAAACCATCTCCCAGCCCGTCTAAACTCGAAAAGAAGAAGGGGAGGAAGAGCGTCCGTGCTGAGCGCTCTCGGACTTCCCCTGCGAAGGAGAAGTCATGCACCCCATCTGGAGGGGTATGAGTCTGCGCCAGGAGGCACTCCTGCTCCCAAACCTGCGCGCTCTCCTCGTAGGGGACCCCCTCGCGCCCGAAAAGCGTCGAATTTCTGGGCGGCACCCCTGCCATCTTTTGATGACGGGATGGATGTCGCGCTGTCCTCTACATCTACGGATGTAGAAGTAGATAGTGTTTAGGCTTACGAGCATTTTGACGCTCATAACCTAACACTCCTTTTATAGTCCACACTATGGCACGGTTACAGTGGAATTGTAACGGTTATGACAGGCATCTTGCTGAGTTACGTCAGCTTATTAGTGAGTACGCAGCGAGTATAGTCTGTATTCAGGAGACCAATTTCAGACCTGGTCATCATACGGTCTTGAGGCATTTCAAACTATACTCGACAGAACGATACTATGCTCACCGGGCTTCCGGAGGCGTTGGAATTTTTTTACGTTCTGATAGCTACAGCGAAGAGGTTCCATTAAGAACCCCTCTTGGGGCTGTAGCTGTTCGCGTCTCGCTGCCTGTCATAGCAACAGTGTGTAATGTTTATCTTCCACCAGGCCAACTCACTTTAGTGTACATTACGGCACATAATCTCGCATAGACGTAAGTCTATGCAGCCGAACGTTGGTTCGACTGTTTCGGTGGAATACACACGATAATCTCTGTGACAGCGACCATTTTCCCATCATCCTTATTTTGTTGAAACATATATCCGTCAAGGCTCCCCCTCGATGGATTCTTAAACATTCTGATTGGCCAAAGTACACATCACTAGCTGTCTTTACTGACAATATCAGGCGGACCGTCGGCGAGGGGATAACTTACGTAACCCAAGTTATTCTTGCGGCTGCTGAGGAGTCCATTCCGCTCTTCTCCGGGAATCCTCGCCGAAAACTCGTTCCTTGGTGGAACGGAGAAATACCAGCAGCCATCAAAGAACGCCGCCGTGCTCATAAACGTTACCGTAGACAGCCTACTGTGGCCAACTTGGTAACATTTAAGAAATTCCGCGCTAAGGCGCGGGTTCTTATTCCCCAAAGTAAGAAGGCTTCATGGGAGAGATATGTGTCGTCTATGACGTCACACACTCCATCTCGAGTGTGGACTAAGCTTCGGCGTATTTCGGGTATTCATGCATCACCTTCTGTACCGGGAATTTCCATTGCTGGCAATATCGTCACTGAACCCCTCTCGATTGCTAACCATCTAGCTCGCCATTTCGCGGATGTGTCTGGCTCCGGGAATTACCATCCTGAAATCCTCGCTGTGAAGCGGGAGGCAGAACGTCATCACCTTAGTTTTGCCTCTCAAGCTTCAGAGGACTACAACGTGCCCTTTCCGAGTGGGAAATCCGCAGCGCCCTAGCGCTTTGCTAGCACACGTCTCCTGGACCGGACAACAACCATAACCAGATGTTGAAAAACCTTAGTGATAGTCTACTCTATCTCCTTCGTGTGTTCAACCGTATCTGGATGGAGGGTGATTTTCCGTCTCAGTGGCGAGAGGGCATAGTCATTCCTGTCCTCAAGCCTGACAAAGATCCGAAGTATGCAGGGTGTTACAGGCCGATTTGTCTTACCAACTGCCTGTGTAAGCTTTTTGAGAGGATGGTAAATCGCCGACTCGAGTGGTGTCTGGAGAAACAAGGACTCTTGTCGGAATACCAGTGTGGTTTTCGAGCCGCTCGATCCACCACTGACCACTTGGTCCGCCTGGAGAGCTCTATCCAGGATGCGTTTCTCAGTAAACAGCACTTGGTAGCTGTTTACTTTGACTTAGAGAAGGCTTACGACACCACATAGCGATATGGTATCCATTCAGTCCTGCATCAATGGAGATTCCGAGGTAACTTGCCGGAATTTAATGCGAATTTTTTGTCCCTCCGTCTATTCCGTGTCCGAGTAGGGAGGACATATTCGCAATATCACGTTCAGGAAAATGGAGTCCCACAGGGATCGGTCCTTAATGTTACTCTGTTCGCGATTGCCATAAACGGTATTGTCGCTGCTGCTGGTCCAGCAGTAATAGCGTCGCTATATGTGGATGATTTTGCTCTGCATTATAGGTCGTGCAGTATGGCAGTCGCAGAGCGACAATTACAGCAAGCTATTAGGAGGGTGGAAAATGGACCTTAGAACATGGCTTTCGGTTTTCTGCCCCAAAGACCTCCGTTGTCCACTTTTGTCGTTACCGTACTCTTCACCCTCATCCTGAGCTTCATTTAGGAAATGTCGTTCTTCCAGTTGTTGACACTTACCGATTTCTTGGGCTCCTATTCGACAGTAAATTATCGTGGGAGCCACACGTGCGGGAGCTCAAAGTACAATGCACCAAGAGGCTTAACCTCTTGAAGTTCCTTTGCAGCACTAAATGGGGAGCTGACCGCGTGGTGCTCCTCCGATTTTACAGGGCACACATTTTGTCCAGGTTAGACTACGGCAGTGCAGCATATGGCTCAGCAAGGCCAAGCGTGCTTGGGAAGCTGAACTGCATCCACTACAGCGAGGTTAGGTTGGCGACAGGAGCTTTCCGTACAAGCCCCATTGCCAGCCTGCTCGCTGAGTCGGGTGTGCCGCCTTTACACGTGAGGCGCCGGCAAATGCTTCTTTCGTATGCTGCAAATTTGCGACTAATGCCACTTCATCCAAGCTATCCTTGCGTTTTCAAGATTGCCAACCGTTTGCTGTACGCTGCTTGTTTTCGAGCAACGCGGCCGGTTGGAATACGCTTGGAGAGCAGTTACAGATTGTTCGACGTACCTTCGGTTCCTTGCCTTGTCAGACAACCAAGTGGGGTACCTCCGTGGGTAGTACGACGACCTGAAATAATCCTGGATCTGCACACTGGCCCGAAAGAAAACACGGGCCCTTCGATTTATCGGAGGCACTTCCTGTCCGTTGTTGGCCGCTATCCAGGTTCCGTCGTCATCTACACGGATGGTTCGAGGACAGATACGAAGGTGGGTGTGCGTTCGTTGTCGACAATGATAGGTTCCTTTTTGCTCTTCCGGAAACCTGTAGTGTGTACACAGTAGAGCTCTATGCTATCCGCGAAGCTCTGCGGTACGCACTGTACAATGAACGCCGACACTTTCTCGTGTGTACTGACTCCTTGAGTTCGCTCCAGTCTATTGATACTTGTTTCCCTCGCACCCTCTGGTGCAGCGGATCCAGGACCTGCTGGCCGGGTGTTCGGATGCCGGCACCAGAATCACGTTTCTGTGGCTCCCAAGCCACATGGCATAGAGGGAAATGAGTTAGCAGATAAGGCTGCCAAGGAGAAAGTTACACTGCCCCCGTTGCCTTTCAAGGTTCCAGCAAGTGATATTCGCTCTCAGCTGAGACATCTGGTTGTGTCCTATTGGGAGATGGAGTGGCAGGCCATCCCACTTCCCAATAAGCTGCGACCGATAAAAGGAACAACGAAGGTTTGGAGGACTTCCCTTCGGACTTCGCGGAGGGAAGCCGTGGTATTATGTCGTCTTCGGATCGGCCGTGGTATCCTGACTCACTCGCATCTTTTGAAAGGGGAACCGCCTCCGATGTGTACCTGCGGCGAACACCTTACCGTGGTACACATCCTTACGGAGTGAGTGGACCTGGTCGATCTGCGCCGTAGTCTTAACCTTCCGAGTACAATCTCCCTTATCTTGCGAGATGACGAGCAGTCAGCAGACCTCGTCATCCGCTTTATGAGGGATAGTGGTTTGTTTTCTCGTGTGTGATGATGTCCTTTGTCCTAGAGATTTTTGTGTCAATAGCGCTTTTATTCCATCGACTTCATTTTAGTTTGTGTTGCGCATTTTAATGTGTTCTTTTAAAGTCTAGTGTAAAGTACGTATCTATATCTGTCCTAGCAAGCAATGCCTTATTCCTTTGTCTCCTGTATTTTTGCTTATTTTATTCCAAAGTAAGGCATTGCGAATCAGATCCACTGATTGTTTTAATCTCATACTCATTTTCCATCACCATTTTTTACACTCTAGTCAGTGGATACGTTTTAAAATTTTAACTGTCATGTATGCTGTCGTCCATCTCGTTCCATTAGGGGCCGATGACCTTCGATGTTAGGCCCCTTAAAACAACAAGCATCATCATCATCATCAAACATACTTCGGACTTCTCTCGTAGCGGCGTTCCCGGTACAATACATTGAGTGCACTTTCGGAATATGAATCAACAAATAGCGAATCTTGCATCGTGCTCTAAACTTTGACACCAATCTTGCAGTGGACATAGTAAGAGCTTGCTGTGTTTTTGCACAACTTCACTAGAGTACGAGATGGTTTCAACTGTGAAGATACACTCACTGTAATCGTGTTTGAAAATTTCTGAGCACGACCACGCAACAGGGGAATTAGTATGTCAAGTGCATCCATTAGGGACCATTACTCTCAGCATTTCGTGAATGCTGGCAGCGTGCCATGGCAGGAATCAAAAATCTAGACTGTAAATGATTATTGATTTAAGATATTATGTAACTGTGGTTTGTAACGTTGTGTAATAAAACTCAATACTATTATTTGTAATTTAAACAAATAAATAAGGAACTAAATATAAAATGAGAACTTACCTATTTTTTTCTTCAGATTATCATCACTTTCTCCATACGTAGGGATGATAACTCTGCAAATTTCCTCCCATGCCTTATTCCGAAGATCTCGGTTTTTGTAGTCTTCGTTGCCTGGAACCCACAATACCATTCTACTCTGCACTTCGCTAATGAGCACTTCTGTATCGTGATGATGATGATGCTTGTTGTTTAAAGGGGCCTAACATCGAGGTCATCGGCCCCTAATGGTACGAAATGAAACGACAAAGTAAAAGTTCAAAATTATCCACTGACCAAAATAAAAAATGCCATGAAGAATGAATGAACGAATGAATGAATGAATGGACATGAATTTAAAACAATCAGTGGATCCGACTCAAAAAACTATCATAGTTAATAGTATTACTGACCAAGGGACCACTTCCAAAGCACAATCCTGAATCGAGGATGCTTGGTGTCTAAATGGGTCCAAAATACAAGTCAAAGGCCCCTCAGAATGGTACTTATCGCTAGTAAAGTAGAACCATGGTATCTGTCCTGTTGCGGTACTAATCAATGGTAGCAGAGACTTGCGGTATTCCACACATTATTGTACTACTCAAAGCTTATGAAATTCGACATTAATACACACCTATGTTTTTCTCACTCTGCGGCGCCATTCACAGGCAACGCAAACCTATGATGTTCATCACATAAGAGTACTAACCACAGGGACCTCTCCCTATCCCGTGGTGTTCCTCATATAGTGGGTACTAATCACAGGTAAGGCAGGTCCATGGTAGCTATCATCCCATGGTCCCGCTCATATGGTGGTACTAATCACAGGTACTGCAAAAGCCGACCGCGCGGTGCTCCTGTGTGCTACTAATCACAAACCTATTTCGTACCTAATATAGTGGTACTACGCACAAGTAAAAGCGACCCTTGGTGTTCTCCGCGTGGTGGTACTAATCACATGTAGTTGCATGGTTCGAATACAACCATCCCTTGGTCGCCCCTTTTAGTCGGCTCTCACGACAGGCAGGGGATACCGTGGGTGTATTATTCGTCTGCCTCCCCCACCCACAGGGGGTGTGTGTTTGGTCCGCGAGAGGTATTTTATTTCCCTCAAGTCCGCCGGCAAGCCGGTTAGGACCCCCCTATCCGCCACCTGGGACGCGCCACGTGGGAGTATCACCTCTCCCCCTGCTACGCCTGCGTAGCAGGTTCGTGGCACTTCTGTATCTAAACCAGGATCCATTGTCCTCGTTAGCACTCCACTAGACCACACACTATAGGCTACTGAACCACGGGGCATGACGCGTCAACTATAAACATTCCCATAAGGCTTTGGTCCCACCCGCGTGGCGTGACATGTCAGGCGTGGCGGCCACCTGCCGAAATACACGGTTGCCGTGTGTAGGCGGGAGTAATTGGCTGTGTTCGAGTTGACCTTCTTCCCCTATGACGGCCCCTAATATCAATGTAATTGAACTTTTCACACTCGAAGTCTGTCTTGTAGCTGTTACGGAGTTTTCCGTGGTAGTTAGAGGTGAAAGAAGGTGCGGGGGGGTGAACAGGTCTCAGGCTACGAAATTAAAGTGAAGTTAAAATTTAACAAGGTTATATTTTCTTAGCAAAAAACAAGAAATAACAATAATGGCAGGTACAGAGTAGCAAAACCACTAATCTAGAATGTACAATTACAGGATTTGGGCTCCGAGAGCCAGACACACAATTCTTGAGCAATTAGCCCAACTTTACGATATACAGAATTCAACACAGGGGCAGAAGACCCCAATCAAGCCCAGGAGCACTTGCTCCCAATTACGTCATAAAGCCTCCTCGAGGCGCGCAGAAACAAATTTCAAAAGAGCGATCTGCTCTCAAAGATTAAGCCTATCAAAGGCCACACCAAACTCCACCTTCAAGTTGTCCTCTAAGGACATAAACACAGGGGTAAAGATACCCAACCTACTGAGGCCTATTAAGTGAGAAAAGTTAATTACATGGCCTCTAAAATACCAATTTGAAAGGAGGCGAACTTGCTCTCCTAATACACTTTGTTTAAAACCTACTTGGCACTAGGCCGTTAATACAAGGGCTAATCCCATACTAAAGAGGTGACTTTTAGAAGGAAACAATTTACATTACGTTAAGGAAGAAACGGTTGTGAAAATAAGTTCACCTCAATGCAATATGAGAGGGAGCTCGAGAGGGTTAAGCACTCTCTATCCCAATATGTAGCTTAAAAGATAGAATAAATACAAAGTGTCTTTACGTTTTAGGGAAGTTACATGGTGGAAACGCTTCGGACCCGCCCCGAGAGTTAAACTGCTGAGCTAGCAAGAAAAGAAGTTATTATACAGCCATTACCTGGTTGTTGAACTGCTGGCCGAAGAAAGAGGCGCTACCCGCCCCCTGCTATGTACTTTACACACTGAAAGATGTTACTGAAGTGGCGTAGAGACCCTAAAATCAGCAGTTTATATACTCTCGCAGAAAGTTCGAGGCGTTTCAGGAAGGAAAACACCCGCCCACAATCATTTTATTGGTGGATAAAGAAAACCCCTACACAAGATGAAGAAGAAACACATTATTGGTGGAAAATTAATTAAAGAAATTCGGGATTGGCTAAATTCAAAACAAGGGGAAAGAAAAGGTTAATATTGCCAACTTAAACAATGACTGAAAGAAATGTAGCAAAGAACAAACTTTTGAAATTAAATTTTCTCCAAAAAAAACCAGTTCTTTCACTTCGCACTAGGGTGCACCGTTGTAGTTCTTCAGTAGTGTCCTCTAGAAGAGAATGTTCACACTTCTTACTACAAGCAAAACAAAAATACGTCGAAAACAACACAGTTCAGAAACTTCAAAATTTCCAAGTAGTGACATCTTCAGGGTAACTAGAAAATTAACACATAAGACAAAGTTCAGACTTCTTCCAGTAGGGGAGTTTCAACTGGCGCAAGGTTTGAATTAGCGGCGTGGAGGTGTACCGCCCGGTACAGTAGCATAGAGTATACTTCTGGCCCTTTTCAACTTTCAACACTCTAATTTCGTTCCATTTGACTGATTCTCCTTTATCATTCACTGTGCAGTTGCTACCCATATTGTCAGTTAATTTCTTGAAGTCATGGAATTCATTGTAATTCATCTCTCTGACCTGATATTCTGTTCTCTTTTCATGGCACATTGTATGATTCCAGTCCACTGCGCAGGCACACATACTGGACCACTCTTTAAAGCTCTTTTCTTTTGCTTATCTCTGCAGGAATACATAGAACCACCAGCATTCTCTCTTTATCCTACAATTATGGATAGTAGGTTTGGAATGGTATCCACTGCATACAGATACATTGTTGCCAGGAAATTATTCTGGTTTTGTGCAGGGCAATTATCTTTACACTCAATGGATTTGAGATATTCATAGACACAGGATGCAATTTTTATTGCTCCTTTCTTACAAGATGCTTCATTCCAAAGGTAGCAATAACCGTTTTTGGTTGCATTATCAACAATCGTGAAATTTTACACATTTAGCCGTTGTTTATAATAAAAAACTGATAGGTCACCACACGGTGCCTGAAGGACAGACTTTAATATCGCTACCTCCAAGTGCTTTTTCTAAATCAACATTTATCATGGCCTCTAGTGGACACGGCAGTAGGTCTATGTATGTTCTTTGAGATGGCAAATTATCAGTGTCAACATGCATCAGATGCGAGTTTGAAGCATTCATCACTTCTGCCCTTACAATTACACTAATACAACATTCGCCAGAAAAAATATGACATAGCAACGATTCTGTACTGGGGAATATACGTTTGCAATCTCGACAGGATATCATTGCATCTATATCACTTTGTGGAATTTTGAATGGTATGGTATGACTTACAGTTACAACAGTTTCACTGTTCGTTAGAGGACCAAATATCAGTTTTTAATGTGTTCGTAACTCAAAATTCAACTTTTGGGAGTTACGACAGTCCTGCTCTGAGGGTGCGATATTTACATTGAATTGAACCTGCGACTCTCTAATACTTGAGAATGGAACTTAATACTTCTCTGGTTCAGTCCAACATCTCTCCTCCAGCAGGCACGGCATAGATCCTTAGTGGGACATCAGGGCATCGTCAACAGCATGGAATCCGTAGTTTGATCGTAGATAGGTTGCTCTCATGATGACTTGGGTCACGTTCGTGCTGAGATGGTCTCGAAGTCCACAATGCGTCGAAAAGATCCTAAGGATGCCGACGTCGCTGGTACATAACGCAAATGAGGGGATTTTACTTAGTATAACTGTGTTAATTTGTGACACACTATACTGCTATACGATCGGATCAAACTCATGGACTCGAGTTCCCTGATCAAACGATGGTATTGTTCATGCAGCACACCGCTCTCCCCCATTCGTCTCTCGAATCCACTATCAGCAATTAGGGCCTACGTGATAGACGATCTGAATTTCACTTCACCGGTTACCTGATAATGTCATAACAAGTACGATTTTAGCTCGGCCTGCTTCACACTAGTTTCTATGGGATACAGAGTTAATTACTGCACCAGGGTGTTCTTAGCTGATACCGCCCTTTCCTAATTCACTATCAGTGAGCCGCTTGTTAATCTCTCAGTTTACCATTTAATATTATACAGCTTAAAAAGCTCCTCCACAATTTTATTGACATTGCTAAACTCGTATACTGAGTTCTACTGAGGCGTCGCCTACTAGCGTTTGTTACATATGAATCGCTCCCATGTAGTTTATTCTATGGTTCCACATGTCACATGAATAATCACCGTCACGTCCTCGGGAAGTACGAATACCTCCACACATTTACATACAATTATATCAATGATATTATGATGATGATGATTATTATTATTATTATTATTATTATTATGAAACTTGTAGACATCAACAAATAGTTACTGAATTTATCATACTTTATAACAAAGACTTGTTGAAGAGTCACTCCCAACATACACAACGTCACACTGCAATTGGAAATATCGAAGTACCGTGACTGTTCTGAAGTGGTCTTCTTAAGTAGAGAAACCGTGTTAGACCTAGTGGAGAGGTCAAACTCCACCCCCTTCTGAGAATTCACTCCGCTAATCGGCACTTTCCACCATTAATTGTGATATCAAATTGAAGCTCTTCACTCCAGTTTTCACTGATCGATTCTCATTAACTGTCGCTTCGTGCGTTTTGACGTAATCTCCATAGCGTCCTTTGGCGGCTTCGTGTGGGAGGGGCTTGAACTTAGGAAGCTTGCGAATTTGCTCCCGCCATCCGTTTCCACCATCTGGCCAACACCTGTTAGAGAATTTGTTTGTTGCGTACTTGGTTACATTTCCATTACATACAACACTTCTTGGTGTGATAAATGTGCGTGAATTTAGTCGATTATTATGAGCTATGACTCTTGGAAATCCGTCAAGTATTACCTGATTTCTGCAATTAATTATCCTGAAACAGTTGAAGTCTTGTGGATTGGTAGTGGTGTTTTCGCGGGGAAAGAGCGAAGAAATGATATTTTTCCAGGGTTGAGGGCAGTGTTTGTGACCTGCTTATGGGCTTGAGCAGTTTCCTCTCTCTCGCGCCTGAGTGAGAGCGCTTTCGCCCGCAGGCCAAAATATGACTCGGTAGAGCAAGTAGGCGCAACTACAGTTTGACCCATGGAACGAACTGCAACTCGTATCCCGGGAAGGGTAAACGTGCGCTAACTTGGGCGCTAATTAACGTAGAAGAGCGCGAAAACTGCATATTTGAATGGTAGAATGCCATAATATATTCCTGATGATATGATGAACGTAGTGATGGGTAGCTCGTGAATGAGGCTTCACTCCCATGGCTGACGGACCTGCGTGAGATCAGCTCCTCAGTCAAAGTGAATTGGCAGCTGATATTTCCTAGTGATATATATCAAACGTTGTGTTAACGTGTGCAAACATAGTCTGAACGTGTTTTCAGTGAAAGTGTCTCTCTGTCGTGGCCATTATTTCATTGTGAAACAAGATGACCAGGAGCAACAAGCTCAACAGCAAGGAAGCGAGTGGTAGTGCTAACCTCGTCGAAGAGACCGTCACGAGGATCCTAAATGAGACTCTCAGCTCGGGTAAGTTTTTGGACAATTATAGAGGCGATATCGGAGCGAGTGACCACACCTGTCGTAAAGGAACTGGAGAAATCTCTCCAATTCAACGCTGAACTCGTAGCGGATTTAAAGAACAAACTTGAGTGTTGGGACAAGGAAATCCAGGCACTTAGGGAAGAATTCGAAGCTAGAAGCGACTCTCTCGAACAATATAGTAGGAGAAATAATCTTAGAATCTCTGGAGTGCAGGAGAGCTCACAAGAGAATACTGACGAACTTGCCGCAAACGTATTCAGAGATATAGGCGTAAATATAAATATCAATGATAATTATAGAAGTCACCGTGATGGGCCTAAATCTGTAGGGAAAACTCGGCCTATCATTGTAAAGTTTACTTCCTATCGTACAAGACAAGAAGTATTCCGTAACAAAAGGAGGCTGAAGGGCGCTGATGGTACCATCCGCGAAGATCTCACGTCCACTAGACTCTCGATACTGAAGGCCGCCATTCACCGTTTCCATGTAAGCAACTGTTGGACTGCTGACGGTGATATCATCATTAAGAAACCCGATGGGGGCAAAGTGCGCATTAACCGGCTGTGTGACTTACCGGAGGATAGAAATAGCAACTAAGCGGACCATTCACTTGACTGTTCTGATCTCTATTTACTATATTTCATTTTATATAAATTACCACCTTTGTGTAATTTAATTAGATTAGCTCACTGTAGTTAGTTTATTCATTCACTTAATTATTAATTTTTCATAAGGTGGCTACGAGAACTAATGGGTCACTCTCCTCTGACAGTACGGGACATTCCTTCCCAGCCACAATCCCTTTCTAGCTCACTGTAGTTAGTTTATTCATTCACTTAATTATTAATTTTTCATAAGGTGGCTACGAGAACTAATGGGTCACTCTCCTCTGACAGTACGGGACATTCCTTCCCAGCCACAATCCGTTTCAAGGCCTCACTCACCCCTCCACTTTCCACAAACAGAACACGACCTTGTGACAACTGTCCACTTACCCCTCCTGGAATTATCCCCCTTCCTTTTCTCTCAACTAGAGACCTGCTCCTAGCTAAAGTTTCCTCTTTCACTAAAGGCCTCCATATAGCTCGTCTAAATGTACATTCATTGTCTGCCCATTTCCACGAACTTAAAGAACTTGTCCCGAACGTATTCGATGTTTGTCTTCTCACTGAAACCTGGCTTCATGATCTGATCCCTTCGAAGACTTTCAACATACCTGGCTACTGTTTACTCCGAAACGACAGAGCAGGAAAGAGGGGAGGAGGTGTGGCAGCGATAGTCAAAACCAGTTTAAAGCCTAGGATAATTGCATGTTCTGATAGCGAATACGATAGACAACCCGAGTTCCTGCTCGTGGAAATAATCGTAGCCCATCAGAAATGTGCTGTCTGTGTGGTTTACAAGCCACCTGCGATTGGACATTTGTAGGACGTAGAGAATGCATTGTTATGCGTACTCCCGCAATATGAACATGTAATTGTCATGGGCGACTTTAACACAGACACAGGAAACAACAATGCCGAATGTCGGCAGCTCATAAACATGACTACGTCTTGCGATATGAGTATTTTGCAAACACTCCCTACTCACCACACCGCCACGTCACACACTACAATCGACTTATGATTGTCAAGATTACAGACAAAGTACTACAACACGGACAGACATCTGTACCAGGAATTTCAGCTCATGGTCTAATATACTTGTCCTACTCCTTAAAGACCCGAACGACAAAACCAAGGACTTTTACATTCGGAGATCTCTCTAAAATTGACTACAGTATGTTTACTGAAGACGCAGTAAATGTTCCATGGCACCATATACTGACAGTTGACGACGTTGACATTAAAGTAAATATATTTAACGAATATCTGACAGCGCTCTATGATCGACACGCCCCGCCGAAAACAGTACGGGTAACACGAGCCCCAGCACCGTGGCTAAACCTGCAGCTAAAAGAGTTAATGGCAAGACGAGATGCGGCACACAGAGAGTTTAAGCGACAACCGACACAATACAATTTTGGCGCATTTAAACAGCTACGAAATAAAACATCACAGGCAGTACGCAACGCTAGAATTAGACATGCACATACCCTGTTAAAACAAAATACTTAATCTGGTATGGCTTGGAAAGAACTAAGACACTTGGGAATAGGTAAACAAAGAGACGATCATCCTATTGACATATCCCTGGGCTCCCTAAATACATATTTTACCACTCCCGGACATATCATTGACAGAGAAAAGAAACATAGAACACTATACAGCAATTACAACTCCCCTGCACGTGACAGAGAAAAATTCTACTTTTCACATGTGACACCTTCGCAAGTTAAACAAGCCATATTTAGAATAAAATCGAAGTCCAAAGGGATAGACAACATAGAACTTATTAAGACAATAATTGACATAATTTTACCTACCATAACTCACATATTTAACCATTCACTAATGACTGGCGCGAAACCCTCCTTATGGAAAGCTGCCGTTGTCGTCCCGCTCGCTAAAAAATCACCGCCTGAAGACTAACTGACTATAGACCTGTGAGCATATTATCGGTCCTTTCAAAAGCCCTAGAATTCATTGTACACCAAAAAGTCTCCAACTACTTGCAAACGCACGATATTCTTGACGAACATCAGTCTGGTTTTCGACGTAACCACAGCACTAGTACTGCACTACTTGAGGTTACAGACGGCATTCGCAATGCGATGGACAAAAGACAAGTTACCATCCTAGCTCTTCTTGACTTCTCTAAAGCTTTCGACTCAGTTGACATAGACATACTACTTTCCAAATTATTTGAACTCCAGTTCTCGACAAACAGTCTTCAGTGGATGAATTCATACCTCCGCGGTCGTCTGCAGTGTGTAAGAAATAACAGTAACGAATATTCTTCCTGGCGATCCATAGAAGTTGGTGTTTCACAGGGGTCTGTCCTAGGACCGCTTCTATTTTCTGTCTATATCAATGATATTACGTCGTCGCTAAACAGCTGTAGACATCACATGTACGCTGACGATATACAATTATATTTGCACTATGAACCGGAAAGACTAACCGACGAAATTAAAAATTTCAATAGAGACTTACAAGAAACATGCATGAACTTAGATTAAATAACGTAAAATCTCAATCTATATTAATTTCACATCCTCGGCTTTGTTCAAAAACCATAAGCAACTTCACTTTACCAAAACTCTACCTACAAAATTCACCCATTGATTTCAGTGAATCTGTCAAAGATCTCGGTGTTATTATAGACGAACATCTTTCCTAGAAGCAGCAGGTTACCAGCATCTCCAGGAAAGTATTTGCGACACTTAACTCACTTAGAAGATTCCGCAACATATTTTCTCGAGTATTAAAAGAACGCCTCATTTGCACTCTTTTATTACCTCATTTCGACTACTGTGACACCGTGTACAACGACCTGACTGCTACTCTTAACGACAAACTACAACGCGCGCAAAACGCCTGTATTCGCTACATATGTGTCCTACGTTACTTTGACCATGTTACACCTGCCTACGATGAACTCGGTTGGCTAAAACTCAAACAGCGCCGTAATCTTCATGCTTTATGCCTTCTTCATCGAATACTCTCCTCATGCTCACCTCCCTACTTGTACAGTATATTTCACCACCTCTCATCCAATCACAGTTTCGGAACACGGTCAAAATCTGATACACTCTTATCTATTCCACCTCACCGCACCATACGATACACAAACTCATTTGTTATTTCTTCGGCACGACAGTGGAATACACTACCCGTCTCTGTTAGAGGAGCCTCACCTGTTAGTTTTAGGCAACTTTGTCACCGGTACCTAGTAAGTAATAAATGAAGTCCTATATTGTTATTTGTATGTTAAGGAAATTTTGTAGATTTAGCCTTCCTCAAACTATAGACTTTTTATAATCCCACTGTTATTATCAAGGTTAATTGAAATTAGGTAATCATGTCATAATTGTGTAAATAATCATCTTCATCATCATCATTTTCCTATTTTTCCTATTTTTAAGTATTTGCTTTTCATCATAATATTGCATTGTTTAGTAGTTGCAAGATGTTTCAATTGTAGGCCTAAGTCTATTTATTTTAATTTGCACATGTAGATACTGTATTTTCTGGTTAGATGTAAGAGAGGGCCTAATGGCCTTAATCTTGCCAGACAAAATAAATCCATTGTATTGTATTGTGAGTGTGAACTAACCATTCAATTTCAGTGAACTGGTAGTTCAAACACTTCACAGTTCTCAAACTTCATATCATTCAGAACCAGGGGCGGTTATTCAATGGAATGAAGGGAATGAGTCATTCCCTTAAACAATATTACACAAAGAAAAAAATTAAGCATGTTATTGCAACCAGTATTTATTTTAAGTTTTGTGTCGTTTGGTATAATATATAATTAACTTTATTTTAACGTGACAGTGTGCATAGACAGTTTGTAACGTTCCAGACGTCACAGTGTAATTATGTTAATTTTATTATGTGTAATTAATTCAGGAATTTAACGTCATGATATTTATCTTGGTATGTAATTTTATTATAATTCATGTTTGATCATTTGCTCACTATCATTTCATTACTTTGTAACTACGACTTGTAAACGAGGGCTGAATATCCTAATATTAACTTAGAGTCTTGCGACATTCGTTTAAATTTAACTTGCAGTAGATTTTCCTCTATCTTGCCACATCACCGAGGAAGAAGGAAGGACAAATTTAGACATCAAATTCTGGGAAAAGCGAGCACGTGTTCAAACGTTGTAACGACAGCTACTGTATTTCGACCAGAATAATTCAAACTGATCCCCGCCTATATTTTCAAAGGAGCGTCATGTTGCCATGGATACTGAGTGAAAGGGCTAATAGAAGAACAGTTGATATCTTGGTTGGGACCCATCAACTTTAATATCTGGAGTGGGGAGAGACGTGTCAACTGATTGGACCACGTGTAGCGACCTGTAATTAGAGCCAGAAAAGGTTATAAAAGGGCGTGTTGGAGCTCTTGGCATCATCTTCGGGATTCTTCTTGATTCTTCTATCTTGTATTTCGCTTTAGGTCTGATAACTTGTCTTATGGTTGTGGTACCATAGTGGACTAGTGTGATAGTTTATCACTTCTACATTCATTACCTCGGTACCACGACGTGGTACTTAGGAATTTCTGAATGATGGGTGTATAGCCACTCTCATCAGGAAGTACGAACAGCTCTGTATTAGACCAGTTTATACCAGTCTAAGACAATAGGTAGTATTAAACTAGATAGAAATGAAACTTCAGTGCACATTTTCAGTAAAGTTGGAAGGATTATTAATTGAGTATCCTCTCCACATAACCCAAGGAGGTTTTTTTCTAACTATGACTTAGGGCTCATCTCCAATATATGGGATAGAGCATAACAGGGAGTGATAGTTTCAAAGCCATCATCCAATTAGTGGTTGATGCAATTTGCAAGGCAGGAATGGTACTTAGCTGCAGATGAAGATATCTCAAAGACGACCGGTGATGTCCCAGCTACAAGGATGGAAGCTTTCCAAGGACCAGCAGAACAAGACTACATGGTGAGCAAGCGAGTTAAAAATATTGCAAGTTTTCGCGAAGTAGAGTCATTCAACTTTTTGTTAAATTCATTTCCTATTTTAAATTCAGTTCTCGTTAAACCGTCGTCATTTATATTCAATATAATAAATAGTATTTTCCTAGTTTACTTTAATCAATCTGCCTTAATTAGCCTTTTGATCTCTAATTCTCCTGCTTAATGATTAGTGCACTATCACCCCATCCCTGTGATAAGAGTCCGTCCAAGCTTGATTATAAATTTTTATCTTTAAGTCATCAACTTAAAGATTGGCGCCCTTTGCTTGCATGGTTGCATTTCTCGTTCAATTAGTGTTCTCCAAGAGGGGAAGTCACAAGTTGAGAGCTGCAAACATACGTCTGTCTCCATGAGCTCGCGTGATACATCACGGCCGCTCGTCAGCAAGTGGCTTGCCAGACTCGACCTTGGCTTCACTCTGGTCGCTTCGTAATTATTCGTTTGGGTTCGACAAGCTTCGTGGGGCGAGCCAAGGGAATGCATCTGACTACTCATTCCGTTCGAGAATATTTGTATGCGATAATTGTGATAAAACTTGTGAGAAAAATATTTAATTGTGCTTGTGTTTCCAACTGAAGTGAAATATCGTACTGTGAGTTGTACCATTTAATTTACTTTGTGTTATTTGTGAAAATTACACCAAATTTACGTGCGCACATGTAAATTAAAGGAACTACTGCGATTCTGCCGGCTTAGAAGGGAATGCATTAACTGTGTTCATTCCCCACTTTGAGTCTCTGAAGCATGGCAACTGTCGACGCGAGTGAGGAGAGCGGAGGGGGATGTGGATGCGTTTTAGAATCTCTCTTAATCCAGGGCATGAGTTCGAGGGCTTTTCAGGACAAGAGTAATATAATTTCCGGTGGCAGGCCAATGCCTGATTTACCGGGTGTAAAAACTAAAACGAAACGTTGTGTTCGACACTTTAATACAGAGCAGTATGGAAAAATAGGCTGGTTATGTGGTTGTCAAAAAACATCAAAACTCTACTGTTGGCCTTGCGTTCTATTTTCAAATGAAAAGGGGGTGTGGAACAGTGTAGCCTTCGATGATATGAATAACTTGCTTGAAGCATCCCAGCGTCATCAGCAATCAAAAACAGATATCCGAGCTGAAATTCTGTTAACAACTTTCGGAACGACCAGAATAGATTTGCAACTCGATCAGCGGCGTAAACTGGAGACAATAAAACATAACGAGTTGGTAAAACAGAATAGAAAGGTGATCCAACGACTGATTGACGTTGTAATGTATCTTGCAAGACAAGTACTTCCTTTCAGAGCGCATGCAGAAGATAAAAGTTCCTTAAATCGTGGAAATTATATAGAACTCATAGCGCTGCTGAGCAAGTATGACGACACACTGGCAAATCATTTGCAGAAAGCAACGGTGTTCACAGGTCTTTCACATCAAATACAAAATGATTTAATTGACGGAGTAGCCAGTGTGTTATTGACCGAAATAAAGAAAGAAATATCACAGTCACCATTCGTGGCTATTATTATTGATGAAACTACTGATATTTCTGCCCATTCCCAACTTTCAACTGTTGTTAGGTTCACGTCTGCTGATGGAGAAGTACAGGAGCGATTTCTTGGATTTACCGACGTAAGCGCCGATCGCAGTGCTCCTGCTCTTGCAGATCACGTGTTCCACATAATGGACGAGTTCAACTGTGGTTCTAAACTAATCGCTCAATGTTACGATGGAGCCGCAATGATGTCAGGAGACCTCAGTGGTTTACAGAAAAGAGTGAAAAACAAATATCCCGACGCTATATTCATACATTGTTTTGCTCACAGACTGAACCTTGTCCTTACACAGACAACTTCTAATATAAAGGAATGTAAAATATTCTTCATGACTCTGAGTAGCTTGGCCTCTTTCTTTTCTAATTCGACGAAGAGAACTGCTGCATTAGATAAAGAAGTCAAGAGACGATTTCCTAAAGTGTGTCCAACACGATGGAATTACAACGGAAGACTTGTTGAAACAGTTCGTGAACAAAAAGAAGAATTAGTTCAGTTGTTCGAGAATATCCTTGATAATCCAGAGCAATGGGATAGTCAAACGTATCACGAAGCTCGAGGTTTTAACAGCGTTCTCTCAGAATTCCAGTTCAATTTCATTTTATTAGTTTTCAGCGAGATATTTTGCTTAACCGATTCTCTCTTTGAAATTCTTCAAACGAAAGCACTGGATGTAAATTTCTGTATTGCCAAAGTAGGGGAAACAAAAAGTATCATTCACGGAAAAAGAAATGATATTGAATGAGTATGGAACAAATGTCAAGAGAGCTACGAGCTGCCAAAGAAGAGGCTACGTCAAAATGAAACCTGCGACATAAATTCACACTACCGTCGCATATATTGCGAAATATATGACAATATACATACCCAACTAGAAGTTCGATTCCAAGCACTCGAGAAATTAACATTTTTACAGTTAGTTGATCAAAGGAACACGAAGAAAAGTTTTCCTGAAGCAGCATTCTGTTCTTTGAAACAAAGTTACGGTCAGCATTTTGACTTCGCCCGTCTCAGAAGCGAGCTCAGCGTAGCTTATTCCTCCGATGAGTATCTTACGATGGGAGTTCTAAAACTTTTGTTTTATTTAAAAAGTAGTGGATTGTCATCTTCTGCCTTTTCTGAACTGTTTAAGTTATGTGCGTTGATTTCAACTATCCCAGTGTCCAGTGCTAGTGCCGAACGTTCATTTTCGGCACTTCGGAGAATCCACACCTACTGCAGAAACACACAGGGACAACAGAGACTCTCGAACTTATCTCTACTGTCGATTGAGAAGACGTTACTAAAATTGAAGTCATCAAAGAATGAAGAAGAATTCTACAGCCTTGTCATAGAAGAATTCGTCAAGAAGGAGAGGCGGATTGAATTAACATTCAAATAGATAATGTGAGTTATTATATTTATTTTATACATCTTCCTAGCTTATGATATGTGCTTCCCTTACTGTAAAAGTCACGCGCCGCCACTGTTCAGAACTCATTCGATTTGTCTGTCGCTCACTCACACACTTTCTCTCTCTCTCTCTCTCTCTCTCTTCCCTCCTGTGACTAGCTATGTCATTCATTTCGTCCTTTACTCCCAGTCCCATCCTACCTGTCAACTGTGTTATTACACCATTAAAGATATATACGAAGACAATGACAACCCGGCAGAGTGAGCACAGCATACATGCAAATAAAATGCTTGCCTTGTGAATCTGGAAGTAAAAAGTGCGCTGAATCCACAGCCGAAAGAGTATCTTCCTTGCAGGAGTGTTCATGTCATACACAACACTTAACAAAACTGCACTTGGGGAATAGACTAATTAAATAATAAATCAAAATGAACGGACTTTACATCATTTTTAAAGACCTGAAGCTGGAATCGTCTCTCCTAGAGTGCTTTAAGTACGACGATTTAGCTCTTCCACTAGCTTCTCTGCCATCTGTTTCACATCACCACGAATTTCAGAGTTATTGGCAAATCTGCAGCACCATCTTTTCAATGACCGAATGAGGAGTATAACTTTTGATACAGTGACCAGTCATTCACTGCTCATTTTCTCAGTACAATCTTTGAAAACTTTCAACACTTCTCAGGCTTGTGTTATGCTTGCAATGTCGTCTGCAGAAGCGGTTGTATTGACAATTGATGGGTGGACTTCAATTAAAAATGAGAGCTACTTGTTAGTGACAGCACACTATATGAAAGGTGGTGGTGGTGGTGGTGGTGGTGGTGGTGGTGGTGATTATTGTTTTAAGAGGAAATACAACTAGGCAACCATCCTCTATTAAGACTAATCAGAGAGAAAAAACTGAAAGTATCCGACACTTCTAAAAATGAAGGTATCGGTCAAAGGAAGACAAAGGCCACGAAGGGCGTGAAATGAAGGACTCCCTAGGCCTCGAGTGCTCTAATAATGTCGGGGTCGGAAAAGAACACGAGTTGACCAAGGGAGGTCGGACAGGGTCGATGAAAGTGAGGAGCCTGGCACAAATGGAAGCAATGCCAGGACTCAGCTAAGGGCCCCGTGGTCGCCAACCCACGCTACAAAGTTCAGAGCCCCTGGGGCCCCTTCTAGTCGCCTCTTACGACAGGCAGGCTGATACCGTGGGTGTTATTCTACCGCCCCTGCTCACAGGAGGATAACTATATGAAAGATTCATCAAGGTAGATAAATAGATATTTGTGGCAGTGGTAGTCATATTCATTCTATTTCGGATTGAATTTTAGGAGGAATTCTTTTTATGATATGATGAATAACGTTGGTAACCCTGGTGTTTTCTGCCAAAGTACAGCTAAAACACGTATCACGTGGCAGATAAAGACACTGTTGTGTGCATCATGCGAATAAGATGACTCCAGATTAAATGTATTTCCTTCGTTATATCTTTATATCTTTATCTTTTCCCCGTCCCTATCAACCATCATCTAGATGCTGTAAGCAAGCAAGCTATTTGGTCCATAATTACATAGCTCTGCTGTCTGTTGGTAATATTATTTAGTATTATGAAGCTTTATTGAGTGAGCGAGATGCTGTGAACGAAGTCGCTGCTGAACGACATACTCAGCAGCTTCATCAGGCTTGATTACTTCATGAACTACTGCATGAACGAACTACTTCATCTGAACAGTTCACAGTAAAGAGTGTGAATGAGTGAAGTAGTTCATAGGAGCGAACTGGTTCGACCCATCGCTAGATGAACGGTTACAATATGCTAAGACATGAACCAATTGGGTTCATCATATATACGTGTATGTATTTTAGCATTAAAATATTGTGGGTTGAGAGTTGCTGACTAATATCTGATATGTTTATATTATTTGTGAAACTTTAAGACGTTATAACATATGGTGCAATACTGTTACAGTAACTGTCGAATCATCGCTCTGTCATTGTATGCATTTAGATGTATGAGATAATTGAGGGAGTTCCTACTTTGCCTTAGGATGTTTCAACACAATACGTAATACTTTGAAACAGGGTGGGAGTGACATCATGTCTGTTTTCAAGTATGACGTGGGTGTTATACCATGTGACAACTAATGTCTATAATATAAAGAGCTGGATCCTATAGCAGCTAGTCAGATGGAAGTGGACTCTCAGTGAGTCAGTCATTTGGATGGAACCTTGGTCGATGGATAGTCATTTGGAGAGTGAGGACACTGTTGGTCAGTCAGTCAGTCAGTTGAAAATAGTACAGAGACATGGATATGTAGTCGTCAATGACTAAATGGATTAAATGTTCGGAGTGTGTTTCGTGTATCTGTTCGGTCGAGATCTTGTGTCAGTTCGGTGACAGCCGAATACTGAGTCATCGTAATGCAGACTAACAGTTATCAGTGAATTACTTGTAAAGTTGATTGTGAAGTGTGAACATAATTTCAATCCATGCTTTATCACGTTTTTGAAACTAAAAGGATACTTCACCAAATTAAGTTTGAGATACCTGCAGCTGATACCAATTCAAAGGAATACGTCGTAATAACACTCAAAGTGTTCAAGGTATAGTCATGTGAAACAGTGAGGGATACATTTCTTGTACAACTTTTAAATGTGCGGTCAAGAGAATTTCAGATTTAATGCTTGGGGTTTCTTTCAGTTGTAAATTCAAAATTTTATATTATCATTTAAATTATCGCAGCAAACCTCGCCATTTAAATTATAAATTTAAAGAATATATTTTGTTTAGTATCAAATACAATTAATTGTTTTATTTCAATGGTAGATCAGATAACCTCAAATTTTCATTGGGAAACCAAACGACAAAGTCCTTTTCCCAGAACTTATATGTTATGTTGTCAAAGTAAGCTTATTACCCCACACCCTAGAGATATTCGAGATTCTCATTCTATTAAGGGGGCTCATACACCATACATAGCCATCTCTGCATTGTTATGATTCAAAACTCTCTTAAGTTGTTTTTTTCGATGTATTTGCATGAAATTTTTTAAACCAACAAAGGAGACATTCTAATTGCGTTTAATGTCCATAAACTTATTTTTTCGGTAGTATGATGAAAATACAAAGAATACATTATCCAACGTTTTATAATAACATCTCACCAAAAACATTATTTAAGCAAAACTACTCATGATATTAGTTTGAATTTTGTTTTCTGACTAGCAAACGACATGTAGCCGAGGATGAACTAGTACGAATGCTGTAGGACTACTACTAAAATGTCTAAATATTCTAAAGTTTCAGTTAGGAAAAAATTATGATTTTTCCTTCATACATCTATCAATATTTCATTGATTTTCGGATTGTTTGTAATTATCTTAGTACATCCTCTAGAACCTGTATGAAGTAATGTACTTGCAAATTTTCATGGAATTTCAGCTGTACATGTGAGAGTTATAATGTGTTGTGTAACCAAATCAGCAACTTTTAAGAATCGGCTTTAAAAGTAAAGCAAAAAAACTGTTTTCATACTTCATTAAAATCCTCCAGCAGAGTATGCTGTGCCCTCCTTCTCGATGTTTTTGTTGTGCTGTTCGAGTCTCAGCCTTCTCGTTGTCCTGCTTGCCTCCTTAGTGGACTCACGAAGACGCTTTTCTGCTGACCTCACCCTTTCACAGTCAAGTTGACCCAGTGCACTCCTAGCACGTTTCCCAACACCAACATCCCAGTGTTTCAGTATTTATAATTTACTGCTGTTCCCATCATTGAAAGAACCTACTGCATCAGCAGCAGCAATTCTGACTATTTTCTGATCTCTATTACTGGTTTTGGGGCATAATGACCAAACCTTGTTGTTAAAAGATCCATTCGCATTTTGCGTGCGATCTTTCAGGCACCTCCGCAGATTTTGTGTGCGACCTTTCAGGTACCTCCGCAGAAGTTCCGTAGTTACTAGGTCTTTGAAAATTAGCTTTGCCTCCATCATAATCCTCATTGGGATTGGGTGAGGATGTCTGTAATGCACTTCAGCTCTTTCTACCTCAGGTCGACGATAATCACACCATGAATCAAGGCCAGTGTTTTGGTTCAGTATCAGTTGAAAATTCATGATACCATATGGCCCAGATAGCTTTCCTCATTTTGTTAACATCATATTTGTTTTCTCTGGTGGCATTTCGATAATAGAGTTGCAGTTTATCAATAATAGCATCTATTAACCTACCAGTACCACCAATACCTTTGCCATCAGTAAGTTTCTTGCCTGACCACTTCGTCTTCAAGTACTTGCTAAACCCTGCACTGAAGTTTTCAACTAAACTCATCTCTTTATGACACACTTCACAGTTTACATATTCACTGACAGATTTCATCAAACTGGGAAGATGGATAATTCTGTAGTCTTCAGGAAGTAATTATGGACACGGGCTAACCTGTAAACTCCACGAACCTGCTACGCAGGCGTAGCAGGGGGAGAGGTGATACTCCCACGTGGCGCGTCCCAGGTGGCGGATAGGGGGGTCCTAACCGGCTTGCCGGCGGACTTGTGGGAAATAAAATACCTCTCGCGGACCAAACACACACCCCCTGTGGGTGGGGGAGGCTGACGAATAATACACCCACGGTATCCCCTGCCTGTCGTGCGAGGCGACTAAAAGGGGCGACCAAGGGATGAATGAATTAGAACCATGAAACGACTCTTGATTCGTACCATCATGCGGGGAACACCATAGGTTGCATGTACTTGCGAGTAGTATCACCAACATGGTACAAAGTATGTTTGTGATTCGTTGCAGTAAAAAGCCTCACCTGGTGGATTCCAGTACCCGTGCGTTGTACCCATGTGGGCAACACCGCGGGTCTGGGCGTAGCCTGTGAGTTGTGCCACTATATGAGCGACATCGTGGGTCTGCGTTGCCTGTGATTTGTACTCACTATGTGCGGAACACCACGGGGCCCTTGGGACCGGCACCCGTGACTAGTACCCTAGGTGAGGAAACTCATCGGTTTGCGTTGGCTGTGGGTGGCGCCATTGTGTGCGAAACACCATAGGTCTGCGTTACCTGTACGAAGTACAATACTTGTGAGTAGTACCATCTTTTGTGGAACACCGTGAGTCCTCGCTACTTCTGATTAATACCCCAACGTGACACATACCATGGTTCTATTTTACTCGCGACATGTACCATTCTGTGGGGCCTTAGACGTGGATTTTGCACCCCCTTTAGACACCAAGCATCATTGTGCTTTATGAGTGGTTCCTTGGTCGGTAATAATATTATTTTCGTTCTCTGTTGAATCCGATCCACTGGTTTTTGTTTTTGTTTGTTTGTTTTGTGTTTTGTTGGGTTCATGTCCATCCATTCATTCTTCATGACATTTTTTATTTTTATTTTGGTCAGTGGATGCCTTTGTAATTTTTGTTCTTTCATTTCGTACCATTAGGGGCCGATGACCTTCGATGTTAGGCCCCTTAAAACAACAAGCATCATCATCATCATTAACCTGTAAACTTAGCTTCCTAGCATATCCACTTTTAGGTGTTTCATAACTGTTGGGAGGACTTTCATCACCCGGACGTTTTGAATACCGATTCCCGTGAAAAATTCTTGTTTTACAACGAGCTACGCTCCCTTCCTTATTCATTATTCACCAATATCGCACAGACAGCCAAAATCAAATCAACCAGCACCATGTGATGACAAATCAAACAAACACTACCCAGTCGCCAAGGAGTAATTAACAAAGCTACCTTCTATTTCATGGTTAACATCTCCGTGGTAACCAGAACATACAGCAGCCATTGTTAGACCACTCACTCTCCTGGCGCTACAGTCCATGCAGGACCCTGGCCTCTCCTACAGCTCTCGCCCAGCAATCTCTGTCTGCTGCACACCTTCTCCAGTTCCGGATTCCCAAAGCCTGCACATCCTCTCTGACGTCATCCCAACATCTCTTCCTAGGTCTTCCTTGCCTCCTTCTGACCCACTGAGGAAGATTGTGTAATTTCTCAAGTCCATAATATCCGCACCTTTTCACCTGATTTCTTGCAGTGCAGCAACCGACACCTTATAATTCTTTAAAACTTTCTTCAGATTCCTAAAGGCTCCCTCTCGGTACAGGCCTAGCACATTCCAGGTTCCAAAAATAACATCTCGTTTTACTTTTCCTCGCTTAGTCGTCATCAATTTATCCATCCGGCTATCTCTGTAGGTAAGTCTCGTAACAAGATTTTTTTCACGTGGCTGGGGTGTTAGCCCTGCGCACAACCCCCAACCTGGAGGACCAGGGAACCTTCTTTCTGGGTTACCATACCATAGCCTAGAACATCCCGTTTTAAGGCGCCGAATACTCGCCCTCACCCATCTCCTTTGGGAGTAGGATTTCCTGGTTACGTTGGTAGGCAAACCCTCCAACTCGAGAATTTCTCAGTATTTACCGTAGACACCCACTCGGCATTGGTGCCCGCACTGAGACTCAATAACCAGCCATTGACCCTCCTCTTTTATCCAGGATTGGGACTGGCGTTGGGATTTCCGTGGTATCTCCCAGTGGCGGAGTTATTGTTAGACCAACAAGATTAAAACGATGCACTGAAAAATATATCTGCTTGTCACACCACACGCCCTATCAGCTGACAGAACAGCACGTAGTATTATTGAAACTGCAATAACTCAGCGAAATATGAATATTTTAAATAAAACTTCATATATATGTTCAGAAAGAAAATGTCTTTCAGATGAGACCATAACCAAAAATCGATAATTTTCTAATTAAGCAGTGTATGAGTACCCCTTAAAGTTACATTTATTTGTAGCTGTCGCCCGTCAACAATTATGTGTGTAAGTAATCAGGTAAGTACTAAGTGAGACTACATAGTCCGACGATTGAGTACTTTATTTCATGAATATATTAATTCTGTTTCATTTTAAAATGAATGGGCTAACCACAATATCGATACATAATAAAAGTGGCAATCAATATCCGAATACTTGGCACTGTATCGATATGGATACATATGAACTTTTGTAGATTTTTACTGTAAAATTTTAATAGGCGTTAGAGAGCACACAAGATGTGAAGAATATCAATATATAGCAAAACTCCCCGATTAAAATATTGCTGTGCGAAGTTAAGTGCTAAGAAAATATAAGTTAAATCTATTGTGTACCTAACATAGTGGTACTACTCGCAAGAAAAGGTGACCCGTGGTTTTCCCCGCGTGATAGTACTAATCAAAAGTAGTTTCATGCTTCTAATCCAATCATCTCTTGGTCGCCCCTTTTAGTCGCCTCTTACGACAGGCAGGGGATACCGTGGGTGTATTCTTCATATGCGTCCCCCACCCACAGAAGGTAGTGTGTTTGGTCCGCGAGAGGTATTTTATTTCCCTCAAGTCCGCCGGCAAGCCGGTTAGGACCCCCGTATCCGCCACCTGGGAGTATCACCTCTTCCTCTGCTACGCCAGCGTAGTAGGTTCGTGGAATCGCAAGTAAAGTGACCAATATCTTTCCCCGCGTGATGGGACTAATCGCAAGTAGTTTCATGGTTCTAATTCAACAATCCCCTGGTCGCCCCTTACGAGAGGCAGAGGATACCGTGGGTATATTCTCCGTCTGCGTCCCCCACCCACAGTGGGTGCAGAGAGAAAAAAGGAAAAGAAGGTGATGCTGATTGGTGTTTAAAGGGGCCTAATATCTAGGTCATCGGGCCCTAATGATACGAAATAAGACGAAATGTAATGACAATCTAAAAGTCCAAAATCCTCTACTTGCAATGTCGTGCTCATCTTCCCGAAAAAGCACAATAATATTTGCGTTGCCACGTATCAACTGCTTAGGCACACGAGAATAGGTTTTGTACCGGGAGGTACACCTCAACCCCGCACATTTAAAAGAAGCGCCTTAAGGAACTCTTATCTATCAAACAAAACGTGAAACAGCTACTGCATGAAGTTGGGGCATTAATGTCACTCATAAATAACAGAGTAATTTGTTATTTTAAAGTTTACTAAACTGACTGGATTTCTTTGTTTTGTTGTGGTATACATCAAGAAGTTTGAACTTTTCTACCTAGATGTCTCTACAAAAAACTGAGGTCGTGTACCTTTGTGCAAGGTGGAAGAATTAGTGATTTAAAGAAGTTTTGTGTTTTTTTAAGGTTTACTCAGCTAAATTGACTTTCATTTATTTTGGTACTTCAAGGCTTGCAACACTTCCTCCTCATCCCGCCAGCTTTTGAATCGGCCAATAACAAATTTTCTGTATTTATTTTTGCGCCAATCATAGGCTTCTTGTTGCTTTTTTATGCCAGTAAAAATGAGAGGGCGTGTCCGGATTTACTCCAGAGCGATCTCGAACCACCCCCTCGGGTATATAAGCTGCTGCTTTTTCAAGATATCTTATTGATCGTCGAAGTGCTGAGTGTGTGTGTTAAGGCAGGAGGCGGGGTGCCTCATTCTTCGGCAGGCAGAACATCAACACAGGTAATGTCCACCAGTTTTCTATCTCTGTAGCTATATCCGAAAACTTATCCGAGGGGAAGGTTCTAAACTTTAACTATGTAATCGTTTGATTTCTTATATGTAACCTTCTTCCTTTTCATGTAAAATTTCTTAAAGGACGAGTTCGACAGCCGTAGTGGAAGGACGTGTTCCTCCCGCTCGCTCTCTCTCTCCTTGCCAGGCGCTCTGTACTTTCCCAGTACTAGTCAGGCAGCTGTACTTGTTAGTACATCTTCGAAAGAGCATTGTCTGAGCTGAGCACTTCTCAGTGCTCGCTCTTTCTCTTTCAGAGTTTGTTACAGGAGGACCAGGATGGACAACCAGGCGGATACGATGACGACCCAGGAACGGGCGGTGGCGATCGGGCACTTGCTCCGAGATCTCTTCACCGGCATGACACCGTCACCGGAGAGCAACACGGAGCCGCAGACGCTGGAACCTGTGCCGGAGACCCCGGCACCCGAGCCGGAGCTGCCACAGGAGGACCCGGAGATCGAAGTGGAGACGGAGCCTTACAGGGACGGGTGTGACCCCCCTAACGGCTTCTTCTTCTCCGAAGGCTACACCGACCCGGCGCACGAAGCGCTGCTCGTGTACTACAGGCCGGGGCGCCCTGTAACTTCTGAACGGGGCCTCGTCCTGGACAGAATGCGGCGCCCTCGCCGAGGAGGCAGGATCATCTCGACAACCATGGCCGTCGAGAGCTTCCTACCAGGAGGCCTCATCATCAGGCATCACGACCAGGAGCGGATGCGCGACGCAGAGAGGGAGCTTTCTTCTCTGTTCCAGGTCATCCGTCTACCAGGGAGGGACGGAGTGCCAGGGATGAACACCGGCGCAGTCAGGGCCGCGACGGAGACCAGGGAGACGCCGAGGAGGCTAAGGAATAGGGCGGTTAATACCGACCTAGTCCTGGCCACCCAGCCGGCGACCAGCGACGCCACCACGGAGGTGGGGCATGACGCCCCCTGGCGTTCTGAGGTTGCTGTCCAGGCCCAGCCTGACAGCACGTCTGTCGAGCTGCAGACCTCGATGTGCGCCCCACAGGACAGGGAGCGCAGTCAAGCGTTAGCAGCGACCGACGCCGCCGCCGCCAGCCAGGAGAAGGAAGAAGACGGCGACGCAGCGGAACCATCAGCTACCCTGGGGTCACCAGGCCGGGAGGAGGGCCACCAGGACGAGGCCTCTTCCCCCGCCGAGAAGCAACCCCCGGGAAGAAGAAGAAGAAGACAACGCCGCACCAGGAAGCAGAAGGCGTCGCTGGCTCACCAGGAGAGGACCGCCAAGCCGCAACCCAGGACTGCTCCCAGGACAGCAGTCAACCGAGGAGCCAATCAGGAGAGGACCTCAGCGGGTAGCGGCAGTCAGGTGAGAGTCAAACGTCCCCCTCAGCAGCTCTTGCAGTGTTTCCGCTGTCTGAGGTGGGGCCACCGTCAAGTTAGCTGTGGACTCCAAGTGAAGTGCAACCGCTGTGGTGGTGATCACCACTACACGGCCTGCGCAACACTTAAGGAGGCGCCGGTGTGCGCCAATTGCGCGGGGGGCCACCCGGCCTCCCACCGCAGTTGCCCAGTCTACAGGGCCATGGCGCGGGCAGAGAGGAGGGAGGCCCGGCGCCATGACCCACCCCATTCCAGGAGGCCCCCGCCTCGGCGGGCTTGGCCTCATTCTCCGGGATCGGAGACTGGGTACGAGGTACCCCAAGGAGGTGGAGTCGTGCGACAGGCCCTAGTGGTACTTGACGCATGGCTCCGCAGCCGGCAAGGACCGCGCTAGTCCCAGCAGTGCCCAGACGGACTGGGGGCGCCAGGGGGCGTCCTCCTCCACAGAAGTCGCACAGTCGCGACGCCCCCTGCCCCGAGAGTTAAACTGCTGAGCTAGCAAGCAAAGAAGTTATTATACGGTCATTACCTTGTTGTTGAACTGCTGCCCGAAGAAAGAGGCGCTTCCCGCCCCCTGCTATGTACTTTACACACCAAAAGATGTTACTGGAGTGGCGCGGAGACCCGAAAATCAGCAGTTTATATACTCTCGCGGAAAGTTCGAGGCGTTTCAGGAATGAAAACACCCTCCCACAAAAACTTTATTGGCTAGGGTTAAGCAACCTATCCCCTTTGGAGAAGATACCCCTGATTGGTCAGAAATTAATTAAAGAAATTCGGGATTGGCTAAATTCAAAACAAGGGGAAAGAAAGGGTTATACAGCCAACTTAAACAATAACAGAAAGAAATTTAACAAGGAACAAACTTTTGAAATAAAAATTTCTCCAAAAAACAGTTCTTTCACTTCGCACTAGGGTGCACCATAGTAATTCTTCAGTAGTGTCCTCTAGAAGAGAAAGTTCACACTTCTTACTACAGGTAAAACAAAAATACATCGAAAAGGACCCAATTCAGAAACTTCAAAATTTCCAAGTAGTGACATCTTCTGAGAAACTTGAAAATTAACACCTTAGATAAAGTTCAGACTTCCTCCAGTAGGGGAGTTTCAACAGGCGCAAAGTTTGAATTAGCTACGTGGAGGTGTACCACCCGATACAATTATAAATTGTGTTTTATTTTGCCAACATTTGTATATACTACGTAGAACTACCATCGAACTCAATATCATATAGACTTTGATTACTTTCATTTTTATACTGTGCATATGATGGCCTCATTTTAATATTAAGAAACCACTAGCGTATTTTACTATGTGTAACTAGTCTATTGTTATTTCGTTTAGGATAGGACTTTGTACGTGTTTTTTAATGTATTCTTTCTTACATATTATGTTCATAATTTCCAACCAGACGTCTGGTTTAATTTTGAGGTGCTTTGATATGACTGATGATGCCCCCCACATGGAGGGCGAAACATGTCTCCATTTTAACGATGTTTAACTAAAAATGTTAACATCCTGTAATGTATTGAATAGGTTGGAGTCCAATAAATTCTCTTATATTATTATTGAGATTCTTTCAATACGGAAAATAAAATGATTTTCATTACTTGTAATACTGTATTTATGTCACCCCATACGAAAGCATGCACGAATAACGTTTTGCTTTTCTGTAGCGAAGTCGTCAAAATCATAAGAGAATTGGGAAGCACATCATGCGGTGATGGTACTTGCTCATGTGAATTAAATTGAAAATATTTTTATTCCGTCTTTAACTAGATCGTGCATTACATTTTGTAGAATAGTATATAGCGGTTGATAGAGTGATTTTGCGAAAACGTAAATATTCTCGAAGCTTATGCCATGTAAAGAGGTAATGAATGTAAGTAAAATATTTGTCTTCCCACATCCCGATAGGCCAGATGTAATGCATCGAATATTAAAAGGAACCACGTCTTTTCGTAGTTGTACAAGAACTAGGCAAGAGATGTGGCACTATGCCACTAACAAGTAGTGTGGCTTGGTGTTTTATAATCTCCATGCTCCACGAACCTGCTACGAGGCGTAGCAGGGGGAGAGGTGATACTCCCACGTGGCGCGTCCCAGGTGGCGGATAGGGGGGTCCTAACCGGCTTGCCGGCGGACTTGAGGGAAATAAGATACCTCTCGCGGACCAAACACACACCCCCTGTGGGTGGGAGAGGCAGACGAAGAATTCACCCATGGTATCCCCTGCTTGTTGTAAGAGGCGACTAGAAGGGGCGACCAAGGGATGATTGTCTTGGAACCATGAAACTACTTGTGATTAGTACCACCACGCGGAGAGCATTAGTGGTCGCTTTTACTTGCGCGTAATACCACCATATTAGGTACCGAATAGGTTTGTGATTAGTAGCATACAGGAGCACCGTGCGGTCGGCTTAAGCAGTACCTGTGATTAGTACCACCACGTGAGCGGGACCATAGGATGATAGCTACCATGGTTCTGCCTTGCGTATGATTAGTACCCACTATATGAGGAACACCGCGGGATAGGGGAAGGTCCCTGTGGTTAGTACTCTTACGTGATGAACACCATAGGGTTTCGTTGCCTGTAAATGGCGCCGGAAAGTGAGCAAAACCATAGATCTGTATTATATGTCGCATTTCATAACCTGTGAGTAGTACCATAATGTGTGGAATACCGCGAGTCTCTGCTACTTTTCATTCGTACCGCAACAGGACAGATACCATGGTTCTACTTACCTAGCGATAATTACCATTATGAGGGGCCGATAACTTGGATTTTGGACTCCGTTTAGAATGCAAGCATCATCGATTCAGTGTAATGCTCTAGCAGCAGTCCCTTGGTCAGTAATCCTATTGTTTTCCGTCAGTTTCTGTTAATGTAAGGTATTACGGGTCGCATCCACTGATTGTTTTAAATTCATGTCCATCGATTCATTCTTAGTCCTCGCGTTTTGAATTCTGGTCAGTGGAGAATTTTGGACTTTTAAATTGTCATTCCATTTCGTCTCATTTCGTAACATTAGGGGCCTATGACCTCGATGTTAAGCCCCTTTAAACAACAAGCATCATCATCATCAATCTTCATGGTAAATGAATAATAAAGTAGTCAAAGTAATATATATCTGAAACGACACAACAGGTAACTGTCAGTTCATAATTCGCTCTTGACGAGTAAAGTCGTGTATAGAATGGTGAAACAACGATATCCAAACATTATGAACAAGAAAGCTAAAATTGTTGGATGGAAAGACGTTGTAAAGGCTGCACAAAAGCTATTCGTGGGGAATACAATGCGCGTGTAAGCTATTACTAAGGCACTACGCGCAGCAAGAGCGAGAATTTCTCCAAAGTGCAGAGCAATGTTTTGTAAACGTGCACGAATTATTCCTGTACCAAAACGATGAGGCTTTCTTCCTGCGCTGTTTGCTGGAGTAGCAGCTTTAGTGTCTTTGCTGTATGGCGCTAGTCCTGTAGCCAGGACTGTTAAGTCTGTAGAAGAAGCGAAGCAACAGTTGAAAGCGAGTGAACGTCATAAAAATGGAGGCAAAGGCGTACACATGAAGCCAGCGCCATACAAAAAAGGGCTTGGCATCTACATATCTCCAAAAAACGTCTACTGAATGCACTGCCACATCGAGCTCTAACCCATGAAGTTTTTACGTTTGCTAAACAACTTTGAATTCATTATTTTCGAGGTGTGTTGATGTTTGATTGATGATTGTTGTTTAAAGGGGCCTAACATCTAGGTCATCGGCCCCTAATGGTACGAAATGAGACGAAGTGAAATGATATTTTGAAAGTCTAAAATTCTCCACTGACCAGAATTCAAAAGCGTGACAACGAAGGATGAATGAATGGACATGAATTTAAAACAATCAGTGGATGCGACCCACAAGGTCTCACTTTCACATAAACTGACGTGACAAAATAGTATTACTGACCAGGGACTACTGCTATAGCATAACACAATCGATTATGCGTGCAGTCAACAGGGCGTCCTAAATCGAAGTTATCGGCCCCTCATAACGGCACTGATCGCTAGCAAAGTAGAACCATGGTATTTGTTCTGTTGCGGTACTAATCAAAAGTAGCAGAGACTTGTGGTATTCCACACACTATTCTACTACTCACAGCTTATGAGATCCGACATAGAATACAGACCTATGTTTTTCTCACTTTGCGGCGCCATTGACAGACAACGCAAACCTATGGTGTTCATCACATAAGAATACTAACCACAGGGACCTCTCCCTATCCCGTGGTGTTCCTCATATTGTGGGTACTAATCATAGGCAAGGCAGAACCATGGTAGCTATCATCCCATGGTCCCGCTCATATGGTGGTACTAATCACAGGTACTGCAAAAGCCGACCGCAGGGTGCTCCTGTGTGCTACTAATCACAAACCAATTTCGTACTCAATGTAGTGGTACTACGCACAAGTAAAAGCAACCTTGGTGTTCTCCGCGTGGTGGTACTAATCACAAGTAGTTTCATGGTTCTAATACAATCAACCCTTGGTCGCCCCTTTTAGTCGCCTCTCACGACAGGCAGGGGATACCGTGGGTGTATTATTCGTCAGCCTCCCCACCCACAGGGGGTGTTTGTTTGGTCCGCGAGAGGTATTTTATTTCCCTCAAGTCCGCCGGCAAGCCGGTTAGGACCCTCCTATCCGCCACCTGGGACGCGCAACGTGGGAGTATCACCTCTCCCCCTGTTACGCCTGCGTAGCAGGTTCGTGGTTCGAGGTGTGTGTGTGTATGCGCGATCAATTACCAGCGTACCCACGTGAACGTGAGAGTGCTCTAATTAACTTAGGCGACAGTCGCGGACCTGGTTCTGCCCGATAACCTGCAGATTACGAGGTGACGTTTAGTTAACATGACATATACTCTTGCCCGTAGCAACATGTCCCTTCCTGTTACTATCTTGAAGGCACCTGAGCGGGTTTCAAATATAACAACCTAGTGTCTGTAGATTTACTAGCACAAAAAATAACTCCTGCGGGATTAAATTCTGGCACCTCGGCATCCGCCGAAGTCCGTAAACGTAGTTAGTGGTATGAAAAACCAGTATTATTATTATTATTATTATTATTATTATTATTATTATTATTATTATTGTTGTTGTTGTTGTTACGGAGTTATCCGTGGAAGTCACAGGTGAAAGAAGGTGCGGCCTGGAATGGGTCTAACTACAAGTTCGAAAGATGAATTAAAATTTCAACAACGTTATATTTTCAAAACTTAACAATGGTGACATAGAATTTTGAGCGTACAACAAATAACAACAAGTTAAATCAGGTACACAACCAAGAGGAAAATTTAAACAGTTTCCACTCGGGGGAAATAACAAAGAAAATCAGGTACAATGCCGCTTTACAAGAAGGCACCAGTTAAGTGGTCTTTACAAATTCTGGGCTACGGGCCCGAAATTCATCAATCCTTGAGCTCTCAGCTCACAATCACAAAACACCAAAGGGCAGAAAACTCTTAATTACATGAAGCATTAGCTCCCAACCTTACATTTCAAGCCTCTCTAAGGCACTTTTACCACAACTCCAGAAAGAGCTGACCCGCTCTCGATCTTTCAAACCTATAAAGGCAATAACAAACCTTTACACAAACTGCCATCAAGGCATAATAAAGAAACAGGGGTATCTCGTACCCAATCTACTGGGCGTTAGTGTGCAAAACCAGGTTAATTTAAATGGCCCAAAACAAAAGGATGGAGGCGTGAATTTGCACTCCTAAATCTACATTTTAAAACCTAAGTGCTCTAGGCCGATACACAGGGGCTAATCCCAAGCTAGGAAGGTGACTCGTATGAGAAAACTTTAATACATTAAGAGAAGAAACGGTTACGAAAACATAGTCACCTCACTTTCAAATGAAGGAGAGCTTGAGAGGGTAAAGCACTCTCTATTCCCGAATTAAAGTTCAAGAAAACTGAAGTTTACCAGGAAAAGGGTTTACATATTTAATAGTTTACATTTAAAGGTTTCGAACCTTCCCCGGGAGTTAAACTGCTGAGCTAGCAAGAAATAAAGATGTTAAGAGGCCATTACCTTGTAGAAAAACTGCTGACTGAAGAACGAGGCGCTTCCCGCCCCCTGCTACATATTCACATACTGAGTTAGATGTTATACTAGTGGCCCCGGAAACAAGAAAATCAGCAGTTTTTATACCCTCGTGGAAAATTCGAGACCTTTCAAGAATGAGTAGACACACCCCTCAATTTTTATTGGTAGACAAAGAATTACACATGGAAATTTGAAGAAGAAAGCTATGATTGGAGGAAAATTAATTAGAGAAATTACCGATTGGATAAATTCAAAACAGGCGGAAAGAAGGGATCAATATGCCAACCCACAAACCACAGAACAACATTTAGTGAAGACAAAACTTATGAATACAAAATTTCTTCAAGAGAGTTCATTTCATTGCACCGGGGTGTATTACCATAGTTTTTGGTAGAGACATCTGTTAGAGAAAGTCCACACTGCCTGATCAATGAGAAACAAAAGCAAATCAAAAACACACAGTGACATCTCCTGATAACCAGTACAGTTAGTTCGGTGGTAAAGTTCCGGGTTTCTCTAGTAGAGAAGTTTCAATTGGCGCAAGATTTGAAGTTGCGTCGTAGAGGTGTACCGCCCGGTACAATTATTATTATTAATATTATTATTATTATTATTGTTGTACCGGGAGGTACACCTCTACGTCGCGCGTTCAAAATGAGCGCCGAAAAGAACTCCTCTATTGACCAAATGACAAACCAATAATACAACAAGCTAGAATTTTACTCTGAAGATGTCACCACTAAAATCTGATATAATTTTTTCATATTAAGTTTTCTGTACTGAGTGAATTTCTACTTGTTTTGTTTGCCATTCATCAAGAAGTTTGGACAATCTTCCATAGATGGCACTGCTAAAAAACTATGATCATGCACCCTGGTGCGAAGTGAATGAACTTTTGATTTAAAGAAGTTTTGTATCCATAAGTTGTTTTTTTTTTTTTTACTAATTGATGCCCATTTATTTTTGGGTTGGCAATATTTATCTTTTCTTTCCGCCACTTTTGAATTTAGCCAACCCCAAATTTCTGTAATTAATTTTCAACCTATCACAGCCTTCTTCGATTTTGAGTGTAACTTTTAAGTTCACCAATAAAAATGAGAGGGTGTGGCTAGCTTAACCTTGAATGATCACGAACGTTCCCCGAGGGTTTATAAACTGCGTACTTTCACGTCCCTTGGCCAATTGATCGTCATCTGACCTAGCGGGCGGCGCCTCTTTCATCAGGCAGCAGTACCCCGACAAGGTAATGGCCACATAACATCTTTATTTCTTGCTAGCTCCGCAGTTTAACCTGAGGGAAAGTTCCGAATCATTAACTATGTAACCTAATTTTCCTACAAATGTAACTTTCTGCCGGCTAATGTAAAAACTTCTTAAAATCTTCAACTGTAAATCGGGGATTGAGAGTGATGTACCCTCTCGAGCTCCCCTTCATATTGGTTCGAGGTGACTACGTTTTGTAATTGGTTTTCTTTCTTTCCGTAATGTATTAATTTATTCTTATAAGAGTCACCTCTATAGTTCGGGAATAGCCCCTGTTTCATCGGCCTAGTGCCCTTTAGATTTTAAATGTTCATATCTAGGAGTGCAAGCATTCGCCCCCTTTCATTTTGTGTTCGGGCCATTTATTTAACTGGTATTCCTTTTTACACGAAGGCCCTATAGTTTGGGTAAGAGATACCCCTGTTTCAATTGGTAAGCTGTGCCATGGAAGGCCAAAAGGTGTAAGATATTTTTGGTGTTTTGTCTTGAGTAGGCTTGAGAACTGAGAGCACGTTAGCTCTATTTCAAGTGTTGTAAAAGTGCCTCTGGGAGGCCAGATATTGTAATTGCTGAAGCAAGTGCTCCATGTATTAGGGGATTTCTGCTCTTGAGTAAATTTCTGCTCTTTTGTAAATTTGAGCTGAGTGCTGAAGAATTGTAAAGAATTGTAAAGCGCCACTATCGGCAGCCCTGAAGATGGTTTTCCGTGGTTTCCCATTTTCACACCAGGCAAATGCTGGGGCTGTACCTTAATTAAAGCCACGGCCGCTTCCTTCCAACTCCTAGGCCTTTCCTATCCCATCGTCGCTATAAGACCTATCTGTGTCGGTGCGACGTAAAGCCCCTAGCAAAAAAAAAATAATTGTAAGCGAGGGGCTTGAAGCCCACATTTTTAAACAGTCACTAAATTTTGGATGTTCTTCTCTTGTATAAAATTTGTCAGCGTAGGTGACGTTTCATTGTTATAAAAATTTGTTAAGGTGGAATTTAAGAAAATATAACCTTCAGTTTAAGTTTTAAATTATTTTCTTGACATTGTAAGTAGACCTATTCATCCCGGCACCTTCTTTCACCTCTGTTGGTGCTCAAACAACCCGGATCAATTATTATTATTGTTCCGAGGTATCTGTGGAACAGCAGAGGTGAAAGAAGGTGCGGGGGCGAACAGGTCTCAGGCTACGAAATTAAAATTAATTTAAATTTTAACAAGGTTATATTTTCTTTTCAAAATCAGGAAATAACAAGCATGGCAGGTACAGAGTAGCAAGGCAACAAAAGTACAATTACAGTATTTACAGGATTTGGGCTTTGAGCCCCGAACTCGCAATTCTTGGGCAATTAGCCCAACTTGACCCCTAAATATGTTTTAACAGAGGGGCAGAAAACTCCATTCATGCCCAGGAGCGCTTGCTCCAAATTACACAGAAAAGCCTCCTCGAGGCATACAACACTCAATTTTCAAGAAAGAGCCACTCGCTCTCAAACTTTAAGTCTATCAAAGGCCACACCAAACTCCACCTTCAAGCTGTCCTCTAAGGACATAAACACAGGGGTAAAATACCCAACCTACTGAGGCCTATTAAGTGAGAAAAGGTTAATTACATGGCCTCTAAAATACCAATTTGAGAGGAGGCGTACTTGCACTCCTAACACATTTTATTTCAAAACCTAATCTGGCTCTAGGCCGCTAATGCAAGGGCAAATCCCTTATTAAAGAGGTGACTTTTAGAAAGAAACAATTTACATTACGTTAAGGAAGAATCGGTTGTGAAAAATAAGTTCACCTCAAAACAATATGAATGGGAGCTCGAGAGGGTTAAGCACTCTCTATCCCAATATGTAGCTTAAAAGAGAATAGATACTAAGAGTCTTTACATTTTAGGGAAAAGTTACATGGTGGAAACGCTTCGGACCCGCCCCGAGAGTTAAACTGCTGAGCTAGCAAGAAAAGAAGTTATTAAACGGCCATTACCTTGTGGTTGTACTGCTGCCCGAAGAAAGAGGCGCTTCCCGCCCCCTGCTACGTACTTTACACTTTGAAAGTTGGTACTGAAGTGGCGCAGGGACCCGAAAATCAGCAGTTTATATACTCTCGTGGAATGTTCGAGGCGTTTCAGGAATGAAAACACCCGCCCACAATCATTTTATTGGATAACAAAGAAAACCCCTACACAATATGAAGAAGAAACACATAATTGGTGGAAAATTAATTCAAGAAATTCGGGATTGGCTAAATTCAAAACAAGGGGAAAGAAAGGGTTAATACTGCCAACTTAAACAATGACTGAAAGAAATTTAACAAAGAACAAACTTATGAATTCAAAATTTCTCCAAAAACATTGTTCTTTCACTTCGCACTAGGGTGCACCATTGTAGTTCTTCAGTAGTGTCCTCTGAAGAGAATTTTCACACTTCTTACTACAGGAAAAACAAAAATACGTCGAAAACGAGCCAGTTCAGAAACTTCAAAATTTCCAAGTAGTGACATCTTCTGAGAAACTTGAAAATTAATACAGTAGATAAAGTTCAGACTTCCTCCAGCAGAGGAGTTTCAACTGGCGCAAAGTTTGAATTAGCGGCGTGGAGGTGTAGTGCCCGGTACAATTATGATTGCTACGGGGCTACCCGTGGACCAGCAGAGATGAAAGAAGGTGCCGGGGGGAATGGGACTAATTACAATTATCAAGAAAGAATTTAAACTGAAATGGAATGTTATATTTTCGAAAGCAACAAGTTAACAAATTCTCACTTAGTGAGATAACAATGACATAGCAATTTAAACACAAGACTTACAATTTTTGAGTTCCCAGCTCAAAATTATAAAAGAGTACAAATTTATACCACGGCAGAAATCCCGCAATACATGGAGCCCTTGCTCCCAACTCACAATATCAAGCCTCCCGGAGGCACTTTTACAACACTAGAAAAGAGCTGACAAGCTCTCAGTTTTCCAAGCCTACACAAGGCGACACCAAAAATATCTTACAGCTTTCGACTTCCATAACCCAACTTACAAATTGAAACAGTGGTATCTCGTACCCAACCTATAGGGCCACCGTGTAAAAATAAATAACAGTTAGATAAATGGCCCGAACACCAAATGAAAGGAGGCGAATGCTTGCACTCCTAGATATGAATTCTTAAAACCTAAATGGCACTAGGCCCATGAAACGATGATGATGATGATGATGATGCTTGTTGTTTTAAGGGGCCTAACATCGAAGGTTATAGGCCCCTAATGGAACGAGATGGACGACAGGATATATGACAGTTAAAATTTTAAAACATATCCACTGACCAGAGTTTTAAAAAATGGTGATGGAAAATGAGTATGAGATTAAAACAATCAGTGGATCTGATTCGCAATGCCTTATTTTGTAATAAAATAAGAGAAAATACAGGAGACAAAGGAATAAGGCATTGCTTCCAAGGACAGATATATATACGTACTTTACAATAGACTTTAAAATAACACATTAAAATGCGCGACACAAACTAAAATGAAGTCAATGGAATAAAAGCGCTATTGACAAAAAACACTAGGACAAAGGACATCATCACACACAAGAAAACAGACCACTATCCCTCATAAAGCGGATGACGAGGTCTGCTGACTGCTCGTCATCTCGCAAGATAAGGGAGATTGTACTCGGAAGGTTAAGACTACGGCGCAGATCGACCAGGTCCACATACTCCGTAAGGATGTGTACCACGGTAATGTGTTGGCCGCAGGTACACATCGGAGGCGGTTCCCCTTTCAAAAGATGCGAGTGAGTCAGGAAACCATGGCCGATCCGAAGACGACATAATACCACGGCTTCCCTCCGCGAAGCCCGAAGCGAAGTCCTCCAAACCTCCGTTGTTCCTTTTATCGCTCGCAGCTTATTGGGAAGTGGAATGGCCTGCCACTCCATCTCCCAATGGGACATAACCAGATGTCTCAGCTGAGAGCGAACATCACTTACTGGAACCTTGAAAGGCAACGGGGGCAGTGTAACTGCCTCCTTGGCAGCCTTATCTGCTAATTCATTTCCCTCTATGCCCATGTGGCTGGGGAGCCACAGAAACGTGATTCTGGTGACGGCATCCGAACACACGGCCAGCAGGTCCTGGATCCGCTGCACCAGAGGGTGCCGAGGGAAACAAGTATCAATAGACTGGAGCGAACTCAAGGAGTCAGTACACACGAGAAAGTGTCGGCGTTCATTGTACAGTGCGTATCACAGAGCTTCACGGATAGCATAGAGCTCTGCTGTGTACACAATACAGGTTTCCGGGAGAGCAAAAAGGAACCTATCATTGTCGACAACGAACGCACAGCCCACGTTCGTGTCTGTCCTCGAACTATCCGTGTAGACGACGACTGAACCTGGATAGCGGCCAACAACGGACAGGAAGAGCCTCCGAAGAATCGAAGGGTCCGTGTTTCCTTCGGGCCATTGTGCAGATCAGGATTATTTCAGGTCGTCGTACTACCCACGGAGGTACCCCACTGGGTTGTCTGACAAGGCAAGGAACCGAAGGTACGTCGAACAATCTGTAACTGCTATCCAAGCGTATTCCAACCGGCCGCGTTGCTCGAGAACAAGCAGCGTAGAGCAAACGGTTGCCATTGTTGAACACGCAAGGATAGCTTGGATGAAGTGGCATCTGTAGCAAATTTGCAGCATACGAAAAAAGCATTTGCTGGCGCCTCAGGTGTAAAGGCGGCACACTAGACTCTGCAAGCAGGCTTGAAATGGGGCTTGTACGGAAAGCTCCCGTCGCCAACCTAATCCCGCTGTGGTGGATGCTGTTCAGCTTCACAAGCACGCGTGTCCTTGCTGAGCCATATGCTGCACTGCCATAGTCTAACCTGGGTAAAATGTGTGCCCTGTAAAATCGGAGGAGCACCACGCGTTCAGCTCCCCAATTAGTGCTGCTAAGAAACTTCAAGAGGTTATGCCTCGTGGTGCATTGCACTTTTAGCTGCCGCACGTGTGGCTCCCACGATAATTTACTGTCAAAAGGAAGCCCAAGAAATCGGTAAGTGTCAACAACTGGAAGAACGACATTTCCTAAATAAAGCTCAGGATGTGGGTGGAGAGTACGGAGACGACAAGAGTGGACAACATAGGTCTTTGCGGCAGAAAACCGAAAGCCATGTTCTAAGGTCCACTTCTCCACCCTCCCAATACCTTGCTATAATTGTCGCTCTGCGACTGCCATACTGCACGACCTATAGTGCAGAACAAAATCGTCCATATATAGCGACGGTATTACTGCTGGACCAGCAGCAGCGACAATACCGTTGATGGCAATCGCGAACAGAGTGACACTAAGGACCGATCCCTGTGGGACGCCATTTTCCTGAACGTGATATTGCGAATATGTCCTCCCTACTCGGACACGGAATAGACGGAGGCACAAAAATTCGCAATAAATACCGGCAAGTTACCTCGGAATCTCCACTGATGCAGGACTGAAAGGATACCATATCGCCAGGTGGTGTCGTAGGCCTTCTCTAAGTCAAAGAAAACTGCTACCAAGTGCTGTTTGCGGAGAAACGCATCCTGGATAGAGCTCTCCAGGCGTACCAAGTGGTCAGTGGTGGATCGAGCGGCTCGAAAACCACACTGGTATTTCGACAAGAGTCCTTGTTTCTCCAGACACCACACGAGTCGGCGATTTACCATCCTCTCAAAAAGCTTACACAGGCAGTTGGTAAGACAAATTGGCCTGTAACTTCCTGCATACTTAGGATCTTTGTCAGGCTTGAGGACAGGAATGACTATGCCCTTTCGCCAAGGAGACGGAAAATCACCCTCCATCCAGATACGGTTGAACACACGAAGGAGATAGAGCAGACTATCATCACTAAGGTGTTTCAACATCTGGTTATGGATGTTGTCCGGTCCAGGAGACGTGTCCTTGCAAAGCGCTAGGGCGCTGCGGAGTTCCCACTCCGTAAAGGGCACGTTTGTAGTCCTCTGAAGCTTGAGAGGCAAAACTAAGGTGATGACGTTCTGCCTCCCGCTTCGCAGCGAGGAAATCAGGATGGTAATTCCCGGAGCCAGATACATCCGCGAAATGACTAGCTAGATGGTCAGCAATCGAGAGTGTTTCAGTGACGATATGGCCTGCAGTGGAAATTCCCGGTACCGAAGATGATCCTTGGATACCCGAAATACGCCGGTTTAGTCCACACTTGAGTTGATGGAGTGTGTGACGTCATAGACGACACATATCTCTCCCATGAAGCCTTCTTACTTTGTCGAATAAGAACCCACCCATTAGCGCGGAATTTATTAAATGTTACCAAGTTGGCCGCAGTAGGCTGTCTACGGTAACGTTCATGAGTTCGACGGCGTTCTTTGATAGCTGCTGCTATTTCATCGTTCCACCAAGGAACGAGTTTTCGGCGAGGAGTCCCCGAGAAAAACGGAATGGACTCTTCAGCAGCAGCAAGAATAACTTGGGAGATGTAAGTTATTTCCTCCCTGACGGTCCGACTGATACGGTCGTGCAGGACAGCTAGTGACGTGTACTTTGGCCAATCAGCATGTTTAAAAATCCATCGAGGGGGAGCCTCGACGGATTTTTGGTTCAGCAAAGTAAGAATGATGGGAAAATGGTCACTTTCACAAAGATCGTCGTGTGTGTTCCACCGAAACAGCGGAACCAACGTTCGGCTGCATAGACTTATGTCTATGCGAGAATATGTGCCGTAATGTACACTGAAGTGTGTTGGTTCCCCTGTGTTCAAAATACATAAATACAGGTCTGTTACCAATGTTTCCAGCTCTCTTCCCCGGGGGCAAGGCGTCTCAGAGCCCCATATGGGGTGATGGGCGTTAAAATCACCCAACAAGAGGAAGGGAGGTGGAAGCTGATCCAGAAGATCAGCGACATCAGTAATGTTAAGAGGTAGCCCTGGCGGAAAATAAACATTACACACTGTTGTTATGCCAGGCAGCGGAATGCGAACTACACGTACCGAGATTATGGCACTTTTGGGGGCATTATTTGTTATTGCAACTAAAAAGGGCAACCGTGCAGATACTTTAGAACTTTGGTCACGAGATGGTACTGGAATGATAATCCTGAGAGCAAATTTTAGCTCCAGGCGCTTTCTGTTTTTGATGATATGTTTGCGTTTTGATGACGTAAGTACTAGAAACGTACGAATTGCGACAGACAGATTAGCTGCCATCAGGGAATTCCATCTGAATTTTGTTGTTAATTGTCAGGCTTCCTGCTCTCCTGGGGAGTTTGTAACAATTGATGAGATGTTGGTAGCTTTCCGTAGCCGCTGTGGATTTATCCAGTATATGGCCTCAAATTCTACGCTCTGTGCGACAGTAGAACATTTTACACGTTCAATTTGGAACTCTACTGTGGCAAACAAGCCGAAGGTCCTTGCAGTTGTTCCAACAAACCGATGGACATCGTCAAAAGACTAACTGACCCAATAAGAATTGACATAGGAATGTTACCACTGATAATTACTATAGTAGCGTTCCATTAGCCTATTGGAGCAAGGACACCATTCATCGGGACACTAAAAAAAGAAAAGGGAAATACCTCCCGAAATTCTAATGGACAAATCTCGCCAGGTGGGCTCTAGCATGTTTGGACTCCAACCTGATATGACACTAGTGTCCTATGTGACGAAAAAGAAGGCAGTTGTCCTTCTTCTATCAACTATGCACGACACAGGTGAAATCGATTCCACAACTAATAAACCATTCGTCATCATTGACTATAATGGGACCAAGGGTGGCACAGATACTGTTGATCAGATGTGTTCTACATATTCAACAGCAAGGAAAACCAGGCGATGGCCTCTTGTAGTGTTTCTCCGTGAACTCGATATTGCAGGTATAAACTCGTACAAGATATTTCTGGCCAACAGCCCATCAAAGAATTGTGCGAGAAGGAAATATCTCACTGAATTGAGATTGGGTCTGATGGAGGTAAATCTCCGAGAAAGAGCTCAGCTTCTGTCTCTTCCAAGTGATTTACAGGTATTCTTATCTAAGTTTCGTGAAGCCAAGGGGGCTATGGAGTGTGCATCACAAAAGACAATCTGCTTCATTTGTGGAACGCACAAAAATACGACGACGTGTGTTACCTGTGACCTATGTCGTCGAAATGTGTGCCGCAATCATAGTCTGCATACAGTTACCTGTGAAAAGTGCAATCCAGAAGCTGAAGATGAAAACTAAATGTGCTTCATTTCATTGGGAACAGTAATCCGCTTTTTGATTTCATAACTCTATGTAGAGGAGTCCCGTGTTTGAATTTCTTGAATTGTATTAGGGTGTTCTCTAAAAGATGTTCAATTTCATGAAGTGTATACATGTTTGCCTTTTTATAATACACATGACAACTTTCAATTGTTTCAACAAATTTTCTTAACCTAAGAATGATAAAATTCACACAATGTGCGAAAAAGTTGGCAAACTACGTTGTGCGGTCCAAACACCGCCGCGCGCACAATAGCGTGATACAGATTGGCGCGCGCGGTCCAGGGTTAATACTACGGCGCAGAACGATCAGGTCCACGCACTCCGTAAGAATGTGTACCACGGTAAGATGGTCGCCGCAGGTACACACCGGAGGGGGTTCTCCTTTCAGTAGATGGGAGTGCGTCAAGATACCGTGGCCGATCCGAAGGCGACATAATACATAACACCCGGCCATCAGGTCCTGGATCCGCTGCACCAGAGGGTGTCGAGGGAAACAGGTATCAATAGACTGAAGCGAACTCAAGGAGTCAGTACACACAAGAAAGTGTCGACGCTCATTGTCTAGTGCGTACCGCAGAGCCTCACAGATAGCATAGAGCTCTGCTGTGTACACACTACAGGTGTCCGGGAGAGCAAAAAGAAACCGATCATTGTCGACAACGAACGCACAGCCCACCTTCGTATCTGTCCTTGAATCATCCGTGTAAACGACGACTGAACCTGGATAGCGGCCAACAACGGACAGGTAGATCCTCCGATAAATCGAAGGGTCCGTGTCTTCTTTCGGGCCAGTGTGCAAATCCAGGATGATTTCAGGTCGTCGTACAACACACGGAGGTACCCCACTTGGCTGTCTGTCAAGGCAAGGAATCGAAGGTATGTCAAAAACAATTCATAACTGCTATCCAAGCGTATCCCAACCGGCCGCGTCGCACGAGGATGAGCAGCGTACAACAAACGGTTGCCATTGTTGAACACGCAGGGATAGCTCGGATGAAGTGGCATCTGTCGCAAATTTGCAGCATACGTAAGTAGTAGTTGCTGGCGCCTCAGGTGTAAAGGCGGCACTCCAGACTCAGCGAGCAGGCTAGCGATTGGGCTAGTACGAAAAGCTCCCGTCGCCAACCTAACCCCGCTGTGGTGGATACTGTTCAGCTTCGCAAGAACACTTGGTCTTGCGGAGCCATATGCTGCACTGCCGTAGTCTAACGGGGATAAAATGTGTGCCCGATAGAATCGCAGGAGAACCACGCGGTCAGCTCCCCAATTAGTGCTGCTAAGAAACTTCAAGAGGTTAAGCCTCTTGGTGCATTGCACTTTTAGCTCCCGCACGTGTGGCTCCCACGATAATTTACTGTCAAAAAGGAGCCCAAGAAATCGGTAGGTGTCATCAACTGGAAGAACGACATTTCCTAGATAAAGCTCAGGATGAGGGTGAAGAGTACGTTGACGACAAAAGTGGACAACGGAGACCTTTGCGGCAGAAAACCGAAAGCCATGTTCTAAGGTCCACTTCTCCACCCTCCTAATAGCTGGCTGTAATTGTCGCTCTGCGACTGCCATACTGCACGAGCTATAGTGCAGAGCAAAATCATCCACATATAGGGACGGTATTGCGGCTGGACCAGCAGCAGCGAGAATACCGTTTATGGCAATCGCGAACAGAGTGACACTAAGAACCGATCCCTGTGGGACTCCATTTTCTTGAACGTGGTATTGCGAATATGTCCTCCCTACTCGGACACGCAATAGACGGAGGGACAAAAAATTCGAAGTAAATACCGGCAATTTACCTCGGAATCTCCATTGATGCAGGACTGAAAGGATGCCATATCGCCAGGTGGTGTCGTAGGCCTTCTCCAAGTCAAAGAAGACAGCTACCAAGTGCTGTTTGCGGAGAAACGCATCCTGGATAGAGCTCTCCAGGCGTACCAAGTGGTCTGTGGTGGATCGAGCGGCTCGAAATCCACATTGGTACTCGGACAAGAGTCCTTGTTTCTCCAGACACCACACGAGTCTGCGATTTACCATAATCTCAAATAGCTTACACAGGCAATTTGTAAGACAAATCGGTCTGTAACTTCCTGCATACTTACGATCTTTGTCAGGCGTGAGGACAGGAAGGACTATGCCCTCTCGCCACTGAGACGTAAACTCACGCTCTGTCCAGATTCGGTTGAACACACGAAGGAGATATAGTAAACTATCATCACTAAGGTGTTTCAACATCTGGTTATGGATGTTGTCCGGTCCAGGAGACGTGTCCTTGCAGAGCGCTGAGGCCGTGCGGAGTACCCACTACGTGAAGGGCACGTTGTAGTCCTCTGAAGCTTGGGTGGCAAAACTAAGGTGATGACGTTCTGCCTCCCGCTTCAGAGGGAGGAAATCAGGATTGTAATTCCCGGAGCCAGAGACATCCGCGAAATGACTAGCGAGATGATTAGCAATCGCGAGGGGATCAGTGGCGACACTGCCTGCAATGGAAATTCCCGGTACAGCAGATGATCCTTGAATACCCGAAATTCGTCGAAGTTTCGTCCACACTTGAGATGATGGAGTGTGTGACGTCATGGACGACACAGATCTCTCCCATGAAGCCTTCTTACTTTGTCGAATAAGAACTCGCGCCTTAGCGCGGAGTTTCTTAAATGTTACCAAGTTGGCCACAGTAGGCTGTCGACGGTAACGTTTATGTGCGCGACGGCGTTCTTTGATGGGTGCTGCTATTTCATCGTTCCACCAAGGAACGAGTTTTCGGCGGGGAGCTCCCGAGATAAACGGAATGGACTCCTCAGCAGCAGCAAGAATAACTTGGGTGACGTAAGTTATTTCCTCGCCGACGGTCCGCCTGACATCATCGTTAAAGACAGCTAGTGATGTGTACTTTGGCCAATCAGCATGTTTAAGAATCCATCGAAGGGGAGCCTCGACGGGTTTATGTTTCAACAAAGTAAGAATGATGGGAAAATGGTCACTGTCACAGAGATCATCGTGTGCATTCCACCGAAACAGTGGAACCAACGTTCGGCTGCATAGACTAACGTATATGCGAGAGTATGTGCCGTAACGTACACTAAAGTGAGTTGGTTCCCCTGTGTTCAAAATACATAAATCCGGATCTGTTAGAAGTGTTTCCAGCACTCTTCCTCGGGGACAAGGCGTCTCAGAGCCCCATATGGGGTGATGGGCGTTAAAATCGCCCAATAAGAGGAAGGGTGGTGGAAGCTGATCTGTAAAATCAGCGACATCATTGATTTTCAGATGCTGGCCTGCTGGAAGATAAACATTACACACTGTTGCTAAGACAGGCAGCGAGACGCGAACAGCTACAGCCTCAAGAGGGGTTCTTAATGGAACCTCTTCGCTGTAGCTATCAGAACGTACTAAAATGCCAACGCCTCCGGAAGCCCGGTGAGCATAGTATCGTTCTGTCGAGTATAGTTTGAAATTCCTCAAGACCGTATGATGACAAGGTCTGAAATTGGTCTCCTGAATACAGACTATACTCGCTGCGTACTCACTAATAAGCTGACGTAACTCAGCAAGATGCCTGTCATAACCGTTACAATTCCACTGTAACAGTGCCATAGTGTGGACTATAAAAGGAGTGTTAGGTTATGAGCGACAAAATGCTCGTAAGCCTAAAAACTATCTAGTTCTACATCCGTAGATGTAGAGGACAGCGCGACATCCATCCCGTCATCAAAAGATGGCAGGGGTGCCGCCCAGAACTTTGACACGTTTCGGGGGCGAGGTGGTCCCCTACGAGGAGAGCGCGCAGGTTTGGGAGCAGGGGTGCCTCCTAGCGCAGACTCATACCCCCCAGATGGGGGGCATGACTTCTCCTTCGCAGGGGAAGTCCGAGAGCGCTCAGCACGGGCGCTCTTCTTCCCCTTCTTTTTTTCTAGTTTAGACGGGCTGGGAGATGGTTTACCAGCCCTGGCCGACGATGTCGCCTCCGCCGGCTATGGCACGACTTTCGTCGACCTCCTAGGGGGGGAAACTTAGTCTTCCCTCCTTGCTGTGCCGGCTGGGTGCTGCCAGCCTGCACAGACTTCTGGTTGGTCGGAGGTACGGTGGTCCCCCCCTTCGAGCTTTGACTATTTGCGACGTTGCTGGGAGCAGCAACAGTCGCCTTGGGCGCAGCGGTCTGGATAGGTGTCGAGGTTGTAAATGACGAACCTGGAAGACTCTGAGCTATCAAGCTATAGTCAAGTGTACGGGCAGGTGTATTCGTAAAATGAAACTTACGGCGCGCTTCCTGGTAGGAAAGACCATCCAGGGTCTTGATCTCCTGGATCTTCTTCTCACTCAGGTATGTCGGACAATTCCGATCCCGAGGATAATGAAAAGCGGAGCAGTTAGTGCACTTGTATGAAGTTGTGCACTCCTCCGCGCCGTGAGCTACTCGTCCACATGTACCACGTATAGCCTGATTCGAACAGCGAGAAACCGTATGTCCGAATCGCTGGCATTGATAGCATCGCATAGGAGGCGGGATGTACGGCCTCACATCGCAACGATAAGTTGTTACCTTCACTTTCTCTGGTAACACTGACAACTTGAAAGAGACAATGAAGGCACCAGTGGCAACGTCTTCACCGTTGACCTTGCGCGTAATGCGCCGTACGTGTGTCACGCCACGGTTCTTCGTGTCTTCCACCAACTCGTTGTCAGTGTTCAAAATAAGGTCGCGGTGAAAGATGACTCCGCGAACCAGGTTCAAGGACTTATGCTCCTCCACTTTGACGGGGATTTCGCCACAGTGCTCGCACTTAAGCAACTGATCAGCTTGCAGTGCTGTACGAGTCTTTAGAAGCAAACTACCGTTGCGCATTCTCTAAAGTTCCTCCAGTTCGGCGTACACGCCTTCTATGTGACTACTAAAAAGGATCGAATTCACCAGCTTAAAATCGTGCCCATCGGTTCTGGTAGTGACCAAAAACCTAGGAAAGCTGGATCCCATTCCTTCACGCTGCGCATGTTCCCAGGGAGTTGAGCCTCTCAGGGAAGCAAAAGTTAAAGACTTAGGTGGGGGACCACCTTGAGAGAGCCGACTTGGTTTGGAAGCCATGCCCGAAAGCTTCCTCCCCTCATGCCACCCACTCCGATCAGGGGTCTCTGTAGCCGAACCAAGCAGTCAAGGTAATACCCACCTGGTCCTAGCAGGTACTGCCCGGGGTCCGATGTTGGACGATGCCTAATGCGGGTCACCCGCAATAGCATATACCTCATAGCGTGTACAGAGCACTAACAATAGGAAAAATAAATAAAAATAATTAATAATAATATGTCCTTCTGGCATTCGGCTGTGCGGGGACCTGCGTTGTCAGGCGGATACCACTGCCCGGTTACATGACACTCCCACCCGCCGCGTCCTGGATGGTTGCTGGCACGGGCTTTCGAGCGTAGTCGCACACATAGGAGCTCCATCGCCGAGCAGCACGCACATACAAATTTTGAATGATCTACATCTGACCCTCAGAAAAATAATAAAAAAATAAAGAGGGGACCATAGCCACATGACCCTTTAAGTCGCCTTCTACGACAGGCAGGGATTACCTATGGATGTATTCAGCCTCTCCCATCCACAGGAGGTCCATCACATTATACCAAACCGCAATCCATGTCCGCGCCAAGGTCGCCCCTTTTTGTCGCCTCTTACGACAGGCGGGGGATACCGCGGGTGTATTCTACATGTGCGTCCCCCACCCGCAGGGGGTAGTGTGTTTGGTCCGCGAGAGGTATTTTATTTCCCTCAAGTCCGCCGGCAAGCCGGTTAGGACCCCCCTATCCGCCACCTGGGACGCGCCACGTGGGAGTATCACCTCTCCCCCTGCTAAGCCATCGTAGTAGGTTCGTGGACAATGAAAATTCCCTAACGCAGTCTTCAAATGAGAAAAGACGTTTACTGATTTCTCCGTCCCGTTTGCAGGGTAATGTAAGAGAGCTATGCAATTTAATACAGTCTTGGTCACAACGTGTACTCTGCCTAACCTACAGTTGTGTATACAATGTAGAATTCCATAGCGAAGCAGAGTACATCAGCTAGTTAATAATAATGAAGAAGCTAATAACCAGAACCAAAAAGTATCACGCCTACTCTAATTAGACGAAGAATTATTAACATAGGAGACGTGTTCGACCAGGTAAAAAACTTGGATAATCATAGTCCATGTGGATCTTCTTTCAAAGACATGTAATTTTTGAGAGAAAAGAGAACTGAACTTAGGTGTGGTTTTATTTTTAAGTGTGATATGTGCAATCTGGTTAGAAAAAAGACATAAATGACGAAATGACGGTATGAAAAAGTTCTATCCTATAAATGGCACGCGACAGCCGAATGTGAAATGAAGAAAGCTGCTGAGGAAGAATCAAAACTGGCATCGGATCGCCGATGGTAGCTGGTGCAAGAGGTCATACCGGACCAACTACTCATCACCCTCCGGAGTGGTAAGTTATTATTTAAACGTATTTTTATTTCTTTATCAGTTAGTTAGTTAGTTAGTTAGTTAGTTCAGGCTGCGATAGTCGGCCTCGTTACAAGGAAGCTCCTGTATGTCGGCGTCAAGAACAAATATTGCACGGCTTGCGCCCGAGCCAATACAGCTGGTGTGGAATTAATACCTCATTCATGCAACAAGAACAGGAGTCAAGGCCAGAGCTCTTGAAGTATGGAGCCTGCTAGTATTACAGAGGACCGGGCGAGTTGTCCGTGGGCGTAGAGGCGCGCGGCTGTGAGCTTGCATCCGGGAGATAGTAGGTTCGAATCCCACTATCGGCAGCCCTGAAGATGGTTTTCCGTGGTTTCCCATTTTCACACCAGGCAAATGCTGGGGCTGTACCTTGATTAAGGCCACGGCCGCTTCCTTCCAACTCCTAGGCCTTTCCTATCCCATCGTCGCCATAAGACCTATCTGTGTCGGTGCGACGTAAAGCCCCTAGCAAAAAAGTATTACAGAGGATTTCCTGCGAAGCGAAGAGATGCACGGTTTACGATATGCTCGTCTTATTGCTGATGGTTATAGTAGCGTATATAAGAACATTTTAGAAAGTAGGCCTTACAAGTCACTTACAGTAGAGAAAATTGTATGAAAAAATCACTTATTGAGAATTTTTTTCAAATTAGTTAAGGTCTATTGCAACAACTAGCACGAAAGAAAATAATACAGTGTGGTTGAGGAAAAAAATTGGTGATAGTACTTTGCGCTGTAGAACAGCTGTCACATAGGCAGTAGGATTTAGGAAGAAAAAAATGGAGATCCGAACAAACAAATCAACGAGCAGCGACTATATTTTAAATATTCCAAGTCACATCTTTGGTGAACTGAACTTGGGTGTGGTTTTATTTTTAAGTGTGATATGTGCAATCTGGTTAGAAAAAAAGACATAAATGACGAAATGGGCGTTAATACTTGTGCAGTCAGTGGATCCATTACAACGGGCAGCGGGCACGCCCACCTCGAAGAACTTTTGTCATCGATGAACATTACATCAATGACTGATAAAACTTTTAGACGGTATGAAGAAGTTCTATCCTATAAATAGGCAGTGGGCACGCCCACCTCGAAGAACTTTTGTCATCGATGAACATTACATCAATGACTGATAAAACTTTTAGACGGTATGAAGAAGTTCTATCCTATAAATGGCACGCGACAGCCGAATGTGAAATGAAGAAAGCTGCTGAGGAAGAATCAAAACTGGCATCGGATCGCCGATGGTAGCTGGTGCAAGAGATCATACCGGACCAACTACTCATCACCCTCCGGGGCTACTTTTGTGAGTTGCAACCAGTCCCTTCCTCTGATGAAAAAATGTGGTACCTGATTTGCTTACGACCGGCCTCTACCATCAGATATCGGATGCTGTGAAGGACTTGAACAGACACAGCAGGAGCCTGCTTGAGGATGTTACCGCATCCGGGAGATAGTGGTTCCGAACCCCACTGTCGGCAGCCCTGAATATGTTTTTCCGTGGTTTCCCATTTTCACACCAGGCAAATGGTGGGGCCGTATCTTAATTAAGGTTGTACCGGGCGGTACACCTCCGCGCCGCTAATTCAAACATTACGCCAGTTGAAACTCCTCTACTGGAGGAAGCCTGAACTTTACCACCATATTAATTCTAAGGTTTCTCAGAAGATGTCTCTACTGTAAATTTTGAAGTGTTCTGAACTATGTCAATTTCGATTCTTGTTTGTCTGCTCCATATCAAGAACTTTGAACATTCTCTAACAGATGTCTCTACCAAAACTGATAACGCTCTCTGGTGTAAAGGAATGAACTGTCCGGAAGAAATTTAACATTCATAAGTTTTGTTTTTGCTAAATTTTGTTCTGTGGTTTGAGAGTTGGCAATATAATCCTTTCTTTCCGCCTATTTGGAATGTAGCCAATCAGGAATTTCTGTCATTAATTTTCCACCAATAAGGTGTTTCTTCTTCGTCTGGTGTATTAGTTTTTGCTGTTATCCAATAAAATTTTGTGGGCGGGTTTTAATCCTTCATGAAACGCCTCGAATTTTCCGCGAGGGTATATAAACTGCTGATTTTCTGGTCTCATCGCCACTTCAGTAACATCTTTCCTTGTGTGATTATGTAGCAGGGGGCGGGAAGCGCCTCTTTCTTCGGACAGCAGTTCATCCATCAGGTAATGGCCTTTTAATAACTTCGTTGCTTGCTAGCTCAGCAGTTTAACCCTCGGGGCAGGTTCGAAACTTTTATAATGTAACTTACCTTTATAATGTAAACGACACTTGGTATAAATTCTGTAACTTCAACTACAAATTGGGATAGAGAGTGCCTAACCCTCTCAACCTCCAACTCACTTTGTTTTGAGGTGACTATGTTTTCGTAACCGTTTTCCATCTCTTCATAATGCAATAAAGTTTTCCTATCGTGTCACCTCCGTAGTAATGGGATTAGCCCTTGCGTAAGCGGCCTAGAGCGAAATAGGTTTTAAAAAAGGTGCATTAGGAGTGCATGTTACGCCTCCACTCAAATTGTTATTTTGAGGCCACGTAATTGTCCTGTTTCTTTATTGAGTAGGCCTCAGTAGATTGAGTATCTTTACCCCTGTTCTCGTGTGCCTGGAGGGCAACTTGAAGGTGGAGTTTGGTGTGGCCTTTGAATTGGCTTGGACCTTGAAAGCGGGTTGCTCTTTCTTAAATTTAATTTCTGTGTGCCTCGAGCAGGCTTATCTGGGTAATTAGGAGCTAATGCTCCTTGGCATGATTGGGGTTTTCTGCCCCTTTGTTGGATCTTGTGTATAAGTAAAGTTGGGCTCTTTGCTCAGGGATTGTGAATCTGGGGCTCGAAGCCCAAAATCCATTAATAAACTGTAATTGTTCATTATTATCTTGTTGATATATAACTGAGTTCCTATTGTACTTGTCATTTCTTGATCTCGAAAAGAAAATATAACCTTTGTTAAATTTTTAAATTACCTTTAATTTCGTAAGTTGAGACCTATTCATCCCAGCACCTTCTTTCACCTCTAACTACCACGGATAACCTCGGAACAAAGGTCATGGCCGCTTCCTTCCCATTCCTAGGCCTTTCCTATCCCATCGTCGCCATAAGACCTATCTGTGTCAGTGCGACGTAAAACAAATAGCAAAATAGAAGATGCCACCAGCAATACAGTCGAACACTACTACTCAATAGTTGCAAAGTTTATTGGTGGCAAAAGAATACACTTTGCTCTCAAGGGTTCATATGAAGCGTGGTGCTCTGCAGCTGTCGTACAGCACAACTCAGGCAAAGCACATTACCATCTTCACAAGGAGATGTACGGGTGCAGGCCTGGATTGTTTGCAAAAAAAAAAAAAAAGAGGAAATATGAAAGAAGTAAACAGAGGAAGAAATGCAGAAAATCATTATTTCCAAACTTGGAGAATGAAGAGAGAGAATATGGTGTAATGGCGCAGCGCCTAGATTTGGATGAAGACCTACTGGAAAAAGAATATGAAGAATTTTTGAACAATTTAAACAAGTCCAAAGGAGAGTTAAAACGCATCGAAACTGACACACTTCAACAAAGTGAGATCAGTCAATGACTAGAAATAAGACGAGATTTGCTAACTTCGTCATATTTCGGAAATGTTTGTAAAATGAAGGCGACAACTGGATGCCAGTCATTAGTCAAACAGATGTTGTACTCGACGTTTGACTGTCCTGCGATTGAATATATGAGAAGACACGAAGACACTGCGCGTCAACAAGTTTCGGAGCTAATAGAGAAAGAAGTTAAAATGTTTGGCCTGTTCATTGACCAGGAACATCCATTTCTTGGAGCGAGTCCGGACGGACTGATTGACGAGGACGGTGTCATTGAAATAAAATTGCCATCTTCCGCAAAAATTCTTACAACGGAAGAGGCTATCAAATTGAAAAAGATAACTTGTTGGAAAGTGGGAAAGAATGGAGGAATAGGGAACTCTGACACCATAAAATATATATATATTACAGCTTATAAATCTCATTACTTGAATTCCTTCTTGTGTCAGACACATTTTAACCGTCTAACTCCAAAACTCAACTCCAACTACGGTTGTTGTTACAGGATTTTACCCCGACAACCATAGTCTAAGAAAATCTTTGATATTACTAATTTTTGTTTATTTTCTTGCTGAAGATATTCCATAACCGGAACGAAACATGTTCTATCTATGTATTTGAAGATGCTTGTTTGTTTTAAGCGGCCTAACATCTAGGTCATCGGGCCCTGATGGTACGAAATGAGACGAAATGCAATGACCAAATAAAATACAAAATACTCCACTGACCAGAATTCAAACCGTGAGGACGAAAATGAATGGATGGATGAAAATGAATTTAAAACAACCAGTGGAACCGACCCGCAAGGCGTCAGTCTCAGAAACTGACGGAAAACAATAGTAATGCTAAGGGACTGCTTTTATAGCTCAATACTGAATCAATGATGTTCGCAAGCTAAAGGGGTCCAAAATATAGGTCAACGCACTCTCATAATAGTACCTATCGCTTGGAAAGTAGAGCCATGCTGTTTGTCATGGTGCGGTACTAATCAACAGTATCGTAGACTCGCGTAGAGGCGCGCGGCTGTGAGCTTGCATCCGGGAGATAGTGGGTTCGAATCCAACTATCGGCAGCCCTGAAGATGGTTTTCCGTGGTTTCCCATTTTCACACCAGGCAAATGCTGGGGCTGTACCTTAATTAAGGCCACGGCCGCTTCCTTCCAATTCCTAGGCTTTTCCTATCCCATCGTCGCCATAAGACCTATCTGTGTCGGTGCGACGTAAAGCCCCTAGCAAAAAAACTACTCACAGGTAATGAAATTCGCACAGGTAATACAGACCTATGGTGTTTCGCACATAGCGGCGCCATTCACAGGCAACGCAAACCTATGGTATTCATCACATAAGTGTACTAACCACAGGGACTCGTACTATCCCGTGGTGTTCCTTATATAGTGGGCACTAATCATAGGCAAGCTCATATAGTGCTACTAATCACAGGTACCGCAAAAGCCTGACCGCACGGTGCTCCTGCGTGCTACTATCCACAAAGCTATTTCGTACCTAACATAGTGGTACTACGCGCAAGTAATAGCGACCCATGGCTTTCCCCGCGTGGCGGTACCAAACACAAGTAGTTTCATGGTTCTACTCCAATAATCCCTTGGTCGCCCCTTTTAGTCCCCTCTTACGACAGGCAGGGGATATCGCGGGTGTATTCTACATGTGCGTCCCCCACCCGCAGGGGGTGGTGTGTTTGGTCCGCGAGAGGTATTTTATTTCCCTTAAGTCTGGCGGCAAGCCGGTTAGGCTCCCCCATCCGCCACCTGCGATGCGCCACGTGGAAGTATCACCTCTCCAAATGCTACTACAGCGTAGTAGGTTCGTGGTGTTCTATCTATTTAGTATACACCCAGAGATTGATGATGATGATGCTTTTTGTTTAAAGGGGCCTGACATCGGGGTCATCGGCCCCTAATGGTACGAAATGAAATAACAAAAACTACAAATTCATTCACTGACCAAAATAAATAAAAAATGTCATGAAGAATGAATGGATGGACATGAACGCAACAAAAAACAAACAAACAAACGAACTAAAACAGTGGATCAGACTCGAAAAAATATCGTAAATAATAGTATTACTGACCAAGGAACCACTTATAAAGCACAATGATGCTTGATGTCTAAAGGGGTGCAAAATCCATGTCTAAGACCCCACAGAATGGTACATGTCGCGAGTAAAGTAGAAGCATGGTATTTGTCATGTTGGGGTACTAATCAAAAGTAGCGAAGACTCACGGTGTTCCACACAAGATAGTACTACTCACAAGTATTGTACTTCGTACAGGAAACGCAGACCTATGGATACACTGCACCCGACAGGGGCATGATCCAAAGACGTTTGGTTAATACTGATCCTTGAAATTATGGACGCAATGCTATTTATGGAAAGGGAGATCGAAATTAATTAGCATCGATATTTAAGACAGATAATGAGTCCTTTAAATTTATTATAAATAATTTCATGGATTGGGATCTATTGGACAATATTTCCCTTTGTGCAACGGAGGGCACGCAGCAGAAGTCAAGCCTACCCAAACTCGGGCGAGGCTGCAATCGGTGGTTTCCCATGACGTAAGTCGAGGGGAGACATCCCTTCCTCAAGACTCAGAGAATGAGGGGAAACCAATTTCATCGAAACGAAATGTGGAAGCCATCTTTAATTCAGACCAGCCAACTTCATTATCTACGATGAAAAAATTAATCTAATTTGAATTCTGGAGCCGTTTCCCCATTTAAAAGAGATAAATTTAACTGGGTCATTTATTTAGAGTCTCTAATGTCCCCTTACTTGTTAACTTTCGGAGGGAGAAAGAATACCATGTCATTCCTGCGTGGAAAATTACCGAGGGCCATCTGGTTATCGTCACCGCTTATCCTCGAGACGGGACATCACCCTAGCAGAGAGGGGGAGGCAGGACAGCCATTAATTAATTAAAGGAGATCCAACGGAGGATAATCGTACGGATATATCTCAATCACATCAGGTGAATATTGGTCACCTGATAGTCGTACTATTACACCTCTAATATGCCGTGAATAGGCCATATACAGATTTCCGGAGAGTGAAAGTGCCTCCTTGTAGTTGAGCGACTTGATCAGGTTGAGACAAGTATCGAAAGAGTCATTACTCGCCTGACTTGCGAAATCGGGGGTGTGAAGGGCAAAATAGATCAGCTGACTGACGAAACGGAACAGGTTAAGTCCCAAGCAAATAACCGCGACGCGAAGATAGAAGAGATAATAGAGCAGGTCGAGAACGATCGGACGAATATCAGAATCGTAGAAGAGAGGAAGGAGAAAGCATTGGCGGCAGTCGAGGCCCTGGACGACAAAATTACATCGGTATCGCAGGCAATACGGTCCGATATGAAGTTAACTTTTGCCAAGGTTCGGAAGGAAATTGCAGGACAAATAGTAGGAGAGACGGCCAAACAAATTCACGAATGGAGCGAAGGGAAAGGCTCTAAAATGAAGGGGGAGTTGGAGGTCCTCGAAGAACAAATCAATGCACTTCGTGACGAAATAGAGGGAATGAAGAAATTGGATATTTGGGATGAACCACATTTGAAAATTGAAACAGGTGGAATAAAGATGGAAGTAGGTAGCGGATCACACCAGTTAGGCTACAGTCTGTTTAAGGAACAACTACCTGGCGATGAGGAATAAAATTACCGGCGATGGACGAGTGAACGTCGACCCTTCTTGGCCAAAATTCAATAACCGTATATAACATATTACGCTCAGCGGATGATAAGCCAAAGAAATTCAAGCCAGGCACTAGGACCACACGAAAAAGATTCCTTCGCGAGGTAGATGACTAGATGGAGGATCATCGGATACCAGCGGATTGGAAATTACGAATCATTGAAAAGGTTTTGGAAGACCAAGCTCTTGAATGGTTCAAGCCTTTCGTTACTGTTTCGACAGGTATGAAGGATTCAAGAAGCTATTTTTGGAGAAATATTGGGGACTGGTCACGCAACAAGGGCTTAGGTTGGAGCTATAATCTAGGAGGTACGCTTCGGGAGAACCCACAAGGTTCTGTGACTATTTCACATCTCAATTAGTGAAAATGCGCGAACTAGACAGCCCACGAACGGAAAACGAATTAATATATGCCATTACTAAGCAATTTTTGGTCGAGGTCCGGCGCATGTTGATTGCGGCGAACGTTCGTACGGCAGTGGAAGCAGAACATGTATTGAGACAGCTCGACCGGGCGTCATATATCGGACACGCTCGAGCTAGGAACGTAGAGGTCGTAAATACGTTAAACGTTGGAGAAAGTGATCAGTTGCTAAACAGGGGTACCCAGGTGACAAGTACTCAAACTGATACTCAGATGAGAACCCAGAACAGGAATAATATTGATTGTCAGTCTCCGAAGTGGGAAAAGAACAGGTGGAAGTATCGGAATGACCGGAGTACGAATCAATCGTACCAGTCAGGAATATACAACCACGGACAAAATGGTTCGCGAAGGCAACGACCATACGAAAGAACGGCAAATTCGAACTGGGGGAACCGAGGTCGGCCGAATGTCAGACCACGAGAGTACTACCGGGGTGATTTAAACGACAGGAGGAATGAATCACGGCGTTACGTCAACGATTTACGAGATAACCAGGCCGGAAATATGTGGAAGGATTCAATGCAGCAGTTTTTTAAGTCAGACGAATGCTTAGGGGCAGAGAGCCTCGAATTAGAGGCACATAATGCTGCAAATCGTGATAGTAACCTTGATCCCGTGCTCCATCATATCAAAATGGAGGCGAAGGACAGCTAAAACAAATTACAAAACCCGAGTGAGGAGATAGTGGGATTTTCGAGGACTACCGACGCAAAAGAGGAACCGTGGACGTCCGTAACCATCGCTTCGTGGATCGTTCATCCCGATGATCTCGTTGAAGATCCTGTTCAAGCATGTCCGAAAACAATTAGAGCTTCACCCGTTATTTATGTCCGTGTCAACCAGTTGTTAGTTCGTTGGCTTGTAGATACAGGCGCGAGCGACAGCGTGGTCTCCAAAATATTAGTTAAATAACTGGAATCAAAGCAACGTATTCCAATCATTCCGATTTCGAACATTAAAGTTAGAGGAATAATTCCGCACCGCACAACTACATGCAATAGCCAGGCATACTTAGATTTGGAAATTGAAAATAACCGCGTATCACATCCATTCATAATTCTGACTAGGATGGAATATAATATCATCATTGGAGCTGATTTTCTCCGGGAATTCAAAGCGGTCATTGATATGGACGGAAACGAGAATAGATTCAGGAATGATTCAATTCAAGTAGATGTATGGTTGAACCACCTCGACGGACAACAGGGGGAAGAGAAAATTTGGACTATGGAGGTTGAAGGGCTGAAAGAAGAAGGAAGAGATTGCTTTCCAAATTGGGATGAATATCGGGATGAGATGATTAAGGAGTTTGAAGAGATGATTTTCAAGTTAGAAGCGGAGAGTGAAGGACCATTGTTGGCGGAGGTAGTCCAAGAAAAGATCGGCGAAGCGAAGATAGGGGACGAAGACAAGGAAAAACTACAGAAAGTCATAGAGGGGCACGAAAACGTTTGTGGTTCACGTCCAGGAAAAATTCCAAATTTTAAATATTCTTTAGTCGTCAACAATTGGGAACCATTTCGGCAACGACCATATCCAATCCCTGAAAAATTTCACGCTGGAGTTCAGAAGATTATACAAGAAATGGAAGATAATGGTATTATATCGAAATCATCTACCCCAATTTTTAATCCATTGGTGGTGGTTGAGAAAGTCAATGGTTCGTTGCGGGTCTGTCTCGACGCGCGAGGCATTTACCAACAACTAATCCTCGAGTATGATCAGGCCCCATTTATAAAGGTTACTTTAAGAAGTTCCGGGGCACAACATTTTTCAGTGGCGTTGAACTGACATCATCATTTCATCATGTTGAGGTTGATCCACATTCCAAAATTCTAACCGGTTTTCTGTTCGATGTGCAAACCTATGTTTTAATCGGCTACCTTTCAGATTAAAGACAGCATGATCAGCACTCATTAGGACACTAGATCGTCACCTCAGTGACGAGGTCAAACAGCTTACGGTGAGGTATGTTGATGACATCCTCATTGTGACAGAAACTTTTCCGGAACATTTGGAAAAATTTTATAAATTGTTGGCTGACTTAGAGAACAACAACTTCAAGGTGAATTTACCAAAATCCCATTTTTGCCAAAGAAGTATCCTGTTTTTAGGCCATGTGATCGATTCGGAGGGAATTGTGCCAAATTCTGTTAAATTAAAGGGCGATCCAAAATTTTCCAAAACCAGCATGTCAGGCAATTCTTAGGAATTTGCAACTTTTTCGCGGATCATTTTCGAAATTATACCAACATAGTAGCACCATTACAAATCTTCTCAAGAAAACAAAAGGTGGAAATCGGACCTTGCTTGCGATGAAGCATTTGCAAAAGCAAAGGATTTGTTGGCACGTAGCGTAAAATTGGGATACCCGGATTATTCACAAAAGGTCATTATGCAAACTGATGCGTCGATTATAGGGTTCAGGGCAGTACTGTATCAGGAGACGCCCGATCCTGACCAGAAGATTACCTATTTGGCTTTCACGAGTCGCAATTTAAGATCGCATGAGTTGAAATACACCGTCCACGAACCTGCTACGCAGGCGTAGCAGGGGGAGAGGTGATACTTCCACGTGGCGCGTCCCAGGTGGCGGATAGGGGGGTCCTAACCGGCTTGCCGGCGGACTTGAGGGAAATAAAATACCTCTCGCGGACCAAACGCACACCCCCTGTGGGTGGGGGAGGCAGACGAATAATACACCCACGGTATCCCCTGCCTGTCGTGAGAGGCGACTAAAAGGGGCGACCAAGGGATGATTGCATTCGAACCATGAAACTACTTGTGCTTAGTATCACCACGCGAAGAACACCAAGGGTCGCTTTTACTTGTGCGTAGTACCACTATATTAGGTACGAAATAGGTTTATGATTAGTAGCACACAGGAGCACCGCGCGGTCGGCTTTTGCAGTACCTGTGATTAGTACCACTATATGAGCAGAACCATGGGATGATAGCTACCATGGTTCTGCCTTGCCTATGATTAGTACCCACTATATGAGGAACACCACGGGATAGGGAGAGGTCCCTGTGGTTAGTACTCTCATGTGATGAACACCATAGGTTTGCGTTGCCTGTAAATGGCGCCGCAAAGTGAGAAAAACATAGGTCTGTATTATACGTCGAATTTCATAACCTCTGAGTAGTAGAATAATGTGTGGAATACCGCAAGTCTCTGCTACTTTTGATTAGTACCGCAACAGGACGGATACCATGGTTCTGCATTACAAGCGATAAGTATCATTCTGAGGGGCCTCTGATCTGTATTTTGGACTCATTTAGACACCAAGTATTCTCGATTCAGGATTGTGCTTTGGAAGTGGTCCCTTGGTCTGTACTACTATTAACTATGATAGTTTTTTGAGACGGATCCACTGATTGTTTTAAATTCATTTTCATTCATTCATTCATTCATTCATTCATTCATTCTTCATGACATTTTTTATTTTGGTCAGTGGATGATTTTGAACTTTTACTTTGTCGTTTCATTTCGTACCATTAGGGGCCGATGACCTCGATGTTAGGCCCCTTTTAAAAAACAAGCATCTTCATCAGCATCACGAAATACACCGTAACCGAATTGGAGATGCTCGCGATCGTGACCGCTCTAAACCATTGGAAGAAATACATTCATGGGTATCCAATTGTTTTAAAACGGATCACAAAGCTCTGACGTTCATGATGAAATCTGCATTAACAAGTGAGAGAGTTAGCCGGTGGTGCTTGTTTGTGCAGCATTTCGACATTACAGTTGAGCACTGTGCCGGAAAGGCAAACGTAATTGCAGACGCCCTCAGTAGGAATCCAGATCCGGAACTTATCGTTATTAACCAGATACAGTTAATTGAACAAGGGGATCGTTAGATCATAGAAGGACATCGGACTATTGGCGAGGAACAACAAAAATGTCCGGAAATGAAAAAGTCGATCGATTTCCTCCAACGTAGAATACAGCCAGGGACGGATGAATACGGTGATCTTCAGAAAAAGTCCGAGAATTACCAATTTTTCAATGGGATGCTGCATAAGTTTGTGGACTAGGACCACACGTAGTACAGGATTGTGGTTCCAAATACATTGCAAGTTGATTTGGTTTGGCTCGCTCATCATGTTACAGGCCATGCGCGGAGAGATAAAGTAATTGCAACACTTAGAGAAACCTTTATTTGGAAAAATCTGAGGAAAATTGTCCAGCAAGTGCTCCTCACTTGCGACATTTGCCAAAGGGTGAAGCCCAACCCATACTTACTAAAGCAAAGGCCGAAGCCATTTTTCCGAGTAAACCTCGGGTACTGTTCGCTTTAGATTTTTACGGACCTCTTCCGAAGTCAAAGGGAGGGCTCCAGTACATTTTGGTATGCGTGGATGTAGTCTCAAAATTCGTCACTCTCTGCCCAATTCAAAAGGCAAACACTAGAGCCGTCATAAACCAGTTAAAAACTAAAATCATACCACGTATGGGCAAGCCTGAATGCGTTCTCACTGATCAAGGGTCGCAATTCACGTCGGGAAGTTTCAAATGGGAAATCGATAATTTAAACATCAAACATAATTTGAGTTCAATTAGGCATCCTGAATCAAATCCCGCTGTACGGATAATGCGAGAAATTGCTAAATTTTTCCGCATCTACTATCCACGTCAGCACTGGCGTTGGGTGGATGTGATTCCCGTCATAACCGAAAGCATTAACGGTACCATTCATGAGTCCACTGGTCAAATTCCGTCAGTAATTCATTTTGACAGTTTTCCAAAGAAACCCTGGCATGAGGTCTTGAATATCCGCAAGATCCTAAGCTGTCAGTCGAGCTATGCGTACAGGATACAGCGAAATATTTGAAGCTCAAGCAGAACGAAGATTACGGCGTCCCCGTAACAAAAGGTACCATCGACCGCTCCGCGTAGGGCAACTTGTTCTCGTGAAGCGACCAACAGTCTCCGATCTACCTAGCAAGTTCTATCACAAACTCGCTGTATTGTACATCGGTCCTCATCGACTCATACAAAATCTAGACAACAACTCGTACAAGGTGGAAAGCATGGACGGCACGACCGAAACCATCTACAACGCAGCAAATTAGAAGTTGTACCATACGTCCGGAGGCAAATTAGAAGATGTAGGCAATGCAGAAGAACTTGGGGCAACGGATGAAGAAGAGGATGAGGAAGACGGAGAAGATCGCCGTGATGTGCAGGACGAAGATTCAGCACCAAATGAGGAACACGAAGAAATATAATAATTTCGAGATGTTGTTCTCCCATGGAGATATAGGAGATGAAGAATGTCAGTACCAAGGACCTTTGGTTAATACTGATCCTTGAAATTATGGACGCAATGCTATTTAAAGAAAGGGAGACCGAAATTAATTAGCATCCATATAATTAAGACAGGTAATATAAGTCTTTAACCCATTTATGCCCAGCGGGTCGTTTGCGACCCATCCGAAAGAAAAAATTCTGCCGAGCGTATTTTTTGTTGTTTTGCGTCGATATCGCATTCAGTGTGTGTAGTAAGATTGCCCGCACTACCGTGTCTTGGTTGGAGCATCGTTCCCACCACAACGCACATGCTGCGCGGCAGCTAGTTGAGTCATGGTGGAACCTGCATCGCGCTCTCGCCATTATTGGTAAGTAGAGTGGTTACAAGTTTTAAAATGTAGTGTTAAGTGTGTTGGTGTTGTTCGGGGATATCTGACGCATCTATAGATGCCTTTACTATTTCACTATGTCAATTCGTTCTTACAATACACCACGAATAACATAGTGTGGGTCGTAAACGACCCGCTGGGCACAAATCACAGAACAATAATACTTTAGCGCATTTTTGCATTTAGATGGTTACAACACAAGGGATTGGCGGAAAATGTTCTAAATTAGTGTTTTTGAAACATTATCAACTATTCGGAGCACATTTAAGTCGTCCATTCATTAACTAATTAGCAAATAACAGTTTTCAAATGTTTATTTCGTCTTTTTGAGGTGAAAAAATTTAACTACTGCTGAAATTCTGTCAGAGCTTTAGGTATTGACTGCAAGCGATATTCCTGGAACATTAGTGGATGTTCTTATCACTCCACTGGATGATAAGCCTATTCGGGCGACGAAGATGCTTGCTGCAGTCCAGAAAAAATGAGTGGGTCACAACTAGGTACTGAAGCACAACACTATTTATCAAGGTGCAAAAGCTAACGAAAAGCGCTCTAAAGATGTTGACTTAAGCGGAAAGCGTTGTTTTGAAATTCTGCGATGTTTTATCTAAGTTTTACCCCAGTGTATGCTTCTCTTTTTACTGCGATAAATTTTTTACTTGCTCAAAGTTGTTGTCGGAGTTAAAAAAGAGGAATGCGATGCACTGGCACGGTTCGGGCTAACCGGATGGAGGGCTGTCCATTGCCAGACAAGAAAACGATGAATAAAAAAGAAAGGGGATACTTTGAAAGTGCAGTTGACAAAGAAGACCAAATAGTGGCTGTGACATGGAAAGACAACAACGTTGTGAACATCCTGTCAAACGAGCATGGCGTAGAATCTGTTGAAAAAGCTGGGCGATACTCATTCACGCAGAGAAAACCTGTGAAGATAACTCAGCTACATTTTGCCACAACAATGTATCTACTTTCCGCATCAGCATAAGAGGCAAAATATGGTATATGCCAATTCTGCTCTGGCTTCTAGACGTTGTGATGAGCAATGCTTGGATTTTGTCGAAATCTCAGGGCATGTAGCTTGACGCCTTGGCGTTCCGACGATTCATTGTGACCAGCTTGTTAGAGAAGTATGGAACCCCTCCTCGCAATGTTAACACGAGTGCACCAGTGACTGAAACCATGCAGGAAAGCCACAGTAGTTATCTTCTGGTGGAAAATCAGCCCCGGCGACGTTGTCACGTCTGCAAAAGTAAAACTATCTGAGCGTGCCAAAGATGTGCTGTTGCCTTACACCATTATTGTTTTGGAGAATTCCACAAGAAGAAAAGTGCACTGTGTAAATGAGAACGTGTTTTAGCTTCGTAGCTTAGTAATTTTGACTGATTCAGTTTTTTTATGCAAGATAACATGTTTTATAATAATGATCCCAAGGCCTGTTGTGCTATGTCAGTACTGAGTATTCAAAGGAATGTGCACGACTGACTAGGAAACTCGACTGATAGTCTATTTGATATTAAATCTTAATGTTAAATTTTGATACTGTTTACATTTTTAGGAGAGATTCCTTCTTGTGGCATTTAGTGAAGAGCGACTTCTTATTAGCATTTACTATGTGATTTTTAATACTTACCTCTGTAATAGATATGTCATTTTTATTTTTCATTAATAATGAGTCATAAAATACACCAGTTGTTCTCCTTTTATCATTAAATATATACCATGATGAACCAAAACATGAAAATAGCTAAAACCCATGTCGGAGATATGCCCCTGGGGTCCATGCCCAGTGGGTCGTTTACGACCCATGCTATAATTAAAAAAAAACAACAACAACAAATATTTTTAAAACAATTTTCGGGGCGTTTTTGGACATAAAGAAACTGATTCCAGTAGTCAAAACCATAAAATTCGAAAAAAGTTCTTGGGCATAAATGGGTTAAATTTATTATACAGAATTTCATGGATTGCGATCTATTGCGCAATACTTCCCTTTGTGTAACGGGGGACACGCAGCAGAAGTCAAGCCTACCCAAACTCGGGCGAGACTGCAATCGGTGGTTTCCCATGACGTAACTCGAGGAGAGACATCCCTTGCTCAAGACTCAGAGAATGAGGGGAAAAGAATATTTTCGAAACGAAATATGGAAGCCATCTTCAATTCAGACCAGTCAACTTAATTATCTACGATGTAAAAATTAATCTAATTTGAATTCTGGAGCCGTTTCCCGATTTAAAAGAGATAAATATAACTGGGTCATTTATTTAGTCTCTAATGTCCTCTTACTTGTTAACGTATGGAGGGAGAAAGAATACCACGTCATTTCTCTGTGGAAAATTACCGAGGGCCATCTGGTTATCGTCACCACACATCCTCGAGACGGGACTTCACCCTTGCAGAGAGGGGGAGGCAGGACAAACATTAAAGGAGATCCAACGAAGGATAATCGTATGGATATGTCTCAATCACATCAGGTGAATATTGGTCACCTGATAGTCGTGAATAGGCCATATACAGATTTGCGGAGAGGGAAAGTGCCTCCTTGTAAAAACCACTGCCGAGGGCGCAGTCTCTCATTCGGGACTCAGCTTGCTGACGGCGGAGCTATGTTTTGCTAAGCTGCCTTTCAATTTCAAGTGAAATAGTAGAATTTGCATAAATAGTGTATAGATTTGGTCTCTGTGAGACCAGTGTTAACTTTTTATAAAACCTTGATGTGTCGCGAACATTCAGTGCGGAAATTAATATTATTATTTTTACGGAGATATCCGTGGAGGGCAGAGGTGAAAGAAGGTGCGGGCTGGAATAGGTCTAAGTACAAAGCTGACAGATGAATTAAAATTTCAATTAAGGTTATATTTTCAGAACTTAACAATTTTCATATAGACTTTCAAAATTCAACAAGTAACAAGTCAACAACAAGCCAAAATCAGGCATAACGAAATCACAAATTTTAGGGGATCATTACAAGTTCTGGGCTTCGAGCTCCAAGGTTATAATCCCTGAGCTCTCAGCTCACAACCACAAATTACCAAAGGGCAGAAAACACCTAAATACATGGTGCACTTGCTCCCACCTAGTAATGCCAAGCCGCCTAGAGGAATCTTTCAAAACATCATAAAGAGCTGACCCGCTCTCAATCTTTCAAACCTATTAAAGGCAATACTATGCTTTACAATAACTTGCCATCGAGGCACAACTTACAAGAATTAAACAGGGGTATCTCGTACCCGCCTACAGGGCCTTAAAAGAAAAATAATAGGTTAATTAAATGGCCCAAAATACCAAGCTGAACGGAGACGTTGCTTGCACTCCTACATGAAACCAAATAACACCTAAGGGGCACTAGGCCGATGTCACAGGGGCTATTCCCAAACTAGGGAGGTGACTCGAATAAGAAAATTTTAGTACATTAAGAGGAGAAAATCGGTTATGAAAACGTAGTCATCTCAACTCAAAATGAAGGGGAGCTCGAGAGGGTAAAGCACTCTCTATCCCCGATTTACAGTTAAAGTGATAAGAAACTTTCACATAAGCCGGCAGTAAGTTACATTTTTAGAAAGGTAGGTTACATTGAAAAAGTTTCGGACCTTCCCCGAGGGCTAAACTGCTGAGCTAGCAAGAAATAAAGATGTTAAAAGGCCATTACCTTGTAGAAGAGCTGCTGGCGGATGAAAGAGGCGGTTCCCGCCTCCCCCTATACTTCCATACACTAAGCTAGATGTCGTACGAGTGGCCGAGAGCCAGGAAAACCAGCAGTTTTTATATTCTCGGGGAAGATTCGAGACCATTCATGAATGATTAACACACACCCACAGTCGTTTATTGGGTAGCTTACAGTTACACATAGACATTGGAGAAGAAAGACGCCATTGGCTCAAAATTAATGACAGAAAATTACGATTGGCTAATTTCAAAACTGGCGGAATGAAAGAATAATACTGCCAACCCACAAATGAAAGAACAACATTTAGTAAGGAACAAACTTATGAATACAAAATATCTTCAAGAAAAGTTCCTGCACTTCGCACCAGGGTGCATGATCATAGTTTTTGGTAGAGACATCAGTTCGCCTGATATCATCGTTAAAGACAGCTAGGGATGTGTACTTTGGCCTATCAGCATGTTTAAGAATCCATCGAGGGGGAGCCTCGACGGATTTATGTTTCAACAAAGTAAGGATGATGGGAAAATGGTCACTGTCACAGAGATCATCGTGTGCATTCCACCGAAACAGTGGGACCAACGTTCGGCTGCATAGACTTACGTCTATGCGAGAATATGTGCCGTAGCGTACACTAAAGTGAGTTGGTTCCCCTGTGTTCAAAATACATAAATCCAGATCTGTTAGAAGTGCTTCCAGCTCTCTTCCTCGGGGGCAAGGCGTCTCAGAGCCCCATATGGGGAGATGGGCATTAAAATCGCCAAATAAGAGGAAGGGTGGTGGAAGCTGAGCTACAAGATCAGCGACATCTTTTATGTTCAGATGCTGGCTGGGTGGAAGATAAACATTACACACTGTTGCTATGACAGGCAGCGGAACGCGAACAGCGACAGCCTCAAGTGGGGTTCTTAATGGAACCTCTTCGCTGTAGGTGTCAGAACGGACGAAAATGCCAACACCACCGGAAGCCCGGTGAGCATAATACCGTTCTGTCGAGTATAGTCTGAAATATCTCAAGACCGTATGATGATCAGGTCTGGAGTTGGTCTCCTGAATACAGACTATACTCGCTGCGTACTCACTAGTGAGCTGACGTAACTCAGCAAGATGCCTGTCATAACCGTTACAATTCCACTGTAACAGTGCCATAGTGTGGACTATAAAAGGAGTGTTAGGTTATGAGCGACAAAATGCTCGTTTGCCTAAACACTATCTAATTCTACATCCGTAGATGTAGAGGACAGCGCGACATCCATCCCGTCATCAAAAGATGGCAGGGGTGCCGCCCAGAACTTCGACACTATCGGGCGCGAGGGGGTCCCCTACGAGGAGAACGCGCAGGTTTGGGAGCAGGAGTGCCTCCTGGCGCAGACTCATACCCCCCAGATGGGGGGCATAACTTCTTCGCAGGGGAAGTCCGAGAGCGCTCAGAACGGGCGCTCTTCTTCCCCTTCTTTTTTCAGGCTTAGACGGGCTGGGAGATGGTTTCCCAGCCCTGGTCGACGATGCCGCCTCTGCCGGCTGGGGCACGACTTTCGTGGACCTCCTAGGGGGGGGGGGGAAGACTTAGTCTTCCTCCCTTGCTGTGCCGGCTGGCAACTGCCAGCCTGCACAGACTTCTGGTTGGTCGAAGGTGGGGTGGTCCCCCCCTTCGAGCTTTGACTATTTGCGACGTTGCTGGGAGCAGCAACAGTCGCCTTGGGCGCAGCGGTCCGGACAGGTGTCGAGGTCGTAAATGACGAACCTGGAAGACTCTGAGCTATCAAGCTATAGTCGAGTGTACGGGCAGGTGTATTCGTAGAATGAAACTTACGGCGCGCTTCCTGGTAGGAAAGACCATCCAGGGTCTTGATCTCCTGGATCTTCTTCTCACTCAGGTATGTCGGACAATTCCGATCCCGAGGAGAATGAAAACCGGAGCAGTTAGTGCACTTGTATGGAGTTGTGCACTCCTCCGCGCCGTGAGCTACTCGTCCACATGTACCACATACAGCCTGATTCGAACAGCGAGATACCATATGTCCGAATCTCTGGCATTGATAGCATCGCATAGGAGGCGGGATGTAGGCCTCACATCGCAACGATAAGTTGTTACCTTCACTTTCTCTGGTAACACTGACAACTTGAAAGAGACAATGAAGGCACCAGTGGCAACGTCTTCGCCGTTGACCTTGCGCGTAATGCGCCGGACGTGTGTCACGCCACGGTTCTTCATGTCTTCCATCAACTCGTCGTCAGTGTTCAAAATAAGGTCGCGGTGAAAGATGACTCCGAGAACCAGGTTCAAGGACTTATGCTCCTCCACTTTGACGAGGATTTCGCCAAAGTGCTCGCACTTAAGCAACTGATCAGCTTGCAGTGCTGTACGAGTCTTTAGAAGCAAACTCCGTTGCGCATTTTCTTAAGTTCCTCCAGTTCGCCATAGACGCCTTCGATGTGCCTGCTAAAAAGGATCGATTTCACCAGCTTAAAATCGTGCCCATCAGTTCTGGTAGCGACCAGAAACCTAGGGAAGCTGGATCCCATTCCTTCACGCTGCGCATGTTCCCAGGGAGTTGAACCGCTCAGGGAAGCAAAAGTTAAAGACTTAGGTGGGGGACCACCTTGAGAGAGCCGACTTCGTTTGGAAGCCACGCCCGATAGCATCCTCCTCGAATGCCACCCACTCCGATCAGGGGTCTCTGTAACCGAACCAAGCAGCCAAGGCAATACCCACCTGGCCATAGCAGGCACTGTCAGAGGTCCGATGTTGAACGATGCCTAATACGGGATGACTGAGGCAATGAGCACTAAGACTCCCTTCCTCCAGTCACCCGCAATAGCATGTACCCCATAGCGTGTACAGAGCACTAAATATAGAGAAAAAATTAAAAATAATATGTCCTGGCATTCGGCTGTGCGGGAACCTGTGTTGTCAGGCGGATACCACTGCCAAGGTACATGGCGCTCCCACCACGCAATGGTCCTGGGTGGACAGTTGCGGGCTTTTGGGCGTAATCGCACACGTAAGAGGCCCATCTCCGGGCAGCACGCACATCAAAATTTGGAAATGGTCTACATCTGACCCTCGGAAAATAATAAAAAAAATAAAGAGCGGACCATGGCCACATGACCCTTTAATTCGCCTTCTACGACAGGCAGGGATTACCTGTGAATATACTCGACCCCTCCCATCCACAGGAGGTCCAACACATTATACCAAACCGCAATCCATGTCCGCGCCTAGGTCGCCCCTTTTAGTCGACTCATACGAAAGGCAGGGGGTACCGCGGGTATATTCTACATGTGCGTCCCCCACCCGCAGGGGGTTGTGTGTTTGGTCCGCGAGAGGTATTTTATTTCCCTCAAGTCCGCCGGCAAGCCGGTTAGGACCCCCTATCCGCCACCTGGGACGCGCCACGTGGGAGTATCACCTCTCCCCCTGCTACGCCTTCGTAGCACGTTCGTGGTATTTCATCTTGCTTGTTGTTTTATGGGGCCTAACATCGAAGGTCATCGGCCCAAGTTTTATTTCTGAGAGGCTGGTCTAGAAGCTCAAAATACCTATTTCTGCGAGTGGCCTCACTGTCACTATGGCTTCAACGTCACTTAGGTCGTTAGTGAAAAGAGCATGTTCTGTAAAAATTGAAGACCATATTCACAAAGATGTTGAACTTAATATTTTGACAGACCTTTGCTCTGATATCATTTTAGGACATGATATCATTTGCCGTCGTTCATCTGTAGAGATTAAGTTTGGGGGTCAGAGAGAGAACCTCTTGAGTATCTGCGGATTAACAGTCGCGAAGGTCGAACCTGTTCGACTTTTCCGAAATATACCTCCACGTTGGTTTTTTTTTTGCTAGTTGTTTTACGTCGCAAGCCAATCGCCATGAAGTCCCGACGCCATACAGCAAACTGATACCAAACTCATTGAACACGAAGTTCAGCGACTTTTGAATGAGGATGTTATAGAAGAAAGCTTTTCTCCTGTCACCCAATCAGAAAGTCACTAGCGCCGTATGGTAGTTGACTATTCACGAACAATAAATCAGTATACCGAGCTAGATGCTTTCCCACTCCCACGTATCGAGGATATAGTCAACATGGTAGCAAATTATGAAGTGCTCAGTTCAGTTGATTTGAAAACGCCTATCAGATCCCGAACTGTGAGGAGGACCGCCCTTACACAGCATTCAAAGCAAGTGGTAAACTTTGGCAGTACAAATGGATTCCATTTGGCCTCACCAATGGAGTACCTTGTTTCCAAAGAACAATAGATATGATCATCAAACATGAAAGACTTACTGGGGTTATTGCTTAACAAGACGATATCATTGTGGGTGACAAGAACAAGGAAGGAAACGACTTCAATTTGAAAAAAGTTCCTGATAGTCGTTGAAAAGTATAAATTTACGATCAACGAGAAGAAACTTGTTTATTCGGTCAAAACAATAAAGCTACTGGGATGTATCTTCTCCCATCATGAAACTCGCCCAGATCCCGATTGATTGACACCTTTACAAGAGCTCCCATCACCAACTGACACTGCTTCTCTTCTGAGAGCAATGGGCATGTTCGCTCATTTTGCCAAATTCATCCCAATAATTTCCCAGAAAATACATAACCTTTCAAGTGGTAGTTTTCCATTAAAAGACAAAGCTATTGAAGCATTTAAAGTGCTGAAAGATTATGTGAAAAATGCACTGGTTTTAGCTATAGATGATAAAGCTATGTTCACTGTAGATACTGATTCTTCATACAAAAATTTAAGAAACACAAACAAAAATTGGAAGCCCCATTGCTTTCTTCTCTCGCACACTCAACCTATCTGAACAACGATATTCATCCGTGGAGAAAGAAGCGCAGGCTATCATTGAAACCGTGAAAATATGGAGACATTATGTGCTAGGGAGACATTTTCGACTCATCACTAACCAGAAGTCAGTAGCCTTTGTGTTTGATACTAGACACCTTGGTAAGGTGAAAAATGAGAAGATACTGCGCTGGAGATTTTTAACTCTCGTGTTTTGATTATGAAATAGTTTACAGACCAGTACAACATAACAAAACAGCAGATGCCTTCTCCAGAGTTTGTTTGGCTATGCAGTGTTGCGGACCTAAACTGAAGATCCTCCATGAAGCTTTATATCACCCTGGTATAACGCGGCTTAATCACTTTATTAAGTCGAAGAACTTGCCTTATTCACTGGAAGATGTAAAGGTGGTTATATCAGCCTGTAAAATTTGATGATGATGATGATGATGTTGTTTGTTGTTTAAAGGGGCCTAACATCGAGGTCATCGGCCCCTAATGGTACGAAATGAAAGAACAAAAATGTCAAATTCATCCACTGACCAAAATAAAATAAAAATTGTCATGAAGAATTATTTGATGGACATGAACCCAACAAAAAACAAAGAACCAACCAAACAAACAAACACACAAAAAAACAGTGGATCAGACTAAAAAAAGATCGAAAATAATAGTATTACTGACCAAGGGACCACTTATAAAGCACGAGGATGCTTGATGTCTAAAGGGGTGCAAAATCCACGTCTAAGGCCTCACAGAATTGTGCATGTCGCGAGTAAAGTAGAACCATGGTATTTGTCATGTCGGGGTACTAATCAAAAGTAGCGAAGACTCACGGTGTTCCACACAAGAAGGTACTACTCACAAGTTTTGCACTTCGTACAGGGAACGCAGACCTATGGTGTTTAAAACACAATGGCGCCACTCACAGCCAACGCAAACCGATAAGTTTCCTCACCTAGGTGTACTAACCACACACCCCGTGGTGATCCTCACAGAGTGGGTACCAATCTCAGCCAACGCAGACCCACGGTGTCGCTCATATAGTGCTACAACTCACAGGCAACGCCCAGACCCGCGGTGTTGCTCACATGGGTACGACGCACGGATACTGGAAACCCACAGGAGAACCCCCTCCAGCTGCTAATAATCACAAACTTATTTTATACCTAATATGGTGGTACTACTCGCAAGTACAGGCAACCCATGGTGTTCCCCACGTGTTGGTACGAATCAAAAGTAGTTTCATGGTTCCAAGACAATCATCCCTTGGTCGCCCCTTTTAGTCGCCTCTTACGACAGGCAGGGGATACCGTGGGTGAATTCTTCGTCTGCCTCCCCCACCCACAGGGGGTGTGTGTTTGGTCCGCGGGTGGTATTTTATTTCCCTCAAGTCCGCCGGCAAGCCGGTCAGGACCCCCCTATCCGCCATCTGGGACGCGCCACGTGGGAGTATCACCTCTCCCCCTGCTACGCCTGCGTAGCAGGTTCGTGGCCTGTAAAATCTAAGCTGAATTGAAACCTAGATTCATCAGGCATGAAAGTAATCTCGTCAAAGCTACCCGTCCCTTTGAACGCATCAACATGGACTATAAGGGACCTCTACTATCCAAATCTAGAAACCGTTATCTCCTCATATTAGCTGATGAATATTCCAGATTTCCCTTCGCCTTTCCTTGCCCAGATGTCACTTCGTCTACTTTTATTTCTAAACTTAAGCAACTTTTCTCCATATTTGGATTACCTTCATATGTTCACTCCGATCGAGCCTCAGCATTCATGTCCCAAGAATTGAAGACATTCTTCACGGCTATTGGTGTAGCGACGAGCAGGACTCCATACAATCCAAGAGGCAATGGCCAAGCAAAAACATATGTTGGAGTTGTGTGGAAACCTATAGAACTCACTTTTAAATCTAGGGAAATGAATATCCAACAGTGGGAAGAAGTTGTACATGATGCCCTCCATGCCGTCAGATCACTGCTATGTACCACTACCACTGAAACTTCCCACGAGCGGACGTTTAAGCACCAGAGAAAATCCAGTTATGGACACTCAATCCCCTCATGGCTTCTGACTCCAGGTCCAATACTCCTAAGGAAGCATGTCAGACAATCGAAGTACGAGCCACTCGTGGACGTTAGTCTTCTTGAAGGAAATCCCGGGTATGCTCATATACAACACTAAGATGGAAGGGAAACTACTGTTTCGACTAGAGACTTGGCACCATTGCCTTTTCCAATAGGTATTTCTGAGGAAAGGGGGGAAGAAGATGCCGGAGGAGTAATAGATGTACAATATTACCAAGGAAGTCCAGAACATTGCCACACCCCTGCCTCATCACCCAGATCTTCAGTTCCAGCTCCATGCGAGACGAAATCTCCTGAATCACCAAGGTCAGAAGAAAGGGGTCCAACTGCCTGCCTCACTCGTGACCATCTACCGAGACGGACCTTAAGGACTATGTGGGGGTGAATGATATAACTTATTTGTGTTATCTCTTTGACATTTTAAATCCAGTTTTAAAGTTAACTTATTTGTATATTTTCCCTGACACTTTCTAGTGATATGTTACTGTTGCCACTGAATTGGTTTATGCACCAGTTGGTCGTCTTACATTTAATAAAACCTTATAAAAGGTGATATTACATGTTCATTCACTTTAGTTTTTCCACCCGACAGTGAAGATGGATTGTAAAAGTGATGATAGTGATAAGGACCCAAGTATTCATGTTGATCAGCTTCTCCCAGATTCTGAAGATTATTCTGAGGAAGGTGAGAACATGAAACAAATCTGTGAAACACACAGGACTGTTGATTTGAATGCAAATGGAATAAATGCTAGTTCAAGTAACACACAGACAGTTGTATATGAAAACAACCAAGTAATACCACGGTCTTCAGGAAGTATAAATGCAAGCTCTTCAGGGTCTGTATCAAGTAATATACATAAAACTAAGACTGTAAATAAAAAGGAACGTAGGCCAGTTATGTGGAAGAAATAAAATGCTGAGTATTCACAAAGAAACCGGGAGTTCATTGGAAATTCAGCGTTCCCAGATGATGTAATGGATTTACTGTAACCATATCAGTTCTTCAAATACTTTTTAGTGACGACATCCTAGCAAAGATTTCTGACGAGTCTAACCTGTACAGTTGCCTAGTAGGTTCCAACAAAGCCCTAAATGCAACACATTATGCCATTCAGAAGTTTCCGACAATTTGCATTATCAGTTCAGTGCCTTCACTTACTAATGTGAGGGATTACTGGAATGAATTAGTAGATGTACACATTGTAAAAGACACAAAGTTCCTAAAGTCATTTGAAAAGCTACACCGCTTTTTACACTTTAATGACAACTCAAAGCAACCCAAATCTAGTGATGATAACCATAACAAGTTATGTAAAATTAGGCCTGTACTTGACCATATGAATAAGATGTTTTTATCTGTTCCTATGAGTGAAAGGCTTGCAGTTGACGAACAAATATGCGCAACAAAAGAAAGACATCATATGAAAGTATACATGAAGGGCAAACCCCACAAATGAGGATATAAACTGTTTGTGCTGTGTGAAGACATGGGCTTTGCTCATATGATAGAAATAAACAGTGGACAAGAGAATGGTCCAAAATTTCGGCTTGATTGGTGAACCTGATTTAGGAGCGATTGGCAATGTTGTTGTTCGACTTGCTCGTGTAATACCAAGACACAGGCAACAAACTGTATTTTAATAGGTACTACACATCACTACGGGCCGATTTCACCAACCGCTGTTAAATATCATCTAACGTTGCGTTATTTAACACCTGGTTAAAATGTTAACGTGGCGTTATGGAAATCGCATTTCACAGAACATCTTAACAGGCTGGTTAACTAACGTGGTCTTAGGAGGTCTTGCCGTTAACGATCAAGTCAGCAGTGTATGGCAATAACCTTATTTCGCTCTTATTAACACCAGGTAGATTAACATGTTGTCCACGTGAACGTGAGGATTTTCAGAAGCGCAGTACACGCAGTTGTGGCGGTTTACAGTACCGTTCAGTTTGAATTGCGCCTCATCTGACAAGACAATCATCCCTGCAAACCGTTTATCTTCATGAAGCATGCCTTCAAACCACTCGCAGTACTCCATCGTTCGATCCGGGTCGTCCTCGTTCATAGCGTGCAACGATCTTGGAACGTACACTTTCCACTTTACAGCCTTCAGAATTCATCGCATGGTTAATCGGCTTACCCTGCCTTCACGTGCACCCTGCTTCACAGATTTTTTACGTGATCTGGTAAAATGTTGCAACACAGCGGCGCTGGAAGCTGGATTTGTTGATGTTTTCGGTCAGCCAGACCTTTTCTTATGCACATCCTGAACAGTACCGTCGGCTTCAAATTTATCCCGAATAAGATAAATTGCTGTACATGTTGGTGGCCGAGTACGCCATTGCCGCTGTACCTCCATGTTTTCATACTTCCAGTACCACTTCAATATGGCTTTGCGTTGTTCAAACGACAATCTTACTTCATTCATTGCTGCACTGTCATCTGCTGGAAAACGCAAGCCAAGATTGTTGCGCCATTCTGTTGAGAATACAATGGACTACGCTACTGTGCAAGAATCGCAATGATATGTCATTTGTTCCAAAGATATTAACTATCAAAGTGTCTACATTTTTTTGGATCCCTCTGTAGAACTTGTGACTGGTAACAGTTTATTTCATAAAGAATTAATAAACTTTGCCTGTATTTTGACAAAGATTGGAAAAGCCTAGAAGATATTACAGAAAAAGAAAATCTCTCTCATTTCACATGGTACAGGCCAAGCTACTGCCCTTTAAATAATATTAATTTAGTAAACATCTGTCTCACTTGCTTTCCTCCTTCCTTCTCAGATCTGCTTCTACAAACATGATGCAGTCTACAGGTAAAATACTGATGTAAAATTAATTTAATGAGCGAGGCATAATGAGATTCCTCACCTGGTTCCACGGCAGTGAACAAATGATCAAATTTAAAAAATAAACAATTCGGCAACAAACTTAACACCTCAGTCTGAAGTTTTAACATTACTTTTCTTTCATGCTTTCCCAGTAGTTCATAATTATTTCTAAAAACTTTTTCAGCAATTTTACATAGTTTTACTAATTTTGAGATGGATTCACAAGAGAACCATTCACATTCTTTTCTACTGCCAATCTGCTTCCGTATGTACTGCTATTAGCCAATAGAACCTCCAAACATTGTAAACATTTCAACTTCTTAGATGCCTGACGAACTACACTCCCTGCAATGTACTCAACTACATTATCAACATATATACTAATAGAATCATAGTTACGACTAAAATAGTCGTGATCCAGTTCCAGTGCATTTAACATAAATCTGTTGTCGATTGTATTCTGAAGAGAACTGATACCACTGGTAGGGACAAGGACATCACAGTCAGAAAGTTCACAATTTGCACTTTCAGATGGCTGCACACGTGCAATCAAACATTTCCTGTACGCCGACCTAAACTGCAAAGCATTTGGATTATTCCTGTTCCCACCTCTAGAGCGTAAAGAAGAAAAAAATAATTCCAAATGATCTTGGCTCAACCTACGCGTCAGAAAATATTTCATAATAGGGTCATCATTCCAAACATATGCCTCAGCCAACTCCTTAACAGCCACAAGATCAACAATGAGCCCATGAATTGGCATTTTCCTATTTGAGTTGCAAACAAGTGTTCCATCTGAAAGTTTCAGGTGTTGTAGATAATTGATACAGTCCTTAATTTGATTGCAGACAGTTACTCTGTTCTTTCTGGAAATAGGAGATTTTGTGCCTTTACCCAATGGATGACAGGAATTCAAAATATCAAATATTAAATCAATAATCTTAACAAATTTAACAGTGGGTTCACATCCTGCAAATTCCTGAAACCCTAATGCATTACAGAAAGACATAGCACAACCCACTGACCTGCTAAATGTCTGAGCAGCAAGGGCAACTTTCATTTTTTGGGTTTCATAGTAGATATGTCGCCGTCTCAGTTTATTTGCAGCATGTAAACCCTCGTTTTCCTGGAGAGTAACTAGACTACAAAAATACTCCCATTTAATCTTATTTTCGTCACCACCTTGAATAGTGCCATCAACAAGAACTTCCCTTTCTGCCAGCAAGTTCCGCATTAACTTTAACATATGTGCAGCGTCAAAAATACAATACACTTTTCTCTGCTGAAAAGATGGGTCAGGGAACCAGCACTGTACGTTATCACCAGGGTGAGGGAACCAGCACTGTACGTTATCACCAGAAAAAGTTACACCTAATTTCTGCATAACAGATTTATTTGTAGGTGTTCCATCACAGACTACACTTACTATACTGACTCCTGTTTCATGCAGTTTCCTAAGATACTGCTCTATTAAATTAGCTTTCATAGAAGCTGATGTGCCATCTACAAGGCAATAACCAACAGGTATCTTCCAGTTACGATTTAAAGCCGTAACCATAAAAACAAGAGCTTCCCTGGCCAAGGGACAGTCATCACTTCCAATAAAACCCTGTCCTAAATTTACATAACCACAAATTTTATTACCGTCCCACACAAGATCTTTCTTTATTGCCATTTCATCAAACATTAGAGATGCAAGGATAGGCTCGGCACTTCCCTCTACCTCCTGTGTAATTTTCCTGAAACTTTCCTCTGTGAAGCCTGGATTACCATCCAGAACTGATGCCCAACGACGGAGAGTCCTTGGATGAGGAAGTTTAACGTGTTTCCTGAGGTACTGATAGGCTCGTGAGGAAAAAAAATGTAGCGTCAAAGCAAATCTTCTTATCTCCTCAGTATAATTCTGTCCACAACCCTTGATCTGAAGTTCTAGAAGTTCCTTCAGTACACCTGTAAAACATTTGTCTAAAATTTCAGAGCCAGATTCACACAGTCTTTTATTAAGTCCTGAAATTAGCTGCTGGTAATTGATTATTTTACTCCTCTTTCTATTAATGTTCTGTTGAAGACATTTAATTTTTTTCTTTAAATTGGCATTTACTTCCATTGCATTGTCATACATTCTTTTCATTTTGCGTGGACTAGGGACACAGTACGCATGATCATTTCCTATGATCTTCAGTTCAGCACTTCCTGAAAAGAGGAGAAAAAAGTAAAAGTGAAACAAACGAATAAACACAATCCACTGTTACCAGTAGCATTACTATTGACAAATAAGGACTAGATCTTTCTACAAGGAAAAAATTGTCAATTTACTGGAGATAGCAGCATTCCGAGAGACTACATCTCTGATGACTTGAAACATGCTAAAGGAAAGCTATACAGTATTCAGACTTTACAAAAGCATTTGAAAGTATTAACAGACAATACATTAAAACCATGATGATACGAAAGGACCACATATTGGTAATTACTAAAATAGTTAGCCTACCGTATTTACTCATGTATTAGACCCCTTCGCGTATTACATCCCCCTTGGCTTTTCGAGACGAAGAAAATGAAAAAATAAAACTTGCATACAAGAACCCCCCCAGATCCCCTTTGCCTGTCCCTATATCACTGGTTTTGTCCAGGTCCTATCCTAATGTCCGCACGGCAAGAACAACTCCTCACCAATCGTGCAACAATAATCACTACCACCAGCTATCGAAGCACCACTCACTCTTCAGTTCCTAAGTACAGAGGTTGACAGTAGGCTACAGAGCACCGCTTGGCAACACCCTTCCTGAGAAGGCCGCGAGCATGTAAACAAACGACAGTCGTTATGCGGGTGTGAAAGTCTTGTCAACCGGGCTGGAGTAATGATGAGCTCACATCGTGTGCAAGTACAGGGCTGCCATTCGCTAAAAGTGAGAGAACCATCAATTTCACTCTCGCTTCTTGAAATTTTTATCTAACATATCCAGACCAATGGTTTTGTCACTATCTTACCGTAACCTATCCAGATCAATGGTGGTGTCACGCAGGATACTAAAGGCCTAAGGGCTAGTAAGTGACTCTAACCTGTACGTCCCCCGGCCAATGGTCTAGTAACTAGCCGGACCTATCCAATCCAGACCAATGGTTTTGTCGCTCCTCGGACATAACCCATCCAGCCCAATGGTCTTGTCACTAAGATTGTGTAAGTTGGCAAGCCTGCCGAGTGTTACATGTGCCATCTCTAACCTCACTTTCACACACCGGTTATAGAAGTTTTACACCGAATACTGTAACAAACCATCCCATAGCGATAATGATGATAGGCCTAGACCGAACACTTCGTACTTTAAACCATTTGAAATAATTATTGTGTTAATGTCAATTATGTTAAATCGCATAGTTACCTGAATTGTTCAATTCCATATTTGTGGACGAAGATTCGAATAGTGGCGGCGTAGGACTGGAGGCTCTCATTTTGTTTCGTATCGTAGGTGGAGGTCTAGTACGCTGTATTTTCATAAGGTGACTCGGAAAATCAAAAACTGTAGGGATGGCTCTGGACAGCAAGCGTCTTCTATCATTGTTGATCACTATGTATTTTTCTTCAAAATGTCGTGAACACAGGAAACTGTGCTTTGTCGGAAACCATTTATCACGTTTCATATTTATTACCCATTGTTTCGTGAGTTCCTTATCTTTCAGAGGGAACCTAGAGAGAAAAGCATAGATTGATTTACAAACACTGACAACGGGGAAACATACTCTGCTAATGACCAAACACTGCATTCTTTACTAAAAAAAAAAAAAAAAAAAACTTACCTGAAATATGATATATCCTTTGAGCTGCCTCTACGGAACGTGCAGTTGATTGCTGCACATATAGGCGGCATAATTTATGCAGTTAATTTATCAGATTCAGTGCAAATAAACCACGATAAGAACACACAATAACCAGAATAAACCGTAAAACACGGGCGGATACAATATGGCGTCGCTATTTTGCCTTGGCACCGCCTAGAGCGCTGTAGCAGACGTGTTAGCCACTCTATAGTCCTCTTTCTACCTCGTTGGTCTCACACAATGGCCCAACTCAGAGTCAACGCAAACCGAGAAGGTTCCCCACCTAGGTGTACTAAACACGGGCGCCGGTATTCCCGTGGTGTTCCTCACATAGTGGGTACTAATCACACGCAACGCAGACCCACGGTGCTGCTCATGTAGTGGTACAACTCACAGGCTACGCCCAGACCCGCGGTGTTGCACACATGGGTACGACGCACGGGTACTGGAATCCACCAGGCCAGGCTTTTACTGCTACTAATCACAAACCTATTTCGTACCGAATTTAGTGGTACTACTCGCAAGTACAGGCAACCTATGGTGTTCCCCGCGTGATGGTACGATTCAAAATTAGTTTCATGGTTCTAATTCAGTCAGCGCTTGGTCGCCCCTTTTAGTCGCCTCTTACGACAGGCAGGGGATACCGCGGGTGTATTCTACATGTGCGTCCCCCACCCGCAGGGGGTAGTGTGTTTGGTCCGCGAGAGGTATTTTATTTCCCTCAAGTCCGCCGGCAAGCCGGTTAGGACCCCCCTATCCGCCACCTGGGACGCGCCACGTGGGAGTATCACCTCTCCCCCTGCTACGCCTGCGTAGCAGGTTCGTGGAAAAGAGAGACCATCCAGGGTCTTGATCTCCTGGATCTTCTTCTCACTCAAGGATGTCGGACAATTCCGATCCCGAGGAGAATGAAAACCGGAGCAGTTAGTGCACTTGTATGCAGTTGTGCACTCCTCCGCGCCGTGAGCTACTCGTCCACATGTACCACATACAGCCTGATTCGAACAGCGAGATACCATATGTCCGAATCGCTGGCATTGATAGCATCGCATAGGAGGCGGGATGTACGGCCTCACATCGCAACGATAAGTTGTTACCTTGACTTTCTCTGGTAACACTGACAACTTGAAAGAGACAATGAAGGCACCAGTGGCAACGTCTTCACCGCTGACCTTGCGCGTGATGCGCCGGACGTGTGTCACGCCACGGTTCTTCATGTCTTCCATCAACTCGTCGTCAGTGTTCAAAATAAGGTCGCGGTGAAAGATGACTCCGCGAACCAGGTTCAAGGACGTATGCTCCTCCACTTTGACGGGGATATCGCCAAAGTGCTCGCAATTAAGCAAGTGATCAGCTTGCAGTGCTGTACGAGTCTTTAGAAGCAAACTACCGTTGCGCATTTTCTTAAGTTCCTCCAGTTCGCCATAGACGCTTTCGATGTGCCTACTAAAGAGAATGGACTTCACCAGCTTAAAATCGTGCCCATCGGTTCTGGTAGCGACCAGAAACCTAGGGAAGCTGGATCCCATTCCTTCACGCTGCGCATGTTCCCAGGGAGTTGAACCTCTCAGGGAAGCAAAAGTTAAAGACTTAGGTGGGGGACCACCTTGAGAGAGCCGACTTCGTTTGGAAGCCATGCCCGATAGCATCCTCCCCGAATGCCACCCACTCCGATCAGGGGTCTCTGTAGCCGAACCAAGCAGCCAAGGCAATACCCACCTGGTCATAGCAGGTACTGCCCGGTGTCCGATGTTGAACGATGCCTTATACGGGATGACTGAGGCAATGAGCACTAAGACTCCCTTCCTCCAGTCACCCGCAATAGCATGTACCCCATAGCGTGTACAGAGCACTAAATATAGAGAAAAAAATTTAAAATAATTAATAATAATATGTCCTTCTGGCATTTGGCTGTGCGGGGACCTGTGTTGTCAGGCGGATACCACTGCCAAGGTACATGGCGCTCCCACCACGCAATGGTCCTGTGTGGACAGTTGCGGGCTTTTGGGCGTAATCGCACACGTAAGAGGCCCATCTCCGGGCAGCACGTACATCAAAATTTTGAAATGGTCTACATGTGACCCTCGGAAAAATAATAATAAAATAAAGAGGGGACCATGGCCACATAACCCTTTAAGTCGCCTTCTGCGACAGGCAGGGATTACCTGTGAATGTACTTGACCCCTCCCATCCACAGGAGGTCCAACACATTATACCAAACCGCAATCCATGTCCGCGCCTAGGTCGCCCCTTTTAGTCGACACATACGACAGGCAGGGGTACCGCGGGTGTATTCTACATGTGCGTCCTCCACCCGCAGGGGGTGATAGAATGATAGGACACATCTTAAGACACCCAGGACTTGTTCAGTTGGTTTTTGAAGGAAGTGTAGGTGGTAAGAACGGTAGGGGTATACCAAGGTATGAATATGACAAACAGATTAGAGCAGATGTAGGATGCAATAGTTACGTAGAAATGAAAAGGTTAGCACATGATAGGGTGGCATGGAGGGCTGCATCAAACCAGTCTATGGACTGATGACTCAAACACAACACACACTGTATGAAAATTTCCAAGTAATAAACTTTTATGTTGTGCCTTGTATATCAAGCTCCTTGTATACAAGAGTGTTTCTCACACAATGGCGCCACTCATAGCCAAAGAAAACCTCTGAGTTTCCTCACCTAGGTGTACTAGTCACGGGTGCCGGTATTCCCGTGGTGTTCCTCACATAGTGTACTAAGCACAGGCAACGCAGACCCACGGTGTCGCTCATATAGTGGTAAAACTCACAGGCAACGCCCAGACTCGTGGTGTTGTTCACATGGGTACGACTCACGGGTACTGGAAACCCACAGGAGAACCAACACATTGCTGCTACTAATCACAAACCTGTTTCGTACCTAATATAGTGGTACTACTCGCAAGTACAGGCAACCCATGGTGTTCCTCGCGTGATGGTACGAATGAAAAGTAGTTTCATGGTTCTAATTCAATCATCCCTTGGTCGCCCCTTTTAGTCGCCTCTCACGACAGGCAGGGGATACCGTGGGTGTATTATTCGTCTGCGTCCCCCACCCACAGGGGCAGAGAGAGAGAGAAAAAAGGAAGAAAAACGAAGGGATCTGTCACTTCGAAAAATGAATTAAAGGACGAAGAAAGGCAAGGGCCACGAAGGGCGTGAAAAGAACAAGAGTTGACCAAGGGAGGTCGAACAGAATATACCAAAGTGAGGAGCCTGGCACAAGTACGTGGAAGCAATACCAGGACTTAGCTAAGGGCCCGGTGGTCGCCAATCCACACTCTCAAGTTGAGAGCCCCTTGGGCCCCTTTTAGTCGCCTCTTACGACAGGCAGGTGATACCACGGGTGTATTCTACATGTGCGTCCCCCACCCGCAGGGATGCACATGGTTATGAGGGTATTTAAGGGTTGTAGTAAGAATGTAAAGGAGTGGGCTTATAAGAGTCTGGTAAGACCCCAACTAGAGTACGGTTCAAGCGTATGGGACCCTCACCAGGATTGATTCAAGAACTGGAAAAAATCCAAAGGAAAGCAGCTCGATTTGTTCTAGGTGATTTCCGACAAAAGAGTAGCCTTACAAAAATGTTGCAAAGTTTGGGCTGGTAAGACTTGGGAGAAAGGAGACGAGCTGCTCGATTAAGTGGTATGTAATATTTATTCAAAATAATTTTTGAAAGTATCCACCTGTTCAATACAATTTATTTTTCTTTAGAAGTAGAATCGGGTAGTGTCACCGAGACAAGCAAGCCGCGAGAGAGACACGGGGACACTCAATACAACTCCGTTTTTCATATCGTAAGTTCCTGATTTCATCTTTTATATGACTACATTGAGAAGTCCCTTGTTCAACTCTCTCCAACAACAAACGACTCACTATATTAACAGCAAAACCTCTATAAGCAACGTGACTAAATCTTTTATGTACTCATTTTACATGTATAAATCTGAATTTACAGAGGTGACACGAGATTGACAACATGTCAAATAATTATTTTTAAAATTAAAAAATAACTGTTTATGCTTACAGCTTCATCCATCGAGTTCATTCCCAGATTAGCCTCTATCTCCTCATTCCGTGTGCCCGCCTGCCATTGTTCCCACCCGTTTGTGCCAGCAACAATTCTCGCTACTTTCATGTCTGTTACGGGTACGTCGCGCATTCCTATCTATGGAATATCACTGTAAAATTTGTCACAAATGGAACATAATAATTGCTTTTACACAGATGAAGTCTAAAATCTGCGGTAAATTAAGAAATATTTCACTTCTAATTTAGAATTGCAAAAAAAATGTGCAGACATGCCAACTTTTAAAACTAAAAAATCAGGAGAAATTCGGCAGCGAATCGCGACGTATTACAACACATCACTGATGGCAGAACATGTACTAATTCATAATAATTCAATACATTAACAATTCTATTTGGCCTACATATATATTTTTCATCATTTCTATGTGAATACTAAATACTGGACATACCTGAACTGTAGGAACATGTGACTTCTCATCCTTCAACATGGAGATCACATCACGAATAATTGTTGTTCAACACACCTGCAGCTGACTTAGCCCTCTTCAGAAACTCGGAACTAAATTTTTGCTCAAAGCACTTGTCTTGCTGACAGATTTCAAGGTTAAAAGTTTCTCCGAAGTCTGTTCAGACAGAAAGGATCTGAACTGTGTTTTTGTCTTTGTGACTCGGCTAAAATTTCTCTCACAATCTGCATTGCTATGTGGAATTGATAAAATAGCAAGCATCGCCTTAGAGAGTCCGTCATATTTAAGTACGCCATCAGCTGATTTCATCTGACCTACCAATGCCCATTGAATATCACTTCTTCCTTTTGTCAGGTCTGTTTCTTCGAGCTAAAAGTTACAGAATTGGGAGTGTAAAATATCAGTTTCTTTATCTAAATGTTCCGTTTCACTAGTTCCCTATCATCAGATCACAATCATTCTTTCGATGTGCTGGAGTATGATAATCTACATCAAGGAGAGAGGAGGAGCTTTTAATAACATATAGTTTCACAAACTTTGCCATCACATTCTTCAATGGTTCCTCCAAAACTGACCTCAGCAAGTGGATGTGCGGCTTACTTGACTGAAGAGCTACATTTGGATTATCACAGATATCTATAAAACTTGAGAGAAAAAGGCACAGAGATTTATGTATATTTGATGAAAGGAACATGAACAGTCGTTCTTCACGTGACAATGCATGGCTCTTAGTGACATCAGTAGTTTCATTTTTTTAGTGAAACTGATGACTGGGTTTTCCTTTTAACTGAGGAGTGTGGTGAAATGTTATGACAATCTTTCACCTTTTCAGACGAACAAGACATACCTGCACTTAAACTGTGCTTAGGAACTTTGTAAGTCTTCAAATTTCCCCATCTGCGAATCCTTACTCACAATTTCGTTCCTACCGAGCTCGATAGCTGCAGTCGCTTAAGTGCCGCCAGTATCCAGTAATCGGCAGATAGGCCACGGACGCTTCCTTCGCACTCCTAGCCCCTTCCTATCCCATCGTCGTCATAAGAATTATCTGTGTCGGTGCGACGTAAAGCAAATTGCAAAAAAACATCGCTCCTGAATAAAGTAACCAAAGGGTCCCACTGCAGCAAAATCGTATCTAAACACCTTCCTAGTGATAACCATCGAGTAGGCACATGCTTCAGAATTTTCCTGAAATTCTCTGAACTTTTCTTTCCTCGTTGCACTCCTTTCCAGATAATAAAATATATCAATTATACTTTCATCTACATTTACGGGCAAGCACGCCGCACCCTTCTCTGCAGCATGATTAATTAGGTGAGAAGTGCAGCCTGCGATGATTATTTACTATTTTCCCCGCTTCAAACATTCTGCCACACCATTCTTTAATCCTACCATTACTGGAGCATTAACAGCACCAAGAGCTAGGCAGTTTATAATGGAATGCGGAATTCCCGAAAAGTTGAGAGCAAAAAATTGGCAATATTAGCTCCAGCAGCATCCCCTTCTAAATTAGGCACAGGGAGTAGACAACTCTGAATTTCATTGAGTTTAGGCCTAAAAAATGTTATTACAATGGGATATATTTTGAAGTCGCTTTTATTGCTACCATCAGTAGCAAGCGAAAATGCATTCACCTGCAAATGTGATGCAATTTTCGCCGTTTTTTTTCATGCACATTTCTGTAACGATAGCCGCTGTTTTCGTTCTAGCACACCCATATCGTTTAGCGATTTCCGAATCAGGAAACATTTTGTGAAACAAAGGTCCCACGTGATCGACACAATTTACAGGCAGGTTACCGGTATGTTCTACGATAATTGACGTAAATAACGCCTCGGCATTCGTCACAGGATTTGCATCTTGGTTTTTACATGAAAAGTTCAGTTTCTGATTTCTGACTACACTGGACACTCTTCTCATGTTTTTTCGTTTGCATATGCTTGAGTATATCGCACTTTCCGCCGCCCTCAACTTAAAAATCACACCTATACATATAGTACAGAATGTGAACGTTGGTCACTTCCTGGATTCACTCAAACTCTACAATATAAGCAACTTCAAACACTGCACCATATTTCTTTAACATTTTGGCCAAAACAAATATTAAGACATAACACGAGCACTTCTGCAGGTCCCGGCCCGCGTAGACGACTATGGCGTGCTACTTCTGAGGTTAGGTTAGTCGCTTGACCAAAGAAGATCACATGACTGACCACCGTGCCCCGTACTGCCATCTGGTATCATTATTAGAACTACTATCGACCAGCCATGGTGTAACCGTCCAGGCTTCTCCAGCCCAAGTTTTTCTTGTTTTGTCTCAATATGAAAGACTATTTTATTTAATTTGCAAGTTTTTGCAAAGTGACTGTTTAACTAACACCTTTTGAAGTCAATAGATTTCAACTCGTCATATTTTATGTTACATTATTCCTGTTTAATTTTGAAACTAGTTTGTGAACTGGTTGTAATTTATTAATGGATGTTAATCAACACGTAATATATCGTCGAAATACATTTTTTCACGAATATTGGTGTTTTTTAAGCCCGTCTCTATCCTTTTGCAAGTCCTTATCATCATAAAATAGCAGGTTTTGCAAACTATCAGAAAAACAAAATGGCTACCCATTGAGTTGCAAAACCTGCTATATGCATTATACAGTTGCAAAACCAGTTATGTGTGGAATCAATATTTAAATAGATGACTTCCTACGTTCATGAGATTATGGGCTCCTATATAGATATTTCAAGTTATTTTTTGTGAATTTTTGGAAAAGGAATCAACTTTCTATCAGGTTTATGATACTTTGTTCTTATAGTGCATATAGCGGGTTTTGCAAATGGGCTACTCATGTCTACTCTAACAGGTTCAAAATTTCATTCACACATGTGACTCGTCTACCACGACACCTTAAGAATTGGGAAAAATGAAATGCTTCTAACTACAACAAAACTAATAGCTCTACGATTTAAAGAAGAAAGACCTCTAGTTTTACAAGAGATGAGACAGATATTAAATGAAAATGGTACTCAAGTTTCAGATGAGGTTCGATCCCAGGTAGCAGTCAATCATTCCAGCATTTCCCCGGTCAGTTTCCTTCCCACGACCAGAGACGCCTCACATGTTAGAGATCCATGGAGACTTGGTAGTCGATGTCCCTCGATGAAGTTGAGTTACAGATGATTGTAGAATTATCCATGTTGGTGTACTGCAGTTTTCAAGATGACTTCTGTTGAATTCCGAACGTAAGCTGTAACTGAGATGGCAAGATTAATATGGGCACAAACACACGCAGAATTTTGATTATTCTTCTAGATAGTCACTTAACTTGCATTTTAAGATGATTTTTACTCCGTAGGAGTTAGGTAATTGTTTCACTAAAATTGTTGGCAGAACGGGCGTCTGCTTGCGCTGAAAGTTATTCATCCACGTGGTCGTAGCAAGTACAGAGAATGCAGAATCTTCGGAATGCAGCGTAGAGTAGAACAGAGTAGAACATCCAGATTATTCAGAGAGTGATTTGCTCGGAACGAGGCTTTTTTTTATATTCTCGGCTTGGGAGGCGTGTACTCCAACTAAAACTGTAATTGGTCGTCAGGTCTTCTTTAATTGGCTCAGACTATTCTGGAAACAAGCTGTCTGTCGTTCGCGCGTGGCAGGTAGTGCATGGACACGTCACGTGATGTGCCTTGGCCTGTCGAACTTCACTCAATACGTCGCCCCTCTCAATGACAAAAAAACAGGTTCTCAGCTCGCCACACTACTTCCCTAAATGACAAGTTACAGCTCCAGGCAGACAAAATTTTTAATATCCACTTGGAAATATGCTAAATATCGCTAAATTTGACGGGGACAGTAAAAACATATTTATTCTACGTCAAGCATTTGTAAATAAGGTTTTTGCAATCATATTATATATATTATAACATCAGTTATTATTTATTATTATATTATGAAAGATAGGAATTTATTATGTATTGGACTTGGTTAATATGTTGAAATATAGTTGTCATTTCATCTCATATTTGTGTATACGGAAAAGGTTATTCTTGAGCGTGGAAATTTGCATTACTCACTGGGTTTAACTCATGAGCCAAGGCTAGTAAACAGCGACCCGTGCGCGAAGCTTGGAAGCTGGTCAGCTACATCATCGACACGCCTACTGGACTTGTCAAGAAAGAAGAGAAGGGGAGTTGATAATTCGTTCTGCGAATCAGATACTTCGTTGTATATGAGTTTTGAGATTGAACTGTTACCAAGAGTGGGGGTGAGCCCGGATATATAGAGATTCTCACCACGAGAACGGCACCTAACTACTACTTCTGCTGTGAACCTAACTACTACTTCTGCTGTCATCCGATCTACTATTAGAACATCTACTCTAAACGACGTTATTGATTTTTGAAACAGTGTGTGGTCGCTCCGCGACACAGTTATTTTTGTACAATGTGTTATCGCTTCGATACAGTACTTAGCTGCGGTTAAGTTATCGGATCTGCGTGAGACGAAACAAGCTTACGGCTTGTGTTATATTCAGTAAATCTTCTGGACGAAGAACTATGTTTAGTTCAAGTCCACGGAATTTGGTACAAGTCTGTGCCGTATAAATAGTATAGCTCAGTTGGACTGAGATTTCTACTAATATGGAAAGATTCATATCTCTGAATTTTCTCCTCATACGATCAACGCTGATCAGCTTTTACAAGTATAGGGCCAATGTCTAATTTAAAGACTAGGCAATTAGAGAGTGCTAGTCCAGATAGACCGTACCATATCAGAGAAGGAAGGAAGGAAGAATGTCCATGGAGCAAATTCTACATCGAGAAGAAGAGAACGAGTAACCACGGAAACCAGATGACTTCAATGGAAGCTGCAATTGGTGAGCTTCAATTAGATAAAGCAAGCAATTAGTAAATTCAGTAAAGTAAATTCTAAATTCCTCCACGCTTTAAGGAACTTTTCCGATTCATCTCATTTTTTTGTATAATAAATTCATTTGTATTTTATATTGCGTTAATTTTCTTTCTTAAGCGATACTTAATGGTTAATTATTTAAAATCCTACCCCTGTGATTTAAGTATAAGTCTCTATGCTAGTAAATATACATTTTGGTTTACAGTTTTGTTTAAAACTGTAACCCTGGCGCCCAAACATCACATAGAGAAAAGGGGAAACCATGGAATGTTAATTGTTTCTATTTGCGTGGCAATTTGCGGGCAAGCCACATATAGTTTATTTGATATTCATGTGTCCCAAGGTAATAACTTTCATCTCCCCAAGTGTCTTGATGAGGAGAGCGAACAGTTACAATGGTCACCCATATATCGATAGAACGAGGAATTCCGCGGGAGTTTAAAATAATACGAAAATTACTGATACTGTTCGAAAAATCGGGAGATCGGTCCCGGCAATCGGGAGAAACAATGAAAAATAGGGAGACTTCCGCTCAAATCGGGAGACTTGGCACGTCTGAATGTGCCTTTCCTGAGGCTTCTGACATTCTGGCACATTTTACACCTAAAAATAAATCCAAGTTATACACCGCTCTCTTTCCTCACCAAAGTGCAGTTGCCTCTAAGTTCCTGCTCACACATCTGCCTGTTTTCGGCAATAGCTTAAGGTCTTGTAATTTCACAATAACCTGGTCATTTGCCTCATTGAAAAACGAAATAACGTCATGAATACTATTCACCTCCATTTTGCTGTTTGAACTGGCCGCTCTAGTCATGATGGACAAAGATAATGAGAATCCACAGACATAGCACTCCCATTCCTCGGTGCCAGCCCTGAACCTCGAGAAATTAACAAAAGACGGCACCAGCAGCGGAATATGACATAAAAGAGTTCTGTGTACAGGCCTTAAGTATATATTCATATTTCTCTAATAACGACAGTATTTCTTAATTTGCCGCAGATTTTTCACTTCATCTGTGTAAAAGCAATTATTATGTTCCATTTCTGATAAATTTTACAGTGACATTTTGTGGACAGGAATACGCGACGTAACCTAATGGACTCTGTTATGGAGGGTAACAGAAGTAGAGGTAGACCAATACGATGATGGTTAGACTCAGTTTGTAACGATTTAAAGATAAGAGGTATAGAACTAAATGAGGCCATAGCACTAGTTGCAAATAGAGGATTGTGGAACGTTTAGTAAATTCACAGAGGCTTGCAGACTGAACGCTGAAAGGCATAAGAGTCTATAATGATCATGTATGTGTATGTATGTTGTGTTGAAAGAGTTAATTCCTGATTGCTTATGCCCCAAAAGTATGGAAAATGCCTTTATGTTCCAAACATTTTGCTTTCTAATATAGACTTTGATTTATTTCTTAATTGGAATTTTCCTTCCTATTTTAAAGCTGTTACTGTACTTTCAACAGTTGCGCTGGAGGATTGGTACCACTGCTTATCGCTCTGTAAGGGAACCGTGCTTACGACGATGTAGCGCTCATTGACGTGTTTGTTACAATAATTACATATAGATAGTTCAAAAATTGCTATCGCTGAATGTGCAGCAAAAATGGACATCCGCTTCGAGTAAGTGCATTTTTATAAGCTTATAATTATAATTATTACTTGGATTATTTTTTGGTATTATACTTAAGTATGTATGTATGTATGTATGTATGTATGTATGTTGTGTTGAAAAAGTTGTATAGTGTAATACAAATTCTATGACCGTTACAAATTAATTTACTAAAAACATGTGAAGTTATGGCTTCCGAATTTCGAGTTTACCATATGGTAACGTTAGGCGTTTATACTCAGTAAGACATATATTTTGCTTTATTGTTTTAGGAGCAGGTTTTCACTTGCTGAAGCACTGGACATCATTTACAATGATGATAATGGCGGTGATGTGTTCACTGAACCACCAATACCAAATATAGACATGGATGAGGATTCTGGAAATGAGAATAGAGGTGGATTAGCTGACAATCTGACGTCTCGTCAATTACTGGCTAACGCTGAAATAAAGTTAACCAACAAAGAAAAGAATAGGTGTGGATGAAAACGAGTAGGCATACAGCCCATTAGTACAGCCACCCACACTAGAGGCAGCTTCACTTGAAATTGTATCTACCCCAATACCTGAAAATGTTATCAAATGGGTCGCTAAGAGGGAAACATCTGACACGCGATGGGAGAAAGGAGCTGATTTCGACATTGATAAACCTACTGTACCCCCATACCAGATTATTCAAGGTATGAACACTTGTCAGTAATTGAAATTTTTGAATTGTTTATAAACGAAGAATTCATAGAACATTTAGTGGAGGAAACCAGACGCTATGCATTATTTTTGAATTATCAGGACCCAAAGATAACGGCAGAAGAAATACGCTGCTTCATTGCCATTCTTTATGTCAGTGGCTACACAGCATGCCTTCTAAAAGGCACTTCTGGGATTCGAATGATGACTTGAAGAACCTGGCATTTTCTCGGTCAATAAGAAGAGACCGATTTCTTCAAATCTGTAGGTTTCTACACTTTGCAGACAATTCCAGAACTGTCCCTAATGATAAGGCATGGAGAATAAGGCCTATAATGGAAAAATTAAAGAAGAGATGTATTAATAATTTCATATCCGAGGAATACCTATTATTTGATGAATGTATGGTGAAATATTTTGGCCGCCATGGGTGCAAACAATTCATTCGTGGTAGGCCCGTTAGATTTGGGTACAAGATCTGGAGCCTGAACACCAAGTTCGGATATTTAGTGAATTTTGAGTTTTACCAGAGTAAAAGACCAAAATCGAATGCTGACTATGACAAGTTATTTGGTAGGGCTGCATATCCCCTACTGTTCTGCTTGAGGAAGTTCCAGATGACAAAAGGGAACTAAGCTACACCTTCTTCATGAACAATTTATTTTCTAATGCATGACTTTTCTCAATTCTCAAGTATTGAGGCTATTCTGCCATTGGTACTATTCGAGAAAATCGAATGCCTAAAGGATGTCCTCTGGAAAACAAGCAAATATTTTCCAGAAAAAGATCGTGGGACTTATGTTTTAAGGGCCCTAACACCGAAGGTCATCGGCCCCTAATGGAACGAGATGGACGACATGATATATGATAGTAAAAATTTTAAAATGTATCCACTGACGAAACTTCAAAAAAGGGTGATGAGAAAATGAGTATGAGATTAAAATAATCAATGGATCTGATTCACAATGTCTTATTTGTAATAAAAGAGAAAATACAGCAGAAGGGAATAAGGCATTGCCTGCTGGTACAGATATATATACATTCTTTACATGAGACGTTAAAATAACACTTTAAAATACGCAACACAAACTAAAATGAAGTCAACAGGAAAAAGGCGCAATTGACACAAAGACACGAGCACAAAGGACAACATTACATACGATAAAACAGACCACTATCCCTCATAAAGCGAATGACGAGGTCTGCTGAATGCTCGTCATCTCGCAAGACAAGAGATATGGTACCCGGGAGGTTAAGACTACGGCGAAGATCGACCAAGTCCATACACAACGTAAGAATGTGTACCATGGTAAGATGGTCGCCGCAGGTAAACACCGGAGGGAGTTTTCCTTCCAAAAGATGCGACATTTCCTAGAGAAAGTTCAGGATGGACGTGAAGAGTACGTTGACGACAACCGTGGACAACGGAGGTCTTTGCGGTAGAAATCCGAAAGCCATGTTCTAAGATCCACTGCACCAACCTCCTAATAGCTTGCTGTAATTATTGTCGCTCTGCGACTGCCATACTGCGTGAGCTATAATGCAGAGCAAAATCGTCCACATACAGCGACGGTATTACTGCTGAACCAGCAGGAGCAACAATACCGTTTATGGCAAATGCAAACAGAGTGACACTAAGAACCGATCCCTGTGGGACTCCATCTTCTTGAACACGGTATTGCGAATATATCCTCCCTACTCGGACATGGAATAGACGAAGGGCCAAAAATTTGCAATAAATACCGACACGTTACTTCGGAATCTCCATTGATGCAGGACTGAAAGGATACAATATCGCCATGTGGAGTCGTAGGCTTTCTCTAAGTCAAAGAAAACGGCTACCAAGTGCTGTTTGCGGAGAAACGCATCCTGGATAGAGCTGCCCAGGCGTACCAAGTGGTCAGTGGTGGATCGAGCGGCTCGAAAACCACATTGGTACTCGGACAAGAGTCCTTGTTTCTCCAGACATCACACGATTCGGCGATTTACCATCCTCTCAAATAGCTTACACAGGCAGCTTATAAGACAAATAGGTCTTTAACTTCCTGCATACTTAGGATCTTTCTCAGGCTTGAGGACAAGAATGAGGATGCTCTCTCGCCACTGAGACGGAAAATCACCTTCCATCCAGATTCGACTGAACACATGAAGGAGATATAGAAGACTGTCCCCATTAAGGTGATTCAACATATGGTTAAAGATGTTGTCTGGTCCAGGAGAAGTATCCTTGCAAAGCGCTAATGCGCTGCGGAGTTCCCACTCCGTAAAGGGCACGTTATAGTCCTCCGTACCATGAGTGACAAAACTGAGAGTTTTGGGGAGCATGACTGCTCCTTCGCCGGGGAAGTGCGAGAGCGCTCAGCAAGGGCACTCTTCTTCGCCGCCTTCTTTCCTGGTTTAGACGGGCTGGGAGATGGCTTCCCAGACCTGGTCGACGATACCGCCTCCGCCGGCAGGGGCACGGCTTTCGCCGACCTCTTAGGGAAGGGAGACAGCCTTCCCCTCTTGCTGTGTCGGCTGGGAACTGCCAGCCGGCACACACTTCTGGTTGGTCGAAGGTGGGGTGGTCCCTGCCTTCGAGCTTTGATTATTTGCGACGTTGCTGGAAGCAGCAACAGTCGCCTTGGGCGCAGCGGTCTGGACAGGTGTCGAGGTTGTAAATGACGAGCCTGGAAGACTCTGAGCTATCAAGCTATAGTCGACTGTACGGGCAGGTGTATTCGTAGAATTAAACTTACGGCGGTTCCTGGTAGGAAAGACCATCCAGGGTCTTGATCTCCTCGATCTTGTTCTCACTCAGGTATGTCGGACAATTCCGATCCCGAGGAGTATGAAAACCGGAGCAGTTAGTGCACTTGTATGGAGTTGTGCACTCCTCCGCGCCGTGAGCTACTCGTCCACATGTACCACATACAGCCTGATTCGAACAGCGAGATACCATATGTCCGAATCGCTGGCATTGATAGCATCGCATAGGAGGCGGGATGTACGGCCTCACATCGCAACGATAAGTTGTTACCTTGACTTTCTCTGGTAACACTGACAACTTGAAAGAGACAATGAAGGCACCAGTGGCAACGTCTTCACCGTTGACCTTGCGCGTAATGCGCCGGACGTGTGTCACGCCACGGTTCTTCATGTCTTCCATCAACTCGTCGCCAGTGTTCAAAATATGGTCGCGATGAAAGATGACCCCGCGAACCAGATTCAAGGAGTTGTGCTCCTCTACTTTGACGGCGATGTCGCCAAAGTGTTCGCACTTAAGCAACTGATCAGCTTGCAGTGCTGTACGAGTCTTCATAAGCAAACTGCCGTTGCGCATTTTCTTGAGGTCCTCAAGTTCGCCGTAGACGCCTTCGATGAGTCTACTAAAAAGGATCGACGTTACCGGCTTAAAATCATGCCCATCAGTTCTGGTAGCGACCAGAAACCTAGGGAAGCTGGATCCCATTATTTTACGCTGCGCATGTTCCCAGGTAGTTGAACCTATCAGGGGAGCAAAAATTGAAGACTTCGGTAGGGGACCACCTTGAGAGGAGCGACTTCGTTTGGAAGCCATGCCCAAAAACGTCCTCCCCGAATGCCACCCACTCCGATCAGGGGTCTCTGTAGCCGAACCAAGCAGCCAAGGCAATACCCAACTGGTCATAGCAGGTACTGCCCGGGGTCAGATGTTGAACGATGCCTTATACGGGATGACTGAGGCAATAAGCACTAGGACTTCCTTCCTCCAGTCACCCGCAATAGCATGTATCCCATAGCGTGTACAGAGCACTAAATATAGAGAGAAAAATAAAAATATTAATAATAGTATGTACTTCTGCCATTCGGCTCTGCGGAGACCTGTGTTGTCAGGCTGATACTACTGCCAAGGTACATAGCGCTCCCACCCGCAATGTTCCTGGGTGGGCAATTGCGGGCTTTTGGGCGTAATCGCACACTTAAGAGGCCCATCTCCGGGCAGCACGCACATAAAAATTTGGAAATGGTCTACAACTGACCCTCGGAAAAACATCAAAAAAACAAAGAGGGGACCATGGCCACAAGGCCTTTTTAGTCGCCTTCTACGACAGGCAGGGATTACCTATGGATTTATTCAGCCTCTTCCACCCACAGGAGGTCCGGCACATTATACCAAACTGCAATCCATGTCCGCGCCTAGGTTGCCCCTTACGACAGGCAGGGGATACCGCGGGTGTATTCTGCATGTGCGTCCCCCACCCGCAGGGGGTAATGTGTTTGGCCCGCGAGATGTATTTTATTTCCCTCTAGTCCGCCGGCCAGCCGGTTGGGAACCCCTATCCGCCACCTGGGAGGCGCCATGTGGGTGTATCACCTCTCCCCCTGCTACGCCAGCGTAGTAGGTTCGTGGTGTTCGGTGGATAGATAACTGTGTGGTCCCAATGATCTCTTCTTCATGTGGTGCACAAGAAGTCGGTGAAGTGAAGAGGGACTCACAGCAGCAGAAGCGAAATGTAATGATTCCAAGGCTGGTCGCCAAATACAACACCTTTATGGGATCCTTGTCAAAAATTTCGTTTTTAGGTTCCGTATTGAATCGAGATTTACATTCAAAACCGTTAGGTATGGGGATCCACCTATTCAATACATTTGGACGTGGTTTAATTTGGCGTATTGGACGTCTTGTCGTTTGATGATAAGTACCTCAAAAGTTTCGAAGAATGGAACAACCAGGGTTCCGTCTTTGGTTCGAGATACTTCCAGAATTTTACAAAATCCACTCTGCTCTTCTATATTAACTTACAATTTTTAAGTCGCAATTTACGGTCACGCATTAACCAAGCCATACAATGAACTCACCCATTTTACTTAATGAACTTTTAGGGATATAATAACCTGTGATACTGTGTTACATCATCATATTTTAGCTATATAAGAGATTTTTGTACATAAATCCGCTCAATGTTAAGCCCAATTTAAATGCCTCAGAAATTTTAATTAGTACACATTGATGATGAACTTCTTTCATTTGAATAACAGGCTGTAGCAAATAGCTCATCATCATATCCATATTGATTACAGACGTTTAACAATTGACATCAAGATGTTCAAATAGATACACCAAATTTTACATATACCACAAGAACTGTAAAGTAGTTAACACCGGCACACATGCAGACCAAGCTATACAATGGACTTATCCTTTTTGTTTACTGAACTCTAGTGGATATAATAAACTGTAACACAGAAGCCATACTATATTTTCGCCCATAAGACATTTAAGCTTCACACATTGCTATATCCATGTTGAATAATTATTGAACATCTACGAGCAACTTTAATTGGACAAATGGTTGTTGTAACTAGTCCATCAGCCTATCTATAATGACTGCAAATGTTATTACTAAATTAAGAAACTTGATTTTATTTATACCATTATGACTACAAAGTAGCTACGACCCATATTGTTCTCACAATGTGGAAAAAAGGTCATTCCACGTTTGGTAATTTTAACTGTACCAATATTTTGGTGTACTCCTTTCTATATTTAATTTTAATGATAAAAACTCTTGTATATATGCAAAGTAATTCAGTTCAAGCACGTACATTTAAAAAAGTATCGTTAATGATTTTAAGAAATGTAATGTGCTCTATGTCCAATGCCTTTGTCTTACTTCCTAGGCTGATGATAGCATACTCTATTGCCAAAACCGGTCCCAAATAAAATGAATATGTGGATCACCATACCTAACAATTTTGAATGTATACCTTTATGGGAGGTACTGATCAGATGGATCAGAATGTTGCCTGCTATCGCACTGGGATACGAGGCAAAAAATGGTACTGGCCTTTGTCCACATGGATCCTAGATGTGGCTATTCAAAACAGCTGGATTTTATACAATAAAGGGAGAAGACAAAAAAAGCTCCGCTGGATTTCAAAAGAGAAATAGCTACAATCTATCTCCAGAGATACTAGAATGTACCAAAAGGAGCTGGGAGGCCAGCAGCTTCACGGACCTCTCTTAGCGGCCGCATATCAGATTCTGTAAGACTTGATAAAACTGACCACCTTGTCCAGCACACAGACGGAAAGAAGAGGAAAAGGTGCGCTAATGAAAACTGTAAATCCAGTGCGAGGGCAATGTGCTTCAAGAGTGGAGTGGGATTGTGCACCGTCTGTTTTGTTTCTTTTCATACTGGCTAGGCCGTATGGTTTTACAATAGAAAGAAATGATGTGTGTAATATATCAAATATATTCTAATTGTTATTGCGTTTTAGTAGTGTACCGGGCGGTATACCTCTACGACGCAAGTTCAAATCTTGCGCCAATTGAAACTTCTCTACTGGAGAAACTCGGAACTTTAACAACTGAACTAACTCGGCTGTTTGTCAGAAGATGTCACTGTGTGTTTTTGATTTGCTTTTGTTTTTCAGTGATCAAGAAGTGTGGACATTCTCTAACTGATGTCTCAACCAAAAACTATTGTAATACACTCTGGTGCAATGGAATGAACTCTCTTGAAGAAATTTTGTATTCATAAGTTTTATCTTTACTAAATTTTGTTCTGTCATTGGTGGGTTGGCAATATTAAGTTTTGAATTTAACCAATCCTAAATTTCTGTAATTAATTTCCCACCAATAAGGTGTTTCTTCATTGCCTTGTGTACAAGTTTTTGCTGTCAACCAATAAAAATTGAGTGGGTGTGTCTACTCATTCCTGAAAGGTCTCGAATTTTCCACGAGGGTATAAAAACTGCTGATTTTCTTGTCTCCGGGCCACTAGTATTACATCTTTCTCAGAGTGTGAATATGTAGCAGGGGGCGGGAAGCGCCTCGTTCTTCAGACAGCCGTTCTTCTACAAGGTAATGGCCTTTTAACATCTGTATTTCTTGCTAGCTCAGCAGTTTAACTATCGGGGAAGGTTCGAAACCTTTAATATGTAACTCATCTCTTTAAAATGTAAATCCCTCCTCTCTCTATGTAAAAACCACAATTTCTTTAACTGTAATTCGGGGATAGAGAGTGTCTTACCCTCTCGAGCTCCCCTTTATTTTTGGAATTCGAGGTGACGACGTTTTCCTAACCGTTTTTCTCTTCCTTCTTAAAGTGTTAAATTTATTTTGCAGACTAGTCACCTCCATAGATTGGGATTAGCCCCTGTATTATCGGCCTAGCGCCACATAGGTTTTAACAAACTTTAGCGTAGGAGTGCAAGTACTCGCCTCCATTCAATTTTGTATTTTGGGCCATTTGTTTAACCCGTTTTTTGTTTCCCTTCCTGAGAAGGCCCAGTAGATTGGGTACGAGGTACCCCTGTGCCATTATAAGTGTGCCTTGAGGGCAGTTAGTGCAAAGTCTGTTTATGGCCTCTTAAATCGAGAGCGGGTCAGCTCTGTTTGGTATTTTGAAAGGTGCCCCGGGGAGGCGTGACATTTTGATCGCAGGGAGCTAATGCTCCATGTAATTAAGGGTTTTCTGCCCTTTGGTAATTTGTGGTTATGAGCTGAGGGCTCAGGAATTGTAACTTGGGGCACGAAGCCCAGAACTTGTAAGAACCCGAAACTCGGGCTTTTCTTGTAAATCTACTCTGGTACCTGATTTTGTTATTTCCACTAGTGGAAACTGGTTTAAGTTTTTATCTAATCTTGGACTTCTTGATTGTGTACCTGATTTAACTATTTATTTGTTGTATGCTCAAAATTCTATGTCACCATTGTTTAGTTTCGAAAATATAACCTTTATTGAAATTTTAATTCATCTTTCGGACTTGTAGTTAGACCCATTCCAGCCCGCACCTTCTTTCACCTCTGCCTTCCACGGATAACTCCGTAACAAGTAGTATTAAGTTTAATAATAATAATAATGTAGAATAGTAGCTTGCTGATGATTCAGAGTGTAAATTTTTAAGCAAAATGATATTCAATATAAGTAGGTAGTAGAAGCCATATGGTAACGACAAATATTTTCAAAACTGAGTGATGAATACCATTTTTAATTTTTTCAGTGTATTTGTGTTACATAGAATCATAATAATGTAAAAAAACAAATAAAAATTTAGAAAAAAAATAATTCAGGCATTAATGGGTTAAAAAGAGTAGAGATAAGATATCCCAGAGATGGCATCAAGATGCTTTTGGTTACATCTGTGGCAGTTAATTAAAACAAGAGCAAGGAAAAAGTACTTAGTACAAGCGTCTTCTAAAATGAGCGAGCCCTACAAAGTGTATTTCGGCATGCATGTTTATTTTATGTTAAGTCCTAATTTATGGTTTAAATGACGATTTTTGGCAAGTCTGAGGAGTCTGTTGTAATCCCTGCTGGGAAGCATGTAAACTAAGGGAACAAAGAGTGATCACCCTCTGTTGATTCCCAATCAACTTGTTATGGGATGACTACAATTTTCTAAACCTCTAAATTCTTTACACTTTTGGGATTTAGTATTTCTCGTTTAGTCACTCCTCTGTAGAATAGGCTTAGCCTCTGCAACTTCGGGCCATAAGCCCACTTAGGGTTTTAGCAGTTTTTCAAAAAGGAGTGCAAGTATTTTGCCTCCTAGCCTTTTGTTCATGGCCATTCATATTAAACCTTTTCTTTTTTTTACATTAAGGCTATTTAGAATGGGCACTCATTGTCCCTGTTTATTTGTAATGGTTTATCGACCAGTGTGTAACAAACTCTTGAGCAGAAGTGACTGCAAGTGCATTAATTGAAGTTTGTCAAGCATGACCTTGTAAGAAGCTCGTGCCTCTGAGAGGCTGGACTAGAGTAACTGTTGGAGCTAAGTCTCCTAGTATGTAAATTAGTGGAGCAAACATGCTCTTGTAAAACTGTACCTGTTTTGAGCTAGATTATTATTATTTAATCTCCAAAGTGCTGTGAACCCTATTTTACCATGAGGTATGTGAGGGTTGTAGTTTATACAAAATATACAATTTCTCTGATTAAATTCAAAATACATAAACAGCAAAATAGACATGAACAGAAATGGAAAAATAAAAAAATGATATATACAATCCTTAATACTAAGAGTACCGTACTAATATTTAAAATACCAGACATACAATATATGTACAATATATACAGTACATATGTTAAGCAGCTAATAAGCAGACAGTATCAAATTATATATGTTTAAATACATAGTCAATAAATTCTGAAAACTGAGAAGTGCAGCATTTTTTGTAAAAAATGAAATTTAGTGGTTTTTCAAAATAGCAACTGCAAGTTAACAAATGCATCTTAAGTTCAAAACGTGCTCTCTCAAAAGCAGGACACTTGAACAGAATGTGTTCTACAGTTTGAATGTCTTCAGTGCAGAAGCACAGTGAGCCATTTTGTGTTGGAATTTTGAATCGCTCGAAGTAAGCATTGAATTTACCATGACCTGATAGCACTTGAGTTAAATGAAAGTTGCACACTATATATTTACATCCCAGCCTACTATATACATTTAGAAAAACAGGTCTTTGGTTACTGAGCCATTCTTACTTGCTAACCACAGTTCATTCCAGCGAGAGAGCATTTCATCCTTTACGTTTCTTTTGACAAAAGAAATTGGGCATTTAGTATAACTCTCTGACAAGTTAGAATTATAAGCTTCTTTGGCCAATTGGTCAGCTCTTTCGTTCCCTTTTATTGCGGAATGACCTCGCACCCAACCGAAACATATATGTTTATTATACTTTGATATATTCTCTCTTACATGTACTGCCAAATTGTGTAAGTTGTATTTATCTTTTATGGACTTCAGCGCCGCTTGTGAGTCACTGAGTATAGTCGCACACGTATTTTTGTTTATGCACCACTCGACTGCTTTCAATATTGCAAGCAGCTCAGCTTGAAACACGGAACAGTATTCCTTTAGTTTTATTTTCTCAGAATGAACTTCGTCTTTACCCTCATATACCCTCATATACCACAAAGGCGCAGCCCACTAGTGTTCCGTTGCTGGAAATGCGAGAACCATTTGTGTATATTGAATGGCTGTGATCTCTGGTACATGGTTGGTCAAATACAGTTCTCATATAGTCTGCTGGATGTCCGGCGGCAGTATGATGTGCAGGAAGTTCAAGTTCCACTCCTTCCAAATCCCGCGGATGTATTCTGTTCTTCTTACAGTTGACAGAAGTTGACATGCTGAGTCTTGTGAGATGCAGAGGTTCTATGCCAGAAATAATAAGGGCAGCGTCTGTCGATATTGTACGGAAAGCGCGTGTGATGCGTAACACGAAACCTCTTTGAATTTGAGAAAATTTCTGTTGCGCCCATTTTTTATGCAGAACATGTTCGTAAGCAGTGACACAATAAAGCACCATTGGTTCAACAGCTCCACGATATATAATCTTCAAAATTTCCGAGTTTAGTCCCCAGGTGGGTCGTGCTACCATTGTCGGGCTCCTATACAATTTGGCTGCTTTAGTTTCCAAATGTTGAAAGTGCGGTCTAAATAAAAGTTTGCTGTCTAAAATTATTCCTAGGTATGTCATGCTATCTACAATATCTAATTTTTGGCTGTCTAGTTTAACCACCGGTGTCTCAAATTTCCTTTTCTTGGTGACTAGCATAGCAACAGTCTTAGATGCGTTGAATTTCAATTTGTTATTCTGTCCCCACCTTAGAAGTATGTCGAGTGCTTCATTTGCTGCAGATGTTAATGTATTTGTTGTTCTACCCCTAACTAGTAGTAATGCATCATCTGTGTAAGCAGTTAGCGAACAATTATCGGAAAGCTTCTGTTGAAGAATGTCATCATAGAGTATGTTCCAGAGACCCGAGCTACAAGCAGAGCCTTGTGGGCATCCTCGATCTACGTTTCTTGTCACAAACTTTTCTATTTGTGAAGTAATTTTTCATTAGCCTATAAATGTTTTTGGACAACCCTTCACTGTCAGCTGATGCAACACTTTAGGCCATCAAGCAAAGTTGAAAGCACTGGAGATATCTAATGATACTAGTAGTCCGAATTCTTTGCAATCGTAGACAGATTTCATCCATTGTGTCACCTTATGTCCTGCATCTTCCGTAGATTTTGACGGCATAAACCCAAATTGGTTCATGTAAACTGTTCTTCATCGCGAAGTTAAACATCACTCTATTAATTATGAGTTTCTCTAAGACTTTTCCCAACACAGGGAGTAGGCTTATTGGGCGTAGACAATTGGCTGTATATTTATTTTACTTTCCGTGTTTAGGGATCACTTTTATCGTGGCCTCCTTCCAACAGTCTGGAAAAACACAAAGTTCTAAACATTTATTGAACAGTTTCAGGAGAAAGCCAGGACAGGCACTATGAATATGTTTCACAATATTTGCAGATATCGCATCAATTCCTGGGGCTCTCTTATCATCTAACTTCGAGATCACATGATTAACTTCCTCCATGCTAAAAGGCTTTTCATCTTCTGTTTCTGGTGCAAGCATGGTTTCCTTTCGAAGTGTAGCCTGCCTTTCATTATGAGCATCGTCTCTGGGAAAGAATGTCTCTGTTAGGGCATTTGCAGTCTCTAATGGTGTTGTTGTGAATCCACTGCCAGTGTCAATAGTATGCAGAGTAGTGTTGAGGTTACCTGTTTTTCGACATACTTTATAAATTTTCCCCCAGGGGTTTCTAGTTGATTCCGAGGAGCAGAACTGTTTCCAGCTATTTAATTTAGTTTGCATAATTGTCTTTCTATATAGTTCTCTGATTCTTTTATACGAGGCTTCATATGCAAGCTTGAGAGTGTCACATGTGCATTTTTTTTTTGTGTATCTTCTCTGAGCTGCTAAGAAGCGATTTCGGAGTGCTGTAAGTTGAGGTATCCACCAGTAGTTCTTTGGGTGGTTGTGTGAGAGTTTGGGAAGGTGGGAGTTGCACAGATTTACAATATGTTGTGTGATATCTTGCGTAAAGTTGTTTAACTCTTGTTCAGTCGAGATACCCTCCAATTTCTCAATTGAATTTTGGAGAACTCGTTTGGCAGATAAATCAAAATGGAGCCACTTCACATTCGGAGTTTTGAATTTACGTGTATGATAAACGTTCGTAGGAATAACCGGAGGACATCTTGTATCGCTAATTTCGGTTTTAATTAGCCCATGATCAGTCGTTGGGTCTTTGTTGGTCTTTGTTAATACAATCAGAAACAAATGGAAAGAGCCTAGCACTGCAAGTGGTGATATCAATGAAGCTCTCGGAGTTACCACGGCGATAGGTTGGCCTAGTTCCGTCATTTAGTATATGAAGACCATGTGTACAACAAAAATCATAGAACTTCTTTCCCTTTTCATCTGAAATGGGGCTCCCCCATGCTTGGTGTTTTGCATTTATATCCCCTAGTAACTGACTTCCGTTTAGTGACTTACAGATAAGATCCAATTTACACAAAGCATTGTCAAAGTCACAATCTGGATCGAGGTAAACATTACACACATATAGGGTTGTGCTCTGCCAACTCACACACACCACAACACAGTCATGACAACAGAACTGTACCACCTTCAAAACATTGGGATAATTTGTAGCTATTGCTGCTCTTACTCTGTGCTCCGATGGATCAGCAGAATGAATGTTCAAATTTTTGCCTAGTCCCTTAACAGCATTATTTCGAGTGTATGGTTCTTGAATGCACAAGAGTTTGATGTACTGTGTATCTGATAGATTTCCGGCGTCAATAAGTAGTTCTTGTGTAGGAATAAGAGATCTGTGTAAGTTATACTGATATACTGTTATTTTAGCCATAGTTAATCTTGGATTTAATTATGTTTAAGATTCTAATATAGGCCGGACATTGTGAGGATGTTGCTATGTGACTTGTATCTATGGCTTGAAAAGATGTCCTGTTCCCCATTTTTTGGTTATGTGATTTGCAGTTGGCACATTCAGTTCTTGTTCGGGGACATACATCTACAGTATGTTCCTCTAAACAGATTGGGCATCTTTGCGAATTACAGTCTGCTGCAAAATGGCCATAACCGCAACATGAGTGACAACGTATGACAGGGAAATAGTCTTTAACATTGCACCTTTTCATCACGGCATGGTAGATCTTAGGCGTCACTTCTATCACTGCATACTGGCTGTCGTCGCTCCGAGCTTTCTTCACAAATCTTTTCTCCAAGACTTGCGTACGATCTAGTAGGCACTGCTTTATGCACGGGTTCTGGTTTTTAATGGCGTCCACAAGGTCCTCCTCCAGAAAGTCCGGTTCAATACCATGAATGATGAGTCTAGGATTCTTGTGTTTTGGAATTATAGCCGTCAGGGGCGGGGAAGTTTCTTGAATGCGATTGACTAGGTTCGTGCATTCATTATGATTCCTTAATTCGAATAACACTCCATTTCTAGTTTTCTTCACTTTATTTACTCCTACATTTAGAGAACTGGACTTAGTTGTAGCTTGCAATAGGCGTTAAGTCTGTTCGGAGTTCTTTATCGTGTCTTTGTTCTTTGGTGACATGAATACCACATTCCTAGTCTTCTTACTGTATTGTTTATTTATAAGAGTACGAGATACTGTGTCAGAATAAAGCGGCTGTTCGTGTTCGTTGATCTGGTTTGGAGGTTAAGGTATTCTCCAGTTTGATCAATTCCTCATTAAATTTTGCTAATACTGATTTAACTATACTCACGGAGTTAATAATATTTTCTTTCCACTTCTTATCCAGTCGTTTGTCACTATTTAGAACTTCAAATATGTTTTTGATTTCTTTTTCAGCTGAGCTATAAAGTTTTGCATGTTCGTTACTCACGGCCATCTTGATCACTATCTATATTACTCAATCCTTGCAAGTTATTGCATCAATAATTTTCTCTATTGCCCCTGTACCCCGGCACCTTCTTACACCTCTGCGTTCTACGGTATTCCCGTAACAGTTCTAATTCAATCATCCCTTTATTGCCCCTTTTAGTTGTTTCTTACGACAGGCAGGGGACACCGTGGGTGCATATTCCATCTGTGTCCTCCACCCACAGGAGGTCGGAGAGAGAAAGACAAGGAAGGGATACGACACTTCGAAAAATGAAGTACCGGACAAAAAAAGGTAAGGGCCACAAAGAGCTTGAAAATGAAAGGCTCCCTTGGCCTCGAATGCTTTAATACTGTCGGGGTCGGAAAAGAAGAAGAGTAAACCAAGGAAGGTCGGACAAGATAGATGAAAGTGAGGAGCCTGCCACAAGTGGAAGCAATATCAGGACTCAGCTAACGGCCCGGTTGTCACCAGCCCATGCTCCCAAGTTAAGAGCCCTTGGGGAAGCTTGTAGTCGCCTCTTAAGACGAACAGGTGATACCGTGGGCATATTCTTCATGAGCGTCCCCCACCCTTAGGGGGCAATTCCAAATTTATCAATTTCTTTTCCTACAACATTGTCAGATCTTTCTTCATCTATCTGCAATATTAATTTGCTTGTAAACTTGTTACTGTAAGTCCTTGTATAAACTCCATGCAAATATTGTCTCCTGTTCCAAAACAACTGCAGCCCATGCCTTGTTCATTTCCAGAACCCTCAGTCTAAGTGCAATTAAAAGGTTTCAAAACTAAGTCCACAACTTCCATCATGGCGATCAATGACTTTTTGTCACAAGACTATTTTAAGTCCACAGGTGTACGAATGGGTACCCAAAAATAACCGGAATGACATTGCCGTGGGTGAAGCTTGTGTAGTACGCATTTCTGCCGCCAGGCGTACATAGCGCAACTCGGTGCCAGTTCAGTATCACCCGTGTTGTCGACCTGGTTTGTTCCGTTCATCTACAGTGATTGTTTTTGCTAGCGCTGTTTTGTTCTTGTTTCTGATTATGATGCTTGTTGTTTAAAGGGGCCTAACATCGAGGTCATCGGCCCCTAATGGTACGAAATGAAATGATAAAAAATTCAAATTCATCCACTGACCAAAATAAAATTAAAAAATGTGATGAAGAATGAATGGATGGACATGAACCCTACCAAAAAAAAAAAACAGTGGATCAGACTCAAAAAGGAGGTAGTTAATTAGAGTATTACTGACCAAAAGACCATTTATAAAGCACAATGATGCTTGATGTCTGAAGGGGTGCTAAATTGATGATGATGATGCTTGTTTTTTTAAGGGGCCTAACATCGAAGGTCATCGGCCCCTAATGGTACGAAATGAAAGAACAAAAATTACAAAGGCATCCACTGACCAAAATAAAAATAAAAAATGTCATGAAGAATGAATGGATGGACAGGAACCCAACAAAACACAAAACAAACAAACAAAAACAAAAACCAGTGGATCGGATTCAACAGAGAACGAAAATAACATTATTACCGACCAAGGAACCACTCATAAAGCACAATGATGCTTGGTGTCTAAAGGGGGTGCAAAATCCACGTCTAAGGCCCCACAGAATGGTACATGTCGCGAGTAAAATAGAACCATGGTATGTGTCACGTTGGGGTAATAATCAGAAGTAGCGAGGACTCACGGTGTTCCACAAAAGATGGTACTACTCACAAGTATTGTACTTCGTACAGGTAACGCAGACCTATGGTGTTTCGCACACAATGGCGCCACCTACAGCCAACGCAAACCGATGAGTTTCCTCACCTAGGGTACTAGTCACGGGTGCCGGTCCCAAGGGCCCCGTGGTGTTCCGCACATAGTGAGTACTAATCACAGGCAACGCAGACCCACGATGTCGCTCATATAGTGGTACAACTCACAGGCTACGCCCAGACCCGCGGTGTTGCCCACATGGGTACAACGCACGGGTACTGGAATCCACCAGGCCAGGCTTTTTACTGCAACGAATCACAAACATACTTCGTACCATGTTGGTGATACTACTCGCAAGTACATGCAACCCATGGTGTTCCCCGCATGATGGTACGAATCAAGAGTCGTTTCATGGTTCTAATTCATTCATCCCTTGGTCGCCCCTTTTAGTCGCCTCGCACGACAGGCAGGGGATACCGTGGGTGTATTATTCGTCAGCCTCCCCCACCCACAGGGGGTGTGTGTTTGGTCCGCGAGAGGTATTTTATTTCCCTCAAGTCCGCCGGCAAGCCGGTTAGGACCCCCCTATCCGCCACCTGGGACGCGCCACGTGGGAGTATCACCTGGGTGCTAAATTCACGTCTAAGGCCCCACAGAATGGTACATGTCGCGAGTAAAGTAGAACGATGGTATTTGTCATTTTGGGGTACTGATCAAAAGTAGCGAAGACTCAAGGTGGTCCACACAAGATGGTACTTCTCACAAGTATTGCAATTCGTACAGGGGCGCAGACCTATGGTGTTTCTCACACAATGGCGCCACCCATAGCCAACGCAAACCGGTAAGGTTCCTCACCTAGGTGTACTAGTCACGGGCGCCGGTATTCCCGTTCCTCACATAGTGGGTACCAATCACAGGCAACGCTGACCCACGGTGCCGCTCATATAGCGGTACAACTCACAGGCTACGCCCAGACCCGCGGTGTTGCCCACATGGGTACAACGCACGGGTACTGGAATCCACCAGGCCAGGCTTTTTACTGCAACTAATCACAAACCTATTTCGTACCAATTTAGTGATACTACTCTCAAGTACATGCAACCCATGGTGTTCCCCGCATGATGGTACGAATCAAGAGTAGTTTCATGGTTCTAATTCAATCACCCCTTGGTCGCCCCTTGTAGTCGCCTCTTACGACTGGCAGGGGATACCGCGGGTGTATTCTACATGTGCGTCCGCCACCCGCAGGGGGTAGTGTGTCTGGTCCGCGAGAGGTATTTTATTTCCCTCCATTCCGCCGGCAAGCCGGTCAGGACCCCCCTATCCGCCACCTGGGACGCGCCACGTGGGAGTATCACCTCTCCCCCTGCTACGCAGGCATACCAGGTTCGTGGTGTTCTTGTTTTATATTTTATGATGGCGAGTTTACGTAAACAACGTGCAAAACGTTTATTGGGAAGTTTATAGATGTTTGTGCAACAGTGTTCATCAAAAGAGACCCAATTTGTGACAGACAGGAGACTGGTCCGACCAGCACAACAACGCACCTCCACACACAGCCATCTCTGTTCGTTTTTGGCCAAAAATGGCATGGTTCCGCTGCCCCACGCCTGACCTCGCTCAGTGCGACTTTTTCTTATTTCCACGCTTGAAAAGGGACATGAAAGGACTCCGTTTTGACAACAATGAAGAGGGCAAGAAAAAACAAGGGAGGAACTGTCAGCCATTTCTAAAGATGACTAGAAAAAATGTTTCTAACAGTGGAAGCACCATTGGGACAAATGTATTAGCCATAATGGAGAGTATTTGGAGGGGATAAGGTTGTTTTGGAAAAAATGTGAAAGTATATAGCTTCTTAAAAATTAAGTTTTTTGAGTACCCCTTGTACATGTACTGCATATATTCTGCATATCTCAAACGGAAGTTCTGTGTATAATCTACATACATTTTTGAAACTAGCGTTAGCAATACAGTTCAATAGATTCAGGATTTCTTATGATGATGCTTGTTGTTTAAAGGGGCCTAACATCTAGGTCATTGGCCCCTAATGGTACAAAACGAGACGGAATGTAATAACGATTTAAAATTCTAAAATTCATCCACTCGCCAGAATTCAAAAATGACGTTAAAGAATGAAGGGATAAATATGAATGTAAAATTATCAGCAGATCCAAAAAAATATTCAAAGGTGAAAACAATTCCAAAATCAATCCACCGACAAGAATCAAAAAGACGACAAACAATGATTATGAGCTTAAAACAATAAATGGATCCGACCCACAGTGCCCCACGTTCCCAGAAACTAACTTAAAACAATGGTGTATACTGACCAACGGGCTTCTTCCAAAGCACAATCCTGAATCGATGATGCTTGTTGTCTAAAGAGGTCCAAAATCCAGGTCAAACACCCTTCATAATGGTACTTATCGCTAGTAAAGTAGAATGATGGTATTTCTCATGTAGCAGTACTAATCACAAGTAACATAGACTCACAGTGTTCCTCACATTATGTTACTACTCACAGGGACCCATTCTCTCCTGTAGTGTTCTTCACATAGAGGGTACTATTCACAGGCAGCGCAGAGCCGCGGCATCGCTCATATATATATATATATATATATATATATATATATATTTAAACCAGAGAACCAGTCGTGGTGTAAACATGAGCACGTGCTGGGAGAGGGTTCTGCACGTGGTTGGGTTAACGTTTATTGGTTAGTGCTGCCGCGGCACACCTACGCGGAGACATGAAACTAGTTCAACCACATCACGGCTAATGTTATCATACATGCAAAATGTCCGAAATATAAACCTCAAAGAATTTATATCAAAAAATTATCAAAAAACTATTTGTATTCATTGTTACTTAATATAAACAAGCATTTCAAATTGAAGAGCACCAGGGACGCATGCGCTCATGCGTGATCCGCCATTTGTTAAGCTGTGAGCGTGGAAGCAAGCAGATACAGTGAGTGAGTGACTGACTGTAACGTTACCTGTTCTTGTGCAATATGGATCAGCGGGTTTGTTAAGTATCGCAAAGGGAAGCCTTTGAAAAGTGGGGAGAAGACAATTGTACTGAATGTGTTTCAGAAATTTTGTGAGAAACATCCGACTTTAGCTTTAAAGGATATTGTGAAGTTGACATCCGAGATCACTGGTGTTTTGGAGTGGAGCATTAATTCCGCACGCAGCGAACGACTGCACCAAGGATTGGTAAAAACACCTGAGAAATTGAAGAAGCGCCAGAAACCTGTGTTAGAGATTCATTGCGATGAATTTGTTAGAAGTGCTATGCGGCGTAAAGTACACCAGTTCGAGAGAAACGAACAGCCAACAGTGGAAAAGGTAATGGATTTTGTGAATGGTGATCCCGTACTACCCAATTTTAAAAGAACAACATTTTACAAGCTTCTTTGGGAAATAGGTTTCGAATTTGTTAAAAGAAATAGGAAAAACCTCGTTTTTGATCGCGAAGTCATACTGCTTTGGCAGAGGGATTTTTTGAGGAAAATTCATGCATTTAGGCAAGCTGGGCGAAAATTGTATTATTTGGATGAAACGTGGGTAAACAAAGGACATACCACTTCCAGAGTGTAGGTAGATACAAACATAAAGAGTAAGAAACAGGCATTCATCCGACAGGAAAGGGATGACGACTGATTTTCTTGCACATACAATGTAGAAAGTGAAGATGAGTTTTTAGAGGGTGGAGAATTTGGTAGAATCAAAGAAAACAAATGATTTTCATGAGGAGATGACGGGTGAAGTTTTTACTGCATGGTTTAACCGTTTACACTCGTAATTCGGGTGTCACTCGGCTTTGCTCTTTTCCAGTTCCACTCGTATTCCGGGTGTACACCTCTACGACGCAAGTTCAAATCTTGCGCGAATTGAAACTTCTCTACTGGAGAAATCCGGAACATTAACAACTGAACTAACTCTACTGTTTATCATAAGATGTCACTGAATGTTTTCGATTTGCTTTTGTTTTTCATTGATCATGAAATGTGGACATTCTCTAACAGACGTCTCTACCAAAAACTATGATAACGCACTCTGGTGTAAAGGAATGAACCTTCCTGGAGAAATGTTGTATTCATAAGTTTTGTCTTTACAAAATTTTGTTCTGTGGTTTGGCAACATTAATCCTTTCTTTCCGCCTGTTTTGAATTTAGCCAATCAGGAATTTCTGTAATTAATTTTCCTCCAATCATAGCTTTCTTCTTCAAATTTCCATGTGTTATTCTTAGTCAACCAATAAAAATTGAGTGGGTGTGTCTACTCACTCCTGAAAGGTCTCGAATTTTCCACGAGGGTATAAAAACTGCTGATTTTCTTGTGTCCGGGCCACTTCAGTAACATCTAGCTTAGTGTGTGGATATGTAGCAGGGGACGGGAAGCGCCTCTTTCTTCGGGCAACAGATCTCCAACAAGGTAATAGCCTTTTAACATCTTTATTTCTTGCTAGCTCAGCAGTTTAACTCTCGGGGAGGGTTCGCAACCTTCAATATGTAAACTATTAAACATGTAAACCCTTTTCCTGGTAAACTTCAGTTTTTTTGAACTTTAATTCGGAGATAGAGAGTGCCTTACCCTCCCGAGCTCCCCTTCATTTTGAAATTGAGGCGACTACGTTTTCATAACCGTTTCTTCTCTTCCTTAAGGGGAGACCCTACTGAGTTTTTCAGTCAAAAATGGTCCAGAAACCGAAAATAAGATTTTTCCATCAGATGATATTTCATTCCTTGCCGCGCATTGTGATATATTTTTTTTGCTTGTACGGCCATTTTAAAATGCTCTGGGGGGGCGTTAAAATGACACGTGCACTTCAGTTTGAATGGACACGTCCACTTCCTTGCAGATAAAGTGGCATAGCTCAAAGATTCTTTTGTGTTTCAACTTGATTCTTGAGCATGATGTTTAGGAATGGCCTAGTGCTGCCATCTGTTATCTTATTTTTGATGATTTGTTGAAGAGGTGTATTAGGGAAAAAACTCAAAATCCAAATGAGAGTTTAAAATCTGTTATTTGGCATAAATGCCCTAAACAGACTTTTGTTTCCAAAGCAAGGTTGGACATGGCTGTTGTAAATGCTGTGGGGGAGTTCAATATGGGTTCCGTAGCCTGTCAAAAGGTCAAAATGGCAGTTGATGGCAGACAATTGAGTGAAACCACTTACAAAGTGGGTCATGAACGTGACAGAGACAGGAAGCAGAAAAGTGCCATGAATAGTAAAGAAGACAAAAAAACTGTTAGCAAGAAGCAGAAGCAGTCAAAATCAGTTGCTGAAGAGAGAAAAAGGGCTAAGGAAGGAGAAACATAGGTGCTGGGAAGTTCTGATGAAGGTATTACTTGACAGATGTTTATTTATAAAACTATTTTTTTCTCAGAACTAACAATTTCAGATGTTTAAAACATTCCTTGCACAACAGTTTTTGCACGATTACCTTCAAACTGTGTCCACACACTCTACATTATAAGGTTCATGAAACTTAGTATCCGTTTTAAAATGTAATTATAATTTTCAGAGATATTGGGTGTGAAATCCAAAATTTTCATAGGTTTTAACATGGTTATGAGGTGTAGCGAGAAAAATGGAAATAATTGGATAACCAATGGATTGTTTTTGAAATGAATACTAATTATTATTAAAATATGTGTTGTGACTATTGTAAGAAAGTTTCAGGAAAATATTTTCAAAAATATTGTGCATGGGACATTTTGAAAATGATGTACTTTTTTCACAAAATTGTTATAAATTGAAAAATATCCATTCAAATTCATTCAAATGTTACAATTAGCTTAAACTTACTTATCTCAATGTACTACCAAAATTTGGTGAAAATAAGATAAGAATTGTAGAAAAATTAAAACTCGGTAGGGTCTCCCCTTAATGTATTAAGGTTTTTTTATACGAGTCACCTCCCTAGCTTGGGATTAGCCCCTGTGTATCGGCCTAGCGCCACTTAGGTTTTAAAATGTAGATTTAGGATTGCAAATTCACGCCTCCATCCTTTTTGTTTTGGGCCATTTAAATTAACCTAGTTTTGCACACTAAGGCCCAGTAGATTGGGTACGAGATACCCCTGTTTCTTTATTATGCCTTGATGGCAGTTTGTGTAAAAGTTTCTTATTGCCTTTATAGCCTCCTGAGACCTGCCCTATATCAACTGTCTACAATAGGGAACATGCATGATCCGGGGTTTTAATTAAAAATATGCTAATCTGATTCAAAATTTCATGCAGAATTCAAAAATGTGATCAGAATGTACAAATAATAACTCCAAACGTGATAAAAATCTACGAAAATGTCACGGCACGCAAGCACGCGATCTCATTGGTCTGACGTCATCGTACAGGTTGACTGAATTAGCAGACGAAATAACACAGTGTGCTGTGAGAAGCAGGATACACTTCGCGTGTTTCTACTTTACGTTAGTGTCTAGTATGGTTAAATTCGAGGTCTATACATTGGACATTAATCTGAGTGGTATATTTTAGACTTAAAATGAATCCTGCGCAGACAGTGAGGCAGAAAACTTATAAATGGTGTAGAGTTCCGATGTGCAATAGCACATCGCATACCATACCAAACAAATTGTTTATAAATGTTCCAAAGACGCTAAAACTAGGAAGAAATGGATTTTGGCGAGCCAGAGAAATGCTGGTGATATATCGGAAAAGTTTACAGTTTATATATATATATATTTTTAATATTTTAACGTAAGATGAATTTGTTTGAATTTTCAAATCACTTTTCCATGTCAGCTGTTCTAGTGGTAAAACTTTAAATTGTAATGTATAATGCTTTATTTAAATGCTTCAATTACGTCTTGGACACGAGGCTGACGTATTTGAGCACCTTCAACTACCACCGGACTGAACCAAGTTGGGGTCAGAAGGCCAGCACCTCAACAGTCTGAACCACTCAGCCCGACTTGTGAAGTCATATTTATCTTTATCATGTTTAACTTTTTCCCTCCACAAATATATTTAATTCTCTTTCATGGGCCCTGGAAGTGGGTAGGCCAGTTGTCCCAACCATAAATATATATTTTTTTGGGAATGATAGATTATAGCCCTATAGTACTATGATCTTTCTTTCTTTCCTTCTTTCTTTCTTTCTTTCTTAATCAGTTTATCCTTCAGGGTTGGTTTTCTCTCGGACTCAGCGAGGGATTTCACCTCTACCACTTCAAGGGCAGTGTCCTGAAACGTTGAGACTTTGAGTATGGTGATGAAACTGGTGAGGAGGGCCATTACCTCGGCCAGGCGGCCTCACCTGTTATGCTCAACAGGGGCCTTGTTGGAGGATGGGAGGATCGGAAGGGATAGACAAGGAAGAGGGAAGGAAACGGCCGTGGCCTTAGGTGCCTGGAGGAGAAGTAGGAAAATACGAAAAACCACTTCGAGGATGGCTGAGGTGGGATTCGAAACCCTTCTACTCAGTTGACCTCCCGAGGCTGAGTAGACCCCGTTCCAGTCCTCGTACTATTTGTTTTCAACTTTCATGGCAGAGCCGGGAATCGAAACCGGGCCTCCGGGAGTGGCACACATTAACCACTACACCACAGAAGCGGACTAGTTCTATAATGCTACCTATATGTTTATGTTAGTGCTGAAATCCGATTTCTTACTTTACTAATGCTGAAAGCCCGAAAATGTAATGTTATTCTTTAATAGGGGAATCAGTCTAGAAGGAAATGTTGAAAGTGATGTGATATCTATCCAGGTTCGTTGTTATCCTAATACTATGGGTTACAGTACATTGCACGTATATAAAAGACGCCACTTACAAACTTGCTTGTTATCCGCGAATTTCTGCGGCCACAAAAGTCACATTTTTCAAGAATGATGACATCTACACAGGGTAGATTGTCTGACTGTGCTGTTTCGAACCTTTCTTCTGTCATTTCGAAGTTACTCGCGATCATGAATAATAAACAATCGGCTTTTAGCAACGGCTGATGCACAACGGCTGGTAGAGCTCCATGCGGTACTGGATCGTGACGTCACAGCGCGTCGCTTACGTCAGAGGCCGTTTCACTCGCCTTGCGGAAAGGTACTATTAAACATTTTTTTAATGGTAGAAAACAAGGCAACATACCACAATGTAATACGTTTACGTACTATTTCATTGGTGTACTTTTCAAAAAAAATATTTTTGAAAATTATGCATGTTCCCAATTGAGGACATTGGTATTTCGAACCTCAGAAGTTATATATATTTACTAATGCACCAAGACCAGTTGTGATCAGAAGAGGATATTCAGGGCTGACATCTGGTGTATTTTTAATGCACTACTTGTATTTGCAGTATTCCTTGGTCCATGTGAAGTGTGAGTGGCGCGAAAATGGCAACCCGTAAAATCAGAGGTAATAAATCCATGTTTTTATTTAGTATTTCTAAATAATTCAAATAAGTATAATAATTACAATCATTTGTGTGTATTTACTGCTGTGTTAAGTTAATCTAACATTTTGATTAATGATAGTAAGTGATAAAACTAAAATGTGTCCAATTGAGGACACTAGGTTAATGGACAGTAATTTCTGAATGACACATTTAACCTAACTTTTGTCTGTCAAAGCAATGCTTCAGTGAAATAGAATACAATTTTTGTTTAATTAATGGGAGTAGAGGTACGTTTTAACTTAATATTAAGAAATCTTTACAATATGTGGAGTTTGAACATTTTTTTTACATTTTAGGTTACAGTCAACTCACTGCAGATGAGATATTCGACATCATTAACAGTGGAGAGGTGTCAGATTTTGATAGTGACTCGGAGCAGGTTGATACTGTGGATAATTTAGTTAAATGTGATGAAGAAACGAGTGAAGAAGAGCAGGAGGAGGAAGGTGATGAGTGCCTGGGGATAAATGTAATGGAAGAAGGACGAAGTGAAGACTTGGAACAAGCAGAAAGTGACATTGTCAGCTCAGTTCTGTCACCAGAAATGCCAGTAAAAAGAAAGAAGTGGACGAAAAGTGAATCATTTTCTTCTGACATACCTATCCGTGATGAACCCGTTACAGAGGCCGAAATTCGTAAGGATTGGAGACCACTACAGTACTTCTCACAATATCTAAGGGACTCAACCATTGATGATCTTCCAGTTAATACGAAAATAAGAAGTGTTCGGGAAAAGGGAAAAAGTTTGGCAGTAACAAACTCTGAAATGAAGAAGTTTATTGGAGTGGGGCTTATGATGGGAAGTTTACATTACCCAAGACTTAGAATGTACTGGGCGAAAAACAGACGAATACCTGTTATTGCTGATAATATGTCTCGAGACCGTTTCATTGCAATCAGAAACTGTCTGAAAGTGGTTAATGATTTAGAAATGACTGATGAGTTGAAACGTAAAGACAGATTATGGAAAGTTAGGCCATTTATTGAAGATATTAGAGGGGGATGTTTATCAATGACTAGGCAGGCACATCTTTCTGTTGATGAACAGATGATTCCTTTTTCTGGTACTACTTCTCTCAAGCAGTTCGTTGCCAATAAGCCTAATCCTGTAGGTCTTAAAAATTTTGTTCTGGCTGATTCATCAGGCCTCGCACTAGACTTCTGTATTTACCAAGGAAAAGAAACCTTCCTGCTGGACCAAACTGATGCAAAATTAACAGTAGGTGAATCTGCCGTACTGAAATTATCCGAGTCAATCCCACCGTATACTGTAGTGTACATGGATAGATATTTCACGACAGAAAGACTCTTGGACCTATTAGCGAAAAAAATATCAGTGCAACTGGTACAGTTATGAAATCTAGGGTTTCAAATGTACCATTTACTCCAGATAAGATTTTTGCCAAGCAGCCAAGAGGAACATCTGAACATTTTGTGGCAAATGACACAGATTCTGTTAGTATTTGTGTTACAAAATGGTTTGATAACAAGCCTGTAATGCTGATGTCATCACAGGAAGCAAAATGCCCAGTCGAAACATGCCGCAGGTGGAGCAAAAAAGATAACAAGTATATATCAGTTCCTCGGCCGTGTGTTGTCGGACGGTACAACACTTTCATGGGAGGCGTTGACCTCAATGATAGAATGATATCATATTACCGAAACGATACCAGAACAGTGAAATGGACCCTGCGAACAATTTTGCACTTCATCGATCTTGCAGTAGTAAACTCCTGGATCCAGTACCGAGGTGATCAACAGCTTATGAATGTATCTCAGAGAAATAGAATGAAATCATTGGAGTTCAGGCTTCAACTCATTGAAGAACTGATTGGTTCTGGGTGCAGCTCAGTAGAATCAATTGATGACTCAAGTGAAGTATATTGTGAACCTAAGGGGAAGATTCAAAAGCTTCCATCTGTACATTATAGAATGAAGGGAGCAAAACATCTTCCAGAAGTAAAAGACCAGAGTTTTCCAAGTCGTTGCAGAAATGAAGGATGTGCCGGGAAGAGCCGTGTAAAATGTATGAAATGTAATGTATACCTATGTCTTACAAAGGACAGAAATTGCTTTGTTGCATTCCATTCTTAGCAATAGATTGCTTACTTTACTGAGCGCAATTTTTGTTGTTAATCTTCCAATAAGATGATTCTAAAACCATCTTGATAGACAAAACATTTTAGTGACTTGTGACCTAACGTGCTCAATTGAGGACATTACAAAAATGTGTGTTATAATCTATTGAAATGGTATACTAATTTAAAAAGTGATGTTGTGGAACATTCATAGATCAATAAAAGATAATTTGATAAGAAACAATGTATTTGTAACAAAAAAAAGTTCAGGTCTCAGGAGGATAGGCTCGAAAGATCGAGAGCGGGTCAGCTGTTTATGGTGTTGTGGTAAAAGTGCCTTATGCCCGTTGCTCACGGTCATATTTTTGGTAAAATTATTTGACAAAAATTTCTTAACATTTTTTATCAAATATGTTGTGTTGTACATGGTAAAATATTGCTTCAAACTCATACCAGTGTCATCTGTTGGTCAAAACTCAGAATTAAATTTGTTTGGCCTGACCTCTGTGGGAATAGGTCCCAAGTACTGAAGCTGATTGTTTTGCTCTTTGGCTGTCAGATGAGCATGTTCTACTGTCAGTAACATCTAGCTTAGTGTGCGGATATGTAGCAGGGGGCGGGAAGCGCCTCTTTCTTCGGGCAACAGAATAAATCACAAATGCCATCAGTACATAGTAAACAAATTGCAGCTTTAGTTGCAATAGCTGCATGTGCAGTTATTAAAAGGAAAAACAGTAGGAAGAGGAGAGCTATAAAGTGGTGGACCAGACCTTGGGTGGGATGATGGAAGGGGATTGTTATCTTTAGTCCAGAATGAATTGAGGTTAGAGGACACTGAATCATACAGGAATTTCTTAAGAGTGATTGAAGGGAACTTCGAAAAACTGCTCCAGTTAGTTGGACCTAGAATAGCAAGAAAGACACAAATATGAGGCAAGCTATTCTAGCTGCAATGAGACTACAAGTATCACTGCGATTTCTTGCCACTGGTGAATTATATACAAACCTCATGTATGCTACAAAAATACCTTTTCGTACCCTGGCTCGTATAATCCATGAAACGTGTAGGGAGATAGACAATGCATTGAGGAAAGACTATTTGTAAGTAGGACTGTATATTTATTAATAATGATATCACAACATAGGGAATTATTTTATTTTATGACATATTTTACTCCACTTCTTCCAGTAGAGCCTCTGTAAGTAGGTTCTGTATTTTTTGTTTTGTTAAAATTTTCACTCTTTTGTTTTTTATTTGATGGAGTTCACAAGCAATGTAGTTTGCAAATGCTTCCTCTGAATCTACAGCTGAAGCTGACATGGATGCTAATACCTGACTAGCACTTGCCAGCACTTGGTCCTCAGGTGAAACCTTTTTTCTTTTTCTGATTGATGTACCTGAAAAGTGGAAAATCCCTCATATTTTAAAAGTATCATTAACGAAACCACACTTTCCTAAGAATGTTAAATTAAATGCAGTAACTCCATTTTACTGGGTATATAATGTTTTGTACCTTCTTTTTGTGGAGGCTGGTTCATCACACTCTTTGTGCTAGAAGCAGGTGTGACTGTGTCAGACTCCTGAACTAGGTCTACCAGTACCCCGTCATCATCTAATGCTATATCATCCATCGCCATCATGGAGCTTCCTTCAAAATTCTGTAAGGAATTAATTTTCATTTCAGATTCCAGACACAAATGAAAAATGGTTACATATTGCTCAAGAATTTGAAGAGAAGTGGAACTTCCCAAACTGCAAGGGAGCAACTGATGGGAAACATATTCATTTTGCAGCTCCACAATCAAGTGGATCACACTATTATAATTACAAGGGCACAAAACGCATTATTTTACTAGCAGTGGTTGATGCAACCAATAAATTTATTTATGTGGATATTTGAACTAATGGTCGTGTAAGTGATGGGGGTGTGTTTCAGAAAAGTGATTGATCTTCAGCAATGCATGACAGAATGCTGATCATACCTCCTCCTCGTCAGCTGCCTGAATCTGACAAGGAGTTTCCCTTTGTTTTTGTGGCTGATGATGCTTTTCCACTGTCCATAAACATCATGAAACCCTTTCCCAACAGAGTATTGACAATGGAGCAAAAGAAATTTCAATTGCAGGTAGAGTCGGGTAATGTGTGTTGTAGAAAATGCCTTTGGTATAATGGTTAGTTCTCTTAAGGGACATTGGTACCGAGTTTTCCCCAATAAACGGTCAAAAATCGTAAATCTGTTTTTTAGCGGGAAAACATTCTCTGAACCATTAGGAAGGAGGTACTAGAAATTTAACCTGATCCCCCCTCCCTTATAGGCTGGGCAGCCATTTTTTAAAAGCGGTGCGCCATGCTTCCAGCTCATAAGCTGGTCCGGCATGCCCCCTCGACACTCCACAATGCATTACAAACTATTCTTCCTTTGAAAAGGTATTTTGTGTTTGAATTATGACTTTAGTGAAGTTTACATAAATAAACCTAGCTTGTGCTGCCATCTCTGGTGTATTTTCTCAACTACATACAAGTCAAAACAATTTTTATAAAATAATTATAAAACTATTCTTATTTATTTGATGTTATATGCTGCTGAGTTTCACAATATTAGACATTGTATTTTAGTGTCCAAAGTAATCCCATAAACTATTACATTACGATAATCCTGCGTACTTATTAATTCCTTATGAGTTTGCAGAACCATGTGCTGCCTGTCTGAAGTTTGCTTGTGGATTTGTTTGCAAACAAAGTAGTGTTCAGCCGTACTAATTTCCATTTCTTGGTAAAACGAAAATGGATACATCAAGCTCACGATGGTATCCCTCTAAAGGAAGATCTAATAAAAGGAAAAAAACAACTTGAGGCAGCTCGTGAAGGCCTGAGTAAGAAAAGGGAGTTGAAAAATCAGGTAGGCCAAACTGTTGCACAGTCTACTACTGATTTAGAACCTAGTTGTAGCAATGCTACTGTTGAACAATCTACCACGAATTTACAGCTTAGTGGTAATAATGTTGCTTTTCATAACAGATCTATTGAAAATCAATCAAATCAAACTAGATCTGAGCACAAATTATCTGCAGTTTCACCTGTGCTGCTAGGTCAGAGTGATTCGAGCTACGTGCTAATACATAGTGTCACTCTTCAGGATTTATTACAAAATTTGAAATGTCCTGAATGTGATCGTGCTAGTCTAAATGTTGTGGTAAAAGATCAGCTTGGTTTGGCAAACAAGCTGCATGTAATATATAATGCATGCAAGCATTGTACCAACAAGGTGTATACCAGTCCTAGGGCCAAAGTACAGTGTAAATCTGAAAGACCTCCCTTTGATGTCAATAGAAAAAGTGTAGAGGCTTTTCTAAGTATGGGGCTAGGCCATAGATATATGGAAAGGTTCTGCATATGCATGGGTATGCACTGTATGAACTCCAAGATATTCACCAGCCACATGAATGGCCTAGCCACAGAGGTCATAGATGCAAAAATGAAAATGCTTAGGCAGTCCAGAATGATTGTTCGCAAAGCACATGAGGATGTTGATTCTTCATTAGTGAATGCCAGTGTCATGGACATTGCTGTGTCTTATGATGGTACATGGCACAAGCAAGGCCATACATCATTGTATGGCATTGGCCTGGTAGCTGATATTTTAACAGGACTGATCATTGACTATGAGGTTTTGTCAAAATTTTGCCACTATTGTGTCACTATCGCTAATGAAATGGATCCTGATACACCAGAATTCATGGTGCTTTCAGGGTATCATAAAAAGAGTGGTGAATGCTGTAAAAATTATGATGGCTCCTCAGGTTCAATGGAGGTCACTGCAGCTGATATAATGTGGAGATCTCTTCAGGAGTGCAAGATGAGATACACCACTGTACTCTCTGATGGAGATGCTAGGACCCATCAGCACCTGAATGAAGTTTCAATGTATGGTAAAGGTGTGAAAATAGTAAAAGAGGAGTGTTAACCATGTGGCAAAGAATGACCACAGCATTTTTTAAACTAAAAAAGGACACTAAAGACCTAAAACTGGGTGGTCGTGGCCCCACTAAACTGAATTTAGAGAACATAAAGAAACTCACAAGTTACTATAGACAGGCCATTCAGAATCATTTACCGGATGTACCTGCCATGAAAAATGCAATATATGCTACCCTGTACCATTACAGGTCTACAGATCACAAACCAGAACACACAAAATGTCCCCAAGGAACAGATTCTTGGTGCTTCTACAATAGAAGCATTGCCCATGGCGGGTCTCCACAGAGCCATACCAAGATGTCTGTTCAGTTGTCTGACAGCATGTTATTGAGAATTTTGCCTGTCTACCAGACTAGCAAGCAATGAATTGTTAGCTCGCTGCGTCAGGGGAGGAACACAAAATTCCAATGAGAGTGTGCATTCTCTCATTTGGAAAAAATTTCCAAAAGAAATTTTCATTTCTAGAAAAGGCTGGACTTGGGAGCATTCAGTGGAGTTTCTGAGTTCAATATGGGATGCTCTGCCACCCATAAACTGAAATGTGTGCTAAGAGGGGAAGAATATCCAAGAGCTTCCTCTACAATTTGTCAGCATCATGATATTGCCAGAGTAAACGAAAGCAGGTCATGGGTTAAACGAAGGAAAGGGGCACCACGTGGCATAAAATCAAGGAAGCTGCTAAGAAGAAACAGGAAGGGGAAACTTACAAATCAGGAGCATTCTGAACCTCAGGTAGGCATTCACTGTACCATGTCAATATATAAAAATGTTTTCTCAAAACTAAATTTTTATATATTCAAAATGTTCCAATGTTGTCTGAAATGGGTGAAATTTTCCATTTATGTTCAGAAATAGACAGTGAACAAAGTTACAGAGCAAAAATTCAGGTTTCTTTGTTCTGAGTCAAGAAAAATAAAAATTTGTAGGAAAAAGCCATAAAATTAAAAAAAAATATTATGTGTGATATTAAAATTTATTACAGCTAAATCTTTGAAGTTACTTGAGATATCTTTCTGTAAAGTTCTTAAGCCTGTTTGAGGGTATGTCACATCAAAATACGAAATTTTTAATAGCAATGCTAATGCGTGTGGAAGATTTTGATTAATACATGATTAGCAAAAATAATTTTAGTAAAATGCATACGTTGAGAATTAATTGAACAATTTCAATGAAATGTTGTATACATGTTAGTTTCTAAGTTTAAAGTCAGCTGTCAAAATTTCAGGAAGTTTGGTTCAGAAATATGGAAGTCTGAAAACTCCAGTACCAATGTCCATTAAGTAAAATAAACCTGTCAGTAGAGCTATTGTTCAAGTCACCTGTACTTTGCATAACTTCCTTCTGGAATAGAACAAAGCAGTTTACATGTGTCTGAACAGCGCAGATCAGGAAAATATAAATGAAGGAAGGCTGCAGCATGGAAACTGGAGGAACAGTCAGTCAATGGAAGGAACTGAGGGGCAAAGTGGAAACACAGCAGCTCGAATACCTCTGAACATAACAAATAATTTTAAAGGTTATTTTAGTGGAATAGGACAAGTGAAGTGACAAGAACACTGGGTGAACAGCTATCGATTTTGAAGGCAGAACAAACACTTTTTTGATTTCACTATTTGCTGTCTTGTTTCATTTTTGTTAATTAGTCTGATAATATATGTAAATATAATAAAGTATTACTTAACAATTTTAATAGATCTAAATGACCTGCAGCTCAGTAATGCAGGTGTTTGAACTCAGTAACCAAATCATTCCTACAATTACATATGGCAATTGTTACTTCATCTCATTAGCACCACTAGCAAAGATAGAGACCAGTATGATTAAGAAGCACTAACATTAAAATCCCCCTACCTTTCTTCTCACATGAAACTGTTACAAGTGTTGCCTGCACTAAAACGTCTAATGCTATTTTAATGAACAGCTTATACAATAGCAACCTTAGAACCAAGCATAAGTGATTTCGTTCTCTTAAATAAACAATATTTCAGAAAGGTTTCTTTATTTACTTACTTTTCTAACTTGCTTCTTAATTTATTCTGCTTTACTTTTATAGGATATTTATAATTATGATCATTAGAATGCAAGTTATTTATTTCATAAAATGATTAATATACTTCTTATTCAGTGCACTTACCAAGATTGTAGACTCAGTAAATCCATCTTCACTGAGCTGTGACATGTCAAGGTTAGATCTACTACTTCTTGGCATGATGTGGTCAGTAAGAAACAGCAGTCTGTCATACCACACAAATGATGGCCTGTATACATCATCGGAGCTCATTCCACTCTTCAGTTTGTTAACTTTATTCCTGAAATCGTAATGTTAATCCATTAAAACGCATACAGTAGGCCTATCTATAATAGTTACTGCTGCTTAGAAAACATAGGCCTATCTATAAATGGCTAGACCGAACTTGAGATAGAACACAGATCATTCAAATAATTTATCACAGGCCGAGTACTAACTACAATGACGGAACAATCGTCTCCCAGATCGTAAAATAATAATAAAGTGAAGGAATAATACTGCACTAACCTTTCGTTGTTGAATTGTGTTAGTAGACCATTGATCTTGGACTTCACTTCTGAAGAATCCGGGTTTGGCCGGACTTCACACAGTGCCCGCGCAATTTTTGCCTCCGCATCTCTCCTAGCATTCCTGTTATGATACAGTGGAGACTTAACTGCATATAAACACGTATGTTTCATATACTCTTCAGTTAAAATTTCGACTGCTTCTTTCGTCCAGCCCAACATGTCTGTTTACAACTTGAGCTTCACAGACCCGCTACCAGATCGCTACTTCATCCATACACTGCTGTGATTGGCTGTTGTATCAAATAATTTAATGAAAATAGGACATGCTCTTATTTGACCATGATTTGACAAAATACTTTATCAAATCAGGTGTTCCGTAAAATTTGACTGTTAGCAACAGTCACTCCTTATTGAACAACGAGTTGTTCAATAAATTTGGTGAAAAATTTGACCATGAGCAACGGGCATTAGAGAGGCTCGAGATGTAAAGTTGGGAGCTAATGCTCCATGTAACTAAGGGTTTTCTGCCCTTTGGTAATTTGTGGTTATGAGCTGAGAGCTCAGACTTTGGGGCTCGTAGCCCAGAATTTGTAAACTTACATTGTACCTGATATTGTTGTTATTTCACCTTGTGAAAACTGCTAAACTTTGTTGTCTGTTGAAAATATAAGCTTTATTGAAATTTTAATTCATCTTTCGGACTTGTAGTTAGACCCATTCCAGCCCGCACCTTCTTTCACTTCTGACTTCCACGGATAACTCCGTAACACCGAGTATCACCGGGCAACTGTTTTTGTTCACTGATCTCTTTGCTATGACAATTTCTGTGCTCCGTGTAGTACCACCTGCTAGTGTAAGCTCTGTACTATGTTTACCATTAGGTTATTTACCACTTCTGTTCTATCTGTGCACTGTATTCCGTGGAATAGCAATTCATGTTTACATACTGTTTGAGAAAGATGGCTGGTCCCAGCAACAAGTTACGTTCGGATTAAATTACGGACTTCTTATGGATCACAATGAAAGTGAAACGTGTGCATTTACTGATAGTGAAGAAAGTGATGAACCTAGTGGTACTGAAAGTGGAAATGACTCTCAAACTGATTCAGAAGGAGGAGGATGATGATGATGCTTGTTGTTTAAAGGGGCCTAACATCGAGGACATCGGCCCCTAATGGTACGAAATGAAATAACAAAAAGTTCAAATTCATCCACTGACCAAAATAAAATAAAAAATGTCATGAAAAATGAATGGATGGACATGAACCCAACCAAACAAACATAAAACAGTGGATCAGACTCAAAAAAAGATCGTAAATAATAGTATTACTGACCAAGGGACCACTTATAAAGCACAATGATGCTTGATGTCTAAAGGGGTGCAAAATCCATGTCTAAGGCCCACAAAATGGTACATGTCACGAGTAAAGTAGAACCATGGTATTTGTCATGTTGGGGTACTAATCAAAAGTAGCGAAGACTCACGGTGTTCCACACAAGATGGTACTACTCACAAGTATTGCACTTCGTACAGGGAACGCAGACCTATGGTGTTTCTCAGACAATGGCACCACTCATAGCCAACGCAAACCGATAAGGTTTTCACCTAGGTGTACTAAACACAGGGACTCGCACTATCCCGTGGTGTTCCTCACATAGTGGGTACCATTCACAGGCAATGCTGACGCACGGTGCCGCTCATATAGCGGTACAACTCACAGCCTACGCCCAGACCCGCAGTGTTGCTTCCATGGGTACGATGCACGGGTACTGGAAACCCACAGGACACCCCCTCTTCTTCTACTAATCACAAACCTATTTCGTACCGAATTTAGTGGTACTACTATCCCAAGTACAAGCAACCCATGGTGTTCCCCATGTGATGGTATGAATCAAAATTAGTTTCATGGTTCTAATTCAATCATCCCTTGGTTCCCTCTTTTAATCACCTCTCACGACAGGCAGTGGATACCGTGGATGTATTTTTCGTCTGCGTCCCCCACCCACAGGGGGTAAAGAGAGAGAAAAAAGAAGAAGAAAGAAGGGATCCGTCACTTCGAAAAATGAAGTAAGGGGCGATGAAAAGCAAGGGCCACGAAGGGCGTGAAAATGAAAGACTCCCTAGTCTTCGAATGCTCTAATACCGCCGGGATCGGAAAAGAACAAGAGTTGACCAAGGGAGGTCGGATAGGATAGACGAAAGTGAGGAGCCTGGCACAAGTAAGTGGAAGCAATGCCAAGACTCAGCTAAGGGCCCCGCGGTCGCCAATCCACACTCCCAAGTTGATGATGATGCTTGTTGTTTAGAGGGGCCTAACATCGAGGTCATCAGCCCCCAATGGAACGAAATGAGATAACAACAAAATATGAAAAGCATCCACTGACCAAAATAAAAAATATAAAAAATCATGAAGAATGAATGGATGGACATGAACACAACAAAAAAAAAAAAAACAGAGGATCAGACTCAAAAAAGATTGTAAATATTAGTATTAGTGACCAAGGGACCACTTATAAAGCACAATGATGCTAATGGCACTTATCGGTAGCAAAGGAAAACCATTATATTTCTCCAGCTGCGGTACTAATCAAAGGTAGCGTATACTCACGGTGTTCCAAACATTAAGGTACTACTCACAAGTATTGTACGTCGTAAAGGTAACGCACACCTATGGTGTTTCTCACAAAATGGCGCCACTCATAGCCAACGCAAACCGATGAGGTTCCTCACCTAGGTGTACTAATCACGGGCGCCAGTATTCCCATGGTGTTCCTACAGAGTGGGTACTAATCACTGGCAACGCAGACCTACGGTGTCGCTCGTAGAGTGGTACAACTCACAGGCTACGCCCAGACGTGTGGTGTCGCTCACACGGGTACAACTCACAGGCAACGCCCAGACCTGTGGTATTGCATACATGAGCACGACTCACAGGTACTGGAAACCCACACTGAACCCCACTCAAGTGCTACGAATCACAAAACTATGTAGTACCTAACAGAGTGGAACTACTCGCAAGTGAAAGCGACCGATGGTTTTCCGTGCATGATGGTACGAATCAAAAGTAGTTTCATGGTTCTAATACAATCATTCCTTGGTCGCCCCTTTTAGTTGCCTCTCACGACAGGCAGGGGATACCGCGGGTGTATTATTCGTCAGCCTCCCCCACCCACAGGGGGGGTGTGTTTGGTCGGCGAGAGGTATTTTATTTCCCTCAAGTCCGCCGGCAAGCCGGTTAGGACCCCCCTATGCGCCACCTGGGACATGCCACGTGGGAGTATCACCCCTTCCTCTGCTACGCCTGCGTAGCAGGTTCGTGGACTCCCAAGCTGAGAGCCCGTTGGGTCCCTGTTAGTCACCTCTTATGATAAGCAGGGGATACCGCAGGTGTATTCTACATGTGCGTCCCCCACCCGCGGGGGGTAGTGTGTTTGGTCCGCGAGAGGTATTTTATTTCCCTCAAGTCCGCCGGCAAGCCGGTTAGGACCTCCCTATCCGCCACCTGGGATGCGCCACGTGGGAGTATCACCTCTCCCCCTGCTACGCCAGCGTAGTAGGTTCGTGGTCAGAAGAAGGTATAAATGATAACAATGGTATGATATGGGCTAGTGACAGCATGTGACAATAACTGGAAATGTTTTTCAGTGTCAGATACTGATCTTCCATGTGTGAAACTCAGTGCTCAGAGTCGACAAAATTTAGGACAAAATTGTGTGTCACCTTTAGATTATTTTTAGTTGTTTTTTACAGATGACAGACCAGTGTGTAACTTCAGCTGTTCACACCAAACGTTTCATGTTTTGTGTGGTTGTAATAGTCAACAAGTCTTCGGTTTTTTTTTAAGGTTCACATATACTGGTTGATTGTGTCAAGACCGCTCGACAAATCTATGCCAAGTTGTGTAAACATACGATATTTTACTCAGATCCAAGAACATTAAAAGTGCCAAGTGTTTCGCATTGGTGTATAAACTTTCAATTAATTCATTTTAACTGCGTTAATGCATTAGTTTCCAGTAGACAGAAGCAGGACCAGCAGTTCTAATCTGTGTTCCACGAACACATGACAATTTTTAAAACAAAAAACCAGAACTTTAAATACCAGTAGTTTATCTTTAACATTCAACTTATATTTATTTCAAGTTTAGTCAGGGGAAGCTGGACAGTCAAACCCATAAACGTTCTTGTAACGCCAATATTTCATATGGTTATAAGTGTTTTCACTTGAACGAGTGTGTTATCAAACAATACAAGTGTTCCCAGTGTTCCGTGTACATGAACGCGCGACAGTTTAGACTAGATCTATGTCTTTATACATTTTGCTTCATTGTGTGTATTTCATCCAATCTTTTTCAGACAGAAACAGGACTGTCAAATCCAAGAATGCTCTTAGAGAGCCAAGGTTTCCACACCATTATAAGTGTTCTTATTGTGTTTTGTATATATTTTCAATCCAGTACATGTAATTCCAGTGTTCCGTGTTCTATAAACACAAGACTGTTGGAGCCAGAACTGGGAACTTTCTAAGCTCCAAGTTCTCCTTGCCAAGTGTATGTTGCATTTCAAGGTAATATCTATCAACTCAATGATGTATTTCCATGCAACCACCTATAGGTACATGGGTTTTTTCATTATGATGATTGTTATCAGATTCCCCTTAATTTAATTTTCACCAAGAACTGATGATGACTCCATGGGAGTCGAAACCGGTCTTCTTATGATTTAATAAATTGATGCAATGTGTTGAATGGTGGAACATCCCTCAAACTCTACATTATTGCATTGTTTGCAGTAACAGGAAAGTGAAAGGTGAAAGAAAAGAAACTATTTTTTTGTGAAACCTGCACTAGACAACCAAAAACATCCTGGAAGGTGTTTCAAATAATATCACACTCAGAAAAAGTTTAAATAATGTGTAATGCATGTGCAAAAATGTTATCTAAATAAATAAAAGAGTTTAGAAGTTATAACAATTTTAAAAATCGTTGTAAGGAGAAGTGTTCCCTTGAGAATTTGCTGTGCGAGCTGGCTGGCCAGCATAGGGATTTTCATTACGAGTGCAAAGGGTTAAGAAAATGTTACCTCTGAACCGAACAGTGTGATTGATATGGACAATGCGTCATATCACAGTGTTAAGTTAGATCGTATTCCCACCAGACCGTGGCGTAAGGATGACATTATCGCGGGGATGGAGGCAAAAGGTCTTACCCACGGGAGAGATATGGTGAAAGATGAACTACTCTGAATGATAAAAACTCACAGTGTGACAAAAACGTATGACAGGTTTGTTATTGACACACTGGCAGAGGAAGCAAGACATACGGTGTTGAGACTTCCTCCTTATCACTGTGTTTGATCCGATTGAGTTGCTGTGGAGCCAGGTGAAGGGGCATGTCGCACGCAATAATAAAACCTTCAAACTGGCAGAAGTCAGGACATTAATTAATGCAGCTCTGGTTAACGTAACCGCTGAAATGTGGCAAGCTTTTATTCACCACGTGGTGGGGGAAGAGCAGACATTTTGGAAATTGGACGGTCTGTGCGATATAACTGAGGACCATCTGGTCATTAATCTGAATGACGCGGGCTGCAGTGATGAAGAGGCGAGAGAGGAATCCGACTTGGAAGGAGTTCGTCGTCTATCAGATTCTGATTAGGTAAAGTACTGCACTTTTTTAAATGTTTTTTGCTATTTGCTTTACGCCGCACCGACACAGATATGTCTTATGGCGACGATGGGATAGGAAAGGCCTAGGAATTGGAAGGCAGCGGCCATGGCCGTAATTAAGGTACAGCCCCGGCATTTGCCTGGTGTGCTTGCTTGTTGTTTAAAGGGGCCTAACATCGAGGTCATCGGCCCCTAATGGTACAAATGAAATGACAACAAAAAATTCAAAATCATCCACTGACCAAAATTTTAAAAAATCGTCATGAAGAAGGAATGGATGAACCAAAAACAACAAAACGAGCAAACAAAAAACGGAGTGGATCCAACTCAAAAAAAAATCATAGCTACTTCATTACTGACCAACGGACCACTCATGAAGCACAATCCTGAATCGAGGATGCTTGATGACTAAAGGGGTCCAAAATCCACGTATAAGGCCCCTCAGAATGGTACATGTCGCGAGTAAAGTAGAACCATGGTATTTGTCATGTTGGCGTACTAATCAAAAGAAGCGAAGAATCACGGTGTTCCACACAAGATGGTACTACTCACAAGTTTTGTACTTCGTACAGGTAATGAAGAATACACCCAATGGCGCCACTCATAGATCCCTTGGTCGCCCCTCACGACAGGCAGGGGATACCGTGGGTGTATTATTCGTCTGCGTCCCACACCCACAGGGGGTAAAGAGAGAGAGAGGAAAGAAGAAAGAAGGAATCCGTCACTTCGAAAGATGAAGTAACAGACGAAGAAAAGCAAGGGCCACGAAGGGTGTGAAATGAAAGGCCCCCTAGGCCTTGAATGCTCTAATACCGTCAGGGTCGGAAAAGAACAAGAGTTGACCAAGGGAGGTCGGACAGGATAGACGAAAGTGAGGAGCCTGGCACAACTAAGTGGAAGCAATGTCAAGACTCAGCTAAGGGCCCCGTGGTTGCCAATCCACACTCCCAAGTTGAGAACCCCTTGGGACCCTGTTAGTCGCCTCTTACGACAGGCAGGGAATACCGCGGGTGTATTCTTCATGTGCGTCCCCCACCCGCAGGGGGTTTGCCTGGTATGAAAATGGGAAACCATGGAAAACCATCTTCAGGGCTGCCGACAGTGGGGCTCGAACCCACTATCTCCCGATTACTGGATACTGGCCGCACTTAAGCGACTGCAGCTATCGAGCTCAGTTTTTAATGTTTTAATATTGCCTTTTTTTAAGCTATATGTTCCTCTCTAGAATTTTATTGAAATATTAAATGTGTGAAGTTTTACTTATATGCGCTCTTGTGATTGATTGATTGACTGATTACGTATTTACGTTTCGGCCATAAATTCAAACCTACCTTTCTTTTCTGATATGTTAAATATGCAGATGTCATTTGCCATTCAATTTTTGTTTATTTCTCGTGGACAGTGAGTATAATTTGTCTCGTAACCCGCATCACAACTGCATGTCAATCAGTGGTATCCGGCAACAGCTATGTAGAACAAACTCTGATGTAATCGCCGCAACCAGGCGAAATAACGACAGTTCAAAGACAGCCCACATGGTTCTTGCCGTGTGCTTGGAAGTATCCCAGTGATCCTCCAACCAGCGTTCAGACTGCAGATGGATACATACGGATACACAATGTTCTTTGTTTACATCAGGTTCGGTTCTCACGGTGATGGCAGAATAGTGGTACTAATCACAGGCAATGCCCAGACCCGTGGTGTTCCTCGAAACGCAGGCCCATGATGTCCACTACCAGATGCTGAAACACCCTAGCGAGTGTAGCCTCCGTTATAGTGGCGGATACTATACACGGGTACTGTAAACCCATAGTGATCCACCCTCAGACCCATGGTATCTCTACAAAAGTATTGCTACCAAAGTTGACTAATGGTGTTCCTTGTGTGATGGTACTAATCACAGGTAATCTTATGGTTCAAAATTCAGCATCCCTTGGATGCCCATTTTAGTCAACTTTTATGACAGGCAAAGGATACCATGGGTGTGTTCTTCATCAGTGTCCCCCACCCACAGGCTTTGTTATACTTCGGTGAGAAAGCTGATTGGAGAAATAAGTGATCAAAGTGCAGGTCAAGCTGAAAATTCGGTTAATATTTCAGACAGAAGTATTTGTGCAACAAAGAATCAATGGATGAGAAAATTAACGGAAGACAGCTGAGAAAAAATCAAAAAGTAAAGGGAAAGGTAAGTTCGGTAATTTCACTGGTAAATTAGACTTTATTTTAACAAAGTCTTTTCCGAATAAGGTTATGCTGTCATCTTGTTTTCAAATCTTTAAGCTGTGTTTTAAATACAATCTGTGCAATAACTCTTCCTTATTATGACGGTTAAATACTGACTATTTTGTCTCACCAAACACTCGATGCAAGGGTTTCCGAGTCTACCTAAGTGCCACCATACAGAGAAATCTACGATGCTGTGCCAACAATTAAATATGCAAGATATTTGTCAGTTTCATCAGGGATTCTATAAATCTACAGACAAAACTTAGCAAGATTGTTTTATACTTTGGTATGTTAAAGGACGTCTTCCTCACTGTCATACAATAAGAACAGATGATTGGCAAGAACGAGGTACGTCAACTGAATATTATGTTCCAAGCTTTCGAAAAGAGAAAGGCAGTATTCCTGTAAGAGACTGCCAAAAGATATTCCTTGGAATTCCGAAACTTACTCAGTATCGAGTGCAAAACCTATGCAGGAGAGAATTAAGTCCTGGAAGGTCTCCAAAGGAAAGACGGAGTGGCGCTAGTCATTAAGAATGTTTTCCGCAGACGTAGTCAGTCTGTAAGAATATTTACTGAAAATATTCATCCACTTGAGAGCCATTACATTCAAGGGAAGACCAAAAGATTCTTTGTGGAGTAGTGATTTCAGTATAAGAAAACTTTGGGAAATGTACAATAAGGAACAGACAGTTGCCGAGCTTTTAGTCAAATACGAGTATTTCCGTAAAATTTTTGTGGAAGATTAAAATATCAGCTTTAAATCCCCAGCAGCAGATCAGTGTTCAAAGTGCACTGAGCTAAAGGAAAGGATGTAAAGTACAAGACATCTTGCAGAGAAAGACAATTTAAAATTCAATCCTGCTCCCCACCAGTGTTTGTCACATTCCTTAAGGAACAAGAAGAGGGGGAGAAAACATTTAGTTTCGACTGTCAGAAAAATCTTGTTTTTCCAAAGATACCAGACAGCTAGCAATACTACAAGAGACAGTTCTATGTGTACAACTTTACCATATGTCATGGCTTGTCACTTGATCCACAAGCTGCCTCTGTGGATCAGCGGTACAGTGTCGGCCTCCGGATCCCAAGATAGCGGGTTCAAACCCCGCAGAGGTAGTCGGATTTTTGAAGGGCGGAAAAAAGTCCATTCGACACTCCATGTCGTACGATGTCGGCATGTAAAAGATCTCTGGTGACACATTTGGTGTTTACCCGACAAAATTCATTAAAAATCTCAGCCATAGACGCCCAAGAGAGTTTCGGTTTACTCGGTCTGCCATCTAGTGGTGGCCTAGAGTAAAACGGAACGTCGAAATTGACGAGCAGACAGCCAGATGGCGTCAAATTGAAATGTCTGCACACGGTAGCTGAGGCCATACGATTATTATTATTATTATTATTACTTGCTCCACAATAACCAAGGAATATATGTATCTATATATGGACTGAAATGGAAGGAAGGAAGGAAGGCAGGAAGGATTTCAATGAGATAGTATCCTGTTCAAGTTTAAAAACTTCATGTTAGTTCCGTATTGAACTTAGTATCCTGTGTTTAAGACTTACAAACACTGCATTTCCTCATCACATTCACACTGTAAGATTGTTTGTCCCCCACAACTGCCGGCAAAGTAAGAATTCCACAATGGTATCGTTGCTCCTGTATTGGCTCCAGAGTGAAACACCAAGCAATATTGAATGTGTTGTGCTCTACTTCCCTATTCCAGGTCACTCATTTATCCCTCCTGATCGAGTGTTTGGAAATATATAACGACAGGTTCACAAACAGGAAGAAGGAAAGTACCCTGCCAGGTACTTGCTTCAATTTTGAGAAGTCTGGAACCATTCGCCGACCTGGTGCAGATTTTCATTTCTGAGACTGGAAAATGACTGCAGGTCACACAGTGAAAAACCACAACAGTTTGCAATTGCGAAGAGGTTTATTATTAGCCGATCCAGAAGAAGACAAGGACTTATTCTAGGTGAAGTGATCTGTGTGCTTAAAAGCCTATAATAAGGAAAGGGGAGGAGAGGAAAGCAAAAGTGACTAAATACCATGAATCTGGCAGTTAATGAACCGGCTGCACCTATGAATCCAGAAAAGATTGACTGATGTGAAACAGGTATTGTCAAAGCATTTTGGCCCCGAGTGGCACAACAGAGAGGATCTCGGAGGGTTCTACAGAGACTTGCTACTATGTGGCAAAGATATAGCTCAACAAAATATGTCTGATGAACAGGGGTCGAAAAATACCGGGCGCCCAGTCGCCATGGCGCCTGAAAATTTTTACTTGGCGCCTGAAGTTTCAAATTCAGTTTTGAAAATTTATTTTTTGAAATCCGAAGTTTCCTTACATGTACGTTCCCACCACTTTACAAAGTAACAAGTCGTGTGGCGTTTCACGTTTTTTCTGTAGCTCATATATTCTAATATGTGCAATAAACATTTTCAGTGCTTTTGGCAGAGTCTTGAATTCTGTAATTGCTCTTCGTACCTTGGAACTGGACGTTTCAGTTCTGCGCGGGAGCTGCCTAGCGGTCATGGGAGACATCGTTGTAAACCGTCAAACAAGTATCCTTTCATGTGGACATATCGTAACACATCGAGTTCCATTACAGATGATCAGCTGTCGGTATCCGAGTACAAAGATCAGACCAGAGTTGTGGAAAAATGTAGAGAACTACTACGTTAAATAATTCCACAAACACTACATTACCGCCTTCCTTCCCGTGACTAGCCGTTCCTAAACTATTGCCCAAAGCAGTGCTGATAAATTCCCGTGGAATTCATTCTTTGCATTTAGAACATACGGAATGACGTGTTTATCAATTCTTGTATTTTCACCGAACAATATTTATGCTTTTAATTTAATTACATCTTGGTATTGAACGGTTTGCACTTTAGAAATACGGTTGTTTTTATTCCTGTGCGTTTATGGAAAATTGATAACGTAGCATCAGACATCGAAGCCCGCGAACTCGGAAGACATTTAACACTGGTGTATTTTATGTTTCTGTGCTATACTTGAGAAAAGCGGCAAAATGAAAGGAAGAAAGCCGCACAAATTGACTGATGCGAGTAAAGAACAGTGTACGCTTTCAGATTTCTTCGTAAGTAGGGCCCGTAAATGCAACACAAAGTGATACAGAAGCGAGCTCATGTGAGAAAACACTTGATGTAAGTACCAACTGTAGTCTTCAGGACAACAATGACAAGCGTGAAATTTATGGTGTTCAAGACAATGATAGATCAAGCATTAAAAATAGTCTAAATTTCAATTTTCAGGCAAACGGAAATTTCAGCACTTTTAGCGAAGTTCGTAAAGAAAATTAATGTTAATATGTTACAGCATATGAATGCATTGTTCATGGCATCTTATCATATCAAAAGACCTGCATCTGGCGAGCCGAACTTGTCCTTGGACACTCCCGGCACTAAAAGCCATACGCCATTTCATTTCATCATATTGCAAAAAATAGCAGACCCTACACTGATTTTGAAGGTTTGGTTACATTGTTACGCAAGTTGAATGTTACTGATTCAGAGAAGTATGTGAATGATACACAATAAGGAGAATCGTAGCTTGAATTACTACCGTGGCTGTGCTATGAAGAAGGAATTGCGAAGAGTAAATTATGCAGTAACTTTCGTAGTATTGCCGACAAACATTCTAAAGTTGTATCCGGATTTTCAGGACCATTTAAACTGGAAACGTTTAAAACATACGAAAAATCCTATCCTCACTCGAAGTGTCAGGAGGCTGAAAAATTTGCATAACAGCCCCAAAGGGCCTTGGCCTACCAAGCGACCACTGCTCAGCCCGGAGGCCTGCAGATTATGAGGTGTAGTGCGGTCAGCACGACGAATCCTCTCGGCCATTATCCTTGGTTTTCATGCCCGGGGCCGTCATCTCACCGTCAGGTAGCTTGTAATCATGTAGGCTGAGTGGACCTCAAACCAGCCCTCAGATTCAGGTAAAAATCCCTAACCTGGCCGGGAATCTAACCCGGGGCATTCGGGTAAAAGGCAGGCACGCCACCACTACACCGCGGGGCCGGCAGGAGGCTGAAAGTTTCATAAAAATTCCCGAATGTGAACTTTTAGCGAAGTGCGTAAAGAAAATGAATGCTAATATGTTGCAGCATATGAATGCATTGTTCATGGCATCTTATCATACTGCAAAAAAGAAAACAGACCCTACACTGATTTTGAAGGTTTGTTTGCATTGTTAAGCAAGTTGAATGTTTCTGATTCAGAGGAGTATGTGAATGATACACAATGCAGACAATTTATTTCATACATTGCCTCAGATCTTCGTGAAGATTTTATATGTGACATTAAGGAAAGTTCATGTCAGTATCTTACTCGATGGATCAACAGATAAATCGGATGATGAGGAGCTGACACTTTACATTCTTTTCTTTTAAATAAGGTGACTGTCTATTTTGTCATTGGAGAATGAACAAGCAATACCTATGTGGAGGCTCTAGAAACAGAATTGCTTCAGTTAGGGGTTGGAGAACTCTTTACAGTACAAAACTAATAGGTATAGGGACTGATGGAGCACCAGGTGTGATTGGTGTCCGTAATGGTATGGTTACAAAAATATCTTAAAAAAAATTGAGAGCTCGAGCTCATTGTTCTTCACTCACTGAAAAATGTGAAACTTAAAAATCATTGATGAAATTGATTCTATACTCAGGAAACTATATAATGTTTTATCGACATTCGCCAAAACGACTTCGCGAAGTGAAAAAAAATGTCGGAGTTGCTGGAATGTGTAATATCTAAATTGGAGTATACTTACACCAAGTTAGTAGGGTAGCAAGCAAATTAAATGCTTTGCATGCAGTTGTCAAAGACTGGGAATGCCTAGTGGTGCATTTAGAGAATATTTCTGAAAGGAAAAGTGAAGACGGAACCACGGCTAAAGGTCTTCTAAAGAAGATCAAGGACTTCAAATTTGTCATCATAATTCACTTCCTGTATGACATATGCGTATATTCAAAAGACTTTGTACCCCCTGTGGGTGGGGGACGCAGACGAATAATACACCCACGGTATCCCCTGCCTGTCGTGAGAGGCGACTAAAAGGGGCGACCAACGGATGATTGAATTAGAACCATGAAACTACTTTTGATTCGTACCATCATGCGGGGAACACCATGGGTTGCCTGTACTTGCGAGTAGTACCACTAAATTAGGTACGAAATAGGTTTGTGATTAGTAGCAGTAAAGAGGCTGGCCTGGGGGTTTCCAGTACCCGTGCGTCGTACCCATATCAGCAACACCGCGGGTCTGGGCGTATAGCGGCACCGTGGGTATGTGTTGCCTGTGATTAGTACCAACTATGTGAGGAACACCACGGGATAGTGCGAGTGCCTGTGGTTAGTACACCTAGGTGAGGAACCTTATCGGTTTGCGTTGACAATGAGTGGCGCCATTGTGTGAGAAACACCATAGGTCTGCGTTTCCTGTACGAAGTGCAATCCTTGTGAGTAGTACCATCTTGTGTGGAACACCGTGAGTCTTCGCTACTTTTAATTCATACCCCAACATGACAAATACCATGGTTCTACTTTACTCGCGACATGTACCATTCTGTGGGACCTTAGACGTGGATTTTGCACCCCTTTAGACATCAAGCATCATTGTGCTTTATAAGTGGCCCCTTGGTCAGTAATAGTATTATTTATGATCTTTCTTGAATCTGATCCACTGTTTTTTTTGTTGGGTTCATGTCCATCCATTCATTCTTCATGACATTTTTAATTTTATTTTGGTCAGTGGATGAATTTGAACTTTTTGTTATTTCATTTCGTACCATTAGGGGCCGATGACCTCGATGTTAGGCCCTTTTAAACAACAAGCATCATCATTACAACTTTTATTATAATTTGGATCCACCTAATAATAATAAATAATAAAATAATAGTAATAATAAAAATCATAAAAAAATAATATAATAAAAGTTGTAATCTTGGTTCAATACGGACAAACAATGAAATTGATTAATTTAAGCATCATCATCAAAAGACTTTCACTTGTATTTCTGAGGCATGTTCTGATTTTAAGTCAGACAAGAGTGCATGCAAATAATGCAATTAATTCATTGCAGCAACTTTACAACACCAAGGGCCCAATGGCAGAAAAGTTTTTCCTGCTATAACACTTTCAGGAGTTTTCAGTGGAATACAGTTATCGGGTGTGTCGAATAAGAATTTCTCGAGCAACAAGGAACATATTTTGGCAAGTGGGATTACCTTTCTGAAAGATACATTTCTTCAAAATGAGGACATTCAAAGTGCCACTGGGGTTATTGACACATATTTCTGGCAATCACGAAAGCAACTGGAAAATTATGGCAATAGTGAAATACAGTTTCTTGCCATTCATTTTTCAGAACACCTTCAAATTGAGGAGAACAACGTAGAAGACATACTGAGCGAGTGGTACGAGTTCAAAGTAGTCGGGAAAGGTCTTCCACTGAATGATCTACTTGAAAAATCGTGGACTGTGAAAGGACGATTTCCGATTTTAAGAAAGCTCCTTTCACACCAGGCAAATACTGGAGCTGTTCCTTAATTAAAGCCACGGCCACTTCCTTCCCATTCCTGGGCCTTTCCTACCCCATCGTCGCCATAAGACCTATCTGTGTCGGTGTGACGCAAAACAAATAATGAATAGCTTAATATATAGTGGCAACAACACCTGTATCGACTCATCATGTGAGCGAGGGTTCAGCACAATGACTATGATTAAACACAAACTGCGAACCAAGCTTGCCGAGAAAAACTTATGTGATCTCATGATAATATCTTTGAATGGACCATCTTTAAAGGACTTTGATGCAACAAAATGTATTGATCGTTGGTTTTTTGGTGGGAAATCAAACAGCCACGTGTAGTGTAATTTTAAAAGACGCTGACCTTGAAGGTGACTGGTGAGTATTTGGGTTAGTATCTCTTAAAATATAAATTTCCATTGCTATATGGACGTAAGGTCACATTTCAAAAACAATACGTAGCTTTATCCTAGTCTAACCTGTGGTTTTCGTAATGTATATTTGCAAAAAATGTGCTGGCTCCTGATAAAAAGAGGCTGGCTACTGAATTATTTCTATTTTCTTCTACCCCTGCTGATGAAGATGACGACCCCATGGAATATAACATTGCTGTGCAATCCAATGGACTCTATTTCCACTAGTTTGAAAAACTGTGCTCATATTGTGAATGGAAATTTACTTTTATCGTACAGTTTGTTAGAGAACTTTACAATATAGCAATAATTTCACTTTCACATAGAAACCATAATTGAATACCTCCAGGCAAGAAGATTGTAACCCACACTTAAGTCTCAAAGTCAGGTTACAAAGCAAAAAGTTTGTAAGCGAGTCGAGTTGCCTCTGGCATATTAATGTTGGCAAACCCGACATATTTCCATTATAGTTTTAATGATAAAGTGTAGGCTGGGAGCAAGAAGGTTGTAATAATGCCAGACCAAGGAAGCTTGACTGTGAGTCCAAAGTTCTTAAATGATAGAAATAAAGGAAAAAACGTAAAGTGAACTTAAGAGTGTGGACAAGAAACAAAAGAAAACAGACAAGGAATACAGGACAACCACATATAGGAGACAGAAATACACTAAAACCAAAGAAAGTACCACATGAAGAGATGGGTGCATAAACATTGTATGACCATTTGATTTAGGCTGAAATTGAAGTTTATACAGGGCAATTCAAAATGATGGACCCGATTTCATAAACTTATTCTATGAAATCTAATGAACATATCATACTGTGAGATATGCGCAAAGAAAGGCAAACTCCTCAAAGTTTAGTTGACTTTAGATTTCATCCCACGTGGTTTCATTTTCAGCCGTTACAAGCGCGCAGGAAGCGAGTAAAGAAAATGGCTGCGGCTGGAGAGCCGAAGCAGTTCTGTGTGCTTGATTACCATGTAAACAAGTCTGTGATTAGTATTCAACGGCATTTCTGTACCAGGTATGGAAAAGACCCACCTACAGGAAAAGCCATTCGTGCGTGGTATGCAAAATTCAGAGACATGGGCTGCATCTGTAAGCAAAAGTCGACTGGCCGTCCTTCGACCAGGGAAGAGACAGTGGAACGTGTTCGCGCCAGTTTCCTGCGGAGTCCGCAGAAGCCCACCTACCGGGCAGCAAGGAAACTTGAACTTCCACAGGCAACTGTTTCGCGCATTCCGCACTACCATTGCAACGTTCGGAGCCACCTCGAGACATTGGCACAACGTTGGATAGGTCGTGCATCTCAGGAGGATCAAACTCTCATTTGTTGGCCACCGCATTCCCTCGACTTAACCCCATGTGATTTCTTCTTGTCGGGTTTCGTAAAGGATCATGTTTACGTATCACCTCTTCCACTAACATTGGACGACCTTTGTGCCCGCATCACAGCAGCCATCGCAGAGATTGACCACGACACACTACACAAGGTTTGGCAGGAGATAGACTATCGGTTTGATGTATCTCATGTTACGTGAGGTGTTCACATAGAACACTTGTGACATGACTGGAAAAAACTTTGAGTTTACCATTCTTTGCACAAGCTGCCTCTGTGGATCCGTGGTAGTGTCGGCCTCCGGATCCCAAGATAGCGGGTTCAAACCCGGCAGAGGTAGTCGGATTTTTGAAGGGCGGAAAAAAGTCCATTCGATACTCCATGTCGTACGATGTCGGCATGTAAAAGATCTCTGGCGATACATTTGGTATTTACCCGACAAATTTCATTAAATCTCAGCCATAGACGCCCAAGAGAGATCCGGTTTACTCGGTCTGCCATCTAGTGGGCCTAGAGTAAAACGGAACGTCGAAATTGACGAGTAGACAGCCAGATGGCATCAAGTCGAAATGTCTGCACACGGTAGCTGAGTCCATACGATTATTATTTATTCTTAGCACATATCTCACATTACAATATGTTTATTAGATTTCACAGAATAAATCGGGTCCATCATTTTGAATTGCCCTGTATTACTGTTAATTTACAAAGAATGATGTAAGTAGTCTAGAAATATTTCTTACTACGCTCATGTTGCTTCCAATGTAATTTTAGGTGCCGTTTTTCCTAGGTTATTATATACAGCATCCTATAATAAGACTATGCCGCCTATAATGTGATGATTATTAGAAATTACTAATGAGCCCATTATTTCATAACAGATTCCTAATGGCTGAGTTTCTGGATCCAGATGAAATCGAGGAACACTTGTTGGAAGATTTTCTGCCCCTAGATTCTGATGCCAGCTTTTCAAGTAGTGATGACTATGAATACGAAGTCATTCAAAGAAGCATTCATGATCGCATATTTCTAGATAGGGATGATGATGATGATGATAATGTTCCACAGCTACAAAATGACCAAAATTCTACACAACTGCCTCCATTTCTTGATATTGGAACACATAACCTTGAATCTGGAACTAGTCATTTATCACTAGCTCCCGAACCTAGTAGTTCTAAAACTAACACCCAAGGAAACAGGGTCACTCCATTATCCGCCGCTGATAAGGTAAAGCAAAGACCCAAATTATGGTTCTCAGGGAACGACAATGACTACACCAACTGAATCCCTCAGCTCCTTGATACCTACAAATAGATAGAAATGATCCATACGATTTTTTCATTTATCTGTTTCCAGACACATTATATGCTAATATAGTGTACGAGACTAACTGTTATGCCTTTCAGAATGTGAAAATGTCATTCAGGGTTACAGAAAATGAACTAAAAATCTTCCTGGGAATGAATATTATAATGACTTACATAATATATCCGCAATCAAGGATGTATTGGTCATCAGTGAAAGGTCTTCGAATGGATCTAATTGCAAACAGCATGTCAGTCAATAGATTTGAGGAAATAAAACGTTACATCCACTTTGTGAATAATGATGATAAAAATGATCAGATGCCAGATAAATCAATCAATCAATCAATACTGATCTGCATTTAGGGCAGTCGCTCAGGTGGCAGATTCCCTATCTGTTGTTTTCCTAGACTTTTCTTAAATGATTTCAAAGAAATTGGAAATTTATTGAACATCTCCCTTGGTAAGTTATTCCAATCCCTAACTCCCCTTCCTATAAATTCTGGAAAGTATGTCCAATTGTTTCCACCTTGCACCAAACTTTCCATGAAGCTGTTAATCCTAAAGAACATCAGAGTGTGGATGAAATGTTGGTACCTTTCAAAGGCAGGAGTCATTTGAAACAATATTTGAAGGGCAAGCCAAAAAAGTTGGGCTTCAAAATTTGGGTATGAGCTAGTGTGGATGGTTGTGTTCACTGCTTTTAACTTTATGATGGAGCCAAGCAACAAGATAGGAGTGCACTAGGACCTATTGGTGACACTGTTGTTAGGCTCTGCCATGGAATTGAAAGGAAGAATCACAAATTATTCATAGACAATTTATTTACATCAGTCCCTTTGCTGGAGCACTTGAAATCGCATGAGATTTATGTTGTAGGAACTGTGCATTTGAATAAAATTCCCAACATTCAGACAAAACTTGTGGATGGGAAGCAGCTTCCAAGAGAATCATGCTCAACTGTAACATCCTGTGACATGACTGTTGTACGCTGGAAGGACACAAGGGAGGTGCACTTACTCTCAACATATGCTGGTGCACAACCAGAGGATGAAGTGGAAAGATGGGACAGGAAGGAGAAAAGAACTGTATCCATTGCAAGACCTTTTGCTGTTGGAGAGTACAATAAATTCATGGGTGGTGGAGACTTGGACAGAATGATTGCCCACTATCCTCATGGGTTAAAAAAAAAATAGTACCAGTATCTAAGACTGTTTTTCCACCTCCTAAATATGGCCTGTGTTACAGGGAAAAAGTTGAAAAGATCCCTCTGCTTACATTCAAGGCTGCTGTTGCTACATCTCTTATTCTGATAGGGGCCACTCCTCAAAGCTGAAAAAGAGGTCGCCCTTCAACTGAGGGGGAAGATGAACCAGTTGCCAAGAAGAGATAACCAGTGAAAAGAGCTGACGGAGAGGTACCGTATGATGGCAGAGGACACTATCCAAACAAAGTAACAGCAAAACAAGCGCCAAGATGCCATGATTAATTCTGCAAGACACGTACCAGATACATCTGTAAGAAATGTGAGGAACCTGTGTGCCCAGAATTTATGGAAAGTTTTCATTATCAATGAAAAACATTGTTTGTTGACCTTGGATTTTCAATATTGAGAATACCTAGTGTAGTAATGCGATAAGTTAAGTGTATTACGGAAATACCTTACATATAGGCCTAAATATCATAACTATTTAATGTTTTTAAAATTTCAATAATTTTGCATACCTTCATTGTTAACTCAGATATTGGTTATCAGATGCATGATGGCATCAAATGATGCCAGGATCCACAGGTCCTTATGTGGGCCCTTCTAATGAAGACGTTATCTTGTAATTTTATACGGCTGTCAGAGCAAGATTTCACTTTTTAATTCATGCAAGAAGAGGTTAAAGAATTATTCCCTTGGGCGATATACAACAGTTGATGATAAACTCACAGCTTTCAGAGGCCACTACAGTTGTAGGATATAAATTTCCTCTAAACCTGTCAAGTATGGTATAAAAATGTATGCCATTATGGATGCCAGAATGTTTCATACGTACAAACTAGAAGCTTACACTGGCAACCAACCTGATGGACCATATTGTGCGAGTAATAAATCTCTGGATATACTCAAGAGAATGACTGAACCAATTTACTACACTGGATGGAATGATACTGTAGACAATTGGTTTTTGGATATGAACATAGATGTTGAATTACAAACAAATATGTATGGCTCATAGGGACCCTAAAGAAGAACAAGCCACATATATTAGTGTCTTATAAACGAACAAGCACAAAAATGTATAAAAATCGTTATTTCCAGTATGCATTCTGACAATGAAATTCATGAAGAAACTGCGGGTGAGAACAAACCTGTAATGATAACTATGAATAACAGAACCCAAGTCCAGAGTTGATGTAGTCGACAAAATTAGTGCAATCTTCAATATCGTAAGAAACACAAGACATTGGCCATTGGTAATTTGGTACACGCTTCTGAATGTAGCTGACATCAACGCCCCCATTATATTCATTGGTAACCAATAGTAAGTGAGAAGAAGTGGGATATTTCTGGAGGAACTCTCGCGTGAGCTGACAGGAGAAGAATTTTATGAAGTGAAAAGCATATAGGAATGCCTCTCTCATTAAAACAATCTTCTGAAAAATTCGGACCAATGGAGTTAGGCGAAGAAATTCCGCGGCTATCCACGACCAAGAAACAAACACTGAAGAAAGGAACGGTGGTACAGTAAATACTTGAGAATAAAGTGTAACAAGTAGGATACTTCTGTTTAGAGCATGCGGTAATGATCTGAAAAAACTGTTTTATCAACTGTTTTTTTCGGATATGAACGTAGTTGTTGAACTACAAACAATGTAGGGCCTATGGTTCATAGGGACCCCAAAGAAGAACAAGCCAATGAAAGAAATTGGCTGATAATCCAAGGCCATTGAACTTTGTTTGGATTAGATTGATTAGTACATTGATAAGTTTCAATACTTAAATTATTGTTTTCATTATGGCCACGTTATAATAGATGATGACTGTATTTTTGTAACTTTAAGATGCATATGTAAAATGTGTAGGGCTTTCACAATGTTTTGAGATTATTTGTATAGCCTTGATAAACACTGTATTTTTTTTTTTTTTCCAAAATGTAAATAAATGAAGTAGGCCTACTTTTTGTCAGTAGGCTAATATAGAATGTTACACGAGCTTTGTCAAATTTTACATCTCACAGATGCGTTGCACCCGTTCATTTAACAAAACATGATGCGCCCGATGGAAGGATAAAACTGAGGTAAACCCGGCGAGTTAGCCGTGCAGTTAGGGACGCGCGGCTGTGAGCTTGCAGCCGGGAGATAGTTGGGTTCGAAACCCACTGTCGGCAGTCCTAAGACGGATTTCCCATTTTCACACCAGGCAAATGCTGGGGATGTACCTTAATTAAAGCCACGCCCGCTTCCTTCCAGCCTTTCCTATCCTATTGTCGCCGTAAGACCTATCTGTGTCGGAGCGACGTAAAGCCACTAGCAAAATTTAAAAAAAACTGAGGTAAAAAGGTTATTTACATTATCTGTAGGATATATGACACACATCCGTTTCATTTACACACGCATTTCACATTGGTTTCCTTAAAATATTTTCTTTCACGTCCCAGATTTTGACCATTTTAACATAGTAACCCTAACCTCAAATACAATCTACACTGGTGCGCAGTATCTGTCTAGCATCAAGGATATCTAGAACACCTTAATATCAACATAACACGCAGCATATTCTTCTTCCAGGAACTCTTATCTCGCAGGAAGGAGTATCTATTTTACTAATAGAATGTTCGAAATGACACAATTAATTGGAAGTCAATAATGACAGTGAAAATATTAACGAAAACCGTGCACCCCAAATACCCGCATCGCCTTTCTTCTTCTTCTACTCCTTCTTCTTCTTTTGTGTTATTGGGCGCTGCACCGTTGCCTACGAGCTTAGCCTACAAGGAATACAAAGCCTGCTCACTCGAAGTGCTCTCTTCAGTAACACGGTCCGCCTGGCAGTGCGCGTCTTGACCACTGAAGCGCTAGTATACCACCTCACATCAGCCCTCACTAGCATTGCTAACGGGAGTTAAAACCAGCACAAATTTACCTCTACACTATACTTCCTGTATATTATATACGTTACCGAGCAGAATGAAGTAGAAAATAATAAATGTTCACCTTTTACCCCTAGGAGTTCAATTCAGCTGTGGATTTTCATTTCAGATAACACACACAACTGTCGAAATTTATGTCTGGCATTTCAAAGGATATAAGGTCTGCAGTAGATATTTTTACTACCGCACCGTAGATTTTCAGTGAAAAGGAATGACTTTAACCATTTTCCTTGATATTTTCTTCTCATACATTGCTTTTCTTCTCAAGAACTATTCTCGGCGATACTCATCTGGCATGCCATTAGCGTAGTTAGTGACAGAGGGACGCAGAAACTTCTGCAGTATTTTTCTTCCTAGTTCCTCTGGATGATCACTTATCCAACACTGTAGAATAGGATTTTTAGCAACGTGTGGCAACAGTATTTCGGTTAATGTTTGTGATAGTTTTGGACTGCCCAGCGTTACCGATATCGTTACTTGCCCCAGTTTCATCAGCAGTGAAAAAAAACTTGGCTTTGTATTCCTGCGACCACCTATGTCTTTAAATTTATTAATGACGTTGGTGGAGGTGGACTCTGGATACAACTAATTTTATCAACAACTCTTGACATGGCATGTGGTCTTCGACAACTCTTACCAAATACCCTCCAATATATGCCATTGAAACACATGGTGCTCCTTCGGCTTACTTTTCGATGCTTTCCAGTTGTGTTTGAAAAATTTTTGCTAATTCAGGATTCGTTGCTGCAGGTTCATCCGCGTGTGCGATTTGTTCACTAACTAACGATTGCAAAAGTTGGAAAAGACACATTTTATTTATTTTGTTCCGGAAAATAAGAAGAAAACCATTTAGAAGCTTATAGGAGACCATCTGTTCCTTTTCTGGTTATTTTTCACGAAAAACTGAAAGGTCAAAAGGAACTATTATATATTATGTCACTTTACGTTCCACAACTATTCCTCTCTTCCTCCTGCATAGACGAGCACATTAACTTACGCTCCGTGATAAGAATGGGCAGCTGCACTCTTCTAATATTCCAAGGTTCAAATCACAGTTTCGACACTGGCAATTCTCAATGTGAGTTTCGGAAAATTATGAATGTATGAGAGAGCCTTCAAGTCCTGGGGTACCTACTCCAATATTTGTGCCAAATACGATGGCCATGATACCCAAGAAGTCTGGCATTGATTATACCTTCCCAAATAATATGCTAATGTTGACGGATCATGTAACTACTAAATATTTTCATTCCTCCCCTGAAGAGGGAGGCGGGCTTCCTAGACGGTGACAGGAGATTTATTATGAAGATAATATTATTATCATCAGACCAAGAACAATAATAAGTAACTAATTTTTGCCGTCACATGGTCTGCGTATTTACTGTACCATATCTTGTCTGCTTATTGCTTTAATCCATAATTCCCTAGTTGGCTCGTGGCAAGGGAATCCATGGTAACTAGTTCCAGTACACCATTGTAATATAATAGACGTATTTTAACAATACTACGTCACCAGTAAGCATACAACGTGTAGAAATACCGCCAACCGAGGTGTTCATATGAGGTTGAATTGCAGCGCCTCTAGCGGCAAATATAGCATCCACAGGGCGGACAGCTATGAGTTTCTATTGGGCAGGCTTTGTATTCCTTGTAGGCTAAGCTACGAGATACATAAGGCCGGGAAATAGGAGGCAATTTGCCGTCGAAAAAGCGACCCGATCGTGTTCACGGCTTGGCCGCTAGATGTCAGGTTTCCGTTCTGTTCTTTGCGGACTTTTAACATTGTGATGTGCGGACTAATAGTGATGTTGTGTTGATTTTGTGCAATTTATTGTCAGTATTTTTTCTGTCGGTGTGTGTATGTGAGTTTGAGAAGATGGCGAACTGTTGTGTACCCCTGTGTACTTCCGATACTGCTAAAAAGCAAGAAAATGTGACGTTTCATAGCTTCCTTTCGGAGCGCGGTTTAAGAGAGAAGTGGAGGCAAGCCATTTCCAGGCAAGCTGATAAACTAGGATGTCTTTAGGTACCTAACAATTCTTATCGAGTGTGTAACTCGCATTTTAGTACGTCAGATTCACCGAGATCGATAGGTGCAATCGCTTAAGTGCAGCCAGTATCCAGTATTCGGGAGATAGTAGGTTCGAACCCCACTGTCGGCAGCCCTGAATATGGCTTTCCGTGGTTTCCAATTTTCACACCAGGAAAATTCTGGGGCTGTACCTTAATTACGGCCACGGATGCTTCCTTCCCACTCCTAGCCCTTTCCAGTCCTATCGTCGCCATAAGACATATCTGTGTCTGTGCGACGTAAAGCAACTAGAAAAAAAGTCAGATTTTAGTGTAAGCACATCAATCAAGTGAATTCTTCCCAACAAAGTTCCTTTTGTTTTTAGTGTGTACCCTGTTCATAAACAGAACAGTAACAAGCGCAGGAAGGATTCAGCTCCCAGAAATGACGTACCATCAAAATTTAGTAGAATTTCTGATTCAGATAATGATATATCTTCAACAAACAACGGTTCTGCACCAGTCACAAACGAAAAAGGGTTACAAGTCTCGTTTCTATGTAAGGGAAAGTCTACGAGTAGCTCTTTTAAGTCGAAATATTTGTTGACGAGAAAGTCAAATACCAGGTTAAGGGAAACAATATTTAAATTGAGAAGTAGGATACGGGCAATGAAATCAGAAAAACGTTTTAAGATATCTGAACTTCATCGAACACTTCTGATCAGGATGATGCGTTCAAGAAATTCCGAAGGAAATCCCTGAACCGCAAAGTGCTGAAATTTTGATAACTTCCTGCACCTCAGGTAAGCTAATCTTATGTATCGGTACGTCAAACATTATAGATAATATTCTATGAGATTAAATGAATTGTTTCTTGTGATCATTTGAACATTAATGCTGCTGATATGTATTTGTCTTAATTGATCATGAAGTTTTCGTGAATTACATATTTCGTCTTAACACAGTGTGAGACAAAGGCCTACGGTCTAGAAAATAAGTCATACAATTGCTCTTAGTCTATTTTTTATCTTATATCTGTTTGGTGTCCTCTGAAATTACTAGTTTTAATTAAATTTTAAAGTTTTTCGCAAACCAACGTGTTGCAATGAGCGCGCGAGACAGAATAGTAAAGAGAACTCTAGCAGCGCTTGTCGGAAGTATCTCGAGACAAGTTTAGAGTGCTGTATTTCCCGGCCTTGGTGTATCTCGTAGGCAACGGCTGCACACACGCAATTTACCCAGTCGCCAAATGTACACTCGCTTGAACACTGTAGTCTCAATTTTTTTATTATATGAATGTTACATGTATGCGTATAGAACGATTGGTCATTATTATCAGAACAATGTATGTTGAAATTACGAAGAACTAGATACATCACATTGAGTAATTTAAATTGTATGAGAGTATTCAAAGACAAATGTTACATTGATTTAAGTAGTCCGTGATGGCCAGCACAATTTCCGGTGTGAGATTGGATACCAGGCAAGAGACACATGTGGGAAAAGCAACCTGTTGTTCTAATAATCGTTGAAAGAGAATGTTTCGTTGTGAGTTAAATGTTTTACATTGTAGAATAATGTGATTAGCATCACCGATAGCGTTACCACAATTACATAGCGGTGAGTCATTTAACTGAAATCGAAATTTATAGGCTGGTGTGAGTGCATGGTTAAAACGAAGGCGAATGATAGTGGTAACATGCCGACGTGTGTATTTCCCTTTAGCAAACCATGGCCGTAAACAGATAGAAGGCTGCACATTAAAATAAAAACCACCCTTTAAAGTCGCAGATCCTTTCCAATCGTCCTGCCATTCCTGACAAAGTGCATGTTTTATGAGAGGTTGAATATCGGTAGCGGGAATAGCGATGTTACAGTTGAACCCATTTCCTAAAGCAGCGTCTTTGGCAAGTAAATCAGCTTTAAGATTGCCATTAATATTAGAATGGCCTGGAATCCAGACCAACGTTATATCCTGATGGTTTTGGTCTAGGTTAAATAATAGTTTTTTAATATTGAGGACATACCACGAACTTGGACTTTGAGTTGATTGTATGCATTTTAGAACACTCTGTGAATCAGAAAATATGATGGCTTTTGGTATAGCATGAAGTTTGACATATAATAGGGCCTGCCGAATGGCGAATGCTTCAGCAGTGAAGATAGAAGCATGTTTTGGTAGTGTGAATTTACCGGAGGTTTTAGATGAAGGTATATAGTAGGCTGCTCCGACACCTTGGTCATTTCGAGAACCATCCGTGTAAATACTTAATGTATCCTGATGAGGAGATAGGCATACTGGGAATGGAAAAGAAATAATATGAGAAGATTGTATGCCTTGTTTGGTATTGAATCCGAATTGGGATATAAGAAGTTGTGGTTTATACAATGATACAGAGTATGGGAAGGAATAATGAGGTAGAGAGAAACATTTAATGACTTGATTGTTATAATCTCTCAAGTTTTCAAAGGCTGTTAAGAGGTCAGGCGGTTTTAATTTAGTATTAGGGTATTTTTGAAAATATTCCGAGAGGAGGTATAATTTAGGAAATAACAAATAGGAGGTAAGCGAGATTTTTCTTAGTAAGAACTTGTTTGCTAGAAACTTTCTCCGTAAGAACAACGGCATTTCTCCAGTTTCAACCAGCAACGCATTAGTGGGGGTTGATTTCAATGCACCAATGCATAGTCGTATCGCTTGGTGTTGAATAACGTCTAATTTATGGACAAGGGTGGCAGATGCCATGTTAAAAAAGAAGCATCCGTAATCTAACCTTGATCGTATGGTATTCTTATAGATTGTCAACGCCTTGACTGGGTCCGCCCCCCAGTTCCTCCTTACGATAGCTTTGAGAATATTTGAAAAGTTATTTGTTTTATAGTGTAGGGATTCAGAATGATATTTCCAGGTTAAATTATCTGAATATATACCTAAATATTTATAGGTTGTACGAATCGGAATGATTAAAGTACTACTTTGTATTGGTGATTGATCATAACTTCGTTTATTGGTGAATACCATGGCAGCATTGTTGTTTTCCTTGGCAACCGTGAGAGGTGTTGTTTGAACTTCAGCAAATAGTTTGAAGTTTATTTACTGGTATATTTTGAAGAACTTTGTGCCTCCAGTCGCTACCTAATACTTACACATTACGATACGCTTAGTCGTGTGCTCCGTGTTTTCAGTATTTGGTTGTGAGGATTCTTTTTTCTTGTTTAAGTGCTAGTGCCGTGTGTTATTATGGCTGCCTCCAGTGGAGGTGATAGCCTTTTGTTAGGAGATAAGTTAGTTGTCGCGCAGGAGGAAGAAGTTCGGATGCAAGACGAATCTTCTGGAAACCTGGCAACTCAATCAATTTTGACAGACTCACAATTATCACAAAATTCTAATTCTAATGGTGTCAATGTACTGCCGCCTATGGAACGTGAACAGTATTCCCATTCACACCTTGGACCTTATATTGTGTACGTTGAATCTCTGGAAAACAAAAATTTAGGGCAACTCCATCCTATGGCCCTTGGGAGACATTTTTATGAACGTAATATTCCCGTCCAGTCTATCTCCCGTAAAGGTCGTAATCGCCTACAAATAATTTTTAATAATGCGGGCCAAGCCAACGATTTTCTGTGCCACCCTCTGCTCACATCTCTACAACTTAAGGCATACATCCCGTCATCTAATATTTTTCGTGTGGGGATTATTCGAGATGTGGATAAGAACCTTTCTGAAGACGACATTCGACTTTATCTTACTTCAACCGTACCGGTTAAAGCAGTACAACGTCTCAATCGTCGCATTGTTTCCAATGATGGTGTTGGTTATGTCCCCACTGGGTCAATTAAAATTACTTTTCGAGCCCAAAAGTTGCCTACACAAGTGTCTCTTTTCCAAGTCTACTTGCATGTTGAGCCTTTCATTTTTTCCCCTATTCTTTGCAGAAAATGCCTCCGATATGGTCATACACAGGCCCAATGTCGTGCACAGGTAGCACGTTGCGGAAAGTGCTCAATGGAGCACGCCACCGATCATTGTACATCTCAAATTGCAAAATGTGTGTATTGCAAAGGCCCACATCCAACGGGAGCAATAACTTGTCCGGAACACAAATATCAACAAGAGATAAAGAAGGTCATGAGCACGGAACATATCTCATTTCAAGATGCTAAGAACAAGACTTCCCTCCCTCATTATCATCCGTCTCAACACCCCCAGGATTTTCCCCCCCTGGTACCAGAACAAGTCTCTTCTTCCCCTGTTCAAGATTTTTCTAGAAAACGTAAATTTACACAAGTAATCCAGAAATCTGCCCCTCCGCCTTTGACTCCGGGTTATGATAGAACTGGTTATCTTGCCTTGGTACGCCCTGACCCTGGTTCTACGGGCCGGGTTCCATTTTCTTCTCCTCCGCCTGCTACAACACCATCTTCTCTTCCCACAGCATCACCTCCCTCTACTTCGGGTCCTAGTTACCCGCCCCGATCCCACGACTCTCAACTGTTAATACAAAGAAACCAAGTACATCAAGAAATCCAACAAATCTTATTCTTACTTCTTCAGAATGTGGGAGGAGAGTCTCCCATTTCACCGGTAATTTATCAACTACGAGATCGCATCGCTCATATCCTTACCCTATATGATACGCGTTTTGCAGTGGAACGCTAGAAGTCTTTTTCATAAAAAACATGATCTTCAACTGTTAATTCAGGAAACATGTGCTAACATCATTATAATACAAGAAACGTGGTTTTATGCAAACACCCTTTTTCATCTTCCTGAGTTTCGTGTCGAACGCCTTGATACTAATGGAAGTGAAGGCCTTGCCATTTTTATTCATAAGTCTATTCCATATGTCCCCTTTCCTCTGACGCATTGCATTCCAAATACTCTTGCTTTAGGTATTATCGTGCGAAATATATATTTCATCAATGTGTATTGTCCTCCTGATGTTTATATCTCTACCTCTCACTGGTCCCACTTCCTTACCCAATTTGATTCCATAGACAATGTTTTTCTCTTTGGTGATTTTAATTGTTCCCATACTGCCTGGAGTAGTTCTAAAGATACATCTAAAGGGACAAATTTTCTTACGGCAACTCAATCCCATCACTTTACCCTTTTAAATGACGGGTCCCCAACTCGACTCACCCCTCCTGGTTCACCCCCTAGTTCTGTTGATCTTTCGCTCTGCCATGACCACATGACTCCTAATACCGTGTGGCATATACTCAGTGACACTCATCTGAGTGATCATTTCCCTATTATTATTTCTTTTGGTGTTTGTAAACCACCCTTTTCCTCATCCCCCCCTCTCAGCTCAGTAATATTCGGTCTTTCCGAAATTTTGATAAACAATCGTATTGTAGTTTCCTTCACACCCATTTCCTTCAATACACGCCCAATACCTTAGACTATCCTACCCTTCTACGCATTCTCTCCTCATATGTTGAGACTTTCCATCCATTCAAATTTATCCCCTCCCTCTGCCCCCGTCCTTATCAGAAAATACATTGGTGGGACGACGAATGTCACAAGTTAATACTGCGGCGAACAGCTTTATTTAAATTGTATCGTAAGAATATGACACTAGCTAATTATTTAACATTGAAACGTCATAATGCATGTATCAAACGCATATTTAATGCAAAGAGACGCGAGTCTTGGAAGGCCTTCATCTCCTCTCTTAATCATCGCGTATCTGCAACATCCCTTTGGAACGCCATTCGCGCACTTACCCGTGTTACTTCTGTACACCCTGCGCATTCGATTATTCTGCCTAATGTCCTTCTTTCTTTTCTATATACTATAACACCTGATTTCACAATTCCGCCTCCCTTTTCTTCCTTCCGTCCCATATCCCCCCCAATTTTCTGTTTTACTTCAATCCATCCAACTGTCCGAATTACAGTCCGTTTTACAAGTAGTTCGTAGTTCATCTCCTGGTCCTGATAGTATCACTTACACTATGCTCCGACTTTTACCCCATACCGGTCTTCTTGTCTTACTTTCTATTTTTAATAATATCCTTCTCACCTTACAGGTACCGGCACAGTGGAACAACTTTCATTTAGTCCCAATTCTTAAACCTGGGAAAGATCCCTCTTCTCCTTTAAGTTATCGTGGCATTGTTTTAAGTTCCTGTGTTAGGAAACTCTTTCAAAAAATTCTACTACGGCGTCTTCTCTGGGTTATGGAGAAACATCAGATCCTTCCTAAATACCAGTATGCCTTTTTTAAAGGACGTAGCACACAAGATCCACTCAATATTTTGTTGACTGATCTCCTACTAGCTAGACATCGTAAACATAGCACTATTACTGTTTTTCTTGATATTCAAGGAGCTTATGATTCCGTTCCTTTACATCTATTATGGTCGTGCCTTGATTCGCTTGGTTTTCCCTCTGCTTTTATTTCTCTATTAGAACGCCTATATACTTCTCGCACTCTCATTCTCAAATCCCCCTACCCCCCGTTTCCAGGAAGACACGTTTCGCATGGAGTCCCACAGGGTGATATACTAAGCGGTATCCTCTTTGCGCTTTATATGCGAGATTTAGAACGTATAATTACAAAGAACGCACGAGTTTTAGCTTACGCAGACGACTATGTTTTATACGTATCACATTATAGTGTTGATGTGTGTAGGAGAAAAATAGAATGTGTCCTTCATGAGGTTGCTCTCTGGTTACATGAACATGGTTTCTCACTCTCGCCTTCCAAATGTGCTGCAATCCTATTTACCCATACTCGCGCACCTAACCGTTCTCCTCTCCTTCTTGATCGTCTTACTATCCCCTTTGTTAATCAGCATCCCTACCTTGGAGTCATATTGGACCACAAATTATCATGGTCTCCTTATGTGGTCTCTCTTCAACGTAAAACTGATCGTTTTATTTCTATTTTACGTACGATCACCCGTCGAAGTTGGGGCGCTGACCCCGTTACAGCTATTCTCCTTTACAGAGCAACTATTCGATCCTTGCTAGATTATTGTGCTCTTTTTATCGACACCGCTTCTGCTACTACCCTTGCACGTTTAAATACAATACAATACCGCGCACTACGTGTCTGTTTAGGAGCACTTAAAACTACACCAACCAATGCCTTATTAATAGAAGCCGGTGAACAGCCTTTAAAGATTCGGCGACAGACTATAGCCGCTAAGTATGTCCTCAAACATTTTACTGTCACCCGGTCTCAGCTTATCCCCAAGCTACGACTTTTACATTCTTATTATTCTTCCAAATCTCCCCGTGGAAACCGTGTCCCTGCTTTATATACCGCATTTCGTTCTCTTATACCAAGAGAAGATGAGCTCCTCCGTTTACCCACATTGCCTTTATACTCTATCCCTTATGACAGTCAGTCCTTTTGTCCTCAAGTAATTATATCTTCTTCTGAATCATTTTCTTGTCTAACACATTCTACTCCTCTTTCCCCTCTTGCAACTAAACGTATTCGACTTTCCCTCTACATAAGGGAAGTAAGCATTTTTACTGACGGATCAAAATCAGCACACGGCGTTGGAGCAGCCTTTTATATCCCCCAACCGTATACTCTCTCTGAGTTTTCCCTCCCTTCTGCCTTTTCTGTTTTTACCGCCGAATTGTTTGCTATTCGACAAGCCCTCATTACCATCAGGTCACATGCTTATGATAAGGTTACGATTTTCACGGATGCACAAAATGTTCTGCATGCCTTATGCTCGCCTCTCTCTTCCCCTAATTGGTACTTATATAGCGTTAAGTATCTCTTATATATCCTTACTCGTTCTGGTGTTTATATAACTCTAGTTTGGGTTCCCAGTCACTCTGGTATCATGGGGAATGAGACTGCTGATCAGGCAGCTAAACGAGCATCACAACAATCCCCCTCTCTTTTTCTTGCGATCCCCCCTTCTGATCTCATTCATGAAGTGCGGGATATAGCATATCAACATTGGCAGTCCGATTGGAATGAAACGTCACGAGAAAAGGGATGTTTTTATCATCAATTACAACCTGTTATTCCTCTTAAACCGTGGTTTTATTATGGTACGTACTCTCGACGCCATATCACATCTATTATACGTCTACGTTTTAATCATGCCCTTACTCCCCAATATAAAAATCGTTTTCATCTTCCTCCCCCAACTTCCTGTGCTTGTGGCTTGTCTGATACTGACAGTAATCATCTTCTGTTACAATGTCCTGCTTTTGATGTTCCCCGCCAGCGCTTCCTATCCTCTTTGCTTAACATGGGCATCCCCTTCCCCACAAGTATTTCGTGTTTATTATCCTCTCTAACTCCTACTCTTGTGAACAGCATAAATCAGTTTCTTGATGAAGCACATATTATATTATAATCCTCTGACAGTCTCTTTATGCTCTCTCTTCCATTGCAAAATGTTTATCATAATTTTGGTAGGATATAAATCTCTTTACCCTCTGTCTATATGTTATCATCGTTTCTTGTGTGACTCCTATGGAATGTTTTTTTTTCCTTTTTTTTCTATCAATTACTTTTTAAAGTACTATACGAGTGATACATGTGTCAGTGTTAAGTAATTAATGTTTTCGTGACTGGACGATAACACATGAGTCCAACCACACCTTTCAAGAAGAAGAAGAAGAAGAAGAAGAAGAATACCATGGCAGCACACTTATTCTGCGAAACTTCGAATCCATGGTCATTGAACCAATTATTTGCGTTGTCTAGTACTTGTGAGATGGTTTGTCTGGCTTCCAATACTGTATTTTAGTAACGTATATTAGGATATCATCCGCGTACGTAATTATGCGAGCATCACGAGTAATGAGTGTTTCTAGATCCTTGAGGTATAATGCAAATAATATACCACTTAGTACGTCACCTTGGGGTAAGCCCTTGGAACTATAACGAATGTTAGGAGGCCGCCATGATGATTTAACGTGTAGGCATCGATAGTATAAAAGTTGCCCGATGATAGTGATAAAATTGGGTGGAAATTGCATATCCGTTAATTTTTGGAGTAATACATGAATATTAACATTATCATATGCCTGTTTGATGTCTATGAAAATGGCAAGAGTATCTTGTTTTCGAAATCTAGCTAAAGTAAGACCCGTTAAGAAGATGTGTATAGCGTCAAAAGTACTTCTTCCCTTGATAAAAGCAAATTGGTATTTTGGCAATAAATTATAATATTCCAAGCACCATAGTAGGCGACTGAGCAGTATACGTAGAAAAACCTTCCTAATATAGGATCCCAAGGTTATGCCTCGGTACCGTGGATATACATGTCCTTCAGTTGGTGGATTTTCTAATGGCACAAGGAGAAATTGATTCCAATCCTGTGGAGTTGTGGCGGACTTTGAAACCGAATTGAAGTACGTGATTAAAATTTTTTGAGCTCTGTGTGGAAGATGTTGTATCATTTTGTAAGTAATGCAATCCGGACCCGGGGAAGTGGAAGTCTTACCTGCAACAGCGGTGAGGAAGTCAATGGGTTGCATAAGTGTGTCAAATTGAACATTATCTACGGATGAAGACAGCGGAAATTGGGGTATCACGAAATCTGGAGTTAGTTCATTATAAAATGTCTGTAGATTATCAGGATGAATGGTAACAGTATTGTGTCGTCGTTGAATGCGACCTAGGGATCGAATAGCAGACCAAATAATTTGTGGATTAGTATTTCTATGAATAGTAGAGATGAATTTTTTTCCAGGATTCCTTTCGTTTACGATTAAAGGTGCGTTTCATAAGTGCAGTATACTTCTGGTAAAGGATATAGTGATAATATGTGAAGTTAGTTCGATGTTGTCGAAAAAGAATTTTGCGGCGTTTGACCATTGCATCACATTGTTTATCCCACCATCTTATTACAATTTGTTCAGGCTTGGACGTGAATGTTTTGGGGTGAATAGGATGATACATATTGAGATATTCGGTAATTGCAGTAAGAAATGATGAATATTGCATGATAGGGGAAGAACTGAGTTTGAGCTTGGCATGTAAATAGCTATGAAACATATCAAAATCAAAATCAAGGAGTGACCTGTCGAGCCGGTGTTGGTTATTTGTAGAAGGATCGAAATTTATAGTGCCAATATTCCCACTAAGTGAAAGAAATATGGGGAAATGGTCACTGAGATGGGTATCTTTAATTGTTTGCCAAAAACTACGGTGACCCCATGAGAGACTACAAATAGAAAGATCGACAGCGCTTTTAGCTTGCCCCGGTGCTGTGAGTCGTGTAGGAGATCCATCATTTAATATTAGTAGGTCTAGGGTCTGCGTTACATGAAGAATTTTCCTACCCTTAGCAGAAATGTGCTGAGATCCCCATGCGGTGTGATGGGCATTCATATCTTCGGCAATTATAAACTGAGGATAAGGAGTAAACTGAGAGAAAAAATTATACCACTGTGTAGCTGTACCCTGTATACGAGGGGGACAATAAAGATTCAAAATGGCCAGTTCATTGATTTTCATGCTAAAAAAAAGGTGCCTGTTATATGATGGGCAACCTCCAACCGTTGATATGTTATTCCAGTGGCAATAAGCGTTAGTACGCCGCCATATCCACCACCATCCATTCGTTCCGCTTTATAACCCGCAAATCGAAAAGTGTACATGGGTTTCAACCAGGATTCTTGAATTATGATATTCATTAATAAGTTTAACTAACTCATGTCTCTTACCTAGTATGCTTTTACGATTCCACTGGAGAATCGAAATTGCCATGTTCGATGAGAATTTTGACTTTGTCATTTATACTCTTAACCAAGTGACTCCATTGTGGGTTACCCCCTAATAATTCCATGAGTATTAAAAACTCAGAACTTAGTGCCGATTGTAGTTTACTTGGGTTAAAGGATAATGAATTATCCTTCTGGAAACTACTTCCTGGTTCATTATTAGAGGATGACACTGTAGACCGAATCCCTGAACCATTCGACGCGTGGGTAGTATTAGTTATGGGAGATGAACGATGTTCTGTTCTGGTGGGTCCAAGTATTTGAAGGTAACCGTCCCTATCATAACCAGGCGGAAGTGTGATCCGAGGTTCACGATAGATAACTTCCGTAAATTTTCTTTTTTTAGGAAGCTCGACTGTTTGGTTTGATTCGGAAGAGTGTAATGGGGGAAATTGCAGCGTTACTGAAAGTGGGTTATATGCCTTTGGCTGTACTTGATTTTGAGCCTCTTCGAAAGATATATTTTAAATGCACATAATTTTTTTAATAGTAACTTGTTTGTTATGAACTTCGCATAAATGTGATCCCACTGAATGATTAAGATTGCAGTGTAGAAATGTTAACATTGTTTGCTGACATTCCCGTGTTGAATGGGATAGAGAACATCTCCCACAACGAGAATTGCTGGCCCTATAATTTTTAGCAATGTGTCCATATCGCTGACAATTTTGACATATAATAGGATTATAAATAAATACTTCAACCTCTAAGAGCACATTAAAAATAGATACATGATCCGGTAGGTTTTGAGATCGGAAGGTTACTTTCACGGAACCAGTAGGCACGTAATCTGTTTTATCACCAACACTAATCCTTCTGTTCATTCGCTGCACTTGTTTAATGGGTTCGGTAGAGTCAATGAATTGCATTATGTCTTCGTTGGATAAATTTTTATCCACACCACGAATAATTCCGATACGATAAATACTGGATGATGGAATGTAGGCTTTTAGATTCTTTTCTGGTAAGATTGGATGGTGCAAAAAACTATTGGCGTGTTGACCAGACTTAAATGCAATTTGAATCCGGCGAGCACCTTTGCGACTAACAGTTTTTATGCCACTGATTTTGTCATAAAAAAGTCGACCTAAGGCCATAGGATGCAAATTGCCTGTATTATTATTACCCACAGGTTCAACATTAATCAAATAAGGACCCCTATGAGTACGTGGATACAATTCGGTAGGTGATGAGCTATTGTCGCTTTTTGAGAGATTTTTGTCAGCCGGAGGCCTTTCATCGTTAGAGTTCACTGCTACCTGTTCATTCTTTGCGGGAATTTCTTCTTCGTGGTCGACCTCCAAATCCATGTCCAGATTCGAGGGACGGTTGGTGCCACCGCCTCCAACCGCTTTCTCCATTTAACACACTCACTCCCTACTAACTATACTACACTGAAGCACACATCAGCTGAGGAACGATGTTCGCTGCACCGCAGGTACTGACGCCGCATCGCCATGATTGATGAACTTGCGCCTAGTGCACTACCTGCTCAATCGTTGCCTACGCTATATAGTATCTAGTAGGCTTTGGCTCAATCTACATCCAAGCAGCCATAGGCTGCGTTCTGCGTATCGAGCAGGTAGTGGCCTAGAGCAAATACAGTAGAGACAATACGCGACACTGAGCGAGATATCGAGGGACAGCTATTGGAGCGCACTCTAGCGGATAGACCTGAACAGTACTGATTCTCTCATAAGAGCACGTGTATTCTTGTGTGAAGTTTTTGGTGTTATTTATGCGTTTTCAGTGAGTTGACATAATTAAATAGTAGCGTGTGTCATTCATTGATATCTCCTTTCAACATGAGGGGAAAGGTATGTGCTGTGTTTGGCTGCAGTAATTACGAAGTAGAGAAATATGCGCGGTCGTTCTTCAGGTTCCCTCGTGACAAGAACATGTAAGTAATATTGTGTTTGCATATATATACTTCCAGTGACAGAGATTTTTATAGTACTTCATAATCTTCTGACCTGCTCGACCCATATTTTAACTGGAATAAAATGTAATACGCATTGACTCACACTTTGCGGTGTTCAGTGTCTTGCCTGATCTAATCAGATGTGTGAACACTCAGATGAATATGGAAGAATATGTCGATTTTTTCACTTAGTTGATCCATATACTGCTTTGCCACTTTTGATATTGGTCACGTATACCAAATCACAGCATTAATAAGAGCAAAAGTCTGCAATATATCTGGCTAAATCTTTTTCAAGCGTTATTTCAGCATGATATGAAAACACGCACTATTACCTCGAAAACTTCCAGCGACAGAGTTGGAGAGAAAGGTTCAAAGTTTATAAACTTAATATAATATATTATATCAAATCTCAAGTTGAAAGTGCTATTAGTTCATGGGCTAGGGAATGTATTTTGATGCGGGCGCCACTGCTTCTATATGTTTGGGTTTCTAGCAAAAGAATTAATCTTAGTAATGATAAGGCATACCAAACTTCTTTCTTTTTTTACTATTTGCTTTATGTGGCACCGACACGGATTGGTCTTATGGCGACGATGGGATAGGAAAGGCCTAGGAGTGGGAAGGAAGCGGTCGTGGCCTTAAATAAGGTACAGCCCCAGTATTTGTCCGGTGAGGAAATGGGAAACCACGGAATACCATCTTCAGATCTGCTGACAGTGGGATTCGAACCCACTATCACCCGGATGCAAGCTTACAGCTGCGCACCCATAACCGCACGGCCAACTCGCCTGGTTACCAAATGTATGGTGAAACATTATTTAGAGAGACATGTCGAGTTCCAGTATTTTGATTTACGTTGAATTTTAAAGTCTTCTTCTTCTTCTCCTCCTCCTTGGCCTTTTTTTCCTATTTACTGGAGTCGGCACTTGATTTGGATTGCAACCGAGTGACTTTCTTTACTACAACACAATTTTTTTAGAATGACTAAAGAACTGAAATTACAGATAAGGCTTTTTGCATGTGAAATAAGTTACAGGATTGTGAGTGACCGCAAAGAGACCTCGACAGTGTTGTAACTGTACCTATTTTGAAACTTCTCTTGATGTTTGATTAATAATACTGTAGTAATAATATACATGCATCTTCATTAGAGACTGTTATGCCTGTCATCGTTCAGTCTGCAGGCCTCTGTTGAATTTGCTAATCACCGCCACAATCCTCTATCTGTAAATAATAATAATAATAATAAATGTCCGAAAATTTCACCAAAATAAATCCCTTTTATTTTAAAAAAGAGTGATAATTCTTTCTTTCCTCCCAGGAGGTGTACTTCAGGCCGTGTTGTGCTCACATTAATCGGGCTTACCTAACCATCTGAAAACGACTAAAAGTTTAGGGAACTGCACCTGGGTTGTACACCTTCTCACTGACTTGAAATCAACCAGCTGTTTCCTGTTATATGATATATAATATATCCACACCTCAGATTTCAACAATACATACAACAATGCATAATATATATTATACATACATATCGCATAAACAAGCATACGATAATAATGAACCTTACACTAATAAACCAAAGACTAGAACGTTTCCCACAAACATTTGAATATATTGTGCATAAAAAAGATAAAAGTACGTGGTAAAACATGGTTCGTCTTCTTAATACATCATGCTAGTCCGTAATTAGAACATAGTTTCCAAATGCTGCACATTTATGTGTAAAAAGTATCCACTATGGAAAAATCTCCAAGCTTCTACATCTAACGTATCAAATAAATTAATTCTGAATTATATGTAATAATGTATGTCTCGGGGTTGTGATATCTGTCTCAGTACAATAATATAGTACGTAAATATCACTTAACAATGCATTAAGCCTACGACAAAAACACTTTGAGAATAATAAAATAATAAAGTTTGCACTTTCTATCACAAATCTTCAAAGAAATAATTGCAAATTATTACACTACGGTAGTTATCAATATGGTGCTCAGTAAAATGCTTTGAAGACTATGCGAAAATATGAAAGATGAAGTTAATTGAATGAACAGTTTGAGACTGAATAAATGGCATATCATACAGTAAGTTACTCAGGAAAAAATGAAAATGTAGCCTGCATGGGGACACAGTAATCTTAGGATTTTGAACAGCTATGGAAGATCAAAAACGAGAGTGAGTAACAGGATTCCGGTTAACCAATTCCATCATCGCTCACTGCAAGCGGTTGAGCTAGGTCAGAATCAGAAGATGAATCACCACTCTCCCCATCATCATCGTCACTGGATTCCATATCACCTAAGCGTATGATAAAACTGTCGACTGCATCCTCCATTAACCCATCCTTTTCCCAGAACTTGTTTTCGAGGTTGATAACGTGTTGGTCGAATCCCTCCCAGTCAGCGGGTGTCACAGATGCGATAACATTCGCCGTCACTTCCTGCAGCTTCGTTAACTAGATGTCACGCGAAATGTTCTGTTCTCGTACAGTTCTTTTGATTTTGGCCCAGGCCAGTTCGATAGCATTGAATTCGCACATGTAAGGAGGCAAGCGTAAAACCGCGTGCCCATGAAATCTCAGTAATTCATCGAACCGGTATTTTTTTCAGGATCTTTGAACTTCTGGATCAGTTCAAACAGCTGACATTTCTTCATTTCTTCAGAAAAATTCACTTTATTCTCTTAACCATTTCACCATATTACTTTTAACAGCATACGGAGAAGGTACTTTGTTTACTTCACTACTGTGATAAGGCGCATTGTCAATCACTATAACGCTTTCAGAGGGAAGATTAGGAAGGATTTTTTCACTCACCCATTTATGAAAATTTAATCCATTCATTTGGCCATGGTAATCTCCTGTGGCCTTTCCTGCTCTAAAAATCAACTTTACTCCATCAATAAACCCACTCTTAGAACCAGCATGGACAAGTATAAGCCTATTTGAAGAGCTTCTGTTGGTTGTTATGCCCTGAACACTGTCACTCTGCCAACACTTATTAAATGTCAGGTTATTGTCAACCCATGAGTCATCAATATAAATGATGTTCCTGTTCTGAGAACGGTAAATTCTCATGCGTCTTAAATAGTTACTTCGCCAATAAACAATGTTTGGGCGCTCAATTAGTACTTTCCTATTACTGGCCGATCTCTTCCACTTGAAACCCATATCATGTAACAACTTTCTTATTGTGTGCACCTTCCAGGGAAAGTTAATTTTCCCTTGAATTGCCTTCAGCAGGTTTGGTGCTGTTGGAACTATTCTCAGCTTTACATAGAAGTCGTTTATGACGTCTCTTATGAGACCCCTATCAAATTCATCACAATGAATCTTGTGTTCCTCTGATCTAGGCCTCTTTTTACCTGGAGTACACAGTGAAGACTCACCAGCAGAAAGTCCTTCCTTTCGGATCTTTGAGATCGTTCGAACAGATACACCACTGTAATTAGCAGCCCGCAAGTTACTCTCTGTTACTAAGTACTTGAACTTTCCTTGTCTAGCTTCCTCATCACATTGGTTTGTAACATTCCTGATCACTTCTCTAGCTTCACTGGGAATTGTCTTTCCCTTCTTGCGTACGACAGACATTACGCTGTCTTTACAAAACAGTTACGCACAGAAATAACAACAGTAATTAAGAGCAACATCAGTAACAAGAAATAAAAGGCAAACAACTGGGAAAGGAACACGAACGAACGCAGAAAAACACAACAGCAATGAACGCAGACACAGCTGATTTACAACTGACAAGATCGAAGAGCTGCCAGTAGAGGATAATATTAAGTCGCCTGGGTAGTAGCGGAGTTGCTATGGTAACCATTGCGTCACTGGCTCTGCCAGTGAATACCCCTTCACACCGTGCCTCAGCAGGCATGTGCATTCTTCTGATCTCCGAACAATAGCTCCTTCGACTCACCCACAAACAGTTTAAGTTCTTCTTCTGTGCTCACGGAAGTGACGCAAGTTGTCCACATACAGAGATGTTCTCAGTTCATCTGCGGTTTCACGGAAGCATGAATTGTTTTTTAACTGAAAATCTAGTACAGCTCCAAGTAGAAACAGACTGCAGTTAACAACCCGCTTGTGGCGGTGTATTTTAAGAGTTCCCTCAGCAAAATTCTCCCACCATAGGGATTTCAAAACGTTTCTATCCCTTTTAGAGACTGCGATTTGAAGAAAGGCCTTCTTTATGTTTGAGATCACGCCAATCCTGTTTAAACAGAACCGGTTCAAAATAGATGGAATTACTTCTAACAGATTAGGTCCCATCTCTGGACAGTAGTTGAGTGAAAGTCCTCATTTCAATTTACATGAAGCATCAAACAACGGCCTCACTGCTGTAGCCGATCCTTTCTTCAAAACGCCTCGGTGCGGTAAAAAGTACCCAGCATTCTGAGAGCTTTCTTGGCCAACTTCTTCAATTACTCCTTCATCTTGCCAGTCATGGAACACCTGCTGGTACTTACCGAAATTTTCTTCCTTGATTAAGCGGTGTGTTGCAGAAACCAGTCTTTTTAATTTCAACATCCTTGTTGTCTGACAATAGCTGCCGATCTTCTTTCCATGGAAGTGCGACTTTATATCGTCCTTCCTCATCTATCTTAACATTTTCTTGAAAATGTTTCAATGTTACCAATTCAGTTTTCTTCTTCGACAGCGTTTCAGTCGGATCACGAATTCCTATGCTTTTCAAGTTCCGTAGTTCACCCAAAGAAGCCGTTCTCACAAGCAGAGCGTTCACCATAGATACTGTGTTAGAGTTCTCAGTTCTCTTCCATAGCTGTCCCATCATAGTTGCACCACACCCCTACCTTACCGGTATTATACGATACAATATTATAACCCACATCGGGAGAAAACGAGGCGTGAAACGCGACTAGGAAAGGCCGAGACACAGCCCTGAACTGGAGATGTCCCTCGTTATCGGTGAACAAGGAAATCAAACTAACTCTACAGCAATAAAAATCAGAATGAAATTTACATTGGGGGATTATTGATAAAATAAAATTGAAACAAATGTCATGGTGAGAAAAAGCCAGTAATGAAAAGATAGTTAAAGGATTCAAACAATAACATACCTTATTGAAGCATTCGCTCAACATCAAGTGAGCGTCTCGTTATTACACTTCAAGATTAAAATTAAAAATTGCCACATAGTTCACCTCCTCTAATAAAAACATGATGCATCCTGTGGGATTATTATCACAATTTACACGGCACAATAACGTCGTTTCTTTCACGAGATCCCTTATTATTCATAATACTTGCGTGCTTACACGCCATTATTCACACAACAATAGCATCATCTAATCAAAGCCTCCACGCATCAAGGAGAATAAAAGTAGCAATCAGAACAAAAACGTTAGATAATAACATCCCACAGAGACCAACATCTCTGTACCAAGACTCAAAGTTTAAAATCCCAAAGACACTAACGGGCATGCCCAAAGCCCAAAGAAATAAAGTAAACAATATGCCGGCCTCACGGGCGAGCCATCGGCCAAAATCAAGACACGGCAAAATTAAATAATGCAGCAGCGAGATCAAACACAAAACACACAACCAAGATTAAAAGTGAAAATACAACTGACTGATACGTCACCTGCGCACTCCCCTGACTCACGGACACGCACTCACACATTCACACATTTGCCGGCACGGGCAAGAAATATGAGTGGCAGCCCCATTTCATTAGATCAATACCGATCCACATAGCACAACTCACCTGGTCACAACAAAGAGTCTCGCATCACACAGCTAACAGCGTGCGCGGCCCAAACTAATTAATAACGGGATCGGATAAATATTCCGTGCTCACAACCATCATGCCTCGCGCTCCGTACGACCAGAATGGAGCTTCGAATCGACACGGGGTGCTTACACACATTGGATGGCAAAATACCATACGACGCAGTGCACATCAAAATCAGACTGAGACCCAAGTACCAACAACGCATAATCATAATAATAATAACAGACACACATCCATTCATGCTATGGGCCAGAAGACGCGTATCAATCAGTTATAATTAAATCAAATGAATGCCCCCGCGATAAAAATAGAATCAATATTGTACCGGGCGGTACACCTCCACGCCGCTAATTTAAAATGTGCGCCAGTTGAAACTCCTCTGCTGGAGGAAGTCTGAAACTTATTGACGGTATAAACTTTCAAGTTTCTCAGAAGATGTCACTACCTGGAAATTTTGGAGTTTTTGAACTGTCATTTTCGACGTATTTTTGTTTTGCTTGTAGTAAGAAGTATGAACTTCTCTTCTAGAGGACACTCCTGAAGATCAACAATAGTGCACCCTAGTGCGGAGTGAAAGAACTATTTTTTTTGGAGAAATTTTTATTTCAAAAGTTTGTTTCTTGTTAAATTTCTTTCTGTTATTGTTTAAGTTGGCTGTATACCCCTCTCTTTCCCCTTGTTTTGTATTTAGCCAATCCCGAATTTCTTTTATTAATTTCTGACCAATCGGATGTATCTTCCCCCACCTTGAATAGGTTGCTGTATCCTACCCAATAAAGTGCTTGTGGGAGGGTGTTTTCATTCCCCTAACGCCTCGAACCTTCCGCGAGAGTATATAAGCTGCTGATTTTAGGGTCTCCGGGCCACTTCTGTTCCATCTTTCAGTGTGTAAAGTACATAGCAGGGGGCGGGATGGCCTCTTTCTCCGGCAGCGGTCAACAACCAGGTAATGGCCGATTAATTACTTCTTTTCTTGCTTGCTCAGCAGTTTAACTCTCGGGGCGGGTCCGAAGTTTTTCCATTATGTAACCTTCCTTAAAATGTAAAGAAACTTGTATTTATTCTATCTTTTAAACTACATATTGGGATAGAGAGTGCTTAACCCTCTCGAACTCCCACTCATATTGTTTTGAGGTGAACTTATTTTCTCAACCTATTCTTCTTTAACATTATGTAAATTTGTTTCTTTTCTAAAGTCACCTCCGTAGTATGGGATTAGCCCTTGCATCAGTGGCCTAGAGCCAAATTAGGTTTTGAAACAAATACATTAGGAGTGCAGATCGCCTCCTCTCAAATTGTTATTTTAGAGGTCATGTAATTACCCCTTTTTTTTCTTCATCTAATAGACCTCAGTAGGTTGGGTATTTTACCCCTGTGTCTATATCCAGATAGGACAACTTGTAGGTGGAGTTTGGTGTGGCCTTTGAGAGGCTTAAAGTTGAGAGCGAGTGGCTCTTTTTCAAAAATTGAGTGTTGGATGCCTCGGGGAGGCTTTTCGGTGTAATTTGGAGCAAGTGCTCCTGAGCATGAATGGGGTTTTCTGCCCCTCTGTTAATACTTATTTTGAAGTAAGGTTGGGCTGATTGCCCAAGCATTGTAAAGTCAGGGCGCGAAGCCCGAATCCTGTAAATATTCTAACTACCTACCTTTGTGACTCGCTACTCTGTACCTGCCATGCTTGTTATTTCTTTATTTTGAAAAGAAAATATAACCTTGTTAAATTTTAAATTAATTTTACTTTCGTAGCTTGAGACCTGTTCACCACCCCGCACCTTCTTTCACGCATAACTACCACAAAAACACGGTAACAAATATAAAACAAGAATCAACGTACCTGGCATATGAATAATGAAAACAATAAGAAGTAAGCTAGAATACGGTAGGTTTAACTATGTTAAACAGCCATATGAAACACAGGAAAGCTACTCTCATTTGCTTGGCCTCCATTGTTAGTTCATCTCCCCAGAACAAAGCAAAGATTCACTTCAAACAGATAAAACTCCTAATCTGGTAAAAGCAACGATCTTCTGTGTTAATGACAGACAGTGCTGCTCTCTCTGGTGTGTTGATACAAACATATAAGTTATTCGCACAGAGGCTGAATAAAGTCATTTACATACGAAAAACGTCAGATTAATAAACATGCCAGTAGGCATGGTTGACTGTCCAACCAAATGTGGTCCTAACAGCAACCAAACCAGACCTCAACTTGATTGTTTCCGCAGACAATAAACTTCCCACGTTATCTGCACCAATGAGTAACTCAATCTCCGTTGGCTCTGGACCATAATCAGAGAGCCAAATTTTCTTTTCTCTGATCTCATCCATCCAAGGACCCACTTTTAACCGTGGGATTGTACCACAAATTACCTTTTGTCCAAGTACCTTAATGTTTTGAGAAATTGAATGACATAGTTTGGCAATAGCTATCTCATACAGGTGATGATCGTTTGCACCGATTGAAGCACCCCCAAGAAGCTTGTGTTCTACTTTTTCAGTCTTTGATGGAATATATCCCATTTCCACGGCAGATTTCTCCAATAGATATGCGATCCTGTATCCAGCAATGCTCATACAGTTCTTTCTGTCCCTTGATGATTTAACCTAACTACAAGAGTTTGTAAAACTACTTCTGAAACATCACTGGTTTGAACCACATTCTTGGTTCTTCTCATCACACTTATAACTCCCTTTATTTACATCTAATTTGGGACACATAATAGCCTCATGTTTATAACTGCACACGAGACATTTTAGTTTTATAATCCAATTAGCAGCACTATGTGCCTCATTCAGGCATGATAAACAAGCTTTATTCTCTGACAACCTTTTATGTTTATCCCTTAAGTTCAATTCTTGAGCCAGATGACACCTTTTGCTGTCATGCGGTTTATTACAGAAGACACACTCCAAACGGTTTCCTTTTCCAGCGAAAAGTACCGGTGCACTAACAGTAGCTAAACTTTGCTCCACCCGCTCCCGTTAGTTAATCTTCGCACTCCTCGATTTATTACAGAGTCCAAAGTCAGCTTGAGCGAATGTAATTCTCTCTTCACTCTCTACTTCACCTTTCAGAAAACAAAGTAACGCGGTCAGTTTGTCAGCATGTCCATTATCCTGCTCCGTTTCAGTCGCTGATGAACTCGTCATCCAGACGCGTAATACTTCCTCAGGCAAGCAACATTCTACTAACGGAAGGATCATCGAGCCGTACTCATCTCGAGTAACGCCTATTGATTCTAAAGCTCTCAGCTGTGCTTCTAACTTGTCGTATAAACTAGCAAGTATAGGCTTCTCCCTTGTCGGAGAAACATCATTTTTACTACAAGACTTTTGAGCTCCCTGACATAGAATTCTGTTAACAAATCTTCTCTTCCAAACCTACCCCTAAGGGATTCTACAGCCTTATAGTAATTTTCAGCAGTGAGGAGGGGAAACTGGTAACTAAATCTCTAGCTCGGCTACCAAGATTCGTGGACAGGATTAGGTATTCAAACGTATCTTCATCCTCAATTTCAGAGTCCTCGTGGATGCGCTGGAATTGTCCCCAAAATTCCAATCAATTTCTAACCTCCCCATCGAATTTCACGAGTTCTATCTTTAGTAATTTCAATTGCCTTTTGTTTTTATCCTCAACTGATAGACTTGATCTACCTGACACTACTTCCATCACATTGGAATAATTAGCTTGTAACCACAGGGCAAATTTTTGTCTTGCATCATCTAATTTGTCTCTAAAACTGTCTATAGATTCGTACTCACGGTCATACTTGTCGTCTCCTTCTCTTTCCAGCAACAAATCTAACACTTTTTCGTCCAACGGTGCCAGTTCCTTTCCTAACCTTTCCCATTTATTTATCAAAGTTTGCAACGTGTCTTCATGAATGCCGTCTTGTATTTCTTGACTTAAATTTTGCAAGAGCAAATTGTACGTTTTCGTAAAAGTCGCTCTTACCGGCCTCCGAGCTTTCGTTAACTTCTCGATTTCAACACAATCTACAAGTTGTATGAAGTAATACATATCCTGACAGTGTCGCCACAATTTGTTAGGGATCTATGCCTACTCGGTATTGGTATAATCAGTTGATCACATAATAAACACTCACAACTGCTTTAAAAAAAGAAACACTATATTACGAAAATCACACAGTATAGTCTGTCAGCCATCCTTTCTCTCTTTTCCAAAGATCACCATAGCAACAGCCAAACAGGCAGAGTAAACGTGACAGCGTGTGTTATGTTTTTGGACACCATTTTTGCTTCAGTGGGAAGTTCAAAGGAAATATAACATCAAGGAGAAGAAAAGACAAATTTATTGCCATCTCGTGACAGTTTACCAAACTACCAAGTGTGCGATTGCCAGTACCTGAGTATCCGAAGTTCCTTGACCAGTACCGAACGAAAGCGAAGAGTTCGTAACATTAACTAAACATATGTGAAACTGAGAATAAAAACAGACAGAAAAGCAGAAGTATCTCACTCCTTTCTTTGGGATTGGCGAACAGGTTTCTGATTTCTTCATAGTTCAGTTGCACTCTCAAGTCGCATTCAGTAACAAGGACAAAAATATAAATAAGACGATATTTTATTTAATATCCCAAAATCATTCTTTATACGTTGTAGAACATAACATAATATTATAGCCGAGCAATTGGAAGCAGGAATACTCTAATTTCTAGGGCTATGTTCAGGTTTGGGTAAACACTCACTAATGTGTCACATTCCATGATCTTGCAGAGATTTGGAAGAGAGTATGACATATTATTACATCAGAAATACAGCTCTTGAAATATATGAACTCCAGTAAAACACACTGAGCCTTCAAGTTCGAATTGAACATATGCTGCAATTTGGGTAACACTTCGTGTATTTCAAGTGGACTAAGGTTCTTCAGGTTCGATAATAAGGCAAATGGTCCACTGAAGTCCGTAAAGGAAGAAACTCCCTTGTTCAGTTTCTTCAATTATTTATCAGAATATATTAGAAAGCATATTCTCAGTTGATCATTTGGTTCAGCAATTTCTTCTATGTCTGGCTCAGATTCATTGATTTACTTCTCTCTTGATTCGTTTACAACGTAAAATTCACTATGTTCATTTTCAGCAATATTACAAACATATTACAACTGCTTCGGATTCTTAAAGTAACTTTTTAGTCAATTTCCATTGAACCAAAGAATCCAGCTACAGGATTGTACAAGTTCACACAAGAGAATACTTTCATGTTTGGTGATTGTTAGCGTTGCTTAGTTGCATCAAAATGTCTGTGTATACAATCTCAAAAAGAGATTTATTTGCTATTTCAATGTATGCGAAGGTCCCTCCAAAATCATCTCAATCTTCTCACGTATGGTCTGAAAATTAATTCCGAAAATGCTCTAATTAGATAGCATCTGCTTTCGAACGTCGCTTGGTGAATGCTCCGAAACCTCATTCTATGCACCGCCGCCGTGCTCTATCTTACTTGTGTAACTATTGGCGTTAGAAGGGACATTCTACTGTTAATCTTGGGTTGTTGTCAATATCAGGCCCGAAAAGTGGATTTTGTTTGAGCAGTGAAATCTAAATCAATTTCCTGTAAGTAGAGTTGATCAGTCAATTATAAGCAGTTTTGTCAACATCTGGCGACCGCGTACACATAGTATCAAATACGAAGTTGAAAAGTAAATGTACACAATTGCGCCAATTGTTTATACGGGCTGTTAATGGCTTAGAACAGAAACTAAATACAGAACAACCCACAAGAGAAGATGTCTCAGCAGGATTCAAGATCTTCGATGACAAACCTGAACGATTATTCGGGTTCGATGAAAGAATTCGTGAGGTTTGGTACTCCGGTGAGTACGAAGAAGAGGTCATCATCTGCGAATAAGAAACGATGGATGGAAACCGCGTAATGTTGCTAACCTTAACAACCAGGTATGATAATTTTTCACGTGATGATACACTCAGTGACAATGGAGAAAGTAGTGTTGCTAGTACTGGTTCTACTAAATCCAGGAGTAAAAGAAACTTAAATTTGCCTAAACTAGAACTTAAACAGATTGATGAAGATGTACGTAACTGGATAGCCTACTCGGGACAGTTTAAAAAGATACAATAGGATGACAAAATCGAGGAAGAGGATAAATTGCAGTATATCTTTCAGGCTACTGTACCTGGGACGTCAGCTAGAAAACTCGTGAAAATATTTCCACCCTCAGCATCAAATTATCAGAAATCAACAAACCAATTAATATCGTGGTTTGCAAGAGATGCGCTTCTGATTGAGATTAATGTTCGTGGACTCTTGCAATGAGTTCTTCAAAAGGGTAGCATGCTAATTGATATCAGTTTAAGCATGCTGTTTGGTAAACTAGAGATACAGTTAGGGCACTAGAATCGCTAGGAGTTACTAGTGATAAATATGCAGCAATGCATCACCCACTTGTAGAATCAGAGTCCCGGAGTCCTAATCTGGCATCTCATAATCGCCTAACCTCCACTTTTGTCAACAGATAAGGCACGACGCCCTAGTCTGGATAAACCACCGGAGTGACAAAATTAATGCAATATAAGCAAGTCAAATGGCATTCCACTCAAAAGGATTTAATGACTTACACAACCCGTTATTTCACTTCTATTCCATTATTATTATTATTATTATTATTATTATTATTATTATTATTATTATTATTATTATTATTATTATTACGGGGTTACCCGTGGACCAGTAGAGGCGAAAGAAGGTGCCGGGGTGAAAGGGTCTAACTTCAGTATCAAAGCTAATTTAATTTTTTTAACAAAGGTTATATTTTTTTGAAATTCCAAAAATCAACAAATAACAGTCACAATTAGCAGATTTGGAACAAGTCAAGGAAAATACAATACAGAGAATTCCACAAGTCCTGGTCTTCAAACCCCTCGCTTTATATTTCCTGAGATCTCAGCTCAACTTTACAAAGAGTACAATTTTAATGCAAGGGCAGAACTCCCCTAATACATGGAGCACTTGCTCAGTCAATTTCAATATCAAGCCTCCGTCTGACTTCTCTCCGAGTTTCTTTCTACATTTCTCTTATTCGCGGAGGTTGAGTCACTACCCAGACTCCTTTTTCATCCCATCATCTCTTGACTACCTAAATTCACTTCACTTCTGTCTCGTGTCATATTTGTTGATTCACTCCTTCCTGTGTTGTTCTGACTCACCAAAGTCGCTGCTGTCCCCTTCACCTGACCGCTGACACCACAGTCCCGTCTTCCCTCTTCCTTCTCTCCTCTGATGACAACCTGCTCTCGAATTCTGCAACTCATTTCCTCCTCACAATTTTCCGTACTCAGCAGTTCCTCCTGTGTCCACGATCGGGACCAATTTCTGCCTGAAGTCACCAAACACCTCCTCACTATCTTGGCTCTCAATCCCTGCGCTCTAGCCCGCCACATGTACCGTTTTAAGATCTCCAACCGCAACCTGTCTTCTTTCTCTGTCTCAGCCTTCAAATAAATGTTCGATCCCTTCAAATGTCCGGCATTCCTCAGTATTATATCGGCCATCAGGTTTGTAATTAATCTAATCTTCACCGGCCTATGACCCTTGTTCCTTCCGACTCTATATATGTCATCTATATCTACTTTAGAGAAGTTCATCTTCATTTTACTCGAAACTATGTTCACCACTTTCAATAGTAACTTCACTTTTGATTCTATTCCTTCCTCTGGTACACCGTACATAAACACAATTTTCTTGCTGATTCATTCCTCTCTAGCCTCACTTTTCTCTTCATTGCTGTCAATTCTTCTTCCAGTACCAACACCTTCTTTTCCAAACTCCCTACCTTATTTTCTATCTCCACTAACTTGTCATTTACCCCTCCAATTTCTACTTTTATAAAAATTTTCAAGTCCTTCATCTCGTCCATTTGGGTTGCCTGGTGTACCTGCATCTTTTTCATTAAATCTTCTCCTTTGCTCGCATCCTTCACCACTCTCTTAATCTCTTCAAACTCCTCCCAACCGAATGGTCGCAATAACCGTCACACACAGCAGAATTTCCAACAGTCCTTTAGAACCACTAATTTCTTTCCCTCTCTTATGCCCACCTTTGTTCCAACACCACCTTGCACCATGCCATCTTGCAATTCTTATCCTGTATTGCTGTAGCGTTACTCCCATCTTTTGCTCAACAGCTCACTCACACGTCTGCACTTCCCACTGTCTTGCTCGTGACTGGAGTATATGAAATGCTGCAGTTATGTTGGGAAGAGAATAATAGATGAAGACAAGGGCGTATCCAGAGACGGGGAGGGGGGAATGTCCAAAGAGTCCAGACACCCCAGGAGTTTTAACACATGTACTTTAACTAGGCATGTATACAGGGTTTTTCTATATTCCCATCACAGACTTTGAGGGCTTGCAGTGGGGACCAAGATGGTTAAGTTTAGCACAGGAACTTGTGTCCGAAAACGTACCGTCTTCCCGCTACCCGTAATAGACCTCCACAGCGTACGTTCAAATCTCCCGCATTGTCGGCGCCACTGAATAGAGTACGTACGTCATTGAACGATCACGTGATGTCTCATACCCCTACAGGTTTGTTGACATTCCATGCCATTCATTTGAGTGTGTCATCCGCACAGAGACGTGTTGTACCTACCGGACTAGTTGGCCGTGCCGTTAGGGTCGCGCAGCTCTGAGCTTGCATCCCGAAGATAGTGGGTTCGAACCCCACTGTCAGCAGCCCTGAAGATGGTTTTCCGTGGTTTCCCATTTCTACACCAGGAATATGCTGGGCCTGTACCTTAATTAAGGTCACAACCGCTTCCTTCCCATTCCTAGGCCTTTCCTGTCCCATCATCGCCATAAGACCTGTCTGTGTCGGTGCGACGTAAAGCAACGTGTTTTGCTTGCTGTTGTACTTGGGATATTCGTTCATACTACAGTAAAGCAGTAATTCTTTACTACGTACACAGCAGTAAGTTGTGCGTACAATAATTAACCTGCACCAGAGATTTCGGCAATAGTGGATAGGTCGTGGTGGCCCGATTGCTTGGCCTGCACGTTCACCCGACTTGACACTGCTAGACTTCTAACTGTGGGGTCACATTAAAACTTGATTTACGAGACTCCTGTGAAATCGAAGGAAGACCTACTGATGCGGCTTGTGGCTTCAGCGGAAGTTCGAGGACCAGGTTTTTATGATAGTGTGTACGAGAACATGATACGTAGGTACCGTGTCTGTGCTCTCGGTGGTCGTCTCATCGAGCCCCATCTGTAACTGGACCCAGACGACCAGCAGCAGAAGACGGACAGAACGCCTAAAATGCGGGAGCTGTGAACGTCTGCTGTAGTGGTTTTTTGCGGGTAGCAGGAAGACGATATGTTTCCGGATACAAGTTCCTATAATAAATTTAACCATCTTGGTCCCCACTGCAAGCCCTCTAAGCCTGTAATGGGAATTTAGAAACACCCCGTATTATTATTAGTTTCCGCAATCCGCATGAATCCACCACTCTTACTAGGAACGAAGTATACTCATTTCATTATAAGGTATTCCATACCACCTAAACTCTCCGGCAGATTGAACACCCACCAAAATAAAATTCTGGATGGAGAACTACCCTAATGCTCCCTCCCACCACCACACCAACTGAAATCTTGGCTACGCTACTGCCGTAAACTTCCTGATGTCTTCCACTTTCTTGTTTTGGATGGGTATGGAACCATCTGGGTACGCCAGCTGTGATGGTAGCGCAGGAATATTATTAAGGTGCGGAAGAGGAAAATGATGCTCTACGACACTTTTAATGTACGGTCCACACTTCACAGTACTGACATGGTGAGCAGCATAACAGAATTTCATGAACTCCGAGTTGGTTAAAGGCTGTTTCCGTTCTTTTGGTACACCGGTCCTAGTTGTTTCTATCGATAGTAGTGATTTCCTGTAAAAGTTCGGCCTCCACTTCTTGAAATCTAGTATGTCATCTGATTAAACGAGATTCACTTTAAACAGCGCTTGCATGGACAATTTCTTCAGCGTATTATTTCATCAGATACACCGTGTCCAGTCATTTCAGTCTCCTCTTCAAGACACCAAAATCTCGATCACAGGGTAGATATGGAAAATATGGGTGGACTGTCTCAAACGATTCCCTCTGGTCAGTATGCATATTGATAAACTTAGGTCTCAACGCAGCAACATTTTGCGTTACTTTATGGACGAATCGACAGAAAGTAGACATCAGTTTTGAATAAATCATGAAATACGATCTCAAAACTTGTTATCGCATAAAATCGCAGAGTCAATAGAATCTGGAATATCGGAGTAAGTGACTGGTTTCTATTCGACCGTCTCATTAGAGCTTCTCGAAGTCTACCTTCTATAACCCCAACAGTGTGTTTGGTTAAACGGAATCGAATTTTAAAAGCTTCGTCATTTAAGTTCTATGAATGGGTTTCCTCTTTCTTGGATTACTCGAGAAGAATGCTGAAATTCTTCCTTATCGTAATCTAAAGATAAATAGGAGTAGTCAGATATCTGTTATTCAAAGAAAGAATTGCTAAAAAACCCTTTCATCAGATTAAATACAGCTAATATGCAGAACCTCATTTTTTAATGTTCTTATCATGATTTATTGTTACGGCACTAGTTTTCAGTACAAAAGCCTTCTTCTTTTCATGTTGATAAATGTGGCTTTCAACACAAGAACACCACTTGATCCGGATTACAAGGCTTGATCCAAGGAATCTGTTGGATTAATTTTGATACGAGATCTAGGAGAAATTATCTCGGATCAACGTTTATACAACACAATGTTCAGTATCAACGTGATCTGTAGTTTTACTCCTTCATCTAGGAAAAACTGCTTTATATAATCGGGCCTTATAGTACTTAAAGACAGATTTAGGGCCGATTGTGTGTATATATATATAGCTGATCCTGGATCAGTTTCGTTTCGAGATCATAAAATGATCCTTTTCAAGGTGCTACTTGTGTTGTATAACGTTGATCTCATCCGGATTAACTTTGATCCGTGATTATAGGATTTCGCTGGGCAACGCCGTAAACAGCGTGAGAAATTCGAACTGTTGAGGAGTATGTTGGTAGTAAAATCACGTTATTTAATCCTTTTGCTCTCTCTGATGTGGTTTCAATCAGATCTCAAACACACTGACTGAAAAATGGACATGAACATGGCGACAGGGCGAACGGGGCGACTGCCCTAAATGCAGATCAGTAGCGATTGATTGATTGATTGATTGTGATTGATTGATTGATTGATTGATTGATTGATTGATTGATTGATTGATTGATTGATTGATTGATTGATTGATTGATTGATTGATTGATTGAAACAGCCGTGGAAAAGCATGCCAAAAATATGTCAATGAGCGAAGAAATCGAGCGCCGAATTTTACAGCGAATGAAAAGGACTTTTTAATTGATCTAGTTGTTACATAACATAAGAATACCATCGAAAATAAAAATAATGATGCTGTAAGTATGAAAGAGAAGGAAAACGCCTGGAAAGCACTAACTTCAGACTTCCATTCCCACGCAAATGTGATGCGCCCCTACAATTAAGCTACAATAATGTCAAACGACGAACGAAGAAGTCGGCTGCAGATGATAAGGCAAGCATAGAAATATTGTATAGGCTATTTACGTATTAATGACTGGCTTAGACAGTGTACCGTACTTAACCAAGTGTACAGATGAGGGTCCATTCCTACAACCTACGGTGGATGAAATACGACGGAAATCCCTGGCAGCATTAAAACCTCAATTTCTTCCACTAGCCTGCGAGTCCAACTGCGATACGAACTTCCACGAAGAAGTTAATTGTGGTATTTTAACCATGACATTCTGATATGAATAAATAGGAATACATAGCTGCGGTTTTCATATGCATACCGGTACGGCATTGTAAATTAGTTTCTGATAGACTGATATTGAAGAGTTTGTTTATGGTTCTAGTGAATATTGGGATAAGGCCTTCCCCTTAATTAATCATTCATCAATAACTCCAATAAAAATTATAAACTACCCCATGATGACCAATGGCAGGTAACTAAACACAGTGCACATTTACTATGGAAGTACATAATGTGTACTTTTATTATTAAGATATATGTAAGTGTGATGTTAAGGATCCTGCACTAATAACGGAAACTGCAGTGAACAAATCGCAATCCTAATCGATTGCTTTAGTGGAGGAAATAGCTGTTCCTTACAACTCAGTAATGTATCAAGTTACGTGACTACTGAATGTTGCAACAAACGTTATGAAGGTGTTAATTCAGATAGGTAGATATTACATATTAAATCAAATATGCTTTTCACTCGCTTAACTGTTCCTTATTACTATTCAATTGGTTTTGGGAACACGGTCGTTAGTCTTCTTCTTCTTCCTCTCCTTTATTATCACAGTCTCATATTTAAATTCTGACTGTTCGATTTTAGGAACAAGTACCAGGTACAGATTTCAGCCCTGGACCCAGCAGACGAATTTCAACTCTTAAAAATAGAGGAGGTGAAGCTGAGGGAAGTTTAAGGGAAAACTTCTAAAAGAGAAGTCTAGAGGCAGAACATTCTATAAGAATTTAAAATCTAAAACTAGATCAGGAAATGAAAATGTATGAGCTAGCAGCGTCCAAAGTGGGATCAAGTGAATATTTCTAGGAGGAAGTACATATAAATATTATAAAATCATACCCGAACACGTTGTTAATTATTTCATACCTAACAGCAGTATTTCCTCCATTTAGCCCAGCTCCCTCAAAGACTGGAAGTTCCTCGATAACCTTTCTTTCTGCTAAAATACCTGCTTCTACTTCAGGTTCATCATATGTGGAATCCAAGGTCATGTTATGTAGGACAAAAGTTGCCACTATAATAGGCGGAACCAGGATTAATTTCACTCGCACAAAATTCCTAAAAATCGTTCAATTGCGGATCGCTCTGTTATTTGCCGTCTCTGCAGGTCTCGTTTCATGTAATACCGATACTGGAGGGAGGAGGTACTCGCAGCACCGGTGGGGACAATATCCGAGAAGAAATCCTCAAAAGAAGTACGAACTCTACAGTTGTTGAATATATTACTGTCTTGTGCATATCCAGGCCACCTTGCTACTATGTCAAGACAACGCAGATTAGCATCGCATCTAAACTGTAATTCAAGCAGAACCATCCATGCATGTTCTTGAACACTTCAGCGTTGTTACTCCCTAGCTCCAGTTGTAATCGTGTAAGCGAAGAGGAAGGTTGTTGAGTGAGTGAGTGCTGACATGGGGATTTCAATAGAATTGTACCGGGCGACGATAGGTCGTTGGCACGGTAGAGTCAGGAATACGAGGCGGAATATGAGTGGCAGAACCGGACAGCAGGTGAGTTTGGTTACAATTTTGATGGCTGCATCCGTGATGGCAGTGTTGTTGGTTATTGGAGGGGTCGAGATGAACCCTGGACCTGATCATGAGAATGTGGTTGGTTGGGAAGACATGGAGAAGATAAGGGAATTTAGTAAGGCCCAAACTGAACAAATGAGAGAGCTATTACGAGAGCAATCTAGTGATCTACGAGAAATGGTGAAAGAGGAGATAGGAAAAGTGACTGAAAGGGCGGTCCAAAACAATAAAGAAATATCAAGTTTGAGGGATAAGGTGAGGAGAATGGAGGAAGAGATAGAAGAGTTGAGATGGCAGGAGAAAAAAAGACAAGAGGAAACCCGAAAGAAAAATATTTTTATATATGGGCTACCAGAGAACACTAAAGAAGACCTGGTATTCAAAGTGCTGGAGCTAATTAACGAGAAGATGAAGATTAGCTGCAGAGAGGCCGATATAGAAGAACTACAGAGAATGGGGAAAACAAAAGGCAAGAGACCAGTGAGAGTGAGATTTGTATCAAACTTACTAGTGAGAAAGATTCTGCATAGTACAAGTCGGTTGAAAGGTGAGAACATATGGGTCAAACAGGAGATGGAAAAAGAAGGCTTCAGGAACCAGAAAATGCTACATTTTCACCTAGGGAAAGCTAGACGTGAAGGATTAAGGGCCTACATAAGGCGCAACAAATTAGTGGTGGGGGACAGTAACTAGACGAGGACCTGGGGTGTAGAGCAGTTAAAGAATATGTACAATACAGCGAGTGCATTGGCCGAGGAGGAAGGTGAACGTACGAGGCAGCTGAGACCAGCAGAATGCAGAGCAGCGAGGGACATCCAGCCAGCGATGCAACAAGGACAGAGAGAGGAAGTAACAGATGCTGAAACAACGAATAGTGAAGGCAGTCCAGGCGACCTTCAGAGGCAGCTGAGTGCAGACTCTCTGAAAGAAGCAGCACCGAAACGCAGACGTGTGAGTATCAAGGACTTCTTGCTCAGAAAAGGTAATGCAAATGAGGGTAGCCTTGATAGAGAAGGTGTTAACACTCTAGATGAGAACCCTGAAGATCTAGGTGTAACAAGGATTACGAGGTCCAAGAAGATGAGCCAGAGTGAGGGACAAGGGAGAAAGACATAACTAGAGATAAGAGTAGGGTGTATCAATATTGAAGGCCTTAGGAGTAAGTTACAGAATGAAGCTTTTAAAGAGTTATTACATAGCTTGCATATTCTCGCATGTGTGGAAACCTGGATTCCACCGAAAACTGTTATAGAAATAGGAGAGTTCACAGTCTATTATAAGTCAAAAGAGAGACGAACCGAAAGGGGCAGATACCCGGGTGGGATAATGGTGATTGTTAGGGAGGATTTGCAAGCTAGAATAATTCAGATAGAATCAGAAATGGAGGAAATGATGTGGGTCAGAATAAAGATGTATGATGAAAATGAGACAGACTTATGTATTGGTTTTGTCTACAACCCTCCTGAAACCTCGCCATTTGCGAAAAGGGTTTTCTTTGATGAGTTGGCATTAAAAATCCATAGAGTACAAAATATTTTTGAGGATACAGGCATTCTTATAATGGGGGATTTCAATGCGAGGGTTGCAGACCAGAAGCCGGTATGCGACAAGGAGACAGAAGCTGTTTATGTAAAAACGAGAGTGAGCCAGGATAAGGGTTGTAATAAAAATGGAGAAAAGTTGCTAGAGCTATGTGGTACGATAGAATTATATATTTTGAATGGATGGTGGCATGGCGACGAATTAGGGAACCTGACATACATTATGGAAACAGGGGGTAGTAGCATAGACTTGGCGTTATGCTTCAGGAATGCGTTGCCTGTGATTAAAAGTATGGAGGTTAAGGAATGGGGTGAGTCACATCATCTCCCAATTATTGTCAGAATAAAAGTTAGAGAGGGTAAGACACCAACAAGCAGTATAATAAAATACAAAGAAACGATAGTCACTAAATACAGGTGGAGGGAGGAGCTGAAAAACGAGTTTATGAATTATTATGATGGAGAAATAGGACAGATAGTGAAAGCTGGAATAGATTCAATGATCGAGAGTAACCAAACGAATACAGCAGTTAAAATAATTGAAAATTCTGTAAAGAAGGCAGGGGAGAAGATGAAGATAAAGGAGGGGCAGAATGTAATAGGAAAAGGCTGGTACAATGACGAATGCAGGCATAAAAAGTATGAAGTGATGAAAGCATTGAAGGAGTTTCGGAAGCATGGGGGAGAAAACCATAGGATGGGATTCTGTACCGTGAGAAGAGAATATAGGGAATTACTGTATGCAACTAAGTCTGAATGGCAGGAGCAAAGAGTTGTCGAATTAAATAGCAATGCAAAACAGAATGATAGTAGAAAAGTGTGGAGTACAATTAAGGGGATTTGTGGAATACGGAAGCTGCCGCGGCAGACGGTAATAAGTCAGGCTATCTGGGTGGAGCACTATAAGAAACTTTTAGAGACTGAAGATAGGTGGAGACCGAGAGTAAACGATACCGGTATATCGGTAGGGCTAGGGTGTACTGTGCCGGCATTAGATAAGGAAATATCGAAAGAAGAAATAAGGGAGGTACTAGGGAAAGCCAGGAAAGGCAAATCAGGAGCGATTTCGGGTATCACTAACGAATTTTGGAAGCAGCTGGCGCAAAATAAGGATATCCTAGAAAGTATGGCGAAACTATTTAACAAAATATTTGAAGGAGGTGAGTTCCCAAAATCTTGGCAAGAGGGAGTGATCTGCCCAATCTATAGGAAGAAGGGAGATAAAAATAACCCTAACAACTACAGGGGTATAACGTTGCTAGATACATTAAGTAAAATATATACAGGTGTGTTAGCAAAAAGGATAATGAAGTGGGCAGAGGGGGAATCGATTCTGGAGAGGCTGCAAGCAGGTTTTAGAGAAAGGATGAGGACAACAGATAATATTTTTGTAGTGAAAACAATAATAGATAAGTATGTAAAAAAGAAAGGAGGAAAAATATACATTACTACTATTGATTTGGAGAAAGCATTTGATTCTGTGAGCAGAGGGGCGGTCGTGGCCAAGATGAGAGGGATAGGGGTGTCCCAGAAGATGATAACAGCGGTTGAAAATATATATGCAGAAGTAAGGTGCGCAATAAAAACTAAGGAGGGCGTAGTATTTGGAGAAATATTCTCTAATGTAGGATTAAAACAGGGTTGTAAATTGTCACCAGTACTGTTTCTACTCTTTATAAATGATATCTTTCAATCGAAAGGCTTCGAGGCAGGGGTTTATCCAAGTCTTGAGAACCGGGATATTCCGGGCCTCATTTTTGCTGACGACATCCTTCTGCTCACTTTGACACCCAATAGTATGCAAGGTAGTATAAATGTGGTGGTAAATTACTGTCAAGAATGGAACTTAAAAATCAATGTACAGAAAACCAAGGTAATGGTGTGTAAAAAAGGACATAAATTATCAAAGAATGAAAAATGGTGGATGGGCGAGACGAGGTTAGAAGTTGTCAATAAAGTAGAATACTTGGGTATGATTTTAAGTGGAAACGGAAAGTGGTCAGAGCAAATATAAAGATCAAAGCTAAAAGGCATGAGTGCACAGTCAGCCATTAGCATACTGGAGAAGAAGATGCCCAACACAGACTACAGAGTGCATAAAAATGTTTTTAATGCAGTAGTTAAATCTAGAGTGTTGTACGGAGCGGAAATTTGGGGAGTTGAAGAAAGGGTTGACTCACTTGATACAATTACGAGTAGATTTGGGAAAATAATTATGGGTCTACCCAGCTGTACAGCTAATTGTGGAGTGAGAATGATGTGCAAAGATATAAGTCTGCGAGTGGACATTATTAAAAGGATAATAAAGTATTGGTTGAGAATGAAGTTGCGAGAAGGGGGCGAAATTTTACAGATAGCATATCAACACCAAATGAAACATCAGAACCAAGGATACTGGGTGGATGGGGTACGGAATATTTTAGAAACGATTGGAATGGGATGTTACTGGGAAAAAGAATGTATAGGGAAGTGGAAAATATGTAAACAAAATAGTTCTAAGAATTAAGGATATTGAAAAACAAGACATTGATGCACAATGTAGAAGTAAGAGGTCATTAGAAGAATTTTGTAATATATATGGGAGAATGAGAATAAATGTAGAGTTTATAACAAAAAAGAGAATGAGGGGTATAATATGGTGGTTAATGGGGATACATAAAAATAAAGCATATAGAAGGAACAGGGATGAAAATAAATGTTTAATATGCTCTGAAGAGATGGGATGGGCACACCTTATAAAAGATTGCCCTATGACAAAGGAAATACGAGAAAAATTCATAGATGATGAGGATGTAAAGAAAATTGAGAACGAAAATCAGTTGTATACATTTGTAAAGTTATTGAACAGAGAATGGATGCACCCGGATAGAATTGCAAAATTATTTAACATTATTAGGGGAAGGTGGAGCAGGAAATTGAAGGAAGGAAAGGATGTGATACATGTCAGCCAGGAACCGAATTGTGCCTAAGGTAACCTAGACAATATAACTCCGTTGAAGTCTAGAGCCATTAGGTACATAGGCTTAAGGGATAGCATGGAACTACCTCGTTACAGTAGTTCTACTAGTTTTATGTATTGTCGAGCAATAATTTCCGTTTTCTCTTTTTTTCTTAACAGCCTGCAAAGGCAATATTAGCTTTGATAATCTGAAAAGATATCACTATAAATAGATGTTTTGGTTTTTTTTCTGCCATAATACTATAAATGAATGAAAGTCCAACATTCAGTTTATAGTATTCTTTCTCTGTTCAATTTCTATGCACCTGCTTTATATGAACATTCATCGCATGTACCAATTATTAACACTATTCACAATAGTTACTTCAGTTACTCCTTCTAATTTTGTATACGGCATGTATCACAAATTATGAAATTATGAAACGATTACAATAAATAATACCCTCTCCCTAATCTATGATTTTCGAGATTAAGGGAGACAGGTATCTTGAATCTTGAACCTTCAATCTACTCCCTAGCGACATGATAGGCACGTGTGTACAGTTTATAGAACCAGGAATTTCTGGGAAATCAGCTATGTCATGGAACTGACGCATGATTCTCCTTGCTTCTCTCTGGTCAGTCGGCATATTGATTTCTCGTCTTACTTTATGAATGACTCGACAAACCGTAACTTTATCAATTCTGAATTAATCACTAACTACGATCTGAAAACTCCCTTTCGCACAAAATCGTAGAGTCAATAGAATCTGGAACATAGGAGTTAGTGGCTGGTTTCTATTCGATACTCTCTTTAGAGCTTCTCGAAGTCAATCTTCCATAACCTGAACAGTGTGTTTGGTTAAACGGAATCGCATTTTAAAGGGCTTTGTCGCTAATTTCCATGAAGGGGTTTCCTCTTTCTTGGAATACTTGAGGAGACCGCCGGAATTTTTCATTAACGTCATCTGAAGAAAAATCGGTGTAGTCATAAATCTGTAATTCATTGAAGGAGTCGCGATAAAAATCCCTTCATCAGATTAAATAGCGGTAATAATGCAGAGCCTCATTTGCTTATTTTCTTACCATGATTTATTGTTACGGCACTAGTTTCCACTGCAAAGGCCTTCTTTTTTCACGCTAAAATGTGGCCTGCAATACAAGAACACTATTTCTTCCGGATCACAAGGCTTGACCCAAGGAGTTTCTTGGATCAATTTTGATTTGAGATCTAGGAGTAATGATCCCGGATCAACGTTCATACAACGCAAATTTCGGAATCAACGTGATCTGGTATCATTTTTACTCCTTGATCTAGGATCAACTGCTTTATACAATCGGGCTATAGTAAATTTTCTTCATCATTTCCTTTATCAACCCTTTCGGTCCCAATGTTGCTTTAGGTTAACATGATATTCAGTATGCCCTACATACATGCACTAAGCTTATTATTTCCCCCTGAATCCGAATTTTGCTGTGAATTAAATACAAATGGAAGCTTCCATAATCAGCCAACAGATGGCAGGAAAGCCGTATTTCATTTCTCTTACAAGAAAATGGCGGCAGCATGATTTCACAGAGTGTAGATCCGCGTAAAAGGTAGTGATTAGTGCGTAATAGGAAGTGCGATATATAATAATGCAATTTGAAATGTGTTCTAATAAGTGTTCACGTATTTCTAGTGAGAAAACTCGTTAAACGTGCAGTGCATTTTGCGAATTGCGTGTGCTATAAAATTCGAACGTGGTGAAAAACACCGGCGCCATCCTCTCGTAGGTTCACCAAGAGGTTACAAGTGATACAAGATCATTGCCGGTCTGACGTAGGTTCGCTATGAATTTATAAGTGATATAAGTCCATTGTGGGTAGCAAACTCCATAGAATAACATCCAATAACATCAAAGAAACTTCAATCAAACATATACCATGGCTACAAACAACATTGAAAAACATGAAATGATGTCACCCTACGCTGCGGAAAATGCAGTGGAAACTTAGACAATGAAGGTAACGCCGTCGGTTGTGACGGGAACTACAGGAAATGGTTCCAAAAAGGATGCACACAACTGACTACAACAGAATATAATGCACGTAACGTAAAAAAAGGCAACTGCCCATCAAAGCCAATTGATTTATGGATCAAATACAAAGATAATATGTGTGATGATATCTTGCATCAAATGCGCATCACAAGAAGAAATCCAAATTTACAAACCAGTGATGAAATGTACAATGGGGCGTTGATATCAATTGAGAACATGTGCTTGATGATGTCAACTCAATTAGGCATGGCCGCGCCCAATCGCCCGATGCACAACGCTTTTAGTCAAGAGTTGCAAAGCGAAAACCTGTACAATCTCGATGCTTTAAGAGAATCAGTTAGAATAAATTTACCCCTGTTTTACCTACAACAAAAGTATGTACACTGACTGACAGTGACAATGCAACACCAAGGCTGAGTGGTTCGAAAGGGATGAAAGTTGGGGAAAAAACAGAGACGGCACGGACGAATAATTGATGTTTATTTCAAACCGATATGCAGGTTACACAATGCGCACGGCATCGACTCAGTAGGATGTAGGACCACCGCGAGCGGCGATGCACGCAGAAACACGTCGAGGTACAGAGTCAATAAGAGTGCGGATGGTGTCCTGAGGGATGGTTCTCCATTCTCTGTCAACCATTTGCCACAGTTGGTCGTCCGTACGAGGCTGGGGCAGAGTTTGCAAACGGCGTCCAATGAGATCCCACACGTGTTCGATTGGTGAGAGATCCGGAGAGTACGCTGGCCACGGAAGCATCTGTACACCTCGTAGAGCCTGTTGGGAGATGCGAGCAGTGTGTGGGCGGGCATTATCCTGCTGAAACAGAGCATTGGGCAGCCCCTGGAGGTACGGGAGTGCCACCCGCCGCAGCACATGCTGCACGTAGCGGTGGGCATTTAACGTGCCTTGAATACGCACTAGAGGTGACGTGGAATCATACGCAATAGCGCCCCAAACCATGATGCCGCGTTGTCTATCGGTAGGGCGCTCCACAGTTACTGCCGGATTTGACCTTTCTCCACGCCGACCCCACACTCGTCTGCGGTGACTATCACTGACAGAACAGAAGCGTGACTCATCGGAGAACACGACGTTCCGCCATTCCCTCATCCAAGTCGCTCTAGCCCGGCACCATGCCAGGCGTGCACGTCTATGCTGTGGAGTCAATGGTAGTCTTCTGAGCGGACGCCGGGAGTGCAGGCCTCCTTCAACCAATCGACGGGAAATTGTTCTGGTCGATATTGGAACAGCCAGGGTGTCTTGCACATGCTGAAGAATGGCGGTTGACGTGGCGTGCCGGGCTGCCACCGCTTGGCGGCGGATGCGCCGATTCTCGCGTGCTGACGTCACTCGGGCTGCGCCTGGACCCCTCGCACGTGCCACATGTCCCTGCGCCAACCATCTTCGCCACAGGCGCTGCACCGTGGACACATCCCTATGGGTATCGGCTGCGATTTGACGAAGCGACCAACCTGCCCTTCTCAGCCCGATCACCATACCCCTCGTAAAGTCGTCTGTCTGCTGGACATGCCTCCGTTGACGGCGGCCTGGCATTCTTAGCTATACACGTGTCCTGTGGCACACGACAACACGTTCTACAATGACTGTCGGCTGAGAAATCACGGTACGAAGTGGGCCATTCGCCAACGCCGTGTCCCATTTATCGTTCGCTACGTGCGCAGCACAGCGGCGCATTTCACATCATGAGCATACCTCAGTGACGTCAGTCTACCCTGCAATTGGCATAAAGTTCTGACCACTCCTTCTTGGTGTTGCATTTGCTCTGTCAGTCAGTGTATTTAATACTCTAATGAAAGTTGTAAATGATGGAACTGGAGGGATTTACTTCTTGGACGCTCCCGGGGGTTCAGGAAAAACTTTCTTAATTTCATTGATTTTAGCAACAATTCGCTCACACAATGAATTGTACTCGCACTTGCTTCATCAGGTATTGCAGCTACATTGTTGGAAAGCGGTCGAAGAGCCCATTCAGCGCTAAAATTTCCTTTGAATATGCAAAGCAAATAAACGCCGACCTGCAACATATCGAAGAACTCTGCAATGGCAAAGGCTTTACAGCAATGTAAATTGATAGTGTATGATGAAAGCACCATGGCACATAAGTCTTTGGAGGCATTAGACCGAACCATGCAAGATCTGCGAAACAATCAGTACCCATTTGGTGGAGCGATGATTTTGTTAGCAGGAGATTTTCGTCTAACATTGCCAGTAATTCCACGGTCAACGCAAGGTGATGAACTCAATGCAAGTTTAAAGTGATCAGTTTTGTGGAAACACGTCAAGATACTAAATTTAAGCGAGAATATGCGTGTCGAGTTGCAAAATGGTCCATCTGGAGAGATATTTTCAAAACAACTAATTAACATTGGTAATGGCAAATTCCCTTCGGACGTTGTGACTGGCTGCACTACTTTTCCTGACATTTTTTGTCAATTTTCTGAATCCAAAACCGAACTCAATCAAGAGGGGTTCCCAAACACTGTTCAAAATTACACAGATCATATTTGGTTGAGCGAACGAGCTATATTGGTTGCCAAAACATGGATGTAAATGAATGAAATTTCAAAACTCAAAATGAAATTGCCGGTGAATTGAGGACATGCAGATCAGTTGATTCCGCTACTAACCAACTATCCACCCGAATTTTTGAACTCGCCGGATTTGCCAGCCTAACATTCTTCAATTAAAGGTCGGATCAGTGGTCATAATGTTGCAAAATATCAACCAACCGCTTCTTTGTAATGGCACACGGCTAGCGGTGGAAACATTACTGAACTACGTGATCGAAGCAAGCATTCTAACGGGGAAGTATAACGTAGAAGTCGTTAAACGACTGCAGTTTCCAGTGCGGCTCGCTTTTGCTATGACCATAAATAAATTCCAGGGGGCAGTCATTGAGCGTTTGCGGCATTAATCTTGAAAATCCATGTTTCTCGCATGGCCAATTGTATTTTGCCTGTTCCCGTGCCGGAAAACCATCAACTTTGTTTGTTTACGCGCCAGGTAATCAAACAAAAACAAAAACGTGTACCTTAAATCTTTACAATGAAAAATATCTTCATAGTGTTGATTGGAATCAGTGTTTTGTATGGTAGTTATTTCCTACGAAGGATGAGGAGTAAGTTTTGCCACATTATCTTCACGCCATCAACTTATCAAATTACTTGATTTGCAACGGGGGATAATTATCGCTCTGTGAGGGATTTGAAGACATGTGGAACAGTTCCCATCTACGTTACAGTCAATCAGGGGTAGTGATATGCTGTGACCTATTTGAGCATTTCCTTATTCACAATCAAGATATTAATATTGCACATAATGAAAATGCATTTTTCCAGTAGTTTGTTGCTAACGTTAGGTAGCAGTAGAAAATTTACTCATTTGATGTGATGATGTGATCATTTGGCATTATTCTGATTTTTGCGTGCAGTACAGACTGAATTTAAGTTCGTTCCATTGTCATTTATTGCTGACAGAACGACGTCTGTCGGGTAAGCTAGTAAATAATAAATATGCAGTTCATGTGTTAGCAACTGAACTGACACAAGGAACACGACGAAGATCCAGTGCGGTGGATTTGGTCAAAACTAGCAAAAAACTGCCAGGAACTGGACCCGGGCCTCTTACAGACAACAAACATATAAGAGACGCAAGGAAATAAAAATATACCAGTAATAAGGGCAAGAACTTAACTTTATTATGGAGAGGAAATAAAGAAAAGGTTGCATTGGTAAAACAAGGGGGCCAAAGATCAAATAGCTAATATTAATAATATGTGGCCCATAATCAATATACACCAGACTCATTGATTACAGCACCTTCACACACGCTTACCTTCATAAAAGACGTGACGAAAAGTTTGGAATAAGGACTTAGCATCTATATTAATTAATTGAAGAATATGAATTCAAGTGGGTACAAAACTTTTTTTGTAGCACATCTGGTCTAAACAGTCATAAGTTTAGGGAGTAACAGCACCTAATCATAACTGTACCGGTTGGTACACCCCCACGCCGCTAATTCAAACTTTGCGCCAGTTGAAACTCCTCTACTGGAGGAAGTCTGAACTTTATCTACTGTGTTAATTTTCAAGTTTCTCAGAAGATGTCACTACTTGTAAATTTTGAAGTTTCTGAACTGGGTCGTTTTCGATGTATTTTTGTTTTGCCTGTAGTAAGAAGTGTGGACATTCTCTTCCAGATGGCACTACTGAAGAACTACAATTATGCACCCTAGTGCGAAGTGAAAGAACTGTGTTTTTTGGAGAAATTTTGAATTCATAAGTTTGTTCTTTGTTAAATTTCTTTCAGTTATTGTTTAAGTTGGCAGTATTAACCCTTTCTTTCCGCCAGTTTTGAATTTGACCAATAAGGAATTTCTGTAATTAATTTTCCACCAATAATGTGTTTCTTCTTCATCTTGTGTAGGGGTTTTCGTTGTTAGCCAATAACATTCTTGTGTGAGGGTGTTCTCATTCCTGAAACGCCTCGAACTTTCCACGAGGGTATATAAACTGCTGATTTTTGGGTCTCCGCGCCACTTCAGTAACATCTATCAGTGTGTAAAGTACGTAGCAGGGGGCGGGAAGCGCCTCTTTCTTCGGGCAGCAGTTCAGCCACCAGGTAATGGCCGTTTAATAACTTATTTTCTTGCTAGCTCAGCAATTTAACTCTCGGGGCAGGTCCGAAGCCTTTCTATCATGTAACTTTTCCCCTAAAATGTAAAGACACTTAGTATCAATTCTATCTTTTAAACTACATATTGGGATAGAGAGTGCTTAACCCTCTCGAGCTCCCACTCATATTGCGTTGAGGTGAACTTATTTTCTCAACTGTTTCTTCCTTAATGTAATGTAAATTGTCTCCTTCTATAAGTCACCTCTCTAGTATGGGATTAGCCCTTGCAGTAACGGCCTAGTGCCAAGTAGGTTTTATATAAAGTGTATTAGGAGTGCAAGAACGCCTCCTCTCAAGTTGGTATTTTAGAGGCCATGTAATTGTCCTGTTTCTTTACTTAATAGGCCTCAGTAAGTTGGGTATTTTTACCCCTGTTTTCATGTCCTTGGAGGACAACTTGAAAGTGGAGTTTGGTGTGGCCTTTGATAGGCTTGAACTTAAGAGCGGGTTGTTCTTTCTAAAATTTTGTTTTCTGCGCGCCTCGAGGAGGCTTTACTGTGAATTGGGAGCTAGTGCTCCTGGGCATGATAGGAGTCTTCTGCCCCTTTGTTGAATTCTGTATGTCGTAAGGTTGGGCTTATAGCTCAAGAATTGTGTGTCTGGCTCTCGGAGCCCAAATTCTGTAACTCTGTAATTGTACATTATCGATTTGTGTTTCGGCTACTGAGTACCTGTTCTATTTGTTATTTCTTGATTTTGCAAAGAAAATATAACCTTGTTAAATTTTATCTTAACTTTAATTTCGTATTTTGAGACCTGTTCACCCCCACATCTTCTTTCACCTCTGCTAATCCACCAAACCACGGTAACAATAACATTCTCCCTTTCAATTGCCCAGATAAGGCAAAACTCTCAACAATAAAAAAATCATGTTCCCCGAGATTACAATATCATTAATTAAAAGAGCTTAAAACGGGAGAAGAGGGAAGGGTGCACCGAGCTCATTTATACTCATAAAATAAATGCAAAGAGAAAAGGGGAAGTTACCACGGTTTCACGCCAAACAACAAAAATATGGAAAGGCAACCCGCAAAGAATATAAGATATTAAACAAGAAAATAGGTAAAGAAAGCCAATGACGGCAATGTGAAACGAACAATAAATAAGTAAATTAGATACAAAAGGTTTCACGGACTCAAACGTCAGAACCACCCACGCTCACACATAGACCAAGAAGTTAGGTCGCCGAATAAAGGGACATATAAAAACGTCAACATACAGCACATAACAAAATAAACAACCGCTCTCGAGCTCATACAGTATGAACCAGAAAGTGGTCCATCTTAAAGAGACGGAGTGTCTTCAACATTATAACACACAGAAGCAGGCAAATCGCGTAGTTAGCTTGTATTCACACAACACCTATATTTGGTGGACATGAAATATAACGAACACATGATAAAATAATACAACATGAGCTCAAGCGGTATGTTAATGAAGCGACATGAGTGAAAGGTATTGGCTGGCACACAGGAAACAATCTCATACACATGCATATGAATCCGTGTCACCTTCGGTTCTCAAAACAATCATAGTGAATCGGTAAAGGAAAATCAAACTTAACACACGAATTAATTAGAAAAACACGTAATGAGGGAAACCGTTCTAACCGAACCATGGTGAGCACAAAACGAAGCAATAATAAAACCAAGAGAAGATTAAAGAAAACTAAATACCTCAATTATATAAGCAATTCACATTCTCGAAAGGCCGAGATATGTACAAAGACATCTTGAATCTAATAAAATATCTTTTATATGCCACAAAGGCGACTTGGAAATCCAATCCTTCCATCTTCTCAAGCCAAAAACTCCACACTACCCACCCAGAAAGATAACTCAACAAGACGGGGTAGAAAAGAAATGCTTTGACCTATGCTAACGTATGAGATGCCATCTACCGGAATAAGGAAAGATTACATAATGGTAACAACACATGATGGGGAAGAGTAATATTTCATAGATACAAGAGTTCGTTAGGAACGCGAAGACTTCAGAAAAGGCAAACGTATCATAAAATGATATGGTGCGGTTGACAACTCAATGTGGCTTTGGGAGACAAAAGGGAGGGCTAGCATGCTTATCATAAGCTAAAATGTCACCTTTCAGTTTAGTGTATAAGACAAACAAATTTTTGTTTTAATGATTCAAACAGCATCCTTATCCGTGATGTGCGTCTTTTTTCAACGTGAATGGAAAGAATGCGACATTATAAATGACCTGATGTTAGGAATCTCTAAACTGGAAATACTTCCTGGGGACCTAAACTGTCGGATAGACGTTGCAAATAAAAAGCGGAGATGGTTGTAAATTACATGGAGACAGAGAGATTTTCAATATTAAACAAGAAAAATGAGAATACATACATAGGCCCAAATGGAAGCAGCACTATTGATCGTATATTTAGCAATAAGATAGGTCCCAGTGAAGTGAGACCATCGGCATTAAAAAAATAGCAATAAGGAAACACCTACCAGTAGAAAGTTTCGTAACAGGAAACTTCGACCCGTTAAGCAAAACCAACACAAGAAGCTGTCGTTGCGGAAAGTCGACGAGGATAAATTAGAAGCCTATTCTGTATTAGTATCAATGATCTTGAATGAAATGCATAGTGGTGACTTAATGGGTCCCTTCAACATCAGACGAATACATAATACATTCAACACCAACTCAGTTAATAAACACATTTAAGGGCGCGAACCTGGTAGACAGGGGGCAAGAAAGCGACCCTAGCGGTCCGACATAGAACTTCAGTGTGACCACTTCGACAGCGTTTTACGGGCTCTATTTCATTGCCTTGTATTATAACGTAGGCAACGTCAGAAACAGTGTCCGCCAGGCAGTGCGCGTCTTGACCACTGCAGCGCTAGTGTTTCATCTCACATCAGCACTCACTAGCATTGCTAACGGGAGTTAAAACCCGCACAAATTTACCTGTACACTATACTTCCTGTATATTATATACGTTACTGAGCAGAATGAAGTGGAACATAATAAATGATCACCTTTTACCCCTAGGAGTTCAATTCAGCTGTGGATTTTCATTTCAGGTAACACCCATAACTGTCGAAATTTATGTCTGGCATTTAAAAGGATATGAGTTATGCACTAGATATTTTTACTACCGCGCCGTACATTTTCAGTGAAAAGGAACGACGTTAACCATTTTCCTCATATTTTCTTCTCATAAATTGCGATACTAATCTGTCATGCCTTTAGTGCAGTTAGTGACAGAGGGGCGCAGACACTTCTGCAGTATTATTCTGCTCAGATCCTCAGGATGATCACTTTTCCCACACTGTAGAATAGGATTTTTAGCAACATGTGGCGACAATATTTCGGTTAATGTTTGTGCTATTTTTGGAGTGCCCAGCGTCACCGATATCATTTCGTCCGTTACTTGCCCAGTTTCATCTGCAGTGAATCAAAACTTGGCTTTGGATACCTGAGACCTGAGACCACGTCTGTCTTTGATTTTTATTAATGAAGTTAGTGGAGATGGATTCTATATACTACTAACTTTATTAACACACTCTTGACATGGCATGTGGTCTTCGACAACTCTTACCAAATACCTTCCAATATATTCCATTGTAGCCCTCGAAATAGAAAGGCATGATGCTCCTTCGGTTTCCTTTTCGATGCTTTCCAGTTGTGTTTGAAAAATTTTTGCTAACTCAGGAATCGTTGCTGCCGGTTAATCCACGTGTGCGATTTGCTCACTAACTAACGGTTGCAAAAATTGGAAAAGATGCATTTTATTTATTTAGTTTGTTCCGAAATGTTTAGAAGCTTATAGGAGACCATTTATTCCTTTTCTGGTTATTTTTCGCGAAAAACTGAAAGGTAAAAAGGAACTACTTATATATTATGTCACTTTACGTTCCTGCTGCGTAGTCGAGCACATTAAGTTACGCTCCTTGATAACAATGGGCAGCTGCACTCTTGGAACATTGCAAGGTACAAAGTTCAAATCACAGTTTCGACACTGGCAATTCTCAATGTAAGTTTCATGTAGAGTACGGTATACCACGGAAATAATGGGAGAGCCTTCAAGTCCTCGGGTACCTGCTCCAATATTTGTGCCAAATACGATGGTCTTGACACCCAAGGAGTCTGGCATTGCTTATACCTTCCCAAATAATGTGCTAATGTTGATGGATCATGCAATTACAAAATATTTTCATTCCTCCCCTGAAAAGGGCGGCGGGCTTCCTAGATGGTGACACCGTCTCTCAGGCCAGGAGGTTTAATCGAAAACAATGTTATTGTCATCAGAACAGGAACAATAATAATAAGTAAACTAATTTTTGGCGTCACATGGCCTTCGTATTTACTGTAGCATACCTTGTCTGCTTATTGCTTTAATCCATAATTTTCTAGTTGGCTCTTGGCAAGGAAATTCATGGAAACTAGTTCCAGGAACTTTATTTGTAGAGCCTTGTTTACAAAACGGTACGCAACAGTGCATCATTGTAATATAATTGATGTATTTTAACAATACGACGTCACCAGTAAGCCTGCAACGTGTAGAAATACAGCCAACCGAGGTGTTCATGTCAGGTTGAATTTCCTCTAGCGGCAAATATAGCATCCACAGGGTAGACAGCTATGAGTGGTTATTGGGCAGGCAGGACGAATAGAAGTTCCTTGTAGGCTATCGATGGTCTTGGCCTTGCGTTGATCTATTTTAGATGGCCATCACTACTCATTCTCTTTGGCCATCTCTTTGCGGGTTCGTTATTCCTTAGATTCTCTTTGGAATCGGTTAAAGTTTTGGTAAATGGTTATGGCCTCGCTGTTTCGTCGTTTGGTATAATCTTTCCTCCGCACACCCTGCTTGCTTGCTATAATTGCGAGTGGTGTGGATGATGTACGATGAATGTTGTTTCGTTATCGTTATCGTTAATTGAAAATACCTATATTTTTAGGAGGCTAGGAGCGGGTTTGAGGGTCTTGGTCTTGACCACCTCAGTCTCCAGGAAATAATTCGAGGTAAACATTCATATTATTTACTTCCCTTTTGTGGTGCCGAGAAGCAAGTTTTCCAGGAGTAGGTTTTGTGATATATTTTACGGTATGCTGAATGTAATTGTGAACTACTCAACATTTCTCGGGGAAGTAATGGTGTCTTTGCTCGTTAACCCTCGACTGGTGCCGGTCAAGATGACCAACATGTATTTAGGCGTATTACATTAAGGATACAAAATATACTACAAATCAGATCATTTATAATGTAAATTTTATCTATTTTAAAGCAGAACATATACATGTTAGATTAATATCACTCATGTAGGCTAGTATGCACAGCTATGTACACAAAAATAGTACGCACTTTTTGTGCTTTGAAAACGGTGTTACCTTTGTTTAGCTCTTCTGATGTTACAAATATTTAAAAACGCTCCTTTCAGTTGATATTTATACTTAGGACGAGTGTTTTAATGAAATATTGTCCATTGCTATTTCTGAAGGGTAGAGGTTTTCCCGTTCAGCAAAGCTCAATTGCAGGCACAGCTAACACAGGTTCGCACGGTGCATTTATCACAGATGGGCCGCTTACACGTTTTGCACGATTCTTTTGTCTTCCTGTTTAATTTAGATGGGCAGACATAGCAACCTTTCCTCTTCCCTGATGGCATGGGTTCAGTATTGCCTCTTGCTGGAAGCTCACTACCAATAATGCGACACATTGTTTGACGAAGTTCAAGAGGAAGTCTGTCATTGTAGATGCGTCGCATTATTTTTTTGTGTTAAAAGTTGCCTCCCCAGGTTTCTGAGAAATAGCAGTCTTTCCTTTCCCTGTTTGTTTGAAATAGTACAAAATGTAGCTATTTACTCCCCACTATATTAAGAACTGCGTAGAAAAGTGCCATAGGCCAGCATCTTGTACGTCTTCCAACATCATAATTGGCACACTTCTGGTCCAAGCTGTCGACCCTGCTTTTAGTATTGTTGTAAAACTGGATAATTCCCTCTTTACCTGTATCTGGATCAGATCCGTGGCCGTGATGCATGCTTGACAATAAGAGAACGCATTTATTCTTTTTTGGCACGTGGGACAGCAACGTCATGTCTTTCGTGTAACCATACAATAATGAGATCACATCGCAATCCTTTCCTGCTTGAAATCGTAAAGGTACTTCCCTCTTCTTTTTCTTGACTGTTCCCACGTAAGTAAGTCCTTTTATCTTTCAAAACTTGGACTAGCTCAATTGAGGTAAACCAATTGTCAGCTGTAATGTTCCTGTTTGTGTGAAAAATAGGATATGTAAGTCTCAGCGCAGCTTGAGTTGGTTTGGAGAATTGTTTCTGCTCATTACTAAGTCCTATACCATCTGAATCTTTTCCTAGATACACATAGCCATTGTAAAAATATCCTGTTTTTGCATCGGCTAAAATCATTAGGCCTATCCTCAATCCATAGCGGTTCGGTTTACTAGGCATAAACATTTTGAATCAACGTCCTCTGAACCCCACTAACATTTCGTCTATACACACGTAGGACCCAAGAATATAGGATGATTGACAGTTCTTTACAAGATGATTAAAAATCGAAGAAAAAGCTGCCAAAGGATCTACCTTCTTTTGATCTTCTCTGTCATGTGCACTGTCAAATCTCTTTAGAGTAAGAAAAGAAATCTCTGAACTGGCATTGTTGCACGAAAAATGTCACGTCCAAATCCATCCTTTGAAACCGGGGAACGAAGATCTTCATTGCCAGATCTACATGCCCCACTCAAATACAACAATATTAAACATGCTTTCAGTTCTATCATGTCAGTTTCCTTGGCAATGTATTTATGGTTTTCTGACCATTTGCTTTGAACTGTTTTTATTTTATCATTTGTGTGCAACAGTAACACATTTTTGCACTGAAAATAGCCGACGAGAACTCTTGTTCTTCAGCACACGGGTCAAGATTACGCACTTCACCAATATCACCTGGAATCTTTCTCAGTAGATTGTTTGCCAGAAATCTAACACTTTGTTGTTGAGGGGGATTAGCTGCCCACTTGAATGGGTGCCAGCTCTCCCTTGCCATAACACTGAACAGGGCTGTTGTTTCCTTCGTCCTCGTCCACATCTTCTTCTGCCGACTGTTCACTTACGGAGCCATGTTCACTGAGATTTTCACTATCTTCCACTTCAGATACATCACTTAAAATATCAGTATAGTCTTCTAGATCTAGATCCTCAGATTCTAGGAGACGTGCTATGTCTTCAGATTATAATAACACATTCCGGCTCGAATTTCCTGCCATTTCTCTAAGCACACACCTCGCCTGTTAGTTAAAACAAACAAAATAATGTATACGAACACTTGAGAAAGAAACAATTTGATAAAATTAAAAATTGTAATTCGGTATCTAGAGCAATAAAACGGAATCATGCAGTGCCAAAATTAAGTTACGTACTTACTGTGGTGCGGGTCTGATTGACCAACCGTGACTGTCATTTTACAACAGCACAGAACAGCAATACGATAACTATTGGCATTGAGAGAGCTCGATAACTGAGAAGAAATTCATTCTGGCGGGAAAATTCTGGAAGGTACAGTGGAAAATATGTACGGGGCGGCGATTCAACCCGTACCACACTTGTTGAGGGTTAACTCACCAGTGAACAGGTCACAATGTTTCATGAGTGCACGGGTTGGGTGTCGCAGACCTCTTCTGAAATATGTTTGGTATTAGTTCAGCCCGTGGACCACCGTAATTTGTAATGTTAGAAGTAAGTGGAATTAGTGAAATCTTACTGGGAGAGTGTCTCAGAGGAGAGATGTGTTCATTTCGATGTCCGGTAACCCTTCACTCCGCCCCAAGAAGCACATTTAGTTTTATAACCAAATTAAGATTACTACACGCCATTTTCATTTCTATTTGTATTCCTATTGGCCAGTGTAAAGTGGCATGCGATCTCCTTCCCGTCAAGAATGTGATCTCCTTCCCGTCAAGAATGTTGATCATAATCTGTTACCAACCGCAGCACAATAAAAGCGCAAGTAAAGGTACTTCCGACTCTGGGATGTTAGAGATGCTAATGTAAAGGCAGTCCTTCCTTCTTTCATGACTCCCTCTTGACGTTTTCTTCAAGCGTCATTCCTTTATGATTTTTTTATCATTTTTTATAATCAACTTCATTTTTTCTTGTTGATCCGAACCGATGACCACAAGATTTTACACCACAAGAAAATTATGATAAAAAACCATCGCCTGTTGACACTATTAAACAATATTTTCATGTTAACAATGCTTGGCATTGATATGGACTTGACCGGGCGAGTTGGCCATGCAGTTAGGGGCGCGCAGCTGTGAGCTTGCATCCGGGAGATAGTGGGTTCGAGCCCCACTGTCAGCAGCCCTGAAGGTGGTTTTCCGTGGTTTACCATTTTCACACCAGGCAAGTTCTGGGGCTGTACCTTAATTAAGGCCACGGCCGCTTCCTTCCCACTCCTAGGCCTTGCCCTTTCTATCGTCGCCATAAGACCTGTCTGTGTCGGTGCGGCATAAAACAACTTGTGAAAAAAAAATTGGACTAAGCAACTAAAGTCTAATTGCATTATTGTTATCTTAGCCGGTATGGTAAAACTGTATTAAGGTATAAATGATTGGTATTGGAACTTGTGTTCTCTATAACTTGTGTTATGGTATGTAATACTTTTCGATAGAACTAATAACACAGGTGTTTAAAAAATACATTTTAGGCACCTTCCCCTAAACTACCATTTCATCCGGCGTGAATAAAAATGATTTTTAACCTAGAATGTAGCACCTTTTTCCCAGACTTAAAATACCGATTTTCCTTAAATTCTGTTCATCTATTTTCTCGTCCACGAACCTACTACGCTGGCGTAGCAGGGGGAGAGGTGATACTCCCAGGTGGCGGATAGGGGGGTCCTAACCGGCTTGCTGGCGGACTTGAGAGAAATAAAATACCTCTCGCGGACCAAACACACAACCCCCTGTGGGTGGGGGACGCAGACGAAGAATACACCCACGGTATCCCCTGCCTGTCAAAAGGGGCGACCAAGGGATGATTGTCTTAGAACCATGAAACTACTTGTGATTAGTACCACCACGTGGAGATCATGGGTCGCTTTTACTTGCGCGTAGTACCACTATATTAGGTACCAAATAGTTTTGTGATTAGTAGCACATAGGAGCACTGTGTGACGACTTTTGAAGTACCTGTGATTAGTACCACCATATGAGCAGGACCGTGGGATGATAGCTACCATGGTTCTGCCTTGACTATGATTAGTACCCTCTATATGAGGAACACCATGGTATAGTGGAAGGTCCCTGTGATTAGTACTCTTTATGTGATGAACACTGTAGGTTTGCGTTGCCTGTAAATGGCGCTGCAAAGTGAGAAAAACATAGGTCTGTATTATATGTCGAATTTCATAACCTGTGAGTAGTACCATAATGTGTGGAATGCCGCAAGTCTCTGCTACTTTTGTTTAGTACCGCAACATGACAAATACCATGGTTGTACTTTCCTAGCAATCAGTACCGTTATGAGGGGCTGATAACTTTGATTTTAGACCCCGTTTAGACTGCAAGCATCATTGTCTTGGTGTTATGCTATAGCAGCAGTCCCTTGGTCAGTAAGCATTGCGGGTCGCATCCACTGATCGTTTTAAATTCATGTCCATCCATTCATTCTTCGTTCTCACGCTTTGAATTCTGGTCAGTGGAGAATTTTAGACTTTTAATTTGTCATTCCGTTTCGTCTCATTTCATACCATTAGGGGCCGATGACCTCGATGTTAGGCCCCTTTAAACAACAATCATCATCATCATCATTTTCTCGTTTTTCGACGTTGATATGGACATAGCAAAAAAACTAAATTCATGAATATTTCTCTTATCATAGCTGGTAGTACGGCCCTGCGGTGTAGGGGGCAACACGTCCGCCTGTCACCCAGTGGCCCCGGTTTCGATTCCCGGCCGGTTTAGGGTTTTTTAATTGTAAATGATTAATATCCCTGGTCTGGGGACTGGGTGTTTGTATCTTCCTTAACGTTCCTTTCCTCTCATTCAACACTCGACACTTCCGCAATTCCACTTACATGCAGGTTCCTATCATATGCTGCAAGTAGTGGCAAAATATCTACAGAGGTCGACGCCACGAACAAATAGCATTTTAAAAAAAATCATAGCTGCTACGGTAGTGACTTTAGTTATTTATAACTTCGATTGTAGTGCATTATTCCCTGACTTACATACCGATTTTCGTTCAATTTTATTCAGCCATTTTCTCATTATGCCTGTAGATACATAGAGACAGTCAGAAATGACGGAAAATTACTGTGGATATGACTGATACAGAAATGCCATTTTTCTTAAATTTTGAGCAAGGTACAGACAAAATTCTTATTTTAATGTAAATGTAAATATTTGATACACACTACATATATTTGTGATAAAAGTCAGGTAAAAGTAATCATTCACCATATTAGAGATACTTCATATCTTATCACTTTTTAACCCTTTCCCACAGATATTCTTTGACTCGCTATATATCGAAACCAGGAGTAATGTGCTTGTAGGAACTGTTGTGGAGTACCTTCACTAAATAATTTATTTTGTAGAAACCTCTTAAGTCACTCCCTTGAAATTTTGCTAAGTAATAGAGTAAGGTGAGGCAAGGTTACGCACCTAACGTTCAAGTCCATCGTGAGCCATAAGTAAACGCCATAATTAAATACAATTTCTGTGTTTGATTCTCCTATCCATCCCCCTTCATTCTGCATGATTCATTATAAACAGTTATATTTTAAAGTGAGATTTTATACCAATCTAAAAATATGCTGAAAAAAAGGCACTCTTGCCCGACAGTGGGGTAAGAGTGCGTTTGCTATGGGGTAAGGTTGCGCATTAAACTACTGGGTTAGGAAAACGAACAAGACTTATTTCTCTTACTCTTTTAGTAGAAATTCAGTTATCATAGTTCAAATCAGTCAATTAAAATGAAATCTTAGGAGATTATAATACTAAATGGCACTGAAATTTAAAAAAATAACCAATGGTAATCAAGTCCAAGTTCATCATTTCATTCAACAATGATCACGAATGAATGTATTTTTCCCTTCATAATTTCAGCATAGCTCATGCCACCATTCCCTGCATTCACTGCATTGGATCCAGTCTTTGGTTGGTGGTTCAGTGTACAGTTCCTTGCATCCGGGGCGCAATATTTCCTCACAACTTGACTTGATCCCTGTTTCATTTTTTTAGGGATTTTTTTTTTTTTTCAGTTCGGCTGTCGAAGATCTTCCTTTTGGTTTTTTTACTGGCCTTCAGTAATCTGTCCTCTCTCTCATTTTCTAGTTTTTCCTTGAATGGTGTTCCAGAAACAATTTCAGACCATTTTCCTTTTTTGTACCTCTTCTGATTTCCTTTCCATTTTGGGTAAGGCACAATATCTCTCGGAGAGACAGTGGTGTTAGAATTTGTAGAAATGGCTGCTGATGTTGGTGGCTGTACTACATGATCGTCACAGGCGACAGATGTAGAAACAGGTGCTGATGTTGATGGCTGTACGTCATGAGCGACTGAAGCACCAAATGTATTTGTACTTGGTGGTTGTTGACTATGGCCTTGGTCTGTTGCAGGAGATGGCAAGAAATCTGCTTCATCGAAAATATCTGTTCAGTAGACAAATACCACAGACTTTAAATGCCATAATAACTTTGTTCATTGTAGCACATTTCTGATACGAAATTCCAAATATTTGTGCTATTTGAAATTGGGTTATAACTCTCCCAGGATTGTTAAGAAGCCAGGTATCACATTCTTGAGTAAAAATCTTCCAGAGCCTTGAAAAAACACTGGTCAAGTGGCTGAAGTTTGTGACTGCTGTGGGGAGGAATAGAAAGAATATGGATGTTGTTTTCTCTGCAGTATACGACAGCATTTAAACTCAGGTGTGGGGAATGATTATCTAAGATTAAAAGCACTGGATTTTACTTTGAACCTGCGACATGTTTTTGGAAATGTTTTAGCCAGTCTAAAAACAAATCACTATTGATATAACCCTAATCAGAACACATCATCACAGTCCCTGGTGGGTTCCCATTCAGAAGTTCTTCTTTCAGTCTTCTTCGTGGGAATATTATTGCTGGAGGAACATAGTTCCCTCCAGCACCCATGCAACAAATAACTGTAAAAAGCTGACCTCTTTCTGCAGAAACAAGTTTTCCTACAGCTTTTTTCCCAACTTTGGAAATTTCTTTAGGGACCCTACTTGGTACAGTAGTGACACCAGATTCATCCATGTTGAAGTGGAAATCTGTTTTTTTTTTTACCATGAAAGAAGACAGATTATCAAAGTGTATGCCTGTTTGCACTTTATTAAAACCCATAACCCGAGCCAAACTGGTTTTTTGAGCTGTGCGAAGAGTAAGACGGTGCCTCTTCATTAAGTCATATGCCCAGTCCTTGCCTACCATTTTTGAAGCCTTATCAAAAGTATTTTCTATTTTATTCATCACTGCATATTCATATGTCAGTCGCCCCAAGTCCTTCATAGTAAGCGCATACAAATATTCATCTAATTGTCGGCAATGCTCGGCTAATTCAGATTCTTGTTCATCAAACGTTTTATTGAATCGCCAAAGTTTTTCCACACCAAAACCCTGAAAGAATGGGAAACAACAATTAGATTACATTAAAATATGCCCAGTCAGAATATATTCTCTTCTTTGTATTCTTATTATCCGTAAGTACCTTTTTAAAACTATTCCTCAGCGCAGCTTCGCTGATACCCATACTCTTGGCAATCTGTCGTTTGGATTCCCCTCTTTGTACTCTTTCTTTTGCAATCTGTAACATTTCTGGAACACATCGCTTGCGCTCACTCTTTCTCTTGTATTCCCTAGAATTGTAAAAATGAAGGGCATTATAGTTACCTGCTTTAATTTCATCAGTAGAGAATCATATTCCAATAGTACATTTTTGGAACACAATCAGTGAATGTCAACGTTTAACTTCGCAGGAGAACTGCAAGCGGGGCAAGAGTATGTGCTGCGTACTTTTTTCCCAGCGCGACCTGCGTAATCTTACCCCGCCATGTAGTAGCAGATTTAACCAACAGGTAGCTGCACTCATCAGTTAAAGCAAGGTATGACCAGGTCACGATTGGACCACAGGAATGCTCAAGAAACTATTAATAAAATACAACTTTGGGGAAATGTGCATGGTTATGCAAAAATTCTTAAGTTCATAGGGTCGAATATTGCATCAGAACTCAATAAAATGTTACTCACCGCATAATGACTCGATGAAAATCTTGATCACATTAACATCCCAGCAGAGCACAGTCTGACATGACACCTTCTCAACGCAAAGCAGTTTGGCCATCTGCTGAACACCTTTCCCTGAAAATTCACCAATGCGCAGTCTTCCCCGACGTGTACTCTTGCCTCATCTTACTCCACATGTACTATACTAATTCTAAAATGATATAAATATCTTAACTAATTACACACAGGACCCGACAGATCAGTATGGAACATCAAGAAGCATCAAACACGTCGCTAGGTAATGTCACATTGCTTGTACTTAAAGTCAGACTGAATTGCTCTACCTGATGGGGCTCTTCTCTTCTTGTTCATACAGAGAACACAGGACTTCACCTTCCCATCATTCTTGATAAGAGTATGATTATTTGCTGGTAAAGGGCATGATAAGGGAAGGGACTGTTTCCTGCCCCACCGTTTCAGTGAAAGCTATTTATGATAGAGACGTTGATTACCAAATGAGACACATACTTCCACCACTTATCACAAGGCCTACCAACTGTGTAGTAGCTCGTCTTCTGGTCTGCTCGATCAACCCCTCTCATGTATTTTGTATATTTCTGTATAGACAGAGGGCACTGCACTTTTACCCTTTGCTTGGATTTTCCCAAATCCTCTGTACCTCAAACTGTACCATGGGGTCAGTATTTGTTGACAACGTGGTAATTTTTTAATCTTCAGTACGGAACAGACATGAAATTTGTTATTTGTAACGTGGTAAGGTCTCGCTTGACTTTCCAAACAGTTGCAAACGCATTTCCACACTGCAAACTTCTACTCTCCCCTTGCTTTAGTTTTAGTTTCTTGGGATATTTGAATTCAACTGGCCAGTCCTTTCTGTTGGTATTCACAGTACCACTTGCATAGGTGCATAGGATATAGAGTTCATTCATAAGTCCAACAGATGTGAAAAAGCTATCGCAGTATACATGATGATTCTTCTGCAGATAGTTTTTCATTAGATTTAGCACAACTTGTTCCCCAAGTAAAAAGTCCTTGTAGCGATTTTCCTTCTTTCCCAAGTACACAGTAGCCTCCAAGACAGCCCCCAGGTGTTGCTAAAACCCACACTTTGAGACCCTATTTTAGTGGGCTTTTTAGGAAGCTGCTGCTACAGAAAATGTCTCCTCTTGAAGGCAATCATAGCTTAATCAACGGAAAGTTCACATCCTGGTCTTAACTTTTCTCTAAATCTAGATATTCTTTTTAGAGTAGGCCTTACCTTCTGAAGACACAATCATACTCTAAATCTCCCAATTTCTTTTCATCTTTGGGGTCCATCAGATGAAGATATTTACAGAGCAAATCATACTGCCTCTCAGACATACAATTACTAACTAAATTGCACCAAATGGGGTTGGAAGAAAAATATCTTTTTTCAGGTTGCTTGTATATCCCCATATAAATAAGAATACCTTTAAAAGCTTTCATTACTTCAGGTGTAGTGTTTTCCCAATCTTTCTTTATTATCGAACTACTATCTCTCTTATAGGTCACATGTAAGTTCGTAGTGTCAGCTAATTTTGAGGAAATATTGCCACAAATCATGTCCTCAAAATATTCAAATTCTGTGCTACCAGTTGGAAGATTATGCACAGGTCCATATTCTGAAACTAAATTAGCTGGGGGATTGAAACTAATATTGTTTGTCCAAGTAGGCCTAATAGTTTTTGAGCAAGGACAGTACCTGAATGAGCATCTCCCGTCCCATCCAATGCATTTTGAGATTTTTTAGGTTCATCTTCCGCGCTAACTGCTTCCACATCACTTTCACTATCTTCGCTACAAATTTTGAACTCGCTATCGCTGCATTCGTCAACAAACTGATACAATTCTTCACAAATATAGTCTTCATTCAACTTGCTGTATGCAGCAATGTTGCTACGATGTGTTTACATTCAGTCGGCTCTGTTTTTTCTAAGTAACCTGTACAAAAGGCGGTATTTTAGCAGGCTGTGCAGGTCATTTGTATCTAGGAAGTGTAGAGAATTCATTGATGCCAAGAAGTTATATGTTTGGCCCATAGATGACAGAGGAAGACAGTTTGAAACTCAAGTACGCTCTACTACGCAAACCGCAGGAGACAACTTGCAAGTCCGGTATGCTTTACTATGCAATCCGCGGGAAAGAGTTAAATATGTTATTTTAAAGTAAAATTGTTTTAATTAGTCAGAGTTCTTCGAACACTTTAAATAGTTTCATTCATTGTTAGTGTGACTGGATTAATATAATGTGTTGCCACCTCTCGCTTTTATCATCGCATCACATCGCCTGGGCATTGTAAGTCCCAAATTCGTGAATTGGTCACCTGAAATCTTCACAAACACACTTTACAGATGGCCTCTACCAACTCGTTTTTATTTCTTGGTTTCTTCTGTGCCACAGCATTACTAATCATTTTCCTGCAGTTCTCAGTGGGGTTGAGATCAGGGCTGTTTCCTGGTCATGTGAAGATAGAAATTCCTTAATCTTCGAGGAAACGAGTAATGTTGGCAGAAATAGTAGTTTGATTTCAGAATTTTTTAGATTAAAACATAAATTAACGTGACCCAGAGGCTATTAAGCAGTGAGTTTACCTTTGTGGCCCTGTGGCATGGTGCAGAATCATTCTGGAATATGAATTATTTTTTTTTTTGCTGATGCAATATGTAATGCACCCACTCCTTTACTTGAAATAGAACCCCGGACAATCATACTCTGTGGGAAATTCAATGTTGTGTCCAGACATTTAGGCAGAAATTCTTCCCCACTCTGACTACAGAACAAATTTTCCCATCATTTCCTCTGAGATTAAATTTTGACTCATCTGAGAATATGATTTTGCCCCACATTTCTTTCATCCACTGGGCATGTTCTTCGGCCCATTCTAAGCGAGCTGTCTTCATTCTTGCTGTCGAAAGGGGCTTCTTTCATGGCCGTCTAGCAGGTAATCCCATATCTGAAAGTCTATTTCTGATACTTGTGCAAGAAATGTCGACCGAATATAAAAGCCGGGATAAGTGCTAAAATCTAAGTTCTGAGATAAACAGAAAAACATTGTCATTTTCACGTATTTATTTTTTCTTCCAAAAAAGCATAAAAATGTCGGAAGCACTTACATTATAAACACTCATGAAAGCTTAATGTTACCTAAGGAATATTATTGTTGTAATTACCTCTTGTCTGAACATTTTATGAAATGAGGTATGTGCCAACCCCTGTTCCATTAAAACCGGGCCAAGTGCCGTTTATGTATTACAATAATGAAAGGCAAAATTTACAAGAGCAGAGTGAGTAAACGACAGGTATGGATAACATTTCGATAAAGAAAGGAGAAAATCTTTTTAAAATTAATTTTATTCATACAACAACAAAAACTAAGTACTTAAGTCATAATAATAGTAGGCCCCAAGTAAAATTTGTGTTCTTGAAAACTTTGTTGTAGAAGAAATTAATTTGAAAACATTGTAGTGTACAGTACTTTTCTTTAGGCTATAATAATTGTTGTACAAATATTATCATTTTAAATACGTAAACGGTGTTCTTCAAACCATGGATACTGTGTTAGTTTGGTGTAAAAAGGTTTGTTTTCTACCTTCATCTTTTTCAGATCTTCCTTCTTTTCAGGCTTCAATCTTGATGTCATTCCCAACCGTGGCGGTTCAAAGTATTTTATTGTTTCATTCGTTATCCCTCCTTTAAACGTGGTTGTTTTTGCCCAGAGTTCAAAATCACTGAAAGTTTTTTTTGTGTATACAGTTTTGGATTTTTCTTGGTTACTTTGACCCAAACAACCTTAGAAATTTATTTTAGCTGCTGCGCTGAAGTCATAAAAATCTTCTTCATCCATCAAAGTTGTTACAATTTTTTTTTTGTGTGCAAGCTGTACAGAGAAGTCGGACAACATCCAAGGGAACCTCACATTTCTCAACTCTTTTTCTTCGTTCCACGAGACCAAAGTTTTGGTCGCAGCTTAAGTAGAAGTGGGCTGGGACAATATACTTACGTTGAACCCCATCAACATAGTTGTTAGAAACCAAATATATTCAAAGAAACAATAGCATCTTATTCTTATTTTGGCCCCCACAGTTGTTGCTCCATATGATCATTTTTTTCTTGTTAAGTTGTTATTAATGCCTCTGATTATGCAACTAGCAATTTCATTGCCTCCCCGGCCACTCAAAACCTCATGCCAAACAAACATAAATCCCTGATTGTTGTCAGCAATGTGCAAACCCAGATTAAAACAAAACAATTGTCGTAAGTAATACATTTGGCAGTGGGTTAGTGTTCGTAAAGAAAACACTTGCTGCAAGTCGACTGAAATTGTACAGGTATCACTTACGGGAGCAGCTGATTCTTTGTGATTTAGTTTCATTATTTCTCTAGCTCGCTCTGCTTTCCTGTGGTGAATTTCCAGTGAGGTTCGGTGCAGTTCGTTGCTCCTCTGGTCATTTTGTATTTTGTTGTGCAACAAATCTCAAATATTACACGTGTCTTTTCTCGGTTTCCGAAATCTTAGGTTTAGAAAGTATTTTCTCATTTTTTCTAAGTAAAACTGGTACTGAACTGCAGTATCATCTAACTACAGAACCAGTCACATGGCGCTTGGCACATAACCCGGATTTTGATTCATGGTAGGTGGCACCTAGACCCAGGCGAATTCTTGTGGCTAAAGTTTGAACTACTTGCAGACTGAATATCACTTAGCCCGGTTTTTACAGTATAGGCATAGGCACATAGCCCACGTTTTAGCAATAAAATGGAATTTGATTGTTTTGGGAATTTGATTGTTTTGGCACTTAGCCCGGTTTTTATATTTGGTCAACATAACCACCACACCAGAAGCCTCCTCCCACGTTTCAACTCCAAGTCTATTGTCTGTTTTTCAGACATATTGGCTTAAAAATCCTATCACTGGCAGCAGTAGAAGACCTTTTCCTGCCTGTCCCTTGTTCTCTTTCCAGGCTCCCAGTTTTAATGTATTTAGACAATAATATTGACTAAGTAGATTGAATAAATCCTATCCTTGAAGCGATATGACTTGTAGAAAACCGTTCAGAAGCTAAAGCGATAATTACACTCTTCTTGTGAGGAGTTAATTCAATTCCTTTGCCCATTTTATGCAGCAGTTGTAAAACGTCACTTGGAAACTAAAGTAGACTGAAACCTACTATTGGGTCATTAGCATCACAACAATGGCATCCATCTGTTTACCAGTGTTACGGCACACAATAATACATCATCCTTTAACCCTTTCAGCCCCGAATTATTAAACCTTGGACGGAAAAATCATCATAGTGGTTTTTGTTACTACGCAGGGTGTCTATGAAAGAAAATTAGTGTCACTTTTTTTTTTTTTACCATTTCAGAAAATATTGGATGACGCCAATTGGCATCATTGGTACAGTTTGATTATTTGACGTATATAAAATATGTGTCTGTAAGTAGTATACATTTTGTTCTTTTATGGTCTGAGAGAGAGGTAAGCATAGTTTCCTAAAACTCAACTTACACTGCATAAAGTTCAGGAAAATAAAAACATCAATACAAAATACTGTACAATACTTCAGTCAAATCATTTGTCCCATCTAAAGTAGTCTGGCTACTTTTGATTACATACCAACACTGAAGTCATATAATCATTTTACATGATAGAGTTCAAAGCAATTTTTGTTCTTGTTGAAGCATAAAGCTACATCAAGTTTTTTTTGCACTTAACCCGCGAGTAGCACTTTATACAAAGCTTGCACCTTTGTTATCCAGATGCTGAGGCCAGTGAGCCAGTTCATCAAACTAAGCATCAGCAACTGGATGAGGATCTGGATGTTTTCTTTTTGCTGGAGTGTTTTTTCATGTGAGAGCTAGCCTCTCTTCCTGACCATTGGTACCTTACCTGCATCCATCAATCTCAAAGCAGCTTGAGACCTGAATTTTATTAGGGGCATGTACTTTAAGTCCATTCGCTGATGTAAACTTCACCTATGCAGTAACCAGGCATTTACAAAGCAGACATCTATGAGATGAAACGCAATTCTCAAAGAATAAAGTTCCCTTTGATGTCCGATGGTTCATGGCGTGGGTTACTGCACACGTTAGGGGGGTTAAGCTAACTTAATATGTTTTCAAAAATATTTTAATATGTCAAAGCGTTACATAAGCTTTTGAAAATACGACTATATTGTAAGTAATACAAATCAAATTATTTAGAAGAAAATTGTTTGCCTTCAATACGGCTGTTATATGAATAATACATCACCATACTCTAGAGCTTATTACATACTGAACAAAATTAACTGGACATGGCTTTTAAGTGAATGTGACATTGCTAATTTTTGTATTTTGAAATCTCTTTTACATGATACAATTGTTTATAAGATGTCCTTAAAATCATACCAAAGTTTTTTCTCTACTTGTGGCCACTTCCAACCGCAGGAACTCAACAGCATTACTTTAACGTAAGCTGCTGTTGATTTAAAACTCAACTGTACTAACTGTACTATTAGTCATTTACTTTTACATGGGTCACCTCATTAGAACTGGTAGATGAAGATGAATCTTTCCACAAGTCATCTCTTTCCCCTTCAGATTCCAACACCACAAATTTTTAGCATAATACTTCTTCCACTCATTCGAAGTTACCACTGATGGGATCTTCTCTTTAAATATTATCTTCCATTTTTGGGACCACTCTTATAACAGAAAATTAAATTATAAACCAAGAGTCTTTTCAGCCACGGCTCAGTACTTCAATTATTAATCAAGAAATGGCAATCAGAACGAACGATAAAACTCGATATATCGCGATATAACGTTGTTTTAAAATGCGAGATCGTGTCAAAATGAAGCGTCTATTCCAGCTCACTAGTGATGATGAAATATAAATGGTTTTGACGAAGCGTCAAAAAGAAACGGGTTGTCATTTTTTACAGACGTCAAGCATATTAGGACGAAGCTTGGTGAAACCGGCAGTGAGTCTTTTATGTTTCACATCATGCCACTCGCAAGTCTTTACGCTTGTAACATATATTCCTGTGTTTTTGAGCACTGACTGTACGAGGTATACTTGATGCTTCCTCCATCTTAGAGATATGGGCCGATTGCAGAAACGGACTAGTTTTAAGCCTTAGACATCGTCTACCTAATCAACGTCTAAATCATTCACGATCTTCCATTGCATAAACAATGTTCAGTCGATGTTTAACTAGACATCCCTTTAACTTTCAATTTGGTTTAAAAGTGGAGACAGAAGTATCTTGGATGTAACTCTTTGCTTGTCGCAACCAATGAAATTCGTCGGTGTGCGCGCCGAACGCTGGTCAGCTGTTTGTCTTCCTACACATTACTCAAATATGGCTGAGCATGACTTGCCCACAGATAAGAGTATCGCTTTCGGTGGGAATTAAATCTCATAATATTATCGACAATAAAGTGACAAGCCACCGTATGGGGAAGTGTAGCTTTGCTTATAGCGTTGTTACAGTGAGTGTAATCTACTCATAAATTACGGTAGCTTCAACGAAGGGAAGATGAAGCAATAGTAATGTGTAACCGAAAATATGTTGTACGGGCCGTATAGATGTAGCTTGCATTCTGGAGATCGTAGGTTTGAAACGCATCTTCGGCAGCCGTGAAGATTGTTTTCCGTAGTTTCCCTATTTTTACACCAGGCAAATACTAGAGCTGTTATTATGGCCACGGCTTTTCTTCCCCCAGTCCTCTTTAAACGATAATCACCACCACTTGTCTTTTCCTATCTGATAGTTGCCGAAAACTTATACGATTATATGTAAGTCCCATACAATCTACTTTTTAGTTTTCACTACTATGCGTGTTTACTTGGCCGTAAATATAAGTGAATCCCTCCCGGTTGATGTATGTGACAGCCCTCAGACGATCGGGACACACAATTCTGATATGTCTGTAGTCGAAGTGACCTATAATTCCATGGAAATTACCCCATGTATATAATAAAATATATCGGTTGCCAAGAATTGTATTCAAGTTGACAGTTACCGGACTGTCACTTTGTCAGTCTCAAGAAACAAGTCTCTCGTAAAGTGAAACATTATTTTATGATTATCTCCCCGTGCATGTCAAACGAATTGCTACGATTTAGCAGCGGGCGACCCACAGAGAGGCCGTCGTACTAACCTTTCTTCCCGGAATCGTATCAACATGATACTACAAATTACATATTTCGTGGTACATAACCTCCGATTGTGCTTCACTCCTCTCATTTGTGGTTAAACAGTGCTCTCGGCAGTGTTTAAACATGACCGGTTGAACATCGGTTTTAGACTGTGTCTAAGTGATAAATAACGTCTCTGCAATGCGGCAGCCATACTTAGGCGTTGTTTAGCCGTAGACATCGTCTAAATACCGTTTTTGCAATCGGCCCACACCCTTGTTCTGTGCAGTGCAAACTTGTTGCCAATCTGATGCCAGCAAAACATGGTGTACAGTAGTTCCAATATCCGTGCCTTGTGCCAAGTACTATCAACAATCTTTTTTTTATGTAAAAAACAACTTTTGTAAAAATAAGGGTTACATCCTTGTTCTGAGTGGCTATTCAGCTGTTCATAAAAACTATATTTTAAACTTTATTTTGGAAATACATTTGTGATATGCTTAAATCCAAGAACATAGGTAAAATACGCACTCAATTCTAAACAAAACGACATTGTTACAAATTTGATCAACTTAGCTATAACCACTGCAAAAGGTTATTTTTTAAAATCTGCATGCACCACTTTCCTTATGAATTGCGAAAATTGGTTACAAAATAAACATCACTCTCAGCTATGGTACAAACATAATATTTGGAATGTTTCTTTCCGCTGTATTTTCCAAGGACGAAGTCTCCCACTTCAAAAGTCGTATCACGGGGTGGATTTTTGTCATCTGCTTCGATCTTGTAGTCTGGATGTTGAGAGTGTGTGGTAGTTGTTTCTGAATAATACTATTTTCTTGCCTGAACTATGTATTTCTTTTTTTAATGACTCCACATTCCTGGGACTGCACAGACATCGCCGAAGCGGCTTTTCAGAAGGGGTTTACTCCTTTCAACATCTTCGGAAGGAACAAATATAACATTGTGTTTGCTGAATTTCGTTTCGCTACTTACACGACATAGTGCACGTTTATAAGGTCTGTTATTTTGCACATAGAGCAACAGTCAAATTACGTTTTAGTGTTCTGCCAACACCGTCAACAGCACCTTTCCTGTGACCAGACGCAAAAAAATTCCAAGTTACATACATTCCAAAAGTTTCCCTAAAAAAGTTACGTTTGCGAACATGAACCTTTGCTTGAACTGGCTTGCCGCCCCGTCTGAGAAGATAAACACACTTGTGATTTCTGGTCGTTTTTCCTTGATGTCTGTTAATACTCTGCTTAAAAATGAGTGCGTGGCATATTTGTCATACTCCACATGGTCAGACATAATCGCACATGAACCATGATTTCCTCCCGCAAACCACGCAACAGGAGTAAATATCGTAATTTGTCGGTAATGCCAATAACAACTCTGAATATCATCTTGTGGAAGAATATTGAAATTCTCCGCGAAATCCACTTACTAAATCATTGAATTTTCACTCGTTTGCTTTTCTGCACTTCGAACATTTTCCTTTGCATTCTTTTAGTAAATGTGTGTTTCATAAACAAGGGACACGATTTTACTAGTTTATCAAAACACTCTTGAACTGTGCCAGATTCTTGAATTCGGGATACTTGATTTTCATCATCACTTTGCCACTGGTACCACTCTAATTTCGTCTCCAGCATTCTTGTACACACGGCTCCATGCGACGGGGAAATTTTAAATTTTAAAATTTTAAAAGAATGATATAGCAGTTTGAAACGGTGTACAGTATTGGCTTTACATACCAAATTTTATTTAAATTGAGCCATGCACTTTTCGTCTACAGAAACTTTTATACCTTTTTCGTCGCGTTTTTACACGGCCTGCAGCAATACATTCGTCGCCTTATTATACCTTATATAAACTGTTAATAACCTAAATAAGTACTTTACTATGAAGAGAGAGAGCGTTCATTCCATTCCTGACCCGGTCAATTGACTAGGAACAGGTTGTGGATTTTCATTTCCATCATATAATTCAGAAGTTCAGAAACACAACAGCGTGCGGCGATCATTGCTAACTGCGTGATAAGCGAAACATATTGCAAGTAATATATAAATAACATTGATCCGTATTGATACTATATGTGGGTGCTAAAAAGTTTATTATTTCACATATTCAATACATTAGAAATTTTAAACATTTAGGAATTTATTCTTATTTCCATATGAGACATGTTTTGCCCTTCTTTGAGAGCATAATCAGTGTTAGTACTACCTTGGCCATAAATCAGGTACCTGATTTGTAATTAAATTGTAAATACTAAGATACAAAATTGATATTACAGTGGGAAAGTCAAGAGAAAAACAATGTTCAGTTATGATGTAGATAACACAAAGCGAAACATAATCGCTGAAGTTCAAAACTACAATCTGTCATTGTTACCAAGACAAGTTCAACAGTCCCTCCAGCCCACTGTTAAGGGCGTACAACAGAACAGCTGGGCGGAACACACAAAAATCACTTCAATAACAATTACCACAACAAATACAATAAGAACAATTGTACAGATAGACATATAAGAAAGTCACTGTCCCAACAGGTTGATTATTTACTAGATACCTATATATAATAACAATCTGAAATAGTTTCACAGCTATGCCGGCCAGGAACTCTGCATCTTTAATTTCTTTGGTTATTTTCTCTTGACACTTCTAACATACACCGAAGAATTTTATTCTGAGTAGTTTTAGAGGTGCCCTTAAAAACCGTCACCTTTTCTAAGTGGCCTCTCCAAACAGTATCAAGCTCAGCACAGAAATTAATCAAGCCATGAAGTACACCAGGATTCTGTGATGTGCCTAATTAATCATGGCCCCTCAACGCTAACTCAAATGAGCCACAGAATCTTACAAAGTTTATTACAATATTCAGGAGATACCTGTTCTGTGTCCACGAACCTGCTACGCAGGCGTAGCAGCGGGAGAGGTGATACTCCCACGTGACGCGTCCCAGGTGGCGGATAGGGGGGTCCTAACCGGCTTGCCGGTGGACTTGAGGGAAATAAAATACCTCTCGCGGACCAAACACACACCCCCTGTGGGTGGGGGAGGCAGACGAATAATATACCCACGGTATCCCCTGCCTGTCGTGAGAGGCGACTAAAAGGGGCGACCAAGGGTTGATTGTATTAGAACCATGAAATTACTTGTGATTAGTACCACCACGCGGAGAACACCCAAGGGTTGCTTTTACTTGTGCGTAGTACCACTACATTGGGTACGAAATTGGTTTGTGATCAGTAGCACACAGGAGCACCGCGCGGTCGGCTTTTGCAGTACCTGTGATTGGTACCATCTATGAGCAGGACCATGGGATGATAGCTACCATGGTTCTGCCTTGCCTATGATTAGTACCCACTATATGAGGAACACCACGGGATAGGGAGAGGTCCCTGTGGTTAGTACTCTTATATGATGAATACCATAGGTTTGCGTTGCCTGTAAATGGCGCCGCAAAGTGAGAAAAGCATAGGTCTGTATTATGTCGAATTTCATAAGCTCTGAGTAGTACAATAATGTGTGGAATGCCGCAAGTCTCTGCTACTTTTGATTAGTACCGCAACAGAACAAATACCATGGTTCTATTTTGATAGCGATCAGTACCGTTATGGGGGGCGGATAACTGCGATTTAGGACCCCCTTTTGACTGCACGCATAATCGATTCCGTGTTATGCTAAAGCAGTAGTCCCTTGGTCAGTAATACGATATTGTCACGTCTGTTTATGTGAATGTGAAACATTGCGGGTCGCAACCACTGATTGTTTTAAATTCATGTCCACCCATTCATTCTTCGTTCTCGCGTTTTTTGAATTCTGGTCAGTGGAGAATTTTAGATTTTTAATATGTCATTCCATTTAGTCTCATTTCGTACCATTAGGGGCCGATGACCTAGATGTTAGGCCCCTTTAAACAACAATCATCATCAATCCTGTTCTGTGTAACCGTGTCATTATGGAGCTGGATGTTCCGTCTATAAGCAGTGTCCATCTGTGCAGCTATATTAACATTTCCATACATGGCGAAACTTATTGAGTTCTTCATATGAGATGAAGATATGTGTTTCTTAACACGATCGTGAAGATGTATGTCCCTCATACCTTGCTTTACCCATGAATCTTCCCCTCTGAAAAGTATGCGTCGGAAACAGTATAAAGCATTACTGACCTCGCACCCACATAACCAATCATGTTTCTTGTAAATCTCAGGATTGAAGTTCCTATTGAACGTTCTATTGTCTTAATCGTTTGCGTTATGTGAATGTTTGGCGTGGGCCTACCCATTCATTCCACCTCGGATTTTTCTTTGGCCGTTCGTTCTGGAACCGGCCTAGACATTGAAGACTGCACCGAATTCATGATCTGGCAAAATACCACTAACTGATAAAAACGCACAATAATAAAAGCACAGCCGGGCTGAGTAGCTCAGACGGTTAAGGCGCTGGCCTTCTGACCCCAACTTGGCAGGTTCGAACCTGGCTCAGACCGGTGGTATTTGAATGTGCTCAAATACGTCAGCCTCGTATCGGTAGATTTACTGGCACGTAAAAGAACTCCTGCGGGACTAAATTCCGGCACCTCGGCGTCTCCGAAAACCGTAAAAGAGTAGTTAGTGGGACGTAAAACAAATAACATTATTATTAATAAAAGCACACGATGACACAAATGTTTATTCAATGAAATCAGTTACCTACTTAGCTTGTATGCACATAACAAAGCTCAAGACTATTGAAAGAAACAGCATTTTCTTATTTTTAAATTTAAAGCCATTAGTTATATATCCAGCAGATGAACTTCTAACCAGTGTCGCTATATGACATTCCTGTTCTATAACATACTCTCACATTGAGCTGCAACGGTCTATAGTGACTTTGCTAGTAGTTGGTTATGTAGGAGGAGCCAGGTTGATAAACCTCCATTTAAGCAATGTATAAGAAGCCACGTCTTTCTTTTCCTCTCATCGCGCACTCCTCCAGCAGCCCCGCACACCCCTCTAGCAGCCGTGGTTTCATCCTACCTCAGGTTGACTCCGGTACAAACTTTTCGGTCCTGCAGTGAACCTGGAATATTATCAGCTTGTAAAATCTTCTGTAGCCAATATTTGCTCTTTCAAGCTCTTGAAAAGTTTGTCTTGTTGAATGAAAATATAGTAGTTGAGTAATATAAATTATAATACTTTACCTACAAGAAGCATACAAAATTAATGGGGCTGGCGCAAACATGCAACTGGTATGGAGAAACTGCACCTGTCCCTTTCACAATGTAAAGGCGTACAAGTCCCTTAGCACTTATCACTGAACAAATTGTCACATATTGAGGGCGTTTACAGTTTGTACAACAGTCTTCATTATATTCATTATATTTTTTCATTAGTCCTTCGTTTCACAGACCGTTTCTTGTGAGACAATACCTCGAAAGTCTATTCATCGCTGAAGCACACCTTCAAAACCAAATTGCAGTAAGTGCTAGACTTTGCTATAATCAATGTATTATTGTGAAAATACTGAATTTTCCGAAACTGATACCTCCTCCTGCCATTAGCATTGAAGTTCCTGTAATTTTTGGCCCACTGGAACCTGTGATTCTTCATTCCATCTGTGAATTTTGGTTTTATTTTGGTGGCCTGTTCTTGATGCCAAGGTTCTTCAAAGTTCGGTGAAATGTTCTTTCGGATGATGGAATTCTCATCTGATTTAAAATTACTGCTACATCTTCATTTGTTACAATTTTTTTCTTTAATTATTTTTATTAATCTACGTTCACCTCCTGGCGAATTGACATTTTTCCCGACCACAGGAACCTTTCCTAGCGCTCAAAGTCAAACCCTTCTCTAACTTATGCTTTAATAGACATTAATAGAATTTCAACTTATTTTCTTGACACGGCGTAAGTCCAAAAGCCTGTATCATGTCTATAAAGACAGGCCGTGTACTCTTTGGATTGACTGTTATGAAAGATCAAATTTTTTGGGTATTTCACTTATGTTATAATTCTCTTTTGTTAAAAGATTTATTCTACCTTTTTTGTTCATCTGCCAATTCTTTGACCTTGCCCATGTCAATATTCAAATTTTTACTCAAATTTTGACCTACTGAGGGAACTGTGGAAATTTACTTACAATTTTTGACAGAAGCAGTGACAATGAATTAAATAACAATAACTTCAACAAAACCAACTTCACTGACTGCACTGATATGCTGATACTCGGCTTCAGGACACTAAACAGTGAACAAAACTATTTCAGGAAATAGTTATCTCTATACTACTTCGTTACTTTGTTTGCATTTTGGCGGTCTTAGAACTGGATAACAATTACGATTACATATTATTGGCCAACAATGAGTGATGTGTTCCAAGTGTTAAATGACCATGAACTTGACACGAAATATTGAAGCCAAAAGCAGACAGAATACTTTACATCTTTCCTTGGAGGTGGCCTAATAATCTGACCAGGAACTGTACATGGTATTTCATAAGAGACAGTCTTCAGAGTTTTAAAACGATAGATGACACCCCTCATGTTGCATGTTGGTTGGCTGACTATGGTGAAGTATTTGCCATGTTCACTAAACTTGGTGGTGTTCTTTTAGTTTGTGGAGTACTTAATGGAACGCTCAAAATTGATGCACCAAGTGCGTATGTATCAGCATTTGTTGGTTGATATGGGAAACTTTCCTTGAACATAATGCTCAAATGTGGACCAAATTTAGAATTCTACTATGTTTATGCTAATTGGCCTGGTAATGTCAACGATGCTAGAGCTCTAAGATGACTAATGGTTGGAGACCTTCCCTGGTGCAGTTCTGCTCAGACACTCAGTCTACCCTTTAAATGCTTGGCGTATACCGCCAGTAAACGAACATTTTGCCAGTCCATCTCTACAGAGATTTTTAAGGGCACATAAAGGAAAAACAAGATGGTTTACAGAGTGTGCAATAGGCTGCAAATACCGTATTTCACGACATAATCGTTGCACTTTTTATACCAAAATTTTCGAAAAAATAGTAGGGTGCGACCATTATACGAAGAATTTTTAATACCAGTATTTGTATTACTCAAAAAAATTATTTATAAGTAAATTGTATTTGATACAAATTTAAGATGCACGTAATACTCGCGTTTATACATTAAAATAGTCTAAAACAAAATTCATAATTAGCAACAATTCGGCAAACGTTTTTCCAACCTGAACATAAAAATGAACGTATTAAGTTAATTATCTTTAATATGAGTATTAAAGTTAAAATATTACACTTGCAAAAAATTATCGCTTTGTTGTGAAATACGGACTTACCGGTACACAATTTATTCCAAATCTTCTGTGTCGCTATCGTAGGTTTCGGTATCTGATGCGCCGTCCTCGCCGCTGTTAATACCAGTATCAGATTCTTCGTCTCTCTGCCACACTGCGTCATCTTCGGATCCGTCTAGTTCATTCTAAATCCCAGTCCTTTTGAAGCTCTTGGAGACAAGTTCAGGTGGTATAAGATCCCAACGCTTCATCACCCACGAGCATAACAAGTCCAAGGGTGGACGCCTGATATTTCCAGCGGGCGTCAATTGCTGATTGCCACTCATCATCCACTTGTAAAATCGACGTAAGAGGTCTTTAAAGGGTTTATTAATACATACGTCTAGTGGCTGCAAAGCAGGTGTTAGGCCACCAGGAATGACTATGTCGTGTCTTATTTTTACTGAGAAGTTGCTTCACTTCGTTCACGAGGTGACCTCGGAAACTATCCAAAACAAACAGAGCTGATTGTTTTAGTAGTGCACTGGGTCTTCTATACCACACAATTTTAACCCAGACCAGCATGAGTTCTACGTCCATCCAACCCTTTGGTTGCACTCGTACATGAATTCCACGGGGAAACTATATTCTTAGGCATCGTTTTCCTCTTGAAAATGATGTACGGCAGCAACTTTCTTCCGTCAGCTGTAATGGCTAGCATTGCCGTGCATCGCAACTTCTCACTACCGCTGGTTTTCATTAATACACTCCTTGATCCTTTTAGCGCAATAGTGCTGTTGCGAGGCATATCAAAAAAAATTGGAGTCTGATCGGCATTACCGATTTGAGAAAGCAAGTATGAAGTGTCCTTGCACAAATGTATGACATATTGGTGAAAATTTACAATCTTGGTGAACAAAATTTGGACGTGCGACGATTAGGGATTAAATGTTTAAAGGATGCGACGATTACGCGGTGGCGACGATTATGCCGGGAAATACGGTAGTTGACTCTTTAATCCAAAAACTTCCTGTAAAGAGAATTTCTTCTTCTGTATTACTTTCAATTCTTTTACCCATTCTCATTTGTATCGAAGTCAGAAAAATGAAAATATCAAGTGGGCCTATCAAACATATAGATTAATAAAGGATGATTAATTTGAAAGTTCAGCGCGGAGTGCCGAGGATTAGGCGCGCTGGGAAGCAGAGACAGCAAGTGCAGTGCCTGCCATGATAAGCATAGTCGGCTCAAAGAAGCGCAATGATTACGCCTATAGAAATTAATGAAACTGAACTTACCGGCTACATAGATGTTCTGGACAAATAAGTAAATGAATAAACAAATAAATAAATCAACTAGGGAATTAAACTGAACTCACCAGTATTTACAGACGATGCTGTAAATGCAAGCTTCGCATCTTGTAATGAGATTTCGAAACACACTTTGTAGTTCATGGACACCGATAGAACGCACAATGTTCCTAATTTCAGTTTTTAATTCTTCTGCAGTTCGAGAATTATTCCTGTAAACTTTTCCTTTAAGATTTCCCCATAGATAAAAATCACATGTGCTTAAATCAGGCGAATGAGCGGGCCATAATCCTTTACTGATGATCTGATCATCTTCGAACATTTCCCGTAACCGTCGCATAGAGCTACGCGCCGTATGGGCCGTTGCACTATCCTGCTGGAAATAGCCGTACCTTTTCTCTTCTCAGTCCGTTCAGCAAAAAATGGTTCCGGAATGTTGTGAATATAACAGTCAGAAGTAATCGTGTCCTGAAAAAATATCGGACCGATAATTCGTCGGGCACAGTTAGTGCAAAACACACCCACCTTTACATCGTGCAGAGGTCTCGGCTATAAAAAGTGCGGGTTGTCTGTATCCCAGATTCTATTCTGTGAATTGGCATATCCACTCAAATGAAACAATGCTTCGTCGCTCATAAAAAGAAAGTTGGGATCCACAATACCATCGTTGTCACTATTTATTAGCCAATTGCAAAATCGTATTCTTGAATTGAAATGTGTAGGCAGTATGTTGTGGACTGAATGAGTCCGATAAGATCGTAAACGTAACGATTTTATTGCGTTACGTGCTGAAGAAGGTGAAATACCACTTTCCTGAGCTCCTCTCCGAAGCGACTTATGTGGACTGACCTGGAGTCTTGCCTGTATATCTTCTAACCTCTCCCGTGTGAGAGCTGTTCTCCTTCGCTTCTTTTTCTTATTGCTTACGGAACCACTACTACGCCACTTGTAAAAGAGCTGATGCACGTAACGTTTTGATGGTACTGTCGCACCGGGAAATTATCTACGGAATTTTCGAAGGCATCTTTTAACTGGTTTCTTCTTGTGCAAATAACACTCGACCAAAAATGTTCTTTGCTCCATATTGTATTTAACCACCGTGATAATAGCCTCACAACACACCTTAAAAGTCCAATATTTTCTAACTAACCGAGGGACAGAGTGCTAAACATCTGCGCGCTGCAGTGAACACTTCTTATCTCGTCGTGTTGACAGAAGCCATATGGCATGCGACAAGAAGTCTGAACACTTAAATTGTTCTCCCTGTAGCTGGTTGTAGTAAAGCACTAGCCTAGCATATGTAATAAATAGATTGTAACCTCTCATTGGATCAGCTGAATAATCAACTAATATTATGAGTGAAGTGCATAAAACTTTTTGAAATATAATTTGGTTAACTAATAGTTATTTTTGTGAGTTCTAATATAATCAGGTAAAATTATTAGTTTTATGAAACAGGGTCCAGACCATGTCATCTAAATTTTGCTGTCATGATGTTTTTCAAATTATTCAAACTACAAGACAATAAGTACAACAATGTTGCATACACTGCTTGTGTTTTGCAATTGTTTATCTTCATGTGTTGAGCGGATGTATTACGCGGGGTTGCTTACATAAAGATTGTGGAGAGATTAATCCATTGTTGTTGAGTTTGAGTTGAAATATATACACAGTATGACGTTATACAGTGTTGTTACTAACTTTTGTTATACTGTCAAACGGGGTTACTTGCAACACTTTTCATATTCAAAGCTTAAAAACTAAATGGTATAGGTGAAAAGTTATTACACACACAGTCTAATAGTGGCATAGAATACAACCTAACATAACAAAGAGGAACATATTTTGCACCAAATTTTTTTTGACACCAGAAACAGGTGTGTTGCAAGTAACTCCATTAGTAGGGTTCCTCGCAACAGTAATTTCAGTTTCATACAATGTGTGAGTTTGTCAACAACTGGGGTTACTTGCAACACTTATTACATTCTAGCATTCTGAAGGTCTTAGGTTACAACAATACCAGTCCAAAAATTTTGAGAAATGATTTAACAATATTTTCTTTAATATTTGTAATAGAAAAATATTTACAAAAGTTAACATTAGAAATATGCAAAACTCTCAAACTTTATTGTACAGAAACTTGAAAATATTCATTGAAATAGTGATGTCCCCTGTTGATTGTTGGAGACTTCAACAAACATTTTAACAATGTTTTCCAGTTTCACGTCTATGACCTCATCAACCAGGTGAAAAATAAAAATGTTAACCTTTTTACTTCTCAAAAATGAACATGTAATGTTCTCCTTGTCTTTTATATCTTTCACGTGAGCCACAAACCACTTGAATTCCTTCTTGTTCCTTCTAACTTCATAATTTAATTTTACAAGGACAAATTTCCCTGCCATAATGTCATTGAGTACGAGTGGTTCTACATCTGGTCAGGGGGTTGGTTCATCTTCATCACTGGTAGAAGTTTCAGATTCTGGGGAAACATGGAGCTGAGGAAGTCTTCTTTTTGAGGCAGTTTTAGGAATCCATATTTCAGCATTTGCTGTCGTCAATAATTGTGTCAAATCATCTGGTGTGACAGTTTGACTGGCTTTAACATGGATTCTTCGTTTGCGTCCCTGAACAGGGGAAGACTGCCCAAATCTGGCCTCTTCAACACACTGACAAAAGTGTCATACCATGAGTCAGAAGCATTGTTTTTACCATCTTGTGAGTCGTCAGGGATTTTCGTAAGCACTTGATCAGGACTAAATGGATAAATGCCTGTTGCTCGAAACCCCAAACGCAAGTTTTCCGCAATCTTCCCCAACTTGTCAATGGCTTATTTCAGGAGACGGAGTATGGCGTTTTCAGTGGTGCCTTGAAACTTTGCTTTATACTGCATAAGGACTTCTCTCCATTTTATTTTTAGAGGGCGGAAAAATGCTAAGTCTAGGGGTTAGCAGAGGTGTGTGCTGTTTTTCGGCATGTTGTGCCTCTGACATGCTTCAAACATTGCAATAGACGGGTGACTTGCCAGATTGTCCCCAAATAGGAGCTTTGGAGGTGTTTCATCTCCAGTATCAGCATCGGAGAAAAATGTCACTTTGAAGAACCACTGCTCGAATAATTTACTGTCAAACCACCTACTCTTTGAGCAGCCATAAACGGTCCCTCTTGGTCCCCCACTTGTCCATGTGTCGTATAGAAACTGACTCTTGTAAACCACAAAGGGAGGCAGCATAATTCAGGACGCTGTGCCCGAAAACATGACTGAAGTGCTTTGAATGAATCCATGATGCGCTCGGAATGTTTTGCACCTTGTCGAACGACCAATTTGTTGCGTCTAGGATCACCCGTCAAGTTTGTTTCATTGAAGTTTACGATCAGGCCTGGTGAGAGATCATTCAGTGATATTTCGACATTGTCAAAATATTTCTTTACTGTTTCTTTGGAAACTCTTGCTTTTTCCCTCTTTGTATTCTCAGAAAGGTGGACTGTCAGCTCTTTGTGTCTGAAACTACTTTACTTTCTCCCTTGTCGATCTAGAAAGCCTTTGACTAGATACTTAAAGTCCCTGCGGTCAAATGGTATGCCCCGTTCAGCGGCAAGCAGAATCCCGCGCACTAGGTTTTCTTCTTCGTCCTTAGGATAACTGGTTGTCTTCCATAGGTTGGCTGCATGTAGGTTTCTCTTTTAACATTGCGGCTGATTGTTGAAGGACAAAGGCTATATTTCTTGGCGGCTTCTCTTATTGACAGCTTCTTACTTTGTACCTCGTCAATTGCCATTTTCAGTTTTTCACTTGAAAAATGAGCATATTGACGACTGCCTACTTTTCTAACGTACGTTCGCGGTGTGGTAGCCGATTGCCAGCAGATCTGCAAATGATTAGTGTAAGGTACTGTACTAATTTGATAAATACAGAGCCGAATGCAAAGCTCGTAAATGAAGGACATCTATGTTGCAAGGACACTGCCAAACAATAAAAAAATATTTCAGTATGAAGTTTCAAGAAATATATAATTTCTTTATTGTCATTTTGTCAGCAACTAAATGGTATAGAAGGATACTACCCAGAAAAAATATGATAAGCAACTGTTTTAGTGCGGTAGATGACGATATTCAGGTTAGCTTAATCTCTAAAACTAAACAACTCACCAGTAGTAGAAAGACACAGCAGAACAGCGTAAGACATCCATTCAGAGCACCAACACATGTAACAGGCCAACAATAATAGTTTCAATACTTCTGACTGAAGTGTAAAGACACAGGCTTGCCAATACGAAAAAACGAAAATGGCACGCAAATGTTTGACGGTATTTTATAGTATTTCTTTAGCAGGATTTGTGTTATAAACTGGGATTATTTGAAGCAAACAAAATTTTTAGGTTTTAGTGGAAAAAAGAGGGACCTCGCAGTGAGAAAAGTAGATATTTGGTAGGGCTCACTTTAAGAGGGGTGTTATTAACAACAGCATATAATTGCTAAATTCGGTATTTCCCTAACAGCTGCGAATAGTATCAAGAAAATTTGAGATGCTGGTTGCGTGTACAAGAATTTGTGTTGGAAAATGCATCCAGCAGCCAATGCAAACTGCAAGATCTGAAAGGAAAATCAATAATCCTGTAATACCTAACTGGCAAGCAACCAGCAGAGAATTGTCTTTGAGGATAGAATAGTGTGGAGTAGAGGTATTTCCTGCAACAGCCAGAAAACAACAAGGGCTATGCCTTGCAACGAGACAAAAGAAGAAAAGATCACAATCTCTAGCAGCTGACAGGCTTCAGTGGGCAAATTCCTTAAAAGGATGGAATGTTGAAGACTGGGGAAAGGCAGAGTATTATTTTTATACAGTTCTTGAGTAATTATAAGTTTTCTAAATTTGACCAGTGCACTAGAGCCCCTCTTTCTTATGAAGTGGAAAATATCCAGCTGAACAGATCAATAGGGCAGTTTATTATCACACAGTACAGTGTAATTGTGTGGCCTAAATACTTCACTTTTGGTTTTGATGTGCTTTGGTGATGGATCCGTCTTTTGTGTCGCTGAAGAATCAGTCCTGCATGTCCAGAGGAAGATGATGATAATAATGTTATTGGATTTACGTCCCACTACCTACATCTACGGTTTTCGTAGACTCCGAGGTCCCTAAATTTAGTCCCACAGGAGTTCTTTTATGTGCCAGTAAATCTATTGACACAAGGCTGATATATTTGAGGACCTTGAAATACCACCTGACTGAACAAGGATTGAACCTGCGAAGTTGAGATCAGAAGGCCAGCGCCTGAACCGTCTGAGCTATTCAACCCGGCTCCAGAGCAAGAAAAACTGCTTGAATGTGTCCAACAAACAATGAAGCAACCACCTTCTATCGTGGCTTGAGTGCATTAAATTGCATATTATTGCAAGGTTGTATTTTGTGGAGGGTACAGTGAGGCACAACTAGTATTTAAAAGTGCAATGTCAAAGACTGTTCCCTTGAACGAAGGAGAGAGATTGCAGAAATGAGATCCCTTCTGCAAGCTAATAATGGCGATAATTACACCTAACCAGTACTACTTTTTATGAGTATAATGTATTTACATTTAAAATACTCCATCTGCAAGACTGGTTTCGATTTACAATCTATCATCCTCAGCTGCTTGAGAACATAAGATAAAATGACATACACAAATCATTGAACGTCACTTAATGTAAGAATGTATTTAAAGAACATAGCAAACAACATTGGTTAGATAACAGGTTAAGATCAGTAAAGTTTGATTATGCCCATAGATCCATTAAGTTTTGCTACTCTTATTGTAGTTCTATATCTTCTTCATGTTGAAGCTGCATGTAAAGGTCCTGGTGTGGCGTTGATTCCATTTGTGCCAGGCTCCATATTTTCACCCTTACTATCTGTATATCGTGGGTCAAATCTTGTTTTTACTCTAGCATTAAATTTGCCAGGCCTAGAGAGTCTTTCATTTTCGTACAGTTCATGACCCGTTTCTTGTGACGATACCTTTATTCTTCAAAGTGTCAGACTTCATCCTTTTACCTTCTGATAGGAGGATGGTTGTCTTGATTTCCCTCTTAATACAGTAATCGCTACCACCTCTCCCCTTTCCGGGTGTATTAGATCTTCTTTGGTTGGGGTAATATTAATGCAATGGGTCATTAATGTAGCATAGACATACAAATATTACAAATTAAACTTTATTTGCATATATGTTCCATTCCTAACTTTCAGCAAATGTACAAGAGTATGTTACTACAGGTTCTTGTTCATTCATATTCCAGCCTAACCTAATCAGTCCAAACTTGGCCAATCTAGCCTTTATAACTCTAACCTTTGTTGCACTAACATGGTTTAGTTAACATAATTTTTAATTGTTTGCTTTTTTTCTTTTTTTTTTGCAGGTTGGCGAGATGTCTTCAGTTGAAGATCTACCTGTTTCAAAACCACAATCGTCAAGGAAGGGGTACAAGAAAATATCCGTGGCAAACCATGGACATCATGAAGTTCAGGAGAAACAGGAATGAATATTACTTCAGTGCTAAGGATGTTTTAAACCTGTCCAAGGGTTCTATGTCTGCTGAAGTTCAGAAAAAATGCCCAGTTACTCTGAAGAAATTTGACAAATAATTCGAGTACAGTGAACTACTCCATGATGCTAAAACTTGGTTAATTACTTCTACAGTGAAATAGGATTCTACTAACAAAAGACATAAAATGTGTCACAAGAAACAATCGGCAGGCATATACGAGCAATGGGAAAGACTAGTAAACTCGGTAAATGGGTCCCACACGATTTGAATGAAATGCAAATAGAAAATTGCAAGATTATTTGTGAAATGCTGCTTCAACACCACGAAAGAAAATAATTTCTGAACCAAATTGTGCCGGTTGATGAAAAATTGATTTATTTTGAAAACCCGAAGCGGAGAAAATCGTGGCTTTCACCTGGATAAGTCAGTCCTTCAACACCAAGACCAAATCGCTTTGGAAGAAGACCTTGCTTTGTGTCTGGTGGGACCAGAGCAGTATTGTGTATTATGAACTCTTGAAGCGGGGCGAAACCATTAATGCACAACGCTGTCGCCAATAAATGACTAATTTAAATCATGCATTCATTGCTAGACAACTGGAATGGGCCGGACAACATGGCTAAGTGGTTCTGTTACACGACTGCACCGTATCGCACAGGAAATCCAGTGAAAGACAACTTGAAATCGCGTGGATGGGACATCCTTTCACACCAGCCGTTCTGCCCCGACCTGGCGCCATCAATCACGTCTTCTCATGGATGGAGTATGCGCTCGCACAGCAGCACTGTAGCAATTTTGAGGAAGTTGGAAAATGGCTCGAGTGGTTTGCCGCAAAAGACAAGCCGTTTTTCTGGCGTGGTATTCATAACTGAAAGATGGACAAAGTGTGTAGAAGACGATGGCTAATATTTTGAATGAACAAAAATGGATTTCCCTTGAAAATTAAGTGTTAAGTGTTATCTTTACCACAAAACCTGGCAAATCTTATGAATACATCTGGTATGTTCAGAATGGAGGAAATTCCCAGTGTATACAATTACTGATGTTGAGGCTTGCTGTGTTGTTTCTATGCAAACATTTGGTATTTCTCTACAAAAGGTGAAGTTAGTGCCATAATATATCTGGCGAATGAGTTTGCAAACATGGCAGAGCAGAAAGTTCAGGATTTAGCAGACAGAATAAAATTTGAGGATACAAATTTGACTATTGTCAAAATATAACGGAAAATATTTGAAAGCCATGTAACTGGGATTTATTGTGAAAATTGCAAATCGTAAGTCAACACTCTAGTTGGCATGTCGAAGAAGAACGCTGAATAAAGTGTACTAGTAATAGTTTGAGTTTGTTCCATGCAAACCCTCACAGGTTTATTACCTGTAGGACACCACGATCACTTTCAGGCAGCAAATGAATCATGGCATGAAAAGTGCAACAAAGTTGGATGTATGTGATTACATTGATCTTGAAATATTGACATAACTGAGCATTATATTCCACAAAAATACGGTTATGTCTGTGTATTGTAACTAATTTCACTATATAAGAACTGGGAAAGGATTTTGCTTTGTTTGATCAAAGGTATTAAAGTGCACAAGTCATGCCTCAGAAAGCACACTGAGAAAATGTAAAGATAGCCATTACTCAGCTAGTTTTGCCAACAGATTCACCATGAGGCCAAAACCAAAACTCCAAATGAGAGCTGATACTGAAGGTTATAATGAAGAATCGTCCATCTCTTATTAGTTTCTGTATGGCTCCTCGTTCCAGGGTATTCAGTTTTGCTGAATAATGCCAGTTTGTGATGTTAAACTAGCTTTGAAAATGCAGCAGTATGTGCACCTGCCACAGGACTATTTAAGGAAGGCATCCTTCCATTGTAACTAACGGAAACTGGTGATTATTTCATTGATCTGAAACTGAGAACCACATTGTTAACTATAAGGTTGACATTACAGGAAACAAAATGAATTGGACAAATTTGTGAGATAGTGTTGAAAATGGAAGGTCCATTGAAATTGAATGTTAAAACAGACAATGATCAGGTCTATTTTACTGTAATCCTCCAAAATTTAAGTCAAAAGCTTTCATGGACTTTGAACTATGGTGACCTTTAGGGAAAGCTTGAATGTTTACTATACATGATGATCGAATCGTGGGGGGAGGAGTGTGGCAGCTGTTCGATGATGTCCATCTCTTGTGGTTCAGAATTGATATAAAACAATGTCAACTTGCTATGATCGCAGTAACAACAGTGCAGTAAAAGCTGCAGGCTTGATTTGATCAGATTGTTGATGACGGTCTGTTTTAATGGTGCAGTTGATTTTGAGTGAGGTGTCAGTGACCAACAAAAAGGCTGAATGATGTGCAAAACAGAACATTTGTATCAGTAATCCCACTGAAGAAACCTTCCGTTGTTACATTCATGGTTGTTATAACCATAAAACTCCAGCTGTGGTTTGGGGGTGATGGAATACCTCCACAGTTTTCCCTGCCTGTCATACAAGCTGACTGAAAGGGGATGCTGGGGGCTTTCAACTTGGAGCATCAGTGACCACATGGCCACTAGCTGAGTGGCATTACCGCCAATTGTACGGCTCCTCATTTTCATGTTTCCTGTCCGGTGCTCTTTGGCAAACTCTTATTCTCTTCTGACCTTGAGGGTATCAAGTTTGTGAGACCTAGTGTGTCTAATTTTCTTGCCCTTTGTGACTTACCATTCTTTTGCCAATAACTTTATTCTTCAAAGTACCAAACCTTTTTCTGATTAATGTTAAGCGATGATGGCCCACTTGTTGTAATTCCTCCTAAACAATCACCACCATTAACTGTACTACCAACATCAAATTCCCCCTGTGATAGTGCACTCAAATACATCCACAGTATCCCCTGCCTGTTGCAAAGCAGGACCCAGGAACATTCATCTTGTGAGCATTTATTCTTGAACTTCGGTACCCAAGCTGAGCCTAGCATTGCTTCCGATCCTGACTGTGTTTGGTTCTAAGATGTATTCATTTTCACGCCCTATGTGTCCGTTGTCTTTCTTTAGCCGATACCCTCATTTTTGAATATTCGGCCTCTTTCCCATTTTTCTTCTAATGACAGTGCTGTGTGCCTCGTTTATTCTATCTCAGAGCTCTCAGGGATTAAGATGTAACAAAGCTGTAGTAATTCCAGCACTGGGTACGGTAGTAACACCCACGGTATCCCCTACCTGTTGTAAGGGGTGACTAAAAGGTGTCCAAGGGCTCTCAACTTGGGAGCTTGGGTTGGCGAACATGGGACCCTTAGCTGAATCCTGGCATTGCTTCCACTTGTGCCACGTTCCTCACTTTGATCTATCCTACCCAAGCTCCCTTAGTCAACTCTTGTTTTTTCCGACCGCAATGGTATTCTGTCTGCAAGGCGGCATAAGAAGCCTTCTCTTTTTTTAGCCCGTACATTCACTTTTTGAAGTGTCGGACCCTTTCCATTTCCCCCCCCCCCCGTGTTTAGTGTTAATAGGGGAAAGTTGTTCTCCAGTTGTACTTCCTTTAAAAATGACAATCCCCACTATGGCCACCAATTTCAGTACTGTTTGTATGATGACTGGGCCTTATACTGCATTGATGAAGAGATTTAAGAACTTCCACCAGTGCAAACTCTACTTCCTTGGACATCAAGTGATAGGGCCGTCTCCAATCTATGTATTAAGTGTGGAAGCTGCCATTATTTGTAATTGCCTAAGATGGATGGGGCAAGTTGTTGTATGAATGGAAATAGGCTTCCTTGCCAAATATTTTAGCTCTTGTAAGAGATGCTGATGTGCCTCTTTCAGACTCTATAGAGTCCAGCTTAGGCAAACCATGAAGAACATTGATATAAACCCTCAGACATTGGACACATTTGATGATCACTTACTTTGGTGGTAATACGTCCCTGCTGTAGTCTGACTGTTTGAAGAAGAACTTTATAGACAAGGATTCGAAACTTCAAGCACTCAAGCTTTGCCAAGCCACACTGTTCATCTATGAACTGAAATTTGTTTTGACACATGTTCTACACATGAAATTGTTTAGTCACCAGAAGTTCTCACATTACGTGCATCAAATGTGAACTGGTTAAGCAGCAATTTGTTTACTTGGAGATGATTAACAGTAGACATAAGTGGTTTCATAGCCTCATCTTCCTTATAGTAGTTATTGCAAATTATGAATTTCTTTATGTGGATATTCCTACAAATTGGTGGTGGACTGATTGAGAAAGCACATTTATTAATGTTTAACTGGGAATGAGTTAAATTTACCCAATAACAATGAGCCAGATAAACATTTGAATAGCTCTTTTAATGTTGACATTTTCTTTGTACAGGTATTTCATTAAGACATACTCAATGTGAACTCACCAGAGAGTGGGATACTAGATCAAAATCTACTGACACAATGAAGCAGCAAGGCAGAAATCAAAGAACTTGAATATTCTTCACTTCAGAGTTCTGGTGCGAATGGCACTTTTACAAATTCTATCAAGCTTGTCAACGCCACCCATACGAGGATTGTACACCCTGACAACTGATCTATTAATCGCCGATTACTAGTTTTCTATTTTTGACCATTGTCTGCAGTCGTCTTGAACTCCATATTCTGTTGATGCATGGTATACTATGTGGTGGAATCTGTTGATATAAACACCTCGTAAAAAGTAGAACCTGTTGATATACACACTCTGTGAAAGGTATACTGGTAAGTGCTCCTGTTATATATATATTTGAAATAAAATAATCACGTCAGAACATGTTTTTCTTGTGCTCTCTCACGTCTACTCGACGTAGTGGTGCCGAAACACGGAGTGTAGTTAACAGAACAATCCACAAAGCAGGGATTAAACCGATTGAAATCTCTCGGAAAACACGTAAATACGGTTCTGTGTATATTTAGGACACCTATATCTCGCGTACAGATAAGTATACATCTTGCCATATTACAACAGTTGTTTGCTTTGGACCACGCTGAATTCAAGGACTGTAGCTGTGAAATTCAGTGGAACTGTTTGTGTTCGGTTTTCTTCATTTCAGTATGTTACATTTGCTCGCCTCCATGTTCCTAATCGTTTCTCAAGGATGGACCAGTAGCGTTACTTCCAGATGCACGTACCTACACTATAAGGGAGAGTTCACGGCAACACGGCTGCCGATTTGAGATTACTTTGTCTAAACTAATTCACAGATGTCAACACCAGGAACGTTAACGTCGCCAAGATTCCAAAACACGCCTACATAATTAAAAACGTAGGAGTAAGCGAGGAAGAGCTGCTATCACATTATACGACTGTGAATATTACAAACGTAGACGTCAGTACTCCTTGGCTCAAATGACCCAATTCGACGAGGAAATCCACGAACCCCTGGATTACTGTGAATACGACATAAACGTTTTGTGAAGAATACTGCACATTGAGACCGCAAAAGCGCGCTATACAGAAGGTATCACACGGAATAATGAACTTAGACTGCAAAAATTGAGTTTTTGGGAAACATCAACTGTCAGGTTGCTCCAACCTCATCACTTCGGCGTCCACCTGGGTATAAAATTACAGCCATTTACTGGCGATGTTGAATAACGGTCACGTTTTTAGGAACAGCTTGAGGCTCTGATCAATAGCATTACATCACCGTCTAAACTTAATAAGAACATCTATCTATGAGGATGATTTGAGGAATTCACTAGAAGGTATTGCGGTTATTGCAGACACTTATGATGAAACGGAGCAAATCTTGCTGTATGGGTATTGTGAAAACCAATAATTCAGGTGCACTTGGATATACTTGAAAATTTAGTTCCCATAAGAATTCTATCTCCAGAAGCCTTAAATTCTACCTTTATTGAAGTTCATCGTAAATCCAAGCTCCTCGCGCCTTGGAGAGGAGGTCGATGCATCCGGACGACGTACACCGTCGCTGGATAATCGACGCCAAGAAGGAAGGTTACAGTGAGGAAGCGTCCTAAACTCGTGGATTTTTTGGTGACGATATAGCTCTTCTTACACAAAACATACGTCCAATACATACAATCCACACGCTTCGTCGGAGTTCTTCGTACTGCTGAAGCATTTCACGTCCGCATCAGAACCAAGAAGACCCGCAGCCATTCTGTGTATTCTGCGAGGCCCAAACTCTTCGGACACAAGACCGTAAGTCCGTCACGCGTAAATTTTCGAGTGGGCAAACTGAAGATTTCGAATCGTTGTTTCCTGTGTCGTAGTACTGGACAAACGGCGTCGAAATGCAGGAAAAGGGGAAGGCGCGATGCGCCAATTGCAAGAAGGCACGTCATGTATCCATCTGTGCTGAAAATGAAAGAAGCAACGCCACCTTGACTACGATATTACCGCTTCCGTTGGCATCGTAGGTGTCTCTGTCGAAGGCGTTACTTATTTATAAACTGCTCACATCATCAATACTGGAACCACTGGGCTTAACAGGGTTACGCGTTGGGTGCTTAACGGCGGAAGCACCCGTGAATTTTATTCCGCCTACTCGAAGAAAGAAGGGAGGACTTCCCAATAGAAGTTCTAATAGACGTATCATTATTGGAAAGCTTTATCATAAACAAATTGATTGTGGACTGAAACTTGCAAGTATGTGGATATAAAGACAATACAGTCAGCGTCTTTGAATCGCGCTTGTCTGTACCCATTTCCATCAGATCTGTCTGCTTCACCTGTAAGGCACAACGACTAGCTCCAAAATAGAGATCATTGCTTTCGAGAGTACTCAGTGTTTACTGCCCAGCCTAGCGTTCAAGACATCACTGCTCTCACGCGCACCCTTGAATTGAATTCCGCCGACTCGGAGAAAGAAGGGGAAGACTTCCCAATAAAAGTTATAATAGACGTATCATTATTGGAAAGTGGTAAATGATGCCACTCCTATGCGAATTTCGCACTCCCTAGTTTTCATCGGCATGCTACTTATATGGGTGCTGAGTGGAAATCGTTCCGGAGTATGTTTGAACTCAGTTGCAGTAAACCTCATTGATCTAGACCAGATACCATAACTTCTGGACGATTAAGTGAGAAACTTCTGGGACTTGAACGGAATCGGAATAAGCGCAGATGTTGGTTATTGTGGATATGAGCATCAAAATATTTTGATCATCATTCCGGGTAGGAAATCAACGAATAGTAGCGTCTATTCCCAGGAAAGCTGATGTAATGCTGCACGACAATCGACAGAATGCAGAGGCATTCGGACGTAATTTGCCGGAAGTTTGGAGAACAACGTAGCTTTAAGAGCCATATAAAATTTTATTCCCACATGTTCACCTATGGAAGAGATAGTAGGGAAACTTCTATATTTTTCCCATCAGGCAGTAAAAAGGGAAAGACTGAAGAGCGAGGTGGAGAATTGTTTTCGATGCTTCTGAGCATGAGAAGTATTCACCGCCCTTGAATGACGCTTTGGGGATTGAACACACCTGGTTTTCAGATACCCCGGCCCTTCTGCGCCTTAGACTGAATTTCGTAGCTATCATCTGTGGCATTACTCAAGCATTTCTCCAACTTACCCTAAACGAGGTTCTTATATGAAGATACTCAGCACACCGAAGGGAATTATCAGATATTTTGGCCAAATTGCACTATATCGCTTCATTCTACTACCGTTTGACTTTGTGTGTAGTCCATTTCTACTTTTAGGGACAATGAAGAAACACGCAGCAGAACTCAAGGACAGGTTTCCCATTGCTGCGACTGTTTTAGAAGCTAGCACGTTCTTGGTCGACTTCGTTATCGGCACCGAGAACAGCGATGACGCCGTTATACTTTATTATCTGCTGACTGCTCTGATGAAACTTCTGAGTTTACGTCTTTGTAAGTGGGCGTCCAACTCAAAGGATTTTTCTAGATGTCCAGAATGCTGAAGTTCGAGATACGTAGAATGTGGAATCCGTCCTAGGAGTTCGATGGAATTCAAAGAACGATTGCCCATTTATCGATCCTGACAGTATCGCGAAGACATTACAAGTTTTGGCAATTCTTACAAGCTAGTGCGATGTTTTATGGCCCTGTAGGATTTTTGTCTCCTGTCTCCATTATGGGCAAGATACTATTCCAGGACACTTGGTGTCTGGGAGTAAAATGGGACGAGATCTTACCTAATGCTTGTTTTGGATATCCAGCATATCTTCGGTGTCTGATGTACGAATTATCCGATGGCTAGCTACATCGCGAGAAATGTACTTTCTCGTTCATGTATTTTGTGATGTTTCTTAGAGGGCATACGGAGTAGACATTTAAATTTGATCAACTTGAAGGTGCCCGAATATGTCAGCATCGTGTCGGTAGAGTTACTGGCATGTAAAAGAACGTCTGCGGGACACAATTTCGACACTTCGGCGTTTCCGAAAACCGTACAAGTAGTAAGTGGATCGTAGAGTTGATAATATTATGATAATTATTCTCGATCAAACTTGGCAGGCTACACGACAGTTGATTTGACGCGCGTAAGAAAAAGGCTTGCGCCCATGCACAAGTGTAACTTCCGGGACTGGAATTGTTAGCTGCACTTCTAGGCACAAGACTCCTGCATTGCTTTTGTAAGGCGACAGGCTTTGTCGTCGACACTATGGACCGACGCCGCGGTTGCATTGGAATGGATACAAAGCAACTTAGTCAAATTCAAGATGTTTGTAGCCAGTCGGGTGGCTGAGATAGTCACACGCGAATCCTCAATGGAAACATTGCCTTGACAAGGATAACCCAACCGCTGTCTTGTCGCTTGGTTCCAAGGGAAGCCAAATTCTTGTGATCACTTCCTACAAATAGATCTTCAACAAATGATCTCCACCAAGTCCTCATTGATATTAAATTCAGCTCGTACTGATTACGGCTTCACACAAGTTCGTGCATTTTTCGATTTCTATATAAGACTCGCCAGGTTGACAACTTCAGAATTAGAAACAGCACGCTCGTACTGGATCAAAAAAACTCAACGAGAATGTTCCGCGCATGAAACGCACGATCTACAGGGGAATCATTCAATGCCAAGGGGATCGGACATAGTCCGTTTCAATTCCATCCTTGAAATTGAACTCCTCGGCTTCAGTTCTGTGTACATTGACTACACGTACATCTCGCGTCCAGATAGGTAATAATCTTGCCATGTTACGGCATAATTGTTTGCATTCGACCACGCTGAGTTAAAGGAAATTCTGTGGAACTGTTGTGTTTGCATTCAGTTTGCCTTATTCGAATATAATATGTTTGTTCGCCGCCATGGTGCTAATCCTTTCTCGAAGGATGGACCAATAGCGTTACTTCCAGATGCACTGCGATTAGATGCGTGTATCTTCACGATAATGGGGTGTTCACGATAATTCCGCTGCCGATTTGAGAGTGTACTATCTAAACAAATTCACGGATATGAATACCACGAACGTTAACGTCGCCAAAAGTGATTCCAAATCCCGCCTACATAATTACAAATAAATACGGAGGAGGAAGCGGGAAAGAACTGGTATCACGTGATTTGCAGGTGAAGTTCGATGACTCCACTACATTCTCCGACTGTGAATATTACATAGACTTCAGTACTCCTTAGCCCAACTCGACGAGGAAATCCACGACCTCATGGATGACAACGAATACGACGTAAATGTTTGTTAAGAGTACTGTACATTGAGACCGCAAAGCGCGCTATACAGAAGGCATCACACGGAATAGTGAACACCGTAGCTATTTCGACCATAAACATTAAATTTTTCAGAATCATTAACTGTCACTACAGCTACGGTTGTTGCCCCAACCTCATCAATTCGGCGTCCACCTAGGTATAAAATAACAGCCATTTTTTGGCGATGTTGAATAACGGTCTCGTTTATAGGAATAGTTTGACGCTTCGGTCGATAACGATACACCACTTTAAAATTAATAAGAACCTCTCTCTACGAGGGTATTTAGAAGATGAGCCGAAGAATTCGGTAGAAGGTATTGCGGTTTTCGCAGACACTTATGATGAAACGAAGGAAATCTTGCTCTCTTGGTATTGTGATGCAAACAGTCATTCAGGCGCACCTGGATATACTTCTGTAGTCATCTACATTAAGGCCGCACTAAATTCCAGACCAATCACTCTAGGAAACGGCAAGGTAACACCGCAACATGTTCTTCTGGCGACCGATTGACTACATTCCGGACGAAACCAAGGCCTCAGCACAATTCATATTTGACAGGAGTGTTCAGGCAGCAATAAAAATCAGTTGTTGACATCTGGAGACGCTGGTTAGCGTGCTGGACTTCGGTCACAGGGGTTCCGGGTTCGATTCCCGGCGGGGTCTGGAATTTTAACCAGAATTAATTTCTTTGGCACCGGGGCTGGGTGTGTGTCGTCTTCATCATTTCATCGCGAAGTGGCTCCTACAGTCTGAAGAATTTTGGCCAGCCAACAAGATTCCACTAGGGACAACACTTCCTAACGAAAAGATCGTCCGACAAATGATGACCTTCACCAAGTACTCATTGATGCCACCAAATTCAGCTCGTGCTGAATGTCTTCACTCTAGTACATGGATTTTTCGATTTCTATATAACACTCGCCAGAATGAGTAACAGCACGCTCTTACTGGATCACAAAAGCTCAACGAGAATGTTCCATGCATGAAATGCGCGCTCTGCAGAGAAATCATCCGGTGCCAACGGGATCGAACATAGACCATTTCATTTCCTTCCTTGAAGGTGGACTCCTTCGGTTAAATAGACTGATTCAATTTGCTGACGTCACTCAGACCAGACACGCCCCTTTAGTATCATCACTAACGAGCTCCATAGCTGCAGTCGCTTAAGTGCGTCCAGTATCAAGTAATCGGGAGATAGTGGGTTCGAGCCCCACTGTCGGCAGCCCTGAAGATGGTTTTCCTTGGTTTTCCATTTTCAAACCAGGCAAATGCTGGGGCTGTACCTTCATTAAGGCCACGGTCCCTTCCTTCCACTTCCTAGGCCTTTCCTATCCCATCATCGCCATAAGACATATTTGTGTCGGTGCGACGTAAAGCTAATAGCAAAAAAAATAGTATCATCACTTCACAGCCTTGTTGATTAGAGAGGGTCACATCAGATTATGCCAGCTGGGAGTTCACATTGTGTTGTCGGAACTTCGAATCCAATTTTGGATATTGAGAGGCCGTCAGGCAGTGAGGAAAGTTTTACTCTGCTGTCTTCCGTGTAAACAAACCTGTGGGTGGGCAAACAAGCTTTACCACTACCTGAACGAGTGATACCTTTTAAATAATTTACTACAACGGGAATAGACTTCGCATAGCCCCTTTACATAGAGAACGGAGGTGTGACTGCAAAAGCATACACAACTTTACGGCGCAATTAAACGAGCTGTTCATCTAGTGCTTTACAGTGGTGTGACAACCGACAAATTTCTGGACACTGCAGAGGTTATCGGCCGACGTAGGATAGCAAACGTGATCTACTCCTATAATGTAAGGACATTTCGTGCCTCTAACGAAGAATTATCAGAGTAGATAAAGACCCTAGTTGCTGTCAAGACTCACCGCTTCGTCGCTCAACATAGTTTCACGTGGAAATTAATCGCAATCAGAACGGCTTGGTGGGGAAAACGGTGGGAAAAATTGTCAGATCCCTGAGGTGCTGTCTCAACAATATTGGGTCCAACTAGAATTTTTTTTTTGCTAGGGGCTTTACGTCGCACCGACACAGATAGGTCTTATGGCGACGATGGGATAGGAAAGGCCTAGGAGTTGGAAGGAAGCGGCCGTGGCCTTAATTAAGGTACAGCCCCAGCATTTGCCTGGTGTGAAAATGGGAAACCACGGAAAACCATCTTCAGGGTCCAACTAGAATAGATGGACTGCAGACTGTAGTCATCAACATTAAAGCCGCACTAAATTCCAGACCTATCACTCAAGGCAACGGCAAGGTAACACCTCAACATTTCTTCTTGTCGACCGATGGACTACATTACGGTCGAAATCAGGGCCTCGGCACAATTCAGATTTGACAAGACTGTTCAGACAGCAACAAAAATCAGTTGATGTCTTCTGGAGACGCTGGAGCAGGGAGTACTTCATGCTACGTAAGCGATACTGTCACGTTCGACGTCCAATGAGAATGTCTTCATGGCAACGTCGGTCTGAGGAGCTACAGGTAACTGATTTACGAACGGACAAAATCTGCTCAGGAAGAAGGGCGAAGAAGCAAACCAATGTAGAAACTGTTGTCTACAATATTTTAGCAATGGGGAATAGTTCCATTGCAGTAAGAAGCGATGTCTACTGAGACCTACAATATAACAGCAGTATACATTATCCAGTCCGTGTTCAGTGTCTTGTGGACGGGTGGTGTGAGTAAGAGATGACTAAAAAGGGTAATATCCGGATTCTTTGATTTATGGAGTGGGGCGAGCACGGTTTCCCTGAGCCCCCTACGGATGGGGGTGGTACAATACCCTCTGCAGGAAGACCTGGCTGTCGTATGTGGCGCCCTTGGCGTGGCACTGGATCGCTGCGCTGGGTTTGTGTATTGGTCCTTCTGTGGGTGGGATGACATCCAGAGTTTATTTTTGTGCTTAGTGAGTGACTACCAAAAAAGCGCACCCAAGAAAATATAATGACTACCGTCTTATAAGTCTAATGAACCACATGAAGATATTTTTGCATATTATACATGCACACATAAAATCAAATTGTGAAATGGACGTGGGCGACAACCATGTGGCGTTGAGAAGTAGCTTTGGTACCCGAGACACATTGTACCGTCTCAGTGTTCTCCGTCAGAGATGCCGAGAACAACACAAACGTGTATTTGAATGTTTCGTTAATAATGAGAAGACATTTGAAAGAATCAAACATGAAAAACTGACTGATTTTCTAGCCGAAACGGTTAGAAATAGATATCCGCATGAAACAAAATCTTTACTGGAACTAGCGAGCCAGTCAGGATCGGAGGAACAAGAACTTCGGAGATAAGAATCAAAAGAGCCAAGGTTGCTTACTTTCACCGCTCCTATTCAAACTCTATACAGATCACATGTCAAACGTAGTCCCCGTATGGGTGAGTGCGGTAGAGTAACACCCACGGCATCCCCTACCCGTCGTGAGAGGCGACTAAAAGCGCTCCAGGGGCTCTGAACTTAGGAGCGTGAGTGGCGGTCAAGGTGCTCTAGCTAAGTCTGGACCTTGCTTCCACTTGTGCCAGGCTCCTGACTTTCATCTGACTTCTCTTGATGAACTCTTGTTCTTTTCCGACCACGACACTATTAGGTTCCGAGGGCTATGGAGCCTTCCATTTTCATGGCCTTGCCTTTCTTTGTCGGATAACCTTATTTTCGAAGTGTCTGACTCATTCCATTTTCTCTCTGATAAGTGTTAATAGAGGATGGTTGCCCAGTTAAGTAAAACAGTAATAACCACCAGCACCTTCAGCTAGTGTTTTACGTTTCGTGCGGAATGCGTATTTCCAAGTTTGACCTAGGTAGAATTGTGGCATTCGTTCAAGTTGGACATTCACAAGAAGCAGCATCACAAATCTTAGGCCTTATGCCAAGTGCAAAGTTACGCAGCTGGAAAACGTGAGACCGATGATGTGACTGTCAGGAAGGTCGACCGAGTGTGACAGTGCCACGTCAAGATCGGTATGTCGGCGTAACAGCGCAGAGACCCAACATTTTATTTCACTGGTCAACAGTTACAAGAGACGTCTTGTGGGTAACTGCGGTCTGTGGATCTGCACTCACTGTAACACCCTATGGGTGGGGGCGGTAGAATAACACGATATCCTCTGCCTGCCGTAAGATGCGACTAAAAGGAGCCCCAGAGACTCTTTAACCTTTGAAGCACTCATTTTTGATTGAGAACATGTAATGTATTTGTTCGTGAAAGCAGGGCTTTTGGTACATAAGAAACTACCGCCCATATTCAAATTATTAAAAAAGAATGGATCAAGGAGATTTAAAAATTGGTGGTGTCAAGGTGAAACCACTATGCAGTACAAGAATATCACACGTCCTATAAGGCTTTACCATTGTTATAAATATTATTGTGCACATTTTTATACATAGTCTAACTATACCTTAAAACGTAAAACAGCCTCATCCTTCAACTGTATTTATTTGTGTGATATGCAAGAAAGCAGTACTTTGTTTCCCAGCCGGCACAGCAAGAGGGGAAGGCTAAGTCTCCCCTCCCTAAGAGGTCGGCGAAAGCCGCGCCCCAGCCGGCGGAGGCGGCATCGTCGACCAGGGCTCTGAAACCATCTCCCGGCCCGTTTAAAACAGAAAAGAAGACGGCGGCGAAGAAGAACGCCCTTGCTGAGCGCTCTCGCACTTCCCCTGCGAAGGAGAAGTTTGCCCCCCATCTGGGGGGTATGAGTCTGCGCCAGGAGGTACTCCTGCTCCCAAACCTGCACTCTCTCCTCGTAGGGGACCTCCTCGCCTCCAAAAACCTCGAAGCCCTGGGCGGCATCCCCGCCGTCAGTTGATGACGGGGTGGATGTCGCGCTGTCCTTTACATCTACGGATGTAGATGTTCATAGTGTTTAAACTAGCGAGAATTTTGTCGCTCATAACCTAACACTCCTTTTATAGTCCACACTATGGCACTGTTACAGTGGAATTGTAACTGTTATGACAGGCATCTTGCTGAGTTACGTCAGCTCATTAGCGAGTAGAGTGTATTCAGAAGACCAACTTCAGACCTGGTCATCATACGATCTTGACAAATTTCAGAATATACTCGACAGAACGATATTATGCCCACCGTGCGTCTAGTGGCGTAGCATTTTTGTCCGTTCTGATACAGTGAAGAGGTTCGTCTACGGACCCCACTGGAAGCAATTGCAGTGCGGGTTCCTCTGCCTGTCATAGCAACAGTGTGTAATGTTTATTTTCCACCAGGCCAGCCTCTTAACATATACAGTAGAGTCTCGATTATCCGACTTAAACGGGACCTGGAGTACGTCGGATCACCGAAAATGTCGGATAATACGGAATAACTTTGAAAATGAACTAAAACAAACATGAAGGCTACACTGTATTATGTACTATGTTTTACGGGACTCTATTTATTGACTTATTAATTCAATTGTACAGTAGATGCAGTACTCTTTTCTTACTATGCCTGTAGCCAGGTGCAGACGTCTTGGCTTGGACTGCAAGAGTTTTGATGTCATCATCTTGAAATTCAGCCCAGTCTCATCACAATTAAAAATCTGATCACCGGTTAATCCTTCAGCAAGAATTATTTCTTGAAATTGTCTTTTAAATTTCACAACCTCATCGGATTTATCTGACAGTTTTTCTCCACAGATATTAAGCTTCCCAATGCCGTACCGTTTTCTCCACCGATCAAGCCACCCAGCACAGGCAGTAAAATTAGGGTCCCTTTATTAAACTCCTTCTGGATATACGCCGCCATTTCTTGCAGAATGGGGCCAGATATTGACAAGCCCTTTTCCTGGTTTTTAGTGAACCAGAGAAATAGTGTTACACTTACTTTTCCGTACTCACATTTTTCATTGTTTTTTTTTTTTCTAATTTTCAGTGCATCACTTGTTGCTCTGGTAGAGCACCACTTTTCAATTTATTCCCTCGTATGTTTCCAGTCTCCCACTGTAACACGTCCAACAGCATAATCTGAAGCCATTTTTTGGAGAGTTCCCCTTTGTCCAGTCTCTTTAACCCACTCTACTTGTCTTCCACAGAAACAATCACTTTCTTACGTTTACTCGCCATACTCACAGGGGATATGAAAACTATAACATTCGCACCCAACCAATACTACACTGAATAATCCTACCGCATGACTGCCAGTGCTTGTCCCACAGTCGCACCCTCCACACCCCGTGTCCCAGAATTGCATCCACCTAAAGTTCAAACTAAGACTACCAGTGTCGGATAACACGGAGTGTCGGATAAGCGAAGGTCGGTTGAGCGAGACTCTACTGTATGTCATTGATATTATAGATCAGCTTCCACCTCCCTCTTGTTCGGTGATTTTAACGCCCATCACCACATCTGGGGCTCTGAGACGTCTTGCTGGAAACATCAGTAACAGGGCTGGATTTATGTATTTTAAACACAGGGGGAAAACACACTTCAGTGTACGTTACGGCACATATTTTCGCATAGCAAGCCATTTCGCGGATGTGTTTGGCTCCGGGAATTACCATCGTGATTTCCTTGCTCTGAAGGGGGAGGCGGAACGTCATCACCTCAGTTTTGCCACTCAAGCTTCAGAGAACTACAACGTGCCCTTTTCGGAGTGGGAACTCCGCAGCGCCTTAGCGCTTTGCAAGGACACGTCTCCTGCACCGGACAACATCCATAACCAAATGTTGGAACACCTTAGTGATGATAGTCTACTTCAGATTAGTATCACGTACCTTCGGTTCCTTTCCTTGTCAGACAACCAAGTGGGGTACCTTCGTGGGTAGTACGAGCACCTGAAATAATCCTGGATCTGCACACTGGCCCGAAGGAAAACACGGATCGTTCGATTTATCGGAGGCTCTTCCTGTCCGTTGTATGCCGCTATCCAGGTTCAGTCGTCGTCTGCACGAATGGTTAAGGACAGCTACGAAGGTGGGCTGTGCGTTCGTTGTCGACAATGATAGGTTTCTTTATACTCTCCCGGAAACGTGTAGTTTGTACACAGCAGAGCTCCATGCTATCTGTGGAGCTCTGCGGTACCCACTGTACAATGAGCGCCGACACTGTCTTGTGTGTACTGACTCCTTGAGTTCGCTCCAGTCTATTTATACTGTTGTGCGTGTCCTCCGCACCTAAAGCTCCGCAGCCCGTCGCATCACCGATGTTTCCAGAGAGTACGAGGTGACTGCACTGCGCCTGGCATGTTCGTCTGTGACGTCAGCCAGCGCTATATAAGGAGCAACGTTCCTCGAGTCTCCAGGACTACCCCAGTGTCCAACTACCAGACCACACCGCGAGTCAGACACGAAGGCATGCTCTTTAAAATGTGTTTGAACAGGTGGATTGATTTCTGACCGTGAGGTCTCACCTCTGGACATTGCCTCACTTTCCCTGATCCCCGTAGCCACGTCGAGCCCCGAGTCAAGCCTTCTGCTACTCCCTCAAGTCCTCTCCAGTGCTCCGACGTCAATCTTAGCATTCTGCTAATTAAGAATATTAATGCAAGTTCCTTGCAAGTCTAAGCCCGATACTAGCTTCCTGTTAATACGAACTCTCGCTACGAGTTACATTCGTTATTACTCAGCAGATAGTTTTCACCTATCCAAGGACACTCTCATTGGAACAGACTATCTCATCAAGATAGGATTGAGTGTGTATATAGGACTTTCTCTTTGTATAAATATATATACACCACAGACCTTTAGTCTACCTTTTAATACCAGCATTAACTTCGTGCCATTAATCAAGCTTCAAAAAAAGTTTAGTTATATTTCTTGTAAATACTGTATAAAACTGTTGAAGCAATAAACTTTATGTTGTGTTACTGTATACTAAGTTCCTTGTATACAACATATGCCTCTATCCCCCGGCACCCTCTGGTGCAGCGGATCCAGGACCTGCTGGCCGGGTGTTCGGATACCGGCACCAGAATCACGTTTCTGCGGCTGCTAAGCCACATGGGCATAGAGGAAAACGAGTTAGCAGATCAGGCTGCCAAGGAGGCAGTTACACTGCCCCCAGTGCCTTTCAAGGCTCCAGCAAGCGACATTCGCTCTCAGCTGAGACGTCTGGTTTTGTCCCATTGGGAGATGGAGTGGCAGGCCATTCCACTTCCAATAAGCTGAGAGCGGTAAAAGGAACAACGAAGGTATGGAGGACTTCCCTTCGGGCTTCGCGGAGGGAAGCCGTGGTATATAATATCTTCTTCGGATCGGCCACGGTATCGTGACTCACTCTCATATTTTGAAAGGAGAACCCCCTCCGGTGTGCACCTGCGGTGACCATCTTACCGTGGTACACGTCCTTACGGGGTATAAAGACCTGGTCAATCTTTGTCGTAGTCTTAACCTCCCGGGTACCATCTCCCTTATCTTGCGAGACGACGAGCAGTCAGTAGACCTCGTCATCCGCTTTATGATGGATGGTGGTCTGTTTTATCTTGTCTGTCCTTTGTCCTCGTGTATTTGTATCAATTGCGCTTTTATCCCCTTCACTTCATTTTAGTTAGTGTTGCGTATTTTAATGTGTTATTTTAACGTCTAATGTAAATTACGTATATATATCTGCACTACCAGGCAATGCCTTATTCCTTTTTTCCACTGTATTTTGTCTTATTTGATTAGAAAATAAGGCATTGCGAATTAGATCCACTGCTGTGTTTTAATCTCATCCTAATTTACTCATCACCTTTTTTAAAAACTGTTGTCAGTGGATACATTTTAAAATTTTAAATATGTATCATGTCGTCCACCTCGTTCCATTAGGGGCCGATGACCTTCGATGTTAGGCCCCTTAAAACAACAAGCATCATCATCGATTCGTACCATCACGCGGGGAATAACATGGGTTGCCTGTACTTGCGCTTAGTACCACAATATTAGGTACGAAACAGGCTTGTGATTAGTTGCAGCAGCTACGAACCTGCTGTGCGTCGCGTCCCAGGTGGCGGATAGGGGGGGTCCTAACCGTCTTGCCGGCGGACTTGAGGGAAATAAAATACCTCTCGCGGAGCAAACACACACCCGCTGTGGGTGGGGAAGGCAGACGAATAATACACCCACGGTATCCCCTGCCTGTCGTGAGAGGCGACTAAAAGGGGCGACCAAGGAATGATTGAATTAGAACCATGAAACTATTTACCTTTAGTTGCGTGCCACTCCGTTAGGTACCGAATAGTTTTGTGATTCGTAGCAGTCGAGCGGGGTTCAGTGTGGGTTTCCAGTACCCGTGAGTTGTACCCAAGTGAGCAACACCACGGGTCGGGGCGTTGCCTGTGAGTTGTACCACTGTATGAGCGACACCGTGGGTCTGCGTTGCCAGTGATTAGTACCCACTATGTGAGGAACACCACGGGGCCCGTGGGACCGGCACCCGTGACTAGTACACCTACAGTACCTGGCCACTTTATTAGACTCAACATAAATATCTTCATTTTTCTAACAAAATGTTATATTAACGGAATTTTAATGGAATATTACACATTCACTAATGGATAGCATTACAGTATGTTTAATTTGCGATGTCATACCCAGGTTTAAGACTGATATTCTAATATTTAGTCAGTCCACCCTTAGCTTTTATGACTGCTTGCACCCTGCGAGGCATACTTGCAATGCAAGATGAAGCTGCTGCTGACAACTTTTCATTATGGTTCCAATGAAATATGATCTTTTCAAGTAGTTGAAGCTTGGTAGTGATACACTCTTTACCAATTTCACGTTTCAGACATTGCCACACATTCTCATTCGGGTTCAAATCGGGTGAATTACCAGGCCAATCCAAAAGAGGAATTTCTTTCTCTTTCAGAAAAGCTTTAATAGATTTTGCTGTGTGGCATGGAGCCCCATCTTGCATGAAAATCTTGTTTTCACCTTTACTAAACCAGTCGTTCAATTGCGGGATCAGTCTCTTTTCAAGTATTTGTCTGTACTGATCCTGACGCATTATACCCTCCACAATCTGAAGACGTCCCATTCCCTTTCCACTTATCACTGACCAAATCATGACCTTGGTAGCATGTTTTACTGTTTGCTGGACGCAATTCTTCTCATACTTTTCACTAGACAATCTTCTTACAAACTGGGATTTCTCGCTTGACACCTCAAAAGTTGATTCATCACTGAAGCAAACCTAGAAATTAAGATGATGTGTATGAAATTTAAAGTTGTAAATACTCGTTAGAATTTTCCTAGCTAAAACATCATTTGTTAAGGAATTTATATAAGGAACTTACCCTTTTCCAGTCTTCTGCTGTGAAATGTTGGTGTTTTCTTGCCCATTGTAGCCTCCGTTTCATCATTCGCTCAGTAAATTTGGCTTTCTTAGCTGGTCGACGACATCGGTACCCCAAGCTGCAAGTACGTCGACGCACTGTTCTCTCAGAAACCTTGATACCACTGTTGTTCAGTTCTTGGGTTATAGTAGCATAAGATGCCCTTCTGTTTCCTTTCACAATTTTGACGAGCAAACGTTCTGCTCTTGGAGTCAGAATTTTCTTCCTACCACATTTCCCTCTTCTGTTCTTCGGGTAATCTCTCCTAGTTTTATTTGTATTGCTTATACGACGCACAGAAGTCTGCGATATTCCTGAACGGGCAGCAGTTTCTCGTTGTCAGATTTCCATGTTGCAAAAGTCCCTTCACAAACTCAATTTTGCGAGGAGAAAGGTCCTTAGACTTCCCCATAACTCTTGTTATCAAGAAATTGTTTGATTTCCCAAGTAACAAATTTAAAACCACTGCTACCTCATAAAGTTCCTGTTATCAACACAGATTTAGCGTAAATATCTAAAATACAGCAAGACAAACTGTTAAAGTTAATTATCAGTAAACCAAACACATATCTGACACAAAAATCGCGGGAATTATTACCTCATATGTTTATGGCAAGGTAGCTACTAAGTTAATAAAGTAAAAAAGGCGGGAATTTGTAAAGATAATAAGTTCCAAAACTCACATTATTATCAACTATACCATGTCCTACAATGCAAGTATCAACAATGGGTTTGCTGTCACATAAATCCAAAAATTAGGGTGTCAAATGAAAATAAAGCTAAAAAGGTCCTTTAGTCTAATAATGTGGCCAGGTACTGTAGGTGAGGAAACTCATCGGTTTGCGTTGGCTCGGGGTGGCGCCATTGTGTGAGAAACACCATAGGTCTGCGTTACCTGTACGAAGTACAATACTTGTGAATAGTACCATCTTGCGTGGAACACCGTGAGTCTTCGCTACTTTTGATTAGTACCCCAACATGACAAATACCATGGTTCTACTTTACTCGCGACATGTACCATTCTGTGGGGCCTTTGACATGGATTTGGCACCCCTGTAGGCATCAAGCATCATTGTGCTTTATGAGTGGTCCCTTGGTCAGTAATACCTTTATTTACGATCTTTTTTGAGTCTGATCCTCTGTTTTGTTTATTTGTTTTTGTTGTGTTCATGTCCATCCATTCATTCTTCATGACATTTTTTATTTTATTTAGGTCAGTGGATGATTTTGAATTTATTGTTGTCATTTCATTTCGTACCATTAGGGGCCGATGACCTCGATGTTAGGCCCCTTTAAACAACAATCATCATCAACGAATATTTAGTTTTTGAGCGCTTTCCTTCAGATGTTTTTATAGTATGTGTTATCATACTTTTTCATGTTGCCCTCATTGAAAGCTAGCTCACCCACACCACTTGATGCATTACATCCCCATACCATAACGCTGCCGTCCGCATGTTTGACCGTAGCTTCCATATGTTGAGGGTCCCACTCAGTATTTTCTGTGTCCACATCTTTAATCGGCCATCACTTCCGTATATATTGAACTTTTTCTTCCGACCATAACACAAGATCACAGAATGGATTATCCTGCAATACATATTCATTAGTAAATTCCAAACGCTTTCTCTGGTTTACTTTACTGACAGACGGTTTATGTTTTGGTGCTCTGGATTGGTACCCTGTACTGTTCATATCCCTACGAACTGTGCTTTCATGAACTACCTTCGCAAGATGTTCCTCCAGACGTGCTCTAATTTCAGTTGATGTTAGTCTGGGATTTTGCTTCAACATTTTAAGCACGAATCTTTCATCTCGAGACGTATGAGAAACACGTCCAAGGCGTCCAAAAACCAAGTCTAAGGCCCCTCAGAATGGTACACGTCGCGAGTAAAGTAGAACCATGGAATTTGTCAAGTTGGGGTACTAATCACAAGTAGCGAAGACACAGGGTGTTCCACACAAGATGGTACTACTCACAAGTATTGTACTTCGTACAGGTAACGCAAACCTATGGTGTTTCTCACACAAAGGCGCCACTCATAGCCAGCGCAAACCGATGAGGTTCCTCACCTAAGTGTACTAGTCACGGGTGCCGGTCCCACGGGCCCCGTGGTGTTCCTCACATAGTGGGTACTAATCACAGGCAACGCAGACCCACGGTGTCGCTCATATAGCGGTACAGCTCACAGGCTACGCCCAGACCCGCGGTGTTGCTCACATGGGTACGACGCACGGGTACTGGAAAACCCCAGGCCAGGCTCTATACTGCTACTAATCACAAACCTACTTCGTACCCAATATAGTGGTACTACTCGCAAGTACAGGCAACCTATGGTGTTCCCCGCGTGATGGTACGAATTAAAAGTAGTTTCATGGCTCTAGTTCAATCATCCCTTGGTCGCGCCTTTCACTCGCCTCTTACGACAGGCAAGGGATACCGCGGGTGTATTCTACATGTGTGTCCCCCACCCGCAGGGGGTAGTGTGTTTGGTCCGCGAGAGGTATTTTATTTCCCTCAAGTCCGCCGGCAAGCCGGTTAGGACCACCCTATCCGCCACCTGGGACCCGCCACGTGGGAGTATCACCTCTCCCCCTGCTACGCCAGCGTAGTAGGTTCGTGGGGAGTGTTGATTGGCGACCACCGGGCCCTTAGCTGAGTCTTGGCATTGCTTCCACTTCCTTGTGCCAGGCTCCTTACTTTCGTCTATCCTGTCCGACCTCTCTTCGTCAACTCTTGTTCTTTTTCGACCCCGACGGTATTAGAGCATTCGCGGCCTAGGGAGTCTTCGATTTTCACGCCCTTCGTGGCCCGTGCCTTTCTTCGTCCGTTACTTCATTTTTCGAAATGACGGATCCCTTCTTTCTTCTCCTTTTTCTCTCTCTCTATCCCCTTTGGGTGTGGGACGCAGACGAAGAAATACACCCACGGCATCCCCTGCCTGTCGTGAGAGGTGACTAAAAGGGGCGACCAAGGTATGATTGTTTTAGAACCATGAAACTACTTTTGATTCGGACCATCACGTGGGGAACACCATGGGTCTCCTTTACTTGGGAGTTGTAACACTATATTAGGTACACAACAGGTTTGTGATTAGTAGCAGCAGTGAGTGGTTCACAGTAGGTTTCTAGTACCCGTGAGTCGTACCCACGTGAGCAACACGACGGGTCTGGGCGTTGCCTATGAGTTGTACCACTATATGAACGAAACCGTCGGTCTGCGTTGCCTGTGATTAGTATGTGAGGGACACCACGGGAATACCCGCGCCCGTGATTAGTACACCTAGGTGAGGAATCTCATCGGTTTGCGTTGGCTGTGAGCGGCGCCATTGTGTGAGAAACACCATTGGTCTGCGTTACCTGTATGAGGTACAATACTTGTGAGTAGTACCATAATGTTTGGAACACAGTGAGTTTACGCTACTTTTGATTAGTACCCCAACATCACAAATACCATGGTTCTACTTTACTAGCGACATGTACCATTATGAGGGGCCGTTGACCTGGATTTTGGACCCCTTTAGAAACAAGCATTATCATCGTCATCAGTTTTGTACCTTAGAAGTGGTCCCTTGGTCGGTAACGCTGTTTGTTTATTGTAGTTTTAGGGTAGGATCCTCAGATTGTTTTGGGTTCATGTCGATCCATTCATTCTTCATGCCTATTTTTTTTTGGTCAGTAGATGATTTAAAACTTCCGTTTTGTCATTTCATTTCGTACCATCGGGGGCCGATGACCTAGATGCTAGGCCCCTTAAAACGACAAGCATCATAATCATCAGGAACCTCATTGGTTTGCGTTGGCTGTAAGTGGCGCCATTTTGTGAGAAACACCTCAGGTCTGCGTTACCTGTACGAGGTACAATACTTGTGATTAGTACCATAATATTTGGAACACTGTGAGTTTACACCTTTGGTTATTACCTCAACTTGAGAAATGCCATGGTTTTCCTTTACTAGCGATAAGCCACGAACCTGCTACGCAGGCGTAGCAGGGGGAGAGGTGATACTCCCACGTGGCGCGTCCCAGGTGGCGGATAGGGGGGTCCTAACCGGCTTGCCGGCGGACTTGAGGGAAATAAAATACCTCTCGCGGACCAAACACACACCCCCTGTGGGTGGGGGAGGCTGACGAATAATACACCCACGGTATCCCCTGCCTGTCGTGCGAGGCGACTAAAAGGGGCGACCAAGGGATGAATGAATTAGAACCATGAAACTACTCTTCATTCGTACCATCATGCGGGGAACACCATGGGTTGCATGTACTTGCGAGTAGTATCACTAACATGGTACGAAATATGTTTGTGATTCGTTGCAGTAAAAAGCCTGGTCTGGTGGATTCCAGTACCCGTGCGTTGTACCCATGTGGGCAACACCGCGGGTCTGGGCGTAGCCTGTGAGTTGTAGCACTATATGAGCGACACCGTGGGTCTGCGTTGCCTGTGATTAGTACTCACTATGTGCGGAACACCACGGGGCCCTTGGGACCGGCACCCGTGACTAGTACCCTAGGTGAGGAAACTCATCGGTTTGCGTTGGCTGTAAGTGGCGCCATTGTGTGCGAAACACCATAGGTCTGCGTTACCTGTACGAAGTACAGTACTTGTGAGTAGTACCATCTTTTGTGGAACACCGTGAGTCTTCGCTACTTCCGATTAATACCCCAACATGACACATACCATGGTTCTATTTTACTCGCGACATGTACCATTCTGTGGGGCCTTAGACGTGGATTTTGCACCCCCTTTAGACACCAAGCATCTTTGTGCTTTATAAGTGGTTCCTTGGTCGGTAATAATGTTATTTTCGTTCTCTATTGAATCCGATCCACTGGTTTTTGTTTTTGTTTGTTTGTTTTGTGTTTTGTTGGGTTCCTGTCCATCCATTCATTCTTCATGACATTTTTTATTTTTATTTTGGTCAGTGGATGCCTTTGTAATTTTTGTTCTTTCATTTCGTACCATTAGGGGCCGATGACCTTCGATGTTAGGCCCCTTAAAACAACAAGCATCATCATCATCTACTAGCGATAAGTGCCATTATGCTGGATAGTTGACATAGATATTGCCCCATTTAGACAAGCATCATTCATTCAGGGTTGGGTTCTGGAAGCAGTCCTCTGGTCAGTAATATTGTTTATGAGAATGTGAAGCCTTGCGCGTCTTATCGACTGGTTTTAAATTCATATTCATCAATTCATTCCTCATCATCACGTTTTGAATTCTGGTCAGTGGATGAATTTTTTTACTTTTAAATTGTCATTGCATTTCGTCTCATTTCGTACCATAGGAGTCGATGACCTCGATGTTAGGCCCCTCTGAACAACAGGCATCATAATCAAGAATGTTTGCTTTATCTGTGATTACGTTTAAGTTGAAGTTAGGATTAGCGTACTGGTCCATACTGATGCAGAAATCTTCCATTATATTGAGCAATGGGCCTGTGGGGTTCATATTTAAAATTTCCGTGCCATTCTCGATATTAGTGAACTTATGCGTGTAATCCTCGACATGTTGCCCTATGGATGAAAAATGATTATATTTTATGGCATTGATATGTTCGTTGTAGCGAATAGGAAAACTTCTACCGGTGCGTCCAATATAACTGGCTTCACAATAGTTGCATTTTATGCGGTATAGGGGAGCCTCTCCCAGTACCGGCCACCTAATAATTTTCCTTCATTGTTTAAAAATAGAATGGTCAGCTATAAATCTGATCAAGTTAAAAGAGGCCTGATACAGTATTGTTACAATTGCCTTGAGCAGACATGAAGAAAATGAGTGTGCATGTCCATTACAACAATAGATAGAATTCTTACAAAACCTCACATTACAAAAAATGTTTCCCAGTACCGGCCAGCCAGACACTTTCTCTGACTATTTAAAAGTGAGGAAATGATACTTTACAAATACACATTTAAACTTTGAGACATTACAAAACCTTAATTAACGATAAAAATACATAAAGCAAATTTTACACGATAAATAATCCTACATATCAAAGATAGAAAAGTCCAATCGATGTTGAAAATCTTCAGTGGAACACACAAACAAATTTTCTAAATGCAATGGTCCCATTTGTAAAAGTCAAATTTTTACACGATAAATAAATAATCCTGCAAATCAAATTTGGAAAAGTTCAAACAAGATATTAGGAACTTCAGTGGAATCCAAAAAGATATTCTAAATGCAATGATCACATTTGTAAAAGTCAATGTTCTCTTGATCTGCACATTCAAGATGTGCCCAACCGTGACAAGAAACACTCTGAACCCAAGCCTCGTCCGTTGTTTCCAGGCAAATGATGTATTCTGTTTCTCCATCGCCTGATTGCCCTGTGCCATTCTGCTTTCCCTCGGACTCGAAGTTCAGTCTCTTCGCAGCTCTACTGTTTTTTTTTCTTTACTTTTGAAAACACTTTTGTATCTCTGATTTTCTTTCATTCATCCGCTTTCTCCCGTTTTTCTTTCAATCTCTGGTCTTTTTCTTCCAACATTTTCTTACAGGGAGTGGATGTTAGAATTTCACTCTTTTCTCCTCTTTCTTGTAATTTTTCTTTCTGTCAAGTTTGATTTTGGGGATATTTCTTCTACATTCTTCAGAAATTCTTTTGATGTAGAAGGCATTTCAACTCTGGAAGAAGTTGCTTCTCCAGGAAGATCTTCTTTTTGATCATCAATTCTTCTTACCATCTGTGGAGTCAGTCATTTCGCCACCAGTTCTTATTACTCTACCTCCCAATGTGTTTCTTGGAACAGAATACTGCATTGAAGCCTCCCTGACGCTTAATCTCCCCCTGTGGGTGGCGACGGTAGAATAACACCCACGGTATCCCCTGTCTGTCGTATGAGGCGACTAAAAGGGGCCCCAGGGGATCTGAACTTTGGAGCGTGGATTGGCGACCACGGGGCCCTTAGCTGTGTTTTGGCATTGCTTCCACTTCTGCCGGGCTCCTCACTTTCACCTATCCTATCCGATCTCTCTTGGCCAACTCTTGTTCTTTTCCGACCCCGACGCTATTAGGTTTGCGAGGGCTAGGGAGTCTTTCATTTTCACGCCCTTCGTGGCCCTTGTCTTTCTTTGGCCGATATCTTAATTTTTCGAAGTATCGGATCCCTTCAATTTTTCCCTCTGATTAGTGTTATATAGAGGATGGTTGCCTAGTTGTACTTCCTCTTAAAATAATAATTACCACCACCTGACGCTTAATTTTCCGTCCCCACGAACCTACTACGCTGGCGTAGCAGGGGGAGAGGTGATACTCTCACGTGGCGCGTCCCAGGTGGCGGTTAGGGGGGTCCTAACCGGCTTGCCGGCGGACTTGAGGGAAATAAAATACCTCTCGCGGACCAAACACACAACCCCCACGGTATCACCTGCCTGTCGTAAGAGGCGACTAAAATGGGCGACCAAGGGATGATTGTCTTGCAACCATGAAACTACTTGTGATTAGTACCACCACGCGGAGAACATCATGGGTCGCTTTTACTTGCGCGTAGTACCACTATATCATGTACCAAATAGGTTTGTGATTAGTAGCAAACAGGAGCACCGTGCGGTCGGCTTTTGCAGTACCTGTGTTTAGTACCACCATACGAGCGGGACCCTGGGATGATAGCTACCGTGGATCTGCCTTGCCTATGATTAGTACCCACTATATGAGGAACACCACGGTATAGGGGAAGGTCCCTGTGGTTAGTACTCTTATGTGATGAACACCATAGGGTTGCGCAGCCTGTAAATGGCGCCGCAATGTGAGAAAAACCATAGGTCTGTTGTGTATGTCGAATTTCATAACCTGTGAGTAGTACAATAATGTGTGGAATACCGCGAATCTCTGCTACTTTTGATTAGTACCGCAGTATGACAAATACCATGGTTCTACATTCGTAGCGATAAGTACCGTTGTGAGGGGCCGATAACTTGGATATTGGACCGCCTTTAGACGGCAAGCATCATCGATTGTAAGTTATGCTATAGCAGCAGTCCCTTGGTCAGTAATCATACTGTTTTACGTCAGAGTCTGTGAATGTAAGGCATTGCGGGTCGCATCCACTGATTGTTTTAAATTCATCTCCATCCATTCATTCTTCGTTCTCAAGTTTTGAATTCTGGTCAGTGGAGAATTTTGGACTTTTAATTTGTCATTCCATTTCGTCACATTTCGTACCATTAGGGGCCGATGACCTCGAAGTTAGGCCCCTTTATACAGCAAGCATCATCATATCTGGTGCAACCTCCACGATCTCGAATAATCGAAAGTGACTGGTGTCATCGGCTGAGTCGGCAAATTCATCTTCCCAAGACTCAGCCCCGGTGAAATCCACCGAAAGCTCGGAAAAGTGTAGAAGTTCTTCTAAACCCGCATTTGAATGCCCTAAAGAATGCCTTAGGATTGCGGCGGACACCCCCGCACTTGTACCACTTCTTAAGATTGGGTTGAATAGTGAACTATTTACCGCTGTATTGGACTCAGGGAGTGTTTGTTCCATTATTTCGGCTGAATGGTATTCGAAATTAAAGTCTGTCTGTATTTTTTTTTCTTCTGATTATTGTTGGTCTTCAGTCCAATATGTTTCGGCTAATTCTTCTCCCTTAGAAATTTTAGGGTTTGTCTTTGCCAAAATTCGGGTTTGTAAATTCACCTGGAAAGTTATGTTGTATTTGGCTAAGCACTTGTCTTGCCTCATGATATTAGGAGCAGACTTCATGTCTCATAGGGGTCTAGTGCTCGACATTCAGAGCAAGTCGTGCACTTTCAAATTTGCTAGTGACTGTAAAATTCCTTTGCTTAAGTGTAATTCTGTGTCATGTTCATCTGTCTCGCCTAACAAGTATGAGATGTTAGACCTTATACATGTACCCGAGGAGCGTTGCCTGTGACTTGTACCACTATATGAGCGACACCGTGGGTCTGCGTTGCCTGTGATTAGTACCCACTATGCGAGGAACACCACGGGATAGTACGAGTCCGTGTGGTTAGTACACCTAGGTGAGGAACCTCATGGGTTTGCGTTGGCTATGACTGGCGCCATTGTGTAAGAAACACCATAGGACTACGTTACCTGTACGAAGTACAATACTTGTGAGTAGTACCTTCTTGTGTGGAACACCGTGAGTCTTCGCTACTTTTGATTAGTACCCCAACATGAGAAATACCATGGTTCTACTTTACTCGCGACATGTACCATTCTGAGGGGCCCTACACCTGGATTTTGGACCCCTTTAGAAATCAAGCATCTTCGATTCAGGATTATGCTTTATATGTGGTCCCTTGGTCAGTAATACTATTCTTTATGATCTTTTTTTGCATCGGATCCACTGCTTTTTGTTTGTTTATTGTTTTTTGCATTTTTTATTTGTTTTTTGTTTCTTTTTGGTTTCATGTACATCCATTCATTCTTCGTGACTTTTCCTCGTGCGACGCGGCCGGTTGGGATACGCTTGGATAGCAGTTATGAATTGTTTGACGTACCTTCGATTCCTTGCCTTGTCAGACAACCAAGTGGGGTACTTCCGTGGGTTGTACGACGACCTGAAATCATCCTGGATTTGCACACTGGCCCGAAAGGAGACACGGACCCTTCGATTTATCGGGGGATCTACCTGTCCGTTCTTGGCCGCTATCCAGGTTCGGTCGTCGTTTGCACGGATGGTTCAAGGACAGATACGAAGGTGGGCTGTGCGTTCGTTGTCGACAATGATCGGTTTCTTTTTGCTCTCCCGGACACCTGTAGTGTGTACACGGCAGAGCTCTATGCTATCTGTGAGGCTCTGCGGTACGCACTAGACAATGTACGACGACACTTTCTCGTGTGTACTGACTCCTTGAGTTCGCTTCAGTCTATTGATACCTGTTTCCCTCGGCACCCTCTGGTGCAGCGGATCCAGGACCTGCTGGCCGGGTGTTCGGATGCCGGCACCAGAATTACGTTCGTGTGGCTCCCCAGCCATATGGGCATAGAGGGAAACGAGTTAGTAGATCAGGCTGCCAAGGAGGCAGTTACACTGCCCCCGTTGCCTTTCAAGGTTCCAGCAAGTGATATTCGCTCTCAGCTGAGACATCTGGTTATGTCTCATTGGGAGATGGAGTGGCAGGCCATCCCACTTCCCAATAAGCTGCGAGCGATAAAAGGAACAACGAATGTATGGAGGACTTCCCTTCGGGCTTCGCGGAGGGAAGCCGTGGTATTATGTCGCCTTCGGATCGGCCACGGTATCTTGACGCACTCCCATCTACTGAAAGGAGAACCCCCTCCGGTGTGTACCTGCGGCGACCATCTTACCGTGGTACACATCCTTACGGAGTGCGTGGACCTGGTCGATCTGCGCCGTAGTATTAACCTTCCGAGTACTATCTCCCTTATCTTGCGCGATGACGAGCAGTCAGCAGACCTCGTTATCCGCTTTATTAGGGATAGCGGTCTGTTTTATCGTGTGTGATGATGTCCTTTGTCCTAGTGTTGTTTATGTCAGTTGCGCTTTTATCTCATTGACTCCATTTTAGTTTGTGTTGCGCATTTTAATGTGTTATTTTAACGTCTAACGTACATTATGTGTTAATATCTGTATTACTGGGCGATGCCTTATTCCTTCGATTTCCTGTACTTTCTCTTATTTTAATAGAACATAAGGCATTGCGTATTAGATCCACTGACTGTTTTAATCTCACCCTCATTTTTCTTCATTACCATTCTTTTCTAACTCTAGTCAGTGGATACTTTTTAAAATTTTAACTTCATATCTCATGTCCTTCATTTCGTTCCATTAGGGGCCGATGACCTTCGATGTTAGGCCCCTTAAAACAACAAGCATCATCATCATCATCTTCGTGACTTTTCTTATTCTGGTCAGTGGATTATTTTGATTTTGGTTGCCATTTCATTTCGTACCCCACGAACCTGCTACGCAGGGGGAGAGGTGATACTCCCACGTGGCGCGTCCCAGGTGGCGGATAGGGGGGTCCTAACCGGCTTGCCGGCGGACTTGAGGGAAATAAAATACCTCTCGCGGACCAAACACACACCCCCTGTGGGTGGGGGAGGCAGACGAATAATACACCCACGGTATCCCCTACCTGTCGTGAGAGCCGACTAAAAGGGGCGACCAAGGGATGGTTGTATTCGAACCATGCAACTACATGTGATTAGTACCACCACGCGGAGAACAGCAAGGGTCGCTTTTACTTGTGCGTAGTACCACTATATTAGGTACGAAATAGGTTTGTGATTAGTAGCACACAGGAGCACCGCGCGGTCGGCTTTTGCAGTACCTGTGATTAGTACCACCATATGAGCGGGACCATGGGATGATAGCTACCATGGACCTGCCTTACCTGTGATGTACCCACTATATGAGGAACACCACGGGATAGGGAGAGGTCCCTGTGGTTAGTACTCTTCTGTGATGAACATCATAGGTTTGCGTTGCCTGTGAATGGCGCCGCAGAGTGAGAAAAACATATGTCTGTATTAATGTCGAATTTCATAAGCTTTGAGTAGTACAATAATGTGTGGAATACCGCAAGTCTCTGCTACCATTGATTAGTACTGCAACAGGACAGATACCATGGTTCTACATTACTAGTGATAAGGCCCATTCTGAGGGGCCTTTGACTTGTATTTTGGACCCATTTAGACACCAAGCATCCTCGATTTGCCTTGGAAGTGGTCCCTTGGTCAGTAATACTATTAACTCTGATAGTTTTTTGAGTCGGATCCACTGATTGTTTTAAATTCATGTTCATTCATTCATTCATTCGTTCATTCATTCTTCATGGCATTTTTTTATTTTGGTCAGTGGATAATTTTGAACTTTTACTTTGTCGTTTCATTTCGTACCATTAGGGGCCGATGACCTCGATGTTAGGCCCCTTTAAACAACAAGCATCATCATCATCATTTCGTACCATTAGGGGCCGATGACCTCGATGTAAGGCCCCTTTAAACTATAAGCATCATCATACCGTCCTGGGAGGTGGTGTTGGTATTTGTGGTGGTGGTAAAGGTGGTAGCTCTGGTGAACGGCATGCACAGTTCACTCACAGTACAAGCACTTGCTGTTATAAAGAGCTTCATCACTGTTTATATATATATTCGTTTACGGCCATTAGAGACCACGTTAGATAACAATTACATGTTTCTGGAAGCCTTCCTCACAGCCCAGAACTTCAGCATCCTCTCTCTGGCAGCCTGTCTTCTTTCGTCCGTCCACCCACGGTTAAGTTTTGGTTCGTCATGGAATCCCTGAAATCTGTCGATCACTGACCTAAACTTTGTTCGGTTTGAGATGTCTTCCGAATTTAGTCCCACCTGTCTGAGATCCTTTCTCACCTCCCTGAACCATTTGTCCGACACTTTAGGTCTGCTGTCTAGTATTGTGAAAATCCTTTTCGTTAGTCTCTTCTCATCCATTCTAAATAAATGCCCATAGAATTTAAGTCTCCGTTTTCTCATGGACTCAGTTAGCCTTTCATTGTCTCGGTAAAGTTCTTCCCTTCCTCGCAGCCTATACTGTCCATCCACAATCTTTGGACCCATTATTTTGCGAAGGATCTTTCTTTCAAATTTCTCAGCTTCTCTCAGTCCCGCTTTTCCTGTCATTTGGAGGCATTCACTAGCATACAGACATTTCGTTTTAATCACTGTATTGTAGTGCCTTAGTTTAGCTCGTCTGGAGATGGTTTTCTTCTTGTATATAGGATATGTCCTACGAAAAGCCGCAGCCATTTTCTCCCGTCTGGTGTTGTTTGCTTCTCTTTCATTTGTTTTCAATTGCACTATTTCACCCAAATACTTAAAGCTATCAACTCTTTCTATTTTACAGTGTTCTGTCTTCAGGTACCGAGGGGCTGTTTTGATGTTTGTTATATATTTAGTTTTCTCGAAAGAAATCTGTAGTCCTGCTTTTTCTGCTTGTAGTTTTAGTACATTCAGCTGTTCTATTGCTGTGTCAGTATTCCTAGATAGTAGCGCAACGTCATCAGCAAAGGCAAGGCAATTAATCATGACACCACTTTTTGACCCTCCAATGTATACTTGGTTAAGTAATCCTTTTCTGTCCAGTTCTTTTTCCCACTCCCGGATAATCTTCTCCAACACACAGTTGAAAAGAATTGGTGACAATCCATCACCCTGCCTGACTCCTATTTTAATTTCGAACTGCTTGGAGTTCTCTCCCATGAACTTAACTTTCGAATGTGTCCCAGTTAAAGTCTGCTTAATAATTGCTGTTTGTTATTATTTATTTATTTATTTATTTATTTATTTTTGATTTATTTATTATTAAATAAAATATCTAGCTCCGCAGTATGTAGCGGAGCTTTGAGGGTTACATAGGCCGCAAAAATACGATAATGATAATTAGCATGTCTAATCTCGATACCGAGAGACTCCTCGATAGCTCCGAAAGGAAGGGGTCAATGACGAGATGATTAAGCTTAGACTTAATCAGTACAGCCACTCCCCCGCCCTCTCTCGGTATACCGCAAACTTAATTTTGAAGGGCATATGGGGTTTCACCCGTGTTTTCCCTAGCAGGAGGATATCGATGTTATGCTCAGAGATAAACGACTCGAGTTCGCCTCTCTGAGCAGAAACACTCTTGCAATTCAATGCACATATTCTTAAGGTCCATAGTCAAACAATGGCAGCCTCATTAGGGTTCTGAAAAGTACTGAATAGCAGCACTTATCAGTACTCCAATTTTATCAATCATTGATTGACATGTTCTCAGCTTGGTCACAGTGTCCTTAATAATTGGTTTTGAAAAATTTCTCTCGCGAGGTTCAAAATGTCGCCCATCCCGAGAAGTGGGATATGGGCTACGCTTCCACTGAGGGTGCAGGGTTCGATGCAGGGGGGGGGGGGGGCGCTGGGCGCCTGGGCGCCTCCGGCAGCAGCTGCATAGGAGAAATTGGGGTCTACTGCACGGCAGGGGGGGGGGGAGAGCCTTTCGCTTCTCGGTTTTTAAGACCTCCCTAACTCTCTTCTGTTCCATAATGTTACGGAACAGCTGGCATCCCCTCCAGGAGGCTGGGTGTTCACCCGGGCAGTTAGCGCACTTAGCTGGTGCCTCTGGGTTTAGAGGGCAGGCAGCAGCTTAGTGGTTTTCGTCACATTTGACACACCTCAAAGGCATCTTGCAATAATTAGCGGTGTGCCCCCACCTCTGATATCGGTAACACTGAGAGGGGCCCTCACGGCCTCTGAAAGCCTCGATTTTAACGGCACACCCGCATAAATGCTTCACGGAATAAATGGTGTCTGAAAATTAATCCCTAGGGAGGGTGACACTCATGACACTTGAGGGAATCAGTTTCTTGAACGGAGTATCACGTCTCGTGTACTGATACACGTCCTGAGGCTGGTACCCAAGTTCCATGAGTTCCTCTCGAACCCAGGCCACATCTACTGTCGAAACAATGTTCCGAATGATAACCTTCAATTGCCTTTTACTCGCGAGCTGATGCGTGTAAAAGTTCTTACCGCTATCTTCAAAATAGTGCTTCAAGAACAGGAAATCGTGTTCGTTTTTGTCATGAAACTTCAGAGCATCCCTGGTGTTGATGACCCTGACGTTTCCAGTGCAACGTGATCTCAAGTAGTTATAGTGGCGCTGATACTCCGACTTATTAGCTACCACTATGGGGGGAACAGCGACTTTCTTCGGGGGCACGACATCCATGGCCTCGCCCTGGCCTTCTTGAGATGAGGTTTGCCCTGTCTCGTTGTTTGTAGAGGTCGAACCAGCGACCTCGTTTGGCCTAGGAGGCTGAGAAGGGGCAGCGCTCGTAGAGGGAAGAGGCTCTGCAGTGATCATAGGTGTCTGAGGTACAAGGTCATTCACAGTCATATTGCCCTCCGTGGGCAAAGAAGCCAGGACACTATAGGTGTTAGAGACAAGAACGGGTTTAGGGAGCAGTTTCTTAGTCGCTTGATGTTTAAAATAATGTTTGCGCGCCTTCTTAGCTACCGGGTGTTCGCTACGAACAACCGCAGATACGTGAGGTGGAATCTCACCAATTCCAGAATATTCGGCAAACACCTGTTTGAGAGGGGGCAAGACCTTAATCGAAGAGGCAGCCTGAGGAGCCGGCAGGCTCAGATTATCATTTATAGTACGTTTAATAGTGGCAGAGAGTGGAGGAAAGTCGTCTCCACCACCTCCCGGTGGCGGGAATTTAGCCATCATGCACTACTGGTACCAAAAGGCAGGCACACCAACAAGCAATCGAGCAAGCGATGTAGCACTTACCAGCAATATAGCAGACAAGTAGCCAAAAGGATTGGTTGTAAATTCACTTCAGCGCTTCACTGTATACATACTTTGTAGCTTATAGACACACACAAGCTCACACCAGTTACCAAGTGAGAGAGTGCAGAACGAAACGTCCGTTGTCACTGACTTTTTTTTTTTTTTAATGTTGGCCAGTGGATGGGAGCCCTGGGGAGAAAAAGATGCCCCCTTACTCATCTGTTTCCTAGGTATTGCCGATGAGGCAAAAATCACTGTTCTCGCTGCAGTGGCGGGGGGAAAGCAATCTGTCTGGTAGGCTATAAGGCCTACCGTCAGAAAAGAAACCCCCTCTTCGCTACTGGTTATGTACTCAAATAAAAGGAGTCGGAGCAGTATAATTTAAATTTAGGCCCTTCTTTACAAACGGCCCCTAACAGGGGAAGAATTTAGAGGTATTTAGTGACATTTTAGGTATCAATTTGGAAAAGGCCGAAAGGGTGGGCTGGTTCGAATTTAAAACAGGTCATAGATGATCCAAGGGCCACGGTACTTCAGGCGAGTCCGCGGCTTCTTGGTCCTCATGACCCGTTTCAATAATAAAATACCAGGGTCCTCTGATTGGTTCGAGAGGATCCTAGCCCTGGTCATCCTCACTATTTTGTTTATCTGAGATCTAAGGGTGGGGATACGGAGTTCGGCTCGTATACTCCTGTTAGATTTCAGATAAGGTGCTCTTGTCATCATACGTATTGTCCTATTTTGAAATGTTTGCAATTTGGAAAGAGGAGTCTTAGCAATATAGCCCCAGGCCTCACAGCCATACAGCAGAATGGGCCTGATACATGCTAGGTAAATATTTCTCTTGATGGAGGTAGATATTTATTTATTGACTAGCAGAGGTCTCGGAGTTTTCACCCCTAGCTGTGGCACGCTGACGGGCCTGTTCTATATTGAATCTCCAGGACATAGTTCTGTCCAATATTAGGCCGAGGTATTTAATTTTGTTAGTCCAAGACACGGGGACATCTTTAATTGTAAGGCGGTGAAGGCTAGGCCGACACCTGGTGAAAACAATTGCCTGGGTTTTGTCAGCATTTATTTTCATGTTATTTTGGTGACAGCACTCCCTGAAGAAATCGATCCGTTGTTTCAGCCACCGGACGGCATAGTCATTTCGCTTCATACCAGTGTACAATAAATGGCTATGTCATCCGCGTATTGCTGGATCTCCACACCATCCCGTGTTGGAAAATCGTTCACGTTTAGGCCGTAGAGGGTGGGGCTCAGACCTCCACCCGTTGGGACTCCAGCTCTAAGTGCTCTTGGGGTGGATTTCTCTCCTTCACAGGAAACGTTACCACGAACCTGCTACGCAGGCGTAGCAGGGGGAGAGGTAATACTCCCTCGTGGCGCGTCCCAGGTGGCGGATTGGGGGGTCCTAACCGGCTTGCCGGCGGACTTGAGGGAAATAAAATACCTCTCGCGGACCAAACACACACCCCCTGTGGGTGGGGGAGGCTGACGAATAATACACCCACGGTATCCCCTGCCTGTCGTGCGAGGCGACTAAAAGGGGCGACCAAGGGATGAATGAATTAGAACCATGAAACGACTCTTGATTCGTACCATCATGCGGGGAACACCATGGGTTGCATGTACTTGCGAGTAGTATCACCAACATGGTACGAAGTATGTTTGTGATTCGTTGCAGTAAAAAGCCTGGCCTGGTGGATTCCAGTACCCGTGCGTTGTACCCATGTGGGCAACACCGCGGGTCTGGGCGTAGCCTGTGAGTTGTACCACTATATGAGCGACATCGTAGGTCTGCGTTTCCTATGATTAGTACTCACTATGTGCGGAACACCACGGGGCCCTTGGGACCGGCACCCGTGACTAGTACCCTAGGTGAGGAAACTCATCGGTTTGCGTTGGCTGTGGGTGGCGCCATTGTGTGCGAAACACCATAGGTCTGCGTTACCTGTACGAAGTACAATACTTGTGAGTAGTACCATCTTTTGTGGAACACCGTGAGTCCTCGCTACTTCTGATTAATACCCCAACGTGACACATACCATGGTTCTATTTTACTCGCGACATGTACCATTCTGTGGGGCCTTAGACATGGATTTTGCACCCCCTTTAGACACCAAGCATCTTTGTGCTTCATAAGTGGTTCCTTGGTCGGTAATAATGTTCTTTTCGTTCTCTATTGAATCCGATCCACTGGTTTTTGTTTTTGTTTGTTTGTTTTGTGTTTTGTTGGGTTCCTGTCCATCCATTCATTCTTCATGCCATTTTTTTATTTTTATTTTGGTCAGTGGATGCCTTTGTAATTTTTGTTCTTTCATTTCGTACCATTAGGGGCCGATGACCTTCGATGTTAGGCCCCTTAAAACAACAAGCATCATCATCATCATCATCACTCCCTCGTGGCGCGTCCCAGGTGGCGGATTGGGGGGTCCTAACCGGCTTGCCGGCGGACTTGAGGGAAATAAAATACCTCTCGCGGACCAAACACACACCGCCGGTGGGTGGGGAGGCTGACGACTAATACACCCACGGTATCCCCTGCCTGTCGTGAGAGGCGACTAAAAGGGGCGACCAAGGGATGATTGAATTAGAACCATGAAACTACTTTTGATTCGTGCCATCACGCGGGGAACACCATGGGTTGCCTGTACTTGCGAGTTGTACCACTATGTTCGGTACGAAATGGGTTTGTGTTTAGTAGTAGTCATGAGCGTGGCCTGGGGGTTTCCAGTACCCGTGCGTCGTACCCATGTGAGCACCACCGCGGGTATGGGCGTAGCCTGTGAGTTGTACCACTATATGAGCGACACCGTGGGTCTGCGTTGCCTTTGATTAGTATCCACTCTGTGAGGAACACCACGGGGCCCGTGGGACCGGCATCCGTGGCTAGTACACCTAGGTGAGGAAACTCATTGGTTTGCGTTGGCTATGAGTGGCGCCATTGTGTGAGAAACACCGTAGGTCTGTGTTACCTGTACGAAGTACAATACTTGTGAATAGTACCGTCTTGTGTGGAACACCGTGAGTTTCGCTACTTTTGATTAGTACTCCAACATGCCAATACCATGGTTCTACTTTACTCGCGACATGTACCATTCTGTGGGGCCTTAGACATGGATTTTGCACCCCTTTCGACATCAAGCATCATCGTGCTTTATGAGTGGTCCCTTGGTCAGTAATCAATTATGTATGATCTTTGAGTCTGATCCACTGTATTTTGGTTGTTTGTTTCCTTTTTTTTTTTTTTTTTTGTTGGGTTCATGTCCATCCATTCATTCTTCATGACGACATTATTATTTTTTGGTCAGTGGATGAATTCGACATTTTTGTTCTTTCATTTCGTACCATTAGAGGCCGATGACCTCGATGTTAGGCCCCTTTAAATAACAATCATCATCATCATCATCAGGAAACGTTAAGTTTCCTGTTCGTCAAATATGACTGAATCATTTTGACCAAATAACGTGGAACTTGATATTGTTTCAGGAGTTTCACAATTAAGTTATCGTGCCAGACAGTGTCAAAAGCTTTTTCTACGTCGAAAAATACTCCTGGCACGCTACGGCGCATATTGAACGACCTTTTGAAATACTGTGTTAAGCCAGCACTGCAAGAGGGGCACTGCGCCTCGACCGGAACCCAAACTGCTCCGGTCGCAGTATGTTACGGGTGTTAAGATATTCATTGAGGCGAGTGAGAAGAAGTGTCTCGAATATTTTTGATACATGTGTTAACAGGGTTATCGGACGGTAATTTTGTGGGAATAATGTGTCATATCCTGGCTTTGGAATGACTATCATCTTACTAGTCTTCCAAATGTCAGGGAAGTATCCCAGTTTTAAGCAGGTCGAGAAAATGATAGCTAAAAAGATAACTGCCCTATATGGCAGTGATTTAATTTCCTTATTTGAGACCCTGTCATGTCCGGGAGACTTCTTCTCATTTAAATATTTAATAACCCTGCGAACCTCGCGAGGCTGGATGTCAGGTATGTCAGTCAGGGGTCCATTGTCTTTTGGAAGCTAAGGCTTTTCTGCGTATCTCACGGGTCCGTAGTTCGTTATTGTCGTGGTCATCGTCAGATAGATCATGAGTTACGCATTGGCTTTCGATAGCATCCGCGAAAGCCTCAGATTTATCATAAGGGGAGAAGACCAAGCAGTTCCGGCCGTGGATAGCACGCCGGGGTTCCTGGGTTCGAGTCAGACTGCGAGTGACACGCCAACAGTCGCGTTCTGACTCGTACTCTGAGAGACGTCGACAGAATTCCTCCCATCTTTCAATCTTACGTTCCAGCAGACGATTGCGGACTTCTCGGGCTAGTTCCTGGTATTCTGCCCGATCGGCTGGGTCCCGGAATCTTTGCCATCTCTTCCTGTATCGGTTTTCAATTTGGATCAAATCCTTAAATACATCCGGCGTCGTGTCGTCCTCAGTGTACTGAGCTTGTGGTCGTGCTCGGCCGGTGTTGCCAACTGTACGTCCTAAAATATTAGTTTATGAAAGTCTCTAAAAATAGCCATTTTTTCAACGTCGCTAAGGAATGTCGCTAACATAAAATTACTAGTAAGCATGAATAAAATGGACGTACTAATGCAGAAATAAATATTTCATCATCGCCTTCCTATTCCTCCTCAGCAAACGATGTAGCCTGTGAAGTGGAAGGTTGGTGAGGTGTTGATGGAGCAGGTAATAGTTCAGCCGTTGTTGAATAAGCATTTTTAGTTCCCATCTTCCTAACGACCTTCTCTGGAATTTCGTAGGAATGGCAGATTTTTCCTAGGCACTTAAGCGCATTCCTGATGTGCAACATGGATGCTGCTGTTTCGACTTTCATTCTTTTTGTCACTGTAGATTTCACAATACCAAGTTCACTAAAGAGCCTTTCTACTTCGGCATTTGAATGCGGGAGAGTCAAAATTTTCATAGCAAAAACTAGTTCCCTGAAGGGATTTTGTCCTTCCTACATACCACTGTACTGAAACACCGCTACCCATAAATCGGTGGTATTTGAAACTTGACTCCATTTTATTACGTTCAAATTACGCCACTGATTCTCAATCTGATCTATCTGAGACGCTACAACCCATATCTTCCGCTAACTCAAATATTGGGTTTTTGACAACATTCAGACAGTTTTTAATAGAAAGGAGGGCCATTTTTCTTAGGTTTTGAAAATTGTTCGGTAGCCTATTTTTTAGTTCTGTAATTTTTTTGTGAAGTTAATACGGCGACCCCTAACCACTTCTACCTTTTCTACTGATAAAATTTCCGCCAGTTTTTCGAACTCGTAACCCAGATAGGGTTTGGGGTCCACGTAACTATCAATCTCAGTTGAACCCCCTGTGGGTGGGGGAGGTAGACGAAGACTTCACCCACGGTGTCCCCTGCCTGTCGTAAGAGGCGACTAAAAGGGGCGTCCAAGGGATGTTTGAAATAGAACTATAAAACTACTCTTGATTCGTACCATCATTCGGGGAACACCATGGGTCGCTTTTACTTGCGAGCGGTACCACTATCTTAGGTACACAATAGGTTTGTGCTTAGTAGCAGCAGCGAGAGGGTCACTGTGGGTTTCCAGTACCCGTGAGTCGTACCCATGTGAGCAACACCACGGGTCTGGGCGTTGCCTGTGATTAGTACCACTATATGAGCGACACCGTGGGTCTGCGTTGCCTGTGATTAGTACCCACTATGTGAGGAACACCACGGGAATACCGGCGCCCGTGCTTAGTACACCTCGGTGAGGTACCCCATCGGTTTGCGATGCCTATGAGTGGCGCCATTGTGTGAGAACACCATAGGTCTGCGTTCCCTTACGGCGTACAATACTTGTGAGTAGTACCATCATGTGTGAAACACCGTGAGTCTTCGCTACTTTTGATTAGTACCCCAACTTGACAAATACCATGGTTCTACTTTACTAGCGATAAGTTCCATTCTGAGGGGCCGTAGACCTGGCTTTCGGACCCCTTTAGCCATAAAGCATCCTTTTTTTAGGATTGTCTTTGTTAGTAGTTCCTTGGTCAGTAATACTCTTATTTTTGATCTTCTTTCGATTCGGATCCACTGTTCTTTGTTTATTTATTTGTTTGTTTATTGGTTGGTTGGGTTATTTTTTCGGGTTCATGTCCATCCATTCATTCTTCATGACATTTTTTTTATTTTGGTCAGTGGATGTTTTATATTTCGGTTGACATTTCATTTCGTACCATTAGGGGCCGATGACCTTCGATGTTAGGCCCCTTAAAACAACAAGCATCATCATCATCACTTTCTAAAGGACTTGCTCCAAGTGAAGCCGGTCTGTACCGTGTTAATGTATTTGGATCTCACTTTGCGCCTAAACAGCCAGAGTGGGAGGTAATGCATTTTAGGATAATGCTATAAATTTCCCAAACGCGTCATTTTCATTTCTGGGAGAATCCTCCTCAACTAGTGTCTCGTTGACACTGCGAAGTTCCTGTACTGCTTCTGTTAACTCCTCCAGACGTCTCTTTTTTTCCTCGCTGATGTTTCCTAAATGCTGGTGGTTCGAGGCGCCCTGGAGTCGTCTCGGTTGCGGTATCATCGTGAGCGTCATGCACGGCTCCTTCTTCCCTCTTCCTCTTCATCTTGTGGCATAGTTTCGTGTAAAAAAAAAAAAAAAAAAAAGCATTGTATTCGAACAATTCGATAGATAGACTTATATATTATTGAATACATTATTGTTTCAGATACCAAGTAACGAAGATTGGATCTCTATGGCAGAAGGCTTCGAAAAGAAATTTCCCCAAATGTTGCGGGGCTGTAGTTAAAAAACACATTTAAATTTGTGCGCTTACGAATTCGGGGAGTGAATACTGCAATTACAAGGGCACTAACAGCGTTGTACTGATGGCAGTCATGGATCATAACTACTGCTTCACGTACATTAATATTGGTGCTAAGGGATCTAATTCTGATGGAGGTGTGTTTCAAAACTGTTCGATTCGTGAAGCTTTGGAAAATGGACTATAACCTGACGGATACTTTTTAGTTGGAGATGATGCTTTCCCATTGAAAGTGTACTTGATGAAGCCATATAGCATCTGCAGGAGAAGTCTAAAGGGTCGCTCCCACCTAGTGGAATCGAATCGAACCGAACAGCCGGAATTTCTACTCGACTGCTCACATCTAGCGGAACAGAATCGAGCGGGATTCTACGAGAAACTTCAGGCAATGGACGGTCTGATAGATGGCGTGAGGAGGCAGAAAATTATGAGAGATCGGAGAAATTTCTGGGTGCATGAAATTAACAAGAGATCCGAACGGAGGGTGTTCAAACTTATTTGAATATATATTGCGTGATGCAGCTAAGTCTCGACGGTAGGCCGACTTTGGAGTTACTGTAGGCCTATTGTAATTTCAACAACTGTTTCAGATAGTACAATTTAACAGAAAAGTTCAATTGTACAGGAGGAAAAGCTACCTCAGATGCAATGGGAGTCCGTGATCATTTTTAAAACCCACGAACCTGCTACGCAGGCGTAGCAGGGGGAGAAGTGATACTCCCACGTGGCGCGTCCCAGGTGTCGGATAGGGGGGTCCTAACCGGCTTGCCGGCGAACTTGAGGGAAATAAAATACCTCTCGCGGACCAAACACACCCCCCTGTGGGTGGGGGAGGCAGACGAATAATACACCCACGGTATCCCCTGCCTGTCGTGAGAGGCGACTAAAAGGGGCGACCAAGGGATGGTTGTATTCGAACCATGCAACGACATGTGATTAGTACCACCACGCGGAGAACACCAAGGGTCGCTTTTACTTGTGCGTAGTGCCACTATATTAGGTACGAAATAGGTTTGTGATTAGTAGCACACAGGAGCACCGCGCGGTCGGCTTTTGCAGTACCTGTGATTAGTACCACCATATGAGCGGGACCATGGGGTGATAGCTACCATGGACCTGCCTTACCTGTGATTAGTACCCACTATATGAGGAACACCACGGGATAGGGAGAGGTCCCTGTGGTTAGTACTCTTATGTGATGAACATCATAGGTTTGCGTTGCCTGTGAATGGCGCCGCAGAGTGAGAAAAACATAGGTCTGTATTAATGTCGAATTTCATAAGCTTTGAGTAGTACAATAATGTGTGGAATACCGCAAGTCTCTGCTACCATTGCTTAGTACCGCAACAGGACAGATACCATGGTTCTACATTACTAGCGATAAGTATCATTCTGAGGGGCCTTTGACTTGTATTTTGGACCCGTTTAGACACCAAGCATCCTCGATTTGCTTTGGAAGTGGTCCCTTGGTCAGTAATACTATTAACTATGATAGTTTTTTGAGTCAGATCCACTGATTGTTTTAAATTCATGTTGATTCATTCATTCGTTCATTCATTCTTCATGGCATTTTTTATTTTGGTCAGTGGATAATTTTGAACTTTTACTTTGTCGTTTCATTTCGTACCATTAGGGGCCGATGACCTCGATGTTAGGCCCCTTTAAACAACAAGCATCATCATCATCATCATCATTTTTAAAACTACTTTAACCCATCAGCGTCGCAGGCATTTAAAGAGCTTCCTTCCCCGCGGCCGGATGAGATTTCAACTACGCGTGTCTGAAATGCATTGATTCACTTGAAGCGTTACTACAAGTATAAGAATAGCACGATATTCACGAAATTTGGAATTCTTTATGATAGAACTATGTACATGCAGATAATTACATAATTTTTTCACATTACCTTAGTAATTTAGTTTCGTGTGATAGAGTTCGAAGCACTCTTCGAGACAGAGACCCACGTCACACTCCTGACAGCAGTACACCGACGTCTTCTTTTTGCCGTGTTTTGAACACACGATACAACGTCTCTGAGGTTTGGATTTCTCACTTTTCGGTGCTAATTTCCTAATAAAATGTCTTTCTTGCAACCTTGGAACTGTATTATCTGATGCGCGCCGGCCTTGAATGTTTCGTTGCCCGCCCGTGCGAGCGTATTTTGTAAACAAACCTTCTACCAGCTGAATCTGATAAGATAACTGCTCAATGCTTGTCCCTGTGGCTTGTCTGAATATTATTAGAGAATTTAGGACGGTTGCATTCAATAGTCTTTTGAACAGCTTTATATACCATTTAGTTGTTCTCTTTCTTTCGACTAAAAACATATGTAGTAACTGGTCCTTGAGATTAACGCCCCCCATGCCATAGTTGTAATCTATCGCGCATAAAGGCTTTACTGTTTCTTTCCCCCTCTTAGTAACACGTTTACCGGGCGAGTTGGCCGTGCGCGTAGAGGCGCGCGGCTGTGAGCTTGCATCCGGGAGATAGTACGTTCGAATCCCACTATCGGCAGCCCTGAAGATGGTTTTCCGTGGTTCCCCATTTTCACACCAGGCAAATGCTGGGGCTGTACCTTAATTAAGGCCACGGCCGCTTCCTTCCAACTCCTAGGCCTTTCCTATCTCATCGTCGCCATAAGACCTATCTGTGTCGGTGCGACGTAAAGCCCCTAGCAAAAAAAAAAGTAACACGTTTTGTTCCTTAATTATGGTATGTGGACACGAACGTAACGTTTTTTTTGTCACACCATTTTAGCACAGTGACGGGCCCAGAATGCCTAGCTATTATTTCCCGCTTAAGTTTTTTTCTTTTACTTCCTTGGGAACCTTTTTTCTGTTCAGCTTCAGTGGCCCAACACAGTCTGTTGAATGATGATGTTTTAGAGCCCTCGCTAATTCTGGACTATTGTAGTAATTGTCCATCCATAAGGTGTGTCCGCGGCCTAACAAAGGTTCTAACAATTTCAAGACAATTGCTGCAGTTGTCGGGGTTTCGGGTGTGATAAGAATTGATTCAATGAGAGTTCCTTTCCCTGTGTATACAAGAAAACACCACAAATAACCAGTACTTGACTCACACAGTTCGAAATGTTTTTATGCCAAATTTTGAGGCCTTTAGTGGCAAGTATTGCCGAAACGAGAGGCGCCCTTTCCACAGAGTCAGACTTTCATCAATAGCAATATTTTGCTGTGGTAAGTACAGGGACTGAAATTTGTTATTCAAATGACACAGAATAGGATATATTTTGAACAGTTTTGGAGGCCCTTGGTATGTAGACAAGCTGTTATTGTCTATAAAATGCAAAAACCTACATATCATTTCAAACCTGTCCCTACTTATGACATCTGAAAACCCAGGTGTTGATATGACCCTGCTCTTCGAAAAGTAAGACCGAGATGTTGGCTTTTGTACAATGCCCATCAGCAGAAATAAAGCTAACACAGTATAAATTCATTTAATGTGACAGGTGTCCAGGTTCGAACGGGTGACCGAAACGAAAAAAGATTTCCACGAGCATTTTGATATTGCCCCGCATACCTGTTAGTTTCCTTCACAATTAACTCTACTACGCTAATATCAAATAACGTTTCAAAACTGTACCGGGCGGTACATCTCCGCGCCGCTAATTCAAACATTGCGCCAGTTGAAACTCCTCTACTGGAGGAAGCCTCAACTCTAACAACCATGTTCATTCTAAAGTTTCTCAGAAGATGTCGCTATTGTAAATTTTGAAGAGTTCTGAACTGTGTCTTTTTCGATTTATATTTGTTTTCTCTGTAGTGAGAAGTGTGAACATTCTCTTCTAGATGGCATTACTGAAGAACTACAATTGTACACCCTAGTGCGAAGTGAAGGAACTGTTTTTGAGAAATTTTGTGTTCATGAGTTTGTTCTTTGTTAAATTTCTTTCAGTCATTTTTTGGGTTGGCAGTATAACCCTTCTCTTTCAGCTTGTTTTGAATTTAGCCAATCCTTAATTTCTCTAATTAATTTTTGACCAATAATGTGTGTCTTCTCCGATATGGATATGTTGCTTGATCCTAGCCAATAAAATTGAGGGGGGTTTGGTTTCTCATTCTTGAAAGGTCTCGAATGTTCAACGTGCGTATTTAAACTGCTGAATTTCTGGTCTCCGGGCCACTTCAGTAACATCTATCCTAGTGTGATTATGTAGCAGGGGGCGGGAAGCGCCTCTTTCTTCGGGCAGCAGTTCATCCATAAGGTAATGGCCTTTTAATAACTTCCTTTCTTGCTAGCTCAGCAGTTTAACCCTCGGGGCAGGTTCGAAACTTTTTTTTTTGCTAGGGGCTTTACGTCGCTCCGACACAGATAGGTCTTATGGCGACGATGGGATAGGAAAGGCCTAGGAGTTGGAAGGAAGCGGCCGTGGCCTTAATTAAGGTACAGCCCCAGCATTTGCCTGGTGTGAAAATGGGAAACCACGGAAAACCATCTTCAGGGCTGCCGATAGTGGGATTCGAACCTACTATCTCCCGGATGCAAGCTCACAGCCGCGCGCCTCAACGCGCACGGCCAACTCGCTTCGAAACTTTTATCATGTAACTTTCCTTTAAAATGTAAAAGACACTTGGTATAAATTCTGTCTCTTTAACTACTAATTGGGATAGAGAGTGCCTAACCCTCTCGAGCTCCCATTTATTTTGTTTTGAGGTGACTACGTTTTCATAACAGTTTCCCTTCTCCTCGTAATGTAATAAAGTTTTTCTATCGTGTCACCTCCGTAGTATGGGATTAGCCCTTGCATAAGCGGCCTAGTGCCAAATAGGTTTTAAAAAGGTGTATTAGGAGTGCAAGTTACGCCTCCATTCAACTCAGAATTTTGGGCCATGTAATTGACCTGTTTCTTTACTTAATAGGCTTCAGTAGATTGGGTATTATTACCCCTTTTCTTATGTGCCTGGAAGGCAGCTTGAAGGTGGAGTTTGGTGTGGCCTTTGAATAGGCGTGAACTTTGAGAGCGGGTTGCTCTTTCTTAAATGGTATTTTCTGTGTGCCTCGAGCAGGCTTTACTGGGTAATTGGGAGCAAGTGCTCCTGGGCATGATTGAGGTTTTCTGCCCCTTTGTCAAAACTTGTGTATAAGTAAATTGGGGCTCATTGCTCAGGGATTGTAAATCTGGGGCTCGAAGCCCGAAATCCATTAATAACCTGTAATTGTGCATTCTTAACTTGTTGATATACAACTGTGTTCCTGTTATACTTGTTATTTCTTGATCTCGAAACGAAAATATAACCTTTCTTAAAGTTTCAAATTAACTTTGATTTCGTAAGTTGAGACCTATTCATCCCAGCGCCTTCTTTCACCTCTACCTACCACGGATAACTCCGTAACAAAAACATTCAACGATTTCACTGACATTTTGTGCACCACCTCTTGGTCCGAATTCACCGTTTAAACTTCCCTCTGACCTGTATAATTATCCATAGCCTCCCACACGAAATTTCCAATTACCGGTTCCTCCTCATCGTCACTCTCATCATTTACCACTGCATCCGCCACAGCCAAATCATCTATTTCATTATCACTGCTACTAATACTGTCACTACTACTTCCGACTAAACTTTCGTCTGAATTATACAATTTTTCAAGCACGTTACTGCCAGTCAAACCACGGCTGGAGCTAGCCATTGAGCGCCCCGCGTCACACGGACTGATGAAGCTGCAGCGAGGCCGAAGGCAGCAGTACGAAACTGAATGAGGGAAATAACATTTATGACGAAATAAACCAACTCGATATATATTTCAGATAAAAGGTCGAGTCATCGTCTTTCAAATGTGATCTATACCATGCACAGTTGGTTCTCATATCGTATGACAGAAAGCAGCACCAACTGATGCCTACACAGAGCGCTCGTGGAGAGTTACGAAAATATTTCAAGCCGAGAAATAACGGTAAATATAACAAATAAACCGCACTGTCACTGTACAAATAGAGCAAAGAACATCACACGAAAAGACAAACTACTCAGATCATCATTTCTTTATTTTATTCTACGGGAAAGAATGAAGCAAACAGACTTAAAAGAAAAACAGAGATTAGTGCTCAGACTTACTTGACAAATATGTATCCTTGCAAAAACAACTACATTTGAACGATCTTCAATACTTACTTTACAACACTGATAAACTCCAAAATTTCTTCTTGGAAACAAAACAATTTGCGTATCCATAACTCCAAAACTCTTCGCGCTATAGCCGTAAATGTGAAACCATGTATGGGTCTATACCACGTATAGAGGTCGGCGGCTACGGAAGAAGAGAGGGTCTATACTACGTATAGAGGTCGGCGATGAGGGGTTAAGTGCGACCACTTTGGCGACATCCCTGTCAAAGTGGAAGAGCACAAAAGCTTGAATCTGGTTCGTGGAGTTATTTTCCACCGTGATCTTATTCTGAACACCGACGATGAATTGATGGAAGACATGAAGCACCGTGGTGTGACACACGTCCGGCGCATTACGCGCAAAGTCAACGGTGAAGACGTTGGCACAGGTGCGTTCATAGTCTCCTTCAAATTGTCGGTGTTGCCAGAGAAGGTCAAGGTAACAACCTATCGTTGCGATGTGAGGCCGTACATCTCGCCTCCTATGCGGTGCTATCAATGCCAGAGATTCGGCCACATGGTATCTCGTTACTCGAATCGGTCAGTGTGTGGTACATGTGGGAAAGTAGCTCACGGCGCGGAGGAGTGCACACCTCCTTACAAGTGCAGTAACTGCTCTGGTCTTCATTCTCCTCGGGATCGGAACTGTCCGACCTATCTGAGCGAGAAGAAGATCCAGGAGATCAAGACCCTGGATGGTCTTTCCTACCAGGAAGCGCGCCGTAAGTTTAATTCTCTGAATGCACCGGCCAAGACACTTGACTTCCGCTTGATAGCACAGTCCCTGCCAGATTCCTCATTTTCAACAGGAACACCTTCTCAGAAGATCGCTGCGCCCAAGACAGCAGTTGCTCCTGGGAGCAACGCTGGAAAACGATTGAGCTCGAGGGCGGGTGAATCCCGGCCTTCGACCACCAGTATTCCTGTGCCGGCTAGGAAACCTGCGCCGGCACAGAAGGGGAAGAAGACAACGTCTCCTTCCCACACGAGGTCGGCGAAAGCCGCGCCTAAACCGGCGGAGGCGGCATCGTCGACCAGGGCTGGGAAACCACCTCCCAGCCCGTCTCAACAAGAATCGACGGTGGGGAAGAAGAGCGACCTTAGCAGGCGTTCTTCCACTTCTCCTACGAATGGGGCTTCACGCCCTCCACCCGGAGGGCCTGATTCCACGCCAGCGGGTCTTCCTTCTAGAAGACCTGCGCGCTCCCCTCGTAAGAGGAAACCCCACCCCAAGACAACGTCGAAGAAATTGAAGGCATGCTTCACCTCGTCTAGTGACGGGAAGATGCACGTGGAGCATGAATCTCCATCTTCGGATGGGGATGTGAGTGTAGGTTAGGTTAGGTGGCATTACGCTGCTCCTAACCTAAACCACAATAGTCCACACATACATTATGGCACTGTTACAATGGAATTGTAACGGTTATGATAGGCATCTTGCCGAGTTGCGCCAGCTCATTAGCGAGTATTCGGCGAGTATAGTCTGTATTCAGGAAACAAATTTCCGACCTGGTCATCATACGGTACTGAGAAATTTTCGACTATACTCGACAGAACATTATGCTCACCGGGCTTCCGGTGGCGTTGGTATTTTTGTCCGTTCTGATACCTACAGCTAGGAGGTTCCAATACGAACCCCGCAGGAGGCTGTAGCTGTTCGCGTACCGCTGCCTGTCATAACTACAGTGTGTAATGTTTATTTTCCATCAGGTGAGGCTCTTAACATCAATGATGTCACTGATCTTCTAGATCAGCTTCCACATCCCTTCCTCTTGGTGGGCGATTTCAACGCCCATCACCCCATCCGGGGCTCTGAGTCGCCTTGCCCCCGGGGAAGAGAGCTGGAAACATTAGTAACAGAGCTGGATTTATGTATTTTGAACACAGGGGAACCAACATACTTCAGTGTACGTTACGGCACATATTCTCGCATAGACGTAAGTCTATGGAGCCGAACGTTGGTTCCGCTGTTTCGGTGGAACACACACGACGATCTTTGTGACAGTGACCATTTTCCCATAATTCTTACTTTGCTGAACCACAAATCCGTCGAGGCTCCTCCTCGATGGATTATTAAACATGCTGATTGGCCAAAGTACACATCACTAGCTGTCTTTAACGACAAAATCAGGCGGAACGTCGGCGAGGAAATAACTTACATCACCCAGGTTATTCTTGCTGCTGCTGAGGAGTCCATTCCATTCTACTCGGGGACTGCTCGCCGAAAGCTCGTTCCTTGGTGGAACGAAGACATAGCAGCAGCTATCAAAGAACGCCGTCGTGCTCACAAACATTACCGTAGACAGCCCACTGCGGCCAACTTGGTAACATTTAAGAAACTCCGCGCTAAGGCGCGAGTTCTTATTTCCTAAAGTAAGAAGGCTTCATGGGAGAGATGTGTGTCGTCTATGACGTCACATACTCCATCATCTCAAGTGTGGACTAAGCTTAGACGTATTTCGGGTATCCAGGGGTCATCTTCTGTACCGGGAATTTCCATTGCAGGCAACATCGTCACTGAACCCCTCCTGATTGCTGACCATCTCGCTAGTCATTTCGCGGATGTATCTGGCTCCGGGAATTACCATCCTGATTTCCTCGCTCTGAAGCGGGAGGCGGAACGTTCTCACCTTAGTTTTGCCTCTCAAGCTTCAGAGGACAGGAAGTTACAGGCCGATTTGTCTTACCAACTGCTTGTGTAAGATATTTCAGAGGATGGTAAATCGCCGACTCGTGTGGTGTCTAGAGAAACAAGGACTCTTGTCGGAATATCAGTGTGGTTTTCGAGCCGCTCGATCCACCACTGACTACTAGGTCCGCCTGGAGAGCTCTATCCAGGATGCGTTTCTCCGTAAACAGCCCCTGGTAGCTGTTTTCTTTGACTTAGGGAAGGCCTACGACACCACATGGCGATATGGTATCCTTTCAGTCCTGCATCAATGGCGATTCCGAGGTAACTTGCCGGTATTTATTGCGAATTTTTTGTCCTTCCGTCTCTTCCGTGTCCGAGTAGGGAGGACATATTCGCAATATCACTTTCAGGAAAATGGAGTCCCACAGGGATCGGTCCTTAGTGTCGCTCTGTTCGCGATTGCCATAAACGGTATTGTCGCTGCTGCTGGTCCAGCAGTAATACCTTCGCTATATGTGGACAATTTTGCTCTGCACTATAGGTCGTGCAATATGGCAGTTGCAGAACGACAATTACAGCAAGCTATTAGGAGGGTGGAGAAGTGGACCTTAGAACATGGCTTTCGGTTTTCTGCCGCAAAGACCTCCGTTGTCCACTTTTGTCGTCAACGTACTCTTCACCCACATCCTAAGCTTTATTTAGGAAATGTCGTTCTTCAAGTTGTTGACACTTACCGATTTCTTCGGTGTGGGTTCTCTGTACCCTTGATATAACTGATACTCTAGTGCTAAACTTACCTCTTCTGGAGTGATGTTATCCTATGGTACAAGTTGTCTTATCGCACTCTAAGGCTGAAAACATAGTGACGCGGGGAGCAAAGCAGACAAGAGTCTAGCTCGTAAGGGAGCAATAGTTTCATGTTTCGCCACATAGCGCTGTAAGAAAATAATCGGACAACTTCGGGAAAGTTCGGTGAGTGAGCTTTAGTTTCAAGCTATGGCACGTAATGTTGCGAGCGCGCTGGTGAAGCGGGAGCAGCTGGGACTCAGAGACGTGCTTGTACAGCGTAAACACAAACAGCTAATACTGATACGGAGTGCGACTCGGTCGTCGTTACTAGATATAATACTAGGCCTATAAAATAACTTCGTAAACGCATATACCGAATGAAACTACAGTGAAGTCACCAAGTAAGGACTTTTGTCAACTGAACAAGAACAAATTATAATAAAAATATAATAGTCACCATTGACGACTAGCGTAGATACCTGTTTCCCTCGGCACCCTCTAGTGCAGCGGATCCAGGACCTGCTGGCCTGGTGTTCGCATGCCGGCACCAGAATCACGTTTGTGCGGCTCCCCAGCCACATGGGCATAGAGGGAAACGAGTTAGCAGATCAGGCTGCCAAGGAGGCAGTTACACTGCCCCCGTTGCCTTTGAAGGTTCCAGCCAGTGATATTCGCTCTCAGCTGAGCCATCTGGTTATGTCTCATTGGGAGATGGGGTGGCAGGCCATTCCACTTCCCAAGAAGCTGAGAGCGATAAAAGGAACAACGAAGGTATGGAGGACTTCCCTTCGGGCTTCGCGGAGGAAAGACGTGGTATTGTGTCGTCTTCGGATCGGCCACGGTATCTTGACGCACTCGCATCTTTTGAAAGGCGAACCCCCTCCGGTGTGTACCTGCGGCGACCATCTTACCGTGGTGCACATCCTTACGGAGTGTGTGGACGTGGTCGATCTGCGCCGTAGTCTTAACCTTCCGAGTACTATCTCTCTTATCTTGCGTGATGAGCAGTCAGCAGACCTCGTCATCCGCTTTATGAGGGATAGTTGTTTGTTTTCTCGTGTGTGATGATGTCCTTTGTACTAGTGTTTTTGTGTCAATAGCGCTTTTATCCCCTTGACTTCATTTTAGTTTGTGTTGTGCATTTCAATGTGTTCTTTTAAAGTCTACTGTAAAGTACGTATATATATCTGTCCTAGCAAGCAATGTCTTACTCCTTTGTCTCCTGTATTTTCTCTTATTTTATTACAAAATAAGGCATTGCGAATCAGATCCACTGATTGTTTTAATCTCATACTCATTTTCTATCACCATTTTTTATACTCTAGTCAGTGGATACGTTTTAAAATTTTAACTGTTCTGTATCCTGTCGTTCATCTCGTTCCATTATGGGCCGATGACCTCCGATGTTAGGCCCCTTAAAACAACAAGCATCATCATCATCATCATCATATGACGTCACTTACTCCATCTCAAGGGTGGACTAAGCTTCGACGTATTTCGGGTGTCCAAGGATCATTTTCTGTACCGGGAATTTCCATTGCAGGCAATATTGTCACTGAACCCCTCCTGATTTCTGACCATCTAGCTAGTCATTTCGCGGATGTATCTGGCTCCGGGAATTACCATCCTGATTTCCTCGCTCTGAAGCGGGAGGCAGAACGTCATCACCTTAGTTTTGCCTCTCAAGCTTCAGAGGACTACAACGTGCCCTTTACGGAGTGGGAACTCCGCAGCGCCCTAGCGCTTTGCAAGGACACGTCTCCTGGACCGGACAACATCCATAACCAGATGTTGAAACACCATAGTGATGATAGTTTACTATATCTCCTTCGTGTGTTCAAGGGAATCTGGATGGAGGGTGATTTTCCGTCTCAGTGGCGAGAGGGGATAGTCATTCATGTCCTCAAGCCTGACAAAGATCCTAAGTATACAGGAAATTACAGGCCGATTTGTCTTACCAACTGCCTGTGTAAACTATTTGAGAGGATGGTAAATCGCCGATTCGTGTGGTGTCTGGAGAAACAAGGACTCTTGTCCGAATACCAGTGTGCTTTTCGAGCCGCTCGATCCACCACTGACCACTTGGTCCGCCTGGAGAGCTCTATCCAGGATGCGTTTCTCCGTAAACTGCACTTGGTTGCTGTTTTCTTTGAATTACGGAAGGTCTACGACACCACATGGCGATATGGTATCCTTTCAGTCCTGCATCAATGGAGATTCCGAGGTAGCTTGCCGGTAATTATTGCGAATTTTTTGTCTCTCCGTCTATTCCGTGTCCGAGTAGGGAGGACATATTCGCAATATCACGTTCAAGAAAATGGAGTCCCACAGGGATCGGTCTTTAGTGTCTCTCTGTTCGCGATTGCCATAAACGGTATTGTCGCTGCTGCTGGTCCAGCCGTAATACCGTCCCTATATGTGGATGACTTTGCTCTGCACTATAGCTCGTGCAGTATGGCAGTCGCAGAGCGACAGTTACAGCAAGCTATTAGGAGTGTGGAGAAGTGGACCTTAGAACATGGCTTTCGGTTTTCTGCCGCAAAGACCTCCGTTGTCCACTTTTGTCGTCAACGTACTCTTCACCCTCATCCTGAGCTTTATCTAAGAAATGTCGTTCTTCCAGTTGTTGACACCTACCGATTTCTTGGGCTCCTTTTTGACAGTAAATTATCGTGGGAGCCACACGTGCGGGAGCTAAAAGTGCAATGCACCAAGAGGCTTAACCTCTTGAAGTTTCTTAGCAGCACTAATTGGGGAGCTGACCGCGTGGTGCTCCTGCGATTCTATCGGGCACACATTTTATCCCGGTTAGACTACGGCAGTGCAGCATATGGCTCCGCAAGGCCAAGCGTTCTTGCGAAGCTGAACAGTATCGACTACAGCGGGGTTAGGTTGGCGACGGGAGCTTTTCGTACTAGCCCCATCGCTAGCCTGCTCGCTGAGTCTGGTGTGCCGCCTTTACACCTGAGGCGCCAGCAACTACTACTTCCGTATGCTGCAAATTTGCGACAGATGCCACTTCATCCGAGCTATCCCTGCGTATTCAACAATGGCAGCCGTTTGTTGTACGTTGCTCATCCTCGTGCGACGCGGCCGGTTGGGATACGCTTGGATAGCAGTTATGAATTGTTTGACGTACCTTCGATTCCTTGCCTTGTCAGACAACCAAGTGGGGTACCTCCGTGGGTTGTACGACGACCTGAAATCATCCTGGATTTGCACACTGGCCCGAAAGGAGACACGGACCCTTCGATTTATCGGAGGATCTACCTGTCCGTTCTTGGCCGCTATCCAGGTTCGGTCGTCGTTTACACGGATGGTTCAAGGACAGATACGAAGGTGGGCTGTGCGTTCGTTGTCGACAATGATCGGTTTCTTTTTGCTCTCCCTGACACCTGTAGTGTGTACACGGCAGAGCTCTATGCTATCTGTGAGGCTCTGCGGTACGCACTAGACAATGTGCGCCGACACTTTCTCGTGTGTACTGACTCCTTGAGTTCGCTTCAGTCTATTGATACCTGTTTCCCTCGACACCCTCTAGTGCAGCGGATCCAGGACCTGCTGGCCGGGTGTTCGGATGCCGGCACCAGAATTACGTTTGTGTGGCTCCCCAGCCACATGGGCATAGAGGGAAACGAGTTAGCGGATCAGGCTGCCAAGGAGGCAGTTACACTGCCCCCGTTGCCTTTCAAGGTTCCAGCAAGTGATATTCGCTCTCAGCTGAGACATCTGGTTATGTCTCATTGGGAGATGGAGTGGCAGGCCATCCCACTTCCCAATAAGCTGAGAGCGATAAAAGGAACAACGAAGGTATGGAGGACTTCCCTTCGGGCTTCGCGGAGGGAAGCCGTGGTATTATGTCGCCTTCGGATCGGCCACGGTATCTTGACGCACTCCCATCTACTGAAAGGAGAACCCCCTCCGGTGTGTACCTGCGGTGACCATCTTACCGTGGTACACATCCTTACGGAGTGCGTGGACCTGGTCGATTTGCGCCGTAGTATTAACCTTCCGAGTACTATCTCCCTTATCTTGCGCGATGACGAGCAGTCAGCAGACCTCGTCATCCGCTTTATGAGGGATAGCGGTCTGTTTTATCGTGTGTGATGATGTCCTTTGTCCTAGTGTTGTTTATGTCAGTTGCGCTTTTATCTCATTGACTCCATTTTAGTTTGTGTTGCGCATTTTAATGTGTTATTTTAACGTCTAACGTATATTATGTGTTAATATCTGTATTACTGGGCGATGCCTTATTCCTTCGATTTCCTGTACTTTCTCTTATTTTAATAGAACATAAGGCATTGCGTATTAGATCCACTGACTGTTTTAATCTCACCCTCATTTTTCTTCATTACCATTCATTTTTAACTCTAGTCAGTGGATACTTTTTTAAAATTTTAACTTCATATCTCATGTCCTTCATTTCGTTCCATTAGGGGCCGATGACCTTCGATGTTAGGCCCCTTAAAACAACAAGCATCATCATCATCATCCGTAGTCATAACCTCCCTGGTACCATCTCCCTTATCTTGCGAGATGACGAGCTGTCAGCAGACCTCGTCATCCGCTTTATGAGGGATTGTGGTCTGTTTTATCGTTTCTAACGATGTCCTTTGTCCTCGTGTATTTGTGTCAATTGCGCTTTGACCCCATTTACTTCATTTTAGTTTGTGTTGAGTATTTTAATGTGTTATTTGACGTCTAATGTAAATTATGTATATATATCTGCACTACCAGGTAATGCCTTATTCCTTTTTACCCTGTATTTTCTCTTATTTTATTAGAAAATAAGGCATTGCGAATTAGATCCACTGCTGTTTTAATCTTATACTCATTTTCTCATCACCATTTTTTTTAACTCTTGTCAGTGGATACATTTTAAAATTTGAAATATGTTTCATGTCGTCCATCTCGTTCCATTAGGGGCCGATCACCTTCGATGTTAGGCCCCTTAAAAACAACAAATATCATCATCATCATCATCTTGTGAGCGAGTTAACCTAGATACTCCAGTCTGAATCTCTTTTTCAATTCTTCTCTGAGATGTTGTTGGTATTGCAGCCTTTTCGATAAATTAATGTTATCAATGGAATCGAGATCTGGCACTCCCACCCTTTTGATATCTTATATGTACATTGATGGTGTTAGAGCCACAAGGTCATTTTGGACATCTGGTATGTAGGTCAGTGTTCTGGAATTTACAAGTGCTTCACAGTAAATAAGAATCGTCAACATTTCTTAATAGTTTACGAAAGCATTGCCCAGTACCCGTCGCAACAACCTTTTCACCATCTGAACGACTCGTTCCCACCACCCACCCCACCAAGCTGCAGTGGCTGGGTTGAATCTCCATTCAATTTTCAAAACTGCTGCTTCTTCGGTTATCTTCTTCCAGTCAATTGTACTGAGCAAATTGTCCGTTCCACGGAAGATTGTCCCATTGTCGCTACATATAACATACGTTCTACCCCGTCTAATAATGTGTGGAATACCGCAAGTCTCTGCTACCATTGATTAGTACCGCAACAGGACAGATAGCATGGTTCTACATTACTAGCGATAAGTACCATTCTGAGGGGCCTTTGACTTGTATTTTGGACCCATTTAGACACCAAGCATCCTCAATTTGCCTTGGAAGTGGTCCCTTGGTCAGTAATACTATTAACTATGATAGTTTTTTGAGTCGGATCCACTGATTGTTTTAAATTCATGTTCATTCATTCATTCATTCATTCATTCGTTCATTCATTCTTCATGGCATTTTTTTATTTTGGTCAGTGGATAATTTTGAACTTTTACTTTGTCGTTTCATTTCGTACCATTAGGGGCCGATGACCTCGATGTTAGGCCCCTTTAAACAACAAGCATCATCATCATCATCTACCCCGTCTAGATATGAATCGTCTCAATGCCAACATAAAACTGTACACAGAGAACGAGGTAACTAGTTCAAAGTGGACTGCCCTAACAACAGGAAGTGTAAAAATTACTACCCACAATTTTATATTACCTCTTAGGTGCAATGGACCCGCTAGATCAATTCCGACCACTTCAAATACGGACGCTTCTCCTACTCGAGCTTCCGGAAATTTCACTCTTTCAGCATTCTTTGATTGAAACCTTCTACATCTGAGACACTTGGCCAGAATGCAATGAATTTTCTTCCTTCCCTTCATGATCCAAAACCGTTCTCTAAGTATAGATAACATGATCTGTACTCCTGCGTGAGAAGCTTTCAAGTGCTCTTCCGTTACAGGTAAGGCTGTTACCTTATGTTCAAGTGGCAACAATATGGGAAAGCTAAAGTCTTCTTCATCGTTTCTTCTCATTATCTTGGTGCGAATTCCCAAAAGCCCCTCTCGAACATGGAATGAATGTATTGATTTAAAGTCGGATCTTTCTCGCTTTTGAAAAGCGTCGCTCTGCACAATTCTCAGAAGTTTTATTTCTGCATTCTTCATTTCTGTTACTCTTAACTTTGTCGACAGAAGGCTGTCTTCTTTACGTTTGGCGCTGTTAAGGAACCGAAGTACCCAAGGCATCATGCGTACAATTCATGAATACCTCGAGAAATATTTAAGGTGCCATTCTCCTTCAGACGAGGGCGATGCAGATGTCAACATGCTATCAGTTGCCCTCTTTTTTCTGGGTTTATTTCTTTTTCATTCGGCTGATAGTGAGTTGCGGGTCACTCGTTCTCATCAAATCTTAACCACTCGGCCCCTCCCACCATTTGGATTCTATTAATCTTTCCACACCACAGCCCCTTGAAGGCACATCAGCTGGGTTATCTTGACCTGGCATATGTCTCCAGTCCGCACCGTCCGAGTAAGCACGTATTTCTTTCACCCTATTCTTGACAAAGGTCCCCCACTGTTCATTATTCTTGATGCTGTACAGAGCAGAAGTGGAATCCGTCCAATAATACTCCTTCAGATGAAACGATTCGAGACTCTTCTTAACCTGTAAGGCCAGTCGTACCCCAATGCAACATGCCATTAATTCCAGTCGCGGTATTGTTGTGTTCTTGAGAGGGGCAACTCTTAATTTACATTGCAACAGTTGAACCATTACATTGGTACCATCTTTAGAGCGTAGGAATTCCGCAGCTGCATACGAAAACTTTGAACCATCACAGAAAATGTGTAACGAGCATGAATAGCGTTCTTAAAAGGAGACCCATCTAGGCACTCTTAACTTTGTTAGGTCTGGCAGCTCTTCAACCCATTTGATGAATTTCCTGTGCAACTCCACCGGAATCTCATTGTCTCATCCCAACTTGGTTTTCCAGATTTCCTGTAAGAGCAGCTTCGGACAAAGGGTAACGGGCGAGCTGAAACCTATGGGGTCAAAACACTCGTGCAGTAGACAACAAAATTCTTCGTGTAATTACACCTTGAGGCTTGCTAATTCCACTTACGTCACAAAACAGTGAGTCTTCGACTTTATCCCATAAGTGACCGAGCACAGACGACGACCTTATACTTTCATCCAGATGTTTGAAACAAGTATGTTCCTACCCTCTTAATTCAAATTTTCCATCAGCCATTATCTGCGTAGCCTTGTCAGCAACTTGATCGAGCTTATTGAGCTTGTCAGCAACTTGATTGAGCTTGTCAACAACATGATCGATTTGTGACCAGGTGGGTATTGCCTTGGCTGCTTGGTTCGGCTACAGAGACCCTTGATCGGAGTGGGTGGCATTCGGAGAGGATGCTATCGGGCATGGCTTCCAAAGGAAGTCGGCTCTCTCAAGGTGTTCGCCCACCTAAGTCTTTAACTTTTGCTTCCCTGAGAGGTTCAACTCCCTGGGAACATGCGCAGCGTGAAGGAATGGGATCCAGCTTCCCTAGGTTTCTGGTCGCTACCAGAACCGATGGGCACGATTTTAAGCTGGTGAAGTCGATCCTGTTTTGTAGACACATCGAAGGCGTCTATGGCGAACTGGAGGAACTTAAGAAAATGCGCAACGGTAGTTTGCTTCTAAAGACTCGTACAGCACTGCAAGCTGATCAGTTGCTTAAGTGCGAGCACTTTGGCGAAATCCCCGTCAAAGTGGAGGAGCATAAGTCCTTGAACCTGGTTCGCGGAGTGATCTTTCACCGCGACCTTATTTTGAACACTGACGGCGAGTTCATGGAAGACATGAAGAACCGCGGCGTGACACACGTCCGGCGCACTACGCGCAAGGTCAACGGTGAAGACGTTGCCACTGGTGCCTTCATTGTCTCTTTCAAGTTGTCAGTGTTACCAGAGAAAGTCAAGGTAACAACTTATCGTTGCGATGTGAGGCCGTACATCCCGCCTCCTATGCGATGCTATCAATGCCAGCGATTCGGACATATGGTATCTCGCTGTTCGAATCAGGCTGTATGTGGTACATGCGGCCATACAAGTGCACTAACTGCTCCGGTTTTCATTCTCCTCGGGATCGGAACTGTCCGACATACCTGAGTGAGAAGAAGATCCAGGAGATCAAGACCCTGGATGGTCTTTCCTACCAGGAAGCGCGCCGTAAGTTTAATTCTACCAATACACCTGCCCGTACACTCGACTATAGCTTGATAGCTCAGAGTCTTCCAGGTTCGTCATTTACAACCTCGACACCTGTCCAGACCGCTTCGCCCAAGGCGACTGTTGCTGCTCCCAGCAACGTCGCAAATAGTCAAAGCTCGAAGGGGGGGACCACCCCACCTTCGACCAACCAGAAGTCTGTGCAGGCTGGCAGTTGCCAGCCGGCACAGCAAGGGGGGAAGACTAAGTCTCCCCCCCCCCCAAGAGGTCGACGAAGTCGTGCCCCAGCCGGCGGAGGCGGCATCGTCGACCAGGGTTGGGAAACTATCTCCCAACCCGTCTAAACTAGAACAGAAAAAGGGGAAGAAGAGCGCCCGTCCTGAGCCCTCTCGGACTTCCCCTGCGAAGGAGAAGTCATGCCCTCCATCTGGGCGATATGAGTCTGCGCCGGGAGGCACTCCTGCTCCCAAACCTGCGCGCTCTCCTCGTAGGGGACCCCCTCGCGCCCGAAAAGCGTCGAAGTTCTGGGCGGCACCCCTGCCATCTTTTGATGACGGGATGGATGTCGCGCTGTCCTCTACATCTACGGATGTAGAACTAGATAGTGTTTAGGCTTACGAGCATTTTGTCGCTCATAACCTAACACTCTATTTATAGTCCACACTATGGCACTGTTACAGTGGAATTGTAACGGTTATGACAGGCATCTTGCTGAGTTACGTCAGCTTATTAGTGAGTACGCAGCGAGTATAGTCTGTATTCAGGAGACCAATTTCCGACCTGTTCATCACACGGTCTTGAGGAATTTCGAACTATACTCGACAGAACGATACTATGCTCACCGGGCTTCCGGAGGCGTTGGCATTTTTGTACGTTCTGATAGCTACAGCGAAGAGGTTCCATTAAGAACCCCTCTTGAGGCTGTAGCTGTTCGCGTCTCGCTGCCTGTCATAGCAACAGTGTGTAATGTTTATCTTCCACCAGGCCAGCATCTGAACATCAATGATGTCGCTGATCTTAATGGATCAGCTTCCACCACCCTTCCTCTTATTGGGCCGATTTTAACGCCCATCACCCCATATGGGGCTGTGAGTCGCCTCGCCCCCGAGGAAGAGAGCTGGAAACACTTCTATCAGATCTGGATTTATGTATTTTGAACACAGGGGAACCAACTCACTTTAGTGTACGTTACGGCACATACTCTCGCATAGACGTAAGTCTATGCAGCCGAACGTTGGTTCCACTGTTTCGGTGGAATGCACACGATGATCTCTGTGACAGTGACCATTTTCCCATCGTTCTTACTTTGTTGAATCATAAACCCGTCGAGGCTCCCCCTCGATGGATTCTTAAACATGCTGATTGGCCAAAGTACACATCACTAGCTGTCTTTAACGATGATGTCAGGCGGACCGTCGGCGAGGAAATAACTTACATCACCCAAGTTATTCTTGCTGCTGCTGAGGAGTCCATTCCGTTTTTCTCGGGGACTCCTCGCCGAAAACTCGTTCCTTGGTGGAACGATGAAATAGCAGCAGCCATCAAAGAACGCCGTCGCGCTCATAAGCGTTACCGTAGACAGCCTACTGTGGCCAACTTGGTAACATTTAAGAAACTCCGCGCTAAGGTGCGAGTTCCTATTCGACAAAGTAAGAAGGCTTCATGGGAGAGATATGTGTCGTCCATGACGTCACATACTCCATCATCTCAAGTGTGGACTAAGCTTCGACAAATTTCGGGTATTCAAGGATCATCTGCTGTACCGGGAATTTCCATTGCAGGCAGTGTCGCCACTGATCCCCTCGCGATTGCTAATCATCTCGCTCGTCATTTCGCGGATGTCTCTGGCTCCGGGAATTACAATCCTGATTTCCTCCCTCTGAAGCGGGAGGCAGAACGTCATCACCTGAGTTTTGCCACCCAAGCTTCAGAGGACTACAACGTGCCGTTTACGGAGTGGGAACTCCGCAGCGCCTTAGCGCTTTGCAAGGACACGTCTCCTGGACCGGACAACATCCATAACCAGATGTTGAAACACCTTAGTGATGATAGTTTACTATATCTCCTTCGTGTGTTCAACCGAATCTGGACAGAGGGTGATTTTCCGTCTCAGTGGCGAGAGGGCATAGTCATCCCTGTCCTCAAGCCTGACAAAGATCCTAAGTATGCAGGAAGTTACAGACCGATTTGTCTTACAAATTGCCTGTGTAAGCTATTTGAGAGGATGGTAAATCGCAGACTCGTGTGGTGTCTGGAGAAACAAGGACTCTTGTCCGAGTACCAATGTGGATTTCGAGCCGCTCGATCCACCACAGACCACTTGGTACGCCTGGAGAGCTCTATCCAGGATGCGTTTCTCCGCAAACAGCACTTGGTAGCTGTCTTCTTTGACTTGGAGAAGGCCTACGACACCACCTGGCGATATGGCATCCTTTCAGTCCTGCATCAATGGAGATTCCGAGGTAACTTGCCGGTATTTATTGCGAATTTTTTGTCCCTCCGTCTATTCCGTGTCCGAGTAGGTAGGACATATTCGCAATACCACGTTCAAGAAAATGGAGTCCCACAGGGATCGGTTCTTAGTGTCACTCTGTTCGCGATTGCCATAAACGGTATTGTCGCTGCTGCTGGTCCAGCCGTAATACCGTCCCTATATGTGGATGATTTTGCTCTGCACTATAGCTCGTGCAGTATGGCAGTCGCAGAGCGACAGTTACAGCAAGCTATTAGGAGGGTGGAGAAGTGGACCTTAGAACATGGCTTTCGGTTTTCTGCCGCAAAGACCTCCGTTGTCCACTTTTGTCGTCAACGTACACTTCACCCTCATCCTGAGCTTTATCTAGGTAATGTCGTTCTTCCAGTTGTTGACACCTACCGATTTCTTGGGCTCCTTTTTGACAGTAAATTATCGTGGGAGCCACACGTGCGGGAGCTAAAAGTGCAATGCACCAAGAGGCTTAACCTCTTGAAGTTTCTTAGCAGCACTAATTGGGGAGCTGACCGCGTGGTGCTCCTGCGATTCTATCGGGCACACATTTTATCTCGGTTAGACTACGGCAGTGCAGCATATGGCTCCGCAAGGCCAAGCGTTCTTGCGAAGCTGAACAGTATCCACCACAGCGGGGTTAGGTTGGCGACGGGAGCTTTTCGCACTAGCCCCATCGCTAGCCTGCTCGCTGAGTCTGGTGTGCCGCCTTTACACCTGAGGCGCCAGCAACTACTACTTATGTATGCTGCAAATTTGCGACAGATGCCACTTCATCCGAGCTATCCCTGCGTATTCAACAACGGCAACCGTTTGTTGTACGTTGCTCATCCTCGTGCGACGCGGCCGGTTGGGATACGCTTGGATAGCAGTTATGAATTGTTTGACGTACCTTCGATTCCTTGCCTTGTCAGACAACCAAGTGGGGTACCTCCGTGGGTTGTACGACGACCTGAAATCATCCTGGATTTGCACACTGGCCCGAAAGGAGACACGGACCCTTCGATTTATCGGAGGATCTACCTATCCGTTCTTGGCCGCTATCCAGGTTCGGTCGTCGTTTACACGGATGGTTCAAGGACAGATACGAAGGTGGGCTGTGCGTTCGTTGTCGACAATGATCGGTTTCTTTTTGCTCTCCCGGACACCTGTAGTGTGTACACGGCAGAGCTCTATGCTATCTGTGAGGCTCTGCGGTACGCACTGGACAATGTACGCCGACACTTTCTCGTGTGTACTGACTCCTTGAGTTCGCTTCAGTCTATTGATACCTGTTTCCCTCGGCACCCTCTGGTGCAGCGGATCCAGGACCTGCTGGCCGGGTGTTCGGATGCCGGCACCAGAATTACGTTCGTGTGGCTCCCCAGCCACATGGGCATAGAGGGAAACGAGTTAGTAGATCGGGCTGCCAAGGAGGCAGTTACACTGCCCCCGTTGCCTTTCAAGGTTCCAGCAAGTGATATTCGCTCTCAGCTGAGACATCTGGTTATGTCTCATTGGGAGATGGAGTGGCAGGCCATCCCACTTCCCAATAAGCTGCGAGCGATAAAAGGAACAACGAAGGTATGGAGGACTTCCCTTCGGGCTTCGCGGAGGGAAGCCGTGGTATTATGTCGCCTTCGGATCGGCCACGGTATCTTGACGCACTCCCATCTACTGAAAGGAGAACCCCCTCCGGTGTGTACCTGCGGCGACCATCTTACCGTGATACACATCCTTACGGAGTGCGTGGACCTGGTCGATCTGCGCCGTAGTATTAACCTTCCGAGTACTATCTCCCTTATCTTGCGCGATGACGAGCAGTCAGCAGACCTCGTCATCCGCTTTATGAGGGATAGCGGTCTGTTTTATCGTGTGTGATGATGTCCTTTGTCCTAGTGTTGTTTATGTCAGTTGCGCTTTTATCTCATTGACTCCATTTTAGTTTGTGTTGCGCATTTTAATGTGTTATTTTAACGTCTAACGTACATTATGTGTTAATATCTTTATTACTGGGCGATGCCTTATTCCTTCGATTTCCTGTACTTTCTCTTATTTTAATAGAACATAAGGCATTGCGTATTAGATCCACTGACTGTTTTAATCTCACCCTCATTTTTCTTCATTACCATTCTTTTTAACTCTAGTCAGTGGATACTTCTTAAAATTTTAACTTCATATCTCATGTCCTTCATTTCGTTCCATTAGGGGCCGATGACCTTCGATGTTAGGCCCCTTAAAACAACAAGCATCATCATCATCATCTCCACGAACCTGCTACGCAGGCGTAGTAGGGGGAGAGGTTATACTCCCACGTGGCGCGTCCCAGATTGCGGATAGGGGGGTCCTAACCGGCTTGCCGGCGGACTTGAGGGAAATAAAATACCTCTCGCGGACCAAACACACACCCCCTGTGGGTGATTGAATTAGAACCATGAAACTACTTTTGATTCGTACCCTCACGCGGCGAACACCAGATGTTGCCTGTACGTGCGAGTAGTACCACTATGTTAGGTACGAAAAAGGTTTGTTATTAGTAGCTGCATAGAGCCTGGCCTGGGGTTTTCCAGTACCCGTGCGTCGTACGCATGTGAGCCACACCGCGGGTCTGGGCGTTGCCTGTGAGTTGTACCACTATATGAGCGGCACCGTGGGTCTGCGTTGCCTGTGATTAGTACCCACTATGTGAGGAACAGCACGGGAATACCGGCACCCGTGACGAGGAATCTCATCGGTTTGCGTTGGCTATGAGTGGCGCCATTATGTGAAAAACACCATAGGTCTGCGTTACCTGTACGAAGTTCAATACTAGTGAGTAGTACCATCTTGTGTGGAACATCGTGAGTCTTAGCTACTTTTGATTAGTACCCCAACATGACAAATACCATGGTTCTACTTTACTCGCGACATGTACCATTCTGTGGGGCCTTAGACATGGATTTTGGACCCCTTTAGACATCAAGCATCCTCGATTCAGGATTAGGCTTTATAAGTGGTTCCTTGGTCAGTAATGCTATTATTTATGATGCATTTTTGCTTCGGTTCCACTGTTTTTGTTTTGGGTTCATGTCCATCCATTCATTCTTCATGACATTTTCTTAGTTTGGAGAGTGGATGATTTTGAATTTTTTATTGCCAGTTCATTTCGTACCATTAGGGGCCGATGACCTCGATGTTAGGCCCCTTTAAACTACAAGCATCATCATCATCGTAAAAATAAGTCAGAATAAAGAATAAAACCCTGTAAATAGTATCACCGTTGGAATAAAAACGTCGCTGTTACAATAAATCTTGAATATGCTCATAGAATAGTAGAAGCTGAAATAATAAAATATAGTAATAAAATGAAGCAATTTATGTACTCATACCCCCTTTGTATTATCTGATCCAAAGGGAATACGCCACACTCTCCGAAAATATCGATGTCTTCGTCCTTGTCACTAATGTCATCCTTACCCATTGAAATAATTAGTTCTTCCACTCAGCATTCAACAATTCCATCAGCTTCTTTTGCCTTAGGGTAAAAGCAGCGGTAGTTGACAGTATAAGAAACATTTTGCACAATTTCATCCACATTTGCTTTTATTTCTGTCCACGAACCTGCTACGCAGGCGGAGCAGGGGGAGAGGTGATACTCCCACGTGGCGCGTCCCAGGTGGCGGTTAGGGGGGTCCTAACCGGCTCGCCGGCGGACTTGAGGGAAATAATATACCTCTCGCGGACCAAACACACCCCCCCTGTGGGTGGGGGAGGCTGACGAATAATACACCCACGGTATCCCCTGCCTGTCGTGAGAGGCGTCTAAAAGGGGCGACCAAGGGATGATTGAATTAGAATCATGAAACTACTTTTGATTCGTACCATCACGCGGGGAACACCATGGTTTGCCTGTACTTGCGAGTTGTACCACTATGTTCGGTACGAAATGGGTTTGGATTTAGTAGTAGTCATGAGCGTGGCTTGGGGGTTTCCAGTACCCGTGCGTCGTACCCATGTGAGCAACACCGCGGGTCTGGGCGTAGCCTGTGAGTTGTACCACTATATGAGCGACACCGTGGGTCTGCGTTGCCTTTGATTAGTATCCACTCTGTGAGGAACACCACGGGGCCCGTGGGACCGGCATCCGTGCCTAGTACACCTAGGTGAGGAAACTCATTGGTTTGCGTTGGCTATGAGTGGCGCCATTGTGTGAGAAACACCATAGGTCTGTACGAAATACAATACTTGTGAGTAGTACCGTCTTGTGTGGAACACCGTGAGTTTCGCTACTTTTGATTAGTACCCCAACATGCCAATACCATGGTTCTACTTTACTCGCGACATGTACCATTCTGTTGGGCCTTAGACATGGATTTTGCACCCCTTTCGACATCAAGCATCAATGTGCTTTATGAGTGGTCCCTTGGTCAGTAATCAATTATGTATGATCTTTGAGTCTGATCCACTGTATTTTGGTGGGTTTTTTTTGGGGGGGGGGGGGGGGTTCATGTCCATCCATTCATTCTTCATGACGACATTATTATTTTTTTGGTCAGTGGATGAATTTGACATATTGGTTCTTTCATTTCGTACCATTAGGGGCCGATGACCTCGATGTTAGACCCCTTTAAACAACAAGCATCATCATCATTTTATTTCTATAACAGCACCTCCGCTTTTGCTTTTGCTTTCCTCTATAGTGGAATATCTCTCCTAGGGAATCTCAATTTAAAAATACACTACGTTGGCAAAGAAACGAGCAATATGAAATTCTCAGTGCTCTGATTTGAGTCAGTAGCTGACACACTGACTTCTGAAATTTTCAGTGGTTGTCAGGGTGATGTATCAATAGTTGACATTCAAATGATGTTCGTAAATACAAGATCTATTGTAATCTGTAATATGCTACGTATGTAAATTGATTTCGCTGGTTGATTAATTTTAAGCCTTCTTCCCAATATTCCATCACACTCGTAGTTTTGATTTCTGGCTTGTCAATTCTACAATTCATATCACCAAGTAACAATGGTTCATCTGGGTCCATCTTGTTTAAGATAGTACCTAATCCTTCTATTATGTCATTCACTGGAGAGTGTGGTTGGTAGTATAGGCATTCTATGGAACAACTTTTAGTTCTTATAAACAAGATGTGCTCTGAAGAGTGTATTACTTGAAAAGGTGAGAAATCGCATTTTAATAGGCACGTGATTCTACCTTTTGGTCTGCCTACATGCTCCTGGGAGGCGAAATTATGGATTGTATACATGCCTTTTGTGGACCATTCATATGTTAGCATTGTCTCAGTTAAAATAGCAATATCGTAAGTCATGAATTTATCAGGGAGCATATTGCTTGCATTTGTCAGGCCTTCTATATTCCAAACTAATGTCCTGATTTGTATCTGTGTGGTGCATCCTGTGCATTGGCTTCCAATATTTGCAACATAATTACTGCTAGTCAAGTTGGATTCCCTCACTTCTTCTACTCCGAAACCGATACTGTCTTACGAGCACACCTTTTAGGCCAGAATGCGGGTGAGCTTGTTCGTTCTAGTTCATCGAACCGTATTCCAATTTTAAAAGCTTTAAAGTAGCCTTTACTTTGCAGCTCATCACACTGTACTTCACCTGTTATACCTTGTTTCTGCATATGCCTTCTAAGTTTATCAGTTGTGGTATCCCGATGTAACTTTCCCACGTAAAGCCAGACACGTCTTTCTCCTGCTTGTAATTCTGTACTTGAAGGGTCCATTGTGCCCACAACGGCAGTACTGTCCTTTCCGACTCCTTGTTACCTTGTGGTTGGTTACCTCTTGGTATCCCTCTCTAAATTCCATTTTATATTTGTCATGAACTTGCTCTGGCAGCATGTGCACATGTAATTGATCTCAGCATAAATGACCAAAAGACTGTCTACATGATTTTCAGAAAAGGGGGAAGGCCAGCAGTGACTGACAGAGTCTATTACAATGGTAAAGAACTAACAAGGTTAGTCACTTCAAATATCTGGGAGTCATATTCCAAACCAGAGGTGATGTTTTCACAAAACACATAGAGAATAAGACAATCTTGGCATTTAAAGCAGTGAACGGAATCAAAGATTTACGTAAGATGTCAGTTAAAGCATCGGTACAGCTCTTCAATATTAAAGTTGTGCCTATAATCACGTATAGTCTACAACTCGTCTGGTAATACCTAAACATTAATAGTCTACGACGAATAGAGAAAGTCAAAGCCGCATACTTAGAGAGCTCTGGGGCTTTCGAAGTATACAGTGTTACCGTGTTTTGGTGGTAGTTATGCATGAAAGAAGGTGCTGGGTGGTGAATAGGTCTCAAGCTACTAAAGTGAAATTAATTTTAAAATTTAACAAGGTTATATTTTCTTTGCAAAATTAGGTAACAACAAATAGAACAGGTACTTAGTAGCCGAAACACGGTTGAAAAATACATTTACATAGGTACCCCATTTGGGGCTTCAAAAGTCAGAAACATAATCCTTGGGCAATCAGCTCAGTTTTACCCCAAACACAATTTTAACAGAGGGGCAGAAAACCCCATTCATACCTAGGAGCCCTTGCTCCAAATTACACTGAAAAGCCTCCTCGAGGCATACAATATATAATTTTCAAAAGAGCCACTCGCTCTCAAATTTAAGCCTCTCCCAGGTCACACCAAACTCCACCTTTAAGCTGTCCTCAAAGGACATATACACAGGGGTAAAATACCCAACCTACTGAGGTCTATTAAATGACAAGAAGGTTAATACATGACCTCTAAAATACAATTTGAGGGGAGGCGAACTTGCACTCCTAATACACTTTGTTTAAGACCTACTTGGCCTTAGGCCGTTAGTGCAAGGGCTAATCCCATACTACAGAGGTGACTTAAGAAAATAACAATTTACATTACATTACGGAAGAATTGGTTGAGAAAATAAGTTCACCTCAAGACAATGTGAGTGGGAGCTCGAGAGGGTTAGCACTCTCTATCCCAGTATGTAGCTTTACAAGAGAATAGATGAAAAGAGAAGTTACATTTTAGGAAAAGGTTACATAGTGGAACGCTTAGAACCCGCCCCGAAAGTTAAACTGCTGAGCTAGCAAAGAAAGAATTTATTAATCGGCCATTACCTTGTTGTTGACCGCTGCCGAAGAAAGAGGCGCTTCCCGCCCCCTGCTATGTACTTAACACACTGAAAGATGGAACAGAAGTGGCCGAGAGACCCAAAAATCAGCAGTTTAAATACTCTCGCGGAAGTTTCTAGGCGTTAGGGGAATGAAAACACCCTCCCACAAACACTTTATTGGGTAGGACACAGCAACATATTCAAGTTGGGGGAAGATACATCTGATTGGATAGAAATTAATTTAAGAAATTCGGGATTGGTTAGGTTCAACACAAGGGGAAAGAAGGGGTGAATATTGCCAACTTAAACAATGACTGAAAGAAATTTAACAAAGAACGAACTCTTGAAATTAAATTTTCTCCAAAAAACAGTTCTTTCACTTCGCACTAGAGTGCACCGTTGTTGATCTTCAGTAGTGTCCTCTAGAAGAGAAAGTTCACACTTCTAACTACAAGTGAAACAAAAACACATCAAAAATGACACAGTTCAAAAACTCAAACTTTTCCACGTGGTGACATCTTCTGAGAAAGTAGAAAATTAATACCGTCAATAAAGTTCAGACTTCCTCCAGCAGAGGAGTTTCAATTGGCGCACATTTTAAAATTAATTGCGTGGAGGTGTACCGCCTGGTACATACAGTATCTCGACTTGTGTGTGTTCTGACGAGGGAATCTTTCCTGATCGAAGAGCTACGCTTCAAAATGTCACTACCATCCACGACAAATTACGATCGACTACTTACGGAACTGAAGCAGAAAAGAGAAGACATTTGGTTAGATTTCTACGCAACGGATGCTATGACAACGCGTGGATGGATGGAAGCGAACTACTAATTAAGACATATTGTAATTAGATTGGCTGTTAATGGTTTTCACTTTAAGCTTTCCAAAACCAAAACATTTCATGAACCTGAATTCGGATGCATGTGTGAATGATGATGCTTGTGTAAATTGTGCAATCGTGAATGTGATAGATACCACGTCTTAACATGTCCTAATAGAGAGAAATCGTTGATTAAGTTCTGTTCAGAAGAATGAGACCTATGTGGCTTGGAAATGTTAAAATTAATGTACTTACTTACATGGCAATTTGGCTGTAATAAAACTTACATTATACATGCAAATAATAACACTGCTTAACTGCAGCTACCAATTTTTTATTACCTACAATGATTTATAAACGTACTTAGAGTTTAGTAAGTGGTACTGGCGAGTTATAATAATATGACAAAACATTTTACACAAGCATCGTAACATTACTCAAAAGGGTACATCAAGTGAACATGAAAATTGGTATCTTTTGTTGGTTTCTGAGCCATATATCAATGGGGAAGGTAACTTCTCAACAATACGATCCAGACCAAGAACTACAGTCCTCTGCTCGGCCTTAACATACACATTTCGCAGCCTATTCAAAAATTTCAGGACAGCTGCATTGAAATGATCTTCATCCAGTATGTTCACTATGTCAAATAGATGCTTACAGTACCTTTTTGATTTCTTCATCAAAGCTAAGACAAACGTGCTTTCACTAATGGAATCACTCCTAACACATGTTGGCTGGGAATTCACACTTTCATACTTTTTATTTTCATTTACGAACGCAGCCGTTAAAATGTCTGGGGTACCACTACACTCGGCATGTAATGATGTTTCGTTAACAGTTTTCTGAACCTTGACGCTGGCCTGAGAGGGTTCCATTACTCACTGAAATACCACGGTTACTTCAGCAGCTTCAACCTCAACTGTTTCAGGAGTTTAATGTCCACAGAAGCTCCACGAATTTCTTCTTGAGCCCCTTCAATGGTGATCTCAGAATGTTTGAAAACACTTTCGGATTCCAGTCGTAGCAGTACCTTCAGTCTGAGTGATGTCAGGGATCTCATTACTCCTTGATGTTCCCGCAGCTATTTCTTGAACTTCTCCCATCACGGCTCTAGACTGCTTACTCGCAATGTGTTCATGGTCTCAAATATCAGAATCAGAAAGGCCCAGGCTTACATCATCAAGACTTTCTCCTAATGGAATCTACTCTTTGTCAGAATCATAAGATGGTACCTGTTACGGGATTTTGGTGGTTCAGCAGAGGTGAAAGAAGGTGCGGGCTGGAATGGGTCAAACTACAAGTTCGAAAAATGAATTAAAATTTCAACAAAGGTTATATTTTCAAAACTTAACAGTGGTGACATAGAATTTGAAAACTTAACAAATCAACAACAAGCCAAAATCAGGTACAAAGAAATCACAAGATTTCGGGGTTATTCCAAGATCTGGGCTTCGAGCCCCAAGTATAATTTCTGAGCTCTCAGCTCACAACAACAAAAATACTAAAGGGCAGAACACCCTTAGTTACATGGAGCATTAGCTCCCAACCTTACATCTCAAGCCTCTCTAAGGCCCTTTTACCACAACACTATAAAAAGCTGTCCCGCTCTCTATCTGTCAAGCCTATTAAAGGCATACCCGACCTTACAAATCAATTGCCGTTACCGTATCAAATGAAACAGGGGTATTAGTACCCAATCTACTGGGCCTCGGCCGAAAAAGGACAGGATAATTAAATGGCCCAAAATACAAAATGACTGGAGGCGTAGCTTGCACTCCTACCTTACACTATTAAAACGTACTCGGCTCTAGGCCGCTTACACAAGGGCTAATCCCATACTAGGGAGGTGACTCGTATAAGAAAACTTTATTACGTTAAGAAAGAAGAAAATCGGTTATGAAAACGTAGTCAACTCAAAACAATATGAGTGGGAGCTCGAGAGGGTTAGGCACTCTCTATCCTAATTTGTAGTTAAAGAGACGGAATTTTTACCAAATGTCTTTACATTTTAAAGGTAGGTTACATGAGAAAAGTTTCGAACCTGCCCCGTGGGTTAAACTGCTGAGCTAGCAAGAAATAAAGTTATTAAACGGCCATTACCTTGTTGATGAACTGCTGCCCGAAGAAAGAGGCGCTTCCCGCCTCCTGCTACATATTCACACACTAAGCAAGATGTCGATTGAGTGGCCACGAGCCATGAACCTCAGCAGTTTTATACCCACAAGGAAGCTTTGAGACCTTTCATGAAAAAGCGCCACACCCCCTCCCTTTATTGGCTAACATCAAAAGTTACACACAACATGAACAAGAAACCTAGGATTGGAGGAAAATTAATTTAGAAAATTCGGGATTGGCTGAATTCAAAACTGGCGGAAACAGAGATCAATATTGCCAACCCAAAAATGAAAGAAAGAAATTTAACAAAGAACAAACTTATGGATACAAAGTTTCTTCAAAAACAGTCCCTTCACTTCGCACCAGAGTGCACAATCGTAGTCTTTTCTCTGTAGAGCTAGAAGAGAATGTCCACACTTCTTGATACAGGGCAAACAAACACAAATCGAAATAGACACCGTTCAGAACACTTCAAAATTACAAAATTTACAGTGCTGACATCTTCTGGGTAACTGTAGAGTTGCTTCAGTTATTAAAGTTCAGGGTTTCTCCTGTAGGGGATTACTTGTAGGCGCATAATTTAAATTTGCGGGGTCGGGGTGTACCAACCTGTACAGTACCAATTTCCTTTCCTTCTTTATTGTGATCTTGGCTTGTGGCTTCTTAACCTGCTTTTTCTTTTTGAGCTCTTCTCTTTCTTATCTTTTCCTCTGTCGCTCCAATGGTTTTTTCTTTATTTCCTCGTGCACCAGCTTTTTTTTCCTTGCTATGTTTTCATGGTACTCCCTCCATGTTTCAGATAATACAAAGCGTGGTACCTTCTCATTTCTTTTGGTTTTTTCCTGAGGTTCTTCTGGTCAGAATAATACCTGATCCTGGCTCAGTCCGGTGGTATTTGAAGGTGCTCAAATACGACAGCCCCGTGTCGGTAGATTTACTGGCACGTAAAAGAACTCCTGCGGGACTAAATTCCGGCACCTCGGCGTCTCCGAAGACCTTAAAAAGTAGTTAGTGGGACGTAAAGCAAATAACATTATTATTATTATTATTAGAATAATACCTTCTTAAATGGGCTTGGGATATTTGAATAGTTGGCTAATGAAGAATCAACTGGATTTGTAACACATAAATGTTGGATACTGTCTGGTCCATTACTGCCCACGGAAAAAGAGCTTGCTCGTGGTTATCGGTGGAAGGATGAGTAGCATTTTCTCGGGGTGCATTTTGTTACACCGTCTCATTGTTTAATGCAAAACTATCTTCAATATCGTTTTCCTCGCCGAGGTTGGAAGCCGCACTAGAATCGACTTCATTTTCTAAACTTTGTTCAGCAATATCACCCGAACTGAAGTTACGGCCCAGTTTCTTCCAGATTTCATGCAAGGATTTGTCTTCATTGCCTTCCGCCATTGTTGAGTTGGCTCGAAATAGCTGTAACTTTTCTGGCGTTATGAGATTTTCAATTACAGACTGAGCAATTTTCATGCCATTTTCGTCGCGGAACCGGCTAGCGTGGAGTGTCAAGTGAGATGCATGCCCATCTATGAAAAGAATAACATGGGTGTAAGGCATTTGTTAAATATTCATATAATAGACCAGCATTTATCCATCCATCCCGTTTCCCATCTCCCAGCACCCCTATCTTGGGGAATAATTGCCAAGTCAGCTGGAACTATTTCTTACTTACAAACAACTGATGGGGGAGATATCGCACCAGCGGAATTGGCTATTAATAAAATAGTTAAGCATTCTTTTTCATCGGGGTTTACTTGGCTGTACACCTATTTGTCTCCCTTTGCAGCAAGAACATTGTTCCCGTTAGGGTTCAAGAAAAATGCACTTTCATCTTCGTTGAAAACTCTGCTCGGATCCATCAAAATATCCGTCAGATTATTTTACTGAAGATAGGTGTACACATGAGTGTACCACTCACTTCTTGTGCGACAGAGGCCCTTGATACAGTCAGATTTTCTGCGACTCTGACGGATACTGAGGGGTTTCGGCTTAGGAAAGAATTGAACTAAGTCCTACCTGGGGATTCGAACCTACTATCTCCCGGATGACGGCTGTGAGCTTGCATCCGGGAGATAGTAGGTTCGAATCCCACTATCGGCAGCCCTGAAGATGGTTTTCCGTGGTTTCCCATTTTCACACCAGGCAAATGCTGGGGCTGTACCTTAATTAAGGCCACGGCCGCTTCCTTCCAACTCCTATGCCTTTCCTATCCCATCGTCGCCATAAGACCTATCTGTGTCGGTGCGACGTAAAGCCCCTAGCAAAAAAAAAGTCCTACCTGGACGTCCGTCTTTGAACAATGGACTTGTGCGTTTCATACTTTTTAATGATTGCTGAATATTGTCAGCCACTTGATCCCTGGTGACTGGGAAGCCAGCTTTAGCAACATGTTTAATCCATGTTACAAAAACTGCTTGCCAGGTGGGTTTACTTGAAGCAAGCGATAATAGTGATTAATATTCCAGTTACTTTCCGAATAAGGTGGCCAACCCTCCTCTATATAGCAAGACAGCAGAGTCAATCATGCGCAGCGGGACGTACTGTGCGCCAAACCCAGAAGGCAAAGTCGTGGTAGGTACATGGACATTTGGATGAACAGGGAAAATAAAATATTCAGTTTTCTTTTGGAAATGACCAAAGATTAGAACATATAAAACTAATATCCAGAATTTAGTTATAACAACAAGATAAAGGTAAAATGTTAAAATTTCCTTCTTTTTTTAATACTCAAAGCAGCAGAAATTTTGTACAAGTTACAAGACCAACAAGCCCATTCAATGGCAATTCCAGCTAATTATTAAGCACACTAGTGATCCTGACTAGAATTTTAACAAAACCTTTTCTTTTTATTACTGTACCGGGAGGTACACCTCAACGCCACGCATTCAAAATCAGCGCCTTAAGAATCTCCTCTATTGATTAATAGGTGAAACTGATACTACACGAACTTGGAACTTTAATCAGAAGATCTCACCACTAAAATATTAAGTAACTAGCAAGATACCCGTGCTTCGCTACGCTATTATACTGAAATTTATAATTGAATGCTTAACGTTTTATATATAATCCTCCGAAATTCGCGATCTGACTCGTTTTCTAGGAGAATCCGCCAAAATTCGATATCTGACTCGTTTTCTGAGAGATTACGGCAAAGTTTCTCACATATTTCAATCTTTCCTTCCAAAATCGATTTCGTACTACCCGGGCTAGGTCCAGGTATTCCACGCGGTCAGTTGGATCCCTAAATCTTTGCCATCTTTCCCTAGAAGCATTTTAGTATGGATCAAATCCTGAAGGAGATCCGGCGTGGTGTCGTCTTGGGTGCCTTGGCGGTACTGAACCCGCGGCCGGACTGTATTCGTGGTCATTACCAGGCCAGGACCCGTTTCCAGCGCGGTACGCACAATTTGACGACGGTCCAGAACATTATTATTATTATTATTATTATTATTATTATTATTATTATTATTATTATTATTATTATTATTATTATTATTAGATGTTCTGGACCCCACAGCAAGATGCAAGACCGCTACTTGGCGGTAGATTACTTCTGCTGCCATTGTCATTGTTGACAATGTGACCAGCACCATTGTCGCGCGTAGGTAAGTGTGCGTGATTTCTGGCGATACGAATGACATACTTCCGTGCATTATTGACCTTATTATAGAGGTGAACAATTTGACGGTCAATCTAATTCCTGTCGTTTATTTCAAATGTGTTTAAATTTTTATTTATATGCCAGGAGAATCTACGGTAATCTAAGAACGTACTCCGAAGGAAAAGGTGGTTGTTGAAATCGAACCCAGGAAAGATTAAAAATGATCGGTTTATGATCAGAATAAGTACATCGAAAATCTACAGCCTGTTTCCAGTCATTCGACAGGGTCGGGAATGGAATGAATAAAGCCCCATCTAGCGGCGACAATAGGAATTGTGCCGGCTGCCGAAGCACTCCTCTGGGGCAATGATCGATGAATGACAAATGAAATGAAATATTGGACAGTGTTGCTGGAATGAATGATGACAGGGAAAACCGGAGTATCCGGGGAAAAACCTGTTCCGCCTCCGTTTTGTCCAGCACGAATGTCGCATGGAGTGACCGGGATTTGAACCACGGAACCCAGCTGTGAGAGGCCGGAGTGCTGCCGCCTGAGCAACGGAGGCTCCTTATAAGTACATTATGAACAGTAAAATCAATTGGTCTCACCTCCTTTTAACCCCACCGCCGTTAAGTTTATTTACCCCCCCCCCCCTCCCAAAAAATTAAAAGAAGGCGTGTTTCTTTATGTTTAAAGGAGATTCCAAACATAAATTATCACGTCTATTACCTTCAGATTTGAGATATAAGTATCCCCATCAAAATAATTAACTTTTCTGCACTTCCTTTCACACTCCCCCCACCCCCCACCCTCAAGTGAATTTTCCGGCAAAAAATTACTTGTTTCTTTAATAGTAAAGGATCTTCTAAATACCAATTATCACGACTCTAACTTCTTCAGTTTTTGATTTGTGTGTCCTCGTGAAAGAAATTCAACTCCTTTTCACTCCCGCTCCGCAAGATGGTTCCCCACCCCCCACCCCAAAAACGCGTTTTTCTTTGTTTTTAAAGGAAATCCAAATACCAATTTTCACGTCTGTAACAACTTTATTTTTATTAGATGTATGTATGCTCATACAATTAAGTCAAGTTTTCAATTCTTTTACCCCCCCCCCCTTTTCATTGGATTTTCCGAAAATAGGTGTTTCTTTACTTTTAAAGCAGATTCCAAATATCAAATTTTACGTCTGTATCATCGTCAATTTGAGATGTCAGTAGCCTAATTAAAAGAAATCAACACCATTTTCAGTCACTTTTACCCCCCCCCCTCCACCCAAGTGGCATTTCCGAAAACTAAAAGTACACGTTTCTTTATTTTTAATAGAGATAAAAAAAATACCATTTTCCACTTCTGTAACACGTTAAGTTTTTTGGTATATACTGTAGAAATTCTCATTTTAAAACTTCACCCCTACTTATTTCCCCTTAAGGAGAGTTTCCAAAAACAAATCACATATGTTTCTTTACATTTACAGGATATTCCAAATACCCACTTTTTACGTCTGTAACATTTTACGTTTCTCAGATATTCTGTAGATTATAGTCTTTCGAAAAATTCACCCCAATTTGTCACTCCAGTTTAACCGCCATTAATTGGATTTTCCAAAAACAAAAAATACGTGTTTCTTTATTTTTAAAGGTGATCTCATATACAAATTTTCAGTTCTGTAATATCTTAAGTTCCTGAGATATATGTATCCTCATTAAAGGCATTCAACCGTTTTACACCCCTCCTATTGGGATTTACAGAATACAAAAAATACGTGTTCCTTTATTTTTAAAGTAGATCCCAAATACCAATTTTCAGGTCTGCAATATCTTCAGGTTCTCAAATATAAGTAGCCTCAATAAAGTCATTATACCCTTTTTTCACCTTTTTCCACCCTACCCATTGGGATTTTCCGAAAACAAAAAATACGTGTTTCGTTATTTTCAAGGGAGATTCTAAATACCAAATTTTATATCTATAAACTTTAAGCGTTTTGAGATATAGATACACTCATTTTAAAAATTCACCCCCTTTTCACCCCCGCAAATTAATTTTATTTTCCAAAAACAAAAAAAATTCTGTTTCTTTATTTTTATAGGAGATCCCAAACACCAATTTTCAGGTCTGTAATATCTTCAGGTTCTGAAATATAAGTATCCTCATTAAAGGCATTCAACACATTTTTCACCCCTTTTCACCCCTCCCATTGAGATTTTCCGAAAACAAAAAATACGTGTTTCTTTATTTTTAATGAAGATTCTAAATACCAATTTTTACATCTGTAAACTTTAAAAATTTTGAGATATAGATGCACTCATTTTAAAAATTTACCCCCTTTCCAACCTCTCATTAATTGGATTTTCCAAAAACAAAAAAAAATCGTGTTTCTTTATTTTTAAAAGAGATAAAAAGTACCAATTTTCAGGTCTGTAATATCTTCAGATTCTGAGATATAAGTACCGGTATCCTGATTAAAGGCATTCAACCCTTTTTTCACCGTTTCTCACCCCTCCTATTGGGATTTTCTGAAAACAAACAAATACGTGTTTCCTTATTTTTAAAGAAGATTCTAAATACCAATTTTTACATCTATAAACTTTTAAAGTTTTGAGATATAGATACACTCATTTTAAAATTTCAACCACGAACCTGCTACGCAGGCGTAGCAGGGGGAGAGGTGATACTCCCACGTGGCGCGTCCCAGGTGGCGGATAGGGGGGTCCTCACCGGCTTGCCGGCGGACTTGAGGGAAATAAAATACCTCTCGCGGACCAAACACACACCCCCTGTGGGTGGGGGAGGCGGACGAATAGTGCACCCGCGGTGTCCCCTGCCTGTCGTGAGAGCCGACTGAATGGGGCGACCAAGGGATGATTGTATTCGAACCATGCAACTACATGTGATTAGTACCACCACGCGGAGAACACCAAGGGTCGCTTTTACTTGTGCGTAGTACCACTATATTAAGTACGAAATAGGTTTGTGATTAGTAGCACACAGGAGCACCGCGCGGTCGGCTTTTGCAGTACCTGTGATTAGTACCACCATATGAGCGGGACCATGTGATGATAGCTACCATGGACCTGCCTTACCTGTGATTAGTACCCACTCTATGAGGAACACCACGGGATAGGGAGAGGTCCCTGTGGTTAGTACTCTTATGTGATGAACATCATAGGTTTGCGTTGCCTGTGAATGGCGCCGCAGAGTGAGAAAAACATAGGTCTGTATTTATGTCGAATTTCATAAGCTTTGAGTAGTACAATAATGTGTGGAATACCGCAAGTCTCTGCTACCATTGATTAGTACTGCAACAGGACAGATACCATGGTTCTACATTACTAGCGATCAGTATCATTCCGAGGGGCCTTTGACTTGTATTTTGGACACATTTAGACACCAAGCATCCTCGATTTGCGTTTGGACGTGGTCCCTTGGTCAGTAATACTATTAACTATGATAGTTTTTTGAGTCGGATCCACTGATTGTTTTAAATTCATGTTCATTCATTCATTCATTCATTCGTTCATTCATTCTTCATGACATTTTTTATTTTGGTCAGTGGATAATTTTGCACTTTTACTTTGTCGTTTCATTTCGTACCCTTAGGGGCCGATGACCTCGATGTTAGGCCCCTTTAAACAACAAGCATCATCATCATCACTTATAATTTCAACCCCCTTTTTACCCTCTTAACGAAGGAATATCCTAAAATCCTCTCTTAGCGAGCACCTAGATCTTAATATGAATCTAGGCCCAAAATTTCATTTCTTTATGTCCAGTAGTTTTGGCTCGGCGATGATGAATCAGTCAGTCAGTCAGTCAGTCAGTCAGGACAAGTTATTTTATATATATAGATTGTTTGTTGCGAAGTTTCCTAAACTGTCTGAATTTCTCCTTGTTTTGTTTTGCTATACATCAAGAAGTTCGGACATTTTTCTACAGATGACACTACTAAAAACTATGATCACGCACTCTGGTTCAAGGTGGTAGAACTTACAACTTAAAGAAGTTTTGTATTCCTAGGTTTTCCATAACTGATCTATGTTCATTTATTTTGGGGTTGGCAATACTTCCTTTTCTTTCCGCCAGTTTTGAATATAGTCAGTCACGAATTTTTGTAATTAATTTTCAACCAATCCCGCATTTCTTGTTCACTTTGAATCTTCCAATTAAAATTAAGAGGGTGTGTCCTGATTAGTCTTGAATGATCACGAACCTTCCCCGAGGGTATATTAACTGCGGTTTTTCACGTTTCCTTGCCAATTGATCGTCGTCTTTCTAAGTGTGTGTGTTAAGGCAGGAGGCGGGACCGCCTCTCTCCTCGGTCAGCAGAACATCTATAAGGTAATGGCCACATAATTCCATCTTTCTTGCTGTATCCGCAAATTATTCCGAGGGGAATGTCCGAATCTTTAACCATGTAACATTACTTTTCTAAAATGTAACTTTTCTTTTGGCTAATGTAAAAATCTCATAAAATCTTTTAACTGTAAATCGGGGATAGAGAGTGAGTTACCCTCTCGAGCTCCCCTTCATCTTGGTTTGAGGTGACTACGTTTTTGTAACTGTGTTCTCCTGTAATGTGTTAAAGTAATTTCCATGCGCGCCACCTCAAGTAGCTTAGGATTAGCCCCTGTTTCATCGGCCGAGAGCCCTGTAGGTTTTAATTTTTCTTTGGGAGTGCAGTGTACGCCTCCATTCAGTTTGTGTTCGGGCCGTTTATTTCACCTGTTCTTTTTCGCAAAGGCCCTGTAGGTTGGGTACGAGATACCTCTGTGTAATAATATTTCAGTTTGTAAATAGTGCCTTGAGAGGCCAGAGAGTGTCTGATTTTCATGTAATGTCGCCTTGAGTAGGCTTGAGAAACTGAGAGTCTGTTAGCTCTTTTTCCAAAATTTCGTAATAGTAACGAGTGCTTCTGAAAGGCTAGCTATTGTATTTTGGGAGCAAGTGCTCTTGAATTAGAGGATTTCTGCCCTTGACTAAAGGATTCCTCATTTTTAATTAGTGTATTGTAAACTCGACCCGTTATCTCTGGAATTGTAAAACTAGGGGCTTGAAGTCCGGAATCTGTACAAATCACTAATCTTAGAATTTCCTAGTCTTGTTTTAAGATTGTCATTGTACCTGATGTTTCATTGTTATGAAAAATCGTTATGTTTGAAGTTCTAAAAGAAATATAACCTTCAGTTCAAGATTTAAATTAATTTTGATATTGTAGATAGACCCATTCACCCCGACACCTTCTGTAACCTCCCCAAGGTAAAACGACAGCAGTTAAAAGGAATTGGGGATTTGTGAGCCACAATCTTAATTATAATCTACTTAATCGTACAAAACATAACTAATTAATGATAGATCTGTAACAAACATTATCAATTTTTATCTTTTGGTCCTTCACTTCTTTCTTTAAGGATAAAAAATAGAAGAAAAAGGAGTGGAAGGGGAAGCATAATGGATGACAAAGTCCACGCATGTCCGTAACATTTTTTATTGTTATTGTACCGGTTGGTACACCTATACGCCGCACATTTTAATTTTCCGCCTTAAAGTACTCCTCTACTGGAGAAACTCTGAACTTTAAAAACCGAATCAACTGAACTGTTTCTCAGAAGATGTCACTGTGTGTTTTTCTTTTTTTTTTTTTTTTTTTCATTGACCAAGAAGTGTGGACATTCTGTTATAGAAGTCACTGCCAAAAAAAACTATGATCACGCACCCTGGTGCGAAGTGAAGGAAGTTTTTTTGAAGAAATTTTGTAGTCAGAAGTTTTGGTCTTTACTAAATTTTGTTCTTTCATATATGGGTTGGCAATATTAATTTTTCTTTCCGCCAGTTTTGAACTTAGCCAATCCCGAATTTCTTTAATTAATTTTGGACCAATCGTGTCCTTCTTCCTCAATTTTTGATCTGTAACTTTTAGACGACCAATAAACGTGTGTGGGTGTGTCTTAATTATTCATGAAAAGTCTCGAATCTTCCACGAGGGTATAAAAACTGCTGATTTTCTTGTCTCCCGGCCACTTCAACAACAACTAGCTTAGTGTATGGAAGTATAGCAGGGGGCGGGTAGTGCCTCTTCCTTCGGGCAGCAGCTCTTCAACAAGGTAATGGCCGTTTAACATCTTTCTTTTTCCTTGCTATCTCAGCAGTTTAACCCGCGGGGCAGGTCCGAAACCTTTAATATGTAACCTATAACTTAAATCATGTAAATCTTTTTCTTTGTAGAACTTCATATATCTTTAATTGTAAATCGGGGATAGAGAGTGCTTTACCCTCTCGGGCTCCCCTTCATTTTGAGTTGAGGTGACTATGTTCTCGTAACTGATTTTATACTCTTACCTAATGTGTTAAAATTTTTCTTATACGAGTCACCTATATAGTGCGGGAATATCCCCTGTGTATCGGCTTAGCGCCATGTAGGTTTTAACAAGCTTTCATGTAGGAGTGCTAGTACACGCCTCCATTCATCTTGACATTTTGGGCCATTAACTTAACCCGTTTTGTTGAAGAATGATATGGCTGCGTTCATTATGACTTCGAGCTTCTCCGCGGGAGTTGGGGCTAGGGCGATCTTCTGGAGAGTCACCCTAATTGTCTGTATTATCCCACGGAGCGAGGGGTCTCTGAAGATCTTCAAAAGCTCTACTAGGTGAGAAGCTTGAGATGATTGGAGGAGGGGGCCACTTGAGATGTGGTATTGGCAACCGGGCGGAGTGCCGGGATATCGTGGCTGGATAAGGCTGGGGGGGGGGGGGGAGAGGGAACAGCTGGCCTATTGGGGTTCGCCGCTATGACAAATGATACGTTTTCCCGGAGCCGAGCGGGCCGTGCGGGGGTGGGTCCTGCAGTGCCTTTCCTGGCAGTGGGTAGGCGGTTCTGTTGGAGGTTCAGAAGTCGCAGGTAGGAGGGGCAGCCCCGGTAACTGGCTGTGTGTTGCTGGTTGCAGTTGACGCAGGGGGTTTTTGCGTTCTGTCACCCTTCCTGGGCAGTCTTGGGAGCTATATCCCTCGCCACAGATGACGCACCTAGAGTTACAAAAGGAACCGCCAGAGTTGTGTCCATAACGCGGGCACCGGTAGCACTGAATGGGTCCTACCCTGACGTGAATGGCTAAGAGGTACTCTACTTTGTAGATGTTCTCGTCATCTGAGGTACCATTGCCACTGTACGTGACGAGGAACATAGGGAGCCTCCTTTTGCTGCGTTTAGAGGTCAGTTGAGCTACGGCTGCAATCTCGAAGCCTTTGGCCTCGAGTTCTTCACGGATAGCCTCAGGGTCTTGCGAGGTATGAAGGCCGCTTTTCCAGGAGGGGGCGGGTGTGAATTTACCCTTTGAAGTGAGCGATGAGGCTCTTCAGCGTCTCGTGGTCCTCCAGTGTCTGAGTTTGCACTCTTACCCCATCAAAGAGAACTTTCATACGCTACGTAATCCCGTTGTCCCTGAGCAGGGCAATGAGCTGGTTGATATCCTTGACCTCACGAATATAGACGGGGGGGGGGGGTCGTCAAGGCGCTTCTTGGGAGGGTTTGACGACGCCTCTGCACCGTCTGTTACGCTGGTAGAGGGGGCGGTGTTGCAGGGGGGTTGGCCTGAGATGTAGAGGTGGTTGAAGTGACGTTTCGCCTTGGCTTAGTGGCTTGGCTTGGGGCAGTGGTTGCATTGGCGGGAGTAGAGTTGAAGTGGTCGTATTGGTTAGTGATAACCAGAGGCCTAGGCTTCGCAAGCAGGTGTGGGCGGGGAGGCGCCGTCTTTGCTTTCTATCATTTGGTGACAAAAATTGATCGGTTTCATTGATAGGCGGGGCGGGGGCTTCGTCTTCCTCGTCAGTACTGAAGCGCGCGCAGGAAGACGCTGAGCTGCTACTCGGGCTAGGAGACTCTGGAGAGTCGCCTCTCTCCTCGGGGATGATTTGAGAGTCCTCATCCGTAGTCTGGTTTATCGGGGCGGGGGGTGGGGGGTATTGAGTTTGGCGATTATAGCAGGTGGTGGCGTGTAGCTCTGGTAAGCAGGGCTCCCTCATAGGCTGGCTTTAGTGGGCGCAATTTTTACCCTTACGCGTTAGTCGAGTAGGTTGTGGGGAAGTCACAGATTCTTAACTGATCTGAACTGGGCCGTATCTCGGCATGTTGGCTTCGAAGTTATAATAATAAGAAGAAAATTGTGAATATCCTAATGAGGATGTAAATTAATAATAATAAGTTTACGGGCGTCCGTCGGTAGCAGGAGGGGGTCGTAAAAGGGGGCACGCAGTCAGTGGTACGTTTGTGCTGGACCAACATAAATGCAGTATTAATTACACGTAATGGGTTGATCGGAATCGCGGGGGCGGGGAGGGGGAAGAGTCTAACACCCGAAGGTGGACAGTGTTGTGTTAACTTGGTACTGTCGTGTCAGGGCAAGTTTTTTTGAGTGGTTACGGCCACAGACAAGCCACGAGCAGTAGTACATCAAGCTTACAAACTGTTGTTTACGTTGGCTGCCGGAGCGACAAAAACCGGGAACCTACGACTAGGCCTAGGGCCCGTACTGAGACACTAATTCGCTCACCTAACACTACCAGTCTCAGTACGGGGACCAGCAGAAACCACAGCAGGCGAAGTCCAGTCGGTTGGTGTAGTGCAGATTCCAGGAAGCGCTCCCCAGGCAAAGCCCCACAGGAAGCCCGTGACGTAGAAGTTGACCTTGTCCCTCGTCACTGCAGGGCGATCGCGGGCACGTGGCAAGGTTAGCACAGACAAGACAAATGCTCACAGGGTAGGGCTGAATCACAATTAAATGCGAATACAACCCAAGACAATTTGCTCAGTACTACACCGTATCACACTGAAGTGAGCACGGATAGCATGAGAGTCAGAGCAACCCAGCAACGTAGCACAACGCTTTCGCCAACTTTCTTCTTTCTTCTTACGACGGACGAAGTGAACAAGCATCTGACCCGGACGGCTCTCCCAAGCGGAATGTGGTTCGCCACAAAGTAGTAGACCACGCGTCTCGTAGGATTCATGGGTGGGACCCAGATCCATGTGAGCAATTTTAGCCCTTCGGCCCTGTGGGCCTTGAGTGCAACTTTCGATAAGAATTTAGCTAAACTGCATAGATGTTGGAAGTGGTGGTACTTTTGAACGGAAACGCACTGGTCAGGATGTGTGACCTGCACCCCTAGGGGGTGGTTTAGTTTAGGAGGGGCCTCCTATGGCGAAGAACTGCGGTTTCATAATTTCCCAGGTTTGAGATGAGTGGGTTGGGATTTAAGGTTAGGTTATCGTAGAATTTTCTGGCGGAGATCATAATTCTGGTATATATTTAATCTATATGAAGATCATTATGTATGTCGCGATTCCGTTCGTACCATTGCGCACTAGTGATCATGCGGAGTGCACGATTTTGCAAGCGCTGAATTTTGTTAAGGTGCGTTTTGGCTGCGATCCCCCAGACGGGACTGGCATACTCGAGGATTGGCCGAATGAAGAATTTGTACAACAGGAGCCTGTTTTCTAAGTTAAGCCCATTGTCGGCTTTCATGATGGGTATAATTTCGTAGAGGCGTCGAAACGCCTGGGCCGAGATTCTTTCAATATGTTGTCTAAACGTCAGTCTTCTGTCGAGGGAAACACCCAGGCATTTAGTGACATTAGCCCACCGGATCACCTCGCCGAAAAAGACCAGTGGTAATGGGTCAGAGGGGGTTCTTTTGGAAAAGAGAGTAGCACTATTCTTCGAGACGTTAATTTTAATTCTCCACTGTCGAAGCCACGGTTCGATGGTGGAGAGGGCCTGTTGCAGATAATTTTGGATTCTGGGTGTTTGCCAGGAGACAGCAGAGTTGGCGGTGTCATCAGCATACATGTAGACATTCATGCGCGGGGGACGGGGTATGTCAGACATGTATAAGTTGAAAAGTACTGGTGAAATGACCCCTCCCTGTGGGACCCGCGCACTGATAGGGCGGGGGTCCGACAGGGAGTTGCCAACCTGAACCTGGAATTTTCTTTCTGAAAGATAACTGTGGAGAAGATGAATCTTATAGTCCGGAAATTCAAGAAGTTTATAGATAAGGCCTTCGTGTCATACCCTGTCAAACGCACGTGAGATGTCTAGAAAACAGACTCCTGTGTGCCTCCTGTGGTTAAAGCTTTTGGGGATTTTTTTCAGTAATTCTAATTAGTTGATGGACAGTGGAGTGACCACTTCTGAATCCAAACTGCTCGTCGTTGAGAATGTGCTTTTCATCGATAAGTGATTGTAGGCGGGAAAGAAAGATAGTCTCGAAGAGTTTGGAGACGATGGAGAGAAGGGAGATGGGTCTGTAGTTTTGGGGGAAGGTGGGACCAGCGAGTGCCTTGGGGATTTTACCGGACGGTACACCTCCACGCCGCTAGTTCAAATATTGCGCCAATTGAAACTCCTCTACATGAGAAAGTCTGAACTTAAAAAAAAAAAAAAAAAAAAAAAAAAAAAAAAAAAAAAAAACTGTATCAACTCACTGTTTCTCCGAAGATGGCTCTGTGTAAATTTTGATGTGTTTTTGTTTGTCATTGATCAAGAAGTGTGGACGTTCTCTACCAGATGTCTCTACCAAAACTATGGTAATACACTCTGGTGCAATGGAATGAACTTTCTTGAAGAAATTTTGTATTCATAAGTTTTGTCTTTACTAAATTTTGTTCTGTCATTTGCGAGTTGGCAATATACATCCTTTCTTTCCGCCTGTTTTGAATTTAGCCAATCAGGAATTTCTGTAATTACTTTTCCGCCAATAAGGTGTTTCTTCCTCGTCTTGTGTATTAGTTTTTGCTGTTATCCAATAAAAGTTTGTGGGCGGGTTGTTATCATTCGTGAAAGGTCTCGAACTTTCCACGAGCGTATAAAAACTGCTGATTTTCTTGTCTCCTGGCCACTAGTATAACATCTAACTCAGTGTGTGAATATGTAGCACGGGGCGGGAAGCGCCTCTTTCTTCAAGCAGCAGTTTTTCAACAAGGTAATGGCCTGTTAACATCTTTATTTCTTGCTAGTTCAGCAGTTTAACTCTCGGGGAGGGTTCGAAACCTTTAGTATGTAACCTACCTTTTAAAATGTAAATTCCTTTTCTGTCTATGTAAAATCTATAAGACTCTTTTACTGTAAAGCGGGGATAGAGAGTGCTTTACCCTCTCGAACTCCCCTTCATTTTGAAATTGAGGTGACTACGTTTTCATAACCGTTTCTTCTCTTCCTTAAAATATTAAAGTTTTCTCATACGGGTCACCTCCTTAGCTTGGGATTAGCCCCTGTGTTTCGGCTTAGAGCCACTTAGGTTTTAAAAGTGTATTTAGGAGTGCAAGTTCACGCCTCCAATCCCTTCTGTACTTTGGGCCAGTAACTTATCCTGATATTTTGTTTTCTTCTTGTGAGGGTCCAGTAGATTGGGTACGAGGTACCCCTGTGCGACATACACTGACTGACAGAGCAAATGCAACACCAAGAAGGAGTGGTCAGAACTTTATGCCAATTGCAGGGTAGACTGACGTCACTGAGGTATGCTCATGATGTGAAATGCGCCGCTGTGCTGCGCACGTAGCGAACGATAAATGGGACACGGCGTTGGCGAATGGCCCACTTCGTACCGTAATTTCTCAGCCGACAGTCATTGTAGAACGTGTTGCCGTGTGCCACAGGACACGTGTATAGCTAAGAATGCCAGGCCGCCGTCAACGGAGGCATTTCCAGCAGACAGACGACTTTACGAGGGGTATGGTGATCGGGCTGAGAAGGGCAGGTTGGTCGCTTCGTCAAATCGCAGCCGATACCCATAGGGATGTGTCCACGGTGCAACGCCTGTGGCGAAGATGGTTGGCGCAGGGACATGTGGCACGTGCGAGGGGTCCAGGCGCAGCCCGAGTGACGTCAGCACGTGAGGATCGGCGCATCCGCCGCCAAGCGGTGGCAGCCCCGCACGCCACGTCAACCGCCATTCTTCAGCATGTGCAAGACACCCTGGCTGTTCCAATATCGACCAGAACAAATTCCCGTCGATTGGTTGAAGGAGGCCTGCACTCCCGGCGCCCGCTCAGAAGACTACCATTGACTCCACAGCATAGACGTGCACGCCTGGCATGGTGCCGGGCTAGAGCGACTTGGATGAGGGAATGGCGGAACGTCGTGTTCTCCGATGAGTCACGCTTCTGTTCTGTCAGTGATAGTCACCGCAGACGAGTGTGGCGTCGGCGTGGAGAAAGGTCAAATCCGGCAGTAACTGTGGAGCGCCCTACCGCTAGACAACGCGGCGTCATGGTTTGGGGCGCTATTGCGTATGATTCCACGTCACCTCTAGTGCGTATTCAAGGCACGTTAAATGCCCACCGCTACGTGCAGCATGTGCTGCGGCCGGTGGCACTCCCGTACCTTCAGGGGCTGCCCAATGCTCTGTTTCAGCAGGATAATGCCCGCCCACACACTGCTCGCATCTCCCAACAGGCTCTACGAGGTGTACAGATGCTTCCGTGGCCAGCGTACTCTCCGGATCTCTCACCAATCGAACACGTGTGGGATCTCATTGGACGCCGTTTGCAAACTCTGCCCCAGCCTCGTACGGACGACCAACTGTGGCAAATGGTTGACAAAGAATGGAGAACCATTCCTCAGGACACCATCCGCACTCTTATTGACTCTGTACCTCGACGTGTTTCTGCGTGCATCGCCGCTCGCGGTGGTCCTACATCCTACTGAGTCGATGCCGTGCGCATTGTGTAACCTGCATATCGGTTTGAAATAAACATCAATTATTCGTCCGTGCCGTCTCTGTTTTTTCCCCAACTTTCATCCCTTTCGAACCACTCCTTCTTTGTGTTGCATTTGCTCTGTCAGTCAGTGTATATAATGTGTGCCTTCAGGGCAGTTAGTGTAAAGTCAGTTTATGGCCTCTTACATAGGCTTGAAGACTTTGAGAGCGCATCTGCTCTTTCTTGTGTGTGAAAGGTGCCTCTGAGAGGCTTGAGTTAAAAGTTGGGAGCAAGGGCTCCATGCATTTAGTGGTTTTCTGCCATTTAGCAATCGTGGTGTTGAGCTGAGAGCTCAGAAATTAATCTTGGGGCTCGGAGCCCAAATCTTGTAACGAACTGTAATTTGTTAATTTGTTGATCAGCAACTTGGTACCTGTTATATTCTGTTATTTGTTGATTTTGAAAAGAAAATATAACCTTTGTTAAAGTTTTAAATTAACTTTAATTTTGTAGTTGGGACCTATTCCAGCCCGCACCTTCTTTCACCTCTAACTACCACGGATATCTCCGTAACAGGGATCATGATGACTTTAGCCAGCTTCCATGGGGTAGGGAAGAGGGCGTATCTGAAGATGGCATTGAAAAGTTTAGTGATGAAGGTTATGTCTTTTCTGGGGAGATTTTTCGAGAAGTTGGCTGAGATGTTGTCTAGGTCGGGAGTTTTCCTGTTTTTGAGCTTACGGATAGCAGCGAGCAGTTCGGAGGGAGAGACAAACTTAAAATCTTGGGGTAGGTTGAAATCGCTTAGATTATCAACGACCTCCTCAACAAGATCAATAAAGTCGTCGTCAGACGGATCGAGGTTGGGAGTACAAGTCTCTTCTAGGGTATCAGCAAGAGCGTTTGCTTTGTCATAGTCGGAGTGGGTCAATCCTCGTTGTCCATGTAGGGAGGGTATGCCCGTCCTTTTCCTAGTGAACCTTCTTGCCATCCTGTGCAGTGAGTTATCTGCCACACTTAACTCAGCTAATCGGGATTTCCATGATCTGATTTTATGTTTCCTGATAAGGGTGGTCAGATTTCTTTTCTGGCGGTTCCAAAAGAGGACCCTCAGTTCCCTGGGGGATGCCCGGTTGTTGGAGGAGTTAGGCATCTTGAATCCACTCTAAAAAGGCTTCGAGTGGGACTTGTTTTTTTCTTTTTGCAGCAGGTGAGGGTGCAGCAGCAATACGATGGAGGGTATTCTTAATTAATGTGATTAAGGATTTGATGGTAGGTTCAGAGGGGAGTTTTAATAATTCCAGTAAATCAGAGGAAGTTAAGGTTTGAGGGGGGTTAGACAGTGCTATCCTTTCTGATAAGGGGGCCGTGGTTCCTTGTAGAAGAGGGAAGAAGATCAGCGTGAGTTTATATAGGCAGAGAGTAGCGAGCACGGGACGTGCGAGAAGGCAGACGTAATACGTGACCCGAGCGGCGGGAGGAGCGGGGGCAAAACCATGCCCAGTAAACGAAGAGCAGGCCGGGCGAGTAGACGGTAGAGCTGGGAACGGTAGGAGCGGAGCGGAGCAGTTGTTTTCGCTCGTCCTCCGGAGACCTCCGGTAGTCCTCCGATTGAATTCACCGGCGGAAAATTCAAATGCTTTAATGTGGGCAATGTTTTAACGGTGATCTTAAGAGGAATTACAATTTAAATTTCATTACTAATTCCACAGATGCATGTGTTCACCTACGTTTGTCATTCAAATGCTGTAGTCGTTTCGAGATCGCCGCATTATGTGTTACGCTATGAATAACAGATTGTGATCTGCTGACATTCAGTTTGCAATAGGTGCAGGTGGATAGAATACTGTAGGTTGAATATTGGCACATATTATACAATTGCAAATGCATTTACAATATTATTAATAGTAAAACAGTTTAAGCAATAAGTATATTCCATTGCATGTAAACATGTATTATATACGATGCTCTTATACTGTGTTATACTTGTAGCTCATTTATTACGGAAGAGTACGTCCGGCTCCATGACTAAATGGTTACCGTGCTGGCCTTTGGTCACAGGGGTCCCAGGTTCGATTCCCGGCAGGGTCGGGAATTTTAATCTTAATTGGTTAATTTCGCTGGTACTTGAGCTGGGTGTATGTGCCGTCTTCATAATCATTTCATCCTCATCACGACGCGCAGGTCGCCTAAGGCTGTCAAATCAAAAGACCTGCATCTGGTGAGCCGAACTTGTCCTCGGACACTCCCGGCGCTAAAAGCCATACGCCATTTCATTTTTTAATGAAGAGGACGAACTGATTCGTATTGGTTATATGCTGTACCGGGCTGAGTAGTTCAGACGGTAGAGATCTGGCCTTCTGAGCTCAAATCTGCGGTTTCAATTCCGACTTTGTTCGGCGGTACTTGAAGATGCTGACATACGAGAGTCGCATGTCGGCAGGTGTACCGGCACATGAAAGAAGTCCTGTTGGACAAAATACCGGCACCTTAACGTCGCAGAAAATCACAGAAGTGGTTATGGGAGTACAATAATAATAATAATAATAATAATAATCATCATCATCTTTCTATCAATTTACCCTCCAGGGTTGGGAGTTCCCTCGTTCGCAGAGAGGATCCCACCTATACCGCCTCAAGGACAGTGTCCTGGAGCGTGAGACTTTCGGTCGGGGATACTTTTTTGTTTTACGTCGCACCGACACAGATAGGTCTTATGGCGACGATGGGATAGGGAAGGTCTGGGAGTGGGAAGGAAGCGGCCGTGGCCTTCAGTTATGTACCATCCCGGCATTTGCCTAGAGGAGAAGTGGGAAACCACGGAAAACCACTTCGAGGATGGCTGAGGAGGGAATCGAACCCCCCTCTACTCCGTTGACCTCCCGAGGCGGAGTGGACCCCGTTCCAGCTCTCATACCACGCCTCACATTGCGTGCCAGAGCCGGCAATCGAACCCGGGCTTCCGCGGGTGGCAGCTAATCACATTAACCACTATACCACAGAGGTGGACAATAATAATAATAATAATAATAATAATAATAATAATAATAATAATAATAATAATCGGCCTTTCCATTTACTCTACAGGGTTGGTTTTTCCCCCGGACTCAGCGAGGGATCCCACCTCTACCGCCGCAAGGGCAGTGTCCTGGAGCGTCAGACATTGGATCGGGGATACTTTCGTTTTTGTTTTTTGTTTTGTTTTTGTTTTACGTCGCACCGACACAGATATGTCTGACGGCGACGATGGGATAGGAAAGGCCTGGGAGTGGGAAGGAAGCGGCCGTGGCCTTCAGTTAGGTACCATCCCGGCATTTGCCTTGAGGAGAAGTGGAAAACCACGGAAAACCACTTCGAGGATGGCTGAGAAGGGAATCGAACCCCCTCGATGCATTTGACTTTATTATTGGAGTTCGATGGTGGAAACGTACACGTGTAACACCGAGGTAGATGCAAGTACACAAACAGTAACAACAGTAACAGGTTTAGTCATCCATGTAGTGGGCATTTGCATGATTAAAAATTAACATTTTGGCACGATCAGGTGATAACGATGCTCGCCTAGCAGATATGATTTGTCCCGCTGAGGAAAATCTCTCTTCTGCAGGCACGGATGTGGCTGGAACAATAAGGTAGGAACCTAGTGCTACCTCATGTAGTGGATTGGCCTTATGTTCCTCCCAGTACTTGACGGGATCCGTTGAGCTTGGAAGAGGGGGCATCTCCAAATACTGGCGCAGCCGTATTACCGCATCGGATGTGGCGGTACTTGTGTTCTTATGCTGGGCTACCTTGTCGTCCATAAAAGCAAGGAGATCCTCAGTTCTCCAACTACCTGATGAGGTGGAAGCTTCATTGTTGCATGTGTCCTGCCACCTTTGGCGAACTGTCTTTAGTTCATTTTCCACCTGCATGTAGAAGGAATATATTATTAACAGAAAATAATATCGAAGCATGTATTTGGTGACTGAGTATATGCTTCATGTACCGACCTGCATACGCGCTTCTTCAGCCCGATCGGGTACCCGAAAAGCCGCTTTCTTAAACCTTGGGTCCAGGAGAGTCGCTCCTCGAGAAACCGAACGACTTTCATACTGAAAGAGTCGCTCTGTAATAGCTTCCAAGGCCCTCGTCCTGAAGTATTTCCCTACCTCAGTTTCGGGAGTTTCTGCTGAAACTTGGAGGAATAGCCCGTGCACCATAGGAATTATTTTGGATGACGTGATGTACCGTCGCCCTGACAACATCACAGTCATCTTTTCGAATGGGCAGAGGATGGAGCACACGTCTCTTAAAATGTTCCATTCTTCAGCTGAAACATGATAGAAAATTACTTTATATCGCCACAAACCTAATGCCTTCTTTATTGCTCACAATAAAAATTGTTCCCACCTGTAATTAACCGAGGGGCATTAGTAAGTCTCCGTTGTCCACTTTTGTCGTCAACGTACTCTTCACCCTCATCCTGAGCTTTATCTAGGAAATGTCGTTCTTCCAGTTGTTGACACCTACCGATTTCTTGGGCTCCTTTTTGACAGTAAATTATCGTGGGAGCCACACGTGCGGGAGCTAAAAGTGCAATGCACCAAGAGGCTTAACCTCTTGAAGTTTCTTAGCAGCACTAATTGGGGAGCTGACCGCGTGGTGCTCCTGCGATTCTATCGGGCACACATTTTATCCCGGTTAGACTACGGCAGTGCAGCATATGGCTCCGCAAGACCATGTGTTCTTGCGAAGCTGAACAGTATCCACCACAGCGGGGTTAGGTTGGCGACGGGAGCTTTTCGTACTAGCCCCATCGCTAGCCTGCTCGCTGAGTCTGGTGTGCCGCCTTTACACCTGAGGCGTCAGCATCTACTACTTACGTATGCTGCAAATTTGCGACAGATGCCACTTCATCCGAGCTATCCCTGCGTGTTCAACAATGACAACCGCTTGTTGTACGCTGCTCATCCTCGTGTACGCGGCCGGTTGGGATACGCTTGGATAGCAGTTATGAATTGTTTGACGTACCTTCGATTCCTTGCCTTGTCAGACAACCAAGTGGGGTACCTCCGTGGGTTGTACGACGACCTGAAATCATCCTGGATTTGCACACTGGCCCGAAAGGAGACACGGACCCTTCGATTTATCGGAGGATCTACCTGTCCGTTCTTGGCCGCTATCCAGGTTCAGTCGTCGTTTACACGGATGGTTCAAGGACAGATACGAAGGTGGGCTGTGCGTTCGTTGTCGACAATGATCGGTTTCTTTTTGCTCTCCCGGACACCTGTAGTGTGTACACGGCAGAGCTCTATGCTATCTGTGAGACTCTGGGGTACGCACTAGACAATGAGCGCTGACACTTTCTTGTGTGTACTAACTCCTTGAGTTCGCTTCAGTCTATAGATACCTGTTTCCCTCGACACCCTCTGGTGCAGCGGATCCAGGACCTGCTGGCCGGGTGTTCGGATGCCGGCACCAGAATTACGTTTGTGTTGCTCCCCAGCCACAGGGGCATAGAGGGAAACGAGTTAGCAGATCAGGCTGCCAAGGAGGCAGTTACACTGCCCCCGTTGCCTTTCAAGGTTCCAGCAAGTGATATTCGCTCTCAGCTGAGACATCTGGTTATGTCTCATTGGGAGATGGAGTGGCAGGCCATCCCACTTCCCAATAAGCTGAGAGCGATAAATGGAACAACGAAGGTATGGAGGACTTCCCTTCGGGCTTCGCGGAGGGAAGCCGTGGTATTATATCGCCTTCGGATCGGCCACGGTATCTTGACGCACTCCCATCTACTGAAAGGAGAACCCCCTCCGGTGTGTACCTGCGGCGCCCATCTTACCGTGGTACACATCCTTACGGAGTGCGTGGAGCTGGTCGATCTGCGCCGTAGTATTAACCTTCCGAGTACTATCGCCCTTATCTTGCGCGATGACGAGCCGTCAGCAGACCTCGTCATCCGCTTTATGAGGGATAGCGGTCTGTTTTATCGTATGTGATGATGTCTTTTGTCCTAGTGTTGTTTATGTCAGTTGCGCTTTTATCTCATTGACTTCATTTTGGTTTGTATTGCGCATTTTAATGTGTTATTTGAACGTCTAACGTAAATTATGTGTTAATATCTGTATTACTGGGCAATGCCTTATTCCTTCGATTTCCTGTACTTTCTCTTAATTTAAGAGAACATAAGGCATTGCGTATTAGATCCACTGACTGTTTTAATCTCACCCTCGTTTTTCTTCATCACCATTCCTTTTTAACTCTAGTCAGTGGATACTTTTTAAAATTTTACCTTCATGTCTCGTCATCCATTTCGTTCCATTAGGGGCCGATGACCTTCGATGTTAGGCCCCTTAAAACAACAAGCATCATCATCATCAGCATTAGTAAGTTCCGACAGCGCGACTATAATTGGCTGTTTAACTTCCAGCAGTCTCCGGATCATTGCCAATTTACTGTTCCGGCGCCACGAACCTGCTACGAAGGCGTAGCAGGGGGAGAGGTGATACTCCCACGTGGCGCGTCCCAGGTGGCGGATAGGGGGGTCCTCACCGGCTTGCCGGCGGACTTGAGGGAAATAAAATACCTCTCGCGGACCAAACACACACCCCCTGTGGGTGGGGGAGGCTGACGAATAATACACCCACGGTATCCCCTGCCTGTCGTGCGAGGCGACTAAAAGGGGCGACCAAGGGATGAATGAATTAGAACCATGCAACTACTCTTGATTCGTACCATCATGCGGGGAACACCATGGGTTGCATGTACTTGCGAGTAGTATCACTAACATGGTACGAAATATGTTTGTGATTCGTTGTAGTAAAAAGCCTGGCCTGGTGGATTCCAGTACCCGTGCGTCGTACCTATGTGTGGACCACCGCGGGTCTGGGCGTAGCCTATGAGTTGTCCCACTATATGTGCAGCACCGTGGGTCTGCGTTGCCTGTGAATAGTACCCACTATGTGAGGAACACCACGGGAATACCGGCGCCCGTGTTTAGTATACCTAGGTGGGGAACCTTCTCGGTTTGCGTTGACTCTGAGTTGGGCCATTGTGTGAGACACACCATAGGTCTGCGTTACTTGTACGTATTGCAATACTTGTGAGTAGTACCATCTTTTGTGGAACACCGTGAGTCTTCGCTACTTCTGATTAATACCCCAACATGACACATACCATGGTTCTATTTTACTCGCGACATGTACCATTCTGTGGGGCCTTAGACATGGATTTTGCACCCCCTTTAGACACCAAGCCTCTTTGTGCTTTATAAGTGGTTCCTTGGTCGGTAATAATGTTATTTTCGTTCTCTATTGAATCCGATCCACTGGTTTTTGTTTTTGTTTGTTTGTTTTGTGTTTTCTTGGGTTCCTGTCCATCCATTCATTCTTCATGACATTTTTTATTTTTATTTTGGTCAGTGGATGCCTTTGTAATTTTTGTTCTTTCATTTCCTACCAGTAGGGGCCGATGACCTTCGATGTTAGGCCCCTTAAAACAACAAGCATCATCATCATCATCAACTGTTCCGGCGCGTTGGAGTTTGCTGTAGCAATCGCAATTCTGCCACACCGGCCACACTCTGAGCAGTCTTCAATTTTTCATTAGCTACATTACTTTGCCTGTTGAGAATTAAATACAACATGTCTATGTACATTTACCTAGGCTAATAATGTTACATATAATTAAATCCCTGACAACTCTGGCACACTCTAATGGCATTACGTACAAACATAATGGGAATACTCACTTGAAAAATGATACAGTGTCAGAACATAGAGTTATCAAGACAGCAAGTGACTCTGTTTTGTTAATGCTATCATTAACTGCTAAGTTTAGAGTGTGCGCCACGGATGGTAAATTGCGGATGTTGAGACATCTGATGGCGGCTGTGATATTTGCCACATTATCCGTTGTTATAGACGGTACTTTTCCTCGGAGACCCCAGGACGAAATCACCTCAGAAATGTGACCGGCTAGGTTGATTGCCGTATGTGCACCTCTCAACACAGACGTCTCAAGAGATGCGAATTTGAATTCTCCGTCAATCAAAAAATGAGCTGTCACGGTTAAATAACTGTCTTGTCTGTTAGAGGACCAACAGTCAGCCTTTAATGCGACATGCTTAGCTTTACTCACGTCGCTAGCAACTTTCACACGTATGTCTGCATACAGCTTTGGCATATGTACCTGAAAAACATATCAGAAGTTATTATCTGTTATATACCCTCGATGTTCTAAACTTAATCAGGCGTATTCAATTCCATATCTGTATACTAACTGTAACAAAAATATGATGCATTTGTAATGTACTTACATCTGACAAAGTGCGGCGTGATGGAAGTACGTACCGTGGGTTTAATTTACATACGAACTTTTTAAACCCTTTGTCCTCCACAATTCGCAAAGGTTGCATGTCGGTTGCTACGAAAAGAGCCAAGGAATGATCTAAATCTTTCTTTTCTTCACTATTGCAACCGTACGAATTAACAGTGGTGGTGGTACCACTACATGATCGTGAGGTCACTTCGTCGAGATTTTCCTTCTGGGCCCTTTTCACATGGTCCATTAGATTGGATGTTCCACCGCCAGTGGAATAAATCTTACCACATAGCTTACATCTTGCGGATTTCTTTCCATCCCACAATTCAAAAAAATGCCACGCATCAGAAGGCTTTCTTGGCATTTCAAGTCCAGTAATCTACAATAAAATCATGGTAAATGCTAAAGCACACATTCAACTACAGAACGGCCCTTGAATGTCTTATAATATTCAGATATTCTTCTATGAGGGGCTTAGAATCATAGTGGTGTATGTCAGTAAAATGACTATTTTGAGTTAAGCATGTAAGAAGTTAGGAAAATGGTATATTCATTTAGTTTCATAGTGAAGTAACCCATAACTGCAATTTCTGCCAAGAGATGGTACCACTTACTGGGAGGGGTTAAGGAATTTCTCAAACCATTTAGAATCATAGTGAAGTAAGTCTGATTTACACCAGTATGTCACTAAACAGCTGTTTGTTTTAATGGTGATATGAGGTTATAGTATAGAGTGGAATGGCAAACAAGGAATTATTGATGAATTTCATACTTGATAGTGACGGCAGTGATAAAGACGAGGATTATATTCCTTCTGAAGATAGTGGTGATGTCTCAGGTAAGTAAATTTAGTTGATTTTCAGTAATAATTGTCTTTTCGGGCATTGTAAAAGATTGCTTAGCGATCTAAGTGTTTTAGGTTAGGTGACAAAACCAACTGTATTTACGGCAGTTCCTCATTATTTAGCGATTAAAATTAGACATTATATATTTACATTGATTATTTTCATATATATTTCCATTAAAATGAAAGCATTGAGGCAAAAAGCGACCTTAAATAACCTTTTTGTAAATACTAATCTTTTTTATGTTCTTACTAATAACAGTAAGTTCATAGGCCTATTAAATATTTTAAGAATATGATGTGTCCTATATTAACAACAATTCTTAATATTGTGAGTGTTATTAGGCCTATGTGTGATTGTGTGTAGAGGTGTAGGATTATTTATTTTTGCCTTGGTAGATTTCTAACAGTGTATGCATTTTTCATATGCAAGCTGTTCAAAAGGCAACACTCCAAAACGACTGAGGACAATAAATCCAGAGGAACCAAAGGAAGGAGGCGGAGAAGAAAAAATAGTTCAGGGTTGTGATCCAAAACCTGTTAAGACTAAAAAAACCAAGAAACATGAATCACGAAGAGCTATAGCAAAGCGGTTACGTAATTTAGGAAAAACTTATATTAATGCCAAGGGAAATATAGTAAAAGGTAAGGTTTTCAGAAATATTGACTGTGGATGCTCAAAAAAATGTTTGTCGTTAGTTACTGAAGATGAAAGACGTGGACAGTTTGTAAGTTTTAGAAAAATTGGAGATTTTGGAAAGCAAAATGCATATTTATGTGGACTTATACATCAGGCTGCTATCAAGCAAAGATGTCCTGTGGATGGAAGTAAAGGTAACAGGCATAGCACAAACTTGTATCACATAAACAAAGGCAGTGGCACAGTTCGAGTATGCAAACATTTTTTCTTGAATACTTTTCTTGTAAGTGATGGAAGAGTTACAAGAGCCATTCAGAAAATAAGAAGTGGCCAGTCCCCTGGAGAAGATAGAAGAGGCAAACATGTAGCAGCACAGAAAATTACTCCAGAACAGAAACAAGCAGTGAAAGATCATATCAACATGTTCCCTTCGTTCGAAAGTCATTACACAAGGAAGGATAATCCAAATCGGAAATACCTAAGTCCTGAGCTTAACATAACAAAAATGTACAACCTTTCTCCGTACATCAGTAATTGTCCTCTCCATTTTGCTCGTAATTTAGTAATTTTCTAGTTGGTCCCATTTTTATGCACCTGAACCAAGAGATGAAACAAAAAATAATCTAGTGCTAATAGTTAACAGCCACAGCATCAGTAATTGACACCCCTGTCAGCTGCTGGATACGCTTATGCTATCAATGTGAAATTCTACAAGTTTGGAGAGCATATCTTTAGGAAGCCTGGGTAAAATTAACAAGAAGATTAGTTGGATGTATGAAATGAGTTAGTAGTTGACATGCCTGTCAAGCACTGAAAAATCTCTTGTATCCTGTTCTAGTAGTTGACACCGTATGTAACCTTAGCAGAATCGCAAATATAAAATGAAAAGCAAATGACATGTATCTACAATAGCAGTCCATAACGATGAAATTAAAAGTTTGAAATTTTTGCTCCATATTTCAAGATATATAAAACAAATATTCAGCTGAAGTTTCTTAACAAAAGCGATAAGCATGCCACATTGTTTCAAGTTTTACTGTGAATGACAACAAACATCATGGCGTCAGGCTGCCAAGTAGAGCGAGGTTGCCGCTTATTTTTCGAGACAACAAATGGTGTGCACGCGTTCGGAAACAAAGCAGTCATATAAAAACCATACCTTAATATGTCATAATATGTGGCCAGGTGTCAATACTGATACTGTGTCAACAACTGGTGCTTTTACGCTATATAGGTCTTCCCAAGTGTGACTCACAACACTTATCCGCTGTAACAAGTTTGACTGCATCGTGCACTAAGCTTTCGACATCAGTGAGACGGAAATATTTGTTATTTTCGGCAACGTATCCTTTTAATTGTGCCCAAATTAGCTCGATTGAATTGAAGTGGCAGTGGTAAGGAGGAAGCCTAATTACCCTATGATCCTGAGCCATAGCGATGGAGTCCATTTCGTAGGTGCGAAATCTAGCCTTATGGAATTTTACACTTTGTAGCAGCTCCGCCTTTGTCATATCTGCAAATAGCCACGGTACATTATTTCCCAGCAACCACTGAAGATTGATATCATTTTGTCTTTCATTTTCGCTGCTTTGTTTAGTTGCACAGAGTGATAGGGGGCATTGTCCATAACAATTACGGAATTGGGACTTATGTTTGGTAGCAAAGCATTTTTAAACCACGTTGTGAAAGTAATCCCTTTCATTTCTTCGTGACCCCCTGTGGGTGGGGGACGCACGTGTAGAATACACACGCGGTATCCCCTGCCCGTTGTAAGAGGCGACTAAAAGGGGCCCAATAGGCTTTCAACTTGGAAGCGTGGGTTGGCGCCCGCTGGGCCCGTAGCTGAGATCTGGCATTGCTTCCAATTACTTGTGCCAAGCTCCTCACTTTCGTCTATCCTGTCCGACCTCCCTTGGTCAACTCTTGTTCTCTTCAGACCCCGACGGTATTAGAGCATTCGAGGCCTAGGGAGTCTTTCATTTTCACGCCCTTCGTGTCCCTTGCCTTTCTTCGTCCGTTCCACGAACCTGCTACGCAGGCGTAGCAGGGGGAGAGGTGATACTCCCACGTGGCGCGTCCCAGGTGGCGGATGGGGGAGTCCTAACCGGCTTGCCGGCGGACTCGAGGGAAATAAAATACCTCTCGCGGACCACACACACACCCCCTGTGGTGGGGGAGGCTGACGAATAATACACCCACGGTATCCCCTGCCTGTCGTGAGAGGCGACTAAAAGGGGCGACCAAGGGATGATTGAATTAGAACCAGGAAACTACTTTTGATTCGTACCATCACGCGGGGAACACCATGGGTTGCCTGTACTTGCGAGTTGTACCACTATGTTCGGTACGAAATGGGTTTGTGTTTAGTAGTAGTCATGAGCGTGGCCTGGGGGTTTCCAGTACCCGTGCGTCGTACCCATGTGAGCACCACCGCGGGTCTGGGGCGTAGCCTGTGAGTTGTACCACTATATGAGCGACACCGTGGGTCTGCGTTGCCTTTGATTAGTATCCACTCTGTGAGGAACACCACGGGGCCCGTGGGACCGGCATCCGTGCCTAGTACACCTAGGTGAGGAAACTCATTGGTTTGCGTTGGCTATGAGTGGCGCCATTGTGTGAGAAACACCATAGGTCTGCGTTACCAGTACGAAGTACAATACTTGTGAGTAGTACCGTCTTGTGTGGAACACCGTGGGTTTCGCTATTTTTGATTAGTAACCCAACATGCCAATACCATGGTTCTACTTTACTCGCGACATGTAGAGGAGAATCGGGTAATATGGAATAGTCGGGCAATATGGAATACCACAATATCTTGCCTGTAAGGTACTCCTCTCAGGTGGAAACTCGTCGAATTACGGTAAATGTTCTCATGATGCTTTGTATTCAGTTTCGACATGCTCGTGAGTGAGGTTAGTGCGTGGAGCAAGAATATTTGTTTTTCATACTTGAAAAGTTTATGCAGGTAATTCTTTTAAAGCTTGTATTAATTACCAACACTGAGTTTAGTCCTGGGAAATCCAATGTTACATATTGTACAAGAGTTGCTTATATTGCTACACCAGTGTAACTTCCTTGTTGTGCAAAGTTAATGGCATGACGAATCCTTTAATTCAAACATGGTGTGTCGGGATATATGGAATACTGTTTTAGTTTCAAAGTAAAATGAGGATTAAAATTAATTAAAATTAATTGCATTAATCCTGGAATATTATAACATTTAACTACCTATAGATCTCAATTTCTGCATCTGTGACGTTTGTCACAAGTGACTGTAAAAAGAAAACTCTGAATAATTAGTGTTTACAGATTATCATTTAAGTTAATTACCAATTTTATTCTTTCGATTTTTCAACATTTCTGTACGTCCACCTGTAAGAACGTTCCTTAAATATAACTGAAAGAATTTATTGAAGCTGTATTTTAATTTACATATTATTTACCCTACTATTCCATATTAGCCGACTATTCCGTATTACCCACAAAAGGCAACTTTTTGAAAAAAAAAAAATTTTGACGTGAAGACATTAACAATTTACAGTTTAAAAATATAGGGAATCTTGGCTAATTATTTGAATTTTCAAACCATATTTATTTATGTTACCGTGTTTTAGCGGTAGGTAGAGGTGAAAGAAGGTGCGGGTGTGAATGGATCTCAAGCTACGAAATTATAGAGCATGTAAACTAAATTTAAAATTTAATAAGGTTATATTTTCCTTTCAAAATAAATAAGCAACAAGCATGGCAAATACAGAGTAGCAAGTCAAATAAGGTAGTTACAATATTTACAGAATTTGGGCTTCGCGCCCCGAATTCACAATGTTTGGGCAATCAGCTCAGTTTTACCCCAAACACAAGTTTTAACAGAGGGGCAGAAAACCCCATTCATACCTAGGAGCCCTTGCTCCGAATTACACTGAAAAGCCTCCTCGAGGCATACCACACTCAAAAGAGCCACACGCTCTCAATTTTAAGCCTCTCCCAGGCCACACCAAACTTCACCTTCAAGCTGTCCTCAACGGACATAAACACAGGGGTAAAATACCCAATCTACTGAGGTCTATAAAACGAAAGGAATGTTAATAAAATGACCTCTAAAATAACAATTTGAGAGGAGGCGAACTTGCACTCCTAATACACTAGTTTTTAAAAACCTAATCTGGCTCTAGGCCACTAATGCAAGGGCTAACCCCATACTACCGAGGTGACTTTAGAAAAGAACAATTTGTTTTACATTAACGAAGAATAGGTTGAGAAAAGTAAGTTCACCTCAAAACAATATGAGTGGGAGCTCGAGAGGGTTAGTACTCTCTATCCCGGAATGTAGCTTTACAAGAGAATAGATGAAAAGAGTAGTTACATTTTAGGAAAAGGTTACATAGTGGAACGCTTCGAACCCGCCCCGAAAGTTAAACTGCTGAGTTAGCAAAGAAAGAATTTATTAATCGGCCATTACCTTATTGCTGACCGCTGCCGAGGAAAGAGGCGCTTCCCGCCTCCTGCTATGTACTTTATACACTGAAAGATGGAACAGAAGTGGCCCGGAGACCCTAAAATCAGCAGTTTAAATACTCTCGCGGAAGTTTCTAGGCGTTAGGGGAATGAAAACACCCTCCCGCAAACTTTTTATTGGCTCGGGTACAGAAACATATCCAAGTTGGGGGAAGATACATCGGATTGGTCGGAAATAACTCAAAGAAATTCAGGATTGGTTAAATGCAAAACAAGGGGAAAGAGAGGGGTATACAGCCAACTTAAACAATAACTGAATTTTTTTTTAGCAAAGACAAACATTTGAAATAAAAATTTCTCCAACAAAATAGTTCTTTGACTCCGCACTAGGTTGCACTATTGTTGATCTTCAGTAGTGTCCTCTAGAAGAGAAAGTTCACACTTCTTACTTCAAGCGAAACAAAACCACATCAAAAATGACACAGTTCAAAAACTCAAAATTTTCCACGTGGTGACATCTTCTGAGAAAGTAGAGAATTAATAGCGTAGATAAAGTTCAGACTTCCTCCAGCAGAGGAGTCTCAACTGGCGCACTTTTTAAATTAGCGGAGTGGAGGTGTACCGCCCGGTACAATTTATATTTCATAACTGATTTCGGTAAGAAGTTATAAAGCCAAAAGTAAATGGTATTCCATATTACCCGATTCTCCTCTACCATTCTGTGGGGCCTTAGACATGGATTTTGCACCCCTTTCGACATCAAGCATCATCGTGCTTTATGAGTGGTCCCTTGGTCAGTAATCAATTATGTATGATCTTTGTTTGAGTCTGATCCACTGTATTTTGGTTGTTTGTTTCCTTTTTTTTCTTTTTTGTTGGGTTCATGTCCATCCATTCATTCTTCATGACGACATTATTAATTTTTTTGGTCATTGGATGAATTTGACATTTTTGTTCTTTCATTTCGTACCATCAGGGGTCGATGACCTCGATGTTAGGCCCCTTTAAACAACAAGCATTATCATCATCATCATCATCTTCGTCCGTTACTTAACCTTTCGAAGTGACGGATCCCTTCTTTTTTCTTCTTTTCTCTTTTTACCCCCTGTAGGTGAGGGACGCAGACGAATAATACACCCACGGTATCCCCTGCCTGTCGTGAGAGGCGACTAAAAGGGATGATTGAATTAGAACCATGAAAGTACTTTTGATTCGTACCATCACGCGGGGAACACCATAGGTTGCCTGTACTTGCGAGTAGTACCACTATATTAGGTACGGAATAGGTTTGTGATTAGTAGCAGTAAAGAGGCTGGCCTGGGGGTTTCCAATACCCATGCGTCGTACGCATGTGAGCCACACCGCGGGCCTGGGCGTTGCCTGTGAGTTGTACCACTATATGATCGGCACCGTGGGTCTGCGTTGCCTGTGATTAGTTTCCACTATGTGAGGAACACCACGGGATAGTACGAGTCCTTGTGGTTAGTACACCTTGAGGAAACTTATCGGTTTGCGTTGGCTATGAGTGGCGCCATTGTGTGAGAAACACCTTAGGTCTGCGTTCCCTTTACGAAGTGTAATACTTGTGAGTAGTACCATCATGTGTGGAACACCGTGAGACTTCGCTACTTTTGATTAGTACCCCAACATGATAAATACTATGGTTCTACTTTACTCGCGACATGTACCATTCTGAGGGGCCTTACACCTGGATTTTGGACTCCTTTAGACATCAAGCCACGAACCTGCTACGCAGGCGTAGCAGGGGGAGAGGTGATACTCCCACGTGGCGCGTCCCAGGTGGCGGATAGGGGGGTCCTCACCGGCTTGCCGGCGGACTTGAGGGAAATAAAATACCTCTCGCGGACCAAACACACACCCCCTGTGGGTGGGGGAGGCAGACGAATAATACACCCACGGTATCCCCTGCCTCTCGTGAGAGCCGACTAAGAGGGGCGACCAAGGGTTGATTGTATTAGAACCATGAAACTACTTGTGATTAGTACCACCACGCGGAGAACACCAAGGGTTGCTTTTACTTGTGCGTAGTACCACTTTATTAGGTACGAAATTGGTTTGTGATTAGTAGCACACAGGAGCACCGTGCGGTCGGCTTTTGCAGTACCTGTGATTAGTACCACCATATGAGGACCATGGGATGATAGCTACCATGGTTCTGCCTTGCCTATGATTAGTACCCACTATATGAGGAACACCACGGGATACGGAGAGGTCCCTGTGGTTAGTACTCTTCTGTGATGAACACCATAGGTTTGCGTTGCCTAGAAATGGCGCCGCAAAGTTAGAAAAACATATGTCTGTATTATATGTCGAATTTCATAAGCTCTGAATAGTACAATAATGTGTGGAATGCCGCAAGTCTCTGCTACTTTTGATTAGTACCGCAACGGAACACATACCATGGTTCTATTTTGCAAGCGAACAGTAGCGTTATGAGGGGCCGATAACTTCGATTTCGGACCCCCTTTTGACTGCATGGATGCATAATCGATTCAGTGTTATGCTATAGCAGTAGTCCCTTGGTCAGTAATACTATATTGTCACGTCTGTTTATGTGAATATGAGACATTGCGGGTCGCAACCACTGATTGTTTTAAATTCATGTCCATCCATTCATTCTTCGTTCTCGCGTTTTTGCATTCTGGTCAGTGGAGAATTTTAGACTTTTAATATGTCATTCCATTTCGTCTCATTTCGTACCATTAGGGGCCGATGACCTAGATGTTAGGCCCCTTTAAACATCAATCATCATAGACATCAAGCATCCTCGATTCAGCATTGTGCTTTATGAGTGGACCCTTGGTCAGTAATAAATTATTTATGATCGTTTTTTTAGTTGGATCCAGTATTTTTTTTTGTTTGCTCGTTTTTTGTTGTTTTTTTGTTCATGTCCATCCCTTCCTTCTTCATGACGATTGTTTTTATTTTGGTCAGTGGATGATTTTGAATTTTTGTTGTATTTTCATTTCGTACCATTCGGGGCCGATGACCTCGATGTTAGGCCCCTTTAAACAACAAGCATCATCATCATCGAAAAGTATCTGTTTAGCCTTATCGTGTGCATCAAAATGGAAGTCTATATCAGATGGGTTTAGAAGTAAAGCACACTACCCGAAGTGTGTTGGTGCCTTGGACTGCAAGCATGTAAGAGTAATTAAACCTCAGCGTAGTGGTTCTGTGTTCTATAAACACTTCTTTTAAGTTGTGTTACTGGCAATGTGTGATTCGAACTATTTGTTTACTTTTGTCGATATTGGTGTATACTGCAAATAAAGTGACTCATCTGTTTTTAGTGGTTTATGTGATGTGATAAAATGCAATACGTTGGGATTTCCAGTAGCAACGCGTAGGGTAGGGTGGGGCTATTTGAATCATTTCAGACTTAAGTGAACGGAAATGGATGTTAAAATTTTTTCTGTGATAGTAAAATACAGTCTAGTACTCTGTAGTTTCAGGCAACAAATGATGCAACAATTAGCGCAAAAGATCAGTTTATTTACTGACATAAATATAAAATACATACTTATTGCAAAAGCTCACTTGTAAAATAGTGTGGGGTAAATAGAATCACAGGTGTGGCTACTTGGATCACCCAGTTTCCAGCCCTTAAGATGCGTACAACTAGTAACATACGCATTCAGGAATATCAGTGTCTTCATATAAGAGTTTTCCTATCATTCCCAGATCACTAAACACATATTTCGCAAGTAAATGGTTTTGGTCCAGCTGCTACAACACAAACCTTATGGTACCAAGTTTCACACTTCTCACAACATATCCAGTCGCCATTTTTGAACGAATCGGGGTCCAAGTACAGCATCAAGCAGAACCCACACAGTGAATTTTCTTCGTCAGTTGATGATTCAGATGAGGAACTTCATAAATCTCGAAGTGATTTCTTCCTACTCGTTCTTGGATGATTAGGCCTAGAGCTAGACCTCTTACTGTTACCCGCTGACTTACGTTTGCTGCTAGCAGCAGATTCTTTCGAAAACTACCTACAGCTTTCTCTTTACCTGTGCTTTCTCTACATGTTCAGGAGACGTCAGGTGACAAGCTGAGTGCTGTACTCTGCTTACCTTCTTTTTCAAGACTTTTTTGTTCGTTGACGGTAAAATAACGGATAAAGTTTCTGAAATAGGTCTAAGTATTGGCTTAGGCGTAATACTATCTGAACAGCTTTCTCTTTGTGAGGGGTGCAGTACATCAAAAGGGCGTGCAACGGCAGCATTTTTGTTTCTAGATGCACTGGCTTCACCAATAGGAGACGCGGAACACAAATATCCCATTGAAAAATACTGATCCAAATAGCCCGCAAAAATTTATTTAAATAGCCCCATCTGCAACATTCTTCAAAAATGGTAACAGTTCATACTGTTACCAAGAGAATGCGGTAGTTGTCAAACAAAGCAGTAACTGATTCTCAATAGTGTAAGCACAATGCCTTAACTGCCTCTTACCTAAGCTTATTTAAGCTAATATTGGTGGAATATGATGACAGATATCTGGGTATAGTTAACTCGTGATTGAAGTAAGACCTCAGCCCACACAGTTTCGGCTCACAATGGTTTCTGCATTCGCTTCTTAAGTGCGCAGTGGACAAAATTCTTATTTTGATCCAAATAACCCGATGATTCAAATAGCCCCACCCTACCCTATAAATGAACTCGATGACGTTTTACCATATGTAGGGTAGGTTCCTACAAGAATATGCACTTAACATTAGTAGGGGGAGAGGTGATACTCCCACGTAGCGCGTCCCAGGTGGCGGGTAGGGGGGTCCTAACCGGCTTGCCGGCGGACTTGAGGGAAATAAAATACCTCTCGCGGTCCAAATACACACCCCCTGTGGGTGGGGGAGGCAGACGAATAATACACCCACGGTATCCCCTGCCTGTCGTGCGAGGCGACTAAAAGGGGCGACCAAGGGCTGACTGAATTAGAACCATGAAACTAATTTTGAATCGTACCATCACGCGGGGAACACCATTGGTTGCCTGTACTTGCGAGTAGTACCACTGTATTAGGTATGAAATAAGTTTGTGATTAGTAGCAGCTGGAGGGGGTTCTCCTGTGGGTTTCCAGTACCCGTGCGTCGTACCCATGTGAGCAACACCGCGGGTCTGGGCGTTGCCTGTGAGTTGTACCACTGTATGAGCGACACCGTGGGTCTGCGTTGGCTGTGATTGGTACCCACTCTGTGAGGAACACCACGGGATGTGTGGTTAGTACACCTAGGTGAGGGACCTTCTCGGTCTGCGTTGGCTATGCGTGGCGCCATTGTGTGAGAAACACCAAAGGTCTGCGTTCCCTGTACGAAGTGCAAACCTTGTGAGTAGTACCTTCTTGTGTGGAACACCGTGAGTCTTCGCTGCTTTTGATTAGTACCCCGACATGACAAATACCATGGTTCTACTTTACTCGCGACATGTACCATTCTGTGGGGCCTTAGACATGGATTTTGCACCCCTTTAGACATCAAGCATCCTTGTGCTTTATAAGTGGTCCCTTGGTCAGTAATACTATTATTCTCGATCTTTTTTTAAAGTCTGATCCACTGTTTTTTTGTTTGTTTGTTTGGTTGGTTGGTTGGTTGGTTGGTTGGTTGGTTGGTTGCTTTTTGTTGGGTTCATGTCCATCAAATCATTGTTCATGACAATTTTTATTTTATTTTGGTCAGTGGATGTATTTGACCTTTTTGTTATTTCATTTCGTACCATTAGGGGCCGATGACCTCGATGTTAGGCCCCTTTAAACAACAAACATCATCATCATCATCATCATCATTAGTAGCAATCAGGAGCACCAGGCGGTCAGGCTTTTGCGGTACCTGTGATTAGTAGCACTATATGAGCGACGCAAGGGTTCTGGCTTGCCTATGATTACTACCCACTAGATAAGGAACACCACGGGATAGTACAGGTCCCTGTGGTCAGTACACGTATGTGATGAAAACCATAGGTTTGCGTTGCCTATAAATGGCGCCGCTATGTGTGAAACACCATAGGTCTGTATTACCTGTGCGAATTTCATTACCTGTGAGTAGTACCCCAATGTGTGGAATATTGCGAGTCTACGATACTGTTGCTTAGTACCGCACCATGTCAACTACCATGGTTCTTCTTTCCAAGCGATAAGTACCATTATGAGAGGCCGATGACCCCTTTAGCTTGCAAGCATCATCAATTCAGTATTGACCTCTAGAAGTAGTCCCTTGATCAGTATTACCATTGTTCTCCGTCAGTTCCTGAGACTGAGACATTGCGGGCCGGCTCCACTGATCGTTTTAACTTCATATCCATCCGTTCATTTTTCGTCCTCACGTTTTGAATTCTGGTCAGTGGAGGATTTTGTATTTTTATTTTGTCATTGCATTTCGTCTCATTTCGTACCATCAGGGGCCGATGACCTCGATGTTAGGCCCCTTAAAACAACAAGCATCATCATCATAATCATCATCATCAGGACCACCATAACAAGAGAAAGAAATCATAAAGTAACAACTAGTTTGCACAGAGGTATTTACTGTTATTCTGGGCACTACATACATATTAGCAAAACACAGCTCAAATGGTAAAACAGTAGAAATAATATAAAATGTAAAATATAAGGCATATGCAGTAGGTCCTCTATGAGTGCGCACCTAACAAAAGTCACATTTGAACACGCCAGCGCCCTCATACCTAGAACAGGCATCATGCCACCAATGTTTACAGTCTTTACATTGAATCCAATCTTCAATTAAAGGTTCTTCATACTTTTCATCACTTCCTGGGCAAAGGACACTGTCCTCAACTGGTGTGCATCTTGTAGAAGCTGCAGCATCAAAAAGCCTTTTCTTTTTTGTAGACTTGCTGGATTTCTGTCCTTTCTCACTCGCGTTTGACGTGGAAGCCATTAACGCATTTTTAAATGGAGATCAAGTCATAACTTCAGACTTTTTAACTTACCTCTTTCGCTTCTCTTCGGGAGTTGCTTTTGGAAGAGGGGAGAGAGTTGAAGGTGACACTATTTCCTTATCTTCTGCATTAGGCATATCAGCATTGATACTGTTTTCTTCACGTCCTTCTGAGGGTAGTGGGCGGCTCGTACCGGCCGAAGGTTAGAAATCTTCATCTGAGAAAACAGCCGGGTTGTATGGATAAATCCCCGTAGCTTTTTCAAGCCTTGCCACTCCTTCATAGGCAGAACGGAAAAGAGAGGAAAGATCCTTCAGAGTGATTGCTCTTCCAGGGTGACTGAACATCCACATGTCACATTCAGTTGAAAATGCTGATTTTAAGGGTCCGAAAAATCCTTTGTCAGGGTGTTGCAGCATATGACTAGCATGTGGAAGAAGTGTTAGTAATGTAATGAACTTGTCCCTACAGAAAATAACTGCATCCAAAGTACAGTGCGAGATATCGTTCTCCATAATAAGCAGAACGGGATCTTCTTCACTTGGTTTAACAAATTGTTCAAAGTGTTTCAACCAGTCGAGAACCGAGTTCTGTATTCCCACGAACCTGCTACGCAGGCGTAGCAGGGGGAGAGGTGATACTCCCACGTGGCGCGTCCCAGGTGGCGGATAGGGGGGTCCTAACCGGCTTGCCGGCGGACTTGAGGGAAATAAAATACCTCTCGCGGACCAAACACACACCCCCTGTGGGTGGGGGAGGCAGACGAATAATACACCCACGGTATCCCCTGCCTGTCGTGAGAGGCGACTAAAAGGGGCGACCAAGGGATGATTGCATTCGAACCATGAAACTACATGTGATTAGTACCACCACGCGGAGAACACCAAGGGTCGCTTTTACTTGTGCGTAGTACCACTATATTGGGTACGAAATAGGTTTATGATTAGTAGCACACAGGAGCACCGCGCTGTCGGCTTTTGCAGTACCTGTGATTAGTACCACTATATGAGCGGGACCATGGGATGATAGCTACCATGGTTCTGCCTTGCCTGTGATTAGTACCCACTATATGAGGAACACCACGGGATAGGGAGAGGTCCCTGTGGTTAGTACTCTCATGTGATGAACACCATAGGTTTGCGTTGCCTGTAAATGGCGCCGCAAAGTGAGAAAAACATAGGTCTGTATTATACGTCGAATTTCATAACCTCTGAGTAGTACAATAATATGTGGAATACCGCAAGTCTCTGCTACTTTTGATTATTACCGCAACAGGACGGATACCATGGTTCTACATTACAAGCGATAAGTATCATTCTGAGGGGCCTTTGATCTGTATTTTGGACCCATTTAGACACCAAGTATTCTCGATTCAGGATTGTGCTTTGGAAGTGGTCCCTTGGTCTGTACTATTATTAACTATGATAGTTTTTTGAGACGGATCCACTGATTGTTTTAAATTCATGTTCATTCATTCATTCATTCATTCATTCATTCATTCATTCATTCTTCATGGCATTTTTTATTTTGGTCAGTGGGTGATTTTGAACTTTTACTTTGTCGTTTCATTTCGTACCATTAGGGGCCGATGACCTCGATGTTAGGCCCCTTTAAACAACAAGCATCATCATCATCATCAGTTCTGTATTCATGTAGTCAGAGTCTGACACAAGTGGCAGGGTCCCTTCTGGGGCGTCTTGGTACAATTGAACATTAATTCTCTTTCGAGGAAAGATGATGGCAGGAGGAATGAATATACCAGTGGGAGAAAAGCAACACACAACTGTCACCGTTTGACCCCTCTCAGCTGAAACAACCTGTGCAACATGCCGTTTTCCTTTTGGAGAGATAACTTGTGGAATGCGGTTAGGGACAGTGGAAATGGCACTCTCATCCATGTTGAATGTACCGTGGGGAGGGATATGATTCTCTTCAATTGCTGTCTTTAAATTAGTGAAAGATCCCCGGCATTGTACTTTATTGAACTCTATGGCTCTACCTAGACTGCATTTCTCGGGAGCGCGAAGTGCGAGGTGGTTTCGCTTGCAAAACCTGTAGGGCCTTTTTTTTCCCAGCCTTTTGTCTTTTCGTTGAAATTGTTGGTGATGTTGTTGCTCTTTGCGAATTTAAACGCAAGCTGCATTGGTGAAATTCCTATTAAATTTGGCCATATAAGAGATAAAATAAAGCAGATACAAATTTTAATCCACGAACCTGCTACGCAGGCGTAGCAGGAGGAGAGATGATACTCCCACGTGGCGCGTCCCAGGTGGCGGACAGGGGGGTCCTAACCGGCTTGCCGGCGGACTTGAGGGAAATAAAATACCTCTCGCGGACCAAACACACACCCCCTGTGGGTGGGGGAGGCTGACGAATAATACACCCACGGTATCCCCTGCTTGTCGAGAGAGGCGATTAAAAGGGGCGACCAAGGGATGATTGAATTAGAACCATGAAACTACTTTTGATTCGTACCATCACGTGGCGAACACCATGGGTTGCCTGTACTTGCGAGTTGTACCACTATGTTCGGTACGAAATGGGTTTGTGTTTAGTAGTAGTCATGAGCGTGGCCTGGGGGTTTCCAGTACCCGTGCGTCGTACCCATGTGAGCACCACCGCGGGTCTGGGGCGTAGCCTGTGAGTTGTACCACTATATGAGCGACACCGTGGGTCTGCGTTGCCTTTGATTAGTATCCACTCTGTGAGGAACACCACGGGGCCCGTGGGACCGGCATCCGTGCCTTGTACACCTAGGTGAGGAAACTCATTGGTTTGCGTTGGCTCTGAGTGGCGCCATTGTGTGAGAAACACCATAGGTCTGCGTTACCTGTACGAAGTACAATACTTGTGAGTAGTACCGTCTTGTGTGGAACACCGTGAGTTTCGCTACTTTTGATTAGTACCTCAACATGCCAATACCATGGTTCTACTTTACTCGCGACATGTACCATTCTGTGGGGCCTTAGACATGGATTTTGCACCCCTTTCGACATCAAGTATCATCGTGCTTTATGAGTGGTCCCTTGGTCAGTAATCAATAATGTATGATCTTTGTTTGAGTCTGATCCACTGTAGTTTGGTTGTTTGTTTTCTTTGTTTGTTTTGTTGGGTTCATGTCCATCCATTCATTCTTCGTGACGACATTATTATTTTTTGGTCAGTGGATGAATTTGACATTTTTGTTCTTTCATTTCGTACCATTAGGGGCCGATGACCTCGATGTTAGGCCCCTTTAAACAACAAGCATCATCATCATCAACAAATTTTAATAAACTCTTTTTAACCTCAATTGTGTACTTACAGCTTTAAGTCTTTTCCGTAATACTCCTTTGGGTGGGAGACGCAGATGAAGATTACACCCACGATATCCCCTGCCTGTCGCAAGGGACACAAGGGGCTCTCAACTTGGGAGCGCGGTGTGGCGACCACGGGAGCCTTAGCTCAGTCCTGGCATTGCTTCCACTTACTTGTGCCAGGCTCCTCACCTTCTTTTATCCTATCCGACCTCCCTTGGCCAACTCTTGTTCTTTACCGACCCCGACGGTGTTGGAGCATTCGAGGGCTAGGGCGTCCCATTTTCACGCCCTTCGTGGCCCTTGTATTTCTTTGTCCGTTACTTCATCTTTCGAAGTGGATAAAAGGACACTCAGCACACCCAGGTAATGACAAAGCTGATGTCGCCGCGAAAGCAGCTAGTAACTCCCCTTCTGATCCGCTTCAGATAAAGATTCCTCTTACAGATTATTTTCCAATTCTCAAACGTGATGGTCTTCAAACTTGGCAGAACATATGGCAACATACTTCGACTACTAAAGGGATATTATTTTATCAATTACAATCGTATATTCCACTGAAACCTTGGTATCTAAATGGCTTATATACCCGACGACATGTTAATAACATTATCAGATTGCCCTTTAATCACGCATTAACCCTTTATATAAATATCGCTTTAACATTTCTAACCTCCCATACTGTATATGTGGAAATCCTGACGGCGATAGTAACCATCTGCTTTTTCAATACCCTCAATGTTCATCCTCTCACCGCATTTTATTCAAGCAATTAATGAAATTACACATACCTTTGCCAACAGGCGTTCATTGTTTACTATTCGAACCTTCTCCCAATATAATTACACTTTTAAACCAGTTTCTTGATCATACTAAAATAACTTTGTAAAGAACTGATCTTCTTTTGTTAGTTTCATCACAGGTCTTACACTCCTACATTCTTTTGTTATCAACATTACGAGAAATGTTCTTCGACTTCGTGCATAGTTTATAGACATCGACATGTGTATACATGAGTGCTAAAAGTACACAAGTGAGACGGATAATATTAAGTATGCTTTGTATGGAAAGTTTTTTAAACAACAAATGGGCTGATAATCCCCATAATTCTCCGACTGGGTAACATTTAAACCCCCCATCCCCACCATCAGCTAGAAGAAAAATTAACGTAAAGACGTGGAGGTGCCACCATGGTGACTCCGTGTGAAAGAGGCCTAAAGTAGTGGTCACCCTCTTCTTCGCATAGTGGCAGAGGCTACAGTATTTCCCAGGACCTTGCTGCTTGTTATTAGCTTCAACTGTACGGTCTTCTCTCATGTCTAGAATTTTTCGGATGGATGATCTCTGCTCTTTCGGCATCGGTGATTTTTCTAAGTCTTTCTTTTTTGAACTCTTTGTGGAGCGAGAGCATAAATTTTGCCTCTATTCTGGTTTTCTCTTTCGGCTAAATGGGTTGTGTGCGTAAACAACATAGGCATTTCCTGTGCCGATATTCATCATGTTGTAGAAGAAACACAATCACCATCTCCTTGTTTTTCTCCAATGATTCATATTTTGGCACATCTGGTCTAAGCTGTCGACTCTGCCTTTCGTCTGATTATATACTTTCCCAATTTCAGGCTTCTTTGTTACACTATCAACACAAAAAGAGCTGTATATGCTCGATGCTAATATCACCAACTTATTTTGTTTGGGTTTGTACGACCCTATTGTCATGTCTTCATGAAATAAAAACATTGACAATCCACACTCTCTGGCTTCATATTTGATGTGAGTGGCTACCGGTGGCAGTTCACTTTTATTTGTCTTCATTGTGGCCACAACTGTCAATTTATGGTTCTTCGTTTAATTAAGGGGGACGCTGGTAAACTAGTTGTCGAATGTTGTGTTTCGATTGGTTACATCAATTTCCTTCACTAGATCCAAAAAAAAAAAAATAATCAGCGGCCGTCATTCCATTTGGCACTGTTCCATTTCCCTTCTTCACTCCCACGAATCTACTACGCTGGCGTAACAGGGGGAGAGGAGATACTCCGACGTGGCGCGTCCCAGGTGGCGGATAGGGGGTTCCTAACCGGCTTCCCGGCGGACTTGAGGGAAATAAAGTACCTCTCGCGGACCAAAAACACTACACCCTGCGGGTGGGGGACGCACATGTAGACTACATCCGCAGTATTCCCTGCCTGTCGTAAGAGGCGACTAAAAGGGGCGGCCAAGGAATGATTGAATTAGGACCATGAAACTACTTTTGATTCGTACCATCATGCGGGGAACACCGCCGCGGGTCTGGGCGTTGCTTGTGAGTTATACCACTATAGGAGCGACACCGTGGGTCTGCGTTGCCTGTCATTAGTACCCACTATGTGAAGACCACCACGAGATAGTGCGAGTCCCTGTGGTTAGTACACCTAGGTGAGGAACCTCATCGGTTTGCGTTGGCTATGAGTGGCGCCATTGTGTGAGAAACACCATAGGTTTGCGTTACCTATACGAAGTACAATACTTGTGAGTAGTACCATCCTGTGTGGAACACCGTGAGTCTTCGCTACTTTTGATTAGTACCCCAACATGATAAATACTATGGTTCTGCTTTACTCGCGACATGTACCATTCTGAGGGGCCTTAGACTTGGTTTTTGGACCCCTTTAGACATCAAGCACCCTCGATTCAGGACTGTACTTCACAAGTGGTCCCTTGGTCAGTAATAGTGTTATTTATCACCTTTTTTGAATCGGATCCACTGTTTTTTTGTTTGTTTCTTGTTTTGTTTTTTAGGGTTCATGTGCATCCATTCATTTTTCATGTATTTTAAATTTTATTTTGGTCAGTGAATTTTTTGAAATTTTTGTTATTTCATTTCGTACCAATAGGGGCCGATGACCTTCGATGTTAGACCCCTAAAAACAACAAGCATCATCACCATCATCTCTACACGTTTTCCTTGTATTAACCGCTGCTGCAATTGTATCATTTCCCTGAGTCTGTGTTTGAACCAACTCGAACAATTTGGAGAATAACACCATCTTCAATACCCCATTCATTTGGCAAGAATTCCGGATCCTTATCACTGTCGTAATCGTCTTCGGGTATATCAGCTTCTACTTCATCATCTTCTTCGTCAGATGATTGACAAATTAGTTGTAATATTTCTTCATCACTTTTTAGCATTTCAGGCATAGTAACATGTGAAATACTAAGATCTAGGAACCAGTGACGGATGATATGCAGATTAAAAATCAACCAAATATCTACAAAAAACAAGTATTCCACCCGCTATTTTAAGGTATAAAATTGGCGTGTGTTACGTTCATTGACGGGTAGCGATACGTAAATTTTACGTCCCACTTGACAGAAAATTGTGATTATCAGGGAACTCACCGCTACGATCGTCTTCTCACTGCAACTGCTGCACAAGCACTGACTACTTGCGCCTAGAGACCAGTGTTGCCAACTGTATACCCTAAAATATCGCTAAATTCGTTGATGAAAGTCTCAAAAAATAGACAAATTTTTTCAAAGTCGCTAAGAAAAGTCGCTATCAAAAATTACCAGTAAACATGAATAAAATGGACATACCTATGCAGGAAAAAAAAAATTCCTTCTTCATCCTCAGCAATCGATGTAGCCTGTGAAGTGGAAGGTTGCTGAGCTGTTGATAGAGCAGTTAATAGTTCAGCCGTTGTTGAATAAGCATTTTAAGTTCCTATCTTTCTGACGACCTTCTCTGGAATTTCGTAGGAATGGCAGGTTTCTCCTGGGGCTCCGGCTGCAGCACGTCTACTGCTGCTGGATGGCTGGGTGCTCCTATCTCGGAGCCCCCCACCCCCCTGTTGCTTGGTGAGGAGGGGTGCCAGGAGTTGGATAAGAGGTTTGGGTAGGTAGATCCCCGTTGCCAGCTGTTGCAACCAAAATGATGGCAGGTGGGCGCTCTGCTAACGAATCGTCGTAAGCAGGCCCAAACCGTTCGACCATAGCTTCTCAATCAATAGGTAGTGGTCTATCTGATATTTGGAGCATAGGATGGGCTGGCTGATCAATCTGTTAAGGTGGGGTAGAAGCCTGAATAGATCTGGAGAAGTTTTGATTGGGTTGGTTTGAAGAATTCATGATGGCAGAGATGTAATATCATTACGACGGGAAGCCCCATTTGCATATTTCCCCCATCGCAGTGGGGTCATATCCCACCGGTCAGACCCTACAAGTTTACCCTCGCCCAGAAGCGGCTGCCGGCTTATCGGTCCTTGCCCTACACACATATCAGGGCCCATGACTAACCCACCTGCAAGCAGGTCCGCAGCATTCCGATTGAGGGACCTAGTGTGGCCGGTTTATTCCTTTGGCTAGGTCATCCCACTCAGTTCGAAATGAGGCGAGCTTGATGGCTAGGGCGAGTAGCGGGTTTGAACTTACTAACTGCGTGCCTGGGGCTACGGGAGGATGATCTGGTGAACGGCAATGAACACAGGAACTACCGGCCATGACACAAACATGTTGTGCGGCAAGTGCTGATCAGCGCGCGCCTCACTGAAGGCTAGCCTCAGGCCAGGCGCCGATAGCTAGTAAATGGCCTGTAAGTCTGATAGGGAGAAATCTATGTGCTCTAACAGCACAATGCGGCTGGCAGCGACTCCACTGATCCATGAAACGGGATCTGGGGCAGCTGCATTTACATTGACGCACTGTACGTAGTCTCCAGGTGGGAAGGCCGTAGCCGCAGGCTGGCTACCGAACGACGTGCACGTGTCGAGCACTAGGGCCCAATAAACGATTTTGGCATAAAGCGCCGGGTTATCCCAGAACTGCATGTTCGTATTGTCAGTACCAACACATGATCTGGCGAATTGGATGTTGCTTGGGTTGAATGGACCCAGCAAGACTGACGATGTGGTGCGTTCATTGAGTGCATTCCCAATGTAGAGCTGTTCCATCGGGGTCCTATCTACTTGGTCAAGCATGCGCGATTGCACAAACTTGATCGAGTGCAGGCGTAGGTTCGGGAGAGGATCCGCGCGGGTGAAGCTCTCCAATATTGGGTTCCTGATATCCTCCTCCAGTTGCCCGGCGTGAGAGGTTGCTATGTACAGATAAAGTCCCTTCATCTATAGCAGGGCCTCTCAAACGCCCAAAATCTCAAGCGTGTAATTCAAGGAGCAAGAGCTCCGTACACTGTGCATCGGTCCCGCTCGGTTCAGCTCGGACCAACGCTTCGTCTCTAGGCTACTCGACTAAACTCGGCTAACCTCGGCTCCACTCGGCTCAAGTCAGCTGAGATTTAGAGCCCTACGGATCAAGTGTGGTAGAAGGAGAGAGGGGGAGCGAGCGAGACAGGCGTGAGGAAAGAGTGAGCGCTATTGCTCCAAATCGAGGTGTGGGGGGGTCTGCACTCTGGTCAACCAAGGGAAATCGTCTTTTGCATTGGGCACAGTGCATGCACCCTGAGAGGCCCTGGTATACAGTGAAGGAAGGCGAGTGTCGTACAATATCAACCAGCTGAAGACGAAAATAGTTTGCAGGGGCTTGGTTAGTGGGCTCATCCACAAATATCTGAACGGACAAATTGGAGGACTCAACACTGTTATCCCCTACTCTAACTGTTGACTCAGTCGGGCCTTGGGTTCTGGTCGGCCTAAAGCGCTTTGGTGCACGCGCCGGTTCATTAGCGGCGGGCTTTCTTACAGGTGGGACACTGCAGTCGGCAGCCACACCTGGGCCAGCGGTGCACATGTCTCCAGCATTCGGGATCTGTGCATCCGCAATAGTTTGGTGCACCGATGGGCGCTCCTTGCGCTCTATCACTCGGGTGGACATCGGCGGGAACTGGCGCTGGGGGACCGGGAGCTGGGTCTGCTCCTGGCCCCCCTCTGGGAGGGGGTTGCAGTGCACGTCGTCTGGGACGCCTCGATCTTGTTGGGGTGGTGCGGGTGGAACTCCTGAAAGTGACGCTCTCTCTCTGGCTGTGTCTCCTGAGGGATGTCCGCGCCCAGATGGTTCTAATTCTGCCGGAGGCTCTGATGCTGACGGGGGTGTAGAGGACTCCTCCAATCTTGCGGATTGTAGGAGTTCATCATGCCGGTGGGATGACTGGACTGACAACGTTGGCAGAACTGTGAGAGTCGAGGCTCCCAGCTCGGAGCCTAGAGGTGCTTGACCAAGGGCCGGCTGGACTTGATGGTAGTTGCTGGGGCGCACGGCCTCCCACTGCAGCACGCCTACTGCTGCTGGATGGATGCTGCTGTTTCGACTCTCATTCTGTTCCTCATTTTAGATTTCACAATACCAAGTGTACTAAAGAGCCTTTCTATTTCGGCATTTGAATGCTGGAGAGCCAAAATTTTCATAGCAAAAGTAGCTAGTTCCCTGAAGGGATTTTGTCCTGCCGAATCACTATACTGTAACACCTCTATCCAGAAATCTGTGGTTTTTGAAACCTGACTCCATTTTATTGAGTTTAAATTACGCCATGTGATCTGTATCTGAGACACAACAACCCATATCTTCCGCTAACTCAAATATTGGGTTTTTGACAACATTCAGACAGTTTTTAATAGAAAGGAGAGCCATTTTTCTTAGGTTTAGAAAATTGTTCGGTAGCCTATTGTTAAGTTCTGAAATTAGCATTTTTGTGAAGTTAATACAGCGGTCCCTAACCATTTCTACCTTTTCTACTGATAAGAGTTTCCGGCAGGTTTTCGAACTCGTAACTCAGATAGGGTTTGGGGTCCACGTAACTATCAATCTCAGTTGATGGAGAAAACAGATCAAATCGAGCAGTATAAAATTAGATCATCAAGTAAACTAGTGGGGTCTGCATTTTCAGATTCAAATACTTTAATAACTTTTTGGACCTCGTGCAGAATACAGTCTGTTTGATAAATCAGAGTAGATTTGGAATAACATCTCTGAAGTATAACACTTTTCTTGTGTCCTCACTATATCGAAGTGTAAATTGAGGTCATCCCACTGTTCAACAATTCGCCGAATAGCAGGTTCAATATCTTGTTTCACAAACTTTTAGAAGTTGGAGAGGCTCTTCATTATTTATTGCATTGTAAATTTGCTTGCAAATGCCCTGTCTCTTGCTGGAATGATCAAACCAAAGGTAACTTTCACGGACAATGAAGTCAACATTACGCGGCAAAGTGCCTTTCGTAGCATGATAAACAGCTAGCTGTATGGAATGACACACGCACCTAATCATTTTAAAGTGAGGAATATTAAACTCTTTTTTCATAAGTTCATATACCCCATTGTCAGCTCAGTGTTCACGGAAGCGTTGTCTACACCTATACCTAATAAATTAGCAGGCTTGATTTGCAGGTGCTGTAAGAGTATACCTATTGCGTTAAAAATAGCTGGTGCTGTGCCATTTGGTAAGTCTACCAAACCTGAAAATCTTGATACTATCCTTTTCATAGTGACGCTGAAGTAACGAATGATGACACCCAACAACTTAGTAGCGGATATATCTGTCGCCTCATCTATTATTAAACTGTAACCCTGATCGCCAATATCAGAAACCATGTCCTCAACAAAATGTGGTGCTAGTACATGTTTTATTACTTCAGAACATTTTGCTCTGTGTAAATGGAGATCTCCTGCTTTAGAACTGTCGCCAAAATTTTTAACACACAGTTCTGACAAGTGCTCTGCAATAAACAATGCCAAACTTCCTTCACTCCTAGCTGTACTTTTGTTTACTTTTCTTAACATTTTTTTTGCAGTGGTGGGGTAAACGGCCCTGATCGCATTTTATGTTTCTGAGTTTCAGAATGTTTCATTAAATCATTATATTTAGTGTTACGGAGTTATCCGTGGAAGGCAGAGGTGAAAGAAAGTGCGGGATGGAATGGGTCTAACTACAAGTCCGAAAGATGAATTAAAATTTCAGTAAAGGTTATATTTTCGAAACTAAACAATGGTGACATAGAATTTTGAGCATACAACAAATAACAACCAGTTAAATCAGGTACACAATCAAGAAGTCCAAGATTAGATAAAAATTTAACCAGTTTCCACTAGGGGAAATAACAAAATCAGGTACCAGAGAAGTTTTACAAAGAAAGCCCGAGTTTCGGGTTCTTTACGAGTTCTGGGGTCCGAGCCCCAATCTGACCATCTTTGAGTTTTAGCTCAACAATACAAAGTTACAGAATTACATTTCAAAGGGCAGAAAACCCCTTCATTACAGGGAGCGTTAGCTCCAAAGACACATATTGGGCCTCCTAGAGGCACATCTTTAACCTCGGAAAGAGCTAACCCACTCTCAATTTCTCACGCCTGTTAGAGGCAACAACAAACTTTCCTCTAAACTGCCTCTCAAGGCACAATTATAAATACACAAGGGGTATCTAGTACCCAACCTACGAGGCCTGAATAGCAAATAAAAGGTTAATTAAATGGCCCTAACACAAAGATGAATGGAGGCAAGTACTTGTACTCCTACACAAAAGCTTGTTAAAACCTATGTGGCGCTAGGCCGATAATACAGGGGTTAATCCCAATCTATGGAGGTGACTAGTCTGCAAAATAAATTTAACACTTTAAGAAGGAAGAGAAAAACGGTTACGAAAACGTAGTCACCTCAAATTCCAAAAATCAAGGGGAGCTCGAGAGGGTAAAGCACTCTCTATACCCGAATCACAGTTAAGGAAATTGTAGTTTTTACATAGAGTGAAAAGGGATTTACATTTTAAAGAGATGGGTTGCATATTAAAGGTTTCGAACCTTCCCCGAGAGTTAAACTGCTGAGCTAGCAAGAAATACAGATGTTAAAAGGCCATTACCTTGTTGAAGAACGGCTGCCTGAAGAACGAGGCGCTTCCCGCCCCCTGCTACATGTTCACACACTGAGCAAGATGTTATGAGAGTGGCGCGGAGACAAGAAAATGAGCAGTTTTATACCCTAGCGGAAAATTCGAGACCTTTCATGAATGATTACGACCCACCCACAAAGTGTTATTGGATAACAGCGAAAACTTACACACAAGGCGATGAAGAAACACCTTATTGGTGGGAAATTAATTACAGAAATTCGTGTTTGGCTACATTCAAAACAGGCGGAAATAAAAGATTAATATTGCCAACCCACGAACGACAACAAAATTTAGTAAAAACGAAACTTATGAATACAAAATTTCTTCAAGAAAGTTCATTCCTTCACACTAGAGTGCATAATCATAGTTTTTTGGTAGAGACATCTGTTAGAGAATGTCCACACTTCTTGATCAATGAAAAACAAAAGCAAATCAAAAACACACCATGACATCTTCTGATAAACAGTAGAGTTAGTTCAGTTGTTAAAGTTCCGAGTTTCTCCAGTAGGGAGGTATTTTAAGGCAGAAAATTCAAATGTGCGGCGTAGAGGTGTACCAACCGGTACATTTAGCATACAGTTCTGTTTTACAGTAGATGCATTAGGCTTTGGATTTATCAGAATCTACCGCTCTTAACCATTTAAATTAATGTTCCGCGAACCTACTACGCTGGCGTAGCAGGGGGCGCGCCCCAGGTGGTGGATAGGGGGGGTCCTAACCGGCTTGCCGGCGGACTTGATGGAAATAAAATACCTCTCGCGGACCAAACACACTACCCCCTGAAGTTGGGGGACGCACATGTAGAATACACTCGCGGTATCCCCTGCCTGTCGTAAGTGGCGACTAAATGGGGCCCAAGGGGTCCTCAACTTGGGAGTTTGGATTGGCGACCACGGGGACCGTGGCTTAGTCTAGGCATTGCTTCCACTTACTTGTGCCAGGCTCCTCACTTTCGACTATCCTATCCGACTTCCCTCGGTCAACTCTTGTTCTTTTCCGACTCCGAGGGTATTAGAGTATTCGAGGCCTAGGGAGCTTTCATTTTCACGCCCTTCGTGTCCTTGCCTTTCTTCGTCCGTTACTTCATTTTTCGAAGTGACGGATGCCTTCGTTCTTCTTTTATCTCTCTCTTTACCCCTATGGGTGGGGGACGCAGACGAATCAGACGAATAAGACATTCACGGTATCCTCTGCCAGTCGTGAGAGACGACTAAAAGGGGCGACCAAGGGATGATTATTACAACCATGAAACTACTTTTGATTCGTACCATCACGCGGGGAACACCGTGGGTTGCCTGTACTTGCGAGTTGTAACACTATGTTCGGTACGAAATGGGTTTGTGTTTAGTAGTAGTCATGAGCGTGGCCTGGCGGTTTCCAGTACCCGTGCGTCGTACCCATGTGAGTACCACCGCGGGTCTGGGCGTAGCCTGTGAGTTGTACCACTATATGAGCGACACCGTGGGTCTGCGTTGCCTTTGATTAGTATCCACTCTGTGAGGAACACCACGGGGCCCGTGGGACCGGCATCCGTGCCTAGTACACCTAGGTGAGGTAACTCATTGGTTTGCGTTGGCTATGAGTGGCGCCATTGTGTGAGAAACACCATCTGTCTGCGTTACCTTTACGACGTACAATACTTGTGAGTAGTACCTTAATGTTTGGAACACCGTGAGTTTACGCTACCTTTGATTAGTACCGCAAGTTGAGAAATAATTTAGACAAGTATCATCGGTTCAGGATTGGGCTTTTGAAGCAGTCCCTTGGTCAGTAATATTGTTTTCGCGAATGTGAGGCATTGCGCGTCTTATCCACTGATTTTTTAAAATTCATATTCATCAATTTTTTTCCTCATCACGTTTTGAATTCTGGTCAGTGGATGAATTTTGTACTTTTAAATTGTAATCGCAGTTCGTACATTAGGGGCCGATGACCTAGATGTTAGGCCCCTCTATACAACAAGCGTCATCATCATCATCAATTTGCACGAATTTTATTGAGTATTTCCACAAGTTCAGATTTATTCATAGAGGGTTCCCAAGTAATATTTTTCTCTTGTCAACCAATCCTGAATAACAGGTTTCGTGGCACGTTTTGTGGGCACACGCTTGATTTTCACTGAGTGATATGAAGCATTATCTAGGACAATAACTGAATTAGGTGGTATGTTCAGTAATAGTTACTTCGTGAAATATTCCTCGTATCGCTCACCGTCCTTTTCCGCATGATAGTCGCCTGTCGTCTTGCTAACGAATATAAGTTCTGCTCCCTCAACGAACCAACGTTCAGTCCCTTCATGAATCAGCAGTACACGCCCCCCCTTGCCCGATGGTGCCTTGCTACCTGTGGCGAGGCCCTCCCTCCATGCCTGTGTGGCTGTCTTAATAGATGTATCAACCCGAACCCTGGACTAAATGTGGCTGGCGTTTGCCCTTGTCTCATCTGTGTACACTACGGCTTTTCCTTTGGCCCTTACTTCGCGAATACTGCGTAAATACCTATGACGCCAAGCAACAATGTCGTCCCTGTCAATTAACAATGATTCTCTCCTTCCCTTTATATACTTAAACCCCATGTCTAAAAGTTTCCTCCGCATGATTGTTTTAGAGAACTTTGGCAGTTCCTTGTCCTCATTAACAATTGATACCGCTTTATTTAACGTCGGTAGATCGTTCTCCCTGTACAAAACGTAGATTTTTCTCCTTATTGCCGCTCGAGTGCAGGAATCATACTTCTAAAGACGAGTTACTTTCCTTTCTGTTCCTCTATGCTTTCGAGGTGTCTCCAACCCTTTTCCGGTTTTATAATCTGTTTTTACCTTGAGCACGGTTGTATACGAAACTCTGCAGTCTGTCTCGCTGCTTCATGAACAGTAGTACTTCCGCCGTCAATTGTTTTCGCTCGGAAATACTTATAAACATGCAGAATCATGTTTCTCTCGCCGGACTAAAAATCTTGCGTTTCTTTTTCAACTGATAACAGTCTGGTGAATTTTTGTTCAGATCCATTGCACAATAATATCCAATAACGAATAAGAAGAAACCTACAAACGTACAAGGGACTACAAGAATTATGAATCAGCACACAATACGCACATGCATTCTTCTTGTAAAAGCGAAGCACACTGATAAAATTCTCTCACTGCTGTTTTAAGCAGACTATGATTGGAACTGCACCACAAGAGTCTAGCCCCTGCGATCTAACTATGGCTCCACCACGCCGAATACTTCCAAACAAACCCTAGAGCTATCGAGATGTAAGTGTGGCACTAACGCCGGCTACTCATGTTACGGCGGTCAGTTCAGATTGTCTAAATTCTCACTCGTCAACAAGCTACAGTGACAAATGTCGCAAAAAGCAGGCACAAACACAGAGAAGAAATTTTAAAATGACAAATATCAAAAAAGCAGGCTCAAACACAGACAAGAAATTTTTAAAATGACAAATATCACAAAAAAACAGGCTCAAAAACAGACACGAAATTTTAAAATAACAAATATCACAAAAAGCAGGCTCAGAGAGAAGAAATTTAAAAATGACAAATATCATCAAAGAGCAGGCTCAAACACTGGCAATAAATTTTATAATGACCATACAAACATACCTGATGAATTTGACGATGCTGCTTCCTGGGTTTCTACGAAGTACATCCAGAAAGTAAGTTCCGTTTGGTGATAAAACTAAATTGTGTACAGATACAGAAAAATTATTTATTGCACAAAATTCTACAACTCTTAAACTACTTTTCCACATAACTGCCGAATTTTTTTAGGCATTTGTCATAGCGGGGCACAAGTTTTTGTATACCTTCTTCATAGAAGTTTGCCGCCTGTGTCTTTAACCAGTTCGAAACATTTTCTTTCAGATCTTCGTCACTGTTGAAGTGTTGACCGCCAAGGAAAGACTTGAGATGTAAGAACAGATGAAAGTCGCTAGGAGCGAGGTCAGGGCTGTACGGAGGATGGTCAAACACGTCCCAGTCAAATCCCTGTAGGAGGTTTTTCGTCACATTTGCAGTGTGTGGTCGTGCGTTGTCGTGTAGGAAAACAACACCTTTTGACAGCAATCCTCGGCGCTTATTCTGTATTGCGCAGCGCAATTTCCTAAGTGTCTCGCAATAAACATCTGCTTTCATTGTTTGACCACGCGGTAAGAGATCAATGAGTAAGATGCCATTGCAGTCCCAGAACACTGTGCACATCATTTTTCGAGGTGTCAAGATTTGTTTCGGCTTAAACGTTGCTGGGGATGAAGTGTGCCTCCATTCCATTGATTGCCGCTTACTTTCAGGGGTGTCGTAAGAAACCCAAGTTTCATCTCCTGTGACTATCTGTGTCAGAAATTCTTCGCCGCCTTCATTATAACGGGTCAAAAACTGAAGTGCACTACCCATCCGCTTTGTTTTCTGTTGCTCGGTAAGAATCTTTGGTACCCAACGTGAGCAATGTTTACGAAATTTCAGTTTTTCGGTAACAATTTCATGAATTAGTGATCTGAGATTTGGGGAAATTCCATAGCGAGAGCACTAATTGTAAACTTGCGGTTTTCCCGGATCTTGTCATCAATCGCGTTAACCAGTTCTTCTGTAACCAAAGATGGACGCCCACTTCGTTATTCATCGTGCACGTCACTACGTCCTTCATTGAACTGTCGGACCTACCTTCTCACCATTGAATCACTCATCACATTTTGTCCGTAAACTTCGCAAATTTGCCGATAAATTTCAATTGGTTTCACTTTCCTAGGATTCAGAAAACGAATCACAGATCTGATTTCACAATCAATCAATCAATCAATACCGACATTGTAAACAAGCACAACAAAGCGTACGTGGCTGACAGCGATCTCAAAATGGCACACGCTTCTTTTCCTTGATACAGAGCGTCTACCGTGCATGTGCGGAACTGCGATCGCAGCGCTGCAGCGGAGATAAATTGAAACGGAACTTACTTTCTGGACGTGCCTCGTAGTTTTTCACATCGGTGTCCTTGGTTCGATCCACAAAAGTTTCTTTCGATATTCTGTGCACGTAACATTTTGATTATATGCTGCTAATTACAGTAGGCCCTACACTCGAAAATGAAACACTTGTCCTACAACAATCCACGCTACACACTACAAGTTATTACACTATATACACGAGATTGGGGACAGTCAGTTTCCCTGAAGTAAGGAAACAGCGATATTCTGTGCCGTCAGGTTTCCTCATAGCTGAGCACTTCTTTTCCTTTTTCTTATTAGTGAAAAACAATCTCCTCTGTGACACTGTGTATCTTTTGCTTAACAGAGGTACCCATTTGTCTCTCCTCAAGGGTTCGCAGCTTTCATTAGAACAAACAGCAGCTATGGTCGCTTTTAGTGATGCCATATGGCGTTTAAGAACTATATTTCACTTTCTGATCGTATTCTTATAATTAACTGAGTGAACTCTTCTGTTAGTTTCTCTTTTTCAGTCTCCAAAGTTAGAGCAAATTGCTTATTTCCCTTCTTCGCGAGCTGTTCTAATTGTCGTTCTCCGTGGAGCAGTGTTCATCTGTATGAACGAGTAAGTCATCCTCACTGTTTCTGTCGCCATTATCATCATGCCGCGAACTGGAAACTTCATTCTGGCTCATTCTAAGCAAGCAAGTGCTGTGAATATGCTTGCAAATATTCCATTTTATGCTGGAATCAACACAGGTGCAGGTGTATTGATGAATGCAGGCACTACATTCCTCGCAAACTAATTTGCAATTGCAATTACATTTTCTTGCACGAAATAGGTCTCCTTGACATCGGAAGATGAAGGAATTATCCAGCCATTTGCTTCTTTAATTATCAGACCTGAATTTACCTGCAAACCTGCTTTGTGTCTACTTCTAAGATCTTTAAGTTTACTCGTTACTTTTCCTTTTGTAAGTGCCACCAACCGATGAAACAACTTATCTCTTACGAAGGTCATCAAAGCATGAATTGCTTTATCTAGTCGCTTGACATTTTTACCATGTAAATATATATATTTTAATGTCCTATGCATTCTTTCGATGTGCATATTAGTGTTCTGTAACAATAAGCCCATGACTTTACATTTTTCAGATACTTTTCCCGAAAATATATGGCAAATTCAATTGTGTCAGGATGCTCATTAAATTGTTTCATTACAGCTGGAACCATGGTTTGAAAGGCTGTGATGTCTCTTTCCTGCATTAAGGTCCTAATAAGTTTGTATACCTCAGCCTGCTTCTCCTTTCCTTTCGCTTTTGAAATGTTCCTTCTCCAAGCCCTGTCTACATGCCAGGAACAGAAGAGTCGCATTTCTGGTTGCTCCATTGTTGAAATCCAGGCCGTGAAGGAAGATTCTGCCATATCAGACATAAAAACTTTAGGAGATAATTTTCCAACCTCTTCTCTTACACACTCAAAAAATATAGAAAGGACATATTGATCACTTCTATTAGACATGAGAAAACCACACGGGAACCCCTGTCTCACATCGTTTAGAACAAGAAGTGTGGTCAGTTCGAAACCGTAACTATTCATTCCATGAGTCCCATCGATACAAATACAGTCGCTTCCATACTTCAAGATTTCTCGCTGCGCACTGTTCATGATAATTAATACAAAATCACTTGCCATTACTCCTGGGTGTTTTTCATTCACTGTGTCTTGGGGTTTATAATACAGAACACATGGGTTATCACTAGAATTTACTTCGTTTACTCACCCACGAACCTGCTACGCAGGCGTAGCAGGGGGAGAGGTGATACTCCCACGTGGCGCGTCCCAGGTGGCGGATAGGGGGGTCCTAACCGGCTTGCCGGCGGACTTGAGGGAAATAAAATACCTCTCGCTGACCAAACACACACCCCCTGTGGGTGGGGGAGGCTGACGAATAATACACCCACGGTATCCCCTGCCTGTCGTGAGAGGCGACTAAAAGGGGCGACAAAGGGTTGATTGTATTAGAACCATGAAATTACTTGTGATTAGTACCACCACGCGGAGAACACCAAGGGTCGCTTTTACTTGTGCGTAGTACCACTACATTGGGTACGAAATTGGTTTGTGATCAGTAGCACACAGGAGCACCGCGCGGTCGGCTTTTGCAGTACCTGTGATTAGTACCACCATATGAGCAGGACCATGGGATGATAGCTACCATGGTTCTGCCTTGCCTATGATTAGTACCCACTAGATGAGGAACACCACGGGATAGGGAGAGGTCCCTGTGGATAGTACTCTTATGTGATGAACACCATAGGTTTGCGTTGCCTGTAAATGGCGCCGCAAAGTGAGAAAAGCATAGGTCTGTATTATGTCGAATTTCATAAGCTCTGAGTAGTACAATAATGTGTGGAATGCCGCAAGTCTCTGCTACTTTTGATTAGTACCGCAACAGAACAAATACCATGGTTCTATTTTGATAGCGATCAGTACCGTTATGAGGGGCGGATAACTGCGATTTAGGACCCCCTTTTGACTGCACGGATAATCGATTCCGTGTTGTGCTGTAGCAGTAGTCCCTTGGTCAGTAATACTATATTGTCACGTCTGTTTATGTGAATGTGAGACATTGCGGGTCGCAACCACTGATTGTTTTAAATTCATGTCCATCCATTCATTCTTCGTTCTCACGTTTTTGAACTCTGGTCAGTGGAGAATTTTAGATTTTTAATATGTCATTCCATTTCGTCTCATTTCGTACCATTAGGGGCCGATGACCTAGATGTTAGGCCCCTTTAAACAACAATCATCAATCATCATCAATATCGTTTACTCAAGCTTCAACGCTAGTTCCGTCATTACTGTGTCTCACGGACGAGGAAGATAAGTTGAAGCAGTGTTCAATGTTGTACAAGTCTTTCTTTGTTACGAGATGAATCCGATCTAGTTTAGAGTCCGAAAGTGAGTCGCGGACCTTGTCTAGTATGGCATCAAACGAAATTTTGTTGGCGATGTCTGTAGCCAAGCTTCTTTTTTCCATTCCTGTTAGAGTCAGGTGAGCTACATCATTTTCATGTCCTACATGTGTTGGTATATAATCAACTCTACAGGTTCTATCCTCGAACTCGAGTACCTGTGTACCGTAAGGGCAATTTCCATTTATTTTGTTGCTTCCTTGAGTTTTAATATGTCTAATCCCTGTACTTTCAGAAGAGTAATGAATGTCCTGAACGATGGCACGTATAATAATGTCTAGTAACAATTTCGGCGCCACGGTGCGAACCACGCTTTATAAGATACTTAGCCAAGGATTTCTTTTCAGTATCTTCCTTCCACTGTAGAAAATCTTGCAATGTGCGAAACTCGTTACGTTTCAGCGTAACGGAAATACAATGTTCTGATTCTAAGTGTTCATGAAAACTTTTCTTAACAGCGGTTGTAAGACTGCACAATGCAGACTATAACCTCGTCTCATTGAGATAAACAGCCTCGTGAAATTGCCGTTCATGCTGTTTAAAAACGTACTGGTTATTGAACTGTTTGTCGCAACTTTCACACTTATAAGCATATGTTTTCTTGCTGTTTTTAAGGGGAGCTATATCACCTAATTTGTCTGGATGTACTTTTGACACGTGTTTCCTAAGATTTTTGTTATAATCGCAGCTGTTTCCACATTCCGAACAGATATATGATTTTGGCATTTCAAAAATGATAGTACGAACCGTATAACTTACGACACGTATATCGCCAGTTAAAGATAATTTCTTCTATCACTACAAACCAACTAAGAAAGACGCCAGGCAACACACTAAACGCCAGCTGGAACAGGCAAGTGCATTCGATAACTCTCGGGTTTGTTCAGAAGTATTCGGCGTGGTGGAGCCATAGTTAGATCGCTGGGGCTAGACTCTTGTAACTGCACCCACGTGTTCAAGACATCCACCACGACCCTACTACGCTGGCGTAGCAGGGGGAGAAGTGATACTCCCACGTGGCGCATCCCAGGTGGCGGATAGGGGGGTTCTAACCGGCTTGCCGGCGGACTTGAGGGAAATAAAATACCTCTCGCGGACCAAACACACTACCCCCTGCGGGTGGGGGACGCACATGTAGAATACACCCGCGGTATCCCCTGCCTGTTGTGAGAGGCTACTAAAAGGGGCGACCAAGGGATGATTGAATTAGGGCCATGAAACTACTTTCGATTCGTACCATCACGCGGGGAACTCCGTAGGTTGCCTGTACTTACGAGTAGTACCACTATATTAGGTACGAAATAGGTTTGTGATTAGTAGCAGTATAGAGCCTGGCCTGGGGGTTTTCCAGTACCCGTGCGTCGTACCCATGTGAGCAACACCGCGGGTCTGGGCGTTGCCTGTGAGTTGTACCACTATATGAGCGACACCGTGGGTGTGCGTTGCCTGTGATTAGTACCCACTATGTGAGGAACACCACGGGAATACCGGCGCCCGTGACTAGTACACCTAGGTGAGGTACCTCATCGGTTTGCGTTGGCTATGAGTGGCGCCATTGTCTGAGAAACACCATAGGTCTGCGTTACGTGTACGAAGTACAATGCTTGTGATTAGTACCATCTTGTGTGGAACACCGTGAGTCTTCACTACTTTTGATTAGTACCCCAAAATGACAAATACCATGGTTCTACTTTACTCGCGACATGTACAATTCTGTTGAGCCTTAGTCGTTGATTTTGCACCCTGTAGACATCAAGCATCATTGTGCTTCATGAGTGGTCCGTTGGTCAGTAACACCTTTATTTACGACCTTGTTTGAGTCTAATCCAGTTTTGTTTCTTTGTTGGTTTTTTTTGTTGGGTTCATCATCATCATCATCATCAAGACATCCACTGAGTAAGTAAGTATCGCAGCTCCGCACTGACGGCACCACTGCCAAAAGTCGCGCTGAGTAGCGCGCCTCCTTGCCCCCATCACCTGCCATGTGACAACACCGTAGGCGCTGCCGCTGTCGCCCGCGCCATCCCCTGGTCCATACACTCACTTCCGCTTTAGTCCGCTGCACGGGGAGGGGACTGTTGGACGGTATTGGGAGGTGTTCATTTCATTGAGGGAGGGGGAAAATGTACGTACAAATTACTTACGCTACCTCTCTGGGGTTCTGCCTGTCGTGAGAGCCGACTAAAAGGGGCGACCAAGGGATGATTGTATTCGAACCATGCAACTACATGTGATTAGTACCACAACGCGGAGAACACCAAGGGTCGCTTTTACTTGTGCGTAGTACCACAATATTAAGTACGAAATAGGTTTGTGATTAGTAGCACACAGGAGCACCGCGCGGTCGGCTTTTGCAGTACCTATGATTAGTACCACCATATGAGCGGGACCATGGGATGATAGCTACCATGGACCTGCCTTCCCTGTGATTAGTACCCACTCTATGAGGAACACCACGGGATAGGGAGAGGTCCCTGTGGTTAGTACTCTTATGTGATGAACATCATAGGTTTGCGTTGCCTGTGAATGGCGCCGCAGAGTGAGAAAAACATAGGTCTGTATTAATGTCGAATTTCATAAGCTTTGAGTAGTACAATAATGTGTGGAATACCGCAAGTCTCTGCTACCATTGATTAGTACCGCAACAGGACAGATACCATGGTTCTACATTACTAGCGATCAGTATCATTCTGAGGGGCCTTTGACTTGTATTTTGGACGCATTTAGACACCAAGCATCCTCGATTTGCTTTTGGAAGTGGTCCCTTGGTCAGTAATACTATTAACTCTGATCGTTTTTTGAGTCGGATCCACTGATTGTTTTAAATTCATGTTCATTCATTCATTCATTCGTTCATTCATTCTTCATGACATTTCTTATTTTGGTCAGTGGATAATTTTGAACTTTTACTTTGTCGTTTCATTTCGTACCATTAATGGCCGATGACCTCGATGTTAGGTCCATTTAAACAACAAGCATCATCATCATCATCACCTCTCTGGGGTTAATCGCAGACAGACGTCGGCTTCAGTCACCCAGCAGCGGAGAAAGCAGAGTTCGAAAGAATAATGGACGAGGAGGCATTTAGAATAAATTACCAAACGTCTAGGTATACATATATAAAATTATTAACACTTAAATAGTACACGCTTTCACGTCAGATATTCACAATCCACCGAGCAACTAGTTGCTGGCTCTCTCCTTTGCAGCAAAGAACGGCGATGACGTGAGTTTCCGCCACAGCTGGCTTGGCAAGAGATGATGCGATGGAACGTTTTTCTCTTCTTCGTAGGAAATACCTTTCTCTGTGGAACAATTTTTCTCTTTTGGGTCATGGACATGGGTACTTGCTCATTTTTATTGCGAACGGCTGCTAAAGTCGCCTTTAAGGATGCGGTGTGTTTCGCAAGAACTTCAAGTTCCCGTGTTGTGGAAATACCCTCAATTAATTTCAGCAATTCTGCAGCGATTACGTCCTATTGATCTGATAAGGGGACAGAACTCTTACTACTTTTATTTCTACCGACTTGCGCTAGTATTTTGTCCTTTTCATTCACAGCATACACCCGCGGTATCCCCTGCCTGTCGTAAGAGGCGACTACAAGGGGCGACCAAGGGATGATTGAATTAGAACCATGAAACTACTCTTGATTCGTACCATCATGCGGGGAATACCACGGGTTGCATGTACTTGAGAGTAGTATCACTAACTTGGTACGAAAGACGTTTGTGATTAGTTGCAGTAAAAAGAATGGCCTGGTGGATTCCAGTACCCGTGCGTTGTACCCATGTGGGCAACACCGCGGGTCTAGACGTAACCTGTGAGTTGTACCGCTATATGAGCGACACCGTGGGTCTGCGTTGCCTCTGATTAGTATCCACTACGTGAGGAAAACCACGGGGCCCGTGGGACCGGTACCCGTGTTTAGTACACCTAGGTGAGGAAACTCATCGGTTTGCGTTGGCTATGAGTGGCGCCATTGTGTGAGAAACCCCATAGGTCTGTGTTACCTGTACGACGTACAATACTTGTGAGTAGTACCATCTTGTGTAGAACACCGTGAGTCTTCGCTACTTTTGATTAGTACCCCAAAATGACAAATACCATGGTTCTACTTTACTCGCGACATGTACAATTCTGTGGAGCCTTGGTCGTGGATTTTGCACCCCTATTGACACCAAGCATCATTGTGCTTTATAAGTGGTCCCTTGGTCAGTAATACTCTTATTCACGATCTTTTTTTGTGTCCGATCCACTGTTTTTGTTTGTTTTTTTGTTTTGTTTTGTAGGGTTCATGTCCATCCATTCATTCTTCATGACATTTTTTATTTCATTTTGGTCAGTGGATGAATCTGAATTTTTGTTATTTCATTTCGTACCATTAGGGGCCGATGACCTCGATGTTAGGCCCCTTTAAGCAACAAGCATCATCATCATCATCATCATCATCATCATCATCGGTTCTACTTTACTCGCGACATGTACCATTCTGTGGAGCCTTGGTCGTGGATTTTGCACCCCTTTAGACTTCAAGCATCATCGTGCTTTATGAGTGGTCCCTTGGTCAGTAATCAATTATATATGATCTTTGTTTGAGTCTGATGCACTGCATTTTGTTTGTTTGTTTCCTTTTTTTTTCTTTGTTGGGTTCATGTCCATCCATTCATTCTTCATGGCATTATTATTTTTTTTGGTCAGTGGATGAATTTGACATTTTTGTTCTTTCATTTCTTACCATTAGGAGCCGATGACCTCGATGTTAGGCCCCTTTAAACAAGCGTCATCATCATCATCATCATTCACAGCACAAGCGTCCTCACAGTCTATCTATAATTGGTCCATCAACATTTACAGGATTTTCTGCACGGTGTTCATTGCCGGTTTGAATTTGACATACACTGTGTATGTGCTTAAACATGTTCCATTTAATGCTGCAATCACTGCATGAGCACGTGTTACATTCAATGCAGATCAATTTTCATTTACAGTGAACCTCATTATTTTGTACAAAGTACATCTCGGCCACTGTAGAGGAGGGGTGGTGTTTTCCAACCACAATCTTGTTTGATAATCAGGCCTATGTCTATTTGCAAGCTTGATTTTTGCCTACGACGAATGTCCTTCAATTTGCTTGTCAGTGTCCGTTTTGTAAGCACAATAAGCTTGTCAAACAGTTTGTCTTTAACTAAGAACATCAGTGCATATTGCTTTATCTAAGTATTCACATGCTTTCCCTGGAGGTAGATGTTTTTAAGCGTGTGATGCATTCGCACTATGTGCATGTTCGTGTTCAGGCCTCCATACAGCCTGTGACAGTACGCCCAGCATTTTGCATTACTTAGGTAGTTGTGCGGGAAGTATGAAGCAAACTCAAACGTGTCAGGATCAGATTTCAACTTCTGTAATACGGCAGGAAACGTCATATTAAACGCTGCCGCATCTCTCTCCTCCAGTAGTGTTCTAACAACCTTGTAAGCATTTGCCTGTTTCTCCTGGCCTATAATTTTAATGCTTATATTTTTCCTCCATGCCCTGTCTACGTGCCAGGTGCAATAGAGTCTCATTGCTGGAGTTCCCGTTGTTGAAATCTAGGCATTACAGAACGCTTCTGCTAAGTCGGGCATAAAACCCTTAGGAGAAATCGTTCCAAATTCCGACTTCATGTTCTGGAAAAGTACGGAGAGCATTTGCACTGCCTTCGTGATTTCCAGGCCGTACTGTAGCTTTGATGGCGTCGCATTTTGGGGGGAACTTGAAGGCGATACGCATACGCTCCGCTCGAATAACACACTCGATTAAATTACTTAAGAAACTGTTAACACCTTATAAAACCAAAACCTATCCACAAATATTTGACATAAATATATATCCTTCCCCGTAACGTTCTATTTTTCGCGCATATCCGTTTCCATGAGTACAGGCTAACACTTTGAGACATATTCTTGGAATTGTATCCATTTTCTGCTCAACTGGAACATTCACAACGTACACACTGACAGAAAACATGCAACCAGATACCAATAAAATATACTACAAATATAAATTATTTCTGTACCTCACTGTTTCCATGAACATTGCAGCTCTCCTGGACCTTTTACAGGAAGTTACACCAGTTTCTTCTCTGTGGAGCAGGTCTGCTCTCCTTGAAACACTTTGTTGAATACACAAGTCGGTGTGAAGTTTCGAAAAGTGTTTTTAAAAAAATTAATCACCCAAATATCTATACACTGCCCAGCCAGGTCTTCCAGTTTCTTCCCGCAGTCACAAATGACTGTGGAATCTGCCAACTGCATTGACTCCAAAGCCAATGATTTTGTGACACACTTTGGATTGTCTGAATTTAGAAATACCATCTTAAATGTATCTGACACTAACACACAAAATACTTTGTACACCTCAATTCCAAGTTCTATTGACATGTCCGTTGGGTACTTTAAGCCCCCTCGACTTAGGAAATTCAGATATCTTACTTCTGGAGGTCCACGAACCTGCTACGCAGGCGTAGCAGGGGGAGAGGTGATACTCCCACGTGGCGCGTCCCAGGTGGCGGATAGGGGGGTCCTCACCGGCTTGCCGGCGGACTTGAGGGAAATAAAATACCTCTCGCGGACCAAACACGTTACCCCCTGCGGGTGGGGGACGCACATGTAGAATACACCCGCGGTATCCCCTGCCTGTCGTAAGAGGCGACAAAAAGGGGCGACCTTGGCGCGGACATGGATTGTGGTTTGGTATAATGTGTTGGACCTCCTGTGGATGGGAGAGGTTGAATACATCCATAGGTAATCCCTGCCTGTCGTAGAAGGCGACTTAAAGGGTTATGTGGCCGTGGTCCCCTCTTTATTTTTTATTATTTTTCTGAGGGTCAGATGTAGACCACTCAAAATTTTGATGTGCGTGCTGCTCGGCGATGGAGCTCCTATGTGTGCGACTACGCTCAAAAGCCCGTGCCAGCAACCACCCAGGACGCGGCGGGTGGGAGTGTCATGTACCCGGGCAGTGGTATCCGCCTGACAACGCAGGTCCCCGCACAGCCGAATGCCAGAAGGACATATTATTATTAATTATTTTTATTTATTTTTTCTATATTTAGTGCTCTGTATACGCTATGGGGTACATGCTATTGCGGGTGACTGGAGGAAGGGAGTCCTAGTGCTCATTGCCTCAGTCATCCCGTATTAGGCATCGTTCAACATCGGACCCCGGGCAATACCTGCTATGACCAGGTGGGTATTGCCTTGGCTGCTTGGTTCGGCTACAGAGACCCCTGATCGGAGTGGGTGGCATTCGGGGAGGATACTTTCGGGATGGCGTCGAAACAACTTCCGCCAGCAACCTCGGGTAGTTCGCTACCCAAGTCTTTAACTTTGGATTCTCTAAGGGGGGCAACCCCTTGGGAACAGGCGCAGCGATTGAATTTGGGATCCAGCTTTCCTAGGTTCCTGGTTGCTACCAGAACCGATGGGCAGGACTTCAAGCTGGTTAAATCCATTCTATTCAGTAGATACATCGAAGGTGTATATGGCGAACTTGCGGACCTGAAGAAAATGCGCAATGGTGGTTTGCTACTGAAGACGAGCACTGCGCTCCAGGCCGATCAATTGCTTAAGTGTGACCATTTTGGCGACATCCCCGTCAAAGTGGAAGAGCACAAAACATTGAATCTGGTTCGTGGAGTTATTTTCCACCGTGATCTCGTCCTGAACACTGACGATGAATTGATGGAAGACATGAAGCACCGTGGCGTGACCGACGTCCGGCGTATCACACGCAAAGTCAACGGTGAAGACGTTGCCACGGGTGCGTTCATAGTCTCCTTCAAATTGTCAGTGTTGCCCGAGAAAGTCAAGGTAACAACCTATCGTTGCGATGTGAGGCCGTACATCCCGCCTCCTATGCGATGCTATCAATGCCAGAGATTCGGACACATGGTATCTCGTTGTTCGAATCCGTCAGTGTGTGGTACATGTGGGAAAGTAGCTCACGGCGCGGAGGAGTGTACACCTCCGTTCAAGTGCACTAACTGCTCTGGTCTTCATTCTCCTCGGGATCGGAATTGTCCGACCTATCTGAGCGAGAAGAAGATCCAGGAGATCAAGACCCTGGATGGTCTTTCCTACCAGGAAGCGCGCCGTAAGTTTAATTCTCTGAATGCACCGGCCAAGACACTTGACTTCAGCTTGATAGCACAGTCCCTGCCAGGTTCCTCATTTTCAACTGGAACACCTGCCCAGAAGATCGCTGCGCCCAAGCCAAAGAGAACCAGCTCGAAGGTGGGTCCGTCCCGGCCTTCGACCACCAACATACCTGTGCCGGCTAGGAAACCTACGCCGGCACAACAGGGGAAGAAGCCAACGTCTCCTTCCCTCACGCGGTCGGCGCCAGCCGAGCCCAAGCCGGCGGAGGCGGCATCGTCGACCAGGGCTGGGAAACCACCTCCCAGCCCGTCTCAACAAGAATCGACTGTGGGGAAGAAGAGCGACCTTAGCAGGCGTTCTTCCACTTCTCCTACGAATGGGGCTTCACGCCCTCCACCCGGAGGGCCTGATTCCACGCCAGCGGGTCTTCCTCCTAGAAGACCTGCGCGCTCCACTCGTAAGAGGAAACCCCACCCCAAAACAACGTCGAAGAAATTGAAGGCATGCTTCACCTCGTCTAGTGACGGGGAGATGCACGTGGAGCATGAATCTCCATCCTCGGATGGGGAGGTGAGTGTAGGTTAGGTTAGGTGGCATTACGCTGCTCCTAACCTAAACCACAATAGTCCACACTTACATTATGGCACTGTTACAATGGAATTGTAACGGTTATGATAGGCATCTTGCCGAGTTGCGCCAGCTCATTAGCGAGTATTCGGCGAGTATAGTCTGTATCCAGGAAACAAATTTCCGACCTGGTCATCATACGGTACTGAGAAATTTTCGACTATACTCGACAGAACGACATTATGCTCACCGGGCTTCCGGTGGCGTTGGCATTTTTGTCCGTTCTGATACCTACAGCGAGGAGGTTCCACTACGAACCCCGCTGGAGGCATTAGCTGTTCGCGTACCGCTGCCTGTCATAACTACATTGTGTAATGTTTATTTTCCACCAGGTGAGGCTCTTAACATCAATGATGTCACTGATCTTCTAGATCAGCTTCCACCTCCCTTCCTCTTGTTGGGCGATTTCAACGCCCATCACCCCATCTGGGGCTCTGAGTCACCTTGCCCCCGGGGAAGAGAGCTGGAAACATTAGTAACAGAGCTGGATTTATGTATTTTGAACACAGGGGAACCAACACACTTCAGTATACGTTACGGCACTTATTCTCGCATAGACGTAAGTCTGTGCAGCCGAACGTTGGTTCCGCTGTTTCGGTGGAACACACATGACGATCTTTGTGACAGTGACCATTTTCCCATAATTCTTACTTTGCTGAACCACAAATCCGTCGAGGCTCCCCCTCGATGGATTTTTAAACATGCTGATTGGCCAAAGTACACATCACTAGCTGTCTTTAACGACAAAATCAGGCGGACCGTAGGCGAGGAAATAACTTACATCACCCAGGTTATTCTTGCTGCTGCTGAGGAGTCCATTCCGTTCTACTCGGGGACTCCTCGCCGAAAGCTCGTTCCTTGGTGGAACGAAGACATCGCAGCAGCTATCAAAGAACGCCGTCGCGCTCACAAACATTACCGTAGACAGCCCACTGCGGCCAACTTGGTAACATTTAAGAAACTCCGCGCTAAGGCGCGAGTTCTTATTCGCCAAAGTAAGAAGGCTTCATGGGAGAGATATGTGTCGTCTATGACGTCACATACTCCATCATCTCAGGTGTGGACTAAGCTTCGACGTATTTCGGGTATCCAAGGATCATCTTCTGTACCGGGAATTTCCATTGCAGGCAATATCGTCACTGAAGCCCTCCTGATTGCTGACCACCTCGCTAGTCATTTCGCGGATGTATCTGGCTCCGGGAGTTACCATCCTGATTTCCTCGCTCTGAAACGGGAGGCGGAACGTTCTCACCTTAGTTTTGCCTCTCAAGCTTCAGAGGACTACAACGTGCCCTTTACGGAGTGGGAACTCCGCAGCGCCCTAGCGCTTTGCAAGGACACGTCTCCTGGACCGGACAACATCCATAACCAGATGTTGAAACACCTTAGTGATGATAGTCTACTCTATCTCCTTCGTGTGTTCAACCGAATCTGGATGGAGGGTGATTTTCCGTCTCAGTGGCGAGAGGGCATAGTTATTCCTGTCCTCAAGCCTGACAAAGATCCTAAGTATGCAGGAAGTTACCGACCGATTTGCCTTACAAACTGCCTGTGTAAGCTGTTTGAGAGGATGGTTAATCGCCGGCTTGTGTGGTGTCTGGAGAAACAAGGACTCTTGTCCGAGTACCAATGTGGATTTCGAGCCGCTCGATCCACCACTGACCACTTGGTACGGCTGGAAAGCTCTATCCAGGATGCGTTTCTCCGCAAACAGCACTTGGTGGCTGTTTTCTTTGACTTAGAGAAGGCTTATGGCACCACATGGCGATATGGTATCCTTTCAGCCCTGCATCAATGGAGATTCCGAGGTAATTTGCCGGCGTTTATTGCGAATTTCTTGTCCCTCCGTCTATTCCGTGTCCGAGTAGGGAGGACATATTCGCAATACCACGTACAAGAAAATGGAGTCCCACAGGGATCGGTCCTTAGTGTCACTCTGTTCGCAATTGCCATCAACGGTATTGTTGCTGCTGCTGGTCCAGCAGTTATACCGTCGCTATATGTGGACGATTTTGCTCTGCACTATAGCTCGCGTAATATGGCAGTCGCAGAGCGACAATTACAACACGCTATTAGGAGTGTGGAGCAGTGGACCTTAGAACATGGCTTTCGGTTTTCTGCCGCAAAGACCTCCGTTGTCCACTTTTGTCGTCAACGTACACTTCACCCTCATCCTGAGCTTTATTTAGACAACGTCGTTCTTCCAGTTGTTGACACTTACCGATTTCTTGGGCTCCTTTTTGACAGTAAATTATCGTGGGAGCCACACGTGCGGCAGTTAAAAGTGCGATGCACTAGGAAGCTTAATATCCTTAGGTTTCTTAGCAGCACTTCTTGGGGGGCTGACTGCACGGTGCTCCTGCGATTCTATCGGGCACACATTTTATCCCGGTTAGACTACGGCAGTGCAGCATATGGCTCCGCAAGACCAAGCGTTCTTGCGAAGCTGAACAGTATCCACCACAGCGGGGTTAGGTTGGCGACGGGAGCTTTTCGTACAAGCCCCATCGCTAGCCTGCTCGCTGAGTCTGGTATGCCGCCTTTACACCTGAGGCGCCAGCAACTTCTACTTACATATGCTGCAGATTTGCGACAGATGCCACTTCATCCAAGCTATCCTTGCGTGTTCAACAATGGCAACCGTTTGCTGTACGCTGCCCGTCCTCGAGCGACGCGGCCGGTTGGGATACGCTTGGATAGCATTTCCGAATTGTTTGACGTACCTTCGGTTCCTTGCCTTGTCAGACAACCAAGTGGGGTACCTCCGTGGGTCGTACGACGACCTGAAGTAATCCTGGATCTGCACACTGGCCCAAAGGAAAACACGGACCCTTCGATTTATCGGAGGCTCTTCCTGTCCGTTGTTGGCCGCTATCCAGGTTCAGTCGTCGTCTACACGGATGGTTCAAGGACAGATACGAAGGTGGGCTGTGCGTTCGTTGTTAACAATGATAGGTTCCTTTTTGCTCTTCCGGCAACCTGTAGTGTGTACACAGCAGAGCTCTATGCTATCTATGAAGCTCTGCGGTACGCACTGTACAATGAGCGCCGACACTTTCTTCTGTGTACCGACTCCTTGAGTTCGCTCCAGTCTATAGATACCTGTTTCCCTCGGCACCCTCTGGTGCAGCTAATCCAGGACCTGCTGGCCGGGTGTTGGGATGCTGGCACCAGAATCACGTTTCTGTGGCTCCCAAGCCACATGGGCATAGAGGGAAACGAGTTAGTAGATCAGGCTGCCAAGGAGGCAGTTACACTGCCCCCGTTGCCTTTCCAGGTTCCAGTAAGTGATATTCGCTCCCAGCTGCGACATCTTGTTATGTCCCATTGGGAGATGGTGTGGCAGGCCATTCCACTTCCCAATAAGCTGAGAGCGATAAAAGGAACAACGAAGGTATGGAGGACTTCCCTTCGGGCTTCGCGGAGGGAAGCCGTGGTATTATGTCGTCTTCGGATCGGCCATGGTATCTTGACTCACTCGCATCTTTTGAAAGGAGAACCCCCTCCGGTGTGTACCTGCGGCGACCATCTTACCGTGGTACACATCCTTACGGAGTGTGTGGACCTTGTCGATCTGCGCCGTAGTCTTAACCTTCCGAGTACTATCTCCCTTATCTTGCGTGATGACGAGCAGTCAGCAGACCTCGTCGTCCGCTTTATGAGGGGTAGTGGACTGTTTTCTCGTGTGTGATGCTGTCCTTTGTCCTAGTGTGTTTTGTGTCACTTTCGCTTTTATCCTATTGACTTAATTTTAGTTTGTGTTGCGTATTTTAATGTGTTATTTTAACGTCTCTCGTAAATTATGTACTACCAGGCAATGCCTTATTCTTTTGGTTTTCTGTAGATTCTCTTAATTTATTCGAAAATAAGGCATTGCATATTAGATCCACTGATTGTTTTAATCTCACCCTCATTTTTCTCCATCATTTTTTTTTTAACTCTAGTCAGTGGATATGTTTTTTAAAATTTTAACATCATCTCTCATGTCGTTTATCTCATTCCATTAGGGGCCGATGACCTTCGATGTTAGGCCCCTTTAAACAACAAGCATCATCATCATCATCATCACTTCTGGAGGTAATTCATAAATAAAATCTGAATCTGTCAGAGGATAAGATAAGATTTACATAATTCACACTGCTCTTTTGATACTCACTTTGAAGCCTACATAACCTGCAATAAATATAATAAATTCTAGGGTTGAGGAATCTACTACTGTTTGTTGGGGGACATTTAACACATCATCTAATTGCTCTGGCAAAGGGCAATAATCACCTGCTCCATTCTCCGAATCCGTGTGGATGTTATTTAGCATCTCAGCTACACTTAGAGACTGTCTATTCTTTAACTTTAATAAGCTTGTCACTTTGATTTTTCTTTCAGGCTCTATAACTTGCTGAACTGAGATGTTATATTTACAGCCACTCATCAGCCTGTATTTACCAAACCGTTTTTCCAGATCATCTGTGTGGAAAACACCTAACATAACATAACACAGCTTCAGGTCATTCAGGAGGTACGCACAGAATTTAATCAGGGTCTCAGTGGTGTGTAGCAGTGCTGAGAATGTCGGCCTGCTCAATTGTCCGCAACGCTCTGGACAGTCCATGATAACAATATCATCCCAACACTTCAGCCAAGAGCAGAAAGAATGCAAATACCCCTAGACCACAACGTGGGGTCGTGGGCGACCCGCCTGAGTACTTAACCGATTCTGCCCATGCGCCTCTATGATCAAGGAAGTTGATGCTTCCAGTACCTTCAGTGCTTGACACGTTCTTGAAACGAGTGGTTGGATTATTTTCTCCCGCTATTTATATTCAAAGTTATAGACTCTTGGGTCGCATATGACCCCACGTTGTGAGTTGTGTAAAGTATTCGTCTGTGGTGAACTCTTTGTAGTGGAGTGTTTTATTGGTAAAGTTATCAAACAATGGCATTGTACAAAGACTTTTTTGCTATTTGTTTTACGTCGCACCGACACAGATAGGTCTTATGGCGACGATGGGACAAGAAAGGCCTAGGAATGGGAAGGAAGCGGCCGTGGCCTTAATTAAGGTACAGGCCCAACATTTGCCTGGTGTGAAAATGGGAAGCCACAGAAAACCATCTGCAGGGCTGCCGATAGTGGGGTTCGAACTCACTATCTCCCAGAAAAAGCTCACAGTTGCGCGCTCCTAACCGCACGGCCAACTCACTCGGTGGTATAAAGTCTGGTAAAAGACGGAACATTATCAAACCCTCAGATTTTCTGAAAAATCTTGCCGTAGGACTATGTGAAGAGCATATGAAGACTAAAATGGTAAAGAAGAGGCTTCCAAGGCAACTCAGAAATGACATTCACAAAGTACTTGGTTATGAGGAGGAGCACAGTGACGTTACTGCGCCAATTGGGTGAAGACCTGGCGCGATGTGCTTTCTGTCCTGGAACCAGGGACCGAAAAGTTGTAGCAACTTGCTGTTCCTGCTCTAAAAGCCTATGTGCAGAACATAGGAATAATGTCTGTGAATACTGCAAGCCGTAAGATAGTGTTTACTCATCATAGAAAATGTCGAACATCAAAACCAAGAAAAGGAACACAGTTTTGATAACAAAGATACGTACTTCATATTGTGTGGTAATACAGTTAATTACTTTCTAATTTGAAATTAACTTGCAAAAACATAAGTGATTTGTTTATTTTAAGGTAAATATTGCGAAGATAAAAACAATAAGACACTAAATATTCACGTAGGCAAGTGCTTAATATTCAAACCAACAAAAAAACGCACTTTTAATCAAATTGTTCGGTAAACAATATTACTTGACATTTTGGTAAATTTCTTTATGTTTTGAACTTAGTATACTCAAATGTAAGTAATTTCCTTATTTCAAGTAGAATAAATGTTATTCAATGCCTAAATAATTTGTTCAAATATAGGGTCGTGGGTGACCCCACGTTGTGGTTCTAGTTCCAAGAAATGAACGTTGTGGTACGAGGGTTAATGTTTTCCTGTTCCATACGTCTTATGGGTTCACAAAATTTGTCTCTTAAATAGATTCCTTTTTTTTTTAGGATGCTTTATGTTACGGAGATATCCGTGGTAGTTAGAGGTGAAAGAATGTGCGGGTTGGAATAGGTCTCAACTACAAAATTAAAGTTAATTTAAAACTTTAACAAAGGTTATATTTTCTTTTTAAAATCAACAATTAATTTTCTTTTCAAAATCAACAATTAACAAAGTATAACAGGTACCAAGTAGCAGATCAACAAAATAACAAATTACAGTTTGTTACAAGATTTGGGCTTCGAGCCCCAAGTCTAACTCCTAAGCTCACAGCTCACAACCACAATTGCTAAAGGGCAGAAAACCCCTAAGTACAAGGAGCACTTGCTCCTAATTACAATGTTAAGGAAAAGAGCAGACCCGCTCTCAATTTTACAAGCCTATCAAAGGCTACAACAAACTTCATTTATATCTGCCCTTAAGGCACACAAGGAAACAGGGGTAAATAATACCCAACCTACTGGGCCTTCGCAGGAAGGAAAACAAAACGGGTTAAGTAAATGGCCCAAAATACAAAATGAATGGAGGCGATAACTTGCACTCCTACACCAAGTTTGTCTAAAACCTATGTGGCGCTAGGCCGATCATACAGGGGCTAATCCCAAGCTAAGGAGGTGACACGTATGAGAAAACTTTGCTACATTAAAGGAAGGAAGAACGGTTATGAAAACGTAGTCACCTCCTTTCTCAAAAATGAACGGGAGTTCGAGAGGGTGAAGCACTCTCTATCTCCGCTATACAGATTTGTAATTTACAGATAGACAGGAAAGAATTTACATTTTAAAAAGGTAGGTTACATACTAAAGGTTTCGAACCCTCCCCGAGAGTTAAACTGCTGAGCTAGCAAGAAATGAAGATGTTAACAGGCCATTACCTTGTAGATGAACTGCTGCTTGAAGAAAGAGGCGCTTCCCGCCCCCTCCTACATATTCACACACTAAGAGAGATGTTATTGAAGTGGCCCCGAGACAAGAAAATCAGCAGTTTTTATACCCTCGTGGAGAATTCGAGACCTTTCAAGAATGAGTAGACACACCCCCTCAATTTTATTGGGTCGCTAAAAGTTACACGTCAACATCGAGAAAGAAAGACATTATTGGTCAGAAATTAATTACAAGGTCCGATTGGTCACGAAATGAAACAGCAGGACAAATTTGACACTTTTCTATTAGTAACACTTACTGATACATCACAGCTATTTTTCAAAGTCGCCTCGCAGATTGAGACATTTGTCGTAGCGTGGTACCAACTTGTCAATGCCCTCTTGATAGAACATCGCCCCACGAACCTGTTACGGCTGCGTAGCAGGGGGAGAGGTGATACTCCCACGTGGCGCGTCCCAGGTGGCGGATAGGGGGGTCCTAACCGGCTTGCCGGCGGACTTGAGGGAAATAAAATACCTCTCGCGGACCAAACACACACCCCCTGTGGGTGGGGGAGGCAGACGAATAATACACCCACGGTATCCTCTGCCTGTCGTGAGAGGCGACTAAAAGGGGCGACCAAGGGATGTTTAAATTGGAACCATGAAACTGCTTTTGATTCGTGCCATCACGCGGGGAACACCAAGGGTTGCTTTTACTTGTGCGTAGTACCACTACATTAGGTACGAAATTGGTTTGTGATTAGTAGCACACAGGAGCACCGCGCGGTCGGCTTTTGCAGTACCTGTGAATAGTACCACCATATGAGCAGGACCATGGGATGATAGCTACCATGGTTGTGCCTTGCCTATGATTAGTACCCACTATATGAGGAACGCCACGGGATAGGGAGAGGTCCCTGTGGTTAGTACTCTTCTGTGATGAACACCATAGGTTTGCGTTGCCTGTAAATGGCGTCGCAAAGTGGGAAAACATAGGTCTGTATTAAATGTCGAATTTCATAAGCTCTGAGTAGTACAATAATGTGTGGAATGCCGCAAGTCTCTGCTACTTTTGATTAGTACCGTAACAGGACAGCTACCATGGTTCTATTTTGATAGCGATCAGTACCGTTATGAGGGGCCGATAACTTCGATTTAGGACCTCCTTTTGACTGCACGCATAATCGATTCATTGTCATGCTATAGCAGTAGTCCCTTGGTCAGTAATACGATATTGTCACGTCCGTTTATGTGCCTGTGCGACATTGCGGGTCGCAACCACTGATTGTTTTAAATTCATGTCCATCCATTCATTCTTCGTTGTCACATTTTTGAATTCTGGTCAGTGGAGAATTTTAGACTTTTAATATGTCGTTTCATTTCGTCTCATTTCGTACCATTAGGGGCCGATGACCTAGATGTTAGGCCCCTTTAAACAACAATCATCATCATCATCAGAACATCGCCGCCTGCGCCTGTAACCATCTTTGTACGCCGGTCTGCAGCGCCTCGTCGGTGTCAAAACGCTGTCCTCCTAGCCAGCGTTTCATGTGAGCAAAGAGGTGAAAATCTGATGGAGCCAGGTCCGGACTGTATGCTGGGTGATCGAAAACGTCCCACTGGAAACTCTGCAGGAGGTTCGTGGTGGCAGCTGTAGTGTGCGGCCGAGCATTATCATGGAGGAGGACAATGCCTGATGACAACATCCCTCTCCGCTTATTCTGAATTGCCCGTCGTAGACGTTGAATAGTCGCACAGTATGCGGCTGCAGTGATGGTGGAACCACGTTCCATGAATTCCACCAACAGAACTCCTTTCCGGTCCCAGAACACAGCAGCCATACACTTTCTGTTGGAGAATGTTCGCTTGAATTTCTTTGGCTTACTCGGGGAGTGCGAATGCATCCACTGTTTGGATTGCTCCTTTGTTTCTTCCGTTTCAAAATGAACCCATGTCTCGTCCCCTGTGACAATTTTGTTCAAAAAATCCGGTCCTTCGTCATGGTAGCGCTGGAGAAACGTTAAAGCGGCGCCCATTCGCTGTGTTTTGTGACGGTCAGACAGCATCTTCGGAACCCATCTCGCACAAAGTTTGCGGTACCGAAGTGTCTCACTCACAATTGTGTAGAGAGCTGACCTGGAAATTTCAGGAAACGAAGCACTCGACACAGAAATTGTGAACCGACGATTTTCTCGAATTGCCTGATCCACACGCTGAACAAGATCATCGGTTGACACACGCTTCCTTCCCTGGCCGCCTGCATCATGGACGTCTGTACGCCTTGCTGTAAAGTTCCTGCACCATTGTCGCACTTTGCTGTCGCTCATGCACGTTTCACCATACACACGACTTATTCGGCGATTAATTTCGGCTGCATTGCACCCCTCAGCCTGAAGAAATCGAATTACACCGCTCACTTCACACTTGGCGGGCGAAGCGATCGTTGTAGCCATGTTTACGAGCGCGCTGCACGTTCACTACTGACGGGACTGAGGTGAGGCGCATAACGGTCATTTCAGAGACGTTGCGCAACACATCTGCGTAGCGGATCATCATATATTCGCGGGCGTTTGACTGTCGCGACCGATCGGACCTTGAAAAAAAAAAAATAGCCCTCGTAATTGTGCTCAGATGAAATGCACTGTGTAACAGTACTGACTGAACTGCTACATGGACTGGGATCTATGGTGTTATTCTGTTGATTTGTCCCTCCAAAATCTAACTTCCTTTTAAAATCCTACAGGGAGCCTTTTCAGAAAAAATAAAAATACACAGAACTATTGTGTCTACCATAAGCAAAACCTTATCATTGATATAAAATAAAAATAAAATGAAGTAATACAATACAGTATCTAATCCAAATTACTTGACCTACAAGTACCTTTTGTAGAAGATTTGGTAAGTCAAACAGTGTTGGCACTGCACCATCTTTCAGAATTTTGTTCCCTTCAGATTGCCAAAAACTTACTAATGTGAAGTGAATTGAACCTAGTCTATGCGAATAAGTTGGGACAAACTTGTCTCTTACAACAGCAACAAGCCACTTTGACAGGAGTTCAGGCTTATTCAATGGAAATCTGTAAGCAGTATGTCTATAAATAATAGCCATGTACTCAAAATCAAAGAATCGTATATATTTCTATCTCCTCCTTTTTTTCTCAACCATTCCTGGTACAGTAACAGAACATTCTACCAGTGATTTATCACAATATATTCTTCTGATTCATAAATAGAACCTTATGTGATATATTTCAGAACAGAGTGGTGGAGGCACATTATTTTACATTTTGAAAATATTCTTCCTGAAAAAACTCATTACACTAGTGCTACTCTACCTTATAATTCTAAATGTTATAACTATGAAAAGAATACCTAGCTTAGTTTAAGTTTCTCTGAATTAAATATATTTTTACCAGTTGGTTAAATTGAAGAGAGGAAAAATATTTCATTTAGGTTGCAAAATTCCCTCTCATACTATTCTCATCTTTAATACCAATATTAGGCCTACTGATTTTATACACTCGAACTGAAGGGAGATTTTCTGAGCACAAATTAAAATTGAAAATGTGTTCTAACTTTTCTGTTACAGGAACATTTTGATTCACATAAGGAAGAAGACAAGGAATATTAAGCATATATGAATATAACAGTTAAATAGGTACAGTAGTTTGGTTTGTGTTTTCTTGTGCAAAGTAGTAGTCAGCCTAGTCAAACTTCTCTGGAACAACATATTTGACAATTCTTTTATTATAAAGGAGATGTGAAAACATGGATAATGATACCAATAAATCACTTTTCTGATAATTGTTTATAATCTGGAGCCATAATTTGACCTAAGATAGATGGGTTTATCAAGCTTTATCAATCATATTTTTCGAATTCTAGGCCCGTGTTTATCGAAATTTGAATATGGGTACACAGTCTGTAAGAATAAAATGTGCGCTTTTTCAGAATAGCTGTTTACTTCTTAAGAATATTGTCCCTAATGAAATAAAAAACGCCAAGAAGAAGAAGAAGCCTAAACATGGAGAATGCCACGTCCATACATCCATGAATCCACCACTCTGTAGCCCATTCTCGATTATGGTAATTTTATAACATTTCAATTTCTACTCACTTGTGAAAAGAAATACCAGATCTTTTCTGATACCGATTTTGCAATTGAAAGCTGCACAAGAGGTCACCATCGTGAATATTTCGCCACTCCACACTTACGGCTTTACTTAGGTCTACTCTCCTTCAATATCGCCAATCACTGTAAGCTCGCACTTATCACTAAAACTAGTTTCCAATACTACAAATTATCACTTTAACACATACCACCACGAACCTGCTACGCAGGCGTAGCAGGGGGAGAGGTGATACTCCCACGTGGCGCGTCCCAGGTGGCGGATAGGGGGGTCCTAACCGGCTTGCCGGCGGACTTGAGGGAAATAAAATACCTCTCGCGGACCAAACACACACCCCCTGTGGGTGGGGGAGGCTGACGAATAATACACCCACGGTATCCCCTGCCTGTCGTGCGAGGCGACTAAAAGGGGCGACCAAGGGATGAATGAATTAGAACCATGAAACGACTCTTGATTCGTACCATCATGCGGGGAACACCATGGGTTGCATGTACTTGCAGTAGTATCACCAACATGGTACGAAGTATGTTTGTGATTCGTTGCAGTAAAAAGCCTGGCCTGGTGGATTCCAGTACCCGTGCGTTGTACCCATGTGGGCAACACCGCGGGTCTGGGCGTAGCCTGTGAGTTGTACCACTATATGAGCGACATCGTGGGTCTGCGTTGCCTGTGATTAGTACTCACTATGTGCGGAACACCACGGGGCCCTTGGGACCGGCACCCGTGACTAGTACCCTAGGTGAGGAAACTCATCGGTTTGCGTTGGCTGTGGGTGGCGCCATTGTGTGCGAAACACTATAGGTCTGCGTTACCTGTACGAAGTACAATACTTGTGAGTAGTACCATCTTTTGTGGAACACCGTGAGTCCTCGCTACTTCTGATTAATACCCCAACGTGACTCATACCATGGTTTTATTTTACTCGCGACATGTACCATTCTGTGGGGCCTTAGACGTGGATTTTGCACCCCCTTTAGACACCAAGCATCATTGTGCTTTATGAGTGGTTCCTTGGTCGGTAATAATGTTATTTTCGTTCTCTGTTGAATCCGATCCACTGGTTTTTGTTTTTGTTTGTTTGTTTTGTGTTTTGTTGGGTTCCTGTCCATCCATTCATTCTTCATGACATTTTTCATTTTTATTTTGGTCAGTGGATGCCTTTGTAATTTTTGTTCTTTCATTTCGTACCATTAGGGGCCGATGACCTTCGATGTTAGGCCCCTTAAAACAACAAGCATCATCATCAGCATAACACATACCACACCCACAGATCCGCTAACCGATAGAAATCACCATGAAAAGCACACAAGAAACTGTAAACATCACCACGTGTTAACCATGCATTCAAACCTGAAGTGCCCGCAACATGGCGATGCGCGAAGATATTCATTTTACCGCATAGCACCAGCGCGCTCTGTGAGTCTAGATAAGTAATATTAAAGTCTTTGTTCAAAACAGAAAGTGTTGATTTTTTAACAACATCTGCATTTGAATTTTTAAGTGGACTCAGTGCCACAACATCCTTGTTTTTTGATAAAACTGATGAGACCATGAATGTCTGAATAATAGTGGTAGTTGGTGTCAGATCATGGTTTTTTTTTTTTTTTTTTTTTTTTTTTTTTTTTTTTTTTTTTTTTTTTTGCCATACCCACAACCCTGTTAGTCTTGTAAGTTTTTTGGTTTGACATACATTTCATCTAAAGGAGACATACCAGTTTCTCATGAGCTTCGAGGGTATCATATTTCATTTTCAGATACTTACGAAGAGATTGATTCACATCACCCACGAACCTGCTACGCAGGCGCAGCAGGGGGAGAGGTGATACTCCCACGTGGCGCGTCCCAGGTGGCGGATAGGGGGGTCCTAACCGGCTTGCCGGCGGACTTGAGGGAAATAAAATACCTATCGCGGACCAACCACACACCCCCTGTGGGTGGGGGAGGCAGACGAATAATACATCCACGGTATCCCCTGCCTGTCGTGAGAGGCGACTAAAACGGGTGACCAAGAGATGATTGGATTAGAAACATGAAACTACCTGTGATTAGTACCACCACACGGGGAACACCATGGGTCGTTATTACTTGCGCGTAGTACCACTATGTTAGGTACCAAATAGGTTTGTGATTAGTAGCAATCAGTAGCACCGTGCGGTCAGGCTTTTATGGTACCTGTGATTAGTAGCACTATATGAGCGACACCAGGGTTCTGGCTTGCGTATGATTAGTACCCACTATATAAGGAAAACCACGGGATAGTACGAGTCCCTTTGGTTAGTACACGTATGTGATGAACACCATAGGTTTGCGTTGCCTGTAAATGGCGCCGCTATGTGTGAAGCACCATAGGTCTGTATTACCTGTGCGAATTTCATTACCTGTGAGTAGTGCCATAATGTGTGATATACTGCGAGTCTACGATACCGTTGATTAGTACCGCACCATGTCAAATACCATGGTTCTACTTTACTCGCGACATGTACCATTCTGAGGGGCGTTAGACCTGGATTTTGGACCCTTTTAGACATCAAGCATCGTCGATTCAGGATTGTGCTTCATGATTGTGCTTCTTGAGTGGTCCCTTGGTCAGTAATAAATTATCTGTGATCTGTTTTGAGTTGGATCCACTCCTTTTTTGTTTGCCCGTTTTTTGTTGTTGGTTCATGTCCATCCATTCCTTCGTCATGCCGATTTTTTAAAATTTGGGTCAGTGAATGCTTTTGAATATTTTGTTGTCATTTCATTTCGTACCATTAGGGGCCGATGACCTCGATGTTAGGCCCCTTTAAACAACAATCATCATCATCATCGATTCACATCACAGTATATACTGGACAGATTGATCGTTTTGAGATATGAAGGATGTGGCAAAACAACAATCTGTGTACTCCTAAGAAACTTGTATTCAGTTGGAAAAGGCAGGAAAGAACTGCAGGCAAAAACAAGAGTATCTGGAGAATACCTCAACTGGTTAGAAGTTAAGAGGTGCAGCTGCTCACTAACAAAATTCAAACCAATGTTCAACTTGCTTTCACCACAATTTTCAATACTCTGGATATATTTGATGTCAGGTGCAACATCATTTTGTTGCATGTCACTGATGGCAGTAGGTTTCCTAACTTAGAATAAGAATTACAGAAAAGCTCTGAGCCTAAAATGGAAGCAAATCTCAGAACATTTATGTTTATACCATCTGAAATTAGTCTGGCACTCAAATCTGTATTTATCACGAGGGTCTTCTTAAGTGTGGGACATTCATCAAATTCAATTTTAGGAAATAAACCTTTTCACAATGTATTTCTTGAATCCAGTCAGGATGTTAGGAGGTGGAAAGGGGGGGGTGTGGTAACTTTCTCTCTGTTGGCCAAAAGATCCTCTACACGTGACATATTGTCCTTAAACAACCACTCAGAATGTTTGTGATTTTCATACTTGGTATGTTTTCTCCTTCTGTCCTCCGGATCACTACGAGGCACAGACCACGAACCTGCTACGCAGGCGTGGCAGGGAGAGAGGTGATACTCCCACGTGGCGCGTCCCAGGTGGCGGATAGGGGGGTCCTAACCGGCTTGCCGGCGGACTTGAGGGAAATAAAATACCTCTCGCGGACCAAACACACTACCCCCTGCGGGTGGGGGACGCATATGTAGAATACACCCGCGGTACACCCTGCCTGTCGTATGAGTCGACTAAAAGGGGCGACCTTGGCGCGGACATGGATTGCGGTTTGGTATACTGTGTTGGACCTCCTGTGGATGGGAGGGGTCGAGTACATTCACAGGTAATCCCTGCCTGTCGTAGAAGGCGACTTAAAGGGTCATGTGGCCATGGTCCCCTCTTTATTTTTTTATTATTTTTCCGAGGGTCAGATGTAGACCATTCCAAATTTTGATGTGCGTGCTGCCCGGAGATGGGCCTCTTACGTGTGCGATTACGCCCAAAAGGCCGCAACTGTCCACCCAGGACCATTGCGTGGTGGGAGCGCCATGTACCTTGGCAGTGGTATCCGCCTGACAACACAGGTCCCCGCACAGCCGAATGCCAGAAGGACATATTATTATTAATTATTTTTATTTTTTTTTCCACGAACCTACTACGATGGCGTAGCAAGGGGAGAGGTGATACTCCCACATGGCGCGTCCCAGGTGGCGGATAGGGGGGTCCTAACCGGCTTGCCGGCGGACTTGAGGGAAATAAAATACCTCTCGCGGACCAAACACACTACCCCCTGCGGGTGGGGGACACACATGCAGAATACACCCGCGGTATCCCCTGCCTGTCGTAAGAGGCGACAAAAAGGGGCGACCTTGGCGCGGACATGGATTGCGGTTTGGTATAATGTGATGGACCTCCTGTGGATGGGAGAGGCTGAATACATCCATAGGTAATCCCTGCCTGTCGTAGAAGGCGACTTAAAGGGTCATGTGGCCATGGTCCCCTCTTTATTTTTTTTATTATTTTTCCGAGGGTCAGATGTAGACCATTCAAAATTTGATGTGCGTGCTGCCCGGCGATGGAGCTCCTATGTGTGCGACTACGCTCGAAAGCCCGTGCCAGCAACCACCCAGGACGCGGCGGGTGGGAGTATCATGTACCCGGGCAGTGGTATCCGCCTGACAACGCAGGTCCCCGCACAGCCGAATGCCAGAAGGACATATTATTATTAATTATTTTTATTTTTTTCTCTATATTTAGTGCTCTGTAAACGCTATGGGGTACATGCTATTGCGGGTGGCTGGAGGAAGGGAGTCTTAGTGCTCATTGCCTCAGTCATGCCGTATTAGGCATCGTCCAACATCGGACCCCGGGCAGTACCTGCTATGACCAGGTGGGTATTGCCTTGGCTGCTTGGTTCGGCTACAGAGACCCCTGATCGGAGTGGGTGGCATTCGGGGAGGATGCTATCGGGCATGGCTTCCAAACGAAGTCTGCTCTCTCAAGGTGGTCGCCCACCTAAGTCTTTAACTTTTGCTTCCCTGAGAGGTTCAACTCCCTGGGAACATGCGCAGCGTGAAGGAATGGGATCCAGCTTCCCTAGGTTTCTGGTCGCTACCAGAACCGATGGGCACGATTTTAAGCTGGTGAAGTCGATCCTTTTTAGTCGGCACATCGAAGGCGTTTATGGCGAACTGGAGGAACTTAAGAAAATGCGCAACGGTAGTTTGCTTATGAAGACTCGAACAGAACTGCAAGCTGATCAGTTGCTTAAGTGCGAGCACTGTGGCGAAATCCCCGTCAAAGTGGAGCATAAGTCCTTGAACCTGGTTCGCGGAGTCATCTTTCACCGCGACCTTATTTTGAACACTGACGACGAGTTGATGGAAGACATGAAGAACCGTGGCGTGACACACGTCCGGCGCATTACGCGCAAGGTCAACGGTGAAGACGTTGCCACTGGTGCCTTCATTGTCTCTTTCAAGTTGTCAGTGTTACCAGAGAAAGTCAAGGTAACCACTTATCGTTGCGATGTGAGGCCGTACATCCCGCCTCCTATGCGATGCTATCAATGCCAGCGATTCGGACATATGGTATCTCGCTGTTCGAATCAGGCTGTATGTGGTACATGTGGACGAGTAGCTCACGGCGCGGAGGAGTGCACAACTCCATACAAGTGCACTAACTGCTCCGGTTTTCATTCTCCTCGGGATCGGAATTGTCCGACATACCTGAGTGAGAAGAAGATCCAGGAGATCAAGACCCTGGATGGTCTTTCCTACCAGGAAGCGCGCCGTAAGTTTCATTCTATGAATACACCTGCCCGTACACTCGACTATAGCTTGATAGCTCAGAGTCTTCCAGGTTCGTCATTTACGACCAAGACACCTGTCCAGACCGCTGCACCCAAGGCGACTGTTGCTGCTCCCAGCAACGTCGCAAATAGTCAAAGCTCGAAGGGGGGGACCAACCAGAAGTCTGTGCCCCCCCCCTAGGAGATCGACGAAAGTCGTGCCCCAGCCGGCGGAGGCGGCTTCGTTGACCAGGGCTGGGAAACCATCTCCCAGCCCGTCTAAACCTGAAAAAAAGAAGGGGAAGAAAAGCGCCCGTTCTGAGCGCTCTCGGCCTTCCCCTGCGAAGGAGAAGTCATGCCCCCCATCTGGAGGGTATGAGTCTGCGCCAGGAGGCACTCCTGCTCCCAAACCTGCGCGCTCTCCTCGTCGGGGAAGTTCTGGGCGGCACCCCTGCCATCTTTTGATGACGGGATGGATGTCGCGCTGTCCTCTACATCTACGGATGTAGAATTAGATAGTGTTTAGGCTAACGAGCATTTTTCGCTCATAACCTAACACTCCTTTTACAGTCCACACTATGACACTGTTACAGTGGAATTGTAATGGTTATGACAGGCATCTTGCTGAGTTACGTCAGCTTATTAGTGAGTACGCAGCGAGTATAGTCTGTATTCAGGAGACCAATTTCAGACCTGGTCATCATACGGTCTTGAGGAATTTCAAACTATACTCGACAGAACGATACTATGCTCACCGGGCTTCCGGAGGCGTTGGCATTTTTGTACGTTCTGATAGCTACAGCGAAGAGGTTCCATTACGAACCCCTCTAGAGGCTGTAGCTCTTCGCGTCTCGCTGCCTGTCATAGCAACAGTGTGTAATGTTTATCTTCCACCCGGCCAGCATCTGAACATCAATGATGTCGCTGATCTTATAGATCAGCTTCCACCACCCTTCCTCTTCTTGGGCGATTTTAACGCCCATCACCCCATATGGGGCTCTGAGACGCCTTGTCCCCGAGGAAGAGAGTTGGAAACACTTATAACAGATCTGGATTTATGTATTTTGAACACAGGGGAACCAAGTCACTTTAGTGTACGTTACGGCACATACTCTCGCATAGACGTAAGTCTATGCAGCCGAACGTTGGTTCCACTGTTTCGGTGGAATGCACACGATGATCTCTGTGACAGTGACCATTTTCCCATTATTCTTACTTTGTTGAAACATAAACCCGTCGAGGCTCCCCCTCGATGGATTCTTAAACATGCTGATTGGCCAAAGTACACATCACTAGCTGTCTTTCACGATGATGTCAGGCGGACCGTCGGCGAGGAAATAACTTACGTCACCCAAGTTATTCTTGCTGCTGCTGAGGAGTCCATTCCGTTTTTCTCGGGGGCTCCTCGCCGAAAACTCGTTCCTTGGTGGAACGATGAAATAGCAGCAGCCATCAAAGAACGCCGTCGCGCTCATAAACGTTACCGTCGACAGCCTACTGTGGCCAACTTGGTAACATTTAAGAAACTCCGCGCTAAGGCGCGAGTTCTTATTCGACAAAGTAAGAAGGCTTCATGGGAGAGATATGTGTCGTCCATGACGTCGCATACTCCATCATCTCAAGTGTGGACGAAACTTCGACGACTTTCGGGTATTCAAGGATCATCTGCTGTACCGGGAATTTCCATTGCAGGCAGTGTCGCCACTGATCCCCTTGTGATTGCTAATCATCTCGCTAGTCATTTCGCGGATGTCTCTGGCTCCGGGAATTACAATCCTGATTTCCTCCCTCTGAAGCGGGAGGCTGAACGTCATCACCTTAGTTTTGCCACCCAAGCTTCAGAGGACTACAACGTGCCCTTTACGGAGTGGGAACTCCGCAGCGCATTAGCGCTTTGCAAGGACACGTCTCCTGGACCGGACAACATCCATAACCAGATGTTGAAACACCTTAGTGATGATAGTTTACTGTATCTCCTTCGTGTGTTCAACCGAATCTGGACAGAGGGTGATTTTCCGTCTCAGTGGCGAGAGGGCATAGTCATCCCTGTCCTCAAGCCTGACAAAGATCCTAAGTATGCAGGAAGTTACAGACCGATTTGTCTTACAAATTGCCTGTGTAAGCTCTTTGAGAGGATGGTAAATCGCAGACTCGTGTGGTGTCTGGAGAAACAAGGACTCGTGTCCGAGTACCAATGTGGATTTCGAGCCGCTCGATCCACCACAGACCACTTGGTACGCCTGGAGAGCTCTATCCAGGATGCGTTTCTCCGCAAACAGCATTTGGTAGCTGTCTTCTTTGACTTGGAGAAGGCCTACGACACCACCTGGCGATATGGCATCCTTTCAGTCCTGCATCAATGGAGATTCCGAGGTAACTTGCCGGTATTTATTGCGAATTTTTTGTCCCTCCGTCTATTCCGTGTCCGAGTAGGGAGGACATATTCGCAATACCACGTTCAAGAAAATGGAGTACCACAGGGATCGGTTCTTAGTGTCACTCTGTTCGCGATTGCCATAAACGGTATTGTCGCGGCTGCTGGTCCAGCCGTCATACCGTCCCTATATGTGGATGATTTTGCTCTGCACTATAGCTCGTGCAGTATGGCAGTCGCAGAGCGACAGTTACAGCAAGCTATTAGGAGGGTGGAGAAGTGGACCTTAGAATATGGCTTTTGGTTTTCTGCCGCAAAGACCTCCGTTGTCCACTTTTGTCGTCAACGTACACTCCACCCTCATCCTGAGCTTTATCTAGGTAATGTCGTTCTTCCAGTTGTTGACACCTACCGATTTCTTGGGCTCCTTTTTGACAGTAAATTATCGTGGGAGCCACACGTGCGGCAGTTAAAAGTGCAATGCACTAGGAAGCTTAATATCCTTAAGTTTCTTAGCAGCACTTCTTGGGGGGCTGACCGCGCGGTGCTCCTGCGATTCTATCGGGCACACATTTTATCCCGGTTAGACTACGGCAGTGCAGCATATGGCTCCGCAAGACCAAGCGTTCTTGCGAAGCTGAACAGTATCCACCACAGCGGGGTTAGGTTGGCGACGGGAGCTTTTCGTACAAGCCCCATCGCTAGCCTGCTCGCTGAGTCTGGTGTGCCGCCTTTACACCTGAGGCGCCAGCAACTTCTACTTACATATGCTGCAAATTTGCGACAGATGCCACTTCATCCCAGCTATCCTTGCGTGTTCAACAATGGCAACCGTTTGCTGTACGCTGCTCGTCCTCGAGCCCACGAACCTGCTACGCGGGCGTAGCAGGGGGAGAGGTGATACTCCCACGTGGCGCGTCCCAGGTGGCGGATAGGGGGGTCCTAACCGGCTTGCCGGCGGACTTGAGGGAAATGAAATACCTCTCGCGGACCAAACACGCTACCCCCTGCGGGTGGGGGACGCACATGTAGAATACACCCGCGGTATCCCCTGCCTGTCGTAAGAGGCGACAAAAAGGGGCGACCTTGGCGCGGACATGGATTGTGGTTTGGTATAATGTGTTGGACCTCCTTTGGATGGGAGAGGTTGAATACATCCATAGGTAATCCCTGCCTGTCGTAGAAGGCGACTTAAAGGGTTATGTGGCCGTGGTCCCCTCTTTATTTTTTATTATTTTTCTGAGGGTCAGATGTAGACCACTCAAAATTTTGATGTGCGTGCTGCTCGGCGATGGAGCTCCTATGTGTGCGACTACGCTCAAAAGCCCGTGCCAGCAACCACCCAGGACGCGGCGGGTGGGAGTGTCATGTACCCGGGCAGTGGTATCCGCCTGACAACGCAGGTCCCCGCACAGCCGAATGCCAGAAGGACATATTATTATTAATTATTTTTATTTATTTTTTCTATATTTAGTGCTCTGTATACGCTATGGGGTACATCCTATTGCGGGTGACTGGAGGAAGGGAGTCCTAATGCTCATTGCCTCAGTCATCCCGTATTAGGCATCGTTCAACATCGGACCCCGGGCAATACCTGCTATGACCAGGTGGGTATTGCCTTGGCTGCTTGGTTCGGCTACAGAGACCCCTGATCGGAGTGGGTGGCATTCGGGGAGGATACTTTCGGGATGGCGTCGAAACAACTTCCGCCAGCAACCTCGGGTAGTTCGCTACCCAAGTCTTTAACTTTGGATTCTCTAAGGGGGGCAACCCCTTGGGAACAGGCGCAGCGATTGAATTTGGGATCCAGCTTCCCTAGGTTCCTGGTGGCTACCAGAACCGATGGGCAGGACTTCAAGCTGGTTAAATCCATTCTATTCAGTAGATACATCGAAGGTGTATATGGCGAACTTGCGGACCTGAAGAAAATGCGCAATGGTGGTTTGCTACTGAAGACGAGCACTGCGCTCCAGGCCGATCAATTGCTTAAGTGTGACCATTTTGGCGACATCCCCGTCAAAGTGGAAGAGCACAAAACATTGAATCTGGTTCGTGGAGTTATTTTCCACCGTGATCTCGTCCTGAACACTGACGATGAATTGATGGAAGACATGAAGCACCGTGGCGTGACCCACGTCCGGCGTATCACACGCAAAGTCAACGGTGAAGACGTTGCCACGGGTGCGTTCATAGTCTCCTTCAAATTGTCAGTGTTGCCCGAGAAAGTCAAGGTAACAACCTATCGTTGCGATGTGAGGCCGTACATCCCGCCTCCTATGCGATGCTATCAATGCCAGAGATTCGGACACATGGTATCTCGTTGTTCGAATCCGTCAGTGTGTGGTACATGTGGGAAAGTAGCTCACGGCGCGGAGGAGTGTACACCTCCGTTCAAGTGCACTAACTGCTCTGGTCTTCATTCTCCTCGGGATCGGAATTGTCCGACCTATCTGAGCGAGAAGAAGATCCAGGAGATCAAGACCCTGGATGGTCTTTCCTACCAGGAAGCGCGCCGTAAGTTTAATTCTCTGAATGCACCGGCCAAGACACTTGACTTCAGCTTGATAGCACAGTCCCTGCCAGGTTCCTCATTTTCAACTGGAACACCTGCCCAGAAGATCGCTGCGCCCAAGCCAAAGAGAACCAGCTCGAAGGTGGGTCCGTCCCGGCCTTCGACCACCAACATACCTGTGCCGGCTAGGAAACCTACGCCGGCACAACAGGGGAAGAAGACAACGTCTCCTTCCCTCACGCGGTCGGCGACAGCCGAGCCCAAGCCGGCGGAGGCGGCATCGTCGACCAGGGCTGGGAAACCACCTCCCAGCCCGTCTCAACAAGAATCGACTGTGGGGAAGAAGAGCGACCTTAGCAGGCGTTCTTCCACTTCTCCTACGAATGGGGCTTCACGCCCTCCACCCGGAGGGCCTGATTCCACGCCAGCGGGTCTTCCTCCTAGAAGACCTGCGCGCTCCACTCGTAAGAGGAAACCCCACCCCAAAACAACGTCGAAGAAATTGAAGGCATGCTTCACCTCGTCTAGTGACGGGGAGATGCACGTGGAGCATGAATCTCCATCCTCGGATGGGGAGGTGAGTGTAGGTTAGGTTAGGTGGCATTACGTTGCTCCTAACCTAAACCACAATAGTCCACACTTACATTATGGCACTGTTACAATGGAATTGTAACGGTTATGATAGGCATCTTGCCGAGTTGCGCCAGCTCATTAGCGAGTATTCGGCGAGTATAGTCTGTATCCAGGAAACAAATTTCCGATCTGGTCATCATACGGTACTGAGAAATTTTCGACTATACTCGACAGAACGACATTATGCTCACCGGGCTTCCGGTGGCGTTGGCATTTTTGTCCGTTCTGATACCTACAGCGAGGAGGTTCCACTACGAACCCCGCTGGAGGCAGTAGCTGTTTGCGTACCGCTGCCTGTCATAACTACAGTGTGTAATGTTTATTTTCCACCAGGTGAGGCTCTTAACATCAATGATGTCACTGATCTTCTAGATCAGCTTCCACCTCCCTTCCTCTTGTTGGGCGATTTCAACGCCCATCACCCCATCTGGGGCTCTGAGTCACCTTGCCCCCGGGGAAGAGAGCTGGAAACATTAGTAACAGAGCTGGATTTATGTATTTTGAACACAGGGGAACCAACACACTTCAGTATACGTTACGGCACTTATTCTCGCATAGACGTAAGTCTGTGCAGCCGAACGTTGGTTCCGCTGTTTCGGTGGAACACACATGACGATCTTTGTGACAGTGACCATTTTCCCATAATTCTTACTTTGCTGAACCACAAATCCGTCGAGGCTCCCCCTCGATGGATTTTTAAACATGCTGATTGGCCAAAGTACACATCACTAGCTGTCTTTAACGACAAAATCAGGCGGACCGTAGGCGAGGAAATAACTTACAGTACATCACCCAGGTTATTCTTGCTGCTGCTGAGGAGTCCATTCCGTTCTACTCGGGGACTCCTCGCCGAAAGCTCGTTCCTTGGTGGAACGAAGACATCGCAGCAGCTATCAAAGAACGCCGTCGCGCTCACAAACATTACCGTAGACAGCCCACTGCGGCCAACTTGGTAACATTTAAGAAACTCCGCGCTAAGGCGCGAGTTCTTATTCGCCAAAGTAAGAAGGCTTCATGGGAGAGATATGTGTCGTCTATGACGTCACATACTCCATCATCTCAGGTGTGGACTAAGCTTCGACGTATTTCGGGTATCCAAGGATCATCTTCTGTACCGGGAATTTCCATTGCAGGCAATATCGTCACTGAACCCCTCCTGATTGCTGACCACCTCGCTAGTCATTTCGCGGATGTATCTGGCTCCGGGAGTTACCATCCTGATTTCCTCGCTCTGAAACGGGAGGCGGAACGTTCTCACCTTAGTTTTGCCTCTCAAGCTTCAGAGGACTACAACGTGCCCTTTACGGAGTGGGAACTCCGCAGCGCCCTAGCGCTTTGCAAGGACACGTCTCCTGGACCGGACAACATCCATAACCAGATGTTGAAACACCTTAGTGATGATAGTCTACTCTATCTCCTTCGTGTGTTCAACCGAATCTGGATGGAGGGTGATTTTCCGTCTCAGTGGCGAGAGGGCATAGTTATTCCTGTCCTCAAGCCTGACAAAGATCCTAAGTATGCAGGAAGTTACCGACCGATTTGCCTTACAAACTGCCTGTGTAAGCTGTTTGAGAGGATGGTTAATCGCCGGCTTGTGTGGTGTCTGGAGAAACAAGGACTCTTGTCCGAGTACCAATGTGGATTTCGAGCCGCTCGATCCACCACTGACCACTTGGTACGGCTGGAAAGCTCTATCCAGGATGCGTTTCTCCGCAAACAGCACTTGGTGGCTGTTTTCTTTGACTTAGAGAAGGCTTATGACACCACATGGCGATATGGTATCCTTTCAGCCCTGCATCAATGGAGATTCCGAGGTAACTTGCCGGCGTTTATTGCGAATTTCTTGTCCCTCCGTCTATTCCGTGTCCGAGTAGGGAGGACATATTCGCAATACCACGTACAAGAAAATGGAGTCCCACAGGGATCGGTCCTTAGTGTCACTCTGTTCGCAATTGCCATCAACGGTATTGTTGCTGCTGCTGGTCCAGCAGTTATACCGTCGCTATATGTGGACGATTTTGCTCTGCACTATAGCTCGCGTAATATGGCAGTCGCCGAGCGACAATTACAACACGCTATTAGGAGGGTGGGGCAGTGGACCTTAGAACATGGCTTTCGGTTTTCTGCCGCAAAGACCTCCGTTGTCCACTTTTGTCGTCAACGTCCTCTTCACCCCCATCCTGAGCTTTATTTAGACAACGTCGTTCTTCCAGTTGTTGACACTTACCGATTTCTTGGGCTCCTTTTTGACAGTAAATTATCGTGGGAGCCACACGTGCGGCAGTTAAAAGTGCGATGCACTAGGAAGCTTAATATCCTTAAGTTTCTTAGCAGCACTTCTTGGGGGGCTGACCGCACGGTGCTCCTGCGATTCTATCGGGCACACATTTTATCCCGGTTAGACTACGGCAGTGCAGCATATGGCTCCGCAAGACCAAGCGTTCTTGCGAAGCTGAACAGTATCCACCACAGCGGGGTTAGGTTGGCGACGGGAGCTTTTCGTACAAGCCCCATCGCTAGCCTGCTCGCTGAGTCTGGTATGCCGCCTTTACACCTGAGGCGCCAGCAACTTCTACTTACATATGCTGCAAATTTGCGACAGATGCCACTTTATCCAAGCTATCCTTGCGTGTTCAACAATGGCAACCGTTTGCTGTACGCTGCTCGTCCTCGAGCGACGCGGCCGGTTGGGATACGCTTGGATAGCATTTCCGAATTGTTTGACGTACCTTCGGTTCCTTGCCTTGTCAGACAACCAAGTGGGGTACCTCCGTGGGTCGTACGACGACCTGAAGTAATCCTGGATCTGCACACTGGCCCAAAGGAAAACACGGACCCTTCGATTTATCGGAGGCTCTTCCTGTCCGTTGTTGGCCGCTATCCAGGTTCAGTCGTCGTCTACACGGATGGTTCAAGGACAGATACGAAGGTGGGCTGTGCGTTCGTTGTTAACAATGATAGGTTCCTTTTTGCTCTTCCGGCAACCTGTAGTGTGTACACAGCAGAGCTCTATGCTATCTATGAAGCTCTGCGGTACGCACTGTACAATGAGCGCCGACACTTTCTTCTGTGTACCGACTCCTTGAGTTCGCTCCAGTCTATAGATACCTGTTTCCCTCGGCACCCTCTGGTGCAGCTAATCCAGGACCTGCTGGCCGGGTGTTGGGATGCTGGCACCGGAATCACGTTTCTGTGGCTCCCAAGCCACATGGGCATAGAGGGAAACGAGTTAGTAGATCAGGCTGCCAAGGAGGCAGTTACACTGCCCCCGTTGCCTTTCCAGGTTCCAGTAAGTGATATTCGCTCCCAGCTGCGACATCTTGTTATGTCCCATTGGGAGATGGAGTGGCAGGCCATTCCACTTCCCAATAAGCTGAGAGCGATAAAAGGAACAACGAAGGTATGGAGGACTTCCCTTCGGGCTTCGCGGAGGGAAGCCGTGGTATTATGTCGTCTTCGGATCGGCCATGGTATCTTGACTCACTCGCATCTTTTGAAAGGAGAACCCCCTCCGGTGTGTACCTGCGGCGACCATCTTACCGTGGTGCACATCCTTACGGAGTGTGTGGACCTGGTCGATCTGCGCCGTAGTCTTAACCTTCCGAGTACTATCTCCCTTATCTTGCGTGATGACGAGCAGTCAGCAGACCTCGTCGTCCGCTTTATGAGGGATAGTGGACTGTTTTCTCGTGTGTGATGCTGTCCTTTGTCCTAGTGTGTTTTGTGTCACTTTCGCTTTTATCCTATTGACTTAATTTTAGTTTGTGTTGCGTATTTTAATGTGTTATTTTAACGTCTCTCGTAAATTATGTACTACCAGGCAATGCCTTATTCTTTTGGTTTTCTGTAGATTCTCTTAATTTATTCGAAAATAAGGCATTGCGTATTAGATCCACTGATTGTTTTAATCTCACCCTCATTTTTCTCCATCATTTTTTTAAAACTCTAGTCAGTGGATATGTTTTTTAAAATTTTAACATCATCTCTCATGTCGTTTATCTCATTCCATTAGGGGCCGATGACCTTCGATGTTAGGCCCCTTTAAACAACAAGCATCATCATCATCATCGTCCTCCAGCGACGCGGCCGGTTGGGATACGCTTGGATAACATTTCCGAATTGTTTGACGTACCTTCGGTTCCTTGCCTTGTCAGACAACCAAGTGGGGTACCTCCGTGGGTCGTACGACGACCTGAAGTAATCCTGGATCTGCACACTGGTCCAAAGGAAAACACGGACCCTTCGATTTATCGGAGGCTCTTCCTGTCCGTTGTTGGCCGCTATCCAGGTTCAGTCGTCGTCTACACGGATGGTTCAAGGTCAGATACGAAGGTGGGCTGTGCGTTCGTTGTTAACAATGATAGGTTCCTTTTTGCTCTTCCGGCAACCTGTAGTGTGTACACAGCAGAGCTCTATGCTATCTATGAGGCTCTGCGGTACGCACTGTACAATGAGCGCCGACACTTTCTTCTGTGTACCGACTCCTTGAGTTCGCTCCAGTCTATAGATACCTGTTTCCCTCGGCACCCTCTGGTGCAGCTAATCCAGGACCTGCTGGCCGGGTGTTGGGATGCTGGCACCAGAATCACATTTCTGTGGCTCCCAAGCCACATGGGCATAGAGGGAAACGAGTTAGTAGATCAGGCTGCCAAGGAGGCAGTTACACTGCCCACGTTGCCTTTCCAGGTTCCAGTAAGTGATATTCGTTCCCAGCTGAGACATCTTGTTATGTCCCATTGGGAGATGGAGTGGCAGGCCATTCCACTTCCCAATAAGCTGAGAGCGATAAAAGGAACAACGAAGGTATGGAGGACTTCCCTTCGGGCTTCGCGGAGGGAAGCCGTGGTATTATGTCGTCTTCGGATCGGCCACGGTATCTTGACTCACTCGCATCTTTTGAAAGGAGAACCCCCTCCGGTGTGTACCTGCGGCGACCACCTTACCGTGGTGCACATCCTTACGGAGTGTGTGGACCTGGTCGATCTGCGCCGTAGTCTTAACCTTCCGAGTACTATCTCCCTTATCTTGCGTGATGACGAGCAGTCAGCAGACCTCGTCATCCGCTTTATGAGGGATAGTGGACTGTTTTCTCGTGTGTAATGCTGTCCTTTGTCCTAGTGTGTTTTGTGTCACTTTCGCTTTTATCCTATTGACTTAATTTTAGTTTGTTTTGCGTATTTTAATGTGTTATTTTAACGTCTCTCGTAAATTATGTACTACCTGGCAATGCCTTATTCTTTTGTTTTCCTGTAATTTCTCTTATTTTATTAGAAAATAAGGCATTGCGTATTAGATCCACTGATTGTTTTAATCTCACCCTCATTTTTCTCCATCATTTTTTAAACTCTAGTCAGTGGATATGTTTCTAAAATTTTAACATCATCTCTCATGTCGTTTATCACATTCCATTAGGGGCCGATGACCTTCGATGTTAGGCCCCTTTAAACAACAAGCATCATCATCAAGCATTTTTATTTTTTTCTCTATATTTAGTGCTCTGTAAACGCTATGGGGTACATGCTATTGCGGGTGACTGGAGGAAGGGAGTCTTAGTGCTCATTGCCTCAGTCATGCCGTTTAGGCATCGTTCAACATCGGACCCCGGGCAGTATCTGCTATGACCAGGTGGGTATTGCCTTGGCTGCTTGGTTCGGCTACAGAGACCCCTGATCGGAGTGGGTGGCATTCGGGGAGGATGCTATCCGGCATGGCTTCCAAACGAAGTCTGCTCTCTCAAGGTGGGCCCCCACCTAAGTCTTTAACTTTTGCTTCCCTGAGAGGTTCAACTCCCTGGGAACATGCGCAGCGTGAAGGAATGGGATCCAGCTTCCCTAGGTTTCTGGTCGCTACCAGAACCGATGGGCACGATTTTAAGCTGGTGAAGTCGATCCTTTTTAGTCGGCACATCGAAGGCGTTTATGGCGAACTGGAGGAACTTAAGAAAATGCGCAACGGTAGTTTGCTTATGAAGACTCGAACAGAACTGCAAGCTGATCAGTTGCTTAAGTGCGAGCACTGTGGCGAAATCCCCGTCAAAGTGGAGCATAAGTCCTTGAACCTGGTTCGCGGAGTCATCTTTCACCGCGACCTTATTTTGAACACTGACGACGAGTTGATGGAAGACATGAAGAACCGTGGCGTGACACACGTCCGGCGCATTACGCGCAAGGTCAACGGTGAAGACGTTGCCACTGGTGCCTTCATTGTCTCTTTCAAGTTGTCAGTGTTACCAGAGAAAGTCAAGGTAACAACTTATCGTTGCGATGTGAGGCCGTACATCCCGCCTCCTATGCGATGCTATCAATGCCAGCGATTCGGACATATGGTATCTCGCTGTTCGAATCAGGCTGTATGTGGTACATGTGGACGAGTAGCTCACGGCGCGGAGGAGTGCACAACTCCATACAAGTGCACTAACTGCTCCGGTTTTCATTCTCCTCGGGATCGGAATTGTCCGACATACCTGAGTGAGAAGAAGATCCAGGAGATCAAGACCCTGGATGGTCTTTCCTACCAGGAAGCGCGCCGTAAGTTTCATTCTACGAATACACCTGCCCGTACACTCGACTATAGCTTGATAGCTCAGAGTCTTCCAGGTTCGTCAATTACGACCAAGACACCTGTCCAGACCGCTGCGCCCAAGGCGACTGTTGCTGCTCCCAGCAACGTCGCAAATAGTCAAAGCTCGAAGGGGGGGACCACCCCACCTTCGACCAACCAGAAGTCTGTGCAGGCTGGCAGTTGCCAGCCGGCACAGCAAGGGGGGAAGGCTAAGTCTCCCCCCCTAGCAGGTCGACGAAAGTCGTGCCCCAGCCGGCGGAGGCGGCATCGTCGACCAGGGCTGGGAAACCATCTCCCAACCCGTATAAACCTGAAAAAAGAAGGGGAAGAAAAGCGCCCGTTCTGAGCGCTCTCGGACTTCCCCTGCGAAGGAGAAGTCATGCCCCCCATCTGGGGGGTATGAGTCTGCGCCGGGAGGCACTCCTGCTCCCAAACCTGCGCGCTCTCCTCGTAGGGGACCCCCTCGCGCCCGAAAAGTGTCGAAGTTCTGGGCGGCACCCCTGCCATCTTTTGATGACGGGATGGATGTCGCACTGTCCTCTACATCTACGGATGTAGAATTAGATAGTGTTTAGGCTACGAGCATATTTTCGCTAATAACCTAACACTCCTTTTATAGTCCACACTATGGCACTGTTACAGTGGAATTGTTATGGTTATGACAGGCATCTTGCTGAGTTACGTCAGCTCATTAGTGAGTACGCAGCGAGTATAGTCTGTATTCAGGAGACCAACTTCCGACCTGGTCATCATACGGTCTTGAGAAATTTCAGACTATACTCGACAGAACGGTACTATGCTCACCGGGCGTCCGGTGGTGTTGGCATTTTTGTACGTTCTGATAGCTACAGCGAAGAGGTTCCATTAAGAACTCCCCTCGAGGCTGTAGCTGTTCGCGTTCCGCTGCCTGTCATAACAACAGTGTGTAATGTTTATTTTCCACCAGGTCACGCTCTTAACATAACTGATGTCACTGATCTTATAGATCAGCTTCCACCTCCCTTCCTCTTGTTGGGAGATTTCAACGCCCATCACCCTATCTGGGGCTCTGAGACGCCTTGCCCCAGGGGGAGAGGGCTGGAGGCATTAGTAACCGAGCTGGATTTATGTATTTTGAACACAGGGGAACCAACTCACTTTAGTGTGCGTTACGGCACATATTCTCGCATAGACGTAAGTCTATGCAGCCGAACGTTGGTTCCACTGTTTCGGTGGCATACACACGATGATCTCTGTGACAGTGACCATTTTCCCATCATTCTTACTTTGATGAACCAAAAATCCGTCAAGGCTCCCCCTCGATGGATTTTGAAACATGCTGATTGGCCAAAGTACACATCGTTAGCTGCCTTTAACGATGATATCAGGCATACCGTCGGCGAGGAAATAACTTATATCACCCGAGTTATTCTTGCTGCTGCTGCGGAGTCCATTCCGTTCTACTCGGGGACTCCTCGCCGAAAGCTCGTTCCTTGGTGGAACGAAGAAATAGCAGCAGCTATCAAAGAACGCCGTCGCGCTCACAAACGTTACCGTCGACAGCCTACTGCGGCCAACTTGATAACATTCAAGAAACTCCGCGCTAAGGCGCGAGTTCTTATTCGTCAAAGTAAGAAGGCTTCATGGGAGAGATATGTGTCGTCTATGACGTCACATACTCCATCATCTCAAGTGTGGACTAAGCTTCGACGTATTTCGGGTATCCATGGATCATCTTCTGTACCGGGAATTTCCATTGCAGGCTATATTGTCACTGAATCCCTCGTGATTGCTGACCATCTAGCCAGTCATTTCGCGGATGTATCTGGCTCCGGGAATTACCATCCTGATTTCCTCTTTCTGAAGCGAGAGGCAGAACGGCATCACCTTAGTTTTGCCTCTCAAGCTTCAGAGGACTACAACGTGCCCTTTACGGAGTGGGAACTCCGCAGCGCCCTAGCGCTTTGCAAGGACACGTCTCCTGGACCGGACAACATCCACAACCAGATGTTGAAACACCTTAGTGATGATAGTCTCCTATATCTCCTTCGTGTGTTCAACCGAATCTGGACAGAGGGTGATTTTCCATCTCAGTGGCGAGAGGGCATAGTTATCCCTGTCCTCAAGCCTGACAAAGATCCTAAGTATGCAGGAAGTTACAGACCGATTTGTCTTACAAATTGTCTGTGTAAGCTATTTGAGAGGATGGTAAATTGCAGACTCGTGTGGTGTCTGGAGAAACAAGGACTCTTGTCCGAGTACCAATGTGGATTTCGAGCCGCTCGATCCACCACAGACCACTTGGTACGCCTGGAGAGCTCTATCCAGGATCAGTTTCTCCGCAAACAGCACTTGGTAGCTGTCTTCTTTGACTTGGAGAAGGCCTACGACACCACCTGGCGATATGGCATCCTTTCTGTCCTGCATCAATGGAGATTCCGAGGTAACTTGTCGGTATTTATTGCGAATTTTTTGTCCATCCGTCTATTCCGTGTCCGAGTAGGGAGGACATATTCGCAATACCACGTTCAAGAAAATGGAGTCCCACAGGGATCGGTTCTTAGTGTCACTCTGTTCGCGATTGCCATAAACGGTATTGTCGCTGCTGCTGGTCCAGCCGTAATACCGTCCCTATATGTGGATGACTTTGGTCTGCACTATAGCTCGTGCAGTATGGTAGTCGCAGAGCGACAGTTACAGCAAGCTATTAGGAGGGTGGAGAAGTGGACCTTAGAACATGGCTTTCGGTTTTCTGCCACAAAGACCTCCGTTGTCCACTTTTGTCGACAACGTACTCTTCACCCTCATCCTGAGCTTTATCTAGGAAATGTCGTTCTTCCAGTTGTTGACACCTACCGATTTCTTGGGCTCCTTTTTGACAGTAAATTATCGTGGGAGCCACACGTGCGGGAGCTAAAAGTGCAATGCACCAAGAGGCGTAACCTCTTGAAGTTTCTTAGCAGCACTAATTGGGGAGCTGACCGCGTGGTGCTCCTGCGTTTCTATCGGGCACACATTTTATCCCGGTTAGACTACGGCAGTGCAGCATATGGCTCCGCAAGACCAAGCGTTCTTGCAAAGCTGAACAGTATCCACCACAGCGGGGTTAGGTTGGCGACAGGAGCTTTTCGTACGAGCCCCATCGCTAGCCTGCTCGCTGAATCTGGTGTGCTGCCTTTACACCTGAGGCGCCAGCAACTCCTCCTTACGTATGCTGCAAATTTGCGACAGATGCTACTTCATCCGAGCTATCCCTGCGTGTTCAACAATGGCAACCGTTTGTTGTACGCTGCTCATCCTCGTGCGACGCGTCCGGTTGGGATACGCTTGGATAGCAGTTATGAATTGTTTGACGTACCTTCGATTCCTTGCCTTGTCAGACAACCAAGTGGGGTACCTCCGTGTGTTGTACGACGACCTGAAAGCATCCTGGATTTACACACTGGCCCGAAAGGAGACACGGACCCTTCGATTTATCGGAGGCTCTACCTGTCCGTTGTTGGCCGCTATCCAGGTTCAGTCGTCGTTTACACGGATGGTTCAAGGACAGATACGAAGGTGGGCTGTGCGTTCGTTGTCGGAAATCATCGGTTTATTTTTGCTCTCCCGGAAACCTGTAGTGTGTACACAGCGGAGCTTTATGCTATCTGTGGAGCTGTGCGGTACGCACTGTACAATGAACGCCGACACTTTCTTCTGTGTACTGACTCCTTGAGCTCGCTCCGGTCTATTGATACCTGTTTCCCTCGGCACCCGCTGGTGCAGCGGATCCAGGACCTGCTGGCCGGGTGTTTGGATGCCGGCACCAGAATTACGTTTGTGTGGCTCCCCAGCCACATGGGCATAGAGGGAAACGAGTTAGCAGATCAGTCCGCCAAGGAGGCAGTTACACTGCCCCCGTTGCCTTTCAAGGTTCCAGCAAGTGATATTCGCTCTCAGCTGAGACATCTGGTTATGTCTCATTGGGAGATGGAGTGGCAGGCCATCCCACTTCCCAATAAGCTGAGAGCGAGGTTCGCGGAGGGAAGCCGTGGTATTATGTCGCCTTCGGATCGGCCACGGTATCTTGACGCACTCCCATCTACTGAAAGGAGAACCCCCTCCGGTGTGTACCTGCGGCGACCATCTTACCGTGGTACACATCCTTACGGAATGTGTGGACCTGGTCGATCTGCGCCGTAGTCTTAACCTTCCGAGTACCATCTCCCTTATCTTGCGCGATGACGAGCAGTCAGCAGACCTCGTCATGCGCTTTATGAGGGATTCCGGTCTGTTTTATCGTGTGTGATGATGTCCTTTGTCCTGGTGTTGTTTATGTCAGTTGCGCTTTTATCTCATTGACTTCTTTGTAGTTTGTGTTGCGCATTTTAATGTGTTTTTTTAACCTCTAACGTAAATTATGTGTTAATATCTGTACTACTGGTCAATGCCTTATTCCTTCGATTACATGTACTTCCTCTTTTTTTAATAGAACATAAGGCATTGGGTATTAGATCCACAGATTGTTTTAATCTCACCCTCATTTTTCTTCATCACCACTCTTTTTTTAACTCTAGTCAGTGGATATTTTTTAAAATTTTAACTTCATGTCTCATGTCATTCATTTCGTTCCATTAGGGGCCGATGACCTTCGATGTTAGGCCCCTTAAAACAACAAGCATCAACCATATTTTATTTTTATTCTGGCAATTTTGCAATTTTTGTTCTTTCATTTCGTACCATTAGGGGCCGATGACCTTTGATGTTAGGCCCCTTAAAACAACAAGCATCATCATCATCATCATGAGGCACAGAAGGATCTGACGATAGACGCAGATGATACAGCAGTAGTTTTCAATTCCGTTCTTTTGCGTGGCATCAGCAATTCAGTACCTACAAGAGATTACAAATAAGCTTACCTCCAAAATTACAAAATATTTACTTTCACTGTCATGAAATTAAGTTATCGTTAAAAAATAGATTTTTAAAATTATTATTATTATTATTATTATTATTACTATTATTATTATTATTATTATTATTATTATTATTATTATTATTATTATTGTACCGGGCGGTACACCTCCGCGCCGCTAATTCAAACATGGCGCCAGTTGAAACTCCTCTACTGGAGGAAGCCTGAACTTTAACTTCCACATTAGTTCTACGATTTCTCAGAAGATGTCACTACTATAAATTTTGAAGTGTTCTGAACTATGTCAGTTTCGAGGCTTTTTTGTTTTTTCTGTAGCAAGAAGTGTGAACATTCTCTTCTAGATGACACTACTTAAGAACTACAATTGTGCACCCTAGTGCGAAGTGAAGGAACCTTTTTTTGAAGAAATTTAGTATTTATAAGTTTGTTCTTTATTAAATTTCTTTCAGCCATTGTTTAAGTTGGCAATGTTAATCCGTTCTTTCCGCCAGTTTTGAAATTGGCCAATCGTAAAATTCTGTAATTAATTTTCCACCAGTCCTGGTTTTCTTCTCCAGTTTTGACATGTAATCTTTTGGCCGTCCAATAAAAGGCTTGTGGGCGGCTGTTATCATTCATGAAAGGTCTCGAATGTTCCACGAGGGTATATAAACTGCTGATTTTCGGGTCTCTGCGCCACTTCAACAACATCTATCATTGTGTAAATTATGTAGCAGGGGGCGGGCAGCGCCTCTTTCTTCGGGCAGCAGTTCATCAATAAGGTAATGGCCTTTTAATAACTTCTTTTCTTGCTAGCTCAGCAGTTTAACTCTCGGGGCAGGTTCGAAACCTTCTACCATGTAACTTTCCTCTAAAGTATAAAAGACTCTTGGTATAAATTCTGTCTCTTTAAACCACAAATTGGGATAGAGAGTGCCTAACCCTCTCGAGCTCCCATTCAGTTTGTTTTGAGGTGACTACGTTTTCATAACAGTTTCCCTTCTACTCGTAATGTCATAAAGTTTTCTATCATGTCACCTCCGTAGTATGGGATTAGCCCTTGCATAAGCGGCCTAGGGCCAAATTAGGTTTTAACGAAAGATATTAGGAGTGCAAGTTATGCCTCCACTCAAATTTGTATTTCGGGGCCATGTAATTGTTCTGTTTCTTTATGGAATAGGCCTCAGTAGGTTGGGTATTTTTACCCCTGTGTTTATGTGCTTGGAGGACAGCTTGAATATGGAGTTTGGTGTGGCCTTTGATAGGCTTGAACTTTGAGAGCGAGTTGCTCTTTCTTAAATTTTGGTTTCTGTGGTTCTCGAGGAGGCTTTACCGTGTAATTAGGAGCTAGTGCTCCTGGGCATGATTGGGGTTTTCTGCCCCTTTGTCAAATCTTACATGGGTAAAGTTGAGCTAATTGTTCAAGAATTGTGAATCTGGGGCTCGAAGGCCAAAATCCATTAATTAACTGTAATTGTACCTTCTTAACTTGTTGATATTCAACTGTGTTCCTGTTATTCTTGTTATTTCTTGATCTTGAAAAGAAAATATAACCTTGTTGAATTTTAAATTAACTTTAATTTCGTAAGTTGAGACCTATTCCACCCAGCGCCTTCTTTCACCTCTGCTGGTCCACCAAAATTCCGTAACAGTTATTATTATGTCCGACTCGTTGGCTGAACGGTCAGCGTACTGGCATTCGGTTCAGAGGGTCCCGGGTACGATCCCTGGCCTTAATTGGTTAATTCCAATGGCACGGGGGCTGGGTGTATGTGTTGTCTTCATCATCATTTTATCCTCATCACGACGCGCAGGTCGCCTACGGGTGTCAGATAGAAAGACCTGCACCTGTCGAGCCGAACCCGTCCTGGGATATCACGAACCTGCTACGCAGGCGCATCAGGGGGAGAGGTGATACTCCCACGTGGCGCGTCCCAAGTGGCGGATAGGGGGTTCCTAACCGGCTTGCCGGCGGACTTGAGGGAAATAAAATACCTCGCGGACCAAACACACACCCCCTGTGGGTGGGAGAGGCTGACGAATAATACACCCACGGTATCCCCTGCCTGTCGTGAGAGGCGACTAAAAGGGGCGACCAAGGGATGCTTGGATTAGAACCATGAAACTACTTTTGATTAGTACCATCACGCGCGGAACACCATCGGTCGCTTTTACTTGCGAGTAGTACCACTCTGTTAGGTACTCCATATTTTTGTGATTCGTAGCACTCGAGGGGGGTTCAGTGTGGGTTTCCAGTACCCGTGAGTCGTGCCCGTGTGTGCAACACCACAGGTCTGGGCGTTGCCTGTGAGTTGTACCCGTGTGAGCGACACCACGCGTCTGGGCGTAGCCTGTGAGTTGTACCACTATTTGAGCGACACCGTGGGTCTGCGTTGCCAGTGATTAGTACCCACTATGTGAGGAACACCACGGGAATGCCGGCGCCCGTGCTTAGTACACCTAGGTGAGGAACCTCGTCGGTTTGCGTTGGCTATGAGTGGCGCCACTGTGTGAGAAACACCATAGGTCTGGGTTACCTTTACGACGTACAATACTTGTGAATAGTACCTTACTGCTTGGAACACCGTGAGTTTACGCTACCTTTGATTAGTACCGCAGCTCGAGAAATATCATGGTTCTACTTCTCGCGACTTGTACCATACTGAGGGGCCGTAGACCTGGTTTCTGGACCCCTTCAGACATCAAGCATAATCGATTCAGGACTATGCTTTATAAGTGGTCCCTTGGTCAGTAATACTATTATTTCTGACCGTTTTTGAGTTGGATCCACTGTTTTTTGTTTGTTTCTTGTTTGTTTTTTGTTATATTTTTGGGTTCATGTCTATCCATTCATTTTTCATGACATTTTTATTTATTTTGGTCAGTGGATTTTTTGAATTTTTTGTTATTTCATTTCGTACCATTAGGGGCCGATGACCTCGATGTTAGGCCTCTTAAAACAACAAGCATCATCATCACCAAAAGCCATACGACATTTCATTTTCATTATTATTATTATTATAGCGCACAAATAGTAGATTTTTAAACATCAAATAACGCCTATGCAATTATTTTCATATTCAATTTTTCTGGAATAACCCTGTACCATTGCCTATGATATGAAGTTTGATAGCAGAAATCTCAGCAGTCTTATTCCACAATTCATTTTGAAAATGCTCCCCTTGTAAATTCGACTTGAATTTTTAAATACACCGAATTCAGATAAGCCCTAGGTCTGATTACATAGAAATATAGCGACTACCTAATGTTACCCATGTTTATGACATAATAAAAAAATTAACTCACCATCTGGACGAGACACTCTTATTTCTCTCAGGATTTGATTTTCAGCAAAGTGCTTGATACATAGAACTGTGTTGTGATTAACTATTAAATTCTCCCTGGGAATAGCCTTCCATACTGAACTCTTTCTTCATCAGAAGGGAACACAAATACCGGAGTGTACTCTCCTTGTTTATAATTGGTTTTGCAGCCAGGCACACAGCAACTCTTAGGCATGGTGATTTCTCTCACCACGAACCTGCAACGTTGGCGTAGCAGGAGGAGAGGTGATACTCCTACGTGGCGCGTCCCAGGTGGCGGATAGGGGGGTCCTAATCGGCTTGCCGGCGGACTTGAGGGAAATAAAATACCTGTCGCGGACCAAACAACCCCCCCTTTGGGTGGGGGAGGCTGACGAATAATACACCCACGGTATCCTCTGCCTGTCGTGAGAGGCGACTAAAAGGGGCGACCAAGGGATGATGGAATTAGAACCATGAACCTACTTTTGATTCGTACCATCACGCGGGGAACACCATGGGTTGCCTGTACTTGCGAGTTGTACCACTATGTTCGGTACGAAATGGGTTTGTGTTTAGTAGTAGTCATGAGCGTGGCCTGGGGGTTTCCAGTACCCGTGCGTCGTACCCATGTGAGCACCACCGCGGGTCTGGGCGTAGCCTGTGAGTTGTACCACTATATGAGCGACACCATGGGTCTGCGTTGCCTTTGATTAGTATCCACTATGTGAGGAACATCACGGTGCCCGTGGGACCGGCATCCGTGACTAGTACACCTAGGTGAGGAAACTCATTGGTTTGCGTTGGCTATGAGTGGCGCCTTGTGTGAGGAACACCATAGGTCTGCGTTACCTGTACGAAGTACAATACTTGTGAGTAGTACCGTCTTGTGTGGAACACCGTGAGTTTCGCTACTTTTGATTAGTTCCCCAACATGACAAATACCATGGTTCTACTTTACTCGCGACATATGCCATTCTGAGGGGCCTTAGACATGGATTTTGCACCCCTTTAGACATCAAGCATCATCGTGCTTTATGAGTGGTTCCTTGGTCAGTATTCAATTATGTATGATCTTTGTTTGAGTCTGATCCACTGTATTTTGTTTGTTTGTTTCCTTTTTCTTTTCTTTTTTGTTGGGTTCATGTCCATCTATTCATTCTTCACGACATTATTATTTTGTTTGGTCAGTGGACGAATTTGACTTTTTTGTTCTTCCATTTCGTACTGCCCCCGTTTTGCCGGGCAGCCCAGCCGGTAAGCAAAAGTCCCAGAGGCGGAACGTTCGCTTACAGGCAACGCTAAATTATAGGGGACAGGGACAATCTAAGGACTGACGACAAATGAAAACACTAAAAAGAAATGGGTTTTAACATTTATTAAATAAAATATCAGCACTTTCCAGATTCTATAAATATTTTCAAAATCTTGAAATAAAAATATTTAGCTCTTCCCTGCTGTAATTCACCCACAGTTCTTCATTAAATTGCATTCTGCAAAGATACGAAACTAACTCTTAATAAATCGTATTAGGAAATTAAATAAATTATTATTTGAGAAAATCCTATCTCAAAATATCAAAAATCTGAATTATTTTTTTAAATTTATTATTTAAATTAACAATACTCTGCGATTCATTTTACCGTGAGTCAATTTTTTTCCTCACACGAAAAATCAAATAAATCATTTCTATTAATTAAATATTATTCTAATTAATTATTTAAGCTTCAAATTACATAATAAAATTATTTTGAAATCCAATATCCAACTCATTAGATTCTTATTTTTGTGTCAATTGACCTAGTGTTGTGCACAACTCACAATAAAGACTTAAAATTCTCGCATTGTAGAGTTAAACATTTTACATTTTGTGAGCTTAGTTCATTGACGCGATCCTTGCTTAAGTATTTTCCCTCGAAGCAAAGATCCTAATCTGTCTTATTCCGTCATAAAATTACTTAAAGATTCATAATTGAGCCAAATATGCTCGCCACAAAACAACAAAAAAAATTGAAACTTTACGCGCTCAGCGTACACATATCATGACGAAATATAACCATGAAAATCACAATTACAAACAAAATCAGTCATTCATCCATCTCACATTCAAGCTTTGGTCCCCGGTAATATTATGAAATAGATTTATCGAACTCTATCTCTTGATTTTTAATTTTAAATTTTATTCGAAATATGAGAGTTTCTCCCGATGACAATATCAGGCAAGGGCTACCATTACGATCGTCTGACGTGTGATTGTGACAGGATTGTCACTTTTCCAATGAAATAGATTCCACAACGATGTTCCAGGATAATTTTACAGTAGAAATCATCACTAAAAATTCCATAGAACTGCCTACAGTCACAGATAAATAAACATTCGCGCATACGGTCTATGAGTCACGACTACGTTATTTTTAATCTCTTATTATCTCAAATTATCGATCAACATGTGCTGCATAAGAAGAAATTATGTTCAAAGACACACTCTCTTCCTTAACTGACTCGTGTAATGGACACACAAATAAAATCCTATCTTAAGATCCATTTACAAGTCTCAAAATACCAATAACAGTAAATGCAAAATTTGTGGACATTCAAACCACGACCAATATTCCAGGCCAACATCTACTTCAATATAGCACACATTAATCACTTATAAGCACAGTAATAATTACACTCATGACCTTTAAACATTCTATTAGACCGTAATAATGCCAATTATTATTATTATTATTATTATTATTATACGCGCGCGGTCGTGTCATCGCAGGCTATGGTTTAATGAAATCATAGATGACTCTATTCTATCTCGAATCTATGGTAAACCACAAAACATCAAGGAAAAATCCTAAATTCACAGAGCACGTCGATATTCTGTCCCAAATAATTCACAAATTATTCCATCATTATTTTATAAATTAATAATTATTTTCGCGTGGGTCAAATATTTTAACACTTTCCTCGACTTATTATGGGACAGTGAGAACATGTCACGAAGCACTCACTCAAATAGAACAAATTATAGGTCCCAAATACACTCTCACACACATCAAATCTACCAACACCAGTGAAAGAAGAGTGAAATTCGTAACTACAAAGACTATTAGAAATGATTTCAAATATTCAAGCAAGGACTACGTCTACATAATTATTACAACAGAAAATAGAGAAAAGTATAATTTAAAATCGTAGCTGTAGTAGACTTGGCTTCTGGACTCGGTTGATGATCAGTGAATATTTAACCAAACTCCATCTCCGATATTATTCTCTCCCGGGCTGAATTATGCCTCACATTTTAATTATACATGGCTGCAGCAGGCGAGGACTTAGGACAATTACAAACTCCGTCGTAATGCTGAAGTTCCATTCTTCCGAAATATTTCAGGATTGCTAGGGATCTTCCGTCTTCTGGTGAAAGCTGAAACTAAAAGATCTGTTTTAGAAATAGTTCCCAACACACACTCGATTCTTCAAGATGGCACAGTTTTTACCTACTAAAAAAAAATTTTCTTCAGATTTATAAACTTAAGGAAATCTGAACCGCTGCGTTTCCGATATTTCTGTGTCACAAAATTTCCTCAGAAGCAGAAAAATTATCGTCTTTCATCAAATGAATGCTGGTAATGTTCCACGTCGGATACGCCGTTTCCAATAACACATGTGCTCGAACAATTATTCCCGTAGACAACTGAGCGAATGAGCAGAATGAGCAGAATGCAAATGAGAAAGATTTCCCCAGGTACATGGGTATTTATTTCTTCAAGACGTAGGTGTGTTTGTTAATTGAATTTTATTGGCTGAGATTTAGCGATCGGGCTAACCTTGCGATTCAATTGGTTAAATATCATGACGTCAAAATCTCAAAGTATTGATCGCTTTTAATCTGGTAGAGTTCCTGTCCACGTGCTACCCATCTGGTGTCTTCAACAAGGCACAGGAAAAAAAACCCAGACTCGCTTACACGGCACGGGGAAAACCTGTTTTACTGCGGGCTAGCAGACAGTGCAGAGTTGAAATCACCTTCCTGGATGATAAGTTTATGCATTGTTCCACCCCAGTAATAATATATTCTTTCCATACAAACCAATAACCAATTTTCAAGGGTCGAGTACCATTAGGGGCTGATGACCTCGATGGTAGGCCCCTTTAAACAACAAGCATCATCATCAACGATTTCTCTCACTGATCATCTTAATTCAAGTATATACACATCGTGGTTAATAATAAAACACATAATGCACTAACTCAATTAATTTTACACTATAAATATAACTTTACAAAAATAAACTACATAATTAAAACACTGAAGAATTATCTTCTTAACCCTTTCCCGCCCATATTAAAATGCATGTTTTCCCCAGAATTAAAGCAATTATTTTCAGCCATCATTATGATAATGCAGATATTTATTGAAATTCATATTGTACAAAAAGTAAGGAACAATGAAATCGAAAATGTCTTCATCAAATATAAGGTAGAAATACTAATGCTTTACTAGCTACAGGAAGAGAATGGCAAGGTCCTGCCTCTTTAGTAAAGTGCGCCGGTTCGACGTAAGACAATGTATTTGTCCACTGAAAGTCGTCATTTCCTGAAATATCGTCGTTTTCATTTTCACTTTCGAGTTCACTGAGTTCACTTGAGCCACTACTAACAGTTCCACAGTCAGGATTATCGTTCACCAAATTTCAATGTCGTTATCGCATAAAATATTTTCACGCGAATTAAACGTCGACGTGTTTGTTTACAATATGTCACTGCCTTCCGTATTTCGTGTTCTAATACGCCTGCTAAGGTTTTAAAAGAAGAAAACTAATATCTTTGGTCTCTAGGAAGTGTACATGCTAGTAACAGTAAGTTATATTTGTCTATAGGCCTATAGATGGCTCATACATGCGACTAGAAGTACAAGTACGCTTTACTACGCTATGGGCGGGAGAGGGTTAACCTATAAATTCACATAAATACACGCTCACACTAAGTTTTCTTCACTAATTAAGGACTTTTCACTTAATAATGTAATCGATGCAACTCAGTCTCACATCTATCTGACTGAACATGCGGCCAACGTTAAAAAATTCAATAAAACTGCGAAAATGTATGTTTAACTCTACTAACTCACGTGCTAAACTTCCCCCCTAACGATCAGCTGATTGCTTTCCCGCTCTCGATACAGTACGGCCTGAACATCACGAACGCAGTGACATTTGCCAGTAATTCCTATTGAATATGAGAAAGGCGCATGGAAACCCTTTCCTCATGTCATCCAGTGCCATCGGCGTTGTACGTTCGAAACTGTAGACATTTAGCCCATGCGTTCCATCAGTGCAAATGCAGTCATTAACATACATCTTCAATATCTCTCCTTGAGTACTATTCATTATAATTAACACAAAATCTGCACTGTTTAGTTTGGATGTGACTCACTGACCGTCTCTTGTGGCTTATAAAATAATACACAGGGACTGTCACTAGAGTTAACTTCACTCACCCATGCCTCAACGCTGGTCGATCATTTTGGCGGGAGACTGACCAGGAGCACAAATTATAGCACCGTTCAATGTTATATAAATCCTGCTTGGTTAGCAGATGTATCCTTTCTAATTTAGAATGAGATACTGAATCTCGAATACTGTCCAGTATAGCTTGGAAAGTGATTTTATTAGCAATGTCTGCAGCTATACTGACCCTTTCTTTTTCTGTCAGGCCCAAGTGACTTTTAAGTCATGTTGATGACCGACATGAGTAGAGATAAATTTGACTCGGCATGTTCCATCTTCGGCTTCACTAACGTTTATCTTTGCAGGACATACTCCACAGATGTTATTGCTTCCTTGCAATTTTAAATGTCGAACACTTTTACTTTTAGAGACAAAATTCCCCGAACGATGACATTCATATTAATGCCGTATAGTATTATCAGCAGCCTCATGAGACCCACGATTTTTAACAAATAAAGACCGTGTTGTCTCTTCAGTTTCCTGTTCCCGAGTCTTAAAGTCATCAAAGAATGAGAACTGTAGTTCCTCGGATTTATAAGTATTTCATGTACCGATTCTAAATGTTCAAATGAGCAGTTTTCTGCAGTTCCTTCATAACTACACAGGGTGCAATTCAACGATCTCTTTGGAACTAACTCCTCATCATGCTAGTCCCGTTGATGATGTTTTTGAATTTAAATTTAAATCTAAGAATTTCATTTTTGTCCGTATTGAACTGAGAATGGAAGATACGAAACTTAAAAGGGTCCACCTTTTCAATACAAATAAATGTTACAGTTTATTTACAACATATATTTACACTTGGAACTAGTTTCGACGCTGTTTAGCGTCATCTTCAGCCAAAATGTGGGAAATAGGCATAGCATGTGACATTTATATTACACAAGGTGTTACATCAGTGTGATTAAATGAGAGAACATGAAGACGTGAAGTACAATGTCAGTTTCAAAAATTGTCAGGAAGGGTGAGTCAAAATTGTATAAACATGAGATAACATAATCACTTAAACAAATAACATATAAACATATAAACTGTAACAAAACCATGCGGAAGTACGAGATGGTACTAATAATTGAAATTCTTGTTGCAAATTTCATACTGATAGGCGTACGAATGTTTACTTTTTAGTACAGGCGCGATAACATTCAACTTTTCGGGATGTGCTTTGGAAACGTGTTGTCTTAAATTCTTATTGTAGTCATATCTTTTACCGCACTCAGAACACACAAAATGTTTCGGTTCACTCGTACTGGTAACACATTTCTTCGTTTAACAATTTATAGTTACACACTTTGAAACGATATTACACTACGGTAAAAATGCATTAAACTACGATATATTGCGAAGAACATTGGTCACCATGCACGAGCAGTCATGTGATTGTACACATTAAAAATACTGCATTTAAAAAACATTCACCACCTTACTATGAGAAGGCTACTGGGAATGTGTTTAGTTTCTTAAGAAACATTTCCCTCGATATGTTAACATGTACAATTAATGTAAAAGATACATGTTTTAAGGTATAAGTCAGCCTCAGGCTGTTGAACAAGTACATAAAGGCCAGGCCTCATGCCCAAAAGTATAATATAAAAATTACAATTACAGTAAAAATATGAAAGACCGAGCTCGATAGCTGTAGTCGCTTAAGTGCGGCCAGTATCCAGTAATCAGGAGATAGTGGGTTCGAGCCCCACTGTCGGCAGCCCTGAAGATGGTTTTCCGTGGTTTCCTATTCTCACACCAGGCTGTACCTTAATTAAGGCCACGGCCGCTTCCTTCACATTCCTAGGCCATTCCTATCCCATCGTCGCCATAAGACATGTCTGTGTCGGTGCGACGTAAAGCAAATAGCAACAACAACAACAAAAATATGAAAGTGAGTTTTTAACTCTCCAACGCCCCTCCAACACGTATAGACTCACACCTTTGGTTATTTTCTCTAAGGGTTCACAAATTTTCATAATTCTGAACGCTACAGTACGAATCATCCATGTAGGGTGATGATAACCCCTGAATACAGTGAGGTATATGAAAGCTGCCTCTAACCAGGCTTTACTCCCGATTTGCTTAAGGCGAGGCATAAGGTAAGTAGTTAAGCATCAACATCAACCCAAGGTCGCTAGACTGCGACTCAAGAAAGGGAGGAGAGTTAATAAACAACTCGGCTCAAGGCCAATTTAACAGGGAACAAACAAGACACACTCCAACATTTTAACTCAACTAACCACAAAGGTTGCAGCAAATTCCGAAGTGCCAGGACGTGTTCATTTACTTAAAGGGCACTCTAATACAAACATCTCATGTTAACAAGGGTTTCACAAGTCGTAAAACGATATCCTCCCTTCGTTACCCCCGCTGAAACTCCAAACTTTATTTAGTGAACTTCTTACCTCCAACACCATGTACAGTCAAGAGTTCGAAACCCGAGCGGCCCGCAGCTCGACACAGAAAAGCGAGCGGCCGACGGGAGGGAGAGGGAAGGCCAGCCCAATTGGCTAGATAAGAGGGGAAGGCACATTGCCATGGTAACCTTCACAAGGCAATTGCGCGGCGGAAGGGGGAAGGGAGAATATCAAACATTTAAAACAAGTCCGAAGAAAGATATAAATAGAGGCACATTCTAAACCTATAAATAAGAAATATTAAACCGTAAAAGCCAAACATAGCAGATATAAGGCTAAACGTAAATCTTAAAGGGCGCTACCAAGTAGGCAAGACATAGCCCGAAAGAGGCGGAGGAATTTGCCTAAAACATACACATAAAAAAGTGCCCAGCTGTTATAGTATTTTTGAGGGGAACATTTCAGAACTCTTTACTGATAGGCTGTATTCCTGTGCACATCCCCGATTTTCATTGGCTAGAGAAAATATTTACAATAATCTGGTAGGGTGATTGATATTGGAGAAGGAACCAGTGGATACATGAACAAAACAATTTCCAAAAACTAAATTAGCCATTAGTAAAAATCAATTTTCTCGCCAGAGGGGGCACTTAGACCGATGGTCGAGACATCTAACAGTTGAAAACCAAACCATCTTTTACTTCATCAGTTCAAGGTAGATTACCCAGATGCCCTTATAGAAGGCGCGCAGAAGAAGCCGGAGAAGGTGTACCGGAAAAGGGTCCCATGTTCTTGTTACCGCATGTTTCCAATAAAAAATTATGCAGTGCACATGCAGACAATGTTATTAATTCTACAGTTTCAACTGGAACTTCTATTTTTGTCATTAAAATTCTGAAACGGTTGGACAGTATTCCAAATGCGTTTTCGGACGTTCTTCTTGCCCTGCTTAAACGATAATTGAATACTTTCTGTAGTTGAGTAAGATTGCCCTTGTACGGTTTCATGATATGTTCATGCAATGGGAAGGCATCATCTGCAACTATTGTGTAAGGTATTGCAGTTTCAGTTCCAGGTAATATTTCTGGAGGAGAAACATTGTTTGTGTTGTTGGCATCCTCAAAACTAAATTTGTATTGTGCATCTACAAGTGAATCCAAAACAATGCTATTTCCCCCCTTGTAATTATAGAACTAAGAGCCCATACTTCTCGGTGGTCGGAATTCTACATGCTTTCCGTCTAAAGCACCAAGGCAATTCGGAAAGTTCCATAATTCTTCAAACCGCCGTGATATTTGCCTCGATTCGTTTACTGTTGATGGGAACTAGAGAAAAACATAATATTAGCATAAAAATATCAGGTAAACACGCAAAATGTAACTTAAAGCATACGAATTTTTTAATTTAAAATACGGGCATACCTTCATGTACGTTTCCTTCAAGCTGTGGTAAATTGCTGCGCACGTATCGGGTTTAATTGTAGAGATTGTACGTACAGGAATTCGAAATGAGAACAATAAATTCCTGTAGCTCTCACCTGCTGCTAAAAATCGGAGAGTAAGAACCAATCTATAAAGATAATCATACAATCTGTACCGGGCGGTACACCTCTACGACGCTAGTTCAAATCTTGCGCCAATTGAAACTTCTCTACAGGAGAAGCTCTGAACTTTAAAAACGGAATCAACTCTACTGGTTATCAGAAGATGTCACTGTGTGTTTTTTATTTGCTTTTGTTTTTCATTGATCAAGAAGTGTGGACATTCTCTAACAGATGTCTCTAGCAAAAACTATGATAACGCACTCTGGTGTAAAGGGATGAACCTTCTTGGAGAAATGTTGTATTCATAAGTTTTGTCTTTACTAAATTTTGTTCTGTGGTTTGTGGGTTGGCAATATTAATCCTTTCCTTTCGCCTGTTTTGAATTTAGCCAATCAGTAATTTCTGTAATTAATTTTCCTCCAATCATAGCTTTCTTCTTCGAATTTCCATGTGTAACTCTTAGTCAACCAATAAAAATTGAGTGGGTGTGTCTACTCATTCCCGAAAGGTCTCGAATTTTCCACGAGGGTATAAAAACTGCTGATTTTCTTGTATCCGCGCCACTCTTATAACATCTTGCTCAGTGTGTGAATATGTAGCAGGGGGCGGGAAGCGCCTCGTTCTTCAGGCAGCAGTTCTTCAAAAAGGTAATGGCCTTTTAACATTTGTATTTCTTGCTAGCTCAGCAGTTTTACTCTCGGGGAAGGTTCGAAACCTTTAATATGTAACCCATCTCTTTAAAATGCAAATCCCTTTTCACTCTATGTAAAAATTATTATTTCTTGAACTGTAATTCGGGGATAGAGAGTGCTTTACCCTCTCGAGCTCCCCTTCATTTGAAATTGAGGTGACTACGTTTTCATGACCGTTTCTTCTCTTCCTTAATGTCTTAAGGTTTTCTCATACGAGTCACCGCCCTAGATTGGGATTAGCCCCTGTATTATCGGCCTAGCGCCACATAGGTTTTAACAAGCTTTAGTGTAGGAGTGCAAGGACTCGCCTCCATTCATCTTTGTGTTTGGGCCATTCATCTTCAAAAAGCTCTTGTAGGAATCAGTGTCCTCTGTCCTCAGCTCATCATTCAAGAGACTATGTAATTCATGTCCACCTTCGTCTCGCCGTAATATCCACGGTTTTGTCCACCATCTTCTATTCATCCAGCGTAATTTTCTTCTTCGGCGGCGTCGCAAAATTATCACAGAAATAACAGCTTGTACGGCAGCTACCACCGACTCGATTTCATTATCAGCCATTTTCTTGAGAGAATTTGTACCAATTAAGGTATCGTGTGTTCATGTGCTACTGACAGAAGGCATACCAGTACATTGTACAATAAATGGTAACAACAGATTGCGCAGGCGGCGAGCGGAGCGTTGCTCTGTGTGGCGGCGCGGATGAAACTCAACCCTGCGTTAGCAAATGCATGTGGCCATAGTGCCAGCGGCGCGTCATTTTGAAGGGGAAGTTGGCTCAAGTACAACGCTGCCTGGCGCCAGCCGCTCGCTCCTGTTTGAGATTTCAGCTGCTCGCAATGACTGTTCGTGAGTTAACAAGAGGAGAGAAGGAAGTGTTCATTTCTGAAGTTCAAACCCGCACTTTCCTATGGAATGACAGAGAGAAGAACTTCAAAACCTATCAATGACAAGGACAGCCTGGGAAGACATTGGAACGATGTTAAATATACCATGTAAATTCACCTCAAACACGGTGGTTATGAACATAAACAATATTGCTTTTAATAACTTACACATTATTATTATTATTATTATTATTATTATTATTATTATTATTATTATTATTGTATCGGGCGGTACACCTCCACGCCGCTTATTTAAAATTTGCGCCAGTTGAAACTCCTCTGGTGGAGGAAGTCTGAACTTTATTTAAGGTGTTAATTTTCAAGTTTTTCAAAAGATGTCACCACTTGGAAATTTTGTAGTTTCTGAACTGGGTCGTTTTCGACGCATTTTTGTTTCCCTATTGTAAGAAGTGTGAAGTTTCTCTTCTAGAGGACACTACTGAAGTTCAACAATAGTGCACCCTAGTGCGAAGTGAAAGAACTGTTTTTTGGAGAAATTTTTATTTCAAAAGTTTGTTTCTTGTTAAATTTCTTTCTGTTATTGTTTAAGTTGGCTGTATACCCCTTTCTTTCCCCTTGTTTTGTATTTAGCCAATCCCGAATTTCTTAAATTAATTTCTAACCAATCAGGTGTATCTTCTCCAAAGGGGATATGTTGCTGTAACCTAGCCAATAAAGTGATTGTGGGCGGGTGTTTTCTTACCTGAAACGCCTCGAACTTTCCGCGAGAGTATATAAACTGCTGATTTTAGGGTCTCTGCGCCACGTCAGTACCATCTTTCAGTGTGTTAAGTACATAGCAGGGGGCGGGAAGCGCCTCTTTCTTCGGGCAGCAGTTCAACAACCAGGTAATGGCCATTTAATAACTTTTTTTTCTTGCTAGCTCAGCAGTTTAACTCTCGGGGCGGGTCCGAAGCGTTTCCACCATGTAACTTTCCCTAACATGTAAAGACACTTTGTATTTATTCTATCTTTTAAGCTACGTATTGGGATAGAGAGTGCTTAACCCTCTCGAGCTCCCACTCATATAGCATTGAGGTGAACTTATTTTCACAACCGTTTCTTCCCTAACGTAATGTAAATTGTTTATTTCTAAAAGTCACCTCTTTAGTATGGGATTAGCCCTTGCATTAACGGCCTAGTGCCAAGTAGGTTTTAAACAAAGTGTATTAGGAGCGCAGTTCGCCTCCTCTCAAATTGGTATTTTAGAGGCCATGTAATTAACTTTTCTCACTTAATAGGCCTCAGTAGGTTGGGTATTTTACCCCTGTGTATATGTCCTTAGAGGACAGCTTGAAGGTGGAGTTTGGTGTGGCCTTGGATAGGCTTAATCTTTGAGAGCAGATCGCTCTTTTGAAATTTGTTTCTGCGCGCGTCGAGGAGGCTTTATGATGTAATTGGGAGCAAGTGCTCCTGGGCTTGATTGGGGTCTTCTGCCCCTTTGTTGAATTGTGTATATCGTAAAGTTGGGCTAATTGCTCAAGAATTGTGTGTCTGGCTCTCGGAGCCCAAATTCTGTAATTGTACATTCTCGATTAGTGGTTTTGCTACTCTGTACCTGCCATTATTGTTATTTCTTGTTTTTTGCCAAGAAAATATAACCTTGTTAAATTTTAAATTCACTTTAATTTCGTAGCCTGAGACCTGTTCACCCCCCGCACCTTCTTTCACCTCTAACTACCACGGAAAACTCCGTAACAATTATTATTATTATTATTACGGAGTTATCCGTAGAAGGCAGAGGTGAAGGAAGGTGCGGGCTGGAATGGGTCTGACTACAAGGTGAAAGATTAATTAAAATTTAAATAAAGGTTATATTTTCAATAGACAGCAAGGTTTAATAAATTATCACTAGGTGAAATAAGAATGAAAAGTCAGGTACAATTATAACTTTACAAACGAAAGCACAAGTTAAGGGGTCTTTACAAATTCTCGGCTTCGAGCCCCAAGTTTATAATTCCTGAGCTCTCAGCGCACAGCCACAAATTACCAAAGGGCAGAAAACCCCTCATTCAAGGAGCACTTGCACCCAACTTTTAACCTCAAGCCTCCCAGAGGCACTTTTTCAAACACAAGAAAGAGCTGAGCCGCTCTCGATTTTTCAAGCCTATGAAGGCAATACCCGACTATTACACAAATTGCCATCAAGGCACCGCTTATATCAAATGAAACGGGGGTATCTCGTACCCAACCTACTGGGCCTTAGTGGAAAGAACAGATTAATTAAATGGCCTTAAATACCAAGATGAATGGAGGCGTTTCTTACACTCCTACCTGAAACCTTATAAAACCTAAGGGGCACTAGTCCTATGATACAGGGGCTATTCCCAAACTAGGGAGGTGACTCGTATAAGAAAATTTTAATACATTAAGAGAAGAAAATCGGTTATGAAAACGTAGTCACGTCAACTCAAAATGAAGGGGAGCTCGAGAGGGTAAAGCACTCTCTATCCCCGATTTACAGTTACAGTAATAAGATTTTTTATTACATAAGTCGGCACTAAGTTACATTTTTAGAGAGGTAGGTTACAATTGAAAAGGTTTCGGACCTTCCCCGAGGGCTAAACTGCTGAGCTAGCAAGAAATAAAGATGTTAAAAGGCCATTGCCTTTGTTGAAGAGCTGCTGCCCGAAGGAAGAGGCGCTACCCGCCCCCTGCTATACTTCCATACACTAAGCTAGATGATGTTGAAGTGGCCGAGATACAAGAAAATCAGCAGTTTTTATACTTTCGGGGAAGATTCGAGACCTTTAATGAATAATTAAGACACACCCACAGGCGTTTATTGGCTAACTAAAATTTACACATCAAAAATTGGGGAAGAAAGACACAATTGGCTGAAAATTAATGACAGAAATTATTGATTGGCTAACTTCTAAACTGGCGGAAAGAAAAGATTTATATTGCCAACCTACAAATGAAGGAACGAAATTTAGTTATAGGAAAACTTATGAGTATAAAATATCTTCAAGAAAAGTTCCATCACTTCGCACCAGGGTGCATGATCATAGTTTTTGGTAGAGACATCTGTGAGAGAATGTTCTTGTTAATTAGTAAACAAAAACAATTCGAAATTAACACAGTGACATCTTCTGATAAACAGTAGAATTAATTCAGTTTCAAAGTTCAGAGTTTCAGCTGTAGAGGAGTACTTAAAGGCGGAAACCACGAACCTGCTACGCAGGCGTAGCAGGGGGAGAGGTGATACTCCCACGTGGCGCGTCCCAGGTGGCGGATAGGGGGGTCCTAACCGGCTTGCCGGCGGACTTGAGGGAAATAAAATACCTCTCGCGGACCAAACACACTACCCCCTGCGGGTGGGGGCGCACATGTAGAATACACCCGCGGTATCCCCTGCCTGTCGTAAGAGGCAACTAAAAGGGGCGACCAAGGGCTGACTGAATTAGAACCACGAAACTACTCTTGATTCGTACCATCACGCGGGGAACACCATAGGTTGCCTGTACTTGCGGGTAGTACCACTAAATTCGGTACGAAATAGGTTTGTGATTAGTAGCAGTAAAAGCCTGGCCTGGTGGATTCCAGTACCCGTGCGTCGTACCCATGTGTGCAACACCGCGGGTCTGGGCGTAGCCTGTGAGTTGTACCACTATATGAGCAGCACCGTGGGTCTGCGTTGCCTGTGATTAGTACCCACTATGTGAGGAACACCACGGGAATACCGGCGCCCGTGTTTAGTACACCTAGGTGGGGAACCTTCTCGGTTTGCGTTGACTCTGAGTTGGGCCATTGTGTGAGACACACCATAGGTCTGCGTTACTTGTACGTATTGCAATACTTGTGAGTAGTACCATCTTTTGTGGACCACCGTGAGTCTTCGCTACTTCTGATTAATACCCCAACATGACACATACCATGATCTGTATTGAGTCCGATCAACTGGTTTTTGTTTGTTTGTTTTGTGTTTTGTTGAGTTCCTGTCCATCCATTCATTCTTCATGCCATATTTTATTTTTATTTTGGTCAGTGGATGCCTTTGCAGTTTTTGTTATTTAATTTCGTACCATTAGGGGCCGATGACCTTTGATGTTAGGCCCCTTAACAACAAGCATCATCATCATTAAAGGCGGAAAATTCAAATGTGCGGCGTATAGGTGTACCCACCGGTACAATTATTAGTATTATTATTATAGGCCCTATTATCATTGCTTAATTAATATTATCTTCTTTTGTAACATATTACTGTGATGAAAACTTGTTTTCAGCATTGCATCTGACTTTTATGAACGTACTTAATATATATATGTAATTTGCGTTTTAATACGCCCACTAATACTAAAAGTACTAAAAGTAGGCTTTGGGGACAGATAAAATGAATGTTCTAGTAGTCCATGTACTACTAACACTGAGAACAATGTTCTGTGAGGTTATAGACATATTTGCTCAGGCTACAGGTTATGGAGGACACACGCATATTTGATAAAAGTGATGGTCTTTTCTACGTTTGTGTCAATATTTGTATCCAGAAATCGCCACTTAGCGCGTAATATTCCGAATGCACATTCAACACATTTTCGAGCACTAGATAAGTGTTTATTAAACCTTTCCCTTCTAGGCGTTAGTCCTCACAGGGGAAATAAAGTACCTTTCGTGGACCAAACACACACCCCCTGTGGGTGGGGGAGCCGGACGAATATTTCACCCATGGTATCCCCTGCCTGTCATAAGAGGCGACTAAAAGGGGCGACCAAGGAATGATCCAATTAGAATCATGAAACTACTTGGAATTAGTACCATCACGCAGGGAACACCTTGAGTTGCATTTACTTGCGCGTAGTACCACTATGTTAGGTACGCAATAGGTTTGTGATTAGTAGCGACAGTGTGTGAATCAGGATGTGGGGGTCCTGCAGTACCTGTGATCTGTACCCCTATATGAGCGACAACATGGTTCTGCCTTACCTATGCTCAGTTCCCACTATGTAAGGAATTCCACGGGATAGTACGGGTCCCTGTGGTTAATCCACTTATGTGAGGAACGCCATAGGTTTGCGTTGCCTGCAAATAGCGCCACAATGTGCGAAACACCATAGGTCTGTGTTACATGTGCGCTTTACACTATCTGTGAATAGTACCATATGTGTGGAATACCGCGAGTCTCCGCCACTTTTGATTAGTACCGCAACATTACACATAGCATGGTTCTACTTTCCTAGCGATCAATACCATTATGAGGACCTGATGACCTGGACTTTGGACCCGTTTCGTCTATACGCACAATCGATTCAGCATCGTACTATAGAAGCAGTCCCTTGGTCGTTAATAAGATTGTTTTGTGCCATCTTCTGTGCATGTGGCGCACTGTGGGTCAGATCCACTGATCGTTTTAAATTCATCTCCACCCATTCATTCTTCATCCTCATGCTTTGAATTCAGGTCAGTGGAGGATTTTGGAATTTTAAGTTTTCATTTCATTTCGTCTCATTTCGTACCATTAGGTGCCGATGACCTCGATGTTAGGCCCCTTAAAACAACAAACATCAATCATCAACCAAACACACTACCCCCTGCGGGTGGGAGACGCACATGTAGAATACACCCGCGGTATCCCCTGTCTGTCGTGAGAGGCGACTAAAAGGGGCGACAAAGGGATGACCGAATTAGAACCGTGAAACTACTTTCGATTAGTACCGTCACGCGGGGAAAACCATGGGTCGCCTTTTCTTGCGAGTAGTACCACTATGTTAGGTACAAAATAGGTTTGTGCTTAGTAGCAGCAGCGAGAGGGTCACTGTGGGTTTCCAGTACCCGTGAGTCGTACCCATGTGAGCAATACCACGGGTCTGGGCGTTGCCTGTGATTAGTACTCACTATATGAGGAGCACCACGGGAATACCGGCGCCCTTGGTGAGGAACCCCATTGTTTTGCGTTGGCTAAGAGTGGCGCCATTGTGTGAGAACACCATAGGTCTGCGTTACCTGTACGGCGTACAATACTTGTGAGTAGTACCATCATGTGTAGAACACCGTGAGTCTTCGCTACTTTTGATTAGTACCCCAACATGACAAATACCATGTTTCTACTTTACTCTCCACGAACCTACTACGATGGCGTAGCAGGGGGAGAGGTGATACTCCCACGTGGCGCGTCCCAGGTGGCGGATAGGGGGGTCCTAACCGGCTTGCCGGCGGACTTGAGGGAAATAAAATACCTCTCGCGGACCAAACACACTACCCCCTGCGGGTGGGGGACACACATGCAGAATACACCCGCGGTATCCCCTGCCTGTCGTAAGAGGCGACAAAAAGGGGCGACCTTGGCGTGGACATGGATTGCGGTTGGTATAATGTGATGGACCTCCTGTGGATGGGAGAGGCTGAATACATCCATAGGTAATCCCTGCCTGTCGTAGAAGGCGACTTAAAGGGTCATGTGGCCATGGTCCCCTCTTTATTTTTTTTATTATTTTTCCGAGGGTCAGATGTAGACCATTCAAAATTTGATGTGCGTGCTGCCCGGCGATGGAGCTCCTATGTGTGCGACTACGCTCGAAAGCCCGTGCCAGCAACCACCCAGGACGCGGCGGGTGGGAGTATCATGTACCCGGGCAGTGGTATCCGCCTGACAACGCAGGTCCCCGCACAGCCGAATGCCAGAAGGACATATTATTATTAATTATTTTTATTTATTTTTCCTATTGTTAGTGCTCTGTACACGCTATGGGGTACATGCTATTGCGGGTGACTGGAGGAAGGGAGTCCTAGTGCTCATTGCCTCAGTCATCCCGTATTAGGCATCGTTCAACATCGGACCCCGGGCAATACCTGCTACGACCAGGTGGGTATTGCCTTGGCTGCTTGGTTCGGCTACAGAGACCCCTGATCGGAGTGGGTGGCATTCGGGGAGGATGCTATCGGGCATGGCTTCCAAACGAAGTCGGCTCTCCCAAGGTGGTCGCCCACCTAAGTCTTTAACTTTTGCTTCCCTGAGAGGTTCAACTCCCTGGGAACATGCGCAGCGTGAAGGAATGGGATCCAGCTTCCCTAGGTTTCTGGTCGCTACCAGAACCGATGGGCACGATTTTAAGCTGGTGAAGTCGATCCTGTTTAGTAGACACATCGAAGGCGTCTATGGCGAACTGGAGGAACTAAAGAAAATGCGCAACGGTAGTTTGCTTCTAAAAACACGTACAGCACTGCAAGCTGATCAGTTGCTTAAGTGCGAGCACTTTGGCGTCATCCCCGTCAAAGTGGAGGAGCATAAGTCCTTGAACCTTGTTCGCGGAGTCATCTTTCACCGCGACCTTATTTTGAACACTGACGACGAGTTGATGGAAGACATGAAGAACCGCGGCGTGACACACGTCCGGCGCATTACGCGCAAAGTCAACGGTGAAGACGTTGCCACTGGTGCCTTCATTGTCTCTTTCAAGTTGTCAGTGTTACCAGAGAAAGTCAAGGTAACAACTTATCGTTGCGATGTGAGGCCGTACATCCCGCCTCCTATGCGATGCTATCAATGCCAGCGATTCGGACATATGGTCTCTCGCTGTTCGAATCAGGCTGTATGTGGTACATGTGGACGAGTAGCTCACGGCGCGGAGGAGTGCACAACTCCATACAAGTGCACTAACTGCTCCGGTTTTCATTCTCCTCGGGATCGGAACTGTCCGACATACCTGAGTGAGAAGAAGATCCAGGAGATCAAGACCCTGGATGGTCTTTCCTACCAGGAAGCGCGCCGTAAGTTTAATTCTACGAATACACCTGCCCGTACACTCGACTATAGCTTGATAGCTCAGAGTCTTCCAGGTTCGTCATTTACGACCAAGACACCTGTCCAGACCGCTGCGCCCAAGGCGACTGTTTCTGCTCCCAGCAACGTCGCAAATAGTCAAAGCTCGAAGGGGGGGACCACCCCACCTTCGACCAACCAGAAGTCTGTGCCGGCTGGGAACTGCCAGCCGGCACAGCAAGGGGGGAAGACTAAGTCTCCCCCCCCTAGGAGGTCGACGAAAGTCGTACCCCAGCCGGCGGAGGCGGCTTCGTTGACCAGGGCTGGGAAACCATCTCCCAGCCCGTCTAAACTTGAAAAGAAAAAGGGGAAGAAGAGCGCCCGTCCTGAGCGCTCTCGGACTTCCCCTGCGAAGGAGAAGTCATGCCCTCCACCTGGGGGATATGAATCTGCGCCGGGAGGCACTCCTGCTCCCAAACCTGCGCGCTCTCCTCGTAGGGGACCCCCTCGCGCCCGAAAAGCGTCGAAGTTCTGGGCGGCACCCCTGCCATCTTTTGATGACGGGATGGATGTCGCGCTGTCCTCTACATCTACGGATGTAGAACTAGATAGTGTTTAGGCTTACGAGCATTTTGTCGCTCATAACCTAACACTCCTTTTATAGTCCACACTATGGCACTGTTACAGTGGAATTGTAACGGTTATGACAGGCATCTTGCTGAGTTACGTCAGCTTATTAGTGAGTACGCAGCGAGTATAGTCTGTATTCAGGAGACCAATTTCCGACCTGGTCATCACACGGTCTTGAGGAATTTCAAACTATACTCGACAGAACGATACTATGCTCACCGGGCTTCCGGAGGCGTTGGCATTTTTGTACGTTCTGATAGCTACAGCGAAGAGGCTCCATTAAGAACCCCTCTTGAGGCTGTAGCTGTTCGCGTCTCGCTGCCTGTCATAGCAACAGTGTGTAATGTTTATCTTCCAACCAGGCCAGCATCTGAACATCAACGATGTCGCTGATCTTATGGATCAGCTTCCACCACCCTTCCTCTTATTGGGCGATTTTAACGCCCATCACCCCATATGGGGCTCTGAGACGCCTTGCCCCCGAGGAAGAGAGCTGGAAACACTTCTATCAGATCTGGATTTATGTGTTTTGAACACAGGGGAACCAACTCACTTTAGTGTACGTTACGGCACATATTCTCGCATAGACGTTAGTCTATGCAGCCGAACGTTGGTTCCACTGTTTCGGTGGAATGCACACGATGATCTCTGTGACAGTGACCATTTTCCCATCGTTCTTGCTTTGTTGAATCATAAACCCGTCGAGGCTCCCCCTCGATGGATTCTTAAACATGCTGATTGGCCAAAGTACACATCACTAGCTGTCTTTAACGATGATGTCAGGCGGACCGTCGGCGAGGAAATAACTTACATCACCCAAGTTATTCTTGCTGCTGCTGAGGAGTCCATTCCGTTTTTCTCGGGGACCCCTCGCCGAAAACTCGTTCCTTGGTGGAACGATGAAATAGCAGCAGCTATCAAAGAACGCCGTCGCGCTCATAAGCGTTACCGTAGACAGCCTACTGTGGCCAACTTGGTAGCATTTAAGAAACTCTGCGCTAAGGCGCGAGTTCTTATTCGACAAAGTAAGAAGGCTTCATGGGAGAGATATGTGTCGTCCATGACGTCACATACTCCATCATCTCAAGTGTGGACGAAACTTCGACGATTTTCGGGTATTCAAGGATCATCTGCTGTACCGGGAATTTCCATTGCAGGCAGTGTCGCCACTGATCCCCTCGCGATTGCTAACCATCTTGCTAGTCATTTCGCGGATGTCTCCGGCTCCGGGAATTACAATCCTGATTTCCTCGCTGTGAAGCGAGAGGCAGAACGTCATCACCTTAGTTTTGCCTCTCAAGCTTCAGAGGACTACAACGTGCCCTTTACGGAGTGGGAACTCCGCAGCGCCCTAGCGCTTTGCAAGGACACGTCTCCTGGACCGGACAACATCCACAACCAGATGTTGAAGCACCTTAGTGATGATAGTCTACTCTATCTCTTTCGTGTGTTCAACCGTATCTGGATGGAGGGTGATTTTCCGTCTCAGTGGCGAGAGGGCATAGTCATTCCTGTCCTCAAGCCTGACAAAGATCCTAAGTATGCAGGAAGTTACAGGCCGATTTGTCTTACCAACTGCCTGTGTAAGCTATTTGAGAGGATGGTAAATCGCAGACTCGTGTGGTGTCTGGAGAAACAAGGACTCTTGTCCGAGTACCAATGTGGATTTCGAGCCGCTCGATCCACCACAGACCACTTGGTACGCCTGGAGAGCTCTATCCAGGATGCGTTTCTCCGCAAACAGCACTTGGTAGCTGTCTTCTTTGACTTGGAGAAGGCCTACGACACCACCTGGCGATATGGCATCCTTTCAGTCCTGCATCAATGGAGATTCCGAGGTAACTTGCCGGTATTTATTGCGAATTTTTTGTCCCTCCGTCTATTCCGTGTCCGAGTAGGGAGGACATATTCGCAATACCACGTTCAAGAAAATGGAGTCCCACAGGGATCGGTTCTTAGTGTCACTCTGTTCGCGATTGCCATAAACGGTATTGTCGCTGCTGCTGGTCCAGCCGTAATACCGTCCCTATATGTGGATGATTTTGCTCTGCACTATAGCTCGTGCAGTATGGCAGTCGCAGAGCGACAGTACAGCAAGCCATTAGGAGGGTGGAGAAGTGGACCTTAGAACATGGCTTTCGGTTTTCTGCCGTAAAGACCTCCGTTGTCCACTTTTGTCGTCAACGTACACTTCACCCTCATCCTGAGCTTTATCTAGGTAATGTCGTTCTTCCAGTTGTTGACACGTACCGATTTCTTGGGCTCCTTTTTGACAGTAAATTATCGTGGGAGCCACACGTGCGGGAGCTAAAAGTGCAATGCACCAAGAGGCTTAACCTCTTGAAGTTTCTTAGCAGCACTAATTGGGGAGCTGACCGCGTGGTGCTCCTGCGATTCTATCGGGCACACATTTTATCTCGGTTAGACTACGGCAGTGCAGCATATGGCTCCGCAAGACCAAGCGTTCTTGCGAAGCTGAACAGTATCCACCACAGCGGGGTTAGGTTGGCGACGGGAGCTTTTCGTACTAGCCCCATCGCTAGCCTGCTCGCTGAGTCTGGTGTGCCGCCTTTACACCTGAGGCGCCAGCAAATGCTTTTTTCGTATGCTGCAAATTTGCGACAGATGCCACTTCATCCGAGCTATCCCTGCGTATTCAGCAATGGCAACCGTTTGTTGTACGTTGTTCATCCTCGTGCGACGCGGCCGGTTGGGATACGCTTGGATAGCAGTTATGAATTGTTTGACGTACCTTCGATTCCTTGCCTTGTCAGACAACCAAGTGGGGTACCTCCGTGGGTTGTACGACGACCTGAAATCATCCTGGATTTGCACACTGGCCCGAAAGGAGACACGGACCCTTCGATTTATCGGAGGATCTATCTGTCCGTTCTTGGCCGCTATCCAGGTTCAGTCGTCGTTTACACGGATGGTTCAAGGACAGATACGAAGGTGGGCTGTGCGTTCGTTGTCGACAATGATCGGTTTCTTTTTGCTCTTCCGGACACCTGTAGTGTGTACACGGCAGAGCTCTATGCTATCTGTGAGGCTCTGCGGTACGCACTCGACAATGAGCGCCGACACTTTCTCGTATGTACTGACTCCTTGAGTTCGCTTCAGGCTATTGATACCTGTTTCTCTCGACACCCTCTGGTGCAGCGGATCCAGGACCTGCTGGCCGGGTGTTCGGATGCCGGCACCAGAATTACGTTTGTGTGGCTCCCCAGCCACATGGGCATAGAGGGAAACGAGTTAGCAGATCAGGCTGCCAAGGAGGCAGTTACACTGCCCCCGTTGCCTTTCAAGGTTCCAGCAAGTGATATTCGCTCTCAGGTGAGACATCTGGTTATGTCTCATTGGGAGATGGAGTGGCAGGCCATCCCACTTCCCAATAAGCTGAGAGCGATAAAAGGAACAACGAAGGTATGGAGGACTTCCCTTCGGGCTTCGCGGAGGGAAGCCGTGGTATTATGTCGCCTTCGGATCGCCACGGTATCTTGACGCACTCCCATCTACTGAAAGGAGAACCCCCTCCGGTGTGTACCTGCGGCGACCATCTTACCGTGGTACACATCCTTACGGAGTGCGTGGACCTGGTCGATCTGCGCCGTAGTCTTAACCTTCCGAGTACTATCTCCCTTATCTTGCGCGATGACGAGCAGTCAGCAGACCTCGTCATCCGCTTTATGAGGGATAGCGGTCTGTTTTATCGTGTGTAATGATGTCCTTTGTGCTTGTATCTTTGTGTCAATTACGCTCTTATCCTATTGACTTCATTTTAGTTTGTGTTGCGTATTTTAATGTGTTCTTTTAACGTCTAATGTAAAGTATGTATATATATCTGTACTAGCAGGCAATGCCTTATTCCATTATCTCCTGTAATTTTTCTTCTTTTGTTCCAAAATAAGGCATTGCGAATTAGATCCACTGATTGTTTTAATTTCATACTCATTTTTCATCGCATTTTTTTAAAACTCTAATCAGTGGCTACGTTTTAAATTTTAACTATCATATGTCATTTCGTCCATCTCGTTCCATTAGGGGCCGATGACCTTCGATGTTAGGCCCCTTTAAACAACAAGCATCATCATCATCATCTACTTTACTCGCGACATGTACCATTCTGAGGGGATCTGGATTTTGGACTCCTATCGACATCAAGCATCCTCGATTCAGGATTGTGCTTTATGAGTGGTCCCTTGGTCAGTCATATATTATGATCTTTTTTGAGTTGGATCCACTGTTTTTTTGTTTGCTCGTTTTTTGTTGTTTTTTGTTTTTTGGTTCATGTCCATCCATTCCTTCTTTACATTTTTATTTGATTTTGGTCAGTGGATGAATTTGATTTTTTTGTTATTCCATTTCATACCATTAGGGGCCGATGACCTCGATGTTAGGCCCCTTTAAACAACAAGCATTATCGTCATCATCATCAGGTATCCCCCGCCTGTCGTAATAGGCACCCCAGGAGCTCTCTATTTGGGAGAGTGGTTTGGCGAACACGAGGCCCTTAGCTGAGTCCTGGCGTTGTTTCCACTTACTTGTGCCAGGCTCCTCCCTTTCATCTGTCCTGTCCGACCTTCCTTGGTCAGCTCTAGTTCTTTTCCGAGCCCGACGCTATTAGGTTTCCGAGGGCTAGGGAGTGTATCATTTTCACGCCCTTTATGGCCCTGGCCTTTCTTCGTCCGTTACTTCCCTTTTCGAAGTGACGCCTCCCTTCTTTTTTTTCTTTTTGTCTCTGTCTGCCCCCTGTGGGTGGGGATGCAGACGAAGAATACACCCACGGTATCCCCTGCCTGTCGTAAGACGCGACTAAAAGCGGCGACCAAGGGATGATCGAATTAGAACCATGAGACTACTTGTAAGTAGTACCACCACGCGGGGAACACCATGGATCGCTTTTACTTGCGCGTAATACTGTTACGTTAGGTACAAAATAGGTTCGTGATTAGTAGCAACAGAGTTCGCTTCCGGCTTTTACAGTACCTGCGATTAGTATCACTATATGAGCGACACCATGGATGAGCAACACCATGGTTCTGGCTTGCCTATGATTAGTAACCACTCTATGAGCAACACCACGGGATAGTACGAGTCCCTGTGGTTAGTACGCTTATGTGATGAACACCAAAGGTTTGCGTTGCCTGTAAATTGCGCCGCAAGGTGCGAAACATCATCGGTCTGTATTACATGTGCGAATTTCATTACCTGTGAGTAGTACCATAATGTGTGGAATATCGGAGTCTACGCTACTTTTGATTAGTACCGCAACATGACAAATACTATGGTTCTACTTTCCTGGCGATAAGTACCATTATGAGGGGCCGATATCTTGGATTTTGGACCCCTTTAGACTACAAGCATAATCGATTCAGTAATATGCTATAGAACCAGTCTCTTGGTCAGTAATACTCTTGTTTTACGTCAGTTTCTGTGAATGTGAGGCATTGCGGGGCGGATCCGCTGATTGTTTTAAATTCATTTCCATCCATTCATTCATTCTTCGTCCTCACGTTTTGAATTCTGGTTAGTGGAGGTTTTCGGCCTTTTAATTTTTCATTACATTTCGTAGATATTAGGCCCCTTTAAACAACAAGCATCATCATCATCATCATCAATTAGGGAACCCTCAGCGTTCATAGTAGTCAGTGGCCACTTTGTTGATTTTATTTTCTTCCGTTGGTTGTGCATGTATTCTTCAACCAGTTCACTCCAGATGACCTCACAGGTTTTTTTCATTATTACAGAAACCGTAGATTTTCTTACCCTGAAGAAAATACCAGTGACCGAAACGATACCCCTGGTCGTTAAAAACCTAGGAAATAAGAACAGTGTTAGAAATTTACTTTAAGTATTTTTTAAAATTTTAAGCCATTACGGCTAATAGAAGATTATATTAATTACCACATACAGTAGTTAATGATTATATATTACTGTGTTCTATTACAGGAGACGTGGCGAAAAACAAGTGGAAGAACTTGAAAGACAAGTTCCGGAAGGAACTCCAGAAGCTTCCAAACATATACAGCGGTTCTGAAGCAAAAACCGTAAAATCATCTTTCATCCGGGAGATAGCGGGTTCGAACCCCGCTGCCGGCAGCCCTGAAGATGGTTTTCCCTGGCGCGTTTTACGACGCTATGATGTTTGTAAAAGATGTCGTTCTTCCCGGTAGAACTGAGGGAAACCTCAACCTACAAGAGATGTCATCGCCATCAACCTCCTCTTATCTGGGGGAAAGTGAACATACACTTGGCAGTGATGGTGAGGAGGTATCGCAAAAGACAAATGTGTCCTCGGATACCACAACGCCAAAACCAAGGGCCCGGAAGCGTAAAATCGATCCATTCCATGAGAAGATGCTGGTGCTCGAGGAAAAGGACATAATATTAGAAGAACAAAGGCAGAGGCAGGATTTCAGTGATCCCGATTACTGTTCCTTAATGACTCTTCTACCGCATATGAAGAGTTTAAGTGCGGTGGAAAAATTAACATTGAAAAGTTCACTCTTGGTTGAAGTTTTAAATGCAGTGAAAAGACACAAAGCAAGTGAAACAGACTGAAACCCTTGTAACATTCGTTCTTTTCTAATACTTTTATGCTGAAACACCTTGGTGATGATAGTCTACTATATCTCCTTCGTGTGTTCAACCGAATCTGGATAAAGGGTGTCCTCAAGCCTGACAAAGATCCTAAATATGCAGGAAGTTAGAGACCGATTTGTCTTACGAATTGCCTGAGTAAGCTATTTGAGAGGATGGTAAATCGCCGACTTGTGTGGTGTCTGGAGAAACAAGGACTCTTGTCCGAGTACCAATGTGGTTTTCGAGCCGCTCGATCCACCACTGATCACTTGGTACGCCTGGAGAGCTCTATCCAGGATGCGTTTCTCCGCAAACAGCTCTTGGTAGCTGTCTTCTTTGACTTGGAGATGGCCTACGACACCACATGGCGATATGGCATCCTTTCAGTCGTTCATCAATGGAGATTCCGAAGTAACTTGCCGGTATTTATTGCGAATTTTCTGTCCCTCCGTTATTCCGTGTCGGAGTATGGAGGACATATTGGCAATACCACGTTCAAGAAAATGGAGTCCCACAGGGATCGGTCCTTAGTGTCACTCTGTTCGCAATTGCCATAAACGGTATTGTCGCTGCTGCTGGTCCAGCAGTAATACCGTCGCTATATGTGGACGATTTTGCTCTGCATTATAGCTCGTGCAGTATGGCAGTCGCAGAGCGACAGTTACGGCAAGCTATTAGGTGGGTGGAGCAGTGGACCTTAGAATATTGCTTTCGGTTTTGTGCCGCAATGCCCTCCGTTGTCCATTTTTGTCGTCAACGTACTCTTCTCCCTCCTCCTGAACTTTATTTAGGAAATGTAGCTCTCCCTGTAGTTGACACCGATTTCTTGGGCTCCTTTTCGATAACAAATTATCGTGGGAGCCACATGTGCGGCAGTTAAAAGTGCAATGCACTAAGAAGCTGAATATCATGAAGTTTCTTAGCAGCACTTCTTGGGGGGCTGACCGCGCGCTGCTCCTACGATTCTATAAGGCACATATTTTATCTCGGCTAGACTACAGCAGTGCAGCATATCGCTCAACAAGTCCAAGCCGCCTTGCGAAGCTGAACAGCATCCACGACGGCGGGGTTAGGTTCGTGACGGGACCTATTTGTACAAGCCCAATCGCCAGCCTGCTCGCTGAGTCTGGTGTGCCGCCTTTACACCTGAGGCGCTAGCAGCTCCTACTTTTGTATGCTGCAAATTTGCAACAGATGCCACTTCATCCAAGCTATCCTTGCGTGTTCAACAATGGCAACCGTTTGCTGTACGCTGCTTGTCCTCGAGCAACGCGGCCGGTTGGAATACGCTTGGATAGCAGTTACAGATTGTTTGACTTGCCTTCGGTTCCTTGCCTTGTCGGACAACCAAGTCGGGTACCTCCATGGGTCGTACGACGACCTGAAATAATCCTGGGTCTGCACACTGGCCCGAAAGAAAACACGGGCCCTTCGATTTATCGGAGGCTCTTCCTGTCCGTTGTTGGCTGCTATCCAGGTTCAGTCGTCGTCTACACGGATGGTTCAAGGACAGATACGAAGGTGGGCTGTGCGTTCGTTGTCGACAGTGAGAGGTGTCATTTTGCTCTCCCGGAAACCTGTAGTGTGTACAGAGCAGAGCTCTGTGCTACCTGTGAAGCTTTGCGGTACGCACTGTACAATGAGCGCCGACACCTTCTTGTGTGTACTGACTCCTTGAGTTCGCTCCAGTCTGTTGATACCGGTTTCCTTCTGCACCCTGAGGTGCAGCGGTTCCAGGACCTGCTGGCCGGGTGTTCGGATGCCGGCACCAGAATCACGTTTCTGTGACTCCCAAGCCACATGGATATAGAGGGAAACGAGTTAGCAGATCAGGCTGCCAAGGAGGCAGTTACACTGCTCCCGTTTCCTTTCAAGGTTCCAGCAAGTGATATTCGCTCTCAGCTGAGAAATCGGGTTATGTCCCATTGGGAGATGGAGTGGCAGGCCATTCCACTTCCTAATAAGCTAAGAGCGATAAGAGGAACAACGAGGGTATGGAGGACTTCCCTTCGGGCTTCGCGGAGGGAAGTCGTGGTATCATGTCGTCTTCGGATCGGCCATGGTATCGTGACATACTCGCATCATTTGAAAGGAGAACCCCCTCCGGTGTGTACCTGCGGCGACCATCTTACAGTGGTACACATCCTTACGGAGTGTATGGACTGGGTCGATCTTCGCCGTAGTCTTAACCTCCCGGGTAACATCTCCCTTATCTTGCGAGATGACGTGCAGTCAGCAGACCTCGTCATCCGCTTTATGGGGGATTGTGGTCTGTTTTATCGTGCTAATGATGTTCTTTGTCCTCGTTTATTTATGTCAATTGCGCTTGATCCCATTGACTTCATTTTAGTTTGTGGTGCGTATTTTAATGTGTTATTTTAACGTCTAATGTAAATTATGTGTATATATATCTGCACTACCAGGCAATGCCTTATTCCTTTTTCCCCCTGTATTTTCTCTTATTTTATTAGGATATAAGGCGTTGCGATTTAGATCCACTGCGTTTTTAATCTCATACTCAATCTCTCATCACACATTTTTTTATCTCTTGTCAGTGGATACATTTTAAAATTTTAAATATCATGTATCATGTCGTCCATCTCGTTCCATTAGGGGCCCATGACCTTCGATGTTAGGCCCCTTACAACAACAAGCATCATCATCATCATCATCATCATCTTCTACTACTTGTCTATAATTCTATTATTTGTCCACTATTCAAAAGTAAATTTTAATTGGAATCTGACTTGTTCTTCTTTACTTTTCCTTGCCATGTAGGACACAGCTCGTGGGTGTATTTTGAATGAATACGACTTAATTTTTTTGCACAAATATTCACGGAGGCATAGAACTAATCATTTTAATTCATATCTACAATTACCATTACATATAGAATGAATGAACCTGTGCTTTTAATTCATACATAGCCTTACCTTATTGTAATGATTAGTTTTTCTGCAGGACTGATCGGTCTCTGGAAGTTGGTGACTTGATTCTCTAGTCGCGCCCTAAGTTTGTTTAGTAAGAAGTCGAACGTTTTAATAGACATATGAGTATATTCGAAAAATCTATCAGGAAATCTCCTTAGTTCCCCATATAAATGACGAAATTCTCGATACATTTCATGTTGTTTATTAATTGGATGGACACCAAATTCTCTCCTGACCCTACTTCGAACTCTTCTTTTTAGATAAGAATTTTCTAAAAGAAAAGACAAACGGGAAAGCTTTGAAACCGCCATTATCTAATCACCAGGTTCAGGTGAAATAAGCTGCATGCGATTCACAGCGCAGTCCATGGTATTCTGGCCTCCTATCTATCATTCCAATAGCTCGATGACGTCGAATAGTCCAGGCAGATTCCATCTTCTCGATCTCCGCCTGGTTTCTGTTCGCCCTCCTCAGATCCCTGGACTGCTCCGAAGGCGGTCGGACCAAGACCAACTACAATCCTCACACCGCAATGCAGAAAAAGCATAACTGAAGTGGAGAACCTTAACCACTCGACCACTCTCTCGCTTGATGGTACCTTGCATGGTAAACCTCTCGTAGTCTTTCTCGACATTTTCAAAATTGGTTTTTTTTTTCGGAAATGTTTGAGAGTTGCGCACTACTACTTTGGCGGTGTGTTTTTGCGATTTAGTACTACCAACCTACAAAGTTTGAACAAAATCGGTGATGCGAACGTCGTGACCTTCCCTTGTGAGCAACATAACACCAAACAAAGAAAAAAATCAGTTTTCCTTCTAACTTATGAGCACTAGCTAAACATACCCTTTAGCTCATTTTTTACCCTTTTCCAAAATATTGCAGTCGAACAAAGCTAGCACTGCACGTATCCAACAATTTTTTAAAAGAAAGTGTCTTCTCTAGGGAATAAACATTCGTCAGTGACTCAAAATTAATTGTTTTATTACCTCAAAGTTAATTGCTGCTTAATTTCAACTCCTTCCTAATGTGCTGTTTCTGCGCGAATATTGTTTCATCGATCTTTCTCTTGGCGCCGTGCTTTTCAAGTTTCTTGGCAATTTTTTGGGGGATCTTCTTTTCATTTAAGACCCTTGCGTAATTATTGGCCAGAATTTTCACACACTTCATAATTATGGTCAAAGAAACACCACACTTGCACACATCACTCGCATTATCAACACTACTTTCAAAGGCTTCAAAGTCCTCAAGCAACTATTGCATCCCTTTGGTTTCCTAATTTTAAAAATTCTGGTTCATAAGCACTGTTTATGAGGACCTGAAAGTGCATGAATATTTTACAACCCATAGAAACCATGATCGGTGATGGACACTTCAAGCCACCTCAGTTTAACTGCCTAAAATATCAGAGCATTTGGCCAACATCACAGTGTATCACCATTTCTTCTTCAGACTATAGCATCTCAACACAATCAGCACAGTTGTTATACTCCTTAAGCTTCTCCATGACCTTCATACTAGTACAGCTGGCAATACAAATGAGAATCCTCTGTAAGTGGGGTGGGATATTTACACACTCAATGTCACATAATGCTAGCTCTATCCAGTCTAAATTCTGAACTTGTTCCTTCTGGACATTGTGTACTTCAGTTGAAAAATCATCGAGTGTAAATTCACCTAGTTTACCAGTTTGTATTTTGAGTACGCTCAGCACTTTCAATTGCCTCTCCGACTCAAAAATAAGTTCAGCTAAAACATTATAAGCACACTCACTTAACCTTCTATACCAGGGCCTCTCAGGGTGCATGCGCTTGGTGCATGCACTGTGCACGGTTCAAAAGACGACTTCGCTTGGTTGACCAGAGTGCAGACCCGCCACTCCTCGATTTGGAGCAATGGCGCTTACTCTCTCTATCCTCACGCCTGTCTTGCTCGCTCCCCCTGTCTCCCTCTTCAACACTTGCCCCGTAACGCTCCAAGTGCGAGCTGAGTTGCGCCGAGTAGAGCCGAGCTTAGCCGAGTAGCCCAGAGACGAAGCGTTGGTCCGAGTCAAGCCGAGCGCGACCGATGCACAGTGCACGGAGCTCTTGCGCCTCGATTTGCACGCGTGGGATTTTGGGCGTTTGAGAGACCCTGTTCTATAGGCTCCAAACCTTCCTTCCAAATTATCAGTCTGTAACTTTGTTGTCAGTACATATGACCTGCTAAAATTACTAAAACCACGAACCTGCTACGCAGGCGTAGCAGGGGGAGAGGTGATACTCCCACGTGGCGCGTCCCAGGTGGCGGATAGGGGGGTCCTAACTGGCTTGCCGGCGGACTTGAGGGAAATAAAATACCTCTCGCGGACCAAACACACACCCCCTGTGGGTGGGGGAGGCTGACGAATAATACACCCACGGTATCCCCTGCCTGTCGTGAGAGGCGACTAAAAGGGGCGACCAAGGGATGTTTAAATTGGAACCATGAAACTGCTTTTGATTCGTGCCATCACGCGGGGAACACCAAGGGTTGCTTTTACTTGTGCGTAGTACCACTACATTAAGTACGAAATTGGTTTGTGATTAGTAGCACACAGGAGCACCGCGCGGTCGGCTTTTGCAGTACCTGTGAATAGTACCACCATATGAGCAGGACCATGGGATGATAGCTACCATGGTTCTGCCTTGCCTATGATTAGTACCCACTATATGAGGAACACCACGGGATAGGGAGAGGTCCCTGTGGTTAGTACTCTTCTGTGATGAACACCATAGGTTTGCGTTGCCTGTAAATGGCGTCGCAAAGTGGGAAAACATAGGTCTGTATTAAATGTCGAATTTCATAAGCTCTGAGTAGTACAATAATGTGTGGAATGCCGCAAGTCTCTGCTACTTTTGATTAGTACCGTAACAGGACAGCTACCATGGTTCTATTTTGATAGCGATCAGTACCGTTATGAGGGGCCGATAACTTCGATTTAGGACCCCCTTTTGACTGCACGCATAATCGATTCAGTGTTATGCTATGGCAGCCGTCCCTTGGTCAGTAATACGATATTGTCACGTCCGTTTATGTGCCTGTGCGACATTGCGGGTCGCAACCACTGATTGTTTTAAATTCATGTCCATCCATTCATTCTTCGTTGTCACATTTTTGAATTCTGGTCAGTGGAGAATTTTAGACTTTTAATATGTCATTTCATTTCGTCTCATTTCGTACCATTAGGGGCCGATGACCTAGATGTTAGGCCCCTTTAAACAACAATCATCAATCAATCAAATTACTAAAAATGTACCAACACAACTGAACTAATGCTGTCGATATATGGGTCAAAGCAAAGTGAGCTTCCATTACTGAGTTTCCCTGCAGCATGCCACATGTGCCAAACGTCAATGTAAACTTTCAAACTTTCTGGGAAAGTAAGTTTAGGATCATCAGGACCAGTAATGGGATTGGAGCCATCATTTTTGGTATATTTTTCCTTCATTGAATGCCGAATATTGGATATTGCCCACCACCTACCAATAAGCTTCAAGAACTGAATTGTGCCAATAGAAATATCCACACCTTCACTCATCAACACTTCTAGAGCTGCAATATTCTTCATATCAAAAATATTTACTGTCAAGGAAACATTCTGCCGTTCCACTGAAGTAGGAAAAATGGCTTTCCTTGATAAATTCTGTTCCAGTTTCAAAAGCATTTTTTTCTGAATGGAATACATCTTTCAAGCCTGAAAGCCTAGCTTTAACTGTAGATTACTGGCATGTAGCAGTGCCATCAGGAACACTGAGCATGTTGCTAATTACTGGAAAAATCTATTCAACATTGGGAATAGTGAACTTTTGATTAGACCTATTGAACCTGTTATTTTTTATACACTTGAGTATTTGAACACTATAAAAAAGAAGATAAATGGCACGCAATGAATTAAATGGGTTTGGAATACAAGGTTTCAGAGAACCACGACACACCAGTTCAAACATTCTTTTGTTTGTACTATGATTGCCAAAAGTCATGCACACAACTTCAAGTCCTAATTCATTCATAAGTTTTAGAACCTCTATTGTGAGTTTCAAATGTTTTCCACCCCCTGTGGGTGGGGGACGCAGATGAAGAATACACTCACGGTATCCCCTGCCTGTCATGAGAGGCGACTAAAAGGGGCGACCAAGGGATGATTGAATTAGAACCGTGAAGCTACTTTTGGTTCGTACCATCACGCGGGGAACACCGTGGGTTGCCTGTACTTGCGAGTAGTACCACTATATTCGGTACGAAATAGGTTTGTGATTAGTAGCAGTAAAGAGGCTGGCCTGGGGTTTTCCAGTACCCGTGCGTCGTACCCATGTGAGCAACACCGCGGGTCTGGGCGTAGCCTGTGAGTTGTACCGCTATATGAGCGACACCGTGGGTCTGCGTTGCCTGTGATTAGTACTCACTATGTGAGGAACACCACGGGAATACCGGCACCCGTGACTAGTACACCTAGGTGAGGAACCTTACCGGTTTGCGTTGGCTATGAGTGGCGCCCTTGTGTGAGAAACACCATAGGTCTGCGTTAGCTGTACGAAGTACTGTCCCCGTTAAAATTGGCGATATTGTGAATATTTTCAACAAGTGGAAAGTAAAAGTTTTATTGTCTGCTTGGAACTGCAGCATGTCATTTGGGGAGCAGTGACGAGCTAAGAACGAGTTTTTTCGTCGTTCAGAGGGGTGATACACGGCCTGGACTGTGCCAAGGCCAGAGCAAACCACGTGACTACCGCCGCACGCGCGCAACTCACATCTGGAATAGTCTGAGCCAATTAAATGAGACCATCAGCCAATTACCGTTCTCGTTGAAGATCACACCTCCCAGGCTGATAAGATAAAAAGGCCTTGTTACGAGTAAATCGCTCTCTTACCCTGAATATTCTTCGCTGTGCTGCTGTGTGGAAACTACGTTATCGGACCACGTGGAGAAGTAATTTCCAGTTCAAGTCAACGCCCGTTTTGCCAGAATTTAGCGAGAATTAGTGAATTCCTATGGAATAAAAACGCCTTAAGAACCAAGTTAAGTGTGACTGTGTAGACGAGCTATTGATATTCGACGTGTGCTTATGCAAAATACTTAATCGTGTCATCTCAGTTACAGCTTGTGACCGGAATTCTACGGAAGTCGTCTTAGAAGCTGAACACCTCAAGATGGACAATTCCACAACCACCAACAACACAACTTCATCGAGGGACACCTGCTACAGAGCCTCCATGGAGCTGTAAAATGTGAGGCGTATCTGGTAATTGGAAGGAGACTGACCGGAGGAAAATGCTGGAATAATTGACTGTCGACGGGAATCGAACTCCATCTAAAACTTGAGTACCCTTTTAATTTAATTTATCTGTCTTACCTTTTGTACAACTAGAGGTCTTTCTTCTTTAAGTCGTAGATCTATTAGTTGTTGTAGTTAGAAATATTTCATTTTTCCACTTCTTAAGGTGTCGTGGTAGACTAGGTACGTGTGAATGAAATTATGAATCTATTAGAGTAGACATGTAAGTTGTCTTTGAATGATTTCCCATGCTTAGGAGCTTTATACTTAATAATCACTGACCACACGATAAATCTACTTTCCTTGTAATGTTGAAAGTTACTGGACTGAAATTTGCGTGTACATTTTGAGTGAATAGGGTCGAACCTAGTGTCTTTCAAGATCACTTGTTGTATGTATGATGAAGTCATCTAATTTTACGATATTCCACGAGGATCAGTAGATGTAATAATCACTTAAATAAAAATAATATTGACTAAAGATCGGGTAAAACAGAATTAAACGCTCGGGAGCCATAAATTTACAGTAGAGTCCTTATATGTGAGATTGAATGTGCTCTGTTCATGAAGGGTCTGGAATATGACCAATCCTGAGGGATATTTGTTGTATAATTGAGCAATTGATGATTTAATGATGATATTTGATTATTCTTGTGTATTGGGAGCGCAAGATAGATTATAATTATTGGAGCACGTGTTGCGAGTGTATTTTACAGGTAGGGAATAAAAATAATACGATTAAGGCTCACGCTCGCGATAGTTTCAACCTGTAGCCCAAACGATGGTAGTGCTTATGGATTTTACTAGAATATTCCATTATAATTTCATGAGTTAGATGAACTTACGTTGATATGTGAAATGTGTTTCTACCAAGTGATACCCATGACTTCGATCACTAGCCACCATTAATGAAGGATAATTTCAGTACGCAGATTATTTCTGCTAGATATTACGCGTCCTGACCACTCGTAAAAATCATGAATAAACCAAAACAGGATTCGATGTCCACGAACCTGCTACGCAGGCGTAGCAGGGGGAGAGGTGATACTCCCACGTGGCGCGTCCCAGGTGGCGGATAGGGGGGTCCTAACCGGCTTGCCGGCGGACTTGAGGGAAATAAAATACCTCTCGCGGACCAAACACACTACCCCTTGCGGGTGGGGGACGCACATGTAGAATACACCCGCGGTATCCCCTGCCTGTCGTAAGAGGCGACTAAAAGGGGCGACCAAGGGCTGACTGAATTAGAACCATGAAACTAATTTTGAATCGTACCATCACGCGGGGAACACCATAGGTTGCTTGTACTTGCGAGTAGTACCACTGAATTCGGTACGAAATAGGTTTGTGATTAGTAGCAGTTAAAGCCTGGCCTGGTGGATTCCAGTACCCGTGTGTCGTACCCATGTGTGCAACACCGCGGGTCTGGGCGTAGCCTGTGAGTTGTACCACTATATGAGCAGCACCGTGGGTCTGCGTTGCCTGTGATTAGTACCCACTGTGTGAGGAACACCACGGGAATACCGGCGCCCGTGTTTAGTACACCTAGGTGGGGAACCTTCTCGGTTTGCGTTGGCTCTGAGTTGGGCCATTGTGTGAGACACACCATAGGTCTGCGTTACTTGTATGTATTGCAATACTTGTGAGTAGTACCATCTTTTGTGGAACACCGTGAGTCTTCGCTACTTCTGATTAATACCCCAACATGACACATACCATGGTTCTATTTTACTCGCGACATGTACCATTCTGTGGGGCCTTAGATGTGGATTTTGCACCCCCTTTAGACACCAAGCATATTGTGCTTTATAAGTGGTTCCTTGGTCGGTAATAATGTTATTTTCGATCTGTATTGAGTCCGATCCACTGGCTTTTGTTTGTTTGTTTTGTGTTTTGTTGAGTTCCTGTCCATCCATTCATTCTTCATGCGATATTTTATTTTTATTTTGGTCAGTGGATGCCTTTGCAATTTTTGTTCTTTCATTTCGTACCATTAGGGGCCGATGACCTTCGATGTTAGGCCCCTTAAAACAACAAGCATCATCATCATCATCAGGATTCGATGTAAATAATGTACATAAAAGACGTGTTTCCTAGTGTGAATGTGTGTGTATGTAAATATGTATATTTCTCTTGTATCATGTTGGCCCCATTTAATTTGATCTGGTCGTGCACTTGCTGCGACGCAGATTACATTCATCGTTGTGTGTTGCCTTAAGAAGTAATTTTCATGCTCTTAAGGGAAAGTTTGATCAACTTAAGTCGAGGAAGACTAGAAAAGGATTTATTTTCTTCATTAGCGAGATTTAAAAGGAAAGATCATCTCGTTATTTTACGAAGGCACTCGATTTGTAAATAAAATTCATTTAACTAGCTCACACGTGGATAATGTAAATTTCTGACTCATTTATAGTTGAACTTTGAAATATTTTAAGATTAATTTGAATGGAAATGAAATACAAAGATCAGAAGTAGAAGTTCGTTAGCCGCATGATTACTTCGAGTTATGATGAAACCAAGTCATTAATAATTAATTGAAAATAATTATTCTGAAATGCTAATGACGATCATTAGGTAAATGATGCAGTGGAAAATTAATGAGAACACGATCGTGTGACAGTGAAGCATAGGTTAATTAAATGATGGGAAATTAATAATAATGATAATAATCAAAATAATAATTAATTAATTTTGAGAATTTTGAAATCAATTTTCATTTTCTACTGAAGTTCATGTTGGTGTCATTGACTAATATTAAATACTGTAAATGATAAATTCAGTTGAGTACATCTTAAAACCACGTGTTGAGGCTACTTTGAATTGGTAAAACTTTGAACACATTTATTGTAAAACCCTCGTTAGCAAGACAGCTGTTAATTATTTTACGAACCTCTATGTTAAGTTATTTAAATTCTTTCAATCAAATATTCTGATTTGGATAGGCAAGAGGCCTAATTTTTCTTTGGTTTTCATTACAGCACAGTAAGGCTGGAGTTTAAGAACATGTGTCACTCTTAATAAGGAGGAAGAAAATCAATATTACGGAAGTTCTATGTAAAAAACAAATCAGTAAGAATATTTTCATTTATTGTTTGCTTATGTGAATAAATGTCAGAGTGTTGTTTTAACATTTATTTTTATCCTGCTTGGTCATCAATCCTTAACATCCCTTAAATGCCTCTAGAAAGTGATAGCCAACGATCGAACGGTCCACCTTGGGATCTCCCGCTCGATGGCTGGGCTTAGCTCGGGAAAAATGGGGGCAGTACAATACTTGTGAGTAGTACCATCTTGTGTGAAACACCGTGAGTCTTCGCTACTTTTGATTAGTAGGGGAAACCGTACAGTTATTGTCCACTTAAGCAATTTTGTTTACTTTTTATAAGCTAGAAGGGAGAAATATGGTTCAGAAATAATTTCGAATACATTTTTGGGCTCTTTTGTTTATTCTATAAAACACATGCAAATGGACAAATGCAAGAAAAAATATATCAACACAATATGAGATTGAAAAGAATATCTTGCACAAATGTACAGTTATTGGCCACTTTCATTTTATCATCAATATGATTAACTGTCTCTCAGTATCCATGTATTTCACTCCTGGTTCATAACAAGGCCATATAGTTCAGTTATATCTCCTTCTTCCTCTTCTTCACTATCGAACTGCTCTCAGTTTTCATCGCTGCTGTAGTCAGTCACCTTCATTTCATAACATCTGTGGCAAAGAAATCCCATCTTCGTCGTCGGAATAGGGAATGTGCTCCTTATGAGCTTCGGGTATACATTTCTTATGGAACACATACTTACAAACATCACAACATATCCTGGATTCAGTCTTGATAACTCCACAGCATGTGGCGCATGAAGACTCAGTTTCTGTTTTTCTGAATAACTTACGTTTCCCTGTGGTCTCACTAGGTTCTGTTTTATTCTTCTTTTCTTTTGCTTGAATACGTCTTCGTTTCCTTCTTTTTCTTCTTCTAATCTGCGTTTTGCTTTTTTTCTTTTCAAACATTTCGTGATATGTTTTGGAAGCTATGGCATACGGTTGTCTTTCAGCCTGTTTCTTTACCTTACGTTTAGGTGTGTCAGGCCCCACAAGGAATTCTCTAATAGGCCTAGGCGTTATTTTCTGTTTGAAGAAATTTTCTGCTGAGAAAGGTCTCACTCCTATCACTGCTCATAGATTGCTCAGGTAGCATTTCACAGCTCAGCGAACTGCTTGTTTGGATATGAAAATGACCATCCGTAGAGCCTGTCGTTTTTTCTGGAGCCAGTTATGTTTCTGCAGAAGTGGAAGGGCGACTGTTGGGGTGAGAACAGTCACTCTCCACTGAACTTCTTGATCCATCACTACATAACATCGAGGGTTTTTCTTTTTTGAAATGTTCCCAGAGACGGAACAAAGTGGAAAAGTCTTTGTTATTGTCCTCAGGAATTATATCTTTCATTCTTTTGAACTTTTCAACCCTTTCCTCTCCAACAATGTTGATGAATGTGATGTAGTCTATGGAAGCAATTTCGTCATTTTCCGTACTAGAGGCACCTTTTCCTCGAGTATTTTCATTGACAGCTGTACTTTTACCAAGGCATTTGGTGTAGTCTACAGCATTTGGATTCGGTGGGTACAGAGCACATGCCCAAAAGCCATTGATTTAGTGTTTCAGGCTTTGCGGCAGATGCTATTACCTCGCTCAGAAGGGGTGCAAATGCCTCTTCATTCAGAATTTCACCTTGGTGCTCTGCGTACCAGTTCCTCACAGCTTTCCGCCAACATATTTTGATTGGCCGGAACACAGCTTCATCAGCCAGTTGCAGTATTCTTGTTGCATTGGGATATAGTGCTATTATTTCTATTTTTAATTCATTGCACAAAACGCTCAACTGGGATGTAAGGTGGGATTTGTGACCATCAACAAACAAAACCACAGGAAATTTAACCCCCTGAGAAATCAGGAATGCCACGAACCTGCTACGCCTGTCAAACTTTTGGATTGCCTGACCATTGTAGATATACCCAACCTTGTCTCTTCTCAGAGGTTTTGCCCCTTATTCTGGAGATGTACCCATGCATCTCGATTTGGTTTTCAAAGGGAGAGGCTTCAAGAGTATCCTGAGGGGTATCTCTGAGCCAAGTGATGCACTCCTTGGCTCTTTCCCAGAGCATGTTCAGAGTTCCTACATGGAATCTGCCTTCCTTTCCGAACCACTTCCATGAGCACAGAGTCGAGAATGACACATACTCATCAAATCCGTATTTAGGAATGGAGATTTGGACTGTGCTCATTATAGGCACAACCCAGTCTGCTTCTATGCAGTCCTGCTTTATGAAATTCAGAGCTTTGATGATCTCGTCATATTGAACCTTTGATGGAAAGATCCATTTTATTTGATCTTCAACCAGATCCATGTCATCTCGCCTGGCTCTTGCCAAGGCTCCCTGAGTTATTTTTAGCAGAGACCTTTTCTGAATGGGTTGCTTGTTTTTCTTCATCTCTCTGGTTTCTTTGCTTGCGACTGCACGAGACTCTCGAATCGTCATGGAATGATGAGAAATCATGAAGACTGAGGTTGCAAGAGTGCGAGTGGGAGCTAAGCTGTTAGTAAATGAGTCAACAACTCCGGGTCCCAGGAGCTTCAAGAACAGCTTTCTGATCTCTTTCCTGTTGGTGTCTGCGGGAGCGTACAGTATCTTGGGGTCTTCTTCAATTTCTCTTTCCCAATCGGGTTCTGGTTCCAGTTCTCCCATAAGTCTTTTAAGTTTCTCAGTGGATCCGAATCTTATGATTCCTGTCGATGTCACAGTCGCTTGTTCGGTCACTTCAACAAAGTTGTTATCAAGCGTAACTGCAATGCGAGATCTGAGGTTTCTTGAATGGATCACTGCAATATGATGGGAGAAATCAAAGCCCATTAATCCTGCCATCAAAGGTGGATCAACAAGGAAGAATCCAAGATTTGGATCGGGAATGTGCAGCACCATTCGAGCCCAATCTTTGAAAAGTCCGTGAGTTGCTGACCCTAGCAACATGTAGTGGAGGATGCCCTGAGCTATCTGGATCACTGAGCTCTCTATGAAGGGAGCTCCTGCCTCTACAAGTTGGGTCAACAAGTTGGAGAAATGTTCCTGCCTGCCAAGCAAGCTAGACGTTGATGGAATTGTCAAGCTTGCAGCAACCCACTTAAAAATAGGTCTCATCATGGATCCATGAGAGTACCAAGTGGAATTAAATTCCATCACATTCTTTAGAGGTGCTGCTGATTTTATTGAGTACCATAGCCCAAGGAACCTTGCTAGCTTTGGTATTGACATGAGAATCATGCATGCCCAGAACTTTGATGATTTGACTGTGCCTGATGCCACCGTCACCATAGACGAAGAATCATGGGATGGTTCATAATTTTCATAATGAGATGGTTCATGGTGGCGTAGAATCTTAGTTTCTCTCTTTTCTTCTTCTTGTTGATTCTGTTCTCAAATTTAGCCCACTGCATTTTGTGATAAAGGAGGAATATAGCATGGTAGAAGGATGATGTGTAGTGAAGGATGCCTTGCATCATGCCAGTCTTAATGTGCATGGCAACTTCGCCTTTCTCAAGAATCTCACCACCTTTGGCAAATTGATTCTTTAACTCCTGGCTGATCTCTGAGTGAATTTTCACTCCTGTATTCAAGAGCAGCAGCTGCATACCGTCAGGAAGGAAGATGTACTTACTATGCCATAAATTCAGGACTGAGATTATGAAGCCATGGAACTTTTTAGACAGAATTCGGCAGAGAGCAGTTGCCAAGTCTTTTACCTTAATGCGCTGATTCCAGCGAGTTTTATCCTCGGAGGAAAGCAGCGTCTCTTTGTACTTGTCCTTTGGAAGCCTTCTAGTGTCTGCATAGTGTTTACGTGGTACACTCTCCTTCTTGGACGGCTCTGACATTGTCTCAGATGGGCAATGGCTGCACAAGGTTCTTGCAATGCATTCAATGGCAACTTGTAGAAATCTGAGTTCGGATCTCAGTACATATATCTCTCTTGTTCCCCCGTGCTGAGGCTTTCTAAAAATGTCTATGATGGGTCCCTGATGATTTTCCTTCATCTTGATGTAGTTAGGGTATGCATCCTCCATAACCAGAGAGGGTTTCTTGTCGGGGTCCTTGCTTCTTAGAACTTCGACAACTCTCGCAATGACCTTAACCCTTGGCTTCACTCTGATTTTGGCTCTAAGCCCTTTTCTCTTTCTAGAAGCCACTTTGGACGCTTTGAGCCCCTTTAATTTGCCTCTTGCCTGAATAGAAGGCTCTCTCGTCTCCTTCCTCACATCAATTCGGTACCTTTTATCAGATCCTTCAGGATTCCTTCCATCACTGGCACTTGATTTCTCAGTGGGTTTCTCAACTCCTATTTTCTTGTCCTCCGAGCCCATGTCAGATGAAGCTTTAAGAGTGGCTAAACTCTCGTAAGTTATGCTTGCTAGGTTCTTAAGGATTTGTCTTTCTATTGACTCGCTCCAGTCTTTTCCAATTTCAGTTCTAGCGAAGTGCTTAAACGCATCAGTTGAACCTCTCAGCACATCTATGGGGTATTCATGAACTCTGGGTTCTGTATCAACGTGATTGCACCTTCCTTCATATTCATGCCGAACATTTCTGTATTTTAAATCCTCTTCAACTATCTTCTGGACTAGGTCGCTGTCTTTGTTACTCCAGCTAGCCAAATTTTTGTCAACTATGTACCCCAGAAAGAAGGGAGAGGTGATACTGCCACGTGGCGCGTCCCAGGTGGCGGATAGGGGGGTCCTAAGCGGCTTGCCGGTGGACTTGAGGGAAATAAAATACCTCTAGCGGACCAAACACACGCCCCTTGTGGGTGGGGGAGGCAGACGAATAATACACACACGCTATCCCCTGCCTGTCGTGAGAGGCGACTAAAAGGGGCGACCAAGGGCTGATTGTATTAGAACTATGAAACTACTTTTGATTAGTACCATCACGCGCGGAACACCATGGGTCGCCTTTACTTGCGAGTAGTACCACTCTGTTAGGTACTGAATAGTTTTGTGATTCTTAGCACTCAAGCGGGGTTCAGTGTGGGTTTCCAGTACCGGTGAGTCGTACCCATGTAAGCAACACCACGGGTCTGGGCGTAGCCTGTGAGTTGTACCACTATATGAGCGACACCGTGGGTCTGCGTTGCCAGTGATTAGTACCCACTATGTGAGGAACACCACGGGAATGCCGGCGCCCGTGATTAGTACACCTAGGTCCACGAACCTGCTACGCAGGCGTAGCAGGGGGAGAGGTGATACTCCCACGTGGCGGATAGGGGGGTCCTAACCGGCTTGCCGGCGGACTTGAGGGAAATAAAATACCTCTCGCGGACCAAACACACACCCCCTGTGGGTGGGGGAGCCTGACGAATAATACACCCACGGTATCCCCTGCCTGTCGTGCGAGGCGACTAAAAGGGGCGACCAAGGGATGAATGAATTAGAACCATGAAACTACTCTTGATTCGTACCATCATGCGGGGAACACCATGGGTTGCATGTACTTGCGAGTAGTATCACTAACATGGTACGAAATATGTTTGTGATTTGTTGCAGTAAAAAGCCTGGCCTGGTGGATTCCAGTACCCGTGCGTTGTACCCATGTGGGCAACACCGCGGGTCTGGGCGTAGCCTGTGAGTTGTACCACTATATGAGCGACACCGTGGGTCTGCGTTGCCTGTGATTAGTACTCACTATGTGCGGAACACCACGGGGCCCTTGGGACCGGCACCCGTGACTAGTACCCTAGGTGAGGAAACTCATCGGTTTGCGTTGGCTGTAAGTGACGCCATTGTGTGCGAAACACCATAGGTCTGCGTTACCTGTACGAAGTACAATACTTGTGAGTAGTACCATCTTTTGTGGAACACCGTGAGTCTTCGCTACTTCTGATTAATACCCCAACATGACACATACCATGGTTCTATTTTACTCGCGACATGTACCATTCTGTGGGGCCTTAGACGTGGATTTTGTACCCCCTTTAGACACCAAGCATCATTGTGCTTTATAAGTGGTACCTTGGTCGGTAATACTGTTATTTTCGTTCTCTATTGAATCCGATCCACTGGTTTTTGTTTGTTTGTTTGTTTGTTTTTTGTTTTGTTGAGTTCCTGTCCATCCATTCATTCTTCATGCCATATTTTATTTTTATTTTGGTCAGTGGATGCCTTTGTAATTTTTGTTCTTTCATTTCGTACCATTAGGGGCCGATGACCTTCGCTGTTAGGCCCCTTAAAACAACAAGCATCATCATCATCAGCAAAACAAAAACGCAGCAGCACATTGCCAACTGTGACAAAATGAAATGCGGCAGGCGAGAATCAACACAAAGGCCGCAACACGGATGGTTCGAGCACAGACACTGAGGTCGATGTGCGTTCCTTATCGACACGGACAGGTTTCTATTAGCTCTCCCGGAAACCTGTAGTGTGCATACTGCAGAGCTCTATGCTATCTGTGAAACTCTGCGGTACGCACTGTCCGATGTGCACCGACACTTTCTTGTGTGTACTGTCTCGTTGAGTTCGCTCCAGTCTATTGATACCTGTTTTCCTCGGCACCCTCTGGTGCAACGGATCCTGGGCCTGCTGGCCGGGTGTTCGGATGCCGGCATCAGAATCAACGTTTCTGTGGCTCCCCAGGCACACGGGTATATAGGGAAACGAGTTAGCTGATCAGGCTGCCAAGGAGGCAGTTACACTGCCCCCGTTGCGTTTCAAGGTTCCAGCAAGTGATATTCGCTCTCAGCTGAGACATCTGGTTATGTCCCATTGGGAGATGGAGTGGCAGGCCATTCCACTTCCCAATAAGCTGAGAGCGATAAAAGGAACAATGAAGGTATGGAGGACTTCCCGTCGGGCTTCGCGGTGGGAAGCCGTGGTATTATGTCGCCTTCGGATCGGCCACGGTATCTTGACGCACTCCCATTTATTGAAAGGAGAACTCCCTCCTGTGTGCAATTGCGGCGATCATCTTACCGCGGTACACATCCTTACGGAGTGCGTGGACCTGGTCGTTCTGCGCCGTAGTGTAAAACTCCCGTGTACCATCTGGATCATGCGATATGACGAGCAGTCCGTAGACCTCGTGATCCGCTGTATGAGTGATTGTGGTCTTTTTATCGTGTGTGATAATGTCCTTTGTCCTAGTATATTTGTGTTAATTGCGCTTTTGTCCCATTGTCCTCATTTATAGTTTGTGTTGCGTATTTTAATATGTTATTTTTACGTTTAACGTAAATTATATATACATATAAATGTATACACCTGTACTTCCAGGCAATGTCTTATTCCGTTGTTTCCTGTATTTTCTCTTATTTGATTAGAAAATAAGGCATTGCGAATTAGATCCACTGATTGTTTTAATCTCATACTCATTTTTGTTCATCGCCATTTTTTAAAACTCTAGTCAGTTGTTAAATTTTAACTGCTCTATATCAGGTCGTCCATCTCTTTCCATTAGGGGCCGATGACCTTCGATGTCCACGAACCTGCTACGCAGGCGTAGCAGGGGGAGACTTGATACTCCCACGTGGCTCATCCCAGGTGGCGGTTAGGGGGGTCCTAACCGGCTTGCCGGCGGACTTGAGGGAAATAAAATACCTCTCGCGGACCAAACACACTACCCCCTGCGGGTGGGGGATGCACATGTAGAATACACGCGCGGTATCCCCTGCCTGTCATGAGAGGCGACTAAAAGGGGTGACCAAGGGATGATTGAATTAGAACCATAAAAGCACTTTTGATTCGTACCATCACGCGGGGAACAGTATGGGTTGCCTGTACTTGCGAGTAGTACCACTAAATTCGGTACGAAATAGGTTTGTGATTAGTAGCAGTATGAAGCCTGGCCTGGTGGATTCCAGTACCCGTGTGTCGTACCCATGTGAGCAACACCGCGGGTCTGGGCGTAGCCTGTGAGTTGTACCGCTATATGAGCGGCACCGTGGGTCAGCGTTGCCTGTGATTGGTACCCACTATGTGAGGAACACCACGGGGCCAGTGGGATCGGCACCCGTGACTAGTACACCTAGGTGAGGAAACTCATCGGTTTGCGTTGGCTGTGAGTGGCGCCATTGTATGTGAAACACCATAGGTCTGCGTTCCCTATACGAAGTACAATAATTGAGAGTAGTACCATCTTGTGTGGAACACCGTGAGTCTTCGCTACTTTTGATTAGTACCCCAACATGACAAATACCATGGTTCTACTTTACTCGCGACATGTACCATTCTGTGGGGTCTTTGACATGGATTTTGCACCCCTTTAGGCATCAAGCATCACTGTGCTTTGAGTGGTCCCTTGTTCAGTAATACCTTTATTTACGATATTTTTTTGAGTCTGATCCACTGTTTTGTTTGTTTGTTTGTTTGCTTTGTGTTTTTGTTGGGTTCATGTCCATCCATTCTTCATGACTTTTTTAATTTTATTTTGGTCAGTAGATTAATTTGAACTTTTTGTTATTTCATTTCCTACCATTAGGGGTCGATGACCTCGATGTTAGGCCCCTTTAAACAAAACAAGAAACAAAAAAAAGACCTTCGATGTTAGACCCTTAAAACAAGAATAATCATGATCATCATCAAATCAGTAATTATTCGACCGTGCACCAGAATGCATGACAACAGTTTTTGTAAGGACATCTATGGAGAAAATGTCTAACTTCTTGCTGTACACCAAACAAAATAAATAAATCCAGACAGTTTAGGAAACATTAAAAGAACACAATGCTCTGTTATTTATGAGTGACATCTTCCGATTAATGTTCCAACTTCATGCACTAACTGTTTCAAGATTTATATGAGAGATAGGCTTCCTTAAGGCGTTTCTTTTGAATGTGCGGATTTGAGGTGTACCTACCGGTACACAATGAACTCAAAATAATCTATCACCACTAATCAGGTGAAACGTCTTACTTTTTTTTGTCGTGTCTGTATAGGTGTAAGCATGTACTCTGAGAATGATAGAAATATCGCAGTACGGAGATGAGAAATCAATAAACCAATAATGAAAACTATGAAATACAGCCAAGTTATGAACTTGGACACTAGTCCGACTGACGTGGTAACATAAACAAATAGCAGTCCATCAAAGTATGGCATGCCACGAAAAGCATTGCAGTTCACCACAAAATCTATGTGTATATCGCCCAAAACAAGTACTCAGATTTCAGATTCAAAGTGAAGCGATTTAGCAGAGCACACAAGGAAGCATTTTACTGTGTCCATTTTCCAAAGGGACCCGAGGTAAGTACAGATAAAAAAGGGGCATGGAAATACATGTGGCAGTAATCAGGGAAAGAAAAGGAACTGCAATTTCATAATAATAATATATTACAACATATACCAAAACGATTTTTACACGGCAAAGAAAATGCAAAATCAATTAAAGAGAGTAACAATATTTTCAAGGGTAGATACTTCGAATTTTGAAATAAATGGGACAACCATAAAATAACACAATTTCCTATCCAAGACAGCTGGACTCAAAACAAGGGATGAATTTTTACAATAATTTTCATTACGAATATACTACAAATGGTAAACGGATATTACCTATTGATGCAAAATATTAAAAGAATTTTTTTAAAAGCATAAAAGGCCACTGTACAAATTGCAAAAAAGAAAAGAGGACCCCAGGACAGGAGCGTGGGGAAAAGAAAGAACAAGGAAGAGAACAGTAGCTAGGGCTGGCAACAGGGATTTGGAAAATTAGGAGCTACGAATTTTAATAAAAATCATGATGTCGAACAGAAACTAGGCGTTAATATCAATACAGTTAGTCCTATTCTTGCGTTTGTTCACCAAGTCTTTTAGTATCCAGTGGTTCATATCACTGTGATTTATACGTAGTAGAAAACGAAATTTGGAAAAAACCGTAGTGTAGTTCCATGACAAACACCAATGGCCATAGCTCTGACTAGTGATATTTGGTAGTATGAACAGTCTTTAGCAGCCAGTACGGCATGTAGAAAAGAGGAAAACAGGAAAGGAATACAGATTCAAAGTTCGCTCACCCGTCCAGCAGTCCTTGAGCTTCAATCACGAACAACAAACACCATTTTAAAACATTGCACACGGACCAGCCGCTAGCGCAAATAAAAGAAAGTCCTCCCTCCACACAAATCGTCTTCATCCAACTCACCGATAGAGCTCAGAGCAGGCCTTATTTATATTACGATGGAAACGTCCAGAAAAGACGAGAGCAGAAGGTACACATTGCGCAGCGAAGTGATAGGAGGGGAAAGGAGGGAGGGCAGCAGTGGGAACAGTACCAGCTGGACGGGCGAATCGAGCACACGCACAGAGGTTAGTAGCAACATATAGAGCCGTAGCAGACGTAGAATCACGTAGAATAGTAGAAAAAATAGGAGCACGTTATACAGGCTTACATATAATTTACTCGTACGGAGCTATGATGATGTCCCGCTTTTACTTGAACTCTTTGCTTTCCAGTATTTGGCTCAGTTGACCCTATCTATTTATGGAGTGAAATGATGTAACAAATGTGGATACTGAAGAAGATTCGTGTATTTTCATATATAACATCACTGTTAACAACAGTGTCAGTGATATTGACCGCAGGTATATAGGTCTTGCTTAGTACGTAGTATACTAAATACCAGCATACCATCAGGCTGTTATTTTTTCTTTAAAACATTACATATAAGTTTGATACTTTCTTAATTGAGTGAATAGTCTGTACCTTAATTGTAACTGAAGTTAGAAGTTACTACATTTATTAATTATAACATACATTCGTACTTGTACCTAATATGATAAGGGCTGGTTTATATTATGGTCCACGAACCTGCTACGCAGGCGTAGCAGGGGGAGAGGTGATACTCCCACGTGGCGCGTCCCAGGTGGCGGATAGGGGGGTCCTAACCGGCTTGCCGGCGGACTTGAGGGAAATAAAATACCTCTCGCGGACCAAACACACACCCCCTGTGGGTGGGGGAGGCAGACGAATAATACACCCACGGTATCCCCTGCCTGTCGTGAGAGGCGACTAAAAGGGGCGACCAAGGGATGATTGCATTCGAACCATGAAACTACATGTGCTTAGTACCACCACGCGGAGAACACCAAGGGTCGCTTTTACTTGTGCGTAGTACCACTATATTAGGTACGAAATAGGTTTATGATTAGTAGCACACAGGAGCACCGCGCGGTCGGCTTTTGCAGTACCTGTGATTAGTACCACTATATGAGCAGAACCATGGGATGATAGCTACCATGGTTCTGCCTTGCCTATGATTAGTACCCACTATATGAGGAACACCACGGGATAGGGAGAGGTCCCTGTGGTTAGTACTCTCATGTGATGAACACCATAGGTTTGCGTTGCCTGTAAATGGCGCCGCAAAGTGAGAAAAACATAGGTCTGTATTATACGTCGAATTTCATAACCTCTGAGTAGTACAATAATGTGTGGAATACCGCAAGTCTCTGCTACTTTTGATTAGTACCGCAACAGGACGGATACCATGGTTCTGCATTACAAGCGATAAGTATCATTCTGAGGGGCCTCTGATCTGTATTTTGGACCCATTTAGACACCAAGCATTCTCGATTCAGGATTGTGCTTTGGAAGTGGTCCCTTGGTCTGTACTACTATTGACTATGATAGTTTTTAGAGACGGATCCACTGATTGTTTTAAATTCATTTTCATTCATTCGTTCATTCATTCATTCATTCATTCTTCATGACATTTTTTATTTTGGTCAGTGGATGATTTTGAACTTTTACTTTGTCGTTTCATTTCGTACCATTAGGGGCCGATGACCTCGATGTTAGGCCCCTTTAAACAACAAGCATCATCATTATATTATGGTGCACTTGACCTAATAATAGCCAAGGAAAAGCTCTCAGATCTAATGACATGCCAGTTGCGAAGTTCAAATTCCCTACATCTATCTTTCTTATACAGTAGCCTAGACTATAAACTCAATGCATATTTCTAAACCTAAACTCTGAAAATATGTATTTCTAATACAATGTAGAAACATTACCACTTGTAACCTAACCGTAATATATTTTTTTTTTTTTGCTAGGGGCTTTACGTCGCACCGACACAGATAGGTCTTATGGCGACGATGGGATAGGAAAGGCCTAGGAGTTGGAAGGAAGCGGCCGTGGCCTTAATTAAGGTACAGCCCCAGCATTTGCCTGGTGTGAAAATGGGAAACCACGGAAAACCATGTTCAGGGCTACCGATAGTGGGATTCGAACCTACTATCTTACGGATGCAAGCTTACAGCCGCGTGCCTCTACGCGCACGGCCAACTCGCCCGGTAACCGTAATAATAATAATAATAATAATAATAATGAAGTCAGATTGTCACAACTCATGATCACACTATGGTCATCACACGTCTTACACCATTTATGTAGGCATATTTGATATATGCATCACATGCCACCAACAGTATTTTATGTAATTTATGTCTGTATTCTATGTAATGTCAAGGAGACTGTTTATATACTGTATATATCTACAATTGTTTGGTTTGAGAAAACAATTTTATTCCTGAAATGATGTAATCTTCTCGGTGTCATGGGGCTAACAAATAAATTTACCTGTAACCCAACATTTTATTTTAAAAAATTCAACTGCAAAAGGAGTAATAAGCAATGTCAAATGTGCAACAATGACTGGGATACCTAATTATATTATGTTGTCAGTAACTTCAACCTCTCACTTCACTGGTTCACCAACAAATCGTGAAAATACTGACGAATAAGATGGGTTCTTCTGATATTGTTTTCTGCTACATTTAGGTGATTGCCAGCATCTTGGCGAAAATTGTGCGCTATGTTAATGGCATCCAACTGGTAATCACTAATAGGAGGTATATTTTCATTTTCAGTGCAAGCTGTATTATGCAAAACATCTGTTGCAACCATGACACTTTGGATTCTGTCCAATTTTAGCCTAATTCCAGTTGCTAAACAGGAAATACTTTTTCCAAACACCATAGGTCCTCTCCACTGGATTAGGAGTCCTTGTGATGGCTTCTTTAAAAACTTGCTCCTCTGGTGTGTGTGTATTTGCCAATGGTGTTATTAAATAATTTTAGACTAGATATCTACTATCTCCAACTAGAACAGCTGTGTCAAATTACCCATCTTCAAACCGCCTCTTTATTCTTGAAGAATGAAAAATATGAGCCTGGCGATCTAGCCACAATATCTCGAAACAAGAGGGAGGAGTCACACACAGTTTGCACATTAATTGAAAAAAAACCTTGCGATTCCTGAACGTTTCTTAATTTACGCCACCTGGGGCTGTATTTTAATATGAGTGCGGTCAATTGCACCAGTACAGTTAGGGAAACGAGCTATAACATAAAACCCATGCTTAACCCTAGCAGTTTCTTCATATGTTGATATAATGGTGTGATAAATGTCCTAAGGCTGTAGAAACCATAACTATTTTGCTTGTTGTTGATACATGAATACCGCTGTGGTCACCGATGTTAATTAGGAAAGTGCCTGCAGCATAATATCTTAAAGCAACCAGAAACATTGCTTCTGGCGAAATAGCATTATTTCGTGCAGTTGGCGTTTTAATTGCATCCTGTTTTTTGATGTAAGACAATGTTTGCTCTTCGCTTATGAATTCTGAATCTATGAAAAAACTCTATTTCATCCCATTTTTCAAAATAATCAACTATTGTTCGAACAGGTCTTCTTAACCTCACTTGCGCATCAAAATCATTATTTTCTATTTCATCATCATCATCATCAAATTCTTCCGTTTTCCTAATGCTAATACTATATTACGATTTTAGTAGGCCTACGTTCAGTATTATAACTGAATATTGTAATACTCATAGTCAAAACTAACCCATTTATTAGTATTTTCACTGTTATATTTATATCACGTCATGAAGGTTTAACATAAACGCAGCTTAAACCTGCAATGCACAAGGTCTAATTTGAACCAAGTTTAAACTTTATAGGAAGTTTAAACCAATTGGGGGGGGATGGCTGTCAGTTTAAACCCGTTTAAATTATATCTAGTTTAAACTAATTTAAAGAAAACGGCCCTAAATGTCCTACCCCCCTCCACAGCTCTCTCAGCCTTGGGTGCATCATCTCTCCTTCCGCGTCATCTCTCCCGAATATACCCTGTACAGTGATCATATTCAGTGCCGGGTGTTTCCATTTCAGACAGAATTTTCACTTAACCGCTCTCGAATTCTAATAATCTAGCCAGTCATTTTGCGGATGTGTCTGGCTCCGGGAAATACCATCGTGATTTCCTCCCTCTGAAGCGGGAAGCAGAATGTCATCACCTCAGTTTTGCCACTCATGCTTCAGAGGACTATAACGTGCCCTTTACGGAGTGGAAACTCCGCAGCGCCTTAGCGCTTTGCAAGGACACGTCTTCCGAGCCACTCAATGTCCATAACCAGATGTAGAAACACCTTAATGAGGATAGTCTGTTATATCCGTTTTGGTTGTTCAACCGAATATGGGTAGAGGGTCGTTTCCGTCTCAGCGGTGAGAGGGCATAGTAATTCTTGTCCTCAAGGCTCACGATAATCGTAACTATGTAGGAACTTAGAGACGTATGTGTCTTACTGTTTGTGTAAGCTATGTGAGAGGATGGTAAATCGCCGACTTGTGCGGTGTCTGGAGAAGAAAGTACTTACGTCTGAGGACCAGTGTGGTTTTTGAGCCGCCCGCTCCACCACTGACCATCTGGTAAGCCTGGAAGTTTCTATCCAGGAAGCATTTGTCCGAAACAGCATTTGGTGGCAGTTTTCTTTAAATTAGAAAAGGCCTATGACACCACTTGGCCACGAACCTACTACGCTGGCGTAGCAGGGGGAGAGGAGATACTGCCACGTGGCGCGTTGCAGGTGGCGGATAGGGGGGTCCTAACCGGCTCGCTGGCGGACTTGGGGGAAATAAAATATCTCTCGCGGACCAAAGACACTACCCCCTGCCTGTCGTAAGAGGCGACTAACAGGGGCCCAAGGGGCTCTCAACTTGGCAGTGTGGATTGGCGACCACGGGGCCCTTAGCTGAGTCTTGGCATTGCTTCCACTTACTTGTGCCGGGCTCCTCACTTTCGTCTATCCTGTCCGACCTCCCTTGGTCAACTCTTGTTCTTTTCCGACCCCGACGGTATTAGAGCATTCGAGGCCTAGGGAGTTTTTCATTTTCACGCCCTTTGTGGCCCTTGCCTTTCTTCGTCCGTTACTTCATTTTACGATGTGACGGATCCCTTCTTTTTCTCCTTTTTCTCTCTCTCTACCCCCTGTGGGTGGGGGACCCAGACGAATAATACACCCACGGTATCCCCTGCCTGTCGTGAGAGGCGACTAAAAGGGGCTACCAAGGGATGGTTGAATTAGAACCATGACACAACTTTTGATTCGTACCATCACGTGGGGAACACCATGAGTTGCTTATACTTGCGAATAGTACCACTATGTTAGTACGAAATAGGTTTGTGATTAGTAGCATCAATGGGCTGGTCGGGGGTTTTCCAGTACCCGTGCGTCGTACCCATGTGAGCAACACCGCGGGTCTGGGCGTTGCCTGTGCATTGTACCACTGTATGAGCGACACCTTGGGTCAGCGTTGCCTGTGATTGGTACCCACTATGTTAAGGAACGGCACGGGATAGTGCGAGTCCCTGTGGTTAGTACACTCGGTGAGGAGCCTTCTCGGTTTGCGTTGGCTATGAGCGGCGCCGTGGGTCAGCGTTGCCTGTGATTGATCCCCACTATGTTGAGGAACACCACGGGATAGTGCGAGTCCCTGTGGTTAGTACACTCGGTGAGGAACCTTATCAGTTTTTGTGTTGGCTATGGGTGGCGCCATTGTGTTAGGAACAACATAGGTCTGCGTTACCTGTACGAAGTACAATACTTGTGAGTAGTACCATCTTGTGTGGAACACCGTGTGTCTTCGCTACTTTTGATTAGTACCCCAAAATGACATACCATGGTTCTACTTTACTCGTGACATGTACCATTCTGTGGGGCTTTAGCCATGGATTTTGGATCCCTTTAGCCATCAAGCATCCTCGATTCAGGATTATGCTTTATGTGTGGTCCCTTGGTCAGTAATACTATTTTTTCTGATCCTTTTTGCGTTGGATCCACTCTTTTTTGTTTGTGTAATTATTGTTTTTAGGTTTCCTGTCAATCCATTGATTCTTCATGCCTTTTTCTTATTTTGATTTTTTTTGTTGCCATTTCATTTCGTGCCATTAGGGGCCGATGACCTCGATGTTAGGCCCCTTTAAACTCCAAGCATCATCGTCATCATCGACGCCACTTGGTGATATGGTATCCTTTCAGTCCTGCATCAGTGAAGATTCCGAAGTACGTTGCCGGTATTTATAGCGATTTTTTGTCCCTCCGTCTATTCCGTGCCCCAGTAGGGAGGGCATACTCGCAATACCACGTTCAGGAAAATGGAGTCCCACAGTGATCGGTTCTTAGTGTCACTCCGTTCGCGATTGCCATAAACGGTATTGTGGCTGCTGCTGGTTCAGCAGTAATACCGTCGCTATATATGGACGATTTTGCTCTGCATTACAACTCGCAATAAATGGCAGTGGCAGAGTGACAATTAGAGCAAGCTATTACGAGAGTGGAACAGTGGACCTTTCCAACCTTAAAGACCTCTCGTCTACCGCACCGCCCGGCATTCAAATGGTGACTTTTGTTTTTTTTTCCACCAACCGAACTGGAATCGACTAACCACATAAAGACTCGACAACTGAACAATCATGGTGACTCGATAGCTGAAGTCGCTTAAGTGCGGCTAGTATTCAGTATTCGGGAGATAGTAAGTTCGAACCCCACTGTCGGCAGCCCTGAAAGTGGTTTTCCGTGGTTTCCCATTTTCACACCAGGCAAATGCTGGGGCTGTACCTTAAGGCCACGGCCGCTTCCTTCCTACTCCTAGCCCTTTCCCGTCCCATCGTCGCCATAAGACTTATCTGTGTCGGTGCGACGTAAAGCAACTAGCAAAAAAAAAAAAAGTAATCATGGCGACTATGCATGAGAGTATTCCAAGGTAAATGGTTAGAGTAATATGTATATTTGTGATAAGTTGTTTTGTTAGGCAGGAAGTACTGAATGAAACTGCATGCATTTGCATTGTCGTATGTAGGGGAGAGTGGGACACATTGAACCGGAAAAAATATTTTTCACTGCTACTCATCCAGTAATTTTAATACAGGTCTGCGGTTATCCCTCTTTTGAAGTTCAATCATTCAAGTATCAAATGCCCTTATATGAATATACAGTGGTGGAAATATTTATTGCATCACCTTCTGTAATTAACATTTTTTGTTATAATCATTGAATAACTGAGTTGGCCTTATTTATCTCTGTTTCTATCAGAAATGAATATACACAGTTTGTATTTATAGCGATTTTTTGTCCCTCCGTCTATTTTAGTTTCTCTAAGAAGGTCTTTGTTTTTTTAAATTTCACACTATTCTGTTTGCTCTTCTGAAATATGAATACTAATGTTGAAAGGAACACTACACAATAATGTTCGAACATAACACTGATTGAATTTAGTGTTTGTAAATACAGAATTGCCTCATACGAATGCAGTGTTGCCATTTAATACTTTGTTGTTCCTCAGCGCGCCTTAATCACCGCTTGGCATCGTGAAGGCTTTGAAAGAATTAACTTTTTAATATACTCCTCACTCAGTTCATGAAACCACATATGCACAAGGGTCTTTTTGCCGATAGCATTTCGCATAACCTTCCAACAGTTCTCAATAGGATTGAGATCAGGGCTATTTCCAGGCCACTCTATCACTCGAACCTCATTTTATCTAAGGACGGATTTTACCTGAAATATAGAAATACGTGATTAATAACCATTAACATAATCTGCTTCTTGCTTGGTACAAATATTAATCATAGGACTCGCCTGCAAAGCTTTGTGGCAGGGAGTGGAGTCATCCTAAAAAATGCAACTGGAAACATCTCCAAACTGGTCTCTTATCATTGGCATAAGCTTCCTTTCAAGGATGCTTATGTAGGCATCCGTGTTGACAGTGCCATTTATGAAGTCCAGACGACCTACTCCGTGACCGAAGATGCATCCCGGGACCATCTGTCCTTTTGGTGTTCGACTGTATGTGTTACACATGATGGCAAAAATTCTTCACCTTTCCTACAAAGCACAAACACTTTTCCATCTGAGCCATGCAGATTAAATTTGGACTCTTCTGAAAAGATTACTCTGTTCCACATCTCTGGTGTCCATGTCGCAGGTGCTTTTGCCCATTTTAGCCACTTTCGTCGCATTGTCTTGGTCAATAAAGGCTTCTTTCCAGGACGACGGGCTGAGAGTCCAGCTTCCAGTAGTCTATTTCTTACAGTTCTTACAGTTCTACTGGTTACTGAGATGTTACACATTTCTTCCCAGTCTCGCTTTAGTTCAGTTGATGACAGGCGACGATCGTTTAGCGAAAGCCTTTTCAATACCCTGTCCTGTTTGGCAGTAGACGCCCTTTTTCGACCTCTTCCTTGATCACGAATCAACATTTCCTTTTTCCCTGTATTTTTTCAGTAACCTCAAAATCCTAGATTAAATAGAACCTGTCTTAGAGGCTATCTCTCTCGTGCTGAGACTAACAGACCAATAAGCAAGTATTGCAGCTTTCTTTTCTGGCGTTAATTCTACTGACCTGCCCATCATCTCGCTGCAAAGTCTCAACTCAGAATGACTGTATAAACACTGGCTTTATAACAATAACAAAGAGTTGTGTATTGTTGGAAAAATTTGGGAAGAAATCTAACTATGAAGACAAGAATACGTCATCAATGTTCAACAGCAATGGGGTTGGTATAAACTGAAGCAAACAGCTGTAAAAGACCAAAAGACAAAGGAATTCATGGTGATGCAATAAATATTTCCACCACTGTACTATGAATAGTAGTTTCTAAGCTGCATGTCTTAAAATAAAATTAGGTAAATGGTTCATTCTGCCCCACCCTTGGGGTACCACGAACCAGTCTACAGAGTTTCATTAGAAGAACTCTGTAATTATTTCCAAATTTAACGTAATCTTCGCATACAGTCCTCTTATAAATTACATAACTAAGCATATGGGCATTTAACCACGCATACACATTTGAAATTAACGGACTTCAATGGACTGGAAGTTAATTCCAAATTTGAGGTATGATTTTTGTCTCTTTGTCAACCCCTGTTCAGTAGGTTTTGGCAGCACATATACTATATTGTTTGCTGGAACAGATACCTCATCCCTTACCCTAGGAAAAAAGAATTTTCCACCCATTTTTTTCAATCTTTCTCAAAAATGACACCTGATAGTCGCCTGCATCATCCTTCGGTTTCAATATTTTCCCCACATAGTAAACATACTTTTTGTTTTTCAGTTCTACTTGGTCAGAACAAAATCATCTGTTTCTGGAGATTTGTCCAAATCCTCAAAGTTGTATTCGGATTCATCAAACTCATCCAGGTTGGCATTGCTCTCTTCGTACTGAACTTCACTGTCCTCTTCCTCAGATTCCCGCTCATAAAGCTTCCGTTTGACCTTTTTTATGGGATGTTTTGTGGCTTTCAACAATTTTTTCTCTGGTGTATCAGTTGCAATTAAACTTCGCCCTTTCTTTCGTTTAGGCCTACTGCTCTTCTTTCCGTTCTCAGCTTTTGGATATCCTCGAATTACTTCTGGAGAAAATCCTTTAGGGAAATATGTTTGAGTAGGCCTATCTTGCACTACACGTGGTCCTGCTTGCTGCTGATCTTCTGAAAAGCTAACACTGCCATAATTAGCATCTGACGTTGTTCCATTATTTTCCTTAACTCTGTTTGTCACCTCACTGATCATATTAATCTTCATCGGTGAATATGTCTTTATCAAAAGGAAAAATTCCAGTTTTTTGAAAGGCAGAACATATGTTAGAGGGTCTCATAGGTCTGTCATGAGCAATTTTAACGCATGCAGCTACATCGTAAATTGTAAGAGGAATACCCTTACTTTGTAGGAGTTTGGAATTTAGTGCTGAGTAATAACTTCCCTTGAATGAAGAAAACACGCCCACATCTAGAGGTTGCAGTTTGTTTGAGGTATGTGGGGATATAGTCAGCATAACAACTCCATTGGCCTTTGCTAAATCTGTCACGTCAAAAGACAGATGGCTTTCGTGATTGTCTAAAATCAGAAGTGAAGGATTATCTTTGCTACTACTGGATTTATGAATGAAATGCTTCATGACATCCACAAAGAGTTCACTGTTCATCCAGCCAGCCTTTATAGCTAATCCGAGGGTGCCTGTTGGTGCACTTGTCATATGTTGCTTAAAATGTACTCGAGGAAATACCATTGCTGGGGGCAGGAAAGTGCCTCTCGCACTAATTATGCAGCAGGTGGTGACCAAGACACAACGTTCACCACTAGTAGCTTGAGAAACCTGTTTGGACCGGGCGAGTTGGCCGTGCGTGTAGAGGCGCGCGGCTGTGAGCTTGCATCCGGGAGATAGTAGGTTCGAATCCCACTATCGGCAGCCCTGAAAATGGTTTTCCGTGGTTTCCCATTTTCACACCAGGCAAATGCTGGGGTTGTACCTTAATTAAGGCCACGGCCGCTTCCTTCCAACTCCTAGGCCTTTCCTATCCCATCGTCGCCATAAGACCTATCTGTGTCGGTGCGACGTAAAGCCCCTAGCAAAAAAAAAAAAAACTGTTTGGTTCCTTCCTGTGCCACAGTCTTTGGAAGTCTCTCTGGTACAGTTGAGGTATTGGTTTCATCTAAACTGAAGGCCCTGGTACCATCAGCAAACTCAGGATACCTCCGGTACAGTTCTTCCAAGTTGTTGAAGAAGGTCAAAACATTATACCGATTAAAAGACGTTGCCCTGGACAAGCTGCATGCAGCCTTCTGGGGTTCGGATACTTAAACTAGGATTTCGCTTCATGAACACATATAACCAGTCCACACCTGCCATTCTCTCATTCCAGTTTCCTGGAATTGTCAGACCATTTTCCACAGCCAGCTCACACGCTGAGCGCCGGCGTATTTTGGTGTCAACGCCGAAGCATATCGTAGAAGAATGCAACAAATACTCCACTAATACCTTTTCTTGTTCCGCAGTAAATACCTTACGATTGTCATAGTTTGGTGTCAATCTTCCATCGGAATCACTTTTCATTTTTTGGATGTATCGTCGAAGAGTAGGGTAAGGTATTGAATGAGATTTAGCTGCTTGGCGAACCGACATTCCAGTATTCAGAACTTCCTGTACAGCATCTTGCATTACATCATGACTAGTTTTACCTTTCCCTGTCTTTCTGTGATATGTACGAACCATCTTCTAAACTGATAAAAGAAAATAGGACTAGTTAAATTATCTAAATGAATAGACATTACCAGCACCTAAGTATTTACCCATACTGAGAACCCCACAAAAGGACACACGGTATTTAGGGAAAATTAAATCACTCCCGGGGCACAATGAACCATTATGGGGCTCAATGTGCCCCAGCAGTACATATTTTATACAAAGCTATTGTGAGGTTATGTGTGAACAGTGTTCATATTTTAAGTTATATAACATTAAAACACGATTTATTTTAATAACTTACTTAAACTGAATTGCCCACGAACCTACTACGGTGGCGTAGCAGGGGGAGAGGTGATACTCCCACGTGGCGCGTCCCAGGTGGCGGATAGGGGGGGTCCTAACCGGCTTGCCGGCGGACTTGAGGGAAATAAAATACCTCTCGCGGACCAAACCCACTACCCCCTGCGGGTGGGGGACGCACATGTAGAATACACCCGCGGTATCCCCTGCCTGTCGTAAGAGGCGACCAAGGGCTGACTGAATTAGAACCATGAAACTAATTTTGTTTAGTACCATCACGCGTGGAGCACCATAGGTCACTTTTACTTGCTAGTAGTACCACTCTGTTAGGTACTCCATATTTTTGTGATTCGTAGCACTCGAGGGGGGTTCAGTGTGGGTTTCCAGTACCCGTGAGTCGTGCCCGTATGTGCAACACCACAGGTCTGGGCGTTGCCTGTGAGTTGTACCCGTGTGAGCGACACCACGCGTCTGGGCGTAGCCTGTGAGTTGTACCACTATACGAGCGACACCGTAGGTCTGCGTTGCCAGTGATTAGTACCCACTATGTGAGGAACACCACGGGAATACCGGCGCCCGTGAATAGTACTCCTAGGTGAGGAACCTCATCGGTTTGCGTTGGCTATGAGTGGCGCCATTTTGTGAGAAACAACATAGGTCTGCGTTGCCTTTACGATGTACAATACTTGTGAGTAGTACCATAATGTTTGGAACACCGTGAGTTTACGCTACCTTTGATTAGTACCGCAGCTTGCGAAATACCATGGTTCTACTCTACTCGCGACATATACCATTCTGAGGGGCCTTAGACATGGATTTCCACGAACCTGCTACGCAGGCGTAGCAGGGGGAGAGGTGATACTCCCACGTGGCGCGTCCCAGGTGGCGGATAGGGGGGTCCTAACCGGCTTGCCGGCGGACTTGAGGGAAATAAAATACCTCTCGCGGACCAAACGCACACCCCCTGTGGGTGGGGGAGGCTGACGAATAATACACCCACGGTATCCCCTGCCTGTCGTGCGAGGCGACTAAAAGGGGCGACCAAGGGATGAATGAATTAGAACCATGAAACGACTCTTGATTCGTACCATCATGCGGGGAACACCATAGGTTGCATGTACTTGCGAGTAGTATCACCAACATGGTACGAAGTATGTTTGTGATTCGTTGCAGTAAAAAGCCTCACCTGGTGGATTCCAGTACCCGTGCGTTGTACCCATGTGGGCAACACCGCGGTTCTGGGCGTAGCCTGTGAGTTGTGCCACTATATGAGCGACATCGTGGGTCTGCGTTGCCTGTGATTAGTACTCACTAATGTGCGGAACACCACGGGGCCCTTGGGACCGGCACCCGTGACTAGTACCCTAGGTGAGGAACCTCATCGGTTTGCGTTGGCTGTGGGTGGCGCCATTGTGTGCGAAACACCATAGGTCTGCGTTACCTGTACGAAGTACAATACTTGTGAGTAGTACCATCTTTTGTGGAACACCGTGAGTCCTCGCTACTTCTGATTAATACTCCAACGTGACACATACCATGGTTCTATTTTACTCGCGACATGTACCATTCTGTGGGGCCTTCGACGTGGATTTTGCACCCCCTTTAGACACCAAGCATCATTGTGCTTTATGAGTGGGTCCTTGGTCGGTAATAATGTTATTTTCGTTCTCTGTTGAATCCGATCCACTGGTTTTTGTTTTTGTTAGTTTGTTTTGTGTTTTGTTGGGTTCCTGTCCATCCATTCATTCTTCATGACATTTTTTATTTTTATTTTGGTCAGTGGATGCCTTTGTAATTTTTGTTCTTTCATTTCGTACCATTAGGGGCCGATGACCTTCGATGTTAGGCCCCTTAAAACAACAAGCATCATCATCATCATCAGACATGGATTTTGGACCCCTTTAGACATCAAGCATCCTCGATTCAGGATTGTGCTTCATGAGTGGGCCCTTGGTCAGTAATGACTTATCCATGATCTTTTTTGAGTTGGATCCACTCCTTTTTTGTTTGCTCTTTTTTGGTTGTTTTTTTGTTTTTGGTTCCTGTCCATCCATTCCTTCTTCATGACGGTTTTTCTTTTTTAATTTTGGTCAGTGGATGATTTTGATTTTTTGTTGTCATTTCTTTTCGTACCATTAGGGGCCGATGACCTCGATGTTAGGCCCCTTAAAACAACAAGCATCATCATCATCCATGGGTTTGTGTTGCCTGTGGGCGTTACCATAGTGTGTGATACACTGTATGGCTACAATGCCTACGATTTGTACCACGATGTGAGCGACACCACGAGTCTACGTTACTTATGATTAGTACTATGATGAGGGATCAGTGCCCTGGATTTAGATAATACGTAGCATCCCAGTAATTACGGCATTGTGAATTGGATCCACTGATTGCTTTTTTCGCGAACATTTTTCTCATCACTATTCGTTTTAGAATCTAGTCAGTGGATACATTTCGAAGTTTTAATTTGTATTTCGTTACACCTCGTACCATTAGGGGCAGACGACCTAGCTCTTAGGCCCCTTTAAACAACAAGCATCATCATCGTTATATTTGGTTTTCCTGCATTTGATAATATAAACTGATATTGCAGGACATAAACCAATTAGGGACTATAACTAATGCTATAATAGACAAATGAGAAGCTTGTTTCCAAAAGGTACTATATCCACTCTTAAAAAAGTTTCAGTATTAAGGCAAATTTCTGTATTATTAATAATTAACATATTTTTTTGGTGACATTTTATCCATGTAGGTAACGATTTCGTTTTCATGGAGGTGCATTTCACTTTAATGTCCACGAACCTACTACGCTGGCGTAGCAGGGGGAGAGGTGATACTCCCATGTGGCGCGTCCCAGGTGGCGGATAGGCGGGTCCCAACCGGCTTGCCGGCGGGACTTGAGGGAAATAACATACCTCTCGCGGACCAAACACACTATCCCCTGCGGGTGGGGGACGCACATGTAGAATATACCCGCAGTATCCCCTGCCTGTTGTAAGAGGCGACTAAAAGGGGCGACCAAGGGATGATTGAATTAGGACTATGAAGCTACTTTTGATTCGTACCATCATGCGGGGAACACCATGGGTTGCCTGTACTTGCGAGTAGTACCACTACATTAGGTACGAAATAGGTTTGTGATTAGTAGCAGCAAGAGGGGTTCTCCTGTAGGTTTCCAGTACCTGTCCACGAACATGCTACGCAAGCGTAGCAGGGGAAGAGGTGATACTTCCCCGTGGCGCGTCCCAGGTGGCGGATAGGGGGGTCCTAACCGGCTTGCCGGCGGACTTGAGGGAAATAAAATACCTCTCGCGGACCAAACACACACCCCCTGTGGGTGGCTGACGAATAATACACCCACGGTATCCCCTGCCTGTCGTGAGAGGCGACTAAAAGGGGCGACCAAGGGATGATTGAATTAGGACCATGAAACTACTTTTGAATAGTACCATCACGCGTGGAACACCATCGGTCGCTTTTACTTGCGAGTAGTACCACTCTGTTAGGTACTCCATATATTTGTGATTCGTAGCACTCGAGGGGGGGTTCAGTGTGTGTTTCCAGTACCCGTGAGTCGTGCCCGTGTGTGCAACACCACAGGTCTGGGCGTTGCCTGTGAGTTGTACCCGTGTGAGCAACATCACGCGTCTGGGCGTAGCCTGTGAGTTGTACCACTATATGAGCGACACCGTGGGTCTGCGTTGCCAGTGATTAGTACCCACTATGTGAGGAACACCACGGGAATGCCGGCGCCCGTGCTTAGTACACCTAGGTGAGGAACCTCATCGGTTTGCGTTGGCTATGAGTGGCGCCATTGTGTGAGAAACACCATAGGTCTGCGTTACCTTTACGACGTACAATACTTGTGAGTAGTACCTTAATGCTTGGAACACCGTGAGTTTACGCTACCTTGGATTAGTACCGCATCTCGAGACATATCATGGTTCTACTCTCCTCGCGACTTGTACCATACTGCGGGGCCGTAGACCTGGTTTTTGGACCCCTTTAGACATCAAGCATAATCGATTCCGGACTGTGCTTTATAAGTGGTCCCTTGGTCAGTAATACTATTATTTATGCCCGTTTTTTGAGTCGGATCCACTGTTTTTGTTTGTTTGTTTGTTTTTTTTTTGGTGTTTTTGTAGGTTCCATATCCATCCATTCATTCTTCATGACATTTTTATTTTATTTTGTTCAGTGGATTTGAACTTTTGGTTATTTCATTTCGTACCATTAGGGGCCGATGACCTCGATGTTAGGCCCCTTTAAACAACAAGCATCATCATCATCATCCAGTACCCGTGCGTCGTACCCAGGTGAGCAACACCGCGCGTCTGGGCGTTGCCTTTGAGTTGTACCACTATATGAGTGACACCGTGGGTCTGCGTTGCCTGTGATTAGTACCCACTATGTGAGGAACACCACGGGATAGTGCGAGACCCTGTGGTTAGTACACCTAGGTGAGGAACCTCATCGGTTTGCGTTGGCTATGAGGGGCTCCATTGTGTGAGTAACACCATAGGTTTGCGTTACCTATACGAAGTACAATACTTTTGAGTAATACCATCTTGTGTGGAACACCGTGAGTCTTCGCTACTTTTGATTAGTACCCCAACATGACAAATACCATGGTTCTACTTTACTCGCGACATGTACCATCTGAGGGGCCTTAGACCTGATTCTTGGACCCCTTTCGACATCAAGCACCCTCGATTCAGGACTGTGCTTTATAAGTGGTCCCTTGGTCAGTAATAGTGTTATTTATGACTTTTTTGAGTCGGATCCACTGGTTTTTGTTTGATTGTTTCTTGTTTTTTTTTTTTTTTTGGGCTCATGTCCATCCATTCATTTTAATGATTTTTTAATTTTGGTTAGTGGACTTTTTGTACTTTTTGTTGTCATTTCATTTCGTACCATTAGGGGCCGATGACCTAGATGTTAGGCCCCATTAAACAACAAGCATCATCATCATCATCATCATCATCATCATCATCATCATCATCATTCACTTTAATGTATATCGCATACTAAATACGCTATTAGCTATTTTAAAAGCTGCTCCAGATGGACTTAGTACATTTTGACCTTCATAATGGATGAAGTACCTTTTGGCATAAAATGAAATGGATATAGTACTTTTTGAAAGGAATTTATTCACAATACTTGACAAAGTAGATTGGGTTTCCCAGGTATTTTCATCTGAACATTATCACATACACATAGTATGTCGCCGTATAATTTTAAAACGTTTATCAGTTTATAAATTGTAATTTAAAAAGCAACAGTTATTTAGAAGGGATCTTCGTCAAGAGAGTCAATGTTCTCCTCTTCTTCACAACCAGTTCCTCTTTCACTTGTAACGCCACGAACCTGCTACGCAGGCGTAGCAGGGGGAGAGGTGATACTCCCACGTGGCGCGTCCCAGGTGGCGGATAGGGGGGTCCTAACCGGCTTGCCGGCGGACTTGAGGGAAATAAAATACCTCTCGCGGACCAAACACACACCCCCTGTGGGTGGGGGAGGCTGACGAATAATACACCCACGGTATCCCCTGCCTGTCGTGAGAGGCGACTAAAAGGGGCGACCAAGGGATGTTTAAATTGGAACCATGAAACTGCTTTTGATTCGTGCCATCACGCGGGGAACACCAAGGGTTGCTTTTACTTGTGCGTAGTACCACTACATTAGGTACGAAATTGGTTTGTGATCAGTAGCACACAGGAGCACCGCGCGGTCGGCTTTTGCAGTACCTGTGAATAGTACCACCATATGAGCAGGACCATGGGATGATAGCTACCATGGTTCTGCCTTGCCTATGATTAGTACCCACTATATGAGGAACACCACGGGATAGGGAGAGGTCCCTGTGGTTAGTACTCTTCTGTGATGAACACCATAGGTTTGCGTTGCCTGTAAAAGGCGCCGCAAAGTGGGAAAACATAGGTCTGTATTAAATCGAATTTCATAAGCTCTGAGTAGTACAATAATGTGTGGAATGCCGCAAGTCTCTGCTACTTTTGATTAGTACCGTAACAGGACAGCTACCATGGTTCTATTTTGATAGCGATCAGTACCGTTATGAGGGGCCGATAACTTCGATTTAGGACCCCCTTTTGACTGCACGCATAATCGATTCAGTGTTATGCTATAGCAGTAGTCCCTTGGTCAGTAATACGATATTGTCACGTCCGTTTATGTGACTATGCGACATTGCGGGTCGCACCCACTGATTGTTTTAAATTCATGTCCATCCATTCATTCTTCGTTGTCACTTTTTTGAATTCTGGTCAGTGGAGAATTTTAGACTTTTAATATGTCATTCCATTTCGTCTCATTTCGTACCATTAGGGGCCGATGACCTAGATGTTAGGCCCCTTTAAGCAACAATCATCAATCAAATCATCATCACTTGTAACGCTTAGGCAGTCCTTGTAGAAGGATCTGCCAATTAATATGCATTTTTCGTAAAAGGTTTCTAACATCGCTAATCTTGACGTCCGGCATATGGTTCTTCTTCTTTACTTGCCTCAGAGGTAGAACAATGTTCTTAACACTCCTGTATTTAGTTTTTAAAATGCTGCGCTAGATTCCTCTGCCATCTGCATAGAACTGTTGACCAGTGACGAAATTGCATTGTTCTTGATTGAAACTGATTACTTTGGCATCAAAAATACTAAAACGCGTAGCAGGTTGAGAGGTGATACTCCCACGTGGCGCGTCCCAGGTGGCGGATAGGGGGGTCCTAACCGGCTTGCCGGCGGACTTGAGGGAAATAAAATACCTCTCGCGGACCAAACACACTTCCCCCTTCGGGTGGGGGACACACATGTAGAATACACCCGCGGTATCCCCTGCCTGTCGTAAGAGGCGACTAAAAGGGGCGACCAAGGCTGACTCAATTAGAACCATGAAACTAATTTTGAATCGTACCATCACGCGGGGAACACCATAGGTTGCCTGTACTTGCGAGTAGTACCACTAAATTCGGTACGAAATAGGTTTGTGATTAGTAGCAGTAAAAGCCTGGCCTGGTGGATTCCAGTACCCGTGCGTCGTACCCATGTGTGCAACACCGCGGGTCTGGGCGTAGCCTGTGATTTGTACCACTATATGAGCAGCACCGTGGGTCTGCGTTGCCTGTGATTAGTACCCACTATGTGAGGAACACCAGGGGAATACCGGCGCCCGTGCTTAGTACACCTAGGTGGGGAACCTTCTCGGTTTGCGTTGACTCTGAGTTGGGCCATTGTGTGAGACACACCATAGGTCTGCGTTACTTGTACGTATTGCAATACTTGTGAGTATTACCATCTTTTGTGGAACACCCGAGTCTTCGCTACTTCTGATTAATACCCCAACATGACACATACCATGGTTCTATTTTACTCGCGACATGGATTTCGGATCCCTTTAGAAATCAAGCATCCTCGATTCAGGATTTTTTTTCTACTTGCTTTACGTCGCACCGACACAGATAGGTCTTATTGCGACGATGGGACAGGGAAGAGCTAGGAGTAGGAAGGAAGCGGCCGTGGCCTTAATTAAGGTACAGCCCCAGCATTTGCCTGGTGTGAAAATGGGAGACCAAGGAAAACCATTTTCAGGGCTGCCGACAGTGGGGTTCGAACCTACTATCTCCCGAATACTGGATGCTGGCCGCACTTAAGCGACTGCAGCTATCGAGCTCGGTCGATTCAGGATTGTGCTTCATGAGTGGGCCCTTGGTCAGTAATGAATTATCTATGATCTTTTTTGAGTTGTATCCACTCCTTTTTTGTTTGCTCGTTTTTTTTTGTTTTTGGTTCATGTCCATCCATTCCTCCTTCATGACGATTTTTTTTATTTTTGTCAGTGGATGATTATGATTTTTTTGTTCTCATTTCATTTCGTACCATCAGGGGGCCGATGACCTCGATGTTAGGGCCCTTTAAACAACAAGCATCATCATCATCATCATCATCATCGTATCGTTAGGGGCCGATGACCTCTATGTTAGGCCCCTTTAAACAACAAACATCAATCATCAATCAATACTAAAACGCTTGTCATTTTTCAGGGAAGGATTTCGAGACTCCTTCCATGTTTGCACAGTCACTTCTCTTTGTGAGTGGTGTACCTACAGATGATAAAATTTCATCATACTCTTTCGGATGAAGTACTTAGTTTTTCTTCCTCGGTTGCCTTTGTCAGCGTGCAAGTATGAACGTCCTCTCCCGGGAAATATCCATTTGAGATCTGTATTGGTTTTTGCACAGAATTTAATGAACATAAACAACATTGCATTGCTCTTGTTCTGTCCAGTGCAACTATCTCAAAATATGCGTATGGAACTCACAGTTTTGCTAAGAGGTACTTGGAAACTTCTACCAACACACGATTGAGGAAATGCCACACGCAAGGAATAATCTAATTTGACCCTCGCCCATATTCTAATTCCAACCAGTGGTAGAAATGGACGTTTTCCTTATTTAGTACCTCATTCGCATCATGTATCACAACAGCAAATGTGCTATATCACATTCGTCGAGAATAGTAAACTTCTCCAATTTCAGTTTTAGGAAGTGGTTGGTTTTGCATTAAGGGACATTGGTACTGAGTTTTCAAATTTCCATATTTCTGAACCGAACTTCCTGAAATTTTGACAGCTGACTTTACACTTAAGATACTAACATGTATAGAAGATTTCATTCATATTGTTCAATTAATTTGAGAAATGTATGCATTTTTCTTTAATTATTTTTGCTAATCGCGTATTTATCACAATCTTTCACACGCATTAGCATTGCAATTAAAAATTTAGTATTTTGATATTACATACTCTCAAACAGACTTAAGAACTTTACAGAAAGGTATCTTAAGTAACTTCAGAGATTTAGCTGTAATAACTTTTAAAATTACACATGGTATTTTTTTAAATGTATGGCTTTTTTTCCTACTCTTTTTTCTTCACTCAAAGTAAAGAAACATGAATTTGTGCTCTGTAACTTTGTTCAATGTCTATTTCTGAACATAAATGAAAAAATTCATCCAATTCAGAAAAAATGTGACGCGTGTGAAACATTTTGAATATATAAAAAGTAGTTTTCAGAAAACTTCATTTTTATATATTGACATGGTACAGTAAACTTCTAAGGCGTACCTGAAGGTTCAGAATGCTCCTGATTTGTATGTTTCGCGTTCCTGTTTCTTCTTAGCAGCTTCCTGTTGCAATTTCTTTGATTTTATGCCACGTGGTGCCCCTTTCCTTCGTTTAACCCGTGACCTGCTTTCGTTTACTCTGGTAATATCACGACGGTGACATATTGTAGAGGAAGCTGTTAGATATTCTTCCCCTCTTAGCGACATTTCAGTTTATGGGTGGCAGAGCATCCCATAGTGAATTCAGAAACACAAATGAATGCTCCCAAGTCCAGCCTTTTTTAGAAATAAAATATTTTGGACATTTTTTCCAAATGAGGGTATGGACATACTCATTAGAATTTTGTGGCCCTCCGCTGACACAGCTAGCTAACAATTCATTGCTTGCTAGTCTCTGGTAAACACGCAAAATTCTTAATAATATGCTGCGAGACAACTGAACAGAAATCTCTATTGTAGAAGCACCAAGAATCTGTTCATTGGGACATTTTTGGTGTTCTGTTTTGTGATCTGTAGACCTGTAATGGTTCAGGGTAGCATATATTGCATTTTTCATGGCAGATACATCTGGTAAATGATTCTGAATGGCCTGTCTATAGTAACTTGTGTGTTTCTTGATGTTCTCTAAATTCAGTTTAGTAAGGCCACGACCACCCAGTTTTATGTCTTTAGTGTCCTTTTTCAGTTTCTGTGGTAATTCTTTTTGCCACATGGTTAACACAGTCCTCTTTTACCATTTCTACACCTTTACCATACACTGAAACTTCATTCAGGTGTCGTGGGTCCTAGCATCTTCATCAGAGAGTACAGTGGTGTATCGCATCTTGCACTCCTGAAGAGATCTCCTCCACATTATATCAGCTGCAGTGACCTCCATTGAACCTGAGGAGCCATCATAATTTTTACAGTTTTCACCACTATTTTTATGATACTCTGAAATCACCATGAATTGTGGTGTATCAGGATCCATTTCATTAGTGATAGTGATACAATAGCGGCAACATTTTGACAAAATCTCATAGTCACTGATCAGTCCTGTCAAAATATGAGCTACCAGGTCAGTGCCTTGCTTGTGCGGTGTACCATCATAATACACAGCAGTGTCTATATGCACTAAAAACCTGAAAATATGCATGCAAATACACACTAAGAGTTAAAATATATGCGCGAAAATAAGGAAATTTGCTCTTAAAACCATGCCATTTTATTCACTTACCTATTTACAGGTGTCATTTATTGCAAAAAGAAGAATCACAATAGGTAACTAGTAGTCTTTCAATGTTTTCTGGAGACAAACTTTGCCCATTGTCCGTCAAAATGAGTTTATAGGCTGAGAATGATCGTTCTACATCAACTGACGTGATTGGACAGTACTTATACATGGGCACCAACGTATCGGAGCATACACCTGGCAGAGATACCATAGTTCCACTTAAGTATTGACTAATCTTCTTCAGTCCTGGGTTCAAATTCAGCACCTTTTCTAACTTGCATTTAATCTTCTCTCCAATTTCGCCTGGAGCTGAATTCACAGAAGATGCAGCTTTCTCAACGAGATCAAGTGATTCATGGAGGGGAGTACCAGAGGATTCTAAGCTCTCAATGACTTTCGGAAGTTTAGAAAAATGTGCATGAATGAAATTCACATCTTGATACACAGTAGCGGTTCCAAACATAACTTTTGCATCCCGGACACACGCAATATGCTCATCTTCAAGTTTGGTAACCACTTCTTTCACTTCATTAAAATTTTCCCGATAAAATGATACTGCAGATAACCATGTCCCCCACCTAGACAAGACAGGTTCAGGTGGCAAAGGAACTTCAAGTAGACAATCTTTGTAGAACTGGACACGAGCTGGTGCTTTTAGAAATAGTTTCTTCCCACATCCAATCAAATTGTTACCAGCTGGAAACTGTGCGCATATTTCTTCTGCAATGCGGTGTAATCCGTGCGCTAAACAGGTTACGTGAATGAGTTTTGGATAAAATACTTGGAGGGCCTTTGCTGCTTTGGACATATACGAAGCTGCATCTGTGAGCAGTACAAGCACTTTACAACAATTATTCCTAATTTCAGATGGCCACAATAGTCGCAGAGAATCATTTAGAAATCTTACTATTGTGCTAAGGTTGGTTTTCTCTAGTACTTTACAAGCAAGAAGATGCGGCTTACCGGGTTGGTTTGGATGTAATTTACCACCCACGAAATATGCTAGGTAACGGCCACATGAATCCCTTGTCTCATCCACCGATATCTAGACACAGTTCCTTCCACCGATATCCAGACACAGTTCCTTCCAATATCAGAACGGATCAATTCCAGGGTAGATTCATATAGCGGAGGTAGGTAATTTTTTCCTGGCAATTCCCAGCCGGCACAGCAAGAGGGGAAGGCTAAGTCTCCCCTCCCTCAGAGGTCGGCGAAAGCCGTGCCCCAGCCGGCGGAGGCGGCATCATCGACCAGGGCTGGGAAACCTCATCCCTGCCCGTCTAAACCAGAAAAAAAAAGGCAGCGAAGAAGAGCGCCCTTGCTGAGCCCTCTAGCAATTCCCCTGGGAAGGAGAAGTCATGACCCCCATCTGGGGCTATGAGTCTGCGCCAGTAGGTACGCCTGCTCCCAAACCTGCGCGCTCTACTCGTAGAGGACCTGCTCGCCCCCGAAAAGCGTCGAAGTTCTGGGCGGCATGCCGCCGTCAGTTGATGCCGGGATAGATGTCGCGCTCTCCTCTACATCCACGCACGTAGATGTTGATAGTGTTTATACATGCGTGCATTTTGTCGCTAAAAACCTAACACTCCTTTCATAGTCCACACTATGGCAGTGTTACAGTGGAATTGTAACGGTTATGGCAGGCATCTTGCTGAGTTACGTCAGCTCATTAGTGCGTACGCAGCGAGTATAGTCTGTATTCAGGAGACCAACATCAAACCTCGTCATCATACGGTCTTGAGAAATTTCAGACTATACTGGACATTACGATACTACGCTCGCCGGGTTTCCGGTGGCGTTGGCATTTTGGTACGTTCTGATATGTATAGCAAAGAGGTTCCATTAAGAACCCCGCTTGAGGCTTTAGCTGTTCGCGTTCCGCTGCCTGTGATAGCAACAGTGTGTAATGTTTATTTTCCATCAGGCCAGCATCTGAACATAAATAATGGCGCTTATCTTGTAGATCGGCTTCCACCTCGTTTCCTCTTATTGGGGATTTTAACGCCCATCACCCCATATGGGGCTCTGAGACGTCTTGCCCCCGGGGAAGGGAACTGGAAACATTAGTAACAGAGCTGGATTTATGTATTTTGATCACAGGGGAACCAACACACTTTAATGTACGTTACGGCACATATTCTCGCATAGACGTAAGAATATGCAGCCGAACGTTCGTTCCAGTGTTTCGGTGGAATACACACGATGATCTCTGTGACAGTGACAATTTTCCCCATCATCCTTACTTTGTTGAAACATAAATCCGTCGAAGCTCCCCCTCGATGGATTCTTAAACATGCTGATTGGCCAAAGTACACATCACTAGCTGTCTTTAATGGCGATATCAGGCGGACCGTCAGCGAGGAGATAACTTACGTCACCCAAGTTATTCTTGCGGCTGCTGAGGAGTCCATTCCGTTTTTCTCGGGGACTCCTCGCCGAAAACTCGTTCCTTGGTGGAACGATGAAATAGCAGCAGCCATCAAAGAACGCCGTCGCACTCATAAACATTACCGTAGACAGTCTATTGTGGCCAACTTGGTAACATTTAAGAAACTTCGCGCTCAGGCGCGAGTTCTTATTCGACAAAGTAAGAAGGCTTCATGGGAGAGATATGTGCCTTCTATGACGTCACATACTCCATCATCTCCAGTGTGCACTAAACTTCGACGGATTTCGGGTATCCACGGATCATCTCCCGTACCGGGAATTACCATTGCAGGCAGTGTCGCCACTAACCCTCTCGCGATTGCTAACCATCTAGCTGGTCATTTCGTGGATATATCTGGCAAAGGGAATTACCATCCTGATTTCCTCCCTGTGGCGCGGGAGACAGAACGTCATCACCTTAGTTTTGCCACCCAAGCTTCAGAGGACTACAACGTGCCCTTTACGGAGTGGGAACTCCGCAGCGCCTTAGCGCTTTGTAAGGACACGTTTCCTGGAGCGGACAACATCCATAACCAGATATTGAAACACCTTAGAGATGATAATCTACTATCTCTCCTTCATGTGTTCAACCGAATCTGGATAGAGGGTAATTTTCCGTCTCAGTGGCGAGAGGGCATGTTCATTCCTGTCCTCAAGCCTGACAAAAATCCTAAGTATGCAGGAAGTTACAGACCGATTTGTCTTACAAACTGCCTGTGTAAGCTATTTGAGAGGATAGTAAATCGCCGGCGTGTGTGGTGTCTCGAGAAACAAGGACTCTTGTCCGAGTACCAATGTGGTTTTCGAGCCGCTCGCTCGTCTACTGACCACTAGGTACGCCTGGAGAGCTCTATCCAGGATGCGTTTCTCCGCAAACAGCACTTGGTAGCTGTTTTTTTTTTGAGTTGGAGAAGGCCCACGACACCACGTGGCGATATGGCATCCTTTCAGTCCTGCATCAATGGAGGTTCCGAGGTAACTTGCCGGTATTTATTGCGAATTTTTTGTCCCTCCGTCTATTGCGTGTCCGAGTAGGGAGGAGATATTCGCAATACCACGTTCAAGAAAATGGAGTCCCACAGGGATCAGTCCTTAGTGCCACTCTGTTCGCCCTTGCCATAAACGATCTTGTCGCTGCTGCTGGTCCAGCAGTAATACCGTTTCTATATGTGGACGACTTCGCTCTGCACTATAGCTCGTGCAGTATGGCAGTCGCAGAGCGACAGTTACGGCAGGCTATTATGAGGGTTGAGCAGTGGACCTTAAAACATGGCTTTCGGTTTTCTGCCGCAAAGACCTCTGTTGTCCACTTCTGTCGTCAACGTACTCTTCACCCTCATCCCGAGCTCTATTTAGGAAATGTCGTTCTGCCAGTTGTTGACACTTACCGATTTCTTGGGCTCCTTTTCGATAGTAAATTATCGTGGGAGCTACATGTGCGGCAGTTGAAAGTGCAGTGTGCTAAGAAGCTTAACATCATGAAGTTTCTTAGCAGCACTTGTTGGCGGGGCTGAACGCGCGGTGCTCCTACGATTCTATAGGGCACATATTTTATCTCGGCTAGACTACGGCAGTGCAGCATATGGCTCAGCAAGACCAACCGTTCTTGCGACCACGAACCTACTACGCTGGCGTAGCAGGGGGAGAGCTGATACTCCCAGGTGGTGGATTGGGGGGGTTCCTAACCCGCTTGCTGGCGGACTTGAGGGAAATAAAATACCTCTCGCGGACCAAACACCCTACCCCCCGCGCGTGGGGGACGCACATGTAGAATACACCCGCGGTATCCCCTGCCTGTCGTAAGAGGCGACTAACAGGGGCCCAAAGGTGTCTCAACTTGGGAGTGTGGATTTTCGACCACGGGGCCCTTTGGTGAGTCCTGGCATTGCTTCCACTCACTTGTGCCAGGCTCCTCACTTTCATCTATCCTGTCCGACCTCCCTTGGTCAACTCTTGTTCCTTTCCGACCCCGACGGTATTAGCGAATTCGAGGCCTGGGGAGTCTTTCATTTCACGCCATTCGTGGCCCTTGCCTTTCTTCGTCCGTTACTTCATCTTTCGAAGTGACGGATCCCTGCTTTCTTCTTCTTTTCTCTTTCTCTTTACTCCCTTGGATGGGGGACGCGGATGAAGAATACACCCACGGTATCCCCTGCCTGTCGTGAGAGGCGACTAAAAGGGGCGACCAAGGGATGATTGAAATAGAACCTTGAAACTACTTTTGATTCGTACCATCACGCGGGGAACAAGATGGGTTGCCCGTACTTGCGAGTTGTACCACTATATTCGGTACGAAATGGGTTTGTGATTAGTAGCAGCAGAGAGTTGGTTCCCCTGTGGGTTTCCAGTACCCGTGAGTCGTACCCATGTGAGCAACACCGCGGGTCTGGGCGTTCCCTGAGAGTTGTACCACTATATGAGCGACACCGTGGGTCTGTGTTGCCTGTGATTAGTACCCACTATGTGAGGAATACCACGGGATAGTACGAGTCCCTGTGGTTAGTACACCTAGGTGAGGAAGCTCATTGGTTTGCGTTGGCTATGACTGGCGCCATTGTGTGAGAAACACCATAGGACTACGTTATCTGTTCGAAGTACAATACTTGTGAGTAGTACCATCTTGTGTGGAACACCATGAGTCTTCGCTTCTTTTGATTAGTACCCCAACATGACAAATACCATGTGCACCTTTTCGACCGACATTTCCTGTGGTGACTTTCTGTATTTGCCACACGCATGGGTGACAATTTATGCTCCTAACGGGGGTACATTATTCGTATCGTGCCTTTCCCAATACTTTATTATAAACTCCGGCCAACAATCCATTATCTAATGTTAGGCGGCCAAATAAATATAATGAGTTCCCGCACACATCAAGTTATCATGCGGATGGGAATGAGACATGGGTACATCATCCTAACTCTGTGACCTTATATGAATATAAGTATCCAGTCTTGTCCTAATATTTGAATATTTCATCCCGTCCGATATAAATACTCCTTCGCCTCCATCGATTTTTACTTATTCTGTGAAATATCACTTACTTTTCATGTTATAATATCAATTACATATATATTCACTGCACGATACCTCTCAGGGATAAAAATTGTGATAAAAATATATATATTTCCGTTTTTTTTTTACGTGGACTCAACTGAAGGTAATGCACAGCCTCATTCTTAAGTTCATTCGTAAACCATCACAGCTCAATTGTAATCCATAACTAAGAAACACCCTAGGTTCATTTACCAATCAACTAGTTCATATACCTCCAAATACCTCTACGAATTATGAAATAAATAAACAAATAAATAAATAAGTAAATAGTAAGAATTCCAATCAAAGTTCTTATCACCTAGTTTATTGAAAAATAAAATGATAGTACTTGGAAAATAGTAAAGAAAATCATCTACATGCTCGTTTATATTCACTGAATTCCGATCCCTAAACAAAATATTGTAAATATTTCTTAAAAATATTATCTGAATATCATTAATAATAATATTAATTGCCATTTAATCATCTTTCATATATCAATTATCGATGCTGTAACATCTTGTATTACTGTAGAAATAACATGTAAGTATTATTCAAATTTAGGTTAAATATCAAGAATGCTTACTATCGTTCAATTGCCCTTTAGAATCATTATAACACATTGAAAAAAAACGTAGAAATATTTTCAAAATATTATTTAATTCCCAACTAAGTGTCCTCATGTTTCTGAAATGAATTAAATATCTTTCCTCAAGAGTTTCTGACATAGCGTAAGCAACATAAGCGAGTTCCAGAAATCATGGCTTAAAAATTGCCATTCATTATCATACTGTCGTAAATCACCTCAAAAATAAATATTATGTCTATTAAATAAACTTAAAAATCCATCATTTTTCTTGAAAAGTGTGTAGGAGTAACCTAATACAACATTCATGTGTCAACAAGCAAGTTATTCAACTGATAGTGTCGTATCATGATTCAAAAAAAAAAATCAATCATCTATCTGAGAAAGATTTCGAATAAAATCGTTAATGAAGGTCATCTATTCACGGATGGTAGTTTTATAGTTCATGAAAACATTTCCTAGTTCCAATCATGTCTTTGACAGGAAATCAGCTTTTTTGCTTTACGTCGCACCGACACAGATAGGTCTTATGGCGACGATGGGATAGGAAAAGTCTAGGAAGTGAAAGGAAGCGGCCGTGGACTTAATTAAGGTACAGCCCCAGCATTTGCCTGGTGTGAAAATGGGAAACCACGGAAAACCATCTTCAGGGCTGCCGACAGTGGGGCTCGAACCCACTATCTCCCGATTACTAGATACTTGCCGCACTTAAGCGACTGCAGCTATCGAGCTCGGTGGGAAATCAACTTGAAGATAGCCTAGCATGTGAAATATTTCTAGAAAAATACTAAGTTTCTCCCGTAAATACGTTATTTCTAGGATATACTCTCGATGATCGTACACCATAAACAACCTGTAACCCAACATGACATGCTACAGTATATATCACGTGACAATAACAACATTAACCTAATATCGGCATTACGCTGCATAAATATCACCAATTATTAATATAAGCTCGTATTTTCGCCATGTACGCAGCTTACGTATCATAATTCCTCATAAATCATATATTCTACCATAAATCCAACCTATATTCTTGCGCACAATATCCTCATTTCATTGTACATATCAACAATCTCATTCAATTACATCATTTGTTGCTCTACGAGTGTCACGATGTACGTATATTCCACTAAACACAATATCATAACATGTCATAAGTTTACGATATTAAATAACACAAGTAACTACATTCCTCCTGCAATTAAAGGCATGGGTTAATAATTCAGGCTATGTTACTCATGTTTTTGTGACGATTAAACATTGTCATTTCCTTCTGTCTTAGAGTACGATCTCATTTCGTTCAACATTGTATTAAGCTTGATTTGCATTATGAAAGACGTATAATCCTGTCACAACGTTGTAATACTGATTTTCAAAGCTTTCCTCAAGTAAACAAACATTCCTATACATGGAGTATAAATTTTTGGTTTGTCAAAGACTACCTAGATCCTAGTTCTCAAACGATTACATGGATTATTTTTCAAAGGCACTATTCATGGAGTTTATATCTCGATGAACCAGATATTAACCTTGCTGTACAAATATTTCAACTTAAACACACACTGTTATTCACACAAATCTAATAATTTAACTACGTAAAATAACTACAAGGAACTCCACTTATCTTGCTTCCGCTATTCCTCTGGGCTGGATTTCATCCTGGGTCTTCTTTGGACAGCATTTCGCGTTCATGTGCTCGTCATTGCCGGTAACTGGACTCGGGCTTCGGGCATGCAGAACGGTTGGCTAGGGTTCCTCCTGATTGTGACCCCATATCCTTGAATTACTCAGCCATGATATCTCCGTCGATTACATGCAATAAAAAAACATATTGAAGGTCGTCATTAGATGCATATTTCAATTATGAACTGAACAATCCTGGGTATATTCTCTATCTTTTTAGCAAACAATTTTGAAGGTGTAATATTTGATATGGTAGTCAAAATGTTTTCTGCTTGACGCTGAATTGAAAATGTAAACTGGCGACTTCCAATTTTCTGCTTTGAGTTTAACTTGGCGTCTTCTTCTGCGAGATCAGATCTTCCTTCCTTACTCTTCTTCCGCGCCAGATATTACTAATTCGTATTTGAAATTTGGTGAAATTTTCTTTACGTTTCGCATATGGTCGTAACTGTATTAATAGCAATTCTCTTCTCCTGCTTCAATCCCTTCTCTTCTTGTATAGAATCTCGTTCGATACTTCGTTCCAAAATTGACTTCTTTAAGTTTTTTAAGTGATTGTTTTTCTTAGCTCGGGATAACAATACATTTTTTTTACTCATGGCCGCATGGATTCGTTAGGTCTGTCCGTCTCAAGATTTATTCACGGCCTACTCGACTTGACATGTCTGCAGTTTTTCTCGACGTGTTCACTGCCGCATGGACTTCTCAAGTCCGATCGTCACAACTGTATTCCGCGGCTTATTTGATTCTTTATGTCGGCGTATTTTCCTAGTAATATATTCTTTTATCATAAAATTTTCATCATTCCATCGCGATGCATGGCAACTGTCATTAAATGGTACACATGGTTCTACTTTACTCGCGACATATACCATTCTGAGGGGCCTTAGACCTGGATTTTGGACCCCTTTAGACATCAAGCATCCTCGGTTCAGGATTGTGCTTCGTGAGTGGTCCCTTGGTCAGTTATAAATTATCTATGATCTTTTTTTGAGTTGGATCCACTCTTTTTTTTGTTTGTTCCACGAACCTGCTACGCAGGCGTAGCAGGGGGAGAGGTGATACTCCCACGTGGCGCGTCCCAGGTGGCGGATAGGGGGGTCCTCACCGGCTTGCCGGCGGACTTGAGGGAAATAAAATACCTCTCGCGGACCAAACACACTACCCCCTGCGGGTGGGGGACGCACATGTAGAATACACACGCGGTGCCACCCTGTCTGTCGTGAGAGGCGACTAAAAGGGGCGACCAAGGGTTGATTGCATTAGAACCATGAAACTACTTGTGATTCGCACCACCACGCGGAGAACACCAAGGGTCGCTTTTACTTGTGCGTAGTACCACTACATTAGGTACGAAATTGGTTTGTGATTAGTAGCACACAGGAGCACCGTGCGGTCGGCTTTTGCAGTACCTGTGATAAGTACCACCATATGAGCAGGACCATGGGATGATAGCTACCATGGTTCTGCCTTGCCTATGATTAGTACCCACTATATGAGGAACACCACGGGATAGGGAGAGGTCCCTGTGGTTAGTACTCTTATGTGATGAACACCATAGGTTTGCGTTGCCTGTACATGGCGCCGCAAAGTGAGAAAAATATAGGTCTGTATTATATGTCGAATTTCATAAGCTCTGAGTAGTACAATAATGTGTGGAATACCGCAAGTCTCTGGTACTTGTGATTAGTACCGCAACAGGACAAATACCATGGTTCTACTTTGCTAGCGATCAGTACCGTTATGAGGGGCCGATAACTTCGATTTAGGACCCCCTTTTGACTGCACGCATAATCGATTGTGTTATGCTATAGCAGTCGTCCCTTGGTCAGTAATACGATATTGTCACGTCTGTTTATGTGAATGTGAGACATTGCGGGTCGCATCCACTGATTGTTTTAAATTCATGTCCATCCATTCATTCTTCGTTCTCACGCTTTTTAATTCTGATCAGTGGAGAATTTTAGACTTTTAATATGTCATTCCATTTCGTCTTATTTCGTACCATTAGGGGCTGATGACCTCGATGTTAGGCCCCTTTAAACAACAATCATCATCATCATCGTTCTTGCGAAACTGAACAGCATCCACCACGGCGGGGTTAGGTTGGCGACGGTAGCCTTTCGCACATGTCCCATTGCCAGCCTGCTCGCTGCGTCTGGTGTGCCGCCTTTACTCCTGAGGCGCCAGCAAATGCTCTTTTCATATGCTGCAAATTTGCGACAGATGCCACTTAATCCAAGCAATCCTTGCGTGTTCAACATTGGCAACCGTTTGCTGTCCACTGCTTGTCCTCGTGCGACGCGGCCGGTTGGGATACGCTTGGATAGCCGTTACGGATTGTTTGACGTACCTTCGATTCCTTGCCTTGTCAGTCAACCAAGTGTGGTACCCCCGCGAGTCGTACGACGACCTGAAATAATCAAGGATCTGCACACTGGCCCAAAAGAAAACACGGATTCATCGATTTATCGGAGGCTCTTCCGGTCCGTTGTTGGCCGCTATCCAGATTCAGTTGTCGTCTACACGAATGGTTCAAGGACAGATACGAAGGTCGGCTGTGCGTTCGTTGTTAACAATGATAGGTTTCTTTTCGGTCTCACGCAAACCTGTAGTGTGTACACAGCAGAGTTCTATGCTATCTTTGAGGCTCTGCGGTACGCACTGTACATTGAGCGCCGACACTTTCTTGTTTGTACTGACTCCTTGAGTTCGCTCCAGTCTATTGATTCCTGTTTCCCTCGGCACCCTCTGGTGCAGCGGGTCCAGGACCTGCTGACCGGGTGTTGGGATGCCGGCACCAGAATCACGTTTCTGTGGCTCCCAATCCACTTGGGCATAGAGGAAGCAGATGAGGCTGCCAAGGAGGCAGTTACACTGCCCCGTTGCCTTTCAAGGTTCCAGCAAGTGCTATTCGCTCTCAGCTGAGACATCTGGTTATGTCCCATTGGGAGATGGAGTGGCAGGCCATTCCACTTCCCAATAAGCTGAGAGCGATAAAAGCAACAACGAAGGTATGGAGGACTTCCCTTCGGGCTTCGCGGAGGGAAGCCGTGGTATTATGTCGTCTACGGATCGGCCACGGTATCTTGACTCACTCGCAACTTTTGAAAGGAGAACCCTCTCCGGTGTGTACCTGCGGCGACCATCTTACCGTGGTACACATCCTTACGGAGTGTGTGGACCTGGTCGATCTGCGCCGTAGTCTTAACCTTCCGAGTACAATCTCCCTTATCTTGCGAGATGACGAGCAGTCAGCAGACCTCGTCATCCATTTTATGAGGGATAGTGGTCTGTTTTCGTGTGTGATAATAGCCTTTGTCCTAGTGTTTTTTGTGTCACTTGCGCTTTTATCCCATTAACTTCATTTTAGTTTGATGTATATATATCTGTACTACCCAGGCAATGCCTTATTTATTTGTTTTCCTGTATTTTCGCTTATTTTATTAGAAAATAAGGCATTGCGTATTAGATCCAATGATTGTTTTAATCTCATCCTCGTTTTTCTTCATCACCATTTTTTAAAACTCTAGTCAGTGGACACTTTTTTAAAATTTCAACTAATATATCTCATGTCGTATATCTCTTTCCATTAGGGGCCGGTGACCTTCGATGTTAGGCACCTTATAACAACAAGCATCATCATCATCTCGAATTAGCAGATCAGGGTGCCAAGGAGGCAGTTACACTGCCCTCGTTGCCTTTCAAGATTCCAGCAAAATATATTCGCACTCAGCTGAGACATCTGGTGATATCCCACTGCCACGAACCTGCTACGCAGGCGTAGCAGGGGGAGAGGTGATACTCCCACGTGGCGCGTCCCAGGTGGCGGATAGGGGGGTCCTAACCGGCTTGCCGGCGGACTTGAGGGAAATAAAATACCTCTCGCGGACCAAACACACACCCCCTGTGGGTGGGGGAGGCTGACGAATAATACACCCACGGTATCCCCTGCCTGTCGTGAGAGGCGACTAAAAGGGGCGACCAAGGGTTGATTGTATTAGAACCATAAAATTACTTGTGATTAGTACCACCACGCAGAGAACACCAAGGGTTGCTTTTAATTGTGCGTAGTACCACTACATTAGGTACGAAATTGGTTTGTGATCGGTAGCACACAGGAGCACCGCGCGGTCGGCTTTTGCAGTACCTGTGATTAGTACCACCATATGAGCGGGACCATGGGATGATAGCTACCATGGTTCTGCCTTGCCTTTGATTAGTACCCACTATATGAGGAACACCACGGGATAGGGAGAGGTCCCTGTGGTTAGTACTCTTCTGTGATGAACACCATAGGTTTGCGTTGCCTGTAAATGGCGCCGCAAAGTGCGAAAGCATAGGTCTGTATTATGTCGAATTTCATAAGCTCTGAGTAGTACAATAATGTGTGGAATGCCACAAGTCTCTGCTACTTTTGATTAGTACCGCAACAGAACAAATACCATGGTTCTATTTTGATAGCGATCAGTACCGTTATGAGGGGCGGATAACTGCGATTTAGGTCCCCCATTTGACTGCACGCATAATCGATTCCGTGTTATGCTATAGCAGTAGTCCCTTGGTCAGTAATACGATATTGTCACGTCTGTTTATGTGAATGTGAGACATTGCGGGTCGCAACCACTGATTGTTTTAAATTCATGTCCATCCATTCATTCTTCGTTCTCACGTTTTTGAATTCTGGTCAGTGGAGAATTTTAGATTTTTAATATATCATTCCATTTCGTCTCATTTCGTACCATTAGGGGCCGATGACCTAGATGTTAGGCCCCTTTAAACAACAATCATCATCATCATCATCATAATCATCGATATCCCACTGGGAGATGTAGTGGCAGGCCATTCCACTTCCATATAAGCTGAGAGCGATAAAAGGAATAACGTCACGAACCTGCTACGCAGGCGTAGTAGGGGGAGAGGTGATACTCCCACGTGGCGCGTCCCAGGTGGCGGATAGGGGGGTTCTAACCGGCTTGCCGGCGGACTTGAGGGAAATAAAATACCTCTCGCAGACCAAACACACACCCCCTGTGGGTGGGGGAGGCAGACGAATAATACACCCACGGTATCCCCTGCCTGTCGTGAGAGGCGACTAAAAGGGGCGACCAAGGGATGTTTAAATTGGAACCATGAAACCGCTTTTGATTCGTGCCATCATGCGGGGAACACCATGGGTTGCCTGTACTTGCGAGCTGTACCACTATATTCGGTACGAAATGGGTTTGTGATTAGTAGCAGCAGAGAGTTGGTTCCCCTGTGGGTTTCCAGAACCCGTGCGTCGTACCGATGTGAGCAATACCGCGGGTCTGGGCGTAGCCTGTGAGTTGTACCAGTATATGAGCGACACCGTGGGTCTGCGTTTCCTTTGATCAGTATTCACTATGTGAGAAACACCACGGGGCCCGTGGGACCGGCACCCGTGTCTAGTACACCTAGGTGAGGAAGCTCATTGGTTTTCGTTGGCTATGAGTGGCGCCATTGTGTGAGAAACACCATAGTTCTGCGTTACCTGTACGAAGTACAATACTTGTGAGTGGTACCATCTTGTGTGGCACATTGTGAGTCTTCGCTACTTTTGATTAGTACCCCAACATGACAAATACCATGGTTCTACTTTACTCGCGACATGTACCATTCTGTGGGGCCTTAGACATGGATTTTGCACCCCTATAAACATCAAGCATCATTGTGCTTTCTGAATGGTCTCTTGGTAAGTAATCGGTTATTTATGATCTTTGTTTGAGTCTGATCCACTGTATTTTTTTTTGTTTTGTTGGGTTCGTGTCCATCCATTCATTCTTCATAACATTTTTTTACTTTGTTCAGTGGATGAATTTGAAATTTTTGTTATTTCATTTCATACCATTAGGGGCCGATGACCTCGATGTTAGGCCCCTTTAAACAACAAGCATCATCATCATCAAAGGAATAACGAAGGTATGGAGGACTTCCCTTCGGGCTACCACGAACCTGCTACGCAGGCGTAGCAGGGGGAGAGGTGATACTCCCACGTGGCGCGTCCCAGGTGGCGGATAGGGGGGTCCTAACCGGCTTGCCGGCGGACTTGAGGGAAATAAAATACCTCTCGCGGACCAAACACACACCCCCTGTGGGTGGGGGAGGCTGACGAATAATACACCCACGGTATCCCCTGCCTGTCGTGCGAGGCGACTAAAAGGGGCGACCAAGGGATGAATGAATTAGAACCATGCAACTACTTTTGATTCGTACCATCATGCGGGAAACGCCATGGGTTGCATGTACTTGCGAGTAGTATCACTCATATGGTACTAAATATGTTTGTGATTCGTTGCAGTAAAAAGCCTGGCCTGGTGGATTCCAGTACCCGTGCGTTGTACCCATGTGGGCAACACCGCGGGTCTGGGCGTGGCCTGTGAGTTGTACCACTATATGAGCGACACCGTGGGTCTGCGTTGCCTGTGATTAGTACTCACTATGTGCGGAACACCACGGGGCCCTTGGGACCGGCACCCGTGACTAGTACCCTAGGTGAGGAAACTCATCGGTTTGCGTTGGCTGTAGGTGACGCCATTGTGTGCGAAACACCATAGGTCTGCGTTACCTGTACGAAGTACAATACTTGTGAGTAGTACTATCTTTTGTGGAACACCGTGAGTCTTCGCTACTTCTGATTAATACCCCAACATGACACATACCATGGTTCTATTTTACTCGCGACATGTACCATTCTGTGGGGCCTTAGACGTGGATTTTGCACCCCCTTTAGACACCAAGCATCATTGTGCTTTATAAGTGGTACCTTGGTCGGTAATACTGTTATTTTCGTTCTCTATTGAATCCGATCCACTGGTTTTTGTTTTGTCTATCCATTCATTCTTCATGACATTTTTTATTTTTATTTTGGTCAGTGGATGCCTTTGTAATTTTTGTTCTTTCATTTCGTACCATTAGGGGCCGATGACCTTCGCTGTTAGGCCCCTTAAAACAACAAGCATCATCATCAACCTTCGGGCTACGCGGGGGGAAGCCGTGTGGTAATATGTCTTCTTCGGATCGGTCACGGTATCCTGACTCACTCGCATTTTTTGAAAGGAGAACCCCCTTGGGTATGTACCTGCGGCGATCATCTTACCGTGGTGCACATCCTTACGGAGTGTATTGACCTGGTCGATCTTCGCCGTAGTCTTAACCTTCCGAGTACAACCTCCCTTACCTTGCGAGATGACGAGTAGTCAGCAGACCTCGTTATCCGCTTTATGAGGGGTAGTGGTCTGTTTTATCGTGTATAATGATGTCCCTTGTCCTAGTGTATTTGTGTCAATTGCGCTTTTATTTCAGTGACTTCATTTTAATTTGTGTTGCGTAATTTAGTGTGTTATTTTTAACGCCTGACCTAAATTATGTGTATATATATCTGTACTACCCAGGCAATGCCTTATTCCTTTGTTTTCCTGTATTTTCTCTTATTTTATTAGAAAATAGGACATTACGAATTAGATCCACTGACTGTTTTAATCTCATACTCATTTTTTCATCAGCATTTTTTTAAACTGTACTCTGTGGATATATTTTAATTTTTAACTATCGTATATCATGTCGTCCATGTCGTCTCATTAGGGTCCTATGACCTGCGATGTTAGGCCCCTTAAAACAAGAAGCATCATCATCATCATCATCATCATCGACCATCATCTCCTTCAATCAGCAGTAATTCTACAGGGTCAACATTGTAAAACGTAATGACGTTTGCAGCATAATGAATCACTCCTCCATGTTTAATAAGGAAATCAGAACCAAGGATAATATTAAATAGCATATGAGAAAGCACTAAGAAAACGTGCTCGAATTGAACATTTCCCACGATGAATTCCACAAATGTCTGCAACGTACATTTAATACATTTATCTAGCACATTCCCTGTAATACTTAGATGGGAAACAGGCATCACAAGTTCATCATGTCTTTCCTTTATGGCTTCCAATAGCGTAGTTGAAATGAGGGAGGCTTGAGCTCCTTAATCTACTAAGGACGTAATATTGAAGTTACCAATCCTAATGGCAATTACTGGTAGCTACGCTGGACTCTTAGCCTGGATGGTGTTGTGTTCTCATGGAGTAGTTCCGGTTTATCGGTGCTGCTTTGCTTAGAATATTTCGAAGTTTTTTGTTTTTATCTGACATTTGGTGACGAAGTCTCACTTTCTCCCGTGTTCACACACTTTGCTGGAATCACTGTGACTGGATGGTATTCACTGTGTGTAAAAAATCTGGTTTGTAGGGGAAAATTCCAGTACAAGCAAAACATTTCTCAGCCAGAGGAATTGTTGCAACTTTACTGTAGGCCCTTCTGAAGGGACTGGTTATGACGGTCTTGCATATAGGTGTCCTAGGATTGGCTACCGTTTGTTTGTCTACTTCATCTGCATAAGCAGATTTTAAGGGCCCAAAGAAACACCTGCCCAAAGGTTGAAGCTTATGAGTGGTGTGCGGAGGAATAGAAAGCAGTTATATTGTTCTTTCTACAGACTTCCATTGCTTGTAGTGAGCAATGAGAACTGTCGTTGTCGAGGATCAAAAGTCCCGGGTCGTCATTCGACGGCTTAACATGATGTTGGAAATGTGGAAGGCAGTTATTAGCAAAGAGATCAGCATTCGTATAGCCTGTATCTGACATTAGGGTGAAAAGAGGTGGTACTTCTCTGAAGTAGCCTATTCTTCATTTCTTTTCTTTCCTGGAAATATAATTGCAGGAGGAACATAAACTTCTGTAGCACCAGTACAACACACTACTGTAATCAGTTACCCTCTTTTCTGCAGATGAGACTTTGCATACATTTCTCTTGCCTGTTGCAGTTACAATCTTCAGGGACTTATTTTGAGATACCAAACTCATCCATATTAAATACCCTGCCAGGAGAAAAACGTTTTCTTTCATGAACTTCCTTGAGGTTTTTGAAAAAACGAGTTAACTTGAATCCTGCTAAATCCCTGACCTCTTGCCAAACTGCACTGCTCAGAGTTTCTAACACTGAGGCTATGGCTTTTACAGAAAGCCAAGAACTAGTCTTTCCCAACAGGCTCCTTGAAATTTGCAACGAAAAGCTTAAAACGCTATTTGGGCTTATGTCTCGAAGTTACAGAAGCTAATCATATGCTACTGAAGTGACTAGTTGGAGAAAATATTGAAGTTACAAAGGTTGCAAATAGAAAACGTTTACAGAGTCATAGTCACCTCAAAATCACTTGATTGGGAACACGAAAGGGTAGCGCACTCTCTATTCCCTGCTATTGCTTCAGCATAAGCATAGACAATTTGCATTAACTGCTTCTTTGTAACTCCGTAGAACCTATCACCCAAGTCCCTGCAATGGTCTGCTAACTCTCTCTCCATTTCTTCAGTTAGAGCTTTCTTATATCTCCCCAATGATATAGGCACGGTTCCCTAAGACAAGAATATTATAATTAGACAAAAGGATTGGATTCTCATTCTACTCCTTTTCATACATTTAGTCTGTTATTAGTTTATTATTCCCTTGGGTGTCAACGGGTCTTTAGTTGAATTTTGGCATTTCTTCCACTTGTGCCAGGCTCCTCGCTTTCGTCTATCCTGTCCGACTTCCCTTGGTCAAGTCTTGTTCTTTTCCGACCCCGACGGTATTGGAGCATTCGAGGCGTAGGGCTTCTTTCATTTCCACGCCCTTCGTGGTCCTTGCCTTTCTTCGTCCGTTACTTAATCGTTCGAAGTGACGGATCCCTTCTTTCTTCTTCTTTTCCTTCTCTCTCTTTATCTCCTCGGAGTGTGGGACGCAGACGAATAATCCACCCCCGGTATCCCCTGCCTGTCGTGAGAGGCGACTGAAAGGGGCGACCAAGGGATGATTGAATTAGAACCATGAAATTACTTTTGATTCGTATCATCACGCGGGGAACACCATAGGTTGGCTGTACTTGCGAGTAGTACCACTATATTCGGTACGAAATAGGTTTGTGATTAGTAGCAGTAAAGAGGCTGGCCCTGGGATTTTCCATTACCCGTGCGTCGTACCCATGTGAGCAACACCGCGGGTCTGGGCGTTGCCTGTGAGTTGTACCACTATATGAGCGACACCGTGGGTCTGCGTTGCCTGTGATTAGTACCCACTATGTGAGGAACACCACGGGAATACCGGCACCCGTGACTAGTACACCTAGGTGAGGAGCCTCATCGATTTGCGTTGGCTATGAGTGGCGCCATAGTGTGAGAAACACCATAGCTCTGCGTTACCTGTACGACGTACAATACTTGCGAGTAGCACCATCATGTGTGGAACACCGTGAGTCTTCGCTACTTTTGATTAGTACCCCAACATGACAAATACCATGGTTCTACTTTACTAGCGATAAGTACCATTCTGAGGGACCGTAGACCTTGATTTTGGACCCCTTTAGACATCAAACATCCTCGATTCAGAATTGTGCATTAGAAGTGGTCCCTTGGTCAGTAATACTATTTTTATGTTAGTTTTTGTTTCGGATCCGCGGATTGTTTTAAATTCATATCACTCCATTCATTCTTCATGACATTTTTTATTTTAGTCAGTGGATGACTTTGAACTTTTAATTTGTCATTACATTTCGTACCATTATGGGCCGATGACCTCGATGTTAGGCCCCTTTAAACAACAAGCATTTTAGTTTGTGTTGCGCATTTTAATGTGTTATTTTAACATCTAACGTAAATTATGTATATACATTTGTACTACCAGGCAATGCCTTATTCCTTTGTCGCCTATATTTTCTCTTATTTTATTCCAAAATAAGACATTGCGAATTAGATCCACTGATTCATTTAATCTCATACTCATTTTTCATATTTTTTGAACTCTAGGCAGTGGATATGTTTTAAAATTTTAACTGTCACATATCATGTCGTCCATCTCGTTTCATTAGGGGCCGATGACCTTCGATGTTAGGCCCTTTAAAACAAGCATCATCATCATCACTTAGATAACTCCTTCCCTTGAAGGGTGTCATATATTCATGTATAGCATGGTGTTCTTCAGGAGGAAGTTCCTTGCATTTTAGAGCGGATTATTTTGAGCGATGTACAAACTTTGAGCAATTTATCTTGCTCAGAATGTGGTGCTGGTTACTGACCATTGTTGTCGACATTATGAAGGTTTCTAAGCAACTGTTCAAAACGATTGGGACTCATTACTTCAGGTGGTGGTGGTGATTGTTGTTTTAAGAGGAAGTACAACTAGGCAACCATCCTCTATATAACACTAATCAGATGAAAAAATGGAAGGGATCCGACACTTCGAAAAATGAAGGTATCGGTCAAAGAAAGACAAGGGCCACGAAGGGCGTGAAAATGAAAGACTCCCTAGCCCTCGCAAACCTAATAGCGTCGGGGTCGGAAAATAACAAGAGTTGACCAAGAGTGGTCGGATAGGATAGATGAAAGTGAGGAGCCTGGCACAAGTAAGTGGAAGCAATGCCAGGACTCAGCTGAGGGCCCCGTGGTCGCCAACCCACGCTCCAAAGTTCAGAGCCCTTGAGGCCCCTTTTAGTCGCCTCTTACGACAGGCAGGGGATACCGTGGGTGTTATTCTACCACCCCCACCCACAGGGGGACTCATTACTTCAGCCTCTGGAGAAATCCTTCTCTCAGCTGCCTAGAATGATTTGATTGTAGGCATTTTCACTATACCCATAAACAAAAGGACACCTACAAGTTGTTGCATTTCCTTACCTGTTGTTTTTAGTTGAAATACTTCAAGTGGTGAATATTAACTCTGAGTCGGTGGTAGCGGCACAGAAACTCTCGATGTGTCATTAAGTGCAATGAAGTCCAATTTATAAAACCTGTTGTTCTTGTTGATGTTGAATCTGGATTTGGGAACTGCAGGAAAATTACAAGGTGAGGAGCATTTTTCTGATTCCGATGTTTCGTGAATGCTTTGCTGGGTCATTGGTGCTATATCGCGTGGTTGTGCTGAAAGTAAGATGAATACTTGTCATGCCTCACATTTCAAAACTCTAAATAACATTTCCAAAGCCAAAATGAGTATATAAAAAATACCTTTGAACTACAGCCCTTGACATCCAAGGGGGCTGGAGCTAGGCTCATGACCTACACATTGCATAAGAAATCTCAAACCATTCATTCAAAATATAGCATTATCATAAGAAACCTTACCTTATTTTCTGATATAATACCAGATGCTTCATTTTGGCATAAATTAATTTCATCCTCAATATCGGGCGAGACGTCGTCGAAATTGGAATAATTGCAATCCTCTATTATCATCTAAAATGCTTAAAATATCCTTATCCTGTAAAATGTTCTGCCTCGTGTCTAGAAAATTTGAAAAATATAGGTTAGAATTACCAAAGCGTATGTCAGAAAAACAATACATGCTAGTTCAATTTGAACCCCGTTTTGCTTCTATGCAACACTCAAATTCAACAAGGTATGCACCTTTATTTATGTTATAATTTGTCTAACCGACTTGCCTGCTGACTTGAGCGAAAACAATAGCTCTCCCGGACCAAACACACAACCCCTGTGGGTGGGGGACGCGGACGAAGAATACACCCACGACGTCCCCTGCCTGTCGTACGAGGCGACTAAATGGGGTGACCAAGGTGTGATTGAATTAGAACCATGAGACTACTTTTAATTAGTACCATCACGGGAGGAACACCATGCATCGCCTTTACTTGCTAGTAGTACCACTAATAACTAATATCTACAATGAGTGAACTCGATTTAAAACTGTAGGTTTATAGACCATTTGAAACGACATCTGAAAACATGTGACATTTCACAACAGCTCATCAACGAATTAATTCCATAAAAAAACAAACGAATAATAACAACGATGATGAAAGACGCCGGTTTTGGAGACCTTGACTCAATTGCCCGAAGGGCATCCTTACTAGAATCCACCGTCTTAATTTAAGAATAATATAAAGAAGGTCTGGAGATCGCTAAGATCAGCTTCCATGTGGGACTGTATGTACCACCATAATGATTCGTGATATTCCAGCCTTCGTAACACGAGCTCTGGACTCTCGGTATAATTACGACTGTCCAATCGGTATGTGCCACACAGTGGCTGTACAGCATGGACTCTTACTTGAATCGATGTGACCTGGGACTATGTCATGGACCGACATCTAACTCTGTGACTTACGTTAAAGTCATTGTGGATGATGGCCGCAAGAAGAATGATGCTATAATGGCAGATGGCCTTATTCTAAGGCTGAAAACAATTCAGTTAAAGTAGTTGATGACCAAGGTTTCAACGTTGGTAAATCCGCAGCACATCTGGTGCTCAACAAATAAAAATATAAAAAACTTCAACAACAAAACGCTCACAACACTAGTGGCAGTGAAGTCCCTTGTTATCGGACATGTCCCCTTAACCGTTACGTTAATAAGTTGAATTTTAAGTGGATATAAAGCTCAGATTTCCAGGATACATTTTCAAGTTAGTCACTTGGTTTTAGGTTAATTGTCAAAATACGGTTTCACTGAATTGAATAAATTAATAAATGAAGTAATCCCATAATCCTGATTAACAAGAAATGTATCTATCCCGGACGTAGTGGTTTCTTTAAACTCCCCAATTGTTTCTGTTCCGGGGTATCTGTGGAAAGCAGAGGTGAAAGAAGGTGCCGGGGTGAATGGGTCTAAGTACAATGTCAGTAATTGAATTTAAGACTCAAACTGAAGGTTATATTTTCAAAAACGTCAAACTTAACAATTTTACACGTACAAGTAGCAAACATTAAACAAGTCTAGGAAGGACAAGATTAGTGGTGACTTATTAACAGATCGTGGGCTTCAGGCTCCCACTTTACTTTTCCTGAGCTCCTTGCTCAAATTAACAAAAGAGTACAAATTTATACAAGGGCAGGAATCCCCTAATTCAAAGAGCACTTGCTCCCAAAATTACAATTCCAAGCCTCCCAGAGGCACCTTTTACAACACTTGAAAAAGAGCTAACGTGCTCTCAGTTTCTCAAGCCTACTCAAGGCAACACCAAACAAATCTTACACTCTTTGGCCTTCATGGCCCAACTTACAAATTGAAACAGGGGTATCTCGTACCCAACCTATAGGACCTTTGCGGAAAGAACAGGTTAAGTAAATGGCCCGCATCACAGCCTGAAAGGAGGCGTATAGTGCTCCAAGATAGTGAAAACTTAAAAACCTAAAGGGCACTAGGCCGGTGAAACAGGGACATTTCCCAAACTACTAAGCTAACGCGTATGGAAAGTAATTTACCACATTACAGAATGAAAAACAGTTATACAAACGTAGTCATCTGAAACCAAGATGAACGGGAGCTCGGGAGAGGTTACATCACTCCCTATCCCCGATTTACAGTCGAAGATTTTATGAACCTTTGTACATTAGCCGGCAGAAGTTACATTTTAGAAAAGAAGGTTACATAGTTAACGATTCGGACCCTTCCCTCGGGTTAAACTGCGGAGCTAGCAAGAAAGAAAGATGTTATGTGGCCGTTACCTTGTCGATGTGCTGCTGCCTGATGAAAGAGGCCGCCCGCCTCCTGCTTTGACACTCACACTTAGTAAGATGACGATCAGTTGACCAAGAAACGAGAAAATCCGCAGTTTATAAACCCTCGGGGAAGGTTCGAGATCATTCAAGATTAAACTAGCCACACCCTCCCACGTTTATTGGTTAATTTAAAAGTTGCACTCAAAGTAGAAGAAGAAGAGGAAGAAAAAGACTGTGATTGGTAGAAAATTAATAGCAGAAATTAGGGATTGACTAGATTCAAAACTGGCGGAAATAAAAATAAAATAAAAAGGAAATATTGCCAACCCAAAAATAAATGAACATCAATCAGTAAAAAAAATGAATACCACCGAACTTGATAGCTGCAGTCGCTTAAGTGCGGCCAGTATCCAATATTCGGAAGATAGTGGGTTCGAACACCACTCTCAGCAGCCCTGAAGATGGTTTTCCGTGGTTTCCCATTTTCACACCGGGCAAATGCTGGGGATGTACCTTAATTAAGGCCACGGCCGCTTCCTTTCCATTCCTAGCACTTTCTTCTGTTATCGTCGCCATAAGAGCTATCTGTGTCGGTGCGACGTAAAGCAACTTGCAAAAAGAATCCTATGATTTACATACATTACACGAAACGCAAAATGAAACAACCCATGTCAGTCTCTTATAACGTCTACGGTTATCCCTTGGACTAATTCCCGTACCTCCTTCCAATATGATTTCATGCTGATGAGACTCTGTCTTAATGCACCTCACCGAACTCTAGGGTGGATCGACTACTGCACCGCCATGTGCTCCACAGGCATGACCTTATACCACACGAAGCTAAACTTGTGCCTTGGAAACCAATAACAACACCACCTCATCCATCACGAACTCTATGGATTGACAAGCTATCGTGATATTCAAATAAAATAATCGCAAAACATTGGACAATCCTCAACAACACGAAGCTACTTTACTATAGATTCTCAAATTTTGACACCTTTGAAAATTGTTATTTACAACTTAACACAACATATCATTTCCGTCACACCTATAATGAATCTCAAGTACTCTACCAAACTATTCTCTTATTAAGTAACGAAATCTATTTCCAAACATTTATTATAAATGAGGGGCTGAGAACAAAAACCAGGTACGTGACGGAAACCTAGTTTAGAGGAAATTGTCGTTAAAGTTACACATGGCATAAAATATTACACACCGAGCTCGACAGCTGCAGTCGCTTAAGTGCGGCCAGTGTACAGTATTAGGGAGATAGTGGGTTAGAACCCCACTGTCGGCAGCCCTGAAGATGGTTTTCCGTGGTTTCCCATTTTCACACGGCCGCTTCCTTGCCAGTCCTAGCCCTTTCCTATCCCATCGATGCCATAAGACCTATCTGTGTCAATGCGACGTAAAGCCAATAGCAAAAAAAGAATTACACAATAGTTTGGTTGAGTTCTTTTATTTTTGTATCAATTTATTATATCATAAGCAGTAATACTGAGGTGAAATTAAGTTCCAGCATTCATTACAGACTTGGTAATACTTATCCAAAATTATTTAACTGTTATTGAATATTTTTTTTTATTTTATGCACAATTAAGGTAAGTAACTTTAACATAGTAACAATGGTCAGAGTCACTGGAAAAATCAGTTTTCTTCATTGCTTGAAACTTCTTCACGGACCTCGTCCTGAATTTCGGTGAGGGGACGTCCCTTTTGTCTCGTTTCTGGAACATTATCATGAGGCAGACTGTCAAAGAAATTATGATGGACAGGAGATATCAGCGGTTTAAGTTCGTAGAGGTTCTTGTATTTTAAAGCCTTTATGTGTACATCTCCTGATAGAGCTTTGAGAGCATTTCTTCTGATGGTCTGCCGACCCCACGTTTACTATGTTCACTCTTCTGAAGGGGATATCCTCATTCAGTGTTTCTTTGAAGATTATAATAAAAGAATCCTTCTTTTCTATACATATCCATCTTATTTTGTACCATGACACAGTATTACCTTCTTCGTCTTTGGTTATGGTATTCTTTGTGAACTTGGCTTGTATTACACATGCCTTCACGGTGTACATCTAAAATTTGAGCAGGTTTTTGTTTCGTTTTTGACCACCGTTACAGTCACTGTAAGCAATTATTCTATTCACTTCCTGTAAACCTTCACAACACTTTTTGAGACAGGAACCAATTTTTTGCGATCTTTTTGCGGCAGTGTTCTCGCCCCCCACATAAACATGGTGGATTTTCATGTTTTACGGTTATGGGCACAAACATTATAAGTCCAGTGTACTCACAAGTGGTAAACTTCGTTGCTGATAAGTGAAGGTGTAGGCAACGTTTTCTGCAAGTCGAAAGTAAAACCATCTAGGGTATCCTCCAGTTTTGATTTTTCTTTGTATATCTTCTGCTCAGTTGCTTGTTGGGCTTTCCTCAGGCGCACTTCTTGTTCCGTTTTGAACTAAGCTAGCTGCTGCTCATCTTTCTCATGAACGATATTCATGGAAAATATATCACACTTATTACAAGTGCCACTATGTGACGGATGGGTAGCGCCCTACCCTAGGCACTCCGGTATATAACACACAACTTCGCGAAGAAATATATAAGAATCGTACCTTAAAATCCTTTGGGAAGAGAGATGTGTTCATTTCAATAGCCAGGGACCCACCCAGCCCGCCCAAAAAGGTATGTTTACTTTTATAACAGAAGGAAAGTTCTCACGCGTCATCCACCATTAGCCGGCCAGCTACGAGCACGGCCATTGGCCGACATGACGTCATTCCCATAATTCCTAACTCTCTGATTCCGTTGCCAACCCCGCGCAGAATGAAATGGAATGGAATTAATGTAATTAAGTAGCTGTAACCTATCATTTTAAATCCAGGCCAAGCTCTGTCATGAGAACAGTGGCTCCCGAGCCACACTCCCTTCGAGAGGCTCTTAACTATGGCCGCGGCGCATACTGCCCGCACGGCAAGAAAAAATGTAATTTAGTCGCTGTAACCTATCATTTTAAATCCAGGCCAAGCTCTGTCATGAGAACAGTGGCTCCCGAGCCACACTCCCTTCGAGAGGCTCTTAACTATGGCCGCGGCGCATACTGCCCGCACGGCAAGAAAAAATTAATTTAGTGGTTGTAACCTAACATATATATACAAAATAATGTAATGAAATTTAAAACCTACCTTAATGCAGGGGAGGGTAGAGATCTCCGGCAGCTCTGAAGAAATGGTGTACTCTCTCTCCTAAGGGGAAAGCACTTTTAAATAGGTAGCCTACAGTGTGTCCCTTTTTTCTTCCGAATGCCGGAATGGAGTAGCTGCCGTGTTTAAGGTGACGTCACCTGTTCTCAATGTTTTGGGTGTGGACGGAAACCCCACCACCCGGCATTTGACGCCTGTTAGCCCTATTAACTCTTCCACTCCTCCAAGAGTCAACAAACTGCAGGGAATGGTTTACTCTGAGATGAACAAATCCCTCGTCCTCTAAGCAATCGTATGCTTTCCAACAGTCTGAAATAATAATAGATCCAGGTAAAATCCACTCCTGAATAACCGCTAACAGGGTCTGTTTATCCCTTCTTTCCACAGGAATAACAAAAAAATTCTTGAAATTGTCCCTCTCTACCCCTCCCCCCAAACTGCCACTGTCCTGTAATATTCCTTCCCCTGTGATATTTAGATTTACCAAATTTACTTTCGTCAATTTCGACGATCACTCCCACCCCTCCAATTCTCTTTTTGTTCCTGTCTACCCAGGCCACACACACCTCACGGCAAAAGCTCCTCCAGTCAATAATTGTCTGCTTCGCAACACCAAGCTCCAACTGAAGAAGAGGGGTTTGCGGCTTGCTTAAGAGACACCACAACACAGAAAGTAGCCCTATTTGATGTAAGGAAAGTCGTGATTTTTCGAAGAAAGTGTTCTTCCTCGCACTCACGTTAGTAGTGATTCTGGACGGGAGCTGCAACACGGACCAATCAGAGCGCACGGGCTTTGCAACACGGACCAATGAGAGCGCAGTGTATGTGGGTGTCCAATGAGTGTGCGTGGTTGTATGGGTGTGGGGGAGGTGTGTGGGTGTGGTTATGTCCATATATGGGTGTGTGGGTGGAGTTGTGTGGCGTGTGGGTGTGGGGGTTTAGTCTTGGCGTGAGGTCGTGCTTTTTATGGTGATGTGGGGAGGAGCCTGCGTGGTGGCAGGATGACAAGTGCGGGTGTTGTGGGGGAGGATGATGGAGGGTTGACAGTTTGGTGTAATTAATTATGTTAATGAGCCTTGGCGGCGGCCATACTGTCTTGGAGTCGGAGAAGGAGGCACGGCGGCCATGCTGTCTTCTAAGAGGGGAAGGAGAGATAGTTGATGGTAAACAAGAGCGGCACGTGTTCTTGTGGTGAATAAAATATTCGCCTCCCGAGTTCGACAGATTCGAACTTTATGCTGTGTGCATATTTAATTAAGCTATTTTTTTATTTCTGCTTCGTATCTACTGGGGGATTCGAACCTCGCGCAGAGTGCTTTATGCAAGTTATCGCAGCTTCTTATCCGTTCGAGCTAAGGAGGCGAACAAGGTGTGGGTGAAAGTAGGAGGTCTTAAAGTTCTGAAGGTTGGGGAGACAATAGATGGCGGTGGTGATGGTTTAATTTTTAAGAGTTGTTACTTTTGAGTTGGGTCTGACTGAGAGGGTCGTGTGGTGAGGGGTAAAGTTAAGGTAAAAATTTCGATGGTGAGAATAATAAAAGGAAAGTTCAAACATGCAAACGGAATAGTTGAACGTGGTGTTTTAATCCTAGCAGACGATGCGTGCGACAAAGAACTTGGTTACCCGCCGAATTAAAAAGCCTAGTAATCACCGTCCTAAAGGTAAACCTTTATTATTAGAAGGTGAGCAGCATGTCGAACCTGCGTCTGTGTCTGACACGCTTTTCGATGTAAAACGTGAAGCGAAGGACAAAGATAAACTTGTAGCGGCAATAAATAGTGTGAAAGCTAAATTTCGAGCCCTTCAGTCTGGTCAGAGGAGGGAAGAATCACTGTTGCAGAAGACATTTAAACCTGTAACAGAACCTTTGAAGGAGCTAGTAGCGGTTGAAAAGGAGCGTGCGACGGCGGGGTTGAATGTTAACAAAAGTAGACATGTAGTGAAGGAAGAAGAAGAAGGAGAAAATGATGTTGAAGTATTAGAAGAAGGAGAAGACGAAGATGTAGAAGATAATATTGATCCAGATAATGCTCAAGGTTTAGAAGATTATTTGGCTATGTTTAATTCCCCCTCTATAGCCAAAAGAGTACTGGATAGTGTGTACGGGGTTCGACGTGTAAATAATGGTTATAAAATGGGGAACAAAACGGTTGAGTTTAAAGGTTCTTCTATTCTTATCGGTGGTATGCGGTATTTAGGTTCACGAGGTCTGAACGAACTGTTGTATAAACGGATTCCTCAAGAAAGCTTTATTGAAGAAAAAGATCTGGAAACCTATAAAAATATTTTGAATCAAACCAATGCTCATAGACAGAGAAACAATCGGAGAGGTCGTTTGAAAGCGATTAAGAGTTACAAATACAAGTACATAATAAAACAACTCTTTCAAAAGACGCCTTCTGAGTTGAAGAGGACAGGTCGTGGTATGGCGTTGAAGAGATATAATAAGCGTGGTGTTGACCACGTGTTTTGGAATGATCCGAATGAATTAGTAGACCGATTAAAATTACTCATAGCATCTACATCGGCTGGTCATAATAATCATCACAATGAAATAATGTCTATTGAAGAAGTTACGAGAGGCTGGAATTATTGTGTAATTTCTTCCTTAAATTTGTTGTATAAATAGTGCATTCTTTTCTATTCCGTTGACAGAGAAAGATGGTCACAATCAGCGAGAAGATTTCTTCTGAAATTCACCGGCAAGCACGACGTCACTACCCTCGTCGTCATGTTATTACTCGAGGTTTGGATGACTTACACATGGTGGACCTGGTAGAAATGATTCCGCATGCAAAAGAAAATCAAGGTTTTAAATATCTTCTTACCTGCATTGATGTTTACTCAAAATTTGCATGGGGTCAACCTTTGAAGAGTAAACAAGGGGAGGAAGTAGCCCAGGTGTTGGATAAAATGTATAAAGCAAGCAGACGCTATCCGAAAAATATGCAAACAGATCGAGGAACAGAGTTTTATAATACTCACGTGAAACAATGGTTAGCCAAGCATCACATTAACCATTACAGTACCTTTAGTAGTGTAAAAGCCAGTGTTCTGGAACGATTTAATCGTACATTACGTCACCGTATGTGGAAGAAGTTTACAGCACAAGGTTCATACAAATGGGTAGCACGCATTCAACAATTGCTGAAAGACTATAATAATACTTACCATCGAACTATTAAAATGAAACCGAAAGATGTAAAGGATAATCATCTGCTCACTACGGTCTATAATAGAATGAAACGGACGGACACAAGGAAGAAAAAGTTTAAAGTAGGAGACGTTGTGCGAATTTCTAAATTCAAACACCAGTTTGAAAAAGGTTTCACTCCTAGCTGGACAACGGAACTCTTTACCATTGATCGAGTTCGTCAGACAAACCCAATAACTTACCTATTACGTGATTATCAGCAGAATCCTGTAGCAGGCGGCTTCTACACAGAAGAACTTCAGCGTACCAACTATCCGAATGATTTTCTTGTGGAGAAGGTGGTTCGTCGCAAAGGAAATAAGATGTTAGTAAAATGGTTAGGATTTGGAAATGAAATAATTCATGGATTTAAAAGCAGAATGTAAAACCTCTTTCATACAGAAATAAAAGAAATAAAAAGTATCTTTTGTGAAATTTTTATTTAAAAAAACACACACACACAAATGTTTACACACTTTTAACAGAACACTTTTCATGAGTTTAGTCTTTTTTTACGTTCTTTTTTACTATGCACAAATATTCACTTTTTACTCACACTCGCACATTAAAATGTTCTCACAAACATGGTGTTCTTGTTGTTGTTGTTGTTGTTGCCGCTTTTGCTGACGCTGTTGTTGTAGCAAATGCTGGCGCATCTGCCGCGTCAGTGGAAGTCGTTGTGGTGGCGGTGGTGGTAGTGGCAGTGGTGGTGGTGATGGTTGTTGTTGCTGCTGCTGCTGCTGCTGCTGCTGTTGTTGTTGTTGTTGTTCCTGTACTCCTTCCAGTCGAATACATGCACTCCTGTATGTTTTGTATATCTCTTGCGCGGTAATCCCCCGCAAGAGAATGCGTACAATGCCGTTAACGTCAAGGGGGTGAGCATTGCTCAAATCATACAGTAAGAGTACGCACTGTTCAGCTGAAAGGTTCATTACTTCTGCAGTAATGGTTTCCGTAATACAATCCGCGATGTTGGCACAATGTAACTGCGATGCATCTTGACGCATCGCAATTAAAGAGCAAAGACGGTGTAGAGTTTGCCTGTAGTCTGCCATGATGGTTGCTCTGACTAATGCATTTCAAAATAAAGTGTCTTCTTTTATAGGACCATGGAGCCATGTGGGAGGCTCTCTCTGTGTGTGTGTGTGTGGTATTCTCTACCAGCACGTGCTAAAGACTTTATTTGTTTACAGCTTGCCATACACAGTTCTTTGCCGCGCGTGCACACGTGTTAATAGAATGAAATTCAATACGCATTAGCAGCTCGCTCGGAGTAATTACCAGTCTTTCTTTCTAAGACGTCTCCTGCATAGTTCTTGTAGCCTCTCTTGATATAACCACACACAAGTTATCAAGATGCTGTATAATTAAACTCAATATGCAGAGGCAGCTCGCTAGGGGTAACTGCTGGTCTTTCTTTTAGTATCTTATTACTAATCATGAATTCTAAGACATCCCCTGCACGAATGCTGTGTGATTGTGTACTTGAAAGAGTAATTGTTTCACCATTAAGCGTACACGTAATGTCTTCGGGCAATGGTGACATGTTAAAGAGCTTAATTTCCCCATCATATGGTAGGAGGTATTGAGAAGCACCATTGTGAAGTGTGTATAAAACAGAAATTAGCGTATCATCTTGAGGTGGTATGCTATCGATGCGTAAAATAAAACAATATTCCCGCTCTCTTTGTGTTTCTAAAATGCGTTTTTCAATTGTTTTTAGTTTTTCTTGCTGGAAGCTGTGGAAACTTGCTAACAAGTTAACACACTTGTTTAACAGTTCATCAATAATTGTAAGAGATGATTTAGATGCTGAAACGTGTTCTTGAAACTGACCGAACGTGACAGCATCTTCGTCATCACTACCACGAGCAAGATGAATGAGTTTTTTATTTTTTACATCAATCTTATCATCGAGATGGATATCTATAGTGGTAGAGAAGTGCTCTAACTTATCATGCAGAGCAAGTAATTGTTCATTTATGTTATCTAGTTGCTTAACAAGAGGATGTGTAACATGATGTAAATATTTTAAAGTAACAGAGTCATCATCTTCTTAAGGCTCATGCAGATAGCCTAACCGTTTATTTTTTACGTTAATTACATCGCTATTTACCTCCAACAAATTAACATACGGTTGGAGTTGCGATTCAACTGTTTGTACTTTTTTACGCGTATCATCAGCGCTTTGTTGAAGAACAGTTAGAGTTTCATCGAACATAGTTTTTAAATTGTAATACTCGGCTACATGCTGTTCTAGCATTCGTAACATATTTACTGCTTGCAACTCTAGTGCTTTTATTTGAGCCGTATACACAGTTTTGTTCACAGCATAACTTTCTAAATGCCCCTTAGAGATGGCATCAGAAACATCTTTAGCTTCTCCAAGATTGCTTACTCTTTTATGCTTGACGTTTAATGCACCTTCAGCAGTTGTTGAATCAATTATTGCTGTTTGAGTACGAAGTTCTGTTTCAAGAGCACAGAGTTTAGCTGTTAGACGTGTTTCTAAATCATGTTTTGTGGTAGTTAGAGTTGTGAAACTCATTAAAACGTTCTTTTACTCTTTCTTCCAAGCAGTTTATATTTTCTTTGCTTGCTGCATGGTGGGTTTCGAAAAACGCTTTAGTTACAATGAAGCGAAGCGACACAATGAGACCAAGGAGGCCATGGCCCTCCAAAAAGGTCGAGGTTTATATTTAGCTCCGTATAAGAAAGGCTTAGGACTCTACCTAAAACCATGGCGAAAGTGAAGTTACCCCATAGAGCTCGATCAAATCACGACTTAATGTTCTATGCTCGTAAATTAAAAATTCCTTACTTTCGTGGTGTTTACATGCGAGACACTTTAGCAAAACGAGCATTATCTAAAGGAAGTGGTATTGTGAACTTAGAACCATTAAGAAAATCTGGATGGCACTGGGTTGCTTATGCAAAGCGTGGGCGGAAAGCCTACTACTTTGACAGTTATGGTGATTTACAACCTCCACTCGAGCTTGCCCAGTACTTCAAACAGTGTACTATTCAGTATAATTATTTACCATACCAAACCTATAACAGTGTTCTTTGCGGTCATTTGTGTCTTCTGTTCTTAGGAGCACTATAAATAGATGAATTTTTATTCAATTTTCATCAGACAACCAACATGCGGCCAAGAGAGTATGTCCTCATGTTAACAGGTAAAGGATCAGAAATGAGCACAAATCTTACTCAACCAATAGTCTTTGAAGCACCCTACGAAGTAGGATTAAAAAGTTTGTATACTTCGCATGCTATACCGAACGTAACAGAAAAAAATAACTGTGTTCGGATTATTAATCCTACAACGCGTATAGCTGTTACTATTTTTCTTGATCCCGGTGCTTATGAAATTGATGAAATTTTAAAATATATTATGCTACAGCTCCTTCCAAACTCAGAGAATTTTGAAATGTTAAAATTTCCAGGAGACGACAAAAAAACTCCAGTATTAACCTTCACATTGCAAGTTTCAACAGCAAGGGTACGGGTGCGAACCAACTTGATTGTTGATTTTAATGTGCCTAATTCTTTAGGGAGTATTCTCGGTTTTAAGGAGAAACAGTGAGAAGCAAATATACCACACTTTTCTGACCATCATGTCATGGTAACATCTATTAATGTATTGCGCGTGCAGTGCAATATTGCTTCAGGTGCTGTACTGAATGGTAATATTTCGCATACAATCCATGACTTTTATCCCGCAGTGGATTATGGGTATAAGATAGTGGAGAAACCAATGCCTATCCTTTATTATCCTGTTACCACGCGAAGCGTGAACACAGTTACTGTGGCGCTTGTTGACCAAACAGGTTAAGTGGTAGATTTGCGAGGTGAAGAGCTGTATGTGTCACTGCATTTGCGACCATGCCAATAATTTTCAATGAAGACAAAAAACATATGTTTCACAACATCATTAACAGAAGCAACAGCGATAAGGACAACGAAAACAGCAGCAACAACAAAACTACTTGTTTGCTTACTAAAGAAAATAGACATTTTTTACAACAGCTTGGCTACACAGTGCTTAAAAAGTAACTCCAAATTCTTATAAAAGGAACTAGCACTATCTGTTTTAACAACATACGGGGTTGAACAATCACAGGATTAACATCATGTTGTCGCGAGCGCTTGATGTAAAGAAGAAACCATCTTACGATACTTCTATAACGCGTATAAAAGAAAGAAGTTATCGTCCTTATGCAGGCACATCATTTGGCTACAATGATGAAATTCGAATTCCTGCCCAATCCCAAAATGAATGTCTACTATCATCTCAATCAGAGGTGCATATTGTAGGTATGGTTGCTAAAGGAACTTCTAGAGAAAAGGGAGCGGCTGAACTAGAAAGAAACTTTGCTGCTTTTCTATTTTCTGAATCTCGTTATGAGGTGAATAACCTTGAAATTGACCGGAATCGACACCCTGGAGTAACAACAACAATGAAAGCACTAGCTTCTTTCCAGAATAATGAAATTACTCACTTACAAAATGCGGGGTGGACTACTATTGTAGACAGTGCAACAGGAAAGTTTCACGCCGTAATTCCTCTTTCACACTTCTTTGGATTTGCCGAGGATTACAAACAAGTTGTTATTAATGCCAAACACGAGTTGGTTTTTATTCGAAGCAATGATGATCGGTGCGCTCTTTTTCATGCTGATGCTACTAACGACTATAGAATACTGATTGATGATATTTGGTGGAAAGTTCCAACTATTGTCCTTTCCGACACTAATCGCATAGAATTATTGCGAACTATTGAAAGTAAACCTCTTTACTTAGCCTACAGGTCTTGGGAGATGTTTGAATACCCAGTTCTGCCTAAAACAACGAAGCATATTTGGAAAATGAAATCTTCATCGCAAATGGAAAAACCTCGGTTTATTTTACTAGGTTTCCAGAAAGATGCTAGAAAGCTAACTGCACACAGCAGTCAGTTTGACCACTGCAGCCTAACTAAAGTACAACTTTTTCTCAACGATGTTTTTTATCCCTATGAGAGTTTACGAAGTGATTTTGCAAAAAGTGACTATGCAGATATTTACAATAACTTTATAAAATTCCCTAAATCATACTAAACATCATAAACATGAATACCATTATTACACATTTCCTGTTACTTTTCTTGCTTGTTTTGAAAGACGATTCTCTTTCTTTAGGAGGTTTCCTATTATATGTCAAAGACTTAGGTGGATTAGGGACGTTGAAAATTGTTGGGATGGTATTCCACTTGAGTAGTTTCCGTCCATCTGCCCTCTTTAGTTCACATTGCGATTCATTCTTATTTACTATAAACCTCTACAGTATTTATGGAAGGCCAGGGACAAAAGACAAGCCCCCTACACGTGGTGCCCCCTGATCTTTCTTCAAAATAATGCTATAAATATAAAACATCGTTCATATAAACATACTATTATTCAGCAATAATGCGAATCTATAACTTCACTAACCTCGCACAAGAAGCAATTGTCTGTAGGTTGCCATTTGTCACGCCTATAGTTTTGTACCCACTGAGCTTTCCTTTGCTTATCTCTCGGGAAGCGAAACACTCTAATTCCGTCAGTTGTCTTATTTTGACAATTTGGTGCGGCGCAGTATCCCGTTTTCCTTCAAAATAACAGTAATAACTCACATCATTACATCGGGCACGCCCACAACGATATTTGAGACCCAATATGGCCGTCACTGCAAAGGATTGTGGTAGCGTGACCAGACCTCCCTAGACAGACCTTGGTTGGGAAATATCTTCTTCCGCCACCGAGACCGTTGACTGCAGTCCTTTTTGCCTCAGTCTTCACGGGTGTTTATTTGGCTAAGCCATATTCACACCTGTCCTGCATATCTACAGGAACATCCCCTATCAGCCATATGGGACTCGCCGTGTAGGGGTTGAGGCCCCCCGCCCAAGTGTCTTACATGAAGTTATGCCAAACACTTACTCAGTTCAGTGCCTGACCCCCACGGAAGCTAACCGGGCACGGAAATATGTATTATATATATATATATAAAGTACCCTTCACACGTTTCTTCCTTGCACGGATCGAACACGTTTGTCGAAACATCGAACCGAACACGCAATACTTTATAATACAACACTGATATTTGCTATTCGCGAATTCAACTGCAGGATTTCGGCATTAAAATGACCGTATGTTGCCTGAACCTAAATCTGGAGGATGATTACACATTTTGGAATACCGTCGATCACCTTTTAACCTATCTCCGTTTGGAGATGAGTTACAGCCACCTTCGGCCAAACCGCCACGAACCTGCTACGCAGGCGTAGGAGGAGAGGTGATACTCCCACGTGGCACGTACCAGTTGGCGGATAGGGGGGTCCAAACCGGCTTGCCGGCGGACTTGAGGGAAATAAATTACCTCTCGCGGATTGCGGTTTGGTATAATGTGTTGGACGCTTGGAGAGCTGTTACGGATTGTTTGACGTACGTTCGGTTCCTTGCCTTATCAGGCAACCAAGTGGGGTACCTCCGTGGGTAGTACGGCGACCTGAAATCATCCTGGACCTACACATTGGCCTGAAGGAGAACACGGCCCCTTCGATTTATCGGACGCTCTTCCTCTCCGTTGTTGGCCACTATCCAGGTTCAGTCATCGTCTACACGGATGGTTCAAGGACAGATACGAAGGTGGGCTGAGCGTTCGTTGTCCACAATGATAGGTTTCTTTTCGCTCTCCCGGAAACCTGTAGCGTGTACACAGTAGAGCTCTATGCTATCTGTAGAGCTTTGCGGTACGCAATGTACAATGAACGCCGACACTTTCTCGTGTGTACTGACTCCTTGAGTTCACTCCAGTCTATTGATACCGGTTTCCCTCGGCATCCTCTGGTTCAGCGGATCCAGGACCTGCTCGCCGGGTGTTTGGATGCCGGCACGAGAATTACGTTTCTGTGGCTCCCAAGTCACATGGGCATACAGGGAAACGAGTTAGCAGATCAGGCTGCCAAGGAGGCAGTTACATTAACCCCGTTGCCTTTCAAGGTTCCAGCAAGTGATATTCGCTCTCAGCTGAGACATCTGGTTATGTCTCATTGGGAGATGGAGTGGCAGGCCATTCCACTTCCCAATAAGCCGAGAGCGATAAAAGGAACAACGAAGGTATGGAGGACTTCCCTTCGGGCTTCGCAGAGGGAAGCCGTGGTATTATGTCGTCTTCGTATCGGCCACGGTATCGTAACTCACTCGCACCTTTTGAAAGGAGAACCCCCTCCGGTGTGTACCTGCGGCGATCATCTTACCGTGGTGCACATCCTTACGGAGTGTATGGACCTGGTCTATCTTCGCCGTAGTCTTAACCTTCCGGGTAGCATCTCCCTTATCTTGCGAGATGACGAGCAGTCAGCAGACCTCGTCATCCGCTTTGTGAGGGATAGTGGTCTGTTTTATCATGTGTGATAATGTCCCCTGTCCTCGTGTATTTGTTTCAACTGCGCTTTTATCCCATTGACATTTTAGTTTGTGTTGCGTATTTTAATGTGTTATTTTAACGTCTAATGTAAATGAAGTGTATATATATGCACCACCCGGCAATGCCTTATTCCTTTTCTCCCTGCATTTTCTCTTATTTTATTAGAAAAGACGGCATTGCGAATTAGATCCACTGCTGTTTTAATCTCATACTCATTTTTTCATCACCATATTTTTTTACTCTTGTCAGTGGATACATTTTACAAATTTTAAATATCATGTATCATGTCGTCCATTACGTTCCATTAGGGGCCGATGACCTTCGATGTTAGGCCCCTTTAAACAACAAGCATCAGCATCATCACCATCATCATCTTTCGAAAGCCAGCGCTTTTCTGCGCATCTCACGGGTCCGTCGTTCGTCATCGTCAGCTAGGTCGTGAGTTACGCATTGGCTTTCAATAGCATCCGCGAAAGCCTCAGCTTTATCGTTAGGGGAGAATACCAGGCCGTGCCGGCAATGAATGGCACGCCTGGGATCCTGGGTTCGAGTCAGACCGCGAGTGACACGCCAAAAGTCGCGTTCTGACTCTTGCTCTGAAAGATGTCGGCAGAATTCCTCCCGTCTTTCAATCTTACTCTCCAGCAAGCGATTGCGGACATCACGGGCTACTTCCTGATATTCCGCCCGGTCAGCTGGGTCCCGGAATCGTTGCCAGCTCTTCCTGTATCTATTTTTAATTTGGATAAAATCCTTGAGGAGGTCCGCCGTGGTATCGTCCTCAGAGCCAGGGCCGGACTGATGACATTTGTTATTATTATTATTATTATTATTATTATTATTATTATTATTATTATTATTATTATTATTATTATTATTATTATTATTATTGTACCGGGCGGTACACCTCCGCGCCGCTGATTCAAACCTTGCGCCAGTTGAAACTCCTCTACTGGAGGAAGCCTGAACTCTAACAACCATGTTAATTCTAAAGGTTATCAGAAGATGTCGCTATCTGTAAATTTTGAAGAGTGCTGAACTGTGTCTTTTTCGATTTAGTTTTGTTTTCTCTGTAGTGAGAAGTGTGAACATTCTCTTCTAGATGGCACTACTGAAGAAATACAACGGTGCACCCTAGTGCGAAGTGAAAGAATTTTTTTTGAAGAATTTTAGTATGCATAACTTTGTTCCTTATTAAATTTCTTTCAGCTTGTGTTCAAGTTGGCAACGTTAACCCTTTCTTTCTGCCAGTTTTGAAATTGGCCAATCATAAATTTCTGTAATTAATTTTCCACCAATCCTGGTTTTCTTCTTCAATTCTGACATGTATTCTTTTGGTCGTCCAATAAAAGGCTTGCGGGCGGGTGTTCTCATTCATGAAAGGTCTCGAACGTTCCGCGAGGGTATATAAACTGCTGATTTTCGGGTCTCTGCGCCACTTCAGTAACACCTATCATTGTGTAAATTATGTAGCAGGGGGCGGGAAGCGCCTCTTTCTTCGGGCAGCAGTTCAACCACCGGGTAATGGCCATTTTATAACTTATTTTCTTGCCAGCTCAGCAGTTTAACCCTCGGGGCGGGTTCGAAACCTTTTATCATGTAATTTCCCTCTAAAATGTAATAGGCTCTTGGCAAAAATTCTATCTCTTTAAACTACATATTGGGATAGAGAGTGCTTAACCCTCTCGAGCTCCTACTCATATTGCTTTGAGGTGAATTTATTTTCACAACCGTTTCTTCCCTTCTAATGTAATGTAAATCGTTTTCTTATATACGTCACCTCTTTAGGATGGGATTAGCCCTTGCATTAACGGCCTAGTGCCAAGTAGGTTTTAAATAAAGTGTATTAGGAGTGCAAGGACGCCTCCTCTCAAGTTGGTATTTTGGAGGCCATGTAATTTTCCTGTTTCTTTAATGAATAGGCCTCAGTAGGTTGGGTATTTTTACCCCTGTTTTCATGTGCTTGGAGGTCAGCTTGAAAGTTGAGTTTGGTGTGGCCTTTGATAGGCTGGAACTTCGAGAGCGGGTTGCTCTTCCCAAAAAATATTTCGTTTCTGTGTGCCTCGAGGAGGCTTTTACTATGTAATTGGGAGCAAGTGCTCTTGAGCATGATTGGGGTCTTCTGCCCTTTGGTTGAATCTTCAATTTGGGTAAAGTTGGGCTTACTGTTCAAGAATTGTGTGTCTGGCTCTCGGAGCCCAAATCCTGTAACTCTGTAATTGTACATTCTCGATTTGTTGTTAGGCTACTGAGTACCTGTTATATTTGTTATTTCTTGGTCTTGAAAAGAAAATATAGCCTTGTTAAATTTTAAATTAACTTTAATTTCGTAGATTGAGACCTATTCATCCCAGCACCTTCTTTCACCTCTAACTACCACGGATAACTCCGTAACAATTATTATTATTATTATTATTGTTAATTTTGGCTGCTCGAATGATGTATTTCCGCGCATTGCTGACCTTGTTATTAAGGTGAGCAATCGCGCGGTCAACATCGTTCTCGCTAGTGACCGGAAAGGTTTTCAGATTTTTATTGACATGCCACGTGAATTTGTGGTAGTCAAGTTTTAATTTAGATATGGGAAGAGACGGCTCGTCGAGCCTAACCCAGGTAAGATTAAAGATTATAGGCTTATGATCTGAATTTAGTTCGTCAGGGACTAAGAAATCAATAGCCCTGTTGTAGAATTTTGTAACTGCGACATCTAAGACATCAGGTAAGCCCCCCTCATCCGGAAAAAAGGTAGGTTCCGTGGGGGCGTATACACTGATGTTAGTATGTAGTGTGTGTTGCTGGAGTATTCTCCTCCTAGGATTTATAGTCCTGGAATTCCAGTCGGTGTGCTTGGAATTTAAGTCGCCTCCTATGATAGAGTGCGTATGGCTAGGATTATTAGGTAAAATATCTAGCTCCGCGGTATGAAGCGGAGCTTTGGGGTGTAGATAGGCCGCAAACATACGATAGTGATAGTTAGCATGTCTAATCTCGATACGGAGAGTCTCAATAGCTCCGAGAGGGAGGGGGTCAATGACGTGATGAGTAAGCTTAGACTTAATCAGCACAGCCACTCCCCCGCCCTCTCTGTCAGCTCTATCTTTGCGGTAAACCGCAAAGTTCTTAATTTTGATGGGCATATGGGGCTTCAGCCATGTTTCCCCTAGTAGGAGGATATCGATGTTATGCTCTGAGATGAACGACTCGAGTTCGTATCTCTGAGCAGAGACACCCTTGCAATTCCATGCACATACCCTAAGGTCCATAGTCAAACAATGACAGCCTCATTAGGGTTCTGAAAAGTACTGAATAGCAGCACTTAACAGTACTCCAATTTTGTCAATCATTTTTTCACATGTCCTTAGCTTGGTCACTGTGTCCTTAATAATTGGTAGCAATTTGGAGAAATTAATCTGCCTCACAAGGTTCAAAATGTCGCCTATCCCCGAGAAGTCGGATATAGGCGACGCTTCCACAGAGGGAGCAGGGGTGGGGGCGGCCTGGGCGCCTCCGGCAGCAGCTTCATATGAGAAGTCGGGGTCTACTGCACGGGAGGGGGGAGAGCCTTTCGCCTCTCGGTTTTTAAGACCTCCCTGACTATCTTCTGTTCCATAATGTTACGGAACAGCTGGCATCCCCTCCAGGAGGCTGGGCGTTCACCCTGGCAGTTGGCACACTTAGCTGGTGCCTTCGGAGTTAAGGGGAAGCAGCAACTGAGTGGTTTTCTCAGCATTTCACGCATTGGTAGCACTGAGAGGGGCCCTCTCGGCCCCTGAAAGCCTCAATTTTAACCGCACACCCGCATAAGTGTTTCACGGAGTAAATTGTTTCAGAGAACTTATCCCTTGGGAGTGTGACACTCATAACACTCAGGGGTATCACCTTCTTGGACGTAGCATTACGTCGCGTGTACTGATACACGTCCTGAGGTTGGTACCCGAGTGCTATGAGTTCCTCACGAACCCAGTCCACATCTACAGTTGAAACAATATTCCGAATGATGACTTTTAAGAGCCTTTTACTCGCGAGCTGATGCGTGTAAAAGCTCTTATTGTTCTCTTCGAAATATTGTTTCAGGAGTAAGTAATCCTGTTCGTTTTCTGCGTGTAACTTCAGAGCATCCCTGGTGTTAATTACTCTGATGTTTCTAGTGCACCTAGTTCTCAAATAATTGTAGTAGCAGAGACTTTCTTGGGGGTCGACACATCCATGGCCTCGCCCTGGCCTCCTTGTGACCCCGTCAGGCCTAAGAGGCTGAGAGCGGGCAGCGCTAGTAGATGGTTGAGGTTGCTTGGTGGTGGCAGGGGGGAGGGGGACGAGGTCCGCGGCAGTCATATTGCCGTCTGTGGGCAAGGAAGCCAGGACGGTAAATGTATTTGAGGTGGAAACAGGCTTAGGGAGCAGGTGTTTAGCAGCCTGCCTGTTCCTATAATGTCCGCGCAGCTTCTTGGCTGCAGGGTGATCGCTACGAAGGACGGCGGCTACGTGAGCCGGGATCTCGCCTATTCTGGAATTTTCTTCAACCATTTCCTTCGTAATAGGAGGGAGTATGTTAATAGCGGGGGTAGAACCAGAGGCCGGCATGTCCAGATTTTCTCTGTTAGAACGCTTAATAGTGGCAAGAAGAGAAGGAAAATCCTCTCCACCACCTCCCGGTGGCGGGGAGTTGACCATCATGCACTACAAGAGCACTACTATCAGGCATACCAAAGCAAGCAAAAACAGCAAGCGATGGGCACTTACCAGTAATATATCAGAGAATTGCCAAAAGGATTGGTTCTAAATCCAATTCAGCTCTTCACTGTATATATACTGAGTAATATTCAGGTTCGCACCACAAAGAAATAGCTCGCACCAAGTCACAAAGTGGGAGAAAACAGTACAATGCGTCCGCACAAGTCGCCAGATTGTTCTCTTGTCGGAAAGAGGACACTTTCAACCCTTGAGAGAATTCTTTGGTACAGCGCGATCCAATAGCAAGAGGTAAACTTGGAGCAATAACATTTCAATACAAATCGTCAAGGCCTTTCTTTCCTTTCACATCATGCAAGGCAAGGTCGTCCCTAAGAGGGTTTGAGAGGAGAGAGGGTATGATTTACAGCCGCGCTCGGAGAGAAACTGTCAACAATTCCAAGGGCACTTCTCAGCGACACAGCTCCTTCAAACAATATTATACCATACACCAAGAAATACAAGGCAAGTTTGTAGCTTTGCGAGGAGTTACGGATCCTTTTTTCACATGTGCAAATCGAACCACAGGACAGATTTTTAGTTTTGAAAATGCACATGCATTGCTATCTTGGTTAGATACGGATAATTACACCACTATATTAGCATGCCGTCTACCATGCAACATACGTATAAATAACATTATTAATTTAATGCGGAACCATGAAAACTATTATTTAAACTGTAAACTCACCCTATTTCTTGTAGATGGATTCCTTGTGACGATCTTTTTGACGAATGAAGTGGTCTACGACTCGGTCATTAAAGCTGGGTATACTGGCCACAAAGTCCTGTTCAATAGACAGCATGGATAAAGCATTCAGTCTGTCCTGGCAAATGATAGACCGGAGAAAAATTTTTACTCGTTTCAGAGTAGAAAAGCAACGTTCGGCTTCTGATGTAGTCATTGGAGTTGTGATGAGAATTCCCAGCAGTTTAGCAGTTTGTTTGAAAGTGTCACGCAAATTATGCCTTAAAAAATAATTTAATAACGGTGTCAGACCTTGGATGTGGCATAAATCCTTTCTCATGTACATTTTCGACAATTCTGTTCGTAAACGATCTTTATCGAGCATTGGGTAATTTTGAACGGTGGTATTCAGTTCCTCGGTTGGAAAGTTCAAGGTATACTTTAGGATGTTACCTTATAAGAATAGTGCTGAAGAGATCAAATTCGAATCGATGCTTTACATTTCTTGTGATTACGTCACGAACTTCCAAAGCTGCAAAGCGATGATCACTTACAGAATCATCTGGGCGCTTACGTTTCGGTTCTTGGGAAAATGAACTCTTTGAAAGTGTGTCTGCTTGCTTCGTAATTTCATCTTACAGACGATATACTTCTTTCAAAAATACATCAGCGCCCTTTCGTAATCATTAAGGTCAGTTTGTACTCTCTGTAGTTGATTGAATAATATATCAACACGGGGCCTAACATGATGAAAAAATTTCAACCTAAAGATGAATTTGTTATTTTCTAACATTCTTTCTATTGCTGAAGGTTGATTAAGGGTCGTCGTCCGTCGTGATTCTTTTTGTATTTCTTGCATACATTCAATAATATCGCTTCTTTGTTCGTACACATCATTCACTGCGCGGCTTTTAAAATTCCATCGTGTAGGTGCAGGACGCGGTACCCTTCGCTGAATCTTCTCCAACACAGCAGGGCGTTGCGGAGAATTAGAAGAGAACGACGGTATTTCTTGTAAATGGGTAAAAATAACCTGACTTGCTTGTTTTGTGACGACGCTTGGGCCATTATTAAATTCAGTTGGTGAGCATAACAAAATGAGCTGTTGGATATTTCTCCTTGTTTTTTTTCTTTGTACACCCCCATGCCTGCCACTCATGTCATTTGTCCCATCATAACACTGAGCAGTTAGTTTGTCTGAAGGAATGATCGGTAAAATTTCGTTTAAAATTGTTTGCGTGAATGTTTCGGCGTCAGAATCAGGTGGTAAAAGAAATCCACCAAAACGCTCAACCGGTAAATTAAACCATCTGACACTGTTGAGGGCAGTCACTGGTTTCATCGGCCATTATAGCAATTCATGATAAATTACATCACGATAAACTGCTAACATACCGTCCCGTAACTCATTTAGGATGGTTTCAGATGTGCCTTTAAACTGCCTTGAACTTCTCTTAACGTGCTATCCAAATCGGCACGTAAATCAATGAAGCCATGAAAATTACCGCGCTTTACTGATTCTTCTTTTTTGTTATGACCACGCGTGGCTAGCTCAAAAGATCCATAGAATTTTATACAATTAAATATTTTGGATAGAACATACCTATTTTTTGTGGCATTCTCATTATGCATTTGAATGTTAATCCAACACGCAGAATCCAGTTGCTATTGAATGTTCACAGTTTCTAATAATGCAAGTTCTGTCTGATTGCTCAAATGAGTCTTTGAATTTTCATGCTTCTTAATTTTTTGGCTTAGATGTACGAGATCTTTCACTCCAGTTTTTGGCCATAAGGGCTTACCATTGAATAAAACGCATGGAAAGCAGAGCAGAGCATTGTCATTGTAACAGACACAAATCCATTTACTTCCATTATATGTATCTTTATTAAGACGCCGTGCGTACGCTTTATCTCGACTGGAACATGGCACTTCTGTTGTTAAATTCGGAAGGGTCTCCCTTGTTTTTTAATTAGTAGTCTTTCCTCATAAGTTAATGCAGAAAATGGCTTCGACAAAAAGTTTTTCTCGACATCCATATTTGAAACATAAGTGATAATTAAACTTCGCTTATTGGCGTACACATTGCTAAATAACTAACCTATTCTACCTGTAAATATCTTCGGCGCCAAATTCGTCCCAATACTCACGTATGGCATTTAAGTAATTTGTGATAAGTTAAGCATGGGTGATCAACGAACAATGGAACAGGTAAGAGCCAGATACTTAGAGGCGGTCCGTGGTGTAGCTTAATACACGCGCTCAAGATTTGTATATGAGCTCGCTCGGGAGCTCTTCTTAGTGGTGGATCTGAGATTCGGGTTTGTTCTACCTCATACTGGCAGAGGGTGCTGGAAGAAAGAACACTGAAAAGAAGTGAAGTCTGTACAGAGAATAATGCAGCAGGACTTAAGTCACTTTGTGACCTGTGCACGGCTTCCGTCATAACATATGCAAGACAAAATCATATCATGATCCAAGCACAAATTATTGTATCTGCGAATTGTGTGATGTAAGTTTTGAACGCCTCCACGTTCTTAAGTGTATAAATCGATTTAAATCTATCAAAGACCACTGCATGAACTGAAATTCGTACGATGTCATTTACATTTATTGAACCCAAACAGGCCTTCGCCCAATACAGAGTTCATTACATTATAGCCTGAGCCACCAACACCCCATATAGAAACTGGATGAAAGAAGATTGTAATACATTGGGAATAAATGGCCAACGGTCAACACACTACCGGAGTGCCGCTGGCCCTGTGAATGACTCACATCTACCCACGTGATTACTGTACAACTATGATCAGGTTGTGTACCCCTCACGCAGTAACCTACTACGCTGGCGCAGTAGGGGGGAAAGGTGATACTCCCACGTGGCGCGTCCCAGGTGGCGGATAGGGTGCTTCTAACCGGCTTTGGCGGCGGACTTGAGAGAAATAAAATAAAACACACAACCCCCTGTGTGTGGGAGATGCAGAGGAGGAATACACCTACGGTATACCCTGCCTGTCGCGAGAGGCGACTAAAAGGGTCGACCAAGGGATGATCCAATTAGAACCATGAGACTACTTGTAATTAGTACCATCACGCAAGGAACACCATGGGTCGCAGTTACTTGCGCGTAGTACCACTCTGTTAGGTACGCAATAAGTTTGTGATTAGTAGCGGCAGTGTATGAATCAGGATGTGGGTCCTATGGTACCTGTCACTCGTACCTCTATATGAGCGACACCATGGTTCTGCCTTACCTATGCTCAGTTCCCCCTGTGGTTAGTCCACTTACGCGAATAACGCCATAGGTTTACGTTGCCTGTAAATAGCGCCGCAATGTGCGAAACACCATAGGTCTGTGTTACATGTGCGCATTACACTACCTGTGAATAGTACCATAATGTGTGGAGTACCGCGAGTCTCCGCTACTTTTGATTAGTACCGCAACATTACACATAGCATGGTTCTACTTTCCTAGCGATAAACACCATTATGCGGGGCTGATGACCTGGATTTTGGACCCGTTTCGACTGTACGCATAATCGATTCAGCATAGTGCTACAAAGCAGAGCCTTGGTCGGTAATACTATTGTTTTGTGCCAGCTTCTGTGCATGTGAGGCACTGTGGGTCGGATCCACTGATAGTTTTAAGTTCATATCCGTCCATCCATTCATTCTTCGTCCTCACGCTTTGAATTCTGGTGAGTGGAGGATTTTGGACTTTTTAAGTTGTCATTTCACTTCGTCCCATTTCGTACCATGAGGAGCCGCTGACCTGGATGTTACGCCCCTTTAAAGAACAAAAATCAATCAATCAATCAATCAATCATTGCTTTTGTGCTATGCGCTTCTATATTTGGGATTATTGGCTGGATGCTCATTTTTAACTACATGTTCTGGTGATTCTATTCTTGTGAGAATATTTTCAGTTTTTCTTCTCGGAGTTTGGCCTTGCGCTCTTTTATGTCCTCACTTAGCCTTCTTTTCAGGGGATTACGCAATTCCGTCACAATAATGTCTTTTACTTCGTTTGAAGGTGCTTCCTGAACGACTAAATTTGTGCCTGTTTGTAAATGTTGTTCGTTAGCACCATTTAGCCACTAGGTGTATATGTTTGCACATATTAAATTTAATGGAAGAGTCGTGGCATGTACAAACTTCAGATTACGGTCGCAGTTCATTTCACCCGTTCTTCTGAGCTCATACAGAACAGTCCACACATCCTCGTCGCAAATAATTTCTCTGGTTGTAATAATAATGAATTGGCATGCCTTAGTCTCATTTGTAAGTTTGCCTTACTTAATGTAAATAAGGCGGTCATAAAGTTTATCTCTCATAAATTGCATGAGGATATGGATTGCGATGTCCAGTCTCTTAGGCTTCTTATCCTCCATGTATATGTGTTTCATCACTGCATGCATGCGCTCTAGATACATGTTAGTGTTGCAGAGTGTTTATATTTGTCCTCGAAATAAATACCAAAGTCTCTTGTGCCAGGGTCACCTTTTAATTTATTTGTTTCTTGATGGAGCATTCTCGAAAAAGCCTCATCTCTCTGCTCTAACAATACTCTCAGTTACTTGTACACCTCCACGTGTCTCTCTCGGCCTTTAATTTTGGAACTTTTTTTTTCTCCATGCACGGTCAACATGCCACGAACAGAACAGGCGGAATTTTGCAAGCATCATTACGCATAGCCAGGCACTGTAAAATATTTCTGCCACGAACCTACTTCGCTGGCGTAGCAGGGGGAAAGGTGGCGCGTCCCAGGTGGCGCGTAGGGGGGTCCAAACCGGCTTGCCAGCGGACTTGAGGGAAATAAAATACCTCTCGCGGACCAAACACACTACCCCCTGCGGGTGGGGGACGCACATGTAGAATACACCCGCGGTATCCCCTGCCTGTCGTAAGAGGCGACTAAAAGGGGCGACCAAGGGCTGACTGAATTAGAACCATGAAACTAATTTTGAATCGTACCATCACGCGGGGAACACCATAGGTTGCCTGTACTTGCGAGTAGTACCACTAAATTCGGTACGAAATAGGTTTGTGATTAGTAGCAGTAAAAGCCTGGCCTGGTGGATTCCAGTACCCGTGCGTCGTACCCATGTGTGCAACACCGCGGGTCTGGGCGTAGCCTGTGAGTTGTTCCACTATATGAGCAGCACCGTGGGTCTGCGTTGCCTGTGATTAGTACCCACTATGTGAGGAACACCACGGGAATACCGGCGCCCGTGTTTAGTACACCTAGGTGGGGAACCTTCTCGGTTTGCGTTGACTCTGAGTTGGGCCATTGTGTGAGACACACCATAGGTCTGCGTTACTTGTACGTATTGCAATACTTGTGAGTAGTACCATCTTTTGTGGAACACCGTAAGTCTTCGCTACTTCTGATTAATACCCCAACATGACACATACCATGGTTCTATTTTACTCGCGACATGTACCATTCTGTGGGGCCTTAGACGTGGATTTTGCACCCCCTTTAGCCACCAAGCATCATTGTGCTTTATAAGTGGTTCCTTGGTCGGTAATAATGTTATTTTCGATCTGTGTTGAGTCCGATCCACTGGTTTTTGTTTCTTTGTTTTGTGTTTTGTTGAGTTCCTGTCCATCCATTCATTCTTCATGCCATATTTTATTTTTATTTTGGTCAGTGGATGCCTTTGCAATTTTTGTTCTTTCATTTCGTACCATTAGGGGCCGATGACCTTTGATGTTAGGCCCCTTAAAACAACAAGCATCATCATCATCATCATCTTCGTGTGTTCAACCGAATCTGGATGGAGGGTGACTTTCCGTCTCAGTGGCGAGAGGGCATAGTCATTCCTGTCCTCAAGCCTGATAAAGATCCTAAGTATGCAGGAAGTTACAGGCCGATTTGTCTTACCAACTGCCTGTGTAAGATTTTTGAGAGGATGGTAAATCGCCGACTCGTGTGGTGTCTGGAGAAAAAAGGATTCTTGTCGGAATACCAGTGTGGTTTTCGAGCCGCTCGATCCACCACTGACCACTTGGTCCGCCTGGAGATCTCTATCCAGGATGCGTTTCTCCGTAAACAGCACTTGATCGCTGTTTTCTTTGACTTAGAAAAGGCCTACGACACCACATGGCGATATGGTATCCTTTCAGTCCTGCATCAATGGAGATTCCGAGGTAACTTGCCGGTATTTATTGCGAATTTTTTGTCCCTCCGTCTATTCCGTGTCCGAGTAGGGAGGACATATTCGCAATACCACGTGCAAGAAAATGGAGTCCCACAGGGATCGGTCCTTAGTGTCACTTTGTTCGCGATTGCCATAAACGGTTTTGTCGCTGCTGCTGGTCCAGCAGTAATACCGTCGCTATATGTGGACGATTTTGCTCTGCAGTATAGGTCGTGCAGTATGGCAGTCGCAGAGCGACAATTACAGCAAGCTATTAGGAGGGTGGAGATGTGGACCTTAGAACATGGCTTTCGGTTTTCTGCCGCAAAGACCTCCGTTGTCCACTTTTGTCGTCAACGTACTCTTCACCCATATCCTGAGCTTTATTTAGGAAATGTCGTTCTTCCAGTTGTTGACACTTACCGATTTCTTGGGCTCCTTTTTGACAGTAAATTATCGTGGGAGCCACACGTGCGGGAGCTAAATGTGCGATGCACCAAGAGGCTTAACCTCTTGAGGTTTCTTAGCAGCACTAATTGGGGAGCTGACCGCGTGCTGTTCCTCCGATTTTACAGGGCACACATTTTATCCAGGTTAGACTACGGCAGTGCAGCATATGGCTCAGCAAGGCGAAGCGTGCTTGGGAAGCTGAACAGCATCCACCACACCGGGGTTAGGTTGGCGACGGTAGCTTTCCGTACAAGCCCCATTGCCAGCCTGTTCGCTGAGTCTGGTATGCCGCCTTTAAATCTGAGGCGCCAGCAAATGCTTCTTTCGTATGCTGCAAATTTGTGACAGATGCCACTTCATCCAAGCTATCCTTGCGTGTTCAACAATGGCAACCGTTTGCTGTACGCTGCTTGTTCTCGAGCAACGCGGCCGGTTGGAATACGCTTGGGTAGCAGTTACAAATTGTTCGACGTACCTTCGGTTCCTTGCCTTGTCAGACAACCAAGTGAGGTACCTCCGTGGGTAGTACGACGACCTGAAATAATCCTGGATCTGCACACTGGCCCGAAAGACAACATGGACCCTTCGATTTATCGGAGGCACTTCCCGTCCGTTGTTGGCCGCTATCCAGGTTCAGTCGTCGTCTACACGGATGGTTCGAGGACAGATACGAAGGTGGGCTGTGCGTTCGTTGTCGACAATGATATGTTCCTTTTTGCTCTCCCGGAAACTTGTAGTGTGTACACAGCAGAGCTCTGTGCTATCCGCGAAGCTGTGCGGTACGCACTGTACAATGAACGCCGACACTTTCTCGTGTGTACTGACTCCTTGAGTTCACTCCGGTCTATTGACACTTGTTTCCCTCGGCACCCTCTGGTGCAGCGGATCCAGGACCTGCTGCGCGGGTGTTCGGACGCCGGCACCAGAATCACATTTCTGTGGCTCCCAAGCCACACGGGCATAGAGGGAAATGAATTAGCAGATAAGGCTGCCAATGAGGCAGTTACACTGCCCCCGTTGCCTTTCAAGGTTCCAGCAAGTGATATTCGCTCTCAGCTGAGACATCTGGTTATGTCCTATTGGGAGATGTAGTGGCAGGCCATTCCACTTTCCAATAAGTTGCGAGCGATAAAAGGAACAACGAAGGTTTGGAGGACTTCCCTTCGGGCTTCGCGGAGGGAAGCCGTGGTATTATGTCGTCTTCGGATCGGCCATGGTATCCTGACTCACTCGCATCTTTCGAAAGGGGAACCGCCTCCGATGTGTACCTGCGGCGAACACCTTACCGTGGTACACATCCTTACGGAGTGTGTAGACCTGGTCGATCTTCGCCGTAGTCTTAACCTTCCGAGTACAATCTCCCTTATCTTGCGAGATGACGAGCAGTCAGCAGACCTCGTCCTCCGCTTTATGAGGGGTAGTGGTCTGTTTTCTCGTGTGTGATTATGTCCTTTGTCCTAGTGTTTTTTGTGTCAATATCGCTTTTATTCCATTGACTTCATTTTAGTTCGTGTCGCGCATTTTAATGTGTTCTTTTAAAGTCTAATGTAAAGTATGTATATATATATATATATATCTGTCCTAGCAAGCTATGCCTTATTCCTTTGTCTCCTGTATTTTCTCTTATTTTATTACAAAATAAGGCATTGCGAATCAGATCCACTGATTGTTTTAATCTCATGGTCATTTTCCATCACAAATTTTTAAAAACTCTTGTCAGTGGATACGTTTTAAATTTTTAACTGTCATATATCCTGTCGTCCATCTCATTCCATTAGGGGCCGATGACCTTCGATGTTAGGCCCCTTAAAACAACAAGCATCATCATCATCAAGTTTCATAGCAGCACTTCTTGGGGGGCTGACCGCACGGTGCTCCTGCGATTCTATCGGGTACACATTTTATCCCGGTTAGACTACGGCAGTGCAGCATATGGCTCCGCAAGACCAAGCGTTCTTGCGAAGCTGAACAGTATCCACCACGGCGGGGTTGGGTTGGCGACGGGAGTTTTTCGAACAAGCCCCATCGCTAGCCTGGTCGCTGAGTCTGGTGTGCCGCCTTTACACCTGAGGCGCCAGCAACTTCTACTTACGTATGCTGCAAATTTGCGACAGATGCCACTTCATCCGAGCTATCCTTGCGTGTTCAACAATGGCAACCGTCCTCGAGCGACGCGGCCGGTTGTGATACGCTTGGATAGCAGTTACAGATTGTTCGACGTACCTTCGGTTCCTTGCCTTGTCAGACAACCAAGTGAGGTACCTCCGTGGATTGTACGACGACCTGAAATAATCCTGGATCTGCACCCTGGCCCGAAAGAAAACACGGACCCTTCGATTTATCGGAGGCTCTTCCTGTCCGTTGTTGGCCGCTATCCAGGTTCAGTCGTCGTCTACACGGATGGTTCAAGGACAGAAGCGAAGGTGGGCTGTGCCTTCGTTGTCGAGAATGAGAGTTTTCTTTTTGCTCTCCCGGAAACCTGTAGTGTGTACACAGCAGAGCTCTATGCTATCTGTGAATCTCTACGGTACGCACTGTCCAGTGGGCGGTGACACTTTCTTCTGTGTACTGACTCCTTGATCTCGCTACAGTCTATTGATACTTGTTTCCCTCGACACCCTCTGGTGCAGCCGGTCCAGGACATGCTGGCCGGGTGTTCGCATGCCGGCACCAAAATCACTTTCATGTGGCTCTCATGGATGTAGAGGGAAATGAATTAGCAGATAAGGCTGCTAAGGAGGCATTTACACTGCCCCCGTTTCCTTACAAATTCCCAGCAAGTGTTATTCGCTCTCAGCTGAGACATCTGGTTATGTTCCATTGGGAGATGGAGTGGCAGGCGAATCCTCTTGCAAATAAGCTGAGAGCGATAAAAGGTCAACGAAGGTATGGAAGACCTCCCTTCGGGCTTCGCGGAGGGAAACTCTGGTAATATGTCGTCTTCGGATTGGCCACGGTATCCTAACCCACTCCCATCTTTTGAAAGGAGAACCCCCACCGGTGTGTACTTGCGGTGATCATCTTACCGTGGTACACATCCTTACGTAGTGTGCGGACCTGGTCGATCTTCTCCGTAGTCTTAACCTCCCGAGTACCATCTCTCTTATCCTGCGAGATGACGAGCAGTCAGCAGACCTCTTCATCCGCTTTATGAGGAATAGTGGTCTGTTTCATCGTGTGTATTGATGTCTTTTGTGCTAGTGTATTTGTGTCAATTGCGCTTTTATCCTCTTGACTTCATTTTAGTTTCTATTGTGCATTTTAATGTGTTATTTTAACATCTAACGTAAATTATGTATATACATTTCTACTACCAGGCAATGTCGTATTCCTTTGTTTCCACATTTTCTCCTATTTTATTAGAAAATAAGGCATTGCGAATTAGCTCCACTGCTGTTTTAATCTCATACTAATTTTCTCATCATTTTTTTAACTCTTGTTGGTGGATACATTTTAAAATTTTAAATATCATGTATCATGTTGTCCATCTCATTCCATTAGGCGCCGATGACCTTCGATGTTAGGCCCCTTAAAACAAAAAACTTCATCACTTTCTGGTGTAGTGCAGAACATACATTTCTAAGCCGTGCAAATGAATCACTCCCTACTTCAGAAAGAACACGTGAAACTAAAGTTAACATTGATCCACTATTTGCCTTTGCAAGAGGCTGTGAACCCTTTGTTGAGAGAAACATCCTAAAGTGCTTTCCTGTTGTCAAGCATACTCTGATAGTGTCAAGAGATGACACTATCAAATGTCCCGTAGATTTCATTGTCAAAAGTTTGAGACTCTTCTCCACAGCAGCATCATTATCTAAGGTTGATGTACATTCATCACAATGCACTCTTTTCTTCACCATCTTCACTACATATCCACTGGTATTTGCCACAGTATTTTCTAAATATTCACTAATGGTATCAGTGATTGGGGCCCTGTCATAATTGTGAGCAGTGCAGCCCATATCAATGGCATTAACTCTAGAACACAAAACATCTGTGACATCAATGTCAGATGAGGAGTTATTAATGTAGTCCCTTGTTGTTGTAAGTATTCTAGTGTCATCTTGAGCTTTCACATTACATCTTCTTAAAAGCTGAAATGAACTGGAGCACATTGGGTTTGTTATTCCATCCACCCCTTGCCCTAATTCCACAAAACAGTTGCTCAGGATGATCCTGTGAAAGTTTGTAGGTCAGCAAATATCTTACTTGATTTGTTGGAGGAGCAACAAACACATCAAATATCTTCATCACACTCATTACAGACACACAAAATCCAAGAAATAGAACGTTCAGTGGGGTAGTATGCAAAGGTTTCATGAGATATGGTAGAGCTTTCAACGAAAATGGCTCTCTGTCATCTTTGTTACTGACAGTCAGGGGAGCTTTAGAACCCTTTCCTAGAGGATTTCTGGAATTCAACAAATCAAACAGTTTTTTAATTAATTTAATGAACTGCACTGTCCATGAACATTCTTGAATTGAGGTAACTTCAGTACATCACAACAGATTATGAGTGCATCTGCTATACTGTCACTTAAAGTTTGAGCTGCAAGATTTAATTTCATTTTTGCTTGTGGAACCTTATATGAGCTAACCTTAATTTATTCCCTGCCCGAAGACCTTCTTGTGCTTGTAGTTCATGCAGGGCAGTGATGTATCTCCATTCAATTCCCCATGCTCAGTTTTGTTCACTCCCAGTTTTGCCCATGTCCTCCTTATCAATTTAATATGTGGCAGACCTCTAAAATAATATACACTTTCTCAGAGGCATCACAAGGAGGAGGAAACCAGTGCACTGCATTTAGAAGCTGGAAGTTACCTCCCAGATGTTTAACCATTAAAAATTACATCTTGGTCCATCAAATGTTATGGAAGTAACTGTAACACCCAGATCAAACGACTTTGCAATGACAGCAGTCACCAAATTTGCTCTTTCCTCTCTTGTTAAACTCTTAATAAAAGCGTATGCAACAGGAATCTTCCATGATGAATCCAGACTCACTACCATAAAAACCAATGCATGACTTGCATGAGTTGGTATAATTTACATGCATCAGAAAGAATGTCTGTTCCTAGAACAATATAACCTCTGTACTGATGACCATCCCACTCAAGATGTTCCTTAATTTTTTTTTCAACTTCAGCACACTGCCTAACTTTTACTTTGAGAGCCTGGCCTGATTCCTCAGAAAAACCTGGTTCTGCATTAACGTTGCTAGGCGAACTGCGAATGACTCAAGGATGAAGAAGAGCAAGGCCAAATGTGTTTCTAACATACTTGTATGCTTTTGTCGAATAGAACTGAAGGGTGAGAGCAAATTTTTTCAATGGAGGATAGCGTTTACGTGTCACAGAGTTGCTGGATATATTTTTCACCATGCGCTGGAGTATTTCCAGTGGTACACCTGTAAATGTCTGTTCTGAAATGTCTAGGGCATCACTTGACATCAAGGATAATTTCTTCAAATTTTCTACTACATACTTTAAAGACCAGTTTATTTTTAAAACGAGAGTTCTTTTCCTTGAAACCCTTTAATTGTTTTGCCACTTCTTTTTTTCCATAGCATTTTCTAACTTCACTTTCATCTTTTTAGGACTCAGATAATAATGATCATGACCAATAACTTGTGAAGTATCATTTGCATCACCTCCTTCAAAATCAATTGGCTTGCTAATTGCAACTGGACGAGCCATGGGCAGTTTCCTTTTCTTATTTACCTACAAGCAAGAAATAATATAATAGTACTGATAGTTGGTAGAATTTATTTAAATTATTCTGCACAAAATTATTTTGATTATGTACAGTTTCACTAACCACAAATAGGATAATTGGTTAAATTAATGAAAATATTATCCACAAATTTTGTATAACTTAATTGAAAATAATTTACGACTGCCTGAAAATGACGTGTAACTAGAGGTGTAACAATGGAAGGGTGGGGAAATGCGATTGAAACACCTTCGCCGCTTGCAAGCCTAAGATATTGAATAGGGTAAATTAAGGTTATGGTTTTATGACTTCCTTCCAGCTCATAAATTGTTACCCTAATTAACTATTACAGACCTCTTTAAGTTCAGCTAGCAAAGCAATATTGATGGTGATCATCAGAAATATGTAACACCCCTTAAAAGAGCCCCAAATACCACAAATATTATGAGATAGCCTAAAACACCCACCGCACTTTTCCTTCTCCCACCACTGCAGTGCCTGAAACCCATTCTTATTACTGATGTAAATAAGGTCTAGAACTCCTTTTTCTAAGATCACGTCAATTATTTCATCAAAACCGTCAGATTAATGATGACAAATAAATTAAAAATATCAATAAATCCTTACTTTCAGTAATATCAATAATGTGTCCGAAACAATCGCCTATTTAAGACATCACTATGTTTGTTTTCCTAGCGCAGATGAAGTACGTGCTGTTATTCAGGAATTTTACTGTATATGTAATTTTCGAGGTGTAATAAGGGCAATTGACTGTGCTCATGTACCAATACAATCTCCTGGTGGTCATAATGCTGAAGTGTTTCGCAACAGAAAACAATATTTTTCCATTAACGTTCAGACAATTTCAGACGCGAATCTACTGATTAGAAATGTAGTAGCACGATGGCCCGGCTCGGTACATGATAGCTTCATTTTTAATAATCAGAAATCAGAATGATGTTCGAAACAGGAAGAATACCAGTGGGCATGTATTGGATGATAATGGTTGCCGTTTAGCTCCCTATCTCGTAACTCCCTTTTTGAATTCAAGGACTAAAGGTCAAGAAAACTACAACAAAGCTCATGTGGAGACAAGAAACACTGTGGAGAGACGGTGTAGGGTGTGGAAAAAGAGGTTTCCTGTGCTATCTGTAAGAATAAGAACAAAAATAAGGACTACATTAACTACCATAGTAGCCACTGCTATTCATCACAATATTGCAACACAAACTAGAGAGGAGGGTCCCCCCCCCCCCCCCCCGAGGATCAAGAGCTCCGTGAGTATTTGCAAGAGAAAAGAGCTCATGACAGAAATCACCTTATATTTGATGCGGTACCTGTCCGCGCCGTAGATGTTCCTCGTGACAGTGCGCCTGCTCCTGTTCGTGAAACGGTTGTCGAAACTCATTTCCTCTAAGAAAGTAGTCCAGTTAAACTAACAAATTGGCAAGCATTTTAATGAAATATTCTTATAAAGTGATATGAAGTTATTTTTATTACATTTTCACTCATTAGCTTTCAATTCACTGGCAACTTAAATTGTGTCATCAATGTAATTTTGTATTAGTTCACATTCACCTGTATGTATTTTGTCACATAATGTAAAGGCGTATTGTTTTCTAACACTTAGTATGATCCCTTGTATGGGACGTGAGGAAAATAAATAAAAATAGTTTAAATACTACCGATACTACATTATTAATAAACAATTACTTGTTCAAATACTTTGGCAAGTTTTGCTTAAAACACGGATGTTTTAAGCTTTTCATTTTCTTGTTTCATGTGTTCAGTTTCTCTCTGCATTTCAAGAACCCGCATTTCTGAATCATGTTTTTATTTTAAGTTCTTGAACTGTAGGATGCATAGTTTTCGTCTTTCTTCAGACAGTTGGGAAAGTTTCTCACGGGCTTTGCAACTTCGGTCTTTTGAACTTTATTTAGATTGGGCCTATTCCTTGAAGTATTTGACACTGGTTTCGGCTGCGATATTCTGTACTTGCTCGGTAGAAACAGGAATCGGAGAAATAGCTGACGTCACCGATTCTTCATGAGGTGCGATCTCCACCATAGCAGAGAGGTTATGTGTCGTGCTTGTTTTATCTCCACCGCATCGTTCGTGACTGGTGTTATCTTTTTGATCTGTGTAGAAAGCGTCCCAGCCAGACTCATTAGGAATGGGCTCCACTTGATCACAGATAATAATCGGGAAGTGGTTTCATCTAATGATGTGGTTTCAGCTGCTCCACCTCCCGTTTTATGCATGTTGACCTTTTCCTGGACTTTTTGTTATTTTGACCTACAATGTAATTATTAAATTGTAGTAATGGTCCACCTTTCAATACTATAATATGTAATATTCTAAATTACATTTAATAATTACATTGTACTTGCAATTCAGTACGGATCAGAACCATGAAGTGTATAACCTATGATTTTGACCTACCCTTAAAATTTTCATAAAATGACTTCAGCTGCTTCTCTTTTACAGTCACACCATCAGTTCGCTTATTTTCTATTACATCTTTCTTTTCAGAAACTAACCTTACCAATAGTGCCTTCTCTTCTTTGGAGAAAGTCTCTCTCCCCCCCCCCCTTTTTTTAAATGTTTGGTTGTTGTCCATTTCTTGTTAGTAGTTAATCAAAACAATATTAACCCATTTGTTCCCAGAATTATTTTTTTCGAAGGGTTGCCTTGATTTTCACAAAAGTTACTCAATAGGGGGTGTTGAACTGTAAGAAAAAATGGATTTTGAATTAACATCATTTTCGGGGTTATTTTTAACCTGGCAGGATTTCCTGCCAATGGGATTAATCATTATCTGTTTCAACTTGTCACTTTGAACTTATTGTCAAAGTACTGCAAAATAATGCTCATCAGGTTAAACATTTAAAACAATGTGACAAAATATATCAACAATGATGACTGAGTCCACATTCTTACATAACTATAAAAACGTTTTGAAATAAACTTGTTAGGAAAACTTGCACTGTGTTGTTTCTTTACAGAGGTCTCACATGGTAGTGCTTGTGACATTCAGGATGAAGAGGTGTGTTTCATTTTTCACACTTGTATGTTGTTCTACCTTTGCACTGCTTGCATCTCGAATTAGGTTGCTCACTTTTTATTATCCAATGATTTCTTTCATCAAACCATGTTGCATTATAGGCGATGACACTGATTTGAAATCTTGGACCGGAGCATTTCCTTTCACTTCCATACTGCAGGAGCAGTTGCTGCCTAATATCCTACTGGAACATTACCTATGTTATATTATTACCAAGACTTCGGAAAAGGCACCAAGCGTTCACAACAGCTGCGTTCAGCACCCAAACAAACAATGGCCACCACCATTTTTTGGACCTGATATGAATCCTGTATGTAGCCACATATTGGTCATGTGAATCAATTCCTCCCATGTATTTATTATAGACTGCTATTAGTTTAGGTTGAGGCACTTGGATAGATTTCTTCAGTTTGGCAGACCATCTTTTAGCAGATGTAAGTGGATTGGATTTTACAGCATTACTAGCAACTGTTACAACTCTATTGTCAAACCACCTTACTAACATTATTATATCATCAGCAACTGTTTGGCCCATAGCTTTCTTTTCTAAAGATTTCTTGTCAATGAGGGGTGCATCTCCAATCCTATTTTCTCTGATAGTCCCCGTAGCAGCTATTCCTTTTTGTGACAAATCTTCCAGAAGAGGAATGGAGGTGAAAAGATTGTCAAAAGCAATATGTGAACCAGCTTCAATGTTACACTTTTTGGCAAGTGTTGTAACAATATCATATCCTTGGCCTGATCCTGAAGGTGGAATACGAGTGCTGCTTCCGCAATATGGTTCGACATGAAGCATATAGCCATCTGCTGAACAAATGGTCCAAAGTTCAAAACCAAACCTGATGGGTTTGCCACGAATGAACTGTTGTGTACGGTGTCTTCCATAATAAGGTACTATAGTTTCATCAGTGCTTAGAAACTCTGGATTATCTGTAGCTTTGAACGCTTCATTGAGCATGTCAAACAATGGCCTAACTTTGTAATAACAGCCTCCATCAATAGCTGTGTTATCTGCTAAGTGAATCCGTCTCATTATATCATCAAACGTATTTCTGCGCATGGATTTACTTACAAGTTCGTTATGTGTGTCAGGGGACAAACTCCAGAACATACGTCTGGTAGGCAGAGGTACGTAACCAGAAAGGAGTAATATTCCTAAGAAAACTAGAATATTTTCTTTAGTCAAGCACTCTACTGAAATATTCTTTTGTCCACAGTATATTTTACTTTGTTCTAAAATGTGATCAATGAGTTCATTGGGATAAAGGACCTGAAAGGAGTCCATAGGAGATTTCAAGTGTTCCCTGCAATAATCTGTCGATTTGGATGGTAAGGCTCTTTGTACGATGGTATGTTTAGTCCAACTCTTTTGTTACAAGCACCAAAACTTATTTTCTGATATTTCTTCTTTCTTGGTGGCATTTGAGCTTCATCTGTTGTAACAGCTGATCCGGCTAATAATGTAACCGAAGTATGGCGCGCAGATCTCTGGTGCAGGACATTGGAGGTCTCTCTGGATATAGGAGATTTAGGTGACATATTGGTTGTAAGGAAAGCCATTTTCTCTAGTCTACTTTCTTCGACTGGGTCAATGGGTGTTACTGCTGAGGTTGGTGGTGAGCATAAAGTGTTAAAATTACTAAATACTGGCTGATCTTCGTCCGTTTCTATAAGTAGTTCAGCAGAACTTTTGAGTATTCGCCTATGTAAATGATGCAACTGAAAATCTACCTCATCATCACTTTTGTCGGAGTCAGCATCTGTCTCTATGTCTGCATTTTCAACTGACGGGAGTACAAAAATTGCAGTCACATTGACATCATCCAGGGCATCACATTCTAACAGGTCACATATTTCATTGACGCACGGCCTAAAATAAAAGGAACACGCATTTTTAGGACTATAAGTATTACGGCTAACAATGATAGGTGTTATATCCCAATGGCAGGAAATCCTGCCGGAGGATTTAAACGGTTCATTGTTGCCCTTTCAAGAATAATGAGCAAAATTCCAGTAGCAACACAGTCTTCCTGACTGTCTTGAGAACTTAAATACATAATACTACTCAAATCCAAGGTGAAGGGAAGGAATACTTACGATGTATGTCTGTTGCTGTATGCCATTTCATTCCACTCGATGTTTTGCTCAAACTAATACACCTGTGGTGATTAATAGCACAAAATTATGGTATGGATCTTTATAACTGGCTTCTCTATGAAGGTCAGGGAATATGCTAACACAGTGAATAAACAAATTAACTTAATGCACTGCTATCTAGATAGAGAAAACTACACCGGTAGGAAATCCTGCCAGTGGGTTGAAATGGGTTAAATAACTAACTTCTAGATATGAGTTAATTCAATAGAGAAACATTACATAACTCACGGGAACTGAATTCTATTGCTATGTAACCTCCTTTTGTTTTACTAGCGAATCAGAAGACCAACATATATTATTTTGGCATGAAAACCTAAATATTATTCTGATGAATCGTCATATTTGACGAAACCTCAAATAAAGCCAATCTGCGTTGGTTTTACCGCATAGCCAATCCTTAATCGACCGTCATATTTGATGTTCATCGAGACATTTTAACGAAGGTTGGTGAAACGGGGCATGGGGGCTAAAACTGGGTTGATTCGTGGAACATATAACAATGAATATAGCAAAATTAAAACATCAACAAGAACAGGTTATGGCTGCACTGGTTTCATTATACCGACAATTTTCTACGTAAGAACAACGAGGACGAGGGCCTGTTTCAGCATCAAATCTTATGAGTGCATGAAATATGTTTTCTATTCACGGTAGATCTACAAAATCTAACCTACTGAAACGTCATTTACCTCCCTTACTTATAGGGTTGCCATACCTTCGTGCTTTGTTCTTAGATTTTGGCTATTTGTCCGGATCTTTAGGTTATGTAAAAAGTACGACGTATGAAGTCAGAAGCGGACCAAGTATTTTGAGTCGTCTAACATTGAGTGCACCGGGCGAGTTGGCCGTGCGCGTAGAGGCGCGTGGCTGTGAGCTTGCATCCGGGAGATAGTAGGTTCGAATCCCACTATCGGCAGCCCTGAAAATGGTTTTCCGTGGTTTCCCATTTTCACACCAGGCAAATGCTGGGGCTGTACCTTAATTAAGGCCACGGCCGCTTCCTTCCAAATCCTAGGCCTTTCCTACCCCATCGTCGCCATAAGACCTATCTGTGTCGGTGCGACGTAAAGCCCCTAGCAAAAAAGAGACAAAAAAAAACATTGAGTGCCACTCAGAAATATTGTTGGGCCAGTCAGTATTCACTAATCAGTGTCACAAAGGACTAAGTGACAGTTCATCAGGTGACATTTTGTAACAATATAGTATACCAAAATATTGAAATTGTGTGTTATTTTTTAATTGTTTTTGGTGATTTATAATAATATTGTCGGTTTTACGTCCCACTAACTACTTTTACGGTTTTCAGAGACACCAAGGTGCCGGAAATTTGACCGCGGGGGTTCTTTACGTGTCGGTAAATCTACCCACACGAAGCTGTTGTATTTGAGCACCTTCAAATACCACCGGAGTGAGCCACGATCGAACCTGCCAACTGTCTGGGGTTTCGTGATTTAGTCTCGTATTCATTGTACCGGGGGGACACCTTCCCTGGCTATTTAAACTGTGCGCCTTCTCCACTATGGCCATCTCTGACACTCAGAACAAATCAAAAATCAAAATATCTTTATTTGCAAATGAGGTGTCTACCTCGGTGGCAAATGGTACACTAAAATACATTATTGTCAAGCACTAAATTTTAAATTAACAAGTGACGATGAACATTTTCCTAGAATACAATATTATACAATTTACGCTAATAATTTTTCTATTAAACACACACATCATCCTTAATAAATTTATATTGTTTACAAAATTCTACTTACAATATCTCCTGAACTTACAAACATAGCCAACTCATATTCAGTACGTGTAATTACTTCTAATTATCCTATACAACTGATCTAAGACTAAAATTAACATTGTATTTATTTACATATTTATATTTTACCCATTTTGGAACCTAAGTAGCATAACGACCTGCTGCGTCTTACCCAGAGCCCCTTTTGCCACCACTTTTCAGAGTTCTTGAAGGGCCTTCACAGCTACCATAGCGGTCCCAGGGTCCTCCAGGTCCCCACTGTACTTCACCCCTACAGGCAGCCCCTACTTGGGCTGTCCAAACTCCATAGACCAGGGGATGGAATTTAATCACACATATTTTTTATTTACAATATCCTGCACTGGTCGAATGCCCTCTAACGTTTCATTTATTTTCTCTGTTGCTGTTTATTCCCTTCTTGAATATCTGTACAGATTTTGGAAAAGGAACAAACACTACCCCTGGTTAACAGTTCTACTCCTTCACGCCCTTCGCAATGAATGAAAATTTACCCCAATCGCTTCTGCTAAAATCCCTTCTGATTTTATACTTGTGGTCAGTATTGCCGGTATAATTATTTTCCAACTGAAGCCTCTCACGGATTTCTCCCCATGCTTCCTCTCCTGGATAGGCTCTATATAATCCTATAAGTGTAGTTTTCTCCCTTCTTTTACTTAGAGAAACTTAGGTGGGAAACTTTAACATTTCTGATACACTACTTTTTCTCCTGAAATCCCCAGTTACAAATCTTGCTGCTTTCCCCTGCACACCATTTGTTTCTTTTATTAGGTATTCTTGGTGGTGTTCTCAAACACTGTTTGCATATTCCAATAATGACACAAACCATACTTGAGTAACTATTCTCTTTTAATTCTTTGTTGCATCCTGTAATTAGCTTCAATATGACATGTAAACTATCTGTATGCTTTCCCAACAATGTCATCAACATGACCCCTCCAGTGCAAATTACTTTCAAATCTCACACCTAAGTATTTGCACTTGCCATCGTTTGGGATAATTACCTCATTCAAAGTATATTCATTTTCAGTTCTAAAGCTCCTGTTTGTAAATGTTGTAACAGTTGATTTGCCTCCATTAACCTTCATATTATTTTCTTCAGCCCATTCTTGGATACTCTCAAGGTCCTTTTGTAATTCTGAAAAATCCTCAATGTTATTTATTTCCCTATAAACAATTATGCCATCTGCATACAATCTTATTTTCCATGTTATATTGTTCCCTAAATCATTTGTGTGTATTAAGAAAAGTAACGGACCGATTATACTACCCTGTGCAATTCCCATCCAAACTTTCTTCTTCTTGTGATATATTATATCCTACTTTGTCTGAACCCTTGAATTCAGAATTGTTCTTATCCAACGTATAACCCTTACGTCCAATCCTATTCCCTCCAATTTCTTTAATAATATTCCATGTTCCACTCTATCAGAGGCTTCGGAAAGATCTATGGCTATGCAATCTAACTGTCCTCCTGAATCCAACTGATCTGATAATATATGTCCTGCTGAAATCCCACCAGCTGTGCCTCACAAGAAAATTTCTTTCTAAATCCATACTGGCTCGTCATGAACCAATTTTTATCATCACATATCCCTCTGATGTACTTTGTTATTAAACTCTCCAGTATTTTACAAACTATACTGGTCAGGCTGATTGGTCTGTAGTTCTCTGGTTTCCTTTTATCACCCTTTCCTTTATAAATTGGTATTATTATAGATTCCTTCCATTCCTTTGGTATTCCACTATTATTTATGACATAGTCAAAGAGAAATTTTAAATAAGGCACTATATACCACCCCATTGTCTTTAATACCTCCCCAGTAATTTGATCACTTCCTTGCTGCTTTTCCTTGCTGAAGGAGTTGTATTTCTCTGAAAATATTTTCATTTGTGAATGAGAAGCTTCTTGTTTCCCTATGTGTCTCTCCCTTCTATCTTCTGGTACGGTTTCCAACTCCTGACAATCTTCTACTGAATATCTGAATTCCCTGCTAAATAGATTTGGTTTCTCAGTATCTGTTAAATAGTGTTTACCCCCTTCTCCCACCATTGTAGCAATTTGGATTCCTTTTCCTGTTTGATTCCTAATATATGAATACAGCTTTTTCCATTTCCCTTTGTGGCCATTACCCTCTTGAAGTATGCCATTCATATAATTCTCTTTTGCTTCCTTTTTCAGTCTATTCAGTTCCCTCATTAGCTGTTTTCTAGTTTCTTTATTCTCCCTATCCTCTTTGATTTCCTGTTTACTATTCTACATTTTCTCTTTAATTTTCTTATTTCCGTTGTATAATAAACAGGGTCTGAGGTCATTTTACCCTTCTTAACAGGTACAAATCTCTTCTATCCTTCCCAAATGATTCCTTTAAATTTAGCCCAAGGTGTATCCACATTATTCCCTTCACATATCCAACAACTGAATTGTGATTTAAGGTAAGTCCCAAATTCATCAACTTTAGTTTTTCTTTATAACTTCTTGTCTTGTGTGACCCTCTTATTTAAGCATTTTTGGTACGAGTTCTACATCCATTATTACAGCCTTATGGTCACCTATTCCTTCAATTACCTCAGTTTTACCAACAATTTCCCATGGTTTAACCAAGAATACATCTAGCAAGTTATTGAGACGAGTCGGTTCTTATACTACTTGTGTAAATCCTCCCTTCCAAATTAACTTATTTACCAGTTTCTGTTCATGGGCTTCACTTGCAGCTCCATTCCATTCAACTTCAGGCAAGTTAAGATCTCCCCCGATTATTACCATATCATTATTATTGTTTTTATGAGTATAATCTATTATTTTCTCAAATATTTCCATGTCTCTTTCCTCTCTTCCAGGCCTATATGTTCCTATAATTCCCACCTCCTTCATATTATCAATATTATCAATATTTCATCCCTTTCATCGGTAAGCCATTCACGTGAACAATAAGCTTCCTTCACCTTTTTATCTCCTCGGTCTCTACGATAGACTGTATACCCTTCTGGAAATACTTCTGTATTACCCACCCCTTCTCTCAACCACGATTCCACTCCTATCACCATATCAGTCTCATAAGATTCCATCAGTGTATCGAATTTTAATTGTTTATTTACTACACTCTGACAGTTTACCAAGAGCAATCTCAGACCCCCTTCGTCCCTAAAACTTGACTGTTGCAATTGGGTAACGTTTGACTCATGAGTTGAGAACTTCTCTGGAACCCAGATCCTTGTACATACATCTTGATTTAAGGATCTGGGTTTTCTGGCAAGTTTCCCTGTATGTGCCAGTTTAGTGATATGGATTTGCTTAAGTACAGATTAGTTTGCAAATCTCTGTTGATAATTGTAGCAATTTGTCTACAGAGAGTTGCTTTTCCATTACCATTCAGATGTAACCCATGCCTAGTGAACATTTGCCTGCCAAGACCTAAAGTATCTACTAGATAGACATTTCTAAAACTCTTACATAATCTCTTGATTTTTATATTTACATCATGTATAGCTTTGTTCACACACAAGTCCTCTAAAAGGTCATACCTGGGTGGCACATTAACTACAATTACTTTTGAGTCAGGTAGTTTGGAAATCTTACCTCTGAGGGTCGTAATTAATTCCTGACCTTCATTTGCAGCAATGTCATTTGTACCACTCACAATCACCACATAATTTTCCTTCTCTAACACAGGATCACAACTTGAAAGAACGTCTTCAGTTTTGGCACCTGGTTTTATTAGTCCTAAAACCTCAGTTTCTGGATTCTGCAGCTCATCCTTGATGCCCTCTGCCATACCCCGTCCTTGACTGTCTGCGTAGAGATGAATTTTTGGCGATCTTGACTTTCGGTTGGTTTTCTTTTTCTGTAGGTTACCTCCACTGGATTTAAAATTATTTGGAAAACTTGGTGTGTCTTCTTCTGTAACTTGTTACAATAACTGAAATCTAATTTGGCACTGCAAAGAGGTTTTTTTTTTTTCTTTCGGTTTTAAGCCTCTAATGCATAAATTAGTGGGATGAAAATAAAAATGTTAAATACAGGGTTTTAGTAATATTTTGGGTCCAATGGATCACCCAAAGCTTTATTTCAGTAATTTACACCAAACACCATGGAAATAACACCTTCTCCACTGGAGTGGACTTCATGCATTAATAGATTCATCCTATGCATATCAATTCATTCACTGTCTTTCATTTTCTTGTGTGGAAAATGGCAAAGCAGTCTGGACAAAATGACACATTACACTTAGTACAATTTACGTTCTCCCAAAATGGAGGAAGAGAACCACAAAACTTATTGTCTGTCCTTGTCCTTGTAGAACTGGGCTCATTTTTCGTCTGCCCTGGTGATGTATCTGCAGCAGGGGGTTTAAATGCTGTTCGTTCTCCCCCTCAAGTTCTTCTGTGTCACTATCATCATCAGTTGTACAGTCCGAGTCATCCAGAATTTTTTCCATTATCACCTCTATTGGAAATAATGATAATAATAATTTTTCCATAATTTATCTCTGGTTAACCATAAGAAGGTGCGGCCCTCATAGGATCTGGACTATGTAAGGGTGGAACCTACCCAGAGGACAAAACAGTGATACCGGCAGGAAAACAGTATAACAAAGTTTATTAAGCAAGGAAAACAAACATCGAAAAGAATAGGAAAAATGTTAAATGTTTCAAAAACTAACATCCCTGAGGTTTACATTGACACGTGTCTCGTACAATTCACAGGGAACCAGCCCTGTTCACCATTTAACATACAGTGGACTCGAAAACAATAAATAACTCAGTTTACATATATCATCAATAATACGCCACTTCAAGTGACTCAAGAAGGGGGAGCACAAGGTACCCCTAGCGACCATTCAACGGTTTCAAGTGTTTCTTAAAAGAGCAAGTGCTCTGCCTCACATCATTTCTTACACCTACCAAGGAGGTACAAACTTTCGAAAACATGCTCTAAACTGCAGGAATCAGGACGCATGGTTCACCGAGAACTTGCTAATATACACTTGCTAGGTTTTAAACAACTTGCCCTTAAAAAAGGTCTTAAACCAATCTTTAGTGCCCATCAAGGGGCTTAGAAGAAAAAGAAATGTCTCCCATCATCCACAAGTTCAATGAAGAGTCAGACGCTTACCTCCCATACCCCAAGCGGTCCTGGGTTCGACGGAGCCGTGCGGTGCTCGAGATAGAAAGAGAGCCAGGCACGAAGTGAACAGCCGCTCACAGCGAGTCCGCCCGACCTCGCCAAGCGAGGCAATCGCGCAAGGCGACTCGCGCAGGTGGCGTAAAGAGAGCACGGCGCATCCGCAGGGGTAAGGGAGGGAAGCAAGGGGAGAAAGCATAGGGCAGATCGCTCCTAGGGCGGAAAGCTCCTTTACCCTAGGGCCATAGTTTAGGAACAAAATTTCATTTTGCCCGAGGGCATTACACAAGGGGACAAAATACCATAGTTATACATAAAATAATCAGTAAAGGTTAAAATAGACATAATAAATAGGATAAATTGAGAGGGGAAATCAAATTCATGGCATAATAATAATAATAATAATAATAATAATAATAATAATAATGTAATAAACATGTGATGGTTGAAAGTAACTGAATGATGATTTTACAGGCAAAATAAAAATACATCGAAAATGACCCAGTTCAGAAACTTCAAAATTTCCAAGTAGTGACATCTTCTGAGAAACTTGAAAATTAACACAGTCGATAAAGTTCAGGCTTCCTCCAGTAGGGGAGTTTCAACTGGCGCAAAGTTTGAATTAGCGACGTGGAGGTGTACCACCCGGTACAGTTTTGTAGGGTTCATGTCCATCCATTCATTCTTCATGGCATTTTTTCTTTTATTTTGGTCAGTGGATAAATTTGAAGTTTTTGTTATTTCATTTCGTACCATTAGTGGCCGATGACCTCGATGTTAGGCTCCTTTAGACAACAAACATCATCATCATCTTTTGTAATAGTTTTTTTCTGCACACAACACAGTCATTGTCTTCAGCGGTCGATTTTCCTTTTCTCTCTTGTTTGCTGGTAGGAGGAGTTTTTTTTTCGCGCTGGTCCTTCTATGTTGCGCTTGTTTCAAACATTTTAGGTTTTCCTGGTTTGTCACCCCGGATGCAGTTTTCTTGCTTCTCTTTTTCTAGTGGTTCTAAAGCTTGTATCGATGCAATCTTTTCAAACGAGGTCCCTGGTTTAGCTGCAACACTTGTACTAGATGCAATTCCCGAGCAGGCTCTTGAGATCCATTATTCTGCAAGAGAACATCCTCTAATAATTTGAAACAATTTCCAATATCTTACACCCCATTGCCCTATCGATGGAATGATCTTGGGGCTTCCTCTTCACAAGATCAGGAAAACATGTCATGAATGACTGCAACCAATCCCAACCTGCTGTGCAAGCAACCTTGTTGAAGTGATGAGGAATATTATTCGCTTCGGCAAATTGAAATGCTAGGTTTCGCAAACCTTCTCCAGTAGCAGGAAATCCGGAAGCCTGTAGAATACAAGTTATTTCTCATTTTCTGCTCCAAGGCAACCTACAAAACAAAACACAATATTTATTATTAAAATATATTTTTTATCATAATTATCATTGATTTCTTATTTTATTATGTATTTGTATTTATTTATTTATTTATGGTTTGAAACTCAAAACAATAATATGTTTAAATGTCTCACTTAGAGGTCCCATTGCTCGTTTTTTTTGGTCATTTTTTCTGTATCCGCCTTTTCAAGGTCCGATATGGAAAGTCATACTGCTGGGAAGCTGGGAAACAGTTCTTGCCACCAGGTTCAATATATTTCATTGCTCAGTGGTGATTTGCATCACTCCACTGACCTCAATTTGTGTTCTTACATAATTTCTATGCATTGTCTACAAATATATATCGGATCGGGGTGAGATGCCAGTTGAAATCAAGGTAGATAGAGGATATTAGGTAGGCCATTCCCGCTCACAGCGCTCTCATTGGTTGATCGCGCGTGACGTAGCCGGGAGGGCTAGAAGCGCGCGCCTGCATTCCTTGCATGCAGCATAAACCTCGATAATTAGGAAAAATAAGTTCAGTGTCTTATAAATAATTAAAAGGTTGGCCTTATAATAAAGTGGTACTTTGCTTACCATCTGCAATCAGTGATATAATACTGTTGATAGAAAATGTACCGGGCCGCAGTTTTAAATCTTGCGCCAATAAATCCTCCTCTACAGGAGAAACTCTGAACTTTAAAAACTGGATCAACTCATAAGTTTCTCAGAAGATGTCACTCCCGTAAATTTTGTGATTGCGAAGTTGTCAATACTGTGTGGATTTCAACTTGTTTTGTTTTCCATTGATCAAGAAGTGTGGACATTCTCTTATAGATGTCTCTACTAGAAAACCATGAACATGCACCCTGGTGCGAAGTGAAGGAACATTTTTGAAGAAATTTTGTATTCATAAGTTTTCTCTTTACTAAATTTCGTTCATTCATTTGTGGGTTGGCAATATTAATCTTTTCTTTCCGCTAGCTTTGAATTGAGCCAATCCAGAATTTCTGTAATTAATTTTTGACCAATCATGTCTTTCTTCTTCGATTTTGAATGTACTGTCTACACTGGCCAATAAAATTGAGTGGGTGTGGCTGTTTTATTCATGAAAGGTCTCGATTTTTCCCCGAGGCTATATAACTGCTGATTTTCTTGTCTCGGGGCCACTTCATCTACCTCTAACCTAGTGTATGGACATGTAGTAGGAGGCGGGAAGCGCCTCTTTCATCAGGCAGTAGCTCTTCAATACGATAATGGCCCTTTAACATCTTTATTTCTTGGTAGCTCAGCAGTTTAACCCTCCGGAAAGGTCCGAATCTGATGACCGCATAATAGGGCTTCACAGCAACGTCCAGGTAGCGATGGTTCGAGGGTTCTTTGCTGCATGGAAGCAACCCATTTTTTATGATTTCGACGTGACAATGACGTGAGAGTTGTTAAGAAACATAATTAGTAAACTAGAGGCTTGTGACATTCATATTGTCTCAGTAATTTGTGACATGGGGGGCAAAAATACCAAAGTGTGGAAGGAACTAAACGTACACAAGGACAAGAGCTTTTTTGCCAGTCCAGTGGATGATAAAAGAAACGTGTGAGTGTTCTGTGATGTACCCCACCTCTTGAAATTATTCAGAAACCTCTTTTTAGATGAAGGTTTGAAGTTAGCTGATGGTTCAGAATTTCAGAAGAAGATAATAGAACACCTTTACAAACTCAAACAGGGCACCTGTCAACTACACATCATATTAATGAGGCTGATCTGAGTGTAACAGGCAGATCCCGTCAGCATGTGAGAATGGCTACGCAGTTATTTTTCAGATGCACAGCTCTGGCAGTGCGGTATACTTTAAACAAGGACGCTGAAAGCAACTCGAGCTAGTCATTGACACCTTCGACGTGGGCGCCTAAAGATCAAAAGTTCCCTTGGGATTGGATACGGCTTAAACTTAAGGAGACAGGATGATGATGTGATGATGCTTGTAGTTTATAGGGGCCTAAATTCGAGGTCACCGGCCCCTAATGGTCCAAAATGAAATAGCAACAAAAATTCTAAATCCACGAACCTGCTACGCAGGCGTAGCAGGGGGAGAGGTGATACTCCCACGTGGCGCGTCCCAGGTGGCGGATAGGGGGGTCCTAACCGGCTTGCCGGCGGACTTGAGGGAAATAAAATACCTCTCGCGGACCAAACACTCACCCCCTGTGGGTGGGGGAGGCAGACGAAGAATTCACCCACGGTATCCCCTGCCTGTCGTAAGAGGCGACTAAAAGGGGCGACCAGGGGCTGACTGAATTATAACCATGAAACTAATTTTGAATCGTACCATCACGCGGGGAACACCATAGGTTGCCTGTACTTGCGAGTAGTACCACTAAATTTGGTACGAAATAGGTTTGTGATTAGTAGCAGTAAAAGCCTGGCCTGGTGGATTCCAGTACCCGTGCGTCGTACCCATGTGAGCAACACCGCGGGTCTGGGCGTAGCCTGTGAGTTGTACCACTATATGAGCAGCACCGTGGGTCTGCGTTGCCTGTGATTAGTACCCACTACGTGAGGAACACCACGGGAATACCGGCGCCCGTGTTTAGTACACCTAGGTGGGGAACCTTCTCGGTTTGCGTTGGCTATGAGTTGCGCCATTGTGTGAGACACACCATAGGACTGCGTTACTTATACGTATTGCAATACTTGTGAGTAGTACCATCTCTTGTGGAACACCGTGAGTCTTCGCTACTTCTGATTAATACCCCAACATGACACTTACCATGGTTCTATTTTACTCGCGACATGTACCATTCTGTGGGGCCTTTTACGTGGATTTTGCACCCCTTTAGACACTAAGCATCATTGTGCTTTATAAGTGGTTCCTTGGTCGGTAATAATGTTATTTTCGGTCTGTTTTGAGTCTGATCCACTGGTTTTTGTTAGTTTTTGTGTTTTGTTTTGTTGGGTTCCTGTCCATCCATCCATTCATTCTTCATGACATTTTTTATTTTTATTTTGGTCAGTGGATGCCTTTAAAATTTTTGTTATTTCATTTCGTACCATTAGGGGCCGATGACCTTCGATGTTAGGCCCCTTTAAACAACAAGCATCATCATCATCAAAAATTCTAAATCACCCACTGACCAAAATAAGAAAATGTCATGAAGAATGAATGGACGGACATGAACCCTAAAAACAATAAACATCAAGAATAATACACGTAAGTTAGAAATAATAGGATGACCGCCAGATCTTGAGCAGTAAAACAACGCAGCGGTGGCAACTCCACACATGCAGCCTTCATTTGGTCCATATTGAGGGATACCTACCTTTCTTACCTATCAGCAAAGTTCATGAGATCTGTCTCTTGGGTCGTATCGGGTTCTTCGTCACTTGCTGAGGTAAAGGTAGGGTTCAGTAATTCTAATCTATCTACTGGAATGAAAGGTCTATTTAAAAGATTCCTATTTATTCAGGAAAATTCTGAAGCAATCTGATATGTCAACGGTATCATAGAAGTAAACTGTGTCCACTGGACACCACAATAATTTTTAACATAATGGTCAGAACACTGGTGTGAGACTTTAACGTAACTGCCTGATGGGCATTCTTACTAGAAACCATTGTCTCAATTATTAATTATTTAAGAAAGGAAAGTCTGGAAATCCTTAAATTCGGCTTCCATGTGAGACCACATGTACCATCATAGTGATTCGTTATGGTCCAGCCCTCGTAACACGAACTCTGGACTCTGGGTATAATTAAGGCAGTCCAATTGGTGTGTGCCACACAGTGGTTCTATGGCATGGACCCTTAATTGAATCCATGTGATCTGCGTCTATGTCATGGACCGGCATCTAAACTTCTAAGTTACTTTAAAGTCATTGTTGATGATGGCCGCAAGGAAAATGATGCTACAATGGCATATGGCCCTAACCTAAATCACTGAGGTTGATGACCCCCTGACCATCCAAGTTTCTAGGCTGAAGGCTAAACACAATTAAGTTACATCGGTTGATGACCAAATTTTCCACTTTACTATCCCCAGCACATTCACTGCTCAATCAATCAAAGTTCAATAATTACAACAATAACAATGCTCACAAACTTTGTGGCAGTAAAATCCACTTCCTTCGGACATGTCCCCTTAATCGTTACTTTACATTTTAATATTCCCCAGAAAACAAACTAAAATTTCCAGAATGCATCTCCAAGTTATTCGCTTGATTAAAGTTATTTCAAACTGCGGTTTCACTGAATTTAATAATTAAATAAATTTAAATGATTTATCGAAATGTTAACGAACAACAAATTTTATCTCCGCGGACTCTAATTTCTTCACAAATTCCTACGCAGCTGTGATGTGAATTCAATCTTGTGATATTTATCTGGCTGGAAAAGAATTGTTACATAATTCATGTCCAGTTATATATCTTGTCTCATGATTTCACACTTTAAAATCTAAACTAGTCCTAACCGTTATTAACACTTGGATATCCTATGAATCTACGTACAAACCAAACAACTCGCCATATAATTACGATGTCATATCTCGTCATACCATTTATGAATTTTGCACACCCCTCACAGACAAACCAATCATCACGACCATCGCTCTATATTTTAGACAAACCTGAATTTTACTCTGTTCCTTTTACTCGAAGTTCATGGTTTCAAATGTTCAATACGTCCCCAATCAAACAAATTTTACAGTATTTCACAATACTCAGATCATTACCGGCTATGAATTTCAACTAAATCCAGCATTTTAACGTTTTCCCCGGCCGAAAATACAGTACAATCTCAATTCCACGCCTGTCCCGTTATCACAGCTGAGGCCTCTCGTCCCCAAGTTCGCTTGGCAGTAACATGAAACACCTGGTTTATTCCAGTTGACTGGCTTCTCAAAATGCTCTCTTTAAACTCTGCCGACATAATTAAACAAATACGATATTCTAACCAACAAAATGCACAGTTTGTGCTTCAAGATGCCCACACTAATTATACGCGTCGCCAATTAATACCGCTATGGATTTCATGTATTTCTTTCCATTCCCAACATTATAAAATATACCTCGGGCTATCGTGTCCCGGCTTCAATGACAGGACTCTAACCTGATTCGCACATCTCATCTCAACTCATATAAAACATTCCTCCTGCTTCCATGTCCCGGCTTCAATGACAGGTCCAACCTGATTCACAAATCTCATATCAACAAAACTAACCTCTGTTTCCCAGCTCCACAATTATCATCGACAATGAACTGGAATAAAATCCTTACTAGAAATCTCAACGTCTAATATCGCACAATGCATTAATCATGAATAACTTCGCATAAAGGATATCGTATTTAATAACTTGATTTTTACGAGAAAATGACTGAAACATTCTACTAGATCTTTTATTGTCAGTCAGTTTAAAATGGGCCTAGAAAAACGTTTCTCTCCGTGACCAAATTCATCACCCTAGGTTCTCACCCGACAGCGCGCTTCCACTCGATTGAAAATGAGTGACCATGGATTTCTACATTATTAACTCAAATTGCAGACAGGAAAAATTTACGTCGACTGAACATCTTAATTTGGCATCACAAAATATAGGCAGTACACTCACACGGATGACGATCTACATTGGACGTGATATCACTTCAGAACCCTATTCAATAACTTTTACAACATTATACGGCACTCGCAAGACTTCATAATTTTTATCCAAGTGGAAAATAAAACAAATGACTCTTTTAGTCGTATTCTCACATTTACAAAACTTAGTAGGGGTGACTACTGCGTCGTATATCCCCATTCAAATACACTTTTAGAGATCATGAGACAAGATATAAGACGTAGTAAGATGGAAAGTCACCTACCTCATGTAGTCACACCATTGTTCGTCATAGGGCTCACCTGCGACTCTGGCATTTTATTTAGCCATTTTTACATTCATGGCTGTACTGATCATTGTTTCTTCAGGTTTCCTGGAATAAAGCATTAAAAAAAAGAAAATACCCTTCACTTGTTTGCTGAGCGCACACGATGGACTATAATTATTTCCGCACACGAATTACTTAATCACATTAGAATTTATTCAGTACTTTGACCGTCCTATCTGGTACAATTATTTCACTCAAGAAAACTATCTCCTCATGGAGACAAGACCTAACCACAGTGGCTGAAATCTGCAGTTGAACTCAGTCTACTTTCGTTGTTTTATTTCGCAGAGCAGCTCCACAATTTTTCGTCCGCTTTGATCACAAATGCCGGAGGAGGAGACTTCGGCATGGCGTCCCTTCATATTTATAGCAGATATCTTCGGATATCTCCCTTTGCCGCCAAGAAAATTTCTATAAATTTTCTGACTTAACTAAACTGTAATTTCAAGAGTTTTGAAAGTGACTACATGCTTGCTACATTTCTGGCGGTAGTGTTCATGGACATTTAAAATTTATACGGGTTCGATTTGTGAGATGATTGACCCCCTTTGAAAGGCACTATATTTTTTTGACTTGGCTTGGGTCACGCCATGTACACGCGCTTTGAAATAGTTCACAAAAATGACTTGAGATTCTTCCGCCGTCGACACGTGTGGCTGACGTTACGTACCCCAGAGCGTGGGACCGAAGGTAATCACCCCATCGTCACGTGTCAAATCCATGCTATCAAGAATCCAACTTTTAGTTTAATTGTTAATTTATGCATAATGTTCTTAGGGCACAAAGGTCATGGGTTCAGTATGAAATACGTCCGTCTATATTCATTTCATCAAATGTCAAAACCGCGATCTTTTCAGACACCTTGTAATTTACTGCGCTCCTCTCGTTTTGGAAATATGTAGCACAAGACACCAGTTGTTTGTGATCCCCAATTAGTACACTGTGCCATAGCACAATTAACTTCATATTTAGAAACCTTACTCATCATTAACACAACAATCAACACAATACGGAAAATGCTACAAGACTGCGTACCGTAAAATAGACCTGTACTGAAAGCGAGTTCTTTATTGTTCACCGCAACAGCTGCCGACAACAGACCTCCACGTGACGTCAGCATGAGGCGATGTTACGCTGGAAGCAAAGCGCGGGAGTCGGGAATGAGCCCCCCTGTGTTGAAATATGTGATCCAATATGGCAGCAAACAGGTAGTAACTTGACGCACATACACTTCAGGATATACAGAACATGATAAACACATAGTTACAACTGGTATAGGGGTATAGAAATCACTATCATTGTTTTTAAATACATCTGCAATTATTTTACAGCGTAAGTGTTTATACTTACCACCGATTTTAGGCTCACAGAGGCGAAATATGTCCGTCACAACTGCACTGAACGCATGCCGCTCGAGATACTGACTCAAGGAAGTAGTGGACTGATCAGTGCTGCGCTCTCTTGACACAGTGAAGTAAGGCTGGGCGTACGTTGAGACGCACTTTGGTGAGGTGACGTGACGTGACGTGACGTGACGTGACGTGACTCACCGTGAGTTTCTGCAAAACCACAAAACTGACTGGACCAGCGCATGTTACAGTGCAGGGTGATGTGATGCATGTGCTGCCTGTGGTCACCCTGCGGACTGCAGTCTCTCCTCCGCAGTTTGTCACTAGTGACTACAACCTGCGCGGAGTTACAAGTTTTGTTTTTCGAAGAACTCCATGATGGAGGAGAAACTCCTCGAGGCAGTTCGAGAGAGAAAACGTTTATATGACACCTCACATGCTGCCTGGACGAAAATCAAATTGAAATCGCAAATTTGAGACGAAGTTACGAAAGAGATTGCAATGCAATCTGGTAGGTTTTTATAATTTGGTTGTTTAATTAAGATTATTATATTTGTTTCGTTGACATTTTATATTCAGTAGACTTAACTGACGATTTTTTTGTAAAAATTCCACGAACCTACCTACTACGTTAGCGTAGCAGGGGTAGAGGTGATACTCCCACGTCGCGCGTCCCAGGTGGCGGATAGTGGGGTCCTAACCGGCTTGCCGGCGGACTTGAGGGAAATAAAATACCTCTCGCAGACCAAACACACTATACCCTGCGGGTGGGGGACGCACATGTAGAATACATGCCTGTCGCAAGAGGCGGCAAAAAGGGGCGACCTAGGCGCGGACATGGATTGCGGATTGGTATAATGTGTCGGACCTCCTGTGGGTGGGAGAGGCTGAATACATTCACAGGTAATCCCTGCCTGTCGTAGAAGGCGACTTAAAGGGTCATGTGTCCATGGTTCCCTCTTTATTCTTTAATGTTTTTTCCGAGGGTCAGTTGTAGACCATTTCCTAATTTTTATGTGCGTGCTGCCCGGAGATGGGCCTCTTACGTGTGCGATTACGCCCAAAAGCCCGCAATTGCCCACCCAGGAACATTGCGTGTGGGAGCGCCATGTACCTTGGCAGTAGTATCCGCCTGACAACACAGGTCCCCGCACAGCCGAATGCCACAAGGACATATTGTTATTAATTGTCTTATTTTTTCTCTATATTTAGTGCTCTGTACACGCTATGGGCTACATGCTATTGCGGGTGACTGGAGGAAGGGAGTCTTAGTGCTCATTGCCTCAGTCATCCCGTATTAGGCATCGTCCAACATCGGATCTAACTTTGGCTTCCCTGAGAGGTTCAACTCCCTGGGAACATGCCCAGCCTGAAGGAATGGGATCCAGCTTCCCTAGGTTTCAGGTCGCTACCAGAACCGATGGGCATGATTTTAAGCTGGTAAAGTCCATCCTTTTTAGTAGACACTTCGAAGGCTTCTGCGGCGAACTTGAGGACCTCAGGAAAATGCGCAACGGTAGTTTGCTTCTAAAGACTCGTACAGCACTGCAAGCTGATCAGTTGCTTAAGTGCGACCACTTTGGCGAAATCCCCGTCAAAGTGAATGAGCATAAGTCCTTGAACCTGGTTCGCGGAGTCATTTTTCACCGCGACCTTATTTTGAACACTGACGACGAGTTGATGGAAAATATGAAGAACCGTGCCTTGCCACACGTCCGGCGCATTACGCGCAAGGTCAACGGTGAAGACGTTGCCACTGGTGCCTTCATTGTCTCTTTCAAGTTGTCAATGTTACCAGAGAAGGTCAAGGTAACAACTTATTGATGCGATGTGAGGCGGTACAACCCGCCACCTATGCCATGCTTTCAATGCCAGCGATTCGGACATATGGTATCCCGCTGTTCGAAACAGTCTGTACGTCGTACATGTGGACGAGTATCTTGGCGCGGAGGAGTGCACAACTCCATACAAGTGCACTAACTGCTCTGGTTTACATTCTCCTCGGGATCGGAACTGTCCGACATATCTAAGTGAGAAGAAGATCCAGGAGATCAAGACCCTGGATGGTCTTTCCTACCAGGAAGCGCGCCGTAAGTTTAATTCCACGAATATACCTGCCCGTACACTCGACTACGGCATGATAGCTCAGAGTCTTCCAGGTTCGTCATTTTCAACATCGTCACCTGTGCTGATCGCTGCGCCCAAGGCGACTGTTGCTGCTCCCAGCAACGTCGGCTGGGCACTGCCAGCCGGCACAGCAAGAGGGGAAGGCTAATTGCACCCTCCCTAAGAGGTCGGCGAAAGTCGTGCCCCAGCCCGTTTAAACCAGAAAAGAAGAAGGCGGCGAGAAGAGCGCTCTCGCACTCCCCCTGCGATGGAGAAGTCATGGCCCCCATCTAGGGGGTATGAGTCTTCGCCAGGAGGTATTCCTGTTCCCAAACCTGCGCGCTCTCCTCGTAGGGGACCTGCTCCCCCCCCCCCCGAAAAGCGTCAAAGTTCTGGGCGGCATCCCCGCCGTCTGTTGATGACGGCATAGATGTCGCGCTGTCCTCTACATCTGTGGATGTAGATGTAGATAGTGTTTAGGTTGCGAGCATTTTGTTGCTCATAACTTAACACTCCTTGTATAATCCACACTATGGCAGTGTTACAGTGGAATTGTAACGGTTATGATAGGCATCTGGCTGAGTTACGTCAGCTTATTAGTGAGTTCGCAGCGAGTATAGTCTGTATTCAGGAGACCAACTTCAGACCTGGTCATCATACGGTCTTGAGAAATTTCAGATTATACTAGACAGAACTATATTTTGCCCACCGGGCGTCTGGTGGCGTGGGCTTTTTTGTCCGTTCTGATACTTACAGTGAAGAGGTTCCTCTACGGACCCCACTGGAAGCAATTGCGGTGCGGTTTCCTCTGCCTGTCATAGCAACAGTGTGTAACATTTATTTCCCGCAGGCCAGCCTCTTAACATAAATGATGTCACTGATCTTATAGATCAGCTTCAATCTCCCTTCATCTTGTTGGGTGATTTTAACGCCCATCACCTCATATGGGGCTCTGAGACGCCTTGCCCCAGGGGACGAGATATGGAAAGATTGGTATCAGAGCTGGATTTATGGGTTTTCGAACACAGGGGAACCAACTCACTTTAGTGTACGTTACGGCGCATATTCTCGCATAGGCGTAAGTCTATGCAGCCGAACGTTAGTTCCGCTGTTTCTGTGAATACACACGATGATCTCTGTGACAGTGACCATTTTCCCATCATTCTTACTTTGTTGAAACATAATTCCTTCGAGGCTCCCCCTCAATATACTCTTAAAGCTGCAGATTTTCCAAAGTACACATCACTAGCTGTCTTTGACGATGATATCATTCGGATCGTCGGCGAGGATATAACTTACATCATCTAGGTTATTTTTGCTGCTGCTGAGGATTCCATTCTATCCTTCTCGGGTCCTCCTCGTCGAAAACTCGTTCCTTGGTGGAACGAAGCATTAGCAGCAGCTATCAGAGAACGCCGTCGAGCTCATAAATGTTACCGTAGACAGCCTACTGTGGCCAACATGGTAACATTTAAATAAATACGCGCGAAAGCGCGGGTCCTTATTCGCTAAATAAGAAAGCTTCTTGGGAGAGACATGTGTCGTCCATGGCGTCGCAAACTCCATTATCTCAAGTGTGGACTAAACAGCGAAGTATTTCGGGTATCCAAGGATCATCTTCTGTACCGAGGATTTCCATTGCAGGCAACATCGTCACTGAACCACTCTCGATTGCTAACCATCTAGCTAGCCATTTCGCGGATCTGTCTGATTCCGAGAATTACCATCGTGATTTCCTCGCTCTGAAGCGGGAGGCAGAACGTCATCACCTCAGTTTTGTCACTCATGCTTCAGCTGACTATAACGTGCCTTTTACAGAGTGGGAACTCCGCAGCGCATTAGCACTTTGCAAGGACACTTCTCCGGGACCAGACAACATCCCTAAACAGACGTTGAAACACATTAGTGAGGACAGTCTTCTATATCTCCTTCGTTTGTTTAACCGAATCTGGATGAAGGGTGATTTTCCGTCTCAGTGGCGAGAGGGCATAGTCATTCCTGTCCTCAAGCCTGACAAAGATCCTAAGTATGCAGGAAGCTACAGACCTATTTGTCTTACAAGCTGCCTGTGTAAGCTATTTTAGAGGATGATAAATCGCCGACTTGTGTGGTGTCTGGAGAAACAAGGACTCTTGTCCGAATACCAGTGTAGTTTTCGAACCGCTCGATCCACCACTGACCACTTGGGGTACGCCTTCAGAGTTCTATCCAGGATGCTTTTCTCCGCAAACAGCGTTTGGTAGCTGTTTTCTTTGACTTAGAGAAGGCCTACGACACCACATGGCGATATGGTATCCTTTCAGTCCTGCATCAATGGCGATTCCGAGGTAACTTGCCGGTATTTATTGCGAATTTTTTGTCCCTCCGTTTATTCCGTGTCCGAGTAGCGAGGACATATTCGCAATACCACGTTGAAGAAAATGGAGTCCCACAGGGATCGGTTCTTAGTGTCACTCCGTTCGCAATTGCCATAAACGGTATTGTCGCTGCTGCTGGTCCAGCAGTAATACAGTCCCTATATGTGGACGATTTCGCTGTGCTTATAGCTCGCGTAGAATTGCAGTCGCAGAGCGACAATTACAGCAAGCTATTAGGAGAGTGGAGGAGTGGACCTTAAAACATGGTTTTCGGTTTCCACCGAGTAGACCTCTGTTGTCCGCTTCTGTCGTCAACGTACTCTTCACCCACATCCTGAACTTTATCTAGGAAATGTCGCTCTTCCCGTAGTTGACACTTACCGATTTCTTGGGCTCCTTTTTGATAGGAAATTTTCGTGGGAGCCACATGTGCGGCAGCTAAAAGTGCAATGCACCAAGAGGCTTAATCTCTTGAAGTTTCCTAGCAGCACTAATTGGGAGCAGACCGCGCGGTGCTTCTTGCATGTTCAACAATGGCAACTGTTTGCTGTACGCTGCTTATCCTCGAGCAACGCAGTCGGTTGGAATACGCTTGGATAGCAGTCACCGTTTCTTTCACGTACAATCGGTTCCTTGCCTTGTGAGACAACGAAATGGGGTACCTCCGTGGATAGTACGACGACCTGAAATAATCCTGGATCTGCACACTGGGCCGAAAAAAAACACGAACCCTTCGATTTATCCGAGGCTCTTCCTGTCCGTTGTTGGCCGCTATCCACTTTCATTCGTCGTCTGCACGGATGGTTCAAGGACAGAAACGAAGGTGGGCTCTGCGTTCATTGTCGACAATGATAAGTTTGTTTTTGCTCTGCCGGAAACGTGTAGTGTGTACACTGCAGAGCTTGTCACGTAAATGTGGTTGAAAGTAAGCAAGTGTTTAGTTATCGTAGATGAATAGAGTACTCAAAATAACGCATAGGATAGAAATATGCTTTAAAAAATTAAGACAGCAGTCTGACCAGTGTTGTTGACGCAAGTACACATATGCGAATTACAGCAGCAAGGTTATGTTAACAGTGAAACCGATGCACACCTTCAGATAATGCGTGCCCAGCATTTAACAAAATTTTTCATCAAATATTATTCAGAATCCAATCGCAGCGAATGAGCAGAGTCTGGCACGAAGCGTTATGCTGGGACGTTTCCAGAAGTCATGCACGGTAGGTACCGGTTGACAAGAAATTTTGTATAGGTGACACAGTAATCAGCAAGGTAAAACCAATTAGATTTGCACCAAACATATGTAATATAAAACGAACAAAATGTGATTATATGGACAAAATTTTGATTATTACACGACAGAGGACGATATTCAATTGAAACCAAACGAAGTAAAATTTTTAACACCAATGAAACGGGGCAATTTTCTAAATAATATAAATTCAAACAAGAAGGGAAGAAAAATATTAATTCTAGGTTTATACGCCAAAATAATAAACAAACGTTTGACTAGATGCAGTATGACTAGTACCCTATCAAAAATATATTATATATATCCAGAAAGAATTCTAAAATCACGAAGGCCACTGTAGAATGTGAAAATTACCAGGGTCAGCTAAAAGGGAGAATAAAGGAACAATAAGGGAGAAAATGAAATCCAAGGGCTGGCGAATTGAAAGGAAAACTTTCAGCCTGCAAATAAGTTTTGAGAAAGTAGTAGGGTCACACAACCAGACGTAAACACAGTTGCAAAACACAGAAAATCACAGGTATGATTGTCACTTCTAGCGTCTGTCCACGAAGTTAGTTCCCCGTCTTCCTTTTTTTCTTTGGGAAACAATGTTTTGGAAATATTCATGACAAGTTGAAAATGAACATACTAGTTGATAGATTTTTTGTAGCCACACCAAATGTAGCACTGCATATTCAGCCAGAAGGGCATATTAGAACAGAATAATATTTTCCTGGATTAGAAATGGAAAACACAATAAGATTAATATTCACTCACCCAGCCAGCTCTCGAAGGTTCAGATGTTAAGTTACACATAAGATAAGATATCGCACACGGGCCAGCCGTAATGCGAGTATGAACGCCTCCCTCCACACAGTTCGTCACTGAATGTCCGACTGCCAGTTCGAGGCCAGGGCGAGCATTTATAGCGTAAGAACAGAGTCCTGAAAGTACGAGAACCAGGCGTGACGTACACAAGGAGCGGCAGAGGAGAAGGGACGTAGGGCGAGCAGTAGTCGAGTGCATAGCGGGCTGGGTAAGCGGTCGAAGCACACGCTGTAGCAGGCCGGATAAGTTGAGCAGAAGGTAAAGTAGAAATCCTGACGTAGGGGAGCACGTTACATACTCCCAGCAGCCGGAGAAATCCGAAGGATGGGAGGCTGGTGCGACGAAGGTCCATCTATGTCCCGGAGAGGCGCCATCTCAGGAACACGGAGAGAGTCGTCGTACATAAGGCGAGAACAACAAAAAGGCAGGCATAAGTAGCGGAGAAAGAAAAAGAGAGAGAAAAAAGGGGGAAGGGAAAAGAGTAGTAGGACAAAAGGAAACGATCCGGATCGTAAAAACATATAGGGAACAGATGAAGGAGTAATGCACTACGAATACGATATAAAGTATCATAATTGTAGAATATAAGTGGCCTTAGAAATATAAGTTAAGAATTTAAGATTTAATATATCTGTGAAATACAAATATAAGGGACCATTAACAATTAAAGATTACAAGAATGGTTTCCCATGAATAAATAAAAACACAAATCCCATAAGGGAAAAATATTTTCATTGGAGGGTCAGACAAAAGGCACGAAGTGTGTGGAGGGAGCATGACTGGGTGAGCAGAAAGAAAAACAAGGTAAACAAACACCAATTAACCGAGCGAAAAAAAAAGGAAGTTAGGCACGTGTGGACAAACGCAAGAACAGAACAAAAACAACAAAGGGTAGACTGAGAGAAAATAAATATATCCAATCCCTAAGCCAGGCCAAAGGATTAAACAGAAAACTTTTTCAACTGAGAAAAGTGAGCCTTCCTAATATCATTAGGCTTGTCAAGGGATTGCAATATTGAAGTAACGGGGGAGGGAAATGAAAGAATGCGAGAAGGCCCAAGACAACGAGGAGAAAGCTTGGCAGATAGGTGTTGAGAAGAGGAACTGACAGGGTGGTTTTTAAGCAAAACTAAGTCAAAAGGTTTGAAAGTGGGGGTACGAACCCGGGAATTATAAGTTTTTTTAATGGAGATCTCTAGCCTGGAAAAGCTTCTGGAAGGCATCTTGCAAATGATCATTAGTAAGAAGATGAGAAGGTGTGTCCAACAGAGAGGACAAATTCCAAGTTAGGGCAAGAGGTGTCTGTAGTTCACGGCCTAAAAACAATTTGGCAGGAGTGTAAGAAGTAGAATTATTAATGGTAGCATTTAATGCTAAGGCAAAATAGGGCAGTTCAGCATCCCAGGTTTTGCGGTTATGGGAGTGGAAGATAGACAGAAAATATTTTAAATTACGGTGATAGCGCTCAACAATATTGGCTTGAAGGTGGTATGGAGAAATATTGACTTTCTTAATACCACGAGAAAAACAAAAATTGTAGAAAACTTCAGATGTAAAAATAGTAGCATTATCAGAAACTAAGAATTTTGGAAGACCAGGGGAGGTGGTACACCCTATCTTGGCAATGTTAAATTTTCCGTATTTAAAAGTATTTTCCTACAAAACTATGAAGCTTAAAATGATCAAATTTGGTATGGCTCAAAAGGAATGTTTACTGTATATACTGACAATTTTGTAATTTCATCTAACCTCCCACATAGCAGAAACATATATTTTTACTTTACTGCTAAAAATAATTGCTTTATGTGAAGTGTTATACTCTATAACTTTGTAACTTTTTGAGTTAGAGGCATGAAATAATGTCAGTATGTTCATCAAACACAGTAAAACAGCTGGTAAAAATTTTATTTAACTGGCTTAAATATATACTGAGAAAACTACCTGAATATCTTTAAAAATTATACCTTCGGAAAAACTGAATTAAAGTTACACACTGCCTAGTGCATCCCTGGTCCATATTCTGGATCATCTGGATCATCACAGTCATCTTCCCTTGCTCTCTTCCTGTTCCTGCTCATTACCTTGTTCCTCTTGATCACCATATCAGCCTGTAGGTCAGCCTTTCTCACTCGCTCTGCATCAATTTCACTACAAATTTGTCGCATATTTCTGCCAGGATTAATTCCTTAATTTTCCAGCACTATCATTCGACCCACACAGCCCTCATTATAGGTCAGCACTGCATCATACAATCCCATACATACGTTATTATAGCCAACAAACACTGTTTTGGGTACACGGTTCCAGACTACACTATTGAACGATTCATTTACATTTTGTGTATTGCCATGTAAACATTTACGAAGGTCACGAGCAGCTAGATTTCTGAACACTGGTTTGATGACTTTTATAACTTCATCTGGAAGGCAATGCTTATGCTGATAAGTTTCATTAGTAACAAGGGACCTATTGTGCTTACACCAGCTTGATTCCCCTTTCGGACAAAGAAAATGTTGTGGATTCTCATCTGTCGAAGATTTGTGTAAAAATATTGCCCAGACTGCCTGCCTCATTTTATCCACACTATCTGTATTTCCCCTTATAGCCATGCCATAATATGTCTGTATATTGTCTATTTCCTTAGCAGTTAGCCTACCATGCCCAGACATGAACTTTCCATCATCTAGTTTCCTGCCTTTATAATCCTTCACTAACCTACGGAGCTGACATCCCATTCTTTTTTGGACATGTGCTATGCATTCCAACTTCTCAACTTGAACATCACCATAAGGTTTACTGTCCACAACCTTTTTAAAACCTTTGCTATCCCCATCACCCAAATAATTTGTATATCTAACACCATACAGCTTCAGTGAACGATTGAAAATTTCAACTGCACCAGCTGCTTCCATCCCTCCACTAACACCTGTATAGTTTACTTTACATTCACCACTGTCTTTATGTTGTTGTAATGAATGTTTACACTTCTTCACATTTTCACATTTCTGGCAGTATTTTGTCAGAAGTACAACATCTAATACCTTCCCAGTGTCCACGCTTGTTGCAAAAACTATACCATTTGTACTTGTATGCCCACGTTTCTGCCAGGAACCGTCTAATGCAACTGTCAAATCTGTTGAGCCTTCATTCTCTTACACAGCTTCCTTTACTGCCTTTTGCATAGAGTTTTCAGCACACACTCTTATAGTTTTGCTCAAAATATCATTGAATTTGCTGAACTTTGTTGGTGGTTTGGGTAAGTTCATCACTGCACACAAAGTCTTTCCAGCTTCTAGCCCTTTTCCAATTGATCGCATGCCATACACATATCTAATGTTGGTCTTATACCCATGTGGTGTCAAACTAGAGGAGAAAAATTCATGTTTACTTTTACAGCTTATGCATTTTAGAACTAATTTAGCAGCTAAACCTTTTCTACTAGAAATGTCCTCACATAATTTTATGGAATGCTCTTCATTACAGTTTTTACATTTCACATAAAAATTCAAAGCATTGGAAAGTAGTTCAAGATCAATTATATGATTTCCATGGCATACCTGTTCATTGTTCCAGTCACTGTCAGTTTCATTAAAAAATTCACTGTCACATTTGTTATTTACACTGGGGTCACTGAAAAGCTTTCTCCTTGATTTACTGCTCACTGGTGTTGACTTTATTTCACTACAAAGAGGAGGGTCCTCCAATAACCTCACACTCATATTACTACATTCAGCAGAACTATTATCCGCAGACAGCGTAATATTACTGCTAATATTCGCTTTAGGTTTCCTTCCAGGGCCTCCACGGCGCTTCTTGAACAATGTACTTGAGCTAGACATCCTACAAAATTACTTCTTTACTTTGTGTTTACTTTCCACAACAGGACGTGTTCAGAACAACAGCCATGATACAAAACAAAAGACAAGCGTCACCCGCCAAGCCGCAACACTTGTACCTACCCTAGAACGAGAGTACATGCCGCGAAATTCAATTTTTTTAATGCGGCAAAAATATATATGTTATACAAAAAGTGGGCGTGTCCACAGCTGTCAGAGTGACATTTAAATGGCATTTGAGACGTTACGGGATGACTTGTACAAAATAAACAAGCAGTATATTATAAAATAAGGTCTAAACTATAAAAAAATGAAAAACGAAAGTGTATTTTGGACATTGAAAGGTGTACCACCTCCCCTTAATAACACGAGAAAAACAAAAATTGTAGAAAACTTCAGATGTAAAATAAGTAGCATTATCAGAAACTAAGAATTTTGGAAGACCGGTAATAGGGAAAATTTGGTTGGTCAATGAATTAATAAGTATCTGTGAAGAAATATTGCGTAAAGGACGAACAATCAGGAATTTAGAAAAACCATCATGCAACGTAAAAATATAAGAATTAGACTTTGAAGATTTTACAAGAAGCCCAACAATGTCAATGTAAAATTTCTCAGCAGGATAAGGGGCAGGAGATGCAGCATAATTACCATAAGGTTGATGGTTAATGGGCTTATGTTTTTGACATAAGTCGCATAAGCGCACCCAAGAATAAACATCTTTCCTCATCCGGAGTCCAAAAAAATTGAGAGGCAAGGCGAGCAATAGGTCTTAGTCATACCGAAATGACCCCCAATAGGGGAACCATGAAAATACTGAAAAATCATGGATCGTAAACTAGAAGGGAGAACAAGACGATGGGTAGCCCGTGGTGTAGGTTTGAAGATAAGAAGCTGATTGTGTAAACGGAAAGGGCCAGAATAGTCAGGAGAGGAAAGATCATGACAATTTGCTGGCAATACGGATCAAGTTTTTGGTGATCGACACAGGATTGAAAAGAAAGAGGAACATTATTAAGAGAAGAAATCGAAAGCTGAGTCTTGGCATTGTTCCCACTTACTTTTACAAGGCTCCTCACTTTTGTCCATCCTATCCGACCTCCCTTGGTCATCTTTTGTTCTTTTCCGACCCCGAGGGTATTAGCGGACTCGAGGCCTAGGTAGTCTTTCATTTTCACGCCCTTCGTGGCCCTTTTCTTTCTTCGACATGTTGGATCCCTTCCATTTTTTCCCTTCTGATTAGTGTTGTATGGAGGATGGTTGCCTGGTTGCAGTTCCTCTTAAAGCAATAATCACCACCACCACCACCACCAACCAAGTATGTACACCTGTACAGATTGAATAGCTAACACAAGCGCCTAGCGTGATCATATGAACACGCAGTATTTGAAGTGCCTATAGGAGTAATGTTTGCAATTACATGTAAATTCACTGCATCGTAACATGAACATAGATCATCTTTGAACTTTTTAAGTCTATGAGTTGTGTAATTTGAGCATAAACATTTCTGAAATATCAAACTTATGTGAAGCGTGCTGCCATGATTCAGCCATAGTGACTGTGCCATCAAATGAAGGTGCGTCAAAATCATGATTCGATAAATATTACGTATTTACATGCCAAGTTTCTTTAATTGATCTGTACAATCAGCAGTCAATTACACTTTTATGCAAACTGTAAGCAATCTAAATGAAACAACACAGAGCGTGATCATATGGACACCCTAGGTGTTAAATGGTTTTGAGAGGATTCAGGTTTAAGAAGCTGATACATTAATAAAAACCACCTTTCCAATACAAAAGTAATCCTTTATACTTAGGATAAAATCCTTAACAGATATTAAAAATGAGGATATGTTTCTCTCATACTTAGTGAGCATCATCAGCCTGATAACGTAATTCAAGGTAGGCCAGGGCCCTGATCCCAGTACATATAACGTAAAAACGTCTAATAATAAAATGATAAAACTAATTACAACAATTTAAAAATGACCAGTAAAAATATAATGTCTATTAAAGTATTTAGTGACCATTAAAATAGCTTGAAGTGTAGGTGATAAGAAATGTTATTGGTGCGTTGCTGTGATTGATTATTCTTGTGGAACGATGAACGTAATCCTCAGACGATGGCATTAAACTGTTTATAGTTGTGAGCACTTTTCCACCATAAGAGTGAACTATTGTCGACTGCTGTCTTGTTCCATCACATGTGTTGGTTGAAAAACGAATTGTATGGATGGATAAAACATCGTCTGGTTAGCGTAATGTGGCTTTAACCCTTTCAGTCCCGAATTATTTTTAACTATAAAAAAAATAATATTTAAACCTATAATTTAGACCTAAAAGAGTGTGAAAATACCAGTTTTTGAAAAATTTGATACATTGCTTTTTAAATGGCATGATGTGTACAAATGTACACATTTGGACTGGGGGTTTGAAATATTCAGTTTATTCTTATCTAATACCTTTCTGGAGACATGGTATTTTGACCCAAATTGAAATAATGTAATTTATCTATTTTGAACCTAGAACTTATATAACATTGGATTTCAAGACCAGGGAAATTTAAAACATGATTTTTTTTAAATATCATGTATAGTCCATTTTTACATTGAAATTCGTGGATCACGAATCATTCACAAATCATTTGCGATGAAAGTCACGGAAGCAGTTTCTGTCCTTGGACAAGCACAAACTGATGTTGCACTTCGAGCACAACCACCTGCTTTTCCCTTTGCATCCACGATTCTTACATCTTCCTGGAAGTTCCTTCGCTGAATGTTCCGGTAGAAGGTCCACTTGGTCATATTGCACCTCTGATAATGGGCGTTTCTCCCACTTAGGTCGCTTCAGTGCAGGTCCTGGCTCTTCTTCCTGACCACGAACCTGCTACGCAGGCGTAGCAGGGGGAGAGGTGATACTCCCACGTGGCGCGTCCCAGGTGGCGGATAGGGGGGTCCTAACCGGCTTGCCGGCGGACTTGAGGGAAATAAAATACCTCTCGCGGACCAAACACACACCCCCTGTGGGTGGGGGAGGCTGACGAATAATACACCCACGGTATCCCCTGCCTGTCGTGCGAGGCGACTAAAAGGGGCGACCAAGGGATGAATGAATTAGAACCATGAAACTACTCTTGATTCGTACCATCATGCGGGGAACACCATGGGTTGCATGTACTTGCGAGTAGTATCACTAACATGGTACGAAATATGTTTGTGATTCGTTGCAGTAAAAAGCCTGGCCTGGTGGATTCCAGTACCCGTGCGTTGTACCCATGTGGGCAACACCGCGGGTCTGGGCGTAGCCTGTGAGTTGTACCACTATATGAGCGACATCGTGGGTCTGCGTTGCCTGTGATTAGTACTCACTATGTGCGGAACACCACGGGGCCCTTGGGACCGGCACCCGTGACTAGTACCCTAGGTGAGGAAACTCATCGGTTTGCGTTGGCTGTAAGTGGCGCCATTGTGTGCGAAACACCATAGGTCTGCGTTACTTGTACGTATTGCAATACTTGTGAGTAGTACCATCTTTTGTGGAACTCGTGAGTCTTCGCTACTTCTGATTACTACCCCAACTTGACACATACCATGGTTCTATTTTACTCGCGACATGTACCATTCTGTGGGGCCTTAGACGTGGATTTTGCACCCCCTTTAGACACCAAGCATCATTGTGCTTTATAAGTGGTTCCTTGGTCGGAATTAATGTTATTTTCTATTTGCATTGAGTCCGCTCCACTGGTTTTTGTTTGTTTATTTTGTGTTTTGTTGGGTTCCTGTCCATCCATTCATTCATTCTTCATGACATTTTATTTTTATTTTGGTCAGTGGATGCCTTTGAATTTTTTGTTCTTTCATTTCGTACCATTAGGGGCCGATGACCTTCGATGTTAGGCCCCTTAAAACAACAAGCATCATCATCATCATCTTCTTCCTGAATTTCATTTGATGGTCGACCTCGGTTCTTTCTCCTTACAGGATTCTCAGCTTTTATGGGAGACTCGGCCAACTGCTGGTGAAAATGAAGCAAGTCCAATACTTCTTTTGAATTCACGGTGTTGTTCTTGCAATCCTTCTTGTATTCTAACCAGGAGTTTGTGATCGCTAGGTCTACACAGTGAAATATCATGCGGAGGGTCCACTTACGTGATCTGATACAAAACCTGTAGAGAGCTATCAGGAAATCTATCTACTCCCCCCATTGATGCATTGTATTCAGCGACTATATCTGGCCTCGGTACATCGATATAGGTTTTCGAAGTTTTGTTCCATCTTCGAACTGAGTCAGTAGTACCAGTTCCCACGATGTTGAACGCCAGGACAACTGTGCGGTTATCGAGCCATTTTACGAGAACAACTCTCCATTCCCTGAGCAAACTTCTTCACTTGAGCCCCATGGCATCTTTATCATGTTTTTGTCAGATGTGAATGGTGGATTTGCAAACCGACTAATGCGTACAGTACCAGTTCGTCCAATCATTTTCTTCCCCAACACTTAGAGCAATTAAAGCCGCAATTACCCAAGTGACAGCACAAAAGGTCTGACCATGCAGCCAAGGCACGGTTCAGATACATTGAAACGTGCTAGACTAACACATAAGAAAGGAGAGAAAGGCACTTACCATAAGATAAACCAGAGACCGTAGAGGAGCGGATAAAAGTGCACCTGGTCATATCAAATTACCACCCCCTTAAAGGAAAACACCAACACTTATTTGGGGAACCAAGAGATATTTAATCACCAAAATTGAAAGGAATATCCTCGCTGGAAAAATTAAAATAAAATATAATAACTTAAAACTCAAAACTAATAACCCTACGGTCGACCGTTAATAATGAAAAATTAATTAATTAATGAATTAATTAAAGGACTTAGTAAGACTACGTAGAATAATGAAACACCTCATCAACTCATAAGGTTTCTTACAAACCAAAAGGTTTCCTTGACCAGTACCTAAGATTTTCATACATTTTTTCAACCATGAAAAACAACCTTGACTGAAACAGGTTTTTTTTTCTGATGCTGAAAACCTTGTTTAAGATATATCCAAACGAGCCCCTACAAGGATGGGTAGGTATTACGTACAAATTCCGGAAAAGAAAAACAGAGAAAAGGGAAATAGTCCGACTCGTTGGCTGAACGGTCAGCGTACTGGCCTTCGGTTCAGAGGGTCCCGGGTTCGATTCCCGGCCGGGTCGGGGATTTTAACCTTAATTGGTTAATTCCAATGGCACGGGGGCTGGGTGTATGTGTTGTCTTCATCATCATTTCATCCTCATCACGACGTGCAGGTCGCCTACGGGCGTCAAATAGAAAGACCTGCACCTGGCGAGCCGAACCCTTCCTGGGATATCCCGGCACTAAAAGCCATACGACATTTCATTTCATAATAATAATAATAAGGTGCGCGACACCGGGTAGAAAAATGAACAGAAGGAAGAATTAAAATGCCAAAGAAAAATAAAAGGGACCAAGCTAAACTGCCCACAAGGCAGAATTAATAACAGGCACATCAGTTCAAATCACCAATCCCATCACAACAACATCAACAAGCTGAGCATTACCATCGCAACAACCAACAATAAGTCAAGGGAAGGAAGGGGCCAATCACAGGCCGCAAAACAACAATAGGCGAATACTTTCAAAGGACAAGTGAAAACCGGACGCAGAAAACCGCCCAAAAACCAAGAAAAAGAAGTTTTTTATTTAAAAATTAAAATTAAACAGAGAAGCAAGAAAAGAAGAAAGAACCTGAACAGAATATACACGTAAACCCCACACCCCTGCAGCGACTGGCTTGGTTAATTAACCCAGTCAATACTTGCTTTTACCACAAAACTCTTAGGCCTAGAAAGCCATAAATAAACATCAAGTTTTCAAATTACAATTTCGAAGAATTCAAAAACACTCGTTCACATAGCACGCAAGTCCCTAGTTAACTGACATAAATTACACATGCTATAAGTTCCATTTAATAAGCCAAAAAAAATGATATTCCACAAGGCAAGACTTAGTTTTTAGATGACGCCAAATTACATCGTGTCGCACACACATTCTTCACATGGGGAAATTTTCAGTTTTTTCACCATAAATCGGTAAAAGTTTAGTTGGATCAACACTTACAGTTTCATGCAGCTGTAGTTGTGAGGACGCTTCAGCATTACATTCTACTTACGTATGTTGAAGAAATGCATAAAATACAATTTCCAGGCGAGGAATATTAAACAAAATAACTTGCAGTTTCACTAGGGCAAAGCCCTACCAATGTAACTTCAACCACGCTCGAGCATTTTTGCACAAATCATCTCGCTAGGGAGAGAGAGACGCCACACATCCATCTCCTCTTTCTCACAGAACAGCAATGGCGATTCTTCCCAAGATTCCACAGTCCACTGCCACAGCGATCACATGTACACAGAGGGAGAGCCACCGAGTGGTGAGGTACTTCGTGAGGTAGTTCATACCTACGCCACTAGAGTGCAGGAGAATACAGTAAGGCACTGACAGGACGTGCGCACAGCAGCTGGACAACATCATAACCTTTTCAGCGGAGAAGTTTCCAGCTTATAAGTTTTGAAAAGAAGGGTATTCTTGACCAATAATTATTTAATAAATAACGAAGCGGCGAACCACTATTAAGAACACAGATTTTCTATAGCCATGTGGCTAGTTCAAAAATATTTACCGAGAGGGAAAAATTGTTACGCAGGTAACAATATGATGTGAAGTAATTGTCAAAGAAAACTTTATGTTTACCAGGTGTCAGTTTTTCAGTCAAATGTAATACAATTGCAGCCCCTGGCCAAATCTTTTCAGATCATTCGGAGGTAATTCAGTACTCTGACCCTGATAAATTATGAAGTCGTTTGTAAGTCCTCTCCTAACACAGAGCATGAAAATCTTTATGCCCCATGGGTGGGGTTTGCCCCTAACATATTGCTTTATCGATACTTGTCCATGGAAAGGTACAATTTGTTCATCTACACACAGATCACTTTCAATTTCTAACTGCTTCATCCGCTTTTGAACTGAATCATATAGAGGGCGTACTTTCCACAGCTTATCAGTAGTTCCTTCTCTACGGGCCAGGTTGTCCACACAATGTAAATATGTTCGCAGCGGGTCATTGTTTCAGGAAAAATGTTAACTTCCAAGGAAGTATCCCAATATAGTCAGACTCTCGGCAATTTCAGGTCACCGGTTATGATATGCCATCCAAAGAGTGACTTCAGTTCTTTAGCACTGGTTGGGGAAAACCTGTGGTCACCTTTTTGGAGGGCGTACATAGTTGTGAATTCTGCCATTTTCTCAAACATTTCGTTAGGATTATATTTCGTAAAATATTGTACTGGCTGAAGTACAGTCGATATTTCTGTGTAAGAATCATTTCTCTCATATAACGGCAGGTTTATGGGCGTGAATATACAATTTTTCTTCCATATAATGTCACTTTTCTGGGTTACAGGGATACTAGCAAGAGAAACTCTTGAATCACTCACAGGTAAATCGCTCGAAGTATCTTCCAAGTCATCTGCGTACACTTCTTCGACTGCAACAATAACTGATTCTTCCTCTGCGCCATTCGCCAGTACACTGCTTGCCTCGGGTACATCATGAAATGTAATTTCAAGAGGGTCCGGATCAGGATCACCTATTCTTCTTTTTTCTTTCTGACAGTAATCAGGTATACTTTCATCTTCAAAATCAGGATCATCTATATCTAAATCTGATACATCTCCATTCTCAATGGCATCCAGAATTTCTTCTGTTGACATATTCTGAAGATTGCATCTTTCTCCCAAATCTGTGGATATAAAAAACAGATTATTATAAGCGAGACATTGCGAATATAAACATATCAAACTGTACAGCTGTTTTCAATCTCCAACATATTACTATTATTTTATTGTTTCAATGACTACAATAAAAGCATCTACCCCTGTACACACTAGTAAACTGAAAAAAGCTAGCCTGTATCGGTCAACAAATGTAGCTATTACGCTGTGTAAGGTAGTTTTCGTTTAGCCTCCCTTCAGTACTAATGTGTACAGTTGTACACACCAAGATAAAGTACCTCAGCATATAAACATCTATACTTTCATCTTTCATATTGTAGCCGTAAAAGTTTGTTTTGATGGCTAGCTCGAACATAAGACTCGGCCCAGGTGGTGACCGGTCACTATCTGAATGGTTACAGAGGAGAGGGAAGTCAGATAAGTATAATGGAACACTGATTGTTTAAAAAAAAAGTAGTTTATTCATGAAAATAAAGTCAGATTCCAACATCACCTCAGTGCAGCAGCTATAATGAGTACTTCTCCTTGGGGTGGAATAGGGATGTATAGAACTAGCACCGACAGAGCGCACTGCTGTTGTACTGGGTAAGCGCAATGCGCTCTTCATTTGTCTCCTGTGTACTCACGCCACTAAATATCTAAGAATTTAAGTTGTTTAAATTGTTATTTTCGTGACTTATGTCGACCTATTGCAGTATTCCTCTTCGCAAAAGTCTGGGAAGCCCATTTTCGTTTCACCAGTTTCCACAAAATAAAGAAATGAAGAAGAAATGGTTAATTACTATTAGAAGGAAACATTTCGGTGAGAAGAATCTGACAGAAAATATTAAAGTGTGTTCCCATTATTTCCAAGCCGGTGACTTCACGAGAACTTAGTTGGGTAAATGCGTTTTACGAAGGGAAAATAATTCCTATTTTCTACCTTTAAACTGATTAGGCATTTCGATAACAACCACCGAATGTACGCGTTTGCATTTAAAGATGAGAGAGCAAGATTAAAACCGGGCGCTGTTCCATCGCTTATTCCGTAGACCACGAACAGAACAAAAACAAGGAGGAGGCCATACACCAGAAAATTGCCGGATTACCACGGTAAGTCTACAATATCGGAATATGCAGAAATCACCTCCTTGAAGTACGGGAAGAAATCGCGAATATACCGGAGGAAGTGAATGTAACATTTGTGACTCCCATTTTCAAAGACATCAGCACTCAAACAAATACTACAGGTAATTTGGTAATTTGGTTGTTGAGTAAACAATGCGTAATCGTGATGCCATATTGCTTTATACAGGGCTTATAGATGTCCAACATCGTAATTTGGTGTTTACAGATATTCCCTCTTGAACCCAGACTGTGTTTCTCCTTGACAGTTATGAAGCTAAGCAGCAACAAATCTGACAAGGAACTAGGCCTTAACTTCGGAATCCACAAAACGACTGTTGGGATTAATTTCATGTACTGCCAATTTAAAGAGTTAAACATTTGGCCTGATAGAGAAAATGTCCTTGAAAACAGCCCCCTTGCTTTTAGAGAGAAATACCCCTCGACTAGAGTTATAACTGGTGCAACTGAGATTATAATAGCAAAACTTGTTCCAAGGGCAAACATTCCACTTTCATAGGGCTAACTGGCCTCAAGCGTTTGGTAGGGGGATGCTGAAAAGTTTATAAATTTTGGATGCATGTTTCTGAACAGTGAATAATACCAGTCTTACGGAAGTGTTCTAATACATAGCTTACTGCTCCAATATGCTTACAACATGCCTTGGGGCCTGCTCCAGCAAATCATTCACATTCCTCTCCTATAATATCACCCGGTACTCCTAAAATAACCTTCACATTATAGGTCTTATGTTTTGTGTACTCGGATTTCACAGCACTGCATTTTAGAATTGCACCCGATTGAAATTAATCTTTTATAAACAAAACAAACTTTTCACTGAAAAGTCTGTATCCAGAATAACACAATGATTTGTTGTTGGAAATAGGTGCACCATCTATTTCCGATTTTCTAAATACGAAATAATCCATCAAATCCAAATGTGTGATAGTGATGTTCACCTTATGGCTGATAGTCAAATCTTCAAAAGGAACATGCACTGGGGAAACTCAAGAAATTCACATGCCTTTGGTGGTGGACAAGGCGGTATCTGCAGTTTCGTAAGCCATCAACCTTAAAGAAATACATGAATCAAAGCTAGGGGAGCAAGTTCGTATTTAAATCTCTAATTATGATTTAAGTCTTGTGGAAGTTTATTTATATATTTATCAATGTACAATATTCAATTGTAATCTTTAGGAAAAAGCATGCTGACTCCTATTCATTATTTGGATAATAACGCGTGTTATACGGTAATTTTCTAATTACTGCTGTAGTAATTCTTCCTTCCTCCCGCTAGTTTTAGCGTCTCTGGTCCGTAGCTTATTTTGCAACTGTTCAACGCTTAAACGCTGAAAATCGTCCGTAATATACTAGGGGATATACCTATACAATTAATTAATATAGTCTTGGAGTAAAATTAGAGAAGATACAATCGTCTTTAGCTCAGAAAACTCGGTAACGTTCTATACATTACTCGCAGCTGACTGGGAGAAACATAAGACGATCACCTTGCGCTTACCCAGTACTAAACGAGCGCTATCTGGCGCGAACTTTCTCTGCCTACTTCCCTATACTTGCGTCTAGCCGCTGACAGGTGTGGTGCCTGCATCGTTGAAAATCGGCTATATTCGGTCACACTCGTTACAGGCCTCGCCCGCACTACTGTACGAGCAACATCAACAGCGGACACGCGCGAGCAACGTGGCATTTGAAAGAAGGCAGAAGCGGGAAATATTTCAGATATTTAAATGTAAAATAACATTATTGTACTCACCAAAATACTGAAGTTGTTAAAGGCTTGCGGATATATTTTCATGGTAGAATACACCGTTATTCAAAACACAGTTTAGGCACCTCCTTTTCATGGAATAATACATCAATTAGTCACTCAAGAAATGAGAACGGTCTCCCAATACACTAAATTACATATAATATGACGGCAAAATCACAGTCTGATCACTTGATTCTCACGGCAGAGTACTGTATATCTACTGTCAGTCACTCAAGAAAAGAGAACAGTCTCGTAACGCACTAAATTAAACGTGGGCTATTATTTAAAGAGTTGCACTTAAGAAATTACACAACATTACGTTAAAATCACACAGCTTAGTCACTTCATTCTCACGATAGAGTACAGCAACTGTCAGGGAAGAAAAGAGAGCAGTCTCCTAACGCACTAAATCAAACGTAATATTAAAAATAGTTCCACTTCAGAAATAAAACGGTGCGTATAAAAAAGTAATATACACATTAATCTCACTAACATGTAACTGTAAAATGTCTCGTGATTAGAGATGTACACCAACGTTCGACTGAGTTTCCGGAAGTATCAACAACTGTGCTGCAATATTATCTTGTTCATCGTTTGTAGGTCTAGAAAGAGATAAACATGTCTTTTTTTGAACTTTCTTGGTTGAAAATAGCATCCTCTGAGGTTCAAATTTAGTGATTTTTGCTGCAGTAGACTCTGGCGTAGATAGAAACGTTAATTTTGATTTTCGGGCCTGAAGAGTTGGAATAATGGGCTTAATTTGTCTCTGAATAATATCTATGTCTTCTTCGCAGTCGGCTTGATCGAGGATTTCTTTGAATGCATGTAGAAGTTTTGCCTTACTTTGCTCTATGTGTGTACACTTTCTCGTGACATCTGTAGTTTGTAACTGTCTAAGAATAATATCTTGCTCCTCAGTGTGTGGCTGTTCTTGAATAATTAGGCTACTTTCTGAAGACTCGTCTCCTCCCTCTGTAGTTGTTGGTATCATTCTGCAGACAAGATGAATATGTTTACACACATTGAATTTAATAGACGAATCAAGACAGCCGCAGATGTATTGATGAACACATGCTTTGTATTCAGTACATTGTAAACTACAGCTGCAGCTCGGTTTGTCTGTCTTCCTCACTTCGTAAATTTCGTTCCTGTTTCCTGATGAAACCCTCCATATTTCTCCCTCGCAGACAGCACATTCCTCAGATAGCAGCAGTGAGCTTTGGTGCCGTTGTCTGATCGCCGACAATTTGCTGGTAATTTTACCTTTGTGTATGTGAATCAGTCTATCATAGAGTTTATCTCTCACAAAAGCGTATTTATTGCTATATCCAACCTCTTAGGTTTTTTTCCACCCATGTAAATGTGTTTCAATACACCATGCATTCGTTCAAGATGCATATTTGTGTTCAGTCCTGAATGCAGGCGGTGACAGTAGACCCAATTCGAAACACACGGTTTGTACTCATTTTCGAAATACAAACCAAAAGCCCTGGTGCTTGGGTCATTTTTCAACATGATTAAGACTTGTCCTATCATTTTTGAAAATGCTACCTCGTCCCTCTCTTCTAGTAAAGTCCACAGCAGTTTGTACACTCCAACCTGTTTCTCGCGACCGTTCACTTTTGAAAGATTTTTTCGCCAGGCGTGATCAACATGCCACGTACAAAATAGGCGAAATTCAGGAGGTAGCATTACCGCAGACCAAGCATTATAACACATTTCTGCGATATCTGACATAAATACTCCTGGTTGCAGGGCTTCTGACAGTGCATTTCTTATAACAGATAAGAACAGTGTTATAACGCATGTGTCACTTCTACTTGAAAACATAAAAGCACATGGAAATCCCTGAGAAAGATCATCTAGAACGAGAAGAGTTGTAAGTTCAAATCCGTAATTGCTGAGGCGATGAGTACCATTAAAACATACAGAATCGTTACCATACTGCCGAAGCATTTCCCTCTGTGCTTCATTCATCATAATAAGAATGAAGTCATCAGCTTGCAGTTGAGGATGTGTTTCTAGAAGAATGCCCTGCGGTTTGTAAAACAGCACGACATCACCAGCAATCTCCATCTCAATCCACGATTCGACAGACGTACAGTCATTTTTGTGTCGAACTGCGGGTGATTTTAAACTGTACTGCTGCTCTACGTTAGAAAGATCCTTTCTAGTGAGTAGGTGGATTCGTTCTAGCCCTGAGCCACCCAAGGAATCTCTAATATCATCTAGTATTTTATTGAATGGAACTTGCATTGCGGCTGCAATGTCAGTTTTTTCGGCTTGTGATAGTCTTAGACGACCTAACTCTGGTTGATGACCTACGTGAGTTTTACAGTACAAAACTGTTACTTCGCCTGACGAATGAAAGCTTACATCAATTTTTGCGGGACAATGTCCTTTAATCTTGTTGCTCCCTAACATTTTACAGTGGCGTATATTTTTGCTTTCAGTCTTAAAGACACCATCTCGATGACATCTAAATGACATTTTTGCACACCCTTCTTTCTTATTAACATATTTTGATCGCCATATTACAAACTCACAGACTTTATTCCTTTTCGGTTTTATTTTTCCATTTATAGATCTCCTCTTCACTCGAAAACTTGATAGTTGTATTCACGATAGATACCTCGTGCTCAGATGTGTAGTGCTGTATAATATAATGTTTTGTAGCGCGAGTCTCGTTACACAGTGGACACTTGACATTACAATTACTTTCTGACCTTGGTGATGAGTGTTTCCCTTTCAAATGACGCGTCAAGGAAAATTTTAAGTCGGTTCTAAAATCGCATACATTGCAGATTAACTGTGTACGCATACATTGCAGATTAACTGTGTACTCGAACCTGAATGCTTCAGCTGTATATGCTTCACCAAAGTTTTATTGTGACTAAAAGTCTTAGCGCAATGACTGCATGCAAAGCGATCCATGTTGTCATTAAATATGTTGTTTAAACAGGATATCTACTCTATAATATAAGCACAAATAGTACGTTAATATTTACACAAGGCAGATATACAGTAGCACAAATAGCAGCAGTATTACTCTAATTAACTCTTCACCCTCATAACACAGGCAAAACCTGAGAAAACTAACTAATCAACTGTACACGTTATACGTAGCGGAAAACAGCAACATAAACCCACACATGAGATTCAAGAGAAAACTATCCACCACACATGAGAGACAAAACTCAGAAAACTATGTAACAATTATTGGCGCGAATGCATCTGATAAACGGAACACCCACTTAACGCAGCCGAAACAAGCATCGGGGCTCCGAATATTGCCGACTTTGAACGATGCAAGCACCACACTTGTCAGCCGAACTTACCCGACCGCAGCCGAAACTACCATCGTTGATCACCACACAGAAAGCACGGGGCCGGTAACGAGTGTGGCCGAATGTACCCGATTTCCAACGATGCAAGCACCACACTTGTCAGCGGCTAGACGTAAGTCATCCCTATTGGCCTTGATGCATTGCAGGTCTACGAACCTGCTACTCAGGCGTGGCAGGGGGAGAGGTGATACTCCCACGTGGCGCGTCCCAGGTGGCGGGTTAGGGGGTCCTAACCGGCTTGCCGGCGGACTCGAGGGAAATAAAATACCTCTCGCGGACCAAACACACTACCCCCTGCGGGTGGGGGACGCACATGTAGAATACACCCGCGGTATCCCCTGCCTGTCGTACGAGGCGACTAAAAGGGGCGACCAAGGGCTGACTGAATTAGAACCATGAAACTAATTTTGAATCGTACCATCACGCGGGGAACACCATAGGTTGCCTGTACTTGCGAATAGTACCACTAAATTCGGTACGAAATAGGTTTGTGATTAGTAGCAGTAAAAGCCTGGCCTGGTGGATTCCAGTACCCGTGCGTCGTACCCATGTGTGCAACACCGCGGGTCTGGGCGTAGCCTGTGAGTTGTACCACTATATGAGCAGCACCGTGGGTCTGCGTTGCCTGTGATTAGTACCCACTATGTGAGGAACACCACGGGAATACCGGCGCCCGTGTTTAGTACACCTAGGTGGGGAACCTTCTCGGTTTGCGTTGACTCTGAGTTGGGCCATAGTGTGAGACACACCATAGGTCTGCGTTACTTGTACGTATTGCAATACTCGTGAATAGTACCATCTTTTGTGGAACACCGTGAGTCGTCGCTACTTCTGATTAATACCCCAACATGACACATACCATGGTTCTATTTTACTCGCGACATGTACCATTCTGTGGGGCCTTAGACGTGGATTTTGCACCCCCTTTAGACACCAAGCATCATTGTGCTTTATAAGTGGTTCCTTGGTCGGTAAGAATGTTATTTTCGATCTGTATTGAGTCCGATCCACTGGCTTTTGTTTGTTTGTTTTGTGTTTTGTTGAGTTCCTGTCCATCCATTCATTCTTCATGCCATATTTTATTTTTATTTTGGTCAGTGGATGCCTTTGCAATTTTTGTTCTTTCATTTCGTACCATTAGGGGCCGATGACCTTCGATGTTAGGCCCCTTAAAACAACAAGCATCATCATCATCATTAACTGTTCACGTCTCAACTCATACACAACTTTTATTACCACACGTAAACGATACTGTAATATTTCTAAGTCTTGTAGATGCGCCTGTAGAATCAGAGTTCAATAGAAGACGAACTTGGACTTCCATCGGAGAGTCGAACTGGCGATTAACTTCACGGCAACGGCATGACCAACAGCCGACCGACCGGCCTCGACTGTGGCATAAGGTAGACTGATTTGACAAGTGGAATGCTCGCCTATTTATTCAGTATTCCCTGGGAACTGTAATTGCTAATATATTTCGTACATTTTAACGGATCTCCATGAAACTTGGGGGTTGTCACTATAAAAAATTAGGCTACGCAGTGATGTTCTTTTTTTCATATCATTAATCCATCTGAAAGAAATTAACGATGGAAAAAATGGAACATTCCATCTGACGTAACACAACCTTGGTCTGTTACTCAGCCGTGACGTTTCACTTCCCCGCTGCTCGCAATTGACATGGTCGCCAGGGAGCGTGTTCGACGGGTAGCATAACTCCGCATACATCGGGACGTTGATTGAGAACCGTGTTACGGGTATAATATATACATTTATTTCACTAGCCTCTACCTTTAAAAACAAGTAGTAGAAAAATAAAGTCACTAACAGAACATTTATACCTAAAGAAATAAGGAAAATTGAAGACTTACAAGCGCTTCTTCCAACACCGTCCGCCATGCATTCTCTTTGTCCGCTTATCTCCAGCGCATGGCACTAGAGTGTTCTGCTTGCTACACTGTGCATAGAGCAGTGACTACAGATGTAGACAGTAGGTCTGTGAGGGAGTAAAATCTCATAACCACGGAATAAATATGCAAAATATCTAATGTGTACAATTGTACACAGTGAGGCTGAAAGGGTTAAGAGACTTCCTCGTGTTATATTTCATCATAGTGTTATTCGGTATCTACTGGCATTAATCTTCGAACGGGGGACTAAAAGATCTCATAGATGGAAAACATGAAACAGGTGAGCCCCTTGTGTTGGTTGAGGAGTAAATGGTCCCTTAGTTGTTTACGGTTAGGGGCCGATGACCTCGATGTTGGGCCCCTTTAAACAACAAACATCAATCAATCAATCATCATCAATCAGTTGTTTACGGAAGTCTGATGGTCACTAACTTGCAAGAATTCAGGTTTGTCATTAAAAGTAATATAACAGGTAATCTTGAAATTGAGTACAGTACAGTACCCTGACACTTAACCCTACAATACTCACTTTTTAAATTATTCTTAAATTTCATTCTACACTGGAGAAATGGTTGTTAAACACTGTAAAAATGCCTTTAACGATCTATGTACAAAAACACAAGATATATTTTAAATTTTCAGTTTGTAGCATATATGATACAATGCACATCAGTCCCACTTTTCACACATCACCAACCAGTTCAGTTTTGAAGTCACTCTGGCATTACAATAGCTGTTGTACAATGGCATTTATTAAAACAATTGAATCAGTTATTTGAGAAAGCACTCATGTCCATTACTACTAGTTTTTAGAAAAGTGAAAAAACTGCCTTCAGCTTCTAATGTTTGGAATTTGTGTTTAGTTTTTATACCGATTATTTATCACATCTTTTATAATAATTCTGGTCATTTTTGAAAAAGGAAAGATTTCAAACAAGAGTGATTTGGGGACTGAAAGTCACTGGACATGTGTGATTTCTCAAATAAAAGAACTCTTGCTTGCAAAAACATAGTAAAATGAGGTTACTTGATGCTTACATACACTTAAGCACACTACATATCGCACTTTTTTTATTATATAATAAAGTTACATCTTTAAATTTCCGTTCATACAACAACTTTACATTAAAAAATTCAGAACATTTTCTTACATTGTCCCGTCTTAACAATATCACTTATTATAGTTACTTAGGGACATCTTCCCTGTTAACAACAAGGCCAAGAGAACGTCATGTCATAAAGACTATTCTATCACAAAGTTTAGCAACAGAAAATCGTGTCATTAGTACTGAAGATAATTATTGTGCATACCAAGGTGAGTGCACGCCTTTTAGTCAAGGTCCTCAGATGCGTCCTGCCTATTAACAGCAGACCAAGGGAAAATCTTGTCGTAGAAGCTGTTGTCATCCTTTTTTTTTTTTGCTTTACGTCGCACTGACACAGATAGGTCTTATGGCGACGATGGGACAGGGAAGGGCTAGGAGTGGGAAGGAAGCGGCCGTGGCCTTAATTAAGGTACAGCCCCAGCATTTGTCTTGTGTGAAAATGGGAAACCACGGAAAACCATCTTCAGGGCTGCCGACAGTGTGGTTCGAACCTACTATCTCCCGAATACTGGCCGCACATAAGCGACTGCAGCTATCGAGCTCGGTGATTTCATCCTCATTGGGTAAATTTCTATGCAACTTCTTCACATCTACGATTTTTTGCTCATTGATTGTGAGACTGCCTCCTGGGTATGCTTTCACAGTGGGTAATGATGGCACTGAAGACGTTTCGGACAGCCGAAATGTATGACTTACCACACTGTCAATGTAGGGCCTTGCAATTACTGATCCACTCATGTCACTGTTGAAGGTAAAATGATTAAATTTGCTTATTTGGAAAGGTACTTTGTGTTTTCTATCTAAATGCTTACCACACGATTCTACAGAAATAGTATTTTTCTTGTAGAACTGGGGCCACCATGTTTTGAACTGCGCAGTGGCGGCGCGTGACTTTCGTCACTGGGGGTTCAACAGAAGAAAAAAATTGAGCCCCTCCACCTCTCCCGTCGTGGGCCGTAACCTCCCAAAATAAGATGATAGAAGTTTTGAAAATGTGATCGAATACGAGAGAAGCAGACAATACATGCCGATATTTACCACATGCAAAATTAGAAATGTTTCACAATCGACTTACCCTATGTAGACAGCTTATACAAAAAATCCATCCTGCGCTCCTTGAGGGATGCAAATTTATCTATAACTGCTTCGTTGAAGGCCACAGAGTCTCGAACCAAGTCCTTTTCAATTGACAGCATAGCAAGAGCAGTCTATCCTCGGTCATTGTGCTGCGCAAGAAAGTATTCTTTTCAGGGTTGAGAAGCACCTTTCTGCTTCAGATGTCGTCATGGGAATAGTAATAACTATATTTAAAAGTTTTATGCTTTCACCAAAGACACTCTGCAACTTATTTTCTAAAAGAAACTGCAACAAAGTCGTAGCCCCAGAAACAGTTCGAAAATCATTTCTCATGTATAATATTTCAAGTTCGGTTCTCAGTTTCGGTTTGTCGAGAAATGGGTAGGCCTCACACGCTTTGTACAGAAGTGAGTGGGGAAACTGCTTCTCAAAGCTGCCGAAATTTTCAGCTTGAAACAAGTTTGCTGCAAGAAGGTGGTTTGGGAATTGAAACCGTTCGTTTGCTTGAAGAATGACTGTGTCACAAACTTCTTTTGCCGCAACTCGTTTCGAGGTACGCAGCGGCCCTCGTGATACCTTCACTGGCGGGGGCAGTATATCATGTTCGTCAGCGATGTGGTCAATTTTATTTTTCCGAACCATTTTTATAGCAGCCTCGAAACCTGAAAGTGCGCCTTTGACTTCCAACGGATCTGAATTTCGCTTTTGTAGCTGACTGTATAAAATGTCCACATGAGGCATTATCTGATGGAAAACAGCCAACCAGAACTGAAATAACGGGTGCTCGAATTTTAAACGCAAACCTCTTGCTTGCCATATGGTGTTAGGCTGTCGAGAGGTAGTTTCCAGTTGATCCAGGCATTCGATGAGGGCATCTCTGTTCTCGTAAACTACTTCAACGGTCCTTGATTTAAAATTCCACCTTGTGTTTGAAGCATGAGGTACTCTTCTACCAACTACTTCGGTCAATACACCTGATCGCTGCGGGGAGTTATTAAAGAAACTGGGTATTTCACTTAAATCTGCAAAAAATATACGGACGTCCGTATTCTGGCTTGTCGCTTGTGCCATGACTAAGTTCAAAGAATGGGCGTAACAGTGAACAGAATGTGCATGCTTAAAATCTTCCCTGATGAGAGCTTGCACTCCTGAATGGCGACCACTCATTACATTCGCCCCATCGTAACTTTGTGAAATTAACTTATCTGGGCTATCAACAACATCGCTCAAAGAAGATTTTAAACACTCTGCTATTGTCTTAGCATCATGACTAGCGGGTGAGAGGAAACCCCAAAATCTTTCAACTGGCTTACCGTTGGGAAGAACGTAGCGCAGTACAATAACTAATTGTGCTGTAGTTGATATATCGGTGGTCTCGTCTGCGATTACCGAAATGAAGGGCCAAGTTGTGATTTTTTTCTTTATTTTCTCGCGACAGATTTCAAACATGCACGAAAGCAGTTCATTCTGAATGTCTTTCGAGGTGCCTTTGAAAACAGTAGCTTTGGACAGATGGTCCTTTAATGCAACGTCAATTTCAGAACTAAAATTAACGAGGCCTCGGAATATGCCAGGATTCGACGATTCACTTGTTTCGTCATGCCCGCGCAATGCCAACTCAAACGCGCCACAGAACTTTACACAGTCGATAATTTTTGACAGCACATAACGATTTTTCCGTACTTGATCGTTGTCTTTCGACAGATTGCCTGTAAGCACAATCAAGTTGCTGCCGGATATCGTGTTTTCCCAGAAGATCGAATTCTAACTGGGCAAGCATATGAGATTTAGAACTTTCGTGTTTCTTTATTTTTTGGGACAAATGTCCTAAATCTACCACTCCGACTTTGGTCCAAGTCCCTTCGCTTTCATCACTCACAAAGCATAAACACGGAAAACAAAACAACCTGTTAGTAACTTCGCACCCAAAGATCCACCCGGTTCTTTTGTATATATCCATTCTGAATTTACGCACGATTCCTTTACTTTTACTTTGTCTGCCTCGTTATAACAAGATCAGGCATTGGGCGCCCGGCATTCTTAATCTCAAGTTTTCGCTCAAGAGAGAGACAAGAAAAGTTTGTCTTCTTAAGTATCTGGACACTGTTCAAACTCATTATGTAGCTCCTTACCTTTCCGGGGCACAAAGATTGTGGACGTAACTACAACGCACAAAAACACACACGCACACGGACAAAAGATTGTAACTTCTTTATATCCTAAAAATTAAGTTTCAGAACGGCACAACGGTGCAGAAAAACACTCACACGCTTGCACAGCGTACAATAATGTTACGAATTATGATAATTGCTAAGTACAAACGTTTACAAACACTAGTTTCACACTTGAAAAACACGAGGAAACTATAGGAATGAATGTTCGCACTTTTCACCATGTTGGTAACTTAATTTTAAAAACTAGTGTGAGCTGGTCAATTAGCGTTTTCATTGGTATTACCTTCCCGCTACTCTTTGCCTCAATGATTTTTAAGCTATGTTTCTCTCCAAAAAAGTAATTATTCCAAAGAAGGCAAATGAATAGATGTTTAGTAAGTATTGATATATTTGGGACAAGGTATCAATTGGAATTTGGCAATTTAATATGACTTTTGGTAGTAATGATGCTGTTCAACACTAGCGCTAATTATGTGCACTATTCTCTGCTCCCTGGTTAAATTCCTGTAAGGGCAACAGATGGCAGGCACATACTATTACAGTTTTCTTACCCCAACAACACGACTTGCGACAGACTTGAGAGAGAGTGGCATACCGCGCATGCCTACACCACGGATATTCTTTTCTGCGTTATCCAGGTCTTGCCTTAATGCTGACAGACTTCCCCCCGCACCTCACTGGTCCCTTCGCCTAAGTACGGACGGAGATACCGCCTTGTATGGGGGTTCATTCCAGACGAGTCTCCAGCCTCAGACTATGCCCAGCTCACATGAATTAAAAGCCAGTACGAGTATATTACGGACAGATGGGCTTAGCACGAGCTTTGAGAATGACAAGGGAATCGTGAAAATTAAGTAGCTGAGTACAATTTGATATAAACTGGAGGTGCATTGCTCCATTGCGCTATACCAGAAACCGCCACTGGAACTGCAGTATATTATCAGAGGTTTCCACCATAATGAGTGTAAACTGATTTTTTTGCTCGATGTCAGCAAATAAATTCAATCGGTCCTCCTCACCTTTTGATGACACTGAAATCTTGGTCGCAGGACATGAACGAGTGACCTCGTATAGGGAAATAGTGGTGTATGACATTGAACCGACCTTGTCATGTCAGTGTTAGCTACATTCGTATGACTGTGTGGTTTTTATTTTATGCACCACAAGCATCGGAAAACACATGTAATTCCCTCACGTCATCTGGAACACTTTCCAGGTATTGCATAATAATAAAAGTTAATATTTTAGGCTATGTTGTGTATACTTACTTGTATGCTTCCCCACGATGTCTTTCTTGCACTATGGCCTCTCTCCAGTTTTCATATTGTAAGCCCTTAATGTGAGCTCTCTTTATAATCTCACACTTGTACTCTACTTGTTTACGTCCCTTTGTCCTTCCCTTAACGTCCATATCAACATTCGATTCTTCCATGATGAACTACAACAACAGCTGTTTAACAGCGACAATTATAGAGACCAGTGCCGTTGGTTCATATGGTTGTCACCAGAAATGTTTAATTGAGGAACAACTCATGTCCTGGACATCCACGAACCTGCTACGCAGGCGTAGCGGGGGGAGAGGTGATACACCCACGTGGCGCGTCCCAGGTGGCGGATAGGGGGGTCCTAACCGGCTTGCCGGCGGACTTGAGGGAAATAAAATACCTCTCGCGGACCAAACACACACCCCCTGTGGGTGGGGGAGGCAGACGAATAATACACCCACGGTATCCCCTGCCTGTCGTGAGAGGCGACTAAAAGGGACGACCAAGGGATGATTGCATTCGAACCATGAAACTACATGTGATTAGTACCACCACGCGGAGAACACCAAGGGTCGCTTTTACTTGTGCGTAGTACCACTATATTAGGTACGAAATAGGTTTATGATTCGTAGCACTCAGGAGCACCGCGCGGTCGGCTTTTGCAGTACCTGTGATTAGTACCACCATATGAGCAGGACCATGGGATGATAGCTACCATGGTTCTGCCTTGCCTATGATTAGTACCCACTATATGAGGAACACCACGGGATAGGGAGAGGTCCCTGTGGTTAGTACTCTTCTGTGCTGAACACCATAGGTTTGCGTTGTCTGTAAATGGTGCCGCAAAGTGGGAAAACCTAGGTCTGTATTATACGTCGAATTTCATAACCTCTGAGTAGTACAATAATGTGTGGAATACCGCAAGTCTCCGCTACTTTTGATTAGTACCGCAACAGGACAGATACCATGGTTCTACACTACTAGCGATAAGTATCATTCTGAGAGGCCTTTGACCTGTATTTTGACCCATTTAGACACCAAGCATCCTCGATTCCGGATTGTGCTTTGGAAGAGGTCCCTTGGTCAGTAATACTATTAACTATGATAGTTTTTTGAGTCGGATCCACTGATTGTTTTAAATTCATGTTCATTCATTCATTCTTTCATTCATTCATTCTTCATGACATTTTGGTTAGTGGATGATTTTGAACTTTTATTTTGTTGTTTCATTTCGTACCATTAGGGGCCGATGACCTCGATGTTAGGCCCCTTTAAGCAACAAGCATCATCATCATCATGTCCTGGACATGGGTGCTTACTCAAATAAACATGATTTTCAAGGTCCCGGTAAAACCCTTGAAATCAGGCGGACATGTATGATTTCTCTATGAAAGATGCGAATACATAAAATGTTCACATATATGCATTAAACCCATTTTGTCCAAAAATGGACATGTGTGGTTTCTCAAATAACCGATTCAATTGTTTTTTGTTGAGACAGGGGTGAACAGCAGCTCTCGCAGTTTGGCATTTTACACCTCTGTCGGGTGTTTTCATATGATGGCCAAAGGCCAATATTATCAGTTCTGACATCAAATGGAGGAACTCTATGCCAAGGAAAGGCGTATTGGTACGTGCTATCAGCTCATCAACCGCCTAACGAACAGGAGGAAGTTGTTTCCACCGACAGCCCAAAGATATAATCTACTTACCCTGATTTCCAGTGAAATACGCATAAAAGAGAATAATTAATGCGAATTTGTCAGGAAAATGCAGAGAAAAATAATTATTAGTAAAACTTCAGCTACTTTCGTAATAACAACATTAACAGTAAAGTATGAAGGCTTTCATGGCCGGTGTCAATATAATAAAAATCTTCCGGGCTATTATGCCGTGGTCCACTCCTCTCGTTTCTACCAAACGTTTCGACTACTGTTGCGGTAGGCATCTTCTGTAGCGTCGTGTCGATACGCTCTCCTGTATCCCGCTGGCGACTGCGAAAGTTGTTTTTGTTGGCCAGTGAATGGGAGCCCCGGGGCGAGAAAGATGCCCCCCTACTCATCTGTTTCCGCGGCGGAGTTGCGGATGAGGCAAAGAGTCTCTGTTTTCGCTACACTGGCGGGGGAAAGGCAATCTGTCTGATAGGCTACAAGTCCTACCGTCAGAAGAGAAACCCCCTCATCGCTTCTGGTTACGTGTTCAAAAATTGAGTCGGAGCACAATAAATAAACATATCCTTCTTAAGAAACGGCCCATTAAAAGGAGAAAAATTTAGAGATGTTATGTGAAAGAGAAGCTATCAATATGGAAAAGACCGAAAGGGTTGGCCGGTTCGAAACTAGAACAGGTCATAAATGATCCAAGGGCCGCGGTACTTCAGGCGAGTCCGTGGCTTCTTGGTCCTCATGACCCGATTTAGTAGTACAATACCAGGGTCCTCTGATTGGTTCGAGAGGATCCTAGCCCTGGTCATCCTCACTATTTTATTTATCTGAGATCTAAGTGTGGGGATACGAAGTTCAGCTCGTATTCTCTTTTAACATTTCAGATAAGGTGCTTTTGTCATCATTCTTAGTGTCTTATTCTGAAAGGTTTGTAATTTTGAAAGAGGAGTCTTGGCAATATCGCCCCAGGCCTCACAGCCATACAGCAGGATGGGCCTGATACATGCTAAGTAAATATTTCTGTTGATGGTAGTACAGATATATTTATTGCCTAGCAGAGGTCTCAGAGCTTTCATCCATGCTGTGGCACGCTGACGGGCCTGTCCTATATTGAATCTCCAGGACATAGTTCTGTCCAATAATAGGCCGAGGTATTTAATTTTGTTAGTCCAAGACACGGGGACGTTATTAATAGTGAGGCGATCAAGGTTAGGCCGGCGCCGGGTGAAAACAATTGCCTGTGTTTTGTCCGCATTTATTTTCACCCTGTTCCGGAGACACCACTCCCGGAAGGAATCGATTCATTGTTGCAGTTGTCGGACGGCATAGTCATTTCGCTTCACCACGAACCTGCTACGCAGGCGTAGCAGGGGGAGAGGTGATACTCCCACGTGGCGCGTCCCAGGTGGCGGATAGGGGGGTCCTAACCGGCTTGCCGGCGGACTTGAGGGAAATAAAATACCTCTCGCGGACCAAACACACACCCCCTGTGGGTGGGGGAGGCTGACGAATAATACACCCACGGTATCCCCGGCCTGTCGTGCGAGGCGACTAAAAGGGGCGACCAAGGGATGAATGAATTAGAACCATGAAACGACTCTTGATTCGTACCATCATGCGGGGAACACCATGGGTTGCATGTACTTGCGAGTAGTATCACCAACATGGTACGAAGTATGTTTGTGATTCGTTGCAGTAAAAAGCCTGGCCTGGTGGATTCCAGTACCCGTGCGTTGTGCCCATGTGGGCAACACCGCGGGTCTGGGCGTAGCCTGTGAGTTGTACCACTATATGAGCGACATCGTGGGTCTGCGTTGCCTGTGATTAGTACTCACTATGTGCGGAACACCACGGGGCCCTTGGGACCGGCACCCGTGACTAGTACCCTAGGTGAGGAAACTCATCGGTTTGCGTTGGCTGTGGGTGGCGCCATTGTGTGCGAAACACCATAGGTCTGCGTTACCTGTACGAAGTACAATACTTGTGAGTAGTACCATCTTTTGTGGAACACCGTGAGTCCTCGCTACTTCTGATTAATACCCCAACGTGACACATACCATGGTTCTATTTTACTCGCGACATGTACCATTCTGTGGGGCCTTAGACGTGGTTTTTGCACCCCCTTTAGACACCAAGCATCATTGTGCTTCATGAGTGGTTCCTTGGTCGGTAATAATGTTATTTTCGTTCTCTGTTGAATCCGATCCACTGGTTTTTGTTTTTGTTTTTGTTTGTTTGTTTTGTGTTTTGTTGGGTTCCTGTCCATCCATTCATTCTTCATGACATTTTTTATTTTTATTTTGATCAGTGGATGCCTTTGTAATTTTTGTTCTTTCATTTCGTACCATTAGGGGCCGATGACCTTCGATGTTAGGCCCCTTAAAACAACAAGCATCATCATCATCATCATTTCGCTTCATGCCGATGTAAATGGCTATGTCATCCGCGTACTGCTGGATCTCTACACCTTCCCGTGTAGGAAGATCGTTCACGTATAGGCCGTAGAGGGTGGGGCTCAGCACTCCACCCTGTGGGACTCCAGCTCTAAGTACCCGAGGGGTGGATTGCTCCCCTTCGCAGGAAACATAGAATTTCCTGTTAGTCAAATATGACTGAATAATTTTGACTGAATAATTAGGAACTTTATACAGTTCCAGGAGTTTTACTATTAAATTATCGTGCCAGACAGTGTCAAAAGCTTTCTCTACATCGAAAAATACTGCTGGCACGCTACGGCGCATATTTGATGACCTTGTGACATACTGTGTCAGACGCAGCGCCGCAGGGGGGGGGGGGGCACTGCGCCTGGACCTGAACCCAAACTGCTCAGGTCGCAGCATGTTGCGGGTGTTCAGGTATCCATTGAGACGAGAGAGAAGAAGTCTCTCGAATATCTTGGATATGTGTGATAACAGGGTTATCGCGCGATAATTTTGTTGGAATAATTTATCTTTCCCTGGCTTTGGGAAGACTATCACTTTACCAGTCTTCCAAATGTCAAGAAGTATCCCAGTTTAACACAGGCCGAAAAAATGGTTGCTAAAAATATTACTGCCCTATAAGGCAGTGACTTAATTTCCTGATTCGAAACCCTGTCATCACCGGGAGACTTCTTCTCATTTAAGTTTTTAATGACCCTGCAAACCTCGCGAGGCTGGAAGTCAGGTACGTCAAAGTCTTGTGTTCATTGTCTTTCGAAAGCCAAGGCTTTTCTGCGTATCTCACGTGTCCGTCGCTCGTCATCGTCAGCTAGGTCGTGAGTTATGCATTGGTTTTCAATAGCATCCGCGAAAGCCTCAGCTTTATCATAGGGGAGAACACCAGGCCGTGCCGGCCATGAATGGCACGCCGGGGTTCCTGGGTTCGAGTCAGACCGCGAATGACACGCCAGAAATCGCGTTCTGACTTTTTTCTGAAAGATGTCGGCAGAACTCCTCCCATCTTTCAATCTTACGCTCCAGCAAGCGATTGCGGACTTCTCGGGCTAGTTCCTGATATTCCGCCCGGTCAGCTGGATCCCGGAAACGTCGCCATCTCTTCCTGTATCTATTTTTAATTTGGATCAAATCCTTAGGGAGATCCGGCGTGGTATCATTCTCATAACCAGGGCCGTTCTGAGAGCGATTATTATTATTATTATTATTATTATTATTATTATTATTATTATTATTATTGTACCGGGTGGTACACCTCCACCACGAACCTGCTACGCAGGCGTAGCAGGGGGAGAGGTGATACTCCCACGTGGCGCGTCCCAGGTGGCGGATAGGGGGGTCCTAACCGGCTTGCCGGCGGACTTGAGGGAAATAAAATACCTCTCGCGGACCAAACACACTACCCCCTGCGGGTGGGGGACGCACATGTAGAATACACCCGCGGTACCCCCTGCCTGTCGTATGAGTCGACTTAAAGGGGCGACCTAGGCGCGGACATGGATTGCGGTTTGGTGTAATGTGTTGGACCTCCTGTGGATGGGAGGGGTCGAGTACATTCACAGGTAATCCCTGCCTGGCGTAGAAGGCGACTTAAAAGGTCATGTGGCCATGGTCCCCTCTTTATTTTTTATTATTTTTCCGAGGGTCAGATGTAGACCATTCTAAATTTTGATGTGCGTGCTGCTCGGCGATGGAGATCCTATGTGTGCGACTACGCTCGAAAGCCCGTGCCAGCAACCACCCAGGACGCGGCGGGTGGGAGTGTCATGTACCCGGGCAGTGGTATCCGCCTGACAACGCAGGTCCCCGCACAGCCGAATGCAAGGACATATTCTTATTAATTCGTGGGCTCAATACTAGAACTAGGTAACTGAAAATCTACTGTTTTGAGATAATGAAGGTTTTATGTTAGAACACTTACAATGTGCCAAATTCCTATGTGGCAATGCTTCGGGGAGCACTTTTTTTCAATACATGCAGTTAAGTAGATCGTAATGTATCCCTAAGAAACAATTTTATAAAAAATTCCGAATTCTACTAATTACAATTAATTAAAATCTAAGATACCTAGTTTTAGCACTAACTTAAACTGGGATTAATACAGATATCTGTGACACAAGGACTGAAAAGAAAAGGCAAAACATTCATATTTTTGGATCTTACTTATTCATATTTTATTCAAACTCTACAAAATATAAAAACTCACAGTTTAGCACCATTTCACTTGCATTTACTGATCATCTGCACTGCTTGATGAGTAAGGAAGATTAGCATAAAAGCTGTAATAATCTTTGTTCATGGCTGGTGGTTTACTGTGAAAAAGAGACATCAAATCGTCGTACTTGGCTTTGCTGATGCACTTAGGTTCCTTGTACAAAGGCTGCAATGACTGGTGTGAAGATCGCCGTGTGGTTGTGCTGCAGTCAACTACTCTGAAATTTTGGTCGTCAAAGTTTTCCTTAAATTTGAAACAGTCAGGGAAGCTTGCCTCAAATTTGATCCAATACATTTTTTGCCAATAAACTGGCTGCCCCTTCGTATCTTTCTTTCTCATAATAAAGTTGGTTTGCACAGATGTTTTCCAGTCTCCAAAGGCAATGTTGTCGACGACTGTGTATGGCTTGTCCCCCTTTTTGCGAGCACTACGTGCAATCGCTTTCCAGTCCCCTGGCCAGTACGATTTTCCAACTCGCTTGAATTCAGTTCCTATAGCTGAATGAATAGAGTCACATTCCATCTCAGAATGTCCAGATGTGAGAAATTGAGATCAATACATTTTACGTTCAGCGTCTTCACAGCATGTATGCACATGCCTGCCACAAATTGATTTAAGTTCTGTCCACCACAACGGTCACTGAAACACCGGATTTCTTGAACGTATTCTGGCTGGGACTGAAAGTACATGAACAGACATGATACAATCTCACTGCTTCCTCTTCCTGCTTCACCTTCATGCCACATGTAGCAGACTCCTTCTTTGGAAACTACATTGTAAACTGTAAAATTATACGTTTCTAACGTCCGTTTATAAAAAAGAGCATTGTTTGTTGGGTCATTTGGCACCATGAGCACCTGCTGCAGATCAAAATTTAAGGACACTATTTTTCCTTCAGAGACTGCTGATTCTTCTTTGTCCTTACTCTTTTCTTCTCTAGCCATATCCTTGTTCTTTAAGTGGTCTTCATAATCGGGCACGGAATCCTTGTCTTCCAAATATGCTGTACAAACACGGCATTGGTCCTTTCTTGGTCGGTGAAAGCCTAAATTATAGTCATTAATGAAAATGTTCCTGTATGCTGATTCTTTAGCTTTTAGCCGTTTAGTTTCCTCACACCATTTGGAATATAGCCGATACATGACTTTAATGTTCAAATCCGGATGCAAATACTTCCGCTCCATATCTGAACGGCAGTAATGAGACGGGACAACTGGAAAATATTCAATGTGAGCTTTGATACCTTGTTTTACTTCAGGAGCAAGCACTTTCTTTGTGTGGAGCCCCCTGCCATCACCAGGAGAAGTGTTTGTGTTTAACTTTTTCTTTAGAACAAAATCCACTACACCCTTCTTTATTCCTAACGTATGGATAAACATAGTCTTGCACACTTTCACCCGTATTCCATCAACAGGCAAATAGAAAAAGTAGGTAAAATTCCGCCTACTACTAGATGCAGTCGTCTTTGTATTCGTTTCCACCTTTTCCAAGTTGTTATGTATGAAGTCACGTTGTCTTGTATAATTTCCCATTGCCCAATAAGCACGAAAAATGTCCTGTCTTGTCTCTTCCGAAATTTGGCACTTTCGCTTGCACTGCGATGTGCAAGGAGGACCCATTTGCACCTTCTGTTTAGTGATCCCCCGTGCACCAATATATTCCTGTCCATGAGCTCTTTGAGATTTCACTACATTCCGTACCCACTTGTCGGGTTGTTTCTTTCTCTTTCTAGGTCTCTCCGTGGTTTCAGGGCATTCTTCCTTTCCTTCTAGATTGGGTTCTTTAGGTATAGGGTCTACATTACGTTCCTTGGGTATAGGGTCATGTTCTGAGTCAGTACTATCACTTTGCTCGCTGTCTTCACTAGGTTCATATTCGGATATATCAGGCGAGAAGCCTAAATTTGATTCAGATTCTCCTTCAGAGTAATCAGGCGCTTTTATATTAGAGATATTGCCAGAAGTTGTCGGTACACCTTTTGACCCATCATGCAATATACCTGAAAGGAATCAAGAGAATAAAGTAGTAATAGTTCGGACAAACTTGCAAGAGCAGTTCTAGTCAAAAGGAAGTTCAACATTAAGTAGATTGGCCATGTCGCAGTTTTATTATAATAAAATGTACTGATGTAGTGTATGTTAATGTCACTTACCTGAATGGGCCTCATCACTTTGTAAAACTAACTCAACCATTCGTCTTCCTCTGGACATTTTAATCAACGTGTATGCCACAAAACACACCTTTAAAGTAAGCTACACAATGTGCACAGAGGCAGCACAATAATAAGAACAAGACAACAAAGTAGTAGTCTGCTTTACTTGCCAGTTAACAATGCAAAATCTGACAATATCAAGTACTACAAATGGATAACTCCAGTTATCTACATTGTGTTACTGCAAAATGAGTTCAATCTGAATTCAAAAGGTGGATATCTACAGTTACCTATTTATTACACTCAATATATCCTTCATTTGCCACTTGTCTACTTTTGAAAATGGCGGGTTAATGACTCAAGGTGCATTGTTTTGTTATCCACTTCTGGCATTTCAAAGTGAACTATCTGACTAACTCAGAGATGTAGATAACTCAAAAGTGATAAAATTTGACTTATGTAGTTATAGTATTAGACCCACGAATTATTTTTATTTATTTTTTCTATATTTAGTTCTCTGTACACGCTATGGGGTACATGCTATTGCGGGAGACTGGAGGAAGGGAGTCTTAGTGCTCATTGCCTCAGTCATCCCGTATTAGGCATCGTCCAGCATCGGACCCCGGACAGTACCTGCTATGACCAGGTGGGTATTGCCTTGGCTGCTTGGTTCGACTACAGAGACCCCTGATCGGAGTGGGTGGCATTCGGGGAGGATGCTATCGGGCATGGCTTCCAAACGAAGTCGGCTTTCTCAAGGTGGTCGCCCACCTAAGTCTTTAACTTTTGCTTCCCTGAGAGGTTCAACTCCCTGGGAACATGCGCAGCGTGAAGGAATGGGATCCAGCTTCCCTAGGTTTCTGGTCGCTACCAGAACCGATGGGCACGATTTTAAGCTGGTGAAGTTGATCCTGTTTAGTAGACACATCGAAGGCGTCTATGGCGAACTGGAGGAACTTAAGAAAATGCGCAACGGTAGTTTGCTTCTAAAGACTCGTACAGCACTGCAAGCTGATGAGTTGCTTAAGTGCGAGCACTTTGGCGAAATCCCCGTCAAAGTGGAGGAGCATAAGTCCTTGAACGTGGTTCGCGGAGTCATCTTTCACCGCGACCTTATTTTGAACACTGACGACGAGTTGATGGAAGACATGAAGAACCGTGGCGTGACACACGTCCGGCGCATTACGCGCAAGGTCAACGGTGAAGACGTTGCCACTGGTGCCTTCATTGTCTCTTTCAAGTTGTCAGTGTTACCAGAGAAAGTCAAGGTAACAACTTATCGTTGCGATGTGAGGCTGTACATCCCACCTCCTATGCGATGCTATCAATGCCAGCGATTCGGACATATGGTATCTCGCTGTTCGAATCAGGCTGTATGTGGTATATGTGGACGAGTAGCTCATGGCGCGGAGGAGTGCACAACTCTATACAAGTGCACTAACTGCTCCGATTTTCATTCTCCTCGGGATCGCAATTGTCCGACATACCTGAGTGAGAAGAAGATCCAGGAGATCAAGACCCTGGATGGTCTTTCCTACCAGGAAGCGCGCCGTAAGTTTCATTTTACGAATACACCTGCCCGTACACTCGACTATAGCTTGATAGCTCAGAGTCTTCCAGGTTCGTCATTTACGACCTCGACACGTGTCCAGACCGCTGCGCCCAAGGCGACTGTTGCTGCTCCCAGCAACGTCGCAAATAGTCAAAGCTCGAAGGGGGGGACCACCCCACCTTCGACCAACCAGAAGTCTGTGCAGGCTGGCAGTTGGCAGCCGGCACAGCAAGGGGGGAAGACCAAGTCTCTTCCCCCCTAGGAGGTCGACGAAAGTCGTGCCCCAGCCGGCGGAGGCGGCATCGTCGACCAGGGCTGGGAAACCACCTCCCAGCCCGTCTAAACCTGAAAAAAAGAAGGGGAAGAAGAGCGCCCGTTCTGAGCGCTCTCGGACTTCCCCTGCGAAGGAGAAATCATGCCCCCCATCTGGGAGGTATGAGTCTGCGCCAGGAGGCACTCCTGCTCCTAAACCTGCGCGCTCTCCTCGTAGGGGACCTCCTCGCGCCCGGAAAGTGTCGAAGTTCTGGGCGGCACCCCTGCCATCTTTTGATGACGGGATGGATGTCGCGCTGTCCTCTACATCTACGGATGTAGAATTAGATAGTGTTTAGGCTAACGAGCATTTTTTCGCTCATAACCTAACACTCCTTTTATAGTCCACACTATGGCACTGTTACAGTGGAATTGTAATGGTTATGACAGGCATCTTGCTGAGTTACGTCAGCTCATTAGTGAGTACGCAGCGAGTATAGTCTGTATTCAGGAGACCAACTTCAGACCTGGTCATCATACGGTCTTGAGAAATTTCAGACTATACTCGACAGAACGGTACTATGCTCACCGGGCGTCCGGTGGTGTTGGCATTCTTGTACGTTCTGATACCTACAGCGAAGAGGTTCCATTAAGAACTCCCCTCGAGGCTGTAGCTGTTCGCGTTCCGCTGCCTGTCATAACAACAGTGTGTAATGTTTATTTTCCACCAGGTCACGCTCCTAACATAACTGATGTCACTGATCTTATAGATCAGCTTCCACCTCCCCTCCTCTTATTGGGCGATTTCAACGCCCATCACCCCATCTGGGGCTCTGAGACGCCTTGCCCCAGGGGGAGAGAGCTGGAAACATCAGTAACAGAGCTGGATTTATGTATTTTGAACACGGGGGAACCAACTCACTTTAGTGTGCGTTGCTGCACATATTCTCGCATAGACGTAAGTCTATGCAGCCGAACGTTGGTTTCACTGTTTCGGTGGCATACACACGATGATCTCTGTGACAGTGACCATTTTCCCATCATTCTTACTTTGATGAACCAAAAATTGGTCGAGGCTCCCCCTCGATGGATTTTGAAACATGCTGATTGGCCAAAGTACACATCGTTAGCTGCCTTTAACGATGATATCAGGCAGACCGTCGGCGAGGAAATAACTTATATAGCCCGAGTTATTCTTGCTGCTGCTGCGGAGTCCATTCCGTTCTACTCGGGGACTCCTCGCCGAAAGCTCGTTCCTTGGTGGAACGAAGAAATAGCAGCAGCTATCAAAGAACGCCGTCGCGCTCACAAACGTTACCGTCGACAGCCTACTGCGGCCAAGTTGATAACATTCAAGAAACTCCGCGCTAAGGCGCGAGTTCTTATTCGACAAAGTAAGAAGGCTTCATGGGAGAGATGTGTGTCGTCTATGACGTCACATACTCCATCATCTCAAGTGTGGACTAAGCTTCGACGTATTTCGGGTATCCGTGGATCATCTTCTGTACCGGGAATTTCCATTGCAGGCAATATTGTCACTGAATCCCTCCTGATTACTGACCATCTAGCCAGTCATTTCGCGGATGTATCTGGCTCCGGGAATTACCATCCTGATTTCCTCGCTGTGAAGCGAGAGGCAGAACGTCATCACCTTAGTTTTGCCTCTCAAGCTTCAGAGGACTACAACGTGCCCTTTACGGAGTGGGAACACCGCAGCGCCCTTGCGCTTTGCAAGGACACGTCTCCTGGACCGGACAACATCCAAAACCAGATGTTGAAGCACCTTAGTGATGATAGTCTACTCTATCTCCTTCGTGTGTTCAACCGTATCTGGATGGAGGGTGATTTTCCGTCTCAGTGGCGAGAGGGCATAGTCATTCCTGTCCTCAAGCCTGACAAAGATCCTAAGTATGCAGGAAGTTACAGGCCGATTTGTCTTACCAACTGCCTGTGTAAGCTATTTGAGAGGATGGTAAATCGCCGACTCTTGTGGTGTCTGGCGAAACAAGGACTCTTAACCGAATACCAGTGTGGTTTTCGAGCCGCTCGATCCACCACTGACCACTTGGTCCGCCTGGTGAGCTCTATCCAGGATGCGTTTCTCCGTAAACAGCACTTGGTAGCTGTTTTCTTTGATTTAGAGAAGGCCTACGACACCACATGGCGATATGGTATCCTTTCAGTCCTGCATCAATGAAAATTCCGAGGTAACTTGCCGGTATTTATAGCGAATTTTTTGTCCCTCCGTCTATTCCGTGTCCGCGTAGGGAGGACATATTCGCAATATCACGTTCAGGAAAACGGAGTCCCACAGGGATTGGTCCTTAGTGTCACTCTGTTCGCGATTGCCATCAACGGTATTGTCGCTGCTGCTGGTCCAGCAGTAATACCGTCGCTATATGTGGATGATTTTGCTCTGCACTATAGGTCGTGCAGTATGACAGCCGCAGAGCGACAATTACAGCAAGCTATTAGGAGGGTGGAGAAGTGGACCTTAGAACATGGCTTTAGGTTTTCTGCCGCAAAGACCTCCGTTGTCAACTTTTGTCGTCAACGTACTCTTCACTCTCATCCTGAGCTTTCTCTAGGAAATGTCGTTCTTCCAGTTGTTGACACCTACCGATTTCTTGGGCTCCTTTTTGACAGTAAATTATCGTGGGAGCCACACTTGCGGGATCTAAAAGTGCAATGCACCGAGAGGCTTAACCTCTTGAAGTGTCTTAGTAGCACTAATTGGGGAGCTGACCGCGTGGTGCTCCTGCGATTCTATCGGGCACATATTTTATCCCGGTTAGACTACGGCAGTGCAGCATATGGCTCCGCAAGACCAAGCGTTCTTGCGAAGCTGAACAGTATCCACCACAGCGGGGTTAGGTTGGCGACGGGAGCTTTTCGTACTAGCCCCATCGCTAGCCTGCTCGCTGAATCTGGTGTGCCGCCCTTACACCTGAGGCGCCAGCAACTCCTCCTTACGTATGCTGCAAATTTGCGACTGATGCCACTTCATCCGAGCTATCCCTGCGTGTTCAACAATGGCAACCGTTTGCTGTACGCTGCTCATCCTCGTGCGACGCGGCCGGTTGGGATACGCTTGGATAGCAGTTATGAATTGTTTGATATACGATTCCTTGCCTTGTCAGACAACCTAGTGGGGTACCTCCGTGGGTTGTACGACGACCTGAAATCATCCTGGATTTGCACACTGGCCCGAAAGGGAACACGACCCTTCGATTTATCGGAGGATCTACCTGTCCGTTCTTGGCCGCTATCCAGGTTCAGTCGTCGTTTACACGGATGGTTCAAGGGCAGATACGAAGGTGGGCTGTGCGTTCGTTGTCGGAAATGATCGGTTTCTTTTTGCTCTCCCCGAAACCTGTAGTGTGTACACAGCGGAGCTTTATGCTATCTGTGGAGCTCTGCGGTACGCACTGTACAATGAACGCCGACACTTTCTCGTGTGTACTGACTCCTTGAGCTCGCTCCAGGCTATTGATACTTGTTTCCCTCGGCACCCTCTGGTGCAGCGGATCCAGGACCTGCTGGGCGGGTGTTCGGATGCCGGCACCAGAATTACGTTTGTGTGGCTCCCCAGCCACATGGGCATAGAGGGAAACGAGTTAGCAGATGAGGCTGCCAAGGAGGCAGTTACACTGCCCCCGTTGCCTTTCAAGGTTCCAGCAAGTGATATTCGCTCTCAACTGAGACATCTTGTTATGTCTCATTGGGAGATGGAGTGGCAGGCCATCTCACTTCCCAATAAGCTGAGAGCGATAAAAGGAACAACGAAGGTATGGAGGACTTCCCTTCGGGCTTCGCGGAGGGAAGCCGTGGTATCATGTCGCCTTCGGATCGGCCACGGTATCTTCACGCACTCCCATCTACTGAAAGGAGAACCCCCTCCGGTGTGTACCTGCGGCGACCATCTTACCGTGGTACACATCCTTACGTAGTGTGTGGACCTGGTCGATCTGCGCCGTAGTCTTAAACTTCCGAGTACAATTTCCCTTATCTTGCGCGATGACGAGCAGTCAGCAGACCTCGTCATCCGCTTTATGAGGGATAGCGGTCTGTTTTATCATGTGTGATGATGTCCTTTGTCCTAGTGTTGTTTATGTCAGTTGCGCTTTTATCTCATTGACTTCATTTTAGTTTGTGTTGCGCATTTGATTGTGTTATTTTAACGTCTAACGTAAATTATGTGTTAATACCTTACTAGTGGGCAATGCCTTATTCCTTCGATTTCCTGTACTTTCTCTTATTTTAATAGAACGTAAGGCATTGCGTATTAGATCCACTGACTGTTTTAATCTCACCCTCATTTTTCTTCATCACCATTTTTTTTAACTCTAGTCGGTGGATACTTTTTAAAATTTTAACTTCATGTCTCATGTCATTCATTTCGTTCCATTAGGGGCCGATGACCTTCGATGTTAGGCCCGTTAAAACAGCAAGCTTCATCATCATCATCATCATCGGTACACCTCCACGTCGCTAATTCAAACTTTGCGCCAGTTGAAACTCCCCTACTGGAGGAAGTCTGAACTTTATCTAATGTGTTAATTTTCAAGTTTCTCAGAAGATGTCACTACTTGGAAATTTTGAAGTTTCTGAACTGGGTCGTTTTCGATGTATTTTTGTTTTGCCTGTAGTAAGAAGTGTGAACATTCTCTTCTAGAGGACACTACTGAAGAACTACAATGGTGCACCCTAGTGCGAATTGAAGGAACTGTTTTTTTTGGAGAAATTTTTATTTCAAAAGTTTGTTCCTTGTTAAATTTCTTTCTGTTATTGTTTAAGTTGGCTGTATAACCCTTTCTTTCCCCTTGTTTTGAATTATTCAATCCCGAATTTCTTTAATTCATGACCAATCAAGTGTATCTTCCTCAACGGGGATATGTTGCTTAACCCTAGCCAATAAAATTCTTGTGGGAGGGTTTTCTCATTCCTGAAACGCCTCGAACTTTCCGCGAGAGTATATAAACTGCTGATCTTCGGGTCTCCGCGCCACTTCAGTAACATCTTTCAGTGTGTAAAGTACGTAGCAGGGGGCGGGAAGCGCCTCTTTCTTCGGGCAGCAGTTCATCCACAAGGTAATGGGCGTTTAATAACTTCTTTTCTTGCTAGCTCAGCAGTTTAACTCTCGGGGCAGGTCCGAAGCCTTTTACCATGTAACTTTCCCTTAGAATAGATACCGAGTGTCTTTACATTTTATCTGTTTAACTATAAATTGGGATGGAGAGTGCTTAACCCTCTTGAGTTCCCACTCATATTGCATTGAGGTGAACTTATTTTCTCAACCGTTTCGTCCTTAACGTAATGTAAACTGTTTCCTTCTAAAAGTCACCTCTTTAGTATGGGATTAGCCCTTGCAGTAACGGCCTAGTGCCAAGTAGGTTTTATGTAAAATGTGTTAGGTGTGCAAGAACGCCTCCTCTCAAGTTGGTATTTTAGAGGCCACGTAATTAACCTTTCCTTACTTAATAGGCCTCAGTAGGTTGGGTATTTTTACCCCTGTGTTTATGTCCTTAGAGGACAACTTGAAGGTGGAGTTTGGTGTGGCCTTTTATAGGCTTGAACGTTGAGAGCGGTTTGCTCTTTTTGAAATTTGGTTCTCGTGCCTCGAGGAGGCTTTACTGTGTAATTTGGAGCAAGTGCTCCTGGCCATGAATGGGGTTTTCTGCCCCTCTGTTGAAACTTGTTTTGGGGTAAAGCTGGCTAATTGCTCAAGAATTGTGAGTTCGGGGCTCGAAGCCCAAATCCTGTAACTCTGTAATTGTACATTCTCGAATAGTGGCTTTGCTACTCTGTACCTACCATGCTTGTTATTTCTTGATTTTGAAAAGAAAATATAAACTTGTTAAATTTTATCTTAACTTTAATTTCGTAATTTGAGGCCCGTTCACCCCCGCACCTTCTTTCACCTCTGCTGTTCCACAGATACCTCGGAGCAATTATTATTATTATTATTATTATTATTATTATTATTATTATTATTATTATTATTATTATTGATAATAATTTTGGCCGCTGGAATGATGTATTTCCGGGCGTTACTGACCTTGCTATTAAGGTGAGCAATCGCACGTTCAACATCACTCTCGCTAGAGATGGGAAAGGTTTTTAGATTTTTATTGACATGCCACGTTAATTTGTGGTAGTCAGGATTTAATTTAGATACCGGAAGAGACGGCTCGTCGAGCCTAACCCAGGTAAGATTGAAGATGATAGGGTTGTGGTGTGAATTTAATTCATCAAGGACTAAAAAATGAATAGCCCTGCTGTAATATTTTGTAACTGCGACATCTAAGACATCAGGTGGGCCACCATTATCCGGATAAAAGTTAGGTTCTGTAGGGGCGTATACCCTGATGTCGGTATCTAGCGCATGTTGCTGGAGTATTCTGCCCCTAGGATTAATAGTCCTGGAGTTCCAGTCGGTGTGCTTGGAATTCAAGTCGCCTCCGATGATAGAGGGCGTATGGCTTGGATTATTAAGTAAAATATCTAGCTCCGTGGTATGGAGCGGAGCGCTGGAGGTAGATAGGCCGCAAAAATACGATAGTGATAGTTAGCATGTCTAATCTCGGTACCGAGAGACTCAATAACTCCGAGAGGGAGGGGGTCAATTACGTGATGAGTAAGCTTAGACTTAATCAACACAGCCCCCCCCCCCGCCCTCTCTGTCAGTTCTATCTTTGCGGTACACCGCAAAGTTCTTAATTTTGAAAGGCATATGGGGCTTCAGCCATGTTTCCTCTAGTAGGAGGATGTCATGTTGTGCTCAGACATAAATGACTCCAGTTCGTACCTCTGAGCAGAAACACCCTTGCAATTCCACGCACATACCCTAAGGTCCATAGTCAAACAATGCAGCCTCATTAGGGTTCTGTAAAGTACTGAATAGCAGCACTTAACAGTACTCCAATTTTAACAATCATTGTTTCACATGTCCTTAGCTTAGTCACGGTGTCTTTGATAATTGGCAGTAATTTAGACAAATTAATCTGCCTCACAAGGTTCAAAATGTCGCCTATGCCCGAGAGGTCAGATATAGGCGACGCTTCCACTGATGGGGCAGGGTTCGATGCGGGGGTGGGGGCGGACTGGGCACCTCCGGCAGCAGCTGTGTATGGAAAGTTGGGATCTACTGCACGGGAGGGGAGGAAAGCCTTTCGCTTCTCGGATTTCAAGATCTCCCTGACCATTTCCTGTTCCATAATGTTACGGAACAGTTGGCATTCCCTCCAGGAGGCTGGGTGTTCACCCAGGCAGTTGGCACACTTAGCTGGTGCCTCAGGATTTAAGGGGCAGGCAGCAGCTGAGTGATTTTCTCCGCATTGCACGCATCTCGGAGGCATCTTGCAATAGTTGGCTGTGTGCCCCCACCTCTGACATAGGTAGCACTGTGAGGGGCCCTCTCGGCCCCTGAAAGCCTCAATTTTAACCGCACACCCGCATAAGTGTTTGACAGAGTAAATTGTTTCTGAGAATTTATCCCTTGGGAGTGTGACACTCATAACACTCAAGGGTATAAATTTCTTGGACGTAGCATCACGTCGCGTTTACTGATACACGTCCTGAGGTTGGTACCCGAGTGCTATGAGTTCCTCACGAACCCAGTCCACATCTACTGTCGAAACAATATTTCGAATAATGACTTGCAGGATGCTCTTACTCGCGAGCTGATGCGTGTAGAAGCTCTTGCCGTTATCCTCGAAATACCGTTTCAGCAGCAGGTAATCCTGTTCATTTTCCGCATGGAACTTCAGAGCATCCCTGGTGTTAATTACTCTGATGTTTCCAGAGCAGCGAGTTCTCAAATAATTGTAGTGGCGCTGATACTCTGACTTATCATGCACTACAATGGGGGGAACAGAGACTTTTTTGTGGGCACGACATCCATGGCCTCACCCTGGCCTCTTTGCGATGAGCTCTGCCCGGTCTCGGTGTTACTGGAGATCGAACTAGCGACCCATCAGGCCTAAGAGGCTGAGAGGGGGCAACGCTGGTAGAGGGTTGAGGTGCAGGTGAAGTGGCAGGGGGAAGGGGGACTAGGTCGGCTGCAGTGATATTGCCCTCAGTGGGCAAGGAAGCCAGTACACTATAAGAATTATGCCTATTGCTCACGGTAAAATGTTTCGTAAAATTTGTTGTACAATAAAGTTGTGTTGCTCACGGTAAAATTAATTTATAAAATCCGTGGAAACATCAGTATGGCCATCTATGAACTAACTTCTGAACTAAGAAGTGTATGTGCTGCCGTATATCGATAAACTTTTAAACCAAGAATCAGCTGTTCAACTTACAGTGTGTTTGAGAGTCTGACTCCAACAAACAAAGCAAAACTTGCGGCTTTAGCTGCAATTATATGTTGTACAGTGGTAAAAAGGAAGAAAAGAAATGCCAGGAGTTGCTGGACTGGGGATTGGATAAAAAAAAGAGAAGAAGGTAGAGGATTGCTGTCCTTGGTTGAAAATGAGTTGAGGTTAGAAGACCAGCATTCATATAGGAATTTTCTAAGAATGGAGGAAGGCAGTTTTAAAAAACTTCTGGACCTTGTTGGTCCCAAAATTATTCGACAAGACACTGACATGTGGCAAGCTATTTCTCGTGAAATGAGACTGCAAGTGACACTCCGATTTCTGGCCACTGGAGAAAGTTACACCAACTTGATGTATTCAACTAGAATACCATTTGGAACTCTAGCACGTATTATTCCTGAAACATGTAGGGAAATATACTCTTCAATGAAAGAAAAGTACATAAATGTAAATATTTGAATTTATTTAAAGAACATAATTATTTAAAAATATTACATAAATATGTACAATATCGTCTTTTAGGCTGTAGGAACTCCTTTCCTAGTCTGTATTTAGTAGGCCTAATACTTCCAACTGAGCATCCATTATTGCTTTTTGAATTTTATGTTTGGTAAGAATTTAAATTTTTGTGTCGGTAAGAGCTCTCAGTTCTGAGGCAATAAATTTGCCAAATTCATCGTTTCCATCTTAAGTATTTGACACTGTGTGAAGCACCTTTGAAGCCTGAAGGAGGAGATCGTCTTCAATCGACCCCTTCTTCCGTTTTCGTGATGTGCCTGGAAATAATAATAATAATAATAATAATAATAATAATAATAATAATAATAATAATTGTACCGGGCGGTACACCTCCACGCCGCTAATTAAAAATTTGCGCCAGTTGAAACTCCTCTGCTGGAGGAAGTCTGAACTTTATCTACGGTATTAATTTTCAAGTTTCTCAGAAGATGACACTACTTGGAAATTTTGGGAGTTTTTGAACTGTGTCACTTTTGATGTATTTTTGTTTTACCTGTAGTAAGAAGTGTGAACTTTCTCTTCTAGAGGACACTACTGAAGAACTACAAAAGTGCACACTAGTGCGAAGTGAAAGAACTGTTTTTGGAGAAATTTTTATTTCAAAAGTTTGTTTCTTGTTAAATTTCTTTCTGTTATTGTTTAAGTTGGCTGTATACCCCTCTCTTTCCCCTTGTTTTGTATTTAGCCAATCCCGAATTTCTTTAATTAATTTCTGACCAATCTGATGTATCTTCCCCCAACTTGAATATGCTGCTTATCCCTAACCAATAAAGTTTTGGTGGGAGGGTGTTCTCATTCCAAAAACGCCTCGAACTTTCCGCGAGAGTATATAAACTGCTGATTTTTGGGTCTCTGCGCCACTTCTGTTCCATCTTTTAGTGTGTAAAGTACATAGCAGGGGGCGGGAAGCGCCTCTTTCTTCGGCAGCAGTCAACAACAAGGTAATGGCCGATTAATAACTTCTTTCCTTGCTAGCTCAGCAGTTCAACTCTCGGGGCGGGTCCGAAGTTTTTCCATAATGTAACCTTCCTTAAAATGTAAAGACACTTAGTATCTATTCTATCTTTTAAACTGCATATCGGGATAGAGTGTGCTTAACCCTCTCGAGCTCCCACTCATAGTGTTTTGAGGTGAACTTATTTTTTCTCAACCTATTCTTCTTTAACGTAATGTAAATTGGTCCTTTCTAAAGTCACCTCTTTAGTATGGGATAGCCCTTGCATTAATGGCCTAGTGCCAAGTAGGTTTTAAGCAAATGTATTAGAGGACAACTTGAAGGTGGAGTTTGGTGTGGCCTTTGATAGGCTTAAAGTTGAGAGCGGGTGGCTCTTTCCTTGAAAATTGATGGTTGTATGCCTCCTGGAGACTTTATGGTGTAATTTTGGAGCAAGTGCTCCTGGGCATGAATGGGGTTTTCTGCCCCTCTGTGAAAAACTTATTTTGGAGTAAAGTTGGGCTAATTGCCCTAGAAGTGTGAATTCGGGGCTCGAAGCCCAAATCCTGTAAATTCTGTAATCGCACCTTTGTTGCCTTGCTACTCTGTACCTGCCATGCTTGTTATTTCTTAATTTTGAAAAGAAAATGTAACCTTGTTAAATTTTAAATTCACTTTAATTTCGTAGCCTGAGACCTGTTCACCCCCCGCACCTTCTTTCACCTCCACCTACCACAAAAACACGGTAACAAGTGGTAGCAGAGCGTGGTTGAATGGGTCTCAATTTAGCCCCTTTTGACGGTTAAACATTGCTTTGATTCAAACTCTAACAATTTTCTCAGTTGCTGGAAATTTTGATCTTTCCTGTTTCAAAATTGTTCTGTCATCATGCCCGGCCGTCGCGATGTTTTCCATCTTAACTATTTGCGCAAGGAGGAGTTGATCTATGAGTTAACTATCAGAAATGTGCAATCTGGAGGCACGGTTGCGATAGACACCAACAAGCTTAGAGAGTCCCTTGATTTGCCCATTTCCATCCCCAATTTGGGAGAGAAAGAAATTGACGACTCTCTTTCCACGATCACCGAGAATACTACTGGGCTAGCATCGGTAGTTAGTTTTTTTTGACGAAAATGATCCTTCTCCTAATCAAATTAAGCGTGTGCACGCCAGGCTATATCATTTTTCAAATAGAGTTAACGATCTGTTGTTTCCGAAGTTGAATGACGTTCAGAGGAAGGAAGCTAGTACGTTGCTTGAAAGTATTTCTGAATTATCTAGTAAGGTCACTCAATTGTTAACTGGGGAAGTTCCTCCCAAAATTGATCAACCCACCACGATGAATGTAGGTAGCGAGGAAGAGCCTCCTAAGGGAGAAGTCAATAGGATAACCGTTGCTGCTCAAACTACCTCTGCCCCATTGGACAACGAGTCTGAACGCCGTGCATCGTTGAATAATATACGTTCTGAATTAACTTCCTTGCCACTGAAACCTTTACCTACTATGTCACCTGGGTTTAGCAGCTTGCCTCATCCATTGGCAATGTTGCTCAGAGGTATCTCTAAGTTTTCCGTTAATACCACCAGTGAAGTAATTTCATTTTTAAGATTTTTAGTTGAATTTCAGGATCATGCCCTTGTGTTTTCTCTTTCCCCATGTCAGATTTTGCAAATCATCTATCCCTATGCAATTGGTATTCTCTCAGACAAAATAGTAAGAGCCATTGCCGAGCAATCATCTATTGAGGATTTCCACGCCCACGTGCTAGCTAACTTCATCCCGGCTAGGGCCAGGTCCTCCCTTATTCAGAAGTACTATTATCGTGTACAGCGTTTGGATGAAAACTTGGCAGACTTCATCCAAGATATTAAATTCTATAGTAGGGTGTTTGCTCTTCATTTTCCTGAAGATCAGATTGTACAGGCTATTGTAGAAGGAATTTCACCATCCTATAGGTCGTATTTGTGTTTCGCGGCGTGCCCGCAAACCTTCTCTGAACCTGAAGCATTGGCTGTCTCAGCGGAAGGAGTTAGATACGCCGATTCTTTGCGTGTCGCGAAAGAACCCCCTCCTTCTTTTGGTAATCCTCGGCCTCCTCCTCGCCGACCTGTCACACCTCGTAAATGCTATGCTTGCGGGTCGCGCGACCATCTTCGGAACAAGTGCCCATTGCTCAAGTCTAGTGGGACAAGGAATGGAGCGGGTTCATCATAAGGCTGTTTTAAATGTGGGGTTTTCTCACATATCGCCAAGAATTGTCCCAATTCGAATAGCACTCCCTCCTGCTCAACTTCAGGTGCAACTTCCAACAACAATCAAAAGTGACTAGTGGCTTCGGCTGAGTCGACTAATCCATCTTCCCGAGGCTCAGCCCCTGGCAAACAGGTCGTAAATTCAGGGAATGTTCAATCTGCAAAATATCTTTTGAATGCCCCAAAGAGTGTCTTAGGATTGCGGCGGATACCCCCGCACCGGTCCCTTTCCTCAAACTTGAGTTAAATAATGAACCTGTAACTGCTCTTTTAGATTCAGGCAGTGTTTGTTCGATTATTTCGGCTGAATGATATTCTAAATTGAAATCTGTTTGTAAACTACCTGACTATGACTCATCTCCTGTTCAATATGTTTCGGCTAATTCATCTCCATTGGAAATTCTAGGTTCTGTAAATGTCAAAATTCGTATTTTTAAATTTACATGGAAAATCAAATTGTTTGTGGCTAAGCACCTGTCTTGCCCCATCATATTGGGAGCTGACTTTATTTCTCACACTGGTCTTGTGCTTGATCTTCAGAGTAAGTCGTGCACATTCAAATTTGCGTCCAATTGTAAAATCCCCTTGTTAAAGTGTAATTCTGTATCATGTTCATCTATTTCGCCTACCCAGGATGAGATGTTGTTAGACCTTAGACATCTACCTGAGGAGCAGGCTGATAGTATTCGTAAATTATGTCAGTCATTTCCAGAGGTGTTCTCTGATACTCTTGGAGTTACTGACCTTATCGAATACAAAATTGAGGTCACGGATTCAATTCCTGTCCGTTTTCCACCTTATAGGCTATCTCCACCTAAAATGAAGGCTCTGAAAGAAACCATCCATCGGATGTTGAAGGATGGTATTATTAGGCCTTCTAAGTCGGCGTATTCGTCACCTATTTCTCTAGTCCCGAAACCCCAAGGGGGCTTCAGGCCTGTCATTGATTATAGGGCTCTCAACCGGAAGGTGGTGTTACAATCTGTGCCCCTTCCTGACCTTCATTCTTGTTTTTCATGGTTCCGTAAGGCCAAGTTCTTCACCATCTTGGATTTGAATCAGGCCTACAATCAAATTCCCCTAGCGGAAGAGTCTAAACATCTTACAGCGTTTGCCACGGATTGGAATTTGTATGAATACAACCGCGTGCCTTTCGGGCTCCCCACGGGAGCAGCTGTACTCACTAGACTGCTAGATAGGGTCTTCTCAAACATCAAATTTGAGTACTTATATCACTAATTGGATGATGTCGTCGTATTTTCGGAGACCTTTGAAGAACATCTAGATCATCTGCGAGAAGTTCTCAATCGCCTTCGTAAGGCTGGGTTAACTGTCAAGTTGTCCAAGGTTGCCTTTGCTAAGCCCTCTATGTCATTCCTAGGGCATATTGTGTCACCTGATGGTGTTGCCGTCGATCATTCTAGAACACAGGCCATCCGTGATTTTAAACCTCCCAAGGACATCAAAGGTATCGCCAGGTTCATTGGTATGGTGAATTTCTTCAGGAAGTTTATTCCTAACTTCGCTAATAAAGCGGCGCCCTTGAACCATCTTCGTAGGAAAGGCATCAAATTCGAGTGGGGACCTTCTCAACAAGCCGCTTTTGAAGATCTTAAATTAGCTCTCTGTAATGCCCCTGTCCTTACTATGCCTAATTTTTCAAAGAAATTCATCGTCCAAACTGACGCGTCGTCGTCAGCAGTAGCTGCAGTCCTTCTTCAAGAGACTGAACTAGGGAGGCGACCCATCGCCTATGCATCTAGGACTCTATCGGCTCAAGAAGCCAAGTATTCCATCTATGAGCTCGAAGGGTTGGCAGTCTTATTTGCCTTAGAAAAGTTCCGTCTCTATCTGGAACATGTCAAATTCGACCTGGAGACAGATAATCAAGCCTTAAGCTGGGTCTTAGGTAGGCCGCGTCGTACTGGTCGTATAGCCCGTTGGGCCATCCGTATTTCTGCCTTCCAATTCGATGTCCGGCATATCAGAGGTACCGAAAATGTTGTTGCTGATGGACTCAGCCGTATGTTTTCCAACGACGTCGAGACCCATGAACCGGTCGACAGTTCATCACCTCCCGAGTCCATACTATCTGGTGCTAATGCCATCTTAACAGATGCTCCCATGCTCTTTAGGGATATCGAGAAATACCAACGTGAAGATCCGACGCTGGCTCCGATAATGGAAACCCTTTCTTCTGGGGAACATGTTGTCCCTTATGTTCTGAGGAATGGTGTTCTATGTTGCCCTTCGAGGCATGATAAGATGATGGTTGTCGTTCCAGCTGTTCTTGTGCCTATGATCTTCAAGTACTATCATGAGACCCCATTAGGCGGGCATCTTGGTATCTTTAAAACTCGTGTAAAGATTCGTGAAAGGTTCATCTGGAAGGGTATGGACGGTGAAATCCGTGAACTAGTTAAAGCTTGTAAATCTTGTTTGCTCAGTAAACCCACCATGTCCACAAAGGTAGGCCTTTTGTCTTCGCATCAAGCGTCGCGCCCCATGGAACGCCTGTATATTGATTATGTAGGACCCTTCCCCCAGTCAAAGGGAAATGCCAACAAGTTCATCTTTGTATGCGTAGATGGTTTTACAAGATTTTCCTGGTTATTTCCGACTAAGCTGGCTACCGCTCAGTCCACCATTACTTGCTTAAATTCTATTTTTGCTTCTTTTGGTCCGTGCCAATACATTGTGTCTGATAATGCTAAGGCGTTTACATCAAATCTTTTTCGTAAATTCTGTTTTGACTTGTCCATATCTCATGTAACTACTTCTGCTTATTATCCGCAACCATCTCTGGCTGAACGGGTTAATCGTAATCTCAGGTCCGCGCTTATTGCCTATCATCATGAAGATCATTCTAGGTGGGACACGCCCCTGCATTGGTTAGCTTTTGCTTTGAATTCGGCGGTTCATGAATCTCACAAGTTTACTCCAGCTTCTTTGATGTTCAAGTTCGTTCCCAAAACCCCGCTCTCTAACCTCTGGTCTCTGAGTGACATTCTACCTGAGACAATAGATCCGGACAACATTAAAGAACTTTGGAAGAAGGCTAAAGCCAATCTTAAAGTGTCTCATGAAAAGGTTAGGGAAAGGTATGATCGTGGACGGAGACCCACCCATTTGAAGGTAGGTGACCAGGTAATGGTCAAGAATTTTGTTCCCGCGGGCAAGCTTGCCCCCAGATTTCATGGGCCGTGTGTCATTCTCGATTTCCTTACGCCGGTTACGTTGTTATTAAGCAATCCAGCCACCGAGAGGATATTTATGGTTCACCTGTCGCAGGTGAAACCTGTATAATTTCTGTGCTAACTTGCCTCATATTATCTTGAAAGGAATATGAAGGTTATATTTTTTTTTAGTTTTCACTTTTGAGGCATTCTGCCCCTTCTATAATATTTTGTTTCATATGTAAGCATTTTTGTAAAACCTTCCCCGAACCGTTAAACTGCCATCCTGTCGTTGCCACGGCCATTACCACGCTCCCGTCTCCTCCTCCACTACACACAGTGGCTCGCATCTGAAATGAATTGCTGCACGCCACTGGCCCCTCAACCTCTCCACAATGAATGTACCCTACTATTATTCTGGTCCAACAAAAATTCTGCCGCCTAGCTTTAATGTTTGAGTGCCCCCGCAGCCGCGCGGCGCTGTGCCGCGACTGGGATAGAGGAAGGGCCCCCTCGACCCCAGCGAGGACGACATGTGCACGGCGAGCCGGAGCTCTCCTCCCGGCCAAGGCTGATGTGCGGCGCACGACCTGCTACTGGCCCGCAGCCTGTATATGTTCACTACGGGCGCGGCGTGCTTCTACACCTCTGCTCCCCTCATAGTGCGGGCGAGCGGTATCTCAGGGTACTTGAGGGGCCCGGGCGGCCTCCTCTGAACGCAAGCAGTGGCGGCTGGTCTGGCCGTTAATATCATCAACGTTTAAAGTACATATCCAGCTATATGGACATTCCAGTTCAACCTTACTACCTTTTCTTGGGTATTCTACTGCAATATTTGGTGGACTTAGAAAATTTTCCTCAACTTTAAAAACTAAAGTTTTCCTTCTGAATTCAACTTCTACAAACATAAAGACATTACTTCACCAGTTACTACAAAAATTTTGAAACTGAATCAAACCAAATTAAGAAAATTTTATAAATGCTTCTGCAATTAATCTCCATATCAACATCATAACTTGGACCTGGTTTTCAAACAAATTTCGTGTGTCACCCCTGGAGGAACTTTGGGGGGGGGGGGGAGGTCTGTACCGGGCGGTACACCTCCACGCCGCTAATTTAAAATTTGCGCCAGTTGAAACTCCTCTGCTGGAGGAAGTCTGAACTTTATCTACGGTATTAATTTTCAAGTTTCTCAGAAGATGTCACTACTTGGAAATTTTGGAGTTTTTGAACTGTGTCACTTTTGATGTATTTTTGTTTTACCTGTAGTAAGAAGTGTGAACTTTCTCTTCTAGAGGACACTACTGAAAAACTACAATGGTGCACCCTAGTGCGATGTGAAAGAACTTTTTTTTGGAGAAATTTTTATTTCAAAAGTTTGTTTCTTGTTAAATTTCCTTCTGTTATTGTTTAAGTTGGCTGTATACCCCTCTCTTTCCCCTTGTTTTGTATTTAGCCAATCCCGAATTTCTTTAATTAATTTCTGACCAATCTGATGTATCTTCCCCCAACTTGAATATGCTGCTTATCCCTAACCAATAAAGTTTTGGTGGGAGGGTGTTCTCATTCCAAAAATGCCTCGAACTTTCCGCGAGAGTATATAAACTGCTGATTTTTGGGTCTCTGCGCCACTTGTGTTCCATCTTTTAGTGTGTAAAGTACATAGCAGGGGGCGGGAAGCGCCTCTTTCTTCGGCAGCAGTCAACAACAAAGTAATGGCCGATTAATAACTTCTTTCCTTGCTAGCTCAGCAGTTTAACTCTCGGGGCGGGTCCGAAGTTTTTCCATAATGTAACCTTCCTTAAAATGTAAAGACACTTAGTATCTATTCTATCTTTTAAACTGCATATCGGGATAGAGAGTGCTTAACCCTCTCGAGCTCCCACTCATAGTGTTTTGAGGTGAACTTATTTTTTCTCAACCTATTCTTCTTTAACGTAATGTAAATTGTTCCTTTCTAAAGTCACCTCTTTAGTATGGGATTAGCCCTTGCATTAATGGCCTAGTGCCAAGTAGGTTTTAAACAAATGTATTAGGAGTGCAGGTCGCCTCCTCTCAATTGGTTATTTTTGAGGTCATGTAATTAACCTTTTTCTCACTTAATAGGCCTCAGTAGGTTGGGTATTTTGCCCCTGTGTCTATGTCCTTAGAGGACAACTTGAAGGTGGAGTTTGGTGTGGCCTTTGATAGGCTTAAAGTTGAGAGCGGGTGGCTCTTTCCTTGAAAATTGATGGTTGTATGCCTCATGGGGGCTTTATGGTGTAATTTTGGAGCAAGTGCTCCTGGGCATGAATGGGGTTTTCTGCCCCTCTGTGAAAAACTTATTTTGGAGTAAAGTTGGGCTAATTGCCCTAGAAGTGTGAATTCGGGGCTCGAAGCCCAAATCCTGTAAATACTGTAATCGCACCTTTGTTGCCTTGCTACTCTGTACCTGCCATGCTTGTTATTTCTTAATTTTGAAAAGAAAATATAACCTTGTTAAATTTTAAATTCACTCTAATTTCGTAGCCTGAGACCTGTTCACCCCCCGCACCTTCTTTCACCTCTACCTACCACAAAAACACGGTAACAGAAATGAATACATTTATCCCACCACCTACTAGAAGAGTCAATCATACCATGCTGGAAAATTTGTGGGTCAGGAAGACAGATAGAAAAACAAGAGGTGGAGTTTCACATTCAAAGAACATCACTCTCCTAGTCACACACACAAAAAAAATAATTTTCATATTTAAATTTGGTTGTTGCACAGGTCCCATGTGACATGACTATCTTGTAACCTATGAAATCTAGATTTAGAAATAAGCTTTACCTGACTGTCATCACTGCTACAAGTTGTATTCGTATCCAAATTTGATTTGCTGCTCCTGGTAGCAATATGTGGAATAAGGAACAGCATACGGTCATACCAAGCAAATGTTGGTTTGTATACCTCATTGCCACCCATTCCACTGTGTAAACATTTCATAACCTTATTCCTGAAAACAAACAATTGAATGTAATCTACTACAGTAAACTTGCAGATTTAAATAAGTCAGCCACGTTTTAATATACACTGAAGAACAAAAAACCTGTTTATTGGTACACAGTAGGCTGTATATTAATAATTACTGCATTTAAATTTTTGACAGGTTACCAAGTCAACCGTGAATGCATAAATAGAACTAGCTTTACTATCTGCCATATTATAAACTTCATATCAAATTTAAAGAAAAATCATTCGATCAATCTCAAATAATTACGATTGATCAAATTCAGTACTAACCTCTCATTAGTGAATTGAGTTCGAAGCGCGTTTATCTTCGACTTCACATCAGCCGGGCTTGTATTCGGCCGAACTTCTGACATAATTTTGGCGATTGTGTTTTTTGCCTCTCTTCTTGCATTTCTGTTGTGGTAAAGTGGCGTTTTAACCTCGTACAAACAAGGATATTTCTGGTATTCGTCCAGTAAAACACTAACAGCTTCCGTAGTCCACCCGGAACCTACCATTTTAGAAAGAAGTGTTTGTTTACAATCGAGCTTCGCAATCTTCTCACGACGTAGCGCCAGCATCATCATGATGTCACCTTCGCTGATTGGTTCATTTCGTAAAATTAATTTTACGGAATAGAACATGTCCTATTTTATGAAAGTTTTGTCAAAGGTTTTATAACATTTAAAAATTGACCGTGAGCAACAGAAATTTTATAACATTAAATTATTGTACAATAAATTTGACAGAAAATTTTACCGTGAGCAACAGGCAATAGAGGTAGAAACAGGCTTAGGGAGTAGTTGCCTTTTGGCCTGCTTCGCACTGTAATATTGGTTTTTAAACTTTTTAGCTTGTGGATGATTACTGCGGAAGATAGCAGCCAAGTGAGCCGGGAAGTCCCCAGTTCTCGAACATTCTTCAAACTTCTGAGGGCAGAATATTGATAGAAGAGCCGGCCTTAGAATCCGGCAAGGTCAAGTTATCATGCCTAGCGCGTTTGATAGTGGCAGCAAGAGGTGGAAAATCATCACCACCACCTCGCGGTGGCGGGGAGTTGGCCATCATGCACTACAAAAGATACTACAAGGCAGGCACACCACCAAGCAATTAAGCAGGCGATGAGCACTTATCAGTATATATCAGAGAAGAAGCCAAAAGGATTGCAGTTAAATCCACTTTAGCGCTTCACTGTATATATGTACTAGTATCTTATAGTAAACTCAAGCTCGCACCAAGTCACAAGTGAGAGAGCACAGATCAACGCGTCCTTTGTCACCAGAGGATTGTTCTCGAATGAATGCGAAAGTTTTTTTTTTTCTTTGGCCAGTAGTTGGGAGCCCCGGGGCGAAAAATATGCCCCCCTACTCATCTGTTTCCGAGGAATTGCCGATGAGGCAAAAGTCACTGTTCTCGCTACACTGGCGGGGGAAAAACAATCTGTCTGGTAGGCTAGGAGGCCTACCGTCAGAAGAGAAACCCCCTCTCCGCTTCTGGTTACGTGTTCAAAAAAGATTGAATGGGAGCAGTATAGGCCCTTAACAGGAGAAAAATTTAGAGAATATTTAGTGGGAAAGAAGGTTTCAATTTAGAAAAGACCGAAAGGGTTGGCCGGTTCGAATTTAAAACAGGTCATAGAGGATCCAAGGGCCACGGTATTTCAGGCGAGTACTTGGCTTCTTGGTCCTCATGTCCCGCTTTAACAGTAAAATACCGGGGTCCTCTGATTGGTTCGAGAGGATCCTAGCCCTGGTCATCCTCACTATTTTATTTATCTGAGATCTAAGTGTGGGGATATGAAGCTCGACCCGTATCCTCTTGTTAGATTTCGGATAAGATTCTCTGGTCATCATACGAAGTGTCTTATTCTGAAAGATTTGTAATTTTAAAAGAGGAGTCTTGAAAATATATAGCCCCAGGCCTCACAGCCATACAGCAGGATGAACCTGATACATGCTAGGTAAATATTTCTCTTGATGGTGGTAGATATACTTATTGCCTAGCAGAGGTCTCAGTGCTTTCATCCGTGCCGTGGCACACTGTTGGGCCCGTTCTATACTGTAGCTCCAGGACAAAGTTCTGTCCATTTTAAGGCCAAGATATTTAATTTGGTTCGTCCAAGACACTGGGACGTTATTGATAGTGAGGCGATCAAGGCTTGGCCGTGCCGGCCATGAATTGCACGCCGGGGTTCCTGGGTTCGAGTCAGACCGCGAGTTGCGTTCTGACTCCTGCTCTGAAAGATGTCGACAGAATTCCTCCCATCTTTCAATCTTACGTTCCAGCAATCGATTGCAGACTTCACGGGCTAGTTCGTGATATTCCGCCCGGTCAGCTGGGTCCCGGAATCGTTGCCATCTCTTCCTATATCTATTTTTAATTTGGATCAAATCCTTAAGGAGACCCGGTGTGGTGTCGTCCTCAAAACCAGGGTAGTTCTGAGAACGATTATTATTATTATTATTATTATTATTATTATTATTATTATTGTTGTTGTTATTATTAAATTTAGCTGCTCGAATGATGTATTTCCGGGCGTTGCAGAACTTGTTGTTAAGGTGCGCAATCGCGCGGTCAACATCATTCTCGCTGGTGATCGAATATGTTTTCAGATTCTTGTTGACATGCCACGTGAATTTGTGGTAGTCGAGGTTTAGTTTAGATGTAGGAAGAGACGGCTCATCGAGCCTAACCCAGGTAAGATTAAAGATGATAGGCTTGTGGTCAGAATTAAGCTCGTCAGGGACTAAAAAATCAATAGCCCTGCTGTAATACTTGGTAACTGCGACATCTAGGACATCAGGTGGGCCACCATTATCCGGATAGAGGGGGGCTCCGTGGCGGCATATACACCGATGTCAGTATCTACCATGTGTTGCTGGAGTATTCTCCCCCTAGGATTTATAGTCCTGGAGTTCCAGTCGGTGTGCTTGGAATTCAAGTCGCCTCCAATGATAGAGGGCGTATGGCTAGGGTTATTAACCAAAATATCTAGCTCCGCCGTATGAAGCGGAGCACTGGGGGATAGATAGGCCGCAAAAATACGATAATGATAGTTAGCATGTCTAATCTCGATACCGAGAGACTCAATAGCTCCGAGAGGGAGGGGGTCAATGACGTGATGAGTAAGCTTAGACTTAATCAGCACAGCCACGCCCCCGTCCTCTCTGTCAACTCTATACCGCAAAGTTCTTAATTTTGAAGGGCATATGAGGTTTTAGCCATGTTTCCCCTAGTAGGAGGATATCGATGTTATGCTCAGAGATAAACGACTTGAGTTCGTATCTCTGAGCAGAAACACCCTTGCAATTCCACACACAAATTCTGAGGTCCATTGTCAAACAGTGACAGCCTCATTAAGGTTCTGAGAAGTACTGAATAGCAGTACTTAACAGGACTCCAATTTTGTCTATCACCGTTTCATATGTCCTTAGCTTAGTCATGGTGTCCTTGATAATAGGCAGTAATTTAGAAAAATTAATCTGCCTCACGAGATTCAAAATGTCACCCATGCCCGAAAAGTCGGATATGGGTGACGCTTCCACTGAGGGTGCAGGGTTCGATGCAGGAGTGGGGGCGGCTTGGGCGCCTCCGGCAGCAGCAGCAGCATAAGAAAAGTTGGGGTCTACAGCCCGGGAGGGGGGGAGGGTCCTCCTTTTCTCAGCTTTGGAGAGCTCCCTGACTACCTTCTGTTCCATAATATTGCGGAACAGTTGGCAGCCCCTCCAGGAGGCGGGGTGGTTGCCCTGGCAATTTGCACACTTAGCTGCTGCCTCCGGTTTTAGAGGGCAGGCAGCATCTGAGTGGTTTTCACCGCTTTTAACGCATCGCAAAGGCATTTTGCAATAGTTCGCGGTGTGCCCCCACCGCTGTCATCGGTAGCATTGAGAGGGGCCTTCACGACCCCTGAAAGCCTCTATTTTCACAGCATACCCGCATTAGTGTCTTACTGAGAATATGGTTTCAGAAAATTTCTCCTTTGGAAGGGTGACACTCATGACACTGAGGGGTATCAGCTTCTTAGTTGTAGCATCTCGCCTCGTGTATTGGTACACGTCTTGAGGCTGGTACCCCAGTGCCATGAGTTCCTCACGAACCCAGTCCACGCTGACAGTAGCAACAATGTTACGGATAATGACTTTTAAGAGCCTCTTACTAGCCAGCTGGTGAGTATAGAAGCTCTTATTGTTATCCTCAAAGTATTGCTTGATAAGCTGGTAATCGTGCTCGTTTTCAGCATGGAATTTCAGAGCGTCTCTGGTATTTATCACTCTGATATTCCCAGTGCAGCGCCATTCAAGGTAACTGTAGTGTCGCTGATACTCCGATTTATCAGCGACTACAATTGGTGGAACAGTGACTTTTTAGGGGCCACAACATCCATGGCCTCCCCCTGCCCTTCCTGAGATGGGCTCTGCCCTGTCTCAATGTTATTGACTGGGGTCGAACTCGCGACCTCAGCGGGTCTAGCAGACTGAGAGGGGGCAGTGCTAGTGGAATGAAGGGGGTCAGTAGCAGGGATAGATTGTCTAGGGATGTAGTCCGCTAGGGTAAGGTTACCTTCGGTGGGAAGGGAAGCTAGGACGCTGTATTGGTTAGAGGTGGTCACAGGCTCGGGTTGAATATTAGCAGGTTTACCAGATTTATGGGATTTACGGTCCCTGCGATCTGTACGGTGTAGTTTACTATTGCCACTATTGGGGACATGGAAGAGATAAGCCATGCTAGGGTGAATTTCCGCAGTTTTATTGTAGTTTGCTACCGCTTCCGGCATGCTGGGGAGTATGGTAATTGTTGAGGCAGCCTGGAGAGCCGGCAGGCCCGATTTAACATTATTGGAAGGATTGGCCTGCGGTAAAGGTGGAAAATCTTTTCCACCACATCCCGGTGGCGGGGTGCTAGCCATCATGCAACTACCGGGCACTATAAGCAAGGCACACCAACAAGCAAACAAGCAGGCGATGAGCACTTACCGATTATATGCAGGGAAGTAGCCAAAGGGATTCGTAAAATCCAATTCAGCGCTTCACTGGACATAATATAGCACCTTAATGTAACAACTTAAAACCCACACAAGCTCACACACAGTCACAAAGACGGGAAGAGTAGTACAGCACGTCCGCAGACAACACCAGATTGTTCTCGAATGCTCTCAGCATTTTTTAATTTTTTTTTTTTTTGTTGGCCAGTGGATGGGAGCCCCGGGGCGAAAAATATGCCCCCCTACTCATCTGTTTCCGAGGAATAGCCAATGAGGCGAGAAGTCACTGTTCTCACTACACTGGCGGGGGAAAAATCAATCTGTCTGATAGGCTGGGAGGCCTACAGTCAGAAGAGAAACCCCCTCTTCGCTTTTGATTTCGTGCTCAAAAAAGATTAATTCGGAGCAGTATAGGTGTCTGTGTGCTTCTTAAGAAACGGTCCTTATCAAGAAAATAATTTAGAGAATATTAAGTGGTATGAAGGTTTCAATTTGGAAAAGACCGAAAAGGTTGGCCGGTTCGAATTTAAAACAGGTCATAGAGGATCCAAGGGGCACGTTACTTCAGGCGAGTACTTGGCTTCTTGGTCCTCATGACCCGCTTTAACAATAAAATACCAGGGTCCTCTGATTGGTTCGAGAGGATCCTAGCCCTGGTTATCCTCACTATTTTATTTATCTGAGATCTAAGTGTGGGGATACGAAGCTCGGCCCGTATCCTCTTGTTAGATTTCAGATATGGTGCTCTGGTCATCATTCGAAGTGTCTTATTCTGGAAGGCATGTAATTTTGAAAGACGAGTCTTGGCAATATAGCCCCAGGCCTCAGAGCCATACAGCAGGATGGGCCTGATACATGCTAGGTAAATATTTCTCTTGATGGAGGTAGAGATATACTTATTGCCTAGCAGAGGTCTCAGTGCTTTCATCCGTGCCGTGGCACGCTGTCGGGCCTGTTCTATATTGTAGCTCCAGGACAAAGTTCTGTCCATTATAAGGCCAAGATATCTAATTTGGTTCGTCCAAGACACAGGAACGTTATTGATAGTGAGGCGATCAAGGTTAGGCCGGCGCCGGGTGAAAACAATTGCCTGTGTTTTATCCGCATTTATTTTCACCTTGTTCCGGAGACACCACTCCCAGAAGGAATCAATCCATTGCTGTAATCGCCGGACAGCATAGTCTTTTCTCTTCATGCCGATGTAAATGGCTATGTCATCCGCGTACTGCTGGATCTCTACACCTTCCCGTGTAGGAAGATCGTTCACATATAGGCCGTAGAGTGTGGGGCTCAGCACTCCACCCTGTGGGACTGCTGCTCTGAGTGCCCGAGGGGTGGATTGCTCCCCTTCACAGGAAACATAAAATTTCCTGTTAGTCAAATATGACTGTATAATTTTGACTAGGTAATTAGGGACTCTATATAATTCCAAAAGTTTTAAAAGAAATTAAAGATAAAATGTGGCGAGATCTCCCTTTTAAAAAGGTAAAAAGTAAGAAAACCCTTAAACAGACCTTGGGATCCCAGAACTACACCTAACAAATTACAGTAAATTAATGCAGCAAAAGGTAAAACTTGACTGTAGCACGAGAGGAGAAAACGGTTCCTTATGAGACAATCACTGGTTATAGAAGAGTAAACTCCAAGCAATATCTCCTCATAATAAGTTCCATCAAGGACAAACAGAGAAATAGAATTAATTCACAAATTAAGAATTAGCAAGAACGAAACGTGAAAGGAAATAAACATTAAACTCTTAACACGGATCCCGCGGTTGACTCAGCAGTCTTCACGATCATCCAAATCAATCAACATCATATCCTTGACAACCCAAATAATACTCACGACAGACAACGAGAGTCAGCTGTTAGCTCGTAACAGAGAGCTCCCATCACAGTTATGTTTACAAGTGCAGTCATGGTAACCAGGTCACATGACCCAAGGCAAATGGCTGCCCATCAACAACCAAGGAAGTCGAATGAACCGTTTTCTTCTCACTAACCTTTTTCCAGAATGAACTGCTAACATACACAAAAATTGAAAACAATAAGAATAAACCCACCCATAATATAATGTTTGAAAACTACTATTTAGATGCCACAGTCAATGAGTAACATCATATTTTAGCAGTTACATTTCATTTGAATTTTAGGATGAAAAGTACAACATAACTCGTTTTGAAATAATTAATAGGCGTAAACATAGCCAACATTTTACATTAAAGAAAACCCCAATAACTTAAATTATATCGTTATTACGAAGTGTAACATCATGTCGAAACATATTCAAATGTAAATGCGTTGATAATAGAAAGATCATGCACAAAATGATTTTGAATGTTGCTGCATCGAAGGTTCGATACAGTTCCACGGTCAGTTAGCATGCATTCTTCCGGTTTAATCTGGTTCCCAGATCAAAATTTAGGGTTAAGAGTACTCACAGACTCGCCGAAAATATTATAAGTAAATTAAAGGAAACCCAGACATTTTGGGTCTCGCCGGTTGGCGAGGGATTTATCCAGTGTCGAACACCATGACTCCAGCTTCTTCTTTACTAGTTTTCAATATCCTTTTTCACCAGCAGTGATGAGATCGAAACCTTTTTAGTCAACAACCTTCAACAAGGACTACAATAATCAAAACAAAGACCGGTCGGTGTACATAGATATCCACGGAGGTCGTAGATCACGAGAACAAGTTGAGTACGGAGAATGCCGGTAGATGGCAGACCGAGATAGCGGGTCTCACACCAGGATACGGCTCCCGTGAATCACGCAGATCCCAAGAGATTGCGGGCACATGCAAAATCTAAAGTGATGTTCCATTACAATCAACGGGGCATGACGTTGTTGGAAAGTTGACTTTGATTAGATGAGTCCATTCCCAGGTACTCAGATATCTTTAAACTCTTCAAATACCGTCAGAAGCTTAGACTTAATCAGCACAGCCACGCCCCCGCCCTCTCTGTCAACTCTATCTTTGCGGTATACCGCAAAGTTCTTAATTTTGAAGGGCATATGAGGTTTCAGCCATGTTTCCCCTAGTAGGAGGGTATCAATGTTGTGCTCAGAGATGAACGACTCGAGTTCGTATCTCTGAGCAGAAACACCCTTGCAATTGCACGCACAAATTCTGAGGTCCATTGTCAAACAGTGACAGCCTCATTAAGGTTCTGAAAAGTACTGAATAGCAGCACTTAACAGGACTCCAATTTTGTCTATCACGGTTTCACATGTCCTCAGCTTAGTCATGGTGTCCTTAATAATAGGCAGTAATTTAGAAAAATTAATCTGTCTCACGAGGTTCAAAATGTCACCCATGCCCGAAAAGTCGGATATGGGTGACGCTTCCACTGAGGGTACAGGGTTCGATGCAGGAGTGGGGGCGGCCTGGGCGCCTCCGGCAGCAGCAGCATAAGAAAAATTGGGGTCTACAGCCCGGGAGGGGGGGAGGGTCCTCCTTTTCTCGGCTTTGGAGAGCTCCCTGACTACCTTCTGCTCCATAATATTACGGAACAGTTGGCAGCCCCTCCAGGAGGCTGGGTGGTTGCCCTGGCAATTAGCACTCTTAGTTGCTGCCTCCGGTTGTAGAGGGCAGGCAGCAGCTGAGTGGTTTTCACCACATTTAACACATCGCAAAGGCATTTTGCAATAGTTAGCGGTGTGCCCCCACCGCTGACATCGGTAACACTGAGAGGGGCCCTCGCGGCCCCTGAAGGCCTCTATTTTAACGGCACACCCGCACAGATGTTTTACGGAAAAGATGGTCTCAGAAAGTTTTTCCCTCGGGAGGGTGACACTCATGACACTTAGAGGTATCAGCTTTTTGGTCGTTGCATCACGCCTGGTGTACTGATACACGTCCTGAGGCTGGTACCCAAGTGCCATGAGTTCCTCACGAACCCAGTCCACGCTGACTGTAGCAACTATGTTGCGAATAATTACTTTCAAGAGCGTCTTACTCGCCAGCTGGTGAGTATAGAAGCTCTTGTTGTTCTCTTCAAAGTACTGCTTTATAAGCAGGTAATCATGTTCGTTTTCTACATGGAATTTCAGAGCGTCCCTGGTATTTATCACTCTGATATTCCCAGTGCAGCGTGTTCGCAGATAATTATAGTGGCGCTGATACTCCGATTTATCAGCGACCACGATTGGGGGAACAGTGACTTTTTTAGGGGGCGCGACATCCATGGCCTCGAACTGGCTTCCTTGAGATGAGCACTGCCCTGTCTCATTAGTGGTAGAGGCCGAACTCGCGACCTCAGCACGCCTAGCAGGCTGAGAGGAGGCAGTGCTGGTTGAGGGGAGGGGGTCGGCTGGCCTAGGAATAAAATCAGCTAGTGTTAAGTTTCCATCTGTGGGCAACGAAGCCAGGACACTATAGTTATTGGACGTAGGAACAGAAGGCTTAGGTTGCAGTTTCTTAGATTATTGATGTTTAAAATAGTGCTTGCGAGCCTTTTTAGGTACTGGGTGCTCACTGCGAACAACCGCGGCTATATGAGCCGGAATCTCCCCTGTTCTGGAAAATTCCGCAAGCACATCTTTTAATGGGGTAAGACTTTAATAGTAGAGGCAGCCTGAGAAGCCGACAAGCCCTGGTTATCGCATGCAGGTCGCTTGAGCGTCGCAGAGAGAGGAGGAAAATCGTCTCCACCACCTCCCGGTGGCGGGGATTTAGCCATCATGCAACTACAGGCACTCTAAAGCAAGGCACACCAACAAGCAAAAACAGCAAGCGATGTAGCACTTACCAGATTATACTAGAGAAGTAGCCAAAAGGATTGGTTTATGATCCAATTTAGCTCTTCACTTGTATAATACTTGGTACCTTATAACACAGAACAAGATCACACCAAAGCAACAAATGGGAGAGTACAGAGCTATGCGCCCGTTGTCACCAGAAGATTGTTCTCGAATGCTCTCAGCAAGTGTTTTTTTGTTGGCCAGTGGATGGGAGCCCCGGGCCGAAAATGATGCCCCCCTACTCATCTGTTTCCTAGGTGTTGCCGATGAGGCAGGAAGTCTCTGTTCTCACTGCTCTGGCGGGGGAAAAACGATCTGTCAGATTGGTCAAAGGGCTATCGTCAGAGAAGTAACCCCCTCTTCGCTACTAATTTGTTCTCAAATAAAGGAGCCAGAGTAAAGTATTTGATAAATTGAGCCCTTCTTAACAAACGGCCCCTAACAGGGGAAGAATTTTGAGGTATTTAGTGGGAAGTTTGTATCAATTTGGAAAAGGCCGGAAAGGTTGGCAGGTTCGAATTTAAAACAGGTCATAGAGGATCCAAGGGCCACGGTACTTCAAGCGAGTACTTGGCTTCTTGGTCCTCATGACCCGCTTTAACAGTAGAATACCAGGGTCCTCTGATAGGTTCGAGAGGATCCTAGCCCTGGTCATCCTCACTATTTTATTTATCTGAGATCTAAGGGTGGGGATACGGAGTTCGGCTCGTATCCTCTTGTTAGATTTCAGATAAGGTGCTCTAGTCATCATTCTTAGTGTCTTATTCTGAATGGTCTGTAATTTCGAAAGTGGAGTCTTGGCAATATAGCCCCAGGCCTCGCAGCTATACAGCAGGATGGGCCTGATACATGCTAGGTAAATATTTCTCTCTATGCTGGGAGAGATATATTTATTGCCTAGCAGAGGTCTCAGCGCTTTCATCCGTGCCGTGGCACGCTGCCGGGCCTGTTCTATATTGTAACTCCAGGACATAGTTCTGTCCAGTATTTTTTTCTTTTTTTTTTTGATATTGGCTTTATGTCGCACCGACACAGATATGTCTTACGGCGACGATGGGACAAGAAAGGGCTAGGACTGGGAAGGAAGCGGGCGTGGCCTTAATTAAGGTACAGCCCCAGCATTTGCCTGGTGTGAAAATGGGAAACCACGGAAAACCATCTTCAGGGCTGCCGACAGTGGGGTTCGAACCTACTATCTCCCGAATACTGGATACTGGCCGCACTTAAGCGACTGCAGCTATCGAGCTCGGTCTGTCCAGTATTAGGCCGAGGTATTTAATTTTGTTGGTCCAAGACACGGGGACGTTATTAATAGTGAGGCGATCAAGGCTAGGCCGGCGCCGGGTGAAAACAATTGCCTGAGTTTTGTCTGCATTTATTTTCACCTTGTTCCGGAGACACCACTCCCGGAAGGAATCGATCCATTGTTGCAGTCGTCGGACGGCATAGTCATTTCGTTTCATGCCGATGTAAATGGCTATGTCATCCGCATACTGCTGGATCTCTACTCCATCTCGTGTGGGAAGATCGTTCACATATAGGCCGTAGAGAGTGGGGCTCAGCACGCCACCCTGTGGAACTCCAGCTCTAAGTGCCCGAGGGGTGGATTGCTCCCCTTCACAGGAAATATAAAATTTCCTGTTAGTCAAATATGACTGAATAATTTTGACAAGATAAGTAGGAACTTGATATAGTTCCAGAAGTTTCACTATTAAATTATCGTGCCAGACAGTGTCGAAAGCTTTCTCTACATCGAAAAATACTGCTGGCACGCTACGGCGCATATTGAACGATCTTGTGACATACTGTGTCAGGCGCAGCACCGCAAGGGGGGCACTGCGCCTGGACCTGAACCCAAACTGCTCAGGTCGCAGTATGTTGCGGGTGCTGAGGTATCCGTTAAGGCGAGAGAGAAGAAGTCTCTCGAATATCTTAGAGATATGTGTTAACAGGGTTATCGGACGATAATTCTGAGGGAATAATTTATCCTTCCCTGGCTTCGGGAGGACTATCATTTTTCCAGTCTTCCAGACGTCGGGGAAGTATCCCAGCTTTATGCAGGCCGAAAATATGGTTGCTAAGAAAATTACTGCCCTATATGGCAGTGACTTAATTTCCTTGTTCGAAACCCTGTCATCGCCGGGAGACTTCTTCTCGTTAAAATTTTTAATAACCCTGCGAACCTCGCGAGGCTGGAAGTCGGGTACGTTAAAGTCTGGTGTCCATTGTCTTTCGAAAGCCAAGGCTTTTCTGCGTATCTCACGGGTCCGTCGTTCGTCATCGTCATCGTCATCGTCCACAAGATTGTGAGTTACGCATTGGCTTTCATTTGTATCCCCGAAAGCCTCAGCTTAATCATAGGGGGAGAACACCAGGCCGTGCCGGCCATGAATGGCACGCCGGGGTTCCTGGGTTCGAGTCAGGCCGCGAGTGACACGCCAAAAGTCGCGTTCAGACTCTTGCTCCGAAAGATGTCGGCAGAATTCTTCCCATCTTTCAATATTACGTTCCAGCAAGCGATTGCGGACTTCGCGGGCTAGTTCCAGGTATTCCGCCCGGTCAGCTGGGTCTCGGAATCGTTGCCACCTCTTCCTATATCTAGTTTTAATTTGGATCAAATCCTTAAGGAGATCCGGTGTGGTATCGTCCTCAGAGCCAGGGCGGTGCTGAGAACGATTATTATTCTGATTAATTTTGGCTGCTCGAATGATGTATTTCCGTGCATTGCTGACCTTATCATTAAGGTGCGCAATCGCACGGTCAACATTATTCTCGCTGGTGACCGGAAAGGTTTTCAGATTTTTATTGACATGCCACGTGAATTTGTGGTAGTCAAGATTTAATTTAGGTACAGGAAGAGACGGCTCGTCGAGCCTAACCCAGGTAAGATTGAAGATGATGGGCTTGTGATCTGAATTTAGTTCATCAGGGACTAAGAAATCAATAGCCCTGTTGTTGAGTTAAGTTTTTGTAGTCGTTTTTGGATTTACTACAATGGTCACAAGTTCGACCGTCGGTTCGCAGTACTGACTGGTAGAGTAAGAAGTCACAAATTTTATCAATGTTTTATTCTCAAGTCGAATATGACCTGGTGGTCTACACACTAAGACTTAATCTAAAGTTGTGAGCTCCGATACATTGTGGAGTCTGCTTTTATACTATGATATCCCTTACTTATCATTAAGGGGAAGACAACAAGTATGATACAATATCACATGAGCGGATGTTGGTCAGCAGAGCCGCTGGTGATAGGAGATAAACAGTCAATAAGAGGAAGTTGCCTCAAGCGATTAGTTGGCGGCAGCTTCCTTTGGAAACATGATAACAATGAGTAACTATTTACAATCTTAGAATTGGGACAAACACATTATCACATTGGTTGGCGACAGCCTTCTTAGGGACTTGGGACATGTTAGGACATGATAACATTAATCAGCTATTTACAGTCTTAAAGTTCGGAACAAATACATTCCTTGTGCCTTGTGACACACTAATACTAATCATTTACTTCCGTTTAAAATTGATATTTGGTTTCCTCGAGCGGTTTGAACTGATTATGACTTCCCGTCTCGGAAACTGTAGGCAGGGAACATAACTCCTCCCCCCTTAGATTACCGTTACTGACCTCAGTAACTCTTAACTTTCTTGTTTTACATTTTACATACAATTTTTCACATATTTGATACAATCTTTTTCTACATACTAATATTACAATACATAGTACAATACAAATAATTATTCCATTAATTGGAGTAAATTCTTTTACAACATCATACTTTGGAGTAGGCCTAATTGGTTTTAAATCTAGTTTCAGTTCATTTGCATCGAGATGCGAATATATGAAGTTCACTTCATGTTTTATATAAAGTTCTTTTTGCACATACAAAAGAGGAAATTGCTTAAAATAATTCGTAGGTTTTGGTTCCAACGTGATTCCCATAGTGGAAATTGGACATGAGTCATTTGAGTACACAATATTTGGTCCTGTAACTCGTACAGTCTTTTGGTTATTAGCACACGTTTGTAACAGTGTCTCTTGCTTAGCACTAAAGAAGAGGTGACGCTCATTATTTAGCTCTTGAAATATTTGCACATTGTTTTTAACACTAGCAAATTCACATCCAGTAGTTTTAGTTAGATTACAAGGTGTTACTCTTATTGTATAATGGATACACACATAAGTTTGTGTTCCCTTAATACATGGTATAGTAGACCATTTTGATGTGGGTCCCTGTAAATAATATTTTTCAGAGGGAATAAATACAATATTATCTGTACCGGGTGGTACACCTCCACGCCGCTAATTTAAAATTTGCGCCAGTTGAAACTCCTCTGCTGGAGGAAGTCTGAACTTTATCTGCTGTATTAATTTGCAAGTTTCTCAGAAGATGTCACCAAATGGGAAATTTTGAAGTTTCTGAACGGGGTCGCTTTCGACGTATTTTTGTTTTACCTGTAGTAAGAAGTGTGAACTTTCTCTTCTAGAGGACACTACTGAAGAACTACAAAAGTGTACCCTAGTGCGAAGTGAAAGAACTGTTTTTTGGAGAAATTTTTATTTCAAAAGTTTGTTTCTTGTTAAATTTCTTTCTGTTATTGTTTAAGTTGGCTGTATATCCCTTTCCTTCCCCGTGTTTTGTATTTAGCCAATCCCGAATTTCTTTAATTAATTTCTGACCAATCTGATGTATCTTCCCCAACTTGAATATCTTGCTTAACCCTAGCCAATAAAGTTTTGTGGGCGGGCGTTCTCATTCCAAAAACGCCTCGAACTTTCCGCGAGAGTATATAAACTGCTGATTTTCGGGTCTCTGTGCCACTTCAGTACCATCTTTCAGTGTGTGAAGTACATAGCAGGGGGCGGGAAGCGCCTCTTTCTTCGGGCAGCAGTTCAACAACCAGGTAATGGCCATTTAATAACTTCTTTTCTTGCTAGCTCAGCAGTTTAACTCTCGGGGCGGGTCCGAAGCGTTTCCACCATGTAACTTTTCCCTAAAATGTAACTACTCTTAGCATCTATTCTCTACATATTGGGATAGAGAGTGCTTAACCCTCTCGAGCTCCCACTCATATTGTTTTGAGGTGAACTTATTTCTCACAACCGATCCTTCCTTAATGTAATGTAAATTGTTCTTTTCTAAAGTCACCTCTGTAGTATGGGATTAGCCCTTGCATTAGCGGCCTAGAGCCAGATTAGGTTTTAAACAAAAGGTATTAGGAGTGCAGATCGCCTCCTCTCAAATTGTTATTTTAGAGGTCATGTAATTAACCTTTTTCTCACTTAATAGGCCTCAGTAGGTTGGGTATTTTACCCCTGTATCTAGGTCCTTAGAAGACAACTTGAAGGTGGAGTTTGGTGTGGCCTTTGATAGGCTTAAAGTTGAGAGCGAGTGGCTCTTTCTCGAAAATTGAGTGTTGTATGCCTCGAGGAGGCTTTTCTGTGTAATTTAGAGCAAGTGCTCCTGGGCATGAATGGGGTTTTCTTCCCCTCTGTGAAATCTTGTTTTGGGGTAAAGTTGGGCTAGTTGCCCAAGAATTGTGAGTTCGGAGCTCGAAGCCCAAATCCTGTAAATACTGTAATTGTACTTTTATTGCCTTGCTACTCTGTACCTGTCATTCGTGTTATTTCTGAATTTTGAAAAGAAAATATAACCTTGTTAAATTTTAAATCAACTTTAATTTCGTAGCCTGAGACCTGTTCACCCCCGCACCTTCTTTCACCTCGACCTACCACAAAAACTTGGTAACATTATCAACAGTAGGTACAGGGTAAATCTGATACAATTGATAATTATTTTCATCTGTAATAGGTACAGAAAGGATTACAATTAACTCTGTATCCAACATTATTGTTTGGGTTTTGGTGAATTTTAAATTTTCATGCAGGTGGTAAGGATCAGCATGTATTAGGGATTTTGTAGGATAAATAGAATACACATGTTTTACAATGTTTCGTACATCTTCTTGAGAAAACAGTTCTATATTGGTTATGTCGTTGAAAGAAAGGCTGATGGTGTCTTCCAATGTCTTGATGATTCTTCTTAATTTGTTCACACACATTAATACGTATTGATAATGTTCCAATGTGCTTATTTTGAAATCTGCCTTCTCTAAATTATCTTTAATTATACCCAGATTGAGGTTGACATGGTTCATTTCTTTATAAAATTTATTAGCAATAGAGTTACTAAATGATACAAGGCTATTAATGTGTTGAAGTTCTTTAATATTGCCTTGCCTCAATGATTTAATTTGTTTTTGTAAGTTATCTAAATCATCTTGATCTAAATTACCTGAGATAAATTTAATTACTTTACCTAGGCCGTTAATGAGTCCACGTTTATTTCTGTGTTTTATAGGTAGAAGGTTATTTAGCTCATCCTGCGTATCTTTTAGTGTATCAGTTAATTCTTGTGATAGATATGGGAAAGTGTTATTAGAATACGTTATAAGAGATGGAACTGCATTTTGAGTATTAACATACGATTGAAATAATTTAGTTAGGTTGAAATGAAACATGAATTTGTGATAATTATTGATTATTACCGCAGGTCCAAGTGAATCTGCGTAGAAACCCTGGGTTTTTATTTTTCTGACGTTAATTGAGCCATATCCTGAGAGGAATCTGGAAGAGAAGAGATTTTTCTCTTAGGTTTTATGTCTCTAAAATTTCTGACCACGAACCTGCTACGCAGGCGTAGCAGGGGGAGAGGTGATACTCCCATGTGGCGCGTCCCTGGTGGCGGATAGGGGGGTCCTAACCGGCTTGCCGGCGGACTTGAGGGAAATAAAATACCTCTCGCGGACCAAACACACTACCCCCTGCGGGTGGGGGCGCACATGGAGAATACACCCGCGGTATCCCCTGCCTGTCGTACGAGGCGACTAAAAGGGGCGACCAAGGGCTGACTGAATTAGAACCATGAAACTAATTTTGAATCGTACCATCACGCGGGGAACACCATAGGTTGCCTGTACTTGCGAGTAGTACCACTAAATTCGGTACGAAATAGGTTTGTGATTAGTAGCAGTTAAAGCCTGGCCTGGTGGATTCCAGTACCCGTGCGTCGTACCCATGTGTGCAACACCGCGGGTCTGGGCGTAGCCTGTGAGTTGTACCACTATATGAGCAGCACCGTGGGTCTGCGTTGCCTGTGATTAGTACCCACTATGTGAGGAACACCACGGGAATACCGGCGCCCGTGTTTAGTACACCTAGGTGGGGAACCTTCTCGGTTTGCGTTGACTCTGAGTTGGGCCATTGTGTGAGACACACCATAGGTCTGCGTTACTTGTACGTATTGCAATACTTGTGAGTAGTACCATCTTTTGTGGAACACCGTGAGTCTTCGCTACTTCTGATTAATACCCCAACATGACGCATACCATGGTTCTATTTTACTCGCGACATGTACCATTCTGTGGGGCCTTAGACTTGGATTTTGCACCCCCTTTAGACACCAAGCATCATTGTGCTTTATAAGTGGTTCCTTGGTCGGTAATAATGTTATATTCGATCTGTATTGAGTCCGATCCACTGGCTTTTGTTTGTTTGTTTTGTGTTTTGTTGAGTTCCTGTCCATCCATTCATTCTTCATGCCATATTTTATTTTTATTTTGGTCAGTGGATGCCTTTGCAATTTTTGTTCTTTCATTTCGTACCATTAGGGGCCGATGACCTTCGATGTTAGGCCCCTTAAAACAACAAGCATCATCATCATCATCATCAAAATTTCTGACATGCACTTTGCCATTTTTCATTGTACAGTGTACTTTATTACCTTCTGTTTTAGTTATGATACCTTCATTGTACAAATTCTTTGACTTTTTATTTCTAGTCAATGGATTTGCTACGTAAACAGTTTCTCCGATTTTGTAGGAGTGCTTAAAAGTAGGATTGTTTGGTTTAGGGTTCTTTTCGTTTAGGATTCGAAATTGGTCACTTTGTCTTTGAACGTATTCATTGATTTTTGGCGTGGGAGAAAATATATGATCTAATACATCGTAGTAGGGTCCATAGAGTATATTAAAAGGTGGTTTTTTGGTTGTCGAGTGTACTGAAGAGTTGTAGTTTATGATGATGTTCACTAAGAGTTCGGATATAAGAGAGGACTTGTCATTGTCTCTTGAAATGCGTAGTTTTTCGAGCAGTGTAGAATTGAACCTCTCTACAGGAGAGTTAGATGAGGAGTTCAGTGGAGTAGTTGCATGATACTCGATGTTTGAGGCTTTACAATATTCTTTTATAATATTGTTTTCAAATTCTCCGCCTTGATCGTGTGTGATCTTTTTAGGCAGGCCATGGTGTGAGAAGTAAAGTTGTAACTTATTTAATACTGCAAGAGCTGTGCCATCTGACAATATATAGGCTTGTCCGTATTTGGAGAATACGTCTAGTATTGTCAAAATCCGTATTTGCTCAAAATGAAATGTATCTATGTGGACTTGAGCGAAAGGGTGGTCTGCTGTTATCGGACCTTGGTTCTCAACCCGGTTGGGATGTCTTTCATACTTATTTCGCTGACATAGATTACACTGATTGATCAAGTTTCGAACTTGTTCTCTTAAGTGAGGCCAATAGTACTTGGTTTGCAAGTGTTCTATGGTCTCTGAGGTTCCATTGTGATTAATTGAGTGGTATTGCAAAATTAAATGCTTTTGTTTTTCGGAGTTTTCTACATCTTCCAACAATTTTGATGCTCTGATAATTATGAGTTCAGAAGTGAACAGTTTCTGGCAAGTTCTAATGAAGGGAATTTCTAAAGTTATATCATCAAAGAAAACAGCATATTTGTTTGAAGTTATTATTACCTTTAGTAGGAGATCTTTCAAGTCTTGGTAAAGGTTTGTTTTTGTGACTATCATGTAATGTCGTGTGTTCTTTCTGAATAGTGTCTGTTTAATTAATTTGGGAGAGTTTCCATATTTTACAATGATTTGATTGCGGTTTTGATTTAAGTTCCTTTCGGAAGCTTTTGACGTGAAAATGGGATCCTCCTGGTTAGAGTGTACAGTTTGGTTATCAATGTCATCTTGATATCCGTCATTTTCAGCTATGGCTAATTTAGAGTCTGTTTCATCGTTTGCGTTTATCTCAGTGCGAGACAAGGCATCCGCGACATAGTTTGTTTTTCCTTTTACATAATTGATATCGAAATCAAATTCTTCTAGTTTAATTTTCCAGCGATACAGTCTCGAATTCGGGTCTTTCAAAGTGAAGAGCCACTGTAGTGGTCTGTGGTCACTTTCTACTTGGAAATGCCTTCCATATAAGTAGGGCTTGAAATGTTTGCAACTATCTACTATGGCGAGTAATTCTTTTTCGATAGTTGAATATTTTCGTTCGGTTGGGTTTAGTGTCCGTGAATAGTAAGCAATAGGATGTCCCTTTTGGGAAAGAACGCTTCCAGTTGCGAAGTCTGAACTATTAGTTGTCAGAGTGAAAGATCCATTAAAATCTGGATAGCTTAGGACAGGGGCATTTATTAGAAGGGTCTTGAGTGTTTTAAACGCATTCTGATATTCAGAATCCTCTGTATCAATTTTGGCTCCCTTCTTTAAATATCGTGTTATAGGTTGTGCAATTTTCGCAAAGTTCTGAATAAATCTCCTATTTAAAAAAATCGGCCGGTCAGAAAAATTGCTTAATTTGTTTGGTGGTTTTTGGGACGGGATATTCTTTGACTGTTTTAATCTTGTCTGGGTTACAATAAGGCGATTTCGGTAGGAATTACTATGCCTTGTTCTAAAAGCTTTTCCACTTCCTTGTTAATTATTTCTTTCAAATGAGGTGGATATCGATAGTTTCTTTGGTATACTGGTTCTTCATCAGTGGTTCGTGTGTAATGTTTTACTACGTTGGTAAACGATAAATCGCAACCAGGGTAATAAAATATATCAGAGTATTCAGAACAGAGACTGTGGATAGCGTCTCTTTCTAGCTTATTTATGTGTTGTGTTCTGAGATATTCCTTTATGTCTCTATCTGTTATGGAATTGATTTCTAGTGGCTGAATATCCACGTTTTCAATTGCTTCGACCAACATGGGCTCTTTGAAATTTGGTTTTTGATGTGTCTTACTTGGGTAAAGTACTTGGTAATCCTTCGCATTCAGGATTGCATCAGGAAAGTGAAGTCCATTATGCTCAAACTGGGGAAGATATACATCTCCCTGTTTAATGTTAATTGGAATTGAGATGAAGTGTGGTTCTTCTGCAGGCTGTGTAGGTTTCTGCTCGGTAAGTGAGTGAAAATGAAGTGGTATTTCTTGTCCTGATAGAGTAAGTTTATTAGTACTGTAGTTTATCTTTGCGCCTAGTCTGGCGAAATCTGCGGTACCAATTAAAGCATCGAAATATTTATGCCATTTCATTACTCTAAATTTCACTGGAGATTCAATATTGTATTCAGAAAAAATTGGGAAGCTTACATTATCATTGCCTATTGTTTGGGCATGAACTGACTGAATACAAAACGGTTCCTTAAATAAATGATCCGCAAAGCATGTGTATGCTACGCTTGGATTCATTATAGAATTACAAGCTCCACTATCAACTAGGATTTTAAGTCCGTGCAAACTAATAAATGGTAGTTGAGGTGCATTATAGATATTGTTTAGGTCTTCGACCGTGACGGCTGGCCCAAGCGAAAACCCTGATTTTGTGTTTCAATTTCCGATTCGAATTGTTCTACTGGCTCTAAATATGAGTCGTAGCGGTATTGGAAATCTTGTTCCAATTCTTCGACATGTGGAATTTCAGAATGACAGTTTTCAAATTCTGTGTGCTGAGGATTCTCTGCGTGAGAATTTAAGTTACTTCTGATTGTTGAGACACCTGACATGGGTCTCTGAAGATTTCGATCTGACGGAGCGAAACGTCTTCCAATATTATTCGGAGTAGGGTAAGGACGATTTGTCGGCTGTGGTGGCCTCATGGGTATTGTGTTTCTTTGTTGCGTGATTTGTGGTGGTGTATTGGACGAGACAAAGTTGGTTCGATTGTTGGGTTGACTTTGTACGTTGTGTGGCACTGGGTTGTGCGTATTATGCATAATTTGAGGAACTGACCTCGGTAAGAAACTCTGAGGTGTGAATGGATTGTGATTCGTGTTAGGCAAGTGTTTAGGAACAGGTTTGTGGAGAAATTGTTTATGTCCTCCTCTTAATTGATCCATATAGCTCTCATGTGCTCTATCATTATCATATGATCTGCAAATTCTAAGTGCATGACTTAAATCTGGGACATGAGCGTAACGTAAGAATGCTCGGTATGGTTCTAACATTCCGGCTTTAAATGTGCTCAGACCTAATTCTTCTATTTCTCTCAACTTTAAGTCTAGAACCTGATCTCTATAGTTGAGTTTGCACAGGCTCTTATATCTAACAATTAACGCTTCTAAACGTTCGTGGTAATTGGTATAAGATTCATTATGCTTTTGGAAACAGTTAGAAATTTCTTGGAGCAGAAGTCGCTCGCCACGAACCTGCTACGCAGGCGTAGCAGGGGGAGAGGTGATACTCCCACGTGGCGCGTCCCAGGTGGCGGATAGGGGGGTCCTAACCGGCTTGCCGGCGGACTTGAGGGAAATAAAATACCTCTCGCGGACCAAACACACACCCCCTGTGGGTGGGGGAGGCTGACGAATAATACACCCACGGTATCCCCTGCCTGTCGTGCGAGGCGACTAAAAGGGGCGACCAAGGGATGAATGAATTAGAACCATGAAACGACTCTTGATTCGTACCATCCTGCGGGGAACACCATGGGTTGCATGTACTTGCGAGTAGTATCACCAACATGGTACGAAGTATGTTTGTGATTCGTTGCAGTAAAAAGCCTGGCCTGGTGGATTCCAGTACCCGTGCTTTGTACCCATGTGGGCAACACCGCGGGTCTGGGCGTAGCCTGTGAGTTGTACCACTATATGAGCGACATCGTGGGTCTGCGTTGCCTGTGATTAGTACTCACTATGTGCGGAACACCTCGGGGCCCTTGGGACCGGCACCCGTGACTAGTACCCTAGGTGAGGAAACTCATCGGTTTGCGTTGGCTGTGGGTGGCGCCATTGTGTGCGAAACACCATAGGTCTGCGTTACCTGTACGAAGTACAATACTTGTGAGTAGTACCATCTTTTGTGGAACACCGTGAGTCCTCGCTACTTCTGATTAATACCCCAAAGTGACACATACCATGGTTCTATTTTACTCGCGACATGTACCATTCTGTGGGGCCTTAGACGTGGATTTTGCACCCCCTTTAGACACCAAGCATCGTTGTGCTTTGAGTGGTTCCTTGGTCGGTAATAATGTTATTTTCGTTCTCTGTTGAATCCGATCCACTGGTTTTTGTTTTTGTTTGTTTGTTTTGTGTTTTGTTGGGTTCCTGTCCATCCATTCATTCTTCATGACATTTTTTATTTTTATTTTGGTCAGTGGATGCCTTTGTAATTTTTGTTCTTTTAATTTCGTACCATTAGGGGCCGATGACCTTCGATGTTAGGCCCCTTAAAACAACAAGCATCATCATCATCATCAGAAGTCGCTCGTTTCTAACATCTCCGTATTTTGAGACAAGCTTTTCTTTGAATCTGTCATAGTTAGTATTAGCATCTAAGTCTAATATACTTCTCGCTTCTCCTTTGAGTTTTGATTTCACTACATTGAATAGGAAATAGTTACTTAAGTCCGCATGAGGGACTGTTGCTACTCTTCTGAAATTATTCAGAAATGAGTCGCACCTAGCAATAAAATAATCTAGGCTACAAGAAGAGGTGCCATCAAATTCTGGCAATAATTGTATGTGGGCATATTCAAATTTTGAGAGCAATTCTCCTTCCATTTCTTAAGTTAAAAAATTTAGTTTTGCCGTAAATACAATTATTTAATTAATTAACTAATGTAATTGATTGTGAAGAGTAACGTATCTGTTTGATCCTACTAATTCACATTCAATTAAAAATAAATATATAAATTAAGTAGTTAGTAATTCATTGATTTAATTCAATTTATATTTGAAAAAGCAACGCATCTATTCGATCTCACTAATTCTCATTACAATTGAAAGGAAATATGCTTATTTATTCTTTTTAGTAAAGTTTAATTCAATTTGATATTGAAAAAGCAGCGCATCTATTCGATCCCACTAATTCTCCATCTAATTGAAGGGAAGTATGCTTATTTAGTTGTTAGTAATGTTTTAATTCAATTTGATATTGAAAAAGCAGCGCATTTATTCAATCCCACTAATTCGCCATCTAATTGAAAGGAAAATTTGCTTATTTAATTATTCGTAATGTTTTAATTCAATTTGATATTGAAAAAGCAGCGCATTTATTCAATCCCACTAATTCGCCATCTAATTGAAAGGAAAGTACGCTTATTTAGTGTTTGAATAATTTGTATTATTCTTTTTACTTAAACTAATTGAACTTAATTGAACTAAAAAAATGAACCAGGCTATTCTGAACTTGGGCTCACAGAATAATATTTCTAAAGTGAAGGCGGCAGTTTACCGTTGGCACGTTTTTAGAAATAGCACATTGAAAAAATTTGTTGATATTCACTTACAGGCTTGAAAAGATGAACAGCAATTTCAGCATCCTCGGTCTGCAGTGGATAGTCGGCGGCTTCCCCTCTGGTCGTCAGTTGCGGCAGTTTTGACGGATAGGCAGCTGGCAAATCGGCAGGCGGGCAGCAGCAAAGTCCAACTAGTGTGGTCAAAGCCGAAAGCCTCTCGTAGAAGTTGTCGCTCACCTCCAATCTGCTCTGTAGTCGATCTGGCTAGGATAGACGGCTTGCCTATCCAGGACAGGCCCCCAGTTTAGTTTTTGTAGTCATTTTTGGATTTACTACAATGGTCACAAGTTCGACCGTCGGTTCGCAGTACTGACTGGTAGAGTAAGAAGTCACAAATTTTATCAATGTTTTATTCTCAAGTCGAATATGACCTGGTGGTCTACACACTAAGACTTAATCTAAAGTTGAGAGCTCCGATACATTGTGGAGTCTGCTTTTATACTATGATATCCCTTACTTATCATTAAGGGGAGAACAACAAGTATGATACAATATCACATGAGCGGATGTTGGTCAGCAGTGCCGCTGGTGATAGGATATAAACAGTCAATAAGAGGAAGTTGCCTCAAGCGATTAGTTGGCGGCAGCTTCCTTTGGAAACATGATAACAATGAGTAACTATTTACAATCTTAGAATTGGGACAAACACATTATCACATTGGTTGGCGACAGCCTTCTTAGGGACTTGGGGCATGTTAGGACATGATAACATTAATCAGCTATTTACAGTCTTAAAGGTCGGAACAAATACATTCCTTGTGCCTTGTGACACACAAATACTAATCATTTACTTCCGTTTCAAATTGATATTTGGTTTCCTCGAGCGGTTTGACCTGATTATGACCTCCCGTCTCGGAAACTGTAGGCAGGGAACATAACTGTAGTACTTGGTGACTGCGACATCTAGGACATCAGGTAAGCCAGCCCCATCCGGATAAAAGGTAGGTTCCGTGGGGGCGTATACACTGATATCAGTATCGAGTGTATGTTGCTGAAGTATTCTCCCCCTAGGATTTATAGTCCTGGAGTTCCAGTCGGTGTGCTTGGAATTCAAGTCGCCTCCGATGATAGAGGGCGTATGGCTTTGATTATTAAGTAAAATATCTAGCTCCGCCGTATGAAGCGGAGCTTCGGGGGGTAGATAGGCCGCAAAAATTCGATAGTGATAGTTATCATGTCTAATCTCGATGCCGAGAGACTCAATAGCTCCAAGAAGGAGAGGGTCGATGACGTGATGAGTAAGCTTAGACTTAATCAGCACAGCCACGCCCCCGCCCTCCCTGTCAGCTCTATCTTTGCGGTATACCGCAAAGTTCTTAATTTTGAAGGGCATATGGGGTTTCAGCCATGTTTCCCCTAGTAGGAGGATATCGATGTTATGCTCAGAGATAAACGACTCGAGTTCGTATCTCTGAGCAGAAACACCCTTGCAATTCCATGCACAAACCCTAGGGTCCATGGTCAAACAATGACAGCCTCTTTAGGGCTCTGAAAAGTACTGAAAAACAGCACTTAACAGGACTCCAATGTTATCTATCATTGTTTCACATGACCTTAGCTTGGTCATCGTGTCTTTAATAATTGGTAGTAATTTAGAAAAATTTATCTGCCTCACAAGGTTCAAAATGTCACTCATGCCCGAGAAGTCGGAGATGGGCGACGCTTCCACTGAGGGGGCAGGGTTCGATGCCGGGGCGGGGGCCGCCTGGGCGCCTCCAGCAGCAGCTGCGTAGGAGAAGTTGGGGTCTACTGCACGGGAGGGGGTGAGGACCTTTCGCTTCTCGGATTTCAAGACCTCCCTAACCATCTTCTGTTCCATAATATTACGGAACAGCTGGCATCCCCTCCAGGAGGCGGGGTGTTCGCCCTGGCAATTTGCGCACTTAGCTGGTGCCTCCGGGTTTAAAGGGCAGGCAGCAGCTGAGTGGTTTTCAACACACTTAACACATCTTCTAGGCATTTTACAATAATTAGCGGTGTGCCCCCACCGCTGGCATCGATAACATTGTGAGGGGCCCTCACGGCCCCTAAAGGCCTCAATTTTGACCGCACACCCACACAAATATTTGAGGGAGTAAATTGTCTCAGAGAATTTATCCCTTGGGAGTGTGACACTCATAACACTCAAGGGTATCACATTCTTGGACGTGGCATCACGTCGCGTGTACTGATACACGTCCTGAGGTTGATATCCGAGTGCTACGAGTTCCTCACGAACCCAGTCCACATCAACTGTAGAAACAATATTTCGAATGATAACTTTCAAGAGCCTTTTACTCGCGAGCTGATGCGTGTAAAAGCTCTTATTGTTCTCTTCGAAATACTGTTTCAACAGTTGGTAATCCTGCTCGTTCTCTGCATGGAATTTCAGAGCATAACCTGGTGTTGATAACTCTGATGTTACCAGTGCAGCGTGTTCTCAGGTAGTTATAGTGGCGCTGATACTCCGACTTATCATGCACCACTATAGGGGGAAGAGAGACTTTCTTCTGGGGTACGACTTCCATGGCCTCGCCCTGGCCTCCTTGTGAGGAGCTCTGCCCTGTCTCTTTTTGGTTAGGGGTCGAACTCGCGGCCCCGTCAGACCTAGGAGGCTGAGAGGGGGCAGTGCTGGTAGAGGGTTGAGGTGCTGGGCGGTGGAGGGAGGAAGGGGGACGAGGTCGGCTACAGTCATGTTGCCCTCGGTGGGCAAGGAAGCCAGGACAGTAAATGAATTCGAGGTGGTGATAGGCTTGGAAACCTGCTGTTTAGCAGCGAGCCTGTTCCTATAAGCCCGGCGCAGCTTCTTGGCTGCAGGGTGATCGCTACGTAGGACAGCAGCTACGTTAGCCGGGATATCACCTGTTCGAGAGAATTCTGTTACCATTTCCTTTGTGATAACAGGGAGAACATTAATGGAAGAGGCAGAACCAGAAGCCGGCAAGCCCAGATTTCCACTATTAGCGCGCTTAAAGGTGGCTAGGAGAGGAGGAAAATCCTCGCCACCACCTCCCGGTGGCGGGGAGTTAACCATCATACACTACAAGTACTCCAAAGCAAGGCACACCAAAGCAAGCAAAAACAGCAAGCGATGGCTCTTACCAGTAATATAACAGGGAAATTACCAAAAGGATTGGTACTAAATCCACTTCAGCTATTCACTGTATATATACTGTATAGTATTAAATTTCGCACCACTAAGAAAGAGCTCACACCAAGTCACACAGCGGGAGAAAACAGTACAAAGCGTCCGTGCAAGTCGCAAGTCGCCAGATTGTTCTCGAATGCTCTCAGCATTTTTATTTTTTTTTTATTTTTTTTATTTTTTTATTTTTATTTTTTTTTTTTTTTGTTGGCCAGTGGATGGGAGCCCCGGGGCGAAAATGATGCCCCCCTACTCGTCTGTTTCCAGGGTGTTGCCGATGAGGCAGGAAGTCTCTGTTCTCGCTGCACTGGCGGGGGAGAAAACAATCTGTCAGATAGACCAAAGGCCTATCGTCAGAAAAGAAACCCCCTCATCGCTACTAATTTTGTACTCAAGAAGGTAATTTATTAGAAAGTTGAGTCCTCCTTAACAAACGGCACCTAACAGGGGAAGAATTTTGAGGTAATTTAGTGGGAAGTTGGTATCAATTTGGAAAAGGCCGAAAGGGTTGGCAGGTTCGAATTTTAAAACAGATCATAAGTGATCCAAGGGCCACGGTACTTCAGGCGAGTACTTGGCTTCTTGGTCCTCATGACCCGTTTTAACAGTAAAATACCAGGGTCCTCTCATTGGTTCGAGAGGATCCTAGCCCTGGTCATCCTCACAATTTTATTTATCTGAGATCTAAGTGTGGGGATACGAAGCTCGGCCCGTATCCTCTTGTTAGATTTCAGATATGGTGCTCTGGTCATCATTCGTAGTGTCTTATTCTGGAAGGTTTGTAATTTGGAAAGTGGAGTCTTGGCAATATAGCCCCAGGCCTCGCAGCCATACAGCAGGATGGGCCTGATACATGCTAGGTAAATATTTCTCTTGATGGTGGTAGAGATATGTTTATTGCCTAGCAGAGGTCTCAGTGCTTTCATCCGTGCCGTGGCACGCTGCCGGGCCTGTTCTATATTGTATCTCCAGGACATAGTTCTGTCCAATATTAGGCCGAGGTATTTAATTTTGTTAGTCCAAGACACGGGGACGTTATTAATAGTGAGGCGATCAAGGTTAGGCCGGCGCCGGGTGAAAACAATTGCCTGTGTTTTGTCCGCATTTATTTTCACCCTGTTCCGGACACACCACTCCCAGAAGGAATCGATCCATTGTTGCAGTCGTCGGACGGATAGTCATTTCGTTTCATGCCGATGTAAATGGCTATGTCATGCGCGTACTGCTGGATCTCTACTCCATCTCGTGTGGGAAGATCGTTCACATATAGGCCGTAGAGAGTGGGGCTCAGCACTCCACCCTGTGGGACTCCAGCTCTGAGTGCCCGAGGGGTAGATTGCTCCCCTTCACAGGAAATATAAAATTTCCTGTTAGTCAAATATGACTGAATAATTTTGACAAGGTAAGTTGGAACTTGATATAGTTCCAGAAGTTTCACTATTAAATTATCGTGCCAGACAGTGTCGAAAGCTTTCTCTACGTCGAAAAATACTGCTGGCACGCTACGGCGCATATTGAACGACCTTGTGACATACTGTGTCAGGCGCAGCACCGCAAGGGGGGCACTGCGCCTGGACCTGAACCCAAACTGCTCAGGTCGCAGTATGTTGTGGGTGCTTAGGTATCCATTGAGGCGAGAGAGAAGAAGTCTCTCGAATATCTTAGAGATATGTGATAACAGGGTTATCGGACGATAATTTTGAGGGAATAATTTATCCTTCCCTGGCTTCGGGAAGACTATCACTTTACCAGTCTTCCAGACGTCAGGGAAGTATCCCAGCTTTATACAGGCCGAAAAAATGGTAGCTAAGAAAATTACTGCCCTGTATGGCAGTGACTTAATTTCTTTATTTGTAACCCTGTCATCACCAGGAGACTTCTCCTCGTTTAGATTTTTATAACCCTGCGAACCTCGCGAGGCTGGAAGTCAGGTACGTTAAAGTCAGGTGTCCATTGTCTTTCGAAAGCCAAGGCTTTTCTGCGTATCTCACGGGTCCGTCGCTCGTCATCGTCATCGTCAGCTAAGTTGTGAGTTACGCATTGGCTTTCAATAGTATCCGCGAAAGCCTCAGCTTTATCATAGGGGGAGAACACCAGGCCGTGCCGGCCGTGGATGGCACGCCGGGGTTCCTGGTTTCGAGTCAGACCGCGAGTGACACGCCAAAAGTCGCGTTCTGACTCATGCTCTGAAAGATGTCGGCAGAACTCCTCCCATCTTTCAATCTTACGCTCCAGCAAGCGATTGCGGACTTCTCGGGCTAATTCCTGGTATTCCGCCCGGTCAGCTGGGTCCCGGAATCGCTGCCATCTCTTCCTGTATCTATTTTTAATTTGGATCAAATCCTTAAGGAGATCCGGTGTGTTATCGTCCTCAGAACCAGGACAGTGCTGAGAACGATTATTATTATTATTATTATTATTGTTATTAATTTTGGCTGCTCGAATGATGTATTTCCGTGCATTAAGGTGCGCAATCGCACGGTCCACATCATTCTCGCTGTTGACCGGAAAGGTTTTCAAATTTTTATTGACATGCCACGTGAATTTGTGGTAGTCAAGATTTAATTTAGGTACAGGAAGTGACGGCTCTTCGAGCCTAACCCAGGTAAGATTGAAGATGATGGGCTTATGATCTGAATTTAATTCATCAGGGACTAAGAAATCAATAGCCCTGTTGTAGTACTTAGTGACTGCGACATCTAAGACATCAGGTAAGCCGCCTCCATCGGGGTAAAAGGTAGGTTCCGTGCGGGCGTATACACTGATGTCGGTATCGAGTGAATGTTGCTGGAGTATTCTCCCCCTAGGATTTATAGTCCTGGAGTTCCAGTCGGTGTGCTTGGAATTCAAGTCGCCTCCGATGATAGAGGGCGTATGGCTTTGATTATTAAGTAAAATATCTAGCTCCGCCGTGTGAAGCGGAGCTTTGGGGGGAAGATAGGCCGCAAAAATTCGATAATGATAGTTATCGTGTCTAATCTCGATACCGAGAGACTCAATAGCTCCAAGAGGGAGAGGGCCAATGACGTGATGAGTAAGTTTAGACTTAATCAGCACAGCCACTCCCCCGCCCTCCCTGTCAGCTCTATCTTTGCGGTATACCGCAAAGTTCCTAATTTTGAAAGGCATATGGGGTTTCAGCCATGTTTCCCCTAGTAGGAGGATATCAATGTTGTGCTCAGAGATGAACGACTCGAGTTCGTATCTCTGAGCAGAAACACCCTTGCAATTCCAGCACAAACCCTAAGGTCCATAGTCAAATAGTGACAGCCTCTTTAGGGCCCTGAAAAGTACTGAAAAACAGCACTTAACAGGACTCCAATCTTATCTATCATTGTTTCACATGTCCTTAGCTCGGTCATCGTGTCTTTAATAATTGGTAGCAATTTAGAAAAATTAATTTGCCTCACAAGGTTCAAAATGTCACTCATGCCCGAGAAGTCGGAGATGGGTGACGCTTCCTCTGAGGGGGCAGGGTTCGATGCAGGGGCGGGGGCCGCCTGGGCGCCTCCAGCAGCAGCTGCGTAGGAGAAGTTGGGATCTACTGCGCGGGAGGGGGGGGGGGGTGGACCTTTCGTTTCTCGGTTTTCAAGACCTCCCTAACCATCTTCTGTTCCATAATATTCCGGAACAGCTGGCATCCCCTCCAGGAGGCGGGGTGTTCGCCCTGGCAATTTGCGCACTTAGCTGGTGCCTCCGGGTTTAAGGAGCAGGCAGCAGCTGAGTGGTTTTTACCACATTTAACACACCTCCTAGGCATTTTGCAGTAATTAGCGGTGTGCCCCCACCGCTGGCATCGATAGCATTGAGAGGGGCCTTCACGGCCCCTAAAAGCCTCAATTTTGACCGCACACCCACACAAATATTTGAGGGAGTAAATGGTCTCGGAGAATTTATCCTTCGGGAGTGTGACGCTCATAACACTCAAGGGTATCACTTTCTTGGACGTGGCATCACGTCGCGTGTACTGATACTCGTCCTGAGGTTGATATCCGAGTGCTACGAGTTCCTCACGAACCCAGTCTACGTCCACTGTAGAAACAATATTTCGAATGATAACTTTTAGGAGCCTTTTACTCGCGAGCTGGTGCGTGTAAAAGCTCTTATTGTTCTCCTCGAAATACTGTTTCAACAGTTGGTAATCCTGCTCATTCTCAGCATGAAATTTCAGAGCATCCCTGGTGTTGATAACTCTGATATTTCCAGTGCAGCGGGTCCTCAAGTAGTTATAGTGGCGCTGATATTCTGACTTATCATGCAGCACTATAGGGGGAACAGAGACTTTCTTCGGGGTCGAAACATCCATGGCCTCGCCCTGGTTTCCTTGTGAGGAGCTCTGCCCAGTCTCATTGTTATTAGGGGTCGAACCCACGACCCCATCAGGCCTAGGAGGCGGAGAGGGGGCAGCGCTCGTAGAGGGTTGAGGTGCAGGAGCGGTGGCAGGGGGGAGGGGAACTAATTCATCAGGGGTCATGTTGCCCTCAGTGGGCAAGGAAGCCAGGACGCTGTATGTATTGGAGACAGTTATACCCTTAGGGAGCAGTTTCCTGTTAGCTAGATGTTTCATATACTGTCTACGTGCCTTTTTAGCTACCGGATGTTCGCTACGAACAACCGCAGCTATGTGAGGCGGGATCTCACCTGTTTTGGTATAGTTATTATAGACGTCCCTAAGGGTGGGTAGGACTTTAATGGAAGAGGCAGCCTGAGAAGCCGGCAGGCTTACATTCTCGCATGCGGGTCGCTTTACAGTCGCAAGGACAGGAGGAAAGCTGTCTCCACCACCTCCCGGTGGCGGGGAGTTGGCCATCATGCACTACAAGCACTATAAACAGGCACACCAAAGCAAGCAAGCAACAGCAAGCGATGGCACTTACCAGTAATATACGATGAATTGCCAAAAGGATCGGTTGAGAATCCAATTCAGCGTTTCACTGTATATATACTGTATTGTGTTAAGGTTCGCACCACTAAAAAGTAGCTCGCACCAAGTCACACAGTCGGAGAGACCAGTAAACCACGTCCACAGTCAATGCCAGATTGTTCTCGATTGCTCTCAGCTTTTTTTTTTTTTTTTTTTTTTTTTTTGATGGCCAGTGGATGGGAGCCCCGGGGCGAAAATGATGCCCCCCTACTCATCTGTTTCCTGGGTTTGGCCGATGAGGCAGGAAGTCTCTGATCTCACTGCACTGGCGGGGGAAAAACGATCTGTCAGATAGGCCAGAGGCCTATCGTCAGAAAAGAAACCCCCAATTCGCTACTACTTTGTTTTCAAATAAAGGGGTCGGAGTGAAGTATTAAATATAAGAGCCCTTCTTAACAAACAGCCCCTAACAGGGAAAGAATTTTGAGGTATTTAGTGAGAGGAATGTGTCAATTTGCAAAAGTCCGAAAGGGTTGGCAGGTTCGAAAATTAAGGCAGGTCATAGAGGATCCAAGGGCCACGGTACTTCAGGCGAGTACTCGGCTTCTTAGTCCTCATGACCCGCTTTAACAGTAGAATACCAGGGTCCTCTGATAGGTTCGAGAGGATCCTAGCCCTGGTCATCCTCACTATTTTATTTATCTGAGATCTAAGTGTGGGGATACGAAGCTCAGCCCGTATCCTCTTGTTAGATTTCAGATAAGGTGCTCTGGTCATCATTCGTAGTGTCTTATTCTGAAAAGCTTGTAATTTTGAAAGTGGAGTCTACATAGTTCTGTCCAGAATTAGGCCAAGGTATTTAATTTTGTTAGTCCAAGACACGGGGACTTTATTAATAGTGAGGCGATCAAGGCTAGGCCGGCGCCGGGTGAAAACAATTGCCTGTGTTTTATCCGCATTTATTTTCACCTTGTTCCGGAGACACCACTCCCGGAAGGAATCGATCCATTGTTGCAGTCGTCGGACGCCATAGTCATTTCGTTTCATGCCGATGTAAATGGCTATGTCATCCGCATACTGCTGGATCTCAACTCCATCTAGTGTGGGAAGATCGTTCACATATAGGCCGTAGAGTGTGGGGCTTAGCACTCCACCCTGTGGGACTCCAGCTCTAAGTACCCGAGGGGTGGATTGCTCCCCTTCACAGGAAATATAAAATTTCCTGTTAGTCAAATATGACTGAATAATTTTGACAAGGTAAGAAGGAACTTTATATAGTTCCAGAAGTTTCACTATGAGATTATCGTGCCAGACAGTGTCGAAAGCTTTCTCTACATCGAAAAATACTGCTGGCACGCTACGGCGCATATTGAACAACCTTGTGACATACTGTGTCAGGCGCAGCACCGCAAGGGGGGCACTGCGCCTGGACCTGAACCCAAACTGCTCAGGTCGCAGTATGTTGCGGGTGCTGAGGTATCCGTTAAGGCGTGAGAGAAGAAGTCTCTCAAATATCTTAGAGATATGTGATAACAGGGTTATCGGACGATAATTTTGTGGGAATAATTTATCCTTCCCTGGCTTCGGGAAGACTATCATTTTACCAGTCTTCCAGACGTCAGGGAAGTATCCCAGTTTGATACAGGCCGAAAATATGGTAGCTAGGAAGATTACTGCTCTATATGGCAGTGATTTGATTTCATTGTTAGAAACCCTGTCATCACCGGGAGACTTCTTCTCATTTAAATTTTTAATAACCCTGCGAACCTCGCGGGGCTGGAAGTCAGGTACGTTAAAGTCTGGTGTCCATTGTCTTTCGAAAGCCAAGGCTTTTCTGCGTATCTCACGGGTCCGTCGTTCGTCATCGTCATCGTCATCGTCAGCTAAGTTGTGAGTTACGCACTGGCTTTCAATAGTATCCGCAAAAGCCTCGGCTTTATCATAGGGGGAGAACACCAGGCCGTGCCGTCCGTGAATGGCACGCCGGGGTTCCTGGGTTCGAGTCAGACCGCGAGTGACACGCCAAAAGTCGCGCTCTGACTCGTGCTCCGAAAGATGTCGGCAGAATTCCTCCCATCTTTCAATCTTACGTTCCAGCAAGCGATTGCGGACTTCGCGGGCTAGTTCCTGGTATTCCGCCCGGTCAGCTGGGTCCCGGAATCGTTGCCACCTCTTCCTATATCTATTTTTAATTTGGATCAAATCCTTAAGGAGATCCGGTGTAGTGTCATCCTCAGAACCAGGGCAGTTCTGAGGACGATTATTATTATTATTGTTATTAAATTTAGCAGCTCGAATGATGTATTTCCGGGCGTTGCAGACCTTATTGTTAAGGTGCGCAATCGCGCGGTCAACATCATTCGTGCTAGTAATCGGAAATGTTTTCAGGTTTTTATTGACATGCCACGTGAATTTGTGGTAGTCAAGGTTTAGTTTAGAAGTAGGAAGAGACGGCTCGTCGAGCCTAACCCAGGTAAGATTAAAGATGATAGGCTTGTGGTCAGAATTTAGTTCATCAGGGACTAGAAAATCAATAGCCCTGCTGTAATATTTGGTGACTGCGACATCTAGGACATCAGGCGGGCCACCATTATCCGGATAGAAGGTGGGCTCCGTGGGAGCATATACACTGATGTCGGTATCTACCATATGTTGCTGGAGTATTCTCCCCCTAGGATTTATAGTCCTGGAGTTCCAGTCGGTGTGCTTGGAATTCAAGTCGCCTCCGATGATAGAGGGCGTATGGCTAGGATTATTAAGAAAAATATCAAGCTCCGCTGTATGAAGCGGAGCACTGGGGGGAAGATAGGCCGCAAAAATACGATAATGATAATTACTATGTCTAATCTCGATACCGAGAGACTCAATAGCTCCGAGAGGGAGGGGGTCTATGACGTGATGAGTAAGCTTGGACTTAATCAGCACAGCCACGCCCCCGCCCTCTCTGTCAATTCTATCTTTGCGGTATACCGCAAAGTTCTTAATTTTGAAGGGCATATGAGGTTTCAGCCATGTTTCCCCTAGCAGGAGGATATCGATGTTATGCTCAGAGATAAACGACTCGAGTTCGTATCTCTGAGCAGAAACACCCTTGCAATTCCACGCACAAATTCTGAGGTCCATTGTCAAACAGTGACTGCCTCATTAAGGTTCTGAAAAGTACTGAAAAGCAGCACTTAACCAGACTCCTATTTTGTCAATCACGGTTTCACAAGTCCTCAGTTTAGTTATGGTGTCTTTAATAATGGGCAGTAATTTTGAAAAATTAATCTGCCTCACGAGGTTCAAAATGTCACTCATGCCCGAAAAGTCGGAGATGGGTGACGCTTCCACTAAGGGGCAGGGTTCGATTCAGGGGCGGGGGCGGCCTGGGCGCCTCCAGCAGCAGCTGCATAGGAAAAGTTGGGATCTACTGCACGGGAGGGGGGGGGAGAGCCTTTCGCTTCTCGGTTTTCAAGACCTCCCTGACGACCTTCTGTTCCATAATGTTGCGGAACAGCTGGCATCCCCTCCAGGAGGCTGGGTGTTCACCCAGGCAGTTAGCACACTTAGCTGGTGCCTCCGGATTTAAGGGGCAGGCAGCAGCTGAGTGGTTTTCACCGCATTTCACACATCTCAGAGGCATTTTACAATAATTAGCGGTGTGCCCCCACCTCTGACATCGGTGGCACTGAGAGGGGCCCTCACGGCCCCTGAAAGCTTCAATTTTCACAGAGCACCCGCATAAGTGCCTGACAGAGTAAATAGTTTCCGAGAATTTGTCCTTCGGGAGGGTGACGCTCATAACACTCAGAGGTACCACCTTCTTGGACGTGGCATCACGTCGCGTGTACTGGTACACGTCCTGAGGTTGGTATCCAAGTGCTATGAGTTCCTCTCGAACCCAGTCCACGTCCACTGTGGAAACAATATTTCGAATGATAACTTTTAGAAGCCTCTTACTCGCGAGCTGGTGAGTATAGAAGCTCTTTCCATTATCTTCGAAATACTGCTTCAGCAGTAGGAAATCATGCTCATTTTCTGCATGAAACTTCAGGGCATCCCTGGTATTGATAACCCTGATGTTACCAGTGCAGCGCGATTTTAAGTATTTATAGTGGCGCTGATACTCCGACTTATCAGCTACCACTATTGGGGGAACAGAGACTTTTTTGGGGGCTGATACATCCATGGCCTCGCCCTGGCTTTCTTGCGAGGAGCTCTGCCCTGTCTCTATATTATTTGGGGTCGAACGCGCGACCCCATCAGGCCTAGGAGGCTGAGAGGGGGCAGTGCTGGTGGAGGGGAGGGGGTCAGCTGCGGGAGCTGGCGGTTTAGGCAGGAAGTCAGCTAATGTTAGATTACCGTCAGTGGGCAAGGAAGCCAGGACTCCAAATTGGTTGGAAGTGGAGACAGGTTTAGGTTGTAGTGGCCTATTTGCTTGTTTATACCTAGCATATTGCCTACGGAATTTTTTGGCTTGTGGGTGATCACTGCGAAGTAGGAGAGCCAGCTGCGCCGGTATCTCTCCTGTTCTGGAGTATTCCACAAGCTTTTCTTTGGTAATGGAGGAGGGCAGTAAATGAATAGCGGAAGAAGCCTTTGTAGCCGGCAAGCCAGAATTAGCACTACCAGAAGGAGATTTAGTAGCAGGCAGAGGAGGAAAGTCCTCTCCACCACCTCCCGGTGGCGGGGATTTAACCATCATGCACTACCAAGCACTGTAAGGTACACCAAGCTAGCAAAAACAGCAAGCGATGTAGCACTTACCAGTATAATACAGAGAAGTAGCCAAAAGGATTGCTGTTATCCACTTTAGCGCTTCACTTGTATATACTTATGTATGACTTGAATATATTAAGATGCACAAGCTCACTCCAAATCAACGAGCGGGAGAATACACAGTAAAGCTCACCAGAGGATTGTTCTCGAATGCTGAAATGATTGCTCTCAGCATTTTTTTTTTTTTCTAGTGAGATCAAGTATATGGGAGCCCCAGGGCGAAAAAATATGCCCTCTTACTCATCTGTTTCCTTGGTTACCTGATGAGTCAGAAAAAGTCGCGAGTTACCTACACTGGCGGGGGAAAAAATCACTCTTTCCCACCGGAGAAGGTGGGGCAGAATTGAAACCCCCTCATCGCTGGGCCATAACATGATGTCAACTAGGAAGAGGGTCAGTCTTATTGAAACAGAATTTAGTACCTTTTAGTGATTACCTGAACAACGTTGTCAAAAATTTGGAAAAGGCCGAAACTACAATTTGGAGTACAGGAGCCAAGGGCCGCGGTGGCGGTAACGTGTGGTTCGCTTCTTGGTCCTGATGACCCGTTTTAGCAAGGAAATCCCCGTATCATTCGATTGCGCCAGGGTGATCCGAGATCTTGTCATCCTAACCTGCTTGAAAATCTGTTGCTGAACAGTGGGTAGTTGAAGATTCTGCCGAATCCTTAAGTTGGAGGTGTACCATGGTGAACCGGTCATGCGCCGCAGTACCTTGTTCTGGAACACCTGGAGTCGCCGAATGTGCGTCTTGGCCATGTAGCACCAGGCCTCACAGCCGTAGAGAAAGATGGGGCGAATGCACGCAAGGTACAAAGACCTCTTGATACATTCCCCCAAGGTGCCTATTCAGTAGCAGAGGGCGCAATGCTACCGTTCTGGCGTTGGCTCGCTGTAATGCCTGGTCCACATTCCATCTCCAGGTTAAGGCTTTGTCCAGGATCATACCAAGGTACTTGACACGGGTCAACCATGGCAGCTCAGTACGCCGGATTTTAAGATGACAAAACCTCGGACGCCGCTTCGAAAAGAGGATCGCCTGGGTTTTTTCCGGATTAATTTTGACCTTGTTCTTGGTACACCAGGATAGAAATTGGTTGATCCAGGCTTGCATTTTCGCCGTGGCATCACAATATCTTCGCTGAGCGGTATAAACTGCAATGTCATCAGCGTATTGTTGAATTTCTATACCTGCTACCTTGGGGAGATCGTTCACATATAGGGCGTACAAGATTGGCGATAGTGCTCCTCCCTGAGGCACTCCTGCCAATAAGCGCCGAGGGGTGGAGTTCTCACCATCGCAGGTGACAAAAAACTGTCGATCACGCAGATAAGATTGGATAATTTTGACAAGATATAGGGGGACTTTGTATAGGTCCCCCAGTTTCACGATTAGATTGTCGTGCCAGACGGTGTCAAAAGCTTTATCAACATCAAAAAATACCGCTGGCACGCTACGCCGTAATGTGAACGATCTCGTAGCATATTGGACCAGGCGCAATACCGCCAATGGAGCTGAGCGTTTGGCCCGGAAACCAAACTGCTCCGGTCTCAATATCCTACTGGATACAAGGTAACTATTGAGGCGATGGAGAATAAGTCTCTCGAAAATTTTGGACAAGTGGGAGAGAAGACTGATAGGGCGGTAATTTTGCGGAAACAGTCTGTCTTTCCCCGGCTTAGGAATCAGACAAATCTTTGCCGTCTTCCAGGCCGTTGGGTAATAACCCAGGGAAAGGCAGGCCGTAAAGAGGGCAGCTAAAAAGACCACAGCCCTGTATGGGAGGGACTTGATTTCTTTAACGGTGACCCTATCAGCCCCGGGAGACTTATTCTCATTAAGTCCTTTAATACACCGGCGGACCTCCGCAGGTGTGATGTCAGTCACAGTGTCTCGTGGCGTCCTACTTTGCCTGAGAGCTGAAGCTTTTCGTTCAATTTGTCGGTCGGTACGGTCGTCATCGTGGCGGGTGTAGTGTACCACACACTGACTCTCGATCGAGTCAGCGAAAGCTTCAGCTTTCTCCAGGGGGGAGAAGACGAGACCCCGTCGGCCATGAAGTGCACGACGGGGCTCTCGTGTTCGAGTCAGGCTACGAGTAACCCTCCAAAACTCGCGGTCTGAGTCGTTTTCTGTGAGAGTGCGACAGAGTTCTTCCCACTTTTCAATCTTGTGTTCCAGCAGCCGTTGGCGGACGACACGGGCAAGTTCCTGGTATTCTGCCTTGTCATCTGGGTCGCGATAGAGTTGCCATCTCTTCCGATAAAGATTTTTAATCTTGATCAAATCCTTGAGGAGATCTGGAAGACCCTCCTCAACTTGGGGACTACGGGCCGAACGAGAATTTCGGGCAACTTCTTGGATGTGTTTCCTGGCGTTGAGGATCTTGCAAGTAAGATGCTCAACGGCCCTGTCAACATCATCCCGGGAGCGTATGTCGAAAGGTTTAAAATTTCGATCCACATGTTTCCTGAACTTGTGGTAGTCCAAGTTGACGTGAGGGATCGAACGAGTGGGCCCCTCCAGGCGCTCCCAGACAAGATTGAAAACAATGGGATTGTGATCCGAGTTTAACTCGTGGGGAACAACAAAATCAATAGTGCTGTTATAGTATTTAGATACTGTAGCATCGATGACGTCAGGTAACCCATTAGCCGGGTATATCGTGGGCTCTGTGGGAGCACACACCTTGACGTCACTGTCTCGCATGTAAGCACTTAAGATTCTCCCCCGAGGATTGGCTACCCTAGAGTTCCAGTCGGGATGCTTGCAATTGAGGTCACCAGCCACTATGGTGGGGACGTGGCCAGGGTTTTCCAAAAGAGCATTTAGTTCCACCAGATTAAAGGGTGCATTAGGTGACAAATATGCAGTAAATATGCGATAATGATAGTCCCGATGTCGGATTTCAATCCCGAGGGATTCCAGTACGGAGTGGGGGAGGGGGTCGAGGACGTGATGGGTAAGACTAGACTTAACCAGCACAGCAACACCCCCACCCTTCATCCCGACTCTGTCTTTCCGGTAGACTACCATATTCTTAATTTTGAAAGGCATATGCTCTTTTAGAAACGTCTCACCCAGTAGCATGATGTCTAGGTTATGGTCAGAGATAAAAGCCTCAAGCTCATACCTCTCACCGACAACGCTTTGACAATTCCAAGCACCAACCCTTAAGTCCATAGTCCGTGGCGTCTGTCGCGTCGTCTAAGGGGCTGAGAAATACTGCATAGCGGCATCAATCAGCACCATGATCTTGTCAAATGTGCTATTGCACGTGCTCAATTTAGTCTGAGTCTCCCTCAGAATAGGGATGAGTCGAGAAAAATCAATCTGCCGGAGCAGACCGATGATGTCAGATAAACCACCGAGGTCGGGGAAGGAGGTTCCAGTACTACTAGGGGAGGGAGTGGGAGCTTGTGAGGGGGCAGCAGCGCCACCGAAGAGGCTCGCGAACGAGACCCCCTCGGTCACAGGTTTTGAGGGTGGCAGTGCACTCTTCTTCTGGGCTTTAAGCTGCACTGCGGTTTTCTGTTTCGTGACAGCCTCTCTAAAGAGGTTGCACCCTCTCCACGAAGCTGGGTGTTCCCCCTGACAGTTCGCGCACTTGGCGGGAGCCTCCGGTTTGAGCGGGCAGGCCGCAGCCAAGTGGTTCTCTCCACACTTGACACATCTCAAGGGCATTTTACAATAATTGGCAGTGTGCCCCAGTCTCTGGCACTTGAAACATTGGGAAGGTCCTTCCCTGCCTCGGTATGCCTCAATCTTTACCTTGGACCCACACAAGTATTGTACGGAGTAAATAGTTTTAGAAAATTCCTCATTTGGAAGCGTGACACTGATTACGCTTAGAGGGATAACCTTTTTGGTGGTGGCATCCCTCCGGGTATATTGGTATATATCCTTAGGTTGGTAGCCCAGCGCAATCAGGTCCTCCCTGATCCAATCGATATCAACTGTTGACACGATATTCCGAATTATTACCTTCAACAGCCGCTGTGAGGGCAGCTGGTGAGTGTAGAAGTTGGCATTGGCGGTGTCGAAATATTTTATCAACAGTTGGTAGTCCTGCTCGTTATCAACATGATACTTTAGGGCGTCCTTGGTGTTGATGACCCGAAGGTCGCCAGAGCACCGCTGTCTCAAATATCTGAAATGCTGCTGATAGTTGGTCTTATCAAAGACAACTACCGGCGGCAGCGACTTTTTCTTGGGGGGGGGGGGGGCCCGTGGTGTCCATATGCTCGACCTCTCCACCAGGAGCGGTTGTCGTGGCAGTCCCATTCCCGTCACACACAGACGGTGGTGGCGCCGAACGGGAGGCGCTGGTCGAGGGGGCGGCCTCGGTCGCCGTCCGGGGAGTAGGCGACTGGGCAGGCACTAGTGCCTCTGGACCGTTGCTACCACTGGTGGGTAGGGCCGAAAGAGGGGCGTATGAATTTAAATCTTTGTTATAAACTAATGTTTGGCCGTTAGCAGTTCGTTTTTTTAGGACATAGCGAGGTCTAGATTTGCCCTTCACCATCCGAGCCGTTTTCCACTGACTATCTTCAGCAGCTTTAGCAGCGGCAAAGGAAGCCAATAGTTTAGCCTGGTCATCTAAGGTAGTGCCTTCCGGTAGAAGATGAATCGTAGAGGTGCTGGTGGTTGAACCAGCAACCTCCGTCAACTTTACCGTTCCCGAGTCCATGTCCGTAGCCGGAGTCGTCATCTGGGTAGCCCGGGCCCGTTTCCTCTTGGTGTCCCCGCCACCAGGCGGGGGACCGTCCGTAGCCATGATTGGGTTGCTCGCTCGAGGGGGTCAGCCAATCGCAGCACGAGGTGAATGTCCAGCAACCCGCAACACACCGTACTCGCCCGTCAAACACTAACAAAGCGCGCACACACACACAGAGATCCTTACTCAACAGCAGTAAGATCGCGAATAGGCTCTGCTCTCAGCAAGTTTGGTACACCCCTTTATATAACGTACGACCGAAGCTAACTAAGATCAGGGACATCACAGTCAACCAACCAGAGGATCCATTGCCTGGCACGACCCAATCGGAGGTCGTGCACTCCGAGATCCAATCAGACGGCAGATTGCTCGGCGCGATCCAATCGGAGGTCGTGCTTTTAGATATCCAATCAGATGAATTGCACGGCGCGAGCCAATTGGAGGCCGCGCACTTACATATAAATACAGCTGCTTCCCAAACAACTTTCGCAGTCGCCAGCGGGGTACAGGAGAGCGTATCGACACGACGCCACAGATGATGTCTACCGCAGCAGTAGTCGAAACGTTTGGTAGAAACGAGAGGAGTGGACCACGGCATAATAGCCCGGAAGATTTTTATTATATTGACACCGGCCGTGAAAACCTTCATACTTTAATGACCCACCTCTACGGGGAGGATATTTATCGTTTAAGTCGTCAATTTTAAACGCTTCGCAAGAAGAAATCACATCTACTGTGCTCCCCTGTCGCGACACTTTTCAACATTTTTCAACCCCTTCGGCACACAGAATTTATAACAGAACGGAACAAGCTCTTCTTACGGAACGTATTCATTTTACTCGTAAAGAACTGGCCCTTAATGATGAACGGCTTTTATCATTACATTTGACGACAGGCAACTCGATGCACTGGAGTGACTGGGACCGAATGGACAGGATTACTTACAACACCATGGAACATCAGGAGAAGGGGGATACGCTGCGGGAGAAGAAAAAGTACCAACGTTTAAGTGGCAATATAAGGACGAGGAATCCGATCGAGAAAGTGGATCCTGCCCGGACAGTCGTTAACCTATCTAACCGTTGTTTAACAGAAGATGAAACTACTGTTCTTGCAAAAGAAGGCAATTTTGCTGTTACACCGGCAGCCATCCCAATAGAAGATACCATTTCCAACATAGAATCAGGAATAAGTCAGTTGCCACCATAGGTTTCCGAGGAAATTCGTCACGACTGTTCCAAGATACTCTGCAAGGCCAATGTACCAAAACCTAATCTTAGCAAGAAGGAGGGGCTTGCGGTAAAGAATTTAAAAGCTGACGAATGTATTATCATTTTAGCAGCTGACAAAGGTAATGCTACTGTTATCTTGAATACCGTGGATTATGAACTTAAGATCAAAGAACTTCTTGATCCTTTGATCTACAAGAAACTTCCTTGCGATCCGACTATGAGTATCCTGCGCAAGACCGATTGTCTAATTAAGAAATCTTCTATTTCTGCAGAAGAACAGAAGAAGCTGAAGAAATCAGAAGCCTTGTGTCCAAGACTATATGGTCTTCCCAAGATCCATAAATCAGACGTTCCTCTTCGTCCGATCGTTAGTACCATTGGCTCTCCTACTTATGAAGTCGCAAAATATTTTAGCAATTCACTGAAACCCCACGTAGATACTAAGGACTCACACAGCAGAGACTCGGCCCATTTAATAAACAGATAACGACACCTGCGAGTACAACCGGGAGATATACTTGTTAGTTTTGACGTCGTCTCGCTGTTCACCATGGTACCAATCAAGGATACTCTAGAACATATTCAACAACTCTTTTCAGAGGAGATAATAGTTTTATTTGAACATGTACTTTCGACGAAATTTTTCCAATGGAAACATGAATTTTATGAACAGACAGACGGTGTTGCCATCGGAAGCCCTGTTATTGCTAATTTTTATATGGAGTTCTTTGAGGAGGAAGCCCTGAAGACTGCTGTAAATAAATCCAGCTGTTGGTTCCGTTTTATGGATGACACTTTTGTGATATGGGGACGTGGAGAGGAGGCACTGGACGGCTTTCTTACACATCTGAACAGTATTCATCCTCGTATACAATTCACTGTGGAGAAGGAAGAGGATGGGGAATTAGCTGTCCTGGACTTGCTGGTGAAAAGGAAGAATGATGGATCCCTACGGCATCAACTATACCAAAACCAACATACACAGACCGATACTTAAACAAAAATTCCAATCACCATCCTGGCCAGAAGCGCGCTATGATAAAGACCTTGGTGGATCGCGCCCGTCGTGTCTGTGAACCAGATTATATCGAGAAGGAACAACGGCATCTTAATCTAGCCTTACAAACCAATGGCTACACGGTACAAGAAGTCAGGAGAGCACTCCACCCCAGAAGACAGCCAGCTAACAGTAAACGAGAACAACCCAGGAAGAAAGGTATCGCTTATTTGCCGTATATTCGTTACGTCACGAATTGTATTGGAAGGCTCCTTGAACGTCACGATGTTAAGACCATGTTTCAGCCGACCCGGCAGCTACGAAACATGTTACGTTCTGCCAAAGATCCGCGTGACCCTCTGACATCTACTGGGGTCTATAGGGTACCGTGCAGCTGTGGAGCTGTTTATATTGGCACTCTACCGGGCGGTACACCTCCACGCCGCTAATTCAAATATTGCGCCAGTTGAAACTCCTCTACAGGAGAAAGCCCGAACTTTAACAAACTGAATTAACGGTTTCTCGGAAGATGTCACTACTGTAAATTTGGTAATTTCGAAGTGTTTTGAACTGTGTCTATTTTGATTTGTGTTTGTTTGCTCCGTATCAAGAAGTTTGAACATTCTCTAACAGATGTCGCTACCGAAAACTATGGTAACACACTCTGGTGCAATGGAATGAACTTTCTTGAAGAAATATTGTATTCCTAAGTTTTATTTTTACTGAATTTTGTTCTGTGGTTTGTCGGTTTGCCACGAACCTACTACGATGGCGTAGCAGGGGGAGAGGTGATACTCCCACGTGGCGCGTCCCAGGTGGCGGATAGGGGGGTCCTAACCGGCTTGCCGGCGGACTTGAGGGAAATAAAATACCTCTCGCGGACCAAACACACTACCCCCTGCGGGTGGGGGACACACATGCAGAATACACCCGCGGTATCCCCTGCCTGTCGTAAGAGGCGACAAAAAGGGGCGACCTTGGCGCGGACATGGATTGCGGTTGGTATAATGTGATAGACCTCCTGTGGATGGGAGAGGCTGAATACATCCATAGGTAATCCCTGCCTGTCTTAGAAGGCGACTTAAAGGGTCATGTGGCCATGGTCCCCTCTTTATTTTTTATTATTTTTCTGAGGGTCAGATGTAGACCATTCAAAATTTAATGTGCGTGCTGCCCGGCGATGGAGCTCCTATGTGTGCGACTACGCTCGAAAGCCCGTGCCAGCAACCACCCAGGACGCGGCGGGTGGGAGTATCATGTACCCGGGCAGTGGTATCCGCCTGACAACGCAGGTCCCCGCACAGCCGAATGCCAGAAGGACATATTATTATTAATTATTTTTATTTATTTTTTCTATTGTTAGTGCTCTGTACACGCTATGGGGTACATGCTATTGCGGGTGACCGGAGGAAGGGAGTCCTAGTGCTCATTGCCTCAGTCATCCCGTATTAGGCATCGTTCAACATCGGACCCCGGGCAATACCTGCTACGACCAGGTGGGTATTGCCTTGGCTGCTTGGTTCGGCTACAGAGACCCCTGATCGGAGTGGGTGGCATTCGGGGAGGATGCTATCGGGCATGGCTTCCAAACGAAGTCGGCTTTCTCAAGGTGGTCGCCCACCTAAGTCTTTAACTTTTGCTTCCCTGAGAGGTTCAACTCCCTGGGAACATGCGCAGCGTGAAGGAATGGGATCCAGCTTCCCTAGGTTTCTGGTCGCTACCAGAACCGATGGGCAGGATTTTAAGCTGGTGAAGTCGATCCTGTTTAGTAGACACATCGAAGGCGTCTATGGCGAACTGGAGGAACTTAAGAAAATGCGCAACGGTAGTTTGCTTCTAAAGACTCGTACAGCACTGCAAGCTGATCAGTTGCTTAAGTGCGAGCACTTTGGCGAAATCCCCGTCAAAGTGGAGGAGCATAAGTCCTTGAACCTGGTTCGCGGAGTCATCTTTCACCGCGACCTTATTTTGAACACTGACGACGAGTTGATGGAAGACATGAAGAACCGTGGCGTGACACACGTCCGGCGCATTACGCGCAAGGTCAACGGTGAAGACGTTGCCACTGGTGCCTTCATTGTCTCTTTCAAGTTGTCAGTGTTACCAGAGAAAGTCAAGGTAACAACTTATCGTTGCGATGTGAGGCCGTACATCCCGCCTCCTATGCGATGCTATCAATGCCAGCGATTCGGACATATGGTATCTCGCTGTTCGAATCAGGCTGTATGTGGTACATGTGGACGAGTAGCTCACGGCGCGGAGGAGTGCACAACTCCATACAAGTGCACTAACTGCTCCGGTTTTCATTCTCCTCGGGATCGGAATTGTCCGACATACCTGAGTGAGAAGAAGATCCAGGAGATCAAGACCCTGGATGGTCTTTCCTACCAGGAAGCGCGCCGTAAGTTTCATTCTATGAATACACCTGCCCGTACACTCGACTATAGCTTGATAGCTCAGAGTCTTCCAGGTTCGTCATTTACGACCAAGACACCTGTCCAGACCGCTGCGCCCAAGGCGACTGTTGCTGCTCCCAGCAACGTCGCAAATAGTCAAAGCTCGAAGGGGGGGACCACCCCACCTTCGACCAACCAGAAGTCTGTGCCGGTTGGGAACTGCCAGCCGGCACAGCAAGGGGGGAAGACTAAGTCTCCCCCCTCTAGGAGGTCGACGAAAGTCGTGCCCCAGCCGGCGGAGGCGGCTTCGTTGACCAGGGCTGGGAAACCATCTCCCAGCCCGTCTAAACTTGAAAAGAAAAAGGGGAAGAAGAGCGCCCGTCCTGAGCGCTCTCGGACTTCCCCTGCGAAGGAGAAGTCATGCCCTCCATCTGCGGGATATGAGTCTGCGCCGGGAGGCACTCCTGCTCCCAAACCTGCGCGCTCTCCTCGTAGGGGACCCCGCGCCCGGAAAGCGTCGAAGTTCTGGGCGGCACCCCTGCCATCTTTTGATGACGGGATGGATGTCGCGCTGTCCTCTACATCTACGGATGTAGAACTAGATAGTGTTTAGGCTTACGAGCATTTTGTTGCTCATAACCTAACACTCCTTTTATAGTCCACACTATGGCACTGTTACAGTGGAATTGTAACGGTTATGACAGGCATCTTGCTGAGTTACGGCAGCTTATTAGTGAGTACGCAGCGAGTATAGTCTGTATTCAGGAGACCAATTTCCGACCTGGTCATCACACGGTCTTGAGGCATTTCAAACTATACTCGACAGAACGATACTATGCTCACCGGGCTTCCGGAGGCGTTGGCATTTTTGTACGTTCTGATAGCTACAGCGAAGAGGTTCCATTAAGAACCCCTCTTGAGGCTGTAGCTGTTCGCGTCTCGCTGCCTGTCATAGCAACAGTGTGTAATGTTTATCTTCCACCTGGCCAGCATCTGAACATCAATGATGTCGCTGATCTTATAGATCAGCTTCCACCACCCTTCCTCTTATTGGGCGCTTTTAACGCCCATCACCCCATATGGGGCTCTGAGACGCCTTGCCCCCGAGGAAGAGAGCTGGAAACACTCCTATCAGACCAGGATTTATGTATTTTGAACACAGGGGAACCAACTCACTTTAGTGTACGTTACGGCACATACTCTCGCATAGACGTAAGTCTATGCAGCCGAACGTTGGTTCCACTGTTTCGGTGGAATGCACACGATGATCTCTGTGACAGTGACCATTTTCCCATCATTCTTACTTTGTTGAAACATAAACCCGTCGAGGCTCCCCCTCGATGGATTCTTAAACATGCTGATTGGCCAAAGTACACATCACTAGCTGTCTTTACCGATGATGTCAGGCGGACCGTCGGCGAGGAAATAACTTACATCACCCAAGTTATTCCTGCTGCTGCTGAGGAGTCCATTCCGTTTTTCTCGGGGGCTCCTCGCCGAAAACTCGTTCCTTGGTGGAGCGATGAAATAGCAGCAGCCATCAAAGAACGCCGTCGCGCTCATAAACGTTACCGTCGACAGCCTACTGTGGCCAACTTGGTAACATTTAAGAAACTCCGCGCTAAGGCGCGAGTTCTTATTCGACAAAGTAAGAAGGCTTCATGGGAGAGATATGTGTCGTCCATGACGTCACATACTCCATCATCTCAAGTGTGGACGAAACTTCGACGAATTTCGGGTATTCAAGGATCATCTGCTGTACCGGGAATTTCCATTGCAGGCAGTGTCGCCACTGATCCCCTCGCGATTGCTAATCATCTCGCTAGTCATTTCGCGGATGTCTCTGGCTCCGGGAATTACAATCCTGATTTCCTCCCTCTGAAGCGGGAGGCAGAACGTCATCACCTGAGTTTTGCCACCCAAGCTTCAGAGGACTACAACGTGCCCTTTACGGAGTGGGAACTCCGCAGCGCCTTAGCGCTTTGCAAGGACACGTCTCCTGGACCGGACAACATCCATAACCAGATGTTGAAACACCTTAGTGATGATAGTTTACTATATCTCCTTCGTGTGTTCAACCGAATCTGGACAGAGGGTGATTTTCCGTCTCAGTGGCGAGAGGGCATAGTCATCCCTGTCCTCAAGCCTGACAAAGATCCTAAGTATGCAGGAAGTTACAGACCGATTTGTCTTACAAATTGCCTGTGTAAGCTATTTGAGAGGATGGTAAATCGCAGACTCGTGTGGTGTCTGGAGAAACAAGGACTTTTGTCCGAGTACCAATGTGGATTTCGAGCCGCTCGATCCACTACAGACCACTTGGTACGCCTGGAGAGCACTATCCAGGATGCGTTTCTCCGAAAACAGCACTTGGTAGCTGTCTTCTTTGACTTGGAGAAGGCCTACGACACCACCTGGCGATATGGCATCCTTTCAGTCCTGCATCAATGGAGATTCCGAGGTAACTTGCCGGTATTTATTGCGAATTTTTTGTCCCTTCGTCTATTCCGTGTCCGAGTAGGGAGGACATATTCGCAATACCACGTTCAAGAAAACGGAGTCCCACAGGGATCGGTTCTTAGTGTCACTCTGTTCGCGATTGCCATAAACGGTGTTGTCGCTGCTGCTGGTCCAGCCGTAATACCGTCCCTATATGTGGATGATTTTGCTCTGCACTATAGCTCGTGCAGTATGGCAGTCGCAGAGCGACAGTTACAGCAAGCTATTAGGAGGGTGGAGAAGTGGACCTTAGAACATGGCTTTCGGTTTTCTGCCGCAAAGACCTCCGTTGTCCACTTTTGTCGTCAACGTACTCTTCACCCTCATCCTGAGCTTTATCTAGGAAATGTCGTTCTTCCAGTTGTTGACACCTACCGATTTCTTGGGCTCCTTTTTGACAGTAAATTATCGTGGGAGCCACACGTGCGGGAGCTAAAAGTGCAATGCACCAAGAGGCTTAACCTCTTGAAGTTTCTTAGCAGCACTAATTGGGGGGCTGACCGCGTGGTGCTCCTGCGATTCTATCGGGCACACATTTTATCCCGGTTAGACTACGGCAGTGCAGCATATGGCTCCGCAAGACCAAGCGTTCTTGCGAAGCTGAACAGTATCCACCACAGCGGGGTTAGGTTGGCGACGGGAGCTTTTCGTACTAGCCCCATCGCTAGCCTGCTCGCTGAGTCTGGTGTGCCGCCTCTACACCTGAGGCGCCAGCAACTACTACTTACATATGCTGCAAATTTGCGACAGATGCCACTTCATCCGAGCTATCCCTGCGTGTTCAACAATGGCAACCGTTTGTTGTACGTTGCTCATCCACGTGCGACGCGGCCGGTTGGGATACGCTTGGATAGCAGTTATGAATTGTTTGACGTACCTTCGATTCCTTGCCTTGTCAGACAACCAAGTGGGGTACCTCCGTGGGTTGTGCGACGACCTGAAATCGTCCTGGATTTGCACACTGGCCCGAAAGGAGACACGGACCCTTCGATTTATCGGAGGATCTACCTGTCCGTTCTTGGCCGCTATCCAGGTTCAGTCGTCGTTTACACGGATGGTTCACGGACAGATACGAAGGTGGGCTGTGCGTTCGTTGTCGACAATGATCGGTTTCTTTTTGCTCTCCCGGATACCTGTAGTGTGTACACGGCAGAGCTCTATGCTATCTGTGAGGCTCTGCGGTACGCACTAGACAATGAGCGCCGACACTTTCTTGTGTGTACTGACTCCTTGAGTTCGCTTCAGTCTATTGATACCTGTTTCCCTCGGCACCCTCTGGTGCAGCGGATCCAGGACCTGCTGGCCGGGTGTTCGGATGCCGGCACCAGAATTACGTTTGTGTGGCTCCCCAGCCACATGGGCATAGAGGGAAACGAGTTAGCAGATCAGGCTGCCAAGGAGGCAGTTACACTGCCCCCGTTGCCTTCCAAGGTTCCAGCAAGTGATATTCGCTCTCAGCTGAGACATCTGGTTATGTCTCATTGGGAGATGGAGTGGCAGGCCATCCCACTTCCCAATAAGCTGAGAGCGATAAAAGGAACAACGAAGGTATGGAGGACTTCCCTTCGGGCTTCGCGGAGGGAAGCCGTGGTATTATGTCGCCTTCGGATCGGCCACGGTATCTTGACGCACTCCCATCTACTGAAAGGAGAACCCCCTCCGGTGTGTACCTGCGGCGACCATCTTACCGTGGTACACATCCTTACGGAGTGCGTGGACCTGGTCGATCTGCGCCGTAGTATTAACCTTCCGAGTACTATCTCCCTTATCTTGCGCGATGACGAGCAGTCAGCAGACCTCGTCATCCGCTTTATGAGGGATAGCGGTCTGTTTTATCGTGTGTGATGTTGTCCTTTGTCCTAGTGTTGTTTATGTCAGTTGCGCTTTTATTTCATTGACTTCATTTTAGTTTGTGTTGCGCATTTTAATGTGTTATTTGAACGTCTAACGTAAATTATCTGTTAATATCTGTATTACTGGGCAATGCCTTATTCCTTCAATTTCCTGTACTTTCTCTTATTTTAATAGAACATAAGGCATTGCGTATTAGATCCACTGACTGTTTTAATCTCACCCTCATTTTTCTTCATCACCATTCTTTTTTAACTCTAGTCAGTGGATACTTTTTAAAATTTTAACTTCATGTCTCATGTCATTCATTTCGTTCCATTAGGGGCCGATGACCTTCGATGTTAGGCCCCTTAAAACAACAAGCATCATCATCATCATCATTGTCGGTTTGCGATATAAATCCTTTCCTTCCGCCAGTTTTGAAATTAGCCAATCATAAATTTCTGTAATTAATTTCCCACCAATAAGGTGTTTCTTCATCGTCTTGTGTATTAGTTTTTGCTGGTAGCCAATAAATGTTTGTGGGCGGGTTGTTATCATTCATGAAAGGTCTCGAATGTTCCACGAGGGTATATAAACTGCTGATTTTCTTGTCTCGGGGCCACTTCAGTAACATCTTTCTCAGTGTGCGAATATATAGCAGGGGTTGGGAAGCACCTCTTTCTTCAAGCAGCAGCTCATCTACAAGGTAATGGCCTGTTAACATCTTCATTTCTTGCTAGCTCAACAGTTTACTCTCGGGGAGCGTTCGAAACCTTTAATATGTAACCAATTCCTTTAAAATGTAAATTAACTTTTCTGTGTATGTAAAAACTTCAAATCTCTTTTACTGTAAAGCGGGGATAGAGAGTGCTTCACCCTCTCGAACTCCCCTTCATTTTGAAATTGAGGTGACTACGTTTTCATAACCGTTTCTTCTCTTCTTTATTGTAGTAAAAATTTTCTCATACGTGTCACCTCCCTAGCTTGGGATTAGCCCCTGTATATCGGCCTAGAGCCACCTAGGTTTTAAGAAGTGTCATGTAGGAGTGCAAGCTACGCCTCCAGTCAATTTGTTTTTTTTTTGGGGGGGGGGGCATTTCATTAACCCAAAGTTTTGTTTTCTTCACGTGAAGGCCCTGTAGGTTGGGTACAATATACCCCTGCCTTGACGGCAGTTAAGGAGTGAAGTTTGTTACGGCCTTTGAAAGGCTTGTAAACTTAAGAGCGGGAATGCTCTTTCCAAATTTTGATCTCTGCGTGTTTCTAGGAGGCTTGACATTCTAATTAGGAGCAAGTGCTCCTCGTACTTAGGGGTTTTCTGCCCTTTAGCAATTGTGGTGGTGAGCTGAGAGCTCAGAAATTAATCTTGGGGCTCGAAGCCCAAACCTTGTAACGAATTGTAATCTCTTAACTTGTTTTCCTGCTACTTGGTACCTGTTACTCTGTTGTTGTTATTTGTTGATTTTGAAAAGAAAATGTAACCTTTGTTAAAGTTTTAAATTAACTTTAATTTGGTAGTTCAGGCCTATTCCAACCCGCACCTTCTTTCACCTCTGCTGTTCCACAGATACCTCGGAACAGGCACAACTGCCAGGAGTGTCAATACTCGCCTGACGGAGCATAAAAGGAACTGTCGCTTGGGCAATACGACAAATCAGCAGTAGCGGAGCATGCACTGCTTGGCGGAAAGCATGAGATCCGTTACGAGGATACTGACATACTGGCGGCAACATTCCTTTTTCACGCACGTCTCTACAGGGAAGCAATCGAAGTACACAAACATCCGGATAACTTTAATAGAAAGGAGGAAGGACTGAAACTCAACATTTTTGTTGTTGTTGTTGTTGGCCAGTGGATAGGAGCCCCGGGGCGAAAAAGATGCCCCCTTACTCATCTGTTTTTTGGGTATTGCCGATGAGGCAAAAATCATTGTTCTCGCTGCACTGGCGGGGGGTAAAGCGATATGTCTGGTAGGCTATAACGCCTACCGTCAGAAAAGAAACCCCCTTTTCGCTACTGGTTGTGTACTCAAATAGAAAGGAGTCCGAGCAGTATAATTTAAATTAAGGCCCTTCTTAAGAAACGGCCCCCAACAGGGGAAGAATTTAGAGGTATTTAGTGACATTTTAGGTATCAATTTGGAAAAGGCCGAAAGGCTGGGCTGGTTCGAATTTTAAAACAGGTCATAGGTGATCCAAGGGCCACGGTACTTCAGACGAGTCCACGGGTTCTTGGTCCTCATGACAAGTTTCAATAATAAAATACCAGGGTCCTCTGATTGGTTCGAGAGGATCCTAGCCCTGGTCATCCTCGCTATTTTATTTATCTGAGATCTAACGGTGGGGATACGGAGTTCAGGTCGTATCCTCCTGTTAGATTTCAGATAGGGTGCTCTTGTCACAATACGTAGTGTATTATTTTGAAAACTTTGCAATTTGGAAAGAGGAGTCTTGGCAATATAGCCCCAGGCCTCGCAGCCATACAGCAGGATGTGCCTGAAACATGCTAGGGAAATATTTCTCTTAATGGTGGTAGAGATATATTTATTGCCTAGCAGAGGTCTCAGAGCTTTCATCCGTGCCGTGGCACGCTGGCGGGCCTGTTCTATATTGAATCTCCAGGACATAGTTCTGTCCCATATTAGGCCGAGGTACTTAATTTGGTTAGTCCAAGACACGGGCACGTTATTAATAGTGAGGCGACCAAGGCTAGGCCAGCGCTGGGTGAAAACAATTGCCTGTGTTTTATCCGCATTTATTTTCACCTTGTTTCGGAAACACCACTCCCGGAAGGAATCGATCCATTGTTGCAGTCGCCGGACGGCAGTCATTTCGCTTCATGCCGATGTAAATGGCTATGTCAACCGCATACTGCTGGATCTCTACTCCATCTCGTGTGGGAAGATCGTTCACATATAGGCCGTAGAGTGTGGGGCTCAGCACGCCACCCTGTGGGACTCCAGCTCTAAGTACGCGAGGGGTGGATTGCTCCCCTTCACAGGAAACGTAGAATTTCCTGTTGGTCAAATATGACTATAATTTTGACAAGATATGTAGAAACTTTATATAGTTCCAGAAGTTTCAGTATTAAATTATCGTGCCAGACAGTGTCAAAAGTTTTCTCTACATCGAAAAATACTGCTGGTACGCTACGGCGCATATTGAATGACCTTGTGACATACTGTGTTAGGCGCAGCACCGCAAGGGGGGCACTGCGCCTCGACCGGAAACCAAATTGCTCCGGTCGCAGTATGTTCCGGGTGCTGAGATATCCGTTGAGGCGAGAGAGAAGTCTCTCGAATATCTTAGAGATATGTGATAACAGCGTTATCGGAGGATAATTTTGTGAGAATAATTTATCATTCCCTGGCTTAGGGAAGACTATCATTTTACCAGTCTTCCAAATGTCAGGGAAGTATCCCAGTTTAATGCAGACCGAAAAGATGGTAGCTAAAAATAAAATTGCCTTATAAGGAAGTGACTTTATTTCCTTATTCGAAACCCTGTCATCACCGGGAGACTTCTTCTCATTTAAATTTTTGATAACCCTGCGAACCTCGCGAGGCTGGAAGTCAGGTACGTCAAGGTCTGGTGTCCATTGTCTTTCGAAAGCCAAGGCTTTTCTGCGTATCTCACGGGTTCGTCGTTCGTCATCGTCAGCTAAGTTGTGACTTACGCATTGGCTTTCATTAGCATCCGCGAAAGCCTCAGCTTTATCATAGGGGGAGAATACCAGGCCGTGCCGGCCGTGAATGGCACGCCGGGGTTCCTTAGTTCGAGTCAGACCGCGAGTGACACGCCAAAAGTCGCGTTCCACGAACCTGCTACCCAGGCGAAGCAGGGGGAGAGGTGATACTCCCACGTGGCGCGTCCCAGGTGGCGGATAGGTGGGTCCTAACCGGCTTGCCGGCGGACTGGAGGGAAATAAAATACCTCCCGCGGACCAACTACACACCCCCTGTGGGTGGGGTAGGCTGACGAATAATACACCCACGGTATCCCCTGCCTGTCGTGAGAGGCGACTGAAAGGGGCGACCAAGGTATGATTGTATTAGAACCATGAAACTACTTTTGATTAGTACCATCACGCGCGGAACACCATCGGTCGCTTTTACTTGCGAGTGGTACCACTCTGTTAGGTACTCCATAGTTTTGTGATTCGTAGAACTGGAGTGGGGTTCAGTGTGGGTTTCCAGTACCCGTGAGTCGTGCCCATGTGTGCAACACCACAGGTCTGGGCGTTGCCCGTGAGTTGTACTACTGTATGAGCGACACCGTAGGTCTGCGTTGCCAGTGATTAGTACCCACTCTGTAGGAACACCACGCCACGAACCTGCTACGCAGGCAAAGCAGGGGGAGAGGTGATACTCCCACGTGGCGCGTCCCAGGTGGCGGATAGGGGGGTCCTAACCGACTTGCCGGCGGACTTGAGGGAAATAAAATACCTCTCGCGGACCAAACACACTACCCCCTGCGGGTGGGGGACGCAGATATAGAATACACCCGCGGTATCCCCTGCCTGTCGTAAGAGGCGACTAAAAGGGGCGACCAAGGGCTGACTGAATTAGAACCATGAAACTAATTTTGAATCGTACCATCACGCGGGGAACACCATAGGTTGCCTGTACTTCGGAGTAGTACCACTAAATTCGGTACGAAATAGGTTTGTGATTAGTAGCAGTTAAAGCCTGGCCTGGTGGATTCCAGTACCCGTGCGTCGTGCCCATGTGTGCTACACCGCGGGTCTGGGCGTAGCCTATGATTTGTACCACTATATGAGCAGCACCGTGGGTCTGCGTTGCCTGTGATTAGTACCCACTATGTGTGGAACACCACGGGAATACCGGCGCCTGTGTTTAGTACACCTAGGTGGGGAACCTTCTCGGTTTGCGTTGACTCTGAGTTGGGCCATTGTGTGAGACACACCATAGGTCTGCGTTACTTGTACGTATTGCAATACTTGTGAGTAGTACCATATTTTGTGGAACACCCTGAGTCTTCGCTACTTCTGATTAATACCCCAACATGACACATACCATGGTTCTATTTTACTCGCGACATGTACCATTCTGTGGGGCCTTAGACGTGGATTTTGCACCCCCTTTAGACACCAAGCATCATTATGCTTTATAAGTGATTCCTTGGTCGGTAATAATGTTATTTTCGATCTGTATTGAGTCCGATCCACTGGTTTTTGTTTGTTTGTTTTGTGTTTTGTTGAGTTCCTGTCCATCCATTCATTCTTCATGCCATATTTTATTTTTATTTTGGTCAGTGGATGCCTTTGCAATTTTTTGTTCTTTCATTTCGTACCATTAGGGGCCGATGACCTTCGATTTGAGGCCCCTTAAAACAACAAGCCTCATCATAAGGAACACCACGGGAATGCCGGCGCCCGTGATTAGTACACCTAGGTGAGGAAACTCATCGGTTTGCGTTGGCTATGAGTGGCGCCATTTTGTGAGAAACACCATAGGTCAGCGTTACCTTTACGACGTAAAATACTTGAGTAGTACCTTAATGTTTGGAACACCGTGAGTTTACGCTACCTTTGATTAGTACCGCAGCTCGAGTAATATCATGGTTCTCCTTTACTACCGATAAGTGCCATTAGCGTCATTGTGCTTTATAAGTGGTCCGTTGGTCACTAATACTAATATTTACAATTTTTTTTAGTCTGATCCACTTTTTTTTGTTGTGTTCATGTCCATCTATTCATTCTTCATGACATTTTTTATTTTAATTTTTTATTCTGGTCAGTGGATGCTTTTCATGTTTTTGTTATCTCATTTCGTACCATTTGGGGCCGATGACCTCGATGTTAGACCCCTCTAAACAACCAGCATCATCATCATCATCATCATCAAAGTCGCGTTCTGACTCTTGCTCTGAAAGATGTCGGCAGAACTCCTCCCATCTTTCAATCTTACGCTCCAGCAAGCGATTGCGTACTTCTCGGGCTAGTTCCTGATATTCCGCCCTGTCAGCTGGGTCCCGGAATCGTTGCCATTTCTTCCTGTATCTTTTTTTAATTTGGATCAAATCCTTATGGAGATCCGGCGTTGTATCGTCCTCAGAGCCAGGGCCGTGCTGAGGACGGTTATTATTATTATTATTATTGTTATTGTACCGGGGGGTACACCTCCACGTCGCTAATTCGAACTTTGCGCCAGTTGAAACTCCCCTACTGGAGGAAGTCTGAACTTTATCTAATGTGTTAAAGTTTCTCAGAAGATGTCCCTACTTGTACATTTTGAAGTTTCTGAACTGTGTCGTTTACGAGGTATTTTGTTTTGCCTAAAGTAAGAATTGTGAACATTCTCTTCTAGAGGACACTACTGAAGAACTACAATGGTGCACCCTAATGCGAAGTGAAAGAACTGTCTTTTGGAGAAATTTTGATTTCAAAAGTTTGGTTCTTGTTAAATTTCTTTCTGTTATTGTTTAAGTTGGCTGTATAACCCTTTCTTTCCCCTTGTTTTGAATTGAGCCAATCCCGAATTTCTTTAATTAATTGATGACCAATCAGGTGTATCTTCTCTAAATTGGATATGTTGCTTAACCCTAGCCAATAAAATTCTTGTGGGAGGGTGTTCTCATTCCTGAAACGCGTCGAACTTTCCGCGAGAGTATATAAACTGCTGATTTTCGGGTCTCCGGGCCACTTCAGTAACATCTTTCAGCGTGTAAAGTACGTAGCAGGGGCGGGAAGCGCCTCTTTCTTCGGGCAGCTGTTCATCCACAATAATAACTTTTAATAACTTCTTTTCTTGCTAGCTCAGCAGTTTAACTCTCGGGGCAGGTCCGAAGCCTTTTCAATGTAATTTTCCTTTAAAAATGTAAAGACACTCGGTGTCAATTCTTTCTGTTTTTACTACATGCTGGGATAGAGAGTGCTTAACCCTCTCGAGCTCCCACTCATATTGCATTGAGGTGAACTTATTTTTCACAACAGTTTCTTCCTTAACGTTATGTAAATTGTTTCCTTTTAAAAGTCACCTCTTTAGTATGGGATTAGCCCTTGCAGTAACGGCCTAGTGCCAAGTAGGTTTTATATAAAATGTGTTAGGAGTGCAAGAACGCCTCCTCTCAAGTTGGTATTTTAGAGGCCACGTAATTAATCTTTCCTTACTTAATAGGCCTCAGTAGGTTGGGTATTTTACCCCTGTTTTCATGTCCTTAGAGGACAACTTGAAGGTGGAGTTTGGTGTGGCCTTTTATAGGCTTGAACGTTGAGAGCGGTTTGCTCTTTTTGAAATTTGGTTCTGCGTGCCTCGAGGAGGCTTTACTGTGTAATTTGGAGCAAGTGCTCCTGGGCATGAATGGGGTTTTCTGCCCCTCTGTTGAAACTTGTTTTGGAGTAAAGCTGGGCTAATTGCTCAAGAATTGTGAGTTCGGGGCTCGAAGCCCAAATCCTGTAAATACTGTAATTGTACTTTTGTTGCCTTGCTACTCTGTACCTGCATGCTTGTTATTTCTTGATTTTGAAAAGAAAATATAACCTTGTTAAATTTTATCTTAACGTTAATTTCGTATTTTGAGGCCCGTTCACCCCCGCACCTTCTTTCACCTCTTCTGTTCCACAGATACCTCGGAACAGTTATTATTAATATTGGCTGCTCGAATGATGTATTTCCGCTCGTTGCTGACCTTGTTATTAAGGTGAGCAATCGCACGGTCAACATCATTCTCGCTAGTGACCGGAAAGTTTTTCGGATTTTTATTGACATGCCACGTGAATTTGTGGTAGTCAAGATTTAATTTAGATATAGGAAGAGACGGCTCTTCGAGCCTAACCCAGGTAAGATTAAAGATGATAGGCTTATGATCTGAATTTAGTTCACCAGGGACTAAAAAATCAATAGCCCTGTTGTAGTAATTTGTAACTGCGACATCTAAGACATCAGGTAAGCCACCCCCATCCGGATAAAAGGTAGGTTCCGTGGGGGCGTATACACTGATGTCAGTATCTAGTGTGTGTTGCCGGAGTATTCTCCCCCTAGGATTTATAGTCCTGGAATTCCAGTCGGTGTGCTTGGAATTCAAGTCGCCTCCAATGATAGAGGGCGTATGGCTTGGATTATTAAGTAAAATATCTAGCTCCGTAGTATGAAGTGGAGCTTTGGGGGGTAGATAGGCCGCAAAAATACGATAATGATAGTTAGCATGTCTAATCTCGATACCGTGAGACCCAATAGCTCCGAGAGGGAGGGGGTCAATGACGTGATGAGTAAGCTTAGACTTAATCAGCACAGCCATTTCCCCGCCCTCTCTGTCAGCTCTATCTTTACGGTAAACCGCAAAGTTCTTAATTTTGAAGGGCATATAGGGTAGCCATGTTTCCCCTAGTAGGAGGATATCGATGTTATGCTCAGAGATAAACAACTCGAGTTCGTATCTCTGAGCAGAAACACCCTTGCAATTCCATGCACAAACCCGAAGGTCCATAGTCAAACAATAACAGCCTCAATAGGGTTCTGAAAATTACTGAATAGCAGCACTTAACAATACTCCAATTTTGTCAATCATTGTTTCACATGCCCTTAGCTTGGTCACTGTATCCTTAATAATTGGTAGCAATTTAGAGAAATTAATCTGCCTCACAAGGTTCAAAATGTCGCCTATGCCCGAGAAGTCGTATATAGGCGACGCTTCCACTGAGGGGGCAGGGTTAGATGCAGGGGTGGGCAGCAGCTGCAGCTGCATATAACGGGAGTGGTGGTGGGGGGTTAGCCTTTCGCCTCTCGGTTTTCAAGATCTCCCTAACCATCTTCTGTTCCATAATATTTCGGAATAGCTGGCATCCCCTCCATGAGGCTGGGTGTTCACCCAGGTGGTTTGCACACTTGGCTGGTGCCTCCGGATTTAAGGGGCAGGCAGCAACCGAGTGGTTTTCGCCGCATTTTACGCATCTTAAAGGCATCTTTCAGTAGTTGGCTGTGTGCCCCCACCTCTGGCATCGGAAACATTGTGAGGTTCCTTCACGGCCCCTGAAGGCCTCAATTTTAACAGCACACCCGCACAAGTGTTTAACAGAATAATTTGTTTCCGGAAATTTATCCTTAGGGAGGGTGACACTCATGACACTAAGGGGCACCAATTTCTTGGACGTAGCATCACGTCGCGTGTACTGATACACGTCCTGAGGTTGGTATCCAAGTGCCATGAGTTCCTCTCGAACCCAGTCCACATCAACAGTTGAAACAATATTTCGAATAATAACTTTCAGGAGCCTTTTACTTGCGAGCTATGCGTGTAAAAGCTCTTGTTGTTATCCTCAAAGTATTGCTTCAGCAGCAGGTAATCTTGTTCGATTTCTGCCTGGAACTTCAGGGCATCCCTGGTATTGATTACCCTGAAGTTACCAGTGCAGTGCGATTTCAGGTAATTATAGTGGCGCTGATGCTCCGACTTATCAGCTATCACTATGGGGGGAACAGAGACTATCTTGGGGGTCGACACATCCATGGCCTCGCCCTGGCCTCCTTGAACTGAGCTGTGCCTGTCTCTTTATTGTTTGAGGTCGGACCCGCGACCCCGTCAGTCCTAGGAGGCTGAGAGGGGGCAGCGCTAGTAGAGGGTTGTGGTGCCGGGCGGTGGCAGGGGGAGGGGGACTAGGTCAGCGGCGGACATATTGCCCTCAGTGGGCAAGGATGCCAGGACGCTGTATGAGTTAGCAGTGGGAACAGGCTTGGGAAGTAGTAGTCTACTGGCCTGCTTCTCTCTATAATATTGTTTTTTAATTTTTTTCGCCTGAGGGTGAATGCTGCGAAGAAGAGTAGCCAAGTGAGCCGGGAAGTTCCCAGTTCTGGAATATTCTACTAGTTTCTCCTTTGTAAGGGAGGGCATAACATTGATAGAAGAGCCAGCCTAAGAAGCCGGCAAGGTTGAGTTGTTATTCCTAGCGCGTTTAATTGTAGCGGCAAGAGGAGGAAAATCGTCTCCACCACCTCCCGGTGGCGGGGAGTTGGCCATCATGTAACTACTAAAGCACTACGTAAGGTACACAGGCAAGCAAATCAGCAGGCAATGTGCACTTACCAGCAATATGCTGATAGGAGCCAAAAGGATTGATAAGATCCACTTCAGCACTTCTCTGTATATGTACTGCAATATATTCAAGTTCGCACCACTAAAGAAAAGGCTCACACCAAGTCAAAAGTGAGAGAACGCAGAACACCGTGTCCGTATAAGTCGCCAGATTGTTCTCGAATGGCTGAAACTCAGCAAGTTCTTTTTTTTTTCAAAGTGTCAAACAGATGGGAGCCCCAAGGCGAAGAATGCCTTCTTACTCATCAGTATCCGTGGTGTGTCTGATGAACAGAGAAAGCGCGTGTTTCCTACACTGGTGGAGGAAAAGCACTCTGTCCTAATGATTTAGGTCAGAACTGAAACCCTATCGCTGGGTCATTGGTAACAAGTAGGTTGGTCAGACCTTAGAAATATAATTTTGCTGATAGGAAATTTGTTGGCTGTCAAAGATTAATTTGGATTATATAGGAGCCAAGGGCCTCTGTATTTAAAGCGAGTACTGGGCTTCTTGGTCCTAAGGAACCGTTTCAGCAGGGAGATGCCCTCATCGGTTGACTGGGTTTGTGAGATTCGAGATTTCGTCCGCAGAACATGTTTCTGGATGTGCTGCTTTAAAGTTGGGATGTTAAGATCCCGTGAATGGCCAAATTGGAGTCATGCCACGCAGGACCTTGTTCTGAAAAACCTGAAGGCGACGGAGTGACGACTTCGCAATATAGCACCAGGCCTCGCAGCCATAGAGTAATATCGGACAAACGCATGTGAGTTACAGCGTGCGTTTGATATTATCGCTCAGGGTTTTGTTGCATAGCAGAGGGCGTAATGCTGCAACTCGAGCGCCAGCTCTCTGTAAGGCCTGGTCTATATTCCATAGCCACGTGAGCGTCCGGTCAGGCTTCAGACCAAGATGCTTGACTGTGTTACTCCAGGGCAGGGCCTCTCAAACGCCCAAAATCTCACGCGTGCAGAGCGAGGCGCAAGAGCTTCGTGCACTGTGCATCGCTGCCGCTCGGTATGGCTCGGATCAACGATTCGTCTCTGGGCTACTCGGCTAAGCACGGCTCTACTCGGCTATACTCGGCTCAACTCAGCCCGGATTTGGAGCGCTATGGCGCGAGTGGGGCAGAGGGAGACAGGCGGAGCGAGCGAGAGAGGCGTGAGGAAAGAGAGAGTAAGCGCTATTGCTCCAAATCGAGGAGTGGGGGGTCTGCACTCTGGTCAACCAAGCCAAGTCGTCTTTTGCACCGTGCACAGTGCATGCACCACGCGCATGCACGCTGAGAGGCCCTGCTCCAGGGTATGGTTGTCTTGCGAATTTTGAATGGACGAAATCTCGGGACTCGTCGCGCGAAAATAATGGCCTGAGTTTTCTCTGGGTTGACCTTAACCTTGTTAAGGACACACCAGGAGAGAAATTTCTGGAGCCAGGTTTGTATTTTAGCAGGGGCACCGCAATATCGTCGCTCAGCGGAATAAACTGCGATGTCGTCTGCGTATCGCTGGATCTCAACGCCAGTTGTGCGTGGGAGGTCGTTTACATACAACGCGTACAAGGTTGGCGATAGGACCCCACCCTGTGGCACGCCCGCAAGGAGTTGCCGAAGGGTGGATTGTGCACCATCGCAGGTGACAAAAAACTGTCGGTGAAGCAAGTAAGAAGATAAAATTTTGATCAAAAAGTGGGGAACTTCATAGAGTTCTTGGAGTTTGACTATGCGATTGTCGTGCCAGACGGTGTCAAAAGCCTTTTCCACATCGAAAAATACCGCTGGTACAAAGCGTCGCATGTTGAACGACCTCGTTGCAAATTGTACGAGCCGCAAAACTGCGAGAGGAGCAGATCGCTTAGACCTGAATCCGAACTGCTCCGGTCGCAGGATACGGTAGGTTGTAAGGTGAGCACTGAGGCGTTTGAGAATAAGTCTTTCGAAGACTTTGGAGATCTGCGACCACGAACCTGCTACGCAGGCGTAGCAGGGGGAGAGGTGATACTCCCACGTGGCGCGTCCCAGGTGGCGGATAGGGGGGTCCTAACCGGCTTGCCGGCGGACTTGAGGGAAATAAAATACCTCTCGCGGACCAAACACACACCCCCTGTGGGTGGGGGAGGCTGACGAATAATACACCCACGGTATCCCCTGCCTGTCGTGCGAGGCGACTAAAAGGGGCGACCAAGGGATGAATGAATTAGAACCATGAAACGACTCTTGATTCGTACCATCATGCGGGGAACACCATGGGTTGCATGTACTTGCAGTAGTATCACCAACATGGTACGAAGTATGTTTGTGATTCGTTGCAGTAAAAAGCCTGGCCTGGTGGATTCCAGTACCCGTGCGTTGTACCCATGTGGGCAACACCGCGGGTCTGGGCGTAGCCTGTGAGTTGTACCACTATATGAGCGACATTGTGGGTCTGCGTTGCCTGTGATTAGTACTCACTATGTGCGGAACACCACGGGGCCCTTGGGACCGGCACCCGTGACTAGTACCCTAGGTGAGGAAACTCATCGGTTTGCGTTGGCTGTGGGTGGCGCCATTGTGTGCGAAACACCATAGGTCTGCGTTACCTGTACGAAGTACAATACTTGTGAGTAGTACCATCTTTTGTGGAACACCGTGAGTCCTCGCTACCTCTGATTAATACCCCAACGTGACACATACCATGGTTCTATTTTACTCGCGACATGTACCATTCTGTGGGGCCTTAGACGTGGATTTTGCGCCCCCTTTAGACACCGAGCATCATTGTGCTTTATAAGTGGTACCTTGGTCGGTAATACTGTTATTTTCGTTCTCTATTGAATCCGATCCACTGGTTTTTGTTTTTGTTTGTTTGTTTTGTGTTTTGTTGGGTTCCTGTCCATCCATTCATTCATCATGACATTTTTCATTTTTATTTTGGTCAGTGGATGCCTTTGTAATTTTTTGTTCTTTCATTTCGTACCATTAGGGGCCGATGACCTTCGATGTTAGGCCCCTTAAAACAACAAGCATCATCATCATCATCAGGAGATCTGCGAAAGAAGACTGATGGGACGATAATTTTGAGGAAAGAAACGGTTTTTTCCTGGCTTTGGCAGAACACAAATTTTGGCTACCTTCCATGCCGCTGGAAAATAACCAAGTGATAGACAGGTAGTAAATATTACGGCAAGAAACACTAAAGCACGAGCGGGGAGGACCTTAGGTTTTTTCGCAGATACTCCGTCATCTCCGGGAGACTTATTCTCGTTTAGGTCCTTGATACACCGACGGACTTCCGCCGGTGTGATTGTGGTCGGTTCGTCGTGAGATGTCAGGGTGCGCCTGAAAGCTGTGGCCTTACGGGTGATACGTCGTTCGTGTGCAATGTCGTCGTAGGGCGTGTCGTGGACTACACACTGACTCAACTGAGTTAGCGAAGGCCTCAGCTTTCTCCAGGGGGGAGAAGACGAGTCCGCGACGGCCGTGAATCGCTTGTCGCGGCTCTCGTGCGCGAGTCAGATTGCGGCTAACCCGCCAGAAGTCGCGATCTGACTGCGTTTCAGAAAGTGTGTGACAGAGTTGTTCCCATTTCTCAATCTTATCCTCCAGCATCCTCTGGCGGACGACCTTGGCAAGTTTCTTGTGTTCCGCCCGGTCCGCAGGGTCGCGATAGAGTTGCCATCTTTTCCGATATCGGTTTTTGAGTTGGATCAAGTCCTTGAGGAGATCGGAAATATCGTCCTCAGAGTCGGACCGGTTGTTGGAAAGAGAATTTCGAGCCGCATCCCTGATGTGTCGCCGAGCATTGCGCATCATAGATGTAAGATGCTCAATGGCGCGATCGACATCATCGCGGGTGCGGGGTTCAAAAGTGCGCAGATTCTTATTGACATGCGATCTGAATTTATTGTAATCAAGGTTTTGAAGAGATATCGGACGAGATGGCCCCTCAAGGCGACTCCAGGAAAGATTGAAAATAATTGGGTTATGGTCTGAATTAAGTTCTGTGGGTACAACAAAATCAATTACCCTGTTATGAAATTTTGAAATTGTCACATCAATGACGTCAGGTAGTCCATTTGTGGTATAAATGGTAGGCTCCGTTGGAGCACAGACCATGACGTCATTATCTCGCATATACTGATTTAGTAATCTCCCCTTAGGATTGACTACCCTAGAGTTCCAGTCAGGGTGCTTAGAATTGAGATCACTGCTACTATGGTGGGAATACGAGCCGGGTTATCCAAAAGAGCATCGAGTTAGGCAAGATGGGGGGGGGTGCTGAGGGCGGTAAGTAAGCAGCAAAAAGTCTATAGTGGTAGTTTCGGTGACGTAGTTCAATGCCAATGGTTTCCAGTGCCGAGTGAGGGAGCGGGTCTAGGATGTGGTGGGTAAGACTGGGCTTCACCAACACAGCCACCCCGCCCCTCTTGGCATTGGCCCTATCCTTCCTATAGACAGCCATGTTTTTAATTCTAAAGGGCATATGCTCTTTTAGCCACGTTTCACCAAGTAGCATGATATCAATGTTATGCTGAGAGATAAAAACTTCAAGCTCGTATCTCTCACCGATAACACCCATACAATTCCAAGCACAAACAGTCAAGTACATAATATCAGTTGCGTCTTTTAGGGGCCTGAGAGATACTGCATAGCAGCATCAAACAGGACCACCAGTTTGTCAACTGTGCTAATGCACGATCTCAACTTAGTCATAGTTTCCTTCAGGATGGGAACTAGTCGGCTAAAGTTGATCTGCCGTAGCAGATCAACGATTTCTGATAATCCACCGAGGTCGGAAGGGGGAGTCCCAGCGGATGATAGCTGCGGGGCGGCCGCGGTGGTAGCTGAGAGGAGAGGAAATTGAGTATTGCTGGCAGCATTTGCAAAAGAGAACCCCTCGGTAACTAATTTGGAAGGACCTTGAGCACTCTTTTTCAGAGCTTTGAGTTGCTCAGCAGTTCTCTTTTGCTCTTCTCCCTTCTTGAAGAGGTTGCAACCTCGCCAAGGGGCAGGGTGCTCGCCTTGGCAGTTTACGCACTTCGCTGCTGTCTCTGGAGCAAGGGGGCAGGCAGCAGCAGCGTGGTTTTCACCGCACTTGACGCATCGTAGCGCCATCTTGCAGTAGTTGGACGTATGCCCTAGCCGTTGGCATTTATGGCATTGGAACGGACCCTCTCGACCTTTGTGGGCCTCAATTTTCACTCTACAACCACATAGATCTCGCAAAGAATAAATAGTTTTGGAGAAGGTGTCATTCGGAAGAGTGACACTCATGACACTCAGAGGGATCTCCTTAGACTGAGCATCCCGCCGAGTGAACTGGTATAAGTCACGTGGCTGATAGCCTAGTTCAATGAGTTCCTCACGAACCCTGTCAACTCCGGCAGTTGCAACTATCTTGCGTATGATAACCTGTAGAAGACGCTGGCTGGGCATCTGGTGCGTGTAGAACTGCGCGTTGCTCGCTTCGAAGCATTGAGCAACCAGCCGGTAGTCTTCCTCAGTATCGACATAAAATTTGAGGGCATCACGAGTGTTGATGACCCTAATGTCACCAGAGCATTTTGATTTTAGTAATCTGTAATGCTGCTGATAGTGGGTTTTATCAAACTTCACTATCGGCGGTAGCGACTTTCTCTTCGGTTGGGTTTCGTTAGTCTGAGATTGATTTGCTTGAGTTTCAGTAGTGGCGGTAGTCTCCATCTGTTCAACATCCCCACCAGGAGCTGTGCTTACGGCAGTCCCGTTCCCGTCAGGCACAGGCGGTGCTGTCGCCGAACGGGAGGCACTGCCTGAAGGGCCAGCTACAGATTGATTACTGAGTTCCATCTGTTTGGGCACAAATGCTGCAGGGGCGGTGCTACCACTGGTGGGTAGGGCCGAAAGTGGTTCAAAACTATTCTTTGTAGGTACAAAAACAAGCTTATTCCCTGAAGGGGATACAGTAGTAAGTCTCATTGGATGTAGCTTACCCTAGGATTTCTTGACTCTCGTCCAAAGTACCTGGTCAGGTTGGTTCTTGCTGGGCTCTTTGGACCCTGCGGTCGTCTGGTCGGGATGAGGAGCGGTGGCAGCGTCGGGAAGTCCATTTTCAGGCGCTGGAGGTCTCACTTGGGTGTTGATGGAAACCACGTTATCTGGTGGGGGTGCGGCAGTGCGATGGACTGCCGGGAAACAGTCTGCTGCAGAACAGTCGGTATATCTGGTAGGATGTGAATCGTAGATCTAGATGTCGGTGTGGTAGCAGGTAGTCCATTAACTGTCAAAGTACCTCGGGTTGATGACTGCTGTGGAGTTACACTCGATTCGCTGGAGGCGAAGTTTGCACTTCGAGGAAGGGTGCAATACAAATCCGTGTGAGCGGAAGGGTACAATATGAATTGCACCACAGTTGAAACAAAGAACTTTCACTTCCGGTCACACAAACGATGGATAAACACTGTCAGGCACTGGTACACGTCACTATGGCCACTAGGGCCACACAATGGATGCACTCACTCGTCACTGTCCGCACAAACAAGGAGAAGAACTCGGCCGCTAACACAAAGCACATGCGCTCACTCTCACTACTCGCCGCTGAATGGCTCAGCAGTTTTTTTTCTGTTGTTGGCCAGTGGATGGAAGCCCCGGGGCAAAAAAGTTGCCCCCCTACTCATCACTTTCCGAGGAATTGCCGATGAGGCAAAAGTCACTGTTTTCGCTACACTGGCGGGGGAAAAGCAATCTGTCTGATAGGCTACAAGTCCTACCGTCAGAAGAGAAACCCCCTCATCGCTTCTGGTTACGTGATCAAAAATTGAGTCGGAGCACAATAAATAATTATATCCTTCTTAAGAAACGGCCCTTAAAAGGAGAAAAATTTAGAGATGTTATGTGAAAGAGAAGGTATCAATATGGAAAAGACCGAAAGGGTTGGCCGGTTCGAAACTAGAACAGGTCATAAATGATCCAAGGGCCGCGGTACTTCAGGCGAGTCCGTGGCTTCTTGGTCCTCATGACCCGTTTTAGTAGTAAAATACCAGGGTCCTCTGATTGGTTCGAGAGGATCCTAGCCCTGGTCATCCTCACTATTTTATTTATCTGAGATCTAACGGTGGGGATACAAAGTTCAGCTCGTATCCTCTTGTTATATTTCAGATAAGGTGCTTTTGTTATCATTCTTAGTGTCTTATTCTGGAAGGTTTGTAATTTTGAAAGAGGAGTCTTGGCAATATAGCCCCAGGCCTCACAGCCAAACAGCGGGATGGGCCTGATACATGCTAGGTAAATATTTCTCTTGATGGAGGTAGAGATATATTTATTGCCTAGCAGAGGTCTCAGTGCTTTCATCCGTGCCGTGGCACGCTGGCGAGCCTGTTCTATATTGTAGCTCCAGGACATAGTTCTGTCCATTATAAGGCCGAGATATTTAATTTGGTTCGTCCAAGACACAGGGACGTTGTTAATTGAGAGGCGATCACGGCTGGGCCGGCGCCGGGTGAAAACAATAGCCTGAGTTTTGTCAGCATTTATTTTCACCTTGTTCCGGAGACACCACTCCCAGAAGGAATCGATCCATTGCTGTAGTCGCCGGACGGCATAGTCATTTCGCTTCATGCCGATGTAAATGGCTATGCCAGCCGCGTACTGCTGGATCTCTACACCTTCCCGTGTAGGAAGATCGTTCACGTATAGGCCGTAGAGTGTGGGGCTCAGCACTCCACCCTGTGGGACACCAGCTCCAAGTACCCGAGGGGTGGATTGCTCCCCTTCGCAGGAAACGTAGAATTTCCTGTTAGTCAAATATGACTGAATAATTTTGACTGAATAATTAGGAACTTTATACAGTTCCAGGAGTTTTACTATTAAATTATCGTGCCAGACAGTGTCAAAAGCTTTCTCTACATCGAAAAATACTGCTGGCACGCCACGGCGCATATTGAACGACCTTGTGACGTACGGTGTCAGACGCAGCGCTGCAAGGGGGGCACTGCGCCTGGACCTGAACCCAAACTGCTCAGGTCGCAGTATGTTCCGGGTGTTCAGGTATCCATTGAGACAAGAGAGAAGAAGTCTCTCGAATATCTTGGATATGTGTGATAACAGGGTTATCGGGCGATAATTTTGCGGTAATAATTTATCTTTCCCCGGCTTTGGGAAGACTATCACTCTACCAGTCTTCCAAATGTCAAGAAGTATCCCAGTTTAACACAGGCCGAAAAAATGGTTGCTAAAAGTATTACTGCCCCATAAGGCAGTGACTTGATTTCCTGATTCGAAACCCTGTCATCACCGGGGGACTTCTCATTTAAGTTTTTAATGACCCTGCGAACCTCGCGAGACTGGAAGTCAGGTACGTCAAGGTCTGGTGTCCATTGTCTTTCGAAAGCCAAGGCTTTTCTGCGTATCTCACGTGTCCGTCGCTCGTCATCGTCATCGTCAGCTAGGTCGTGAGTAACGCATTGACTTTCAATAGTATCCGCGAAAACCCAGCTTTATCATAGGGGGAGAACACCAGGCCGTGCCGGCCATGAATGGCACGCCGGGGTTCCTGGGTTCGAGTCAGACCTCGAGTGACACGCCAGAAATCGCGTTCTGACACTTTTTCTGAAAGATGTCGGCAGAACTCTTCCCATCTTTCAATCTTACGCTCCAGGAAGCGATTGCGGACTTCCCGGGCTAGTTCCTGGTATTCCGCCCGGTCGGCTGGGTCTCGGAAACGTTGCCATCTCTTCCTGTATCTGTACCGGGCGGTACACCTCCGCGCCGCTAATTCAAACATTGCGCCGGTTGAAACTCCTCTACTGGAGGAAGCCTGAACTTTAACAACAATGTTAATTCTAAAGTTTCTCAGAAGATGTCGCTATTGTAAATTTTGAAGAGTTCTGAACTGTGTCTTTTTCGATTTATATTTGTTTTCTCTGTAGTGCGAATTGTGAACATTCTCTTCTAGATGGCACTGCTGAAGAACTACAATTGTGCACCCTGGTGCGAAGTGAAGGAACTGGTTTTTTTTTTTTTTTTTTTTTTTTAGAAATTTTATGTTCACAAGTTTGTTCTTTGTTAAATTTCTTTCAGTCATTTTTTGGGTTGGCAGTATAACCCTTCTCTTTCCGCTTGTTTTGAATTTAGCCAATCCTGAATTTCTTTAATTATTTTTTGACTAATAATGTGTGTCTTCTCCGATATGGATATGTTGCTTGATCCTAGCCAATGAAATTGAGGGGGGTGTGGGTTCTCATTCATAAAACGTCTCGAATTTTCCGCGAGGATATATAAACTGCTGATTTTCTTGTCTCCTGGCCACTTCAGTAACATCTTTCTTAGTGTGATTATGTAGCAGGGGGCGGGAAGCGCCTCTTTCTTCAGGCGGCTGTTCATCCATCAGGTAATAGCCTTTTAATAACTTCTTTGCTTGCTAGCTCAGCAGTTTAACCCTCGGGGCAGGTTCGAAACTTTTATCATGTAACTTTCCTTTAAAATGTAGAAGATACATGGTATAAATTGTCTCTTTAACTACAAATCGGGATGGAGAGTGCCTCACCCTCTCGAGCTCCCTCTCATATTTTTTATGAAGTGACTACGTTTCCGTAACCGTTTTTCTTCGCTTCATAATGTGATAAATTTTCCTATCGTGTCACCTCCGTAGTATGGGATTCGCCCTTGCATAAGCGGCCTAAGAGCCAAATTGGTTTAAAAAAAGGTGTATTAGGAGTGCAAGTTAGGCCTCCACTCAAGATGGTATTTTTGGGCCATATAATTGACCTGTTTCTTTACTTAATAGGCCTCAGTAGATTGAGGCCTCAGTAGATTGGGTATTATTACCCCTGTTCTTATGTGCCTGGAGGGAAGCTTAAAGGTGGAGTTTGGTGTGGCCTTTGAGTAGGCTTGAATTTTGAGAGCGGGCTGCTCTTTCTTAAATTTGGTTTTTGTGTGCCTCGAACGGGCTTAACTGGTAATTGGGAGCTAGTGCTCCTTGGCTTGATTGGGGTTTTCTTCCCCTTTGTTGAACCTTTTTCTTAAGTAAAGGTGAGCTCATTGCTCAGGGATTGTGAATCTGGGGCTCGCAGCCCAAAATCCATTAATAAACTGTAATTGTACAACCTTAACTTGTTGATATGCTACTGAGTACCTGTTATTCTTGTTATTTCTTCATCATGAAAAGAAAACATAACCTTTGTTAAAGTTTTAAATTAACTTTAATTTCGTAAGTTGAGACCTATTCATCCCAGCACCTTCTTTCACCTCTAACTACCAGGGATAACTCCGTAACAGTATCTATTTTTAATTTGGATCAAATCCTTAAGGAGATCCGGCGTGGTATCATCCTCAGAACCAGGGCCGTTCTGAGAACGATTATTATTATTATTATTATTATTATTATTATTATTATTATTATTATTATTATTATTATTATTATTATTATTAATTTTGGCCGCTCGAATGATGTGTTTTCGGGCGTTACTGACCTTGTTATTAAGGTGAGAAATCGCACGGTCAACATCACTCTCGCTAGTGATGGGAAAGGTTTTCAGAATTTTATTGACATGCCACGTGAATTTGTGGTAGCCAAGATTTAATTTAGATACCGGAGGAGACGGCTCGTCGAGCCTAACCCAGGTAAGATTCCACGAACCTACTACGATGGCGTAGCAGGGGGAGAGGTGATACTCCCACGTGGCGCGTCCCAGGTGGCGGATAGGGGGGTCCTAACCGGCTTGCCGGCGGACTTGAGGGAAATAAAATACCTCTCGCGGACCAAACACACTACCCCCTGCGGGTGGGGGACACACATGCAGAATACACCCGCGGTATCCCCTGCCTGTCGTAAGAGGCGACAAAAAGGGGCGACCTTGGCGCGGACATGGATTGCGGTTGGTATAATTTGATGGACCTCCTGTGGATGGGAGAGGCTGAATACATCCATAGGTAATCCCTGCCTGTCGTAGAAGGCGACTTAAAGGGTCATGTGGCCATGGTCCCCTCTTTATTTTTTATTATTTTTCTGAGGGTCGGATGTAGACCATTCCAAATTTGATGTGCGTGCTGCCCGGAGATGGAGCTCCTATGTGTGCGACTACGCTCGAAAGCCCGTGCCAGCAACCACCCAGGACGCGGCGGGTGGGAGTATCATGTACCCGGGCAGTGGTATCCGCCTGACAACGCAGGTCCCCGCACAGCCGAATGCCAGAAGGACATATTATTATTAATTATTTTTATTTTTTTCTCTATACTTAGTGCTCTGTAAACGCTATGGGGTACATGCTATTGCGTGTGACTGGAGGAAGGGAGTCTTAGTGCTCATTGCCTCAGTCATGCCGTATTAGGCATCGTCCAACATCGGACCCCGGGCAATACCTGCTACGACCAGGTGGGTATTGCCTTGGCTGCTTGGTTCGGCTACAGAGACCCCTGATCGGAGTGGGTGGCATTCGGGGAGGATGCTATCGGGCATGGCTTCCAAACGAAGTCGGCTCTCACAAGGTGGTCGCCCACCTAAGTCTTTAACTTTTGCTTCCCTGAGAGGTTCAACTCCCTGGGAACATGCGCAGCGTGAAGGAATGGGATCCAGCTTCCCTAGGTTTCTGGTCGCTACCAGAACCGATGGGAACGATTTTAAGCTGGTGAAGTCGATCCTTTTTAGTCGGCACATCGAAGGCGTCTATGGCGAACTGGAGGAACTGAAGAAAATGCGCAACGGTAGTTTGCTTCTAAAGACTCGTACAGCACTGCAAGCTGATCAGTTGCTTAAGTGCGAGCACTTTGGCGAAATCCCCGTCAAAGTGGAGGAGCATAAATCCTTGAACCTGGTTCGCGGAGTCATCTTTCACCGCGACCTTATTTTGAACACTGACGACGAGTTGATGGAAGACATGAAGAACCGTGGCGTGACACACGTCCGGCGCATTACGCGCAAGGTCAACGGTGAAGACGTTGCCACTGGTGCCTTCATTGTCTCTTTCAAGTTGTCAGTGTTACCAGAGAAAGTCAAGGTAACAACTTATCGTTGCGATGTGAGGCCGTACATCCCGCCTCCTATGCGATGCTATCAATGCCAGCGATTCGGACATATGGTATCTCGCTGTTCGAATCAGGCTGTATGTGGTACATGTGGACGAGTAGCTCACGGCGCGGAGGAGTGCACAACTCCATACAAGTGCACTAACTGCTCCGGTTTTCATTCTCCTCGGGATCGGAACTGTCCGACATACCTGAGTGAGAAGAAGATCCAGGAGATCAAGACCCTGGATGGTCTTTCCTACCAGGAAGCGCGCCGTAAGTTTAATTCTACGAATACACCTGCCCTTACACTAGACTATAGGTTGATAGCTCAGAGTCTTCCAGGTTCGTCATTCACAACCTCGACACCTGTCCAGACCGCTGCGCCCAAGGCGACTGTTGCTGCTCCCAGCAACGTCGCGAATAGTCAAAGCTCGAAGGGGGGGACCACCCCACCTTCGACCAACCAGAAGTCTGTGCCGGCTGGCAGTTGCCAGCCGGCACAGCAAGGGGGGAAGACTAAGTCTCCCCCCCTTAGGAGGTCGACGAAAGTCGTGCCCCAGCCGGCGGAGGCGGCATCGTCGACCAGGGCTGGGAAACCATCTCCCAGCCCGTCTAAACTCGAAAAAAAGAAGGGGAAGAAGAGCGCCCGTCCTGAGCGCTCTCGGACTTCCCCTGCGAAGGAGAAGTCATGCCCCCCATCTGGGGGATATGAGTCTGCGCCAGGAGGCACTCCTGCTCCAAAACCGGCGCGCTCTCCTCGTAGGGGACCCCCTCGCGCGCGAAAAGCGTCGAAGTTCTGGGCGACACCCCTGCCATCTTTCGATGATGGAATGGATGTCGCACTGTCCTCTACATCTACGGATGTAGAACTAGATAGTGTTTAGGCTTACGAGCACTTTTTCGCTCATAACCTAACACTCCTTTTATAGTCCACACTATGGCACTGTTACAGTGGAATTGTAACGGTTATGACAGGCATCTTGCTGAGTTACGTCAGCTTATTAGTGAGTACGCAGCGAGTATAGTCTGTCTTCAGGAGACGAATTTCAGACCCGGTCATCATACGGTCTTGAGGCATTTCAAACTATACTCGACAGAACGATACTATGCTCACCGGGCTTCCGGAGGCGTTGGCATTTTTGTACGTTCTGATAGCTACAGCGAAGAGGTTCCATTAAGAACCCCTCTTGAGGCTGTAGCTGTTCGCGTCTCGCTGCCTGTCATAGCAACAGTGTGTAATGTTTATCTTCCACCTGGCCAGCATCTGAACATCAATGATGTCGCTGATCTTATAGATCAGCTTCCACCACCCTTCCTCTTATTGGGCGATTTTAACGCCCATCACCCCATATGGGGCTCTGAAACACCTTGCCCACGAGGAAGAGAGCTGGGAACACTCCTATCAGATCTGGATTTATGTATTTTGAACACAGGGGAACCAACTCACTTTAGTGTACGTTACGGCACATACTCTCGCATAGACGTAAGTCTATGCAGCCGTACGTTGGTTCCACTGTTTCGGTGGAATGCACACGATGATCTCTGTGACAGTGACCATTTTCCCATCATTCTTACTTTGTTGAAACATAAACCCGTCGAGGCTCCCCCTCGATGGATTCTTAAACATGCTGATTGGCCAAAGTACACATCACTAGCTGTCTTTCACGATGATGTCAGGCGGACCGTCGGCGAGGAAATAACTTACGTCACTCAAGTTATTCTTGCTGCTGCTGAGGAGTCCATTCCGTTTTTCTCGGGGGCTCCTCGCCGAAAACACGTTCCTTGGTGGAACGATGAAATAGCAGCAGCCATCAAAGAACGCCGTCGCGCTCATAAACGTTACCGTCGACAGCCTACTGTGGCCAACTTGGTAACATTTAAGAAACTCCGCGCTAAGGCGCGAGTTCTTATTCGACAAAGTAAGAAGGCTTCATGGGAGAGATATGTGTCGTCCATGACGTCACATACTCCATCATCTCAAGTGTGGACGAAACTTCGACGAATTTCGGGTATTCAAGGATCATCTGCTGTACCGGGAATTTCCATTGCAGGCAGTGTCGCCACTGATCCCCTTGCGATTGCTAATCATCTCGCTAGTCATTTCGCGGATGTCTCTGGCTCCGGGAATTACAATCCTGATTTCCTCCCTCTGAAGCGGGAGGCAGAACGTCATCACCTTAGTTTTGCCACCCAAGCTTCAGAGGACTACAACGTGCCCTTTACGGAGTGGGAACTCTGCAGCGCCTTAGCGCTTTGCAAGGACACGTCTCCTGGACCGGATAACATCCATAACCAGATGTTGAAACACCTTAGTGATGATAGTTTACTATATCTCCTTCGTGTGTTCAACCGAATCTGGACAGAGGGTGATTTTCCGTCTCAGTGGCGAGAGGGCATAGTCATCCCTGTCCTCAAGCCTGACAAAGATCCTAAGTATGCAGGAAGTTACAGACCGATTTGTCTTACAAATTGCCTGTGTAAGCTATTTGAGAGGATGGTAAATCGCAGACTCGTGTGGTGTCTGGAGAAACATGGACTTTTGTCCGAGTACCAATGTGGATTTCGAGCCGCTCGATCCACAACAGACCACTTGGTACGCCTGGAGAGCTCTATCCAGGATGCGTTTCTCCGCAAACAGCACTTGGTAGCTGTCTTCTTTGACTTGGAGAAGGCCTACGACACCACCTGGCGATATGGCATCCTTTCAGTCCTGCATCAATGGAGATTCCGAGGTAACTTGCCGGTATTTATTGCGAATTTTTTGTCCCTCCGTCTATTCCGTGTCCGAGTAGGGAGGACATATTCGCAATACCACGTTCAAGAAAATGGAGTCCCACAGGGATCGGTTCTTAGTGTCACTCTGTTCGCGATTGCCATAAACGGTATTGTCGCTGCTGCTGGTCCAGCCGTAATACCGTCCCTATATGTGGATGATTTTGCTCTGCACTATAGCTCGTGCAGTATGGCAGTCGCAGAGCGACAGTTACAGCAAGCTATTAGGAGGGTGGAGAAGTGGACCTTAGAACATGGCTTTCGGTTTTCTGCCGCAAAGACCTCCGTTGTCCACTTTTGTCGTCAACGTACTCTTCACCCTCATCCTGAGCTTTATCTAGGAAATGTCGTTCTTCCAGTTGTTGACACCTACCGATTTCTTGGGCTCCTTTTTGACAGTAAATTATCGTGGGAGCCACACGTGCGGGAGCTAAAAGTGCAATGCACCAAGAGGCTTAACCTCTTGAAGTTTCTTAGCAGCACTAATTGGGGGGCTGACCGCGTGGTGCTCCTGCGATTCTATCGGGCACACATTTTATCCCGGTTAGACTACGGCAGTGCAGCATATGGCTCCGCAAGACCAAGCGTTCTTGCGAAGCTGAACAGTATCCACCACAGCGGGGTTAGGTTGGCGACGGGAGCTTTTCGTACTAGCCCCATCGCTAGCCTGCTCGCTGAGTCTGGTGTGCCGCCTCTACACCTGAGGCGCCAGCAACTACTACTTACATATGCTGCAAATTTGCGACAGATGCCACTTCATCCGAGCTATCCCTGCGTGTTCAACAATGGCAACCGCTTGTTGTACGTTGCTCATCCACGTGCGACGCGGCCGGTTGGGATACGCTTGGATAGCAGTTATGAATTGTTTGACGTACCTTCGATTCCTTGCCTTGTCAGACAACCAAGTGGGGTACCTCCGTGGGTTGTGCGACGACCTGAAATCATCCTGGATTTGCACACTGGCCCGAAAGGAGACACGGACCCTTCGATTTATCGGAGGATCTACCTGTCCGTTCTTGGCCGCTATCCAGGTTCAGTCGTCGTTTACACGGATGGTTCACGGACAGATACGAAGGTGGGCTGTGCGTTCGTTGTCGACAATGATCGGTTTCTTTTTGCTCTCCCGGATACCTGTAGTGTGTACACGGCAGAGCTCTATGCTATCTGTGAGGCTCTGCGGTACGCGCTAGACAATGAGCGCCGACACTTTCTTGTGTGTTCTGACTCCTTGAGTTCGCTTCAGTCTATTGATACCTGTTTCCCTCGACACCCTCTGGTGCAGCAGATCCAGGACCTGCTGGCCGGGTGTTCGGATGCCGGCACCAGAATTACGTTTGTGTGGCTCCCCAGCCACATGGGCATAGAGGGAAACGAGTTAGCAGATCAGGCTGCCAAGGAGGCAGTTACACTGCCCCCGTTGCCTTTCAAGGTTCCAGCAAGTGATATTCGCTCTCAGCTGAGACATCTGGTTATGTCTCATTGGGAGATGGAGTGGCAGGCCATCCCACTTCCCAATAAGCTGAGAGCGATAAAAGGAACAACGAAGGTATGGAGGACTTCCCTGCGGGCTTCGCGGAGGGAAGCCGTGGTATTATGTCGCCTTCGGATCGGCCACGGTATCCTGACGCACTCCCATCTACTGAAAGGAGAACCCCGTCCGGTGTGTACCTGCGGCGACCATCTTACCGTGGTACACATCCTTACGGAGTGCGTGGACCTGGTCGATCTGCGCCGTAGTATTAACCTTCTGAGTACTATCTCCCTTATCTTGCGCGATGACGAGCAGTCAGCAGACCTCGTCATCCGCTTTATGAGGGATAGCGGTCTGTTTTATCGTGTGTGATGTTGTCCTTTGTCCTAGTGTTGTTTATGTCAGTTGCGCTTTTATTTCATTGACTTTATTTTATTTTGTGTTGCGCATTTTAATGTGTTATTTGAACGTCTAACGTAAATTATGTGTTAATATCTGTATTACTGGGCAATGCCTTATTCCTTCAATTTCCTGTACTTTCTCTTATTTTAATAGAACATAAGGCATTGCGTATTAGATCCACTGACTGTTTTAATCTCACCCTCATTTTTCTTCATCACCATTCTTTTTTAACTCTAGTCAGTGGATACTTTTTAAAATTTTAACTTCATGTCTCATGTCATTCATTTCGTTCCATTAGGGGCCGATGACCTTCGATGTTAGGCCCCTTAAAACAACAAGCATCATCATCATCACCAGGTAAGATTGAAGATGATGGGCTTGTGGTCTGAGTTTAATTCATCAGGGACTAAAAAATCAATATAATATTTTGTTACTGCGACATCTAAGACATCAGGTGGGCCACGATTATCCGGATAAAAGTTAGGCTCTGTAGGGGCGTATACACTGATGTCGGTATCTAGCGCATGTTGCTGGAGTATTCTCCCCCTAGGATTAATAGTCCTGGAGTTCCAGTCGGTGTGCTTGGAATTCAAGTCGCCTCCGATGATAGAGGGCGTATGGCTTGGATTATTAAGTAAAATATCTAGCTCCGCGGTATAAAGCGGAGCGCTGGAGGGTAGATAGACCGCAAAAATACGATAGTGATAGTTAGCATATCAGCACAGCCACTACCCCGCCCTTTCTGTCAGTTCGATCTCTGCGGTATACCGCAAAGTTCTAAATTTTGAAAGGCATATGGGGCTTCAGCCATGTTTCCCCTAGTAGGAGGATATCGATGTTATGCTCAGAGACAAACCACTCGAGTTCGTATCTCTGAGCAGAAACACCCTTGCAATTCCACGCACAAACCCTAAGGTCCATGGTCTAACAATGACAGCCTCATGAGGGCTCTGAAATGTACTGAAAAACAGCGCTTAACAGTACTCCAATTTTATCTATCATTGTCTCACATGACCTTAGCTTGGTCATCGTGTCTTTAATAATTGGTAGCAGTTTAGAAAAGTTTATCTGCCTCACGAGGTTCAAAATGTCACTCATTCCCGAGAAGTCGGAGATGGTTGACGCTTCCACTGAGGTGGCAGGGTTCGATGCAGGGGCGGGGGCGGCCTGGGCGCCTCCGGCAGCAGCTGCGTAGGAAAAGTTGCCGTCTACTGCACGGGGGGTGGGGGGAGGACCTTTCGCTTCTCGGATTTCAAAACCTCCCTGACCATCGTCTGTTCCATAATGTTACGGAACAGCTGCCATCCCCTCCAGGAGGCTGGGTGTTCACCCAGGCAGTTTGCACACTTAGCTGGTGCCTCAGGATTTAAGGGGCAGGCAGCAGCTGAGTGGTTTTCGCCGCATTTGACACACCTTCTAGGCATTTTGCAATAATTGGCGGTGTGCCCCCACCTCTGGCATCGGTAGCATTGAGAGGGGCCCTCACGGCCCCCTAAAAGCCTCAATTTTAACCGCACACCCGCATAAGTATTTGATGGAGTAAATTGTCTCTGAGAATTTATCCCTTGGGAGTGTGACACTCATAACACTCAAGGGTATCACTTTCTTAGACGTAGCATCACGTCGCGTGTACTGATACACGTCCTGAGGTTGGTACCCGAGTGCTATGAGTTCCTCACGAACCCAGTCCACATCTACTGTTGAAACAATATTCCGAATTATAACTTTCAAGAGCCTTTTACTTGCGAGCTGATGCGTGTAAAAGCTCTTATTGTTCTCTTCGAAATAGTTTCAAGAGTAAGTAATCCTGTTCATTCTCTGGGTGGAACTTCAGAGCATCTCTGGTGTTAATTACTCCGATGTGACCAGTGCAGCGAGTTCTTAAATAGTTATAGTGGCGCTGATATTCCGACTTATCAGCTACCACTATAGGGGGAACAGAGACTTTCTTTGGGGTCGAAACATCCATGGCCTCGCCCTGGCCTCGTTGTGAAGAGCTCTGCCCTGTCTCTTTGTAGTTAGGGGTCGAACCCGCGACCCCGTCAGGCCTAGGAGGCTGAGAGGGGGCAGCGCTAGTAGAGGGTTGAGGTGCAGGGGCGGTGGCAGGGGGAAGGGGTATGAGGTCGTCTGCAGTCATGTTGCCCTCAGTGGGCAAGGAAGCCAGGACGCTGTATGAGTTCGAGGTGAGAACAGGCTTGGGTAGTAGTTTCCTACTAGCCCGCTTCTCTTTTTCTTTGTAATATTGGTTTCTGAATTTCTTCGCCTGAGGGTGATTGCTGCGAAGAATGGTAGCCAAGTAAGCCGCGTAGTCCCCAGTTCTAGTATATTCTGCTAGTTTCTCTTTAGTTAGTGAGGGCAGAATATTAATGGAAGAGCCAGTCTGAGGAGCCGGCAAGGTTGAGTTCTCAGTCCTAGCTCGCTTAATTGTAGCAGCAAGAGGTGGAAAATCATCTCCACCACCTCCCGGTGGCGGGGAGTTGGCCATCATGCAACTACAGAACTACAACAGGCACACCAACAAGCAAATCAGCAGGCAATGTGCACTTAACAGCAATATGCAGATAGGTAGCCAAAAGGATTGCTAAAATCCACTTTAGCACTTCTCTGTATATATACTGTAGTATATTTAAGTTAGCACCACTACGGAGGAAGCTCACACCAAGTCAAAAGCAGGAGAATGCAGAACAACGCGTCCATATAGGTCACCAGATTGTTCTCGAATGGCTCAGCGTCGTCATCCCCATGTTCGATGCATTGAGCCGTAGGCTCAGTGCGAGAACTTTTGGCCCATCGACCTTACTGGTCTTGAGTGCCATGACGTTCAAAGTGATCCCATTATGTTAACGTAGTTGATGGATTGGGATGTGTGAAACTTATGCTCGTTCATTGGCCAGAATGTGGCCGGGCGCACGTACAGTAATGTGCGCTGTGAGTGCATGAGCATGTCTTAATCGTGCGAAGAAGGTGAAGCAGACATACAGACGGAGGTCACCCATCCAGTGAGTGACCACGCCCGATGTTGCTTGACTAACGTAACAGTGTGTTCCAGTACTTTAAGGGTGAGAAAAAAATCTGGGATGTTGATGATGCGGAGAAAGCTTACGAGACGTCTGGGTGGGAGGCTGGTTAGGGCTTGTTCTTGAATTGGCGGTTGGCATATACTTGGTAGTCAGGAGGTTATTCCTTGGAGGGTAGCGGATAGGTAGATTAGTTTAGGATAATCTGTCGGCTTGGCATGGCGGGTGGGTGGTACGGGTTTTGGGTCCACAGTAGCTTGATCAGTAGTAGGTTTACTAGGTTGTTTATATCTTGGCTGGGCTGGCTGGTGTTGGTATGGGTAAGAGGTACCGGGTTCGGGGGTGGAGCGTTAGTGAGGTTTAGTGTAGGGGGAGGTGAGGTGTGTGTATGCAAGTGTCTTGACTGCTTATAGTGTGCTTTAATTGCCTTTTTTAGGAATGGGCATCCAGGGTATGAAGCGGCATGGCTGCCTTGGCAGTTGGCGCACTTCGCCTGGAGCCGCGGTACCTCGCATATAGTGTGGCGGTGATTACCCCCACATCTGTTACAGCGGGTTGCCTCTGAGCAAGAAGCTGCAGAGTGGTTTAATTTAAGGCAGTTATAGCATTGTGTTATGAGAGTGGAGCGAGGATGTTGGTGGGTTCGAGTTTCTGTAGTGCGGGTGGTGTGCGTTGGTGTTGTCTTCAGCCTGGGGGCAGGTTTGCTACGCCTCCTCCCAGTTTGAGTGTACATTGTTTGGGTGTCCGTGCCCGGTTGTGAGACTGATTGGGTCTCAGTCCCGGGTTTGGTTTCTGGTAGGTTGGGTAGGGGGAGTGCGTGTGTAGTAGGTGATTGTAAGTCTTCTGTTTGTGTTGGTTCGAATGAGAGGGTATCAGTATCTGGTGGCACAGTGACGTTAGTCTGGGTTGCTGTGTGTCCAATGGCACTGCGTGTTTGTGTGAATTTACTGAGATGACGTGCCTGGGCGTTGGTCTGTATCATTCTGTGTTTGATGGCCGGAGTGGTTTGTGTCATTTTGTGACCTAGTAGCGGTTTTGTTTGAGTTTGTTTATGTACTGTTTGTACACCATCTGATAGAGTTTTGTATTCTACTTTGTGGAGTGTCAGTTCCTGAACGATTGCAAAGTAGTTTTCTTCACCGGTGCGTGAGAAGATAAGTGTGTAGCTGTTGTCTATTTCTTGTAAGAATTGAATGTGATGTCGGACATTGCGTATGGCAGTATGTATGAGTTTGCGGTGATCAAGGCGTTCCTGAATTTGCTCTAGTGGGCTCAGATGAGCGATGTTCAGGATTTGGATGACTAGAGGAAGGTAATCAGATTCGGGTACTTCGGTGCGGATTCGTAGTGGTATGTGGTACGGTGTTTTCGGATTTTTGAGTTCAGAGGACATGGCGGTTTGTGGCTGGGAAGTCGGGGTCCTGGCTACTCAATCCACCAGGCGGGTCCCGACAGGGCGAGGGGGTGGTTCAGGGGTGTTATTTAAAACACTGGAACGGTCAAACTCACTAGGAGGACCGGCTCGTTACTTGGCGCAACTCAGTGAGTACTGTCGGTTCAGGTACAGGTTCTCTAACTCAACGTGACAAGAACCGAGCAAGTATCAACACTGAGTGCTACTGACAATTTGCGTTTGCCCGCACAATGGCAGGCAGGCTGGTGACGTTGGCTTGCGTTGGGTGACTTCCGGACGGCCGAGCACCTGGTGTGAATATGCGGGACCGCAGAAAGGTGGCTCCAGGACGGTATCCAGGAGATCGGAGCGCGCTGTAAATTCCAAGATGGCGGCCGTTGCCTGACGACCCTCGGTGAAGCTGGCGGCGAGCGAGCCGGGGCTCGCGCTGGCAGGCAGTCCTGTGGAGCGCTCCAAGCGGCTGGATTGGGGTACTAGCGTACCGCAGATAAGCAAGTTGTCGGGAGACGTGGGCGACCCAGCGGCTGACAGGGTGCTCGCTCGGTGATCAAATGGCTCAGCCATGCCATCCCCACGTTCGTTGCATTGAGCCGTTGCGAGTACTTTTTAGCCCGTCGACCGATACCGGTCTTGAGCGCTATGTCATTAATATCTGATCCCATGGCTGTAATATTGCTGGTGAATGGGGTTAGGGTGAGAATCTAGTCAATCTTTGGCCAGAGTATGGCCGGGCGCGTGAGCGCTGTGTTACGTAGTGAGTTGTAAAGTAGTGGCGCTAGGCACGTAGAGGAGAAAGTAAAATGCGCTAGGTGCGCGGAGAAGTTTACGTTACGAGTACCAGCGGTCTCTTGTGTTTGAGGCCGCGAGTATCGTAGGAGCCTAGATTGTGAATCAGGGGGTTACCACTTAGTGGGGCCCTCCTGTAAATTGTCTTAGCTAGGTTTATCATTCTCACCCCAACAGTGTCTATCTGACACAGGTCGTGGAGGTGGGTGATACGTGTATACCGATCGCAACCCGTAATAAGCCGCAGGGCCCGGTTCTGAACGGACTGCAGCCTACTCAGGTGGCAATCGGCGGCCACGCCCCATATAGGACAGGCATACTCGAGTAGCGGCCTAACCATCGTCGTGTACAGGAGGAGCCTGTTTTGTGGTATGAGGCTGTTTTCAGCATAGTGGGACCTTTTCCACCATACCCCATAGCTCATGGTACCTTGTGCCAACAAAGAGTGACCCTGTCGGGTCATGAAAACATGGCACCATGCTCCACGGAAGGCGATTGTCAAGGGACCTTTTCGGCCTGTGACGATTCCTTCTCATTGGGATTGAATAAGTAATCCACTCACATGAGAAGTCAACGCCCTACGGCCCAGCAAGGTCGCTGCTAACTCTCCCGTTCCTAAGATCTGAACCCCCGGCTACTCAGAGTCTCAGACCGTCCGCGGCGATAAAATAAAATATCTTACAACTAACTTAAAGGCATAACATGAACGGAAGAGGTTCTGGATGCTAATTATCGGCAAAAATTAGGCACGAATAAAATTTCTGAATATTTAATTCACTCCCGTTGAACATATTTACAATCTACAACCTTGAACATCAAAGTTAAATTACATCCATTGAATTTTAATACCAGCAACGGACAACCATGTCCGGGCTATCACCCAAGTGAAAATTTAGATCCACATCATTATGAGAGTCTTTATGTGGTCTGTTGACATTACGCTGTTGAACATTATAACACAACACAATCACCTATTCAAATCAAGCACCTGGGTGTTCACAAATAGCTTCAAACAACTCGGAGAAATTTGAGTTGCGTTTACTACAATCTTCGTTGTTAAGCTTGGTTTCGAATTTAAGGACACGATTATTTTACATGTTGAGTACAGGATACAGTCTGATAATGAACCTAACATTTTACAAAAAAAAAAATAAGGAAACTATGACCTTACGGATATAAATATTCCCGGGATTAATTCCCAAATTACATATTTAAAACACAGCAAGTTACACTAATTTACCCTAAGATTAGAGTGGCCACCTACATCGAACATAACACGAGAAATATAATATTTAAAGAATTTTAAAAATCATAAAATGATAAACAACTTCACGGCGTTACAACCTCTCGCAAAAACATGAAATGCACACAGTTCTAGTTACTGCTAATCACCTCATTTGAGGACTAACTATACACATCATAGGGCCTGAACCCTCCACTCAAACGAACTACCAAAGGATTTTTCACGAAGTCTCAATTAAACAAATCAATTAGCATCAAAACAACATCCTATTTACACTATTATCACACCTGGAAGAGAAAACACATATTATAACATTTCCCATACATGGTAGCTGCATCTGGTTTACCATTAGCCGTCGTTTGTGTGACTGACTCCCTTTTGTCATGTCCGAGGTACGAACGGGAGACCAACAGGTCTCTCGAGTCGGGGAACCTGAAAAATCAAGACCCTATCTATTGCTTCTACATGTGGATGAATTAAGTGTTCCTGCATTCACCCAACTTAGCCTTATTAGAATGTGGTAATCCATTAACAAAAACATTTACTAGCAGAGCAAAAGAGGGTTCGAGGAACAACACTTCCTTGAGAAAGACGGCCATACATTTGCCTTTTAGCAGGCCTAGTTTGACACAATCGAGCTCCGACCCTCCCGGGGTGGGATGCCATAAATTTCCTTGTCAACCGCCCGCACACCGGCCACATACTCTTTTTAAAACCCAACATTAGTGCGTTTACAAAGCCTATTCAGTGGGCCAATTTATTCACGCGAACAAAAATAACAAATACAAACAGGTGCATAGAATTATGCTCTAACCCGCTCAGGTATTCTTCATCGGACCAATCTCTCAACTTTTGGGCCGTTACATTATTTTACTCTCTCTCTCTCTCTCTCTCTCTTATAGGAGTCCGGAGTTCCATCCTCGTGCCTCTCATAGTAAAACTACCACAATCCAAGGGCTAGCAAACTAGAGTTTAATAATCTCACAGAATTTACGAATAACAATAGTCATAATAATCACAATAATGATAATAATAATAATAGTAATAATAATAATAATAATAATGACTATGTACCTGACATGAATTTATATTACCTTCATGAGATCAGCATAAAATTAACCGACCAAGCTGATTAATTTAAATGAAATAAAATGAACTAACAAAAGGTACTTAAGCAATCACAAAACCAAAAAAATTCTTTAACAGGGGCCCTAGCTAGTGTTGGTGGGGTTGGACATTTGTACCTCGGAGCCGTGACACTTCACACACATATGATGCAGCAACGCCTTTAGTTATCATGCAAAAATACAACTACTTTACATTAAATCGAGTACTTCACCTATCCAACTTTATCTGGTTCACAGGATATATGGCAGAGATTCTTGCGTCATCTTAACCTGACTTCTTTCAAATATCTCTCCAAGAACGAAGGCTCCTTTATTACCTCAACGAAATTAATTAGCCTTTTCCCCCCGTCTCCTCTGACAGTACTCATAAAACAAGGATACAACCATGCTCATGCAATAAAGACAACTAGATGGAAAAATCATACTCTATTCCTAATTTGTTTCCTTCCCAAACAACTTTAAAAGGTTAAAATAAAAGAAAATACCGACCACTCTAATCTTACTACTTTAATTATTCAATATAAAATAATCCCATGCTATTCCTATATTCTGATATGATTTATCTACAGGGAATATCAATATCATAAGATCATAATTTTGTACTCAACAGTGCTGGTCCGTTGTCCATCGTACGCCGTTCGAGCCCAGAATGATGGCTCCCTTGTAGGTCTTAGCCCATCATGTTGAAGTGGGAGATCGCTGGTTCAGCACGTTCCATGATGCTCCTGGAATAATCCATAGCGTTGGGGTTTGAACACTGAAATGACACTGTTTACACTGTTTTCACAAAACTTCCTCCACTCACGTTACAGGCAAATTTTCCTTTCTTCTAACCAGAATGAAAGTTATGAATGTATACGATACCCTGGTACAGGACGCATCTAGCCTATCCTAATCTAACATATGCAATTCCGAGCTCACAGTTTCATTACCGGAACAGTTTAACCTCCCGCATTACCCCGAGGTGGGCTACTTATGTTTATTCTCAACCCTGCCTTGTATGCTTTGTTCAGCGCGCTCCTCAGATTACGCTGTTCTGAAGCACGATAAACATTGATACAATTTTGTTTATGTGATAACCACTAATTCTTCGTACTATCACTATTCACTCGCCTGCCGTTTACACAGTTTCTAACATAGATTATAATTAAGAAGCTCTCTGCCTCCACTACGGGATACAGATTGAAAAATAACGTTCCACGTTCGACAGACGGCAATTCATTGTTTCACAGTTCTCGGTGCGAATTTATGTCACTCGCGATCCTTCGTGTCGCACCGTGATCAAATTATAGATGCGCACATCATGTTTACACAGTTCAGATTTTTACTGCATATTCGCACTGAAATCCGACTTTTCACACTCCCGCTCACTGAAAATTTACCATACAAAGAGAGGGAAATCAGACCAAAAATAGGCCGTGTGGTCACCTCGTAGACTCCTCGAAGACTGGGGTCCACCCTCATATGTGCAGGCAAATATAAGGGCTCCCTAGGGTGGGGAATGCTTGGGAGACATCTCCCTCCTACACATTTCAGTTTTCCAGATCCACAAGGCTTACGAATCCCAGCGATGCGACAACTTGTGTGGCCAACTACTCCGAAATACCAGATGTGATGCGGAACTCAGGATGATCGGTGGATTTGTAGTAATTAATTCCAATACAATCGGGGTGGGGGTAGTATTCGCTAATAGTATTTGGCGACACTGTGAGCGTGGGTACGCCGAGGCGGTTACGTAATCTTATGAAGATGCATTTTCGTAGGTGAGATTATTCTACCTTGATTTTCAATTTTGCCATTCATCCAATATTCCTCTTATTACTCTGCCGTATGTTTTCTGGTTAGTTTAGCCTTTATTGAACTGAAAACACCCCTGAAATCACCCCATCGCTTTGGCATCGCTGTGCGTTGGCGTTTGTTTTCAAGATGGAGTCAGCAAAATTGTATTCTTCTTCCCCTTGTTCTATGATACGCGGGCAGTTCGGGAGTTTTTCTGAGCCACCCACTGGGAGCTCTAGGCGCCTCTATGTCGCGAAGTGTTATGCAACATGACGCTACTGCCAGCATCCACACAAAGGAAGCTACAAGCCTACTAATTTCTTAGATATATACTTCGAAATAATTATTCATGTGACTATACGGTCACAATAGATCGTAGGGAATAATTTTGATACCCTTGCATGGGCAGAGCCTGAAATGTTAGTTACATGCTGACGGTAGGTCAGTCCGCGGTCTAGGGTGACCCCCAGGTACTTGGCGCTGTCGGACCATCTGATAACCTCACCAAAGAAGCTCAGACCGCCCGACAGTCTGCCGCGTCTCTTCGTGAAGAGCGTAGCCTGACATTTGCCTACATTAATTTTGATGCGCCACTTCTCGAGCCAGGGCTCGATAGTGGTCAGCGCTGTCTGGAGGTGGTGTTCGACTCTCGGGGCCTGCCATGAGACCGCGGACAGAGCTGTATCGTCAGCATATAAATATAGATTGACATTCGCAGGTTTTGGCATGTCGGAGGTATAGATTTTGAAGAGCACCGGGGAAATTACCCCACCCTGCGATACACCGGCTGTGATGGGGCGTCCTGTCGATAGCTCCTTGTTTACGGAGATTTGGAAGCTACGGTCGCTGAGGTAACTTGCGACTAATGCTGTAAGATACCCAGGGAAACCAAGGGATCTTAGCTTGTATACTAGTGCGTCATGCCAGACCTTGTCGAATGCCCTAGCGACATCAAGAAAACAGACTCCTGTGTACCTGTTGTCGTTAAAGTTTTTCGTAATGTCCTCAGTCAGTCGTAGTAGTTGGTGGGTAGTGGAGTGGCCTTTCCTAAAGCCGAACTGCTCGTTCGGTTCTATATTGAGGTCGTCTATTACAGTCTGTAGGCGGGAGAGGAGAATAGCCTCAAACAGTTTGGAGATAACTGAGAGCAGGCTAATAGGTCTGTAGTTCTGTGGGAACGTCGGGTTAGCTGTTCCTTTTCGTAGCATTATAACCTTAGCCACTTTTCAGCAGGCTGGGAAGTGAGCGAAGCGAAATATTGCGTTGAAAAGTTTAGTCAGAAAAGTAATGGCCTTCTTAGGGAGATTCTTAAGGAAGGTAGATAAAATCCCATCCATGCCGGGGGTTTTCCTGTTTTTCAGGCGCTGGATGTGACGTACCACCTCACTGGTTGAAACAAATTTGAAGTCCCTAGGAAGGTCATTATCGTCATGTTCGAGGAGGTTGTCCTCGACCTCATCTATAAAGTCTTCGTCTGCTGGCTCCTCATTCGGAGAACACGTAGATTCGAACGTGTCTGCGAATGCCTCTGCCTTGTCTTTGTCTGAGTGAGCCACTCCACGTTGTCCGTGCAGTGGGGGTATGCTTGTCCTTTCACCTGTAAATTTACGTGCCATACGATAAATGGAGCCATCCGTAGAGCTTAACTCGGCCAACCTCGACTGGAATGCAGCTCGGCGGTGGTGTTCCATTAGTACTCTAATGTTTCGCCGGTGTCTGTTCCATAATATCTTCATATTGCGGTCCCTGGTGACGTGCCACAGCTTCCTAACTCTATTCTTGAGCTTCAGAAGCTGGAGTACTGCAGAGGGGAGCGGGCGCCGTAGCGGGGGTCTGGTCTTCGGTCCCACGGAGGAAGTTTCAGCTGCATTCCTAATAGCTGTGGCAATTAGTTCAGCTTGGACGTCTATGTCTTCCGAAGAGCGAATGCTGGGATTGCCTGTGATGTTCTCTGAGAGTGTGGTGCGGAAAAGCTGCCAGTCAATCTTCCTTCTATGTAGTGGGATGATGGGGGGGGGGGTCGGAAAGGGGCGTGGCGTCTAGGGTGAGTAGCACGGGGCAATGATCGGAGTCTAGTGGGTCTTGGGTATAGAGATTAGGGTACATACTGAGGTTACGGGAGATAGCGATGTCTATTGTGTCAGGACGTAGGCCGGAGTAATGGTAGTGGGTGGGTTTATCGGGAGGGTGGGAGAGTAACTGATGTCTGTCCAAGTAGCTGGCAAGCTTCTTCCCTCGGTCGTTGAGAACCCGGCTCTTCCATCTAGGATTCTTCGCATTGAAGTCCCCAGCTAGGATGATTCTAGGACGTCCATTAATTACCGAGTCGAGGTCGGCCGGGAAAAACTCTACATTGGGCGGTAGGTAGCACGAGGCAACGGTTAGGGGTCCTTTACTGGTCTGAACCTCAACGAGGGTGGCTTCTAGGGTACAAAGGTCGGCTGGGGTGGGTATGCGGGTATGAACTAAGGTATTTTTAATGAAGATAGCTGTTCCCCCACCGGGGCGATCGTTACGGTAGAGAGAGTAGTTTGGAAGGAAGATCCGGTTTACAGGTTTGAGTTTAGTTTCCACGATGAGGATAAGATCTGAGCACATCTCCTTGGCAATCTGACTTAATTCAGTCATTTTTCCAAGGATTGAGTCCGCATTCCAATAAAGGATCCTTTACTGCTGGGGTCTCGTGTTCTGTCTACGGGCCATTGCTGAACCATTGGAGGGCTGCACTCATTATGACTTCCATTTGTTCTGACTTGGAAGTCGCGGCTTTGAGTCGAAGAAGAGTAGAGTGTAGGAGGGAGAAGAGTGGCTTGATTGCCGGGTCAGATAGGAGTTTTAGAATGTCTATGAAACCCCCCTCAGATGAGGAGGGAGCGGGGCTGGCGGTAGAGGTAGAGGGGAGGGAGGGGAATTCTGTGGCGGAGAATATTGCAGTGGAGGTAGAGGAGCTGAGTGCGGGGTTCGATCCCATGCTCTGTGAGTAGGTGACGTCATCCCTTCTCCAGGCCTGTCGCTGTGGGTCAATAGGTGCCGCTTCACGTCTCTTATTGCCAGGAAGCCTCTGATAGGTTGACTCTATAATGCGGCGGTACACACTACAGCCTCTGAAGTTGGCTGTGTGCGACTCGCCGCAATTGGCGCAGGTCGGCCGCTGTTCCCTGTCGTCTTTCCGAGGGCATTCTCCTGCCCGGTGGTTCTGGCCACAGATAACACATCTGATTAAGCAGTGGCATCCTGAAGTGCCGTGACCGAACCGCTGACATCTGAAACACTGAACGGGGCCTTGGGTTCCCCGGAAACGTTCCATCTTTACAGCTATGCCTTGGATATGCTTAATTTCAAATATGGAGTTCTCCTGCGCGTTGGTTCCGTCGTACGTGACGAGGAACAGCGGCATTTTCTGTTTAGTTCTAAATGAAGTTAATTGAACCACAGAAGATATCTCGTAGCCTAGCTCAGTTAGTTCGGCGTTGATATCGTCTGTCACGTTGGTGGAGTGCAACCCTCTAATAACTACCTTCCTGAAACGTTTCTCCAGGAGAGGACGAGTGTGGAACTCAGCTTGGTAGTGTTTTACTAGTTCCGTCAGTAGCAGGTAGTCCTCTCTAGTGCGCGTGTCAACTCGCACCCCGTCGTGAAGAACTTTCATCCTATAATCTATTTCATTCTCTCGTAGAAGAGCGATGAGGTTGTTCACATCTTTCACGTTTCTGATGTAGACAGGCGGAATGTTGATGCGCCTCGGTTGAGGCTGGGCAGCAGCTGCCGTGGCAGGGGACGAGCCTCCGGGGGTGGCAGGAGTGGTTGAGGGTTGAGCAGTGACGCTTGACATTAATGGGTTGGCAGTGGACTTGGGGGTGGCAGAGGTGGCAGAGATGGCGGGGGCGGGTTCGCGGACTTTCAGGTTAGTGTAGGAAGGAGTGTCTATTGAGGGGGAGTTAAACAAGGAAAATCTGTTTCTGGTAGTGATAAGTTCACGGGTGGTCGTGAGCTTGAGAGGGGTAGGAGGTGGGGAGCTCGTACCGCCGTTCTTCTTATTTTCCACTAGTAAGAAGCCGGCGTCTTCACTTGGTGGGTCAGTAGGTGGATTCGGCGAGGCATCTGGGCTCTCGGGGCTGTCACGTTCGGGGTTTGAGTTTACCGGCGAGGTGCGGCGGTTTTGCCGGGACGATGACGTCATCGCTGCACTAGAGGGAGAAGGGGTCGCTGATGACCTGCTCTCATTTATCGTATGGCGAGTTATGGCCCGGGCTTACCCTTAATTGAAACGTTAACCGAAGCTTTCGGACCAACTTTGGTCATTTTTAGTACAATTTAGTAGAAAACATAAAGGTGTGACTCCTGCCGAGTTCAGGAGGCGTGTATGAAAGGTGTGGGGCGGAACCTCACGAATACCTGCGCAATATTACAGCCATATCCCACTTGGTAAAAATAACAGTGGTTGGAGGGGGGGGGGGGTCAAACACGCCTGAGCGTGGACACAAGGAACCGCGCAGCGGCTTACCACTGTGAGACAAGGTTATGTTGACACCGTTAGGTTTCGGCGAGTCTCACAGTGGGACCGGCTAACGAACCCAGCTACGTATGCAAGATATGTTGGCCGCTAATCGACTAGAAAAATTATGGGGGGCCTGGGGTCGCCGCCTGGCGCTCAAGCCAGGTGGCGGTAATCCCGCAGTGGACGTTAGGTGTGCCACCTAGACCAGCGGAAGGCAGACCAAGTAGCCGTAAGACATATTTTGCTCTTTTGGAGTTGCTCTTTCTGAATTTAGGCTACTGGGCTGCTGTGCTGGTTAGGCGGGATTACCCGAGAAACTCAGGCGAGTTGTTCACCCATTGGCTGAGTTTCTGCGGTGCGGAGACGTCCCAAAAACTGCTGGAGTGTGTAGCGGCGCCTGGAGGAAGATGTATGGAGCGCCGTGCTTCGGTGCCCATCCGCCCGCAGTACAGCTGTGTGTGGATGGTTGCGAGAGCGACTGCTTGCAGGAGTGCTGCTGGGTGCCGTCAGTGAGTCCGGATAGAGTCGTGCGTAAACCTCAGTCGAATGGCTCAATGGAGTAAGTGAAATGGCTCAGTAGTAGCAGCCGTCTCGCGGGGCCTGCTCCGTGAGCATTATAGCCCATCAGCCTGTTTAGGCTTTGAGTGCTTTTTCTTGGAATATTACTGTGCTATGCTGGACTGATTTGGTGAATGGTGGCCGAGTTGATTCACTATTGACTGGTCAGAATATGACCTGGTGCCAAATGGCGGTGGGGGGGATTGCCTTACGGCAGGTTGGGGGGTACTGAGAGTAAGACTTCGGGCCTCTTGTAACGGAGACCCTCAGTATCATAGTTCCCAAGCTCCCTAATGAGGGGGTTTTGAATAGAGCCGAGTTTCGCATAGAGCTTCCTGGCTTGCTTCATAATGCGCTCGGTGATGGGAGCTATGTTATTGTCTCTGTGGAGATCAGAATTGCGGGTGAACCAAGGCGCATTCGAGATGAAGCGCAGTGCTCTGTTTTGAACACGTTGCAATCTCGCTAGATGCGTCTTAGCCGCACATCCCCAGATAGGGCTGGCATACTCAAGGGTCGGACGTATGGTTGTTTTATACAGCAGGAGTCTGTTTGCACGTGTGAGCCCATTTTCGGCTTTCATGAGCGGGTACAATTTGGAAAGGCGGCGGTTCGCAATGACCGCAATAATATTCATGTGATTTCGATAGGTCAGTCCCCTGTCTCGCGTAACCCCTAGGTACTTGGTGGTGTCAGACCACCTGATGACTTCACCGAAGAAGTCCCGGGGGTCTGGGTCGGTTCTGATTCTCTTGGAGAATAGAGTGGCTGAACTCTTAGTGACATTAATTTTGATTCTCCATTTCTCGAACCAGGGTTCAAGAGTGGAGAGAGCGTCCTGGATGTTGAGTTTGATCCTAGAGGGCTGCCACGAGACAGTGAGAATGGCCGTATCGTCCGCGTAAAGATAGACATTCGCACGCACCGGTTTAGGCATATCTGGGGATGTTGCTTGCGAAAAGGCGGTCTAGGTCGGCTGGGTCAAAGGGGGCACCGGGGGGGGGGGGAAATAACAGGCTGTGAGATTGAGAGGCCCCTTTCTGGAGGTGACTTGCACGGTCGTGGCTTCGATAACCATAAGGTCTGCAGGGGTAGGAACACGGTGGTGGGCAAGGGTGTTCCTTATGAAGATAGCCGTGCCACCTTTGCGACGATCATGACGATCATTGCGGTAGGCAGTGTAGTTGGGTACAGAGAACGTGTGTCCGGGTTTTAAGAAGGTCTCACCAACGAGGGCGATATCTATGCACTCGTCGGCGAGGACGTCCACGAACTCAACAGGATCCTGTCTAATACCTTCTGCATTCCAGAAGAGGACTCTCAACTCATTAGGGCAAGTTGGCTTCTTAATTGCCATTCTGCAGCCAGGAGAATAGAGCATTTAACAAGATTTCATATTTCTGCTCCTTGGTGGGGGCAGAAAGTAGCTGTCGGAGGGTGGATTTAATGAGATTTAGTGTCCCACTGAAAGCGGGATCAGTGAGGAGCTTAAGAAGCTCTGCTAGTTCCGAGAGGGGGAGGGGGGCGTTGGGGTGACAAGAGAAAGAGGGGGAGGGAGTCTCCTGTTGAGGGGGGGATTGGCTGGCTGCATCAGGCAGAGGGGGGAATGCTTCGTCAGAGAGTAGAGGGGGAGGGGGGATTACAATGGCAGATTCCTCAGTGGGGGTGTTGGGGTCAGTAGCAGCAGCGAATGTGACATTCGGCCTCAGTCTGGAAGGGGGGGGGGACCCGCAGGCCCCTTCTTGACAGAAGGGAGCCGGGCTGATTGGCTATCTATCAGCCGACGATAGGCCTGGCATCTCCTGTAGTTAGCCGTATGGGCTGCACCACAGTTGACACATTTGGGCCTATTGTTAGGGACCCCCTTGATTGGGCAGTCTTGGATGGAGTGAAGGTTGCCGCAGAGGACACACCTGGAAAGGCAGAAACACCCTTCAGAGGTGTGACCGTACCTTTGGCACCTGTAACATTGGACTGGTCCCTCAGGGGAGCGGTAACTTTCAATTTTCACTGCCGTTCTAGCCAGGAATTTGATATCAAAACTGCTCTTCTCTGAGGCCTGAGAGTCTGCCACGAGGAAAAGAGGCATCTTCCTCCTAGTCCTCTGTGACGCCATCTGGGCAACAGAGTTGATTTTGAAACCAGCCGAAGTTGGCTCATCTGTAATTTCTTTGGGGTCCTGAGTGGCGTGCAGCCCGCGGATGACCACTTTCTTGATTTTGTCAACTTGGAGCTTTCTGGAATGATACTGACCATTGTGAGTTCGTAGTATCTCTTTGAGACATTCAAAATCACGGACAGTTCGGGTTTGGACTCTAATCCCATCGTGCAAGGTTTTAATAGAGTAGTCTATGTTCTTTTCCTTGAAGAGTTTGGTGAGGGAGTTGATGTCCTTGATTTCCCTCACGTAAATGGGTGGGATATTCATACGGCGTGGGTGCTGATTCTCTTGATGCTCCTGAGTGGGGGAGGGGGAGCGAGAGCCAGAACTAGAACTGGAGCCAGAGGAGGCGTCAGAGCCGAGTCTGGATCTGGTGTTTGGGGGGGGGGGGGGAGTGGCAGGGTGAGGTGTTCGTCCTGTAACTATGTCCTCAGGAAGCGTACTGTAAATCTGGTACCTGTTCGTTACCTGAACAGGTGTAGGGGAAGGTGGGGAATCTTTACGCTTCCGTTTCCTCTGATGACGTGCTGGAGGGGAGCTAACCCGCTCCGATTGAGGCCGATCGAACTTGGGGGAGATAGTATCTGGTGGAACATATTGCGCATAAGACGACTTGATGCTCACTCCAGGGAGACTGGCATTTGAGTGCTCTTGGGTACCAGTACGGCTTGGTTTGCTCATTGTCAACCTGACTGGGCTTGGGCCTGGGCGCTCTGTTCCGGGGTTCGATGGAGCATTCAGGTTGACAAACTTTACCGCTCTTCTGTTAGCATTCATAATGATTTCCCCTGCCGAGACAGGGGAAAATACAGGGGGGTGGGGGAAGACCAATGGTACTCTGTGCGTACCAAATCAGTCCAGTCGTAAACGGGAAGTGTGAGCAGTAGTGACGTCAAACACCGAAGTGGACTGAGAAAAGTGTTGGCTTATTGTCGTGCTCGTGTCAGGGCTAGTTTTTATAGTGGTTGGGGCCACAGACAAGACACGAACTCCGGTCAATAAGCTACACTATAGTTAGGTTGGCTGCCGAGGCAACAGACAAGTTAAGGGGGCCTACGACTAGTCCTAGGCCGTACCGTAACGATAAGTTGCTCTCCTAACACTACCTGTTACGGTACGGGACCAGCAGAGCAGCGAGGCAGGCGAGGTTCGGAAGTACAGGCCAAGAAAAAGTCCAGAAGTGCGCTCCCAAGCGCTGGCCGAGCAGAGGACCCGTGACACAAGTCGAACCAGGACCCCCAGTCACTGCAGTGACGGTCGCGGGCACGTGGCACAGTGTACTCAAACCAGAAGAGAAGAAAAGGTTTGACTGTATCACAAATACATGTGAAGACAGCCACTGACAATGTGCTCGCTCCCAGTTGAATCGCAAGAACAATGCGAACACAACAATGGAGTAACGGTTGAGACACTGGCCCCGTAGCACTTCGCTTTCCGCTATCTTCTTTCCTCAGACGAGGAGGAGCAGTGCCTGCCCAAGTGTTCGCGCCGAGGAAAATGATGGTGAAAAATGATCAATGGCTCACCAAGTCCTGTTTTTTTGTTGGCCAGTGGATGGGAGCCCCGGGGCGAAAAAGATGCCCCCCTACTCATCTGTTTCCTAGGTGTTGCCGATGAGGCAGGAATCTCTGATCTCACTACACTGGCGGGGGAAAAACGATCTGTCAGATTGGCCAAAGGCCTATCCTCAGAAAAGAAACCCCCTCTTCGCTACCAATTTGTTCTCAAAAAAAAAGGAGTCGGAGTAAAGTATTTGAAAAATTGAGCCCTTCTTAACAAACGGCCCCTAACAGGGGAAGAATTTTGAGGTATTTAGTGGGAAGTTTGTATCAATTTGGAAAAGGCCGAAAGGGTTGGCAGGTTCGAAATTAAAACAGGTCATAGAGGATTCAAGGGCCACGGTACTTCAGGCGAGTACTTGGCTTCTTGGTCCTCATGACCCGCTTAAGCAGTAGAATACCAGGGTCCTCTGATAGATGCGAGAGGATCCTAGCCCTGGTCATCTTCACTATTTTATTTATCTGAGATCTAAGGGTGGGGATACGGAGTTCGGCTCGTATCCTCTTGTTAGATTTCAGATAAGGTGCTCTAGTCATCATTCTTAGTGTCTTATTCTGAAAGGTATGTAATTTCGAAAGTGGAGTCTTGGCAATATAGCCCCAGGCCTCGCAGCCATACAGCAGGATGGGCCTGATACATGCTAGGTAAATATTTCTCTTGATGCTGGTAGAGATACATCTATTGCCTAGCAGAGGTCTCAGCGCTTTCATCCGTGCCGTGGCACGCTGCCGGGCTTGTTCTATATTGTATCTCCCGGACATAGTTCTGTCCAGTATTAGGCCGAGGTATTTAATTTTGTTAGTCCAAGACACGGGGACTTTATTAATAGTGAGGCGATCAAGGCTAGGCCGGCGCCGGGTGAAAACAATTTCCTGTGTTTTATCCGCATTTATTTTCACCTTGTTCCGGAGACACTACTCCCGGAAGGAATCGATCCATTGTTGCAGTCGTCGGACGGCATAGTCATTTCGTTTCATGCCGATGTAAATGGCTGTCATCCGCATACTGCTGGATCTCTACTCCATCTAGTGTGGGAAGATCGTTCACATATAGGCCGTAGGGAGTGGGGCTCAGCACACCACCCTGTGGGACTCCAGCTCTAAGTGCCCGAGGGGTGGATTGCTCCCCTTCACAGGAAATATAAAATTTCCTGTTAGTTAAATATGACTGAATAATTTTGACAAGATAAGTAGGAACTTTATATAGTTCCAGAAGTTTCACTATTAGATTATCGTGCCAGACAGTGTCGAAAGCTTTCTCTACATCGAAAAATACTGCTGGCACGCTACGGCGCATATTGAACGACCTTGTGACATACTGTGTCAGACGCAGCGCCGCAAGGGGGGCACTGCGCCTGGGCCTGAACCCAAACTGCTCAGGTCGCAGTATGTTGCGGGTGCTGAGGTATCCGTTAAGGCGAGAGAGAAGAAGTCTCTCGAATATCTTAGAGATATGTGATAACAGGGTTATCGGACGATAATTCTGAGGGAATAATTTATCTTTCCCTGGCTTCGGGAAGACTATCATTTTTCCAGTCTTCCAGACGTCAGGGAAGTATCCCAGCTTTATGCAGGCCGAAAATATGGTTGCTAAGAAAGATACTGCCCTGTAAGGCAGTGACTTAATTTCCGTGTTCGAAACCCTGTCATCGCCGGGAGACTTCTTCTCGTTTAAATTTTTAATACCCCTGCGAACCTCGCGAGGCTGGAAGTCAGGTACGTTAAAGTCCGGTGTCCATTGTCTTTCGAAAGCCAAGGCTTTTCTGCGTATCTCAAGGGTTCGTCGTTCGTCATCGTTATCGTCATCGTCTGCTAAGTTGTGAGTTACGCATTGGCTTTCAATAGTGTCCGCGAAAGCCTCAGCTTTATCATAGGGGGAGAACACCAGGCCGTGCCGGCCATGGATGGCACGCCGGGGTTCCTGGGTTCGAGTCAGACCGCGAGTGACAAGCCAAAAGTCGCGTTCTGACTCTTGCTCTGAAGGATGTCGGCAGAATTCCTCCCATCTTTCAATCTTACGTTCCAGCAAGCGATTGCGGACTTCTCGGGCTAATTCCTGGTATTCCGCCCGGTCAGCAGGGTCTCGGAATCGTTGCCACCTCTTCCTATATCTATTTTTAATTTGGATCAAATCCTTAAGGAGATCCGGTGTGGTATCGTCCTCAGAACCAGGGCAGTTCTGAGAGCGATTATTATTATTATTATTATTGTACCGGGCGGCACACCTCTACTCTGTTTATTTAAAAGTTGCGCCAGTTGAAACTCCTCTTCTGGAGGAAGTCTGAACTTTATCTACACTATTAATCTACTAATTTCTCAGAAGATGTCACTACCTGGAAATTTTTGAGTTTGTGAACTGTGTCATTTTTGATGTGTTTTTGTTTCGCTTGAAGTAAGAAGTGTGAACTTTCTCTTCTAGAGGACACTACTGAAGATCAACAATAGTGCGACCTAGTGCGGAGTCAAAGAACTATTTTGTTGGAGAAATTTTTATTTCAAGAGTTTGTTCTTTGTTAAATTTCTTTCTGTCATTGTTTAAGTTGGCTGTATACCCCTTTTTTTCGCCTTAGTTTGGATCTAGCCAATCCCGAATTTCTTTAATTAATTTTCCACCAATAATGTGTTTCTTCTTCCTCTATGTAGGGGTTTCTTTTCCCTAGCCAATAAAAATTTTTGTGGAAGGGTGTTTTCTTTCCCCTAACGCCTAGAATCTTCCGCGAGAGGATATAAACTGCTGATTTTAGGGTCTCGGGGCCACTTCTGTTCCATCTTTCAGTGTATTAAGTACATAGCAGGAGGCGGGAAGCGCCTCTTTCTTCGGCGGCGTCTACAACAAGGTAAATGGCCAAGTAATAACTTCTTTCTTTGCTTGCTCAGCAGTTTAACCTTCGGAGCGGGTTCTAGGCCTTCTCCCATGTAACTTTCCTTTAAAATGTAAAGACTACTGGTACCTATCCTATCTTCTAAACTACATATTGGGATAGAGAGTGCTAACCCTCTCGGGTTCCCACTCATATTGTTTTGAGGTGAACTTATTTTCTCAAACCAATTCTTCCGTGATGTAATGTAAATTGTTATTTTCTTAAGTCACCTCTGTAGTATGGGATTAGCCCTTGTATTATTGGCCTAGTGCCAAGTAGGTTTTAAACAAAGCGTATCAGGAGTGCGGTTAGCCTCCTCTCAAATTGTTATTTTAGAGGTCATTTAATTAACCTGCTTTTCTTTTAATAGACCTCAGTAGATTGGGTATTTTACCCCTGTGTTTATGTCCGTTGAGGAGAACTTGAAGGTGGAGTTTGGTGTGGCCTGGGAGAGGCTTAAATTTTGAGAGCGAGTGGCTCTTTTGAAAATTCTGGGTTGTATGCCTCATGAAGGTTTCTCAGTGTAATTTGGAGCAAGAGCTCCTAGGTATGAATGGGGTTTTCTCCCCCTCTGTTAAAACTTGTGTTTGGGGTAAAACTGTGCTGATTGCCCAAGTTTTGTGAAGTCAGGGCGCGAAGCCCAAATTCTGTAAATATTGTAACTAACCCCTTTTGAAATGCTACTTTGTACCTGCCATGCTTGTTATTTCTTTGTTTTCGAAAAGAAAATATAACCTCGTTAAATTTTAAATTAATTTTATATTGCACTATAATTTCGTAGCTTGAAACCCATTCACACCCGCACCTTCTTTCACCTCTACCTACCACGGAAAAGTCCGTAACAATTATTATTATTATTATTATTATTATTATTATTATTATTATTATTAAATTTAGCAGCTCGAATGATGTATTTCCGGGCGTTGCAGACATTATTGTTAAGGTGCGCAATCGCGCGGTCAACATCACTCTCGCTAGTAATCGAAAATGTTTTCAGGTTTTTATTGACATGCCACGTGAATCTGTGGTAGTCAAGGGTTAGTTTAGATGTAGGGAGAGAGGGCTCATCGAGCCTAACCCAGGTAAGATTAAAGATGATAGGCTTGTGGTCGGAATTTAGCTCGTCAGGGACTAAAAAGTCAATAGCCCTGCTGCAATACTTGGTAACTGCGACATCTAGGACAACAGGTGGGCCACCATTATCCGGATAGAAGGTGGGCTCCGTGGGGGCATATACACTGATGTCAGTATCTACCATGTGTTGCTGGAGTATTCATCTCCTAGGATTTATGGTCCTGGAGTTCCAGTCGGTGTGCTTGGAATTCAAGTCGCCTCCAATGATAGAGGGCGTATGGCTAGGATTACTAAGCAAAATATCTAGCTCCGCCGTATGAAGCGGGGCACTGGGGGAAAGATAGGCCGCAAAAATACGATAATGATAATTACTGTGTCTAATCTCGATACCGAGAGACTCAATAGCTCCGAGAGGGAGGGGGTCGATGACGTGATGAGTAAGCTTAGACTTAATCAGCACAGCCACCCCCCGCCCTCTCTGTCAACTCTATCTTTGCGGTATACCGCAAAGTTCTTAATTTTGAAGGGCATATGAGGTTTCAGCCATTTTTCCCCTAAGGAGGATATCGATGTTATGCTCAGAGATAAACGACTCGAGTTCGTATCTCTGAGCAGAAACACCCTAGCAATTCCACGCACAAATTCTGAGGTCCATTGTCAAACAGTGACAGCCTCATTAAGGTTCTGAAAAGTACTGAAAAGCAGCACTTAACAGGACTCCAATTTTGTCTATCACGGTTTCACATGTCCTCAGCTTAGTCATGGTGTCATTAATAATAGGCAGTAATTTTGAAAAATTAATCTGCCTCACGAGGTTCAAAATGTCACTCATGCCCGAGAAGTCGGAGATGGGTGACGATTCCACTGAGGGGGCAGGGTTCGATGCAGGGGCGGGGGCGGCCTGGGCGCCTCCAGCAGCAGCTGCGTAGGAAAAGTTGGGGTCTACTGCACGGGAGGGGGGGAGAACCTTTCTCTTCTCGGATTTCAAGACCTCCCTGACCACCTTCTGTTCCATAATATTGCGGAACAGCTGGCGTCCCCTCCAGGAGGCTGGGTTTTCACCCAGGCAGTTAGCACACTTAGCTGGTGCCTCCGGATTTAAGGGGCAGGCAGCAGCTGAGTGGTTTTCACCACATTTCACACATCTCAGAGGCATTTTACAATAGTTAGCGTTGTGCCCCCACCTCTGACATCGGTGGCACTGAGAGGGGCCCTCACGGCCCCTGAAGGCTTCAATTTTCACGGAGCACCCGCATAAGTGTCTGACAGAGTATATAGTCTCCGAGAATTTATCCTTCGGGAGGGTGACACACATAACACTCAGGGGTATCACTTTCTTGGACGTGGCATCACGTCGCGTGTACTGATACACGTCCTGAGGCTGGTCCCCGAGTGCTATGAGTTCCTCTCGAACCCAGTCCACGTCTACTGTTGAAACAATATTTCGAATGATGACTTTCAAGAGCCTCTTACTCGCGACCTGGTGAGTATAGAAGCTCTTACCGTTATCCTCGAAATACTGCTTCAGCATCAGGTAATCATGTTCATTTTCTGCATGGAACTTCAGGGCATCCCTGGTATTGATAACCCTGATGTTGCCAGTGCAGCGTGATTTTAGGTATTTATAGTGGCGCTGATACTCCGACTTATCAGCTACCACTATGGGGGGAACAGAGACTTTTTGGGGTGCTGATACATCCATGGCCTCGCCCTGGCTCTCTTGCGAGGAGCTCTGCCCTGTCTCTATATTGTTTGGGATCGAACGCGCGACCCCATCAGGCCTAGGAGGCTGAGAGGGGGCAGTGCTGGCGGAGGGGAGGGGGTCAGCTGCGGGAGCTGCCGGTTTAGGCATAAAGTCTGCTAATGTAAGATTTCTATCAGTGGGCAAGGAAGCCAGGACTCCATATTGGTTTGAAGTGGAGACAGGTTTAGGTTGTAGTTGCCTGTTAGCCTGTTTATGCCTATAATATTGTCTGCGAATTTTTTTGGCTTGTGGGTGTTCGCTACGAAGTAGGAGAGCCAGCTGTGCCGGTACCTCTCCTGTTCTAGAATATTCCACTAACTTTTCTTTAGTAATGGTGGGCAGTAAATGTACAGCGGGAGAAGCCTTGGAAGCCGGCAGGCCACAATTAGCACTACTAGGGAGAATTTTAGAAGCAGGCAGAGGAGGAAAATCCTCTCCACCACCTCCCGGTGGCGGGGATTTAACCATCATGCACTACCAAGCACTGTAAGGCACACCAAGCAAGCAAAATCAGCAAGCGATGTAGCACTTACCAGTATTATACAAAGAAGTAGCCAAAAGAATTGTTGTGATCCACTTCAGCGCTTCACTTATATATACTGATGATGATGATGCTTGTTGTTTAAAGGGGCCTAACATCGAAGGTCATCGGCCCCTAATGGAACGAGAGGGACGAAATGACATACGATAGTTAAAATTTAAAACGGAGCCACTGATTAGAGTTTTAAAAAATGCGATGAAAAATGAGTATGAAATTAAAACAATCAGTGGATCTAATTCGCAATGCCTTATTTTGGAATAAAATAAGAAAAATTACAGGAGATAATGGAATAAGGCATTGCCTGCTAGTACAGATATATATACATACTTTACATTAGACGTGAAAAGAACACATTAAAATACGCAACACAAACTAAAATGAAGTCAATAGGATGAGAGCGTAATTGACACAAAGATACAAGCACAAAGGACATCATTACATACGATAAAACAGACCACTATCCCTCATGAAGCGGATGACGAGGTCTGCTGACTGCACGTCATCACGCAGGATAAGGGAGATGGTATCCGGGAGGTTAAGACTACGGCGAAGATCAACCAGGTCCGTACACTCCGTAAGCATGTGTACCACGGTAAGATGGTCACCGCAGGTACACACCGGAGGAGGTTCTCCTTTCAAAAGATGCGAGTGAGTCACGATACCATGGCCGACCCGAAGACGACATAATACCACGGCTTCCCGCCGCGAAGCCCGAAGGGAAGTCTTCCATACCTTCGTCGTTCCTTTTATCGCTCTCAACTTATTGGGAGGTGGAATGGCCTGCCACTCCATCTCCCAATGGGACATAACATGATGTCGCAGCTGGGAGCGAATATCACTTGCTGGAACCTTGAAAGGCAACGGGGGCAGTGTAACTGCCTCCTTGGCAGCCTGATCTGCTAACTCGTTTCCCTCTATGCCCATGTGGCTTGGGAGCCACAGAAACGTGATTCTGGTGCCGGCATCCCAACACCCGGCCAGCAGGTCCTGGATCCGCTGCACCAGAGGGTGTTGAGGGAAACAGGTATAAATAGACTGAAGCGAACTCAAGGAGTCAGTACACACAAGAAAGCGTCGGCGCTCATTGTATAGTGCGTACCGCAGAGCTCTGTAGATAGCATAGAGCTCTGCCGTGTACACACTACAGGTTTCCGGGAGAGCAAAAAGAAACCGATCATTGTCGACAACGAACGCACAGCCCACCTTCGTATCTGTGCTTGAACCATCCGTGTAGATGACGACTGAACCTGGATAGCGGCCAACAACGGACATGAAGAGCCTCCGATAAATCGAAGGGTCCGTGTTTTCCTTCGGGCCAGTGTGTAGGTCCAGGATTATTTCAGGACGTCGAACTACCCACGGAGGTGCCCCACTCGGTTGTCTGACAAGGCATGGAACCGAAGGTACGTTAAACAACCTGTAACTGCTCTCCAAGCGTATTCCAACCGGCCGCGTAGCTCGAGGACGAGCAGCGTACAGAAAATGGTTGCCATTGTTGAATACGCAAGGATAGCTGGGATGAAGTGGCATTTGTCGCAAATGAGCAGCATACGAAAGAAGCATTTGCTGGCGCCTCAGGTGTAAAGGCGGCACACCAGACTCAGCGAGCAGGCTAGCGATGGGGCTTGTACGAAAGGCTCCCGTCGCCAACCTAACCCCGGCGTGGTGGATGCTGTTCAGCTTCGCAAGAACGCTTGGTCTTGCGGAGCCATATGCTGCACTGCCGTAGTCTAACCTAGATAAAACGTGTGCCCTGTAGAATCGTAGGAGCACCGCACGGTCAGCTCCCCAATTAGTGCTGCTAAGAAATTTCAAGAGATTTAGCCTCTTGGTGCCCCGCACGTGTGGCTCCCACGATAATTTACTGTCGAAAAGGAGCCCAAGAAATCGGTAAGTGTCAACCACGGGAAGAGCGACATTTCCTAGATAAAGTTCAGGATCTGGATGTAGAGTACGTTGACGGCAAAAGTGGACAACGGAGGTCTTTGCAGTAGAAAACCGAAAACCATGTTCAAAGGTCCACTGCTCCACCTTCCCGATAGCTTGCTGTAATTGTCGCTCTGCGACTGCCATACTGTGCGAGCTATAGTGAAGAGCAAAATCGTCCACATATAGCGACTGTATTACTGCTGGACCAGCAGCAGCAACAATACCGTTTATGGCAATCGCGAACAGAGTGACACTAAGAACCGATCCCTGTGGGACTCCATTTTCTTGAACGTGGTATTGCGAATATGTCCTCCCTACTCGGACACGGAATAGACGGAGGGACAAAAAATTCGCAATGAAAACCGGCAAGTTACCTCGGAATTTCCATTGATGCAGGACTGAAAGGATATCATATCGCCATGTGGTGTCGTAGGCCTTTTCTAAGTCAAAGAAAACAGCTACCAAATGCTGTTTGCGGAGAAACGCATCCTGGATAGAACTCTCCAGGCGTACCAAGTGGTCAGTGGTGGATCGAGCGGCTCGGAAACCACACTGGTACTCGGACAAGAGTCCTTCTTTCTCCAGACACCACACAAGGCGGCGATTCACCATCCTCTCAAACAGCTTACACAGGCAGCTGGTAAGACAAATAGGTCTATAACTCCCTGCATATTTAGGATCTTTGTCAGGCTTGAGGTCAGGAATGACGATGCCCTCTCGCCACTGAGACGGATAGTCACCCTCCATCCAGATTCGGTTGAACACACGAAGGAGATAGAGAAGACTGTCCTCGCTAAGGTGTTTCAACATCTGGTTATGGATATTGTCTGGTCCAGGAGACGTGTCCTTGCAAAGCGCTAATGCGCTACGGAGTTCCCACTCCGTAAAGGGCACGTTATAGTCCTCTGAATCCTGAGTGGCAAAACTGAGATGACGACGTTCTGCCTCCCGCTTCAGAGGTAGGAAGTCACGATGGTAATTCCCGGAGCCAGACACGTCCGCGAAATGGCGAGCAAGATGGTTAGCAATCGAGAGTGGTTCAGTGACGATATTGCCTGCAATGGAAATTCCCGGTACCGAAGATGATCCATGAATACCCGAAATACGCCGAAGTTTAGTCCACACTTGAGATGATGGAGTGTGTGACGTCATAGACGACACATATCTCTCCCATGAAGCCTTCTTACTTTGGCGAATAAGAACCCGCGCCTTAGCGCGGAATTTCTTAAATGTTACCAAGTTGGCCGCAGTAGGCTGTCTACGGTAACGTTTATGAGCACGACGGCGTTCTTTGATAGCTGCTGCTATTTCCTCGTTCCACCAAGGAACGAGTTTTCGGCGAGGAGTCCCCGAGAAGAACGGAATGGACTCCTCAGCAGCAGCAAGAATAACTCGGGTGACATAAGTTATTTCCTCGCCGACGGTCCGCCTGATATCATCGTTAAAGACAGCTAGTGATGTGTACTTTGGCCAATCAGCATGTTTAAGAATCCATCGAGGGGGAGCCTCGACGGATTTTTGGTTCATCAAAGTAAGAATGATGGGAAAATGGTCACTGTCACAAAGATCGTCGTGTGTGTTCCACCGAAACAGCGGAACCAACGTTCGGCTGCATAGACTTACGTCTATGCGAGAATATGTGCCGTAACGTACACTGAAGTGTGTTGGTTCCCCTGTGTTCAAAATACATAAATCCAGGTCTGTTACCAATGTTTCCAGCTCTCTTCCCCGGGGGCAAGGCGTCTCAGAGCCCCATATGGGGTGATGGGCGTTAAAATCGCCCAACAAGAGGAAGGGAGGTGGAAGCTGATCTAGAAGATCAGTGACATCATTAATGTTAAGAGGTAGCCCTGGCGGAAAATAGACATTACACACTGTTGTTATGACAGGCAGCGGAACGCGAACAGCTACAGCCTCCAGCGGGGTTCTTAGTGGAACCTCCTCGCTGTAGGTATCAGAACGGACAAAAATGCCAACGCCACCGGACGCCCGGTGAGCATAATGTCGTTCTGTCGAGTATAGTCGAAAATTTCGCAATACCGTATGATGATCTGGTCGGAAGTTTGTTTCCTGAATACAGACTATACTCGCCGAATACTCGCTAATGAGCTGGCGCAACTCAGCAAGATGCCTATCATAACCGTTACAATTCCATTGTAACAGTGCCATATTGTAAGTGTGGACGTCTGAGGATTAGGATAGGAGCAACGGAATGCTACCTAACCTAACCTACACTCACATCCCCATCCGAAGATGGAGATTCGTGCTCCATGTGCAGCTCCTCGTCATCAGACGAGGTGATGCAGGCCTTCAACTTCTTCGACGTAGTCCGGGTGCGGGGTTTCTGCCCACGAGGGGAGCGCGCAGGTTTCCCCGAAGGAAGACCTGCTGACGCAGAATCAGGCCCTCCAGGTGGAGGGCGTGACAACCCATTTGTAGGAGATTTGGAAGAGCGCCTATTAAGGGCGCCCTTCTTCCCCGCCGTCGATTCTTGTTTAGACGGGCTGGGAGGGGATTTCCCAGCCCTGGTCGACGATGCCGCCTCCGCCGGCTTAGGCGCGGCTTTCGCCGACCTTGTAGGGGAAGGAGACGTTGTCTTCTTCCCCTTCTGTGCCGGCGTAGGTTTCTTAGCCGGCACAGGCAGATTGGTGGTCGAAGGCCGGGATGGACCAGCCTTCGAGCTTGTTCTCTTTGCGGCGTTGCTCGCAGGAGCAACCGCCGCCTTGGGCGCAGCGAACTTCTGGACAGGTGTTGCAGATGAAAATGAGGAACCTGGCAGGGACTGAGCTATCAAGCTGAAGTCTAGTGTCTTGGCCGGTGCATTCAGGGAATTAAACTTACGGCGCGCTTCCTGGTAGGAAAGACCATCCAGGGTCTTGATCTCCTGGATCTTCTTCTCACTCACATAGGTCGGACAGGTCCGATCCCGAGGAGAATGAAGACCAGAGCAGTTAGTGCACTTGTACGGAGGTGTGCACTCCTCCGCGCCGTGAGCTACTTTCCCACATGTACCACACACTGACTGATTCGAACAACGAGATACCATGTGTCCGAATCTCTGGCATTGATAGCACCGCATAGGAGGCGGGATGTACGGCCTCACATCGCAACGATAGGTTGTCACCTTGACTTTCTCTGGCAACACTGACAATTTGAAGGAGACTATAAACGCACCCGTGGCAAGGTCTTCACCGTTGACTTTGCGTGTGATGCGCCGGACGTGGGTCACGCCGCGGTGCTTCATGTCTTCCATCAATTCATCGTCAGTGTTCAGGACGAGATCACGGTGGAAAATCACTCCACGAACCAGATTCAAGGTTTTGTGCTCTTCCACTTTGACGGGGATGTCGCCAAAGTGGTCGCACTTAAGCAAACGATCTGCTTGGAGCGCAGTGCTCGTCTTTAAAAGCAAACCACCATTGCGCATTTTTTTCAGGTCCTCCAGTTCACCGTAGACACCTTCAATGTGGCGACTAAACAGAATCGATTTCACCAGCTTGAAGTCTTGCCCATCGGTCCTGGTAGCAACCAGGAACCTAGGGAAGCTGGAACCCAGACTAAGTCGCTGCGCGTGTTCCCAAGGGGTTGCCCCCCTTAGAGAATCAAAAGTTAAAGACTTGGGTAGCGAACTACCCGAGGTGGCAGGCGGAAGTTGTTTCGACGCCATGCCCGAAATCATCCTCCCCGAATGCCACCCACTCCGATCAGGGGTCTCTGTAGCCGAACCAAGCAGCCAAGGCAATACCCACCTGGTCGTAGCAGGTATTGCCCGGGGTCCGATGTTGAACGATGCCTAATACAGGATGACTGAGGCAATGAGCACTAGGACTCCCTTCCTCCAGTCACCCGCAATAGCATGTACCCCATAGCGTGTACAGAGCACTAACAATAGGAAAAATAAATAAAAATAATTAATAATAATATGTCCTTCTGGCATTCGGCTGTGCGGGGACCTGCGTTGTCAGGCGGATACCACTGCCCGGGTACATGACACTCCCACCGGCCGCGTCCTGGGTGGTTGCTGGCACGGGCTTTCGAGCGTAGTCGCACACATAGGAGCTCCATCGCCGGGCAGCACGCACATCAAATTTTGAATGGTCTACATCTGACCCTCGGAAAAATAATAAAAAATAAAGAGGGGACCATGGCCACATGACCCTTTAAGTCGCCTTCTACGACAGGCAGGGATTACCTATGGATGTATTCAGCCTCTCCCATCCACAGGAGGTCCATCACATTATACCAAACCGCAATCCATTTCCGCGCCAAGATCGCCCCTTTTTGTCGCCTCTTACGACAGGCAGGGGATACCGCGGGTGTACTCTGCATGTGTGTCCCCCACCCGCAGGGGGTAGTGTGTTTGGTCCGCGAGAGGTATTTTATTTCCCTCAAGTCCGCCGGCAAGCCGGTTAGGACCCCCCTATCCGCCACCTGGGCTTATATATACTTATGCATGCTTTGACTAAATTAATATGCACAAGCTCACTCCAAATCAACGAGCGGGCCACGAACCTACTACGGTGGCGTAGTAGGGGGAGAGGTGATACTCCCACGTGGCGCGTCCCAGGTGGCGGATAGGGGGGTCCTAACCGGTTTGCCGGCGGACTTGAGGGAAATAAAATACCTCTCGCGGACCAAACACACTACCCCCTGCGGGTGGGGGACGCACATGTAGAATACACCCGCGGTATCCCCTGCCTGTCGTAAGAGGCGACAAAAAGGGGCGACCTTTGCGTGGACATGGATTGCGGTTTGGAATAATGTGATGGACCTCCTGTGGATGGGAGAGGCTGAATACATCCATAGGTAATCCCTGCCTGTCGTAGAAGGCGACTTAAAGGGTCATGTGGCCATGGTCCCTTCTTTATTTTTTATTATTTTTCCGAGGGTCAGATGTAGACCATTCAAAATTTGATGTGCGTGCTGCCCGGCGATGGAGCTCCTATGTGTGCGACTACGCTCGAAAGCCCGTGCCAGCAACCACCCAGGACGCAGCGGGTGGGAGTATCATGTACCCGGGCAGTGGTATCCGCCTGACAACGCAGGTCCCCGCACAGCCGAATGCCAGAAGGACATATTATTATTAATTATTTTTATTTATTTTTTCTATTGTTAGTGCTCTGTACACGCTATGGGGTACATGCTATTGCGGGTGACCGGAGGAAGGGAGTCCTAGTGCTCATTGCCTCGGTCATCCCGTATTAGGCATCGTTCAACATCGGACCCCGGGCAATACCTGCTACGACCAGGTGGGTATTGCCTTGGCTGCTTGGTTCGGCTACAGAGACCCCTGATCGGAGTGGGTGGCATTCGGGGAGGATGCTATCGGGCATGGCTTCCAAACGAAGTCGGCTCTCACAAGGTGGTCGCCCACCTAAGTCTTTAACTTTTGCTTCCCTGAGAGGTTCAACTCCCTGGGAACATGCGCAGCGTGAAGGAATGGGATCCAGCTTCCCTAGGTTTCTGGTCGCTACCAGAACCGATGGGCAGGATTTTAAGCTGGTGAAGTCGATCCTGTTTAGTAGACACATCGAAGGCGTCTATGGCGAACTGGAGGAACTTAAGAAAATGCGCAACGGTAGTTTGCTTCTAAAGACTCGTACAGCACTGCAAGCTGATCAGTTGCTTAAGTGCGAGTACTTTGGCGAAATCCCCGTCAAAGTGGAGGAGCATAAGTCCTTGAACCTGGTTCGCGGAGTCATCTTTCACCGCGACCTTATTTTGAACACTGACGACGAGTTGATGGAAGACATGAAGAACCGTGGCGTGACACACGTCCGGCGCATTACGCGCAAGGTCAACGGTGAAGACGTTGCCACTGGTGCCTTCATTGTCTCTTTCAAGTTGTCAGTGTTACCAGAGAAAGTCAAGGTAACAACTTATCGTTGCGATGTGAGGCCGTACATCCCGCCTCCTATGCGATGCTATCAATGCCAGCGATTCGGACATATGGTATCTCGCTGTTCGAATCAGGCTGTATGTGGTACATGTGGACGAGTAGCTCACGGCGCGGAGGAGTGCACAACTCCATACAAGTGCACTAACTGCTCCGGTTTTCATTCTCCTCGGGATCGGAATTGTCCGACATACCTGAGTGAGAAGAAGATCCAGGAGATCAAGACCCTGGATGGTCTTTCCTACCAGGAAGCGCGCCGTAAGTTTCATTCTATGAATACACCTGCGCGTACACTCGACTATAGCTTGATAGCTCAGAGTCTTCCAGGTTCGTCATTTACGACCAAGACACCTGTCCAGACCGCTGCGCCCAAGGCGACTGTTGCTGCTCCCAGCAACGTCGCAAAAAGTCAAAGCTCGAAGGGGGGTACCACCCCACCTTCGACCAACCAGAAGTCTGTGCCGGCTGGCAGTTCCCAGCCGGCACAGCAAGGGGGGAAGACTAAGTCTCCCCCCCCTAGGAGGTCGACGAAAGTCGTGCCCCAGCCGGCGGAGGCGGCATCGTCGACCAGGGCTGGGAAACCATCTCCCAGCCCGTCTAAACTCGAAAAAAAGAAGGGGAAGAAGAGCGCCCGTCCTGAGCGCTCTCGGACTTCCCCTGCGAAGGAGAAGTCATGCCCCCCATCTGGGGGATATGAGTCTGCGCCAGGAGGCACTCCTGCTCCAAAACCGGCGCGCTCTCCTCGTAGGGGACCCCCTCGCGCCCGAAAAGCGTCGAAGTTCTGGGCGACACCCCTGCCATCTTTCGATGACGGAATGGATGTCGCACTGTCCTCTACATCTACGGATGTAGAACTAGATAGTGTTTAGGCTTACGAGCATTTTTTCGCTCATAACCTAACACTCCTTTTATAGTCCACACTATGGCACTGTTACAGTGGAATTGTAACGGTTATGACAGGCATCTTGCTGAGTTACGTCAGCTTATTAGTGAGTACGCAGCGAGTATAGTCTGTCTTCAGGAGACCAATTTCAGACCTGGTCATCATACGGTCTTGAGGCATTTCAAACTATACTCGACAGAACGATACTATGCTCACCGGGCTTCCGGAGGCGTTGGCATTTTTGTACGTTCTGATAGCTACAGCGAAGAGGTTCCATTACGAACCCCTCTAGAGGCTGTAGCTGTTCGCGTCTCGCTGCCTGTCATAGCAACAGTGTGTAATGTTTATCTTCCACCCGGCCAGCATCTGAACATCAATGATGTCGCTGATCTTATAGATCAGCTTCCACCACCCTTCCTCTTATTGGGCGATTTTAACGCCCATCACCCCATATGGGGCTCTGAGACGCCTTGTCCCCGAGGAAGAGAGTTGGAAACACTTATAACAGATCTGGATTTATGTATTTTGAACACAGGGGAACCAACTCACTTTAGTGTACGTTACGGCACATACTCTCGCATAGACGTAAGTCTATGCAGCCGAACGTTGGTTCCACTGTTTCGGTGGAATGCACACGATGATCTCTGTGACAGTGACCATTTTCCCATTATTCTTACTTTGTTGAAACATAAACCCGTCGAGGCTCCCCCTCGATGGATTCTTAAACATGCTGATTGGCCAAAGTACACATCACTAGCTGTCTTTCACGATGATGTCAGGCGGACCGTCGGCGAGGAAATAACTTACGTCACCCAAGTTATTCTTGCTGCTGCTGAGGAGTCCATTCCGTTTTTCTCGGGGGCTCCTCGCCGAAAACTCGTTCCTTGGTGGAACGATGAAATAGCAGCAGCCATCAAAGAACGCCGTCGCGCTCATAAACGTTACCGTCGACAGCCTACTGTGGCCAACTTGGTAACATTTAAGAAACTCCGCGCTAAGGCGCGAGTTCTTATTCGACAAAGTAAGAAGGCTTCATGGGAGAGATATGTGTCGTCCATGACGTCACATACTCCATCATCTCAAGTGTGGACGAAACTTCGACGAATTTCGGGTATTCAAGGATCATCTGCTGTACCGGGAATTTCCATTGCAGGCAGTGTCGCCACTGATCCCCTCGCGATTGTTAACCATCTTGCTAGTCATTTCGCGGATGTCTCCGGCTCCGGGAATTACAATCCTGATTTCCTCGCTGTGAAGCGGGAGGCAGAACGTCATCACCTTAGTTTTGCCTCTCAAGCTTCAGAGGACTACAACGTGCCCTTTACGGAGTGGGAACTCCGCAGCGCCCTAGCGCTTTGCAAGGACACGTCTCCTGGACCGGACAACATCCATAACCAGATGTTGAAACACCTTAGTGATGATAGTTTACTATATCTCCTTCGTGTGTTCAACCGAATCTGGACAGAGGGTGATTTTCCGTCTCAGTGGCGAGAGGGCATAGTCATCCCTGTCCTCAAGCCTGACAAAGATCCTAAGTATGCAGGAAGTTACAGACCGATTTGTCTTACAAATTGCCTGTGTAAGCTATTTGAGAGGATGGTAAATCGCAGACTCGTGTGGTGTCTGGAGAAACAAGGACTTTTGTCCGAGAACCAATGTGGATTTCGAGCCGCTCGATCCACTACAGACCACTTGGTACGCCTGGAGAGCTCTATCCAGGATGCGTTTCTCCGCAAACAGCACTTGGTAGCTGTCTTCTTTGACTTGGAGAAGGCCTACGACACCACCTGGCGATATGGCATCCTTTCAGTCCTGCATCAATGGAGATTCCGAGGTAACTTGCCGGTATTTATTGCGAATTTTTTGTCCCTCCGTCTATTCCGTGTCCGAGTAGGGAGGACATATTCGCAATATCACGTTCAAGAAAACGGAGTCCCACAGGGATCGGTTCTTAGTGTCACTCTGTTCGCGATTGCCATAAACGGTATTGTCGCTGCTGCTGGTCCAGCCGTAATACCGTCCCTATATGTGGATGATTTTGCTCTGCACTATAGCTCGTGCAGTATGGCAGTCGCAGAGCGACAGTTACAGCAAGCTATTAGGAGGGTGGAGAAGTGGACCTTAGAACATGGCTTTCGGTTTTCTGCCGCAAAGACCTCCGTTGTCCACTTTTGTCGTCAACGTACTCTTCACCCTCATCCTGAGCTTTATCTAGGAAATGTCGTTCTTCCAGTTGTTGACACCTACCGATTTCTTGGGCTCCTTTTTGACAGTAAATTATCGTGGGAGCCACACGTGCGGGAGCTAAAAGTGCAATGCACCAAGAGGCTTAACCTCTTGAAGTTTCTTAGCAGCACTAATTGGGGGACTGACCGCGTGGTGCTCCTGCGATTCTATCGGGCACACATTTTATCCCGGTTAGACTACGGCAGTGCAGCATATGGCTCCGCAAGACCAAGCGTTCTTGCGAAGCTGAACAGTATCCACCACAGCGGGGTTAGGTTGGCGACGGGAGCTTTTCGCACTAGCCCCATCGCTAGCCTGCTCGCTGAGTCTGGTGTGCTGCCTCTACACCTGAGGCGCCAGCAACTACTACTTACATATGCTGCAAATTTGCGACAGATGCCACTTCATCCGAGCTATCCCTGCGTGTTCAACAATGGCAACCGCTTGTTGTACGTTGCTCATCCACGTGCGACGCGGCCGGTTGGGATACGCTTGGATAGCAGTTATGAATTGTTTGACGTACCTTCGATTCCTTGCCTTGTCAGACAACCAAGTGGGGTACCTCCGTGGGTTGTGCGACGACCTGAAATCATCCTGGACTTGCACACTGGCCCGAAAGGAGACACGGACCCTTCGATTTATCGGAGGATCTACCTGTCCGTTCTTGGCCGCTATCCAGGTTCAGTCGTCGTTTACACGGATGGTTCACGGACAGATACGAAGGTGGGCTGTGCGTTCGTTGTCGACAATGATCGGTTTCTTTTTGCTCTCCCGGATACCTGTAGTGTGTACACGGCAGAGCTCTATGCTATCTGTGAGGCTCTGCGGTACGCATTAGACAATGAGCGCCGACACTTTCTTGTGTGTACTGACTCCTTGAGTTCGCTTCAGTCTATTGATACCTGTTTCCCTCGACACCCTCTGGTGCAGCGGATCCAAGACCTGCTGGCCGGGTGTTCGGATGCCGGCACCAGAATTACGTTTGTGTGGCTCCCCAGCCACATGGGCATAGAGGGAAACGAGTTAGCAGATCAGGCTGCCAAGGAGGCAGTTACACTGCCCCCGTTGCCTTTCAAGGTTCCAGCAGGTGATATTCGCTCTCAGCTGAGACATCTGGTTATGTCTCATTGGGAGATGGAGTGGCAGGCCATCCCACTTCCCAATAAGCTGAGAGCGATAAAAGGAACAACGAAGGTATGGAGGACTTCCCTGCGGGCTTCGCGGAGGGAAGCCGTGGTATTATGTCGCCTTCGGATCGGCCACGGTATCTTGACGCACTCCCATCTACTGAAAGGAGAACCCCCTCCGGTGTGTACCTGCGGCGACCATCTTACCGTGGTACACATCCTTACGGAGTGCGTGGACCTGGTCGATCTGCGCCGTAGTATTAACCTTCCGAGTACTATCTCCCTTATCTTGCGCGATGACGAGCAGTCAGCAGACCTCGTCATCCGCTTTATGAGGGATAGCGGTCTGTTTTATCGTGTGTGATGTTGTCCTTTGTCCTAGTGTTGTTTATGTCAGTTGCGCTTTTATTTCATTGACTTCATTTTATTTTGTGTTGCGCATTTTAATGTGTTATTTGAACGTCTAACGTAAATTATGTGTTAATATCTGTATTACTGGGCAATGCCTTATTCCTTCAATTTCCTGTCCTTTCTCTTATTTTAATAGAACATAAGGCATTGCGTATTAGATCCACTGACTGTTTTAATCTCACCCTCATTTTTCTTCATCACCATTCTTTTTTAACTCTAGTCAGTGGATACTTTTTAAAATTTTAACTTCATGTCTCATGTCATTCATTTCGTTCCATTAGGGGCCGATGACCTTCGATGTTAGGCCCCTTAAAACAACAAGCATCATCATCATCATCAACGAGCGGGAGAATGCACAGTAAGGCGTCCGTACACACCAGAAGATTGTTCTCGAATGGCTGGCTCACCATTTTTTTTTTTTTTTTTTGGCCAGTGGATGGGAGCCCCGGGGCGAAAATGATGCCCCCCTACTCATCTGTTTCCTAGGTGATGCCGATAAGGCAGGAAGTCTCTGTTCTCGCTGCACTGGCGGGGGAAAAACGATCTGTCAGATTGGCAGAAGGCCTATCGTCAGAAAAGAAACCCCCACTTCGCTACTGATTTTGTTCTCAAAATAAAAGGAGTCAGAGTAATGTATTTGAAAAATTGAGCCCTTCTTAACAAACTCCCCTAACAGGGGAAGAATTTTGAGGTATTTAGTGGGATTTTGTTTCAATTTGGAAAAGGCCGAAAGGGTTGGCAAGTTCGAATTAAAACAGGTCATAGAGGATCCAAGGGCCACGGTACTTCAGGCGAGTACTTGGCTTCTTGGTCATCATGACCCGCTTTAGCAGTAAAATACCAGGGTCCTCTGAATGGTTCGAGAGGATCCTAGCCCTGGTCATCTTCACTATTTTATTTATCTGAGATCTAAGTGTGGGGATACGAAGTTCAGCTCGTATCCTCTTGTTAGATTTCAGATAAGGTGCTCTAGTCATCATTCTTAGTGTCTTATTTTGAAAGGTCTGTAATTTCGAAAGAGGAGTCTTGGCAATATAGCCCCAGGCCTCACAGCCATACAGCAGGATGGGCCTGATACATGCTAGGTAAATATTTCTCTTGATGGTGGTAGAGATATACTTATTGCCTAGCAGAGGTCCCAGTGCTTTCATCCGTGCTGTGGCACGCTGACGGGCCTGTTCTATATTGTATCTCCAGGACAAAGTTCTGTCCATTATTAGGCCGAGATATTTAATTTGGTTCGTCCAAGACACAGGGACGTTGTTAATAGTGAGGCGATCAAGGCTAGGCCGGCGCCGGGTGAAAACAATTGCCTGAGTTTTGTCTGCATTTATTTTCACCTTGTTCCGGAGACAACACTCCCAGAAGGAATCGATCCATTGCTGTAATCGCCGGACAGCATAGTCATTTCGCTTCATGCCGATGTAAATGGCTATGTCATCCGCGTACTGCTGGATCCCTTCTCCATCTCGTGTGGGAAGATCGTTCACATATAGGCCGCAGAGTGTGGGGCTCAGCACTCCACCCTGTGGGACTCCAGCTCTTAGTACCCGAGGGGTGGATTGCTCCCCTTCACAGGAAACGTAGAATTTCCTGTTAGTCAAATATGACTGTATAATTTTGACAAGATAATTTGGAACTTTATATAGTTCCAGAAGTTTCACTATTAGATTATCGTGCCAGACAGTGTCGAAAGCTTTCTCTACATCGAAAAATACTGCTGGCACGCTACGGCGCATATGAACGACCTTGTGACATACTGTGTCAGGCGCAGCACCGCAAGGGTGGCACTGCGCCTGGACCTGAACCCAAACTGCTCAGGTCGCAGTATGTTACGGGTGTTTAGGTATCCATTGAGGCGAGAGAGAAGTCGTCTCTCGAATATCTTAGAGATATGTGATAACAGGGTTATCGGGCGATAATTTTGAGGGAATAATTTATCTTTCCCTGGCTTCGGGAAGACTATCATTTTACCAGTCTTCCAGACGTCAGGGAAGTACCCCAACTTTATACAGGCCGAAAAAATGGTAGCTAAGAAAATTACTGCCCTATATGGCAGTGATTTAATTTCCTTGTTCGAAACCCTGTCATCACCGGGAGACTTCTTCTCGTTTAAATTTTTAATAACCCTGCGAACCTCGCGAGGCTGAAAGTCAGGTACGTCAAAGTCTGGTGTCCATTGTCCTTCGAAAGCCAAGGCTTTTCTGCGTATCTCACGGGTCCGTCGTTCGTCATCGTCATCGTCAGCTAAATTGTGAGTTACGCATTGGCTTTCAATAGTGTCCGCGAAAGCCTCAGCTTTATCATAGGGAGAGAATACCAGACCGTGCCGGCCGTGGATGGCACGCCGGGGTTCCTGGGTTCGAGTCAGACAGCGAGTGACACGCCAGAAGTCGCGTTCTGACTCTTTCTCTGTAAGATGTCGACAGAACTCCTCCCATCTTTCAATCCTACGCTCCAGCAAGCGATTGCGGACTTCTCGGGCTAATTCCTGATATTCCGCCCGGTCAGCTGGGTCCCGGAATCGCTGCCATCTCTTCCTGTATCTATTTTTAATTTGGATCAAATCCTTAAGGAGATCCGGTGTGGTATCGTCCTCAGAGCCAGGGCGGTGCTGAGAACGATTATTATTATTGTTACCGTGGTTTGGTGGATTAGCAGAGGTGAAAGAAGGTGCGGGGGTGAACAGGTCTCAGGCTACGAAATTAAAGTTAATTTAAAATTTAACAAGGTTATATTTTCTTTTCAAAATTGTGAAATAACAAGAATGCCAGGTACAGAGTAGCAAGTCAACAAAAGTACAATTACAGTATTTACAGGATTTGGGCTTCGAGCCCCGAACTCACAATTCTTGGGCAACTAGCCCAACTTTACCCCAAAACAAGATTTAACAGAGGGGCAGAAAACCCCATTCATGCCCAGGAGCACTTGCTCTAAATTACACAGAAAAGCCTCCTCGAGGCATACATACTCAATTTTCGAGAAAGAGCCACTCGCTCTCAACCTTAAGCCTATCAAAGGCCACACCAAACTCCACCTTCAAGTTGTCCTCTAAGGACATAGACACGGGGGTAAAATACCCAACCTACTGAGGTCTATTAAGTGAGAAAAAGGTTAATTACATGACCTCCAAAATAACAATTTGAGAGGAGGCGATCTGCACTCGTAATACCTTTTGTTTAAAACCTAATCTGGCTCCAGGCCGCTAATGCAAGGGCTAATCCCATACTAAAGAGGTGACTTTAGAAGGAAACAATTTACATTACGTTAAGGAAGAATCGGTTATGAAAAATAAGTTCACCTCAAAACAATATGAGTGGGAGCTCGAGAGGGTTAAGCACTCGCTATCCCAATATGTAGCTTTAAAAGAGAATAGATGCTAAGAGTCTTTACATTTTAGGGAAAGTTACATGGTGGAAACGCTTCGGACCCGCCCCGAGAGTTAAACTGCTGAGCTAGCAAGAAACGAAGTTATTAAACGGCCATTACCTTGTTGTTGAACTGCTGCCCGAAGAAGGAGGCGCTTCCCGCCCCCTGCTACGTACCTTACACTTTGAAAGTTGGTACTGAAGTGGCGCAGAGACCCGAAAATCAGCAGTTTATATACTCTCGTGGAAAGTTCGAGGCGTTTCGGAAATGAGAACACCCGCCCACAAAAACTTTATTGGCTAGGGTTAAGCAAGATATTCAAGTTGGAGAAGATACATCTGATTGGTCAGAAATTAATTAAAGAAATTCGGGATTGGCTAACTTCAAAACATGGGGAAGGGGAGGGTTATGCAGCCAACTTAAACAATAAAAGAAAGAAATTTAACAAGGAACAAACTTTTGAAAAAAAAAATTCTCCAAAAAAACAGTTCTTTCACTTCGCACTAGGATGCACCATTGTTGTTCTTCAGTAGTGTCCTCTAGAAGAGAAAGTTCACGCTTCTTACTACAGGTAAAACAAAAATACATCGAAAACGACCCAGTTCAGAAACTCCAAAATTTCCAAGTAGTGACATCTTCTGAGAAACTTGAAAATTAACACAGTAGATAAAGTTCAGACTTCCTCCAGCAGAGGCGTTTCAACTGGCGCAAAGTTTGAATTAGCGGCGTGGAGGTGTACCGCCCGGTACAATTATTATTATTATTATTATTATTATTATTATTATTATTATTATTATTATTATTATTATTATTATTATTATTATTATTATTATTAATTTTGGCTGCTCGAATAATGTATTTCCGTGCGTTACTGACCTTATTATTAAGGTTCGCAATCGCACGGTCAACATCATTCTCGCTGGTGACCGGAAAGGTTTTCAGATTTTTATTGACATGCCACGTGAATTTGTGGTGGTCAATATTTAATTTAGGTACAGGAAGAGACGGCTCGTCGAGCCTGACCCAGGTAAGATTGAAGATGATGGGCTTGTGATCTGAATTTAGTTCATCAGGGACTAAGAAATCAATAGCCCTGTTGTAGTACTTGGTGACTGCGACATCTAGGACATCAGGTCAGCCACCCCCATCTGGATAAAATGTAGGTTCCGTGGGATCGTATACACTGATATCAGTATTGAGTGTATGTTGCTGGAGTATTCTCCCCCTAGGATTTATAGTCCTGGAGTTCCAGTCGGTGTGCTTGGAATTCAAGTCGCCTCCGATGATAGAGGGCGTATGGCTTTGATTATTAAGTAAAATATCTAGCTCCGCCGTATGAAGCGGAGCTTTGGGGGGGTAGATAGGCCGCAAAAATTCGTTAATGATAGTTATCATGTCTAATCTCGATGCCGAGAGACTCAATAGCTCCAAGAGGGAGAGGGTCGATGACGTGATGAGTAAGCTTAGACTTAATCAGCACAGCCACGCCCCCGCCGTCCCTGTCAGTTCTATCTTTGCGGTATACCGCAAAGTTCTTAATTTTGAAGGGCATATGGGGTTTCAGCCATGTTTCCCCTAGTAGGAGGATATCGATTTTATGCTCAGAGATAAACGACTCGAGTTCGTATCTCTGAGCAGAAACACCCTTGCAATTCCATGCAGAAACCCTAAGGTCCATGGTCAAACAATGACAGCCTCTTTAGGGCTCTGAAAAGTACTGAAAAACAGCACTTAACAGGACTCCAATCTTATCTATCATTGTTTCACATGACCTTAGTTTGGTCATCGTGTCTTTAATAATTGGTAGTAATTTTGAAAAATGAATCTGCCTCACAAGGTTCAAAGTGTCACCCATGCCCGAGAAGTCGGAGATGGGTGACGCTTCCACTGAGGGGGCAGGGTTCGATGCAGGGGCGGGGGCGGCCTGGGCGCCTCCAGCAGCAGCTGCGTAGGATAAGTTGGGTCTACTGCACGGGAGGGGGGGTGGACCTTTCGCTTCTCGGATTTCAAGACCTCCCTAACCATCTTCTGCTCCATAATATTGCGGAACAGCTGGCATCCCCTCCAGGAGGCGGGGTGTTCGCCCTGGCAATTTGCACACTTAGCTGGTGCCTCCGGATTTAAGGGGCAGGCAGCAGCTGAGTGGTTTTCACCACACTTAACACATCTTCTAGACATTTTGCAATAATTAGCGGTGTGCCCCCACCGCTGGCATCGATAACATTGAGAAGGGCCCTCACGGCCCCTAAAGGCCTCAATTTTGACCGCACACCCACACAAATATTTGAGGGAGTAAATTGTCTCAGAGAATTTATCCCTTGGGAGTGTGACACTCATAACACTCAAGGGTATCACTTTCTTGGGCGTGGCATCTCGTCGCGTGTACTGGTACACGTCCTGAGGTTGATATCCGAGTGCTACGAGTTCCTCACGAACCCAGTACACATCAACTGTAGAAACAATATTTCGAATGATAACTTTCAAGAGCCTTTTACTCGCGAGCTGATGCGTGTAAAAGCTCTTATTGTTCTCTTCGAAATACTGTTTCAACAGTTGGTAATCCTGCTCGTTCTCTGCATGGAATTTCAGAGCATCCCTGGTGTTGATAACTCTGATATTGCCAGTGCAGCGTGTTCTCAGGTAGTTATAGTGGCGCTGATACTCCGACTTATCATGCACCACTATAGGGGGAACAGACTCTTTCTTCTGGGGTACGACATCCATGGCCTCACCCTGGCTTCCTTGCGATGAGCTCGGCCCAGTCTCAATAATGCTAGGGGTCGAACTAGCAACCCCATCAGGCCTAGGAGGCTGAGAGGGAGCCGTGCTGGTAGAGGGTTGAGTTGTAGGTGTGGTTTCAGGGGGAAGGGGGACTAGATCAGCCGCAGTCATATTGCCCTCGGTGGGCAAGGAAGCCAGTACACTAAAGGTATTGGAGGTAGAAACAGGCTTGGGACGCAGTTCCCTTTTGGCCTGCTTCTCTCTATAGTATTGATTTCTAAACTTTTTGGCTAAGGAATGATTGCTACGGAAGGCGGCAACCAGGTGAGCCGGGAAGTCACCAGTTCTAGAATATTCTTCGAACTTCTCCCTTGTGAGGGAGGAAAGAATATTAATAGTAGAGCCGGCTCTAGATGCCGACGAGGTCAGATTGTCGCACCTAGCGCGTTTTATCGTGGCTGCAAGAGGTGGAAAATCATCTCCACCACCTCCCGGTGGCGGGGAGTTGGCCATCATGCAACTACAAAAACTACTAAGACAGGCACACCAACAAGCAAGTCAGCACGCAATGTACACTTACCAGTAACATAACAGGGAAATTGCCAAAAGGATTGGTACTAAATCCACTTCAGCTATTCACTGTATATATACTGTGTAGTATTAAAGTTCGCATCACCAAGAAAGAGCTCACACCAAGTCACACAGCGGGAGAAAACAGTGCAAAGCGTCCGTGCAAGTCGCCAGATTGTTCTCGAATCGTGGCTCACCAAGTCTTTTTGATGGCCAGTGGATGGGAGCCCCGGGGCGAAAAATATGCCCCCCTACTCATCTGTTTCCGAGGAGTTGCCGATGAGGCGAAAAGTCACTGTTCTCGCTACACTGGCGGGGGAAAACAATCTGTCTAATAGGCTAGTAGGCCTACAGTCAGAAGAGAAACCCCCTCTTCGCTTTAGATTACGTGCTCAAAAGAGAAGATTAAATCGCAGCAGTATTGGTATCAGAGTGCTTCTCAAGAAACGGCCCTTGACAGGAGAGTAATTTAGAGAAATTAAGAAGGTTTCAATTTGGAAAAGACCGAAAAGTTGGCCGGTTCGAATTTGAAACAGGTCATAGAGGATCCAAGGGCCACGGTACTTCAGGCGAGTACTTGGCTTCTTGGTCCTCATGACCCGCTTTAACAGTAAAATACCAGGGTCCTCTGATTGGTTCGAGAGGATCCTAGCCCTGGTCATCCTCACTATTTTATTTATCTGAGATCTAAGTGTGGGGATACGAAGCTCGGTCCGTATCCTCTTGTTAGATTTCAGATATGGTGCTGTGGTCATCGTTCTAAGTGTCTTATTCTGGAAGGCTTGTAATTTTGAAAGAGGAGTCTTGGCAATATAGCTCCAGGCCTCACAGCCATACAGCAGGATGGGCCTGATACATGCTAGGTAAATATTTCTCTTGATGGAGGTAGAGATATACTTATTGCCTAGCAGAGGTCTCAGTGCTTTCATCCGTGCCGTGGCACGCTGTCGGGCCTGTTCTATATTGTAGCTCCAGGACACCTTGTTCCGGAGACACCACTCCCAGAAGGAATCGATCCATTGCTGTAATCGCCGGACAGCATAGTCATTTCGCTTCATGCCGATGTAAATGGCTATGTCATCCGCGTACTGCTGGATCTCTACACCTTCCCGTGTAGGAAGATCGTTCACATATAGGCCGTAGAGTGTGGGGCTCAGCACTCCACCCTGTGGGACTCCTGCTCTGAGTACCCGAGGGGTGGATTGCTCCCCTTCACAGGAAACATAAAATTTCCTGTTAGTCAAATATGACTGTATAATTTTGACTAGGTAATTAGGGACTCTATATAATTCCAAAAGTTTTACGATTAAATTATCGTGCCAGACAGTGTCAAATGCTTTCTCTACGTCGAAAAATACTGCTGGCACGCTACGGCGCATATTGAACGACCTTGTGACATACTGTGTCAGGCGCAGCACCGCAAGGGGGGCACTGCGCCTGGACCTGAACCCAAATGGCTCAGGTCGCAGTATGTTGCGGGTGTTTAGGTATCCATTGAGGCGAGAGAGAAGAAGTCTCTCGAAAATCTTAGAGATATGTGATAACAGGGTTATCGGGCGATAATTTTGTGGGAATAATTAATCCTTCCCTGGCTTCGGGAAGACTATCATTTTACCAGTCTTCCAGACGTCAGGGAAGTATCCCAGTTTAATGCAGGCCGAAAAGATGGTTGCTAAGAAAATTACTGCCCTGTATGGCAGTGACTTAATTTCCTTGTTCGAAACCCTGTCATCACCGGGAGACTTCTTCTCGTTTAAATTTTTAATAACCCTGCGAACCTCGCGAGGCTGGAAGTCAGGTATGTTAAAGTCTGGTGTCCATTGTCTTTCGAAAGCCAAGGCGTTTCTGCGTATCTCACGGGTCCGTCGTTCGTCATCGTCATCGTCAGCTAAGTTGTGAGTTACGCACTGGCTTTCAATAGTGCCCGCGAAAGCCTCAGCTTTATCATAGGGGGAGAACACCAGGCCGTGCCGGCCGTGGATGGCACGCCGGGGTTCCTGGGTTCGAGTCAGACCGCGAGTAACACGCCAAAAGTCGCGCTCTGACTCCTGTTCTGAAAGATGTCGGCGGAATTCCTCCCATCTTTCAATCTTACGTTCCAGCAAGCGATTGCGGACTTCGCGGGCTAGTTCCAGGTATTCCGCCCGGTCGGCTGGGTCCCGGAATCGTTGCCATCTCTTCCTATATCTATTTTTAATTTGGATCAAATCCTTAAGGAGATCCGGTGTTGTGTCGTCCTCAGAACCAGGGCAGTTCTGAGAACGATTATTATTATTATTATGATTGGATTTAGCTGCTCGAATGATGTATTTCCGGGCATTGCAGACCTTATTATTACGGTGCGCAATCGCGCGGTCAACATCATTCTCGCTGGTGATCGAAAAGGTTTTCAGATTTTTATTGACATGCCACGTGAATTTGTGGTAGACAAGGTTTAGTTTAGATATAGGAAGAGACGGCTCGTCAAGCCTGACCCAGGTAAGATTAAAGATGATAGGTTTGTGGTCGGAATTTAGCTCATCAGGGACTAAAAAATCAATAGCCCTGCTGTAATACTTGGTAACTGCGACATCTAGGACATCAGGTAGGCCACCATTATCCGGATAGAAGGAGGGCTCCGTGGGGGCATATACACTGATGTCTGTATCAATCATATGTTGCTGGAGTATTCTCCCCCTAGGATTTATAGTCCTGGAGTTCCAGTCGGTGTGCTTGGAATTCAAGTCGCCTCCGATGATAGAGGGCGTATGGCTGGGATTATTAAGCAAAATATCTAGCTCCGCCGTATGAAGCGGAGCACTGGGGGGAAGATAGGCCGCAAAAATACGATAATGATAATTACTGTGTCTAATCTCGATACCGAGAGACTCAATAGCTCCGAGAGGGAGGGGGTCTATGACGTGATGAGTAAGCTTAGACTTAATCAGCACAGCCACGCCCCCGCCGTCCCTGTCAGTTCTATCTTTGCGGTATACCGCAAAGTTCTTAATTTTGAAGGGCATATGGGGTTTCAGCCATGTTTCCCCTAGTAGGAGGATATCGATGTTATGCTCAGAGATAAACGACTCGAGTTCGTATCTCTGAGCAGAAACACCCTTGCAATTCCATGCAGAAACCCTAAGGTCCATGGTCAAACAATGACAGCCTCTTTAGGGCTCTGAAAAGTACTGAAAAACAGCACTTAACAGGACTCCAATCTTATCTATCATTGTTTCACATGACCTTAGTTTGGTCATCGTGTCTTTAATAATTGGTAGTAATTTTGAAAAATGTATCTGCCTCACAAGGTTCACAATGTCACCCATGCCCGAGAAGTCGGAGATGTGTGACGCTTCCACTGATGGGGCAGGGTTCGATGCAGGGGCGGGGGCCGCCTGGGCGCCTCCAGCAGCAGCTGCGTAGGAGAAGTTGGGGTCTACTGCACGAGAGGGGGGGGGGGGAAGACCTTTCGCTTCTCGGATTTCAAGACCTCCCTAAAAATCCACTTCAGCACTTCTCTGTATATATACTGTTATGTATTCAGGCAAGCACCACTAAAAACAAAGCTCGCACCAGGTCAAAGCGGGAGAAAGCAGAACAGCTCGTCCGTATGAGTCTCCAGATTGTTCTCGAATGGCTCACCAAGTCTTTTTTTTTTTCCAAGGTAGCGAGTCAATGGGAGCCCCAGGGCGAATATAGTGCCCTATTACTCATCGGTGTCCGTGGAATCCCTGATGAGCCAGGAAAATCGCTTTTTGCCTACACTGGTGGGGGAAAAATCACTCTGTCCTGTCCGGAGGAGGGCAGGTCAGAACTGAAAACCCCCTCATCGCTACGTGACGTCAGGTGTTAACAAGGGAGAAGGGTCCTCTCAAGAAACAGAATTTAGAACGTGAGAATGAATAAACGGTGTCGAAACTTAGAATTTGTTGTACAGGAGCCAGGGCCCCCGGTACTTGAAACGAGTATTGGGTTTCCTGGTCCTGATTACCCTTTTTAGCAGGGCGATGCCCTCGTCGCTCGACTGGGAAAGAAGAATCCGAGACTTCGTCATCTTTACCACCTTCTTGATCTGTTCAAACAGGGTAGGAACTTGGAGCTGACGATGAATGCAGAGATTGGACTTGTACCATGGAGAGCGGGACATGCGGCGAAGCACCTTGCTCTGAAGCACCTGGAGTCGACCAAGAGGCGTCTCTGGAATATAGCACCAGGCCTCACAACCGTAGAGGATAATGGGCCTGATACACGCTAAGTAAAGGGACCGCTTGACCCTAATACTTAGGTGTTTGTTGAAGAGAAGGGGACTCAAGGCCGCCAACCGGGCGTACGCCCGCTGGAGGGCCTGGTCTATATTCCATCTCCAGGTGAGGCCCCTATCGATGATCAAGCCAAGGTACCGCACCTTGCTCAGCCATGGTAACTCTCGACGACGAATGTGAAGATGACGAAATTTCGGCCGTCTGTACGAAAACAGAATTGCTTGGGTCTTGTCCGGGTTTACTTTTGCCTTGTTCTTGGTACACCAGTATAAAAATTTGTCGATCCAAGCTTGAAGTTTGGCGGTGGCATCGAATATCGTCGCTGAGCGGTATAAACTGCGATGTCATCCGCAAACTGTTGAACTTCCACACCAGGAACCTTCGGGAGATCTTCACGTACAGGGCGTAGAGGATAGGTTAAAGGGCTCCACCCTGTGGCACGCCCGCAAGGAGTTGCCGAAGGGTGGATTTGGCACCTTCACAAATAGCAAAAAATTGCCGATTCCTAAGGTAGGATTGAATAATTTTGACCAAATAAGTGGGAACCTGAAATTGTTCCACGAGTTTGACGATGAGGTTATCGTGCCAGACGGTGTCAAAAGCTTTTTGGACATCGAAAAATACCGCTGGCACACTACGCCGTATATTGAACGATCCCGTAACATACTTGACTAAGCGTAAAACCGCTAGGGGAGCTGATCGTTTGGACCGGAAACCAAATTGCTCCGGTCGCAGTATATTACTGGTAGAAAGGTAACCCTTGAGACGGTGAAGAATAAGTCCCTCGAAAATTTTGGAAAGGTGAGAAAGAAGGCTGATAGGTCGATAATTCTGTCCTTCCCCACCATCTTGGCAGTCTTCCAGGCCGAAGGGAAGTAACCCAAAGAAAGACAGGCTGTGAAGATAGTAGCAAGGAAGACTACTGCGCGATAGGGGAGGGATTTAAGTTCCTTGACAGTCACACTATCAGCCCCGGGAGACTTATTTTCGTTAAGCCGTTTGATGCACTTGCGGACCTCCGCAGGTGTTACGTCAGTCACTTGGTCACGTGGCGTCCTAGTTAGCCGAAAAGGTGAGGCCTTGCGGGCTAACAGTCGTTCAGTAGTGTCATCATCGTCAGGCGTATCGTGGGGTACACACTGACTCTCAATCGAGTCAGCGAAGGCCTCAGCTTTTTTTCTAAAGGGGAGAAAACGAGACCCCGACGGCCATGGATCGCACGCCGGGGTTCCCGTTGCCGCTTCAGACCGCGAGTTACCCGCCAGAAATCGCGGTCGGAATCGTTGTCAGAGAGAGTGCGACAGAGGTCCTCCCATTGTTCAATCTTGCGTTCCAGCAGGCGTTGGCGGACGACCTTGGCTAGCTCCTTGTATTCAGCCCGGTCAGCGGGGTCGCCGTAGAGCTACCATCTCTTCCGGTAGCTATTTTTGATCTTGATCAAATCCTTGAGGAGATCGGAAAGACCTTCGTCATCGTGTGAACCAGAAGGCAAACGAGAATTTTGGGCAGCATCTTGAACGTGCCGCCGGGCATTGAGAATCTTACGAGTAAGATGCTCAACAGCCCGATCGACCTCATCCCGGCTGCGAGGGTCAAATGGGTGCAAATTTTTGTCCACATGAGAGCGAAACTTGGAATAATCCAAGTCGGCACGAAGGTTGGGACGAGACGGCGCATCAAAACGGTCCCAGGCAAGGTTGAACACAATGGGATTATGGTCAGAATTTAGCTCGGAAGGGACTAGAATGTCAATAGTCCTGTTATAAAATTTGGAAACTGTCACATCAATGACGTCCGGTAAACCATTCGCAGGATAAATGGTGGGCTCAACAGGAGCACATACCAGAACGTCTGTATCCATCAAATACTGACTGAGAATTCTACCCTTAGGATTGACCACCCTAGAGTTCCAGTCGGGGTGCTTGGAATTGAGATCACCGACTATCAGGGTGGGAACACGAGCGGAGTTGTCTAAAAGAGCATCGAGATCGGCAAGATGGAGGGGCGCTGAAGGCGGTAAGTAAGCGGCAAGAATACGGTAGTGGTAGTTTCGATGTCGGAGTTCGATGCCAAGTGATTCTAGTACGGAATGGGGCAAGGGATCCAGCACGTGATGGGTCAGGGAAGCCTTCACCAACACGGCCACACCCCCCGCCTTCATTCCGACTCTATCTTTCCGGTAAACTACCATGTTTTTTATTTTAAAGGGCATATGCTCTTTTAGCCATGTTTCACCCAATAGCATGATATCAATGTTATGGTCAGAGATAAAAGCCTCAAGCTCGTACCTCTCACCGATAACACTTTGACAATTCCACGCACCAACTGTCAAGTCCATTGTGTATGGCGTCAGTCGCGTCTGTCTAGGGGGCTGAGAAATACTGCACAGCAGCATTAATCAGCACCACTATTTTGTCAAGTGTATTTGTACACGATCTCAATTGCGTCATAGTATCCCTAAGAATAGGGATGAGTCTACTAAAGTTGATCTGCCGACACAGATCAACAATATCAGCTAAACCACCTAGGTCGAGAGGGGGCGTCCCAGCGTCTGGGAGGGTATATGAGGAGGGGGTAGTGTTGCCACCAAGGACGTTCGCAAAAGTAACCCCCGTGGTGACAGGGCGAGACTGCGGCAGAGCACTCTTCTTCAGGGCTTTCAAGCGCTCTGCATTCTGCTTCTGTTTAATGGCTTGCTTGAAGAGGCGGCAGCCACGCCAGGAAGCGGCATGCTCCCCTCCACAATTTACACACTTGGCTGCGGCCTCCGGGGCAAGCGGACAGGCAGCAGCCAAGTGATTGTCGCCGCACTTACCGCAGCGCAAGGCCATACGACAATAATTGCCTGTGTGACCCAGCCGCTGGCATTTATAACACTGGGAGGGCCCCTCCCGACCACGGTATGCCTCAATGGTTACTTTCGACCCACAAAGGTAGTGCAAAGAGTAGATAGTTCGGGAGAATTCTGTATTCGGCAGAGTTACGCTCATCACACTGAGGGGAATAATTTTCTTGGTGGCAGAATCCTGCCGAGTAAATTGTTAGATGTCGCGGACGTCATACCCCAGTGCGACGAGCTCCTCTTTAACCCAGTCGGTGCCGATGGTTGACACAATATTTCGAACGATAACTTTAAGAAGCCGCTTACTCGGCAGTTGGTAAGAGTAGAACGGGGCTGCAGAAGCTTCAAAATATTGTGTCACCAGCTGGTGATCGGCCTCATTGTCCCCATGATATTTCAGGGCATCACGAGTGTTAATGACCCTGACGTCACCAGTGCAGTGTTGTTGTAAGTGGCGGAAATGCCGCTGGTAGTCAGACTTATCGTATACCACAATGGGTGGAAGCGATTTCCTTTTGGGGACGGAGGGCGGAGCCCCCGCCTGAGCGGAAGACTGAGCCTCCACTTCCATTGACTCGTTCCCCCCGCCGGAAGCGGTGCTCTGGGCTGTCCCATTCCCGTCTGACACAGACCGTGCAGGCGCCGAACGGGGAGGCACTGGCCGGGGGGCCAGAGGCAGGTACAGTGCTGGGGTTGCCCTGCGTGACCTTGGATGCCTCGGCAGCTGTGCTGTCACCGGCGGAAACAGTCGAAAGAGGAGCATAACTATTGCTCGTAGGCACATAGGCTTGTAATTGGCCTGAATTTGGGGAACGGCGCATTAATCTAACCTTAATTTTACGGCGTCTATTTACCTTACTCTTGACAGTCGTCCAGGCAGGGTCAGTCTTCTTGGTGGCAGCAAATTTCCTCAGCAGGGCAGCCTGCTGTTCCAGGGTCTCACCGGCAGGCAGAAGATGAATAAGCGACCTGGCAGGTGGCCGGGCGCTGGTATCAGAGTCCTCCTCAGAGGAGATGTCCTTGGTAGGCAGCGGGTACGTAGAGGTCGATGGCTGTTGAGACAGTCCAGTCGGCCCCTTGGCACGGGGAGGGGCCCCGCCGTAAAGAAGAGCACTCGGACAACACAAGACGAACACAAAAACAAAGAACACAGTACGGCACCTCCAGTCACTATCAGAGAGCACGAGTACAATCACAGTGTGCACTGAACGAAGTCCCGATGCTGTCTCAACAAAAAAAAAAAAAAAAAAAAAAAAAAAAAAAAAAAAAAAAAAAAACCAATCGGAGGTCGTGCTTTCAAATATCCAATCAGATGGATTGCACGGCGCGAGCCAATTGGAGGCCGCACACTTACATATAAATACAGCTGCTTCCCAAACAACTTTCGCAGTCGCCAGCGGGATACAGGAGAGCGTATCGACACGACGCCACAGAAGATGACTACCGCAGCAGTAGTCGAAACGTTTGGTAGAAACGAGAAGAGTGGACCACGGCATAATAGCCCGGAAGATTTTTATTATATAACATTAACAGTGTCTACCTTTCTTGTCCACCAGAACAACTCAATGATAGGTTGCGTTGTCCATTACTACTACGCTCCGTGGGGTTAAATTTGGAAAAAGCCGCTCATTTATCCACTTAGGAAATAAATTATAACCCCTGCCATCATTTTAGTCCCTAGTCTGTAGGTGAGACTCGTAAATTAAAAGGGAATTGGTGAATAAAAAAAGCCCACTCTCCTCTCCACCGTGCACTATAATGAATCTGTTACCCTTTCCTATGGAAAAAGTATCCCCAATTCTTCAGATCCTAGCCAGCACCGAGAAACAACATTCGAAGCATGAAGATAGGTTTAATCTATGAATATAATACTTCTGCCTTCATTTCACAAAACGCGTAACTGTCGCAGGTATTTCACTCGCCATTCCACAATTTCTGGGATTTCAACTAAAATCTTACCCTTTGATTGGCATTTCCTCCAAAGAAATCCCAAGTCACATATTGTTACCGTGGTTTGGTGGATCAGCAGAGGTGAAAGAAGGTGCGGGGGTGAACAGGTCTCAAAATACGAAATTAAAGTTAAGATAAAATTTAACAAGGTTATATTTTCTTTGCAAAATCAAGAAATAACAAGACTGGCAGGTATAGAGTAGCAAAGCAAACAATCGGGAATGTACAATTACAGAGTTACAGGATTTGGGCTCCGAGAGCCAGACACATAATTCTTGAGCAATAAGCTCAACCTTACGCTATACAAGCTTCAACCAAGGGGCAGAAGACCCCAATCATGCCCAGGAGCTCTTGCTCCCAATTACACAGTAAAGCCTCCTCGAGGCACGCAGAAACAAATTTTAAGAAAGAGCGACTCGCTCTTAAGTTCAAGCCTATCAAAGGCCACACCAAACTCCACTTTCAAGTTGACCTCCAAACACAAATAACACAGGGGTAAAAATACCCAATCTACTGAGGCCTATTCGATAAAGAAACAGACATTTTACATGGCCTCCACAATACCAACTTGAGAGGAGGCGAAACTGCACTCCTAATATACTTTATATAAAACCTACTTGGCACTAGGCCGTTACTGCAAGGGCTAATCCCATACTAAAGAGGTGACTTATAGAAGGAGACAATTTACATTACATTAAGGAAGAAACGGTTGTGAAAATAAATTCACCTCAACGCAATATGAATGGGAGCTGGAGAGGGTTAAGCACTCTCTATCCCAATATGTAGTTTAAAAAGATAGAATTGGTACCAAGTGTCTTTACATTTTAGGGAACGTTACATGGAAAAGGCTTCGGACCTGCCCCGAGAGTTAAACTGCTGAGCTAGCAAGAAAAGAAGTTGTTAAACGGCCATTACCTGGTGGTTGAACTGCTGCCCGAAGAAGGAGGCGCTTCCCGCCCCCTGCTACGTACTTTACACACTGATAGATGTTACTGAAGTGGCGCGGAGACCCGAAAATCAGCAGTTTTTATACCCTCGTGGAAAGTTCGAGGCGTTTCAGGAATGACAACACCCGCCCAAAATCATTTTATTGGCTAATAACGAAAACCCCTACACTACATGAAGAAGAAACACATTATTGGTGGAAAATTAATTACAGAAATTCCTTATTGGTCGGATTCAAAACTGGCGGAAAGAAAGGGTTAATATTGCCACCTTAAACAATAACTGAAAAAAATTTAACAAAGAACAAACTTATGAATTCAAAATTTCTGCAAAAACACAGTTCTTTCACTTCGCACTAGGGTGCATAATTGTAGTCCTTCAGTAGTGCCATCTGGAAGAGAATGTCCACACTTCTTAATACAGGCCAAACAAAAATACATCGAAAACGACCCAGTTCAGAAACTTCAAAATTTACAAGTAGGGACATCTTCTGAAAGACTTGAGAATTAACACAGTAGATAAAGTTCAGACTGCCTCCAGTAGCGGAGTTTCAACTGGCGCAAAGTTTGAATTAGCGGCGTGGAGGTGTACCACCCGGTACACATATTATTTTATGCAGGTGTGAGGGACTGCTCTGCACTATGTCATCCTCTTGCAAAGGTCCAGAAAAGGTTTTTACAGTGGGCACTTCTTTTCTCACAGCGTAAAATTCATGAATCTTTCTCCTAATAGCTGCTTTTCCGAAATCATCAACTGGAACCCTCTTTTTTACTTTTTTTCTTTTCCTGTAGGAGTGCTAAACTTAAGTTCACCCCTGGCCATACTCGACACTCCCTCTTTCATTATCTTCTTCACCAGTGTTGTTCCACTCCTGTCGCTTCTGAAACTGTCTGCACAACATTCAATTTCAAGTCTTGTTCTCGCTTCATAATTTTCATATGTTCATTCACTTTATAAACAATTTCACGTGCCTGAGTTCGCAGTGGTCTCCCAGATTTAGAAGAGGACTTAGAAGCCATGCTCGTCACTTCGGCAATTTCAACTTAGCCCGCACGTAACACGCACCGCTTGAGAGACGGTAGCGTGGTGACTGGACCTGCCACAGGAGTGGAGGGACGATAGTTCCCACCACTGCATGCGCAACCATTTCTCGCGCAGGACGCTTTTAACCAAAATGGACTTTAAATGTGAAGTCCTACAATATCGGAAGCTCATAAAACTGGTCAACAATAACATTAAGTCGACCATTGTTTGTTGTGATGTGCTTTGTGTCTGCCTCTTATCACCGAGAGATGGGGTTACTGCTGCGTACCGAGTATAACCTCCTGCTTGAATATTAGCTTCAAGTAGCTGGGGAGTAGATAACTCTCTTCTGTAGCATGACATTCGTCTGGTTCATAAATTTGCTGGTAACTAATGGTACGTAACACACTGATCGTAGTATTCCAGCTATTCGATGCCTACGCCGAGGCACTGATTGTAATGAGCAGTTCGTGAAATTGAGAAAATGTGCGGTTTTTCACTTGATCAAGTATTTATATGGTAGCATTGCCTTTAATCGTTACCTTCCTACTGATGCCATTATAATGACCTTTGTTGACTTCAGTTGGGAAAAATACGAAGACAGTCTTTCTGAGGATGTAAAAAGGCAGGTGGAGAGTGAGCGTCTGCCATTATAATGAAAAATGCCCAACTCGATTCTGACTGGCAGTAGACAAGTGGGGCTGCCATAACAATGAAAACTCCCCAACTTGATTGTGACTGATAGTAGGCAACAGTCTTCACATGGGAAAAGAGGTATGGTGACTCACCGTCGCGTTTCTGGGGTAACGTTAAGAGCTATGCAATTTAATGCAATCTTACTCACAACGTGTACACTACTTACGAGAATTCTGTATATAGTGTAAAATTCAGTAGCGAAGCACGGGTATATTAGCTAGTTATTAATAAAATTATTAGCGGAAATACGTATACAGTGTCGTTCGTCGCGGCTGGAGCGCCACAGCAAGTATGGAGACATTGCATGTGCCCTGAGAAAAGGTAGCAGGGATGTATGTTTTTGAGGTATTATTCACCCGCTTGCCGTGCGCATTCGTCAGTCTGGCAGTCTCTTTATTGTCTGTTAGTTTCGTAGTGTGTAGTCAAATAATAAAGGATTTTAATTGTATAAATCACGCCGTACTTGTGTACATGTGTAATATTGTTCCTTTGGTGGAAGTTTTATTGTATAGTATTAAATTAAAATCTCAAAAATACTATGTAGGGGAGAGTTCCCGAAGTTGGACCGTCGCTGTGTACTAGTATCGTAAAACTTCAAGTTGGTTCTACTGGTGACCAATGTGCTGAAGGACGCGTTCCCCAGCGGCCAGTCGGCTGTAGCCAGTGAAGCAGGAATAGTTGCAATTGTTACGGAGTTATCCGTGGTAGTTAAGAGGTGAAAGAAGGTGCTGGGATGAATAGGTCTCAATCTACGAAATTAAAGTTAATTTAAAATTTAACAAGGTTATATTTTCTTTTCAAGATCAAGAAATAACATATATAACAGGTACTCAGTAGCCTAGCAACAAATCGAGAATGTACAATTACAGTATTACAGAATTTGGGCTCCGAGAGCCAAGGGGCAGAAGACCCCAATCATGCTCAAGAGCACTTGCTCCCAATTACATAGTAAAAGCCACCTCGAGGCACACCGAAACATTTTTTTTTTTTTTTTTTTTTGAAGAGCAACCCGCTCTCAAAGTTCCAGCCTATCAAAGGCCACACCAAATTCCACCTTCAAGCTGTCCTCTAAGGACATAAACACAGGGGTAAAAATACCCAACCTACTGAGGCCGATTTAGTAAATAAACAGGAAAATTACAAGGCCCCAAAATACAAACTTGAGTAGAGGCGTAACTGGCACTCCGAATATACTTAATTAAAACCTAATTTGGCCTTAGGCCGCTTATGCAAGGGCTAATCCCATACTAAAGAGGTGACACGATAGGAAAACTATTACATTACGAAACGAAGAAAAATGGTTGAGAAAACGTAGTCACCTCAAAAACAATATGAAAGGGAGCTCGAGAGGGTTAGGCACTCCCTATCCCAATTTGTAGTTACAGAGGCAGAATTTAAATCAAGAGTCTTTTACATTTTAGAGAAAAGTTACATGGTAGAAGGTTTCGAACCCGCCCCGAGGGTTAAACTGCTGAGCTGGCAAGAAAATAAGTTACAAGACGGCCATTACCTGGTGGTTGAACTGCTGCCCGAAGAAAGAGGCGCTTCCCGCCCCCTGCTACAAAATTTACACAACGATAGGTGTTACTGAAGTGGTGCAGAGACCCGAAAATCAGCAGTTTATATACCCTCGCGGAACATTCGAGACCTTTCAGGAATGATAACACCCGCCCACAATCATTTTATTGGCTAACAACGAAAACCCCTACACCAGATGCAGAAGAAACACATTATTGGTGGAAAATTAATTAGAGAAATTCGGGATTGGTAAATTCAAAACAAGGGGAAAGAGCAGGGTTATACAGCCAACCTAAACAATGACTGAAAGAAATTTAACAAAGAACAAACTTTTGAACACAAAATTTCTCCCAAAAAACAGTTCTTTCACTTCGCACTAGGGTGCACCATTGTAGTCCTTCAGTAGTGCCATCTAGAAGAGAATGTTCACACTTCTTACTACAGGCAAAACAAAAATACATCGAAAACGACACAGTTCAGAACACTTCAAAATTTACAAGTAGGGACATCTTCTGAGAAACTAGAGAATTAGCACTGTAGTTAAAGTTCAGGCTTCCTCCAATAGAGGCGTTAGCGGCGCGGAGGTGTACCGCCCGGTACAGCAATTATTGCATTCTCTTCGTTTTTGTCATAAATGTTGTGCTACAAATCATAAGCCGCTGTATACAATGTGAGTAAGTATAACAATTATATATGTTACCGTGTTTTGGTGGATCAGCAGAGGTGAAAGAAGGTGCGGGCTGGAATGCGTCTAACTACAAGTCCGAAAGATGAACTTAAAATTTAAATAAAGGTTATATTTTCAATAGACAACAAAATTTAACAAATTTTTATATAGAATTTGGAAACTTAACAAAAACAATTCGAAATTAATACAGTGACATCTTCAGATAAACGGTTGAATTAATTCAGTTTTAAAGTTCAGAGTTTCAGCTGTAGAGGCGTACTTTAAGGCGGAACATTCAAATTTGCGGCGTATAGGTGTACCAACCGGTACAATATACATTATATTTTAAGGGCATTTGATTAATTGATAACTGGACATCATAAAACTAGTGTGTAATCTTCTATGTTCTTGTAGCATCGTATTTTTTTACATGGCGTCCGGATGCCAAAGTTAGACCACTGCGTGTTTCCTGACTTGGGCTCGTCCATTCTAAGATACCGTTATAAAAATTCACATGTTATTGCACTTTTGTAATAATTAATAGATAAGGGTTATATTTTCTGGTTTCCAAGATGGTAAAGTGGGGAATGTACGGGAAGTGAACAGAAGATGAGTCTAAGGTCGCCATGGCAGCATAGAGAAACGGTGACTATGGACTCAACTTGTGTGCCCGTGTATATGGTGTCCTTAAGGGTACATTAAAGAGACATGCTGACACTAAAACACGTTCTCAAATGAGGTTGAGTCATTATGGCTGAAATGGAAAATCGCTAACAACCTGCTGTTATTTGAAGAGAGATTTTTCAGGTATACGAACAAAAATGTTCGTAAACTTGCATTCGAATTAGGAGAGGAATATTAATTTCCTCATAGTTTCAACAGAGAAGAAATTGGTAGGAAAAAATTGTTTTATTCATTTATGAAACTAATCCACACCTTTCCCTCCGTCAACCAGAAAGAACATCAGTGGCCCGATCTAAGAGATTTGGGAGAATGTTAATTATTTCCTCGACCTTCGGGTGAAAATTGTCGATGAGAAAGGAATTACAGCTAACAATGTATTCAACGTCGATGAATCTGGGTTTACAATAATGAAAAGAAAAAAAGACAACAAAATTCATCGTGCAGAAAAGGCAAGCACCAAGTGGGGAGCGAGGAGTCAACACTAAAGTTACACTAAAGTTGTTTGAACTGTCAATGCGGCTGGATACTTGATCCCACCAATGATCATATTCAATCGTAAGAGGAAGCAGCAAGAACTTGAAAATGGTGTACCACCAGGCAGCGTGGTTGAAATCTCCGACACTGATTACATAAATTCTGAGTTGTGTCGTCCACGAACATGCTACGCAGGCGTAGCAGGGGAAGAGGTGATACTCCCACGTGGCGCGTCCCAGGTGGCGGATAGGAGGGTCCTAACCGGCTTGCCGGCGGACTTGAGGGAAATAAGATACCTCTCGCGGACCAAACACACATCCCCTGTGGCTGGGGGAGTCAGACGAAGAATTCATCCATCCTTTCGTAAGAGACGACTAAAAGGGGCGACCAAGTGATGATCCAATTAGAACTATGAAACTACTTGTAATTAGTACCATCATGCAGGGAACACCATGGGTTGCATTTACTTGCGCGTAGTACCACTATGTTAGGTACGCAATAGGTTTGTGATTAGCAGCGACAGTGTGTGAATCGGGATGGGGGTCCTGCAGTATCTGTGATTCGTATCCCTATATGAGATACACCATGGGATTAACGACACCATGATTCTGCTTTACCTATTCTCAGTTCCCAGTATGTGAGGAATTCCACGGGATAGTATGGGTCCCTGTGGTTAGTCCACTTATGTGACGAACGCCATAGGTTTGCGTTGCCTGGAAATGGCGCCGCAATGCGCGAAACACTATAGGTCTGTGTTACATACGCGCATTACACTACCTGTGGATAGTACCATACTGTGTGGAATACCGCGAGTCTACGCATCTTTTGTTTAGTACCGCAACATTACACATAGCATGGTTCTACTCTCCTAACGATAAATACCATTATCAGCGGCTGATGACCTGGATTTTGGACCCGTTTTGACTATACGCACAATCGATTCAGCATCGTACAATAGAAGCAGTCCCTTGGTCGGTAATACGATTGTTTTGTGCCAGCTTCTGTGCATGTGAGGCACTGTGGATCGGATCCACTGATCGTTTTAAATTCATCTCCATCTATTTATTCTTCGTCCTCATGCTTTGAATTCTAGTCAGTGGAGGATTTTGGAATTTTAAGTTGTCATTGCATTTCGTCTCATTTCCTATCATTAGGGGCTGATGACCTCGATGTTAGGCCCCTTTTAACAACAAACATCAATCAACATCATGATTTGCGATAGCAACAGTAACGAACATCAAGTGTCCGAATGAAGCAGTCTCTACAAATCCTAAATCGCTCGCCATTAACTCTGAAATTAAAACACTTTAATAGTTGTTTGTCTATCTGGATCATTTGTGCGTTTCGGCAATGAACCTAGCTGTTTCCTTTCTATGAGTCGTGCGATGTAATTAGCTCTTTTGTTTCTCTCACCCAAGAGCAAAATTCACCAAACAGATTTTCCCTGCTCGGTTTCTCCCTGTGGATTGCCTCCAGAATCTTCTTGCACTTAATCCGACAGTCCTTCAGCGGCTTCACTTCTTAGCTCTTATAACATTACCGTACGCGGTTACATATTCCTTTCCTGTATTTCTACTCAATTTCCGCTCAGCTCCAAGTATTCTGGAAAACACCTCAACACGATTTATCACTTCTTTTGTATGAATTTGCGAGCTGGAATTGCCTTCGTTTTGCTGGCTGGCCAAATCATGCTTTCGAATATGTAGGTCTTGTCACGATCAGAATCGTCGAAGTCGGGTATCTCACTATGGTTTTCATTAGAATTTGTAACCAATTCTATACAAATGTTGCTGGCATTTTAAGGAGTGGTCGTAGTCAGTGAACTGAATTATATGGCACACTGTTCATCACTGTCACTGTTCAGGATCTTCTCAACTTGTTCTGCTGTTTTTATCTGTTCATCGTCAAGTTCCGAGGAAGACCATGATCCGGCATATATGTGTTCAGTTGTCATGCTGATCTGAAATAACATGAACAACCACCATCCTGCCAAAAAAAAAAAAGATTACAATGTATGCGAATATTTCTTAAAATAAAACAGGAACAGATCATTATACATTTTGTATCGTAGAGCCACACGTGCAGCAGTTAAAAGTGCAATGCGCTAAGAAGCTTAATATCATGAAGTTTCTTAGCAGCACTTCTTGGGGGGCTGACCGCACGGTGCTCCTACCATTCTATAGGGCACTTATTTTATCTCGACTAGACTACAGCAGTGCAGCATATGGCTCAGCAAGATCAAGCATTCTTGCGAAGCTAAACAGCATCCACAACGGCGGGGTTAGGTTGGCGACGGGAGCTTTTCGCACAAGCCCCATTGCCAGCCTGCTCGCTGAGTCTGGTGTGCCGCCTTTACACCTGAGTCACCAGCAACTCTTATTTACGTATGCTGCTAATTTGCGACAGATGCAACTTCATCCAAGCTATCCTTGCGTGTTCAACAATGGCATCCGTTTACAGTACGCTGCCTGCCCTCGAGCGACGCGGCCGGTTGGGATACGCTTGGATAGCAGTTACGAATTGTTTGGCGTACCTTCGGTGCCTTGCCTTGTCGGACAACCAAGTGGGGTACCTCCGTGGGTAGTACGGCGACCTGAAATAATTCTGGACCTACACACCGGCCCGAACGGAAACACGGGCCCCTCGATTTATCGGAGGTTCTTCTTATCCGTTGTTGGCCGCCATCCGAGTTCAGTCGTAGTCTACACGGATGGTTCAAGGACAGATACGAAGGTAGGCTGTGCGTTCGTTGTTGACAATGATAGGTTTCTTTATGCTATCCCGGGAACCTGTAGTGTGTACACAGCAGAGCTTTATGCTATCTGCGGAGCTCTGCGGTACGCACTGTACAATGAGCGCCGATACTTTCTTGTGTGTACTGACTCCTTGAGTTCGTTCCAGGCTATTGTACTTGTTACCCTCGACACCCTCTGGTGCAGCGGGTCCAGGACCTGCTGGCCGTGTGTTCGGATGCCGGCACCAGAATCACGTTTCTGAGGCTCCCAAGCCACATGGCATAGAGGGGAAACGAGTTAGCAGATCAGGCTGCCAAGGAGGCAGTTACACTGCCCCCATTGCCTTTCAAGGTTCCAGCAAGTGATATTCGCGCTCAGCTGAAACATTTGGTTATGTCCCGTTGGGAGATGGAGTCGCAGGCCATTTCACTTCCTAATAAGCTGAGAGAGATAAAAGGAACAACGAAGATATGGAGGACTTCTCTTCGGGCTGCGCGGAGGGAAGCCGTGGTATTATGTCGTCTTCGGATTGACCACGGTAACTTGACTCACTCGCATCTTTTGAAAGGAGAACCCCCTCCGGTGTGTACCTGCGGCGACCATCTTACCGTGGTACACATCCTTGCGGAGTGTATGGACCTGGTCGACCTGCGCCGTAGTCTTAACCTTCCGAGTACAATCTCCCTTATCTTGTGAGATGACGAGCAGTCAACAGACCTCGTCAGCCGCTTTATGAGGGATAATGGTCTGTTTTATCGCGTGTGATGATGTCTTTTGTCCTAGAGTTTTTTGTGTCAATTGCGCTTTTATCCCAGTGACTTCATTTTAGTTTGTGTTGCGTATTTTAATGTGTTGTTTTAACGTCTGATGTAAATTATGGGTATATATCTCTACTGGCAGGCAATGCCTTATTCCTTTGTTTCCTGTATTTTCTCTTATTTTATTAGAAAATAAGGCATTGCGTATTAGATCCACTGATTGTTTTAACCTCACCGTCATTTTTCTTCATCACCATTTTTTAAACTCTAAGTCATTGGATGCGTTTTAAAATTTTAACTACATATCTCATGTCGTTCATCTCGTTCCATTAGGGGCCGATGATCTTCGATGTTAGGCCCCTTAAAACAACAAGCAGCAGCATCATCAGCAGTATTTTGCTACGGAGGTCAGATAATGTTATTTCTGTCCGTGATCTTTTGTTTGACCTGTCATTCGTAATTTTATCACGGAAGGGTGATTACTGGATAGTTTACGAGGATCTTACAGCGGGATGTTTTCATGCCTGTTTGTTTTTTATCTGGCTCTTTAATGTTAAAGTTAAGCGACATTTTAGAATTGTTTAAATTATTATAGTGGCCAAGATGTGAGATCATTGGACTTGATCACACACACCATCCATAGTGAGACATTACCATAGCCACTGTGACGAGTGAAATATTTGAACATTCGGTAATATTCAGTCATTTGAATGACAGGTGCGGTCAGCATCTTAGATGTAAATAACAGTCAAAATGGTACGTGATCTTATTGTCCTGTGTAAATGCTAAGATATGATAGGGTGTCTTCTCTTTCATGAGTGTATTTAGATGGTATAATTAGGATAACAGAGGCTTAGCTGATTCTTTCTCTTGCCATTTAGTTTGGTTTATGGTCAACGTGGGAGGATTATCCCAGGCTGTAATGTAAATATGAGGTCAGTAACCTTAGGGAAAGAATTCAGCTTGATTACGTCTTTTAAACATTTCGCTTGCAGTATTCAAGCAAATTACCCCCTGCGGGTGGGGGACGCACATGTAGAGTATACCCGCGGTATCCCCTGCCTGTCGTAAGAGGCGACTAAAAGGGGCGACCAAGGGATGATTTAGAACCATGAAACTACTTTTGATTCGTACCATCACGCGGGGAACACCATGGGTTGCCTGTACTTGCGAGTTGTGCCACTTATAATCGGTACGAAATGGGTTTGTGATTAGTAGCAGCCTGGCCGGGGGGTTTCCAGTACCCGCGCATCGTACCCATGTGAGCAACACCGCGGGTCTGGGCGTTGCCTGTGAGTTGTACCACTATATGAGCAACACCGCGGGTCTGGGCGTTGCCTGTGAGTTGTACCACTTTATGAGCGACGCCGTGGGTCTGCGTTGACTGTGAGTTGTACCACTATATGAGCGACACCGTGGGTCTACGTTGCCTGTGGTTGTTATCCATTATGTGAGGAAAACCACGGGGCCCGTGGGACCGGCTCCCGTGACTAGTACACACTAGGTAAGGAAACTCATCGGTTTGCGTTGGCTCAGAGTGGCGCCATTGTGTGAGAAACACCATAGGTCTGCATTACCTGTACGAAGTACAATACTTGTGAGTAGTACTATCGATAGTTTTCCGCCCCTAGGCGACATTATGTGAGAAACATCACAGGTCTGCGTTACCTGTACGACGTACAATACTTGTGAGTAGTACCATCTTGTGTGGAGCACCGTGAGTCTTCGCTACTTTTGATTAGTACCGCAACTTGAGGGACACTATGGTGCCATTATGAGGGACCGTTGACATGGATATTGAACCCCTTTAGCCAAGCATCATCGTTTCAGGATTGTGCTTTGGAAGCAGTCCCTTGGTCAGTAATATAGTTTTTAATTCATATTTATCAATTCATTCTTCATCACGTTTTGAATTCTAGTCATTGGATGAATTTTGTACCTTTTAAATTGCATTTCGTCTCATTTCATACCATAGGGGCGATGACCTCCATGTTAGGCCCCTTTAAACAACAAGTATCATCATCACATCTACCAGACTGAATCCAGTCTTCTTCTGGAGGATCCACATACGGTTCACTACACACAGGGCACTCAAATCTGTTATTGTTGTTTTAGAAAGCAATGTAGATGTGAAAAAGAGTCATTTGCTGCCAGTTACTTCTTCTTCCTTCCTATTTCCTTAGTTTCTTTGCTTCTCTTTTCTTCTTCTCTTCGTAATAATGTCTTTTGTAGGGGTACTTGTTACAGCTTATGCTGATCCAGCTTGCCTTTTCCTGGTCGTTGATCTCTGAGCGTTCAGCATAGGCTTCAGGTAGTAAATGGAAGTGATCTTGGAGGACTTCGAATGATATTCTGCGTCCTTCCGAGAAGGTCTTGGTTGCGGTGTGGGCAATGAAGCGGCTTGCTGTGGGTTGCCATTTTCTGTTGAAATTTGAAGATCTGGCAAGTGAGTGTAGGGATAAGATTCTATGGAAGGCACTGGTTCTTCTGATAAATACCTCTCTGTCGTTGCTGCGGGAACATAGTCGCATGCATTAAATAATTTTTGATTGAATGACTCTATGCCAGTTGCTTCGAAACCTTTTATGGCATGCTTATAGTTGCAGGTTTTGTGTGGGCTCCAGAAAAATCTCCATTGTTTCGATCATTTATCTGATGTCCAAGATGAGACACCAGACAATTGCCACAAGTAGAAAGACCTGATTCATCTGCACTGAATATTGCTTGTGCATAAAACCACATTTTAGGCGAATTTCTCTCAATATTGAATAAAATTTGTGCACTACAGCCTTGTTGAAACCTATAATACACCCGATTGATTTTGCTTCAGGAGTTCTCATCATAAAGCTGAAGTTCTTCAAGAAGTTATTGAGCCTATCTTCTCTTGCCATTCTTGTTACGTTGTTGAACGGATGAGCAACGTTGTTCGTCTCAGCAAAATCATACACTATCTCCTGCACTGTATTTTGGTAACTCAAAAAGGTCTCTGATTTATTTCTGTAAGATATCTTTGTAATTCTAGAAGCTGTTCACGTGAAAATGTGTTGCGGAATCTTCCCCCATGCACCGGCAAATCATTTACTTAACATCTCAATGTAGCTTCCGGAATGCCATGTAAAGATACAGCTGCGTTATGTGACATTTCTTCTCGTACTGCTCGGAGGGCTGCAGTCATATTTCCTTCACCCTAGCTTCTCCTTTCCGTTTTGCGATTATAATTTCTAGGCATGTCTGAAAATATGAATAAAATCATGCCTAAATTTCTGCTATTACTGTAATAATTTATATAATAACAAATAACAGGGAGCAGTAAACTCCCAAACGGAGGTGTTTTCTCAGGAAGCTCCTGTCATGTATTGGAACAGTGGCAATTCATATAATTCAATGTATTATTTTATGATTTCAATTTTGGTAAATGTCAATTAACTAAATATAACTTTAACACTATTCCCAGTTGCCTTATGTAATGACACTTTAGATGAAAGATAACTAAGGTTACATCATTTAATCAGTATCACACACCTGTGGTGTCAGCAATTAATTTCAATTTAATCAGCATTGGAGAATTGTTGCTTATGGCGTAACCTAACTAATGATTGTTATTTTACAGTTTGAGTAAATTTAATTATTTTGTCCATTTTAAAAAATTTGGAATTTAATTAATTTTTATTAGAATACATTAATTAGTAAAAATTTGCTCTGGTTCATTCTCATTTAGTAGCGATAGTACCCGTAACATTCAATTCCCTTATGTACCAACTAGAGGAGAAGAATGCCGAACCGATCGCGACCCAAGCAGATGAGTCTCCGAGCGGTAAGTATATTTTATTGCAGAGCCCGAGGCAGAACCCAAGAGCATACTATCGCCGATTCGACGTTTCAAAGAGTACAACATGCAAAGTAAAAGTTGTCGTCTAATTGGAAAACAGCTCGGCATTAGCTTTAATACAGTGAGTTAAATGTATATAAATGAAGTTGTAGGGTGTCCTCTGTCTGTAATTTCGTTTGTTTTGCCAATTCTTCAAATACAGTATTTATCCGTTTTACGTCAACTCAAGATCGAATCTGTGGTTTTTATTTTTCGTGTATGTTTGTTTGCTGTTCCACCATCATGGCGAAACGGCTGGATACATCTCGATCAAACGTCACATTTAGAGTATACTCATCCCGGGGAAGGTTTTGATATGCATATTACCGAGCTCGATAGCTGCAGTCGCTTAAGTGCGGCCAGTATCCAGTATTCGGGAGATAGTAGGTTCGAACCCCACTATCGGCAGCCTTGAAAATGGTTTTCCGTGGTTTCCCATTTTCACACCAGGCAAATGCTGGGGCTGTACCTTAGTTAAGGCCACGGCCACTTCCTTCCCACTCCTAGCCATTTCCTATCCCATCGTCGCCATTAGACCTATCTGTGTCGGTGCGACGTAAAACAACTAGCAAAAAAAAAAAAGATAGGCATATTAGTTAAAAAGCTTTCAAAAATCTGTAATCTCTTCCAACCCACGGAAATTGGATACAAATTGAACAGCTCTGTTGTCCATCCATTTGAGGTATCCAATATCAGAACTAGAAAATCTGAAATCAAAATCACCCCTCTTCAAAGTCTTCTTGTGCCAAATTCATCGGAGCACCTTCCCTGGTAGCTCTAATTGTTCCACATGCCAATGTTTTCTCCATTTTCAAGCGTTCCACTTGATGTAAAGTGTACCGGGCGGTACACCTCCACGCCGCTAATTCGAACTTTGCGCCAGTTGAAACTCCCCTACTGGAGGAAGTCTGAACTTTATCTAATGTTTTAATTTTCAAGTTTCTCAGAAGATGTCACTACTTGGAAATTTTGAAGTTTCTGAACTGGGTCGTTTTCGATGTATTTTTGTTTTACCTGTAGTAAGAAGTGTGAACTTTCTCTTCTAGAGGACACTACTGAAGAACTACAATGGTGCACCCTAGTGCGAAGTGAAAGAACTGTTTTTTGGAGAAATTTTTATTTCAGAAGTTTGTTCCTTGTTAAATTTCTTTCTGTTATTGTTTAAGTTGGCTGTATAACCCTTTCTTTCCCCTTGTTTTGAGTTTAGCCAATCCCGAATTTCTTTAATTAATTTATAACCAATCAGGTGTAACTTCTCCAACTTGAATATCTTGCTTAAACCTAGCCAATAAAGTTTTTGTGGGCGGGTGTTCTCATTCCTGAAACGCCTCGAACTTTCCGCGGGAGTATATAAACTGCTGATTTTCGGGTCTCCGGGCCACTTCTGTACCAGCTTTCAAGGTGTAAAGTACGTAGCAGGGGGCGGGAAGCGCCTCTTTCTTCGGGCAGCAGTTCAACAACAAGGTAATGGCCGTTTAATAACTTCTTTTCTTGCTAGCTCAGCAGTTTAACTCTCGGGGCGGGTCCGAAGCGTTTCCACCATGTAACTTTTCCCTAAAATGTAAAGACTCTTAGCATCTATTCTCTTTTAAAGCTAACATATTGGGATAGAGAGTGCTTAACCCTCTCGAGCTCCCACTCATATTGTTTTGAGGTGAACTTATTTTTCACAACCGATTCTTCCTTAACGTAATGTAAATTGTTTCTTTCTAAAGTCACCTCTTTAGTATGGGATTAGCCCTTGCATTAGCGGCCTAGAGCCAGATTAGGTTTTAAACAAATGTATTAGGAGTGCAGATCGCCTCCTCTCAAATTGGTATTTTAGAGGCCATGTAATTAACCTTTTTTCACTTAATAGGCCTCAGTAGGTTGGGTATTTTACCCCTGTGTTTATGTCCTTAGAGGACAACTTGAAGGTGGAGTTTGGTGTGGCCTTCGATAGGCTTAAAGTTTGAGAGCGAGTGGCTCTTTCTTGAAAATTGAGTGTTGTATGCCTCGAGGAGGCTTTTCTGTGTAATTTGGAGCAAGTGCTCCTGGGCATCAATGGGGTTATCTGCCCCTCTGTTAAAACTTATTTTGGAGTAAAGTGGGGCTAATTGCCCAAGAATTGTGAGTTCGGGGTTCGCAGCCCAAATCCGGTAAATACTGTAATGGTACTTTTGTTGCCTTGCTACTCTGTACCTGCCATGCTTGTTATTTCCTGATTTTGAAAAGAAAATATAACCTTGTTAAATTTTAAATTAATTTTAATTTCGTAGCCTGAGACCTGTTCACCCCCGCACCTTCTTTCACCTCTGCTGTTCCACAGATACCTCGGAACATAAAGAAAAAAAAGTTTGCAAAGAAAACTTTTCTGTATTGTCACCATAAAAGTTTTGTTAACTGAAGTACTACACTTTCTCCCACACCATACCCTGCAAACTCTTCTTCTAGTGCTTCGTCTTTGCCTTGATATAAGTTACTATAAACTCCAGTTTGTATCCCCTTTGATCGCAGGCACATCACAGTGTGTACCCTCTTTTGATGGGCTTCATTGGGTTATACTCTTTGATTGAGCTACGCCCTTTGAATTTTATGATTGACTCCTCTATACTTATTTTACGGGTCCCATTATATGAGGACTGACATTGCTTATTTAGAGAATCAATCAATGGGCGCAATTTATAGAGTTTATCTTTGGAACTTGCAGGAATGGCTTGATTGTCATTGGCATGGACGTTTGACAATATTTCTTGAAACCGTGCTCGAGGCATAGCACTAGATATAGCACTTGCGTTCATGTCATATGAACTTGTCCAGTAATGTTCAATTGAAGGCAAGGAATTGTATTCCATCATGAAGTTAATTCCCAATGTGCAGAGTAACTCACGTTCTTTCAGGTTCAATGTCTTATTTTACTGCGTAGCATACATATTTGATTGAAAAGTGATGTGTTTTATAATGTCTTCTCCAAGCAATGTGAGGAACACATCAGTTGGCGTTTCACATTGTGCAAATTTCTCTTGAATGACACCTGTAACAAACACAAAATAGGCGACGTGAGCTTGTCTGCAAGTACAGTGTATCAGAATATTTAATAATAATTGTTACCGTGTTTTTGCGGTAGTTATGCGTGAAAGAAGGTGCGGGGTGGTGAACAGGTCTCAAGCTACGAACGTAAAATTAATTTAAAATTTAACAAGGTTATATTTTCTTTTCAAATTTAAGAAATAACAAGTACGGCAGGTACAGAGTAGCAAGGCAACAAAATGTGCAATTACAGTGTTTACAGTATTTGGGCTTCGAGCCCCGAATTCACACTTCTAGGGCAATTAGCCCAACTTTACTCCAAAATAAGTTTTACCAGAGGAGCAGAAAACCCCATTCATGTTCAAGAGCACTAGCTCCAAATTACACAGAAAAGCCTCCTCGAGGCATACAACACTTAATTTTCAAGAAAGAGCCACACGCTCTCAAACTTTAAGCCTCTCAAAGGCCACACCAAACTCCACCTTCAAGTTGTCCTCTCTGGACATAGACACAGGGGTAAAATACCCAACCTACTGAGGTCTATTAAGTGAGAAAAGATTAATTACATGACCTCTAAAATAACAATTTGAGAGGAGGCGAACTTGCGCTCCTAATACGCTTTGTTTAAAACCTGCTTGGCACTAGGCCGTTAATACAAGGGCTAATCCCATACTAAAGAGGTGACTTAAGAAGGAAACAATTTACATTACGTTAAAGAAGAATAGGTAGAGAAAAAATTAAGTTCACCTCAAAACAATATGAGTGGGAGCTCGAGAGGGTTAAGCACTCTCTATCCCAATATGTAGTTTAAAAGATAGAATAGATACAAGTTTCTTTACATTTTAAGGAAGGTTACATAATGAAAAAAACTTCGGACCCGCCCCGAGAGTTAAACTGCTGAGCTAGCAAAGAAAGAAGTTATTAATCGGCCATTACCTTGTTGTTGACCGCTGCCGACGAAAGAGGCGCTTCCCGCCCCCTGCTATCTACTTTACACACTGAAAGATGGAACAGAAGTGGCGCAGAGACCCAAAAATCAGCAGTTTATATACTCTCGCGGAAAGTTCGAGGCGTTTTAGGGAAGAAAACAACCGCCCACAATCACTTTATTGGGTAGGATACAGCAACATATTCAAGTTGGGGGAAGATACATCAGATTGGTCAGAAATTAATAAAAGAAATTCGGGATTGGCTAAATACAAAAGAAGGGGAAAGAGAGGGGTATACAGCTAACTTAAACAATGACTGAAAGAAATTTAACAAAGAACAAACTTGTGAATTCAAAATTTCTCCAAAAAAAACAGTTCTTTCACTCCGCACTAGGGTGCACTATTGTTGATCTTCAGTAGTGTCCTCTAGAAGAGAAAGTTCACACTCCTTACTACAAGCAAAACAAAAATACGTCGAAAATGACACAGTTCAAAAACTCCAAAATTTTCAGGTAGTGACATCTTCTGAGAAAGTAGAAAATTAATACCGTAGATAAGGTTCAGACTTCCTCCAGCAGAGGAGTTTCAATTGGCGCACATTTTAAATTAGCGGCGTGGAGGTGTACCGCCCGGTACAATAATAATTAATAATAATAATAATAATAATAATAATAATATTGTACCGGGCGGTACACCTCCACAGTGCAAATTCTAATATTGCGCCAGTTTAAACTCCTCTACAGGAGAACGTCTGAACTTTAACAAACTATATTAATCCGATGGTTTCTCGAAAGATGTCACCACAGTAAATTTGGTAATTTAGAAGTGTCTGAACGGTGTCTATTTCGACTTGTGTTTGTTTCCTCTGGATCAAGAAGTTTGGACGTTCTCTAACAGATGTCTCTACAAAACTATAATAACGCACTCTGGTGTAAAGGAATGAATTGTCCTGAAGAAATTTAACATTCATAAGTTTTGTTTTTGCTAAATTTTGTTCTGTGGTTTGAGAGTTGGCAACGTTAATCCTTTCTTTCCGCCAGTTTTGAAATTAGCCAATCCCAAATTTCTTAAATTAATTTTTGGCCAATCGGGGCTTTCTTCCCCAACCTGCTCTGTAACTGTGTTCTGTAACCAATAAACGGCTGTGGGTGTGTCTTATCATTCATGAAAGGTCTCGAATGTTCCACGAGGGTATATAAACTGCTGATTTTCTTGTCTCGGTGCCACTTCAGTAACATCTCTCCTAGTGTGATTATGTAACAGGGGGCGGGAAGCGCCTCTTTCTTCGGGCAGCAGTTCATCTATAAGGTAATGGCCATTTTATAACTTCATTTCTTGCTAGTTCAGCAGTTTAACCCGCGGGGCAGGTTCGAAACCTTTCTCATGTAACCTACCTTTAATATGTAAAATACATTTGGTAAAATTCTGTCTCTTTAAGTAGAAATTGGGATAGAGAGTACTAAACCCTCTCGAGCTCCCACTCCTGTTGTTTTGAGGTGACGTTGTTTTCCCAACCGTTTCCTTCTTTCTTAATGTAATAAAGTCTTCTTATACAAGTCACCTCCTTAGTATGGGATTAGCCCTTGTGTATGCGGCCTAGTGCCAAGTAGGTTTTAACATTGTATTAGGAGTGCAAGTTACGCCTCCAGCCAATTTGGTATTTTGGGCCATGTGATTAACCTGTTTCTTTACTGAATAGGCCCAGTAGGTTGGGTATTTATCACCCCTGTTCTTGGTGTGCCTTGAGGGCAGATAGAGGTATTGTTTGTTGGGGCCTTTGATAGGCTTGAACCTTGAGAGCGGGTTTGCTCTTTCTTAAATTTGATTTCTGTGTGACTCGAGGAGGCTCAACATGGTAAGCGGGGGCAAGTGCTCCTTGGCATGATTGGGGTTTTCTGCCCCTTTGTTTGAACTAGGTACATAGGTAAAGTTGGGCTCATTGCTCAAGGATTTTGAGTCTGGGGCTCGATGCCCAGATCCAGTAACAAACTGAAATTGTACTTTCTTAATTTGTTGATCTGCTACTTGGTACCTGTTATATTCTGTTATTTGTTTATCTTGAAAAGAAAATATAACCTTTGTTAAAGTTTTAAATTTACTTTAATTTCGTAAGTTGAGACCTATACCCGCCCGCACCTTCTTTCACCTCTGCTGGTCCACCAAAACTCCGTAGTAATAATAATAATAATAATTGTTACGGAGATATCCGTGGTAGGTAGAGGTGAAAGAAGGTGCGGGTGTGAATGGGTTTCAAGCTACGAAATTAACGTGCAATGTAAAATTAATTTAAAATTTAACAGGTACAGAGTAGCAAAAATGTAGGTACAATATTACTGGATTCGGGCTCAGTGCCCTTACTTCATAACTCTTGGGCAATCAGCCCCGCCTTACTCCAAAAAAAATTTTAGCCAAGGGGCAGAAAACCCCATTCATGCCCAGGAGCACTGGCTCCAAACATTACACATAAAGCCTGCACGAGGCATACAGAAACAAATTTCAAAGAGCGATCCGCTCTCAAAATTGTAAGCCTATCACAAGGCCACACCAAACTCTACCTTCAAGCTGTCCTCTAAGGACGTATTCACAGGGGTAAAATACCCAACCTACGGAGGTCTATTACATGAAAAGAAGGTTGATTACATGACCTCTAAAATAACAATTTGAGAGGAGGCGAACTTGCACTCCTAATACACTTTGTTTTTAAAACCTAATCTGGCTCTGGGCCGCTAACGCAAGGGCTAATCCCATACTACAGAGGTGACTTAGAGAAGAACACTTTACATTACATAAACGAAGAATAGTTTGAGAAAATAAGTTCACCTCAAAACAAATGTGAGTGGGAGCTCGAGAGGGTTAGCACTCTCTATCCCAATATGTAGCTTTACAAGAAAAAGATGAAAAGAGTAATTACATTTTAGGAAAAGGTTACATGATGGAAATGCTTCGAACCCGCCGCGAGTGTTAAACTGCCGACCTAGCAAGAAAAGAAGTTATTAATAGGCCATTACCTGGTGTTGAACGGCTGAAGAAGAAAGAGGCGCTTCCCGCCTCCTGCTATGTACTTAATACACTGAAAGATGGAACAGAAGTGGCCCGGAGACCCCAAAATCAGCAGTTTAAATACTCTCGCGGAAGTTTCTAGGCGTTAGGGGAATGAAAACACCCGCCCACAATGTTTTTATTGGATAGGACCCCGCAACAGATACAAGTTGGGGGAAGATACACCAGATTGGTCAGAAATTACTAAAAGAAATTCGGGATTGGATAAATCTAAAACAAGGGGAAAAAGAGGGGTATACAGCCAACTTAAACAATAACAGAAAGAAATTTAACAAGAAACAAACTTTTGAAATAAAAATTTCTCCAACAAAATAGTTCTTTGACTCCGCACTAGGGTGCGCTATTGTTGATCTTCAGTAGTGTCCTCTAGAAGAGAAAGTTCACACTTCTTACTTCAAGCGAAACAAAAACACATCAAAAGTGACACAGTTCAAAAACTCAAAATTTTCCACGTGGTGACATCTTCTGAGAAAGTAGAGAATTAATAGAATAGATAAAGTTCAACCTTCCTCCAGAAGAGGAGTTTCAACTGGCGCAACTTTTAAATAAACGGTGTAGAGGTGTACCGCCCGGTACAATAATAATAATAATAATAATAATAATAATAATAATAATAATAATAATAATAATAATAATAAAATATATATAATCATAAAAACTGACTAAACGCCAGAATGCATCATGAAACTTATCGTGGTCCCTAGTTGGTCGTTTAGCGAATAATAAATAAATAAATAAATAAATAAATAAATAAATAAATAAACAAACAAATACATAAAGAATAAGAAGAAGAATACCTTTAGAAAGGTTATACGGTGGTATATGCGTGATCTGCTCCCTTTTCCGCCACTTTCTATCTGGTTCAGCTTCAGTCTGTTTTGCTCCTCGACGACTAGACTGATTAGCTGTTTCCAGTGCAGCACTAAAATTCAAGCCAGGTTCAGGTTCTACACAATTCCTCCATTCTTTCAGGACAGGATGCATTTGAACTTGCTTGATTTTGCTCTTCCAGTGTTGTATCGAACGCATCATCAAAGTTATTCCTATGCAGTATAGGTGTGGGTTGACTATCACCATCATCATCATCATCATCAATGTCACATCTGAGGATCCCTCCACATTTGGAATATCAGCATATATAATGTTAACAATTTCCAAATCTGTTAAAGAATGCGCCATCTAGAAGACAAAATATAAAAAATTGGTGAAAACATTCGTCCGAAGGACATGTGAAACATTCCTACATTTAGCAGGACTATTGCACAGAAACATATTATTGTAATCACTATTGGGCCTCCTACATTGTCTCATACTACAAAAAGTATGTTTAATTTATTATTTGGGTGTAAGATTATCAATAATTATAAGAAACATGCTAAAACTACCTTACATAAAAAAGTACTTAAAAATCCACTAACTTTCAAAGGTGGTGTTATGAAAAGAGGTTATGTATCAACAAATAGGCCACAAAACTGGGCCTCATATATTGTGCTATAAAATGTACGTTCTATATATTATTAAGAGTACGAACATCAATTCTTATCAATAACAGACTAAAACTGCATAAGAATCGCTACAAATTGCTCCACTATGTAATCTTCAAAACACAGTGTTATAAAAAGAAGTTAGGTTTCAACATTGGTCAATAGACTACTTATAAGGCAACTTATTTGCATTTCCTCAGATGTTTCAATCATTCAGAATGCTTTTATGGACTAAATACATTTTTCAATTACACACAAGAGTGTGTAAAAATAGCATTTATTTACCTTGCATACACCATTAATAACCACAATGTTTGCAAGTACTCAAAACAAGCACGAGATCAGGTGATGTACACAGCGACTCGTCCTCTGCCATCTGGTGACCAGCCAGCAAACTTCATAGTATTACGTGTTTTCCATATAAAGAAAGGGGTACTGAAGAGTACCGACAGAAGACAACGGCAGAGTAAATTATTATAACATTTATTGGTGTTTAAAATTACTGGTACTTATTAGTACCAACAGTAGGCAAAGTGTTAAATAAGTTTTGTTATGTTCATAATTTATATTACTATTCAAATGACGGAGAAAATGCGGGAGTCATGGTCTGCATTGAGTGACCGACAGACCGACAACGAACCTACAGGTTACTACGGCAACGTCTCTGACTGCTTGCCAACAGGGAAGTAATGTATTACAGAGAGTTACAATAATTGAACATCTTCCACCTTTTTGATACTTTGTATTGCTTTTTAGCAAATTATTAATTATAAACAGTACATGTTTCGTTCTCACTTAAGAATCTCTTCAGCTGTTGTTAAGCTTAGGTGAATCGCTAAGTTTCTGAATACATTAGTTTCAGGTACATTGTTCCTTTTAAAGACTATTTGAATATAAATTAAATTAAAATGATGTTAAAACAATGAGAGGGTTAATGGGTTGATGAAATGAGACAGGATGAATACATAGTTAGCCTCCTTAAAAACTACATCTATTCATTAGAATAGTTGTTAAAAGTTTCAACTCTGTTATACTAAAAATATCTATTCGTCTTCCAGTTAAAAAAGGCAGTGCGGCATATGGCTCAGCAAGACCAAGCGTTCTTGTGAAGCTGAACAGCATCCACAACGGCGGGGTTAATTTGGCTACAGGAGCCTTTCGTACAAGCCCCATTGCCACCCTGCTCGCTGAGTCTGGTGTGCCGCCTTCACAACTGAGGCGCCAGCAAATGCTTTTTTTGTATGCTGCAAATTTGCGACGGATGCCACTTCATCCAAGCTATCCTTGCGTGTTCAACAATGGCAACCATTTGCTGTACGCTGCTTATCCTCGAGCGACGCCGCCGGTTGGGATACAATAGCAGTTACGAATTGTTTGACGTACCTTCAGTTCCTTGCCTTGTCAGACAACCAAGTGGGGTACCTCAGTGGGTCGTTCGACGACCTGAAATAATCCTGGATCTGCACACTGGCCCGAAGGAAAACACGGGCCCTTCGATTTATCGGAGGCTCTTCCGGTCCGTTGTTGGCCGCTATCCGAGTTCAGTCGTCGTCTACACGAATGGTTCAAGGACAGATACGAACGTGGGCTGTGCGTTCGTTGTTGACAATGATAGGTTCCTTTTTGCTCTTCCGGCAACCTGTAGTGTGTACACAGAAGAGCTCTGTGCTATCTGTGAGGCTCTGCGGTACGCACTGTACAATGAGCGCCGACACTTTCTTGTGTGTACTGACTCCTTGAGTTCGCTCCAGTCTATTGATACCTGTTTCCTTCGGCACCCTCTGGTGCAGCGGATCCAGGGCCTGCTGGCCGGGTGTTGGGATGCCGGCACCAGAATCACGTTTCTGTGGCTCCCAAGCCACATGGGCATAGAGGGAAACGAGTTAGCAGATCAGGCTGCCAAGGAGGCAGTTACACTGCCCCGTTGCCTTTCAAGGTTCCAGCAAGTGATATTCGCTCTCAGCTGAGACATCTGGTCATGTCTCATTGGGAGATGGAGTGGCAGGCCATCCCACTTCCCAATAAGCTGAGAGCGATAAAAGGAACAACGAAGGTATGGAGAACTTCCCTTCGGGGTTCGCGAAGGGAAGCCGTGGTATTATGTCGTCTTCGGATCGGCCACGGTATCTTGACTCACTCGCATCTTTTGTAAGGAGAACCCCCTCCGGTGTGTACCTGCGGCGACCACCTTACCGTGGTACACATCTTTACGGAATGTGTGTGGACCTGGTCGATCTTCGCCGTAGTCTTAACCTTCCAAGTACAATCTCCCTTATCTTGCGAGATGACGAGCAGTCAGCAGACCTCGCCATCCGCTTTATGAGGGATAGTGGTCTGTTTTATCGTATGTAATGATGTCCTTTGTGCTTGTATCTTTGTGTCAATTACGCTCTTATCCTATTGACTTCATTTTAGTTTGTGTTGCATATTTTAATATGTTATTTTAACGTCTTACGTAAATTATGTACTACCAGGCAATGCCTTATTCCTTAGTTTTCCTGTATTTTCTCTTATTTTATTAGGAAATAAGGCATTGTGTATTAGATCCACTGATTGTTTTAATCTCACCCACATTTTTCTCCATCACCATTGTTTTTAACTCTAGTCAGTGGATACTTTTTAAAATTTTAACGTTATATCTCATGTTGTTCATCGAAGACCTTCGACGTTAGGCCCCTCAAAACAACAAGCATCATCATCTTCATCACATAACACCTCTGTGCTCATGAACCTGTAATAGAATTGCAGACTTTTCCATCCACCATGATCAGCAGTAGAGTTTGATTAATATATATGTATTGATCATCAATTTCTATTGTAATTGGTTGGAGGGACGTTATTTCAGTTTCAAGTAATTGAACCTCTCGCCTAGTCAATTTTTTTTTTTTTTGCTAGGGGGTGTACGTCGCACCGACACAGATAGGTCTTATGGCGACGATGGGATAGGAAAGGCATAGGTGTTGGAAGGAAGCGGCCGTGGCCTTAATTAAGGTACAGCCCCAGCATTTGCCTGGTGTGAAAATGGGAAACCACGGAAAACCATCTTCAGGGCTGCCGATAGTGGGATTCGAACCTACTATCTCCCGGATGCAAGCTCACAGCCGCGCGCCTCTACGCGCACGGCCAACTCGCCCGGTGCCTAGTCAATTCGACAGTCTCCTGTTCAAACTATAATTTAAGAGGTCTGCAAAATCGTGTCGAAGAAGGTCGTGGGTTCTGCCATAACATTTTCTTTTCATTATTGCTTTCTACATTTAAAGAATACATTTGTAATGGAACAACTGAAACTACAAAAATATCAGTGTCACTGCCGCAATCATCTGTAAATTTCTGCTTATACTGACTATGTCCGCTTGAACCATCACACCCCCATTTTAACATAATATGATCTATATCATTGCTAGAAATAGACTGTTTCAAAACCTTTTCTTGAACTACTGCAAGGCGCTCAATTGTATGGTCGACCAGCGATTGCAATGTTATTGTGGCTGATGTTTGTGTTATTGTTATTGATTCACTTTGTGGGGTATCATTTCTGTTTTGTTTCTCTAATGATGTGGTAAGGTGAGAAAATATTACAGTTCCTATTTTTGCATTCAAGTCGCATATTCATATATTGGCTTTTGCTCTAATTGTTATCTACAAGGAATGATAGAGCTTTTTCACCGGTAAGTGGTACAGGTTTTACAGCTGGTGATATATAGGATTTTTTAATTTTAGTAGCTCTGTGTGGAGACTTACGAGTTTCTTATATCATTTTTGCAGCATATTGTTGTCCAGACATGTGGAATGATACTTCTGTTTTTGAATAAGTTTTTGTTCTGAATGTGCAGAGAGTAGTGGTTGAATTTTTCGTCTCCTTGATTTTTCACCACTTTCATGAAAAAGCTTTCTAGGCCTTCCGACTTTCGATGCGCATAAAGTAGGAGGATTTATATTTTCTCTTAATTTAGAATCATACACAATTTTCGAAAATGTTATCTTCTCTTTTAACCAATCAGAATATTTTGAAATGAATTTTGCTTTGCTTCTATGAACCTGGTTCCACCGCCTGGTAAAATTATCTACAAAATTCTTTAAATCTCGTTGTAGGCATTCAGTTATCTCTTCAGAACAATTGTCTATCCCTAATTTACTTTTGACAAAGTCACAAAGTTTCACTTTTGACACAATCTTCTAACCCAGTGTTTCAAACAATTGTAAACGCGTGAGAACTCGTTGCGCGGCATCTTCTGAAACGTAAAATAACTAAGTTGCAAAAAGATGCCAAAATTCTTATAACAGGCGTAAACTACAAGACTTTATCTCCATTTTAACATTAAGTAGACAGTGACGCGACATGCTAAAACTCTAAGTGACAATATAATTTTAAAAATTGTTACGGAGATTTCCGTGGTAGTTAGAGGTGAAAGAAGGTGCGGGGGTGAACGGGTCTCAGGCTACGAAATTAAAGTTAATTTAAAATTTAACAAGGTTATATTTATTTTCAAAATTAAGAAATAACAAGCATGGCAGGTACAGAGTAGCAAAGCCACTATTCGAGAATGTACAATTACAGAGTTACAGGATGGGCTCCGAGAGCCAAACCCACAATACATGAACAATTAGCCCAATCTTACGATATACAGAAATTCAACAAAGGGGCAGAAGACCCCAATCATGCCCAGGAGCACTTGCTCCCAATTACACAGTAAAGCCTCCTCGAGGCATACAACACTCAATTTTCGAGAAAGAGCCACTCGCTCTCAACATTAAGCCTATTAAAGGCCACACCAAACTCCACCTTCAAGTTGTCCTCTAAGGACATAGACACAGGGGTAAAATACCCAACCTACTGAGGCCTATTAAGTGAGAAAAAGGTTAATTACATGACTTCTAAAATAACCACTTGAGAGGAGGCGATCTGCACTCCTAATACACGTGTTTAAAAACCTAATCTGGCACTAGGCCGCTAATGCAAGGGCTAATCCCATACTAAAGAGGTGACTTAAGAAAGAAACAATTTACATTACTGTTACGGAAGAATCGGTTGAGAAAAATAAGTTCACCTCAGAACAATATGAGTGGGAGCTCGAGAGGGTTAAGCACTCTCTATCCCAATATGTAGCTTTAAAAGAGAATAGATGCTAAGAGTCTTTACATTTTAGGGAAAAGTTACATGGTGGAAACGCTTCGGACTCGCCCCGAGAGTTAAACTGCTGAGCTAGCAAGAAAAGAAGTTATTATACGGCCAATACCTGTTGTTGAACTGCTGCCCGAAGAAACAGGCGCTACCCGCCCCCTGCTATGTACTTTACACACTGAAAGATAGTACTGAAGTGGCCCGGAGATCCTAAAATCAGCAGTTTATATACTCTCGCGGAAAGTTCGAGGCGTTTGGGGAATGAGAACACCCTCCCACAAAAACTTTATTGGCTAACCAAGAAAACCCCTACACAATATGAAGAAGAAACACATAATTGGTGGAAAATTAATTCAAGAAATTCGGGATTGGCTAAATTCAAAACAAGGGGAAAGAAAGGGTTAATATTGCCAACTTAAACAATGACTGAAAGAAATTTAACAAAGAACAAACTTATGAATTCAAAATTTCTCCAAAAGCATAGTTCTTTCACTTCACACTAGGGTGCACCATTGTAGTTCTTCAGTAGTTCCCTCCAGAAGAGAAAATTCACACTTCTTACTACAGGAAAAAAAAATACATCGAAAACGACCCAGTTCAGAAACTTCAAAATTTCCAAGTAGTGACATCTTCTGAGAAAGTTGAAAATTAACACCTTAAATAAAGTTCAGACTTTCTCCAGCAGAGGAGTTTCAACTGGCGCAAAATTTTAAATTAGCGGTGTGGAGGTGTACCGCCCGGTACAAAAATAATAGTCGAATATTACATGATGCAAATATAGCTAAAATTACGTAACATTTACGCCCATTAATATCTGAAACCCGTTACAAATGTAAGGATCATACTTTCAGCTGCATGTTCCATCTTAAAGCATCACACTAACCTCAAAGACAACCAAACCACAGCCACCTATATTCACTCTCCAATTCAGACTGCGAGATACGCACGCAAATTGCAGGAGATAAGATATGAGAATGCTGTAGAAGTAATAAATTTCAGTTCAGTCTCTTGAAGAAGGACTGCAGCTACTGCTGACGACGACGCGTCGGTTTGGACAATGAATTTCTTTGAGAAATCAGGCATAGCAAGGACAGGGGCATTACAGAGAGCTAATTTAAGATCTTCAAAAGCGGCTTGTTGAGAAGGTCCCCACTCGAATTTGATGCCTTTCCTACGAAGAAGGTTCAAGGGCGCCGCTCTATTAGCGAAGTTAGGAATAAACTTCCTGAAGAAATTCACCATACCAATGAACCTGGCGATACCTTTAATGTCCTTGGGAGGTTTAAAATCACGGATGGCCTGTGTTCTAGAATGATCGACTGCTACACCATCAGGTGACACAATATGCCCTAGGAATGACATAGAGGGCTTCGCAAAGGCAACCTTGGACAACTTGACAGTTAACCCAGCCTTACGAAGGCGATCGAGAACTTCTCGCAGATGATCTAGATGTTCTTCAAAAGTCTATGAAAATACGACGACATCATCCAAGTAGTGATATAAGTACTCAAATTTGATGTCGGAGAAGACCCTATCTAGTAGCCTAGTGAGTACAGCTGCTCCCGTGGGGAGCCCGAACGGCACGCGGTTGTATTCATACAAGTTCCAGTCCGTGGCAAACGCTGTAAGATGTTTAGACTCTTCGGCAAGGGGAATTTGATTATAGGCCTGATTCAAGTCCAAGATAGTAAAGAACTTGGCCTTACGAAACCATGAAAAACAAGAATGAAGGTCAGGAAGGGGCACGGATTGCAACACCACCTTCCGATTGAGAGCCCTATAATCAATGACAGGCCTGAAGCCTCCTTGGGGTTTCGGGACTAGAAAAATAGGTGACGAATACGCCGACTTAGAGGGCCTAATAATACCGTCCTTCAACATCTGATCGATGATTTCTTTCAGAGCCTTCATTTTAGGTGGAGATAGCCTATAAGGTGGAAAACGGACAGGAATCGAATGCGTGACCTCAATTTTGTATTCAATAAGGTCAGTAACACCAAGAGTATCCGAGAACACCTCTGGAAATGACTGACATAATTTACGAATACTATCAGCCTGCTCCTCAGGTAGATGTCTAAGGTCTAACAACATCTCATCCTGGGTAGGCGAAATAGATGAACATGATACAGAATTACACTTTAACAAGGGAATTTTACAATTGGACGCAAATTTGAATGTGCACGACTTACTCTGAAGATCGAGCACAATACCAGTGTGAGAAATGAGGTCCGCTCCCAGTATGATGGGGGAAGACAAGTGCTTAGCCACAAACAGTTTGGTTTTCCATGTAAATATAAAAATACGAATTTTGACCTGTACAGAACCTAGAATTTCTAATGGAGATGAATTAGCCGAAACATATTGAACAGTAGATGAGCCAGAGTCAGGTAATTTACAAACAGACTTCAATTTTGAATAACATTGGTCCGAAATAATTGAACAAACACTGCCTGAATCTAATAGAGCGGTTATAGGCTCGTTATTTAACTCAATCTTAAGAAAAGGAACAGGTGCGGGGGTATCCGCCGAAATCCTAAGACATTGTTTGGGGCCTTCGAAAGATGGATTTGCAAATTGAACGTTCCCTGAATTCACGACCTTTTTGCCAGGGGCTGAGCCTTGGGAAGCAGAATTAGTCGACTCAGCCGAAGCCGCTAGTCACATTTTATTATTGGCATTGGTGGAATTTGCACCAGAAGTTGAGCAGGAGGGGGTGCTATTTGAGTTTGGGCAATTCTTGGCGATATGTGAGAAAGCCCCACATTTAAAACTGCCTTGTGATGAACCAGCTCCATTATTTGCCCTACTAGACTTGATCAGTGGACACTTATTGCGAAGATGGTCAGGCGACCCGCAAGCATAACATTTACGAGGTGTGACTGATCGGCGAGGTGGAGGCCGAGTATTACTAAAAGAAGGCGGGGGTCTTTCGCGACACGCAAGGAATCGGCGTATCTCACTCCTTCCGCTGAGACGGCCAATGCTTCAAGTTCAGAGAAAGTTTGCGGGCACGCCGCGAAACACAAATATGACCTATAGGGTGGTGAAATTTCTTCTACAATAGCCTGTACAATCTGATCTTCAGGAAAATGAAGGGCAAACACCCTAGTATAAAACTTAATGTCTTGTATGAAATCAGCCAGATTTTCATCCAATCTCTGTACTCGATAATAGTACTTCTGAATCAGAGATGACCTCGCGCGGGCGGGAATAAAATTTGCAAGCAAGTGTGCATGAAAATCTTCAATAGATGACTGTTCGGCTATGGCTCTTACTATTTTGTCAGAGAGAATACCAATTGCATAAGGATAGATGATTTGCAAAATTTGACATGGAGAAAGAGAAAACACAAGGGCATGATCCTGAAATTCAACTAAAAATCTTAAAAAGGAAATTACTTCACTGGTGGTATTAACGGAAAACTTAGAGATACCTCTGAGCAACATTGCCAATGGATGAGGCAAACTGCTGAACCCGGGTAACATAGTAGGTAAAGGTTTCAGTGGCAAGGAAGTTAATTCAGAACGTACATTATTTAATGAGTTACGACGTTCAGACTCGTCCAATGGGGCAGAGGTTGTTTGAGCAGCGATGGTTTTCCTATTTACTTCTCCCTTAGGAGGCTCTTCCTCGCTACCTACATTCACTGTGGTGGGTAGATCGCTTTTGGGAGGAACCTCCCCAGTTAACAATTGAGTGACCTTGCTAGATAATTCAGAAATATTTTCAAGCAGCGTACTAGCTTCCTTCTTCTGAACGTCATTCAACTTTAGAGACAACAGATCGTTAACTCTATTTGAAAAATGAAACAGCCTGGCTTGCACACGCTTAATTTGATTAGGAGAAGGATCATTTTCATCAAAAAAACTAACTACAAATGCTAGCCCAGTAATATTCTCGACGATCGTGGAAAGAGAGTCGTCAACTTCTTTCTCTCCCAAGGTGGGGATGGAAATGGGCAAATCAAGGGACTCTCTAAGCTTGTTTGTGGCTACCGCAACCGTGCCTCCAGATTGCACATTTCTAATAGTCAATTCATAGATCAACTCCTCCTTGCGCAAATAGTTAAGATGGAGAACATCGCGAGGGCCGGGCATGATGACAGAACCATTTTGAAAAACTCAAAAATATCCAGCAACTGAGAAAATGGTTAGAGTTCGGAACAAAACAATGTTTAGCCGTCAAAAGGGGCTAAAATGAGACCCATTCAACCACGCTCTGCTACCACTTGTTACCGTGTTTTTGTGGTAGTTATGCGTGAAAGAAGGTGCGGGGTGGTGAACAGGTCTCAAGCTACGAAAGTAAAATTAATTTAAAATTTAGCAAGGTCATATTTTCTTTTCAAAATTAAGAAATAACAAGTACGGCAGGTACAGAGTAGCAAGGCAACAAAAGGTGCAATTACAGTGTTTACAGTATTTGGGCTTCGAGCCCCGAATTCACACTTCTAGGGCAATTAGCCCAACTTTACTCCAAAATAAGTTTTACCAGAGGAGCAGAAAACCCCATTCATGTTCAAGAGCACTTGCTCCAAATTACACAGAAAAGCCTCCTCGAGGCATACAACACTTAATTTTCAAGAAAGAGCCACACGCTCTCAAACTTTAAGCCTCTCAAAGGCCACACCAAACTCCACCTTCAAGTTGTCCTCTCAGGACATAGACACAGGGGTAACATACCCAACCTACTGAGGTCTATTTAATAAAAAAAAGGGTAATTACATGACCTCTAAAATAACAATTTGAGAGGAGGCGACCTGCACTCCTAATGTATTTGTTTCAAAACCTAATTTGGCTCTAGGCCACTGATGCAAGGGCTAATCCCATACTACGGAGGTGACTTTAGAAGAGAAACATATTTTCTCAACCTATTCTTCCTTAACATTATGTAAATAAGTTCACCTCAAAACAATATGAGTGGGAGCTCGAGAGGGTTAAGCACTCTCTATCCCAATATGTAGTTTAAAAGATAGAATAGATACAAGTTTCTTTACATTTTAAGGAAGGTTACATAATGGAAAAAATTCGGACCCGCCCCGAGAGTTAAACTGCTGAGCAAGCAAGAAAAGAAGTAATTAATCGGCCATTACCTGGTTGTTGACTGCCGCCGAAGAAAGAGGCGCTTCCCGCCCCCTGCTATGTACTTTACACACGAAAAGATGGAACAGAAGTGGCCCGGAGACCCTAAAATCAGCAGTTTATATACTCTCGCGGAAAGTTAGGGGAATGAGAACACCCTCCCACAAAAACTTTATTGGCTAACCAAGAAAACCCCTACACAATATGAAGAAGAAACACATAATTGGTGGAAAATTAATTCAAGAAATTCGGGATTGGCTAAATTCAAAACAAGGGGAAAGAAAGGGTTAATATTGCCAACTTAAACAATGACTGAAGGAAATTTAGCAAAGAACAAACTTTTGAAATTAAATTTTCTCCAAAAAAACAGTTCTTTCACTCCGCACTAGTGTGCACTATTGTTAATCTTCAGTAGTGTCCTCTAGAAGAGAAAGTTCACACTTCTTATCACAAGCAAAACAAAAATACGTCGAAAATGACACAGTTTAAAAACTCCAAAATTTCCAGGTAGTGACATCTTCTGAGAAAATAGAAAATTAATACCGTAGATAAGGTTCAGACTTCCTCCAGCAGAGGAGTTTCAACTGGCGCAAATTTTAAATAAGCGGCGTGGAGGTGTACCGCCCGGTACAATTATGAAAAATAATTTCCTCCTAGATTTCGATTTTGACCCACTGTGCGTGGGTTTTCTTTGCCTATGTGACGCGCCATTATGTGAGAAACGCCACAGGTCTGCGTTACCTGTACGACGTTCATTACTTGTGAGTTAGTACCATCATACGTGGACCACGGTAAGTCTACGCTACTTTTCATCAGTACCCCAACATGACACTATGGCCGTGTTACAGTGCAATTGTAACGGTTATGACAGGCATCTTGCTGAGTTACGTCAGCTCATTGGTGAGTACGCAGCGAGTATAGTCTGTATTCGGGAGACCAACTTCAGACCTGATCTTCATACGGTCTTGAGAAATTTCAGACTATACTTGACAGAACGATGTTATGCTCACCGGGCTTCCGGTGGCGTTGGCATTATTGTACGTTCTGATACCTACAGCGAAGAGGTTCCATTAAGAACCCCGCTTGAGGCTGTAGATGTTCGTGTACCGCTGCCTGTCATAGCAAAAATGTGTAATGTTTATTTTCCACCAGACCAGCATCTTAACATCAATGATGTCGCTGATCTTATAGATCATCTTCCACCTTCCTTCCTCTTACTGGGCGTTTTTAACGCCCATCACCCCATATGGGGTTCTGAGACGCCTTGCCCCCGGGGAAGAGAGCTGGAAACATTAGTTACAGAGCTGGATTTATGTATTTTGAACACAGTGGACCAACTCACTTTAGTGTACGTTACAGCACATATTCTCGCATATACGTAAGTCTATGCAGCCAAAAGTCGGTTCCACTGTTTCAGTGAAATACACACGATGATCTCTGTGACAGTGACCATTTTCCCATCATCCTTACTTTGTTGAAACATAAATCCGTCGAGGCACCCCCTCGATGGATTCTTAAACATGCTGATTGGCCAAAGTACACATCACTAGCTGCTTTAACGACGATATCAGGCGGACCGTCGGCTAGGAAATAACTTACGTCACCCAAGTTATTCTTGCGGCTGCTGAGGAGTCCATTCCGTTCTTACCGGGGTCTCCTCGCCGAAAACTCGTTCCTTGGTAGAACGATGAATAGCAGCAGCCGTCAAAGAACGCCGTCGCGTTCATTAGCGTTACCGTAGACAGCCAACTGTGGCCAACTTGGTAACATTTAAGAAACTCCGCGCTAAGGGGCGAGTTCTTATTCGACAAAGTAAGAAGGCTTCATTGGAGAGATATGTGTCGTCTATGACGTCACATTCTCCATCATCTCAAATGTGGACTAAGCTTCGACGTATTTGGGTTATCCAAGGATCATCTCCTGTACCGGGAATTTCCATTGCAGGCTGTATCGCCACCGACCCTCTCGCGAATGCTAACCATCTAGCTAGTCATTTCGCGGATGTATCTGGCTCCGGGAATTACCATCCTGAATTCCTCGTTCTGAAGCGGGAGGCAGAACGTCATCACCTGAGTTTTGCCACCCAAGCTTCAGAGGACTACAACGTGCCCTTTACGGAGTGGGAACTCCGCAGCGCCTTAGCGCTTTGCAAGGACACGTCTCCTGGACCAGACAACATCCATAACCAGATGTTGAAGCACCTTAGTAATGATAGTCTACTATATCTCCTTCGTGTGTTCAACCGAATCTGGACAGAAGGTGATTTTCCGTCTCAGTGGCGAGAGGGCATAGTCATTCCTGTCTTCAAGCCTGACAAAGATCCTAAGTATGCAGGAAGTTACAGACCGATTTGTCTTACAAACTGCCTGTGTAAGCTATTTGGGAGGATGGCAAATCGCCGACTCATGTGGTGTCTGGAGAAACAAGGACTCTTGTCCGAGTACCAATGTGGTTTCCGAGCCGCTCGATCCACCATTGACCACTTGGTACGCCTGGAGAGCTCTATTCAGGATGCGTTTCTCCGCAAACAGCACTTGGTAGCAGTTTTCTTTGACTTAGAGAAGGCGTACGACTCCACATACCGATATGGTTTCCTTACATTCTTGCTTCAATGGAGATTCCGAGGTAACTTGCCAGTATTTGTTGCGAATTTTTTGTGTCTCTGTCTATTGCGTGTCCGAGTAGGGAGGACATATTCGCAATACCGCGTTCAGGTCCTTACTGTAACTCTGTTCGCGATTGCCATAAAAGTTATTGTCGCTGCTGCTGGTCCAGCAGTAATATCGTCGCTATATGTGGACGATTTTGCTCTGCACTGTAGCTCGTGCAGTATGGCAGTAGCAGAGCGACAATTACAGCAAGCTATACGGAGGGTGGAGCAGTGGACCGTAGAACATGGCTTTCGGTTTTCTGCCGCAAAGACCTCCGTTGTCCACTTTTGTCGTCAACGTACTCTTCACCCCCATCCTGAACTTTATTTAGGAAATGTCGTTCTTCCAGTTGTTGACACTTTCCGATTTCTTGGACTCCATTTCGACAGTAAATTATCGTGCGAGCGACCCTTGCGGAATCTAAAATTGCAATGCACCAAGAGGCTTAATCTCTTGGAAGTTTCTTAGCAGCACTAATTGGGGAGCGGATCGCACGGTTCTAATACGATTGTATAGGGCACATATTTTATCCCGGTTTGAGTACGGCAGTGCAGCATATGGGTCAGCAAGACCAAGTGTCCTTTCAAAGCTGAACAGCATCCACCACAGCGGCGTTCGGTTGGCGACGGGAGCCTTTCGAACAAGCCGCATAGCTAGCCTGCTCGCTGAGTCTGGTGTTCCGCCTTTATATCTGAGGCGCCAGCAAATGCTTTTTTTTTTCGTATGCTGCTAATTTGCGACAGATACCACTTCATCCAAGCTATCCTTGCATATTCAACAATGTCAACCGTTTGCTGTTCACTGCTTGTCCTCGAGCAACGCGGCCGGTTGGAATACGCTTGGATAGCTGTTACAGATTGTTTGACGTACTTTCGGTTCCTTGCCTTGTCAGACAAACAAGTGTAGTACCTCCGTGGGTCGTTCGACGACCTGAAATAATCCTGGATCTGCACACTGGCCCAAAGGAAAACACGTACTCTTCGATTTATCGGAGGCTCTTCCTGTCCGTTGTTGGCTGCTATCCAGGTTCAGTCGTCGTCTACACGGATGGTTCAAGGGCAGATAGGAAGGTGGGCTGTGCGTTCGTTGTCGACAATGATAGGTTTCTTTATGCTCTCCCGGAAACATGTAGTGTGTACACAGCAGAGCTCTATGCTATCTGTGGAGCTCTGCGGTACGTACTGTACAATGAGCGCCGACACTATCTTCTGTGTACTGACTCCTTGAGTTCGCTCCAGTCTATTGATACCTGTTTCCCTCGGCACCCTCTGGTGCAGCGGATCCAGGACTTGCTGGCCGGGTGTTGGGATGCCGGCACCAGAATCACGTTTCTGTGGCTCCCAAGCCACATGGGCATAGAGGGAAACAAGTTAGCAGATCAGGCTGCCAAGGAGGCAGTTACACTGCCCCTGTTGCCTTTCAAGGTTGCAGCAAGTGATATTCCCTTTCAGCTGAGACATCTGGTTATGTCCCATTGGGAGATGGAGTGGCAGGCCATTCCACTTCCCAATAAGCTAAGAGCGATAAAAGGAACAACGAAGGTATGGAGGACTTCCCTTCGGGCTTCGCGGAGGGAAGCCGTGGTATTATGTCGTCTTCGGATCGGCCGCGGTATCTGGACTCACTTTCATCTTTTATAAGGGGAACCCCCTCTGGTGTGTACCTTCGGCGACCGTCTTACCGTGGTACACATCCTTACGGAGTGTGTGGACCTGGTCGATCTGCGCCGTAGTCTTAACCCTCTGAGTACAATCTCCCTTATCTTGCGAGGTGACGAGCAGTGAGCATACTTCGTCATCCGCTTTATGAGGGTTAGTGGTATGCTTTATCGTGTCTTTGTCCTCGTGTATCTGTGTCAATTGCGCTTTGATCCCATTGACTGCATTTTAGTTTGTGTTGCGTTTTTTAATGTGTAATTTAAACGTCTAATGTAAATTATATATATATATATCTGCACTACCAGACAATGCCTTATTTCTTTTCTCCCTGTATTTTCTCTTATTTTATTAGAAAATAAGGCATTGCTAATTAGATCCACTGCTGTTTCAATCTCTTACTCATTTTCTCATCACCATTTTTTTAACTCTTGTCAGTGGATACATTTTAATATGTTAAATATTATGTATCATGTCCATCTCATTCCTTTAGGGGCCGATGACCTTCGATGTTAGGCCCCTTAAAACAACAAGCATCATCATCATCATCATCATCATCATCATTTATAAGAATGTTATGGATAATGTTGATGCACTTCCTAATAAGATATTTTAATGGGGTACCACATTTGCACACATCATCCCAGTTACTAATTATGCATTCACGTAGCTGTATGCCTTAAGTTAACATTCCATACTGCTGACTGTCTAATTTTAAAAAGTTCCGTTCATAAACTTCACTAATCAGAACCTGGAACAGTCTGAACATCTAAGTACACAGAAATACAAAAATTGGTGGGGGGCCCTTCAGTCCACCTTGTTTTACGAGAGTAAAGTGGGAATATAAACCTGCATCACAAAGTTCACTCATTTCTTCTGACTGCAGCGCTTGCAAGCCATCAAAACATTTACTACCTAATCTTTTTTTTTACTTTGAAAGTAGTGTAGCTTGCAATACAAACCAAAACGTTGCGTGTCTCTGGGGTAATTGCAATACTGTCCAAATCTCCTAGGGCTGTTTCCAAAGTTTCTAAGTTTTCAGTGTTGCTTTCTACCTTTGCAGCTTTATTATTGACCATTGAGGAATATTTTAATGATAACTCTCCAAGTTGTGCAGACTTAAGTTTCAGTACACCCAGTACTTTAAGTTTACTCTCAGATTCTAAAATTTGCTCTACTGATACATTTTAGGTGCATCCACTTAGCCGTCTGTAGGCACTAAAACTTCCTTCCAATCCATCATTTTCAATTTGGCGGTAGGTATGTATGAAAAATCATGTTTACTGAAGAGGTACCTACACAACCCAAACATTGCAGCAAGCGTATGGGTCAAGGCAATATAAGTTTCCTGGGACAGTTTGCTATCACTGACTCTTACGTGCCAGATACCAAGAAAAAGTATAAAACTCTCCAGAAATGAAATCTTCGGATCATCAGGGCCACTGATAGGATGGGCATAATCAATTCGAGTATATTTCCCTTTCATTACGTGCTGCACGTTGCAAATATGTCACCTCTTACTAATGACTTCGAAAAACTTCACAGTCCCAATTGCAATCCCATCCCTTGATTTTGTAGCATTTCCAGTGCAGTGATATTCTTTAGATTGAAATTATTAACTGCTAGGGTAACATTCTGCCTCTTTATAGAAGATGGATATAGGGCTTTTCTGCATACATTTGGTGCCAACTTTAGAAACATCCTTTTTTCAGAATGATATAATTCCTTTAAATCGGAAAACTTGGCTGCAACAGTGGTATATTCACAGTTAACTGCACTGCCATTAGTACTTGACATGCCAGCAATCCGATCAGATGTTTCTTGAGCATTAGGGATGTCAAAGGTCTCATTAGGTCTATTTGACCAATTGTTCCTAATACACTTTAGTAAATGTAAATTATCAAGCAAAAGACATATGCTCTTTGATGAATTGTACGGGTTAGGTACACACGGTTTTAAGGAACCACCACATTAAAGTCCAAACATTTTTCTTTTGGTCCAATGATTGTCACATATTAAGCAAACAACATCAAGTCCTACTTCATGCATCACTTTTATAACTTCATTAGTTAGATTTAAAAGGTTGTCAGCAATCATGTTCTTCACAGGGAAAAGACTTATCACATCCATTATATCAGAAGATAAAGAAGAGTACGTGAAAACCTGCATGGTACTTGCTGGGTGTGCTTGCGAATAATCGTAAGGCCTCAGCTACCGTGTGCAGACATTTCTATTTGATGCCATCTGGCTGTTTGCTCGTAATTTCGACGTTCCGTTTTACACTAGGCCTACTAGATGGCAGACCGAGTAAACCGAAACTGTCTTGGGCGTCTATGGCTGAGATTTAATGAATTTTGTCGGGTAAACACCAAATGTGTCACCAGAGATCTTTTACATGCCGACATCGTACGGCATGGAGTGTTGAATGGACTTTTTTCAGCCCTTCAAAAATCCGACTTCCTCTGGCGGGTTTAAATCTTGGGATCCAGTGGCCGACACTCCACCACTGATCCACAGAGGCAGCGAAATATTGCACCTGATGTGTTTCACATAATTCCAGTTGTTCTAATGCAAATTTTATTTTATTAACCTTCAGTTTGTGGGAGTCACTGTCCACTTTGAGAGCATCTTCTACAAAATTTATTGACATAATTAGTCTTTCATTAACTGTAACGCTAGAATCTGAAAATTTTCCAAGGTGACTTTCCAATGAATCAAACTTGCTCCATCTGTTGCATTTCAAGCCTTCCTCTCCTTCACTCTCCGAAATCCATGTGAACTGTTGAATAGGTATAGTGATGTTTCTATGGTCCACTTGAACATCTAAAGAATCCGTCACTTTAAAACTCACCGGAATTGATGGCACATCATCCCCTTGTAATTTATAAAAGAGAACATAACCCTCATATGCACTTACAAGAAATGGGGTTAGGTTTCGTTTACGCACCTCAGTTGTAAAACACTGGAAATTATCAATTATATCATTTTTGCACCAATGTTAAAAATTATTTTCATCTCTCAATCGTGCCTATTGCTTACGAATTCCGTATCTTTCCGTGACTGGCTTACTTTTGTAGTCAGGTATGTTGGTTGGTTGTGGAAAATGCTAGGATAGGCATCAATAGTTAACTTTGGAACTTCGCGTGGCACGCGAACTGCATCACCACCTTCTATGGGTATAATACAGTTAGGATCAAAATGATTAATACACACAACATTGTTATCATTTGGTTCGAAGATTTCCCTGTGAATGCACCTAACTCAAGGGCAGTTCAGAAATCTGAACACTGAAAGTTGTATACTACCCCTATAATTGGACTTACATCCAGGCACAAAGCACATACTGCACAGTTAGCTGAAAATATAGAGAGAACACTTTTAGTTTAGAACACTAGAACAATAACCTAATCACCACGTAAATTGTTCAAATAAATAAGCTTTTTAAGAATAAACAGCTTCTTACGGCACTGAAAGAGGCTCCATAGCTTCTTTAAGGCTACAAATGTATAAAATTTACGATTAATAATATTCAAATTCCACGTTATTATTGAGCAACAACACAGCTTCCACTATCAAAACAAACTCATTCTAGCACATCGATATCCGCCAGATTGGACAGTTTCCATAGGTCGGTTAAGGTCTGAGGTATTGTAGTTGGCCTTGGTTTCACGCTGGTTGATTACATTACGGTACCTGAGTAGGGTGAAGTTTTGTGCCATGAGCTTTCACAAGCGTCAAAATTCAGAATTCAATCATGAGCCAGAAATTGGCTAAAGAAAACATCCGAATGAGGACGAAAAATAATCAGAGGTAAAGGGAAACGGTTGTTAAAACATCAGAAATGAACTAAAGTACACACGAATTATAGCACAGGATACAGAATTCACGCCAGAGAAAAAATGATATTTCCATTTCATCAGGTCATTCAATAATCATCAATCCTCAAATTAGTAAACATCTCCATGGTTACCGGTGCAGGCAAAATTACAATAAGGCACCATAATATTACCGCAACGTTACTCCCGAAAACTTTACCGTAAACATACAATAATAATAACAATAATAATAGCCGAAAATTGGGAGTGAGCGTTTTGAAACATACATAAGTGAGAAAAAAATTACAAAGAGACCGAAATGTTTTTTTAATAGTTTACATTAATTTCGAGAATCAGATGAATTTCAAAGGACCACTTAAAGACCAGAATAGATTCGGAGAAATAGGTTTTCACGAAGTCATGGAGCGATTGGTGATGAAAACTTTGATGCAGTAAATGGTAACTTAAATTTACATGTTGGAGACACATGTTGTTACATACTAAAAAAATAACATTGCAGAAGGCGTACGTAATCCACCAGAAAGAAATGAAATATAGAATATGTCATGTAGAATTCAAAAGAGTTCTTGAGGATGAACAACATCCTCGCACAATGATAACTACCCGTAATCCAAACATTACCGTAGACAGCCCACTGCGGCCAACTTGGTAACATTTAAGAAACTCCGCGCTAAGGCGCGAGTTCTTATTCGCCAAAGTAAGAAGGCTTCATGGGAGAGATATGTTTCGTCTATGACGTCACATACTCCATCTCAAGTGTGGACAAAGCTTCGACGTATTTCGGGTATCCAAGGATCATCTTCTGTACCGGGAATTTCCAAAGCAGGCAACATCGTCACTGAACCCCTCCTGATTGCTGACCATCTCGCTAGTCATTTCGCGGATGTATCTGGCTCCGGGAATTACCATCCTGATTTCCTCGCTCTGAAGCGGGAGGCGGAACGTTCTCACCTTAGTTTTGCCTCTCAAGCTTCAGAGGACTACAACGTGCCCTTTACGGAGTGGGAACTCCGCAGCGCCCTAGCGCTTTGCAAGGACACATCTCCTGGACCGGACAACATCCATAACCAGATGTTGCAACACCTTAGTGATGATAGTTTATTATATCTCCTCCGTGTGTTCAACCGAATCTGGATGGAGGGTGATTTTCCGTCTCAGTGGCGAGAGGGCATAGTCATTCCTGTCCTCAAGCCTGACAAAGATCCTAAGTAACTGCCTGTGTAAGCTGTTTGAGAGGATGGTTAATCGGCGACTCGTGTGGTGTCTGGAGAAACAAGGACTCTTGTCGGAGTACCAATGTGGATTTAGAGCCGCTCGATCCACCACTGACCACTTGGTACCCCTGGAGAGCTCTGTCCAGGATGCGTTTCTCCGCAAACAGCACTTGGTAGCTGTTTTCCTTGTCTTAGAGAAGGCTTATGACACCACATGGCGATATGGTATCCTTTCAGCGCTGCATCAATGGAGATTCCGAGGTAACTTGCCGGCGTTTATTGCGAATTTCTTGTCCCTCCGTCTATTCCGTGTCCGAGTAGGGAGGACATATTCGCAATACCACGTGCAAGAAAATGGAGTCCCACAGGGATCGGTCCTTAGTGTCACTCTGTTCGCGATTGCCATCAACGGCATTGTTGCTGCTGCTGGTCCAGCAGTTATACCGTCGCTATATGTGGACGATTTTGCTCTGCACTATAGCTCGCGTAATATGGCAGTCGCAGAGCGACAATTACAACACGCTATTAGGAGGGTGGAGCAGTGGACCTTAGAACATGGCTTTCGGTTTTCTGCCGCAAAAGCCACGAACCTGCTACGCAGGCGTAGCAGGGGGAGAGGTGATACTCCCACGTGGCGCGTCCCAGGTGGCGGATAGGGGGGTCCTAACCGGCTTGCCGGCGGACTTGAGGGAAATAAAATACCTCTCGCGGACCAAACACACACCCCCTGTGGGTGGGGGAGGCTGACGAATAATACACCCACGGTATCCCCTGCCTGTCGTGCGAGGCGACTAAAAGGGGCGACCAAGGGATGAATGAATTAGAACCATGCAACTACTTTTGATTCGTACCATCATGCGGGGAACACCATGGGTTGCATGTACTTGCGAGTAGTATCACTAATATGGTACGAAATATGTTTGTGATTCGTTGCAGTAAAAAGCCTGGCCTGGTGGATTCCAGTACCCGTGCGTTGTACCCATGTGGGCAACACCGCGGGTCTGGGCGTAGCCTGTGAGTTGTACCACTATATGAGCGACACCGTGGGTCTGCGTTGCCTGTGATTAGTACTCACTATGTGCGGAACACCACGGGGCCCTTGGGACCGGCACCCGTGACTAGTACCCTAGGTGCGGAAACTCATCGGTTTGCGTTGGCTGTAAGTGACGCCATTGTGTGTGAAACACCATAGGTCTGCGTTACCTGTACGAAGTACAATACTTGTGAGTAGTACCATCTTTTGTGGAACACAGTGAGTCTTCGCTACTTCTGATTAATACCCCAACATGACACTTACCATGGTTCTATTTTACTCGCGACATGTACCATTCTGTGGGGCCTTAGACGTGGATTTTGCACCCCCTTTAGACACCAAGCATCATTGTGCTTTATGAGTGGTTCCTTGGTCGGTAATAATGTTATTTTCGTTCTCTGTTGAATCCGATCCACTGGTTTTTGTTTTTGTTTGTTTGTTTTGTGTTTTGTTGGGTTCCTGTCCATCCATTCATTCTTCATGACATTTTTTATTTTTATTTTGGTCAGTGGATGCCTTTGTAATTTTTGTTCTTTCATATCGTACCATTAGGGGCCGATGACCTTCGCTGTTAGGCCCCTTAAAACAACAAGCATCATCATCATCATCATCATCATCTGCCGCAAAAACCTCTGTTGTTTACTTTTGTCGTGAACGTACTCTTCACCCCCATCCTGAGCTTTATTTAGACAACGTCGTTCTTCCAGTTGTTGACACTTACCGATTTTTGGGCTCCTTTTTGACAGTAAATTATCGTGGGAGCCACACGTGCGGCAGTTAAAAGTGCAATGCACTAGGAGGCTTAATATCCTTAAGTTTCTTAGCAGCACTTCTTGGGGGGCTGACCGCACGGTGCTCCTGCGAGTCTATCGGGCACACATTTTATCCCGGTTAGACTATGGCAGTGCAGCATATGGCTCCGCAAGACCAAGCGTTCTTGCGAAGCTGAACAGTATCCACCACAGCGAGGTTAGGTTGGCGACGGGAGCTTTTCGTACGAGCCCCATCGCTAGCCTGCTCGCTGAGTCTGGTGTGCCGCCTTTACACCTGAGGCGCCAGCAACTTCTACTTACATATGCTGCAAATTTGCGACAGATGCCACTTCATCCAAGCTATCCTTGCGTGTTCAACAATGGCAACCGTTTGTTGTACGCTGCTCGTCCTCGAGCGACGCGGCCGGTTGGGATACGCTTGGATAGCATTTCCGAATTGTTTGACGTACCTTCGGTTCCTTGCCTTGTCAGACAACCAAGTGGGGTACCTCCGTGGGTCGTAAGACGACCTGAACTAATCCTGGATCTGCACACTGGCCCAAAGGAAAACACGGACCCTTCGATTTGGAGGCTCTTCCTGTCCGTTGTTGGCCGCTATCCAGGTTCAGTCGTCGTCTACACGGATGGTTCAAGGACGGATACGAAGGTGGGCTGTGCGTTAGTTGTTGGTAATGATAGGTCCTTTTTTGCTCTTCCGGCAACCTGTAGTGTGTACACAGCAGAGCTCTATGCTATCTGTGAGGCTCTGCGGTACGCACTGTACAATAAGCGCCGCCACTTCCTTCTGTCTACTGACTCCTTGAGTTCGCTCCTGTCTATAGACGCCTATTTCCCTCGGCACCCTCTGGTGCAGCGGATCCGGGACCTGCTGGCCTGGTGTTGGGATGCTGGCACCAGAATCACGTTTCTGTGGCTCCCAAGCCACATGGGCATAGAGGGAAACGAGTTGGTAGATCAGGCTGCCAAGGAGGCAGTTACACTGCCCCCGTTGCCTTTCAAGGTTCCAGCAAGTGATATTCGCTCCCAGCTGCGACATCTTGTTATGTCCCATTGGGAGATGGAGTGGCAGGCCATTCCACTTCCCAATAAGCTGAGAGCGATAAAAGGAACAACGAAGGTATGGAGGACTTCCCTTCGGGCTTCGCGGAGGGAAGCCGTGGTATTATGTCGTCTTCGGATCGGCCACGGTATCTTGACTCACTCGCATCTTTTGAAAGGAGAACCCCCTCCGGTGTGTACCTGCGGCGACCATCTTACCGTGGTGCACATCCTTACGGAGTGTGTGGACCTGGTCGATCTGCGCCGTAGTCTTAACCTTCCGAGTAATATCTCCCTTATCTTGCGTGATGACGAGCAGTCAGCAGACCTCGTCGTCCGCTTTATGAGGGATAGTGGACTGTTTTATCTTGTGTGATGCTGTCCTTTGTCCTAGTGTGTTTTGTGTCACTTTCGCTTTTATCCCATTGACTTCATTTTAGTTTGTGTTGCGTATTTTAATGTGTTATTTTAACGTCTCTCGTAAATTATGTACTACCAGGCAATGCCTTATTCTTTTGTTTTCCTGTATATTCTCTTATTTTGTTAGAAAATTAGGCATTGCGTACTAGATCCACTGATTGTTTTAATCTCACCCTCAATTTTCTCCATCATCATTTTTTAAACTTTAGTCAGTGGATATGTTTAAAAATTTTAACATCATCTCTCATGTCGTTTATCTCGTTCCATTAGGGGCCGAAGACCTTCGATGTTAGGCCCCTTTAAACAATAAGCATCATCATCATCATCAAAACTTTCTAGAATGTCGCCCTCATGACTTTCAGTTCTTGTTGACAGTAATTGGGCCTAAAATCGCAAGAAATGATAAAAATTGTCGGAATACCATCTCTATTATTGATAGGCTTGATATAACTTTAAGATTCCTGGCAACTGTTGACTCCTACACTTCCACGAACCTGCTGCGCAGGCGTAGCAGGGTAGAGGTGATACTCCCACGTGGCGCGTCCCAGGTGGCTGATAGGGGGTTCCTAACCGGCTTCCTGGCGGACTTGAGGGAAATAGAATACCTCTCGCGGACCAAACACTCACCCCCTGTGGGTGGGGGAGGCAGACGAAGAATTCACCCACGGTATCCCCTGCCTGTCGTAAGAGGCGACTGAAAGGGGCGACCAGGGGATGAATGAATTAGAATCATGAGACTACTCTTGATTCGTACCATCATGCGGGGAACACCATGGGTTGCATGTACTTGCGAGTAGTACCACTAAATTCGGTACGAAATAGTTTTGTGATTAGTAGCAGTAAAAGCCTGGCCTGGTGGATTCCAGTACCCGTGCGTCGTACCCATGTGTGCAACACCGCGGGTCTGGGCGTAGCCTGTGAGTTGTACCACTATATGAGCAGCACCGTGGGTCTGCGTTGCCTGTGATTAGTACCCACTATGTGAGGAACACCACAGGAATATCGGCGCCCGTGTTTAGTACACCTAGGTGGGGAACCTTCTCGGTTTGCGTTGACTCTGAGTTGGGCCATTGTGTGACACACACCATAGGTCTGCGTTACTTGTACGTATTGCAATACTTGTGAGTATACCATCTTTTGTGGAACACCGTGAGTCTTCGCTGCTTCTGATTAATACCCCAACATGACACATACCATGGTTCTATTTTACTCGCGACATGTACCATTCTGTGGGCCCTTAGACGTGGATTTTGCACCCCCTTTAGGCACCAAGCATCATTGTGCTTTATAAGTGGTTCCTTGGTCGGTAATAATGATATTTTCGTTCTCTATTGAATCCGATCCACAGTTTTTTGTTTTTGTTTGTTTGTTTTGTGTTTTGTTGGGTTCCTGTCCATCCATTCATTCTTCATGACATATTTTATTTTTATTTTGGTCAGAGGATGCCTTTGCAATTTTTGTTCTTTCATTTCGTACCATTAGGGGCCGATGGCCTTTGATGTGCCCCTTAAAACGACAAGCATCATCAAACTCGTGCTCTCAATCCCACACTTGCCCCACTTACTCACACTCACCCATACTCGCAGTCCTTCTCAACCCCACCCTATACTACACCATGACGTGTAACATTTCACATTGATGATGCACAGGTGGACTTCGACCCTGACGATACCTCACAACAAAAACAACCCAAAAGAAAAAGGGAAAGCACTGATGATATAAAATCAGAGGCTTACAGTGCATTTCAGCAAGTGGCACAAACACCAGTGACACCAAAGTATGATTTTTCTTAGATAAATTTTAAAAGTATTGTAGTGGTCATAGCGTCCGCCATGTCAACTGGCAGTGGGCCCGGCCTGGCACCGTATAGTCCCACCCCGTACGCTTAAACTGCGCCAATCACTAGCAGCGCTTAAGTGCTAGGCCAGCCCCACTCGCTTTCGCTCGCGGTCCCGTAGCAGAGGAGTATGGAAATGACTCCACGATTAATCTGGAGTGTTCCATCTCGCGATGTTCCTGGATCCATCCGGCATCCGGACGATTCTAGAAGAGCCAGCGCAGGTATATAAGAGAGGAGCGACCTGCCTTGAGTCAGTGAGAGTTAGTGAGTGAGCGAGAGCGAATTGAGTTCGCTGGTGTGAGTTAGCGAAGAGCGCAGTCAGAGATAGCCTGGGCTGAGATGTGAGCCTGATGGAGTATCCGCCTTTTGGAGCCGAGGACTCGTTCCTGTTTCCCTGTTATCGTGTGTGTGTGTGTGTGTCCCTTGAAGGCGGTTGCTGGAGAAGAGCCTTGGGTGTTCTGGAGCAGAGCTAAGGGAACACTGGGTGCCGACGTGTGCCGACTGCGAACGGATTGAGTGAAAAGCGGATACTATCCCGACCTGCGAGACTGACGTGTAGGCTGTGGACCGCGACAGCGCTAACGAGTGTGGCTTAGTGAATATAGTGTAAATAATCGATGACTCTGTGTGTGTGCCATTGTAGATGGAACAGCAGAGACTAAGAGAGAGCGCGAACCGTGTAAGTGTACTTGCGTAACTTGTAATCTCGGCTATCGTCTGTGTGTGTGTGTGTGTGTGTGTGTGTGTGTGTGTGTGTGTAAATCTGTAATTGTAGTGTTAAGTTAATAAATCGTAGAAATAGGACGCTACCAGGTTCTGTACTCATTTAATTATTTACCCCGCCAACACGTTACAGTATGATTTTGATGCGTTATAACATATATACGTTACTACATGTGTGTTTGATGTGAAATGTTACACGTTATGGTAAAGGATTACAATACAAAATTTTAAAAATTTACAACGTAACACTAAAACATAGCAGAATGATTACAATTGAGGCGCTTAGTTCCGAAAGTCGACATCCGCATTTTTTCAAGTTTTTGGGAAAAACGAAAAAACTGTTAAAGTTCATCGCAACATAAAAATTCAATATATTTTATCTGATGTTTGTTACAAACTGTTATATAAACATAAAAATAGGGCCAGAGGTAAATTCAGCTATTTGTTTAGGAGATTTTAGCATTAAAAATTGCAGATGTCGACTTGTAGAAGTCGTATTTTGGAACGAACTTTTTCCATATTTCGAGTTTTGGAACAAAACACTGGATTTGGTAAATAAGGATTATTTTAGCCAGATAATGTTGTTGTGCACTTGTAATTTAATAAACACAAGAAATTTACAGTGAACACAATTTCTAGCAAATTACATGAAAAATAGTATGCTGTAACATAATAAAATACAATCAGCAGTTCGTCACATGGATTAGATTTTTAAGTCGTTATCCACTTCCCTGGGTTCACAAACGAGGTCGTCTGTCGCGTCACCTTCCACCACGTTTTCTTGATCCATGCACTCCTTGTAATATTGAAGTTCTGCATTGTTTATCCACTCTTTCCCGTAGTGAAGTGTCAGCAATTTGTTCACGCAATTCATCTTTTCTTCTTTGACGGCTACACCAAGAGCCAACTGAATTTTATCGAAAGTTACTGTCTTTCCCTTTTTAGTAATTCCTTTGAAGTCAGTTAAGTCACTCCTATAATTTTGCTCTCCACGAAGAAGGGTAGAGGATTTTCCTCCCCTAAATACAAATCTCTTGCAAGATTGAATTTTAAAATGCCATGACCCTGGTGCTTTAAAGGATGATTGTACGCTGCTTTTCCAATCATACACCGGACAATCAACACCTAACGTTTTCACCGTGCCAAACTGCATGAAGATATTAGTGTAGGTCTCTGGTTGTACAATAGTGTCCCTCACTCCAATCTCCTTTTCATTTCTCCCAAAGATTTTGTCTGGCGGTATAAAGGGGTGGCCTACAGCGGGAAATACTATTTCCAGTTCTTCAACTTGTGCGGGGGGAATCGTTAAAAAGCCAATAGAAAACCATTCCAATCATGATACTATTTTTATTTTGACCCCCGCAGCCGTCACAAACCAGATAAACGTTTGTGATATCTGTAAGATCAAGATGATCTAAGTCTGTCATAAACACAAGAAGCTATTTCGTTAGATCCTTTCGGACGACATGATTCTAGCCACTGATATATAAAAGTGCTTTGTATAGTTTGACGCTCATGCGATGTTCCTACACAGATTGTAAAAGTGTACATATAAACTTGTCTGGAATAATATGTGGCTTGGTCTGGTAATTTTGGTAAAGGTAAAATTTTTGGCAGTCAAAACTAAGTATCAGTTCATTAAATTTTTGATTACGTAGAACATCATAAAAAGCTTGTGCCCTTAATTTATGTACTCTTAACTCGGTTATGATATTATTCTTTTCATGAGAAATGTTACAGTTACTAATCTTAGCTTTCAGCAATAAGCATTTCGAGCAAGCATATACACTGACTGACAGACAGAGCAAATGCAACACCAAGAAGGAGTCGTCAGAACTTTATGCCAATTGCAGGGTAGACTGACGTCACTGAGGTATGCTCATGATGTGAAATGCGCCGCTGTGCTGCGCACTTAGCGAAGGATAAATGGGACACGGCGCTGGCGAATGGCCCACTTCGTACCGTGATTTCTCAGCCGACAGTCATTGTAGAACGTGTTGTCGAGTGCCACAGGACACGTGTATAGCTAAGAATGCCAGGCCGCCGTCAACGGAGGCATTTCCAGCAGACAGACGACTTTACGAGGGGTATGGTGATCGGGCTGAGAAGGGCAGGTTGGTCGCTTCGTCAAATCGCAGCCGATACCCATAGGGATGTGTCCACGGCGCAGGGACATGTGGCACGTGCGAGGGGTCCAGGCGCAGCCCGAGTGACGTCAGCACGCGAGGATCGGCGCATCCGCCGCCAAGCGGTGGCAGCCCCGCACGCCACCGCCACGTCAACCGCCATTCTTCAGCATGTGCAAGACACCGTGGCTGTTCCAATATCGACCAGAACAATTTCCCGTCGATTGGTTGAAGGAGGCCTGCACTCCCGGCGTCCGCTCAGAAGACTACCATTGACTCCACAGCATAGACGTGCACGCCTGGCATGGTGCCGGGCTAGAGCGACTTGGATGAGGGAATGGCGGAACGTCGTGTTATCCGATGAGTCACGCTTCTCTTCTGTCAGTGATAGTCACCGCAGACGAGTGTGGCGTCGGCGTGGAGCAAGGTCAAATCCGGCAGTAAATGTGGAGCGCCCTACCACTAGACAAAGCGGCATCATGGTTTGGGGCGCTATTGCGTATGATTCCACATCACCTCTAGTGCGTATTCAAGGCACGTTAAATGCCCACCGCTACGTGCAGCGTGTGCTGCGGCCGGTGGCACTCCCGTACCTTCAGGGGCTGCCCAATGCTCTGTTTCAGCAGGATAATGCCCGCCCACACACTGCTCGCATCTCCCAACAGGCTCTACGAGGTGTACAGATGATTCCGTGACCAGCGTACTCTCCGGATCTCTCACCAATCGAACACGTGTGGGATCTCATTGGACGCCGTTTGCAAACTCTGCCCCAGCCTCGTACGGACGACCAACTGTGGCAAATGGTTGACAGAGAATGGAGAACCATCCCTCAGGACACCATCCGCACTCTTATTGACTCTGTACCTCGACGTGTTTCTGCGTGCATCGCCGCTCGCGGTGGTCCTACATCCTACTGAGTCGATGCCGTGCGCATTGTGTAAGCTGCATATCGGTTTGAAATAAACATCAATTATTCGTCCGTGCCGTCTCTGTTTTTTCCCCAACTTTCATCCCTTTCGAACCACTCCTTCTTGGTATTGCATTTGCTCTGTCAGTCAGTGTATGTCCGACAGAAATAATGTCTAAAGTAAGCTGCCTTAACTCGTAGCTCGGCTGTTACTGGCTGGTTGTAACTTCTCCACAATTTACTAATGTTCAGCTCACTTGACAAGTACTGGCGACCTTTCACTTGTCCTCTACAAGGTTGTAATTCACTAACAACAGTTAATTTCTCCATGAACATTTTCATTGCTAGCCTTTTATTTTCACTGTGTTTGCATCGAGTATCTCCTCCTCGTTTGTCTGTAGGTGAAAGACCAGTTTCAAAGTGACGCTTACAAGCCAGGCCTACCCTGTCTTTTGATATCTGCAAGATTCCTAGAAAAGTCGCCCTGCAGAAGGTACAGCAGGTTGCTTACCGGGTTGTTTTGTTGCCCTCTTCACAAAATACTTTATTGAAATGTTCTTATTCTTATTAGTGCCATTACTCACAGTTCTCCTTGGAAGTGCTGCTGCTGTATACTTGATTATAAATGCGTCCTGGATAAGCTTCTTCGGTATGCTGTAGAATATGTTATAAAAATGTTTGATGTCCCTTGTTGTCAGTGTCTGGCACTGAAATGCTCCCTTCTTGTGACTGCATACTGGTACTTTTGGGGGCTGTGAAGCAGCGTATCTGAAAAGGGAACATCTCTCTAGATTCTCCTCCACGAACACATTTCAATGTAACGATTATGTACGAATTATTGGTAAACAAGTAAGAATATGCTCACCTTGCCCTTATTTTCTTGTTCTTAGTCCAGTTTTCGGGGTCACGGGAACGTTTCCTCCCACGACCATGTACAGCAGGTGATACTCTTCACGAATTTTCCATTGCCTTCGAGAGCAGCACTGAATAAATCAGAGGTCAACAGGCGACTCAACTATCGAGATAACGAATACTGCGTAAAAGCAGCGCATTGTCACATTAGAACAAGCTTGGCGGGAACACTTAGAATGAAGTTAATTAACGCGAACATTGTTAATTTCTACAATCGTCAAAAGTGCGCGGGAATACACTGTCTATAAATAAAGTATCATAAATGTCGGATTTCGGAACACATTTTGGAAGTTACATGATCTTCCTTATAGAAAATGTCGGATTTCGGAACGAATTGCAAATGTCAGATTATGGAAATAAATTGACGAAGCAGATGTCGAGTTTTGGAAATAAAGTCAAATATCAATACTGAATTTTAACCTCAAATATAGAGTTCTGGAACGTCTTACGCCATTCATTTGATGCGTCTCTCGAAGGGGGATAGGAACTCGGCAAAATCTATTTTTCGTAAAAAATGTCAGATGTCGACTTTTGGAACTAGGCGCCTCAATTAAAGATACAATTAGAATATAGAAAAACCTACTTCACATTTGTAGGCTATATGCTTTTATGCAAATTATGAAGTTTGTTCACTTGGATTTCTAATACTATAGCTTCACTACCTTCATAAGAAAATTGTTCCATTGGCGCTTTAAATATTTTATTATTTATTTCGAACTTCACTCTTGCCAGAAGATGAGGATTGTTTTTAAATTGGCGCAGTTCACTGACAATGAAACGTCCATACACTTCAAAATCATCCTCTGGTGTCACTGGCGCTTGTGCCACTTGCTGGAATGCACTCCATGCCTCCGATATATCATGAGTGCTTTTACCAGTCCTTTTTCTTTTCCTTTTGGGTTGGATTTGTTGTGAGGAGGTAACTGCTTCCTTGAGTACCCCCCTCCATTTCCATCAGCGGAGGAAACTGACCTTCAGTGCTCACACTGCATATATCGTCAGGGTCGAAATCCACTTTGGTATCATCAGTCTGAAATGTTACAAGTTTTGGTATAATAAATGTTGAAACATTATCGATTCTTGACATTTTCATAGGCGTACTGTTTTCTTTGGTCTTAAATTATTAAAAGGGCACTTAACCATAACTTTTGAGTGTTAAGGTGCTATGAAACTTTTATTTGTTTGCTTATTTCAGGTTCCACAAGTTGACCCAGACTAGTTAAGAATAGGGAGAGGATTTTCTGGAGTATGGAATTTCAGTCACTGTATTGGGGCAATAGATGGTAAACATGTGGTACTACAATCCCCTGCAAATAGTGGTAGCCACTATTACAACTACAAAGGCACCCACAGCATAGTCCTTTTGGCTGCAGTAGATGCAAATTACATGTTTACTTAGTTTGATGTGGGATCTAATGGGAGACTACCAGATGGTGGAGTGTATGTCAATTCTAGTCTATATCCAGCAATTACAAATGACCTGTTAGATATTCCGAAACCCTGCCCACTTCCTGGGAGAGAGATTGATACTCCGTATGTATTTGTAGCCCATGAAGCATTTCCATTGTGCACGAATATCATGAAACCATTCCATGGTAGTTTTGAAAGGGGATCGCCTGAAATGGATATCTCGAATTTAGATAGAGCATGGTAAATTTCTTCTATGTACTGGTACATCTGTTATGGGCCTTACGTAACCGTCTGAAAACAAGTAAACGGGTGGGAACTGCATCTAGGTTGTGCAATAGCTTCTCCATGTTAATTTAAAATAAATTTTCTATATTCAGACATATACATAATATGAGGAGGAGCATTTCATCGACACATGTAACAAATGATACTGACAAAAGATTGGATTTTCCATATACATCTACAGTACAACAAAAACTAGATCTGTAATAGAAGTACTTGAGAAATACAACACGCCCTAGATTTTCAAACACACATTCCATTGACAAAGTAGTACATGCCGTCCATAGGTAACGCACTGTCTACCCATGTAAGAACGCTGTAAAAACTTCTACGTGTAACACATATTGTCTCAGAAATGAAGCTGTACGTTGAGAAGACTACATTATGTTTAACACACCCCTATACGGGCATCCACCTTTTATTTCAAAATTTTCATGACATACATAGTATGAGGGAGCGTTGTCAGTCCGGAGAGGCAGATCTCCACTTACAAATGAGTCATCTTAAGAATCAATACCTTACAACTGTATCGACCAAAATTCACGTGATTTTTCTGCCTACTGTTAAAAGCTCTAATTTTCTTAAGTACTCTAGACTATACAATATTAACAACATCTGATATGGAGACCTTCCAGCTTGTAAACATTCATCTGAATAATTTATTTTTTTAATAAATTTAATAATAATAATAATAATAATAATAATAATAATAATAATAAATGTAATGCAGGGGTGTGATATATGTATTATCACATTGTATATAATTAATATTTTGGTGACTTACACATCTTTACACATTTTTTTATTTTCAGAAATCACTTGGAACAAAGATTCACCACCCCCTGCGGGTGGGGGACGCACATGTAGAATACACCCGGGGTATCCCCTGCCTGTCGTAAGAGGCGACTAAAAGGGGCCCAAGAGGCTCTCAACTTGGGCGTGTGGATTGGCGACCTTGGGGCCTTTAGCTGAGTCTTGGCATTGCTTTCACTTACTTGTGCCAGGCTCCTCACTTTCGTCTATCCTGTCCGACCTCTCTTGGTCAACTCTTGTTCTTTTCCGACCTCGACGGTATTACAGCATTCGAGGCCTAGGGAGTCTTTCCTTTTCACGCCCTTCGTGGCCGTTGCCTTTCTTCGTCCGTTACTTCTTTTTTCGAAGTGACCGATCCCTTCTTTCTTCTTTTTCTCTCTCTTTACCCCCTGTGGGTGGGGAACGCAGACGAATAATACACCCACGGTATCCCCTGCCTGTCGTGAGAACCGACTAAAAGGAGCGACCAAGGGATGATTGAATTAGAACCATGAATCTACTTTTGATTCGTACCATAATGCGGGGAACACCATGGGTTGCCTGTACTTGCGAGTAGTACCACTAAATTAGGTACGAAATAGGTTTGTGATTAGTAACAGTAAAGAGGCTGGCCTGGGGGTTTCCAGTACCTGTGCGTCGTAACCATGTGAGCGACACCGTGGGTCTGCGTTGCCTGTGATTAGTACCCACTATGTGAGGAATACCGCGCCCGTGACTAGTACACCTAGGTGAGGAACCTTATCGGTTTGCGTTGGCTATGAGTGGCGCCATTGTGTGAGAAACACCGTAGGTCTGCGTTCCCTGTACGAAGTGCAATATTGTACCATCTTGTGTGGAACACCATGAGTCTTCGCTACTTTTGATTAGTACCCCAACATGACAAATACCATAGTTCTACTTTACTCGACACTTTCTTGTGTGTACTGACTCCTTGAGTTCGCTTCAGTCTATTGATACCTGTTTCCCTCGACACCCTCTGGTGCAGCGGATCCAGGACCTGCTGGCCGGGTGTTCGGATGCCGGCACCAGAATTACGTTTGTGTGGCTCCCCAGCCACATGGGCATAGAGGGAAACGAGTTAGCAGATCAGGCTGCCAAGGAGGCAGTTACACTGCCCCGTTGCCTTTCAAGGTTCCAGCAAGTGATATTCGCTCTCAGCTGAGACATCTGGTTATGTCTCATTGGGAGATGGAGTGGCAGGCCATCCCACTTCCCAATAAGCTGAGAGCGATAAAAGGAACAACGTAGGTATGGAGGACTTCCCTTCGGGCGTCGTGGAGGGAAGCCGTGGTATTATGTCGCCTTCGGATCGGCCACGGTATCTTGACGCACTCCCATCTACTGAAAGGAGAACCCCCTCCGGTGTGTACCTGCGGCGACCATCTTACCGTGGTACACATCCTTACGGAGTGCATGGACCTGGTCGATCTACGCCGTAGTATTAACCTTCCGAGATCTATCTCCCTTATCTTGCGCGATGACGAGCAGTCAGCAGACCTCGTCATCCGCTTTATGAGGGATAGCGGTCTGTTTTATCGTGTGTGATGATGTCCTTTGTCCTAGTGTTGTTTATGTCAGTTGCGCTTTTATCTCATTGACTTCATTTTAGTTTGTGTTGCGCATTTTAATGTGTTTTGAACGTCTAACGTAAATTATGTGTTAATATCTGTATTACTGGGCAATGCCTTATTCCTTCGATTTCCTGTACTTTCTCTTATTTTAATAGAACATAAGGCATTGCGTATTAGATCCACTGACTGTTTTAATCTCACCCTCATTTTTCTTCATCACCATTCTTTTTTAACTCTAGTCAGTGGATACTTTTTAAAATTTTAACTCCATGTCTCATGTCATTCATTTCGTTCCATTAGGGGCCGATGACCTTCGATGTTAGGCCCCTTAAAACAACAAGCATCATCATCATCATCATCATCTACTTTACTCGCGACAAGTACCATTATGTGGGGTCTTAGAGACGTGGATTTTGCATCCCTTTAGACATGAAGCATCATTGTGTTTTATAAGAAGTCCCTTGGTCAGTAATACTATTATTTACGATCTTTTTTGAGTCTGATCCCGTGTTTTTTTATTTTTTTTATTGGCTTCATGTCCATCCATTCATTCTTCATGACATTTTATATTTTATTTTGGTCAGTGGATGAATTTGAATTTTTTGTTATTTCATTTCGTACCTTTAGGGGCCGATGACCTCGATGTTAGGCCCCTTTAAACAACAAGCATCATCATCACAAATATTCACCAGGAATGCTGAGGACTCCAAAGCATCCTGCTTTAAATCCTGCCAGCTACTCGATCGACTCGGTACCGATCCCTGATGTTCTCAAAGGTGAGAATCGTGACTAACGCACTCTCTCTCTCTCTCTCTCTCTCTCTCTCTCTCTCTCTCTCAAACTACCAACAATACTGACTGTACCGGGCAGTACACCTCCACGCCGCTAATTTAAAATGTGCGCCAGTTGAAACTCCTCTGCTGGAGGAAATCTGAACTTTATTGACGGTATTAATTTTCAAGTTTCTCAGAAGATGTCAGTACCTGGAAATTTTGGAGTTTTTGAACTGTGTCATTTTCGACGTATTTTTGTTTTGCTTGTAGTAAGAAGTGTGAACTTTCTCTTCTAGAGGACACTACTGAAGATCAACAATAGTGCTCCCTAGTGCGGAGTGAAAGAAGTGTTTTTTTTTTTTTTTTTTTGAGAAATTTTTATTTCAAAAGTTTGTTTCTTGTTAAATTTCTTTCTGTTATTGTTTAAGTTGGCTGTATACCCCTCTCTTTCCCCTTGTTTTGTATTTAGCCAATCCCGAATTTCTTTTATTAATTTCTGACCAATCGGATCTATCTTCCCCCAACTTGAATATGTTGCTGTATCCTACCCAATAAAGTGCTTGTGGGAGGGTGTTTTCATTCCCCTAACGCCTCGAACCTTCCGCGAGAGGATATAAACTGCTGATTTTTGGGTCTCCAGGCCACTTCTGTTCCATCTTTCTGTGTGTAAAGTACATAGCAGGGGGCGGGAAGCGCCTCTTCCTTCGGCGGCGGTCAACAACAAGGTAATGGCCACTTAATAACTTCTTTCATTGCTAGCTCAGCAGTTTAACTCTCGGGGAGGGTCCGAAGTTTTTCCATTATGTAACCTTCCGTAAAATGTAAAGGAACTTGTATCTATCCCATCTTTTAAAACTGCATATCGGGATAGAGAGTGCTTAACCCTCTCGAGCTCCCAATCATATTGTTTTGAGGTGAACTTATTTTTCTCAACCTATTCTTCGTTAACGTAAAACAAATTATTCTTTCCTAAAGTCACCTCTGTAGTATGGGATTAGCCCTTGCATTAGTGGCCTAGAGCCAGATTATGTTTTAAAAACAAGTGTATTAGGAGTGCAGATCGCCTCCTCTCAAATTGTTATTTTAGAGGTCATGTAATTACCCCTTTTCATTTAATAGACCTCAGTAGGTTGGGTATTTTACCCCTGTGTCTATGTCCAGTGAGGACAACTTGAAGGTGGAGTATGGTGTGGCCTTTGAGAGGCTTAAAGTTGAGAGCGAGTGGCTCTTTTTCGAAAATTGAGTGTTGTATGCCTCGTGGAGGCTTTTCAGTGTAATTTGGAGCAAGGGCTCCTAGGCATGAATGGGGTTTTCTGCCCCTCTGTTGAAACTTGTGTTTGGGGTAAAACTGAGCTGATTGCTCAAGGATTTTGATCGCGGGCTCGAAGCCCAAATCCTGTAAATATTGTAATTGTACTTTTGTTGCCTTGCTACTCTGTACCTGCCATGTTTGTTATTTCGTTATTTTGAAAAGAAAATATAACCTTGTTAAATTTTAAATTAATTTTACTTTCGTAGCTTGAGACCCGTTCGCACCCGCACCTTCTTTCACCTCTACCTACCGCTAAAACACGGTAACACAGACATTTAACTATTAATCAAAAAATTCTACTTACAGACAAACTGTGGCATACTAAATATAGACCATACAAACATAAGAATCCAATCATTTGGCGACAATACAGCTGCAATATACTGCATTCAGAAGGGATACTTTTTTGTTAATGTTCAAGTGATTAGTGATTCTAAACTTCAAATCCACGAACCTGCTACGCAGGCGTAGCAGGGGGAGAGGTGATACTCCCAGGTGGCGGATAGGGGGGTCCTAACTCGCTTGCCGGCGGACTTGTGGGAAATAAAATACCTCTCGCGGACCAAACACACACCCCCTGTGGGTGGGGGAGGCTGACGAATAATACACCCACGGTATCCCCTGCCTGTCGTGACAGGCGACTAAAAGGGGCGACCAAAGGATGATTGAATTAGAACCATGAAACTACTTTCGATTCGTACCATCACGTGGGGAACACCATGGGTTGCCTGTACTTGCGAGTTGTACCACTATGTTCGGTACGAAATGGGTTTGTGTTTAGTAGTAGTCATGAACGTGGCCTGGGGGTTTCCAGTACCCGTGCGTCGTACCCATGTGAGCACCACCGCGGGTCTGGGCGTAGCCTGTGAGTTGTACCACTATATGAGCGACACCGTGGGTGTGCGTTGCCTTTGATTAGTGTCCACTCTGTGAGAAACACCACGGGGCCCGTGGGACCGGCATCCGTGCCTAGTACACCTAGGTGAGGAAACTCATTGGTTTGCGTTGGCTATGAGTGGCGCCATTGTGTGAGAAACACCATAGGTCTGCGTTACCTGTACGAAGTACAATACTTGTGAGTAGTACCGTCTTGTGTGGAACACCGTGAGTTTCGCTACTTTTGATTAGTACCCCAACATGCCAATACCATGGTTCTACTTTACTCGCGACATGTACCATTCTGTGGGGCCTTAGACATGGATTTTTCACCCCTTTCGACATCAAGCATCATCGTGCTTTATGAGTGGTCCCTTGGTCAGTAATCAATTGAGTCTGATCCACTATATTTTGGTTGTTTGTTTCCTTTTTTTTCTTTGTTTTTTTGTTGGGTTCATGTCCATCCATTCATTCTTCATCACGACATTATTATTATTATTTGGTCATTGGATGAATTTGACATTTTTGTTCTTTCATTTCGTACCATTAGGGACCGATGACCTCGATGTTAGGCCCCTTTAAACAACAAGCATCATCATCATCATCATCAACCTTCAAATCAGGGATGTAGTTGCTAGTTGGCCAGGTTGTGAACATGATCGTACAATATTTAACTCCCATGTCGGAGCACGGTTTGAAGTGGGGACACTTAATGAAGTGGTCTTGTTACGAGATCATGGATGCCCTTTAAGAAAAAGTGTTTAACTCTGTGCTACTTACATCCTAAAGTGAGACCTCAAAACCGTTATAAATAACAACATAACACACATACACAACTCTGTGGAGAGGATTATAAAGGTCTGGAAAAGGCAATTTCTCTTTCTTAGCTTGGGACTGTGAATCAAATGTTGGTCAACGTCTTTATGGTGACTTCATGCGCCATGTTCTTCAGCTGTATTAAAGATTTGCATTGTTTGTAACTCTCGTGAAAGTTAACATCGTGCTAGCTGACATTTTCTGGCGAAAGATTGAGGAAACGCAAGAATCATAACACTGTGTTACACAACTTATGGTAGTTAGCCTTCTTTTGGCAACTGTTTATGAAAGTGGGCTTTACTTTAATTATTTCATCATTATCCGTTTAACTTCCAGGGTTGGTTCCTCCCCCGGACTCTCAGTGAGGGACGCCGCCTCTGCCGCCTCTGGGGCACTGTTCTGGAGCGTGAGATTTTGGATTGAGGTTACAACTGGGGATGAGGTCCTGTACCTAACCCGTGATGCTGAACAGGGGCCTTGTTGGGGAGTGGAAAGATTGGAAGGGGTAGACAAGGAAGGGAGAGGAAAGGATGTGGCCGTAAGTTAGGTACCATCCCAGCATTTGCTTGAAAGAGAAGTAAGGAGACCACGGAAGACTACTTCGATGATGACTGAGGAGGAAATCGAACCCCTTTCTACTTAGTTGACTTCCCGAGGCTGAATCCTCATACCAGTTTTCAAATATAATGGCAAAGCCGGGAATCGAACTCGGGCTTCCGGTGATGGCAGCTAATCACACTAACCACTACAGCACAGAGGCGGACATTAATTTAATTAGGATCAAAATTTAATTTATCTCCCCTTTAAATACAAACTTTGTGAGTACTCACAACAAACATTATATCTACAGTATAGTTTCAGTTGTTCTTCCGACAAGTTTACATACAAAGAACTTTTGCAATACCGTGCACTTGTTCATGTTTTGAGCGAGTGTGCATTCAGTGAACTGTCTCACACAACACAAACTATATACCTTACATTTTAAAAAAATACATTTTTAGTGATAGATTACACAAACAGCCCAGCTACAAATATTAATTAAATTAAATCATTAACTGTAGATAATCTTGTCAATTTGTGTCCCACTGCAATTACATTCTGCTGGCATGTGAGTGAAAATAATAAGTGATACAATATTATAATAGGCTTCATTTCTCTTATTCAACAGACCAATGAAGTAGTCCTACTCTGCCGTTGCAGATGGAAAATCATGATGGTATGTACCTATTATGACAAAAAATCCTTTTCCATACTAACAATTAGTATGAAAATATAAGATTGCTTTTAAAGTTGCAGGTACTTCGGGTACCAACACAAGAGAGGCGCAGGTGGAACGTCCTCCACTTTGTCGGCGTAAGCCAATATTTAGAAAGAAGAGCTTACCACTGTCTGCAACGGGGAAGAAAAATGAACCATGAGTCACAGGGAGGACTGAAGTAGCTCAGCTGCAGAAGAGGCTGTTGGAGGAACAATTGCGAGAAGTGCAGAAAAGAGATGAAAGAGAAGAAGCTCTCTTTCTTATAAAGAAAAGGAGCTTAGAACTGGCCATTAAAATTAAGGAGGAGACCTTTAAAAATCTGAAAAAAATAAAAGATTTAAATATGAAGAAAAGTTGTTTCATACAGTTCTGATTGAAAACCTAAAGCCTAGATCCAAAGTAATCCACAAAGTTATCCCTAACAGCACCTTATCCCACTGCTCCTCTCTCATCTTCAATTGCAGCATTGATAGCTTCCTGAAGCAGGGGGTCTATTTCATTTCGACTGCTAAATTGTGAAGCACAGCACTTGCCACAATTACTGCTTCCACCTTTTCAGTCTTCAATCTAATTCCATTTACCAGTACTGGAAAACGCCTCTTCCACGCCCCATATGTCCTCTCGACTACATTCCTTGTTCTTATCTGTGACTCATTGTACAGATTTTCTGCAGGTGTCCTTGGATGTGTAATGGGAGTTAAAAGGTAGGGTGTTGCGGCATACCCTGAATCACCTAGAAGGACACGATTCCCCATTAGACCACGTTCAAATCGAGCTCTGAGAGCAGAATTATTAAAAATTGTTCGATCATGTACAGCACCTGGCCACCTTACAACTACGTCAATAATTTTTAAGTCTGCACTGCTCACAGTCTGCACATTCCGTCTGTTAGGTCATCAGCCCAGAGGCTGGTTGGATCCTCAAATAGCACCATCAAAGGTTATGCGGTTATAAGGAAACCGCAAAAACCAATGGCAGCACCAAAATGAGGCGTACTAGGCAAGACGAGGAGTGAGGTAGTTTGCCATTGCTTTCCTAGCTGGGTGGGAGAGTGCTATTGCAGCACGACTGAGCCTATGAGCAACACCTTTCTTAACACTCAGATGCACTAGTCGTGCTCTGAATGTCATTACTCAGCACCACCCATACCCCAGCAGCTTCCATATTGTCACAGCCATGGATGAGACTGGGACTTCGGAGGAAGCTACACTTTACTCTGGCCTGTGCCAAGAGATGGATACAAAAGTACTGTATCCATCATGAAATGGCAGCAGGCGAAGTCTGCACATTATAGGAAAAGAAACCTTTCCTTCCCCTATATTCTTCTGCATTTTCTCCTCCTGGAGATCTTATTTTTATGTGTGTGCAATCTATTGCTCCTGTCACTCGAGGAAAAGCAGCTATTTAAAAAAAGTCTTTTTGCACGCAAGCAATTTCCATCCGCGTGTCTGAAAATGTTTTGAATCTTGGAACCAGACGAGCAATTTACTCTGCAACTTTGTGGATGATTCTGCTTGCAGTTCCTTTGTCAATGCTGCAGAAGTCTGCTGCACATGTAACAAAATCTCCGCAAGCAAAATATCTTAGTGTTAGAAGCAGCTGGTTCATCGGGGAGATGGAATGATTCCTGTAAAGGAGAACCTATTTTATTCTTTTATTTTACTTTGAAAACTATGACAATGTGTCCATTATAGTGTACCTATTCAACTGTTGTTCTAACCTAACTGAGCCAGAAGTTGATATTACATACCAGTTAGCCAAGCCCACTGAAATGCATGCACCAACCGACCCTATGAGTGACATTTTTCCACCATTCATAACAAGAACTGACTGCACAAGAAATGGCATTACTAGCATCGCTCATATCTCAGCCACTTTAATATGGTCAAATCTAAGGACGAGACAGGCCAATAATAGTAACAAATTTGATCTAGCCCATACCCACAGATATACTTCACACTAAACATTAGGTCACGCCAGCATAATGATCACTTTTCTAAGCTGAGTTGCGAAGAATGTTTAATGTTCCATTGTGTACAGTAGGTACTAACATATCATAGACATGAAATGTTTTCGAAATATTTTCAAGACTCGAACAATGAAATAGAACTATAGCCTGATGCCTTCTATCTGCAGTGCTCTTTCTTTCATATAGGCCTATAGTGATTAATAATTACAATTTTCGAATGAAGTAATCATGTGGAAGCAAATACCTTTTTAAACAATATACCGGTATTTGTACGGTACTACATTATTTGTACTGTGATATTAAGAATTGATTTTTCAAATGCCAGCAATTTCATATAGGCTACAGTTATTTTGTTTTTCTTCAAGAGATGCTAATGTGATAGACCTACTATGAAACATTAATTAGAAACACCTTTTTATACTCTGTAATTGTCCATAAATTTTCGTAGAACTGGCCTAACCGCATTCTATTTTAACCCCACTTTTGTTAAACTTCTGTAGAATTTAAGGCATTACCGTACGTTCCAAAATGTGGTAATAAAAATATAGGAAAACTGTAAGTAAACTCAAACATAGCAGAAGAACACACAAATACGCGGTACGAATTCAAACAGTTTACTGAACATTACGAAAACTTCTTAAATCCTCACACATGTTTCCTGTTCCATACAACATTAGAAACTATAGAACAATTACAGGCTCACAAATTAATAAATCCTGTGGAACTACTGTAGCGAAGCACTAGTACTACTAGTTTTCTATATGAGCACATGTCTAACAAATTCCTAGTAATATACAATTCCACAAAGAAACTTATTAAACTTGAAATGTATAGTAATATAGTCAAACAATAATAAACCTAGCACCAATATTTGATGATAAAGCGTTGCTACACTACAATTTAGACACAGCAGATTAATTCAAATCAATTAAAAAATAATATTAGGCTAACCTACCTGTCAGTCATATGATCCAAGCGATCGTTGATCATATCCAGAAGACGCAAAACAGTCTCTTTCGTCATGCGAAATCTGATGAAAAAGTCATCATCATCAAATTTATTAAACAAATCTGGACGAGGTCTCACATTCCGCTTCTTCCTTGTTCTTAAAAATAAATCATGATGGATTTCATCGCCACTATCAGACTCTATTACCATATCCGCCAATAACGCACTATCCCTCCGTGTCACGGCCGTATAACGTTATACTCGGAAAACAACTTATCCAGTCGTCGTACAACTAACTGGTTTCTGGAATAAGTGTTATCCCAGCTTTATTCCTTGTTCGCACAACTGGCCGATAGGCAGATATTGAGAAACGCAGACGAGAGGGAGGACGTAAAGGAGAAGGTGGTACCAGCAACGTAAGGCAAACAGGTATAATTACCAACATAGTTGGGAATGTCTGGGATCTGTTAAATACAGGAAGCGGAAATTGTTATCAGAGGAATAATACTGTGTAGGAGGGATACAGATTGGAAGGTGACAGGAAATTTAAATTAGACTATGGAGTGGGTATCTGGGGAAACTGGGAGTGAGATTTCTAGATCCTAATGGACCCCCTGCGGGTGGGGGACGAACATGTAGAATACACCCACGGTATCCCCTGCCTGTCGTAAGAGGCGACTAAAAGGGGCCCAAGGGGCTCTCAACTTGGGGAGTGAGGGTTGGCGACCGCGGGGCCCTTAGCTGAGTCCTGGCATTGCTTCCACTTACTTGTGCCAGGCTGCTCACTTTCGTCTATTCTGTCCGGCCTCCCTTGGTCAATTCTTATTCTTTTCCGACCCCGACGGTATTAGCACATTCGAGGCCTACGGAGTCTTTCATTTTCACGCCCTTCGTGGCCCTTGCCTTTCTTCGTCCGTTACTTCATTTTTCGAAGTGACGGATCCCTTCTTCTTCTTTTTCTCTCTGTCTACCTCCTGTGGGTGGGGTATGCAAATGAAAAATACACCCGCGGTATCCCCTGTCTGTCGTGAGAGACGACTAAAAGGGGCGACCAAGGGATGATTGTATTAGAACCATGAAACTACTTTTGATTCGTACCATCTCACGGGGAACACCAAGGGTCGCATTTACTTGCAGGCAGTACCACTATATTAGGTACACCAGAGGTTTGTGATTAGTAGTAGCAGAGAGTGGTTCACTGTGGGTTTCCAGTACCCGTGATTAGTATCATTGTGAGAAACACCACGGGTCTGGGCGTTGCCTGTGATTAGTACCCACTATATGAGAAACACCACGGGAATACCGGCGTCCGTGATTAGTACACGTAGGTGAGGAACACCATCGGTTTGCGCTGGTTATGAGTGGCACCATTATGTGAGAAACACTATAGGTCTGCGTTACCTGTGCAACGTACAATACTTTTGAGTTGTTCCATCATGTGTGGAATACCGTGAGTCTACGCTACTTTTGATTAGTACACCAACATGACAAATACCATGGTTCTACTTTACTAGCGATAAGTACTATTATGAGGGGCCGTTGACCTGGATTTTAGACCCTTTAGCCAACAAGCCTCCTCGATTCAGGATTGTGCATTAGAAGTGGTCTCTTGGTCAGTAATACTATTTTATGTTAGTTTTTGGGGTGGATGCACTGATTGTTTTAAATTCATATCCCTCCATTCATTCTTCATGACATTTTTTATTTTAGTCAGTGGATGATTTTGAACTTTTAATTTGTCATTACTTTTCTTACCATTAGGGGCCGATGACCTAGATGTTAGGCCCCTTTAACACTAGAACCGCCGGAACATATTGTATACCTAGAACCGCCTATGCGGTTATTTTGACCGCTGTATTGGAATTATTATTTTTATTCTCACTATGTATAGTACTCATTATCATATGTTTATAAAACATTAATTATGGGATCTAACACGGAAAAGAAACAAATTATTTAATTACACTGCAAATGTAATATTTTCCTCAGTTATTAGAAACACAAAAACTTTATGTAAAACACACTTATCTAATAAACATTGAATTTAGTTCAAATTCTTTTAGTCTAAACGGTAGAATTGTTATTACTCATTATCAGAAAAGAAAATAACTGTAACATTTTATTTAGTGCAATTTATGACCTGAGACCCGTTTGCCAAATCCACTTACCACAGCATATTTGTGAAACACTGTCTTGCTTTTCCTTCAGTGTATTTGCTCACGCTGATGAAATTCTGCTTCTTTTGAATCAGGAAATACATTCCACGACCTCAGTTATGTCCATTGAGCAAGAACCACAAACTCGCTGTTTGCACTTTCTGCAGGTAAAGCTTGTCTTATTCTTGCATTTCTTCATTTGGCATTGTCTCGTCTGTACATTTCTTTCAACAGGCTACCCCAATTCGGGTTCTGTATCCACATACTTAGGTTTCGAACCCATGTACCCCTTACGAAGCTCCTCTGCTGGCTTCAGGATATAATTTTGGCCACTGATCTTCTTCCCTGTCAATTTTTTGAAAACGATCCAGGAATTGATAGCTGCCAAGTAAAGAATATTATGAACTACATGAACAGGCCATCTTCGAGTAGCTGATCGAACAGTATATTTTCTTCCCATTTGATCCACCACGACCGAGCTCGATAGCTGCAGTCGCTTAAGTGCGCTCAGTATCCAGTATTCTGGAGATAGTAGGTTCGAACCCCACTGTCGGCAGCCCTGAAAATGGTTTTCCGTGGTTTCCCATTTTCACACCAGGAAAATGCTGGGGCTGTACCTTAATTAAGGCCACGGCCGCTTCCTTCCCAGTCCTAGCCCCTTCCTGTCCCATCGTCGCCGTAAGACCTATCTGTGTCGGTGCGACGTAAAGTCAATAGGAAAAAAAAAAAAAATTATCCACCACGTCCATACCATATTTTATATAGTTGTAGAAGTCTACTGTTTTGGGAATCTTTTTGGGATTAGCTTGACATTCAACTTCTGAGTGCAAAGTACTGTATAGAAGGACGTTCTTGTGTCGTTTACCTTGATAAACTCTAAGTGTGTCATTGGAATGTTTCAGGAGAGTTGAGTTGAGCTTTCATAGGCTTCACAGCTGTAGGAATTTCTCTCCTTGAGCATCTAATGGTTCCAACAATACTCGTACCATTACTTTTCAACTTCTTACCAAGTTTCACTGTTGTAAAATAGTTGTCTGCAGTCACGTTTAATTGTGTCCTGGCTCGGCCTTGTCAATACAATTCAGAGTTTATATTATTTACACTATAATTTACTTATATATATATATATATATATATATATATATATACACTTATATAAATTCTTGGGCATGATGGTCAAGTTAATAGATATTATCAATATCTGTTAGAAAGTGTTCACCCCCTTCTCCCACCATTGTGGGAATTAAGATTCCTTTTCCTTTTTGATTCCTAATATATGAATACAGCTTCTTCCATTTCCCTTTGTAGCCATTACCCTCTTGAAGTATGCAATTCGTATAATTCTCCATTGCTTTCTTTTCAACTCTATTAAGTTCCCTATTCAGCTGTTTTCTAGTTTCTCTGCTCTCCCTACCCTCTTTGATCTTCCATTTTACTATCCTACATTTTCTTTTTTTTTTAATTTTCTTATTTCCCTTGTATAAGAAATAGGGTCTGAGGTTATTTTACCTTTCTTAACAGGTACAAATATCTTATTTCCTTCCCAAATGATTCGTTTAAATTTTGCCCAAAGTGTATCCACAATACTCCCTTCACTTAACCAACGACTGAATTGTGACCCTCTTGTTAAGCCTGTAACTGCTTTTTTAGACTCAGGCAGTGTTTGTTCCATTATTTCGGTTGAGTGGTATTCCAAATTAAAAGCTGTGTGTAAGCTTTCTGATTTTTGTTCGACTTCGGTTCAATATGTTTCGGCAAATTCCTCTCCATTAGAAATTTTAGGTTTTCTGTATGCCAAAATTCGTATATCAAAATTTACTTGGAAATTTAAACTGTTCATGGCCAAGCACTTGCCTTGCCCCGTTATATTGGGAGCTGATTTCATGTCTCACACCGGTGTAGTGCTCGACCTTCAGAGCAAGTCGTGCACTTTCAAATTTGATAGTAATTCCAAAATCCCTTTGTTAAAATGTAGTTCTGTGTCATGTTCATCTATTTCGCCTACCCAGGATGAGATGTTGTTAGACCTTAGACATCTACCTGAGGAGCAGGCAGAGAGTATTCGTAAGTTGTGTCAGTCGTTTCCAGAGGTTTTCTCTGATACTCTTGGTGTTACTGACCTTATCGAATATAAGATTGAGGTTACGGATTCGATTCCCGTACGGTTTCCACCTTATGGTGGTGATTATTGTTTTAAGAGGAAGTACAACTAGGCAACCATCCTCTATATAACACTAATCAGAGAGAAAAATGGAAGGGATCCGACACTTCGAAAAATGAAGATATCGGCCAAAGGAAGAGAAGGGCTACGAAGGGCGTGAAAATGAAAGACTCCCTAGCCCTCGCAAACCTAATAGCGTCGGGGTCGGAAAAGAACAAGAGTTGACCAAGGGAGGTCGGATAGGATAGATGAAAGTGAGGAGCCTGGCACAAGTAAGTGGAAACAATGCCAGGACTCAGCTATGGGCCCCGTGGTCGCCAACCCACGCTCCGAAGTTCAGAGCCCCTGAGGCCCCCTTTAGTCGCCTCTTACGACAGGCAGGGGATACCGTGGGTGTTATTCTACCACCCCCATCCACAGAGGGAGTTTCCACCTTATAGGCTATCCCCACCTAAAATGAAGGCGCTGAAAGAAATCATAGATCAGATGTTGAAAGCTGGTATTATTCGCTCCTCTAAGTCGGCGTATTCATCGCCTATTTTTCTAGTCCCGAAACCACAGGGGGGTTTCAGGCCTGTGATTGACTATAGAGCTCTCAATCGGAAGGTGGTGTGACAATCGGTGCCTCTTCCAGACCTTCTCTCTTGTTTTTCATAGTTTCGTAAAGCTAAGTTCTTCACCATCTTAGATCTTAATCAGGCGTATAATCAGATACCGCTTGCAGAGGAATCTAAACACCTGACAGCGTTTGCCAGGGATTGGAACTTGTATGAATACAACCGCGTGCCTTTCGTGCTCCCCACGGGAGCAGCTGTGCTTACGAGACTATTAGATAGGGTCTTCGCGGACATCAAATTTGAATACTTGTATCATTATCTTGATGATGTCGTCGTGTTTTCTGAGACCTTTGAAGAACATCTTGATCATCTGAAAGAGGTCCTAAGTCGCCTTCGTAAGGCAGGGTTTACGGTGAAGTTGTCCAAGGTTGCATTCGCTAAGCCCTCTATGTCATTTCTAGGGCACATTGTGTCGCCCGACTGTGTCGCAGTTGATCATTCTAGAACACAGGCCATCCGTGATTTCAAACCTCCCAAGGACATCAAGGGGATTGCCAGGTTCATAGGCATGGTGAACTTCTTCAGGAAATTCATTCCCAACTTTGCTAATAGAGCGGCGCACTTGAACTTACTCTGCAGGAAAGGCTCCAAATTCGAGTGGGGGCCTTCTCAACAAGCCGCTTTCCAAGACCTCAAATTAGCCCTTTGTAATGCCCCTGTCCTCGCTATGCCCGATTTCTCTAAGAAATTCATCGTCCAAACCGACGCGCCGTCGTCGGCGGTAGCTGCAGTCCTTATTCAAGAGACTGAACTAGGGAGGCGACCCATCGCCTATGCCTCTAGGACATTACCGGCCAGAGAATCCAAGTATTCCATCTACGAACTTGAAGGTTTAGCAGTTTTGTTTGCTCTAGAAAAGTTCCGCCTCTATCTGGAACATTTGAAGTTCGACTTGGAGACAGACAACCAAGCCTTAAGTTGGGTCTTAGGTAGGCCGCGTCGTACTGGTCGTATAGCCCGGTGGGCCATCCGAATTTCTGCCTTCCAATTTGATATTAGGCATATGAGGTACTGAAAATGTTGTGGCAGACGGACTAAGCCGTATGTTTTCTAATGAGGTAGAGACCCCTGAACAGGTTGATAGCTCTTCACCTTCAGAGTCCATACTACCTGAGGTTAATGCCATTCTAACAGATGCTCCCATGCTCTTTAGGGATATTGAAAAATATCAACGTGAAGATCCAGCGCTGGCTCCGATAATGGAAACCCTTTATTCTGGGGAACACGTCGTCCCTTATGTACTGAGGAATGGTGTTTTATGTTGCCCGTCGAGGCATGATAAGATGATGAAAGTTGTGGTTCCAGCTGTTCTCGTGCCCATGATCTTCAGGTACTATCATGAGACCCCATTGGGGGGCATTTAGGTATCTTCAAAACTAGAGAAAAGATTCGAAAAATGTTGATTTGGAAGGGTATGGACGGAGAAATCCGTGAATTGGTAAAGGCTTGTAAATCTTGTTGGCTTAGTAAACCCACCATGTCCACTAAGCAAGGGCTCTTGTTTTCTCATCAAGCGTCGCGCCCCATGGAACGTCTTTACATCGACTACGTAGGACCCTTCCCCCAGTCAAAGGGGAATGCCAACAAGTTCATCCTGGTGTGTGTTGATGGCTTCACTAGATTTTCCTGGTTATTTCCGACTAAGCTGGCTACCGCTCAGTCCACCATTTCTTGTTTAAATTCCATCTTCGCTTCTTTTGGTCCGTGTCAATGTATTGTTTCAGATAATGCTAAAGCTTTCACATCCAATCTCTTTCGTAAATTCTGATTTGATCTGTCCATCTCTCATGTGACTACTTCGGCTTACTATCCTCAACCATCTCTAGCTGAACGGGTCAATCGTAATCTGAGGTCGGCTCTTATTGCCTATCATCATGAAGATCATTCGAGGTTAGCTTTTGCTTTGAATTCGGCGGTTCATGAATCTCATAAGTTTACTCCAGCTTCTTTGATGTTCAAGTTCGTACCCAACACACCGCTTGCTAACCTTTGGTCTCTTAGTGATATTCTACCAGAGGCAATAGATCCAGATAATATTAGAGATCTTTGGAAGAAGGCCAAGGCCAACCTTAAAACGGTGGGATAAACGAGGTCCTGAACAGTAGACTAATCGATCATTTGCCATTTAGGCAGATAGCCTGTAATAACTACAATGTTTTATACTGCCACAAACAATTAAATAAGAAACTTAAGCAAATATGAACTAAGAAAGCTACTTACTCTGTGCCCATGTCCACCATTTCCACATCAATGTTTAAACTCTCAACTGAGAAGCTCATAACTGCCACTCAACAATGAACCAGCAACAGAAAATGAAACATTAAATAGATTCAACTTTCCCCTTCCAGTTTGAATTGTTACCAACCCAAATTGTTAAAGACAAAAATTACCAATGAAGAATTAGGATATTACATACGTGTCCATATGGACACGCAGGGAATTTAAGGGTTAACCAAGAATGCATCTCTACGAAGCGTAGCAAGCGTAGCAGGGGGAGTGGTAATACTCCCACGTGGCGCGTCCCAGGTGGCGGATAGGGGCGTCCTACCCGGCTTGCCGGCGGACTTGAGGGAAATAAAATACCTCTCGCGGACCAAACACACACCCCCTGTGGGTGGGGGAGGCAGACGAATAATACACCCACGGTATCCCCTGCCTGTCGTGAGAGGCGACTAAAAGGGGCGACCAAGGGATGATCGGATTAGAACCATGAAACTACTTGTGATTAGTACCACCACGCGGGGAACACTATGGGTCGTTATTACTTCCGCGTAGCACCACTATATTAGGTACCAAATAGGTTTGTGATTAGTAGCAATCAGGAGCACCGTGCGGTCAGGCTTTTACGGTACCTGTGATTAGTAGCACTATATGAGCCACACCAGGGTTCTGGCTTGCCTATGATTAGTACCCACTATATAAGGAACACCACGGGATAGTACGAGTCCCTGTGGTTAGTACACGTATGTGATGAAAACCATAGGTTTGCGTTGCCTGTTAATGGCGCCGCTATGTGTGAAACACCATAGGTCTGTATTACCTGTGCGAATTTCATTACCTGTGAGTAGTACCATAATGTGTGGAATACCACGAGTCTACGATACTGTTGGATAGTACCGCACCATGTCAAATACCATGGTTCTACTTTCCAAGCGAGAAGTACCATTATGAGAGTGCGATGACCTATATTTTGGACCCCTTTAGCTTGCAAGCATCATCGATTTAGTATTGAGCTATGGAAGCAGCCCCTTGGTCAGTATTACTATTGTTTTCCGTAGGTTTCTGAGACTGAGGCATTGCGGGTCGTCTCCACTGATTGTTTTTAACTTCATAGCCATCCGTTCATTTTTTCGTCCTCGCGTTTTGTATTATGGTCATTGGAGGATTTTGTGTGTATTTTTAATTTGTCATTGCATTTCGTCTCATTTCGTACCATTAGGGGCCGATGACCGCGATGTTAGGCCCCTTAAAACAACAAGCATCGTCATCACCCAGAATGCATCTAGCAATTTATTGAGACGAGTTGGTTCTTCTACAACTTGTGTAAATCCTCCCACCCAAATTTACGTATTTGCCAGTTTCTGTTCATGGGCTTCACTTGGAGTTCCATTCAATTCAACTTCAGGCAAGTTTAGATCTCCAGCACGATTTAGCTCCTCAGTCTCTACGATATACTGTACACCCTTCTGGGAATACTTCTCTATTACCCATTCCTTCTCTCAACCACGATTCAACTCCTATCACCACATCAGTCTCATAAGATTCCATCAAGGTACTGAATTTAATTGTTTATTTACTACAGTCTGGCAGTTTACCAAGAGCCATCTCAAACCCGTTTCTTCCCTAAAACTTGATGTTGCAGTTGGGTAACTTGAAATTATTTACTTTCTTGAGTTTCATTTTCTAGTTGACTGAGCCAGCTTGAAGTACAGCTGGCTATTTCTACTAGTTTTCCTGGTCGGTACAATAACTCAAGGGCGTTGCCTTTTATACAGTACATATCTTATGATTTTATTAATGTTTCGTTTAACAGTGTCTCTCGAAACTGCTGCATTCAATTACCTGAGTGTTACGAAGATGTTACTAATTGTAACCATATCTGTATCTATGACGTCAGGCCGACCGTTAGTCGGGTATATGGTAGGCTCTGTTGGAGCACATACTATTATGTCGTTATCTCTCATATATTGATGAAGGATTCTACCCTTTGGATTGACCACTCGTGAGTGCCAGTCCGGATGCTTGGAATTGAGATCCACGAACCTACTACGATGGCGTAGCAGGGGGAGAGGTGATACTCCCACGTGGCGCGTCCCAGGTGGCGGATAGGGGAGTCCGCACCGGCTTGCCGGCGGACTTGAGGGAAATAAAATACCTCTCGCGGACCAAACACACTACCCCCTGCGGGTGGGGGACGCACATGTGGAATACACCCGCGGTATCCCCTGCCTGTCGTAAGAGGCGACAAAAAGGGGCGACCTTGGCGCGGACATGGATTGCGGTTTGGTATAATGTGATGGACCTCCTGTGGATGGGAGAGGCTGAATACATCCATAGGTAATCCCCGCCTGTCGTAGAAGGCGACTTAAAGGGTCATGTGGCCATGGTCCCCTCTTTATTTTTCATTATTTTTCTGAGGGTCAGATGTTGACCATTCTAAATTTTGATGTGCGTGCTGCTCGGCGATGGAGCTCCTATGTGTGCGACTACGCTCGAAAGCCCGTGCCAGCAACCACCCAGGACGCGGCGGGTGGGAGTGTCATGTACCCGGGCAGTGGTATCCGCCTGACAACGCAGGTCCCCGCACAGCCGAATGCCAGAAGGACATATTCTTATTAATTATTTCTCTTTATTTTTTCTATATTTAGTGCTCTGTACACGCTATGGGGTACATGCTATTGCGGGTGACTGGAGGAAGGGAGTCCTAGTGCTCATTGCATCAGTCATCCCGTATTAAGCATCGTCCAAGATCGGACCCCGGGCAGTACCTGCTATGACCAGGTGGGTATTGCCTTGGCTGCTTGGTTCGGCTACAGAGACCCCTGATCGGAGTGGGTGGCATTCGGGGAGGATGCTATCGGGCATGGCTTCCAAACGAAGTCGGCTCTCTCAAGGTGGTCGCCCACCTAAGTCTTTATTCGTACAGCACTGCAAGCTGATCAGTTGCTTAAATGCGAGCACTTTGGCGAAATCCCCGTCAAAGTGGAGGAGCATAAGTACTTGAACCTGGTTCGCGGAGTCATCTTTCACCGCGACCTTATTTTGAACACTGACGACGAGTTGATGGAAGACATGAAGAACCGTGGCGTGACACACGTCCGGCGCATTACGCGCAAGGTCAACGGCGAAGACGTTGCCACTGGTGCCTTCATTGTCTCTTTCAAGTTGTCAGTGTTACCAGAGAAAGTCAAGGTAACAACTTATCGTTGCGATGTGAGGCCGTACATCCCGCCTCCTATGCGATGCTATCAATGTCAGCGATTCGGACATATGGTATCTCGCTGTTCGAATCAGGCTGTATGTGGTACATGTGGACGAGTAGCTCACGGCGCGGAGGAGTGCACAACTCCATACAAGTGCACTAACTGCTCCGGTTTTCATTCTCCTCGGGATCGGAATTGTCCGACATACCTGAGTGAGAAGAAGATCCAGGAGATCAAGACCCTGGATGGTCTTTCCTACCAGGAAGCGCGCCGTAAGTTTAATTCTATGAATTCACCTGCCCGTACACTCGAATATAGGTTGATAGCACAGAGTCTTCCAGGTTCGTCATTTACAACCTCGACACCTGTCCAGACCGCTGCGCCCAAGGCGACTGTTGCTGCTCCCAGCAACGTCGCGAATAGTCAAAGCTCGAAGGGGGGGACCACCCCACCTTCGACCAACCAGAGGTCTGTGCCGGCTGGGAACTGCCAGCCGGCACAGCAAGGGGGGAAGACTAAGTCTCCCCCCCCCTAGGAGGTCGACGAAAGTCGTGCCCCAGCCGGCGGAGGCGGCTTCGTTGACCAGGGCTGGGAAAATATCTCCCAGCCCGTCTAAACTTGAAAAGAAAAAGGGGAAGAAGAGCGCCCGTCCTGAGCGCTCTCGGACTTCCCCTGCGAAGGAGAAGTCATGCCCTCCATCTGGGGGATATGAGTCTGCGCCGGGAGGCACTCCTGCTCCCAAACCTGCGCGCTCTCCTCGTAGGGGACCCCCTCGCGCCCGAAAAGCGTCGAAGTTCTGGGCGGCACCCCTGCCATCTTTTGATGACGGGATGGATGTCGCGCTGTCCTCTACATCTACGGATGTAGAACTAGATAGTGTTTAGGCTTACGAGCATTTTGTCGCTCATAACCTAACACTCCTTTTATAGTCCACACTATGGCACTGTTACAGTGGAATTGTAACGGTTATGACAGGCATCTTGCTGAGTTACGTCAGCTTATTAGTGAGTACGCAGCGAGTATAGTCTGTATTCAGGAGACCAATTTCAGACTTGGTCATCATACGGTCTTGAGGCATTTCAAACTATACTCGACAGAACGATACTATGCTCACCGGGCTTCTGGAGGCGTTGGCATTTTAGTACGTTCTAATAGCTACAGCGAAGAGGTTCCATTAAGAACCCCTCTTGAGGCTGTAGCTGTTCGCGTCTCGCTGCCTGTCATAGCAACAGTGTGTAATGTTTATCTTCCACCAGGCCAGCAGCTGAACATCAATGATGTCGCTGATCTTCTAGATCAGCTTCCACCACCCTTCCTCTTATTGGGCGATTTTAACGCCCATCAACCCATATGGGGCTCTGAGACACCTTGTCCCCGAGGAAGAGAGCTGGAAACACTTCTAACAAATCTGGATTTATGTATTTTGAACACAGGGGAACCAACTCACTTTAGTGTACGTTACGGCACATACTCTCGCATAGACGTAAGTCTATGCAGCCGAACGTTGGTTCCACTGTTTCGGTGGAATGCACACGATGATCTCTGTGACAGTGACCATTTTCCTATCATTCTTACTTTGTTGAAACATAAACCCGTCGAGGCTCCCCCTCGATGGATTCTTAAACATGCTGATTTTCCAAAGTACACATCACTAGCTGTCTTTCACGATGATGTCAGGCGGACCGTCGGCGAGGAAATAACTTACGTCACCCAAGTTATTCTTGTTGCTGCTGAGGAGTCCATTCCGTTTTTCTCGGGGGCTCCTCGCCGAAAACTCGTTCCTTGGTGGAACGATGAGATAGCAGCAGCCATCAAAGAACGCCGTCGCGCTCATAAACGTTACCGTCGACAGCCTACTGTGGCCAATTTGGTAACATTTAAGAAACGCCGCGCTAAGGCGCGAGTTCTTATTCGACAAAGTAAGAAGGCTTCATGGAAGAGATATGTGTCGTCCATGACGTCACATACTCCATCATCTCAAGTGTGGACGAAACTTCGACGAATTTCGGGTATTCAAGGATCATCTGCTCTACCGGGAATTTCCATTGCAGGCAGTGTCGCCACTGATCCCCTCGCGATTGCTAATCATCTCGCTAGTCATTTCGCGGATGTCTCTGGCTCCGGGAATTACAATCCTGATTTCCTCCCTCTGAAGCGGGAGGCAGAACGTCATCACCTTAGTTTTCCCACCCAAGCTTCAGAGGACTTCAACGTGCCCTTCACGGAGTGGGAACTCCGAAACGCCTTAGCGCTTTGCAAGGACACGTCTCCTGGACCGGACAACATCCATAACCAGATGTTGAAACACCTTAGTGATGATAGTTTACTATATCTCCTTCGTGTGTTCAACCGAATCTGGACAGAGGGTGATTTTCCGTCTTAGTGGCGAGAGGGCATAGTCATCCCTGTCCTCAAGCCTGACAAAGATCCTAAGTATGCAGGAAATTGCAAACCGATTTGTCTTACAAATTGCCTGTGTAAGCTATTTGAGAGGATGGTAAATCGCAGACTGGTGTGGTGTCTGGAGAAACAAGGACTCTTGTCCGGGTACCAATGTGGATTTCGAGCCGCTCGATCCACCACACCACTTGGTACGCCTGGAGAGCTCTATCCAGGATGCGTTTCTCCGCAAACAGCACTTGGTAGCTGTCTTCTTTGACTTGGAGAAGGACTACGACACCACCTGGCGATATGGCATCCTTTCAGTCCTGCATCAATGGAGATTCCGAGGTAACTTGCCGGTATTTATTGCGAATTTTTTGTCCCTCCGTCTATTCCGTGTCCGAGTAGGGAGGACATATTCGCAATACCACGTTCAAGAAAATGGAGTCCCACAGGGATCGGTTCTTAGTGTCACTCTGTTCGCGATTGCCATAAACCGTCCCTATATGTGCACGATTTTGCTCTGCACTATAGCTCGTGCAGTATGGCAGTCGCAGAGCGACAGTTGCAGCAAGCTATTAGGAGGGTGGGGAAGTGGACCTTAGAACATGGCTTTCGATTTTCTGCCGCAAAGACCTCCGTTGTCCACTTTTGTCGTCAACGTACTCTTCACCCTCATCCTGAGCTTTATCTAGGAAATGTCGTTCTTCCAGTTGTTGACACCTACCAATTTCTTGGGCTCCTTTTTGACAGTGAATTATCGTGGGAGCCACACGTGCGGGAGCTAAAAGTGCATGCACCAAGAGGCTTAACCTCTTGAAGTTTCTTAGCAGCACTAATTGGGGAGCCGACCGCGTGGTGCTCCTGCGATTCTATCGGGCACACATTTTATCCCGGTTAGACTACATCAGTGCAGCATATGGCTCCGCAAGAACAAGCGTTCTTGCGAAGCTGAACAGTATCCACCACAGCGGTGTTAGGTTGGCGACGGGAGCTTTTCGTACTAGCCCCATCGCTAGCCTGCTCGCTGAGTCTGGTGTGCCGCCTTTACACCTGAGGCGCCAGCAACTACTACTTACGTATGCTGCAAATTTGCGACAGATGCCACTTCATCCGAGCTATCCCTGCGTGTTCAACAATGGCAACCGTTTGTTGTACGTTGCTCATCCTCGTGCGACGCGGCCGGTTGGGATACGCTTGGATAGCAGTTATGAATTGTTTCACGTACCCTCGATTCCTTGCCTTGTCAAACAACCATGAGGGGTACCTCCGTGGGTTGTACGACGACCTGAAATCATCCTGGATTTGCACACTGGCCCGAAAGGAGACACGGACCCTTCGATTTATCGGAGGATCTACCTGTCCGTTCTTGGCCGCTATCCAGGTTCAGTCGTCGTTTACACGGATGGCTCAAGGACAGATACGAAGGCTGTGCGTTCGTTGTCGACAATGATCGGTTTCTTTTCGATCTCCCGGACACCTGTAGTGTGTACACGGCAGAGCTCTATGCTATCTGTGTGGCTCTGCGGTACGCACTAGACAATGAGCGCCGACACTTTCTTGTGTGTACTGACTCCTTGAGTTCGCTTCTGCCTATTGATACCTGTTTCCCTCGACACCCTCTGGTGCAGCGGATCCAGGACCTGCTGGCCGGGTGTTCGGATGCCGGCACCAGAATTTCGTTTGTGTGGCTCCCCAGCCACATGGGCATAGAGGGAAACGAGTTAGCAGATCAAGCTCCCAAGGAGGCAGTTACACTGCCGCCGTTGCCTTTCAAGGTTCCAGCTAGTGATATTCGCTCTCAGCTGAGACATCTGGTTATGTCTCATTGGGAGATGGAGTGGCAGGCCATTCCACTTCCCAATAAGCTGAGAGCGATAAAAGGAACAACGAAGGTATGGAGGACTTCCCTTCGGGCTTCGCGGAGGGAAGCCGTGGTATTATGTCGCCTTCGGATCGGCCACGGTATCTTGACGCACTCCCATCTACTGAAAGGAGAACCCCCTCCGGTGTGTACCTGCGGCGACCATCTTACCGTGGTACACATCCTTACGGAGTGCGTGGACCTGGTCGATCTGCGCCGTAGTATTAACCTTCCGAGTACTAACTCCCTTATCTTGTGCGATGACGAGCAGTCAGCAGAACTCGTCATCCGCTTTATGAGGGATAGCGGTCTGTTTTACCGTATGTGATGATGTCCTTTGTCCTAGTGTTGTTTATGTCAGTTGCGCTTTTATCTCATTGACTTCATTTTATTTTGTGTTGCGCATTTTAATGTGTTATTTGAACGTCTAACGTAAATTATGTGTTAATATCTGTATTACTGGGCAATGCCTTATTCCTTCTTTTTCCTGTACTTTCTCTTATTTTAATAGAACGTAAGGCATTGCGTATTAGATCCACTGACTGTTTTAATCTCACCCTCATTTTTCTTCATCTCCATTCTTTTTTAACTCTAGTCAGTGGATACTTTTTAAAATTTTAACTTCATGTCTCATGTCATTCATTTCGTTTCATCAGGAGTCGATGATCTTCGATGTTAAGCCCCTTAAAACAACAAGCATCATCATCATCATCATCATGGAATTGAGATCACCGACTACTAGGGTGGGTACATGAGCAGGGTTGTCTAAAAGGGTTTCCAAATCAGTAACATGTAGAGGAGCCGAGGGTGGAAGATAAGCTGCAAATAAGCGATAATGGTAATTCCTATGTTTTAATTCTATACCTAAGGACTCAAGAACGGCGTGAGGGAGGGGGTCAAGCACGTGATGGGTAAGGCTAGCCTTAACCAACACGGCAACGCCACCTCCTTTGGTTCCTATTCTGTTTTTCCGATAGACCACCATGTTTCTGATTTTAAAAGAGTTAAACGCTTTTAGCCATGTTTCACCTAGAGCATGATATCTATGTTATGGTCAGAGATAAAGGCCTCAAGCTCATATCTCTCACCGATAACACCTTGACAATTCCACGCACCAATCGTCAGCTCCATAAGTCCGTAACGTCAGTCGCGTCTGTTTAGGGGGCTGAGAAATACTGCATAGCAGCATTTATCAGCACCATTATCTTGTCTAATGTGCTGGTGCACAGTCTCAGTTTACTGGCAGTGTCTTTAAGTAATAGTCTTGTAAAATTGATCTGTTTGAGTAAATCAAAGATGTCTGCTAGTCCACCGAGGTCAGAAAGGGGGTTCTCAGTGTTAGGTAAAAAGGTGGAGGTAGAAAGGGTGGTAGGAACACCACCAACGGCGTTGGCAAAAGAGAGTTGATCAGTTACAAGTTTGGAGGGTGGTAGGGTACTTTTCTTCAAGGCCCTGACATATTCTGCGGTTTTCTTTTGTTCAATTGCTTTTTGGAAGAGTTGACAGCCTCGCCAGGAGGCGGGGTGTTCACCTTTACAGTTTGCACATTTGGCAGGTGCCTCTGGAGAAAAGGGGCAAGCAATAGCTGGGTGATTTTCACCACATTTTACACAGCGCATGGCCATCCTGCAATAGTTGGCAGTATGACCAAGTCGCTGACATTTGTGGCACTGAGAAGGCCCTTGCTGACTACGGTAAGCTTCAATGGTCACCTTGGACCCGCACAGATAGTGAATAGAGTACACAGTACGTGAAAATTCAGTATTTGGTAAGGTTATGCTTATTACACTCAATGGGATAACCTTGCCAGAAGTATCTTTCTTGGAATACTGATAAATATCACGGGCTTCATACCTCATAGATTCAAGTTCTTCGCGGACCCAGTCAATACCAACTGTCGCAACAATGTTGCGAACAATCACCTTTAGTAGTTTCTGACTGGGAAGTTGATACGAATAGAATTGGGCATTACTTTCCTCAAAGTACTTGGTCACAATTTGGGAAAAGGCCTCGTTGTCCACATGGAACTTGAGGGCGTCTTTAGGGTTAATAACTCTAATGTCGCCAGTGCAGCGCCTTTTAAGGAAGCGGTAATGTTTCTGATATTGTTCCTTGTCATAAACTACTACAGGAGGTAGCGACTTTTTCTTGGGAGCTGTTATAGGTTCTGTATCCATCTGATAGTTCCTCCCACCAGGGCTTGAATTATTGGCTGTCCCATTCCCGTCAAACACAGACCGTGCTGACGTCGAACGGGAGGCGCTACCTGAGGTGCCAGACACAAACTCAGTTTGAATTGTTGTCTGTTGGGGCACTAATGCCTCAGGCCCGGTGCTACCGCTGGTGGGTAGGGCCGAAAGCGGTGCATAGGAATTTGAGGTTGAAATGTAAACTAATTTTTGACCAGAAGCAGAAAGTTTAGTCAGACGCATTGGATGAACTTTACCTTTTGTTCGGCGAGCTTTTATCCAAGTTACCTGGCTGTCAGGTTGGTGAGTGGCTTGCTGGGGCTCAGTAGATGTAGTATTAGTTGTTGGAGTAGATTGGCTGACAACTGGAGTAGTTCCGAGTCCATTACGCGGCGCTGGAGGCGGTAGACTTGGAAAGTTCGTAGGAGAAAAAATGGGTGCTAATTGCACTACAGTTCTAGGTGGAGGATTGCCTCCACCCGTAGGGGGCTCCATCTCGTTCTTAACACACTTATCACAACGTTTTTTGGATGTTCACTTGAGTGTAGAAAAGGGTACAATACAGTATTGCGCAACTATACAGTAACTTTTTCGATGCACCAAAACTACGCAGTAGTCTTACGCTGGCGTACACTTCCAGAAAGGACTGGCTTGCCTTGAGGGCACACTGAGGCACACTACTGCGTCACTCCTGTCCTTAACAATCACAAAGAAGGCACTACACAAAGATACGTCCGTTCACTGCTACAACAGGTTAGCGAATGATATCTACAAAGATCTTAGTACGAGTCAGTTTACCTAGTGTACATTTAAGTTGAGAAATGACATTCTTATCGTCGTCGTGAGCTACGTTGTTCGTCCCGCCGATGATCACTACTGCATCACGATTTCCGAGATTTCTAGCTGCTTGCCCCATATTTTCCAGTGCTTTCTTGGTTGGAGCCCCAGCATAGATGACGGCCGATGCTGCAATATCTTCATTGTTCAGTTCCTCCGCAATTCCCCTCGCCTGGCTATCACCAAATATATGAATGTTCGACACATTCGCCGGTTTGTGCTATACGTTTGGCTGCTTCCCATGCGGACAGGTCCTTGCGCATCGCTTACTTCTCTCAGAGCTGAAAATCTATTTTTTGTATCGATTACATAATTGTCTTTAACTGTACACGTTTCCTCCTCGAATCCGAAACAACTTGACACCACGCACTTGAATTCACGGGATCACCCCTGTTCTGAGTGTTTATCGGTGTTCACTGTCACTTTTAACGTTTAACGGTATATAACTTAATGTATTAGAGATATTACTGCAATTTTTTGTACACACATGTTAATCCAGTTGCTTGATTTACAGAAGTTGTAGACTAAAAATTGTCAGCACTGTGGAAAATTAAAGACTGGTGCAATGTATCATCATAGGGGGAGGATATCTTGCACAACTTAATAACATGGAAAATGAGGCAGGACATGACAATGGAGCGTAGTTAGCACATTTTAATGTTACTTTACACCATAGTACAGTAGTATGTCAGCATTATAAAATATTTTTATTACAGTTATTGGACAAATATGGATTTGGAATTTATAAATTTTAAAAAAATGTTTCTGAACACTTTTCAGTTTTATCTCACTATTCACCAACACAAAATAAAAAACACACTACAAACAAAACTTTGCAATGTCCAAATGTGTAGCAGCTCGGGAACTGAAATAATCCACGATTATTAATTGGCTTTGGTGGTTTGATGGCGCCCAAAATGTCCTCCCAACTGTACTCCATACTGTCAACAGTTTTTGGCCACTTCTATGCTCTTGTAGATCGTTCCATTGATGATATTACAACAGCGTCAGAAGTAAAATAAACTATTTTACCAGGAAAGAGCTCGTCTTTATCCCTGAACATAACAAACTCGCCTTTCTTTCTCTTGATAGGTTGCAACTTTCCTCCACTTCTTCGGTTTCAGACAATCCAACATCTGAAGAACTTGATGAGTCTTGAAGCTAAAGTGTAATACTTTCTTTTTCTGATTCAGATTCTGTTACGCATAAATGAGATTTCCCTCTCTTTTTCGTCTGGCAATGTTGCCGTTAATTTTATTGCTTTCTGGGAACTTGGTTTTCAAGGGCCTGAATCAGCCAAATCTTCTGCGCAGATCTCATGAGCAATACTCTTCCCGGCTGGAACATCAACTTTCCTTCTTTCTTTCTTTCTTTCTTTCTTTCTTTCTTTGGGTGTTGCCATTTACTATGCTACCTCCCTTTTCGGTCAAAAACTTCCTGAAGCTATTTTCAATACTACCGTCTGTTTCACAACCCTTGTCTGGAAGACGCTCTAACAGTTCATTAATATCACAAGGATGAATGTCACGTTTGCGGAAGCCGGATTTTAGATTTTCTTCTGCGTGTGGAGATATTGCATCCATCAACTGGTTCAAGAACTGGCGAAAGTGTTGCTTTTGCGACATTGCACTATGATTTCCAGCTTCACTCTCTTTGTACCGACCCAAAATCTTCCTCCATGCAACTTTCATTGGCCGGAAGAAGGCCACATCCTGCGGCTGTGTTAAGTGGGTACTGTTTGCTGGTAAGCAGACAAACTGAATATCATTCCCTCTGCACAACTATAAGACAATTTGTGTACTATGGGACAAGTTGTCTCCTATACGTACTTTCTTCCCTGCAAGTTTCTTTAATCTTGGGAGCATATGACTTTGAAACCAGCCAGTGAAAATTCCTGCAGTAAACCATCCAGATTTGGAATTATTTTACCTGCATCCTGTTGGACCTCCTTCGCGCCAAGTTGACCACATATTCGGCAAACCACGTATGGGGGAAAGAGTTCACCAACAGCTGAGCCACAACTCATGAGAGACACACTTGCCTTGGAAGGATTGCGAATATTTTCCGGGTACTTCACACCTCTTTTAGTTATAACTCTTTTGAAACCTGGGTTGTCTGAGGTTACTTTTAACATAATTCCATATGTTTTGCGGAGGTACCCCCTTCAATGTGCCCCCGATATTACCTGCATATTCTTGGAGAGTTTCTTTGTTTATTGATGCCCTAGATCTCTTAATATTTGCAGCAAATCGTACAGTGAGTTCTGGATGTCTCTTTACAAAGCATCTCACCCACTCTCTCTTCCTGGTAGGTTGTTTTTAAATTGTTTGTCTTCCCTTCCCATTCTACCCAGATAAGCACTAACAGTGCACCGCATTTCAAATTCATCAATAGGAAATCCAAACTCACTCATAGCAACAACAGAGTCTGAAAATATGTCCTCTTCGTTTTCGCTAAATGTGGTGGTTTTCCAGGGATAGTAGAGTGATGTCCTTTTATCTTGTTAATAATAGTTCGCCTTGGTATACCAAAATGTGTTTCTGCGGCCCCGGTCGACATAATTCCATCCCTAATGGCTGTCAGATATTCATTCAGCTTTTCCAGAGAATAGTCTGCATAACACCTGCTCCCAGGTTTTCTCGGCATAGTTCGTCTACAACACAACAGAATTACATATCTGAGGAATGTGTTTGATCATATGTTAATACCATACTTAACATAGTTCATATAATTAAAATACACTTATTTTAAAATGTTGGGGTTACTTTGCTCTACTTTCATGCTGGTGCAGAGTATCCCCGAGTAGCTCAGAATGTTGACATGCACATGCTTTCACTCGAACTGTGCATTTCCAGCTTACTGTATTAAAGTAGACAGTATAATTCTCAGATGGTGGCTTGTAAAGGTACTAAGTACAATTGGTCTTACCTGATTAGCACATCAGCAAGCCTATAGGATACACACTAAAATTAAGGAAATCACACGTCTTAGAGCCTGAAATTCAATGGAGGCTCACACGACAACTGTCGCGTACTCTCACTACTACATCGTGGCCACGAACCTGCTACGCCTGCGTAGCAGGGGGAGAGGTGATACTCCCACGTGGCGCGTCCCAGGTGGCGGATAGGAGGGTCCTAACCGGCTTGCCGGCGGACTTGAGAGAAATAAAATACCTCTCGCGGACCAAACACACTACCCCCTGCGGGTGGGGGACGCACATGTAGAATACACCTGCGGTATCCCCTGCCTGTCGTAAGAGGCGACAAAAAGGGGCGACCTTGGCGCGGACATAGATTGCTGTTTGGTATAATGTGATGGACCTCCTGTGGATGGGAGAGGCTGAATACATCCATAGGTAATCCCTGCCTGTCGTAGAAGGCGACTTAAAGGGTCATGTGGCCATGGTCCCCTCTTTATTTTTTATTATTTTTCCGAGGGTCAGATGTAGACCATTCGAAATTTTGATGTGCGTGCTGCTCGGCGATGGAGCTCCTATGTGTGCGACTACGCTCGAAAGCCCGTGCCAGCAACCACCCAGGACGCGGCGGGTGGGAGTGTCATGTACCCGGGCAGTGGTATCCCCCTGACAACGCAGGTCCCCGCACAGCCGAATGCCAGAAGGACATATTCTTATTAATTACTTTTCTTTATTTTTTCTATATTTAGTGCTCTGTACACGCTATGGGGTACATGCTATTGCGGGTGACCGGAGGAAGGGAGTCCTAGTGCTCATTGCCTCAGTCATCCCGTATTAGGCATCGTTCAACATCGGACCCCGGGCAGTACCTGCTATGAGCAGGTGGGTATTGCCTTGGCTGCTTGGTTCGGCTACAGAGACCCCTGATCGGAGTGGGTGGCATTCAGGGAGGATGCTATCGGGCATGGCTTCCAAACGAAGTCGGCTCTCTGAAGGTGGTCGCCCACCTAAGTCTTTAACTTTTGCTTCACTGAGAGGTTCAACTCCCTGTGAACATGCGCAGCGTGAAGGAATGGGATCCAGCTTCCCTAGGTTTCTGGTCGCTACCAGAACCGATGGGCAGGATTTTAAGCTGGTGAAGTCGATCCTGTTTAGTAGACACATCGAAGGCGTCTATGGCGAACTGGAGGAACTTAAGAAAATGCGCAACGGTAGTTTGCTTCTAAAGACTCGTACAGCACTGCAAGCTGATCAGTTGCTTAAGTGCGAGCACTTTGGCGAATTCCCCGTCAAAGTGGAGGAGCATAAGTCCTTGAACCTGGTTCGCGGAGTCATCTTTCACCGCGACCTTATTTTGAACACTGACGACGAGTTGATGGAAGACATGAAGAACCGTGGCGTGACACACGTCCGGCGCATTACGCGCAAGGTCAACGGTGAAGACGTTGCCACTGGTGCCTTCATTGTCTCTTTCAAGTTGTCAGTGTTACCAGAGAAAGTCAAGGTAACAACTTATCGTTGCGATGTGAGGCCGTACATCCCGCCTCCTATGCGATGCTATCAATGTCAGCGATGCGGACATATGGTATCTCGCTGTGCGAATCAGGCTGTAGGTGGTACATGTGGACAAGTAGCTCACGGCGCGGAGGAGTGCACAACTCCATACAAGTGCACTAACTGCTCCGGTTTTCATTCTCCTCGGGATCGGAATTGTCCGACATACCTGAGTGAGAAGATGATCCAGGAGATCAAGACCCTGGATGGTCTTTCCTACCAGGAAGCGCGCCGTAAGTTTAATTCTACGAATACACCTGCCCGTACACTCGACTATAGGTTGATAGCTCAGAGTCTTCCAGGTTCGTCATTCACAACCTCGACACCTGTCCAGACCGCTGCGCCCAAGGCGACTGTTGCTGCTCCCAGCAACGTCGCGAATAGTCAAAGCTCGAAGGGGGGGACCACCCCACCTTCGACTAACCAGATGTCTGTCCCGGCTGGCAGTTCCCAGCCGGCACAGCAAGGGGGGAAGACTAAGTCTCCCCCCCCTAGGAGGTCGACGAAAGTCGTGCCCCAGCCGGCGGAGGCGGCATCGTCGACCAGTGCTGGGAAACCATCTCCCAGCCCGTCTAAACTAGAAAAGAAACAGGGGAAGAAGAGCGCCCGTCCTGAGCGCTCTCGGACTTCACCTGCGAAGGAGAAGTCATGCCCCCCATCTGGGGGATATGAGTCTGCGCCAGGAGGCACTCCTGCTCCCAAACCTGAGCGCTCTCCTCGTAGGGGACCCCCTCGCGCCCGAAAAGCGTCGAAGTTCTGGGCGGCACCCCTGCCATCTTTCGATGACGGGATGGATGTCGCGCTGTCCTCTACATCTACGGATGTAGAACTAGATAGTGTTTAGGCTTACGAGCATTTTTTCGCTCATAACCTAACACTCCTTTTATAGTCCACACTATGGCACTGTTACAGTGGAATTGTAACGGTTATGACAGGCATCTTGCTGAGTTGCGTCAGCTTATTAGTGAGTACGCAGCGAGTATAGTCTGTATTCAGGAGACCAATTTCAGACCTGGTCATTATACGGTCTTGAAGAATTTCAAACTATACTCGAAAGAACGATACTATGCTCACCGGGCTTCCGGAGGCGTTGGCATTTTTGTACGTTCTGATAGCTACAGCGAAGAGGTTCCATTAAGAACCCCTCTTGAGGCTGTAGCTGTTCGCGTCTCGCTGCCTGTCATAGCAACAGTGTGTGATGTTTATCTTCCACCAGGCCAGCATCTGAACATCAATGATGTCGCTGATCTTATAGTTCAGCTTCCACCACCCTTCCTCTTATTGGGCGATTTTATCGCCCATCACCCCATATGGGGCTCTGAGACGCCTTGTCCCGGAGGAAGAGTGCTGAAAACACTTCTAACAGATCTGGATTTATGTATTTTGAACACATTGGAACCAACTCACTTTAGCGTACGTTACGGTACATACTATCGCATAGACGTAAGTCTATGCAGCAGAACGTTGGTTCTATTGTTTCGGTGGAATGCACACGATGATCTCTGTGACAGTGACCATTTTCCCATCATTCTTACTTTGTTGAAACATAAACCCGTCGAGGCTCCCCCTCGATGGATTCTTAAACAAGCTGATTGGCCAAAGTACACATCACTAGCTGTCTTTCACGATGATGTCAGGCGGACCGTCGGCGAGGAAATAACTTACGTCACCCAAGTTATTCTTGCTGCTGCTGAGGAGTCCATTCCGTTTTTCTCGGGGGCTCCTCGCCGAAAACTCGTTCCTTGGTGGAACGATGAAATAGCAGCAGCCATCAAAGAACGCCGTCGCGCTCATAAACGTTACCGTTGACAGCCTACTGTAGCCAACTTGGCAACATTTAAGAAACTCCGCGCTAAGGCGCGAGTTCTTATTCGACAAAGTAAGAAGGCTTCATAGGAGAGATATGTGTCGTCCATGACATCACATACTCCATCATCTCAAGTGTGGACGAAACTTCGACGAATTTCGGGTATTCAAGGATCATCTGCTGTACCGGGAATTTCCATTGCAGGCAGTGTGGCCACTGATCCCCTCGCGATTGCTAATCATCTCGCTAGTCATTTCGCGGATGTCTCTGGCTCCGGGAATTACAATCCTGATTTCCTCCCTCTGAAGCGGAAGGCAGAACGTCATCACCTTAGTTTTGCCACCCAAGCTTCAGAGGACTACAACGTGCCCTTTACGGAGTGGGAACTCCGCAGCGCCTTAGCGCTTTGCAAGGACACGTCTCCTGGACCGGACAACATCCATAACAAGATGTTGAAACACCTTAGTGATGATAGTTTACTATATCTCCTTCGTGTGTTCAACCGAATCTGGACAGAGGGTGATTTTCCGTCTCGGTGGCGAGAGGGCATAGTCATCCCTGTCCTCAAGCCTGACAAAGATCCTAAGTATGCAGGAAGTTACAGACCGATTTGTCTTACAAATTGCCTGTGTAAGCTATTTGAGAGGATGGTAAATCGCAGACTGGTGTGGTGTCTGGAGAAACAAGGACTCTTGTCCGAGTACCAATGTGGATTTCGAGCCGCTCGATCCACCACAGACCACTTGGTACGCCTGGAGAGCTCTATCCAGGATGCGTTTCTCCGCAAACAGCACTTGGTAGCTGTCTTCTTTGACTTGAAGAAGGCCTACGACACCACCTGGCGATATGGCATCCTTTCAGTCCTGCATCAATGGAGATTCCGAGGTAACTTGCCGGTATTTATTGCGAATTTTTTGTCCCTCCGTCTATTCCGTGTCCGAGTAGGGAGGACATATTCGCAATACCACGTTCAAGAAAATGGAGTCCCACAGGGATCGGTTCTTAGTGTCACTCTGTTCGCGATTGCCATAAACGGTATTGTCGCTGCTGCTGGTCCAGCCGTAATACCGTCCCTGTACGTGGATGATTTTGCTCTGCACTATAGCTCCTGCAGTATGGCAGTCGCAGAGCGACAGTTACAGCAAGCTGTCAGGAAGGTTGAGCAGTGGATCGTAGAACATGGCTTTCGGTTTTCTGCCGCAAAGACCTCCGTTGTCCACTTTTGTCGTCAACGTACTCTTCACCCTCATCCTGAGCTTTATCTAGGAAATGTCGTTCTTCCAGTTGTTGACACCTACCGATTTCTTGGGCTCCTTTTTGACAGTAAATTATCGTGGGAGCCACACGTGCGGGAGCCAAAAGTGCAATGCACCAAGAGGCTTAACCTCTTGAAGTTTCTTAGCAGCACTAATTAGGGAGCTGACCGCGTGGTGCTCCTGCGATTCTATCGGACACACATTTTATCCCGGTTAGACTACGGCAGTGCAGCATATGGCTCCACAAGACCAAGCGTTCTTTCGAAGCTGAACAGTATCCACCACAGCGGGGTTAGGTTGGCGACGGGAGCTTTTCGTACTAGCCCCATCGCTAGCCTGCTCGCTGAGTCTGGTGTGCCGCCTTTACACCTGAGGCGCCAGCAACTACTACTTACGTATGCTGCAAATTTGCGACAGATGCCACTTCATCCGAGCTATCCCTGCGTGTTCAACAATGGCAACCGTTTGTTGTACGTTGCTCATCCTCGTGCGACGCGGCCGGTTGGGATACGCTTGGATAGCAGTTATGAATTGTTTGACGTACCTTCGATTCCTTGCCTTGTCAGACAACCAAGTGGGGTACTTCCGTGGGTTGTACGACGACCTGAAATCATCCTGGATTTGCACACTGGCCCGAAAGGAGACACGGACCCTTCGATTTATCGGAGGATCTACCTGTCCGTTCTTGGCCGCTATCCAGGTTCAGTCGTCGTTTACACGGATGCTTGAAGGACAGATACGAAGGTGGGCTGTGCGTTCGTTGTCGACAATGATCGGTTTCTTTTTGCTCTCCCGGACACCTGTAGTGTGTACACGGCAGAGCTCTATGCTATCTGTGAGGCTCTGCGGTACGCACTAGACAATGAGCGCCGACACTTTGTGTGCACTGACTCCTTGAGTTCGCTTCAGTCTATTGATACCTGTTTCCCTCGACACCCTCTTGTGCAGCGGATCCAGGACCTGCTGGTCGGGTGTTCGGATGCCGGCACCAGAATTACGTTTGTGTGGCTCCCCAGCCACATGGGCATAGAGGGAAACGAGTTAGCAGATCAGGCTGCCAAGGAGGCAGTTACACTGCCCCCGTTGCCTTTCAAGGTTCCAGCAAATGATATTCGCTCTCAGCTGAGACATCTGGTTATGTCTCATTGGGAGATGGAGTGGCAGGCCATCCCACTTCCCAATAAGCTGAGAGCGATAAAAGGAACAACGAAGGTATGGAGGACTTCCCTTCTGGCTTCGCGGAGGGAAGCCGTGGTCTTATGTCGCCTTCGGATCGGCCACGGTATCTTGACGCACTCACATCTACTGAAAGGAGAACCCCCTCCGGTGTGTACCTGCGGCGACCATCTTACCGTGGTACACATCCTTACGGAGTGTGTGGATCTTGTCGATCTGCGCCGTAGTCTTAACCTTCCGAGTACAATCTCCCTTATCTTGCGCGATGACGAGCAGTCAGCAGACCTCGTCATCCGCTTTATGAGGGATAGCGGTCTGTTTTATCGTGTGTGAAGATGTCCTTTGTCCTAGTGTTGTTTATGTCAGTTGCGCTTTTATGTCATTGACTTCATTTTAGTTTGTGTTGCGCATTTTAATGTGTTATTTTAACCTCTAACGTAAATTATGTGTTAATATCTGTATTACTGTGCAATGCCTTATTCCTTCGATTTCCTGTACTTTCTCTTTATTTTAATAGAACATAAGGCATTGCGTATTAGATCCACTGACTGTTTTAATCTCACCCTCATTTTTCTTCATCACCACTCTTTTTTAACTGTAGTCAGTGGATACTTTTTAAAATTTTAACTTCATGTCTCATGTCATTCATTTCGTTTCATTAGGGGCCGATGACCTTCGTTGTTAGGCCCCTTAAGACAACAAGCATCATCAGCATCAGCATCATCATCATCAAATTTGGTGGGAGCAAAATTGATTCAGGTAGACTGTTCTCTTCTTACACTTCATTACGTGACATGTATCACACTGTTCATTGCACAATACACATGCACACTCCTAGCTAGCCCAGTGGTAGGATTTCTTGGCACAGATACGGTGATGAACAGAGGCGGATTTAGTGGGTGTTCTGCAGGACTGCAGCCCCGTCCACCCTCGGGTCTTCACACGTAATTTACGCGAAGCAACATTAGATATTCAATAGGGAAATATTGCCAATCTATTCTGCGAGTTCCTTTAACACTTGATTTTCAACTCTGGAATAGCGTAATAATTGAATGCTTCTCTTCACATAATAATGTCGTATGATTCCACTTCCCAACCTTGGGACTGCCAGGACATGGCTCTGTTGTCTGGCCATAAGGCTTTTTGAATCCGCTTCCCCCTCCGTGTGCGCTATAAGTCGCTCGCCAATCCTGCTGTATATGATTTTTCACGAGAGTTTAATCCTGATGTAAACAAGGCATGTCCACGCCTCAGCCAAAGAAAGAGTTGTGATTCGCTGAGCGTGTAGTATTGACCTCCGCCCCGTCAACGTCTCGTGTTCGGACATACAGTGCCGCTCATATGACCTAAAATAGACGAGGAACAGTTTTTGTAGCTGTGTGAAACTAAGCAGAGGGGTCTGAAGGGAGATTCTGGATTCTGTTCACTTATTTTATTAAAAACATTAACAACGCACTGCCTATGGTCACTTCTGAGTGGTTTTCCTCTTTTGTGCTTCAGTACAGGCGATGGTCCTACCTCTTGCTCCATTTCTCTCACTATGAATACCGACATTGACAGCTGCTGCAAGATGCAACACCTTATCTCCACGCTGTACAGCTTGGGACTTTTCCTCACTATGAGAAGATTTCCTGCATTACACCACGCCTTGTGCCTGCATATCTCGTTATTTAATCACTGTTTTATTTTTTTTAAAATATAGATATATACACCGGTATATATGACAACCATATTTTAATTTGATTACGTACTCTTTTAGACTATCTAAATGTAATAAACTAAGATAAAATTAAATTAATGCGACGTACTCATTTTCTTCGAGCTCGCATACAGTCCAGTGAGTGCGATGGTTGATTCTCCAATCAACTACGTATATGTCCACGTGCAAAGCAAAGATGCTCCGCCTATTTGTTTACATCAGGATTAAACTCTCGTGAAAAATCATATAGTGGTCTGCATGCATTGCAGACCAGTGTGTCTTATTTGTTGTCCACCGATCGCGATAGTAGAAGTTCTAACATCGACATGAATATTGTTAACTCAGTGCAGTTATTAAAAACTATCAAACATAACAGTTTAACCCTAAATGAAAAGTGTGATATTAAAGCTCGAGAAAGACCTACCCCTGAATTTAAAATATCTCAGACTGCTGAGAGCCGTGACAAGTAGTACACAAGAATGTTCAATCCAGATGTATATAGTAAACATGAATGATTGTATGGGTGCGAAGTTCAAAATGCACTTTTTGTTTCCCGTGCCTTGTTTCTAAAAGTGCCAGTGAAGGAACAATCAATGCGTGTGTTGATGGGGAGTTCGTGATCTGAAGAGACTTAGTGATAAAATAAGGAAACATGAAAAATCAGAAAAACATGTGAGCAGTGTGCTAGACGTAGCTTTTCTAGGTTCCGTAGATGTGCGCCAGAGTTTAAGTAAGACCTATAAGGAATCTGTACAGCGTCATAACCATGAAGTAAGCAAAAATAGGCAGTACTATCCAGAATAATAAATTGTATTAAGTTTTGTGGGTCATACGAACTGGCGTTGAGAAGACGTGACGAGAGGCCAGACTCCGAGAATCCTGGTATATTGATGAATTTATTTAAATACAAGAGTGAACTAGACTCTGTTTTTAAGTCACATCTAGGGATTGCTTCGTGGTTCAAAGGAACATCGGAACTGATCCAGGAAGAAAGGTATGCAGAGAGGCTATTTTCGAAGAGGTATCAGAGTCTGAATTTTTAGCAGTCATGGCTGACGGGACGACGGATTTGTCGGATGGATTTCACCTTGTTCTTGTCCTAAGGTACTGTGATTCGCAAGGTAATGCTACAGAACGGTTTTCGGGATTTTTTATTCCTTCTGGTCAAAATGCAGGGGCTATTTCAGAATGTATTCTTTCCCAGCTTGGGGTTATTCTGAAAGATAAGAAGAATAAACTCATTGCCCAGGCGTACGATGGCGCGTCTGTTATGAGTGGTGCCATCAGTGGCGTGCAGACGAGAGTTAAGGAAGTGTACCCGAACGCCCATTTTATACATTGCTTTGCACACCAACTTAATTTGATAATGGTGAGAGCTTTACAAAAAACAATATAAATATGAGTCTCCACCTTATCAATACAAAATTAATTTACATTAAGCTGGTAAATATAGTCAAAACTAGTTTCGACCCCTAGGGGGTCATCTTCAGTTGACATGCATTAAAAATTGTATTTTTTACAAAAACATCACATGTAGTGGTAAAAGCTTAAATTAATTTGAACCGATCATAAATGTTGGTATGTCTGGTACATTTGGGCTATTGTATGTGTCAATTTTGAGTTTTTAGCACACAGTGTGAAGGTAGTTGATTAACTAGTGTGCATCATCCATGAAGTCACATGTTATTTTTTATGCTACTACCATCCAATTTTTTTGGGTTATACAATGTGGAATATACATACATTTGTGCAAATCAACAGTGGCAAGTTTAACAATATACATTTAAAGTTGGTTCATAAATTACACAAATTGGCTATTGATTAGTCATATGAAAATGTAGGACATTGGTTTGAACACTTTTGACTGAAATATCAATGTAACACCTTACTGGCATATATCTTAGATGCTAAAATCAGTTTATAAAGCCTGTTATTCTTGATTGAGTCTTGGAATAGGGTTAAATTTTTTTTAAATAAAAACTATTTGCTTAGTATAGGCATTAAATAATGCTGTTAAAATGGACATATAAATAAAACAGTGGTATATGTATGCCATATATGCCTGGTTAAAAACACATTACATTAATGTTATTGATATGTGGTGCTACATGTACATTGTTTTGGAATAAATGGGGTTGACGAATTTTTCACAACAGTCTTAGATATAGTGTTCCGATAAAATGGGTCCGTAAAAATATTTATATGTAAAAAACGGTTAGGTAAGTATTTGAATAATCCGCTTGCAGATCAGGTAATACTTAGTTATATATCTGGAGATATTTTAGGCAGCTACTAATGTTGGAGTTATTAGAAATCTTGAATATATTAATTGAGCATGTTTTTCCATCCGTATGTCGTGATGTTTTAAGTTGGTGACATTTGTCAGAACGTGTTGAAATTATGCGTCTTGATGCACGTTGATTTTATCATGGAAGCGTATATGTTGTAAAGACAAGGTACAGTATGTAAGGTGTTGGAACCGTGCATTCTTTGTAGCCGCCTGTTGAGATCTGAGACTCAACACCACAAGAAGGCCGATATCTCACCATCAGTGCCCGCAGACGCCCACGGAGTACTGCAGGTAGCCTTGCTCGGGACCTTGCCACAGCCACTGGAACAGTTGTCTCCAGACACCGTCTACAGACGACTGAACAGACATGGTTTATTTGCCCGGAGACCTGCAAAGTGCATTCCACTGACCCCTGTTCACAGGAGAGCCCGTAAAGCCTGGTGTCAAGAACACAGTACCTTGTCATTGGATCTGTGGTCCCAGGTTATGTTCACAGACGTGTATGTTCAGTCTTCAGCCCTAAGGCTGATTGTATCCTCAACAGCTCTGCCATCAGCTGTCATGCGTACTAGGGAAATGAGGAGTGAGGTAGTTTCCCGTTGCTTTTCTCACCGAGCCAGAAGTTGCTATTACAATCAGTCTGCCAAGCCCACTGAAATGCATGCACCAACCGACCCTATGAGCAACATTTTTACACGATTCATAGCAGGGACTGGCTGCATAAGGAATGGCATTACTAGCATCGCTCATACCTCAGTCACTTTCACATTGTCAAAGTCAAGGATAAGACAGAGACAGATCAATGAAAGTAACAAAATTGCTCTAGACATAGTGCACTGTAAACACTAGGTCCTGCCAGCAAAGGCATTTCACGGACGAGTCCAGGTATAATCTAAACAGTGATTCTCGCCGGGTTCTCATCTGGCGTGAACCAGGAACCAGATACCAACCCCGTAATGTCCTTGAAAGAGACCTGTATGGAGGTAGTGGTTTGATGGTGTGGGGTGGGATTATGATTGGTGCACGTACATCCCTGCATCTCTTTGACAGAGGAACTGTTAACAGGTCAGGTGTGCTGGGACGTCATTTTGCACCAGTATGTCCACCTTTTCAGGGGTGCAGTGGGTCCCACCTTCCTTCTGATGGATGATAACGCACGGTCCCACCGAGCTGCCATCGTGGAGGAGTACCGTGAAACAGAAGATACCTGGCGAATGGAGTGGCCTGCCTGTTCTCCAGACCTAAACCCCATCGAGCACGTCTGGGAGGCTATACCCCAGCAGCTGCTCGACCACCTGATCCAAAGTATGCCAACCAGTTGTGCGGCATACGTACGGGGTCATGGTGATCATGTCCCATATTGATGTCCCGGTACATGCACAGGAAACAGTGCCATTTTGTAGCACATGTGTTTTGAGACGGTTTTCTCAACTTTCTCAACGTTGTGTGGCACCACAATCTGCAATTATCCTTAATTTATGAGCATGAGTGTACAATACTGAACTCCAATGAAAATTCTGAAACCGGAATTGTAAACAAACGACGCCATGTTCAGGAAACTGTGACAAGGGTGTCTGCGACCAAGGAAATCGGTCATATAACCCAGGCAAATAGCCGGTTTAAATTTACAATCATCTTCAAGTGTCAACCTGGTGATGCCATCAAATTTTTCTTCCTTAAAATAAGATTTTCCTGAGAAAGAGCTAAATGACCGTGTACGACTTTTTCCTACATTTGACAAAGAATAACTACAAACTGAACTATCTGTTTTACACTCCATAGAACAATTTCGATCACAGTCTGGTTCTATCCAGCTGCTTCAGTTAATCATCTCGAACAATCTTCAGTCATCACTTTTATAAGTAGTGACTTCTTCGCATTGCAACAGCTCTGCCAACTACCACGAGTGAACCAGAAAGGTGTTTCCCAGCCATGAAGAGGATAAAAACGTACCTCCGCAGCACTATGGGTGAAGAAAGACTGACAGCTCTGGCAATGCTGTCAATGGAAACTACTTTGATGATAAATATACCAAATTTCAATGAGAAGGTTATCAACATAGTTTCAACCTACAAGCCTCGCCGAATGCAGCTCATCTGTACATAAGGTAAAATTCAGTAATTATGCATGTAGCCGCCCCCCCCCCCCCACTAGTGTTAAATGCACGAGCCGCCACTGGTGATGAAAGCCGTGTATTGCAAAGCGTGTCACCAAATGTCTCAACTCATATTCCTCCTTCATCCGATCCTTATTTATCAGTGCGTCTGTACTCTAAAAGCTTTCCTCGATCGAGTCCCTTTTCTCTCGTAGTTCTCGTAACAGCTCCTCGTATGCCGAAGTTTGCTGTGGAGGCATTTGTAGTCTTAAATCCTCTATCAAGAAGGTTTCCCGTGCTAAAACATATACGTACCGGGATCGGGTGAATTTAGATACCCCTAGGGCCCTCTTAAGGTCTGAATTTTTCATGCTTTCCAGTTCCCGTAGCTGTTTACGTGATACTTCTAATCCGTATGTGAGCGTTGGTAGCACTATGACTTGGAAAAGTTTCATGGCCGTCTCCAGTGACATTCTTTGCAGATGTTTGATTTCACTTATGCTTCTAAGTGCAGCAGCTAATCTCTTCTTTATGGGTACTGAGAAGGTCGTCCCGGAGACTTGTAGTTTGATCCCTAGATATGTGAACTGGTTTTTCGGTGTTAGTGTATGTCCCTCACATACAATGTAGTCCCCTTTCGATAAGCGTCCTCATCTCCTGAATACCATTAATTCTGTCTTCTTTAGATTCATCCTTAGCTCGTTGTCATTCGCCCAATGTGTGACAAGCTCCATTCCGTTTTGCAAATCTTTTATGTTATCAGCGGCTAGTGCTATATCATCCGCATGTATGTATATGCTTACATTTTGTGCTCCCTCTTTGATTTTTGTAGGGAGATCCTGGGTCAGCGCTCTGAACAATAAAGGGCTCAAAGGATCCCCTTGTAGCACTCCGATGGTCTGATCGATCCAGTCTGATTGGGATACCCCGTCACTGATTTGCACTTGTTTGCCGCTAGTATGTTAGCTATTAAATTCGTCATATCTGATCGTCCGACGAGGGTTTCCAGTTTCTCGATTAATTTCCTTCTATTGGCAGTGTCAAAGGCTTTGGTGTAATCAATGAAGATTACATACTTCTTCACGTGGGCTTGTGTTCTTTTTGTATGTCCTTTAGCAGACAGCTCGCCGCTATCAGGGTCGATCTCTCTTTCTGGAATCCAAATTGTTCATCAGGTAACAGTGGTTCCATCAGGTTACTTACTTTCTGTGCTAATAGTTTGGTGAGTATTTTAAATGCCGCTAAATAAATAAATAAATAATTAATAATAATAATAATAATAATCGTATGGCCTCATCTACCGTGTGCAGACATTTCAATTAGACGCCATCTGGCTGTCTGCTCGTCAATTTCGACGTTCCGTTTCCGACATCGTACGGCATGGAGTGTCGAATGAACTTTTTCCGCCCTACAAAAATCCGACTACCTCTGTCGGGTTTGAACCCGCTATCTTGTGATCCGGAGGCCGACACTCTACCACTGATCCACAGAGGCAACTTAAATGCTACTGACTCCAGGGCTATCCTTCTGTAAGATTCGGGTTTGAAAAGGAACTTACTAGCAAACTGAATCTAGCAAAGAAGTCAGCTAAGGATAACATGACGGCAAGCTTAATTGGCGATCATACAAATTTTAGTGAAAAATGGAAGAGTATGTATAGGTACTTTAAGGCAGAAACAGGTTCCAAGAAGGATATTCCAAGAATCATTAATGAACAAGGCGATCCCCTGCGGGTGGGGGCGGTAGAATAACACCCACGGTATCCCCTGCCTGTCGTAAGATGCGACTAAAAGGGGCCTCAGGGGCTCTGAACTTTTGAGCGTGGGTTGGCGACCACGGGGCCCTCAGCTGAGTCTTGGCATTGCTTCCACTTACTTGTGCCAGGCTCCTCACTTTCATCTATCCTATCCGACCTCTCTTGGTCAACTCTTGTTCTTTTCCGACCCCGACGCTATTAAATTTGCGAGGGCTAGGGAGTCTTTCATTTTCACGCCCTTCGTGGCCCTTGTCTTTCTTTGACCGATATCTTCATTTTTCGAAGTGTCGGATCCCTTCCATTTTTCCCTCTGATTAGTGTTATATAGAGGATGGTTGCCTAGGTGTACTTCCTCTTAAAACAATAATCACCACGACCACGAACAAGGTGAGAGTGTATGCGAGGATCTTCAAAAAGGCAGAAGTATTTAGTCAGCAGTATATAAAGATTGTTGATTACAAGGATAATGTCCAGATACAGGAGGTGGCTAATGCCAAAGAGGAATTAAAATTTAACTATGACAACACGGACATTTACAGTGAGATACAAAAGTTGAAAACAAGAAAAACAGCTAGAATTGATACGGTTTCAGCGGATGTACTAGAGACTATGGGTTGGGATATAGTACCATATCTGAAGTACTAATTTGATTGTTTGCAAGAAGGAGCTATACTAAATGAATGGAGAGATGCTATAGTAGCCCCTGTGTATAAAGGAAAAGGTGATAGACATAAAGCTGAAAATTACAGGCCAGTCAGTTTGACATTCATTGCATGTAAGCTTTGGGAAAACATTCTTTCTGATTATATCAGACATGTTTGCGAAATTAATAACTGGTTTGATATAAGGCAGTTTGAGTTTAGAAAAGGCTATTCCACTCAAGCTTATCTTGTAGGATTCCAGCAAGATATAGCAGACATCCTGGATTCAGGAGGACAAATGGAGTGTACCTCGATTGACCTATCTAAGGCATTTGAGAGGGTAGATCATGGAAGACTATACTGGCAAAAATGAGTGCAATTGGACTTGACAAAATAGTGACTGAATGGGTGGGTATGTTTCTAGAAAATAGAACTCAGAGAATTAGATTAGGCGAAGTGTTATCTGTCCCCGCAATAATCAAGAGGGGAATTTCTCAAGGCAGTTTTATTGGACCTTTATATTTATATATATATATATCAATGATGTGTGTAAAAAGGTGGAATCCACGAACCTGCTACGCCTGCGTAGCAGGGGAGAGAGGTGATAATCCCACGTGGCGCGTCCCAGGTGGCGGATAGGGGGGTCCTAACCGGCTTTCCGGTGGACTTGAGGGAAATTAAATACCTCTCGCGGACCAAACACACCACCCCCTGCGGGTGGGGGACACACATGTAGAATACACCCGCGGTATTCCCTGTCTGTCGTAAGAGGCGACTACAACTGGCGACCAAGGGATGATTGAATTAGAACCATGAAACTACTCTTGATTCGTACCATCATGCGGGGAACGTCCTGGGTTGTATGTACTTGCAAGTAGTATCACTAAATTGGTACGAAATAGGTTTGTGATTAGTTGCAGTAAAAAGCCTGGCCTGGTGGATTCCAGTACCCGTGCGTTGTACCCATGTGAGCAACACCGCGGGTCTGGGCGTAGCCTGTGAGTTGTACCGCTATATCAGCGGCACCGTGGTTCAGCGTTGCCCGTGATTGGTACCCACTATGTGAGGAACACCACGGAAATACCGACGCCCTTGACTAGTACACCTAGGTGAGGAACCTTACCGGTTTGCGTTGGCTATGCGTGGCGCCATTGTGTGAGAAACACCATAGGTCTGCGTTCCCTGTACGAATTGCAATACTTGTGAGTAGTACCATCTTGTGTGGACCACCGTGGGTCTTCGCTACTTTTGATAAGTACCACGAAATGACAAATACCATGGTTCTACTTTTCTCGCGACATGTACCATTCTGTGGGGCCTTAGACGTGAATTTAGCACCCCTTCAGACATCAAGCATCATTGTGCTTTATAAATGGTCCTTTGGTCAGTAATACTCTAACTACCTTCTTTTTGAGTCTGATCCACTGTTTCTGTTTGTTTGTTTGTGTTCCGAGGTATCTGTGGAACAGCAGAGGTGAAAGAAGGTGCGGCGGTGAACGGGCCTCAAAATACGAAATTAAAGTTAATTTAAAATTTAACAAGGTTATATTTTCTTAGCAAAATCAAGAAATAACAATAATGGCAGGTACAGAGTAGCAAGGTAACAAATTACAATTACAGTATTTACAGGATTTGGGCTTCGAGCCCCGACCTCACAATTCTTGGGCAATTAGCCCAACTTTACCCCAAAACAAGTTTTAACAGAGGGGCAGAAAACCCCATTCATGCCCAGGAGCACTTGCTCCAAATTACACAGTAAAGCCTCCTCGAGGCATACAACACTCAATTTTCAAGAAAGAGCCACTCGCTCTCAAACCTTAAGCCTATCAAAGGCCACACCAAACTCCACCTTCAAGTTGTCCTCTAAGGACATAAACACAGGGGTAAAATACCCAACCTACTGAGGCCTATTAAGTGAGAAAAGGTTAATTACATGGCCTCTAAAATACCAATTTGAGAGGAGGCGATCTGCACTCCTAATACATTTTGTTTAAAACCTAATCTGGCTCTAGGCCGCTAATGCAAGGGCTAATCCCATACTAAAGAGGTGACTTTAGAGAGAAACAATTTACATTACGTTAAGGAAGAATCGGTTGTGAAAAATAAGTTCACCTCAAAACAATATGAGCGGGAGCTCGAGAGGGTTAAGCACTCTCTATCCCAATATGTATCTTAAAAGAGAATAGATACTAAGAGTCTTTACATTTTAGGGAAAAGTTACATGGTGGAAAAACTTCGGACCCGCCCCGAGAGTTAAACTGCTGAGCTAGCAAGAAAAGAAGTTATTAAACGGCCATTACCTTGTTGTTGAACTGCTGCCCGAAGAAAGAGGCGCTTCCCGCCCCCTGCTATGTACTTTACACACAGAAAGATGGTACTGAAGTGGCCCGGAGACCCTAAAATCAGCAGTTTATATACTCTCGCGGAAAGTTCGAGGCGTTTGAGGAATGAGAACACCCTCCCACAAAAACTTTATTGGCTAGGGTTAAGCAATATATCCCCTTTGGGGAAGATACACCTGATTGGTTATAAATTAATTAAAGAAATTCGGGATTGGCTAAATTCAAAACAAGGGGAAAGAAAGGGTTATACAGCCAACTTAAACAATAACAGAAAGAAATTTAACAAGAAACAAACTATTGAAATAAAAATTTCTCCAAAAAACAGTTCTTTCACTTCGCACTAGGGCGCACCATTGTAGTTCTTCAGTAGTGTCCTCTAGAAGAGAATGTTCACACTTCTTACTACAGGCAAAACAAAAACACATCAAAAACGGCCCAGTTCAGAAACTTCCAAATTTCCAAGTGGTGACATCTTCTGAGAAGCTTGAAAATTAATACATTAGATAAAGTTCAGGCTTCCTCCAGTAGGGGAGTTTCAACTGGCGCAAAGTTTGAATTAGCGGCGTGGAGGTGTTCCACCCGGTACAGTTTGTTTGTTTGTTTATTTGTTTTTGTTTTTTGTAGGGTTCATGTCCATCCATTCATTCTTCATGACATTTTTTATTTTATTTTGGTCAGTGGATCAATTTGAATTTTTTGTTATCTCATTTCGTACCATTAGGGGCCGATGACCAAGATGTTAGGCCCCTTTAAACAACAAGCATCATCATCATCATCAAATGTGGAATCAGCGATAAGGCTCTTGGCGGGTTGTTATTCTGTTCAGAGTAATAAATAAGTTTCAAGATTGTGAGCAACTGCAAAATGACCTCGATAATGTTGTGAGATGGACAGTTGCAATGATATGATGATGAACGAGGTTAAAAGTCAGGTTGTGAGTTCCACAAATAGAAAAAGTCCTCTCGGTTTTAATTACTGCGTTGAAGGGTGAAAGTTCCCTTTGGGGGTCATTGTAAGTACCTAGATCTTAGTATAAGGAAAGATCTTCATTGGGGTAATCACATAAATATGATTGTAAATAAAGGGTACAGATCTCTGCACATGGTTATGGGGGTATTTAGCGGTTGTAGTAAGGATGTAAAGGAGAGGGCATATAAGTCTCTCGTAAGACCCCAACTAGAGTATGGTTCGAGTGTATGGGACCCTCACGAGGATTACTTGATTCAAGAACTGGAAAAAATCCAAAGAAAAGCAGCTCGATTTGTTCTGGGTGATTTCCGACAAAAGAGTAGCGTTACAAAAATGTTGCAAAGTTTAGGCTGGGAAGACTTGGGAGAAAGGAGACGACCTGCTCGACTAAGTGGTATGTTCCGAGCTGTCGGTGGAGAGATGGCGTGAAATGACATCAGCAGACGAATAAGTTTGAGTCGTGTCTTTAAAAGTAGGAAAGATCACAATATGAAGATAAAGTTGGAATTCAAGAGGACAAATTGGGGCAAATATTCGTTTATAGGAAAGGGGAGTTGGCGATTAGAATAACTTACCAAGGGTGATGTTCAATAAATTTCCAAATTCTTTGAAATCATTTCGGAAAAGGCGAGGGAAACAACAGACAGGGAATCTGCCACCTTGGCGACTGCCCTAAATGCAGATCAGCAGTGATTGATTAATAGTTATTTTGTAGCTAAATCTAGCGTGAATTTTTTCTGTCCGATTGCTACACAATTTTCGAGTTAGCTTAGGTGCAATTTTAGGTATAATATATCTTGACTTTAGCGATATCCTAGCTTATTTTTGCTTATCGTTATTAAATAAATTCTAGTTTTATAGTGCTTCCTTAGGGGCCGATGACCTTCGATGTTAGGCCCCTTAAAACAACAAGCATCAGCATCAGCATCAGCATAGTGCTTCCACAGTTAGAAACAGGTTTGCCCAGTCCTTCTACACAGAACATGCCATTATTGTACTCCGCATTAAAACTCTTATAAACGTATTTTCTGATATTCTGAGATCCAGGGGAAGTTTTAATAAAGCTAGGTTGGAAACCACTGTGACCCTCACGTTTGTCGAAGAAAGCAGCACACACTCTAATACCCCTGAGACGTTGCTCATTTCCTCAATAAAATGATTTAGAAGACCTAAGTTTTGGACACGATTTGAAACCATTGTCATCCTCACGTGCAGCGAGGAAAGCAGTAGTAACTTCTTACATCAATTTTATCATACTCTAAGACCCGTGAGAAATTACTCATTTCCTCAATAAAATAGTTTAGTTTTGGTCTGGATTTCAAACCATTGTGACCCTCGCGTACGCCGAGGAAATCATTGTTGGTTTCATATTTATTTTTCTGGTATGTGAATACAGTAGCACCCTGCAGTTCGTGCTCTGCGTTCAGGAATCCACCGACAAGAACTTTATGATTATTTGCCACCCAGCAGTAAACCTTAGTGGTCTACTCACTCTGCCCCCCCCCTCCCCCTTCCAACAGTAAAATAATCTGTACATTCTCTCTATACGAAACAGCGAATCAACCTTAATAACCTACATCACCAACACACCGGCTGTGTTTGTTACTCAGGTATAAGGAAAGGTTCTCGAAGTAGGGTGACCTAGCTCGATAGCTACAGCCGCTTAAGTGCGGCCAGTATCCAGTAATCGGGAGGTAGTGGGTTCGAGCCCCACTGTCGGCAGCCCTGAAGATGGTTTTCCGTGGTTTCCCATTTTCACACCAGGCAAATGCCGGGGCTGTACCTTGAATACGTCCCTGTGGTTAGTACACTCGGTGAGGAACTTTATCGGTTTGCGTTGGCTATGAGTGGCGCCATTGTGTTAGGAACACCATAGGTCTGCGTAACTTGTACGATGTACAATACTTGTGAGTAGTACCATCTTGTGTGGAACACCGTGAGTCTTCGGTACTTTTGATTAGTACCCCAACATGACAAATACCATGGTTCTACTTTACTCGCGACATGTACGATTCTCTGGGGCCTTAGACGTGAATTTAGCACCCCTTCAGACATCAAGCATCATTGTGCTTTATCAATTGCCCTTGGTCAGTAATACCTTCTTTGTGAGTCTGATCCACTGGTTTTTTTTCTGTTGGGTTCATGTCCATCCATTAATTCTTCATGACATTTTTTATTTTATTTTGGTCAGTGGATGAATTTGAATTTTTTGTTCTTTCATTTCGTACCATTAGGGGCCGATGACCTCGATGTTAGGCCTCTTTAAACAAGAAGCATCATCATCGTACCTTAAATAAGGCCACGGCCGCTTCCTTCCACTTCCTAGGCGTTTCCTATCCCATGGTCGCCATAAGACCTATCTGTGTCGGTGCGACGTAAAGAAAATAGCAACCAAAAAAAGAAGTAGGGTGACAATAGGCTGTTTATAATTTTTTTTTTTTTTTTTTTTTTTTGCAAGGAATGAATCTCTTCTTTGAAGTCCCGTCGATGTCAACGCGACAGTGAGACATTGCGAGTGGGGGTTACATTTGATTTTCTTCCGCGACTTCTTTCCCCATCAATTAAGTGGATAGACTAGGAAGTCTCAGTTCGTGCTTTACTATGTGACTCGTCGTGTGAAGTAGTGGTGTCTGCTCCGCATATTGTAATGACGTGTCTTGATGGCAATCGTAATGCATTTGTGCTGATGTTTTCATTTGCTTTCAGCAAAATACGCCGCCGAAATATACACAGGAATACAGAAATGAGAGAGGGGGTCGTTGGAGGAGTTTAAAAGGTGGTTTCAACTAGTACCTCACGATAATACTATAGCGTACTGTAAATACTGTAAATGTGAAAGTAATCCTAAATTAAGTGACTTGAAATTACATGCACAAAGGGATAAGCACAAGAGAGCCGCAGATCCTTTCGCACGTTAGCGACAAAAAAAAAAAAAAAAAAAAAAAAAAAAAACCCACGATAGGTTTTGTTCCTACAAGTACACCATTAGAAATACGAGAGGCTGAAGGTAAACTAGCAATGTTCGTCTCGGAACTCTGTTCTATTCTATCCAGTGATCATTTGTCAGAACTCTGCAAAAGTGCATTTTCTGATATGTGTCGACTGATATTTCTGTTATGAAACGTCTAGCTGTTATCGTGCGCTACTTCAGCCGCAGTCATGATAAGGTTGTGTCTGCTTTTCTTGGAAATGTGGAACTTAAGTATCGGAGAACTGACAGCATAGTCGAGGGCTTTAAAGTGCAAATCTCCCATTGTAATATTAATGCTAAAATTCTCCTTGGTCTCGGAAATGATAATGCCAGCGTCATTACTGGAGTTAATAATGGAGTATTTAGTATATTAAAGCAGGAAATCGGGAATTACAACATGATCTTGTTTAGATGTATCTGCCATTCTTTGCAGTTAGCAGTGAGTGCGGCGTATGAAGAAACTCTGCCTAGGTCGTTAGATTTCATGATTAGAGAAGCTCATAACTGGTTCTCCCAGTCAACCTCACGTCAGATAGCTTACAAGGAAATTTATATATCTATATATATATAAAAGCAAGTCGGGCTGGAGCGATGTATATATACATATTTAAAAATGAAAAAAGACGTGAATTAATGAGGCACTTCCAGAAATCTCAGAAATTTGAAACTTGGTACGGGAGAAACTGATGACCCCAGGATCCCTAGAAAAATCGGAAATTCTCAAAATTCCCTGAAGGGGGCACGCTAGGGGGGCTCAAATTTTGGGATCAGCATAAGATCACAGTCGTATAGTATATCCAAAACGATAACCTATAGGTTTAGTGGGCTTAAACATTTTCGGGAATTTCCTCATTTTTATCCCCCAACCCCCCGAATTAAGATGGCGGCACAACCTGCCAGACGAGGTAGACAATTGAAATTTGGTGAAATTATAGCTTTTGGTCCCTAACCGACGGGAAAATTCCAAGATGTTCAGGTGGCGGATAGGGGGGTCCTAACCGGCTTGCCGGCGGACTTGAGGGAAATAAAATACCTCTCGCGGACCAAACACACACCCCCTGTGGGTGGGGGAGGCTGACGAATAATACACCCACGGTATCCCCTGCCTGTCGTGCGAGGCGACTAAAAGGGGCGACCAAGGGATGAATGATTTAGAACCATGAAACTACTCTTGATTCGTACCATCATGCGGGGAACACCATGGGTTGCATGTACTTGCGAGTAGTATCACTAACATGGTACGAAATATGTTTGTGATTCGTTGCAGTAAAAAGCCTGGCCTGGTGGATTCCAGTACCCGTGCGTTGTACCCATGTGGGCAACACCGCGGGTCTGGGCGTAGCCTGTGAGTTGTACCACTATATGAGCGACACCGTGGGTCTGCGTTGCCTGTGATTAGTACTCACTATGTGCGGAACACCACGGGGCCCTTGGGACCGGCACCCGTGACTAGTACCCTAGGTGAGGAAACTCATCGGTTTGCGTTGGCTGTAGGTGGCGCCATTGTGTGCGAAACACCATAGGTCTGCGTTACCTGTACGAAGTACAGTACTTGTGAGTAGTACCATCTTTTGTGGAACACCGTGAGTCTTCGCTACTTCTGATTAATACCCCAACATGACACATACCATGGTTCTATTTTACTCGCGACATGTACCATTCTGTGGGGCCTTAGACGTGGATTTTGCACCCCCTTTAGACACCAAGCATCATTGTGCTTTATAAGTGGTTACTTGGTCGGTAATAATGTTATTTTCGTTCTCTATTGAATCCGATCCACTGGTTTTTGTTTTTGTTTGCTTGTTTTGTGTTTTGTTGGGTTCCTGTCCATCCATTCATTCTTCATGCCATATTTTGTTTTTGTTTTGGTCAGTGGATGCCTTTACAATTTTTGTTGTTTCATTTCGTACCATTAGGGGCCGATGACCTTCGATGTTAGGCCCCTTAAAACAACAAGCATCATCATCATCATCAAGATGTTCAAATTTTTCACTTTTTACCCCCAAAGATATCGAAATATGGAGGCAATTTTTATGACTGTGCAGACATTCCTTTTGAGCTACTTTGTGGCTAAACGGTAAGTCGTATCACAAAACGGATGGCACAACGTCGCTTCAATTCGGAGTGATGTACAACTTTGGTCCTGTGTCATTTTGTCGTATCTCTCTCCCTTATACGTTAAATTTGGCCGTATTTCTGGATTGTTCGTAAATTTGGTGATTTTTACACGTATATTTCATTTTTGACACACTTATAAGAATGATAAGATCATCACGTTGGGTGCGCACATTGGCACGATTAAGGGACATATGTGTACCAAATTTCATGATTCTAGGTTATACATAAGTAGGCAAAAAGTAATGTAATATGTTAAAAATGCACCCAAATTCCACCCTATTCAAAATTTGAACTCAATTTACCCCCTTAATATGGGAGATACGAGGATATGGTTTGGAAACAAACATGTAGAGCAATAAATGAGGCGTCTGATGGCGCAAACCGTTTCTTAATATCATGAACCGTTTAGGAGATATGAATCTCGAAGTGGAAGTCTGTACTTTTCAACGTGCTCATGCTTATCCGTCATCTATATATATATATATAAAAGCAAGTCGGGCTAGAGCAATGTATATATAAATATTTAAAAATGAAAAAAGACGTGAATTAATGAGGCACTTCCAGAAATCTCAGAAATTTGAAACTTGGTACGGGAGAAACTGATTACCCCAGGATCCCTTGAAAAATCGGAAATTCTCAAAATTCCCTGAAGGGGGCACGCCAGGGGGGGCTCAAATTTTGGGCTCAGCACAAGAACACAGTCGTATAGTATATCCAAAACGATAACCTATAGGTTTCGTGGGCTTAAACATTTTCGGGAATTTCCTCACTTTTATCCCCCATCCCCCCAAATCAAGATGGCGGCACAACCTGCCAGACGAGGTAGACAATTGAAATTTGGTGAAATTATAGCTTTTGGTCCCTAACCGACGGGAAAATTCCAAGATGTTCAAATTTTTCATATTTAAACCCCAAAGATATCGACATATGGAGGCAATTTTAATGACTGTGCAGATATTTCTTTTGAGCTATTTTGTGGCTAAACGGTAAGTCGTATCACAAAACGGATGGCACAACGTCGCTTCAATTCGGAGCGATCTACAACTTTGGTCCTGTGTCATTTTGTCGTATCTCTCTCCCTTATACGTTAAATTTGGCCGTATTTCTGGATTGTTCGTAAATTTGGTGTTTCGTACACGTATATTTCATTGTTTGACACACTTATAAGAATGATAGGGTCATCACGTTGGTTGCGCACATTAGCACGATTAAGGGACATATGTGTACCGAATATCATGATTCTAGGTTATACATAAGTAGGCAAAAAGTAATGTAAAATGTTAAAAATGCACCCAAATTTCACCCTATTCAAAATTTGAACTCAATTTACCCCCTTAATATGGGAGATACGAGGATATGGTTTAGAAACAAACATGTAGAGCAATAAATGAGGCGTCTGATGGCGGAGACCGTTTCTTAATATCATAAACCATTTACCAGATATGAATCTCGAAGTGGAAGTCAGCACTTTTCAACGTGCTCATGCTTATCCGTTATCTATATATATATAAAAGCAAGTCGGGGTGGAGCGATGTATATATAAATATTTAAAAATGAAAAAAGACGTGAATTAATGAGGCACTTCCAGAAATCTCATAAATTTGAAACTTGGTACGGGAGAAACTGATGACCCCAGGATCCCTAGAAAAATCGGAAATTCTCAAAATTCCCTGAAGGGGGCACGCTAGGGGGGCTCAAATTTTGGGATCAGCATAAGAACACAGTCGTATAGTATATCCATAACGATAACCTATAGGTTTAGTGGGCTTAAACATTTTCGGGAATTTCCTCATTTTTATCCCCCAACCCCCCGAATCAAGATGGCGGCACAACCTGCCAGACGAGGTAGACAATTGAAATTTGGTGAAATTATAGCTTTTGGTCCCTAACCGACGGGAAAATTCCAAGATGTTCACATTTTTCACTTTTTACCCCCAAAGATATCGAAATATGGAGGCAATTTTTATGACTGTGCAGACATTCCTTTTGAGCTACTTTGTGGCTAAACGGTAAGTCGTATCACAAAACGGATGGCACAACGTCGCTTCAATTCGGAGTGATCTACAACTTTGGTCCTGTGTCATTTTGTCGTATCTCTCTCCCTTATACGTTAAATTTGGCCGTATTTCTGGATTGTTCGTAAATTTGGTGATTTTTACACGTATATTTCATTTTTGACACACTTATAAGAATGATAAGATCATCACGTTGGGTGCGCACATTGGCACGATTAAGGGACATATGTGTACCAAATTTCATGATTCTAGGTTATACATAAGTAGGCAAAAAGTAATGTAATATGTTAAAAATGCACCCAAATTTCACCCTATTCAAAATTTGAACTCAATTTACCCCCTTCATATGGGAGATACGAGGATATGGTTTAGAAACAAACATGTAGAGCGATAAATGAGGCGTCTGATGGCGCAAACCGTTTCTTAATATCGTAAACCGTTTAGGAGATATGAATCTCGAATTGGAAGTCTGCACTTTTCAACGTGCTCATGCTTATCCGTCATCTATATATATATATATAAAAGCAAGTCGGGCTGGAGCGATGTATATATAAATATTTAAAAATGAAAAAAGACGTGAATTAATGAGGCACTTCCAGAAATCTCAGAAATTTGAAACTTGGTACGGGAGAAACTGATTACCCCAGGATCCCTTGAAAAATCGGAAATTCTCAAAATTCCCTGAAGGTGGCACGCTAGGGGGGCTCAAATTTTGGGCTCAGCATAAGAACACAGTCGTATAGTATATCCAAAACAATAACCTATAGGTTTCGTGGGCTTAAGAATTTTCGAGAATTTCCTACTTTTTATCCCCCATCCCCCCGAATCAAGATGGCGGCCAAACCTGCCAGACGAGGTAGACAATTGAAATTTGGTGAAATTATAACTTTTGGTCCCTAACCGACGGGAAAATTCCATGATGTTCAAATTTTCCACTTTTTACTCCCAAAGATATCGAAATATGGAGGCAATGTTATTGACTGTGCAGACATTCCTTTTGAGCTATTTTGTGGATAAACGGTAAGTCGTATCACAAAACGGGTGGCACAACGTCACTTCACTTCGGAGTGATCTACAACTTTGGTCCTGTGTCATTTTGTCGTATCTCTCTCCCTTATACGTTAAATTTGGCCGTATTTCTGGATTGTTCGTAAATTTGGTGTTTTTTACACGTATATTTCATTGTTTGACACACTTATAAGAATGATAGGATCATCACGTTAGGTGTGCACATTGGTACGATTAAGGGACATACGTGTACCAAATTTCATGATTCTAGCTTATACATAAGTAGGCAAAAAGTAATGTAAAATGTTAAAAATGCACCCAAATTTCACCCTATTCAAAATTTGAACTCAATTTACCCCCTTAATATGGGAGATACGAGGATATGGTTTAGAAACAAACATATAGAGCGATAAATGAGGCTCTGATGGCACAAACCGTTTCTTAATATCATAAACCGTTTAGGAGATATAAATCTCGAAGTGGAAGTCTGCACTTTACAACGTGCTCATGTTTATTCGTCATCTATATATATAAAAGCAAGTCGGGCTGTAGCGATGTATATATAAATATTTAAAAATGAAAAATGGCGTGAAATTATGAGGCACTTCCAGAAATCTCGGAAATGTGAAACTTGGTACGGGTAAGCTGATGACCTCAAGATATGGCCAGAAAGTTCGTCTTATTGTACAATCTGTTTTTCGATTTGATGTACCGTTTAGCAGCAGTTATTCTGTAAATGATGGTTAACTTCCTTATACTTCCGTATGACGACTATATTCTTTCATTGACGTCGATTTGTAGCAATCGAGAAAGGGTTTGTCTACCATTGGTATTAAATACATTGCAAATCGATAGTGACTCTCAGAAGGAGGACTTCTGCTATTGTTTCAGTCCTCCCCACATCGACTTTGACAGGCAATAAGAATGGGGTCGTCCTCCATCTCTTGTGCACTATTTTAATGCATAAATCCCTTCTCGATTCGACTAGCAGAACTCTAGGGAGCGTGTCTTCCATTTTAAATAAATTGACCCGTCTAAAATGTGACTGACGATAGGCATAGTGGCCTGCTAATTATAATGGAATCTCACCCACTCGGTGTGACTGGCAGGAAGCTGACTGGCATTAGAAAATGCGTCTGGCATTATAAAGATAAGAACGCAACTCACTTTTGACTGGCAGTAAGGAAGGTCCTTGCAAACAAAATAAAAGTTCCTCAACTGTAATCTATCTGAAAGTAGGAATTGGGGTCTGCCATTGTAATGAAACCTCCCCAAATCGATTTTGGCCGCGCACTAGGCAATGGGGTCTGCCGTTAAATGAAAATTACTTTCTTCGTTGTGAATTGCAGTAAACAAGTGGACTTGCCGTTATCATCGCAATTCCGCAAATCACACTTTCATTGGAAACAACGTCTGTGGTTTTCACAATACTGATTCTCAGATAAAGCCAAGACAAACCCAATTTAAAAATCTTATTCACTTAATGTGCACTAATTTACTTCGATATCCGTATACAATGTAGAGTACCGTAGCGAAGCACGGGTACATTTGCTAGTCACGTTATAAACTGTGGCAACAATCCGCTTAAAATTCCTCACGTGTGTAACGCGCGTTCTATTTCCATAGAAACAGCTGTTACTCGCATTCTCGATCGGTGGAATGAACTTAAACTGCATTTCAAAATGGTAAGGAAGAAAGGTAACTGCTACACTGCTCAACTGCTTTTCTCAGTGTACAAAAAACCCTCAAAATATTTTGTACCTTCTGTGTTTAAAACCAATTCTTCCGGATGTTCAAAGAACCAACAAAGCAATTCGACAATATGGATCCCACTAAACTGTTTAGTGATTGAATGAGTTTGGTGGAATCTGTGAGCAGACGAGTATTGATTCCGCCCGCTAAAATTGACCCACTTGTTAGTTATATCCAAGACTAATTGGACCCTCAACCTTATTTAGGATTCAGATTTGAGTCTATTGTACAAAGTCACAAAATTTCAAGAGGTGTTGAGCAGACCCTCCGTGAAAACCGCATAAAATTCACAGTTCAACTTTCCGAAGAGCTCCGCCCACGCCTTCCTCAAAACTGAAATGTTCTGAAAATGACAAATATGTTTTCTGTAGAAGAAAGCCTAAAAGCCATCCATTGTTGATATTGCCACAGAATTAAGTCGCACTGATGTGGTTTATTTAATTACGCAGTGGAAAAATATCAGTTATGTGAAGTGGGACAATACTTCCAACACGATAGGTTTTGGGGCTGCAGTTAGTAAATACCAAAATGCAAGTGATGAAAAATCCATTTGGTAAACTCGTGCCGTTAGGTGTTTCTGTGCTTGGTCAGCTGTACTCCAATGCTGATGTGGAGCGTGTGTTTAGTCAAGTAAACCTTGTTAAATTTAAACTTAGAAATCACATCCAAACAGAAGCATTAAATGCTATTCCCCTTGTGCATTTCGGGCTTAACTGAACCAACAAGTGCTGCTATTTCTACAAGCTTCCGGAAAATGTGCTTAAACTGACAGAAAGGAAGGCTGTCTATTTTTCAGTACCGGGAGCAACTTCCATTTCTGCACGAACCTACTACGCTGGCGTAGCAGGGGGAGAGGTGATACTCCCACGTGGCGCGTCCCAGGTGGCGGATAGGGGGGTCCTAACCGGCTTGCCGGCGGACTCGAGGAAAATAAAATACCTCTCGCGGACCAAACACACACCCCCTGTGGGTGGGGGAGGCAGACGAATAATACACCCACGGTATCCCCTGCCTGTCGTGAGAGCCGACTAAAAGGGGCGACCAAGGGATGGTTGTATTCGAACCATGCAACTACATGTGATTAGTAACACCACGCGGAGAACACCAAGGGTCGCTTTTACTTGTGCGTAGTACCACAATATTAGGTACGAAATAGGTTTGTGATTAGTAGCACACAGGAGCACCGCGCGGTCGGCTTTTGCAGTACCTGTGATTAGTACCACCATATGAGCAGGACCATGGAATGATAGCTACCATGGTTCTGCTTTGGCTATGATTAGTACCCACTGTATGGGGAACGCCACGGGATAGGGAGAGGTCCCTGTGGTTAGTACTCTTATGTGATGAACATCATAGGTTTGCGTTGCCTGTGAATGGCGCCGCAGAGTGAGAAAAACATAGGTCTGTATTAATGTCGAATTTCATAAGCTTTGAGTAGTACAATAGTGTGTGGAATACCGCAAGTCTCTGCTACCCTTGATTAGTACCGCAACAGGACAGATACCATGGTTCTACATTACTAGCGATAAGTATCATTCTGAGGGGCCTTGGACTTGTATTTTGGACCCATTTAGACACCAAGCATCCTCGATTTGCTTTGGAAGTGGTCCCTTGGTCAGTAATCCTATTAACTATGATAGTTTTTGAGTCGGATCCACTGATTGTTTTAAATTCATGTTCATTCATTCATTCATTCATTCGTTCATTCATTCTTCATGACATTTTTTATTTTGGTCAGTGGATAATTTTGAACTTTTACTTTGTCGTTTCATTTCGTACCATTAGGGGCCGATGACCTCGATGTTAGGCCCCTTTAAACAACAAGCACCAACATCATCAACTTCCATTTCTTCTGCCGGCTACATGCTGGTTTGAAGGCAGAAGATTACGAGTACATTTTTTTCGGGTTCCATTGGTAAGTATTTCATTTAGTTGCTTAAGCTTTTGATGATGATGATGATGATGATGATGATGATGATGATGATGATGATGATGATGATGTTTGTTGTTTAACGGGATCTAACATCTAAGTTCATCGGCCCCTAATGGTACGAGATGGAACAAACGACATGATAATTAAAATTTTAAAATGTATTCTCCCATTTCAGAGCCAGGAAATCACGATGGTAATTTCCGGAGCCACATACATCCGCGAAATGACTAACTATATGGTTAACAGTCGAGAGTGTGTCAGTGATGATATTGCCTGCAATGGAGATTCCCGGTACAGAAGATGGTCCTTGGATACACGAAATACGTCGAAGCTTTGTCCACATTTGAGATCATGGAGCATGTGACGTCTTAGAAGATACACATCTCTCCCAAGAAGCCTTCTAACTTTGTCGAATAAGAACTCGCTCCTTAACGCGGAGTTGTTTAAATATTACCAAGTTGGCCACAGTAGGCTGTCTACGGTAACGTTTATGAGCGCGACGGCGTTCTTTGATAGCTACTGCTATTGCTTCGTTCCACCAAGGAACGAGTTTTCGACGAGGAGGACCCGAGAAGGATGCAATGGACTCCTCAGCAGCAGCAAGAATAACTTGTGTGATGTAAGTTAATTCCTCGCCGGCGGTCCGAATGATATCTTCGTTAAAAACAGCTAGTGATGTGTACTTTGTCCAATCAGCATGTTCAAGAATCCATCGAGGGGGAGCCTCGACGGATTTATGTTTCAACAAAGTAAGGATGATGGGAAAATGGTCACTGTCACAGAAATCATCGCGTGTATTCCACCGAAAGAGCGGAACCAACGTTCGGCTGCATAGACTTACGTCTATGCGAGAATATGTTGGGCTGGGAAGAGCTGGGAGAAAGAAGATGAGCTGAACGACTAAGTGGTATGTTTCGAGCTGTCAGCGGAGAGATGACGTGGAATGTCATTAGTAGACGAATAAGTTTGAGTGGTGTCTTTAAAAGTAGGAAAAATCATAATATGAAAATACAGTTGGAATTCAAGAGGACAAATTGGGACCCCCTGCTGGTGGGGGACGCACGTGTAGAATACGACAGCAGTATCCCCTGCCTGTCGTAAGAGGCGACTAAAAGGGACCCAAGGGGCTCTCAACTTGGGAGAGTGGATTGGCGACCATGGCGCCCTTAGCTGAGTCTTGGCGTTGCTTCCACTTACTTGTGCCAGGCTCCTCACTTTCGTCTATCCTGTCCAACCTCCCTTGGTCAACTCTTGTACTTTTCCGACTCCGACGGTATTAGAGCATTCGAGGCCTTCGTGGCCCTTCACTTTCTTCGTCCGTTACTTCATCTTACGAATCCCTTCTTCTTTTTTCTCTCCACGCAGGCGTAGCAGGGGGAGAGGTGATACTCCCACGTGGCGCGTCCCAGGTGGCGGATAGGGGGGTCCTAACCGGCTTGCCGGCAGACTTGAGGGAAATAAAATACCTCTCGCGGACCAAACACACACCCCCTGTGGGTGGGGGAGGCTGACGAATAATACACCCACGGTATCCCCTGCCTGTCGTGCGAGGCGACTAAAAGGGGCGACCAAGGGATGAATGAATTAGAACCATGAAACTACTTTTGATTCGTACCATCATGCGGGGAACACCATGGGTTGCCTGTACTTGCGAGTAGTATCACTAACTTGGTACGAAATATGTTTGTGATTCGTTGCAGTAAAAAGCCTGGCCGGGTGGATTCCAGTACTCAGTTGGCCGCTGTTAGCGGTGAGAGAAGGTTGTCTGCTCTGCATTCTCCTGCTAGTCGCTCGTGTCACAACAGTGTGCTTGTTAAGACAACTACGAGTTTGTTTCGAGTTCTACTTGTGTGATTCGTTTAATTGTGTTTTCAGTGAAACAGTGAAAAGATAAGTAATATCATGGCAACAAAATTTGTAAGGAGGAATACTCTGAAATGCATATTTGAACGTGAGAATAAGCCTTCGGCGTGGGATGTACATAATTGGATCCAGTCACTGCTGAAACTCTCATCAGATCAAATCGACATGATCCAGCTGGACAATCTGGAAACCGCAGCATATATTAAGGTCATTTCAACAGTGATTTACGAACGTTTGATATGTCACTATTCAGGGATTCAGAAAATAATGTTAAGTGATGGTCGTATAGGAAAAGTTACTGTGATGCCAGCCGACAGGGTACAAAAGAATGTTCGAATACTAAATGTTCCCCCGGAAGTGCCTATAGAGTCCATTTCATTAGTATTAAGTAAATACGGGAAAGTGGTAGAACACAGGGACGAGGAGTGGTCACAGCAATACCCCTTCAAAGTACGCAACGGTATACGTGCTATTAGAATGGAGTTAAAAGACCCAATACCTTCCTTCTTATATATTGAAGGCTTTCGTGCACAGGTTATTTATGACGGCCAAACTAGAACGTGCCTTGCTTGTAATTCGCACAGTCACTTGAAACCAGACTGTCCGCTTCGCCAGAATCGCTTGGCAGAGCGAAGAAATGTAAACAATGACACACTCACACCTGTTAACTCCTCCGTCAGTGAACTAGACCCCACTATACCAGTTTCCCCCTCGCTAAGCGAGCCACACAACAACGCCAGTAAACAAGCACCGTGGACAGATATACACAATGAGGAAAACACAGCACACAACCCGGCTATTGATAGGAATGAATTTCCTTCTGTCACCGAGAGTCAGAATAAACGTATGAAGACTGAGCTGGAACATAGCATTTCCAAATCCCTACCTCCTGACATCCATGAACGAATTAATGCAACTAAAGACGTGCCATCCATATCCTTGGCCACAGTGAACTCCACGCCTGCCCAGGAGTCCGTGAATTACCTGATAGATACTCCCAGTACCCCTTTAATTCTGGATCTTAGCCAGACCACGAACAACGCATCTCTCCCCTCTAGGATGGAAACCGAAATTATGGGCAGTGCAGATACACCCGATCGGGACTTACTAGATACAGAAATGGCAGAGGAAGGTGTGGAAACTGAAGCGAGTATTGGCGAAGAGAAGCAAAGTAAGATGTCTTCACCTCGAATGAGAAACATAAATAAAACACACAGTACGTCATCCACGGCGGACAAAAGCTTGAAGGACAGTCAACCATCACATACTTCCTTAAGCTATAGGGACCCACGTCTACATACAAGAAAGAAGAGTGCCGAGCGGAAAGGGTCTAATTCTAAAGCGTCTGTACCTAACTGACTCTGCACCAACCACTACCTGTCGTATCTATAAATAACCGTCTACTTAAACATGAATACAGCTTCTTGGCATTTTGCTTTCCCTCTCTGTCTTGTTATGGTGAGTCTTCTTACAACTTACGCCACCCTTAATATTAATGGAGCAAGGAGTGTTACAACTCAAGCGCTGCTTAGTCGGTTCGTGAAGGAATATGATATTGACATCTTATTCCTCCAGGAAGTTAATGAGACAAACTTCCATTTCTTATATAAGTATGACTATATAACGAACGTAGGTGATAACTTCCGAGGAACTGCAATAGTATACAGGAAAGGAATTCAGCTCACTGATGTCATTATGGACCCTACGGGAAGGTTTCTGTCTGCCACCTATAATAACACACGATTGATAAACGTATATAGCCCATCCGGATCACAGTACAAACAGGACCGAAACATATTATTTACAAATGAAATAGTGCCCCATTTAGTGACACCTGGTCCAATTATTCTAGTAGGTGATTTCAACTGCACTCTTCACCCACGAGACCAAACCGGTACTTTTAACTTTTGTCCAGGCCTTCAGACACTAATACAGTCTATGCAGCTCAAGGATGTGTGGCAGCAGCTACACGGCTCACATGTCGAATTTACATTTTGCCGTGGGGAGTCGAAATCCAGGATAGATAGGATGTACGTATCTAAGGCGCAAGTACAGGTCCTCGAAAGCTGTAAGGTGATTCCTGTCGCCTTTAGCGATCACCACAGCGTTCTAGTTATGATGAAGACAACAAGGAGTGACAGATGCATCGTGGGGAAAGGAATATGGAAGATGAATAGGTCTGTTTTCAACAATACTGAGGATGTCCAACGTTTCACGGAGTGTTATCACCAATGCAAATTAGCGCAAAATCGCTATAATAGCGTGATGGACTGGTGGACATATAAACTTAAACCTGCCATTAGAGCTCTCGGACGGACAATAGCGTATGAGCACAACCAGGATACAAGTAAGAAAATTGAATTCTATGACAGAGTTATGTTCGATCTGCATCACAAGGAACAGCAAGGCCAGAATGTCTCTTCTGCATTAAATTCTATTAAGAGAATTATTTTACCACGAACCTGCTACGCAGGCGTAGCAGGGGGAGAGGTGATACTCCCACGTGGCGCGTCCCAGGTGGCGGATAGGGGGGTCCTAACCGGCTTGCCGGCGGACTTGAGGGAAATAAAATACCTCTCGCGGACCAAACACACACCCCCTGTGGGTGGGGGAGGCTGACGAATAATACACCCACGGTATCCCCTGCCTGTCGTGCGAGGCGACTAAAAGGGGCGACCAAGGGATGAATGAATTAGAACCATGCAACTACTTTTGATTCGTACCATCATACGGGGAACACCATGGGTTGCATGTACTTGCGAGTAGTATCACTAATATGGTACGAAATATGTTTGTGATTCGTTGCAGTAAAAAGCCTGGCCTGGTGGATTCCAGTACCCGTGCGTTGTACCCATGTGGGCAACACCGCGGGTCTGGGCGTAGCCTGTGAGTTGTACCACTATATGAGCGACACCGTGGGTCTGCGTTGCCTGTGATTAGTACTCACTATGTGCGGAACACCACGGGGCCCTTGGGACCGGCACCCGTGACTAGTACCCTAGGTGCGGAAACTCATCGGTTTGCGTTGGCTGTAAGTGACGCCATTGTGTGCGAAACACCATAGGTCTGCGTTACCTGTACGAAGTACAATACTTGTGAGTAGTACCATCTTTTGTGGAACACCGTGAGTCTTCGCTACTTCTGATTAGTACCCCAACATGACACATACCATGGTTCTATTTTACTCGCGACATGTACCATTCTGTGGGGCCTTAGACGTGGATTTTGCACACCCTTTAGACACCAAGCATCATTGTGCTTTGTAAGTGGTTCCTTGGTCGGTAACAATGTTATTTTCGATCTGCATTGAGTCCGCTCCACTGGTTTTTGTTTGTTTGTTTTGTTTTGTGTTTTGTTGGGTTCCTGTCCATCCATTCATTCATTCTTCATGATATTTTATTTTTATTTTGGTCAGTGGATGCCTTTGAATTTGTTGTTCTTTCATTTCGTACCATTAGGGGCCGATGACCTTCGATGTTAGGCCCCTTTAAACAACAAGCATCATCATCATCATCAATTATTTTAGGTATTAAAGAAAGCAGCCTAGAACAACTCCATCAGCACGTAAAAGGCACTTCCCTCATGGAAAGAGAGAAAATCTCTCTCTACCACATTGCCAAAATTAGACGGTCAGCCAATAAGCAATTTATTAATCGATGGGATAATGGTAAAGGGACAATATTCACTACAAAGGAACAACTCCTTGCAGAGAGTGAGAGATATTTCCGTGAAATGTTTGCAGAAGACAGCATCTCAGAGTTCGATATTGACAGATATCTTCATCAACTCCAGAGTCATCTAGAAGGAGATGATATCGCACATCTTACTAATAATTTTTCCGAAGAAGAAGTGAAGCGCGCGTTAGACCATACTGCATCAAATAAGACGCCAGGCTATGATGGGATCCCGTATGAATGGTATAAGAAATTTTGGAACATTATCGGTAAAGACCTGACACAAGTTATTAATTATGCCTTCGTTCACAACATAAGTGATTCATTTGCAGAGGGAATTATCATCCTAATTCCCAAACTCTCCAGTTGCACGTATATCAGTGACTATAGACCTATTACAATATTAAACACCGACTATAAACTACTGGCCAAGATTTTAGCGAACAGAATCAGAACTATCCTCCCTTCATTAATTACTAATGGACAGGTTTGCACTATACCTGGAAAAAAACGTGTTCCATAATCTCCTGGCAATACGTGATGTCATCATATATCATTCAGTGTGTGACACACATGTAGAATACACCCGCGGTATCCCCTGCCTGTCGTAAGAGGCGACAAAAAGGGGCGACCTTGGCGCGGACATGGATTGCGGTTGGTATAATGTGATGGACCTCCTGTGGATGGGAGAGGCTGAATACATCCATAGGTAATCCCTGCCTTCGTAGAAGGCGACTTAACGGGTCATGTGGCCATGGTCCCCTCTTTATTTTTTATTATTTTTCTGAGGGTCAGATGTAGACCATTCAAAATTTGATGTGCGTGCTGCCCGGCGATGGAGCTGCCATGTGTGCGACTACGCTCGAAAGCCCGTGCCAGCAACCACCCAGGACGCGGCGGGTGGGAGTGTCATGTACCCGGGCAGTGGTATCCGCCTGACAACGCAGGTCCCCGCACAGCCGAATGCCAGAAGGACATATTATTATTAATTATTTTTATATATTTTTTCTATTGTTAGTGCTCTGTACACGCTATGGGGTACATGCTATTGCGGGTGACCGGAGGAAGGGAGTCCTAGTGCTCATTGCCTCAGTCATCCCGTATTAGGCATCGTTCAACATCGGACCCCGGGCAATACCTGCTACGACCAGGTGGGTATTGCCTTGGCTGCTTGGTTCGGCTACAGAGACCCCTGATCGGAGTGGGTGGCATTCGGGGAGGATGCTATTGGGCATGGCTTCCAAACGAAGTCGGCTCTCACAAGGTGATCGCCCACCTAAGTCTTTAACTTTTGCTTCCCTGAGAGGTTCAACTCCCTGGGAACATACGCAGCGCGAAGGAATGGGATCCAGCTTCCCTAGGTTTCTGGTCGCTACCAGAACCGATGGGCAGGATTTTAAGCTGGTGAAGTCGATCCTGTTTAGTAGACACATCGAAGGCGTCTATAGCGAACTGGAGGAACTTAAGAAAATGCGCAACGGTAGTTTGCTTCTAAAGACTCGTACAGCACTGCAAGCTGATTAGTTGCTTAAGTGCGAGCACTTTGGCGAAATCCCCGTCAAAGTGGAGGAGCATAAGTCCTTGAACCTGGTTCGCGGAGTCATCTTTCACCGCGACCTTATTTTGAACACTGACGACGAGTTGATGGAAGACATGAAGAACCGTGGAGTGACACACGTCCGGCGCATTACGCGCAAGGTCAACGGTGAAGACGTTGCCACTGGTGCCTTCATTGTCTCTTTCAAGTTGTCAGTGTTACCAGAGAAAGTCAAGGTAACAACTTATCGTTGCGATGTGAGGCCGTACATCCCGCCTCCTATGCGATGCTATCAATGCCAGCGATTCGGACATATGGTATCTCGCTGTTCGAATCAGGCTGTATGTGGTACATGTGGACGAGTAGCTCACGGCGCGGAGGAGTGCACAACTCCATACAAGTGCACTAACTGCTCCGGTTTTCATTCTCGTCGGGATCGGACGAGCATTTTGTTGCTCATAACCTAACACTCCTTTTATAGTCCACACTATGGCACTGTTACAGTGGAATTGTAACGGTTATGACAGGCATCTTGCTGAGTTACGTCAGCTTATTAGTGAGTACGCAGCGAGTATAGTCTGTATTCAGGAGACCAATTTCCGACCTGGTCATCACACGGTCTAGAGGAATTTCAAACTATACTCGACAGAACGATACTATGCTCACCGGGCTTCCGGAGGCGTTGGCATTTTTGTACGTTCTGATAGCTACAGCGAAGAGGTTCCTTTAAGAACCCCTCTTGAGGCTGTAGCTGTTCGCGTCTCGCTGCCTATCATAGTCACAGTGTGTAATGTTTATCTTCCACCAGGCCAGCTTCTGAACATCACTGATGTCGCTGATCTTATAGATCAGCTTCCACCACCCTTCCTCTTATTGGGCGATTTTAACGCCCATCACCCCATATGGGGCTCTCAGACGCCTTGCCCCCGAGGAAGAGAGCTGGAAACACTCCTATCAGATCTGGATTTATGTATTTTGAACACAGGGGAACCAACTCACTTTAGTGTACGTTACGGCACATATTCTCGCATAGACGTTAGCCTATGCAGCCGAACGTTGGTTCCACTGTTTCGGTGGAATGCACACGATGATCTCTGTGACAGTGACCATTTTCCCATCGTTCTTACTTTGTTGAATCATAAACTCGTCGAGGCTCCCCCTCGATGGATTCTTAAACATGCTGATTGGCCAAAGTACACATCACTAGCTGTCTTTAGCGAAGATGTCAGGCGGACCGTCGGCGAGGAAATAACTTACATCACCCAAGTTATTCTTGCTGCTGCTGAGGAGTCCATTCCGTTTTTCTCGGGGACTCCTCGCCGAAAACTCGTTCCTTGGTGGAACGATGAAATAGCAGCAGCCATCAAAGAACGCCGTCGCGCTCATAAGCGTTACCGTAGACAGCCTACTGTGGCCAACTTGGTAACATTTAAGAAATTCCGCGCTAAGGCGCGAGTTCTTATTCGACAAAGTAAGAATGCTTCATGGGAGAGATATGTGTCGTCCATGACGTCACATACTCCATCATCTCAAGTGTGGACGAAACTTCGACGAATTTCGGGTATTCAAGGATCATCTGCTGTACCGGGAATTTCCATTGCAGGCAGTGTCGCCACTGATCCCCTCGCGATTGCTAACCATCTCGCTAGTCATTTCGCGGATGTCTCTGGCTCCGGGAATTACAATCCTGATTTCCTCCCTCTGAAGCGGGAGGCAGAACGTCATCACCTGAGTTTTGCCACCCAAGCTTCAGAGGACTACAACGTGTCCTTTACGGAGTGGGAACTCCGCAGCGCCTTAGCGCTCTGCAAGGACACGTCTCCTGGACCGGACAACATCCATAACCAGATGTTGAAACACCTTAGTGATGATAGTTTACTATATCTCCTTCGTGTGTTCAACCGAATCTGGACAGAGGGTGATTTTCCGTCTCAGTGGCGAGAGGGCATAGTCATCCCTGTCCTCAAGCCTGACAAAGATCCTAAGTATGCAGGAAGTTACAGACCGATTTGTCTTACAAATTGCCTGTGTAAGCTCTTTGAGAGGATGGTAAATCGCAGACTCGTGTGGTGTCTGGAGAAACAAGGACTCTTGTCCGAGTACCAATGTGGATTTCGAGCCGCTCGATCCACCACAGACCACTAGGTACGCCTGGAGAGCTCTATCCAGGATGCGTTTCTCCGCAAACAGCACTTGGTAGCTGTCTTCTTTGACTTGGAGAAGGCCTACGACACCACCTGGCGATATGGCATCCTTTCAGTCCTGCATCAATGGAGATTCCGACGTAACTTGCCGGTATTTATTGCGAATTTTTTGTCCCTCCGTCTATTCCGTGTCCGAGTAGGTAGGACATATTCGCAATACCACGTTCAAGAAAATGGAGTCCCACAGGGATCGGTTCTTAGTGTCACTCTGTTCGCGATTGCCATAAACGGTATTGTCGCTGCTGCTGGTCCAGCCGTAATACCGTCCCTATATGTGGATGATTTTGCTCTGCACTATAGCTCGTGCAGTATGGCAGTCGCAGAGCGAGAGTTACAGCAAGCTATTAGGAGGGTGGAGAAGTGGACCTTAGAACATGGCTTTCGGTTTTCTGCCGCAAAGACCTCCGTTGTCCACTTTTGTCGTCAACGTACTCTTCACCCTCATCCTGAGCTTTATCTAAGAAATGTCGTTCTTCCAGTTGTTGACACCTACCGATTTCTTGGGCTCCTTTTTGACAGTAAATTATCGTGGGAGCCACACGTGCGGGAGCTAAAAGTGCAATGCACCAAGAGGCTTAACCTCTTGAAGTTTCTTAGCAGCACTAATTGGGGAGCTGACCGCGTGGTGCTCCTGCGATTCTATCGGGCACACATTTTATCTCGGTTAGACTACGGCAGTGCAGCATATGGCTCCGCAAGGCCAAGCGTTCTTGCGAAGCTGAACAGTATCCACCACAGCGGGGTTAGGTTGGCGACGGGAGCTTTTCGTACTAGCCCCATCGCTAGCCTGCTCGCTGAGTCTGGTGTGCCGCCTTTACACCTGAGGCGCCAGCAACTACTACCTACGTATGCTGCAAATTTGCGACAGATGCCACTTCATCCGAGCTATCCCTGCGTATTCAACAATGGCAACCGTTTGTTGTACGTTGCTCATCCTCGTGCGACGCGGCCGGTTGGGATACGCTTGTATAGCAGTTATGAATTGTTTGACGTACCTTCAATTCCTTGCCTTGTCAGACAACCAAGTGGGGTACCTCCGTGGGTTGTACAACGACCTGAAATCATCCTGGATTTGCACACTGGCCCGAAAGGAGACACGAACCCTTCGATTTATCGGAGGATCTACCTGTCCGTTCTTGGCCGCTATCCAGGTTCGGTCGTCGTTTACACGGCTGGTTCAAGGACAGATACGAAGGTGGGCTGTGCGTTCGTTGTCGACAATGATCGGTTTCTTTTTGCTCTCCCGGACACCTGTAGTGTGTACACGGCAGTGCTCTATGCTATCTGTGAGGCTCTGCGGTACGCACTAGACAATGTACGCCGACACTTTCTCGTGTGTACTGACTCCTTGAGTTCGCTTCAGTCTATTGATACCTGTTTCCCTCGGCACCCTCTGGTGCAGCGGATCCAGGACCTGCTGGCCGGGTGTTCGGATGCCGGCACCAGAATTACGTTCGTGTGGCTCCCCAGCCACATGGGCATAGAGGGAAACGAGTTAGTAGATCAGGCTGCCAAGGAGGCAGTTACACTGCCCCCGTTGCCTTTCAAGGTTCCAGCAAGTGATATTCGCTCTCAGCTGAGACATCTGGTTATGTCTCATTGGGAGATGGAGTGGCAGGCCATCCCACTTCCCAATAAGCTGAGAGCGATAAAAGGAACAACGAAGGTATGGAGGACTTCCCTTCGGGCTTCGCGGAGGGAAGCCGTGGTATTATGTCGCCTTCGGATCGGCCACGGTATCTTGACGCACTCCCATCTACTGAAAGGAGAACCCCTTCCGGTGTGTACCTGCGGCGACCATCTTACCGTGGTACACATCCTTACGGAGTGCGTGGACCTGGTCGATCTGCGCCGTAGTATTAACCTTCCGAGTACTATCTCCCTTATCTTGCGCGATGACGAGCAGTCAGTAGACCTCGTCATCCGCTTTATGAGGGATAGCGGTCTGTTTTATCGTGTGTGATCATGTCCTTTGTCCTAGTGTTGTTTATGTCAGTTGCGCTTTTATCTCATTGTCTCCATTTTAGTTTGTGTTGCGCATTTTAATGTGTTATTTTAACGTCTAACGTACATTATGTGTTAATATCTGTATTACTGGGCGATGCCTTATTCCTTCGATTTCCTGTACTTTCTCTTATTTTAATAGAACATAAGGCATTGCGTATTAGATCTACTGACTGTGTTAATCTCACCCTCATTTTTCTTCATTACCATTCTTTTTCAACTCTAGTCAGTGGATACTTTTTAAAATTTTAACTTCATATCTCATGTCCTTCATTTCGTTCCATTAGGGGCCGATGACCTTCGATGTTAGGCCCGTTAAAACAACAAGCATCATCATCATCAGTGTGTGACACTGCTTCAGGAGCTCTGGCTAGCATTGACCTCAGCAAAGCCTTCGATAGGATAGCACAGTCTTATCTCTGGAAAGTTTTACGAAAGTTTCGATTTCCAAACCGTATCATAGAAACAATACAGCGCATATACCACAAGGCATCCTCCCGAGTTATGATAAATGGATTTCTCTCAGCAAAATTTTCGATACACAAATCAATTAGACAAGGATGCCCATTATCAATGGCACTTTTTGTTTTAGCAATAGAACCCCTGATTCAAAGTTTGAAAAATTCTTTAACCGGATTAAGTATTAACAACGAATGCTTCACAGTACGCGCATACGCGGATGACATTACCCTACTGTTGACCAGTGACGAAGATGCTAATCATGCGCAAGAGACTCTCGAGGCCTTCTGTACGGTGTCTGGGGCACAAGTGAATTATAGCAAATCTTCATTATTGCTGTTAGGTTCAAATGACAATCGACAAGTATTTGCCAGCTACCGGATTCCAATTGTTAACCACTGCAAGATATTGGGCATTACCTTCAGTAACGATATTTCGGAGACGATAGAGTCTAATTGGACTTCTGCTCTAAATACCCTACGCTTTCAGCTAAAGGAGGAACTTTCAAGACGACTCAACATTTTCCAAAAAGTTTGGCATATAAATATCTTTGCGCTGTCGAAGCTCTGGTACCTTGCTCAAATTCTTCCCGCTTCACATGTCATTTGCCAACGTGTTGAAATGGCAATTGGATTTTATCTATGGAAAGGATACAGATACAGAATAAGAAGAGATCAACTTCATCTTACTGAAAAGGATGGTGGCTTGCGCCTAATTGCAGTCGAAAAGAAATGCGCGGCACTCTTTCTGTCTCATATCATTAGAGCATTGTACTCACGAGGAGATGTATTTGACAGCGCAGTGCTCAATTTGTGTGTAACAACAAACCTGCAACAACAAGATCCCTTTAGAAGCTGCTTCCGGAACGCTCTCTCCACTCTACAGCAACTTCCAGAAACAGAAATTACAGCTGGAAAGTTAGATAAAGCTAAGAATATATACAACTTCCGATTGAAGCAATCTAAATGTATTCCACTCGTACAACAGAAATACCCACATCGTGACTGGAAGCAGATCTGGGAAAATATTTGGAACAAATGGATCCCGATTGAATGGAGGGTATCGCTCTACATATACACAAATGAAATCATCCCGACGGGTGAGAAATTGAAACGGCATGGACAAGTATCTGATGACAAATGCCTGGTATGTCATCAGACGGACAGTCTTGTGCATCGAATTACCACATGCGGCAATGCGGCACTAGTTTGGAGATGGACACTGAACGCTATCTACAGGATATCAGGGACAACAACAACCAGTAACAGAGTGAGAGAAATGCTGAATCTGGAACTAAATCACGCACAGAACGAGAGTAGAAACGCTTGCATATGGATAATAGCCGGAGCCATTCACTACAACATCAAGGCGTACGCTCAGCATACAAGTGTGACTTTACCTGGATTTCTGGATCATCTCAGGAAAGAACGATGGAAGATGGTCAGACAGAAGTGTCTTCAAGAAGCTTTTGGAACACATCTTTTTAAATTCTGAGTGCCTTCCTGTTATGTCCTTTGTGTAATATCTGCCAATTTTATGTTAACTGCAGTGTGTTTTGTGGTGGTAAAACTGTGTACTGTTCAAGGATTTGGATAATGAATGACAGGCATAATTAAGTTTGCTCCTAGTGTGCAAAAGGAAAAAAGTTTTTGTGTGTGTGGTTTTTTTTCTGCTGTGAACGACTTGATGTTCTCCTGTCTTAAATTTTAATTTGTTTTATTTGTTTAGATGCAACTTATCAACGTTCTGTTTTGCGGAATTAACCTAAATTTGTTCTAATATTTTTGTTTTAAAAAACAATAAGAAGTTTGTGTATCTCATTTAGTATGTAAGTAGTGTTTGATATTGCCAATAAAAAAGCAGATATCTTTAAAAAAAAAGTACCCGTGCGTTGTACCCATGTGGGCAACACCGCGGGTCTGGGCGTAGCCTGTGAGTTGTACCACTATATGAGCGACACCGTGGGTCTGCGTTGTCTGTGATTAGTACTCACTATGTGCGGAACACCACGGGGCCCTTGGGACCGGCACCCGTGCCTAGTACCCTAGGTGAGGAAACTCATCGGGTTGCGTTGGCTGTAAGTGGCGCCATTGTGTGCGAAACACCATAGGTCTGCGTTCCCTGTACGAAGTACAATACTTGTGAGTAGTACCATATTTTGTGGAACACCGTGAGTCTTCGCTACTTCTGATTAATACCGTAACATGACACATACCATGGTTCTATTTTACTCGCGACATGTACCATTCTGTGGGGCCTTAGACGTGGATTTTGCACCCCCTTTAGACACCAAGCATCATTGTGCTTTATAAGTGACCACCTGCGGGTGGGGGACGCACATGTAGAATACACCCGCGGTATCCCCTGCCTGTCGTAAGAGGCGACGAAAAGGGGCGACCTTGGCGCGGACATGGATTGTGGTTTGGTATAATGTGTTGGACCTCCTGTGGATGGGGGAGGCTGAATACATCCATAGGTAATCCCTGCCTGTCGTAGAAGGCGACTTAAAGGGTTATGTGGCCATGGTCCCCTCTTTATTTTTTTATTATTTTTCCGAGGGTCAGATGTAGACCAATCAAAATTTTGATGTGCGTGCTGCTCGGCGTTGGAGCTCCTATGTGTGCGACTACGCTCAAAAGCCCGTGCCAGCAACCACCCAGGACGCGGCGGGTGGGAGTGTCATGTACCCGGGCAGTGGTATCCGCCTGACAACGCAGGTCCCCGCACAGCCGAATGCCAGAAGGACATATTATTATTAATTATTTTTATTTATTTTTTCTATATTTAGTGCTCTGTACACGCTATCGGGTATATGCTATTGCGGGTGACTGGAGGAAGGGAGTCCTAGTGCTCATTGCCTCAGTCATCACGTATTAGGCATCGTTCAACATCGGACCCCGGGCAATACCTGCTATGACCAGGTGGGTATTGCCTTGGCTGCTTGGTTCGGCTACAGAGACCCCTGATCGGAGTGGGTGGCATTCGGGGAGGATGATTTCGGGTATGGCGTCGAAACAACTTCCGCCAGCAACCTCGGATAGTTCGCTACCCAAGTCTTTAACTTTGGATTCTCTAAGGGGGGCAACCCCTTGGGAACAGGCGCAGCGATTAAATTTGGGATCCAGCTTCCCTAGGTTCCTGGTTGCTACCAGAACCGATGGGCAGGACTTCAAGCTGGTTAAATCCATCCTATTCAGTAGGTACATCGAAGGTGTATATGGCGAACTTGCGGACCTGAAGAAAATGCGCAATGGTGGTTTGCTTCTGAAAACGAGCACTGCGCTCCAGGCCGATCAATTGCTTAAGTGCGACCATTTTGGCGACATCCCCGTCAAAGTGGAAGAGCACAAAACATTGAATCTGGTTCGTGGAGTTATTTTCCACCGTGATCTCGTCCTGAACACTGACGATGAATTGATGGAAGACATGAAGCACCGTGGCGTGACCCACGTCCGGCGTATCACACGCAAAGTCAACGGTGAAGACGTTGCCACGGGTGCGTTCATAGTCTCCTTCAAATTGTCAGTGTTGCCCGAGAAAGTCAAGGTAACAACCTATCGTTGCGATGTGAGGCCGTACATCCCGCCTCCTATGCGATGCTATCAATGCCAGAGATTCGGACACATGGTATCTCGTTGTTCGAATCCGTCAGTGTGTGGTACATGTGGGAAAGTAGCTCACGGCGCGGAGGAGTGTACACCTCCGTTCAAGTGCACTAACTGCTCTGGTCTTCATTCTCCTCGGGATCGGAATTGTCCGACCTATCTGAGCGAGAAGAAGATCCAGGAGATCAAGACCCTGGATGGTCTTTCCTACCAGGAAGCGCGTCGTCAGTTTAATTCTCTGAATGCACCGGCCAAGACACTTGACTTCAGCTTGATAGCACAGTCCCTGCCAGGTTCCTCATTTTCAACTGGAACACCTGCCCAGATGTTCGCTGCGCCCAAGCCAAAGAGACCTAGCTCGAAGGTGGGTCCGTCCCGGCCTTCGACCACCAATATACCTGTGCCGGCTAGGAAACCTACGCCGGCACAAAAAGGGAAGAAGACAACGTCTCCTTCCCTCACGAGGTCGGCGACAGCCGAGCCCAAGCCGGCGGAGGCGGCATCGTCGACCAGGGCTGGGAAACCATCTCCCAGCCCGTCTCAACAAGAATCGACTGTGGGAAAGAAGAGCGACCTTAGCAGGCGTTCTTCCACTTCTCCTACGAATGGGGCTTCACGCCCTCCACCCGGAGGGCGTGATTCCACGCCAGCGGGTCTTCCTTCTAGAAGACCTGCGCGCTCCCCTCGTAAGAGGAAACCCCACACCAAAACTACGTCGAAGAAATTGAAGGCATGCTTCACCTCGTCTAGTGACGGGGAGATGCACGTGGAGCATGAATCTCCATCTTCGGATGGGGAGGTGAGTGTAGGTTAGGTTAGGTGGCATTACGCTGCTCCTAACCTAAACCACAATAGTCCACACTTACATTATGGCACTGTTACAATGGAATTGTAACGGTTATGATAGGCATCTTGCCGAGTTGCGCCAGCTCATTAGCGAGTATTCGGCGAGTATAGTCTGTATTCAGGAAACAAATTTCCGACCTGGTCATCATACGGTACTGAGAAATTTTCGACTATACTCGACAGAACGACATTATGCTCACCGGGCTTCCGGTGGCGTTGGCATTTTTGTCCGTTCTGATACCTACAGCGAGGAGGTTCCAATACGAACCCCGCTGGAGGCAGTAGCTGTTCGCCACGAACCTGCTACGCAGGCGTAGCAGGGGGAGAGGTGATACTCCCACGTGGCGCGTCCCAGGTGGCGGATAGGGGGGTCCTAACCGGCTTGCCGGCGGACTTGAGGGAAATAAAATACCTCTCGCGGACCAAACACACACCCCCTGTGGGTGGGGGAGGCTGACGAATAATACACCCACGGTATCCCCTGCCTGTCGTGCGAGGCGACTAAAAGGGGCGACCAAGGGATGAATGAATTAGAACCAGGAACTACTCTTGATTCGTACCATCATGCGGGGAACACCATGGGTTGCATGTACTTGCGAGTAGTATCACTAATATGGTACGAAATATGTTTGTGATTCGTTGCAGTAAAAAGCCTGGCCTGGTGGATTCCAGTACCCGTGCGTTGTACCCATGTGGGCAACACCGCGGGTCTGGGCGTAGCCTGTGAGTTGTACCACTATATGAGCGACACCGTGGGTCTGCGTTGCCTGTGATTAGTAGTCACTATGTGTGGAACACCACGGGGCCCTTGGGACCGGCACCCGTGACTAGTACCCTAGGTGAGGAAACTCATCGGTTTGCGTTGGCTGTAAGTGGCGCCATTGTGTGCGAAACACCATAGGTCTGCGTTATCTGTACGAAGTACAGTACTTGTGAGTAGTACCATCTTTTGTGGAACACCGTGAGTCTTCGCTACTTCTGATTAATACCCCAACATGACACATGCCATGGTTCTATTTTACTCGCGACATGTACCATTCTGTGGGGCCTTAGACGTGGATTTTGCACCCCTTTAGACACCAAGCATCTTTGTGCTTTATAAGTGGTTCCTTGGTCGGTAATAATGTTATTTTCGTTCTCTATTGAATCCGATCCACTGGTTTTTGTTTTTGTTTGTTTGTTTTGTGTTTTGTTGGGTTCCTGTCCATCCATTCATTCTTCGTGACATTTTTTATTTTTATTTTGGTCAGTGGATGCCTTTGTAATTTTTGTTCTCTCATTTCGTACCATTAGGGGCCGATGACCTTCGATGTTAGGCCCCTTAAAACAACAAGCATCATCATCATCATCAGTAGCTGTTCGCGTACCGCTGCCTGTCATAACTACAGTGTGCAATGTTTATTTTCCACCAGGTGAGGCTCTTAACATCAATGATGTCACTGATCTTCTAGATCAGCTTCCACCTCCCTTCCTCTTGTTGGGCGATTTCAACGCCCATCACCCCATCTGGGGCTCTGAGTCGCCTTTCCCCCGGGGAAGAGAGCTGGAAACATTAGTAACAGAGCTGGATTTATGTATTTTGAACACAGGGGAACCAACACACTTCAGTGTACGTTACGGCACTTATTCTCGCATAGACGTAAGTCTGTGCAGCCGAACGTTGGTTCCGCTGTTTCGGTGGAACACACACGACGATCTTTGTGACAGTGACCATTTTCCCATAATTCTTACTTTGCTGAACCACAAATCCGTCGAGGCTCCCCCTCGATGGCTTTTTCAACATGCTGATTGGCCAAAGTACACATCACTACCTGTCATTTACGACAAACTCAGGCGGACCGTCGGCGAGGAAATAACTTACATCACCCAGGTTATTCTTGCTGCTGCTGAGGAGTCCATTCCGTTCTACTCGGGGACTCCTCGCCGAAAGCTCGTTCCTTGGTGGAACGAAGACATAGCAGCAGCTATCAAAGAACGCCGTCGCGCTCACAAACATTACCGTAGACAGCCCACTGCGGCCAACTTGGTAACATTTAAGAAACTCTGCGCTAAGGCGCGAGTTCTTATTCGCCAAAGTAAGAAGGCTTCATGGGAGAGATATGTGTCGTCTATGACGTCACATACTCCATCATCTCAAGAGTGGACTAAGCTTCGACGTATTTCGGGTATCCAAGGATCATCTTCTGTACCGGGAATTTCCATTGCAGGCAACATCGTCACTGAACCCCTCCTGATTGCTGACCATCTCGCTAGTCATTTCGCGGATGTATCTGGCTCCGGGGATTACCATCCTGATTTCCTCGCTCTGAAGCGGGAGGCGGAACGTTTTCAGCTTAGTTTTGCCTCTCAAGCTTCAAGGGACTACAACGTGCCCTTTACGGAGTGGGAACTCCGCAGTGCCCTAGCACTTTGCAAGGACACGTCTCCTGGACCGGACAACATCCATAACCAGATGTTGAAACACCTTAGTGATGATAGTTTACTATATCTCCTTCGTGTGTTCAACCGAATCTGGATGGAGGGTGATTTTCCGTCTCAGTGGCGAGAGGGCATAATTATTCCTGTCCTCAAGCCTGACAAAGATCCTAAGTATGCAGGAAGTTACCGACCGATTTGCCTTACAAACTGCCTGTGTAAGCTGTTTGAGAGGATGGTTAATCGCCGACTTGTGTTGTGTCTGGAGAAACAAGGACTTTTGTCCGAGTACCAATGTGGATTTCGAGCCGCTCGATCCACCACTGACCACTTGGTACGGCTGGAAAGCTCTATCCAGGATGCGTTTCTCCGCAAACAGCACTTGGTGGCTGTTTTCTTTGACTTAGAGAAGGCTTATGACACCACATGGCGATATGGTATCCTTTCAGCCCTGCATCAATGGAGATTCCGAGGTAACTTGCCGGCGTTTATTGCGAATTTCTCGTCCCTCCGTCTATTCCGTGTCCGAGTAGGGAGGACATATTCGCAATACAACGTACAAGAAAATGGAGTCCCACAGGGATCGGTCCTTAGTGTCACTCTGTTCGCGATTGCCATCAACGGTATTGTTGCTGCTGCTGGTCCAGCAGTTATACCGTCGCTATATGTGGACGATTTTGCTCTGCACTATAGCTCGCGTAATATGGCAGTCGCAGAGCGACAATTACAACACGCTATTAGGAGGGTGGAGCAGTGGACCTTAGAACATGGCTTTCGGTTTTCTGCCGCAAAGACCTCTGTTGTCCACTTTTGTCGTCAACGTACTCTTCACCCCCATCCTGAGCTTTATTTAGACAACGTCGTTCTTCCAGTTGTTGACACTTACCGATTTCTTGGGCTCCTTTTTGACAGTAAATTATCGTGGGAGCCACACGTGCGGCAGTTAAAAGTGCAATGCACTAGGAAGCCTAATATCCTTAAGTTTCTTAGCAGCACTTCTTGGGGGGCTGACCGCACGGTGCTCCTGCGATTCTATCGGGCACACATTTTATACCGGTTAGACTACGGCAGTGCAGCATATGGCTCCTCAAGACCAAGTGTTCTTGCGAAGCTGAACAGTATCCACCACAGCGGGGTTAGGTTGGCGACGGAAGCTTTTCGTACAAGCCCCATCGCTAGCCTGCTCGCTGAGTCTGGTGTGCCGCCTTTACACCTGAGGCGCCAGCAACTTCTACTTACATATGCTGCCAATTTGCGACAGATGCCACTTCATCCAAGCTATCCTTGCGTGTTCAACAATGGCAACCGTTTGCTGTACGCTGCTCGTCCTCGAGCGACGCGGCCGGTTTGGATACGCTTAGATAGCATTTCCGAATTGTTTGACGTACCTTCGGTTCCTTGCCTTGTCAGACAACCAAGTGGGGTACCTCCGTGGGTCGTACGACGGCCTGAAGTAATCCTGGATCTGCACACTGGCCCAAAGGAAAACACGGACCCTTCGATTTATCGGAGGCTCTTCCTGTCCGTTGTTGGCCGCTATCCAGGTTCAGTCGTCGTCTACACGGATGGTTCAAGGACAGATACGAAGGTGGGCTGTGCGTTCGTTGTTAACAATGATAGGTTCCTTTTTGCTCTTCCGGCAACCTGTAGTGTGTACACAGCAGAGCTCTATGCTATCTATGAGGCTCTGCGGTACGCACTGTACAATGAGCGCCGACACTTTCTTCTGTGTACCGACTCCTTGAGTTCGCTCCAGTCTATTGATACCTGTTTCCCTCGGCACCCTCTGGTGCAGCTAATCCAGGACCTGCTGGCCGGGTGCTGGGATGCTGGCAACAGAATCACGTTTCTGTGGCTCCCAAGCCACATGGGCATAGAGGGAAACGAGTTAGTAGATCAGGCTGCCAAGGAGGCAGTTACACTGCCCCCGTTGCCTTTCAAGGTTCCAGTAAGTGATATTCGCTCCCAGCTTCGACGTCTTGTTATGTCCCATTGGGAGATGGAGTGGCAGGCCATTCCACTTTCCAATAAGCTGAGAGCGATAAAAGGAACAACGAAGGTATGGAGGACTTCCCTTCGGGCTTCGCGGAGGGAAGCCGTGGTATTATGTCGTCTTCGGATCGGCCATGGTATCTTGACTCACTCGCATGTTTTGAAAGGAGAACCCCCTCCGGTGTGTACCTGCGGCGACCATCTTACCGCGGTGCACATCCTTACGGAGTGTGTGGACCTGGTCGATCTGCGCCGTAGTCTTACCCTTCCGAGTACTATCTCCCTTATCTTGCGTTATGACGAGCAGTCAGCAGACCTCGTCGTCCGCTTTATGAGGGATAGTGGACTGTTTTCTCGTGTGTGATGCTGTCCTTTGTCCTAGTGTGTTTTGCGTCACTTTCGCTTTTATTCTATTGACTTAATTTTAGTTTGTGTTGCGTATTTTAATGTGTTATTTTAGGCATTGCGTATTAGATCCACTGATTGTTTTAATCTCACCCTCATTTTTCACCATCATTTTTTTTTAACTCTAGTCAGTGGATATGTTTTTAAAATTTTAACATCATCTCTCATGTCGTTTATCTCGTTCCATTAGGTGCCGATGACCTTCGATGTTAGGCCCCTTTAAACAACAAGCATCATCATCAGCTTTATAAGTGGTTCCTTGGTCGGTAATAATGTTATTTTCGTTCTCTATTGAATCCGATCCACTGGCTTTTGTTTTTGTTTGTCTGTTTTGTGTTTTGTTGGGTTCCTGTCCATCCATTCATTCTTCATGACATTTTTTATTTTTATTTTGGTCAGTGGATGCCTTTGTAATTTTTGTTCTTTCATTTCGTACCATTAGGGGCCGATGACCTAGATGTTAGGCCCCTTAAAACAACAAGCATCATCATCATCATCATCATCATCATCATAATCATCATCTTCGTTGATTGTCGGCTATTGTTGGCCAGTGACTCACATTGTCATATCTAATGCCATCCACTGGCCTTACCTCCTTCATTTTCTTCTTGTAAGAAACAGTGACAGGGGACTCGGTGCTCGGTCTTCCGACTTGGGATTCAATGCAGGAACATCAGCTTTATCTAAAGCCTCAGCGATATCAAAGGAAGATTCTTCCCTTTTGGAAACAAATTTCACTTCTTTATCTCGCATATATTCTAGCCAACTGTTAGCAGCGATTGCAAGGTTTGTAAAGTGGAATATAAGCATAACTCCCAAAGTCCGTTTGCGTGGCCGAATGAAGGTCCTCTATAGTTGAACCAAGAAGTCAGTTTTATCCACACCACCCATTGAGGAGTTGTAGCATCTTATAACTTGAGGCCGAATCACTTGTTTATACACCTTCTCAGTTTTGCTCTATAGTTGAACACTGTCTGGCTGTCCCTTGCCCATTAAATTCGATGCCATAATCACTGTCTTGTTGTCATTCCAATGAGTAATAACTATTTTGTCATCGCCACTTACAGTTTAATGTATGATACCACGTTCATGTTTGTAGCAACTGGACATTTTTCATTAGATTTTCTCGTATTGTTCCGGAGTAAAAGTGACTTTTTCCTAGAAGATGCCTGATAATTTGGATGGAAGTAATTGTCGGCATACACTTTATAGGTTTCATTAGGTGGTATACGTTCACACAACTGTGTCACTACTGTTCCAGTTATAGCCTTGGTGAACAATATATAACCAGTCCATTCTCACCACACAGAAGGTAAGCTTTCACCCTCCAAGGATATGGCTTGACTTTCACGTATTGCTTGACATTCCAACATCCTCTGAAAGGAATAATTTGCTTATCAATACACATATTCTCTTCAAGATGGAGATCATGGCATCTTGATTTTACACTGTCAATGATCGGTCTAACCTTCCATAGTCTGGCATTACTACTGTCTGGTTTGTCAGTTGCTAAATGTAAACTGTTCCGTAATTTTTCAAAACGGTTGCGCGACATCAGATCGGCAATCAAAGGAATACGTGTCAAGGGATTCCAAAACAACCTCGGCCTGGGGAATTCAGAACACATATTACAATGTGTATTTCAATTAGCTTAGGAATCTCTATAGGATCTGTGGAGAAGCTGCCGCTGCTGCCCTGTTTCCAATATAGTAGTTGTTCGTGTGGAAAGCTATGGTTTCATATAGATCCTCTGGTATATACCGTCTAATGTATTCATACGGTGTACGTCAATCACCCGCGTCATCTCGGTATGGTGTTCCACGCCACGTATTGTTTTCCGGGTTTTCGAATTCCTTTATTTTTCACTTCTCAGAAACAGGTACACGCTTCGTCTGTTTACTCGATTGTGAGTTTTCGTCATCAGAACTGTCACTCCAAGCATTTTCTATTGGGTCAGGGGTAGTTTCATTAACAGTAATACCATCAGCACCAACACCTTCACAAATGACAGACCTTTTCGATTCAAACTGACTTTCATCATCTTCTTCTCCATGATTGATAAATCAAGATCTCTCATCAGTCTGCATTCACTCTAGTAGGACTTCCAGTTCACCTTCCGATAACGGCACATTCTTGTCAGTACGTCTTCTTTTGCAAACCACGGGATCTGTTGAACAACTTACACTAAAGAAAGCACAATAAGGAATTAAAAAAACGTAGGCACTAGTTCCCATGATACTTGGGAAATGATGGTAGAGCAATAATCCCTATGGTGGCATCCACTTGTAAACAAAATATTCTTTTTATTATTTTCCTTTGGTATTTCCGTCGAAAATGATTAATTGATATTTAAATAACAAATACCAGGCTAAATATCGATATACCCAATAACTTCAAATGCAGTCCTATACAGAATGAATTTATCACACACAGCGTACAGTACATATGCACTAACGTTGGAGACCTGTTGTACTACATTTAGTACATCAAGTTTATTGCGCATATAGATGTATATACACGGCTTTCCTGAAATCATTATTGCACCAGTTATACTACATGTCATGTCTAGTTAAGTCATGCACAACAAGAATGTCACTAAAATGTACATTTGCTGAGAAGTAAAATAAATAATGTAAGCTTAGCAGCCTTCCTGATGTGTTTACGAACAGGTTCTGCGCACACAGACTTCCCCATTTGTTGCAAAATGTCGGCAGAAAGTTTTTCAGCCACGGACCTACTACGCTTGCGTAGCAGGGGGAGAGGTGATACTCCCAAGTGGCGCGTCCCAGGTGGCGAATAGGGAGGTCCTAACCGGCTTGCCGGCGGACTTGAGGGAAATAAAATACCTCTCGCGGACCAAACACACTACCCCCTGCGGGTGGGGGACGCACATGTAGAATACACCCGCGGTATCTCTTGCCTGTCGTAAGAGGCGATTACAAGGGATCCAAGGGGCTCTCAACTTGGGAGTGAGGATTGGCGACCACGGGGCCCTTAGCTGAGTCTTGGCATTGCTTCCAGTTACTTGTGCCAGGCTCCTCACTTTCATCTATCCTATCCGACCTCCCTTGGTCAACTCTTGTTCTTTTCCGACCCCGACGGTATTAGAGCATTCGAGGCTTAGGGAGTTTCATTTTCACGCCCTTCGTGGCCCTTGCCTTTTATCGTCCGTTCTTTCATCAATTCTTTTTTTCTCTCTCTACCCCCTGTGGGTGGGGGTCGCAGACGAAAAATACACCCACGGTATCCCCTGCCTGTCGTGAGAGGCGACTAAAAGGGGCGAATAAGGGATGATTGAATTAGAACCATGAAACTACTTGTGGTTCGTGCCATCACGCGGGGAACACAATGGGTCGCCTGTATTTGCGAGTAGTACCACTATATTAGGTACGAAATAGGTTTGTGATTAGTAGCAGCAGAGAGTGTGTCACTGTGGGTTTCCAGTACCCGTGAGTCGTACCCTTGTGAGCAACATCACGGGTCTGGGCGTTGCCTGTGATTAGTACCACTATATGAGCGGCGCCGTGGGTCTGCGTTGCCTGCGTTTAGTACTCACTATGTGAGGAACACCACGGGATTACCCTCGCCCGTGATTAGTACACCTAAGTGAGGAACACCATCGGTTTGCGTTGCCTATGTGTGGGGCAATTATGTGGGAAGCACCATAGGTCTGCGTTACCCGTACGACGTCCAATACTTGTGAGTAGTACCATCATATGTGGAACACCGTGAGTCTACGCTGCTTTTGATTAGTATCCCAACATGACAAATACCATGGTTCTACTTTACTAGCGGTAAGTACTATTATAAGGGGCCGTTGACCTGGATTTTGGACCCCTTCGGACAACAAGCATCATCATCATCATCATCATCATCATCAGGATTGTGCTTTAGAAGTGGTTGCTTGGTCGGTAATGCTGTTTCTTTATGGTAGTTTTGGGTAGGATCCACTGATTGTTTTGGTTTCATGTCCATCCATTCATTCTTCATGCCATTTTTTTTTATCTTGGTCAGTGGATTATTTAAAACTTTTATTTTGTCATTTCATTTCGTACCGTCAGGGGCCGATGACGTAGATGTTAGGTCCCTTAAAACAACAAGCATCATCATCAAGCATCAGCAAGTTTTCGGGCACTCAGCTGAGGCTCTATCTTGATTTTGTTAATGAGTAGTCTTTTTTCTCTGTTGCTGAGACGTTTCCGTCGCCCTTTGTGAGGTATAGCATCGATCCTGTCTTTGTGTTTGAAACGTCTTATTATATCATGTACTGTTCGTTGTTAATATTTAACATTTCCGGAATTTTCCTTTCTGTACTTCCTCGAGCATGGTGAAATATCATTAACTGACGCTAGAAGGAAGTGTTTGTTCCCTTGCGGCCCATTGTACTGGATGCTCACAGAACACGCTCAATATAGCAAGTGACTCTCACACAAACATCATTCAGGTCAGAAACAAATGCACACCCACCTCTACTTCCCCTCTACTAAGGGAGAATCGCACCTTACATGACTTTCCCGAATATTAAATTGGCTGTTAACCTTTCCGCTGCTAATATTGTGTATGACTATCAGAACCCTCTATGCTGAATTAATTTTAAAAACTAGAATGTCCTAAGTATATGCAATATATGAAACGTGTGCAAAAATTTGTTAGAAATGTCATACGAACTAGCAAAATAATTCCCGAATAGCTTACAGTTTTAGTTTTTTCACAAAAATTAAAACGGAGAAAATCAGGGCTGTCCATAGGAGCCAAAAATAATCTTTCCCGTGAAAAGTTCGATATTCCTAAATTCTCACCAAATTGCACAGAACACTTTAAAAATACGAATGTTAGACATTTTAGCTATTTTACAAATCAGGGTTTTCCATAATAGCCAAACTACTCACTGGTCATCGCCTTGAATAGACCTGGTATGAATAATTATTTCCAAATAAAAAGCAATCAAAGAACATTTCATTATTTAAGAATGTAACACAAATTAAATTTAAGTAAGGATTGGCCAAAATAAGAAATGTACAGAAAACACTAAGTAGCCTACTAAAATATCAACTCACATAATTTACATTATATTGTTTCATTATTTACTGCAGACACTCCAATGTGTCCGTCTTCGAAACATCATTAATGTGTAGTATATTTCGAAGCAGGGGTGAACACAGCCACGTCACATATGACGCACATGTACCGGTTCTCTCGCCTCTTCTTTTCGCCACTTGTGTTGGCGTGGCATCTTATAGGAAATTTCTTATTTGGAGCAGATTGTAAGGGGGATGGGAAATGTCTCTCCATCAGTTTGAGTGGTTGGTCACCAGATGTAGGACGTCCGTCCTCTTCTACTAGTTTGTCTACAAACGTGTTACTTCTGAATGAGTTCCCTTATAAGCTATAGCTGGAAATCTGGTAGAGATAGCCTATGTTTTGACCAGTTTTGACATTGAAGAGGGCATGAGAATTTAGAACGGTGATGTCCAGCTGGTTGAGAAAGAACTTTCGGTACCATTTCATTGACTTCCACACACACTCGGTAGAACTGATCATCATGCCTGACCGGTCAACGGGACCCATGTACTTGTTAAAGTCAAGAACGCAATGGGGTTTCTCTACAGGCTACCTTGCCTGTGTGTCCGTCTTACTTGTGGGTTTCATGTTGTCAGTATGTCGTGTGGTCAGCATACAAACTTCCCTATGATCTAACCACCTGGTGGCAATCATGTTATCTGTCGCTTCTGATTCAGTTTGTCCTTTCTCCAGTATTTTAGTAAATGTCGGCATACCCCTCCTTTTCTTCCTGACGGGACCACGTGTCGGTTTTGTCCTTGTGTAGGTGGTCGTACAGTTGTGGACTTGAATACTAGTTAGCTATTCAAAATATATGTACTTTCTGCAAGTGCCTTTCAATTAGAGTCAAGACAATTGCACCTGATACCCCAAATTCACGTTCAGGAATTATTTCCTAGTTGACCCTGTGTAAACAAAATCCAGCAGACATCCAGTCTCACAATCGCAGATAACAAATGTATTTATTCCAAATATGTCTCTCTTTGATGGAATAAACTGAATGAATGAATGAAAGCCTGCCTTTGAAAACCGTCAAACTTTCATCAATGCAAATGTTTTTGAACGAGATTAACGTTTCTCTGAACTTGTTTGTGAGATGGTCAGTTACAGGCTTTATTTTATACAGCCTGTCGCCTTCAGGCTGACTGTTGTCATTGAAATGTAACAACCACAATAATAAGAGGTACCTGCCTCTAGATATGAAATCTGAGAATTGCGGGGTCATCATTATTAGAGGATCAGTTGACCACTATTGAAGAATTTTATTGGAAGTTTCTTCATTGCTGCCATAAGCATTGTCACGGCGAAAAAGACGTACAGTTCTTTAGGTGTGGTTTCCCTCCATTTCTGTAGCCTTGAACCTGCAGACTGTGGCATTGTTTGCGTAATAAATACAAAATACTTGTTTGTTTCAACTGCTAAGTGTTCCATAATTTCTCATGAAAAAAAAGCACTGAAATACATCTGAAGCCGCTGGTTCATCATAAATCATGTCGGGTGACATACCCGATGAACGGTTATGAAAACCGTGTGTTACAGGACTAAACATATTATTACCCTTGTGCCATTGAATATCAGGTTCGGAACGAATTCTTTTCCTGGTTTGTGGAGCTGGTACTTGAGGTTCAGCACTATCACTAGGACTGTAATCACTACCCAAATCATTGATATCTGAGTACTCATCTTCCGATTCATGAGAATTCACAGCTTGTATAAGTGCGAACTCCGAAAGCACACGCCGTCCGCTTCACGAAGCTATTTTTACAAACCCTGGACACAGCTACTTTGCGGGACTGCCAACCTAGGTTGTTGCGCACTGAGCTGAATGCATTATTTCATATATTCGACCGTAGATTGCGTTCAAATTCAGTCACCATTCCTCTTCCCAATAAGCTGAGAGCGATAAAAGGAACAACGAAGTTATGGAGGACTTCCCTTCCGGTTTCGCGGAGGGAAGCAGGGGTACTATGTCGTCTTCAGGTCGGCCACTCATTCCCATCTATTGAAAGGAGAACCCCCTCTGCTGTGTACTTGCGGCGATCATCTTACCGTGGTATATATATATATGTACTTCCAGGCAATACCCTGTTCCTTTTTTTTTACTTTTCTTTTTAGGTATTGCGAATTAGATCCAATGATTGTTTTAATCTCATAATCATTTATCTTAATCGCCATTTTTTAAAACTCTTGTCAGTGGATACATTTTAAAATTTTGATTATCATATGTCTTCCACCTCGTTCCATTAGGGGTGATGGCCTTCAATGTTAGCCCCCTTAAAACAACAAGCATCATCATCATCATCATCATGATCAGACTTCTTCAAGATATATGGTTAGGCAAGGTCCCTGTATATGGGCTTTAATTAATTCATTGACTTCAGGAAGTCCATGATGTTTGTAAGTATGCCCCCACGAACCTGCTACGCAGGCGTAGCAGGGGGAGAGGTGATACTCCCACGTGGCGCGTCCCAGGTGGCGGATAGGGGGGTCCTAACCGGCTTGCCGGCGGACTTGAGGGAAATAAAATACCTCTCGCGGACCAAACACACACCCCCTGTGGGTGGGGGAGGCAGACGAATAATACACCCACGGTATCCCCTGCCTGTCGTGAGAGGCGACTAAAAGGGGCGACCAAGGGTTGATTGTATTAGAACCATGAAACTACTTGTGATTCGTACCACCACGCGGAGAACACCAAGGGTCGCTTTTACTTGTGCGTAGTACCTCTACATTAGGTACGAAATTGGTGTGTGATTAGTAGCACACAGGAGCACCGTGCGGTCGGCTTTTGCAGTACCTGTGATTAGTACCACCATATGAGCAGGACCATGGGATGATAGCTACCATGGTTGTGCCTTGCCCATGATTAGTACCCACTATATGAGGAACACCACGGGATAGGGAGAGGTCCCTGTGATTAGTACTCTTATGTGATGAACACCATAGGTTTGCGCTGCCTGTAAATGGCGCCGCAAAGTGAGAAAAGCATAGGTCTGTATTCTATGTCGAATTTCATAAGCTCTGAGTAGTACAGTAATGTGTGGCATACCGCAAGTCTCTGCTACTTTTGATTAGTACCGCAACAGAACAAATACCATGGTTCTACTTTGCTAGCGATCAGTACCGTTATGAGGGGCCGATAACTTCGATTTAGGACCCCCTTTTGACTGCACGCATAATCGATTGTGTTATGCTATAGCAGTACTCCCTTGGTCAGTAATACTCTTTTGTCACGTCAGTTTATGTGAATGTGCGACATTGCGGGTCGCATCCACTGATTGTTTTAAATTCATGTCCATCCATTCATTCTTCGTTCGTTCTCACGCTTTTGAACTCTGGTCATTGGAGAATTTTAGACTTTTAATATGTCATTCCATTTCGTCTTATCTCGTACCATTAGGGGCCGATGACCTCGATGTTAGGCCCCTTTAAACAACAATCATCATCATCATCGTATTTTCAACAAGAGAAGAAAATCCTCCGGATCATTTAATGGTTGAGCATATTATCGAAGAGCTCCAGCAAGCGCGAAGTCCTGATATCGAAGATGGCGCTCAATTAAATCCAGTAAATAAAATTCAGGAAACTCAATCGCCAAAAAAATACCAATGTTTCGCCCCAGTGCGGCATGGGATCATCAGTTGGATACCGCAACTTCCCAAATGTGCAGAAATGATAACAATGTTGGCAGAGCTGTAAGCCAGGATTTAATTAAGGGTCATTTCACTTGAGTGAAATATATTAACTTTTAGGAAAGCAATACATTTGATCAAAATTAGTATTCTACAGACCATTCACACTGCTCATAGTCCTAACCTACTAACACAATTGAACTTGACTTTTATAGAATATAGAAACACGCTAACTGTAACACTCGCTGCTTTGCAAAACCCACTTAGTTTGGCCTATCTTCATTCTTGTTCCTATTTTGCCAGTATTTTAGTTTTTCTTTCATAATGTTAAGTTTCACCTCTTTATTTCCACGTCTTTTTCATGTTCCTTTCTTATTATTTCTAACTGATATTCCACACTGAAATTCTTCTTTCACAGGAATCTGTAATTTTGTCTGTGGGTGTTGACAGTCTAGGCCGACGAGATTTAGCTCTATCTGATAATACTTTGTACAGTATCAGCTGATGTTGAAGGTTGTGCTGCTGTATATGAAGACGGTAGAAATGCTGGTCGTGTCATTGAATTTATGGAAGGTTTGAGTAAGGGATCCAGTTCTTGCGCGTGACCTTGACTTTGAGTACAAGTTTCTGCCGCGCCAGCAGATGGTGTTGCTACAGCTGGCAGTGTTCTTTTTTCATGTGCTTCTGTTTCGGTGCAGCTTTCTTCCAGTTCCACGTCATCAAACGGAAGGACTAAAAGTGAAAAAAATAAGAAAACGTTTACTTAGTATGTTTAGTTGGAGGTTAAATGCCCGATAAAAACCGCATTAGTGCACTCTGTGTCCATAGACTTACCTTCATTCACATGTCCTTGGTATAAAGCATCCGAGTCATGAGCGCACATAAGTGGTGTGATAGTCGGTTGTATTAGGGCCATAACCTTATCAGTAGTTTTAGACAATGTGGGCTTAAAGTTACCGCCACCAGTTGCGTTCATCATCACTTCATTGTCTGCACATATTTTTCTTGTTTTCCTTTTCAAGTTCTCATGACAAGTCTTCAAATTTCTTGCACTCCTGCAAGAGACACCTGATAAATAAATATAACTATAACGTGCTGGTGTGATGACACTATTTATGAAATTAAAGGGCACCTATTTTTAATTATAGTTTTGTATTATTGTTTTTAAGAAGCCTCCGTGGCTCAGACGGCAGCGCGTCGGCCTCTCACCGCTGGATACCGTGGTTCAAATCCCGGTGACTCCATGTGAGATTTGTGCTGGACAAAGCGGAGGCGGGACAGGTTTATCTCCGGGTACTCCGGTTTTCCCTGTCATCTTTCATTCCAGCAACACTCTCCATTATCATTTCATAGCATTTATCACTCAATAATAAACCACCTTGGGAGTGGCGACCCCACTGTAATAACAGCCTATGTATGTTTCATTCATTACATCCCTGACCCGGTCAAAGACAGGAACCACGAACCTGCTACGCAGGCGTAGCAGGGGGAGAGGCGATACTCCCACGTGGCGCGTCCCAGGTGGCGGATAGGGGGGTCCTAACCGGCTTGCCGGCGGACTTGAGGGAAATAAAATACCTTTCGCGGAACAAACACACTACCCCCTGCGGGTGGGGGACGCACATGTAGAATACACCCGCGGTGTCCCCTGCCTGTCGTATGAGTCGACTAAAAGGGGCGACCTAGGCGCGGATATGGATTGCGGTTTGGTATAATGTATCGGACCTCCTGTGGATGGGAGGGATTGAATACATTCACAGGTAATCCCTGCCTCTCGTAGAAGGCGACTTAAAGGGTCATGTGGCCATGGTCCCCTCTTTATTTTTTATTTATTTTCCTAGGGTCAGATGTAGACTATTCCCACATTTTGATGTGCGTGCTGCCCGGAGATGGGCCTCTTACGTGTGCGATTACGCCCAAAAGGCCGCAATTAACCACCCAGGACTCTTGCGGGGGGGAGCGCCATGTACCTTGACAGTAGTATCCGCTTGACAACACAGGTCCCCGCACAGCTGAATGCCAGAAGAACATATTATTAATTATTTTTTATTTATTTTTCTCTGTATTTAGTGCTCTGTACACGCTATGGGGTACATGCTATTGCGGGTGACTGGAGGAAGGGAGTCCTAGTGCTCATTGCCTCAGTCATCCCGTATTAGGCATCGTCCAACATCGGACCCCGGGCAGTACCTGCTATGACCAGGAGGGTATTGCTTTGGCTACTTGGTTCGGCTACAGAGACCCATGATCGGAGTGGGTGGCATTCGGGGAGGAAGTTTTCGGGCATGGCTTCCAAACGCAGTCGCCCGTCTCAAGGTAGTCCCCCACCTAATACTTTAAATTTTGCTTACCTGAGAGGTTCAACTCCCTGGGAACATGCGCAGCGTGAAGGAATGGGATCCAGCTTCCCTAGGTTTCTGGTCGCTACCAGAACCGATGGGCAGGATTTTAAGCTGGTCAAGTCGATTACGTTTAGTAGACACATCGAAGGCGTCTACGGCGAACTTGAGGACCTCAAGAAAATGCGCAACGGTAGTTTGCTTATGAAGACTCGTATAACACTGCAATGTGATCAGTTGCTTAAGTGCGAGCACTTTGGCGAAATCCCCGTCAAAGTGGAGGAGCATAAGTCGTTGAATCTGGTTCGCGGAGTCATCTTTCATCGTGACCTTTTTTTTAACACTGACGACGAGTTGATGGAAGACATGAAGAATCGTGGCGTGACACACGTCCGACGCATTACGCGCAAGGTCAGCGGTGAAGACGTTGCCCCAGGTGCCTTCATTGTCGCTTTCAAGTTGTCAGTGTTACCAGAAAAAGTCAAGGTAACAACTTATCGTTGCGATGTGAGGCCGTACATCCCGCCTCCTGTGCGATGCTATCAATGCCAGCGATTCGGACATATGGTATCTGGCTGTTCGAATCAGTCTGTATGTGGTACATGTGGACGAGTAGCTCACGGCGCGGAGGAGTGCACAACCCCGTACAAGTGCACTAACTGCTCCGGTTTTCATTCTCCTCGGGATCGGAACGGTCCGACATACCTGAGTGAGAAGAAGATCCAGGAGATCAAGATCCTGGATGGTCTTTCCTACCAGGAAGCGCGCCGTAAGTTTAATTCTACGAATACACCTGCCCGTACACTCGACTATAGCTTGATAGCTGAGAGTCTTCCAGGTTCTTCTTTCTTCTTTCTCGACATCGTTACCCGTGACGATCGCTGCGCCCATGGCGACTGTTGCTCCTCAGAGCAACATCGCAAAGAGCAAAAGCTCGAAGGGGGGACCACCCCACCTTCGACCAACCAGAAGTCTGTACAGGCTGGCAGTTCCCAGCCGGCACAGCAAGGGGGGAAGGCTAAGTCTTCCCCCCCCCCCCTAAGAGGTCGGCGAAAGCCCAGCCGGCGGAGGCGGTATCGTCAACCAGGGCTGGGAAACCATCTCCCAGCCCGACTAAACTAGAAAAGAAGGCGGCGAAGAAGATCTCTTGCTGCGCGCTCTCGCACTTCCCATGCGAAGGAAAACCTGCGCGCTCTCCTCGTAGGGGACCTGTTCGCCCCCGAAAAACGTCGAAGTTCTGGGCGGCACCCCCGCCATCTGTTGATGACGGGATGGATGTCGCGCTGTCCTCTACATCTACGGATGTAGATTTAGATAGTGTTTTAGGCTTGCGAGCATTTTGTCGCACAATTCTATATTTTGCCAGTTAGTGTCAGAATGTTCAGCGTGGCAATTTTGCTTACAGTCTCATATCGAGTTTTGTGTGTTCTCCTCTTTGGTTGTGATGGAGCATCCGGTGTTGAACCGTCATTAATATCATTACCATGGGGGGAACTACAGTCATTATTCTCGTGGTTAGAATATTTCCATCCGAGACCTCGTTTAGTTTTGAAAGCGATTCCAAATTATTCAGAAGCTGACTTGCCGGGCCTATCACGTTTGTGTTAGTGTTATCTCCCTTAGACTTTAATAGTCCCCTATCAACCTGCAAGGCAGCAGGCCCTGCGTCAGTTCTCAGGGATCCCGCCAGATCCAACGAACCACTGATTTTCACTTCCGCCTTCACTGCCGTTGAGGTCTTCACCCGTATTCCTGGGCATGGATTCTGTGTTATACCCCACGGGACTGGGTCCCTTACCATCTTATCACTCCGGCCTACTGAAATGTAGTTTGCCAACCCCCGCGACGTGGACTCGCCAGACAGGAATTACTCAAGTGGAGGAATGGAGAAAGTGACCCTATCTCCCTTGAGCCGAGTTAATGGTTTTGTATGGCGCCACAACCAGTATGAATAAAAATCAAAAATCTTCTTTCATTTTCAGGCAAATTTTCTGAGCATTTCATCCTACACATGCACGGAGTCTGCAGTACTTTAGCAGGAAGAGTCCTACCTTTTTTATTTACAGATTCTTTCCCATCAGCTGCTTTGCCTTTACGGACGTTACATTTCCATTCTTCAGCATGTACTACACGCTTTCTACCATGCTGTATAATATTAGTTTAATTGTTTACTTTCCTTCGAGCATGTTCATTCTTTTCTAAAATTGCACAATTTCTTATAGCACGTGAAATTTACTCATTCGGAACAGATATTTCAGGTTCCCTATGGTAATCTACATCTATATCATTTGATGGCTAGGCAGGCATCAATTTTTGAAAATAAGACGAAGTCTCTCATAGTGAACTGGCTCTGCCGGTGGCTCCTAGTAGCTTACGCTTGCATCCGGGAGATAGTAGGTTCGAATCCCACTATCGGCAGCCCTGAAAATGGTTTTCCGTGGTTTCCCATTTTCACACCAGGCAAATGCTGGGGCTGTACCTTAATTAAGGCCACGGCCGCTTCCTTCCAACTCCTAGGCCTTTCCTATCCCATCGTCGCCATAAGACCTATCTGTGTCGGCGCGACGTAAAGCCCCTAGCAAAAAAAAAGTAGCTTACGCTGTGGCCCCCACGGTATGCGCTAGCCCTGCGTCTTGGTAGGTGTGCTATTTACCAAGTGATGAGCCCAACTTAGCACACTGGGGCGAAACGCTGGCAACCAGGAATGAGTTAGCTGGAAAAATTATAATGTCCAATAACGGACCAACAATATTGATTTTGTTACAGCACTTTCGTTATCACTGCTTAATTATAAATCTTCCTCCAGTAAATTCGGTATTTGTTGTCCTGTAAGTCACGTGACACTTTTTTAACATCAACACAAAAGTCAAACTTGTACCGCAATCTGCCACCATCCTGGACGAGGTGAGGGTCCGGTAGTACAGCAATTATGTCCGTTTTATTAACGACGGAGGTATCGTTCTCTCTTGACTGTAAAACCATTTAATCGGCATTCACTGATCTTAGGCCCATGATTTCATACTCCTTGTTAAGAAGAATATCATGACCAACACAGACATGCGAAACTGTACAGCCGTACGTTTCCCAGACAGAAATTTGACCAACACAAAGCTGCCAACATGTACATTCTGACACGTGGTGCCACATGAGTTTCAGGAGTCTGGCATTCAGGATTAGAGGTTACTTGTTCACCGGCATCACTATTTTGAATTTCTGGGATCGCATTATCATTACTTTTTTCAGAACTAGATGGAGTTCCTTCCAGGTTCTACATTCAGACGAGTCTTCTTCCAGCGTTGGGAACTCTCATTAGCTCCAAATCTCTTTTTTTTTTTTTGCTAGGGGCTTTACGTCGCACCGACACAGATAGGTCTTATGGCGACGATGGGATAGGAAAGGCCTAGGAGTTGGAAGGAAGCGGCCGTGGCCTTAATTAAGGTACAGCCCCAGCATTTGCCTGGTGTGAAAATGGGAAACCACGGAAAACCATTTTCAGGGCTGCCGATAGTGGGATTCGAACCTACTATCTCCCGGATGCAAGCTCACAGCCGCGCGCCTCTACGCGCACGGCCAACTCGCCCGGTCCCAAATCTCTTCTCTTGCAGGAAGGATACCAAAATTCTTTCCCTACTTCGGGAACATTATTCTCCACGAGGTAATTTGTCAAGTACTCTTGATGGGTTCAATAGAAAAATTCCTGCGATTTAAAATCCGCTCACTAAATTGCCACGTTCAATTCCTAATTTGTACCGGGAGGTACACCCCTACGCCGCACTTTTAAATCTTGCGCCAATAAAACCTCCTCTTTAGGGGATACGCTGAACTTAAAACTAGACCTCCTTAAACTTTTCCCCAGAAGATGTCACTACCGTAATTTTTGTATGGTGAAGTTGCGAGTACTGTATGAATTTCAACTTGTTTTGTTCTTCAAGAAGTGTGGATATTCTCTCATAGATGTATCTGCTAAAAAAACTATGATCATGCACCCTGGTGCGACGTCAAGAAACCTTTTTGAAGAAATTTTGTATTCATAAGTTTTTCCTTTACTAAATTTCGTTCATTCTTTTGTGTGTTGGCAATAGTGATCTTTTCTTTCCGCCAGGTTTGAATTTAGCCAATCCAGAATTTCTGTAATTAATTTCCGACCAATCACGTATTTCTTCTTCGCTTTTGAGTGTAACTTTTGAAGTTGACCGATAAACACAGTGGGTGTGTCAATCGTACATGAAAGGTCTCGAACCTTCCCCGAGGGTTCCTAAGCTGCTGATTTTCACGTCTCTTGGCCACTTGATCACATCTAACTAAGTGTGTGTACGTGAAGCAGGAGGCGGGAAGCGCCTCTTTCATCTGGCAGCAGGTCTTCAGCAAGGTAATGGCCGTTTAACATTTTTATTTCTTGCTAGCTCAGCAGTTTAACCCGCGGGAAAGGTCCGAAACCTTTACAAGGTAACCTACTTTTCTAAACATGTAATTTTCTGCCGGCTTATGTAAAAACTTCATAAAATCTGTAACCTCAATTCGGGGATAGAGAGTGATGCACCCTCTCGAGCTCCCCTTCATTTTGGTTTGAGGTGACTACGTTTTGGTAACTGATTTTCTTATCTTCCTTAATGTTTTAAATTTCTTTCTTATACGGGTCACCTCCATAGTTTGGTAGTAGCCCCTGTTTCATCGGCCTAGTGCCTGTTAGGTTTTAAGAAGCTAAATAGAGGAGTGCAAGTATTGGCCTCGTTTCATTTTGTATTCGGGCTATTTATTTAACTGTCGTTTCTTTTACACGAAGGCCCTGTACGTTGGGCACTAGATACCCCTGTTTCATTTTTTGTAATTTGTGCCTTGTGGGCAAGTAATTGGTATTACCTGGAATAGGCTCGAAAAACCTGAGAGCGTGTCAGCTCTTTTCTTCTGTTGGAAAAGTGCCTCTAGGAGGCTTGATATTTTAAATTAGGGAGCAAGTGCTCCAGGTATTAGGGGATTTCTGCCCTTTTGTTAATTTATGCTCGCCGGGCTGAGTGGCTCAGACGGTTAAGGCGCTGGCCTTCTAACCCCAACTTGGCAGGTTCGATCCTGGCTCAGTCCGGTGGTATTTGAAGGTGCTCAAATACGACAGCCCCGTGTCGGTAGATTTACTGGCACGTAAAAGAACTCCTGCGGGACTAAATTCCGGCACCTCGGCGTCTCCGAAGACCGTAAAAGTAGTTAGTGGGACGTAAAGCAAATAGCATTATTATTATTATTAATTTATGCTCCTCTGTAAAGTTTGATCTGGAAGCTCAAAGATTGTAAAACTAGGGGCTGGTAGCCCAAGTGTGTTAAGGATTTGAAGTCTTGGATTTTTCTAAAGTCTTGTTTTTAATTTGCTATGTAATTGTTATCTCACTAAGTGAGAATTTGTTAATTTGTTGCTTTTCGAAAATATAAGCTCCCATTTCAGTTCAAATTCTTTCTTGACAAAGTAGTTAGACCCATTCACCCCGGTACCTTCTTTCACCTCCACCAACCACGGTAACATAATTCATTCCTCTTTGATTAACCCGAGTCCATTTTTCACAAAGCTTGTTTCAGGAGTGGTGAAACCTCTCCCTTCTGCCAGGTAGTCTGTTTCTGATGCCTCATTTTCCATGCAGCTTTGAATGGTCAAATGAAAGCCACATCAAAGGGTTGGCAAAGGTGAGTGGAATTCGGTGGCAAGCGTACAAAAGCAATGTTGTTCTCTTCACACGGTCTTAAAACTTCACTTGTAGAATGTGAAGCGAGGTCGTCACCAATAACCATTTCGCGTCCTTCAACCCGTTTTGCATGAGGTAGAAGCACACTGGTAAACCAATCGGTGGAACAAGAAGCTTCCATCCAACCATGCGAAGTACAATTGTACCGTGATTATCTTGTACAGTATTTATCTTCAGAACAAGGCTAGCCTCTGGTGTCGAGCTGATGCACATGGAAACATTTATCTCCATTTCGGATGGGGATGTGGGTGTAGGTTAAGTAGCATCTCGCTGCTTCTAACCTAAAGCTCAGATGTCCACACGATGGCACTCTTACAGTGGAATTGTAACGGTTATGACAGGCATCTTACTCAGCTGCGCCAGTTAGTGAGATCTGCATTCAAGAAACAAATTGTAGATCAGGTCATCATACGGTCTTGAGAAAGTTTCGACTATACTCGACATAACAATATTATGCCAACCGGGCTTCCGGTGGAGTTGGTATTTTTGTTCACCCTGACACATAAAGTGAAGAGGTTCCCCTAAGAAACCACCTGGAAACAGTTGCAGTATGTGTACCGTTGCTTGTCATAACAACAGTGTGTAATGTGTATTTTCCACCAGCTGAGCCACTTCATTTCAATGACGTAATTAATCTTATATATCAGCTCCCACCTCCATTCCTCTTATTGGGTAATTTTAACGCCCACATCCATTATGGGGCACTACAATGCCTTGGCCCAGATGAAGGGAATTGGAGATATTAGTGCATTTTGAATACAGGGGAAGCAAAGTATTTCAGCGGGGCGTACGGCACTTATTCGCGCATTGACGTTAGTCTCTGGAGCCGGCCGCTCGTTCCCCTATTGAATACACATCATCTCTGTGACAGTGACTATTTCCCTATGACCATTACTTTATTGAAACAGAAATCTATTGACGTTCCTCCACGATGGATTCCTAAACGTACTGATTGGCCAAAGTTGACATCATTAGCTGTCTTTAATGATGCGAATAACCGGAGCGTAGACATCGATCTACCTTATATAACACTGTTATTCTTGCTGCAGCTGAGGAGTCCATTCTATTTTTTTCAGGAACTAGTCGGCGGAAGCTGGTTCCCTGGTGGAACGAAGAAATTGCAGCAGCTATAAGAGAACGATGTCGCGCCCATAAACAGAACCGTGGGCAGCCTACCATGACCAACACGGTAACATTTATATAACTTCTCTCTAAAGCGCGAGTTCTTATTCGACAGAGTAAGACAATTTCCTCGGAAAGGTACGTGTCGTCTATGACGTCACATACCCCGTCATCTCAAGTGTGGACTAAAGACCATCCTCAGTACCGGGAATTTCCATTACAGACCGCATCGTGACAGATACACCCTCGGTTGCTAACCATCTTGCAAGCCATGTTGCAGATGTATCCGGTTCCGTGAATTATCGTCGTAATTTCTTATCTCTGAAGCGGGACGCAGAACGTCATAATCTTAGTTTTGATACTCAAGCTACTGGGAACTATAGCGTGTTGCTTACGGACTGGGAACTCCGTAAGGGGCGCTTTGGCGCGTTGTAGGGACACATCTCCCGAACCAGATAATGTCCATAACCAGATGTTGAAACACCTCTGTGAAAATAGCCTTTTCTATCCCATTGGGTTCTTCAACCGAATCTGGACTGAAGACTGACAAACATCCTAAATATGCAGAAAATTACAGACCTATTTGCCTAAAATATTATCTGAGTAAGCTGTTAGAGAGCATGGTGAATCGCCCACTAGTGTGGTACCTGGAGGAAAGGGGACTTTGATCGAGTAGCAGTGGGGGTTTTAGAGTCTCTCGCTCGACCACTGACCACTTGGTACGCCTGAGGACTTTTATCCTGGAAGCTTTTCTCCGGAAACAGCATTTGGTGGCTGTTTTCTTTGACTTAGAAAAGGCTTATGATACCACATGGCGATACGGCATCCTATCAGTCCTGCATCAAAGGAAATTCCGAGGTAACTTTCCTGTATTTATTGCGAATTTCTTGTCACTCCGTCTATTCCGTGTCCGAATATGAAGGGTATATTCGCAATACACCGTTCAAGAAAATGGAGTCCCACAGGGATCGATTCTCAGTGTCACTCTGTTCGCGACTGTTATACACGGTATTGTCGCTACTGCTGGTTCAGAAGCAATGCCGCCGCTATATGTATATGTAGACGACTTTTTGCAGGCGTAGCAGGGGGAGAGGTGATACTCCCACGTGGCGCGTCCCAGGTGGCGGATAGGGGGGTCCTCACCGGCTTGCCGGCGGACTTGAGGGAAATAAAATACCTCTCGCGGACCAAACACACACCCCCTGTGAGTGGGGGAGGCAGACGACTAATACACCCACGGTATTCCCTGCCTGTCGTGAGAGGCGACTAAAAGGGGCGACCAAGGGTTGATTGTATTAGAACCATGAAACTACTTGTGATTCGTACCACCATGCGGAGAACACCAAGGGTCGCTTTTACTTGTGCGAAGTACCATTACATTAGGTACGAAATTGGTTTGTGATTACTAGCACACAGGAGCACCGTGCGGTCGGCTTTTGCAGTACCTGTGATTAGTACCACCACATGAGCAGGACCATGGGATGATAGCTACCATGGTTCTGCCTTGCCTATGATTAGTACCCACTATATGGGGAACACCACGGGATAGGGAGAGGTCCCTGTGGTTAGTACTCTTATGTGATGAACACCATAGGTTTGCGTTGCCTGTAAATGGCGCCGCAAAGTGAGAAAAACAGAGGTCTGTATTATATGTCGAATTTCATAAGCTCTGAGTAGTACAGTAATGTGTGGAATACCGCAAGTCTCTGCTACTTTTGATTAGTACCGCAACAGAACAAATACCATGGTTCTAATTTGCTAGCGATCAGTACCGTTATGAGGGGCCGATAACTTCGATTTAGGACCCCATTTTGACTGCACGCATAATCGATTGTGTTATGCTATAGCAGTACTCCCTTGGTCAGTAATACTCTTTTGTCACGTCAGTTTATGTGAATGTGAGACATTGTGGGTCGCATCCACTGATTATTTTAAATTCATGTCCATTCGTTCTCACGCTTTTGAATTCTGGTCAGTGGAGATTTTTTGACTTTTATTATGTCATTCCATTTAGTCTTATTTCGTAGCATTAGGGGCCGATGACCTCGATGTTAGGCCCCTTTAAACAACAATCATCATCATCATCAGCATTATAGCTCGAAAAATATGGCCGTCGCAGAGCGATAATGACAGCAAGCAATTAGGAGAGAGGGGCAGTGGACCTTAGAACATGGCTTTCGGTTTTCAACCGCAATGACTTCTATTGTGCACTTTTGCCGGAAGCGCACTCTTCACTCCCATCCTAAGCTTTATTTAGGGACTAGCTGATGTACCCGTGCTTCGCTACGGAATTCTAAATGTATACGGAATTCTAGTGTACACGTTGTGATCAAGATTGTATTAAATTGCATAGCTCATAACGCTACCCTAGAAACGCGAAGGGAACTCATCGAACATCATTTCTCATACTGAAGACTGAGTTGGGTAATTTTCACTGTAATGGTAGACCCGCTTGCATACGGTACAATCAGTTACAATCAGGTTGGGGAGTTTTCATTTTACTGGTAGATACTCACTCTCCACCTACCTTTTTATATCCTCAGAAAGACTGTCTTAGTGGTTTTCCCAACTGAAAAGAACATACATTACAATGACGTCAGTAGAAATGGCGCGATTAAAAGCAATGCTTCCATACGAAATACTCGATCAAATGAAACACCACACATTTTCTCATTTTTAACGAACAGGACTACACTGCCGATGTAACAGTCCAAATTTATTCGAGAAATCAGGCATAGCAAGGACAGGGGCATTACACAGCGCTAATTTGAGATCTTCAAAAGCGGCTTGTTGAGGAGGTCCCCACTCAAATTTAACACCTTTCCTACGGAGTAAGTTCAAGGGCGCCGCTCTATTAGCGGATTTAGGAATAAATTTCCTGAAGAAATTCACCATGCCAATGAATCTGGCAATTCCTTTCATGTCCTTGGGAGGTTTGAAATCATGGATGGCCTGTGTTCTAGAATGATCCACAGCGACACCATCGGGCGACACAATATGCCCTAGAAATGACATGGAAGGCTTAGCGAAAGTAACCTTGGACAACTTCACCGTTAACCCTGCCTTACGAAGGCGACTCAGGACCTCTTTCAAATGATCTACATGTTCTTCAAAGGTCTCAGAAAATACGACGACATCATCAAGATAATTGTATAGATATTCAAATTAGATGTCGGAGAAGACCCAGTCTAGCAGTCGCGTAAGCACAGCTGCTCCCGTGCGGAGCCCGAAAGGCACGCGGTTGTACTCATACAAGTTCCAATCCGTGGCAAAAGCAGTCAGATGTTTAGATTGCATGGGCATAGAGGGAAGCGAGTTAGCAGATCAGGCTGCCAAGGAGGCAGTTACACTGCCCCCGTTGCCTTTCAAGATTCTAGCAAGTGATATTCGCTCTCAGCTGAGACATCTGGTTATGTCCTATTGGGAGATGGAGTGGCAGGCCATTCCACTTCCCAATAAGCTGAGAGCGATAAAAGGAACAACGAAGGTATGGAGGACTTCCCTTCGGGCTTCGCGGAGGGAAGCCGTGGTATAATGTCGCCTTGGGATCGGCCACGGTATCTTGACGCACTCCAATCTACTGAAAGGAGAACCCCCTCCGGTGTGTACCTGCGGCGACCATCTTACCGTGGTACACATCCTTACTGAGTGCGTGGACCTGGTCGATCTGCGCCGTAGTCTTAACCATCCGAGTACAATCTCCCTTATCTTGCGCGATGACGAGCAGTCAGCAGACCTCGTCATCCGCTTTATGAGGGATAGCGGTCTGTTTTATCGTGTGTGATGTCCTTTGTCCTAGTGTTGTTTGTGTCAGTTGCGCTTTTATCCCTATGACTTCATTTTAGTTTGTGTTGCGCATTTTAATGTGTTATTTTAACGTCTAACGTAAATTATGTGTTAATATCTGTACTACTGGGCAATGCCTTATTCCTTCGTTTTCCTGTATTTTCTGTTATTTTATTAGAAAATAAGGCATTGCGTATTATGTACCAGGTCGTACCGGCAATTACTGGTACAAGTAAACAAGGACAAGAAATAACACAAACAAGAAAAATATTTAACAGAAAGCGTAGATACTCACCCAATGCAGACAGAGGCCCATAAACAGAGGCAATTCAGACCGAAACCTCGCGGTTTTTGTGGCGGTAAGTATTTGAAGAAAGAAAGAAAAACACTGCTTAATTTCCTTTTTTTTAAAACTATATTGCTCAATTCACAATTATTTTCTAAGTTAACACATGGCAACAGAACAAAACTTACCATGTCTGAGGAGGTGCACCCCAAAAAAACCTTTTGAATGAATAGCTTAATGATAGGTTGAGAAAATAAACTCTGAAGTAAATTCAAATAACCAAAATTATTTAACAAATATATATTATGTTTGGAAATCAGTGGAGACTAGCAAAAGAGTGACGTGGTTGGATTTCAAAACTAAATAAAATCAACAATTTTCAATAATCAGAAACAATCATTACTATGGGTGACGGTATCCATGGAAACATAAAAGAAAGCGTTACGTGAGGAATAAGAAAAATTAACACAAAGAGTAAAATTAAACAGAAAACCAAATCTGATCCTCAGAGATAGTCTCGCAATCTCATGCAATTAAACATTACATGTTTTCCCCTGTAAAATTTAAATTCACATTAATGCAACCTCTTCCATACGTTTTGAAATAGAAGGTCATAGCATTTTAACACATGTCGAAAAGTATTTTTCCATTGGAGGTGCTGTTTTAACTGCATAATCCGTAAGCTGAGTATTTTCTTTTTAAAACATAAAGTTTCCAAGTAGGCACGAAATGAAGGATTCCCAGAAAAGGAGATCGTAGAGCGTCGTAATGTTCACAAATTCGGTTTTGGATTTCTAGAAGATGCAATTTAGGTCCAGTAGAAAATTTAAATAAAATATGTTTGAATAACAGAACTTACAGTTGATCCATGAGGTCCAGCTAACGCATGGCGTCAGATAGTTAAACAACTACTTACATTCTTGAGGAGCACATAATAAGCTAAATAAATAATCCACGTCACCACATATTAGAAGGAAAAGTAGAAATTAAAAGAAATCACTTCAGGGCCGTAGGCCCATATTCATTATGCGATTACCCAGCCATATTGTGGTGGGTAGACACTTATGGAGAGCAACAACATGAAGCCTGTCTTCAACATGGCTCCCGACAATAGAATGAAACACGCTACAAGGCGAGCTACCACAACAGAGTCTAGGGCTCGCTACCAGACCAAGACAAACTCGCTCCAAAGCTGGCCCGACAGCAGACCAGAAGGAAAAGAGAAAACGGTGACGTACAACAATTAAACATTAAGGTACTCCACGGACAGATGGACAGAATACAGACAGATTCAGCGACATAGTCGCACAGTACACCAATAACGGTGATTAGGAAAGAGATTTCCAAATAACATACTTATCAATGGCATTTAGCCCAAGCCAAAAAATGTTGTAGAGAAAGCTAAAATTGTGTGCCCACCGGCACAATTAGATCCACTGAATGTTTTAATCTCACCCTCATTTTTCTTCATCACCATTTTTTAACTCTAGTCAGTTGATACTTTTTAAAATTTTAACTTCATACCTCATTTCGTTCCATTAGGGGCCGATGACCTTCGATGTTAGGCCCCTTAAAACAACAAGCATCATCATCATCATCATCATCATCATCATCATCAGCGAATGTTGGTACTCTCTCCTTCAGTGGGCCAACATCCACAGTACGGAGCTTCCCATGTGGAACTTTCTGTAAATCTGACAGGGATGCATCCGCTGCTCTTCGATGAATTCCATGAATAGGAAGCTAATGTGTCTGGCAAATTAAGGATTTTCATCAGTACTTTGCGAATTTTGCTGTTTCGTTTTCGTCCGTGAAGCTCGACAATTCTATGCTCCATACCATATGGGCCGGAAAGGGAAGAGCGGACAATCCTTCCGCAGGTACCGGTTTACCAGCCTTCAGGTTGATCACCTAAGTGGTAAACTGGATGAACTTGCAGGGCAAGACGATGGAACCTCCATACCTCTTACTGTGGCCGCAGGCTCTCACGATCTGCCCACCACGTAATTATTTCACTGCAATTTAAGATTCCGGACGACGATGATGATTACAATTCATTGTTTGGAGAGCCCACGTCTCTTCGGTACCTGGCATGATGAACAACACCTTCCACATCATGTCCTCACATACTTCGCAATAATTGCACTGTGCTCTTGATTCGGTTGTTTTTGTAGACGGTGGCATGCGTCGACCATACTGTCCTTCACTTCCATGGCAAGAGCCTTTCATACCTGTTTCACAGTCTCGAACACATTCTCATCCCTACACTCCGCAACACCTTGTATGTCAAGGGTGTTCCGTCTTGCATACTGTTCTGACTACGTTGCCCGATACTCTACAGCCTTCACCCTAGAGCGCAACTGAGCATTCTCCTGTGTTAGAGACTCAGTCTGAGCGAAACGTTGAGCTATGTCATTCTGCTGATGTTTTAGTAGACGCACACTGTAATCCGGTCTTAACGTCTGGGTTCTTCAACTTTCCTCAAATTCTTCCAAGCAATGCTCAAATGACTTGTCTGGAGTCACTGCGGGAGTCACATTTGCTTCGGTCTTGACGTCTGGGTTTTTCAGGCAAATTTCCGCAAATTCTCACAATCACTGTTCAAAACACCTGTCTGGAGTCACTGAGGTAGTCACATATGCTTCCGTCCGAGGCTCCTCATGTCGATGCTTCCTTGGACTTAACAGTCCAACACTACCTTCTGTCCGAGACTCCTCATGGCGATGCTTCTTTGGACTTGACTGTTCAGGCTCCTCGACCGTATGTTGGGACTCTTTGTTCCAGTAGGCCAACATCTACATTACGGAGCTTCTCATGTGGAACCTTCTCTAAATCTGACAGGGATACATTCGCTGCTCTTCCATGAATTCTATGAATAGCAAGCACAAGTTGTCTGGGAACTTCATGATTTACGTCAATACTTTGCGATTTTAGCTGTTTCCTTTTCGTCCTTGATGCTCGACAATTCTATTCTCCATCCCATATGAGCACGAAATGGAAGAAGGGACTATCTTTCCGCAAGTACGGGTACACCTGCCTTCGGGTTGTTCGCATAAGTGGCAAACTGGATGTATTTGCAGGACAAGACGATGGAATCTCCATACCCCTCTTACTGTCGCCGTCGGCTCTCACGATCTGCTCACCACATAATTATCTCACTGGCACGGTGAACAACACCGTCCTCACCATCGCCTCACATACTTCGCAATAATTGCACTGTGTTTTTGATTCGGTTGTTTTGGCGTGAATCCTCTATACTATCCGTCTATTCCATGTCGAGAGCCTTTCCTACTTGTTTCACAGTCTCGAGCACATTCTCATTCCTACACCTCGGAACACTTTGTATTTCAAAGGTGTTCCGCCTTCAATACTGTTCTGACTCCGTTACCCGATTATCTAAAGCCTGTACCCTTAGCATTCTCCTGTGTTAGAGACTCAATCTGAGCCAAACATTGAGCTAAATCATTTTGCTGATTTTCTTGTATACGCACTTCGTCATCCAGTTTGTCATGACATGCATTCAGTGAATCTTCCAGATCAGTTTCTCTCTGGCGCTGTTCTAATTAAATGGCTTGTACTTCTTCCCGTAACTTATTTAAAAGCTCAATACATCACTTACCGAATACGATAGTTTTTTAGAGTCGCAATCTTTCCAGTTCCAACCACTGTTCTTTCCAACAGTACCGGCACACTTCTCGTGATACCAATTTTTACATTCACCACACTGTACTCTTCCCGCTTTCCCTAGCTCTTTCTGGAAATCCGCACACGTATGTATGTTCAGATGAGAGCCCCTGTATTTATCCTGGAAATTTATTATCAGTTTATCCCGCTTTAGAACAGGCCACGTGATTTTTAGAACACACAACTATATATGTTCTTTTTTAAAAAAAATCGCAAGGCATTCACGTCTGGGTTCTTCAGGCAAATTTCCGCCAATTCTTCCAAGCACTGCTCAAAAGACTTGTCTGGAGGCACTGGGAGAGTCACATTTGCTTCTGCCCGAGACTCCTCACGTCGATGCTTTTTTGGACTTGAAAGTTCACTCTCCTCCACCGTATGTTTGGACTCTCTGCTTCAGTGGGCCAGTATTTATATTATGGAGCTTCTCATGTTGAACCTTCTTTAAATCTGACAGAGAGGCAATCGCTGCTCTTCCATGAATTCCATGAATAGGAAGCACCTGTTGTCTGGGAACTTCAGGATTTACATCAATACTTAGCGATTTTTGCTGCTCCCTTTTCGGCCCTGAAGGACCACAATTTTATGCTCCAACCCATATGGGCACGAAATAGAAGAACTTACAATCTCTCCGCAAGCACGGGTTTACCCGCCTTCGGGTTGATAGCATAAGTGGAAAACTGGATGTACTTGCAAGACGAGAGGATGGAATATGTATACATCTTACTGTGGACGCCGGCTCTCACAATCTGCTCACAGCAAAACTATCTCACTGCATTGTAAGATTCCCGGACGACGACGATGATTAGCATTCATTGTTCGGAGGGCACACGCGTGTTCGGTACCTCGCACGGTGAACAACACCTTCCACAGCATCTCCTCACAAACTCCATAATAATTGCACTGTGCTCTTTATTCTGTTGTTTTGGCAGACGGTGGCATGCATCCACCATACTGTCCGCCAATTCCATGTCAAGTGCCTTTCCTACCAGTGTTTCAATGGTGTTCCGTCTAGAATACTCTTCTGACTCCGTTACCCGATTCTCTGAAGCTTTCACCCTAGAGCGCAACTGAGCATTCTCCTGTGTCAGTAAATCAATCTGAGACAAACATTGGGCTATTATATTCTGCTGATGTTTTAGTAGCCGCACAAAGTCATCCAGTTTTTCATGACATGCATTCAGTGAATTCCCCAGATCGTTCCTCTCTGGCGCTGTTCTAATTAAATGTCTTGTACTTCTCCCGTAACTTATCTAAAAGTTCAATCATATCACTTACATAATACGATAGTTTTTTAGAGTCGCAATTTTTACATTTCCAGCCTCTGTTCTTCCTATCACAATCGGCGCACTTCCCGTGATACCAGTTTTTACATTCACCAAACTGTATTCTTCTCTCTTTCCGTAGATCTTTCTTGCAATCCGCACACGTAATCATGTTGAGATGAGAACCCCTGTATTCTTTCCAGACGTTTATTATTTGTTTATCACGCTTCAGATCATCCCACTTGATTTTTAGAACACACGACTATGTTCGCATCTTTTTTTTAAAAAAATCGCAAAGTCTTGACGTCTGTCTTCCTGAGGTAAATTTCCGCCAATTCTTCCACATACTGCTCTTGAGTCAGAGGGTCAAACCCCTTCGCATCGGTCTTGACGTCTGGGTTCTTCAAGCAAATTTCAGCAAAATCTTCAATGCACTGCTCAAAAGACTTGTCTGGTTCACTGGGGGAGTCACATTTGCTTCGGTCTTGACGTCCGGGTTCTACGAGATAATTTCCGCCAATTCTTCATAGCACTGCTGAAAAGACTTGTCATGTGTCACTGACGGTGTCTCATTTGCTTCAGCCTTTATGTATGGATTCACCAGTTAAATTTCCGCATATTCCTCCAAGCAGTGCTCAAGAGAATTTTCTGGAGTCACTGGGGGGAGTCACATTTCTTTCGGATTTGACGTCATGGTTGTTCTGGCGAATTCCCTCCAAATCTTCCAAGCACTGCTCGAAAGCTTTCTCTGGGGTCACTGTGGGAGTCTCATTTACTTCTGGCCGACACTCCTCATGTCGATGCTTGTTTAGACCTGACCGTCCGACACTACCTTCTCAACGAGACTCCTCATGTTGATGCTTCTTTGGACTTCACAGTCCAAAAGTACCTTCTGTCCGACACTCCGCATGTCGATGCTTCTTTGAACTTGACCGTCCAACACTACCTTCTGTCCGACACTCTTCGTGACGATGCTTCTTTGAACTTCACAGTCCAACTCTACCTTCTGTCGGAGACTGCTCGTGTCGAAGTTTCTTTGGACTTGACAGTCCAGTCTCCTCCACAGTATGTTGGGTCCCCTGCTTCAGTCGGCGAAATCTACATTATGGAGCTTCTCATGTGGAACCTTCCTTAAATCTGACAGGGATGCATCCGCAGCTCTTCCAAGAATTCCTTGAAGAGGAAGCACACGTTGTCTGGGAACTTCAGGATTTACATCAATACTTTGCGATTTTTGTTCTTTCCTTTTCGTCCTTGAAGCTCGACAATTCTATGCTCCATCCCATATGGGCACGAAATCGCAGAACGGATAATCCTTCCGAAAGTACGGTTTTGCGCGTCTTCGGGTTGATCGCCTAAGTGGCAAACTGGATGTACTTGCAAGACGAGACGATGGAATATCCATACCCCGTACTGTGGCCGCCGGCTCTCACGATCTGTTCACCACAGTGTAATCTCACTGCATTGTAAGATTCCTGGACGACGAGGAAGATGATTAATACTCATTGTTCGGGTAGCACGCCCCTGTTCGGCTGCTGGCACGGTGAACAAGACCTCCCACAGCATCTCCTCACATACTTTATAATAATTGCACTGTGCTGTTGATTTGATTGCTTTGGTATACGGTGCCATGCATCCAAAATACCGTCCGTCAATTCCATGACAAGATCCTTTCCTACCTGTATATCAAGGGTGTTCCGTCTTGTATACTGTTGTGAGTCCGTTATCCGATTCTCTGAAGCCTTCACCCTAGAGCGCAACTGAGTAATCTCCTGTGCTAGAGACTCATTCTGGGGCAAATACTGAGCTGTGTCATTCTGCTGATTGTTTAGTACACGCACACTGTCATTTAGCTTGTCTTGACATGCGTTCACTGCATTATTATGTCTTGAGTCAGAGGGTCAGGCCCCTTAAACTCGGTCTTGACGTCTGGGTACTTCAGGCAAATTACCGCCAATTCCTCCAAGCACTGCTCATAAGACTCGTCTGGAGTCACTGGGGGAGTCACACTTACTTCTGTCCGAGACTCCCCATGTCGATGCTTATTTGGACTTGACAGTCCGGTGTCCTCCACAGTATGTTGGGTCTCTGCTTCAGTCGGCGAAATCTACATTATGGATCTTCTCATGTGGAACTTTCTTTAAATCTGACAGAGATTCATCCGCTGCTCCTCCGTGAATTCCATGAATAGGAAACACACGTTGTCTGGGAACTTCAGGATTTGCATCAATACCTTGCGATTTTTGCCCTGTCCTTTTCGTCCTTGCAGCTCGGCAATTCTATGCTCCATGCCATATTGGCACGAAACGGAAAAACGTAAAATATTTCCGGAAGTACGGTTTTATTCGCCTTCGGGTTGATCGCCTAAGTGGCAAACTGGATGTACTTGCAAGACGAGACGGTGGAATATCCATACCTGTTACTGTGGCCGCCGGTTCCCACGATCTGCTCACCACATGGTCATTTCACTGCATTGTACGATTCCCGAAGGACGACGATTATTAACATTCATTGTTCGGAGAGCAGACGCCTGTTCGGTACGTGGCACGGTGAACAACACCTTCCTCAGCATCTCCCCACAAACTTCGCAATAATTGAACAGTGCTTTTGATTCCGTTGCTTTGGTAGACGTTGGCATGAATCCACCATACTGTCCGTCATTTCCATGTCAAGAGACTTTCCTACGGGTTTCACAGTCTCGAGCACATTCTCATTCCTACACCACATAACACCTTGTACATCAAGGGTGTCCCGTCTTCAATACTGTTCTGACTACGTTACCCGATTCTCTAAAGCCTTCACCCTGAGCATTCTGCTGTGATAGAGGCTCATTTTGAACAAATATTGAGCTATATCATTCTGTTAATTTTTGGTATAAGTACACCGTCATCTTGTTAACACATGTATTCAGTGAGTTACGGCATTCACTTTTTCTGTAGCACTTTTCTAATTAAATGGCTTCTACTTCTTCCCGTAACTTATTTAAGAATTCAATCACATCACTACTCTACACGATAGTTTTATATTGTCCCAATTTTACAGTTCCGGCCTCTGATCTTTCTATCAGCACCGGCGCACTTCCCGTGATACAGTTTTTCATTCAACACACTGTACTCTTCTCGCTTACCGTAGCTATTTTTTGCAATTCGCACACTTATTCATGTTGAAATGAGAGCCCCAGTATTTATTCTGGAAGTTTATTATGAATTTATTACACTTCAGAACAGTCAAATTTATTTTTGAACCACACGACTATATATATTTTTTCTTTTTTTTTATATTTCTCGCTAGTCCCTGACGACTGGGTTCTTCAGGCAAATTTCCGCCAATTATTCCAAGATCTGCTCAAAAGTCTTGTCAGGGAGAACTGGGGGAGTCATATTTTATTCTGCCTTGACGTCTGGGTTCTTCAGGCAAATTGCCGCCAATTCTTCCAAGCACTGCTCAAAAGAATTTTCTGGAGTCATAGGGGAAGTAATATTTGCTTCCTACCGAGACTCCTCATGTCCATGCTTCTTGCGACTTGACCGTCCAATGCTACGTTCTGTCCGAGACTCCTCGTGTCGGTGCTTATTTGGACTTGACAGTCCCGTTTCGTCGACAGTACGTTGGTACTCTTTGCATCACGTGGCCAACATCTACATTATGGAGCTTCTCATGTGGAACCTTCTCTAAATCTGACAGAGATGCATCTGCTTTTCTTCAATGAATTCCTTGAAAGGGAAGCACATGTTGTCTGGGAACTTAAGGATTTACATCAATAATTTGCGATTTTTGCTGTTTCCTTTCGTCCTTGAAGAGCGACAATTCTATGCTCCCTCCAATATGGGCACGAAATGGAAGAACGGACAATCTTTCCGGAAGTACGTGTTTACCCGCCTTCGTGTTGATCGCCTAAGTGGCAAACTGGATGTACTTGCAAGACGATACGATGGAACCTCCATACCTCGTACTGTGACGGCCTGCTCTCACGATCTGTTCACCACATAAATATCTCACTGCATTGGAAGACGACGACGATGATAAACATTCATTGTTCGGATAGCACACGCCTGTTCGGAAGCTGGCACGGTGAACAAGACCTCCTTCCACAGCATCTCCTCACATACTTTATAATAATTGAACTGTGAGCTTGATTCATTTGCTTCGGTAGACGGTGGCATGCATCCACCATACTGTCCGTCAATTCCATGTCAAAGCATTTCCTACCTGTATTTCAAGGGTGTTCCGTCTTGAATACTCTTCTGACTCCGTTACCCATTCTCTGAACCCTTCTCCCTAGAGCGCAACTGAGTATTCTCCTGTGTTAGAGACACAATCTGAGCCAGATACTGATGTATGTCATTCTGCTGATTTTAATTTTTTTAGTAGACGCACACTGTCGTCCAGCTTGTCATGACGTGCATTCAGTGAATTCCCCAGATCAGTTTCTCTCTGGTTCTGTTCTAATTAAATGGCTTGTACTTCTTCCCGTAACTTATTTAAATGTTCTATCACAACACCTACCAAATACGATAGTTTCTTAGGGTCGCAATCTTTACAGCTCCATCCACTGTTCCTTCCTTCAGCACTGGCGCACTTCCCGTGATACCAATTTTTACATACACCACACTATATACTTGCAGCTTTCCCTAGATGTTTCTTGCAATCCGCACACTTATTCATGTTGAGATGAGAGCCCCTGTATTTATTCTGGAAGTTTATGATCATTTTATCCCGCTTCAGAGCAGTCCACTTTATTTTTTAGATTTTTTTAAATTTCTCGCAAAACGTTGAGGTATGGGTTCTTCAGGCAAATTTCCACCAATTCTTCCTAGCACTGCTCAAAAGAATTGTATGGAGTCACTGGGGAGGTAACATTTGCTTCTGTCCGAGACTCCTTATATCGATGCTTCTTTTGACTTGACAGTCCAGTCTCCTCCACAGAATGTTGGGTCTCTCTGCTTCAGTGGGCAAAATCTACATTATGGAGCTTCTGATGTGGACCCTTCTCGAAATTTGATAGAGATGCATCCGCTGCTCCTCCATGAATTCCATGAAAAGGAAGCACAAGTTGTCGGGGAACTTCAGGATTTACATCAATACTTTACTACGAATTTGCTGCTTCCGTTTCGTCCTTGAAAGTTGACAGTTCTATGCTCCCTCGCATATTGGCACGAAATGGAAGAACGTAAAATATTTCCGCAAGTACGGTTTTACCTGCCTTCCTGTTGATCGCCTATGTGGCAAACTGGATGTACTTGCAAGACGAGACGATGGAATATCCATACCCCTTACTGTGGCCGCCGGTTCCCACGATCTGCTCACCACAAAATTATTTCATTGTTTGTACGATTCCCGAAGGACGACGATTATTAACATTCATAGTTCGGAGAGCAGACGCCTGTTCGGTACGTGACACCTTCCACAGCATCTCCTCACAAACTTCGCAATAATTGAACTTTGCTTTTGATTCCGATGCTTTGATAGACGGTGGCATCCATCCACCATACTGTCCGTCACTTCCATGTCAAGAGACTTTCCTACGTGTTTCACAGTCTCGAGCACATTCTCATTCCTACACCGCAGAACACCTTGTACTTCAAGGGTGTCCCGTCTTGAATACTGTTCTGACTCCATTACCCGATCCTCTAAAGCCTTCACCCTGAGGATTCTGCTGTGCTAGAGACTCAATTTGAACAAATGTTGAGCTATATCATTCTGCTCATTTCTTAGTAGAAGTACACTGTCATCCAGCTTGTCATGACATGCATTCACTGCATTATCTTGTCTTGAGTCAGAGGGTCAGACCCCTTTAATTCGGTCTTGACGTCTGCGCTCTTCAGGCAAATTTCCGCCAATTCTTCCAAGCACTGCCCATAAGACTTGTCTGGAGTCACAGTGGGAGTCATACATCTGTCCGAGACTCCCCATGTCGATGCTTCTTTGGACTTGACAGTCCAGTCTCCTCCACAGTATGTTGGGTCTCTCTGCTTCAGTGGGCGAAATCTACATTACGGAGCTTCTCATGTGGAACCTTCTCGAAATCTAATAGAGATGCATTCGCTGCTCCTCCATGAATCCCATGAATAGGAAGCAAAAGTTGTCTGAGAACTTCAGAATTTACATCAATACTTCGCGATTTTTGCTGTTTCCTTTTCGTCCTTGAAGCTCGACAATTCTATGCTCCATCCCATATGGGCACGTAATCGCAGAACGGATAGTCCTTCTGCAAATACGGTTTTGCCCACCTTCGGGTTGATCGCCTAAGTGGCAAACTGGATGTACTTGCAAGACGAGACGATGGAATCTCCATACCTATTAGTGTCGCCGCCGGCTCTCACGATCTGCTCACCACATAATTATTTCACTGCATTGTAGGATTCGCGGACGAAGACGATTATTAACATTCATTGTTCGGAGAGCAGACGCGTGTTCGGTACGTGGCACGGTGAACAACACCTTCCACAGCATCTCCTCACAAACTTCGCAATAATTGAACAGTGCTTTTGATTCAGTTACTTTGGTAGACGGTGGCATGCATCCACCATATTGTCCGTCACTTCATGTCAAGAGACTTTCCTACGTGTTTCAGAGGCTCGAGCACATTCTCATTCCTACACCCAGGAACACCTTGTATTTCAAGGGTGTTCCGGCTTGAATACTGTTCTGACTCCGTTACCCGATCCTCTAAAGCCTTCACCCTGAGGTTTCTGCTGTGATAGAGACTCAATTTGAACAAATATTGAGCTATATCATTCTGCTCATTTTGTATTAGGCGTACAGGAGACGTAGTGTGTCATGACATGCATTCGGTGAGTTACGCCGATCACTTTTTCTCTCGCTCTGTTCTAATGAAATGGCTTGTACTCCTTCCCGCAACTTATTTAAAAGTTCAATCATATCACTACCCTATACGATGGTTTTTTTTGAGCTCCAAACTTTACTGTTCCAGCCACTGTTCTTTCCATCAGCACCGGGTGCACTTCCCGTGATACCAGTTTTTTTTTTTTCATTCACCACTCTGTATTCTTCTCGCTTTCTGTAGCTCTTTCTTGCAATCGGCACACGCATTCATGCTGAGATGCGACCCCTTGTATTTATTTTGGAAGTTTATTATCAGTATATCCCGCTTCAGAACAGTCGACTTTATTTTTAGAACACACAGTTATATATTTTTCTTCGGTTTTTAATTTTTAGCAAGGTCTTGAAGTCTGCGTTCTTCCGTTTAATTTCCGCCATTTCTTCCAAGTACTGCTCAAAAGACTTGTCCGGAGTCAGAGGTTTAGTCCCATTAGCTTCGGTCTTGACGTCTGGGTTCTTCAGGCAAATTTCTGCCGATTCTTCGAAGCACTGCTGAAAAGACTTGTCTGGACAGTCCAGTCTCCTCCACAGTATTTTGGGACTCTCTGCTTCAGTGGGCCAACATCTACATTATGTAGCTTCTCATGTGGAACTTTCTCTAAATCTAACAGAGATGCATCCGCTGTTCTTCCATGAATTCCATGAATAGGAAACACAATTTGTCTCGGATTTACATCAATATTTCGCGATTTTTGCTGTTTCCTTTTCGTCCTTGAAGGTCGACAATTCTATGCCCCATTCCATATGGGCACGAAATGGAAGAACGGACAATCTTTCCGGACGTACGGGTTTACCCGCCTTCGGGTTGATCGCCTAAGTGGAAAACTGTATGTACTTGCAAGACGATACGATGGAATATCCGTACCTCTCTCACGATCTGCTCACCACATAATTATCTCACTGCATTGTAAGATTCCCGGACGACGACGATGATTAGCATTCATTGTTCGGATAGCACACGCCTGTTCGGTATCTCGCACGGTGAACAACACGTTGCGTAGCATCTGATCAGAAATAGAGCACAATTCCGAATCACAAATACCACTTCACTAAACGTTTATAATATATCTATTGAGCATATCGCACATACATGAGCTACATTTATGTGCAAATCGGCACATGAATTAATTATAGTTAAACCCAGTTGTTCACAAACTCTGCAATTTTTAGTGTTGTTTTCGATTGTTTACATAATGTAATTCAGTTCAAGGATGCGAGATATAGTGGAAGTGTATAGAATTTAAGGTATCTATCTGTGTTTTAAGTTTGTCAGTATAGTGTCATGTTCCCAACAACCTTCACTGTCACTCGCACACACGCATCGTATATGATATGCTTGGTAACACTAATGCACTTTCACTGAAAGCCTGGAACTTACGTTTACAATTGACTGAGACATTTATAAAAAGCCGGGATAAACGTTTGCTTTGTGTTAAGGACCAGCGTTTCTGCCTGATTTAAGAGAGGAATCCAGTGATTTTTGTCTGTGTCGGCTGGTTCCTCTGATGAAAGATGTGGTACACACTCGCTGCTGTCATCCAGAGTGTGGTGTTGTTTGTGGTCCTGGGTGTATAGGAAAATTCCATCTTCAGGATCCGTTCTTGTAAGGTTGGTTGCGGTGTGATGTGTAATAGACGACAGATCTTTGAAAGTCCATCTCCATACATCTGCGGCTCTGGTGCAGGGAGTGGGGTGTCCCGAGTGGGGTGTATTTCATTAATTAAGAAATATAGCGTCTCCTTCCAGTGCAAGGGTAGCCACTTGTTATGCACGTAACGCTATACCATATTCCAGCGCCGTAAGGGGCACGTAACCTGTATAACAGGTGACCTCGTGTGTTGGGTCATTATGCATGCGTATAATTCCCTCGTTGTTGTTTCTGATTGGCGATCCTGGTGGCTGTATTGAGGAAGTCCTTCTGTGAAGGCGAGAATTTGTCTCAGAGGCATCGTTATTTGAACGACATGTGGGAAACTGTCATTATCACTGAGGATCAAATTCAAGACTGACTTTGCGTAGTTGTTGTCGGGTGTTGTTTTGCAGAGGATTAAGTTGCGTGCTGGTAAGGCAGTGCATTTGGATTCGATGCAGAGAAGACCTAGTCCGCGTTACGAGGTCTCTCGATATAGTTGCATTCTTGCTATTCTGGAGGGATGTCCTTTCCACAAATAAGAGCCCATACTCAACGTCATTTGCTTCAAAATAACTGGAGGTGTTGGAAGAAGTTGAGCGAGTTACCACAATTTACTGAGTATGAAGGCGTTAATAACCCATACCTTTTGTATTACATTTGTATGTCGGAGGTGGTATGCATTTATCGCTGTCCGCACTTCATGATCAGGACTTGGAAGTTGTTGCAAAAAGTAATGACTGGTAATTCGATCCTGTCGACGGTGGGTATCCATGTTGTTATTCGTGGCCAGGCGGCAAATGGTACGAGTGCCGATTTTCGTACATTTAATCGGGCACTAGAGTATAATGCATAAGTATGGAAGATATTTTTTAGTGTGTCGACCTGAGATGCATTTCTTAGTATAACGGAGACACTTGTCCACTGTTCTTTGACTGTCCGAGCTGTATTCCTGGAAATTGATCCTCTAGTTGTCTTATAAATGTTTCGATGCTTAGTGCAAATGAAATGGTTGACAGCGGACATCCTTGTCGTATGGACTTCTTTTATATTGTATCTGTTTGGTTAGGTTACCATTTACTTGTATTCTACAAGTAGCTCCTTGATACAGACTTCGCAGTGTTGCTGTTAGTCTGCGGAGGAAGGTGAATTTATGGAATACTAACCACAAGTATTAATGTGAAACTCTATCAACTGCCTGGGCGAAGTCTATATCGCCACGAACCTACTACGCTGGCGTAGCAGGGGGAGAGGTGATACTCCCGCGTGGCGCGTCCCCAGGTGGCGGATAGGGGGGTCCTAACGGGCTTGCCGGCGGACTTGAGGGAAATAAAATACCTCTCGCGGACCAAACACACTTCCCCCTGCGGGTAGGGGACGCATATGTAGAATACACCCGCGGTATCCCCTGCCTGTCGTGAGAGGCGACTAAAAGGGGCGACCAAGGGTTGATTGTATTAGAACCATGAAACTACTTGTGATTCGTACCACCATGCGGAGAACATCAAGGGTCGCTTTTACTTGTGCGTAGTACCACTATATTAGGTACGAAATAGGTTTGTGATTAGCAGCACACAGGAGCACCGTTCGGTCGGCTTTTGCAGTACCTGTGATTAGTACCACCATACGAGCAGGACCATGGGATGATAGCTACCATGGTTCTGCCTTGCCTATGATTAGAACCCACTATATGAGGAACACCACGGGATAGGGAGAGGTCCCTGTGGTTAGTATCTTATGTGATGAACACCATAGCTTTGCGTTGCCTGTAAATGGCGCCGCAAGGTGAGAAAAATATAGGTCTGTATTCTATGTCGGATTTCATAAGCTCTGAGTAGTACAATAGTGTGTGGAATACCGCAAGTCTCTGCTACTTTTGATTAGTACCGCAACAGAACAAATACCATGGTTCTACTTTGCTAGCGATCAGTAACGTTATGAGGGGCCGATAACTTCGATTTAGGACGCCCTGTTGACTGCACGCATAATCGATTGTGTTATGCTATAGCGGTACTCCCTTGGTCAGTAATACTCTTTTGTCACGTCAGTTTACGTGAATGTGCGACATTGCGGGTCGCATCCACTGATTGTTTTAAATTCATGTCCATCCATTCATTCTTCGTTCTCACGCTTTTGAATTATGGTCAGTGGAGAATTTTAGACTTTTAATATGTCATTCCATTTCGTCTTATTTCGTACCATTAGGGGCCGATGACCTAGATGTTAGGCCCCTTTAAACCACAATCATCATCATCATCAAGTCTATGTTGAAAAGCGCAGCTTGCGTTGCAGGTTCTATGCTGAAGTGTAAGATGAAATACCGTAGATTGTGAAGCCCAGTGACAATGTTAGATTTTCCATGATGCTGTGTTCTCTGGACCTAAAATGTTCGACAGTTCTGCTTTAATGCGCAGGGCTAATAATTTTGTAAGAAGCTTATAGTCTGTATAAATTAGGGTGAGTGGTCTGTAGTCGGATAGGTATTTATGGAATTTTCTCTTTGGCACCATGACGACAATTCCCAATGCTAATTCCAAACACTGAATATCTTTCGTAAACAGTTCCTGATAATGTGGTAGCAAATCAGTTTTCAGTAGATCATAGTACTGTTTATAAAATACATGATACCCCATCTGGTGATGATGATGCTTGCTGTTTTAAGGGGCCTAACATCGAAGGTCATCGGCCCCTAATGGAACGAAATGAATGACATGAGACATGAAGTTAAAATTTTAAAAAGTATCCACTGACTAGAGTTAAAAAAGAATGGTGATGAAGAAAAATGAGGGTGAGATTAAAACAGTCAGTGGATCTAATACGCAATGCCTTATGTTCTATTAAAATAAGAGAAAGTACAGGAAATCGAAGGAATAAGGCATTGCCCAGTAATACAGATATTAACACATAATTTACGTTAGACGTTCAAATAACACATTAAAATGCGCAACACAAACTAAAATGAAGTCAATGAGATAAAAGCGCAACTGACATAAACAACACTAGGACAAAGGACATCATCACACACGATAAAACAGACCGCTATCCCTCATAAAGCGGATGACGAGGTCTGCTGACTGCTCGTCATCGCGCAAGATAAGGGAGATAGTACTCGGAAGGTTAATACTACGGCGCAGATCGACCAGGTCCACACATCCGTAAGGATGTGTACCACGGTAAGATGGTCGCCGCAGGTACACACCGGAGGGGGTTCTCCTTTCAGTAGATGGCAGTGCGTCAAGATACCGTGGCCGATCCGAAGACGACATAATACCACGGCTTCCCTCCGCGAAGCCCGAAGGGAAGTCCTCCATACCTTCGTTGTTCCTTTTATCGCTCTCAGCTTATTGGGAAGTGGAATGGCCTGCCACTCCATCTCCCAATGGGACATAACAAGATGTCTCAGCTGGGAGCGAATATCACTTACTGGAACCTGGAAAGGCAACGTGGGCAGTGTAACTGCCTCCTTGGCAGCCTGATCTACTAACTCGTTTCCCTCTATGCCCATGTGGCTTGGGAGCCACAGAAATGTGATTCTGGTGCCAGCATCCCAACACCCGGCCAGCAGGTCCTGGATTAGCTGCACCAGAGGGTGCCGAGGGAAACAGGTATCTATAGACTGGAGCGAACTCAAGGAGTCGGTACACAGAAGAAAGTGTCGGCGCTCATTGTACAGTGCGTACCGCAGAGCCTCATAGATAGCATAGAGCTCTGCTGTGTACACACTACAGGTTGCCGGAAGAGCAAAAAGGAACCTATCATTGTTAACAACGAACGCACAGCCCACCTTCGTATCTGACCTTGAACCATCCGTGTAGACGACGACTGAACCTGGATAGCGGCCAACAACGGACAGGAAGAGCCTCCGATAAATCGAAGGGTCCGTGTTTTCCTTTGGACCAGTGTGCAGATCCAGGATTACTTCAGGTCGTCGTACGACCCACGGAGGTACCCCACTTGGTTGTCTAACAATGCAAGGAACCGAAGGTACGTCAAACAATTCGGAAATGTTATCCAAGCGTATCCCAACCGGCCGCGTCGCTCGAGGACGAGCAGCGTACAGCAAACGGTTGCCATTGTTGAACACGCAAGGATAGCTGGGATGAAGTGGCATCTGTCGCAAATTTGCAGCATATGTAAGTAGAAGTTGCTGGCGCCTCAGGTGTAAAGGCGGCACACCAGACTCAGCGAGCAGGCTAGCGATGGGGCTTGTACGAAAAGCTCCCGTCGCCAACCTAACCCCGCTGTGGTGGATACTGTTCAGCTTTGCAAGAACGCTTGGTCTTGCGGAGCCATATGCTGCACTGCCGTAGTCTAACCGGGATAAAATGTGTGCCCGATAGAATCGCAGGAGCACCGCGCGGTCAGCCCCCCAAGAAGTGCTGCGAAGAAACTTAATGATATTAAGCTTCCTAGTGCAATGCACTTTTAACTGCCGCACGTGTGGCTCCCACGATAATTTACTGTCAAAAAGGAGCCCAAGAAATCGTAAGGTGTCAACAACTGGAAGAACGACATTACCTAGATAAAGCTCAGGATGAGGGTGAAGTGTACGTTGACGACAAAAGTGGACAACGGAGGTCTTTGCGGCAGAAAACCGAAAGCCATGTTCTAAGGTCCACTTCTCCACCCTCCTAATAGCTTGCTGTAACTGTCGCTCTGCGACTGCCATACTGCACGAGCTATAGTGCAGAGCAAAATCATCCACACATAGGGACGGTATGACGGCTGGACCAGCAGCCGCGACAATACCGTTTATGGCAATCGCGAACAGAGTGACACTAAGAACCGATCCCTGTGGTACTCCATTTTCTTGAACGTGGTATTGCGAATATGTCCTCCCTACTCGGACACGGAATAGACGGAGGGACAAAAAATTCGCAATAAATACCGGCAAGTTACCTCGGAATCTCCATTGATGCAGGACTGAAAGGATGCCATATCGCCAGGTGGTGTCGTAGGCCTTCTCCAAGTCAAAGAAGACAGCTACCAAATGCTGTTTGCGGAGAAACGCATCCTGGATAGAGCTCTCCAGGCGTACCAAGTGGTCTGTGGTGGATCGAGCGGCTCGAAATCCACATTGGTACTCGGACAAGAGTCCTTGTTTCTCCAGACACCACACGAGTCTGCGATTTACCATCCTCTCAAATAGCTTACACAGGCAATTTGTAAGACAAATCGGTCTGTAACTTCCTGCATACTTAGGATCTTTGTCAGGCTTGAGGACAGGGATGACTATGCCCTCTCGCCACTGAGACGGAAAATCACCCTCTGTCCAGATTCGGTTGAACACACGAAGGAGATATAGTAAACTATCATCACTAAGGTGTTTCAACATCTGGTTATGGATGTTGTCCGGTCCAGGAGACGTGTCCTTGCAAAGCGCTAATGCGCTGCGGAGTTCCCACTCCGTAAAGGGCACGTTGTAGTCCTCTGAAGCTTGGGTGGCAAAACTAAGGCGATGACGTTCAGCCTCCCGCTTCAGAGGGAGGAAATCAGGATTGTAATTCCCGGAGCCAGAAACATCCGCGAAATGACTAGCGAGATGATTAGCAATCGCAAGGGGATCAGTGGCGACACTGCCTGCAATGGAAATTCCCGGTACAGCAGATGATCCTTGAATACCCGAAAGTCGTCGAAGTTTCGTCCACACTTGAGATGATGGAGTATGCGACGTCATGGACGACACATATCTCTCCCATGAAGCCTTCTTACTTTGTCGAATAAGAACTCGCGCCTTAGCGCGGAGTTTCTTAAATGTTACCAAGTTGGCCACAGTAGGCTGTCGACGGTAACGTTTATGAGCGCGACGGCGTTCTTTGATGGCTGCTGCTATTTCATCGTTCCACCAAGGAACGAGTTTTCGGCGAGGAGCCCCCGAGAAAAACGGAATGGACTCCTCAGCAGCAGCAAGAATAACTTGGGTGACGTAAGTTATTTCCTCGCCGACGGTCCGCCTGACATCATCGTGAAAGACAGCTAGTGATGTGTACTTTGGCCAATCAGCATGTTTAAGAATCCATCGAGGGGGAGCCTCGACGGGTTTATGTTTCAACAAAGTAAGAATAATGGGAAAATGGTCACTGTCACAGAGATCATCGTGTGCATTCCACCGAAACAGAGGAACCAACGTTCGGCTGCATAGACTTACGTCTATGCGAGAGTATGTGCCGTAACGTACACTAAAGTGAGTTGGTTCCCCTGTGTTCAAAATACATAAATCCAGATCTGTTATAAGTGTTTCCAACTCTCTTCCTCGGGGACAAGGCGTCTCAGAGCCCCATATGGGGTGATGGGCGTTAAAATCGCCCAATAAGAGGAAGGGTGGTGGAAGCTGATCTATGAGATCAGCGACATCATTGATGTTCAGATGCTGGCCGGGTGGAAGATAAACATTACACACTGTTGCTATGACAGGCAGCGAGACGCGAACAGCTACAATCTCTAGAGGGGTTCGTAATGGAACCTCTTCGCTGTAGCTATCAGAACGTACAAAAATGCCAACGCCTCCGGAAGCCCGGTGAGCATAGTATCGTTCTGTCGAGTATAGTTTGAAATTCCTCAAGACCGTATGATGACCAGGTCTGAAATTGGTCTCCTGAATACAGACTATACTCGCTGCGTACTCACTAATAAGCTGACGTAACTCAGCAAGATGCCTGTCATAACCATTACAATTCCACTGTAACAGTGTCATAGTGTGGACTGTAAAAGGAGTGTTAGGTTATGAGCGAAAAATGCTCGTTAGCCTAAACACTATCTAATTCTACATCCGTAGATGTAGAGGACAGCGCGACATCCATCCCGTCATCAAAAGATGGCAGGGGTGCCGCCCAGAACTTCGACAAATTTCGGGCGCGAGGGGGTCCCCTACGAGGAGAGCGCGCAGGTTTGGGAGCAGGAGTGCCTCCTGGCGCAGACTCATACCCTCCAGATTGGGGGCATGACTTCTCCTTCGCAGGGGAAGGCCGAGAGCGCTCAGAACGGGCGCTCTTCTTCCCCTTCTTTTTTTCAGGTTTAGACGGGCTGGGAGATGGTTTCCCAGCCCTGGTCAACGAAGCCGCCTCCGCCGGCTGGGGCACGACTTTCGTCGACCTCCTAGGGGGGGAGACTTAGTCTTGCCCCCTTGCTGTGCCGGCTGGGAGTTCCCAGCCGGCACAGACTTCTGGTTGGTCGAAGGTGGGGTGGTCCCCCCCTTCGAACTTTGACTATTTGCGACGTTGCTGGGAGCAGCAACAGTCGCCTTGGGCGCAGCGGTCTGGACAGGTGTCTTGGTCGTAAATGACGAACCTGGAAGACTCTGAGCTATCAAGCTATAGTCGAGTGTACGGGCAGGTGTATTCATAGAATGAAATTTACGGCGCGCTTCCTGGTAGGAAAGACCATCCAGGGTCTTGATCTCCTGGATCTTCTTCTCACTCAGGTATGTCGGACAATTCCGATCCCGAGGAGAATGAAAACCGGAGCAGTTAGTGCACTTGTATGGAGTTGTGCACTCCTCCGCGCCGTGAGCTACTCGTCCACATGTACCACATACAGCCTGATTCGAACAGCGAGATACCATATGTCCGAATCGCTGGCATTGATAGCATCGCATAGGAGGCGGGATGTACGGCCTCACATCGCAACGATAAGTGGTTACCTTGACTTTCTCTGGTAACACTGACAACTTGAAAGAGACAATGAAGGCACCAGTGGCAACGTCTTCACCGTTGACCTTGCGCGTAATGCGCCGGACGTGTGTCACGCCACGGTTCTTCATGTCTTCCATCAACTCGTCGTCAGTGTTCAAAATAAGGTCGCGGTGAAAGATGACTCCGCGAACCAGGTTCAAGGACTTATGCTCCTCCACTTTGACGGGGATTTCGCCAAAGTGCTCGCACTTAAGCAACTGATCAGCTTGCAGTGCTGTACGAGTCTTGAGAAGCAAACTACCGTTGCGCATTTTCTTAAGTTCCTCCAGTTCGCCATAGACGCCTTCGATGTGCCGACTAAAAAGGACCGACTTCACCAGCTTAAAATCGTTCCCATCGGTTCTGGTAGCGACCAGAAACCTAGGGAAGCTGGATCCCATTCCTTCACGCTGCGCATGTTCCCAGGGAGTTGAACCTCTCAGGGAAGCAAAAGTTAAAGACTTAGGTGGGCGACCACCTTGAGAGAGCAGACTTCGTTTGGAAGCCATGCCCGATAGCATCCTCCCCGAATGCCACCCACTCCGATCAGGGGTCTCTGTAGCCGAACCAAGCAGCCAAGGCAATACCCACCTGGTCATAGCAGGTACTGCCCGGGGTCCGATGTTGGACGATGCCTAATACGGCATGACTGAGGCAATGAGCACTAAGACTCCCTTCCTCCAGCCACCCGCAATAGCATGTACCCCATAGCGTTTACAGAGCACTAAATATAGAGAAAAAATAAAAATAATTAATAATAATATGTTCTTCTGGCATTCGGCTGTGCGGGGACCTGCGTTGTCAGGCGGATACCACTGCCCGGGTACATGATACTCCCACCCGCCGCGTCCTGGGTGGTTGCTGGCACGGGCTTTCGAGCGTAGTCGCACACATAGGAGCTCCATCGCCGGGCAGCACGCACATCAAATTTTGAATGGTCTACATCTGACCCTCGGAAAAATAATAAAAAAATAAAGAGGGGACCATGGCCACATGACCCTTTAAGTCGCCTTCTACGACAGGGAGGGATTACCTAAGGATGTATTCAGCCTCTCCCATCCACAGGAGGTCCATCACATTATACCAAACCGCAATCCATGTCCGCGCCAAGGTCGCCCCTTTTTGTCGCCTCTTACGACAGGCAGGGGATACCGCGGGTGTATTCTGCATGTGTGTCCCCCACCCGCAGGGGGTAGTGTGTTTGGTCCGCGAGAGGTATTTTATTTCCCTCAAGTCCGCCGGCAAGCCGGTTAGGACCCCCCTATCCGCCACCTGGGACGCGCCACGTGGGAGTATCACCTCTCCCCCTGCTACGCCATCGTAGTAGGTTCGTGGGGGAAGTGGGATGGCCTGCCACTCCATCTCCCAATGAGACATAACAAGATGTCTCAGCTGAGAGCGAATATCACTTGCTGGAACCTTGAAAGGCAACGGGGGCAGTGTAACTGCCTCCTTGGCAGCCTGATCTGCTAACTCGTTTCCCTCTATGCCCATGTGGCTGGGGAGCCACACAAACGTAATTCTGGTGCCGGCATCCGCTGCACCAGAGGGTGTCGAGGGAAAAAGGTATCAATAGACTGAAGCGAACTCAAGGAGTCAGTACACAGAAGAAAGTGTCGGCGCTCATCGTCTAGTGCGTACCGCAGAGCCTCACAGATAGCATAGAGATCTGCCGTGTACACACTAGAGGTGTCCGAGAGAGCAAAAAGAAACCGATCATTGTCGACAACGAACGCACAGCCCACCTTCGTATCTGTCCTTGAACCATCCATGTAAACGACGACTGAACCTGGATAGCGGCCAAGAACGGACAGGTAGATCCTCCGATAAATCGAAGGGTCCGTGTCTCCTTTCGGGCCAGTGTGTAAATCCAGGATGATTTCAGGTCGTCGTACAACCCACGGAGGTACCCCACTTGGTTGTCTGACAAGGCAAGGAATCGAAGGTACGTCAAACAATTCATAACTGATATCCAAGCGTATCCCAACCGGCCGCGTCGCACGAGGATGAGCAACGTACAACAAACGGTTGCCATTGTTGAACACGCAGGGATAGCTCGGATGAAGTGGCATCTGTCGCAAATTTTCAGCATACGTAAGTAGTAGTTGCTGGCGCCTCAGGTGTAAAGGCGGCACACCAGACTCAGCGAGCAGGCTAGCGATGGGGCTAGTACGAAAAGCTCCCGTCGCCAACCTAACCCCGCTGTGGTGGATACTGTTCAGCTTCGCAAGAACGCTTGGTCTTGCGGAGCCATATGCTGCACTGCCGTAGTCTAACCGGGATAAAATGTGTGCCCGATAGAATCGCAGGAGCACACACGCGGTCAGCTCCCCAATTAGTACTGCTAAGAAACTTCAAGAGGTTAAGCCTCTTGGTGCATTGCACTTCTAACTGCCGCACATGTGGCTCCCACGATAATTTGTTATCGAAAAGGAGCCCAAGAAATCGGTAAGTGTCAACTACAGGAACAGCTACGTTTCCTAAATAAAGTTCAGGAGGAGGGTGAAGGGAACGTCGGCGACAAAAGTGGACAACACAGGTCTTTGTGGTGGAAAAACGAAAGCCATGTTCTGAGGTCCACTGTTCCACCCTCCTAATAGCTTGCTGTAACTGTCGCTCTGCGACTGCCATAGTGCACGAGCTATAGTGCAGAGCAAAATCATCGACATATAGAGACGGTATTACGGCTGGACCAGCAGCAGCGACAATACCGTTTATGGCAACCGCGAACAGAGTGACACTAAGAACCGATCCCTGTGGGACTCCATTTTCTTGGACGTGGTATTGCGAATATGTCCTCCCTACTCGGACACGGAATAGACGGAGGGACAAATAATTCGCAATAAATACCGGCAAGTTACCTCGGAATCTCCATTGATGCAGGACTGAAAGGATGCCATATCGCCAGGTGGTATCGTAGGCCTTCTCCAAGTCAAAGAAGACAGCTACCAAGTGCTGTTTGCGGAGAAACGCATCCTGGATAGAGCTCTCCAGGCGTACCAAGTGGTCTGTGGTGGATCGAGCGGCTCGAAATCCACATTGATACTCGGACAAGAGTCCATGTTTCTCCAGACACCACACGAGTCTGCGATTTACCATCCTCTCAAATAGCTTACACAGGCAATTTGTAAGACAAATCGGTCTGTAACTTTCTGCATACTTAGGATCTTTGTCAGGCTTGAGGACAGGGATGACTATGCCCTCTCGCCACTGAGACGGAAAATCACCCTCTGTCCAGATTCGGTTGAACACACGAAGGAAATATATTAAACTATCATCACCAAGGTGTTTCAACATCTGGTTATGGATGTTGTCCGGTCCAGGAGACGTGTCCTTGCAAAGCGCTAAGGCGCTGCGGAGTTCCCACTCCGTAAAGGGCACGTTGTAGTCCTCTGAAGCTTGGGTGGCAAAACTAAGGTGATGACGTTCTGCCTCCCGCTTCAGAGGGAGGAAAGCAGGATTGTAATTCCCGGAGCCAGAGACATCCGCGAAATGACTAGCGAGATGATTAGCAATCGCAAGGGGATCTGTGGCGACACTGCCTGCAATGGAAATTCCCGGTATAGCAGATGATCCTTGAATACCCGAAATTCGTCGAAGTTTCGTCCACACTTGAGATGATGGAGTATGTGACGTCATGGACGACACATATCTCTCCCATGAAGCCTTCTTACTTTGTCGAATAAGAACTCGCGCCTTAGCGCCGAGTTTCTTAAATGTTACCAAGTTGGCCACATTAGGCTGTCGACGGTAACGTATATGAGCGCGACGGCGTTCCTTGATGGCTGCTGCTATTTCATCGTTCCACCAATGAACGAGTTTTCGGCGAGGAGCCCCCGAGAAAAACGGAATGGATTCCTCTGCAGCAGCGAGAATAACTTGGGTGACGTAAGTTATTTCCTCGCCGACGGTCCGCCTGACATCATCGTGAAAGACAGCTAGTGATGTGTACTTTGGCCAATCAGTATGTTTAAGAATCCATCGAGGGGGAGCCTCGACGGATTTATGCTTCAACAAAGTAAGGATAATAGGAAAATGGTCACTGTCACAGAGATCATCGTGTGTATTCCACCGAAAGAGTGGAACCAATGTTCGGCTGCATAGACTTAGGTCGATCCGAGAATACGTGCCATAACGTACACTAAAGTGAGTTGGTTCCCCTGTGTTCAAAATACATAAATCCAGCTCTGTTGCTAATATTTCCAGCTCTCTTCCCCGGGGGCAAGGCGCCTCAGAACCCCACATGGGGTGATGGGCCTTAAAATCGCCCAATAAAAGGAAGGGAGGTCGAAGATGATCTATGAGATCAACGACATCAGTTATATTAAGATGCTGGCCTGGTGGAAAATAAACATTACACACTGTTGCTATGACAGGCAGTGAAACGCGAACAGCTACAGCCTCGAGCGGGGTTCTTAATGGAACCTCTTCGCTGTAGGTATCAGAACGTACAAAAATGCCAACGCCACCGGAAGCCCGGTGAGCATAGTATCGTTCTGTAGAGTATAGCTTAAAATTTCTCAAGACCGTACGATGACCAGGTCTGAAGTTGGTCTCCTGAATACAGACTATACTCGCTGCGTACTCACTAATGAGCTGACGTAACTCAGCAAGATGCCTGTCATAACCATTACAATTCCACTGTAACAGTGCCATAGTGTGGACGATATAAGTAGTGTTAGGTGATGAGCAATAAAATGCTCACAAACCTAAAGACTATCAACATCTACATCCGTAGATGTAGTGGACAGCGCGACATCCATCTCGTCGTCAACAGACGGCGGGGATGCCGCCCAGAACTTCGACGTTTTTCGGGGGCGAAGGGGTCCCCTACGAGGGGTGCGCGCAGGTTTCGGAGCAGGAGTACCGCCCGGCGCAGACTCATACCCCTCAGGTGGGGGGCATGACTTCTCCTTCGCAGGGGAAGTCCGAGAGCGATCAGGACGAGCGCTCTTCTTCACCTTCTTTTTTTCTAGTTTAGACGGGCTGGGAGATGGTTTCCCAGCCCTGGTCGACGATGCCGCCTCCGCCGGCTGGGGCACGACTTTCGTCGACCTCCCAGCGGGGGGAGACTTAGTCTTCCCCCCATGCTGTGCCGGCTGGGAACTGCCAGCCTGCACAGACTTCTGGTTGGTCGAAGGTGGGGTGGTCCCCCCCCTTCGAGCTTTTACTCTTTGCGACGTCGCTGGGAACAGCAACAGTCGCCTTGGGCGCAGCGATCAGCACAGGTGACGATGTTGAAAATGATGAACCTGCAAGACTCTGAGCTATCATGCTGTAGTCGAGTGTACGGGCAGGTGTATTCGTGGAATTAAACTTACGGCGCGCTTCCTGGTAGGAAAGACCATCCAGGGTCTTGATCTCCTGGATCTTCTTCTCACTCAGGTATGTCGGACAATTCCGATCCCGAGGAGAATGAAAACCGGAGCAGTTAGTGCACTTGTACGGAGTTGTGCACTCCTCCGCGCCGTGAGCTACTCGTCCACATGTACCACATACAGCCTGATTCGAACAGCGAAAGACCATATGTCCGAATCGCTGGCATTGATAGCATCGCATAGGAGGCGGGATGTAGGCCTCACATCGCAACGATAAGTTGTTACCTTGACTTTCTCTGGTAACACTGACAACTTGAAAGAGACAATGAAGGCACCAGTGGCAACGTCTTCCCCGTTGACCTTGCGCGTAATGCGCCGGACGTGTGTCACGCCACGGTTCTTCATGTCTTCCATCAACTCGTCGTCAGTGTTCAAAATAAGGTCGCGGTGAAAGATGACTCCGCGAACCAGGTTCAAGGACTTATGCTCCTCAACTTTGACGGGGATTTCGCCAAAGTGGTCGCACTTAAGCAGCTGATCAGCTTGCAGTGCTGTACGAGTCTTCATAAGCAAACTACCGTTGCGCATTTTCTTAAGGTCCTGAAGTTCGCCGTAAACGCCTTCGATGTGTCGTCTAAAAAGGATTGACTTCACCAGCTTAAAATAATGCCCATCGGTTCTGGTAGCGACCAGAAACCTGGGGAAGCTGGATCCCATTGCTTCACGCTGCGCATGTTCCCAGGGAGTTGAACCTCTCAGGGAAGCAAAAGTTAAAGACTTAGGTGGGGGACCACCTTGAGAAGGACGACTTCGTTTGGATGCCATTCCCGATAGCATCCTCCCCGAATGCCACCCACTCCGATCAGGGTCTCTGTAGCCAAACCAAGCAGCCAAGGCAATACCCACCTGGTCGTAGCAGGTACTGCCCGGGGTCCGATGTTGGACGATGCCTAATACGGGATGACTGAGGCAATGAGCACTAGGGCTCCCTTCCTCCAGTCACCCGCAATAGCATGTACCCCTTAGCGTGTACAGAGCAGTACATATAGAGAAAAAATTAAAAATAATTAATAATAATATGTCCTTCTGGCATTCGGCTGTGCGGGGACCTGTGTTGTCAGGCGGATACCACTGCCAAGGTACATGGCGCTCCCACCACGCAATGGTCCTGGGTGGACAGTTGCGGGCTTTTGGGCGTAATCGCACACGTAAGAGGCCCAACTCCGGGCAGCACGCACATCAAAATTTGGAATGGTCTACATCTGACCCTCGGAAAAATAATAAAAAAATAAAGAGGGGACCATGGCCACATGACCCTTTAAGTCGCCTTCTACGACAGGCAGGGATTACCTGTGAATGTACTCGACCCCTCCCATCCACAGGTGGTCCAACACATTATACCAAACCGCAATCCATGTCCGCGCCTAGGTCGCCCCTTTTAGTCGACTTATACGACAGGCAGGGGGTACCGCGGGTGTATTCTACATGTGCGTCCCCCACCCGCAGGGGGTAGTGTGTTTGGTCCGCGAGAGGTATTTTATTTCCCTCAAGTCCGCCGGCAAGCCGGTTAGGACCCCCCTATCCGCCACCTGGGACGCGCCACGTGGAAGTATCACCTCTCCCCATGCTACGCCTTCGTAGCAGGTTCGTGGTAGGGCAGTTCTTGGCAATATGTGAAAACGCACCGCATTTAAAACAACCTTGGGATGACCCTGCTCCATTCCTTGTCCCACTAGATTTAATTAATGGGCACTTGTTCCGAAGATGGTCAGGCGCCCCACATGCATAACATTTACGGTCCGTGACGGTTCGGCGAGGCTGAGGCCGAAAATTACTAGAGGATGGAAAGGGTTCTTTCGCGACACGCAAGGTATCGGAGTATCTAACTCCTTCCGCTGAGACAGCCATAGCCTCTAACTCGGCAAAAGTTTGCGGGCGTGACGCAAAACACAAGTAAGATCCGTATGATGGAGAAATGCCTTCCACAATGGCCTGTACAATCTGATCTTCAGGGAAGTGAAGTGCAAACACCCTGGTATAGAATTTAATATCTTGGATGAAGGCTGCCAAGTTTTCATCCAACCGTTGTACTCGGTAGTAGTACATTTGAATTAGAGATGACCTTGCCCTAGCCGGAATGAAGTTTGCTAATAAATGGGCGTGGAAGTCTTCTATAGATGATTGGTCAGCAATGGCTCTTACTATTTTGTCAGAACATCGATGGAATAAGGGTAAATAATTTGAAGGATTTGACTCGGAGAAAGAGAAAAGACGAGAGCATGATCCTGAAATTCAACAAAAAATCTTAGAAAGGCAATAACATCACTGGTGGAATTAACAGAAAACTTAGAAATACCCTTGAGCAACATTGCTAACGGATGAGGCAAACTACCGAACCCGGGTGACACAGTAGGTAAGGTTCTAAGGGGCGGAGAAGCTGTTTCAGAGGGTGCATTAGTCAACACAAAGGGTGGAATGGATGTGCGACGAACGGACTCCGTTCCTAATGGAACAGATGTTTGTTGGGCTTCTACAGATTTTGTACATTCTTCCCCCGCGGGAGAATGCTCTTCGCTGACAACGTTTACCAGAGTGGGTTGGTCGGTTTTGGGGGGGCTGTCCCAGTTAACAAAAGGCTAACCTTACTGGACAAATCAGAAGGATTTTCGAGAACGACACTATCTTCCTTCTTTTGAATGTCATTCAACTTTAGAGACAATAGATCAGTAACCCTATTGTAAAAATGGAACAATCTAGTTTGCACACGTTTAAGTTGATTTGGAGAAGGATCATTTTCCTCAAAAAAAACTAACTACAGATGCTAGCTCAGTAGTGTTATCAGTGATCGTGGAGAGAGCGTCGTCAATATCTTTTTCTCCCAATGTCGGGATGGTAATAGGCAAATGAAGGGAATCTTTTAACTTATTGGTGTCTATCGCAACTGTGCCTCCAGATTGAACATTCCTAATCGTTAATTCATAGATCAATTCCTCCTTGCGCAAAAAAATTCCAGCAACTGAGAGTTCGAATCGAAAACAATGTTTAGCCATCAAAAGGGGCTAAATTGAGACCCATTCAACCACGCTCTGCTACCACTTGTTACGGAGATATCCGTGGTAGTTAGAGGTGAAAGAAGGTGCGGACTGGAATAGGTCTCAACTGCAGAATTAAAGTTAATTTAAAACTTTAACAAAGGTTATATTTTGTTTTCAAAATCAACAATTAATAGACTATAACAGGAACCAAGTAGCAGATCAACGAATTACCAATTTACAGTTTGTCACAAGATTTGGGCTTCGATCCCCAAGTCTAATTTCTGAGCTCACAGCTCACAACCACAATCGCGAAAGGGCAGAAAACCCCCAAGTACAAGGAGCACTAGCTCCTAATTACAATGTTAAGGAAAAGAGCAGCCTCGCTCTCAATTTTACAAGCGTATCAAAGGCTACAACAAACTTCATTTCTATCTGCCCTTAAGGCACCAAGGAAGCAGGGGTAATTAATACCCAACCGACGGGGCCTTCGCATGAAGAAAACAAAATAGGTTAAGAAAATGTCCCAAAATACAAAATGAATGGAGGCGATAACTTGCACTCCTACACCAAGTTTTGTCTAAAACCTATGTGGCGCTAGGCCGATCATACAGGGGCTAATCCCAAGCTAGGGAGGTGACACGTATGAGAAAACTTTACTATATTAAAGAAGAGAAGAACGGTTATGAAAACGTAAGTCACCTCCTTTTTCAAAAATGAAGGGGAGTTCGAGAGGGTGAAGCACTCTCTATCCCCGCTTTACAGATTTGTAATTTATAGATAGATAGACAGACAGAAAAGGATTTACATTTTAAAAAGGTAGGTTACATACTAAAGGTTTCGAACCCTCCCCGAGAGTTAAACTGCTGAGCTAGCAAGAAATGAAGATGTCAACAGGCTTTTACCTTGTAGATGAACTGCTGCTTGAAGAAAGAGGCGCTTCCCGCCCCCTGCTACATATTCACACACTAAGAGAGATGTTACTGAAGTGGCCCCGAGACAAGAAAATCAGCAGTTTTTATACCCTCGTGGAGAATTCGAGACCTTTCAAGAATGAGTAGACACACCCCCTCAATTTTATTGGGTCGCTAAAAGTTACACATCAACATCGAGAAAGAAAGACACTATTGGTCAGAAATTAATTACAAAAATTAGTTATTGGTTAAATTCAAAACAGGCGGAAAAAAAGGTTAACTGTTGCCAATCCCCAAACCACAGAACAAAATTTATTAAAAACAAAACTTATGAATGCTACATTTCTTCAAGAAAGTTCATTCCTTTACACCAGAGTGTGTTATCAAAGTTTTGGTAGAGACATCTGTTAGAGGATGTCCAAACATCTTGATACGGAGCAAACAAACACAAATCAAAATAGACACAGTTCAGAACACTTCAAAATTACCAAATTTACAGTAGTGACATCTTCCGAGAAACCGTTGAGTTATTACAGTTTGTTAAAAGTTTAGGCTTTCTCCTGTAGAGAAGTTTCAACTGGCGCAATATTTGAAATCGTGGCGTGGAGGTGTACCGCCCGGTACAATTATTATTATTATTATTATTATTATTATTATTATTATTATTATTATTATTATTATTATTATTATTATTATGTACTGCACCGTTCCCGCGTCCAGGTGAGGATACATGTGTTCCAGACTAGCTCTTGATAACGATTCCATCTGTTTAACATTGCTGGGTTGTGGGTTCCGCGTGAGAAAGTATGCCGATGGTCTATGGTAAATCTCAACCTACGCAGAAGGACGTCTCCAACACGCTATCAGTCGGATACCATACTCGCATGTCGCCGAAATTTTTCGCAAAATCCAGGTAATTACGGCATTTCAAGAAATTCGTGCATGTTGCTATCGAAATCGTAATCAGAAATTGAGTCATTATAGCCTTATTTCTAGCTCTTATTCTAAGTAGGCATTAAAAGAATTTTATGGTTTCACTACTCAACTTTTATTGGCAAATCAGTCTAAGTATCATTTAAAAATTACGTAAAATATCGTTAGAAATGGTCTCATATATGTAGATAGCTTCATAACGCAATCAGCATCTCTATGCGCTGTAATTATGTTGCAATGAAAGAAAAACAGGTTTGAAAAACCTTTAACAAGTAATTGGAAACCAGGCCTCAATCATCGATACGCTAATTCTGGCCTGTCGAAATATTAGGTTGTAGTTAGGTAATGTCCGTAAAATCAAATGAAAAAGAAAAATTAAAATATATATAATCAAGTGAAAAATTATTAAATATAGTTGAAATAATTAGATGCATCCAATTGGTTTAAATGAAAACAAAATTATACTCCCTACTATATACAGCATTTCAAATTATGGTTTCAATTAAGAATGTAAAACTGCAGTGAAAATAACCATTAATTAATTAATTAATTAATTAATTAAGATCTGGAATCTTTTCTTAGTGAGCTGGATTGCTCCTCAAAGTTACCAAACATTCTATCATTTAATCTTTAATTCACATGTGACCAGTGAAATGAATATCACTTTGCTGAAAACTTAACATCCGTGTCCATGCACAGTAGGGAAATCGTGTGAGAAAGCAATGTTTGCTTTCTTAGGACTTCCACTAATTTATAAGTTTGAAAATATCCATAATCGTTTCATATTTCATGCTGTCTGATCTTCATATAAGCAAATTCAAGTCCACTTTAAGTCGTAATTAATCTCAAATTAATTCTATCATAAGACTTATGTGGCTAACTCACTCAATTATCATCTTAATTCATGGTTGAAATTCAATTAAAGTGCGTATCTGGCTGAAATGTAGCATTGCAAGTGTATTTAACTAACTTTCCAACAAATTATACCATAAGTGGAAAAATTGACATATTAGAAGACTCTACCTTCATCTAAAAGTCCAAATATGAATGACTAAGTTACCAGTGACGTGTCAAACTGTTCCCATAAAACCATATATTAAGTTGCCGTATGTGAGAATATTTGAAAATGATCGTAGATAAGTCAGTGAAGGCCTAAATATTAGCGTTATTGGCCTCTCGGCTCCTCTGATGATCCTACATACTCAAATAACTCTGTATTGATGGCATTGAGATCGTATCCTAACCTATTTTATATATCAGGGAATAAAAACAGCAATTGAAAACAGTACGTTTCAATATATACGTTAGCATGCGCAATTTACACATACTATCATCGCTCAGAAGAAAACTATGACCAACTTTCCAAATAACAATAACTATCACCATCATAACTTACTATCAACTCATATTATTATTTCATTCACCATTTATCACTTCAAATATCACGTAGCATTCATATTAGTGCGTCTCAGACACTCATTTCATCAAATACGCTGCATATGTGCCATAACTTACACATTTAAAACATTATCCTTACCGTCATAGTATCAAAGAAAAGTACATCACAATATTAAACTGTGCTACTATACTTCGTCGTAAAAATTCCCTAAATACGATCTCTAAGCTTGTTATTCTGTTAAAGCCATCACGCATGTATATTAACCTTCATATAATACTCTAACACTTCACTGACAACGATTTAAAAATATCAATCGCTTTCTCTAACACCACATTGATAAATTTGCGAACGGCATTCACTGGTATTTTACGCCTATGTATGGGATTAACGGTAACTTCAGATGAATACCTACTTCCTTGTAACTACACTTGAATATCATCTACGCACACACAATGTCACAAATCATGTCACACATAGCCGAAAAAATTAAGTTTTCTACTTACGAAACGACTCATAGGGGACTTAACTTTGCTTATTGGGTAGTGTCTCCCATCTCGCTGTTGTTCATCGGGAATGGTAGGCCTCGCTCCATGGTTCTGCTTAGGTAATCGGGTCCATCTCGTCCTCTCAGCTGATTACCAACCCTCCTGGGTCATCAATCTCGTGAAGCGCCACCATAGTCGGAGTAGTCTCTGCCTTAGTCTCTTAGAACATCATCATAGTGGTCTCTAGTACGTCAGGGACAGAATAATACAATGCATTAGTTGATATTGACATGCCGTAATTCGTTTCGTACTGCCAATGATAAAGGAATATATGTGCTCTGGGCCGTCTAATTTAACTATAACAGCTCTAAATGTGCTCTTATTTGTCAACTCTCTTGCTTGTTGGACGAATGTAAATTTTCTGTGCTTTTTAGAATTGCACTTTATAGCCAGTTGAATTCCGCTCTCTACGGTGTGCAGTATCGGACAAAATATAATGCTTCCGAGCCCAACCGTGACGTAGTAACTGAACAAAGCTTGACGTTTCCTTATCGCTGGTCTTAAATTTCGCGTATATATGTCAATCTACAGTTGACGTTGAGCGGGCTGTCGCGGATTTAATTTTTCTTCAATACTTGATTATAAAATCAGATATCTCACTCGTTTCTTTACTCGATTCCGTCCTTTTTGCTGCAGTGCTGGATTGAGTTTTGTGTTCTAGTGGAAGTCTTTTTTTTTAATAATCAGTTTAAATAATCCGCTTCTGTCATTCTTTTCTCACAGCCTTCTAAAAATGGTTCTTTCGGTGACTACCGGTTGAAAGAATTTCTTTTCGGCTCGTACCGCTGTTAATTGCTTTCATATTGATCTTTTAATGGCTAGAACGCCATTTTTGTTCCTAATACTGCAACTATAGAACGGTGAAATGGCACAGTACGAAATAGGTTTGTGATTAGTAGCAGCAAGAGGGGGTTCTCCTGTGGGTTCCCAGTATCCGTGCGTCGTACCCATGTGAGCAACACCGCGGGTCTGGGCGTTGCCTGTGAGTTGTACCACTATATGAGCGACACCGTGGGTCTGCGTTGCCTGTGATTAGCACCCACTATGTGAGGAACACCACGGGATGTGTGGTTAGTACACCTAGGTGAGGAACCTCATCGGTTTGCGTTGGCTGTGAGTGGCGCCATTGTGTGAGAAACACCATAGGTCTGCGTTACCTGTACGAAGTACATTACTTGTGAGTAGTACCATCTTGTGTGGACCACCGTGGGTCTTCGTTACTTTTGATTAGTACCCCAACATGACAAATACCATGGTTCTACTTTACTAGCGACAAGTACCATTCTGAGCGGCCTTAGACCTGGATTTTGGACCCCTTTAGACATCAAGCATCCTCGATTAAGGACTGTGCTTTGTAAATGTTCCCTTGGTCAGTAATACTATTATTTATGACCTTTTTTAGTCGGATCCGCTGTTTTTTGTTTGTTTCTTGTTGGATTTTGTTTTTTGGGTTCATGTTCATGTATTCATCTTTCATGACATTTTTTTCATTTTAGTCAGTGGATTTTTGAACTTTTTGTTGTCATTTCATTTCGTACCATTAGGGGCCGATGACCTCGATGTTAGGAACCTTTTAACAACAAGCATCATCATCATAATCATTGTGACAAATGTATGTCTTCTCTGTGTAAGAGTTGATCAGACTCAGACCTTCTCCATGAAGGAATCTGAGGACTGCCTCTGACTTAGTATTGCCATAAGACCTATCTGTGTCGGTGTGAGTAAAGCGTGACTTAGTATTGCCAATATCGACTCGGCAATTAATGTCTCCAGCGAGTATAACCAGTTCCTCTTGTCCCACCTTGTTGGGTCCAATGCTAATGATATCTATAATATCTTCATCTCTATACCACGGCTGGAAATACACACATATGATCCAACACAAACTTGTTTTAACCACTATCGTCTCAGGTGTCTTGTATTCCTCAGGGAACGGGTGAAATATCGGCTTCAGGGGGCAGGTGATTCCACCGGATGGCCTACCTTTTACTCCCTGTAGAGCTAGAACGTGGATGTTGTAGAAACCTTCAAAATTCCAGTCCTTCGTGAGAAAGGACTCCGTTAGGATTACAATGTCAGAGTCTTTGAGTTCATCAATTGGGAACATGCTTAGAGCATTCACTGCACCTTCTATATTCCATGACATTGTTCTGATATTCTCGGTCACAGTTTCTTCCCGAGGATCGGATCCTTGAATCCTAGTATCTCCGATCGTCGGACAACGATACCTCTCGGCCAAAATTGCTGAAGTTCCACCATGCCTTTGGCTTCAGAAGGGACACCCACTTTGAATGCTTTATTCTCGCCCGCTGTGGTCAGCTCTTCACATTCTACCTTCCCTTCAATTCCATTTTCCTTTAGGTGTTCAACCAATGTATCTTTATCGACGGATCTATGTATGCGGCCTACATAAAGCCACGCCTTCCTATCACCAGCTCGGAATTTGCTATTTGCAAGCACTTTGGATCCCGTTATAGTGTGCGCTCCCTTGGACTTCCTCCTTCTCCTTTCCTATACTTCCCCACTCTCCTTCTTCCCCGAAAGTATCCACTTCGTGTTGACTAACGATTGGTATATCTACAGTCATAGGTTTTGTGTTTGTATTTGTCATCTTAGAGTCTGTCTCTACCAATCCTTTACCCTTCTGTACTGAAGCCCTGTCTTTCTCCTTGAGCGTTATCTTTTGAACTTGCTGCGATACCACGGTGGCGTCAGTTTTCATATGAGAGTTGTTTTCTGCCCCTTGGGTTTCCCCAAGATGACTGTTTCCGGTTTTAGGACCGTTGGGACCAATTTGGGGACTGGGAGCATAGTGTTGATTTTATCTCCTCCTTTAGTAGGGCCATCACGTTGTTTTTAATTTCGCTTAAAACTGTCTCCGTAAATGTCTTAAGCTTTTCCAGCAGATGATCTTCCACATCTGAACACTTCAGCCTTTTGCTCTGCATCCGGAACATTGCCAAGTGAGTTTATAGTTCTTCCTTTTGAAAATATCGAATTCTCCCCTTGTAACATGCTTTTAAGGTTATAATTGATAATTACAATTGAGTTTGATTTCATAGTCAGTTAATGAAAGATCACTTAGCTATATAGACACATACACGTTTGAGATGTTCGTTAAGATACTGACGAACCAATTTTAGAAGTAATGTCATTAAATCATTACTAAATGTAAAATATTTCCTGCGTGTTTTTCACATAATACTTTTAAAATAAGGGTAACTATATCTTCATATGAACAAAACACAGATCACACGTAAACACGGTCATCGCTCAGTAAACAGAATGCACAGTCCTAAAACATCACAATAATGAACACGCGGTTTTAAATCATTTATTTAAGCGACAAATTCCTAATTAAGTCACATCAGATCTCATTTAGCATCACATGTTCGGAGACAGCTGATCACTATCTGTCTACACCAGCGCCGCGTAGTGTGGGAACATATCAACCAGCAGAAGTCGTCAGACTACGCATTTCTATTCCTCCCGGTACTACCATAATGTGTGGAACACCGTGAGTCTACGCTACTTTTGATTAGTACTCCAACATGATAAATAACATGGTTCTATTTTACTAGCGAAAGTACCATTATGAGGGGCCGTTGACCTGGATTTTGAACCCCCTTAGACAGCAAGCATCCTCAGTTCAGGTTCGTGCTTTGTAAGCAGTCCCTTGGTCAGGAATACTATTGTTTATGATCGTTTCTGGGTCGGATCCACTGATTGTTTTAAATTCATTCTTCATCATCGCGTTTTTTATTCTGGTCAGTGGATTATTTTGAACCTTTGAATTGTCATTATATTCCGTACCATTAGGAGCCGAAGACCTAGATGTTACGCCCCTTTAAACAACAAGTATCATCATCATCATCATCATCATCATCATCATCATCATCATCACAACAACAACAACGCCACGTTGTCCATCACCGACTGACGGAAATCAAACATATCATCTGCACCAAACAACAACACATACTAGAAGGTATTATGATCCGAAAACATCACCCTTCGATCACCGATGAAGAACGCTTTACGTCGCACCGACACAGATAGGTCTTATGGCGACTATTGGACAGGGAAGGGTTAAGAGTAGGAAGGAAGCGGCCTTGCCCTTAATTAAGGTTCATCCCCAGCATTTGCCTGGTGTGAAAACCGAAAACCATCTTCAGGGCTGCCGACAGTGGGGTTCGAACCTACTATCTCCCGAATACTGGATACTGGCCGCACTTAAGCGACTGCAGCTTTCGAGGTCGGTCTTCATAAAATAACTACCCATCGGATTTGACTCAAAGCACTTCATAATCCCTTTCATAAGTAAAAAGAACAAACTGGCATTTTTAGCGAAGTCGGTCCAATAGCTTTTGAGTCCATTAATCTCAAATATACTGCACCCATATGCCGAATTAGCATTTTTTTTTAAATAATGAATTATTTCAATCGATGTTTGAGAATATGAGACAGCCACTGCTGTAGATATTTCGGCAAGCGGCATGGTGTGTCAAATAAAAATTTGCGACAGAGAGTCGAGCCCTGTCACTATGCTTAAGGCACGTTCTACGGTGCAGCCAAAGATAATGGGCGTGTATCTGTCAAAAGTTGTCACCAGAGTGCAGCATAACCACAACAGGTCCCATACGTAATGCGGCTAATGGCGAATGTTAAGTAAATTTTATAGTTTATGACATTTACAAGCGTGAATAATGCCAAGTACATGTTGCTGTGTACCATTGTGTAAAAAACAGAGGAGGGCATAGGTTTCCAAAGGATCCCAGTTTGAGAAAACAATGGATAAAACAAATTCGGCGGATTAAATGGAATCCAACAGACAGCAGTGTTGCTTGTTTCGAACATTTCGCTCCCAAGGATTATATAAGCTCTACTTGGCGAGGTACGACATGTAATTCAATCATCAGTAACATAGTTTAGAAATTAATGGTCCCTTAAATGCCTGATTGGTACTTAATTAATCGCCTCAGGAATTTCCTATTTAATTCTAACCTTCAATCCCGTACATATAACAGGCATGTGTAGTAGGCCTAGAGTTATTGCCCTATATATTAGAAATATCTGAAGAAGTCATAGCTACTCTTATTTACATTAAATCTTAATCCCAAAATATGATTTGCAATTCCATACCATATCACAATGTGTTCATTTTCAGGAGGCAATATACCTCTTAAGAAGACCTTGCAAAAGACAGCTGTGCCTTCGGTATTTGCATGGACAAAAGTAAAGGAGGGCAGTGAAACAGCAAAGAAACGAAAAGAGAGACATAACAAGAGACAGTTACTGTTAATCCAAGGAGGCAAGAATAGCAGTGTCTGTGTACCTCCTGCGAGTAATCAGAATGATTTTGAGGTTATTGATGACATTTGCCCCTTTCCATTTGGTGAAGAATTAGAAGTTCCTATTACTTATCATCCCCATAACCAAAATACAGCAAGGCTACAATCTACAAGTACTGCAACACAGACAGAAGAAATAGGCCTACAGTTAAAAAGTGAAATTTCTAGATAATCTCACTTCACCCAAACTAAAAGCAAATTTGTCCCATACACTATAAATATGTTTCAAGGAAATGACAACATGCTGCACTATTACACTGGTTTAGAAAATTATGTGAAATTTATGTTTGTTTCTTATTCCCTAGGATCTGCATCATATCATCTTAACTACATAAATAGCCCACCACCTACACATTTAGAAGTTCTAGATTTATTCTTTTTGACTATGATCATTCTAAGAAGGAATTTACCCTACAAAGAGGTGAGTTTCATGTTTTCTACTTCTGTCTCTCAAGTATCAAATATTTTGAACACTTGATAAGATCCATGTATCTCCAGTGGCAAGAGGTAGATATATGGCCTTCAAAACAGGTGGTGAAGTTTCATATTCCAACTGATTTTAAAATTAAGTATCCAACCACACGCTTGATCATAGACCCAACTGAATGCCCCATCAAAAAACCATCTCTTCCAACAGCTCAACAAGCAACATTCTCTTCCTACAAAAATAGAAACACAATAAAGGTTTTAGTTGGTTCAACACCAGGTGGATTGATTTCATATATTTCACAATGCTATGGAGGTGCAGCTGGTGATAGACAGGTGATGGAAAGAAGTGACATTCTGGAAAAATTTCACTTTGGTGATTCCACTATGGCTGATAAGGGATTTGATATACAAGATATGCTTGTTCCTCATGGTGACACTGTTAACATCCCAAGATTTTTTAAGAAAATGAATAGGCTCCCAAGTGAAACTTTAAGAAGAGACAGGAAAATAGCCAGTAAAAGAGTACATATTGAGAGACTAATAGGCTTGGGTAAAACACATAAAATACTGCAATTTCCAGTGAGTCCCTCACACGCTTCCTTGTCAACAGAAGTCATATTTGTGTGTTATATGCTCTGCAATTTTAGAAGAAATATTGTTGTGAAGAATGCTTGATTAGTAACAGTGAAGTCAGTTTTAAGTAACTTTTAAAATACAATACCTATAAAAACAGAACTTCTAGTGATGTGTAGCATTTTCCATTGTGCTTGTTGATCAGTTGTAGGCTTACAGCCTTTTAGGATATGAGAACAGGTGCTTATTAGTTTAGGAATTATGTTTTAAGAACAGAAATTATGTAACAAAATAAATTAAATGTATTAAATTGTGATTTCATTTAAGATAAATGATGTTGCAGCATTAAGATTACAAAACATTACAAAGACTGCATTCTGTTATACAATGTTTATGAACTCATCTCTTATTCACTGCTTAAGTATAGGAACTTATTTATAATACAGCGTGTTTACAAATGAATATCGGAGTTTTAACGCCTTATAATATTGAATACATTAAACTTACAGTTATAAATTAAATGTCAAATGAAAGAGCAACTCAAACGGTTTTATTACGAACTTTACAAATGTTCAATGTGACTACCATTTGTTACACGGCATACATCAAGTCTATAGTCGAGTTCTTCCCAAACGTTATTAAGTGTGTCTTCAGTAATCTCAGCAACAGCTGCTTCAATCCGGTTTCTTAATTCAGGAAGGTTAGCTGGTAGCGGAGGCACGTACACACGAACCTTTATGAAGCCCCAAAGGAAAAAATCGCATGGCGTTAGGTCGGGTGAACGTGGAGGCCATGCCAAGCAAGTCCTGTCATTGGGGCCCTTGCGGCCTATCCAGCGCTCGGGTACAGTGACGTTCAACCAATCGCGTACGTCGTTATGCCAGTGAGGTGGCGCACCATCTTGATGGAAAATGAAGTTCTCTGGCTCATTTTCTTCCAACTGAGGGAAGAGCCATTGCTCTAGTGTATCGAGGTAAGAAGTACCAGTTACAGTACGTTCACCATAAAAGAAAGGCCCATAAACCTTTCGCCGGGATACGGCACAAAAAACATTCACTTTAGGGGAATCTCGTTGCATTTGTACCAACTCGTGAGGATTTTCTGAGCCCCAGATGCGCACATTATGAGTGTTTACATGTCCACTAAGGTGAAAGACCGATTCATCACTGAAAACAACACGATTCATAAACTCATAATCATGTAACAACATGTCGCTTGCGAAGTTGGCAGGTAATCTGTGGTCTGCCGGCTCTAGAGCCTGTAATAACTGTTAACGGTAAGGACGTAGCTGTAAGCGTTTTCTTACAACTTTCCAAACGGTCGACGCAGGAAGTTGTAATTCACGACTAGCCTTCCGGACTGATTTCTTTGGGCTACGAGTGAATGACTCTCTCACTCGCTCAACAGTCTCTTCACTTAACCTTGGTCGACCCTTGCTCTTCCCTTTACAAAGGCAACCGGTGTCTTCAAACGTATGATACCATCTGCGAATGTTATCACTTGGAGGATCACAACCGAACTTAATGCGGAACGCACGTTGCACAGTAACTACAGATTCTGTCTTTGCAAACTGCAAAACACAAAAAGCTTTCTGTTCACTAGTCGCCATCTTTGCTACTACCGCTGTCTAGCGGATTGCGGCGAAACCATTGCACGTACATGCGCACTGGTGCCAACAAACAAAACTGAGTCGCTCTTTCATTTGACATATAATGTATAACTGTAAGTTTAACGTATTCCATATTATAAGGCGTTAAAACTCCGATATTCATTTGTAAACATCCTGTATATGATTTGTGATAGTTATTGTGAAAGAGTTGTAGTGAAGAAATCATATGTTTAATAAATTCTTCATTCCTATGAACAAGAATAACTTTCATGTCCCTGAAGGTGTATATTACAAGTCTACAAAGAATCCTTTCAGCACAGTACAGCTGCCCTTGTATCTGATAGTAGTATGAGTGATCAGTTTTCAAAGCTAGGTTTCCTGATACATCACAAAGATACAAGTATTCCACAGTTTCACAGGAAACCATTTCATCTCCGCACGAGTATGGACACTTGATTTCAAGAAGTTCATTCTCATCCAGAACTCGGTCCGGTGATGCACATAAGTATAGATGTTCTGTGCTTATGAATAATCCACACTCATATGCCTTCATAGAGTAAAGTTCCTCAAAATCTTTTACTGCCACAGCTTCATACTTTCTTCCATGAACAATAGCAGGTGTAGACAATTCATGACTAGATGTTAGTTGAGCTAAGAATTGTTTTGTGTCAGTCCTCTCGGTAAGGTGACAAGCACGTTTAAACAATGAGCTAGTTATTCTAATGGAGCGTTCTGTGAACCAAAGTGGATTTGCACTCTCTCCCCTAGTTTTAATTTCCACATCAGTACAATCCCCTGGAGAAACATCTTTCAACTTTCTAGAAGTTAAAACTTTCTCCTCACCAAATCCAAAATAACAGCTTTAAGATGTGCAGAGGGATATAACTGTAAGATTGGCATGAGATTTGGGGGAGGGTAATTTGCAGTGAAGTTTATGGATAAATTTCTGAAGTACTCATTGTATGAATTAGTATTTTGGAACTGGTGTGGCCGGGGATCATGACTTCTTATATCTTGAACAGATGACTTGACCTGGACTGTCTTTAAAACTAGTGCATTTGTCTTAACTGGGGAGGCTTTAAATTTTTTGCACTTGTGGAAAGATTGTAGCTGGCTGGTACAGGTTTCCTGGCAGATGAAGGTCTTGCTGGTATTGAAATCTACCAAAGCATGTAATGTAGTACATACATGTTTGCAGTGAGCAAATGGTCCCATACCAGCACTACATTCACACTGGCACTCCTAAATTAAGAAGTCTGCTATTTTCAAGTCTACATGGTATACCATATTTTCCCTATACTCTGATGCAACTCTAGCTTTTAAAAATGTAAATTCACCTTCCTCTGCCCAACGCAAGCACAACAAATACCTCTCTTTGTACATTTTATTACCCACACCTGAATCACGTTGCTCACAGTTCTTTAAATATCTTGAAAAACACTGGGCAGTCACAGTTGGAAGGTCTGTACTTTCATTTACGTCCTTGTACACTACTGCACTTGGTACTTTCATCATGAACATATCCTCCTCCTCATTCTGTCGATTTTACACATTAAATGTGGCATCATAATCTTCGAGCCTACAAATGATAAAATACGAAATGTTACGCGGATATTGACGATTAAAGCATCCATAAAATTGACATTGTATTAGGCCTAGGCCTATGTCAGGTTATGAAAATATACAGCAGCTATAATCCAAACAACAATACCTCTTTATAAGTTCACTCTTCCTTCCATGAACTTTCGCATTTCTTCTTCTGAGTTCCGCCTTCAACTGAAATAAATTCCAGTTCCCATAATTCGTTTTTTCACTCATTTCAATGCCTGACAGAACAGCTGATTGCATTAGAAAGAATGAAGCATGTCCGCCCATTCGTATGCGCCAGGACCCCTTCGGTCCTTACTGCGCTCTTGTGGCGGCAATACGAAGTTCGCCTAGAACACTCCCATTGCACACTCTACCATCCTCAAATAAAACTTCCAGCCGACAGCTAAGAGCTCGGGTCAGCGCTTTCTCACGGTGCCAGTACGCTACCGCCATAAAATTTCACCAGTAACTGAACAAAGGCGGCAGAAAGAGGGAGAGACCACATGTTCTGTGCGAGTGAGACGGAATGATGACAGATCTCCCTCGAACAGAGGTGGTTCGCCCCATACTGAAGAAAGCCATGTGCCGCTAGGCAAAATTCAGCCAATCAGGGAGCTCAAAATTACTCGTTTCAAAAAGGCGCCTATGATAAGTTAGTTGATTCGGGACATCGGAACAGTATTAAGGCAGATTTTGGTGCTCCTGACATTAGGTGAAAATAGTATATTTTCAGTGTGATTTTATTAATTAATTATAGGTGACATGACTTTAAATGTGAAAGTGCGTCGTTGTAATACAAATCCCGCGTTGCCAACCACGTGCTGACAGTTTTCACCCAATACAATCCATCGTCGGCAGAAAATAGTACCTCCCACGCATTCAAATTAAGCGATAAACTTACGACCGCTGTGGAATGGAACATCAGTTAGAGGAATGGCTAGGAATATCGTGACCTAACTTATAGTGAATAAACGGAATAGGGGACATACGTGATAAAGCTAAATGTGCGAGGGAAACCCACCCCCACAGCGCAGGAATACCAGTGACGCCAAAGCCCTCAGGGTACCGCGCCAAGCCCAGATTACCCAGGAATACATAAATTAAGCCCGCCTACCACACCTGGAGAGCAGTTTTCTATATGTTCTCTGTGAGCGAAGATGCAGTTCGTCTTACTGACTTGCGAACGTTCAGTCTTTGTGTCCAGTGAACTCTAATAATGCGGAGAGTAATTCCTAAAGTAATTTGTTAGCCAGTGACAGCCATCGCTAGAGTAAGTTACTCATGAATTGCGAAGCTTTATTTTATTTACTGACGAACGATGATTAGGAACTTTTTTTAAAAATCAGTTATCACTAAGTAAGTATAAACTATATGAGTACTTTCCCCAAGGAGAGGTGATAGACTTTTCAAGTTAAGGATCCCAATGGGATAAGGAACTAGTTAACCGTATGGCATATCGGGCTAATAAGTGCATATTTCTGTCGCAGAGACTATGATTTGGGCAAGCGCGGCAACATCTCGTATTTCCGATTTATTATTCTTGAAGTAATGATCAGCCATTCAAATTAATAGACATTACGACAAGGATCTGCTAATAAAGACAGACTGTAGTTGTTTAGTGTTGGGGACATGCAGCAATTGCGCAAGGAATGGCCTGTTGCAGTTCATTCAAACCAGGAGAATTCTTAGAACTGACGGGTGTACGACCTCGAGCGTAAACACAGCACGGAAGCGCAACTAGGGGAAGGTGACCCCATGGTCCCGTTACAAGGAGGGAGAAACTAGACCAGCAGTCTAGCAGTCAACGGAGGTGAGGTTCAATATTATAGGAAGATCCGAATCGTGTGTGAAATCCACTTATATAATTAATGTATTAGGGTAGGGTATAGTTGTTTTTGTGTGTGTGCGTGTATATAAGTGTAACAGCAAGAGAAATGTATACGTGTCTATAATCATGTGGAATACGCAAGCAACCATATCAGGATACTGCAAGTTAATCCCGTCATATGTCTCAATCATGATAGCGTAAGCTGAATAGCAATCGGGGCTATGGAGGAGCGGCGGCCGAACCATCAGTATGAATAAGTGAAATTTAATCTAAGGTGTTGTTTGTTGTAAATAATGTCAATATTTATTTGTACAGGACGCAAGCTGTCGGTAATGATAACTCACTAGTTTAATTTTAATCATACCCCCTGCGGATGGGGGACGCACATGTAGAATACACCCGCGGTACCCCCTGCCTGTCGTATGAGTCGACTAAAAGGGGCGACCTAGACGCGGACATGGATTGCGGTTTGGTATAATGTGTTGGACCTCCTGTGGATGCTAGGGGTCCAGTACATTCACAGGTAATCCCTGCCTGTCGTAGAAGGCGACTTAAAGGGTCATGTGGCCATGGTCCCCTCTTTAATTTATTATTATTTTTCCGAGGGTCAGATGTAGACCATTTCAGAATTTTGATGTGCGTGCTGCCCGGAGATGGGCCTCTTACGTGTGCGATTACGCCCAAAAGCCCGCAACTGTCCACCCAGGACCATTGCGTGGTTGGAGCGCCATGTACCTTGGCACTGGTATCCGCCTGACAACACAGGTTCCCGCACAGCCGAATGCCAGAAGGGCATATTATTATGAATTATTTTTAATTTTTTCTCTATATTTAGTGCTCTGTACACGCTGTGGGGTACATGCTATTGCGGGTGACTGGAGGAAGGGAGCCCAAGTGCTCATTGCCTCGGTCATCCCGTATTAGGCACCGTCCAACATCGGACCCCGGGCAGTACCTGCTGCGACCAGGTGGGAATTGCCTTGGCTGCTGGGTTCGGCTACAGAGACCCCTGATCGGAGTGGGTGGCATTCGGGGAGGAAGCTATCGGGCATGGCTTCCAAACGAAGTCGGCTCTCTCAATGTGGTCCCCCACCTAAGTCTTTAACTTTTGCTTCCCTGAGACTTTCAACTCCCTGGGAACATGCGCAGCGTGAAGGAATGGGATCCAGCTTCCCTAGGTTTCTGGTCGCTACCAGAACCGATGGGCACGATTTTAAGCTGGTGAAGTCGATCCTGTTTACTAGGCACATCGAAGGCGTCTATGGTGAACTGGAGGAACTTAAGAAAATGCGCAACGGTAGTTTGATTCTAAAGACTCGTACAGCACTGCAAGCTGAACAGTTGCTTAAGTGCGAGCACTTTGGCGAAATCCCCGTCAAAGTGGGGGAGCATACGTCCTTGAACCTGGTTCGCGGAGTCATCTTTCACCGCGACCTTATTTTGAACACTGACGACGAGTTGATGGAAGACATGAAGAACCGTGGCGTGACACACGTCCGGCGCATTACGCGCAAGGTCAAAGGTGAAAACGTTGCCACTGGTGCCTATATTGTCTCTTTCAAGTTGTCAGTGTTACCAGAGAAAGTCAAAGTAACAACTTATCGTTGCGATGTGAGGCCGTACATCCCGCCTCCTATGCGATGCTATCAATGCCAGCGATTCGGACATATGGTATCTCGCTGTTCGAATCAGGCTGTATGTGGTACATGTGGACGTGTAGCTCACGGCGCGGAGGAGTGCACAACACCGTACAAGTGCACTAACTGCTCCGGTTTTCATTCTCCTCGGGATCGCAACTGTCCGACATACCTGAGTGAGAAGAAGATCCAGGAGATCAAGACCCTGGATGGTCTTTCGTACCAGGAAGCGCGCCGTAAGTTTAATTCCACGAATACACCTGCCCGTACACTCGACTATAGCTTGATAGCTCAGAGTCTTCCATGTTCGTCATTTTCAACATCGTCACCTGTGCTGATCGCTTCGCCCAACGCAAAGAGTAAAAGCTCGAAGGGGGAGACCATCCCGCCTTCGACCAACCAGAAGTCTGTGCAGGCTGGCAGTTCCCAGCCGGCACAGCACGGGGGGAAGACTAAGTCTCCCCCCCCCTAGGAGGTCGACGAAAGTTGTGCCCCTGCCGGCGGAGGCGGCATCGTCGACCAGGGCTGGGAAACCATCTCCCAGCCCGTCTAAACTAGAAAAAAAGGATAAGAAGACCGCCCGTCCTGAGCGCTCTCGGACTCCCCCTGCGAAGGAGATGTCATGCCCCCCACCTGAGGGGTATGAGTCTGCGCCGGGAGGTACTCCTGCTCCCAAACCTGCGCGCTCTCCTCGTAGGGGACCCCTTCGCCCCCGGAAAACGTCGAAGTTCTGTGCGGCATCCCCACCGTCTGTTGACGACGAGATGGATGTCGCGCTGTCCACTACATATACGGATGTAGATGTTGATAGTCTTTAGGTTTGTGAGCATTTTATCGCTCATAACCTAACACTACTTATATCGTCCACACTATGGCACTGTTACAGTGGAATTGTAAAGGTTATGACAGGCATCTTGCTGAGTTACGTCAGCTCATTAGTGAGTACGCAGCGAGTATAGTCTGTATTCAGGAGACCAACTTCAGACCTGGTCATCTTACGGTCTTGAGAAATTTTAGGCTATACTCTACAGAACGATATTATGCTCACCGGGCTTCCGCTGGCGTTGGCATTTTTGTACGTTCTGATACCTACAGCGAAGAGGTTCCATTAAGAACCCCGCTCGAGGCTGTAGCTGTTCGCGTTTCACTGCCTGTCATAGCAACAGTGTGTAATGTTTATTTTCCACCAGGCCAGCATCTTAATATAACTGATGTTGTTGATCTCATAGATCAGCTTCCACGTCCCTTCCTTTTATTGGGCGATTTTAACGCCCATCACCCATTGTGGGGCTCTGAGGCGCCTTGCCCCCGGGGAAGAGACCTGGAAACATTAGCAACAGAGCTGGATTTATGTATTTTGAACACAGGGGAACCAACTCACTTTAGTGTACGTTATGGCACATATTCTCGTATCGACCTAAGTCTATGCAGCCGAACGTTGGTTCCACTGTTTCGGTGGAATACACACGATGATCTCTGTGACAGTGACCATTTTCCTATTATCCTTACTTTGTTGACGCATAAATCCGTCGAGGCTCCCCCTCGATGGATTCTTAAACGTGCTGATTGGGCAAAGTACTCATCACTAGCTGTCTTTAATGACGATATCAGCGGACTGTCGGTGAGGAAATAACTTATGTCACCCAAGTTATTCTTGCAGCTGCTGTGGAGTTCATTCCGTTCTTCTCGGGGACTCCTCGCCGAAAACTCGTTCCCTGGTGGGACGATGAAATAGCAGCAGCCATCACAGAACGCCGTCGCGCTCATAAACGTTACCGTAAGCAGCCTACTGTGACCAACTTGATAACATTTAAGAAACTCCGCGCTAAGGCGCGAGTTCATATTCGACAAAGTAAGAAGGCTTCATGGGAGAGATATGTGTCCTCCATGACGTCACATACTCCATCATCCCAAGTGTGGACGAAGCTTCGGCGGATTTCGGGTATTCACGGATCATCTGCTCTACCGGGAATTTCCATTGCAGGCAGTGTCGCCACTGACCCTCTTGCGATTGCTAACCATCTCGCTAGTCATTTCGCGGATGTCTCCGGCTCCGGGAATAACCATCCTGATTTCCTACCTCTGAAGCGGGAGGCAGAACGTCATCACCTTAGTTTTCCCACCCAAGCCTCAGAGGACTACAACGTGCCCTTTACGGAGTGGGAACTGCGTAGCGCCTTAGCGCTTTGCAAGGACACGTCTCCTGGACCCGACAACATCCATAACCAGATGTTGAAACACCTTAGTGATGATAGTTTCCTATATCTCCTTCGTGTGTTCAACCGAATCTGGATAGATGGTTATTTTCCGTCTCAGTTGCGAGAGGGCATAGTCATTCCTGTCCTCAAGCCTGACAAGGATCCTAAGTATGCAGGAAGTTACAGACCAATTTGTCTTACAAACTGCCTGTGTAAGCTATTTGAGAGGATGGTAAATCGCCGACTGGTGTGGTGTCTGGAGAAACAAGGACTATTGTCCGAGTACCAATGTGGTTTTCGAGCCGCTCGCTCGACTACTGACCACCTGGTACGCCTGGAGAGTTCTATCCAGGATGCGTTTCTCCGCAAACAGCACTTGGTAGCTGTTTTCTTTGACTTGGAGAAGGCCTACGACACCACCTGGCGATATGGCATCCTTTCAGTCCTGCATCAGTTGAGATTCCGAGGTAACTTGCCGGTATTTATTGCGAATTTTTTGTCCCTCCGTCTATTCCGTGTCCGAGTATTGAGGACCTATTCGCAATACTACGTTCAAGAAAATGGAGTCCTACAGGGATCGGTTCTTAGTGTCACTTTGTTCGCGATTGCCATAAACGGTATTGTTGCTGCTGCTGGTCCAGCAGTAATACCGTCCCTATGTGTGGATGATTTTGCTCTGCACTATAGCTCGTGCAGTATGGTAGTCGCAGAGCGACAGTTCCAGCAAGCTACCAGGAAGGTGGAGCAGTGGACCTTAGAACATGGCTTTCGGTTTTCTGCCGCAAAGACCTCTGTTGTCCACTTTTGTCGTCAACGTACTCTTCACCCCCATCCTGAGCTTTATTTAGGCAATGTCGTTCTTTCAGTTGTTGACACTTACCGATTTCCTGGGCTCCTTTTTGATAGCAAATTATCGTGGGAGCCACACGTGCGGCAGTTAAAAGTGCAATGCACTAGGAAGCTTAATATCCTGAAGTTTCTTAGCAGCACTTCTTGTGGGGCTGACCGCACGGTGCTCCTACGATTCCATAGGGCACATATTTTATCTCGACTAGACTACGGCAGTGCAGCATATGGCTCAGCAAGACCAAGCGTTCTTGCGACGCTCAACAGCAATCACCACAGCGGGGTTAGGTTGGCGACGGGAGCTTTTCGTACAAGCCCCATAGCTAGCCTGCTCGCTGAGTCTGGTGTGCCGCCTTTACACCTGAGGCGCCAGCAAATGCTTCTTTTGTATGCTGCTAATATGCGACAGATGCCACTTCATCCGAGCTATCCCTGCGTATTCAACAATGGCAACCGTTTGTTGTACGCTGCTCATCCTCGTGCGACGCGGCCGGTTGGGATACGCTTGGATAGCAGTTATGAATTGTTTGACGTACCTTCGATTCCTTGCCTTGTCAGACAACCAAGTGGGGTACCTCCGTGGGTTGTACGACGACCTGAAATCATCCTGGATTTGCACACTGGCCCGAAAGGAGACACGGACCCTTCGATTTATCGGAGGCTCTACCTGTCCGTTGTTGTTCGCTATCCAGGTTCAGTCGTCGTTTACACGGATTGTTCAAGGACAGATACGAAGGTGGGCTATGCGTTCGTTGTTAACAATGATAGGTTCCTTTTTGCTCTTCCGGCAACCTTGTAGTGTGTACACAGCAGAGCTCTATGCTATCTATGAGGCTCTGCGGTACGCACTGTACAATGAACGCCGACACTTTCTCGTGTGTACTGACTCCTTGAGCTCGCTCCAGTCTATAGATACCTGTTTCCCTCACACCCTCTGGTGCAGCGGATCCAGGACCTGCTGGCCGGGTGTTCGGATGCCGGCACCAGAATTACGTTTGTGTGGCTCCCCAGCCACATGGGCATAGAGGGGAAACGAGTTAGCAGATCAGGCTGCCAAGGAGGCAGTTACACTGCCCGCGTTGCCTTTCAAGGTTCCAGCAAGTGATATTCGCTCTCAGCTGAGACGTCTGGTTATGTCTCATTGGGAGATGGAGTAGCAGGGCATTCCACTTCCCAATAAGCTGAGAGCGATAAAAAGAACAACGAAGGTATGGAGGACTTCCCTTCGGGCTTCGCGGAGGGAAGCCGTGGTATTATGTCGCGTTCGGATCGGCCACGGTATCTTGACGCACTCCCATCTACTGAAAGGAGAACCCCCTCCGGTGTGTACCTGCGACGACCATCTTACCGTGGTACACATCTTTAAGGAGTGTGTGGACCTGGTCGATCTGCGCAGTAGTCTTAACCTTCCGAGTACATTCTCCGTTATCTTGCCAGATGACGAGCAGTCAGCAGACCTCGTCATCCGCTTTATGAGGGATAGCGGTCTGTTTTTATCGTCCACGAACCTACTACGATGGCGTAGCAGGGGGAGAGGTGATACTCCCACGTGGCGCGTCCCATGTGGCGAATAGGGGGGTCCTCACCGGCTTGCCGGCGGACTTGAGGGAAATAAAATACCTCTCGCGGACCAAACACACCACCCCCTGCGGGTGGGGGACACACATGCAGAATACACCCGCGGTATCCCCTGCCTGTCGTAAGAGGCGACAAAAAGGGGCGACCTTGGCGCGGACATGGATTGCGTTTTGGTATAATGTGATGGACCTCCTGCGGATGGGAGAGGCTGAATACATCCATAGGTAATCCCTGCCTGTCGTAGAAGGCGACTTAAAGGGTCATGTCGCCATGGTCCCCTCTTTATTTTTTATTATTTTTCCGAGGGTCAGATGTAGACCATTCAAAATATGATGTGCGTGCTGCCCGGCGATGGAGTTCCTATGTGTGCGACTACGCTCGAAAGCCCGTGCCAGCAACCACCCAGGACGCGGCGGGTGGGAGTGTCATGTACCCGGGCAGTGGTATCCGCCTGACAACGCAGGTCCCCGCACAGCCGAATGCCAGAAGGACATATTATTATTAATTATTTTTATTTATTTTTCCTATTGTTAGTGCTCTGTACACGCTATGGGGTACATGCTATTGCGGGTGACTGGAGGAAGGGAGTCCTAGTGCTCATTGCCTCAGTCATCCCGTATTAGGCATCGTTCAACATCGGACCCCGGGCATTACCTGCTACGACCAGGTGGGTATTGCCTTGGCTGCTTGGTTCGGCTACAGAGACCCCTGATCGGAGTGGGTGGCATTCGGGGAGGATGATTTCGGGCATGGCGTCGAAACAACTTCCGCCTGCCACCTCGGGTAGTTCGCTACCCAAGTCTTTAACTTTTGATTCCCTAAGGGGGGCAATCCCTTGGGAACAAGCGCAGCGACTTAGTCTGGGTTCCAGCTTCCCTAGGTTCCTGGTTGCTACCAGGACCGATGGGCAAGACTTCAAGCTGGTGAAATCGATTCTCTTAGTCGCCACATTGAAGGTGTCTACGGTGAACTGGAGGACCTGAAGAAAATGCGCAATGGTGGTTTGCTTTTAAAGACGAGCACTGCGCTCCAAGCAGATCGGTTGCTTAAGTGCGACCACTTTGGCGACATCCCCGTCAAAGTGGAAGAGCACAAAACCTTGAATCTGGTTCGTGGAGTGATTTTCCACCGCGATCTCGTCCTGAACACTGACGATGAATTGATGGAAGACATGAAGCACCGCGGCGTGACCCACGTCCGGCGTATCACACGCAAAGTCAACGGTGAAGACGTTGCCACGGGTGCGTTTATAGTCTCCTTCAAATTGTCAGTGTTGCCAGAGAAAGTCAAGGTGACAACCTATCGTTGCGAAGTGAGGCCGTACATCCCGCCTCCTATGCGGTGCTATCAATGCCAGAGATTCGGACACATGGTATCTCGTTGTTCGAATCAGTCAGTGTGTGGTACATGTGGGAAAGTAGCTCACGGCGTGGAGGAATGCACACCTCCGTACAAGTGCATTAATTGCTCTGGTCTTCATTCTCCTCGGGATCGGAACTGTCCGACCTATCTGAGTGAGAAGAAGATCCAGGAGATCAAGACCCTGGATGGTCTTTCCTACCAGGAAGCGCGCCGTAAGTTTAATTCCCTGAATGCACCGGCCAAGACACTTGACTTCAGCTTGATAGCTCAGTCCCTGCCAGGTTCTTCATTTTCACCTGCAACACCTGTCCAGAAGATCGCTGCGCCCAAGGCGGCGGTTGCTCCTGCGAGCAACGCCGCAAAGAGAAGAAGCTCGAAGGCTGGTCCATCCCGGCCTTCGACCACCAATCTGCCTGTGCCGGCTAAGAAACCTACGCCGGCACAGAAGGGGAAGAAGACAACGTCTCCTTACCCTACACGGTCGGCGAAAGCCGCGCCTCAGCCGGCGGAGGCGGCATCGTCGACCAGGGCTGGGAACTCCCCTCCCAGCCCGTCTAAACAAGAATCGACGGCGGGGAAGAAGAACGCCCTTAATAGGCGCTCTTCCAAATCTCCTACAAATGGGGTGTCACGCCCTCCACCTGGAGGGCCTGATTCTGCGTCAGCAGGTCTTCCTTCGGGGAAACCTGCGCGCTCCCCTCGTGGGCAGAAACCCCGCACCCGGACTACGTCAAAGAAGTTGAAGGCCTGCATCACCTCGTCTGATGACGAGGAGCTGCACATGGAGCACGAATCTCCATCTTCGGATGGGGATGTGAGTGTAGGTTAGGTTAGGTAGCATTCCGTTGCTCCTATCCTAATCCTCAGAAGTCCACACTTACAATATGGCACTGTTACAATGGAATTGTAACGGTTATGATAGGCATCTTGCTGAGTTGCGCCAGCTCATTAGCGAGTATTCGGCGAGTATAGTCTGTATTCAGGAAACAAACTTCCGACCAGATCATCATACGGTATTGCGAAATTTTCGACTATACTCGACAGAACGACATTATGCTCACCGGGCGTCCGGTGGCGTTGGCATTTTTGTCCGTTCTGATACCTACAGCGAGGAGGTTCCACTAAGAAACCCGCTGGAGGCTGTAGCTGTTCGCGTTCCGCTGCCTGTCATAACAACAGTGTGTAATGTCTATTTTCCGCCAGGGCTACCTCTTAACATTAATGATGTCACTGATCTTCTAGATCAGCTTCCACCTCCCTTCCTCTTGTTGGGAGATTTTAACGCCCATCACCCCATATGGGGCTCTGAGACGCCTTGCCCCCGGGGAAGAGAGCTGGAAACATTGGTAACAGACCTGGATTTATGTATTTTGAACACAGGGGAACCAACACACTTCAGCGTCCGTTACGGCACATATTCTCGCATAGACGTAAGTCTATGCAGCCGAACGTTGGTTCCGCTGTTTCGGTGGAACACACACGACGATCTTTGTGACAGTGACCATTTTCCCATCATTCTTACTTTGATGAACCAAAAATCCGTCGAGGCTCCCCCTCGATGGATTCTTAAACATGCTGTATGGCCAAAGTACACATCACTAGCTGTCTTTAACGATGATATCAGGCGGACCGTCGGCGAGGAAATAACTTTTGTCAGCCGAGTTATTCTTGCTGCTGCTGAGGAGTCCATTCCGTTCTTCTCGGGGACTCCTCGCCGAAAACTCGTTCCTTGGTGGAACGAGGAAATAGCAGCAGCTATCAAAGAACGCCGTCGTGCTCATAAACGTTACCGTAGACAGCCTACTGCGGCCAACTTGGTAACATTTAAGAAATTCCGCGCAAAGGCGCGGGTTCTTATTCGCCAAAGTAAGAAGGCTTCATGGGAGAGATATGTGTCGTCTATGACGTCACACACTCCATCATCTCAAGTGTGGACTAAACTTCGGCGTATTTCGGGTATTCATGGATCATCTTCGGTACCGGGAATTTCCATTGCAGGCAATATCGTCGCTGAACCACTCTCGATTGCTAACCATCTTGCTCGCCATTTCGCGGACGTGTCTGGCTCCGGGAATTACCATCGTGACTTCCTACCTCTGAAGCGGGAGGCAGAACGTCGTCATCTCAGTTTTGCCACTCAGGCTTCAGAGGACTATAACGTGCCCTTTACGGAGTGGGAACTCCGTAGCGCATTAGCGCTTTGCAAGGACACGTCTCCTGGACCAGACAATATCCATAACCAGATGTTGAAACACCTTAGTGAGGACAGTCTTCTCTATCTCCTTCGTGTGTTCAACCGAATCTGGATGGAGGGTGACTATCCGTCTCAGTGGCGAGAGGGCATCGTCATTCCTGTCCTCAAGCCTGACAAAGATCCTACATATGCAGGGAGTTATAGACCTATTTGTCTTACCAGCTGCCTGTGTAAGCTGTTTGAGAGGATGGTAAATCACCGCCTTGTGTGGTGTCTGGAGAAACAAGGACTCTTGTCCGAGTACCAATGTGGTTTCCGAGCCGCTCGATCCACCACTGACCACTTGGTACGCCTGGAGAGTTCTATCCAGGATGCGTTTCTCCGCAAACAGCATTTGGTAGCTGTTTTCTTTGACTTAGAAAAGGCCTACGACACCACATGGCGATATGATATCCTTTCAGTCCTGCATCAATGGAAATTCCGAGGTAACTTGCCGGTTTTCATTGCGAATTTTTTGTCCCTCCGTCTATTCCGTGTCCGAGTAGGGAGGACATATTCGCAATACCACGTTCAAGAAAATGGAGTCCCACAGGGATCGGTTCTTAGTGTCACTCTGTTCGCGATTGCCATAAACGGTATTGTTGCTGCTGCTGGTCCAGCAGTAATACCGTCGCTATATGTGGACGATTTTGCTCTTCACTATAGCTCGCACAGTATGGCAGTCGCAGAGCGACAATTACAGCAAGCTATCCGGAAGGTGGAGCAGTGGACCTTTGAACATGGTTTTCGGTTTTCTACTGCAAAGACCTCCGTTGTCCACTTTTGCCGTCAACGTACTCTACATCCAGATCCTGAACTTTATCTAGGAAATGTCGCTCTTCCCGTGGTTGACACTTACCGATTTCTTGGGCTCCTTTTCGACAGTAAATTATCGTGGGAGCCGCACGTGCGGGAGCTAAAAGTGCAATGCACCAAGAGGCTAAATCTCTTGAAATTTCTTAGCAGCACTAATTGGGGAGCTGACCGTGCGGTGCTCCTACGATTCTACAGGGCACACGTTTTATCTAGGTTAGACTACGGCAGTGCAGCATATGGCTCCGCAAGACCAAGCGTTCTTGCGAAGCTGAACAGCATCCACCACGCCGGGGTTAGGTTGGCGACGGGAGCTTTTCGTACAAGCCCCATCGCTAGCCTGCTCGCTGAGTCTGGTGTGCCGCCTTTACACCTGAGGCGCCAGCAAATGCTTCTTTCGTATGCTGCTCATGTGCGACAAATGCCACTTCATCCCAGCTATCCTTGCGTATTCAACAATGGCAACCATTTTCTGTACGCTGCTCGTCCTCGAGCTACGCGGCCGGTTGGAATACGCTTGGAGAGCAGTTACAGGTTGTTTAACGTACCTTCGGTTCCATGCCTTGTCAGACAACCGAGTGGGGCACCTCCGTGGGTAGTTCGACGTCCTGAAATAATCCTGGACCTACACACTGGCCCGAAGGAAAACACGGACCCTTCGATTTATCGGAGGCTCTTCATGTCCGTTGTTGGCCGCTATCCAGGTTCAGTCGTCGTCTACACGGATGGTTCAAGGACAGATACGAAGGTGGGCTGTGCGTTCGTTGTCGACAATGATCGGTTTCTTTTTGCTCTCCCGGAAACCTGTAGTGTGTACACGGCAGAGCTCTATGCTATCTGCAGAGCTCTGCGGTACGCACTATACAATGAGCGCCGACACTTTCTTGTGTGTACTGACTCCTTGAGTTCGCTTCAGTCCAGTCTATTGATACCTGTTTCCCTCAACACCCTCTGGTGCAGCGGATCCAGGACCTGCTGGCCGGGTGTTGGGATGCCGGCACCAGAATCACGTTTCTGTGGCTCCCAAGCCACATGGGCATAGAGGGAAACGAGTTAGCAGATCGGGCTGCCAAGGAGGCAGTTACACTGCCCCCGTTGCCTTTCAAGGTTCCAGCAAGTGATATTCGCTCCCAGCTGCGACATCATGTTATGTCCCATTGGGAGATGGAGTGGCAGGCCATTCCACCTCCCAATAAGTTGAGAGCGATAAAAGGAACGACGAAGGTATGGAAGACTTCCCTTCGGGCTTCGCGGCGGGAAGCCGTGGTATTATGTCGTCTTCGGGTCGGCCATGGTATCGTGACACACTCGCATCTTTTGAAAGGAGAACCTCCTCCGGTGTGTACCTGCGGTGACCATCTTACCGTGGTACACATGCTTACGGAGTGTACGGACCTGGTTGATCTTCGCCGTAGTCTTAACCTCCCGGATACTATCTCCCTTATCCTGCGTGATGACGTGCAGTCAGCAGACCTCGTCATCCGCTTTATGAGGGATAGTGGTCTGTTTTATCGTATGTAATGATGTCCTTTGTGCTTGTATCTTTGTGTCAATTACGCTCTCATATTATTGACTTCATTTTAGTTTGTGTTGCATATTTTAATGTGTTCTTTTCACGTCTAATGTAAAGTATGTATATATATCTCTACTAGCAGGCAATGCCTTATTCCATTATCTCCTGTAATTTTTCTTATTTTATTCCAAAATAAGGCATTGCGAATTAGATTCATACTCATTTTTCATCGCATTTTTTAAAACTCTAATCAGTGGCTCCGTTTTAAATTTTAACTATCATATGTCATTTCGTCCATCTCGTTCCATTAGGGGCCGATGACCTTCGATGTTAGGCCCCTTTAAACAACAAGCATCATCATCATCATGTTTTTACCGTGTGTGATGTCCTTTGTCCTAGTGTTGTTTATGTCAGTTGCGCTTTTATCTCATTGCCTTCATTTTAGTTTGTGTTGCGCATTTTAATATGTTATTTTAACGTCTAACGTAAATTATGTGTTAATATCTGTACTACTGGGCAATGCCTTATTCCTTCGTTTTCCTGTATTTTCTCTTATTTTTATAGAACATAAGGCATTGCGTATTAGATCCACTGAATGTTTTAATCTCACCCTCATTTTTCTCCATCACCTTCGTTGTTAGGCCCCTTAAAACACCAAGCATCATCGTCATCAATTTTAATCATAGATTATTCATGTTAGGGCTACACCACAGTCATCACTTTGTACATAATTTGTTTTGCAGTCACGCATTTTGATTTGATTTAATAATGTTGTTACGCATGCATTGAGGCGGATTTTTGTTATATTTGGTCATGTATCGGCAGTATTCATGGTATTTCGCGCAGGCAGGTTTCTATCGAACCGATTTCCATGGTTCAGGCTTTCCTTTTGAGACCATTTGATATTGTTTGATTCTTTTTGTAATATTCGTTAAATCAGTCTATGTGGCTAGTGATGTGATTGATAATGTAGTTGTGTGAGAATTATGGTAACGCTGAGCAGTCCATTACGACGAGGAGTCTAGAGCATTAATTACGAATTGTATCTAGTGAGTAAAGAGGAAGACATTCATAGGTTAGCAGTCTAGCTGACGGACGTGTTATATGGAAATAAGAATAATGAAGTAGAGAACTCAATCTCAGCGGGAAAGCTGTGAGATCATTGAGGGCGTGAATACGGAAGTTTGGAAGTCCGCCGAACTTTTTATACATAATAATAATGTACTGGAGGTTAAGAGTGCAATTATGAGTCTACGATGATATAAGAATGAATAAATATTAATAAGCAAAGTAAGATGGAATTTAGAAGATACTCATAAGGGTGATATTAATGGACGTAACTTCAAATAAAGACCCACACAATTCATTATCAAGCATTTATATGTGTAACGGTTACATAAGGCATGCGAACGTGTCCAGCATGGCTACGACCATATGATTCATAGGAAATAATAATATCAAATGGTTTCTATTGCACTGCATTTAACATTGTGAGTATGTAATAACATCATTTTTGGTTAGCTATTTATGCGCCAGGTTTGTTTTAATTATTATTGTTACTGAGTTATCCGTGGAAGTCAGAGGTGAAAGAAGGTGCGGGCTCGAATGGGTCTAACTACAAGTTCGAAAGATGAATTAAAATTTCAACAAGGTTATATTTTCAAAACTTAACAATGGTGACATAGAATTTTGAGCGTACAACAAATAACAAGGAGTTAAATCAGGTACAATGCCGCTTTACAAGAAAGCACCAGTTAAGTGGTTTTTACAAATTCTGGGCTACGGGCCCAAATTCATCAATCCTGGAGCTCTCAGCTCACAATCCCAAAACACCAAAGGGCAGAAAACCCTTACTTACATGGAGCATTAGGTTCCAACCTTACATTTCAAGCCTCTCTAAGGCACTTTTACCACAACACCATAAAGAGCTGACCCGCTCTCGATCTTTCAAGCCTATAAAGGCAATAACAAACTTTTACGCAAACTACCATCAAGGCATAATAAAGAAACAGGGGTATCTCGTACTCAATCTACTGGGCCTTAGTGTGCAAAAACCAGGTTAATTTAAATGGCCCAAAACAAAAGGATGGAGGCGTGAATTTGCACTCCCAAATCAATATTTTAAATCCTAAGTGGCGCTAGGCCGATGCACAGGGGCTAATCCCAAGCTAGAGAGGTGACTCGTATGAGAAAACTTTAATACATTAAGGAAGAGAAGAAACGGTTATGAAAACGTAGTCACCTCAATTTCAAATGAAGGGGAGCTCGAGAGGGTAAAGCACCCTGTATCCCCGAATTAAAGTTAAAAAAACTGAAGTTTACCAGGAAAAATGGTTTACGTGTTTAATAGTTTCCATATTAAAGGTTTCGAACCTTCCGCGGGAGTTAAACTAATGAGCTAGCAAGAAATAAAGATGTTAAGAGGCCATTAACTTGTAGAAGAACTGCTGTCTGAAGAACGAGGCGCTTCCCGCCCCCTGCTACATATTCACACACTGAGTTAGATGTTATACTAGTGGCCCGGAGACAAGAAAATCAGCAGTTTTTATACCCTCGTGGAAAATTCGAGACCTTTCAAGAATGAGTAGACACACCCCTTCAATTTTTATTGGAAGACCATGAATTACACATGGAAATTTGAAGAAGAAAGCTTTGATTGGAGGAAAATTAATTACAGAAATTACCGATTGGTTAAATTCAAAACAGGCGGAAAGAAAGAGTTAATATTACCAACCCACAAACCACAGAACAAAATTCAGTAAAGACAAAACTTATGAATACAATATTTCTTCAAGAGAGTTCATTCCATTGCGCCAGAGTGTATTACCATAGTTTTTGGTAGAGACATCTGTTAGAGAATGTCCACACTTCTTGATCAATGAAAAACAAAAGCAAATCAAAAACACTCAGTGACATCTTCTGATAACTAGTAGAGTTAGTTCGGTGGTTAAAAGTTCCGGGTTTCTCCAGTAGAGAAGTTTCAATTGGCGCAAGATATGAACTTGCGTCGCGTAGAGGTTTACCGCCCGGTACAATTATTATGTGAATCAAAATAGGGAGAGACCAGCCATGATAAACCTTAATCTTGGTCATGGTTACCTGTTATTTCAACGATAAATATCCTAGGACGTTGAAATCAACATGCGGCATTGTAATTAAGGATTTGATTATTCAGTAAAAATTTTGATAGTGCTTAAATTATGTGTGATATATGTGTATATTAATTAGGGTATTTTTTAATTTTAGATTCTCGACCCTTGATTTTTTTTATGCGTAGCTTAGGCAGTGATTGACGGTGGTGAGCAGTATATACATTTTTTTGCGGTGTGGTAAACGGAAGATGTTTCCGCTGTGTAAATAGAGTAATGTATGATAACGAAAGCTTGCGTGAAACAACCCAAACATCATCTTAGAATTCACTTCTTGGTTGTAGAACGGCAAACATAATCAGTTTATATCTTCACTGAACAGCAAACCCTGTAGTTATTTAAAAATTTGTTTTGTCAAAAGTTGGGTAATGATCCTGTATTTGTGAACAGGTATTGATAGTCGTCATGTTTAAAAGGTCAGTTAGGTCCAGTTGAGACCGCTTACCACGAACCTGCTACGCAGGCGTGGCAGGGGGAGAGGTGATACTCCCACGTGGCGCGTCCCAGGTGGCGGATAGGGGGGTCCTAACCGGCTTGCCGGCGGACTTGAGGGAAATAAAATACCTCTCGCGGACCACACACACTACCCCCTGTGGGTGGGGGAGGCTGACGAATAATACACCCACGGTATCCCCTGCCTGTCGTGAGAGGCGACTAAAAGGGGCGACCAAGGGTTGATTGTATTAGAACCATGAAACTACTTGTGATTAGTACCACCACGCGGAGAACACCAAGGGTTGCTTTTACTTGTGCGTAGTACCACTACATTAGGTACGAAATTGGTTTGTGATTAGTAGCACACAGGAGCACCGCGCGGTCGGCTTTTGCAGTACCTGTGATTAGTACCACCATATGAGCAGGACCATGGGATGATAGCTACCATGGTTCTGCCTTGCCTATGATTAGTACCCACTATATGAGGAACACCACGGGATAGGGAGAGGTCCCTGTGGTTAGTACTCTTATGTGATGAACACCATAGGTTTGCGTTGCCTGTAAATGGCGCCGCAAAGTGAGAAAAACATAGGTCTGTATTCTATGTCGGATTTCATAAGCTCTGAGTAGTACAATAGTGTGTGGAATACCGCAAGTCTCTGCTATTTTTGATTAGTACCGCAACAGAACAAATACCATGGTTCTATTTTGCTAGCGATCAGTACCGTTATGAGGGGCCGATAACTTCGATTTAGGACCCCCTTTTGACTGCACGCATAATTGATTGTGTTATGCTATAGCAGTACTCCCTTGGTCAGTAATACTCTTTTGTCACGTCAGTTTATGTGAATGTGCGACATTGCGGGTCGCATCCACTGATTGTTTTAAATTCATGTCCATCCATTCATTCTTCGTTCTCACGCTTTTGAAATCTGGTCAGTGGAAAATTTTAGTCTTTTAATATGTCATTCCATTTCGTCTCATTTCGTACCATTAGGGGCCGATGACCTAGATGTTAGGCCCCTTTAAACAACAATCATCATCATCATGAGACCGCTTATAATCAACGCTTATTATGGTATAAATTAGACAGCTGTTCAGTTGATTAATCATTCAATTGGTTTTGAGGTAAATGATGTACCACTATCGACAGCCCTGAAAATGGTTTTCCTTGGTTTCCCATTTTCACACCAGGCAAATGCTGGGGCTGTACCTTAATTAAGGCCAAGGCCGCTTCCTTCCAACTCCTAGGCCTTTCCTATCCCATCGTCGCCATAAGACCTATCTGTGTCGGTGCGACGTAAAACCCATAGCAAAAAAAAAACATTATGGTTTGACACAGTGATTCATTATTTGATCGGTATAATATGATTTAATAAAAAAATCATTTTATTTTACGTCTATTATTCTGAGTACAAGTTACCTGTCAGATGGAGATTAGCCATTACCGATGTATAATTGAAATAACGGAAAATGATAATGTTATTCTAGTTTGATAGGTGTAATAATGGAGGAAATGAATCCCCGTGATCATGGAATATTCTGAGTTATTTATAATTCTTTTCATTTTATAATTTAGTATTGTGAATCCTTGTCTATTTAATTTTATTCTCAACTCATAGTCTTGATCATAATACTGGAGGGTGACATAATTGGAGTAGTGGCAACTCCTATAGGATGTAATCGAACGTGAACGTAGATTTGTTATTATGGATGTTTTCATTGAGTTAACTAATTAGCACATTTTATTTTGGAGATTATTCAGTAGTCCTTTAAATTCCCCTGAATTTAAACCGATTACATTCATTTACGCATGTGTTCGAATTAATGGATTTAATAATATTGTAACCATATTTTAATATTTTTTTTCTCTGTCATATTATCATTCATTTAATAGAACTTATTTAAATTCAGTCTGGGCCAAATCATATTTATTTCGGTAGGTTAGTTAGCCTGTAGCCTAGTAACCTTGCATCCCTATCATGAGAGCACCCCGACAGTCCAGAGAACGTCACTGCCCCCTGAGGAAGAGGATCATCAACGGTGAGTATTTTATTTCAGTGCAGCCGAGCCAGAACCCAGGATGAAGAAGTCATCGACCAGGTCATATGAAAAGGGTGCAATAAAGTCGTGAACAAAGTTACACTTACCTTTCCCTTAACTTAAATCAGCGAAGAAACCCCAAAAGTTAATGATTTATCTCCGATCGCGAATTGATAGCCATTGTAACCGCTGTAGGTGGGAGTCGAAGACGAAGGATACACCCACGGTATCCCCTGCCTGTCGTAAGAGGCGACTAGAAGGGACGACCAAGGGATGATTGAATTAAAACCATTATATTACTTGTAATTAGCACCATCACGCGCAGAACACCGTGAGTTGTGCCACTGTGTGAGGAACACCATGGGTTTGTGTAGCCTGTGGGAGATGGGAGTATGTGTTACAGGGTGCCAAATTAATATACTCACTATGCAAATATGACATTTTTATTATACAACTTTACCTTATCCATTTGTCATCAACTTTCTATAATTCCTTAAGCTTATATTACATTCCTGTGTTCTTAGTAATCTATTTTGAAGCACAAAAGTCATTTATATCACATTTAAAAGAATAAACTCAAAAATAGTGAAAAACATGTGCTGAATTGTCAGTATTTGGTATGGCCACCTTTCGCTGCAATCAAGTCTTTAATTCTTCTGGGCATACTCAAAATATATTTCTTCGCTATATCCTCCAATTCAGGTGTTTTGTGCTATGCTTGGACAAGCTTTTCTAACAATCTGATCTTGTTTGTGGGTACATGTCCTTTTGCAATCTCTTTTTTTTTCCAGAGCTTTCCAAACATTTTCAATGGGATTCATGTCGGGGGAGTTCCCTGGCCAGTCCAAAATACGAATTCCAGTCTCATTTATATAGTTAGTAACTGATTTTGCCTTGTGGCGTGTTGCTGAATCATGCATGAAGACATACTGGTTGTCTGGAAACCATTCCTTTACCTGGGAAAGGAGGCGAGTTTGCAAAACCGATCTCTACTGATCCTGACGCATAGTCCCTTTCACTATATGAAGACGACCTTTTCCTTTGCTACTTATCACAGACCAAACCATTACTGAAAGAGGATGCTTGACTGTTTGAACTATACAATCCTCATTGAATTTCTCACGGCTTCTGCGTCTCAGAAACTCTGATTTGTCTTGAAGAATTTGGATACTTGTCTCATCTGAGAAGCAAACCTAAAATGAAATAGAGTTGGTTAAATATAAAAGACTACAATTATAAACTAGAATGAAGAGAGCTGTTATAGTTTATTTACCTTATTCCAGTCATTCTCGGTCCAGTTTTGATACTTTTTCGCCCATGCTAGTCCTTTTTGCTTCATTTCTGGAGTCAATTTCGGTTTTTTTAGCAGGTCTACAACATCTCAGCTCAATTCCTTTAAATCTTCTCTGCAGAGTACGGATTGACAGGGGCACTCCACTAGCCTCCAACATGATTTTGATGACTCTTTTTGGTTTTCTTCGGTTTTCCACTGCAATCCGTTTGATTATTCTGTCTGTTCTTGGAGATGTAATGCGTTTCCGACCACATTTACCTTTCCGATCTGTTTCAAGACTCCCAGAATTTTAAAGTTTATTGCTTATATTTCTAACTGTGGACTGAGAAACTCCTTCCATGCAAGCAATGTATCGTTGACTGTATTGACAGTGCGTTAACAGTGTCGATATTCTCGCCTTTTTCCTTGGGGTGAGGTCAACACTTTTCCCCATCTCTGAAAACAGAATGTAGGAATATTCGCTGTTTAAACTATGGATACTTTGCATAGTATTATGTTAAAATGCATAACGCCTCATAATAATTAAAGTGCATCCTCTTTATTAAGAGAAGTTAGGACTGAATTTATGAAAAATAGTAATTATTGATAGAATTGAATGAAATTTGGTTTGTGGTCTCCTGGTGGTGAAATAAGGCCATATACCAATTTTCAGGAAAATAGCAACAGAACTTTCTGAGAAATTATTCACAATTTAAAATTTCAAAAATCGATAAGCATAAAAAATGCTCCAGCTGAACAGATACTTCAAATATCACATTGAAAACTGTTGTAGAGGCACTTTAAGGTATGGAAAGAATTTTAACAGGCAGAAAGTCTGCATATGTAGTACACGAATGAGAGGAAAAAATGTGTTTTATGTGTTTATGTTTTTCTCAAATTATGCTAAAAAATACCCTTTTGAAGGCTACTATCTTTTAAAGTATCAACATTATAAAAAAATCCTTCTGTTAATATCAAGACTATTCAGATGTTAACAACCCATGAAATTCTCATGGAATTCGAAACCAAATTGGTTCAGCTGGAACATTTAAATACCTGACAATATACACATTGTAGTAAATAAAACATGGTTGAAGGCTGCCCTATTACTTAAAATGCTCCAGACTTGTAGGTAGTCCCTTCCTTCTTCCTAGCAGCACATTCTGCAGACAACTCAGCAGCTTCGAGTAACTTCCTGACAATTTTTCCTGGTGGCTTTTGTAGATTCGTCGACCATCACGACGTTTACTTATCACCCATGAAGTTGATGGAGTAATTTCGTCATTCCACGAACCTACTACGCAGGCGTAGCAGGGGGAGAGGTGATACTCCCACGTGGCGCGTCCCAGGTGGCGGATAGGGGGGTCCTAACCGGCTTGCCAGCGGACTTGAGGGAAATAAAATACCTCTCGCGGACCAAACACACTACCCCCTGCGGGTTGGGGACGCACATGTAGAATACACCCGCGGTATTCCCTGCCTGTCGTATGAGGCAACAAAAAGGGGCGACATAGGCGCGGACATGGATTGTGGTTTGGTAAAATGTGTTGGACCTCCTGTGGATGGGAGGGGTTGAATCCATCCATTGGTAATCCCTGCCTGTCGTAGAAAGCGACTTAAAGGGTCATGTGGCCATAGTCCCCTCTTTATTTTTTATTGCTTTTCCGAGGGCCACTTGTAGACCATCTCCAAATTGTTATGTGCGTGCTGCTCGGCGATGGAGCTCCTACGTGGGCTACTACGCTCGAAAGCCCGTGCCAGCAACCACCCAGGAAGCGGCGGGTGGGAGTGTCATGTACCCGGGAAGTAGTATCCGCCTGACAACGCAGGTCTCCCTACAGCCGAATGCCAGAAGGACATATTATTATTATTAATTATTTTTATTTATTTTTCCTATATTTAGTGCTCTGTATACGCTATGGGGTACATGCTATTGCGGGTGACTGGAGGAAGGGAGTTCTAGTGCACATTGCCTCAGTCATCCCGTATTAGGCATCGTCCAACATCGGACCCCGGGCAGTACCTGCTACGACCAGGTGGGCTGCTTGGTTCGGCTACAGAGACCCCTGATCGGAGTGGGTGGCATTCGGGGAGGATGCTTTCGGGCATGGCGTCGAAACCACTTCCGCCTGCCACCTGGGGTAGTTCGCTACCCAAGTCTTTAACTTTTGATTCCGTAAGGGGGCAACCCCTTGGGAACAAGCGCAGCGAATTAGTCTGGCTTCCAGCTTCCCTAGGTTCCTGGTTGCTACCAGAAACGATGGCCAGGATTTCAAGCTGGTTAAATCGATCCTTTTCAGTCGCTACATCGAAGGTGTATGTGGTGAACTTGAGGACCTAAAGAAAATGCGCAATGGTGGTTTGCTTCTGAAGACGAGCACTGCGCTCCAGGCCGATCAATTGCTTAAGTGCGACCACTTTGGCGACATCCCCGTCAAAGTGGAAGAGCACAAATCCTTGAATCTGATTCGTGGAGTTATTTTCCACCGTGATCTCGTCTTGAACACTGACAATGAACTGATGGAAGACATGAAGCATCGTGGCGTGACCCACGTCCGGCTTATCACACGCAAAGTCAACGGTGAAGACGTTGCCACAGGTGCGTTCATAGTCTCCTTCAAATTGTCAGTGTTGCCCGAGAAAGTCAAGGTAACAACCTATCGTTGCGATGTGAGGCCGTACATCCCGCCTCCTATGCGATGCTGTAAATGCCAGAGATTCGGACACATGGTATCTCGTTGTTCGAATCAGTCAGTGTGTGGTACATGTGGGAAAGTAGCTCACGGCGCGGAGGAGTGCACACCTCCGTACAAGTGCACTAACTGCTCTGGTCTTCATTCTCCTCGGGATCGGAACTATCCGACCTATCTGAGCGAGAAGAAGATCCAGGAGATCAAGACCCTGGATGGTCTTTCCTACCAGGAAGCGCGCCGCAAGTTTAATTCTCTATATGCACCGGCCAAGACACTTGACTTCAGCTTGATAGCACAGTCCCTGCCAGGTTCCTCATTTTCAACTGGAACACCTATCCAGAATATCGCTGCGCCCAAGACAACGAGAACAAGCTCGAAGGTGGGTCCATCCCGGCCTTCAACCACCAATATACCTGTGCCGGCTAAGAAACAGACGCCGGCACAGAAGGGGAAGAAGACAACGTCTCCTTCCCCTACGCGGTCGGCGAGAGCCGAGCCTAAGCCGGCGTAGGCGGCATCGTCGACAAGGGCTGGGGAACCACCTCCCAGCCCGTCTAAACTAGAATCGACGGTGGGGAGGAAGAACGACCTTACCAGGCGTTCTTCCACTTCTCCTACGAATGGGGACTCACCAGTGGCGTGCGGTGGTTTAGAATAATGGGTATGCTGCCTAAAGTGGAACGTACTAATTACCGGACATAGGAAGTACAATTTAACGCACATCATTATATGAAAGAATGTAACCAAGCTGTAACCATAAGCACTTAAGTGTAATCTTATGAAAATTGAAGAACTTCTAACCAGAGCATACGTTATCATGTCAGATCCTTGGCTTTTCAGGAAACACAAAATACCTGGTGACATTACATCTGTAGATTTAAAGTCGATATAATTTTTAAAGCTACAATTAACTTATTGAGATGCATAAAAATAGTTTATTTATTCCCAATGACAGTGGATAATCCGTAAAAAAGGAAGACAAGCGTGTCATTGGTGCGTCTTTTGTCTGAGAATTATTTTGTTCAGTTACCTACATCAAAGTTCATAGATTAGTAGAAATCGCGTATATTTTATGAATTACCCGTCACTATTCTTTTAAAAAACTCCTTTATCACTTATGTATGTTTCAGAAAACTCTTTGTCCTGTTACACTCTTCTCCCTTCAGCCTGGCAGCCGACTTGAAATATTTCTGACACTGATGCAACAGCATTATGCATATTACATTGTATACATAGGCCTAACACAACTTTATAGTAACTTACTTGCTACGTTTTTGTCAAAAGTTCTTCTATTGTCCACTGTATGCTCCACTACTAACAAAACTATGCATTAAATTCCTCCACAAGATGTTTGGTTGCTTTGAGTCTACTCGAAGATCAAATCTAGTGGTCTCTCTTGTTTTGTGAATGTTGTGATGAGATTATCATAAAATGTGTCTGTGCTCTTCATTTGGTGCATAACTTCCTTTTCTATGAACAGAACTGCCAAGCCTAAAAGTCGCTCTTGACTCTGTGTTGACCTCTGATAAGTCTTAATCCTCCTGAGAGCTGAAAACGATCTTTCAACTGACACTGTTGTGCTTGGAACGGTTACTATAAGTACACCCAACCTATACACTTCAGGAAGGGCTGTATCTAATAGTTTGCTTTTCAGGGAACACACTAACTGATGAGGTGTTGACCATAAAATTCGTCAAACGAATACGGGATGATAATTTCAATCGGATAAAATCAAACATTCTTTATAGGGCAGTTTAAGATTTTCAAAAGCAGAAAGAGGAAAAGTAGCTTGTACGCTTCATACTTCAGAGGATCCAATATGGAAGCAAACTGTACTTGGTTTAATGACACAAATCGTTCGTCTAACTGGAAGAGGAAAAGTAGCTTGTACGCTTCATACTTCAGAGGATCCAATATGGAAGCAAACTGTACTTGGTTTAATGACACAAATCGTTCGTCTAACTGTATAATAATGTTGTCAAAAATAGAGTAGTAAAGTCATTTCCTTGAAATTATTGGATCTTCTTCCCGACATTGTCGTTTAGTTGGCAGAGTGTCTGAGACACCATGATAGACCAAAGTTTCGACCCAAATTACGTCGCATATATTCCTGAGGTTTAGTATCACTCTTTTGATTTCTTTAATTCTCTGGGAGCAATATAGGACGTTCAAATGCTTGGATTGAAGGATATCGAAAAGGATATCAGTGAAGGTAAAAATGTTGCTAAAAATCAGCAACAAAAAGGTATTTTCAACGCTGTTGGCAAATTTTATCCCGTTAAGGTCTGAAAAATATTCTACATTCCTCGAAACAGGAAATTGACTGAGACGAAATCAGATTAAGCTTGTGACTAAAGTAATGGATAAATAAGGCCTTCGGAAAGAGTTCTTAGTCCACTTGTGTGGCCGGTCATCACAGCTGCTCCGTCGAACGTTTGTGCAACCAGCCTGTGGTTTCAGTCAAACTCAGTAACAATGTTTTTCACATGTTCAACAAACCACTGGCTGTTCCATCTGCGCTGACATCAGTGAAGGAAAGGAATCTTTCGTGAACTTTACCGTTTACGTTGATTCTGAATCTTAGAGTGGTTGATAGTTAAGACAAATTCATAATGTCTGGAGTATCTTAAGAAAGACCAACAAATTAGCGTGTTTTGTTTCCGACTTCACTTTTTCTAAAACTACATTACTGACAGCCCTTGTTAAGTCATTTTGTATCAGGTTTGAAGTTCCGCGAAACACAGTTGATACTTCTAGCTGTGTATATAACGTCGCATCGTAAGTGGCGAGTAAGTTCAATGCACCCAAATAAGCAACCCTGTTCAAAGAATCTTCACCCTCAGAATATCCATGGAATGGTAATTCGTGCGCAGCTAAAAACACACAACATTAATCAATCGCTTGATCCCGTCTATGTTTTTTTCCGAACGGTCTCATTATATTGGACAGTGCTTGCACGCAATTGAGTATCAAGCTGAATATCAATTCTAGATTTTCCAAACGTCCTCAGCTGTAACAGTGCAGAAATGTGTGATTGCGATTTCTCATGCTTTTCAGTTGCATTGCGCAAGTTACTCAGATTATCATAACCAGTGTCAGACCAAACAGTTCGGTCTTCTTACAAAGAGTAAACATGGCAACCAAAACAGTTTATTAAATTTGGAACTTCAAGCAATCCATTCTGTTCTACTGTACCGTGAAGTTTGGAAATGACGAACCTACTCTTGATTTTTGTTTTTATGCGTCCCTTTAAGGTTGGGCACCTCTCAAGAAGGTTTCCTAGACTGAACAACTTCTAGTTTCTCACATAAGCTCCTAAAACGAAACGGTTTGCCCAACAGTTGTTCAATCACACAAATTGAGTCAGCCATCGTAAATATCGCGATAGATGAAACTGTTACGGAGTTATCCGTGGAAGTCAGAGGTGAAAGAAGGTGCGGGCTGGAATGGGTCTAACTACAAATCCGAAAGATGAATTAAAATCTTCATCAATGTTATATTTTCAGAACTTAACAATTTTCATATAGACTTTCAAAACCCAACAAGTAACAAGTCAACAACAAGCCAAAATCAGGTACAAAGAAAGTTTACAAATTCTGGGCTACGAGCCCCAAAGTCTGAGCTCTTAGCTCATAACCACAAATTACCAAAGGCCAGAAAACCCTTAATTACATGGAGCATTAGCTCCCAACTTTACATCTCAAGCCTCTCTAAGGCACTTTTACCACAACACCATAAAGAGCTGACCCGCTCTCGATTTTTCAAGCCTATTTAAGAGGCCATAAACTGACTTTACACTAACTGTCCTCAAGGCACACTTATAATGGCACAGGGGTACCTCGTACCCAATCTCCTGGGCCTTCTCAGGAAGGAAAACAAAACGGGTTAAACAAATGGCCCAAAATACAAAAAACTGAATGGAGGCGAGTACTTGCACTCCTACACTAAAGTTTGTTAAAACCGATGTGGCGCTAGGCCGATACACAGGGGCTAATCCCAAGCTAGGGAGGTGACTCGTTTGAGAAAACTTTAATACATTAAGGAAGAAAAGACCCCCTGCGGGTGGGGGACGCACATGTACAGTAGAATTCACCCGCGGTATCCCCTGCCTGTCGTAAGAGGCGACAAAAGGGGCGACCTTGGCGCGGACATGGATTGCGGTTGGTATAATGTGATGGACCTCCCGTGGATGGGAGAGGCTGAATACATCCATAGGTAATCCCTGCCTGTCGTAGAAGTCGTCTTAAAGGGTCATGTGGCCATGGTCCCCTCTTTATTTTTTATTATTTTTCGGAATTTTGATGTGCGTGCTGCTCGGCGATGGAGCTCCTATGTGTGCGACTACGCTCGAAAGCCCGTGCCAGCAACCACCCAGGACGCGGCGGGTGGGAGTGTCATGTACCCGGGCAGTAGTATCCGCCTGACAACGCAGGTCCCCGCACAGCCGAATGCCAGAAGGACATATTATTATTAATTATTTTTATTTATTTTTCTCTATATTTAGTGCTCTGTACACGCTATGGGGTACATGCTATTGCGGGTGACTGGAGGAAGGGAGTCCTAGTGCTCATTGCCTCAGTCATCCCGTATTAGGCATCGTCCAACATCGGATAAAATTTGCTAACAGATGGGCATGGAAGTCTTCTATGGATGATTGTTCAGCTATTGCCCTAACTATCTTGTCTGAGAGAACACCAACGGAATAGGGATAAATAATTTGCAGAATTTGACACGGCGAAAGAGAAAAAACAAGAGCATGATCCTGAAACTCAACAAAAAACCTTAAGAATGAAATAACGTCACTGGTAGAGTTAACGGAAAACTAAGAAATCCCTTTGAGCAACATAGTTAAAGGGTGGAGCAAAGTGCTAAAACCAGGTGACGTGGTAGGAAGGTACCTAAGTGGGGGAGAAGCAGCTTCAGAAGGTGCATTATTCAACACAAAGGGTGGAATGGATGTGCGACGAATGGACTCGGTTTCTAATGGAACAGAAGTTTGTCGGGCTTCTACAGGTTTTGTACTTTCTTCCCCCGCGGGAGAATACTCCTCGCTGACTACGTTTACCAGAGTGGGTTGGTCGGTTTTGGGGGGGACTGCCCCAGTTAACAAAAGGCTAACCTTACTGGACAAATCCGAAAGATTTTCGAGAACGACACTAGCTTCCTTCTTTTGAATGCCATTCAACTTTAGAGACAATAGATCAGTGACCCTATTGTAAAAATGAAGCAATCTAGCTTGCACACGTTTAAGTTGATTAGGTGATTGATCATTTTCTTCAAAAACACAACTACAGATGCTAGCTCAGTAGTATTGTCAGTGATCGTGGAGAGAGCGTCGTCAATCTCTTTCTCACACAAAGTGGGGATGGAAATAGGCAAATAGAGGGAATCTTTAAGCTTATTGGTGTCTATCGCAACCGTGCCTCCAAATTGAACATTCCTAATTGTTAATTCATAGATCAATTCCTCCTTGCGCAAATAGCCGGGATGGAGGACGTCGCGAGGGACGGACATGATGACAGAAAAATTTTGGAAAGAAAAAAATTCCAGCAACTGAGAAAATTGTTAGAGTTCAAATCGAAAACAATGTTTAGCCATCAAAAGGGGCTAAACTGAGACCCATTCAACCACGCTCTGCTACCACTTGTTACGGAGATATCCGTGGTAGTTAGAGGTGACAGAAGGTGCGGGCTGGAATAGGTCTCAACTACAAAATTAAAGTTAATTTAAAATTTTAACAAAGTTTATGTTTTTCAAAACTTAACAGTGGTGTCATAGAATTTGAAAACTTAACAAGTCAACAACAAGCCAAAATCAGGTACAAAGAAATTATAAGTGTTAGGGGGTAATACAAGATCTGGGCTTCTAGCCCCACAATAACAATTCTTGAGCTATGAGCCCAACTTTACCAAAGTATCCAGTTCACACAAAGGGGCAGAAAACCCCAATCATGCCAAGGAGCACTCTCTCCCAATTACCATGTTAAGCCTCCTAGAGGCACGTTTCAAACACAAGAAAGAGCAGATGCGCTCTCAAAGTCTTCAAGCCTATTTAAGAGGCCATAAACTGACCTTGCGTTAACTGCCCTCAAGGCACACATACAGTGAAACAGGGGTATCGAATACCCAATCTACTGGGCCTTCGCAGGAAGGAAAACAAAACAGGTTAAGTAAATGGTCCAAAATACAAAATTGAATGGAGGCGATAACTAGCACTCCTACACCAAGTCTTTGTCTAAAAACCTATGTGGCGCTAGGCCGATCATACAGGAGCTAATCCCAAGCTAGGGAGGTGACACGTATGAGAAAACTTTACTATATTAAAGAAGAACGGTTATGAAAACGTAATCACCTCCTTTTAAAAAATGAAGGGGAGTTCGAGAGGGTGAAACACTCTCTATCCCCGCTTTACAGTAATTTATAGATTTTACCTAGACAGAAAAGAATTTACATTTTAAAAAGGTAGGTTACATACTAAAGGTTTCGAACCCTCCCCGAGAGTTAAACTGCTGAGCTAGCAAGAAATGAAGATGTTAACAGGCCATTACCTTGTAGAAGAACTGCTGCTTGAAGAAAGAGGCGCTTCCCGCCCCCTGCTACATATTCACACACTAAGAGAGATGTTACTGAAGTGGCCCCGAGACAAAAAATCAGCAATTTATATACCCTCGTGGAACATTCGAGACCTTTCAGGAATGAGTAGACACACCCTTTCGCTTTTATTGGATAACAACAAAGACTAATACACAAGACGAGGAAGAAGCACCTTATTAGTGGAAAATTAATTACATAAATTCCCGATTGGTTGCATTCAAAACGGGCGGAAAGAAAGGATTTATATTGCCAACCCACAAACCACAGAACAAAATTTAGTAAAAATAAAACTTAGGAATACAATATTTCTTCAAGAAAGTTCATTCATTCACACTAGAGTGCATAATCATAGCTTTTTTGGTAGAGGCCTCTGTTAGAGAATGTCCCCACTTCTCGATCAATGAAAAACAACAGCAATTCAAAAACACACAGTGACATCTTCTGATAAACAGTAGAGTTAGTTCGGTGGTTAAAGTACCGGGTTTCTCCAGTAGAGAAGTTTCAATTGACGCAAGATTTGAACTTGCGTCGTAGAGGTGTACCGCCCGGTACAGAAACTAAGAAGGAATTATATTTCACTAAATACTTCTACATAAATACACAATTACGCACTCACGACACAGGCTAAAAGTACTGTCCATGTTGCGTGTTATTATTAGGAAAATCATTACAACGTACGCTCCTACAAACACGCCACATGGTCCACTACAATGCTGGTACCTACTAGTACGCAAGTTTTTCTCACACTGTTGCATTTAAAAAACTAATTTTCAATTCTAAAATGAACTAGAAACTCGTATTTTAAAACGTTCTTCACTGCTATCAGTTGTCACTCGCAAGAGCTGTTTCAGCAATAAACCAAATCCCAGTAAATCAATGTATCATAAACCCGCTCAAAGCTGATTCGGACTGCTGCACCATGCGATCAAGCAGGGCAGCGTTGAGTTGTTAGCTTACCAAGCTCGCTTACTGGCCCGGTTACTACGCTTGCGTCAACTTGAACTCAACGCTGGGCGAGCCAAGCGGTAGGTGTGCAGAAATTATTTGCTACATACTGCAGAAAACGATACTACAGCATATGCTGCTATAAAAAAAATAGTATTGCCATGTGACAAGATAACATGAATTGTTGCACTTACAGTTGAATTAGTGCTTACTTTGCTTCTCAAGCCCAACGGGTAAGCCCGGCTTAGCCTGCATACCCAAAATGCACGCTACTGGGCCTCACGCCCTCCACCTGGAGGGCCTGATTCTGCGCCAGCGGGTCTTCATCCTAGAAGTCCTGCGCGCTCCCCTCTTAGGAGGAAACCCCACCCCCGAAAAAAGTCGAAAAAACTGAAGGCATGCATCACCTCGTCCAGTGACGAGGCGCTGCACATGGAGCATGAATCTCCATCTTCGGATGGGGATGTCAGTGTAAGTTAGGTTACGTAGCATTACTCTGCTCCTACCCTAAACCACAGAGATAACGGTTATGACAGGCATCTTGTAGAGTTGCGCCTGCTCATTAGCGAGTATTCGGCGAGTATAGTCTGTATTCAAGAAACAAATTTCCGACCGGGTGATCATGCGGTATTAAGAAATTTTCGACTATACTCGACAGAACATTATGCTCACCGGGCTTCCGGTGGCGTTGGCATTTTTGTCCGTTCTGACACCTGCAGCGAGGAGGTTGCAATAAGAACCCCGCTGGAGGCCGTAGCTGTTCGCGATCTTATCGATCAGCTTCCACCTCCCTTCCTCTTATTGGGCGATTTTAACGCCCATCACACCATATGGGGCTCTGAGACGCCTTGCCCCCGGGGAAGAGAGCTGGAAACATTAGTAACAGAGCTGGATTTATGTATTTTGAACACAGGGGAACCAACACACTTCAGTGTACGTTACGGCACATATTCTCGCATGGATTCTTAAACATGCCGATTGGCCACAGTACACATCACTAGCTGTCGTTAATGACGATATCTGGCGGACCGTCGGCGAGGAACTCACTTATATCACCCAAGTTATTCTTGCTGCTGTTGAGGAGTCTATTCCGTTCTTCTCGGGGACTCCTCGCCGAAAACTCGTTCCTTGGTGCAACTAAGAAATAGCAGCAGCTTTCAGAGAACGCCGTCACGCTCACAAACGTTGCCGTAGACAGCCTACTGCGGCCAACCTGGGAATATTTCAGAAACTCCGCGCTAAGGCGCGAGTTCTTATTCGCCAAAGTGAGAAGGCTTCATGGGAGAGATATGTGTAGTCTATGACGTCACATACTCCATCATCTCACGTGTGGACTAAGCTTCGACGGATTTCAGGTATCCACGCATCATCACCTGTACCGTGAATCTCCATTGCAGGCAGTGTCGCCACTAACCCTCTTGCGAACCATCTAGCTAGTCATTTCGCGGATGTATCTGGCTCCGGGAATTACCATCCTGATTTCCTCGCTCTGAAGCGGGAGGCAGAACGTCATCACCGTAGTTTTGCCATTCAAATAAATTATGTACTACCAGGCAATGTCTTTAGTTTTCCTGTATATTCTCATATTTTATTAGAAAATAAGGCATTGCGTATTAGATTCACTGATTGTTTTAATCTCACCCTCATTATTCTCCATCACCGTTTCATTTAAACTCTAGTCAGTAGATATGTTTTTAAAATTTTAACATCATCTCTCATGTCGTTTATCTCGTTTCATTAGGGGCCGATGACCTTCGATGTTAGGCCCCTTTAAACAACAAGCATCATCATCATCATCATCAATAACAAAATCGGGTACCAGAGTAGATTTACAAGAAAAGCCCGAGTTTCGGGTTCTTACAAATTCTGGGCTTCGCGCCCCAAGTTAAAATTCCTGAGCCCTCAGCTCATAACCACAATTACCAAAGGGCAGAAAACCCTTAATTACATGGAGCATTATCTCCCAGCAATCAAAATGTCACGCCTCCCTGAGGCACCTTTCAAAATACCAAAAGGAGCTGACCCGCTCTCGATCTTTCAAACCCATTTAAGAGGCCATAAACTGACTTTACACTAATTGCCCTCAAGGCACACTTATAATGGCACAGGGGTACCTCGTACCCAATCTACTGGGCCTTCTCAGGAAGGAAAACAAAACGGGTTAAACAAATGGCCCAAAATACAAAATTGAATGGAGGCGAGTACTTGCACTCCTACACTATGTGGCGCTAGGCCGATAATACAGGGGCTAATCCCAATCTATGGAGGTGACTAGTCTGCAAAATAAATTTAACACTTCAAGAAGGAAGAGAAAAACGGTTACGAAAACGTAGTCACCTCGAATTCCTAAAATGAAGGGGAGCTCGAGAGGGTAAGGCACTCTCTATCCCCGAATTAGAGTTAAAGAAATCGTAGCTTTTACATGGAGAGAGAAGGGATTTACATTTTAAAGAGATGGGTTACATATTAAAGGTTTCGAACCTTTCCCGAGAGTTAAACTGCTGAGCTAGCAAGAAATACAGATGTTAAAAGGCCATCACCTCCATTACCTTGTAGAAGAACGGCTGCCTGAAGAACGAGGTGCTTCCCGCCCCCTGCCACATATTCACACACTGAGAAAGATGTAATACGAGTGGCCCGGAGACAAGAAAATCAGCAGTTTTATACCCTCGTGGAAAATTCGAGACCTTTCAAGAATGAGTAGACACACCCACTCAATTTTTATTCGTTGACAGCAAAAACTTGTACACAAGGCAATGAAGGAACACCTTATTGGTGGGAAATTAATTACAGAAATTTAGGATTGATTAAATTCACAACAGGCGTAAAGAAAACTTAATTTTGCCAACCCACCAATGACAGAACAAAATATAGTAAAGACAAAACTTATGAATACAAAATATCTTCAAGAGTTCATTCCATTGCACCAGAGTGCATTACCATAGTTTTTGGGTATAGACATCTGTTAGAGAATGTCCACACTTCTTGATCACTGAAAAACAAAAGCAAATCAAAAACACACAGTGACATCTTCTGATAAACAGCCGAGTTAGTTCAGTTGTTAAAGTTCCGGGTTTCTCCAGTAGAGAAGTTTCAATTGGCGCAAGATTTTAACTTGCGTCGTAGAGGTGTACCGCCCGGTACAATATCAATCACGGTCCCAATGCCATACAGACTTGTATGACCTCTCTTGTGCCAAGTAGCATCATAAGACACTGCAATATCAATTATGTCTTGGCCAACTAAAGAGGGATCAACAGTTTCATGTGCTTTGCGGGCAACATTTAGAGACTGTTCAAGCAAAGGATTCTGCAAATGTATTGTTTCCTCTCCCAAGATATTTACATGCCTTGTAAAGGATTTGGAATCCATTCCTTGCATCCCCATTGTCTGACAGAATATTTCCATACCCCTATGGCCAACTCCTATAGAAAGGAAGTCTGTTATTCACTTGGAAAGGAGGTCGCTCTGTTTTATCCCTTGACATTCTAGGACTACTGTAACTTTGGCTTACAGTTTGACTGCAGTGTTTACATACTACCAAACTTTTGGTGGCAAAACCCTGACAGTGTGTTAGATTAGCCTCAAGAGATACCTGATCATAAAGTGGGCATTTTAAGTTCTTTATCACCTGATTCCATGTGTCAGAGTGAATCACAGTATAAGTATTATTACTGACAGATGCAGATGGTTGGGTGATGGTGATTAGGCCTAATTTTTTCTCACTTCTGGAGTGAAGAGGGGAGGTAAACAGGTTATGGGAAGGGCTTGAAGAAGGAAGTTTAGATGAACTTGGGGTATCATTGTGAGGAAAATCCAGAGTTCATGACTGAGTAGGCTGAATAGATCCTTCTGTGTGGGAAGTATCACATAGGCCTACCGGTATCTCTTGATTGGCATCAGACTTCAGGGACATTTTCTTCTTGGCTAAACCTTCACGAGCAACATTTGTACGAGACCTTTTTTGTTATTCCTTCGCTTAGGAGACTAAAGTAAACTAATAATACGTCAGTTATATATTTTAAAAAATGAACAGAGAAGAAACACGTACCTTCAAATTTATTCATGTAATGGATATATCTGTAGTTACCGTTGTAGTGTTGCCTCCTCAACTCACTAGATAGCAGCACAATTCAGCTCTGGGTGCAATTTGAAGATATGACATCGAAACAATCGCAAAAAAAGGGCATTGGTGTGAGTGGTATCTGTTGTGTTGAAGCTGGTGGATGGGGGCGTTTCCCTAGCACTCAACCGGACATTTAAATGTCACGCTAGTACTTTAAAAATGGTAGAACCCAAAAAATACCACCGCCAAATGAGCTGCAGCAGTCCGGCGTACCATAATATGCACAAATTGAAAAATCGATAATTTTTACTGTTTTCACCAAAAACTCAGTCCCAGCCTCCCTTAATAGAAGAATTAAAAGACTTACCTATTTCCAGGGTAAAACAGTGCGTATAATATAACTTCTCAAATGCTAGCACTTTAGTGACTAAGCAACAGACCAATTATATTATTGACTGGATTTACGATGTCGTCAAACAGACATTATTGCATTCTATACTCGTCTACAGTGCTATAAAACAATATAACAATGAGATTATTGAGCTAGAAGAGAGAAAATATAACTAGACATGAAAACCAGTTTAAGCGTCTAGTGAGTATATTAATTTGGCACCCCACTGTACATACTGTGGGTTTACATTACCTGTGATTAGTACCACCATGCGAGGATCACCATGATTCTTCGTTACCTGTGATTTATATTATGGTAGGAGATACATGACTGTTCTTCTTTACCAGTGATTGGTACTATTATGAGGGGCAGGTGACCTGGATTTTGGGCCCCTTTTTAGAAAAGAATAGAGTACTCACATTCCCTAGTTCGGGATCGCTGAAACTAGGAAGGGAGTACTCTTTTATTGCAATTCATTAAAGTTTGATAGGCCTACATGCATTACATTTTCCTCTTATAATTGTTTGACAATTACTACACTAAATATTTTGTCTTAGACTTTAAAAAAGCTATATTGTCTAGGCAACATGTACCTTTCCTTAGCTTATTTAATGCTTACGTTCGTGTCACACGTCTTTTTTCAGCATCCTGCCATGAACAACATGCCAGACTTAACGGCCGAATTATGAATAGAATATACTGACACGATAATACTAGCCTTTCTCTCCGTATTGCCATATTGTGTATGATTTTACAATCCAGCAGTGTCCTTTTAGTTCCACATTCAGCCATAATCGTCTGTTTCTCAATATCCCTCGCTCTGACCTTCAATTTTTTACTGAATTCCTTATCTTCATAATGAATATCTTTCTCCAGTAGCTTCCCATTCTTATTTTGTCGAGCATCCTCTTCACTTTCGTTAGCCAGTAATCATCTTTTAAGTGTTCCATCTGTTGCTTGTATGGTACATTCAGTATTTCCTTCCCTACTCCCCTTCTTAATCTTAACCAATATTGCATTACTTTCCTGGCTATATCTGCTTGAATGCTTATGTCCTCACATAGTCTTCAAACTCCACAATTGGCCGTGCAATCTGGGAACCCCATAATTCTTTTGCAGAATTTATTACTTATTACATCTAAATGTTTCTCTCTACTTCAATTCCCCATATTTTTGAAATCACTAGTGCGTTTAAAATATTATTTTGAAACTTATATTCAGTATTCGGCATCTTCCTATCTAAACACCGTTTGTTGGATAAAGTGGCCAATCGTTTCATTTTAGCACGTCTTATTTGCTCATTCCACTTCCCATTCGATGTCATAATTCCAAGATATTCTATGTTATTGACTACTTCCAGTTCTATACACCTAATCTCCAGCCTCTTTCATTTTTCTTTAATTTACTTCCTTTCTTACATTTTTTATGGGGAAGTGTGGGAAATCTTTCACGAGACACTTGTGAGGGTCCACACTCCACAAGCGTGTGAGATTCTTACTCACTAAAGCCCACACACCCTTTTTCCACGACGTACATCTCCGCCCCGGAACCGCTCTCGCATTACTTCAGGGCGGTGTCGTGCTAATTTCTCAGGTTCCTTCTTTCTTTATTTCTCCTTACTGTCGTTCATGAGCATTCATGTACTTTTTCTGACACAGGATGCCTTCTACATATACTGCTACCTGATCCCAAGATTCTTGGTTTCGTAGCATCACCTGCAGAATCGTTTCCGGCGTCAAATCTCCTTCCTCAGTATGTAAACATCTTCTCTGAGTTGACCAATGATAGCATACAAAAAATGTGTGAAATACATAGTCTACATCATTGCAGTAACACGCCGAATCGCTCGCTCTACCTATTCTGTGTAGAAATTTCCGGAAGCATCCCTGACCACTCAATATTTGCGTAATGTAAAAGTTAACCTCACCATGAGCTCGGGCAACCCAATCAGGTAGGTGTGGTATCAGCCGCTTAGTCCATTTTCCTCGAGGATCTTCTTCCCATCTTTGCTGCCACCGCTCCATTCGTTGCCTATAAGCTAGCTCCTTAGCACGCTTCTTTCCGAGCTCCCCTTGAGTTCGCCAGACTTCCTGTCTCTCTAAGGCAAGTAAATCAATCGGTGCTATCGCTGCTACCGTAAGAACCGTAGAATCTGATACTGTGCGATATGCGCTATCCCGCGCAAACACCCATCCCCACAGTGTCCGCACAGGTAGCAACAAGACAAGAAATATAGGTTAAAAAAAACTAAACAAGGTGGAAGCAAAATCACCCCAAAAGAAAACCATCACAAAAGGTACTTACCACGAATAAGACAAGTGACCAGAGCCCGAGGAAAGAATGAAAATAACTATCACTGTATGGTTTCAAATACTACAAGAATGACACGTCCAGGGACCTTCGAAATAAATAAATATATTTAATAAGAGAAAGAAGTAAAATTAAAATAACTCTGGACTCAGAACATCAACAGGAATAAGAAAAAAATTAAACAGGGAAATAATATCAAAACATAACTAACCTACGGTTCGAACCGGCCTAGTTTATTGGGACCCAATATAAATTTCATAACCAGCCTATCTTCTTAGTTATAAAATACAAATAAATTATGCTTCGGCTTAATTACCTTAGGTTGAGTTTAATACCTTCAACGTCATTAATTTAGTTAACTTGCATGAAATTAATTAATTAAGTTAATCTTTCTTTACTTGTAAAATACACCAACCAAACGAGATACTAGGGGAGGAGTTTATATAAGGTTTCTAAACCTCGTGCAAAGGAAGAAAACCAAGAAAATCCCGAAATAAACTAGGGAAAAAGGAAAAATCAAGAAAATCACAACACGCGGGCGAACAGTGATACCAACCAATGGATCAAAACACATATAGATAATCGGTCCCAAAATTAAAGACAAACGGACTTAGCATATAACTTTTCACACATCACCGGAGCATGAAAAATCATTTTTTTTAAATCATCAATTAAAGCAATTGCGCACAAACGTCCATTACATTTTCATCACAATCATCATAATATCCATCCCCATGGCAACAACAACAATTCAAGTTTAGACCCGAGGGAGAGGACCAATAATAATTAGGATCACAACAATGCAATCAACAGACCGCACGAAAAGTTAAAAAAAAAAAAAAATTCCCAGAGGGAAATGAAAAGCCGAAAGAAAAGGGGAAATAGCAGGCAAAAAAGAAAAATTCCCACCGGAAAACCTTACGAAAACTGCCTCCCTTAGTATCTTTCACAATCCAAAAACGTCTCCTCTAACTCGAGCTCAAGACATCACCTCCTTACTTTTTTTTAAAGGAAAATGCCAAGAATTACCAGAACAAATATTACAATATTTGTACCACATTTTTAAGGGTTTCCAATTTTGAACAATTCCAAGTTTGAAATACTATACCAAACACGGGAACCGGTATCTAATCACAACACGCCGCCGAAAATGTTATTATTATAATTACAGCATTATTTCCAGGAGAGGCATAGCATGTGTCACCAACTGATTAGCACAAACACTTCGATGGAATTGTAGCAAAATGCCTTTAGAAGAAAGGTTTCAAACTTACAGTCTTCCCGGTGGCGTTGAAGAAGAACGCTGTTACTTACATTAGGCCGAAGTTCAAACTAATTTAAGTTAGTAGCAATAAAACATCTGCGATGCTCCAAAGGGTTGTCCAGAGTACAAGAAATACATTAATTGGGCAATGTGCCCCCAAATATCCACAGGATTAGCCTGGTACGATCTTGAAGTAGCACAACATAGCGGAGCTATGTACGCACGTCTGTTCGGCTTCCATGTTTACGGCAGACAACCTCTCTCTTGCACTCAGAACGGTAAGCAGAAGTTGACTCCATTCCTTGCGCAGGAGAGCTGCGCAATAAGTTACGGTCCACCCAGAACTTGAACAACTCCTGGCAGAGAGTATTAACAAATAGTGACTTACAGCCACGACATAATTTCAAGCTGCAGAGCATAATAAGGTTTCAAATAAATAGTAACTTATCCTCTGTCGCCGTAGAAGGGAGCAGCTCATAATTTTAAGTTATAATAAGGATTATGTCCATATATCTCTCGCATGGAGAAAAGACGAAATATTTTCAACGGAGATAAACTCTAACTCGAAAATGTCAAACAAGGAGACAGTGTATTAATACTGTCTCAGCGCTTGTAATACGCAAAGCTGATCTCCGCTGTACCGCAGCTATCCTTCGCCGGTATTTTTCAAACTTCACAGATTCAGCCCAGACTTCGGCACCATATAGAAGTGTTGAGTGAACTATCGACATCAGAAGTCGTCGTTTGCTAGACTTCGGACCTTTAACGGTGCTCATTAATCTACTCAGCGCAATAGTTGTTTTCACCACCTTATCTATCACCCGTTTGATATGATCCCAGAAAGTCAGTTTTGTGTCAAGTGTCACACCGAGATACTTTATACTTCTAGATGTTTCAATTTTTGTTTGTCCAATATACAGTGGAATGACGGTCGTGATCCTTTTACTCGTCAAGAGAACGATCTCTGTTTTATGATCTGCCAATTGTAATCTGTGATTCGCCATCCAATCTCTCACCCGTCGCATCACTTGAGTTAAACTGAGCCAACTCTAAATTTCGAGCTACTATCAAAACAGCTATATAATCAGCATAGCCCACTAGCATTGTGTCTTCCGGCATCTCTAACCTCAACAATCCATCATACACAATGTTCCATAGATTTGGGCTGCACCAGCTGTGAGCCGTTTCACTCTCTGCCCATCTTCTGTGTGATATACTAGAGTACGATCTTTTAAATAATTTTTCATTATGCGCATAAGATACTCGGGTAGTTTGAAAGTATTTTAAAGCGCTTCCAACATGTCATTCCACCTTATCGAGTTGAAGGCGTTCTTAACATCCAGAGTCACAAGGAGTGTCACTTTTCAAGAATGATGATTACCCATTTGTACACTTTTCGCTGCGTTCAACACTTCCCATACTGCATCGATTGTCGAATATCCTCCTCGGAAACGATGTTGACGATCGGAGAGGTCCACAGCTGTTTGAACTGCTGAAAGTATTCTTGGCTGCAAAAGTTTCTCTAATCTTTTACCAGCAGTATCCAGCATACATAAAGGCCTCTAGCCCCCAGATTTCCCTTTGCTTATTAAAACTAGCCGAGCTGTTTTCCAGCGAACACTAAAAGCCCCCGATAGCAGGCAGCTATTGTACATTTTCAGCAATACTTGTGGACAGAAATATCAATCAATCAATCAATCAATCAATCAATCAATCAATCAATCAATCAATCAATCAATAAATACTGATCTGCATTTAGGGCAGTCGCCCAGGTGGCAGATTCCCTATCTGTTGCTTTCCTAGCCTTTTCCTAAATGATTTCAAAGAAATTGGAAATTTATTGAACGTCTCCCTTGGTAAGTTATTCCAATCCCTAACTCCCCTTCCTATAAATGAATATTTGCCCCAGTTTGTCCTCTTGAATTCCAACTTTATCTTCATATTGTGATCTTTCCTACTTTTATAAACGCCATTCAAACTTATTCGTCTACTAATGTCATTCCACGCCAACTCTCCGCTGACAGCTCGGAACATACCACTTAGTAGAGCAGCTCTTCTTCTTTCTCTCAAATCTTCCCAACCCAAACATTGCAACATTTTTGTAACGCTACTCTTTTGTCGGAAATCACCCAGAACAAATCGAGCTGCTTTTCTTTGGATTTTTTCCAGTTCTTGAATCAGGTAATCCTGGTGAGGGTCCCATACACTGGAACCATACTCTAGTTGGGGTCTTACCAGAGACTTTGATGCCCTCTCCTTTACATCCTTACTACAACCCCTAAACACCCTCATAACCATGTGCAGAGATCTGTACCCTTTATTTACAATCCCATTTATGTGATTACCCCAATGAAGATCTTTCCTTATATTAACACCTAGATACTTACAATGATCCCCAAAAGGAACATTCACCCCATCAACGCAGTAATTAAAACTGAGAGGACTTTTCCTATTTGCGAAACTCACAACCTGACTTTTAACCCCGTTTATCATCATACCATTGCCTGCTGTCCATCTCACAACATTTTCGAGGTCACGCTGCAGTTGCTCACAATCTTGTAACTTATTTATCACTCTATAGAGAATAACATCACCCGCAAAAAGCCTTACCTCTGATTCCACTCCTTTACTCATATCATTTATATATAAAAGAAAATATAAAGGTCCGAAAATACTGCCTTGAGGAATTCCCCTCTTAATTATTACAGGGTCAGATAAAGCTTCACCTACCCTAATTCTCTGAGATCTATTTTCTAGAAATATAGCAACCCATTCAGTCACTCTTTTGTCTAGTCCAATTGCACTCATTTTTGCCAGTAGTCTCCCATGATCCACCCTATCAAATGCTTTAGACAGGTCAATCGCGATACAGTCCATTTGACCTCCAGAATCCAAGATATCTGCTATATCTTGCTGGAATCCTACAAGTTGAGCTTCAGTGGAATAACCTTTCCTAAAACCGAATTGCCTTCTATCGAACCAGTTATAAATTTCGCAAACATGTCTAATATAATCAGAAAGAATGCCTTCCCAAAGCTTACATACAATGCATGTCAAACTTACTGGCCTGTAATTTTCAGCTTTATGTCTATCACCCTTTCCTTTATACACAGGGGCTACTATAGCAACTCTCCATTCATCTGGTATAGCTCCTCCGACCAAACAATAATCAAATAACTACTTCAGATATGGTACTATATCCCAACCCATTGTCTTTAGTATATCCCCAGAAATCTGATCAATTCCAGCCGCTTTTCTAGTTTTCAATTTTGGTATCTTATTGTAAATGTCATTGTTGTCATATGTAAATTTTATTACTTCTTTGGCCTTAGTCTCCTCCTCTATCTCGACATTTTCCTTGTAACCAACAATCTTTACATACTGCTGACTGAATACTTCTGCCTTTTGAAGATCCCCACATACACACTCCCCTTGTTCATTAATTATTCCAGGAATGTCCTTCTTGGAACCTGTTTCTTTCTTAAAATACCTATACATACCCTTCCATTTTTCACTAAAATTCGTATGACTGCCAATTATGCTTGCTATCATGTTATCCTTAGCTGCCTTCTTTGCTAGATTCAATTTTCTAGTAAGTTCCTTCAATTTCTCCTTACTTTCACAGCCATTTCTAACTCTTTTTCTTTCCAGTCTGCACCTCCTTCTTAGTCTCTTTATTTCTCCATTATAATTAGGTGGGTCTTTACCATTTCCACGAACCTACTATGATGGCGTAGCAGGGGGAGAGGTGATACTCCCACGTGGCGCGTCCCAGGTGGCGGATAGGGGGGTCCTAACCGGCTTGCCGGCGGACTTGAGGGAAATAAAATACCTCTCGCGGACCAAACACACTACCCCCTGCGGGCGGGGGACACACATGCAGAATACACCCGCGGTATCCCCTGCCTGTCGTAAGAGGCGACAAAAAGGGGTGACCTTGGCGCGGACATGGATTGCGGTTGGTATAATGTGATGGACCTCCTGTGGATGGGAGAGGCTGAATACATCCATAGGTAATCCCTGCCTGTCGTAGAAGGCGACTTAAAGGGTCATGTGGCCATGGTCCCCTCTTTATTTTTTATTATTTTTCTGAGGGTCAGATGTAGACCATTCAAAATTTGATGTGCGCGCTGCCCGGCGATGGAGCTCCTATGTGTGCGACTACGCTCGAAAGCCCGTGCCAGCAACCACCCAGGACGCGGCGGGTGGGAGTGTCATGTACCCGGGCAGTGGTATCCGCCTGACAACGCAGGTCCCCGCACAGCCGAATGCCAGAAGGACATATTATTATTAATTATTTTTATTTATTTTTTCTATTGTTAGTGCTCTGTACACGCTATGGCGTACATGCTATTGCGGGTGACCGAAGGAAGGGAGTCCTAGTGCTCATTGCCTCAGTCATCCCGTATTAGGCATCGTTCAACATCGGACCCCGGGCAATACCTGCTACGACCAGGTGGGTATTGCCTTGGCTGCTTGGTTCGGCTACAGAGACCCCTGATCGGAGTGGGTGGCATTCGGGGAGGATGCTATCGGGCATGGCTTCCAAACGAAGTCGGCTCTCACAAGGTGGTCGCCCACCTAAGTCTTTAACTTTTGCTTCCCTGAGAGGTTCAACTCCCTGGGAACATGCGCAGCGTGAAGGAATGGGATCCAGCTTCCCTAGGTTTCTGGTCGCTACCAGAACCGATGGGCACGATTTTAAGCTGGTGAAGTCGATCCTGTTTAGTAGACACATCGAAGGCGTCTATGGCGAACTGGAGGAACTTAAGAAAATGCGCAACGGTAGTTTGCTTCTAAAGACTCGTACAGCACTGCAAGCTGATCAGTTGCTTAAGTGCGAGCACTTTGGCGAAATCCCCGTCATAGTGGAGGAGCATAAGTCCTTGAACCTGGTTCGCGGAGTCATCTTTCACCGCGACCTTATTTTGAACACTGACGACGAGTTGATGGAAGACATGAAGAACCGTGGCGTGACACACGTCCGGCGCATTACGCGCAAGGTCAACGGTGAAGACGTTGCCACTGGTGCCTTCATTGTCTCTTTCAAGTTGTCAGTGTTACCAGAGAAAGTCAAGGTAACAACTTATCGTTGCGATGTGAGGCCGTACATCCCGCCTCCTATGCGATGCTATCAATGCCAGCGATTCGGACATATGGTATCTCGCTGTTCGAATCAGGCTGTATGTGGTACATGTGGACGAGTAGCTCACGGCGCGGAGGAGTGCACAACTCCATACAAGTGCACTAACTGCTCCGGTTTTCATTCTCCTCGGGATCGGAATTGTCCGACATACCTGAGTGAGAAGAAGATCCAGGAGATCAAGACCCTGGATAGTCTTTCCTACCAGGAAGCGCGCCGTAAGTTTCATTCTATGAATACACCTGCCCGTACACTCGACTATAGCTTGATAGCTCAGAGTCTTCCAGGTTCGTCATTTACGACCAAGACACCTGTCCAGACCGCTGCGCCCAAGGCGACTGTTGCTGCCCCCAGCAACGTCGCAAATAGTCAAAGCTCGAAGGGGGGGACCACCCCACCTTCGACCAACCAGAAGTCTGTGCCGGCTGGGAACTGCCAGCCGGCACAGCAAGGGGGGAAGACTAAGTCTCCCCCCCCCTAGGAGGTCGACGAAAGTCGTGCCCCAGCCGGCGGAGGCGTCTAAACTTGAAAAGAAAAAGGGGAAGAAGAGCGCCCGTCCTGAGCGCTCTCGGACTTCCCCTGCGAAGGAGAGGTCATGCCCTCCATCTGGGGGATATGAGTCTGCGCCGGGAGGCACTCCTGCTCCCAAACCTGCGCGCTCTCCTCGTAGGGGACCCCCTCGCGCCCGAAAAGCGTCGAAGTTCTGGGCGGCACCCCTGCCATTTTTGATGACGGGATGGATGTCGCGCTGTCCTCTACATCTACGGATGTAGAACTAGATAGTGTTTAGGCTTACGAGCATTTTGTTGCTCATAACCTAACACTCCTTTTATAGTCCACACTATGGCACTGTTACAGTGGAATTGTAACGGTTATGACAGGCATCTTGCTGAGTTACGTCAGCTTATTAGTGAGTACGCAGCGAGTATAGTCTGTATTCAGGAGACCAATTTCCGACCTGGTCATCACACGGTCTTGAGGAATTTCAAACTATACTCGACAGAACGATACTATGCTCACCGGGCTTCCGGAGGCGTTGGCATTTTTGTACGTTCTGATAGCTACAGCGAAGAGGTTCCTTTAAGAACCCCTCTTGAGGCTGTAGCTGTTCGCGTCTCGTTGCCTATCATAGCCACAGTGTGTAATGTTTATCTTCCACCAGGCCAGCATCTGAACATCACTGATGTCGCTGATCTTATAGATCAGCTTCCACCACCCTTCCTCTTATTGGGCGATTTTAACGCCCATAACCCCAAATGGGGCTCTGAGACGCCTTGCCCCCGAGGAAGAGAGCTAGAAACACTCCTATCAGATCTGGATTTATGTATTTTGAACACAGGGGAACCAACTCACTTTAGTGTGCGTTACGGCATATATTCTCGCATAGACGTTAGTCTATGCAGCCGAACGTTGGTTCCACTGTTTCGGTGGAATGCACACGACGATCTCTGTGACAGTGACCATTTTCCCATCGTTCTTACTTTGTTGAATCATAAACCCGTCGAGGCTCCCCCTCGATGGATTCTTAAACATGCTGATTGGCCAAAGTACACATCACTAGCTGTCTTTAGCGAAGATGTCAGGTGGACCGTCGGCGAGGAAATAACTTACATCACCCAAGTTATTCTTGCTGCTGCTGAGGAGTCCATTCCGTTTTTCTCGGGGACTCCTCGCCGAAAACTCGTTCCTTGGTGGAACGATGAAATAGCAGCAGCCATCAAAGAACGTCGTCGCGCTCATAAGCGTTACCGTAGACAGCCTACTGTGGCCAACTTGGTAACATTTAAGAAATTCCGCGCTAAGGCGCGAGTTCTTATTCGACAAAGTAAGAAGGCTTCATGGGAGAGATATGTGTAGTCCATGACGTCACATACTCCATCATCTCAAGTGTGGACGAAACTTCGACGAATTTCGGGTATTCAAGGATCATCTGCTGTACCGGGAATTTCCATTGCAGGCAGTGTCGCCACTGATCCCCTCGCGATTGCTAACCATCTCGCTAGTCATTTCGCGGATGTCTCTGGCACCGGGAATTACAATCCTGATTTCCTCCCTCTGAAGCGGGAGGCAGAACGTCATCACCTGAGTTTTGCCACCCAAGCTTCAGAGGACTACAACGTGCCCTTTACGGAGTGGGAACTCCGCAGCGCCTTAGCGCTTTGCAAGGACACGTCTCCTGGACCGGACAACATCCATAACCAGATGTTGAAACACCTTAGTGATGATAGTTTACTATATCTCCTTCGTGTGTTCAACCGAATCTGGACAGAGGGTGATTTTCCGTCTCAGTGGCGAGAGGGCATAGTCATCCCTGTCCTCAAGCCTGACAAAGATCCTAAGTATGCAGGAAGTTACAGACCGATTTGTCTTACAAATTGCCTGTGTAAGCTATTTGAGAGGATGGTAAATCGCAGACTCGGGTGGTGTCTGGAGAAACAAGGACTATTGTCCGAGTACCAATGTGGATTTCGAGCCGCTCGATCCACCACAGACCACTTGGTACGCCTGGAGAGCTCTATCCAGGATGCGTTTCTCCGCAAACAGCACTTGGTAGCTGTTTTCTTTGACTTGGAGAAGGCCTACGACACCACCTGGCGTTATGTCATCCTTTCAGTCCTGCATCAATGGAGATTCCGAGGTAACTTGCCGGTATTTATTGCGAATTTTTTGTCCCTCCGTCTATTCCGTGTCCGTGTAGGTAGGACATATTCGCAATACCACGTTCAAGAAAATGGAGTCCCACAGGGATCGGTTCTTAGTGTCACTCTGTTCGCGATTGCCATAAACGGTATTGTCGCTGCTGCTGGTCCAGCCGTAATACCGTCCCTATATGTGGATGATTTTGCTCTGCACTATAGCTCGTGCAGTATGGCAGTCGCAGAGCGACAGTTACAGCAAGCTATTAGGAGGGTGGAGAAGTGGACCTTAGAACATGGCTTTCGGTTTTCTGCCGCAAAGACCTCCGTTGTCCACTTTTGTCGTCAACGTACACTTCACCCTCATCCTGAGCTTTATCTAGGTAATGTCGTTCTTCCAGTTGTTGACACCTACCGATTTCTTGGGCTCCTTTTTGACAGTAAATTATCGTGGGAGCCACACGTGCGGGAGCTGAAAGTGCAATGCACCAAGAGGCTTAACCTCTTGAAGTTTCTTAGCAGCACTAATTGGGGAGCTGACCGCGTGGTGCTCCTGCGATTCTATCGGGCACACATTTTATCTCGGTTAGACTACGGCAGTGCAGCATATGGGTCCGCAAGGCCAAGCGTTCTTGCGAAGCTGAACAGTATCCACCACAGCGGGGTTAGGTTGGCGACGGGAGCTTTTCGTACTAGCCCCATCGCTAGCCTGCTCGCTGAGTCTGGTGTGCCGCCTTTACACCTGAGGCGCCAGCAACTACTACTTACGTATGCTGCAAATTTGCGACAGATGCCACTTCATCCGAGCTATCCCTACGTATTCAACAATGGCAACCGTTTGTTGTACGTTGCTCATCCTCGTGCGACGCGGCCGGTTGGGATACGCTTGGATAGCAGTTATGAATTGTTTGACGTACCTTCGATTCCTTGCCTTGCCAGACAACCAAGTGGGGTACCTCCGTGGGTTGTACGACGACCTGAAATCATCCTGGATTTGCACACTGGCCCGAAAGGAGACACGGACCCTTCGATTTATCGGAGGATCTACCTGTCCGTTCTTGGCCGCTATCCAGGTTCGGTCGTCGTTTACACGGATGGTTCAAGGACAGATACGAAGGTGGGCTGTGCGTTCGTTGTCGACAATGATCGGTTTCTTTTTGCTCTCCCGGACACCTGTAGTGTGTACACGGCAGAGCTCTATGCTATCTGTGAGGCTCTGCGGTACGCACTAGACAATGTACGCCGACACTTTCTCGTGTGTACTGACTCCTTGAGTTCGCTTCAGTCTATTGATACCTGTTTCCCTCGGCACCCTCTGGTGCAGCGTATCCAGGACCTGCTGGCCGGGTGTTCGGATGCCGGCACCAGAATTACGTTCGTGTGGCTCCCCAGCCACATGGGCATAGAGGGAAACGAGTTAGTAGATCAGGCTGCCAAGGATGCAGTTACACTGCCCCCGTTGCCTTTCAAGGTTCCAGCAAGTGATATTCGCTCTCAGCTGAGACATCTGGTTATGTCTCATTGGGAGATGGAGTGGCAGGCCATCCCACTTCCCAATAAGCTGAGAGCGATAAAAGGAACAACGAAGGTATGGAGGACTTCCCTTCGGGCTTCGCGGAGGGAAGCCGTGGTATTATGTCGCCTTCGGATCGGCCACGGTATCTTGACGCACTCCCATCTTCTGAAAGGAGAACCCCCTCCGGTGTGTACCTGCGGCGACCATCTTACCGTGGTACACATCCTTACGGAGTGCGTGGACCTGGTCGATCTGCGCCGTAGTATTAACCTTCCGAGTTCTATCTCCCTTATCTTGCGCGATGACGAGCAGTCAGCAGACCTCGTCATCCGCTTTATGAGGGATAGCGGTCTGTTTTATCGTGTGTGATGATGTCCTTTGTCCTAGTGTTGTTTATGTCAGTTGCGCTTTTCTCTCATTGACTTCATTTTAGTTTGTGTTGCGCATTTTAATGTGTTATTTTAACGTCTAACGTAAATTATGTGTTAATATCTGTATTACTGGGCGATGCCTTATTCCTTCGATTTCCTGTACTTTCTCTTATTTTAATAGAACATAAGGCATTGCGTATTAGATCCACTGACTGTTTTAATCTCACCCTCATTTTTCTTCATTACCATTCTTTTTTAACTCTAGTCAGTGGATACTTTTTAAAATTTTAACTTCATATCTCATGTCCTTCATTTCGTTCCATTAGGGGCCGATGACCTTCGATGTTAGGCCCCTTAAAACAACAAGCATCATCATCATAATCGGGTTCGAGAAACTTCCAAGTTTCTTCATAACGATCGTGTATCCCAAACCCCACGGATCGTCATCCACTTCCTTAGCCATTTTCCACCGTCTGTAGACTTTACTCTTTTTGATAGCATTTCTCAGTTCTTTCTTCGCCGACTTATACTCAGCTGTGAGTGAGGTGTATTCTTGGCTGACTCATGCTCTCTGTGCCTTCCGTCTAAGTTGCAGACAACGTCTGCTTTGGTCAGCAATTTCTTTGGTCCACCAATACGCCGAATGCTTCTTGTTTCGTAATGTATTACGAGTCATGGACAGATCACATGCATGGTGAGTTCAACACGTTTCTCAGCCGCTTCTTTCCCTTTATAGCAACAAATTTGTTCTGTTATACTATCCGTTTCATTTCTTAAGATAGCAAGAAATTTCTCTCTGTCCATACTTTCTATATTCCATCGTGTTGGTTTATATGATGTAATATTCATCTGTGAAGTTTCAGGAAGAACACGAAAAGTAATGTACTGGTGATCACTTCCCGTGTATTCTTCAATCACCCGCCAGTCATTGATTTTCGACATGATGTCCTCAGATACAAAAGTCACGTCCGGTATGGTTCCCCTACAGCCCGGTCGTCGAAAGGTTGGCACATTTCCAATATTAGCGACCATCAAACCCAACCTAGCGGCCATCTCCATAGTTCGACGCCCTCTGGAGTCGTACTGAAACATACCCCATTCTAGTGCTTGTGCAATGAAATCACCAACCACGATTAAACCGTTGTCAAAACCTTGTAATACATCCTCTAGGCCATCCAGCTTTGCCTGAAATTCAAATACTGACTCGTTTGGCGTAAAGTAACAGCTCACTAAAGTATATCTACCAGTGCGGGCCCAAACAAAACCGTCTCTGCATCCTTGGATTGATACTGGGCATCTACCCAAATCTGGTATCCAAATTGCAGCTGTCCCACAGTTATCCACGAACCATCTGTCTTTATAAAGTTCACTGAGAAGAAATACGTCACCTGCTATCTCAAAGGTGATAATATGCGTCAAAAGATCATTGGCAGTTCTACTCCTATGCATATTTGTCTGAATAACCTTCATCATTTACTACTAGTTTTAGCCTTTTCGAGAGCTTAACGAAACGCTGCGCAGGCTCTTGAGCCAAGAACATGACTTCGATTAGCTTCGTCGACGTTAAAGTCAGTGCAAATTATGCACCTCGGATATGCATGCAACCTGTCGCCCTATGCCCGGCTTCTCCGCACTTAAAACAAAGTTTGCTTCTATCTGCACCTTTGCAGTTGCGTGCATGGTGCCCATATGAAGACATCGAAAGCAGCGAGATACCACGATCCTTTTTCGAATTCTGCAATCCAACCATCCTATTTTAATTTTACACATTTCTAAATGTTTCTGAGCCTCCTTATCTTCTATCTGAATAATAGCATGTTTTTGCCCTCTGCTGTTCGGATTATTAATTGAGACTTTCAATTCTCCTTCGAAATTCTGAAGATCTTGCCTTACAGCTTCCTCTACATCTAAAGCGGTGGTGACACTGTCCATGTCCCGAATTTTCAAGGTAGTTCGGGGAGTCAAAGTCTTCACTCCGCTATCCGTTCCAAGGACCTCTCTTAAGGATTTATTAAAATTGTCCCGACTCGTTTTGTGTGGCTTCATTAAAAGCGAGAAGAATCGCCCCAGTCTGAGTTTTACAAATAGATTGAATGCTCACACCGCTGTCTTCCGGTTTTATTTTACTACGAATACCCTTTAAGACATCTGTAAAAGTCTTGACGTTTGTTGGTTTAATAAGGACAGCATCAGAACGATCCCTTGGTTTTAAATGGGTCCGTTTATCTCGTTTTTTCCCCACTATCAGTGACCTCCATTCTGCCAGAATCTACCCCATCTGTTAAAGATTGAGTATATTTATCCTCCTTCATTTCCTTGTTCTTGTTGGAATACTTTACCCAGTTCTCCTTATCATTCTCCTCCCCGTTCGTCACTATTGGTGTCGCAAGCAATTCATTTATCTCTACGGCTGTTTGTTCCTGTTTTAGATTTTCCCTAGCTCTCTTCCAGGATGTCCTGCATGCTGCTCCAACATCGAGAGCTTCATCCAATTTTCGTAATTCATTCTGGATTTCCATCTTAAGATTCTTAAGCGGAATAGCTAGAATGCTTTTCACCAATGCCCTAGCAAACTCAAGATGTTCCTCCTCTTTACGCTGTTCGTCCGTTATCATTTCCTCACTCCTCCCATTAGGTACTTGCGTCATATCCTGTGTTCCAAAACTGGCACATTCAAGTACGTTTGCACTCCTATTCTGACACGTAAGAGAGAACTGTACCGGATCTCTCTGAACTTCTGCCTCCGTCACCATGCAAGAAAGGAATCTAACGGGCTGTGACTGAGCCGCGGCGGCGAAGGATCCTGTCTTTGATGTCGTATGTTCCTTGAAAGCAACTTATTACCTATAATCCTAAATGATGAAACACTTATATACAATAAATTTTTATACAAGTCAACGAAATGAATTGATAAAGTTGTAAATCAATACTACGAGTACTAGAAGGATATTCTAGCTCAACTTTTAGTGACGCATATCATTAATTACTTACGAATATATCATAAGAAGCACACTAATATTCACCCACCTTTCCATCACGCAACCATAATAATAATAATAATAATAATAATAATAATAATAATAATAATAATAATAATAATAATAATAATAATAATAATAATAATAATAATAACATTGCTATTCTTTTATTAATATTTATTTTCAGATTCCACATTTTGCAATATTCAACAGTTTTATTAAGCCTGTTTTGCATAGCGCCTGGTGATAGAGGGAGCAGCAGGATATCCTCCGCAAAAACTAGGCCAGGATTATTTTTGTTATTCATACATGGGGATGATCTATCCGCATCCCCTTGATATCCAATACATTATTAATAATAATAATAATGTTATTTGTTTTACGTCCCACTAACTACTTTTTAAGGTCTTGGGAGACGCCGAGGTGCCGGAATGTAGTCCCGCAGGAGTTCTTTTACGTGCCAGTAAATCTACCGACACGGGGCTGTCGTATTTGAGCACCTTCAAATACCACCGGACTGAGCCAGGATCGAACCTGCCAAGTTGGGGTTAGAAAGCCAGCGCCTTAACCGTCTGAGCCACTCAGCCCGACATACATTATTAATGAAAAGTTGAACAATATTGGGGATGATTTGCATTCCTGCTTACGTCCAAAATTTGAGTGTATCTCTCCTACTGCGAGGTCTTCCTTTACTCTCTGTGTATAATCCTTCTACGGCCCTATTCACTTTGTTTGACAACGCTATCATTGCCAGCTTCCCAAAAACAACCCGCCTGCTCACTGAACCAAAATGACGTCACATACATCGCCATCTCAAGTGTGGACTAAACTTCGACTTGTTTCGGGTATACAAGGATGATCTTCTGTACCGGGAATTTCTATTGCAGGCAATATTGTCACTAAACCACTCTCGATTGCTAACCATCTAGCCAGCCATTTCGCGGATGAATATGGCTCCGGGAATTACCATTGTGATTTCCTGGAACTGAAGCAGGAGGCAGAACGTCATCACCTTAGTTTTGCCACTCACGCTTCACTATAACGTGCCCTTTACGGAGTGGGAACTCCGCAGCGCCTTAGCGCTCTGCAAGGACACGTCTCCTTGGCCAATGTCCATAACCGGATGTTGAAATACCTTAGTGAGGATAGTCATTTATATATCCTTCATGTGTTCAACCGAATCGGGGTAAAGAGTGAGTTTCCACCGCAGTGGCGAGAGGGCATAGTAATTTCTGTCCTCAAGTCTGACAAAAATCTTAAGTATGCAAGAAGCTAAAGACCTATTTGTCTTAGAAACTGCTTGTGTAAGCTTGAGAGGATGGTGAACCGCCGACTTGCCGGGTGCCTGGAGAAAAGAGGAATTTTGTCCGAACACAAATGTGGTTTTCGAGCCGCTCGCTCGATCACTGACCACTTGGTGCACCTGGAGAGTTCTATCCAGGACGTTTTTCTCCGAAAACAGCATTTTGTGGCTGGTTTCTCTTACTTAGAAAAGGCCTATGGCATCACATGGAGATACGGCATCCTTTCAATCCTGCATCAATGGAATTTCCGCGGTAACTTGCCGGTATTTATTGCGATTTTTTTGTCCAACCGCCTATTCCGTGTCCTAATAGGAAGGACATATCCGCAATACCACGTTCGGGAAAATGGAGACCCACAGGGTATGGTTCTTAGTGTCACTCTGTTCGCGACAGCCATAAACGGTATTGTCGCTGCTGCTGGTTCAGCAATAATACCGTCGCTATATCTGGACGACTTTGCTCTGCATTATAGCTCGCATAACATGGTAGTCGCGGAGCGACAAATACAGCAAGCAATTAAGCGAGTGGAACATTGGACCCAAGAACATGGCTTTCGGTTTTCAACCGCGAAAACTTCTGTTGTGCACTTTTGCCAGAAACGCACTATTCACTCTTATCCTGAGCTTTATTTAGAGAATGTCGCTCCTACCGTAGTTGACACCGATTTCTTGGGCTCCTTTTCGATACCAGAATATCGTGCAAGCCACACGTACGACAGTTAAGAGCGAAATGCGCTAAGAAGCTTAATATCTTGCGGTTTCTTTGGGGCACTACTTGGGGGGACAGACCGCACGGTGCTCCTACGATTTTATAGGGCAAATATTTTATCCAGATTAGACTACGGCAGTGCAGCATATGGATCAGCAAGGCAAAGCGTAAAGCCCAACTGAATAACATTCACCACAGCGGAGTTACGTTGGCAACGGGAACTTTTCGTACAAGCCCCATTGCTAGTCTGCTTGCTGAATCTGGTGAGCAGCCTTTACACCTCCACGAACCTGCTACGCAGGCGTAGCAGGGGGAGAGGTTATACTCCCACGTGGCGCGTCCCAGGTGGCTGATAGGGGGGTTCTAACCGGCTTGCCGGCGGACTTGAGGGAAATAAAATACCTCTCGCGGACCAAACACACACCCCCTGTGGGTGGGGGAGGCAGACGAATAATACACCCACGGTATCCCCTGCCTGTCGTGAGAGCCGACTAAAAGGGGCGACCAAGGGATGGTTGTATTCGAACCATGCAACTACATGTGATTAGTACCACCACGCGGAGAACACCAAGGGTCGCTTTTACTTGTGCGTAGTACCACTATATTACGTACGAAATAGGTTTGTGATTAGTAGCACACAGGAGCACCGCGCGGTCGGCTTTTGCAGTACCTGTGATTAGTACCACCATATGAGCGGGACCATGGGATGATAGCTACCATGGACCTGCCGTACCTGTGATTAGTACCCACTATATGAGGAACACCACGGGATAGGGAGAGGTCCCTGTGGTTAGTACTCTTATGTGATGAACATCATAGGTTTGCGTTGCCTGTGAATGGCGCCGCAAAGTGAGAAAAACATAGGTCTGTATTAATGTCGAATTTCATAAGCTTTGAGTAGTACAATAATGTGTGGAATACCGCAAGTCTCTGCTACCATTGATTAGTACCGCAACAGAACAGATACCATGGTTCTACATTACTAGCGATAAGTACCATTCTGAGGGGCCTTTGACTTGTATTTTGGACCCATTTAGACACCAAGCATCCTCGATTTGCCTTGGAAGTGGTCCCTTGGTCAGTAATACTATTCACTATGATAATTTTTGAGTCGGATCCACTGATTGTTTTAAATTCATGTTCATTCATTCATTCTTCATGGCATTTTTTATTTTGGTCAGTGGATAATTTTGAACTTTTACTTTGTCGTTTCATTTCGTACCATTAGGGGCCGATGACCTCGATGTTAGGCCCCTTTATACAACAAGCATCATCATCATCACCTTTACACCTGAGACGCCAGCAAATGTTTCTGTCCACGAACCTGCTACGCAGGCGTAGCAGGGGGAGAGGTGACACTCCCACGTGGCGCGTCCCAGGTGGCGGATAGGGGGGTCCTAACCGGCTTGCCGGCGGACTTGAGGAAAATAAAATACCTCTCGCGGACCAAACACACACCCCCTGTGGGTGGGGGAGGCAGACGAATAATACACCCGCGGTATCCCCTGCCTGTCGTGAGAGGCGACTAAAAGGGGCGACCAAGGGTTGATTGTATTAGAACCATGAAACTACTTGTGAATAGTACCACCACACGGAGAACACCAAGGGTTGCTTTTACTTGTGCGTAGTACCACTACATTAGGTACGAAATTGGTTTGTGATTAGTAGCACACAGGAGCACCGCGCGGTCGGCTTTTGCAGTACCTGTGATTAGTACCACCATATAAGCAGGACCACGGGATGATAGCTACCATGGTTCTGCCTTGCCTATGATTAGTACCCATTATATGAGGAACGCCACGGGATAGGGAGAGGTCCCTGTGGTTAGTACTCTTATGTGATGAACACCATAGGTTTGCGTTGCCTGTAAATGGCGCCGCAAAGTGAGAAAAACATTGGTCTGTATTATATGTCGAATTTCATAAGCTCTGAGTAGTACAATAATGTGTGGAATGCCGCAAGTCTCTGCTACTTTTGATTAGTACCGCAACAGAACAAATACCATGGTTCTATTTTGATAGCAATCAGTACCGTTATGAGGGGCCGGTAACTTCGATTTAGGACCCCCTTTTGACTGCACGCATAATCGATTCAGTGTCATGCTATAGCAGTAGTCCCTTGGTCAGTAATACGATATTGTCACGTCTGTTTATGTGAATGTGAGACATTGCGGGTCGCAACCACTGATTGTTTTAAATCCATGCCCATCCATTCATTCTTCGTTCTCACGTTTTTGAATTCTGGTCAGTGGAGAATTTTAGACTTTTAATATGTCATTCCATTTCGTCTCATTTCGTACCATTAGGGGCCGATGACCTAGATGTTAGGCCCCTTTAAACAACAATCATCAATCAATCAATCAATGTTTCTGTCATATGCTGCAAATGTGCGACAGATGCCACTTCACCCAAGCTATCCTTGCGTATTCCACAATGGAAACCGTCGGCTGTAAACTGCTTGCCTCGAACAACGCGACCGGTTGGAATACATTTGGATAGCAGTCACAGATTATTTGATGTACCTTCGGGTCTTTGCCTTGTCAGACGACCAAGTAGGGCACCTCCTTGGATAATGCAACGACCTGAAATCATTCTAGAACTGCACACCGGCCCAAAGGCAAGCATGTACCCCTCCATTTATCGGAGACACTTCCTGTCGGTTATTGGCCGGTACCCTGATTCGGTTCTCCTTTTCACAGATGGTTCGAGGGCAGACGCGGGAGTGGGCTGTGCGTTCATTGTTGACAGCAACAGGTTACTTTTCCTCTACCGAAAATCTGTAGCGTGTACACAGTAGAGCTCTGCGGTACACACTATCTGATGAGCGTCAGCAATTTCTACTGTGTACCAACTCCTTTAGCGTGCTACAATCTACAAATGCATCTTTCCCTCTGCACCGTCTGGTGCAACGGATCCAGGACCTGTTGGCCGGGTATTCGGATGCCGGCACCAGAATCACGTTTATGTAGCTCCCACGCCACATGGATGTAAAGGGAAACGAGTTAGCTGATAAGGTTGCCAAGGGGGCTGCTGACTTGCCCTCGTTGCCTTATAGGGTTCGAGCCAGTGACATTCGCACTCCGCAGAGACATCTGGTTATGTCCTATTGCGGATTGGACATGGCATCGTAACGGACTAATACCTACTGAAGGGTGAACGCCCCCGGTGTGTACTTTCGGCGGTCATCTAACCGTGGTACACGTCCTAACGAAGTGCGTGGACCTGGCCCATCTACGGTGTAGTCTGCAACTCCGAGTGCCATTTCCCTCATTCTACAGGATGACGAGCAGTCAGCATCCGTTTTATTAGGGATAGTGGTCATTTTTATCGTGCGTAATAGTGCCTTTTTGTTACTGTATTTCTGTTAACGGCGCTTTTATCCCTTTGACTCTATTTTAGTTGTTTGCGTATTTTAATGTGTTATTTTAAATTATAATTTGAATTATACTCGTATATATCTGTTCTTTCAGATAATGCCTTATTCCATTGTCACCTATATTTTCTGTAATTATATCAGAAAATAAGGCATTGCAAATTAGTTTCACTGATTGTTATTAATCTGATAGTCATTTTTCACCACTATTTATTTTAAATTCTAGTTAGTGGATATATTTTAAAATTTATTTATCATGTCGTTTTGTTCCAACTCGGCGTAGCAGGGGGAGAGGTGATACTCCCACGTGGCGCGTCCCAGGTGGCGGATAGGGGGGTCCTTTGCCGGCGGACTTGAGGGATATAAAATACCTCTCGCGGACCAAACACACTACCCCCTGAGGGTGGGAGACGCACATGTAGAATACACCCGCGGTATCCCCTACCTGTCGTAAGAGGCGACTAAAAGGGGCCCAAGGGGCTCTCAACTTAGGAGTGTGGATTGACGAGCAGGGGGCCCTCAGCTGAGTCTTAGCATTGCTTCCACTTACTTGTGCCAGGCTCCTCACTTTCGTCTATCCTGTCCGACCTGCCTTGGTCAACTCTTGTTCTTTTCCGACCCCGACGGTATTAGAGCATTCGAGGCCTAGGGAGTATTTCATATTCACGTCCTTCGTGGCCCTTGCCTTTCTTCGTCCGTTACTTCATCTTTCGAAGTGACGGATCCCTTCTTTCTTCTTTGTTCTCTCTCTCTCTCTCTCTCTCTGTACCCCTGTGGGTGGGGGACGCAGACGAATAATACACCCACGGTATCCCTTGCCTGTCGTGAGGCGACTAAAAGGGGCGACCAAGGGATGGTTGAATTAGAACCATGAAACTCCTTTTGATTCGTACCATCACGCGGAGAACACCATGGGTTTCCTGTACTTGCGAGTAGTACCACTATATTAGGTACGAAATAGTTTTGTAATTAGTAGAAGCTGAGAGTGGTTCCCCTGTGATTTTCCAGTACCCGTGCGTCGTACCCATGTGAACAACACCGCGGGTCTGGGCGTTGCCTGCGAGTTGTACCACTATATATGAGCGACACCGTGGGTCTGCGTTGCCTGTGATTAGTACCCACTATGTGAGGAACACCACGGGAATACCGGCACCCGTGACTAGTACACCTAGGTGAGGAACCTCATCGGTCTGCGTTGGCTATGAGTGGCGCCATTGTGTGAGAAACACCATAGTTCTGCGTTACCTGTACGAAGTGCAATACTTGTGAGTAGTACCATCTTGTGTGGAACACCGTGAGTCTTTGCTACTTTTGATTAGTACCCCAACATAACAAATACCATGGTTCTACTTTACTCGCGACATGTACCATTCTGTGGGGTCTTAGACATGGATTTTGGACCCCTTTAGACATCAAGCATCCTCGATTCAGGATTATGCTTTATAAGTGGTCCTTTGGTCAGTAATACTATTATTTATGATATTTTTTGCGTCGGATCCACTGTTTTGTTTGTTTGTTTATTTTTTTTTGTGATTATGTCCATCCATTCATTCTTCATGACATTTTCTTATTTTGGTCAGTGGTTGATTTCGAATTTTTTTTTGCCTTTTCATTTCGTACCACTAGGGGACGATGACCTCGATGTTAGGCCCCTTTAAACTACAAGCATCATCATCATCATCATCTTGATGATTATCACCATCATCATGTTCAACTCGTACCATTGGGGGCCGATGACCTAGCTGTCAGGTCACTTTAAACAACAAACAGCATCATCAGTGAATCAAAAGCATTTTGAAGATCTATCGTTGCACCCTCTCTCTATCCACCATTTCTCTTTATTTACTTGTCTATTATTGTTTTAATTATATTTATATTACCTGCGGTTCTCATTCCTTACCAAATCCTGACTATTACGCTGAGAGTATAGAATAATCGTCTGGCAATTTCATAATTGTTGTTTTTTCCAGAATCCCGGTATAAACCTTACTAAGTGTATCCAGCAGTGTAATACCGTATCCCTACAATTGTTGGTATTAGATCTCTCACTTTTCCTTGTGTATCCTGGACATATAATTCATTCTTGCTAAGAACTTGGAATTTTTCTAACATCAAAGATGTTCACAAGTATGAAGGATGAGTTTTCCACCTAATCGATACTGTAATTTTACAAAATGTTTTAGAATTATCTACATTAAAGCAGTACCGGTTTCGACCTGTAAATAGGTCATCAGCTGTTGGTGAACCTGCTTAATAGCGATAGTACATAAAACATTACTAAAACTAATTAAACAAGGATGCCTGATTCTAATATAATACTAATGTTAATATATATACATATGGAATAATTATAGGGCTTTGACTTGTTGGAGTCCCATTCAAAAATCTATACTGTTGTCAACATTACGTCAAACAAGATACATATATACATATGGTACAATGAAGGGCTTTGGCATGCTGGAGTCCCATGAATGCCACATATTCCAAAAACTGTATAGCTGAGATTAAAAATATAGGGTATCGTTCTTATAGAATAAAGGGTCACTGAGGTTTTGGTGTCAAGTTCAAATATCTATGCAGTATGCCAGTATTATGTCCTCTATGCAGTATGCCAGTATTATGTCCGTCTGTTGTATAGATACAATAGACGTGCATTGTTGGGTCCCAGTTTAGCGGGGAACGTTGCGTTCAGTAGATTGAGATTCTGTAGCTTGTTTAACAGGTACTATGTTCATTCTTAGTCTATGTTGTTGCTGATACATGCTAGTTTTCAGGATCCTTGTTGAGGCATATCATGCTAAGTATGAAATTTTGAAATTACAGAAAGTAGGTTGATAAGAGCTCCCCTCTTCTGTGCCCTTTTAAAGGCAACAACTGCGGTGATCTCTTCTTTCTTCTGTGCGCCGGCTGCTCCTGTAATAAATGACATGTAAAATCATACTCACCACTGCATGTAGACTCTTCTTTCTCAGTCGTGCCCGTCCGTTATCCCCGGAGAGGCCACCCGCTGATAAAGGAGTGAGGGAATGAAAAGAAGGGGTAAACTAACTAAAATGACGGTACCCAAGACTGAATTAAAAATTAAATAAAAGACTGATTTATTAAATAAAAGCAAAGTGCGAAAATTGAACGTACATTGAACTAGTGAAAAATGTAAACAAATGAAATAACAGTGACTAATAAAATATTAAAGAGTGAGGATCTGCCTTGCAAACAATCATAAACTGCCTAAGTAAACTGACTGAAGGTCAAAACACCTTAATTAAAATATACCAGACTCTGTTGACACTGTCTTCAAGTTAAATAAAATGACTCAGTTTAAAACACTGGTCAGAAAGACCACCTTCTTGAAATGCAGAATTACATTACGGAGAAAGATATCTCCCAAGTAAATTTAAAATAGTTGACTCACAATAAAGTAAATTAAATTCTGTTATGCCATCAAACCACTGACTTATAGGAGTTATAAAATGTTTAACACCTGTTGCTCATTTGGTAAAATACCCAAATTTAAATAATCATGGACTGCACTAAGCAAGTGTATCACTTAAGGAATAAATTCGAAGAAAACAGAACAACCATGAACATCACACTTCATTTCCGACATAACCATTGTCTTATACAAAACTTCATGATTAAACCAAATTAATTATCGAAACATCACTCTGAGTGTATCCAACCACTCATCTAAATTTTAAACTTCATTTGCATGTCTGTGATAGACTGGACTTCTTAAAATAAACAGAAATTTAGGCCAAATGCCTGATGTTAACATTATCAAATGATAGCGATCCTTGTACATTAAAATTTCTATAGAATTTTGCCGCTGACTGAGTTTCATTATTAATTCATATTCGTGGTATCACCACTAGATGGAGGCAGATGCCATCTTATTTACCATTTATTGCGGCAGTTTTATACAATTGGTTTATTTAAAGATCGCTTCATTTCAAAATAAAAATGTAGTGGATTTTAAAAGAAAGTTTGGTAATTACTTAGATGCCTGGTATGAGCATACCACTACCATATCGACTGTGACATAACCGATGATCCAATAAACCTAACATCTGAAATGGTATTTACATCATTACATTAATTAACGGAGAAACACTGCTCCGACAAAAAAATACAGAGATCAAAAAAAAAAACTAGCCTAGCTACACTTATCTATTTACATCACATCAAATATAAATAATTCACATACGCTTGCGTCCTACAAATAAACAGTAAAAGTACAAACAGAAAAGAAAACAAATAAGCAAACTGGATCCCACCATCGCGGCCTACTGGAAATTAAAAAGATAGAAATGCGCAAAACAAACTCGGAGTCACCAGAAAAACATACCCCGCTGCGAGTAGCAAAATGAAATATTGCGAATTTGACGGCAATCTCAAACTTCAGACGATAAATGTCTGGACATGATATTATTTAACCTTGATGGACAAATTACTGTTACTTCACGTCATCCGTGACTCTACATAAATATTCAAAACACATTGACTCGTCGCTCTGTTCACATTGTACACTGGCTAGCATTTTTATCGAGCATCTACTTTCCCTGGAATTATTTAAACAAATACAGGCTCCTGCCTGTAGTATCGTAACCCATGTCGTAACACATTTAACACACGTGGTTAAACTCTTTATTTCACAATTCTTTTTACCCATTAATTCGCGACGTCATTATTATTCATTATTCTCACAACACAGCCTCGCTCGTATCCGGCGGGCACAAATATCTGTCGTGCACATTACGGCTTCTTACGACAAATCAAGACATGGTCCCAATATCATATTTCCATCATCAACGTAGCTCATCAGGGATATTAATCATCTAGCTCGATCTCTCGATCATTCACTGTTAACACATCACAAAAATCACAGAGCTGACTCATCAATGGCGCTCACCGTTTCTATCAAAACAAAGAATGACGAGATTGCCTCTCAAAACACAAATGTTGAAAAATGCGCCACTGCAACTACCCAGAAATAAAAATTCGCGTCTACCAAAAATCGTCGCAAAATACGCGGGGTAAGTACAATCAAAACCGGACATCAGAAGGATGATTCCGCAACATAAAACAAGCTGAAAGCGCAAACTACCGAAATAAACATTGAAATCATCGCGACGGCGTCCCCAAGATCAAAACTCCAACAAAATCGACTCAAAACCAACGATCTAAAATCATGATGAATAATAATAATAAACTGACATTACACTCGTAGATCCAATATCAAAGCTGCCTAACTGTCAAAGTGACATACTACAAAATCAACCATAAATACACGCAAACAAACATCTACTTAAACAAAGTGCACAAAATAAGCCTATCTGAAAGTGCAACATAAACATTATTATTATTATTATTATTACTATTATTATTATATTATTATTATTATTATTAGCAGTATTATAAAACTGTGAATTATTTACAACCCTACCTAGTACTCTAAACTACATTGATCATCGATTTTGCCACGGTCCTACATATTTATTTACATTATAATGATGCTCATACCTGTGATGGTGGAGGCAGGTCGGTTCACCCACCAGCCCCGGTCATGGTGGAAATTAGAATTCCATCTTCAAGCTGATGTGGTATTCCAGATTTTTACACACGCAAATTTGACACATTCTTGCCATGCCGTGACACACGTTTATATTAGCATAAACACTCGTATTTCTCTCACTCCAGTGAAAGTTAGAAAATGCCACTGCAGACTCCTGCCTGTTGTGTAGAAGGATGGTCGCCTCGCTATCTACCTGCAAAACACCTGCTGGCCTGCTCGCCGATCCCTCAGCTCTGTTTACACTACAGCTTACAGTACATTCACCCTACTGGGACATAACTGTCTCCTCAAGGTTGACTATTGCGGTCTCCATTGAAGAAAGTCAATCACCTTCCTGTCTGTCTTTACTGGTTTCTCCCCGTAAACATCTCGCTTGCCAAACAGTTTGTAGAATGGTAGAAACAAGCTAAAATACAGTTTATGTTGTGGAGAAAATTTTATACTGATCTCACATGTAACACTCCCTGCTGGTTAGAAATGTTTCTATGTAAATATGCTGAAAAACATGGACTTGTTTCCCTCGACTAGTAATGTGAGTTCATTTGAGTTGAAAGTGTAATTCTTGCCTACTCTCCCTGAATTTACAGTAAAAGTCTGTGAAAATGTTCATTTTCTGAAATGCTATTCTCCCAAGTAAATAATACAAGGCTTTCTAAAAATGCCTACAAGTGTCTAATCGCTTTCTTACCAGCCAAAATAAAGCTGACTAAATGCATTTGCTGATACACTCTGTCACTCTGTCAAACGTAAATTCACTGAGAATACTGAAATAACACTAAAAGTACTCAAGACAATAGCTGAAAACTGAGAACTCTGAAGACACTGAGAGTTCAGAACGACTGAGAATTCAGAACGACTGAGAACTCGAAACACTGAGAATTCAGAACGACTGAGAGCTCGAAACACTGAGAGCTCGACCCTGTGGTCGCTGGGTTTTGTAGAAATTCCTCCCACCACCTGAAAATAGTTCCGTGGAAGGGATGTGGCGTAATAATCTAGTCCTCGGGAGCGCTTTCTCGTACATCCGTAGGTTATGGTTTTCAAAATTTATATGCAAAACTTCCTAAATTTTGTCCGACTTACATGTGATATTGCGCCGCGGGAAATGATCATAGGATAATCCACACGACGGTGCGCGTCACTGGTGTTATTTTCTTCCGGTGGATGGCCTCATCCTGCCATGACAGCTCCTTCTTCTAGATCCTATTACTCCTCCGTGTGAAGTTGAATTTTAATAATTAGGCACTAATTAACCACAGATTGGTACTGATAATTCACCAAATATTATAAAGAAGTCAGGACACTGTTTTTCACTACCACATCGGGCTTCAGATCGCGAGATACTGACTGTAGATTTCCCGGTATGACAGCTCATTCAAATTTAGAATTTTCTGATTGGCTGAGACTTTCGCGCCCTTCCAAACGTGGGTGCATCCGCTTCCTCCCAAGAATTGGCGGTTATAGTCGTTGTCCTCTATTGTCCTGGCCAAGTAGGTCAGGCTTCAACGCGTGCTTTTCTCGTGAGAGCGAACCGCAAGTCGCCGCTCCCCGGCGGTGTCATAAAATTTATTGGAAGGATGGTTTACAATTTGGTCGTGCCTAGAGAAGAGTTTCATGGATTCTCTCGCCGTCTGACTGGCGCCAGAAAGTTCCTTTGTGACTGCTAGTTTCACAGCCTCACTGTGGTATCTCATATGTGAAATATTCAATTTAATTGTGAATTAAATTAGGCCAAATTCGCTTATGGGTGCACTTCATACTTGCATTCATGCTCAGGTAAATTCAAAAATCTGAGAAAGGAAAATGAAGAAGGAATTAGAATAACTGGGTGAAAGTGCCTGCTAAATGGTTTGATTGCTATAGAATGTGTGCTACGTGTGGGCTGGATAGATCCTCAAGTATAGTCGGGAGTGTGCTGCACACTGTTGCGTCGTGTGGCTGTCGTAGTGTTCAGAGGCTGCTTCCCCCTCCACAACACCACGCGTGGAAGGGATGCTTCAAAGACTGACATTGTTAGGCCTTCTTTATATGGCTCGTCTCCTCAAAATCTATACGATTTATATGCAAAGGACTTCACAGGTGTACATTTTTCCGAACCACTGTGTTTACAAAGCGTAAGGTTTCTGTTCCGTGCTATAAGGTTCGATACCACCGTGACACGAAAAGACAGACTGCAGTATGGTAAGCTCGCTCCGTTACGGTTTATTTTTGATAGATTTAATGCTCATTGCACTGAGCACTACAGCGTAGGCGAATGTGTAACCACTGACGAAATGTTAGAGCAGTTTAGAGGCAATTGCAGGTTTCGACAGTATCTGACATCTAAACCGGCAAAATACGGAATAAAAATATTTGCACTCGCCGAAGCTCGGACTTGTTATGCTCGAAATATGGATGTGTACTTTGGAAGTCAACCAGACGGACCTTACCAAGTGAGCAATTCCCCGCATCAAACAGTTCTACGATTGATCCGACCAATATCTGGCTCCAGACGGAATGCCTCTGTTGATAACTGGTATTGTTCAATACCGCTGGCAAATGAGCTGTTAAGGGATCATCGTCTGACGCTAGTTGGCACTGTAAGAAGAAATAAAAGAGAAATTCCAAAGTTATTTACAGAATACGTGAAGAATTTAGCAGTGTTTTTGGTTTTGGTGAAACTAGCACCCTTCCTTCTTACATGCCCAAGAGAAACGGACTTGTTCTCCTTTCAACTTTCCACAACACAGGACTCCATCGACGAGGACTCAGGTGATGCTAGGAAACCCGAAATTTTGACGATCTACAGCATGACGAAATAAGAGGTAGACACTCTGGGCAAGTTGAAAGCTACGTACACAGTAACGAGACGAAGTAAAAGACGGTCATTATCACTCTTCTTCGCTCCACGAACCTACTACGCTGCGTACCAGCGTCCCAGGTGGCGGATAGGGGGTTACTAACCGGATGCCGGTGGACTTGAGGGAAATAAAATACTTCTCGCGGACCAAACACACTACCCCCTGTGGGTGGGGTACGCACATGTAGAATACACCCGCGGTATCCCCTGCCTGTCGTAAGAGGCGATTAAAAGGTGTCCACGGGGCTCTCAACTTGGGAGTGTGGATTGGCGACCACGGGGCCCTTAGCTGAGTCTTGGCATTGCTTCCACTTACTTGTGCCACGCTGCTCACTTTCGTCTATCCTGTCCAACCTCCCTTGGTCAACTCTTGTTATTTTCCGACCCCGACGGTATTAGAGCATTCGAGGCTTGGGGAGTCTTTCATTTTCACGCCCTTCGTGGCCCCTGCCTTTCTTCGTCCATTACTTCATCTTCCGAAGTGATGAATCCTTCCTTTCTTCTTCTTTTCTCTCTCTCTCTGTACCCCTGTGGGTGGGGGACGCAGACGAATAATACACCCACGGTATCCCCTGCCTGTCGTGAGAGGCGACTAAAAGGGGCGGCCAAGGGATGATTGAATTAGAACCGTGAAACTACTTTTGATTCGTACCATCACCATCACGCGAAAGTGACACAAAACACACTAGGACAAAGGACAGCATCACACACGATCCCTCATAAAGCGGACGAAGAGGTCTGCTGACTGCTCGTCATCACGCAAGATAAGGGAGATAGTACTCGGAAGGTTAAGACTACGGCGCAGATCGACCAGGTCCACACACTCCGTAAGGATGTGCACCACGGTAAGATGGCCGTCGCAGGTACACACCGAAGGAGGTTCTCCTTTCAAAAGATGCGAGTGAGTCAAGATACCGTGGCCGATCCGAAGACGACATAATACCACGGCTTCCCTCCGCGAAGCCCGAAGGGAAGTCCTCCATACCTTCGTTGTTCCTTTTATCGCTCTCAGCTTGTTGGGAAGTGGAATGGCCTGCCACTCCATCTCCCAATGGGACATAACAAGATGTCGCAGCTGGGAGCGAATATCACTTGCTAGAACCTTGAAAGGCAACGGGGGCATTGTAACTGCCTCCTTGGCAGCCTGATCTACTAACTCGTTTCCCTCTATGCCCATGTGGCTTGGGAGCCACAGAAACGTGATTCTGGTGCCAGCATCCCAACACCCGGCCAGCAGGTCCTGGATTAGCTGCACCAGAGGGCGCCGAGGGAAACAGGTATCTATAGACTGGAGCGAACTCAAGGAGTCAGTACACAGAAGAAAGTGTCGGCGCTCATTGTACAGTGCGTACCGCAGAGCCTCACAGATAGCATAGAGCTCTGCTGTGTACACACTACAGGTTGCCGGAAGAGCAAAAAGGAACCTATCATTGTCAACAACGAACGCACAGCCCACCTTCGTATCTGTCGTTGAACCATCCGTGTAGACGACGACTGAACCTGGATAGCGGCCAACAACGGACAGGAAGAGCCTCCGATAAATCGAAGGGTCCGTGTTTTCCTTCGGGCCAGTGTGCAGATCCAGGATTATTTCAGGTCGTCGTACGACCCACGGAGGTACCCCACTTGGTTGTCTGACAAGGCAAGAAACCGAAGGTACGTCAAACAATTCGGAAATGCTATCCAAACGTATCCCAACCGGCCGCGTCGCTCGAGGACGAGCAGCGTACAGCAGACGGTTGCCATTGTTGAACACGCAAGGATAGCTTGGATGAAGTGGCATCTGTCGCAAATTTGCAGCATATGTAAGTAGAAGTTGCTGGCGCCTCAGGTGTAAAGGCGGCACACCAGACTCAGCGAGCAGGCTAGCGATGGGGCTTGTACGAAAAGCTCCCGTCGCCAACCTAACCCCGCTGTGGTGGATACTGTTCAGCTTCGCGGAGCCATATGCTGCACTGCCGTAGTCTGACCGGGATAAAATGTGTGCCCGATAGAATCGCAGTAGCACCGTGCGGTCAGCCCCCCAAGAAGTGCTGCTAAGAAACTTAAGGATATTAAGCTTCCAAGTGCATTGCACTTTTAACTGCCGCACGTGTGCCTCCCACGACAATTTACTGTCAAAAAGGAACCCAAGAAATCGGTAAGTGTCAACGACTGGAAGAACGACATTGTCTAAATAAAGCTCAGGATGGGCGTAAAGAGTACGTTGACAACAAAAGTGGACAACAGAGGTCTTTGCGGCAGAAAACCGAAAGCCATGTTCTAAGGTCCACTGTTCCACCCTCCTAATAGCGTGTTGTACTTGTCGCTCTGCGACTGCCATATTACGCGAGCTATAGTGCAGAGCAAAATCGTACACATATAGCGACGATATAACTGCTGGACCAGCAGCAGCAACAATACCGTTTATGGCAATCGGGAACAGAGCGACACTAAGGACCGATCCCTGTGGGACTCCATTTTCTTGTACGTGGTATTGCGAATATGTCCTCCCTACTCGGACACGGAATAGGCGGAGGGACAAGAAATTCGCAATAAATGCCGGCAAGTTACCTCGCAATCTCTCTTGATGCAGGGCTGAAAGGATACCATTTCGCCATGTGGTGTCATAAGCCTTCTCGAACTCAAAGAAAACAGCTACCAAGTGCTGTTTGTGGAGAAACGCATCCTGGGTAGTGCTCTCCAGGCGTACTAAGTGGTCATTGGTGGATCGAGCTGCTCGAAATCCACATTGGTACTCGGACAAGAGCCCTTGTTTCTCCAGACACCACACGAGTCAGCGATTAACCATCCTCTCAAACAGCTTACACAGGCAGTTTGTAAGGCAAATCGGTCTGTAACTTCCTGTATACTTAGGCTCTTTGTCAGGCTTGAGGACAGGAATGACTATACACTCTCGCCACTGAGATGGAAAATCACTCTCCATCCAGATTCGGTTGAACACACGAAGGAGATATAGTAAACTATCATCACTAAGGTGTTTCAACATCTGGTTATGGATGTTGTCCGGTCCAGGAGACGTGTCCTTGCAAAGCGCTAGGGCGCTGCGGATTTCCCACTCCGTAAAGGGCACGTTGTAGTCCTCTGAAGCTTGAGAGGCAAAACTAAGGTGAGAACGTTCCGCCTCCGATGATGATGATGATGCTTGTTGTTTAAAGGGGCCTGACATCGAAGGTCATCGGCCCCTAATGGAATTTGATGGACATGATACATATATTTAACATTTTAAAATGTATCCACTGACTAGAGTTTAAAAAAAATGATGGAGAAATATGAGGGTGAGATTAAAACAATCAGTGGATCTAATACGCAATGCCTTATTTTCTAATATAATAAGAGAATCTACAGGAAAACAAAAGAATAAGGCATTGCCTGGTAGGACATAATTTACGAGAGACGTTAAAATAACACATTAAAATACACTACACACACTAAAATTAAGTCAATAGGATAAAAGCGAAAGTGACACAAAACACACTAGGACAAAGGACAGCATCATACACGAGAAAACAGTCCACTATCCCTCATAAAGCGGACGACGAGGTCTGCTGACTGCTCGTCATCACGCAAGATAAGGGAGATAGTACTCGGAAGGTTAAGACTACGGCGCAGATCGACCAGGTCCACACACTCCGTAAGGATGTGCACCACGGTAAAATGGTCGCCGCAGGTACACACCGGAGGGGGTTCTCCTTTCAAAAGATGCGAGTGAGTCAAGATACCGTGGCCGATCCGAAGACGACATAATACCACGGCTTCCCTCCGCGAAGCCCGAAGGGAAGTCCTCCATACCTTCGTTGTTCCTTTTATCGCTCTGAGCTTATTGGGAAGTGGAATGGCCTGCCACTCCATCTCCCAATGGGACATAACAAGATGTCGCAGCTGGGAGCGAATGTCAGTTACTGGAACCTTGAAAGGCAACGGGGGCAGTGTAACTGCCTCCTTGGCAGCCTGATCTACTAACTCGTTTCCCTCTATGCCTATGTGGCTTGGGAGCCACAGAAACGTGATTCTGGTGCCAGCATCCCAACACCCGGCCAGCAGGTCCTGGATTAGCTGCACCAGAGGGTGCCGAGGGAAACAGGTATCTAGAGACTGGAGCGAACTCAAGGAGTCGGTACACAGAAGAAGGTGTCGGCGCTCATTGTACAGTGCGTACCGCAGAGCCTCACAGATAGCATAGAGCTCTGCTGTGTACACACTACAGGTTGCCGGAAGGGCAAAAAGGAACCTGTCCTTGTTAACAACGAACGCACAGCCCACCTTCGTATCTGTCCTTGAACCATCCGTGTAGACGAGGACTGAACCTGGATAGCGGCCAACAACGGACAGGAAGAGCCTCCGATAAATCGAAGGGTTGCCATTGTTGAACACGCCTTCTTACTTTGTCGAATAAGAACTCGCGCCTTAGAGCGGAGTTTCTTAAATGTTACCAAGTTGGCCACAGTAGGCTGTCGACGGTAACGTTTATGAGCGCGACGGCGTTCTTTGATGGCTGCTGCTATTTCATCGTTCCACCAAGGAACGAGTTTTCGGCGAGGAGCCCCCAAGAAAAACGGAATGGACTCCTCAGCAGCAGCAAGAATAACTTGGGTGACGTAAGTTACTTCCTCGCCGACGGTCCGCCTGATATCGTCATTAAAGACAGCTAGTGATGAGAACTTTGCCCAATCAGCACGTTTAAGAATCCATCGAGGGGGAGCCTCGACGGATTTATGCTTCAACAAAGTAAGGATAATAGGAAAATGGTCACTGTCACAGAGATCACCGTGTGTATTCCACCGAAACAGTGGAATCAACGTCCGGCTGCATAGACTTAGGTCGATCCGAGAATACGTGCCATAACATTCACTAAAGTGAGTTGGTTCCCCTGTGTTCAAAATACATAAATCCAGCTCTGTTGCTAATATTTCCAGCTCTCTTCCCCGGGGGCAAGGCGCCTCAGAGCCTCACATGGGGTGATGGGCGTTAAAATCGCCCAATAAAAGGAAGGAGGTGGAAGCTGATCTATGAGATCAACGACATCAGTTATATTAAGATGCTGGCCTGGTGGAAAATAAACATTACACACTGTTGCTATGACAGGCAGTGAAAAGCGAACAGCTACAGCCTCGAGCGGGGTTCTTAATGGAACCTCTTCGCTGTAGGTATCAGAACGTACAAAAATGCCAACGCCACCGGAAGCCCGGTGAGCATAGTATCGTTCTGTAGAGTATAGCTTAAAATTTCTCAAGACCGTACGATGACCAGGTCTGAAGTTGGTCTCCTGAATACAGACTATACTCGCTGCGTACTCACTAATGAGCTGACGTAACTAAGCAAGATGCCTGTCATAACCATTACAATTCCACTGTAACACTGCCATAGTGTGGACGATATAAGTAGTGTTAGGTTATGAGCAATAAAATGCTCACCTAAAGACTATCAACATCTACATCCGTAGATGTAGTGGACAGCGCGACATCCATCTCGTCGTCAACAGACGGCGGGGATGCCGCCCAGAACTTCGACTTTTTTCGGGGGCGAAGGGGTCCCCTACGAGGAGAGCGCGCAGGTTTCGGGGCAGGAGTACCGCCCGGCGCTGACTCAAACCCCCCAGACGGGGGGCACGACTTCCCCTTCGCAGGGGAAGTCCGAGAGCGCTCAGGACGGGCGCTATTCTTCCCCTTTTTCTTTTCTAGTTTAGACGGGCTGGGAGATGGTTTCCCAGCCCTGGTCGACGATGCCGCCTGCGCCGGCTGGGGCACGACTTTCGTCGACCTGCTAGGGGGGGGGAGACTTAGTCTTCCCCCATGCTGTGCCGGCTGGCAACTGCCAGCCTGCACAGACTTCTGGTTGGTCGAAAGTGGGTTGGTCCCCCCCTTCGAGCTTTTACTCTTTGCGACGTCGCTGGGAGCAGCAACAGTCGCCTTGGGCGCAGCGATCAGCACAGGTGACGATGTTGAAAATGATGAACCTGGAAGACTCTGAGCTATCATGCTGTAGTCGAGTAGTCGAGTGTACGGGCAGGTGTATTCGTGGAATTAAACTTACGGCGCGCTTCCTGGTAGGAAAGACCATCCAGGGTCTTGATCTCCTGGCTCTTCTTCTCACTCAGGTATGTCGGACAGTTCCGATCCCGAGGAGAATGAAAACCGGAGCAGTTAGTGCACTTGTACGGAGTTGTGCACTCCTCCGCGCCGTGAGCTACTCGTCCACATGTACCACATACAGCCTGATTCGAACAGCGAGAGACCATATGTCCGAATCGCTGGCATTGATAGCATCGCATAGGAGGCGGGATGTACGGCCTCACATCGCATCGATAAGTTGTTACCTTGACTTTCTCTGGTAACACTGACAACTTGAAAGAGACAATGAAGGCACCAGTGGCAACGTCTTCACCGTTGACCTTGCGCGTAAGGCGCCGGACGTGTGTCACGCCACGGTTCTTCATGTCTTCCATCAACTCGTCGTCAGTGTTCAAAATAAGGTCGCGGTGAAAGATGACTCCGCGAACCAGGTTCAAGGACTTATGCTCCTCCACTTCGACGGGGATAGCGCCAAAGTGGTCGCACTTAAGCAGCTGATCAGCTTGCAGTGCTGTACGAGTCTTCAGCACTGGTTTCGTGGTGAAACTTGTCTTGAAGCTTGATTGATTGCACGCAGTTAATGTTGTTATTAAATGATAGACCCACGAACCTACTACGCTGGCGTAGCAGGGGGAGAGGTGATACTCCCAATTGGCGCGTCCCAGGTGGCGGTAGGTGTGTCCTAACCGGCTTGCCGGCGGACTCTAGGGAAATAAAGTACCTCTCGCGTACCAAACACACTACCCCCTACGGGTGGGGGACTCACATGTAGAATACACCCACGGTATCCCCTGCCTGTCGTGAGAGGCGACTAAAAGGGGCGACCAAGGGATGATTGGATTCGAACCATGAAACTACTTTTGATTAGTACCACCACGCGGGGAACACCATGGGTCGTTATTATTTGCGCGTAGTACCACTATGTTAGGTACACAATAGGTTTGTGCTTAGTAGCAGCAGCGAGAGGGTCACTGTGGGTTTCCAGTACCCGTGAGTCGTACCCATGTGAGCAACACCACGTGTCTGGGCGTTGCCTGTGCTTAGTACACCTTGGTGAGGAACCCCATCGGTTTGCGTTGGCTATGAGTCTGCGTTACGTGTACGGCGTTCAATACTTGTGAGTAGTACCATCTTGTGTGGACAACCGTGTGTCTTCGCTACTTTTGATCAGTACCCCAAAATGACGAATACCATGGTTCTACTTTACTCGCGACATGTACCATTCTGTGGGGCCTTAGACGTGAATTTAGTACCCATTCAGACATCAAGCACCATTGTGCTTTATAAATGGTCCCTTGGTCAGTAATACTGTAATTAACTACCTTCTTTTTGAGTCTGGTCCACTGTTTTTTTTTCGTAGGGTTCATGTCCATCCATTCATTCTTCATAACAATTTATTTTGGTCAGTGGATGAATTTGAATTTTTTGTTATTTCATTTCGTACCCTTAGTGGCCGGTGACCTCGATGTTAGTGCCCTTTAAACAACAAGCATCATCATCATCATCATTAAATGATAGACTGACACTTTGGCACAAACATATATTTACAGAGAGAGAGTCCTATATACACATTTACACCTATCTTGAGGAGATAGTCTATTTCACTGGGAAATGTCCTTGGATAGACGAAAACTATCTGCTGTGGGTTCACAAGTGTAACTTGTAGAGAGAGTGGCGTTAGTATAATGCTAGTATGGGACTTAGACTTGCAAGGAACTTGCATCTTTATCTTAATTCGCAGAATGCCAAGATAGTCGTCGGAGCACTGGTGAGGACTTGGGAGTGTAGCAGAATGCTTGACTCGGGGCTCGACGTGGCTACGGGAATCAGGGAAGATGAGGCAATGTCCTGAGGTGAGACCTCACAACCAGCAATCTGTCCACCTGTTCAAGACACATTTTTAAGAGGAATGCCTCCGTGTTTGACTTGCGGTGTACGCTGGCTGTTGGACACTGGGGTATTCCTCAGTTAGAGTTGGGTCGTTCATGAACTAACTAGTTCATATGAACGACTTCGTTCATTTGAACGAAATGCCGCGAAGGCTGCTACCATGAAGACAGCACAAATGAACTATCTCGTTCATTTGAACGAAATGCCGAGAGAGCACAATTGAACTACCTCGTTCATTTGAACGACAAAATAAGCACGCACGCAAATGGCCAATGGCGTGCCCTGTTAATGATCACATGACAGCACATTTCTCAACTGGTGATGGAGCAGGGAGAAGAGTTATAAAAAATTAGAAAGTTTACCTGTTTCTCTGTCTCTCGTAGATGCCTTTTCTCCACCTGGCAGGCTGGCGACGCCGGTGGCCACTGGGCAGCTGTTTTCTGCTCGTGCTAGGCGCTCCGCAAGACGACGAAGTACCAAATTCACAGAATGTCGTACTAGCCGCCTAGCTTTGTAACTGAGCGCATGTTGGTTCGAGTCCGGTCCTATGCAAGATACGGTCCACGAAACACACGATGGGTTGATAATGTCGCTGGTTTACCTCTTATAACAACGATATCCCACATAATATTAACGAACAATACCGTATTCGAGGTTCCTCAGAATTCCATTAAGAAAAAAAAAAGAAACGTGTTCACTGTCTGGCACTTACGTAAGCGTTCTATCATACACGACAGTTGTGGGGAATAATACACGGGCACCGGTAAATAAATACTCTGTCTACACACAAAATAAACAATGTCAACAACGAAATCACAAGCACTTGGAGCGGAGTAGCAAAACCATGCTATCACATGGTAACAGATACGAGACATCAGTATTATAATCAGTACACATAAGTTATCTTAAGATGAGTGTATCGACCTAAAGTAATAAACAACTAAAATAGCAAAATACGTTAAACTGTTCATACCACATACGACAGCCTGTCAGAAGATTTACTGGCACGCAAAAGAATTCCTGCGGGACAAAAGTTTGTCACCACGACGTCCTTGGAAACCGTAATAGTATATGGGTTGCCGTCAAACAGTTCAGATGTTACTGTTCAAAAATAACAGCTGCTCAACCCTTTTTCCTGTGAGACGATTCCTGTTCTCGGTCACTATCTGTCCTGCCTTCGAAAATATCCTTTCGCAAGGAACGGACGTTGCGACAATTGAAAGGCGAGCCTTCGCCAACTCGTAGAGGGAAGGATATACCTGTTTCCTTTCTGACCACCAAGAGAGTGGATTACCTTTCCTGGGCAAAAGAGGTTCCTGGAGGAATTTATCCACTTCCACAATTGCAGCAGCTCTTGGATTTGGATTACGATCAAATTAACGGACTCATTCCAGTCATCCCATATAGCGGATCCTTTCTCAGTTGCTATCGGCGCTGATGCTGATCCTGCGCTTGAATGAAGCGACTTCTCACAGTGAGTAATCAGTGACTGCTTAGCCCTTTCAGCGTTTCGAGGATCAGAGAAGCCGTAACTCTTAAATCTCGGGTCGAGTAATGTGGCCTGTGCGAACACATTGTTCTCTTCGATACCCTGAAAACGCTTATTAAGAGCTTCGACGAGTTTCTCGGCCATCTCTCGAACATTATCCCTCACAGCAGGTGTTATAAATTTAGAGCACCACTTCTTCAGAGCCTTGTGTAACAGTATGACCTTGGAAACAGTGACATGTTGTTCGCTGCTCATCTCCTCGGTGCAGTCTTTAAATGCCTTCAGCACGTCGCAGATTTGGCCCATAACCGCGGTGTCGTCATTTGTGATGCTGGGAAGTTCCGGATAATGAATCGCAGTGACCGACATCACGGAATTTTTCACGTCCAGCATTCTTCTCAGCATCTCATAAGTAGAGTTCCATCTGGTGGCAACGTCTAGTTTCAAACTGAGGATTGCTTCTCCCAGTTGTTCTTGCATAGCCTTCAGTTTGATACTGGCCTGTGAGCTACGCTTGAAAAATTCCACAACACGCTTACATTTTGTCAGCAGCTCTCGGATGTTCTCAAGGCCACACAGCACAACCAAGTTCAAAGTATGGGCAAAACAGGGAATATGTTTCCACCTATTAAGTCTTATGGCAGCTTTAATATTTGGTGCACTGTCACTGACATCACAAGCTACCTTGCCTCGGATGTCCCAATCTCCCGTAACCCGCTTCAATTCTTCCGCCAAGTTTACAGAAGTATGCTGTTCGTTGTACTTGAAACATTCTATGAGACTTGATTTCATCTCCATGTGTTCATTTATGAAATGAACTGTTACTGACAGATAACTATCATTACTGATGGAAGTCCAGCCATCCGTTGTAATTGTTACCGTATCTGCAGACTGTAATAAATCCCTCACTTTTACCTTCAACATGTCACACATCTGCGGTAACAAGACACGTGAAACTGTCTTTCTGGTGGGCAATTTATAGGTAGGATTGGCCTTGTGTATAAACTTCCTGAAAGAAACATCCTCTACAATTCGAAAAGGCAGATAGTTTTTCGCAATAGTCTCTACAAGTAAAAAATCAAGTTCTTGATTTTTCTTATTGGTAAGAGGCCTGTGAAAATACTCCGAAATATTTGGAGCACGTCTAGGTTGTGGTGGAGGTGGTGGTGGTGGTGGTGGTGGTGGTGGTGGTGGTGGTGGTGGTGGTGGTGCTGCTGCTGATGATGATAATTGCTCTGGCACAGTATTCGTGGAACAATACACAGTACTACCGGAAATTGGATTATCTACTTTCAGTTCGTCTGAGTTATCACTCGAAGCCAGCAATAAACATTTCATTGACAAACACACGGTAGGGTGCTGTATCCGCACATGTCGGGTTAAATTAAAAATGCTTCCTCCCTTATAGGACATAGTTTTACTGCAAAAATTACATTTGGCTTTATTCTCGCCAATTTCAGAAAAATACCCCCAAATCTGACTTGATTTTCTAGGTCTCGAAGCCATGGTAGGTTAGAAAAAGAACTCGGTGCCGTAAATGCAATAAAATAAACACACGAATCGAAAATAAATAGAAGTCGAAAATAAAATTCTTAAAAGAAACTTTTAATACTTAATAGCCTACTTATAACAAACTAGTACTTATAACGACGAAATCTAAGAACTTTATAACGGAAACACACGAAAATCGAAAGCATAGATATAATAAGTTAAATAAAACTATACTGCCTAATAACGAATTACTAAAAGAAAGAAAACAGATAACGATATGTAACGACAGAACACGCTGGACTTTATGCTCACAATACCGAACCGGAGGGTAAATCTGAACTGAATGAAGACTGAAGAGACAAGCACTGTTGCTACCTATTCAAAACTTATTTTGTGTCGCTATTTCATGCGACTGGTTTGTGCAGAAAATAAAATTATTTCCTTCTCAAAATCGGTGGTTGATTGGCCAAAATGCTCACGAAGGGGTGGGTAACTTATTATTTTCACGTTGTTAGTTGCGAGATTCTAAATCTTAGAAATTAAACAAAAGTCACGTCCGACGAAGTGAAACTTTAAGGGTAATTTGGTACGTTTCATGACACTTGTACGCGCTTGTTTACAAGATAGAGTCTCAGTTTAAGTAAGCTGGGCGGTAGCTGGTTATACCCCAAAGGAAGCTTTCGTTATTATCAGCGGCGTCTTTTAAGCTTAGCAGAGTAAGGTGGGACCCGCCGTCGTCAGAACATGTGGCATAGACCCTTGTCCTTCGTTAGAGGGAGGTCAGTGAACGGAGAAGGATGTAGATGTACATCAATCAATCAATCAATCAATCAATCAATCAATCAATCAATCACCACTGATCTGCATTTAGGGCAGTCACCCAGGTGACGTATACCGTATGTGTTTAGCGAGTCTTTTCTTGAATAATTTCAAAAGAATTTCAAAATTTATCAAACATCTCCCATGGTAAATTATTCCAGTCCCTAACTCCTCTTCCCATAAACGAATATTTCCCCAAATTGTCCTCTTGAATTCTAAGTTTAACTTCATATTGTGATCTTTCCTACTTTTACACCACCATTCGAACTTATTCGTCTACTAAATGTCATTTTACGCAATCTCTCCGTTGACAGCCCGGAACATACCGCTTAGTCGAACAGTTCGTCTCCTTACTCCCAATTCTTCCCAGCCCAAAGTTTGCAACATTTACGTAACGCTACTATTTTTTTCTGAAATCACCCAAAACAAATCGAGCTGCTTTTTCCAGTTCTTGAAACGAGTAATTCTGGTACGAGTCCCATGCACTTGAACGATTTGTGATCTTACCAAAGATTTATATGCCCTCTCCTTTACATCCTTACTATAAACCTTAAATACTCTCATAACCAATGAAGAGATCTTTAATCCTTAATTACAGTCCCGTTTATGTGATTACTCCAATGAAGAGCGTTCCTTATATTAACACCTAGGTGATCCCTATGAGGAACTTCCAATCCGTCAACGCAGTAATTAAAACAGAGAGGACTTTTCCTCTTGGTGAAACTTACAACCTGACTTTTCACCCCGTTTATCATCGTACCATTCTCTGCTGTCCATCTCACAACATTTCGAGCTCGTTTTGCAGTCGCTCACAATCGTGTAACTTATTCAGTAGCGGCGATTGGAAGTTAAAAGTACGGGGGCAAAAATATACAGACAACAGATAGTATTCGGGTTTGTGGGATACAGCGGACGTTTTTTTTATTTTTTATATAAAGCTAAACTGTAGTACGAAAAGCTTTTTGATGGTCTCTGAGAGTATTTCGACAGAGAGGTAAACGTTGACAGTTTACCAATTTAAGTGCGGTAATAATAGATTTTAGAGATTTTGACTCAATACTATACAATAAAACTTTCATGAAAGGAACAATATTACACATTTATTGCAATTGAAATGAAGTACGGTGTGATTATACAATTAAAAATCATTTAGTATTCAACTACACACTTAAAAACTAACAGACAATAAGGAGACTGCCAGACTGAAGAATGCGCTCGGTAAGCAGGTGAATCATACCTCAGTGTACACGACCTTAGAAAAAAAAAAAAAAACCTTTCTCACAACATACCGTATGCAAAGTCCCCACTACTCGCAGTGGCGCTATCGAAATCGGTTAGCCGGGACGAACGGTATTTTGTGCGCATTTCCGATTTGATAATAATTAAGGGAAATAAAGGAAAGAAATAGCTGTTAAGACGACAGGGCTTGTACAAATTCATTTTTTTAATAATTCCTATAATTCCAAGTTTCAGCCGGCTAAAATGATATATAAATATATTTTCTTTAAAAAAGCGGGGGAGGGGGGAGGGAGGCGAGTGCCCACCCCCTCGCCTTCCCTAATCGCCACTACTGAACTTATTTACTACTCTACACAGTATAAAATCATCCGCAAAAGCCTTGTCCTTAATTCCAGTTCTTTACTCATACAATTCATACATGTAAAACGTAAAACTCCAATAACACTGCCTTCAGGAATTTCCCTCTTAGTGATAACAGAATCAGATAATTTTTCACCTACTCTCATTATCTGAGCTCTGTTTTCGAAATATATACCCATCCATTTAGTCACGCTTTTGTCCAGTCCAAATGCACTCATTTTTGTCAGTACTAGCCAGGGTGAATAAGCTCAAGGTAATGGTATAGGAAAGGGTGTTCCCATAGATTTACGGAAGGATCTCTTCGAAAATTTGCCATGAGAGCTCAAAAACTGTACATTTACTCACTTTTTCTATTTTAATTAGCAGACCAATAGATGGTTAAACAGGGACTGCAAAATCAGTAGACCTAGTACTGGTTTAAATGGGCTAGTTTGTGTTGGGGAACACAAAATTAGAGAGATGTGATGTCAGAGATTTTTTGGTACAATTTGCTTTACGATGGGATAGGAAAGGGCTAGGAGTGGGAAGGAAGCGGCTTTAATTAAGGTTCAGCCCCAGCATTTACCTGATGTGAAAATGGGAAACTTTGGAAAACTATATTCAGGGCTGCCGACAGAGGGGGTTCCAACCCACTATCTCCCGAATGCAAGCTCATAGCTGCGTACCCCTAATCACTCGGCCAACTTGCTTGGTATACAAATAACTAAAGACAAGTTCCTACCGAGGGACAGAATTACACTTCAGATTCTGCGATTGACACAGAATACGCGAAAGTTTTCATTATTTCCACCATCATAAACCACATAAAAAATAAGCCTTAAGAATATTTTCTCTTAAGCAATTAATACCGTAAACTACGCTAAGGTGAATCACGAGTGAAAATTTGGCTATTTCCGTTCAAATAGGCCTATCAATATTTCAATTTAGGGCTTTAAAAACTGTTCAGTTTTTCCTGAATAAAAATATAATTACTACCACCCTTCCACCGTTTTTAAAGCTCCAAGCACAAATTTTAAATTTTAAAAGGAAGTGGTCATGTGTGTAACAAGTGCACTCATTCAATTGCTGTATAATAATATTAATAATAATAATAATAATAATAATAATAATAATAATAATAATAATAAATAATAATAATAATAATAATAATTGTTACGGAGTTGTCCGTGGTAGGTAGAGGTGAAAGAAGGTGCGGGGGTGAACAGGTCTCAAAATACGAAATTAAAGTTAAGATAAAATTTAACAAGGTTATATTTTCTTAGCAAATCAAGCAATAACAAGAATGGCAGGTACAGAGTAGCAAGGCAACAAATGTACAATTACAGAATTCACAGGATTTGGGCTTCGAGCCCCGGACTCACAATTCTTGAGCAATTAGCCCAACTTTACCCAAAAAACAAGATTCGACAAAGGGGCCGAAGACCCCAATCTTGTTCAGGAGCACTTGCTCCCAATTACAAAATAAAGCCTCCTCGAGGCACCCAAAATCAATTTCAAAAGCGCAATCCGCTCTCAAAGTTTGAACCTATCAAAGGCCACACCAAACTCGACTTTCAAGCTGTCCTCCAAGGACACAGACACAGGGGTAAAAAGATACCCAACCTAATGAGGCCTATTAAGTGAAGAAACAGAAATATTACATGGCCTCGACAATATCAAATTGATAGGAGGCGAAGCTGCACTCCTAATAGATTTTGTTTAAAACCTACTTGGCACTAGGCCGTTAATGCAAGGGCTAATCCCATACTCAAGAGGTGACTTATATGAGAAGACAGTTTACATTACGCTAGAATGGAAGAAACGGTTGAGAAAATAAGTTCACCTCAAAGCAATATGAGTGGGAGCTCGAGAGGGTTAAGCACTCTCTATCCTAATTTATAGTTTAAACAGATAGAATAGATACCGAGTGTCTTTACATTTTAAGGGAAAGTTACATGGTAAAAGGCTTCGGACCTGCCCCGAGAGTTAAACTGCTGAGCTAGCAAGAAAAGAAGTTATAAAACGGCCATTACCTTGTGGATGAACTGCTGCCCGAAGAAAGAGGCGCTTCCCGCCCCCTGCTACGTACTTCACACACTGAAAGATGTTACTGAAGTGGCGCGGAGACCCGAAAATCAGCAGTTTATATACTCTCGCGGAAAGTTCGAGGCGTTTCAAGAATGAGAACACCCTCCCACAAGAATTTTATTGGCTAACCAAGAAAACCCCTACACAAGATGAAGAAGAAACACATTACTGGTGGAAAATTAATTCGAGAAATTCGGGATTGGTAAATTCAAAACAAGGGGAAAGAAAGGGTTAATATTGCCTGTTCCGAGGTATCTGTGGAACAGCAGAGGTGAAAGAAGGTGCGGGGGTGAACGGGCCTCAAAATACGAAATTAACGTTAAGATAAAATTTAACAAGGTTATATTTTTTTTCAAAATGAATAAATAACAATCATGGCAGGTACAGAGTAGCAAGGCAACAACGTACAATTACAGTATTTACAGGATTTGGGCTTCGAGCCCCGAACTCACAATTATTGAGCAATTAGCCCAATTTTACCCCAAAACAAGTTTCAACAGAGGGGGCAGAAAACCCCATTTATGCCCAGGAGCACATCCTCCAAATTACACAGCAAAGCCTCCTTGAGGCGCGCAGAAAACAAAATTTTCAAGAAAGAGCAACTTGCTCTCAAAATTTAAGCCTGTCAAAGGCCACACCAAATTCCGCTTTCAAGTTGTCCTCGAAGGACATGAAAACAGGGGTAAATTACCCAACCTACTGAGGCCTATTAAGTAAGGAAAGGTTAATTACGTGGCCTCTAAAATACCAACTTGAGAGCAGGCGATCCGCACTCCTAATACATTTTGTTTAAAACCTACTTGGCACTAGGCCGTTCTTGCAAGGGCTAATCCCATACTAAGGAGGTGACTTATAAAAGGAAACAATTTACATTACGTTAAGGAAGAAACTGTTGTGAAAAATAAGTTCACCTCAATACAATATGAGTGGGAGCTCGAGAGGGTTAAGCACTCTCTATCTCAATTTGTAGTTTAAAAAGATAGAATAGATACCAAGTGTTTTTACATTTTCAGGGAAGTTACATGGTAAAAGGCTTCGGACCTGCCCCGAGAGTTAAACTGCTGAGCTAGCAAGAAAAGAAGTTATTAAACGGCCATTACCTTGCGGATGAACTGCTGCCCGAAGAAAGAGGCGCTTCCCGCCCCCTGCTACGTACTTTACACACTGAAAGATGTTACTGAAGTGGCCCGGAGACCCGAAAATCAGCAGTTTATATACTCTCGCGGAAAGTTCAAGGCGTTTCAGGAATGAGAACACCCTCCCACAAGAACTTTATTGGCTAGGGTTAAGCAGCATATCCCCGCTGAGGAAGATACACCTGATTGGTCATAAATTAATTAAAGAAATTCGGGATTGACTAAATTCAAAACAAGGGGAAAGAAAGGGTTATACAGCCAACTTAAACAATAACAGAAAGAAATTTAACAAGGAACAAACTTTTGAAATAAAAATTTCTCCAAAAAACAGTTCTTTCACTTCACACTAGGGCGCACCATTGTAGTTCTTCAGTAGTGTCCTCTAGAAGAGAATGTTCACACTTCTTACTACAGGCAAAACAAAAATACATCGAAAACAACCCAGTTCAGAAACTTCAAAATTTCCAAGTAGTGACATCTTCTGAGAAACTTGCAAATTAACACATTAGATAAAGTTCAGACTTCCTCCAGTAGGGGAGTTCCACCTGGCGCAAAGTTTGAATTAGCGACGTGGGGGTGTACCACCCGGTACAGACCTCCCCCCCCCAAAAGTCCCTCCAAGGGGTAACACAGAAGAACATAAACTTTTATTTCAACATAAGGTCCAAGCTATGATGTTGATATGGAAGTTAATAGCAGAAGTATTTACCAACATATTTTCTTAAAATGATATGATCCAGTTTCAAAATTCTTGTAGTAACTTTTGAAGTAATGTCTTTATGTTTGTAGAAGTTGCATTCAGAAGGAAACTTTTAGTTTTTAAAGTTGAGGAAAAATTTTCTAAGTCCACCAGATATTGCGGTAAAATCCAAAAAAAAAAAAAAAAAAAAAAAGGCAGTAATTGTTGAACTGGAATGTCCATATAGCTGGATATGTACTTTAAACGTTGATAAGTTTGACGGCCGGACCACCCGCCGCTGCTTGAGTTCAGTGGAGGCCGCTCGGACCCCTCAAGTACCCTGAGATACCGCTCGCCCGCACTATGAGAGGAGTAGTGGAGTTGAAGCACGCCGCGCCCGCGGCGAACATGCAGCTCGCGGGCCAGTTACAGGTTGTGCGCCGCACATCAGCCTTGGCCGGGTGGAGGACTCCGGCTCGTACACCGGTTGGCCTCACTGGGGAAGGGCGGGCCCGTACCCTGCCTCAGGAGCGGTACGGCGCCGCGCTGCTGCGGGGGCACTGAAACATTAAAGCTCGGCGGCAGAATTTTGTTGGACCATCATCTTTTTTTTTTAAGGGCACAGGCTTTGTGGAGAGGTTGAGGGGCCAGCGGCGTGAAGATATTCATGGCATATGTAAGCCACTGTGTGTTATTTTAGCAGGAGACGGGAGCGTGGTAATGGCCATGGTAAGGACAGGATGGCAGTTTAACTGATCGGGGGAGGTTTACAAAAAATAATTACACACAAAGGAAACAGATTCGATGATGATGATGATGATGATAATGCTTGTTGTTTAAAGGGGCCTAACATCGAGGTCATCGGCCCCTAATGGTACGAAATGAAACGACAAAGTAAAAGTTCAAAATTATCCACTGACCAAAATAAAAAATGCCATGAAGAATGAATGAACGAATGAATGAATGAATGAATGAACATGAATTTAAAACAATCAGTGGATCCGACTCAAAAAGCTATCATAGTTAATAGTATTACTGACCAAGGCACCACTTCCAAAGCAAATCGAGGATGCTTGGTGTCTAAACGGGTCCAAAATACAAGTCAAAGGCCCCTCAGAATGATACTTATCGCTAGTAATGTAGAACCATGGTATCTGTCCTGTTGCGGTACTAATCAATGGTAGCAGAGACTTGCGGTATTCCACACATTATTGTACTACTCAAAGCTTATGAAATTCGACATTAATACATACCTATGTTTTTCTCACTCTGCGGCGCCATTCACAGGCAACGCAAACCTATGATGTTCATCACATAAGAGTACTAACCACAGGGACCTCTCCCTGTCCCGTGGTGTTCCTCATATAGTGGGTACTAATCACAGGTAAGGCAGGTCCATGGTACCTATCATCCCATGGTCCCGCTCATACGGTGGTACTAATCACAGGTACTGCAAAAGCCGACCGCGCGGTGCTCCTGTGTGCTACTAATCACAAACCTATTTCGTACCTAATATAGTGGTACTACGCACAAGTAAAAGCGACCCTTGGTGTTCTCCGCGTGGTGGTACTAATCACATGTAGTTCCATGGTTCGAATACAACCATCCCTTGGTTGCCCCTTTTAGTCGGCTCTCACGACAGGCAGGGGATACCGTGGGTGTATTATTCGTCTGCCTCCCCCACCCACAGGGGGTGTGTGTTTGGTCCGCGAGAGGTATTTTATTTCCCTCAAGTCCGCCGGCAAGCCGGTTAGGACCCCCCTATCCGCCACCTGGGACGCGCCACGTGGGAGTATCACCTCTCCCCCTGCTACGCCTGCGTAGCAGGTTCGTGGGGAAAGAGATTCCAAGGGCAGAAGGCCTTAAAAATGAAACTCCTCAAAAAAATATAACCTTCCTATTTCTTTCAAAATTATATGAAGCAAGTTAACACAGAAATTACACCGGTTTCACCTGTGACAGGTGAACCCTAAATATCCTCTCGGTGGCTGGATTACTTAACAATAAGGTAACGGGAGTAAGGAAATCGAGAATGATACACGGCCCATGAAATCTGGGGGCAAGCTTGCCCGCGGGAACAAAATTCTTGACCATCACCTGGTCGCCTACCTCCAAATTGGTGGGTCTCCGTCCACGATCATATCTTTCCCTAACCTTTTCATGAGACACTTTAAGAGTGGCTTTAGCCTTCTTCCAAAGATCTTTAATGTTATCTGGGTCTATCGTCTCAGGTAGAATGTCACTCAGAGACCAGAGGTTAGAGAGCGGCGTGTTGGGAACAAACTTGAACATCAGCGAAGCTGGTGTAAACTTATGAGATTCATGAACCGCCGAGTTCAAAGCAAAGGCTAACCAATGGAGGGACGTGTCCCACCTGGAATGATCTTCATGATGATAGGCAATAAGCGCGGACCGGAGATTACGATTAACCCGTTCAGCCAGAGATGGTTGAGGGTAATAAGCAGAAGTTGTCACATGAGAGATGGACAGGTCAAAGCAGAATTTACGGAATAAATTAGATGTGAAAGCCTTAGCATTGTCAGACACAATATATTGACACGGACCAAAAGAAGCAAAGATTGAATTTAGACAAGTAATGGTGGACTGAGCGGTAGCCAGCTAAGTCGTAAATAACCAGGAAAATCTTGTAAAACCATCTACACATACAAAGATGAACTTGTTGGCATTTCCCTTCGACTGGGGGAAGGGTCCTACATAATCAATATACAGGCGTTCCATAGGGCGCGACGCTTGCTGAGACGACAACAGGCCTACCTTGGTGGACATGGTTGGTTTACTAAGCAAGCAGGATTTACAAGCTTTAACTAGTTCACGGATTTCACCGTCCATACCTTTCCAGATGAACCTTTCACGAATCTTCTCACGAGTTTTAGAGATGCCTAGATGCCCCCCTAATGGGGTCTCATGATAGTACTTAAAGATCATAGGTACAAGAACAGCTGGAACGACAACTTTCATCATCTTATCATGCCTCGATGGGCAACATAAAACACCATTCCTCAGTACATAAGGGACGACATGTTCCCCAGAAGAAAGGGTCTCCATTATCGGAGCCAGCGTCGGATCTTCACGTTGGTATTTCTCGATATCCCTAAGAGCATGGGAGCATCTGTTAAGATGGCATTAACATCAGATAGTATGGACTCGGGAGGAGATGAACTATGGACCGGATCATGGGTCTCGACGTCGTTGGAAAACATACGGCTGAGTCCATCAGCAACAACATTTTCGGTATCTCTGATATGCCTGACATCGAATTGGAAGGCAGAAATACGGATGGCCCACCGGGCTATGCGACCAGTACGACGTGGCCTACCTAAGACCCAGCTTAAGGCTTGATTATCCGTCTCCAGGTCGAATTTGACATGTTCCAGATAGAGACGGAACTTTTCTAAGGCAAATAAGACTGCCAAACCTTCGAGCTCATAGATGGAATACTTGGCTTCTTGAGCCGATAGAGTCCTAGATGCATAGGCGATGAGTCGCCTCCCTAGTTCAGTCTCTTGAAGAAGGACTGCAGCTACCGCCGACGACGACGCGTCGGTTTGGACGATGAATTTCTTCGAGAAATCGGGCATAGCAAGGACAGGGGCATTACAGAGAGCTAATTTAAGATCTTCAAAAGCGGCTTGTTGAGAAGGTCCCCACTCAAATTTGATGCCTTTCCTACGAAGAAGGTTTAAGGGCGCCGCTCTATTAGCGAAGTTAGGAATAAACTTCCTGAAGAAATTCACCACACCAATGAACCAACCTGGCGATACCTTTGATGTCCTTGGGAGGTTGAAAATCACGGATGGCCTGTGTTCTAGAATGATCGACTGCAACACCATCAGGAGACACAATATGTCCTAGGAATGACATGGAGGGCTTAGCGAAGGCAACCTTGGACAACTTAACAGTTAACCCAGCCTTACGAAGGCGATTGAGAACTTCTCGCAAATGATCTAGATGTTCTTCAAAAGTCTCCGAAAATACGACGACATCATCCAGATAGTGACACAAGTACTCAAATTTGATGTCGGAGAAGACCCTATCTAGCAGTCTAGTGAGTACAGCTGCTCCCGTGGGGAGCCCGAAAGGCACGCGGTTGTATTCATACAAATTCCAGTCCGTGGCAAACGCTGTAAGGTGTTTAGACTCTTCGGCTAGGGGAATTTGATTGTAGGCCTGATTCAGGTCCAAGATAGTAAAGAACTTGGCCTTACGAAACCATGAAAAACAAGAATGAAGGTCGGGAAGGGGCACAGATTGGAACACCACCTTCCGATTGAGAGCCCTATAATCAATGACAGGCCTGAAGCCCCCTTGGGGTTTCGGGACTAGAAAAATAGGTGAAGAATGCGCCGACTTAGAGGGCCTAATAATACCATCCTTCAACATTTGATCAATGATTTCCTTCAGAGCCTTCATTTTAGGTGAAGAGAGCCTATATGGTGGAAAACGGACAGGAATCGAATCCGTGGCCTCAATTTTGTATTCAATAAGGTCAGTAACACCAAGAGTATCCGAGAACACCTCTGGAAACGACTGACACAACTTGCGAATACTATCAGCCTGCTCCTCGGGTAGATGTCTAAGGTCTAACAACATCTCATCCTGGGTAGGCGAAATAGAGGAACATGATACAGAATTGCACTTTAACAAGGGGATTTTACAATTGGAAGCAAATTTGAATGTGCACGACTTACTCTGAAGGTCGAGCACTAGACCGGTGTGAGAAATGAAGTCAGCTCCCAATATAATGGGGCAAGACAAGTGCTTGGCCACAAACAATTTAATTTTCCAAGTAAACTTAAAAATACGAATTTTGACCTTTCTAATGGAGATGAATTAGCCGAAACATATTGGACCGAAGACGAACAATAGTCAGGAAGCTTACAAACAGATTTCAATTTTGAATACCATTCAGCCGAAATAATAGAACAAACACTGCCGGAATCTAATAGAGCTGTAATAGGCTCATTATTTACTTCAATCTTAAGAAAAGGAACAGGTGCGGGGGTATCCGCCGCAATCCTAAGACATTCTTTGGGGCATACAAAAAATAAATCTGAAGATTGAGTTTTCCCTGAATTTTCGACCTGTTTACCAGGGGCTGAACCTTGGGAAGCAGAATTAGTCGATTCAGCCGAAGCCGCTAGTCACTTATTATTATTGGCATTGGTGGAAGTTGCACCAGAAGTAGAGCAGGAGGGGGTGCTATTCAAATTTGGGCAATTCTTGGCGATATGTGAGAAAGCCCCACATTTAAAACAGCCTTGTGATGAACCAGCTACATTCCTTGTCCCACTAGACTTGATTGATGGGCACTTGTTCCGAAGATGGTCAGGCGACCCGCAAGCATAACATTTATGAGGTATGACTGGTCGGCGAGGTGGAGGCCGAGGATTACCAAAAGAAGGAGGGGGTTCTTTCGCGACACGCAGGGAATCGGCGTATCTAACTCCTTCCGCTGAGACGGCCAATGCTTCGAGTTCAGAGAAGGTTTGCGGGCACGCCGCGAAACACAAATATGACCTATAGGATGGTGAGATACCTTCCTCAATAGCTTGTACAATCTGATCCTCCGGGAAGTGAAGAGCAAACACCCTAGTATAGAACTTAATATCTTGGATGAAATCTGCCAAGTTTTCATCCAACCGCTGTACACGATAATAGTACTTCTGAATAAGTGAAGACCTGGCCCTAGCCGGAATGAAGTTAGCTAGCAAGTGGGCGTGGAAGTCTTCAATAGATGATTGCCCAACAATGGCTCTTACTATTTTGTCTGAGAGAATACCAATTGCATAGGGATAGATGATTTGCAAAATCTGACATGGGGAAAGAGAAAAAACAAGGGCATGATCCTGAAATTCAACTAAAAACCTTAAGAATGAAATAACTTCACTGGTAGTGTTAACAGAAAACTCAGAGATACCTCTGAGCAACATTGCTAATGGATGAGGCAAGCTGCTGAACCCAGGTGACATAGTAGATAAAGGTTTAAGTGGCAAAGATGTTAATTCAGAACGTACATTATTCAACGAGGTACGGCGTTCAGATTCGTTGTCCAATGGGGCAGAGGTTGTTTGAGCTCCAACGGTTTTCCTATTGACTTCTCCCTTAGGAGGCTCTTCCTCGCTACCTACATTCACCGTGGTTGGTTGATCAGTTTTGGGAGGAACTTCCCCAGTTAACAATTGGGTAACCTTACTGGACAATTCAGAAAGATTTTCAAGAACCATACTAGCTTCCTGCCTCTGAACGTCATTCAACTTCAGAGACAACAGGTCGTTAACTCTATTAGAAAAATGAAATAACGTTTAATTTGATTAGGAGAAGGATCATTCTCTTCTAAAAAACTAACTACAGATGCTAGCTCAGTAGTATTGTCGGTGATCGTGGAAAGAGAGTCGTCAATTTCTTTCTCTCCCAAAGTAGGGATGGAAATGGGCAAATCAAGGGACTCTCTAAGCTTATTTGTGTCTACCGCAACCGTGCCTCCAGATTGCACATTTCTGATAGTTAATTCATAGATCAACTCCTCCTTGCGCAAATAGTTAAGATGGAGAACATCATGAGGGCCGGGCATGATGACAGAACAATTTTTAAAAAATCAAAAATTTCCAGCAACAGAGAAAATTGTTAGAGTTCGGATCAAAGTAATGTTTAGCCGTCAAAAGTGGCTAAATTGAGACCCATTCAACCACGCTCTGCTACCACTTGTTCCGAGGTATCTGTGGAACAGCAGAGGTGAAAGAAGGTGCGGGGGTGAACGGGCCTCAAAATACGAAATTAACGTTAAGATAAAATTTAACAAGGTTATATTTTTTTCCAAATCAAGAAATAACAAGCATGGCAGGTACAGAGTAGCAAGGCAACAACGTACAATTACAGTATTTACAGGATTTGGGCTTCGAGCCCCGAACTCACAATTATTGAGCAATTAGCCCAATTTTACCCCAAAACAAGTTTTAACAGAGGGGCAGAAAACCCCATTCATGCCCAGGAGCACATGCTCCAAATTACACAGCAAAGCCTCCTTGAGGCGCGCAGAAAACAAAATTTTCAAGAAAGAGCAACTCGCTCTCAAAATTTAAGCCTGTCAAAGGCCAAACCAAATTCCACTTTCAAGTTGTCCTCGAAGGACATGAAAACAGGGGTAAATTACACAACCTACTGAGGCCTATTAAGTAAGGAAAGGTTAATTACGTGGCCTCTAAAATACCAACTTGAGAGGAGGTGATCTGCACTCCTAATACATTTGTTTAAAACCTATTTGGCGCTAGGCCGTTAATGCAAGGGTTAATCCCATACTAAAGAGGTGACTTTAGAAAGAAACAATTTACATTACGTTAAGGAAGAAACGGTTGTGAAAAATAAGTTCACCTCAATGCAATATGAGTGGGAGCTCGAGAGGGTCGCCTCTCACGACGGGCAGGGGATACCGTGGGTGTATTATTCGTCTGCCTCCCCCACCCACAGGGGGTGTGTGTTTGGTCCGCGAGAGGTATTTTATTTCCCTCAAGTCCGCCGGCAAGCCGGTTAGGATCCCCCTATCCGCCACCTGGGACGCGCCACGTGGGAGTATAATTGGGCAACCATCCTCTATTAACACTAATCAGAGGGAAAAAATCAAAGGGATCCGACACTTCGAAAAATGAAGATATCGGTCAAATGAAGACACGGGTCACGAAAGGTGTGAAAATGAAAGACTCCCTAGCCCCCGCAAACCTAATAGCGTTGGGGTCGGAAGAGAACAAGAGTTGGCCAAGAGAGGTCAGATAGGATAGACGAAAGTGAGGAGCCTGGCACAAATAAGTGGAAGCAATGCCAGGTCTCAGCTAAGGGCCCCGTGGTCGCCAACCCACGTTCCAAAGTTCGGAGCCCATGGGGCCCCTAATAGTCGCCCCTTACAACAGGCAGGGGATATCGTGGGTGTTATTCTACCGCCCCACCCACAGGGGGACGAATACGTAGGACCCTGGCACAAATATGTGGAAGCAATTCCAGGTCTCAGCTAAGGGCCCCGTGGTCGCCAACCCACGTTCCAAAGTTCGGAGCCCCTGGGGCCCCTAATAGCCGCCCCTTATAACAGGCAGGGGATATCGTGGGTGTTATTCTACCGCCCCACCCACAAGGGGGACGACTACGTAGGACCCTTCACCCATTCAAAGGGGAATGCGAACAAACTCATTCTCGTGTGTGTAGATGGTTTCACAAGAAATAGCCACACGTAATTAGTATTATTTGTTAATTGAGTTTTCTGATGTTGTAACCCATAAACTACGAACTGTTACTAATTTCCGAGCTCATATTGATCTCATTGACACCAGTCCTGTTCGATCTCCCCCGTATCACTTGAGTCCCCCTAGAATTAAAATTCTTAACTTGTAGACAAAATGCTGGACGATAACACTATTGCACCTTCCACTTCTGATTATGCCTCTCCCGCGTTCATTGTTGATAATCCTGACGGGTCCTTTGGATTTATAGTCGATTATCGAAAAATCAACTCCAAGATTCTCTATGATGCTGAAGTTCAAACTGCATTCCAGAATTTTTCCATTGCTCAATATTTTTCCCTTTTAGATTTATACTCTGCGTATAATCAGTTGCCCTTAGATGAGGGCAGCTCTAAGCATACTGCTTTTATTACACCCACGGGTCTGTATTGTACCGGTTACGACCTGCACATGCTGTAATTTTTGATAATTAATTCAAGCCCCCCCCCCCCGGAAGAAGGGTCTAAACGACATTTTTCAGCAATTGAGTTTTTTTGCGGAATAAGGTTCTATATCATCTCAGGTTATTGCATACGAACTATGATAGTCATAACTTTAACAGAAATAGGTAATTTGTCTGTTGAAAAACTTCTTTGTCTGGAAGAAGGGTCTATGCCACTCATTCAAGATGGATGCAAGTGTGTTGAATGTTTCGTCCAAGGAGTTAAAGAACTTGAATAAAACCAGAAAAACCAAGATAATATGGATAGCTGGAAGGATAATAAACGTAAAAGGAAACGAAATAAGGGTGAAGCTTATACAACAACGAAAGGTGTTATAAAAGAAGCAAAAATGAGGCCACAACAGGTGAGTGGAATAACGGTCTATAATAAATGGGTTATGTTGTGCTAAGGAAGGTCCTTAGAATAAATTTGGTCATTGTTACTGTTACCGAGTTTTGTGGATGTGCAGAGGTGAAAGAAGGTGCGGGGGTGAACAGGTCACAAAATACGAAGTTAAAGTTAAGATACAATTTAACAAGGTTATATTTTCTTATCAAGATCAAGAAATAACAAGAATAAGAGAAACACAGTTGAATATCAACAATTTAAGAATGTACAATTACAGTTTTTACAGAATTTGGGCTTCGAGCCCCGAACTCACAATTCTTGAGCAATTAGCCCAACTTTACCCAAATACAAGATTCGACAAAGGGGCAGAAAACCCCAATCATGCCCAGGAGCACTTGCTCCCAATTACACAGTAAAGCCTCCTCGAGGCACGCAGAACCAAAATTTTAAGAAAGAGCAACCCGCTTTTAAGTTCAAGCCCATCAAAGGCCACACCAAACTCCACGTTCAAGCTGTCCTCCAAGGACATATACACAGGGGTAAAAATACCCAACCTACTGAGGCCTATACAGTGAAGAAACAAAAAATATTACATGGCCTCCACAATACCAATTTGAGAGGAGGCAAAACTGCACTCCTAATATATTTTACTAAACCCTACCTGGCACTAGGCCGCTAATGCAACGGCTAATCCCATACTAAAGAGGTGACTAATATAAGAAAACGATTTACATTACACTAGAAGGGAAGAAACGGTTGTGAAAATAAGTTCACCTCAAAGCAATATGAGTGGGAGCTCGAGAGGGTTAAGCACTCTCTATCCCAATTTGTAGTTTAAAAAGATAGAATTGATACCGAGTGTCTTTACATTTCAGAGGAAAGTTACATGGTCAAAGGCTTCGGACCTGCCCCGAGAGTTAAACTGCTGAGCTAGCAAGAAAAGAAGTTATTAAACGGCCAGTACCTGGTGGTTGAACTGCTGCCCGAAGAAAGAGGCGCTTCCCGCCCCCTGCTACGTACTTTACACACTGATAGATGTTACTGAAGTGGCACGGAGACCCGAAAATCAGCAGTTTATATACCCTCGTGGAAAGTTCGAGGCGTTTCAGGAATGAGAACACCCGCCCACAATCATTTTATTGGCTAACAACGAAAACCCCTACACTAGATGAAGAAGAAACACATTATTGGTGAAAAATTAATTACAGAAATTCCTTATTGGTCAAATTCAAAACTGGCGGAAAGAAAGGGTTAATATTGCCAACTTAAACAATGACTGAAAGAAATTTAACAAAGAACAAACTTATGATCGCAAAATTTCTCCAAAAACACAGTTCTTTCACTTCGCACTAGGGTGCATAATTGTAATCCTTCAGTAGTGCCATCTAGAAGAGAATGTTCGCACTTCTTGCTACAGATAAAACAAAAATACATCGAAAACGACCCAGTTCAGAAACTTCAAAATTTACAGGTAGGGACATCTTCTGAGAAACTTGAGAATTAACACTGTAGATGAAGTTCAGACTTCCTCCAGTAGAGGAGTTTCAACTGGCGCAAAGTTGGAATTAGCGACGTGGAGGTGTACCACCCGGTACAGTTACATAATGCATTATACAAACCATTTATTTATCATTTCGGTAAAATATTATAAACCGATCTCGATAGCTGCAGTTGCTTATGTGCGGCCAGTATCCAGTAATCGGGAGATAGTTGGTTCGAACCCCACTGTCGGCAGCCCTGAAGATGGTTGTCCGTGGTTTCCCATTTTTCACACCAGGCAAATGCTGGGGATGTACCTTCATTAAGGCCACGGCCGCTTCCCACCCATTCTTTGGCCTTTCCTATTCCATCGTCGCCACAAGACCTACCTGTGTCGGTGCGACGTAAAGCAAATAACAAAAACAATGGTATAGGGTATATCATTATAATAATTTCCTGCTTCTTCGTTGTTTCGGGGCCGTGTGTTTGATCCAGAGTTCTGTAACGAGAATTGGTATATTCAGCTCACTGACTGTGAAAAGGAGTAGTGTACAGAACACTATACCATGGACCTTAATGAGCAGTCTTTGTTTCTTGTGAATAAGTGCCTCAAAATCTCTGAACCGAAAAGGAGGTGTAATCAGAGAACAGATGCCACTTCACGTCGGCCACGAACCTGCTACGCAGGCGTAGCAGGGGGAGAGGTGATACTCCCACGTGGCGCGTCCCAGGTGGCGGATAGGGGGGGTCCTAACCGGCTTGCCGGCGGACTTGAGGGAAATAAAATACCTCTCGCGGACCAAACACACACCCCCTGTAGGTGGGGGAGGCAGACGAATAATACACCCACGGTATCCCCTGCCTGTCGTGAGAGGCGACTAAAAGGGGCGACTAAGGGATGATTGGATTAGAACCATGAAACTACTTGTGATTAGTACCACCACGCGGGGAACACCATGGGTCGTTATTACTTGCGCGTAGTACACTATGTTAGGTACCAAATAGGTTTGTGATTAGTAGCAATCAGGAGCACCGTGCGGTCAGGCTTTTACGGTACCTGTGATTAGTAGCACTATCTGAGCGACACCAGGGTTCTAGCTTGCCTATGATTAGTACCCACTATGTAAGGAACACCACGGGATAGTACGAGTCCCTGTGGTTAGTACACATATGTGATGAAAACCATAGGTTTGCGTTGCCTGTAAATGGCGCCGCTATGTGTGAAACACCATAGGTCTGTATTACCTGTGCGAATTTCATTACCTGTGAGTAGTACCATAATGTGTGGAATACCGCGAGTCTACGATACTGTTGATTAGTACCGCACCATGTCAAATACCATGGTTCTACTTTCCAGGCGATAAGTACCAGTATGAGAGTGCGATGAACTATATTTTGGACCCCTTTAGCTTGCAAGCATCATCGATTTAGTATTGAGCTCTAGAAGCAGCCCTTTGGTCAGTATTACTATTGTTTTCCGTCAGTTTCTGAGACTGAGGCATTGCGGGTCGGCTCCACTGATTGTTTTAACTTCATATCCATACGTTCATTTTTTCGTCCTCACGTTTTGAATTCTGGTCAGTGGAGGATTTTGTGTGTATTTTTATTTTCTCATTGCATTTCGTCTCATTTCGTACCATTAGGGGCCGATGACCTCGATGTTAGGCCCCTTAAAACAACAAACATCATCATCATCACTTCACGTCGGAAACGCTCCTTTGAGTACCATGTTCCAGCAAAAGGTAGTGACAGTAGTTCACTGCAGGTATGTAAAATAACTTCTTCAGGCATGTTTAGTCTGCCTGTCCAAAGTTCTGACTTCAAAGACGCAAAATGTTGGTCAAAGACCCTAAATTCAAGGTTACTGGAGGAATGTGACTGAAGTTTTCTGAAGATGACCCCACATCTGTGTTTATGCGAAGATGCCACAATTTGATTGCTCCTCGGGAAAGATATGCCTTAGTTAAAGGTGTCAAGAACAGACGTAATCAGTCACTAATCCTGCCTCAAGAATTGCCACAACTCTACGGCTCAACACTGCCCATTAAGAAAGAAAAAAGAATGACCTACTGAAGATGTGTGACTATATGTCTCAAGAATTCAGAGTATTCTATAGTGATTTGAAGTGATTCATCTCGCAATAAGTAACACTGTATTAAACTGTGAAAATGTGGTTTAGACCCTTATTCCATGATTTCAAAATGAGAAAGTGCTTTTTTACTACATTAATAAGGTTAATTTGTGATCATTCGGTTTTCAAGTGGTCTTTAAGCACTCTGATTTAATTCAAAATATATATTTTTCATTTTCTCATTATTCAGACGTTTTTTCTGTTTCCTGAACATTTTAGTTTTGTGGCATAGACCCTTATTCCGGGGGACCTTCAATTGTATTCAATCATCACTCAAGATATTCAGAGCGAACTGGGTTTGTTTACGTTCGGAGGAACGAGCAGGCGAGCCGAGGACAGCTGTGTGTGTGTGACGTAGCTGCAGGGGCAAGATAGACTAACCGCCTAACTCGCCACGTGTAGCCTGCCTGACCTGGTATGTTCTGGATATGAACGTCACACCTTCGCTACCATTCGATTGAAAAAAATTAAAACTTCTCTAATAGTAATCGCAGCGACTTGAGCCATACGTCATTTTGATGAGGATAACATAAACGTCTGAAATTGTGAACCTCAAGTAAATCCGACGAGGGATTCGCGAGATAATCACCCTCAAGGGATTACGTTATATGATGACGTAGGAGCCCCAAACCGAATATAAGGAGAGCTCACTTTACCCAGATCAGACAGTCATAGCTGAGTGTTTAGCCTGACCCTCCACGCTGCAGTGTTCGTCGAAGTACTGACAGAGGCTATCTTCGAATATTTAAAGTCTTCATGTGGGACTTAAACTCTGACAGTCGAAACAGTATTTTGAGTAATTTTTCTTTCTCTCTTGCTCTACCCAGTGACCCTACAACCCCACCCGGGTCAACTGGACTCTCCTATCGAGGTGAAAATTAGAGAATGTTTCCCTCTTTCTTTCTTAATATATAAAGCATGTGAATGGGACATTTTCTTTCACTTTATCCTAGACCATATTTGTGTTTGTTTATTGTATTGTTTTTTCTCCCCTGACCATTTTTCCCTCCCCCCTCCTTTACCTTTTACTATTTGTTTATCTAAGCTTTGTTTCTTGTTGAGTCTGCTTTTGTTCCAGCCCCTCTTTTCTTCCTTCCTCTTCGACCGTCGCCATTCGTCGGATCTACATTGATTCTTCACTCCCGGAATCCTTTGGATTCCTGCCCGACGGGCGAATATGTAACGGTCACTCACCTAATTACGGCTGCCGTCAACTGGAACTTCACTTGTCTTCCTCTACTCACCGCTATTAACACTCATCTAACCGGTCCTGGACCTTCGCTGCCGCTTCACCTTGAGTCCGTCCTGCTGAACAGTTCACTGCATACTGGTTCACCACTGGATTACGTCACCCACTGCATCACTGCCTGATGCTTCTCGATGTTTTTTGTGCTTCTTTCTCGAACTTTCTGTGGTGGTATAAATACTTGCCCCACTCACTCAGTCTTCAGTCCAGCGCTGATACCGAGTGAGGTTGGAGGGTCGTCTAAGGACTTCCCAGTATTCTGCTGGGAAGCTCCACTTCTTTTCTGCTACACTGGGTGAGCAACAGAGTACTTTATTTATTATCACCACCATCATTCTTTATCTAATGGATTTTGAGCTTACCTTCGTTGCTATGGACGGTTTCTTCTTAGTTTGACTGGAGTGTTATTTCCCCTCAAATATGAACCTCAGTGAATCGTAATCGTTATTTCAAGAGTTTGTAAATGATCACTTTCAGCATCGTCTGCAAATACTGGTGAGTTCAGTTTAATTTCCTAGTTGATTTATTTATTTCTTGAAATCATTTACTTATTTGTCAGAGCATCTATGTAACCGGAGAGTTGAGTTTCGTTTAATTTCTATAGGCGTAATCATGCCGCTTCTTTGAACCGACTATGCCTGCTTGTCATTGCGGGCACTGCGTTCGTTGTCTCCGCTTCCCAGCGCGACTAATCCTCGCATTCCGCTCTGAACTTATAAATTAATCACCCTGTATTTGTCAATTAAATTCTAGTAGGATAGACAGTGTTACAAGAACCATGATTATAACACCCACAGAGATTCTGAAACTCAGTAGATACATGACTATGTTCTAATTTATTTATATTAAAGTCACTAACAGTAATACAAAAGGTTTTACCACCTTCATTCCAAATATCTTCCAAACATTTTAGGAAATCTTTGGAGAATATGGTGTGAGTGTTATATACTGCCACTAAGCGAATGTCATTCGCAAAACCCTTTATCTCGATTAATAATATTCTATATGAACTAGCATTACTGTTAATGGATAATAATACATTACACTTATACGGTTCCTTTATATACATGGCAATTCCACCACCCATATTACGTAATCTAGAGCAGAAGAGACCATCATATCATTCAGATTAAAATACTTTTCTTCCTCAGGAAAAACCCATGTTTCAACCATTACAATGATTTCAGGATATTGTGCTTCCTGTATCGTATAAACTAAATTACTCCACTTATTTCGAATGCCTTGGGAGTTGATGTATATAATTCTAATTCCATCTTTGCTATTCAGCTCCTGTAATTCAGTAATTCACTTAGTTGCAATTCAGAACTTTCCATAAAGGATAACGTGGCTTATTCATGTACCTACAAGTAAATAGCCTACTTAAGTCCTAAGAGGTAGAGGCAGCTACGGTATCATCCATGTTTCTGATATGTATAATGCTAGAAGTATCAATTCACCTAACAAAAATTCTTCCTTCCCTTGACCACTCATACTTGAAGCCTTTTGCTCTAAGGTCTTTAGCTTTCTTAAGAATACCTTTAGATTTAGCTGTTAGGTGGTCATTGATATAAATATTATGGTTAGTGGCATTAATATTAAGTGCAGTGGGGCAAAGTTCCCTAGCATTTTTCTTTGCAACCATAAGATCATGCTTCTCCCATCTATTCATGATGATGATGATGATGATGATGTTGATGATGATGATGCTTGTTGTGTAAAGGGGCCTAACATCGAGGTCATCGGCCCCTAATGGTACGAAATGAAACGACAAAGTAAAAGTTCAAAATCATCCACTGGCCAAAATACAAGATGTCATGAAAAATGAATGAATGAACATGATTTTAAAACAATCAGTGGATCCGACTCAAAAAACTATCATAATTAATAGTATTACTGACCAAGAGACCACTTCCAAAGCACAATCCTGAATCAAGGATGCTTGGTATCTAAATGGGCCCAAAATACAGGTCAAAGGCCCCTCAGAATGATACTTATCGCTAATAATGCAGAACCATGGTATCTGTCCTATTGCGGTACTAATCAAAAGTAGCAGAGTCTTGCGGTATTCCACACAATATTGTACTACTCAGAGGTTATGAAATTCGACATATAATACAGACCTATGTTTTTTTTCAATTTGCGGCGCCATTTACAGGCAATGCAAACCTATGGTGTTCATCACATAAGAATACTAACCAGAGGGACCTTCCCCTATCCCGTAGTGTTCCTCATATAGTGGGTACTAATGACAGGCAAGGCAGAACCATGGAAGCTATCATCCCATGGTCCTGCTCATTTGGTGGTACTAATCACAGGTACTGCAAAAGCCGACCGCACGGTGCTCCTGTGTGCTACTAATCACAAACCTATTTCGTACCTAATATAGTGGTACTACGCACAAGTAAAAGCGACCCTTGGTGTTCTCCGCGTGGTGGTACGAATCACAAGTAGTTTCATGGTTCTAATACAATCAACCCTTGGTCGCCCCTTTTAGTCGCCTCTCACGACAGGCAGGGGATACCGCGGGTGTATTCTACATATGCGTCCCCTACCCGCAGGGGGAAGTGTGTTTGGTCCGCGAGAGGTATTTTATTTCCCTCAAGTCCGCCGACAAGCCGGTTAGGACCCCCCTATCCGCCACCTGGGACGCGCCACGTGGTAGTATCACCCCTCCCCCTCCTACGCCTGCGTAGCAGGTTCGTGGATCTATTCATGAACATAACCACAATAGGTCTAGGCAGGGATTTATTTGATGTTGGAATTCTATGACCAATGTCAATGCCTGTTTTTTTATTACACCGCCAACTGCTAACCCAATATCCGTGACTAATTTATAGACATCTTCACTTTGTATCTCTGGCACACTATGAATTTCCACGTTATTACGTCGTAAGTGCTGATTAAGTTGATCAATCCCGTCACAAGAGTTGGACTTCATAGTTTCAATTTATAGTTGCAGTTCTTTTATTTTTGTATCTTTTTCATTTACTTCCTTTCTAAGATCTTCAATAATATTCGTATTGAAGTCGATGCTGTCCTTAAGCCTATCATTTACTTAATCAATTAGTCGCTCAAGGATACAATCGAAGAACGTAAAGTACTCAGTATTTCACGAATACTTGATTCTAGATTGACAAGTCCACTTTTAGCGACTCGGATGTTAGTTTCGTCTATTTCAAGACACTTTAATGACCCTGGGTATCCATCATGCTGTTGTTCTTGTTCTTATGCTTTTTGCTTATTGCCTGACATAACCTACAATTAACACCACCACTGATACAGTGGTTTCGTGTTGGTCTCCTCCTTCATCTATGTTTTCGTCATAGCTGATATGCTATAGAAACTGATGATGATGATGATGATGCTTGTTGTTTTAAGGGGCCTAACATCGAAGGTCATCGGCCCCTAATGGAACGAAATGAAGGACATGAGATATGAAGTTAAAATTTTAAAAAGTATCCACTGACTAGAGTTAAAAAAGAATGGTAATGAAGAAAAATGAGGGTGAGATTAAAACAGTCAGTGGATCTAATACGCAGTGCCTTATGTTCTATTAAAATAAGAGAAAGTACAGGAAATCGAAGGAATAAGGCATCGCCCAGTAATAAAGATATTAACACATAATGTACGTTAGACGTTAAAATAACACATTAAAATGCGCAACACAAACTAAAATGGAGTCAATGAGATAAAAGCGCAACTGACATAAACAACACTAGGACAAAGGACATCATCACACACGATAAAACAGACCGCTATCCCTCATAAAGCGGATGACGAGGTCTGCTGACTGCTCGTCATCGCGCAAGATAAGGGAGATAGTACTCGGAAGGTTAATACTACGGCGCAGATCGACCAGGTCCACGCACTCCGTAAGGATGTGTACCACGGTAAGATGGTCGCCGCAGGTACACACCGGAGGGGGTTCTCCTTTCAGTAGACGGGAGTGCGTCAAGATACCGTGGCCGATCCGAAGGCGACATAATACCACGGCTTCCCTCCGCGAAGCCCGAAGGGAAGTCCTCCATACCTTCGTTGTTCCTTTTATCGCTCGCAGCTTATTGGGAAGTGGGATGGCCTGCCACTCCATCTCCCAATGAGACATAACCAGATGTCTCAGCTGAGAGCGAATATCACTTGCTGGAACCTTGAAAGGCAACGGGGGCAGTGTAACTGCCTCCTTGGCAGCCTGATCTACTAACTCGTTTCCCTCTATGCCCATGTGGCTGGGGAGCCACACGAACGTAATTCTGGTGCCGGCATCCGAACACCCGGCCAGCAGGTCCTGGATCCGCTGCACCAGAGGGTGCCGAGGGAAACGGGTATCAATAGACTGAAGCGAACTCAAGGAGTCAGTACACACGAGAAAGTGTCGGCGTACATTGTCTAGTGCGTACCGCAGAGCCTCACAGATAGCATAGAGCTCTGCCGTGTACACACTACAGGTGTCCGGGAGAGCAAAAAGAAACCGATCATTGTCGACAACGAACGCACAGCCCACCTTCGTATCTGTCCTTGAAACATCCGTGTAAACGACGACCGAACCTGGATAGAGGCCAAGAACGGATAGGTAGATCCTCCGATAAATCGAAGGGTCCGTGTCTCCTTTCGGGCCAGTGTGCAAATCCAGGATGATTTCAGGTCGTCGTACAACCCACGGAGGTACCCCACTTGGTTGTCTGACAAGGCAAGGAATCGAAGGTACGTCAAACAATTCATAACTGCTATCCAAGCGTATCCCAACCGGCCGCGTCGCACGAGGATGAGCAACGTACAACAAACGGTTGCCGTTGTTGAATACGCAGGGATAGCTCGGATGAAGTGGCATCTGTCGCAAATTTGTAGCATACGTAAGGAGGAGTTGCTGGCGCCTCAGGTGTAAAGGCGGCACACCAGACTCAGCGAGCAGGCTAGCGATGGGGCTAGTACGAAAAGCTCCCGTCGCCAACCTAACCCCGCTGTGGTGGATACTGTTCAGCTTCGCAAGAACGCTTGGCCTTGCGGAGCCATATGCTGCACTGCCGTAGTCTAACCGAGATAAAATGTGTGCCCGATAGAATCGCAGGAGCACCACGCGGTCAGCTCCCCAATTAGTGCTGCTAAGAAACTTCAAGAGGTTAAGCCTCTTGGTGCATTGCACTTTTAGCTCCCGCACGTGTGGCTCCCACGATAATTTACTGTCAAAAAGGAGCCCAAGAAATCGGTAGGTGTCAACAACTGGAAGAACGACATTACCTAGATAAAGTTCAGGATGAGGGTGAAGTGTACGTTGACGACAAAAGTGGACAACGGAGGTCTTTGCGGCAGAAAACCGAAAGCCATGTTCTAAGGTCCACATCTCCACCCTCCTAATAGCTTGCTGTAACTGTCGCTCTGCGACTGCCATACTGCACGAGCTATAGTGCAGAGCAAAATCATCCACATATAGGGACGGTATTACGGCTGGACCAGCAGCAGCGACAATACCGTTTATGGCAATCGCGAACAGAGTGACACTAAGAACCGATCCCTGTGGGACTCCATTTTCTTGAACGTGGTATTGCGAATATGTCCTACCTACTCGGACACGGAATAGACAGAGGGACAAAAAGTTCGCAATAAATACCGGCAAGTTACCTCGGAATCTCCATTGATGCAGGACTGAAAGGATGCCATATCGCCAGGTGGTGTCGTAGGCCTTCTCCAAGTCAAAGAAGACAGCTACCAAGTGCTGTTTTCGGAGAAACGCATCCTGGATAGAGCTCTCCAGGCGTACCAAGTGGTCTGTGGTGGAGCGAGCGGCTCGAAATCCACATTGGTACTCGGACAAGAGTCCTTGTTTCTCCAGACACCACACGAGTCTGCGATTTACCATCCTCTCAAAGAGCTTACACAGGCAATTTGTAAGACAAATCGGTCTGTAACTTCCTGCATACTTAGGATCTTTGTCAGGCTTGAGGACAGGGATGACTATGCCCTCTCGCCACTGAGACGGAAAATCACCCTCTGTCCAGATTCGGTTGAACACACGAAGGAGATATAGTAAACTATCATCACTAAGGTGTTTCAACATCTGGTTATGGATGTTGTCCGGTCCAGGAGACGTGTCCTTGCAAAGCGCTAAGGCACTGCGGAGTTCCCACTCCGTAAAGGGCACGTTGTAGTCCTCTGAAGCTTGGGTGGCAAAACTCAGGTGATGACGTTCTGCCTCCCGCTTCAGAGGGAGGAAATCAGGATTGTAATTCCCGGAGCCAGAGACATCCGCAAAATGACTAGCGAGATGGTTAGCAATCGCGAGGGGATCAGTGGCGACACTGCCTGCAATGGAAATTCCCGGTACAGCAGATGATCCTTGAATACCCGCAATTCGTCGAAGTTTCGTCCACACTTGAGATGATGGAGTATGTGACGTCATGGACGACACATATCTCTCCCATGAAGCCTTCTTACTTTGTCGAATAAGAACTCGCGCCTTAGCGCGGAATTTCTTAAATGTTACCAAGTTGGCCACAGTAGGCTGTCTACGGTAACGCTTATGCGCGCGACGGCGTTCTTTGATGGCTGCTGCTATTTCATCGTTCCAGCAAGGAACGAGTTTTCGGCGAGGATTCCCCGAGAAAAACGGAATGGACTCCTCAGCAGCAGCAAGAATAACTTGGGTGATGTAAGTTATTTCCTCGCCGACGGTCCGCCTGACATCTTCGCTAAAGACAGCTAGTGATGTGTACTTTGGCCAATCAGCATGTTGAAGAATCCATCGAGGGGGAGCCTCGACGGGTTTATGATTCAACAAAGTAAAGACGATGGGAAAATGGTCACTGTCACAGAGATCATCGTGTGCATTCCACCGAAACAGTGGAACCAACGTTCGGCTGCATAGACTAACGTCAATGCGAGAATATGTGCCGTAACGTACACTAAAGTGAGTTGGTTCCCCTGTGTTCAAAATACATAAATCCAGATCTGATAGGAGTGTTTCCAGCTCTCTTCCTCGGGGGCAAGGCGTCTCAGAGCCCCATATGGGGTGATGGGCGTTAAAATCGCCCAATAAGAGGAAGGGTGGTGGAAGCTGATCTATAAGATCAGCGACATCAGTGATGTTCAGATGCTGGCCTGGTGGAAGATAAACATTACACACTGTGGCTATGATAGGCAGCGAGACGCGAACAGCTACAGCCTCAAGAGGGGTTCTTAAAGGAACCTCTTCGCTGTAGCTATCAGAACGTACAAAAATGCCAACGCCTCCGGAAGCCCGGTGAGCATAGTATCGTTCTGTCGAGTATAGTTTGAAATTCCTCAAGACCGTGTGATGACCAGTCGGAAATTGGTCTCCTGAATACAGACTATACTCGCTGCGTACTCACTAATAAGCTGCCGTAACTCAGCAAGATGCCTGTCATAACCGCTACAATTCCACTGTAACAGTGCCATAGTGTGGACTATAAAAGGAGTGTTAGGTTATGAGCAACAAAATGCTCGTAAGCCTAAACACTATCTAGTTCTACATCCGTAGATGTAGAGGACAGCGCGACATCCATCCCGTCATCAAAAGATGGCAGGGGTGCCGCCCAGAACTTCGACGCTTTTCGGGCGCGAGGGGGTCCCCTACGAGGAGAGCGCGCAGGTTTGGGAGCAGGAGTGCCTCCCGGCGCAGACTCATATCCCCCAGATGGAGGGCATGACTTCTCCTTCGCAGGGGAAGTCCGAGAGCGCTCAGGACGGGCGCTCTTCTTCCCCTTTTTCTTTTCAAGTTTAGACGGGCTGGGAGATGGTTTCCCAGCCCTGGTCAACGAAGCCGCCTCCGCCGGCTGGGGCACGACTTTCGTCGACCTCCTAGGGGGGGGAGACTTAGTCTTCCCCCCTTGCTGTGCCGGCTGGCAGTTCCCAGCCGGCACAGACTTCTGGTTGGTCGAAGGTGGGGTGGTCCCCCCCTTCGAGCTTTGACTATTTGCGACGTTGCTGGGAGCAGCAACAGTCGCCTTGGGCGCAGCGGTCTGGACAGGTGTCTTGGTCGTGAATGACGAACCTGGAAGACTCTGAGCTATCAAGCTATAGTCGAGTGTACGGGCAGGTGTATTCATAGAATGAAACTTACGGCGCGCTTCCTGGTAGGAAAGACCATCCAGGGTCTTGATCTCCTGGATCTTCTTCTCACTCAGGTATGTCGGACAATTCCGATCCCGAGGAGAATGAAAACCGGAGCAGTTAGTGCACTTGTATGGAGTTGTGCACTCCTCCACGCCGTGAGCTACTCGTCCACATGTACCACATACAGCCTGATTCGAACAGCGAGATACCATATGTCCGAATCGCTGGCATTGATAGCATCGCATAGGAGGCGGGATGTACGGCCTCACATCGCAACGATAAGTTGTTACCTTGACTTTCTCTGGTAACACTGACAACTTGAAAGAGACAATGAAGGCACCAGTGGCAACGTCTTCACCGTTGACCTTGCGCGTAATGCGCCGGACGTGTGTCACGCCACGGTTCTTCATGTCTTCCATCAACTCGTCGTCAGTGTTCAAAATAAGGTCGCGGTGAAAGATGACTCAGCTAACCAGGTTCAAGGACTTATGCTCCTCCACTTTGACGGGGATTTCGCCAAAGTGCTCGCACTTAAGCAACTGATCAGCTTGCAGTGCTGTACGTGTCTTTAGAAGCAAACTACCGTTGCGCATTTTCTTAAGTTCCTCCAGTTCGCCATAGACGCCTTCGATGTGTCTACTAAACAGGATCGACTTCACCAGCTTAAAATCCTGCCCATCGGTTCTGGTAGCGACCAGAAACCTAGGGAAGCTGGATCCCATTAGTTCACGCTGCGCATGTTCCCAGGGAGTTGAACCTCTCAGGGAAGCAAAAGTTAAAGACTTAGGTGGGCGACCACCTTGTGAGAGCCGACTTCGTTTGGAAGCCATGCCCGATAGCATCCTCCCCGAATGCCACCCACTCCGATCAGGGGTCTCTGTAGCCGAACCAAGCAGCCAAGGCAATACCCACCTGGTCGTAGCAGGTATTGCCCGGGGTCCGATGTTGAACGATGCCTAATACGGGATGACTGAGGCAATGAGCACTAGGACTCCCTTCCTCCGGTCACCCGCAATAGCATGTACCCCATAGCGTGTACAGAGCACTAACAATAGAAAAAATAAATAAAAATAATTAATAATAATATGTCCTTCTGGCATTCGGCTGTGCGGGGACCTGCGTTGTCAGGCGGATACCACTGCCCGGGTACATGATACTCCCACCCGCCGCGTCCTGGGTGGTTGCTGGCACGGGCTTTCGAGCGTAGTCGCACACATAGGAGCTCCATCGCCGGGCAGCACGCACATCAAATTTTGAATGGTCTACATCTGACCCTCAGAAAAATAATAAAAAATAAAGAGGGGACCATGGCCACATGACCCTTTAAGTCGCCTTCTACGACAGGCAGGGATTACCTATGGATGTATTCAGCCTCTCCCATCCACAGGAGGTCCATCACATTATACCAACCGCAATCCTTGTCCGCGCCAAGGTCGCCCCTTTTTGTCGCCTCTTACGACAGGCAGGGGATACCGCGGGTGTATTCTGCATGTGTGTCCCCCACCCGCAGGGGGTAGTGTGTTTGGTCCGCGAGAGGTATTTTATTTCCCTCAAGTCCGCCGGCAAGCCGGTTAGGACCCCCCTATCCGCCACCTGGGACGCGCCACGTGGGAGTATCACCTCTCCCCCTGCTACGCCATCGTAGTAGGTTCGTGGCTATAGAAACTGGTGTCGCTAATTCTATTTCTCAAACTACCTTCACCCAATCATTTCGTATATCTATGGGAGTCATCGTTTTAATTTGATATCTTCCTTGGCTGGTTCGCGAAGTTTTACAAGTTTTATTCTCCAGCACTATACGGTCTCTAGTTGCTGCTGCCACCATTCGGCAGTCGGCCAATTATCTAGATTTCTCGCTCCTTTTCACTCTGACCAACCAATGTCCCAGGCAGCCAGCAGACCTTACTTGTGTCTCGGGAACGCAGCGTGCGGAGCCGTTCGGTACATCTCGGAACATTTCGTCTCTCTTCGGTTTCACGAACTATAACTGGGTGAGCGGCTCTCTTCGGTTCACGAACTAGGCTGGACTTGGCTACTTGTGTGTCTGGAACGCAGCGTGTGGAGCCGCTCGGAACACCTCGGCTCTCTTCGGTTCCGCTCGAACTACACTGGGTACATCATGCAGCGCTTGGAGCCACTCGGATTGTTTCGACTATCTTCGGTTCACGAACTAGGCTGCGTACGTCAGTTGCGGTAGATCGAGGCCAGCGAGAAAGACAGGCCGCGGCGCGCACGTCATAAACTGAATGTCACGTGACTCGGCCGCTCTTACTGTAGAGAATGCATCCCCAAGCTCACGCGAGAGACTATCGTAGCGCGGTAAATAAAATACATTTCAGCGCATTTTAACCTACTAAAAGAACACTACTGAACTACAGATCAAATGAAACACAGTGTCTCTTACTATACTTAGTTGAACAAAAACTAAAAATCTTACTGCTAATGAAACTGGTTAATGTACAGTTAGGCCTATATTTACAATAACATTCATGTAAGGAATATTTTATTGAATCCAGGGTGAAAGGTAGGCCTATTGTATGCTATTTACGAGTCTTACATTTGTTCCACGCCATACCTGGCTTCAGCATAATATTTAATACTTAAATTATGCTCCCTTCCTGAAAATTACCTTGGAACCACCCTGTTCAATTAGAAATTAAATGAAACATAGTGTCTCTTACTAGCCTTGGATGACAAAAACTAAAAATCATACTGCAGTAAAAAATACACAGTCATAGAAATCAAATATTGTTAATGAAAGTGGTTAACGTATCGTACAATTAGGCCTTGTAAGGAATATCTTATTGAATGCAGGATCAGAGGTAGGCCTATAGTAAGCTATTTACGAGTCTTAAATTTCACTCCATATCTGGTTTCAACATCATACTTAATTCTTAAGTTTTTCTATCTTCCTCGAAGTCACCTTGGAACAACATGGTTTATCATTTGACTTTTTCTCAAAATTATTGAGTAGAATTTTGTTTGTACAGAGAGATACACTCTCAAGTTTGTTTAACAGTGTGTTGTTAAGAGAACACTTACATTCAGCATTATGTATGTCTGATTTCTCTAATTTTAACAAACTTATCTTTTGAGCAACAAAGAGTTGTTTCCCACATGACATAAAACGCTGAATGAAATCTTTTACAAGTAGAGAGACTGTATGCCACACCAATCCACCTGTAAATACAACTACCTCAGATGGCAAAGTGAGTCTACCCCTATCCAGTTCCTTAACAAAATCATTTGATGGATCTACCTCAACTTCCTTACTTAACTCAAGCCATACACTACATACTGTATGTCACACTTAGACTTTTGTAAAATCTTTCTAGCTGCATACCCGCCTATATAGGTCAGTATGGGCAAAGTATTACAAGAAATAACATCCATTTCGAATGGTACATCTAGAATTTCAGAAAACAGTTGTAAATCAATATTACAATCTTGCTTCTCTTTAACAGGGATCATGGTTTTTAAGCTTATATTACCATTCTGAGCTGCGAACAGTACATCATTTTTGAACCTTTCATTTTCTAGAACCTGAATGTAACTAATGTTGTAATTGGCACCACTTAGCTGTCCGTAGGATCCAAAACGACCTTCTAGGCTGTCACTTGGAAATTTACCCAACAAGATATAATCCACCCTATATTTTCGAACAAATATGGAATGATTTGAAGAAAAGATTCAGTTGTTACAATCAAGGACTGAAAGGTCTGTGATGTTAAAGCATCACTCGATCGAACTGAGGCCCTCCAAATTTTCAGCCACTGACACATACCACTTAAGAACTGAACCTGCTCATCTGTTACTTTTCTAATTGCTTCCCTAAAGGGATCGTTGAATCTCTTCCCTTCAAATGCACGATCTTCCACCAGTTCACAATAATTTGTAGCAAGATGACAGTTTGGTTTATCTCTTCAGAAACCCCAGGTAGGTCTTTCATGGCATGCTTCAAGGCTACTATGTCATTATAATTAAAAATGTTTAATGCTGATTTCACATTTTTTTTTCTGAATAGATGTTGGGTACAAAATTTTAGTTGAAAGCGTATGCCCATATTTAACTAAAGAGTCTTTCTCTTTCTCAAATACCAGTTCCAAATGTCTGTACTGTCCTGACAATATTACTTAATGATTATTCACATCAGGAAAATGCATAGTCTTGTTGACATTACGCTTTGTTTCCCAGTTGTTCCTAATACATTTCAAAATGTGTACAGTGTCAAACATAAAAAACAGTTTCCTTGAGGGATCCAAGGGATGCTCAATACTGGGTTCAAGAATTTTGTTAGGAGTGAAAAGTTCAAATGATTTCCTATTCACACTGTTGTTGTATGCTAAGAGACTAACAACTTAGAAACCAACTCTCTCCACCATGCACAAAACATTAGAAGTTAATGATTTCAACTGTTCACTTGTCGTATTTGTAACTGGAATTATAGCCACCACATCAACATACTTTGACAAAAGAGATGATACCATGAACACTTGAGCAGTTTTTGCACATGCTTGTGCATCAAAATTGCTACTTCCATATATCTCACCACCCTTAAATAACTACTGTGGCTGTATATATATCTCGTCCATCAACAGAGAAACTATGAGCTCATGTTCTTTTAAATGCTTAACCCTGTTTTCCAAGTAGGAACTGCTTTGTAGTGAAGAGTTCACTAGCTGATAATTACAAATAAGTTTCTGTAAGGTACGAAGGTGTGGTAAAAACATTAAATCACATTTTCGAAGAGCATTGTATGCGGAGACGAATAAATATATAAACAAGATGCTACTATCATAGTTTTGTTACCATATTGTCTGTTGTTTTTTTGAGGTCTGCGACACATTAAGTTGTTCTACTATAAATTTTAACTGTTCGTTGTGTTCATAATTGGGAATAGTTTGCAAAAGTTGAATAGCGCAGTCAACCTTATCCCTAATATCAGGCACTATTTCGATGATGATGATGATGATGATGATGATGATAATGCTTGTTGTTTTAAGGGGCCTAACATCGACGGTCATCGGCCCCTAATGGTACGAAATGAAAGAACAAAAATTGCAAAGGCATCCACTGACCAAAATAAAAATAAAATATGGCATGAAGAATAAATGGATGGACAGGAACTCAACAAAACACAAAACAAACAAACAAAAAACAGTGGAGCGGACTCAATACAGATCGAAAATAACATTATAACCGACCAAGGAACCACTTATAAAGCACAATGATGCTTGGTGTCTAAAGGGGGTGCAAAATCCACGTCTAAGGCCCCACAGAATGGTTCATGTCGCGAGTAAAATAGAACCATGGTATGTGTCATGTTGGGGTATTAATCAGAAGTAGCGAAGACTCACGGTGTTCCACAAAAGATGGTACTACGCACAAGTATTTTACTTCGTACATGTAACGCAGACCTATGGTGTTTCGCACACAATGGCGCCACTTACAGCCAACGCAAACCGATGAATTTCCTCACCTAGGTGTACTAGTCACGGGTGCCGCTCCCAAGGGCCCCGTGGTGTTCCTCACATAGTGAGTACTAATCACAAGCAACGCAGACCCACGGTGTCGCTCATATAGTGGTACAACTCACAGGCTACGCCCAGATCCGCGGTGTTGCCCATATGGGTACAACGCACGGGTACTGGAATCCACCCGGCCAGGCTTTTTACTGCAACGAATCACTAACCTATTTCGTACCAAGTTAGTGATACTACTCGCAAGTACATGCAACCCATGGTGTTCCCCGCATGATGGTAGGAATCAAGAGTAGTTTCATGGTTCTAATTCATTCATCCCTTGGTCGCCCCTTTCAGTCGCCTCTTACGACAGGCAGGGGATACCGTGGGTGAATTCTTCGTCTGCCTCCCCCACCCACGGGGGTGTGTGTTTGGTCCGCGAGAGGTATTTTATTTCCCTCAAGTCCGCCGGCAAGCCGGTTAGGACCCCACTATCCGCCACCTCGGACGCGCCACGTGGGAGTATCACCTCTCCCCCTGCTACGCCAGCGTAGTAGGTTCGTGGAGGCACTATTTCTCCCTTATCCACCTGTGACATAATATTTTTCTAGAGCGTTAATACAGTTCAATATCTTAGTGTCTTTGAAGGAAGCATTTACACTGAAGTCATTACCAGTTTTTATATTTACACTGAATGTCAAATCATCCAGTACAGTGATAAAGGAAGTAACACATGGCATTCCCCTATCAACTCCCAGGAGAAAAATAATTTCCCCTCATGCTTAATTACAGTCCAGTTATTCGAATAAACTTGCTTGGTTTCTAGAAATAAACTAATATCGTTCAGACACTTCAGTGAGTCCTCTGCCAGGTAAATTTTATTGGATTCGATACTATCCTGAATAGCTGTTCGAAAATTATCCTCTTCTACATCAGCAAGACGTCTTACTTTGGGAGTGGACTTCGAACAATATGAAGGTGTATTTGGAAAAATAGTTAGTTGGCACAGCATGTTCAGTCAGTTTCTGAATTATTCTTGGAAACTCTCTCAGCTCTCCCTTAACTGTAACCCTGTCCACTCGAATTATGCACGACTCATCAAAATGTTTTATGCATACTGTTACGGAGTTATCCGTTGTAGTTAGAAGTGAAAGAAGGTGCTGGGATGAATAAATCTCAATCTACGAAATTAAAGTTAATTTAAAATTTAACAAGGTTATATTTTCTTTTCAAGATCAATAAATAACAAATATAACAGGTACACAGTAGCCTAGCAACCAATCAAGAATGTACAATTACGGTAGTTACAGGATTTGGGCTCTGAGACCCAGACACACAATTCTTGAGCAATTAGCCCAACTTTACTCGAATATACAAGATTCAACAAAAGGGGGAGAAAACCCCTATCATGCCCGGGGGCACTTACTCCCAATTACACAGTAAAGCCTCCTCGAGGCACGCAGAAATCAAAATTTTAAGAAAGAGCAACCCGCTCTTAAAGTTCAAGCCTATCAAAGGCCACACCAAACTCAACTTTCAAGCTGACCTCCAAACACATGAAAACAGGGGTAAAAATACCCAACCTACTGAGGCCTATTAAGTAAAGAAACAGGACAATTACATGGCCTCCAAAATACCAACTTGAGAGGAGGCGAAACCGCACTCCAAATACGCCTTATTAAAACCTACTTGGCACTAGGCCGCTAATGCAAGGGCTAATCCCATACTAAAGAGGTGACACGATAGGAAAACTATTACATTACGAAACGAAGAAAAATGGTTGAGAAAACGTAGTCACCTCAAAAACAATATGAAAGGGAGCTCGAGAGGGTTAGGCACTCTCTATCCCAATTTGTAGTTACAGAGGCAGAATTTAAATCAAGAGTCTTTTACATTTTAGAGGAAAGTTACATGGTAGAAGGTTTCGAACCCACCCCGAGGGTTAAACTGCTGAGCTGGCAAGAAAATAAGTTATAAGACGGCCATTACCTGGTGGTTGAACTGCTGCCCGAATAAAGAGGCGCTTCCCGCCCCCTGCTACATAATTTACACAATGATAGGTGTTACTGAAGTGGCGCAGAGACCCGAAAATCAGCAGTTTATATACCCTCGCGGAACATTCGAAACCTTTCAGGAATGATAACACCCGCCCACAATCATTTTATTGGACGGCCAAAAGATTACATAACAAAATTGACGAAGAAAAACAGGATTGGTGAAAAATTAATTACAAAAATAACTCATTGGTCGAATTCAAAACTGGCGGAAAGTGAAGGGTTATACAGCCAACCTAAACAATGACTGAAAGAAATTTAACAAAGAACAAACTTATGAACACAAAATTTCTCCAAAAACACAGTTCTTTCACTTCGTACTAGGGTGCATAATTCCAGTCCTTCAGTAGTGCCATCTAGAAGAGAATGTTCACACTTCTTGCTACAGAGAAAACAACAATGAATCGAAATTGACATAGTTCAGAACACTTCAAAATTTACAAGTAGCGACATCTTCTGAGAAACTTGAGAATTAACACGATAGTTAAAGTTCAGGCTTCCTCCAGTAGAGGAGTTTCAACTGGCGCAAAGTTTGAATTAGCGGCGCGGAGGTGAACCGCCCGGTACACATATTATTGGGTTTTTCAGTTTAGAAAAATCTGTCGGAATGTAACGAAGCCATAGCTTACGGCGGCTTTCATCCGTCGGTAAGGAAAAAGTTATGTTTTATCAGTTTCAGTGTCATAATTAGACTGACAGCCGAAGACACTACAGCGACGAGGCATTTTCATATATCTATAATTAAATAGGAAATAAATGTATTACCTCTAAATCCTCAGCACTGGAGTTGTAACTTATCCAACTTGTGTATTCCAGCCCAACATTGATTAGGTTATGAGGTTAGGTTGATTCTTCGTTGGGACACGCTACGTAACGGATCGTTTAAGCAGCTCCTCCTTGCATTGAACTCGGCCAGCGCTCTGATTGGTCGACGCGGTTGCTCTTGCAGCCAATCACTGTGAACTATCCCGAGCAAATTTGTCAGGGCCCGTAGGTGGTAAATTGTGCTTCTTGTCGTGGAGACACCACTCATCAACTGTTACCTGACGCACTTTTGCTACTGAAAGGTACTTCTCCCTTTAGTATACGGTCCACCCTCGGGTGTGTGACCCGCCCCCCCCCCCCCCCACTATAGCCAGCATTGACCGGCCTTCGGGCCCTTGGTCTTCCTCCTGGCACCTAGAGCTTGCGACTAGGTAGGCCTTTTCCTCACAATACACGTCTTTCTTTCGACATCTGGGTACACCACACCTTTAAACTGCCAATATGTCGCATTCTTCGGACATTGGCCCTCATTCTTACCCAATTCATGAGTCTTGTGACAACCGCCTGCCTTCATCTTTCGAAAGCGACGGGCAAGCCTCGCACGACACACTCCCAGATGCTCCCCAGCTCACCCCTGCAACATTAACTGCTGCGGAATTGAAAATCCGTCACTACCAGGAATACCTTCATTCCAAGACCACTAAAGCTACAAAACTAACTACTCCCGCCAAACCACCCACCTTCAAAACTGGGTCAAAATCCAGTCATTCTCAGCGACTAAAGCTAGCCGCTCAGGCATCCAGGGTTCCCAACCCTACTAATTATGTCAAACAGCAGCAACTAAAAACTCTCTCTTCTACCTCCTCGGCTGCTACATCTTTACCTCCAGATTCTGATATCCCTGCTTCTTCCAGTCGTTCGAGCTCTCCGAGATCAAGAGACCCTCGTACCCGTATTGACGAACAGGGCTTTGTCTATCCTCCACCAAAGAAGACAGCCCGATTAACTACCACTGTTCCCACCCCTACATAAACCAATAATGCCTACCAGCCACTTTCACAAGAATCTATGGACGTTGTACCAAACTCTGACACCACACTACCTTCTTCTGTACCTCCACCAGGTCGTAAACCACCGCCCATTACCCTCCAAGACGACCCTCTTCCATACGCCCAACGCCGGGCCTTCCTCAAAGCCAATATTCATGGTTCTTTCACGGCGAGGATCATAGTTCGTGGACTGATCCGCTATTATATTGACGACAAAACTGAGTATTATAATGTAATTAAGGCCCTCAAGCAGGACAATGTTAACTTCTTCACACAGTCTGCTGAGCCTCCTACCATGTTTTCCGTCATCATTAGGCATCTGCCCATTGATACCAACCCCGATGACATCACTGCAGCCCTTACTGACAAGGGGTACCCTGCATACCAAACAGTGCAGCTATTTAAAACCTATAATACCCCCTCTACTGAAAATCCTCCAACCACTATTAAAGAACGCAGAAAGATACCGCTCTACTCAGCCACTATTAAGGCTACTGACGCAGCCAAAAAGATCTTTGACGAAACCACCTTACTAGATCTCAAAGTTACCTTTGAGAAGCCCAAAACTCCTCTGGGCCCTCCATTATGTAGCGCTGTCAGCGCACAGGCCATACCCAAAAGAACTGCCACATGCCTCCTCGGTGTGTCAAGTGTCCTGGCCCGCATAGTACTGCTGAGTGCCTCATTACTACCCCTCAAGAATTTAAATGTGTGAATTGTCAAGGCAATCACACGGCTAATTTCAAGGGTTGCCCGGCCATTGTTAGAGCAACTCAAACTCGAGCTAATGCTGCCACAAAACAGGCCCCAGCTTTCACAGTTCGTCAGGCGGATTTCCCGCCTCTCCCCACGCCTACTCAACTCACACATTTCTCACAATCCTCCTCTTCAGGTAAACCTCTCCCTCAGACCACCACTTTAGCCCCTCCATCGCAGCCAGACATTGATGATTCCTATGAGCTACCTCGTTCTCTCTCCAACACCCAGCAGACTCTGCCCACCCAACGTCAGTATGCCTCATCTCTTCGCCACTCCTCATCACATGCTATAACTCCTCCTAACCCCAGTCCCACAGCAAATCTCCCTATACATCGCCAGCATCCAACTACTTCTCCATTTCCAACTCTTCCTTCTACCCGACAAGAAGCAGTACAACTTCTTTCAACCTTGCCCCTAGATCAACAACATGAGTTTCTCATGCACCAATTACAGACCTCTGGTATTATCCAACGCATAAATAACACTCTCCTTGATCTGCTCTACGCACCCCCGGGTATGTCTCTTGAACAAGTTATCTACCGTCATCTCTTCACCGTTGCTAATGGGTACTAATATGCATCCAGCTTTCACCCCTTCTTGTACATACACATCTACATCCCATTATCCACGTCTCCTTTCCTGGAACGCTCAAAGCATCCGCAACAAGAAAGACGAATTTTATTACATACTTCGGACACAATCCATAGACATTGCTCTGGTCAATGAGACCTTCCTCAAACCAAATTACAAATTCTCCCTCCCGGGCTACAAAGTCATTCGTCAAGATAGGGCAGGTGATGGTGGGGGGCTAGCCATCATACTAAAGCCTCATCTCAAATATAATGATTTCCTCATTCCAAACCTTCAGGGTATGGAGGCATTAGCCATCAAACTACATACAAAGCACGGGCCGCTGGTTTTAACAGCAGTCTACCGTCCCCCCAAAAAGAAATTATATCCTTCTGATCTTGATCTCCTTCTCAACCATGGCTATCCTACAATTGTAGCTGGTGACCTCAATGCAAAAAAACACACTCTGGCATTCTCGCCTAACCAATGAACTAAGTCGAAAAATTTTCAATTTCTGTTCCCTAAACAATACCACACCTCTTGGACCCACTGACCCTACATATGTTCCTTATCAGACTAACCATGCCCCTGATGTTCTTGACATTGCTCTCATCCATGATTTTCCTCATCACATTGACTTACAAACCCTCTGGGCGACCGATTCCGATCACAACCCTGTCTTGATGACCATTGCCTCTGACTTGAAATTTCGGTCCAAACCACCCACTAATGTCATAAATACACGCTATATCAACGGGAAAACTTTCCGAAATCTTATGACCACCTATTCTTCTGAACTCAATTTCGATCTCTCGTCACCTGCCACCATCGACCACGCAGTTACTTCTCTTACTCAAACAATACGCACTGCTGCCACTGCTGCTAAAACCCCTCCACCATCACGCCCGGTGGCTAGCCTACCTGAACACATTCTTTCTACTATCAAGCTAAAAACGTTTGCCCGTATTCGCTGGCAACGCACCCGTCTTCTTCAACACAAACTGGCATACAATCTACTCCGTCGTCGTTGTGCACAACAGATCTCAGACTTTCGAAATCAAACTTGGAATTCTACCCTCACCCACTTAAGTACCAAAAATAACAGTATTTGGAGAATGACTAAGGCATTACAACGTACCCCCACGCATATCCCAACTCTTATTGATGGTCATACTACTGCTATCACCACTGAAGACAAAATTGATTTGATCGCTGATAATCTCGAAAAACAGTTTCCACCAAATGAGGAACCCCAATACCCTGAGTTCACCTCCGACATTGAAGAGGAAGTCACTCATCTTAGGCAGCAATTCTCAACCAAAATCAGCCCTGAGGGCATGTCTCCTGTTACATATCGGGAACTTTTATCATATTATCAAAAAATTACCCAATGTCAAAGCTCCTGGCCCTGATGGCATTGGTAACCGTATCATTAAAAACCTCCCGCCTGTTATGATTCATCTTTTGGTCAACATATACAATGCTTCCCTCTCACTGGGACACTTTCCTACCCCATGGAAGCTCGCCAAAATTATACCCATCCCTAAACCTGGAAAACCCCTTTCAGCCCCCGCATCGTATAGACCAATTAGCCTTCTGGATAATCTCGGAAAAATCTTTGAACGACTTATACACAAACGTTTGATTTCCATTCTTCCCTTTCATCAAAAAATCCCTCAGCAACAATTTGGATTTTGACCAGGGCACTCTACCGTCCAACAACTTGTCCGTATTGTCAACTCTATCACAAAAACCCTAAACACCAAACGGGGTCGGGGCATAGTCTTCCTTGATGTTGCACAAGCATTTGATCGTGTTTGGCATTCTGGACTTCTTTATAAACTTCATCTACATGGCCTCCCATTCTACCTATGGAAACTTATGGACAGTTACCTAGTCAATCGCCTATTCTTCACTGAACTTGAGGGTGAAAAATCGTCTCAACGGCCTATTAAAGCGGGTGTTCCCCAAGGCAGTATTCTTGGGCCATATTTATACCTCCATTACACCGCTGACACCCCTAGCACACAAAAAACAGATTTAGCCCTCTATGCGGATGATACTGCCTTAATGGCTGAGTCCTTCATGCCTCATATCGTTATTAGAGATCTTCAAGAAGCTTTAGACCAGTTTCAAGTTTGGTGCATCATGTGGAGAGTAAAAATTAACCCAGCTAAATCTAAAGCAGTCTACTTTACCCTACGTTCTGACAGAAAACCTATTACCAATCTACAGTTTTCTAACCACCCCATCTCCTGGAGCAACGAAGCCACATATCTCGGTGTAACGCTAGACCGTACATTGACTTACCGGTCGCATTTTAACAACATTCTTTCTAAATCACAAAAAGCACTCGGTGCTCTTTATTGTCTAGTAAACAGAAAATCAAAATTGAACACTACAAACAAACTATTAATATACAAAACCCTCATATCTTCTGTTACCCTCTATGCGTCTGCTGTATGGGGTACGGCAAAGCCTAGCTATATTCAGCGGCTTCAAACCTTTCAAAACAAAATTCTGCGTATGGTTGCAAATGTCCCACCGCACTTTTCCAACAAAACCACATCTACAATGTTACATATGCCCACAATTCGTCAACAAATCGTTAGTAACGCCAAACGATTCTACCGTCCTAATCAGCTTCACTCTAGTGAACTCATTCGTCAAATTCATGCCATAGACAGCAAATTCTTCTACAAGAAAATGCACCCTAAAACACTAATCAATTAATCTGCCTCAGACCTTCAACCCCATTATCTTTTTACCACACTAATTCCTTCTTCATACTTCCCTCTTTGTACCTTCCTGTTCCTGCCTACACACTTTTCTTTCTACCTCTACCTGTAAGGGCCGTCTCTCAACTACTGCTTGTACCACATTTCTCGTCTATATTTATATCCTCTTATCTTATTCCTTCTTACACATTCTTTCATCATCAATCCTTATCGCAAGCTCTAGGTACCACATTCAACAGAATTCAGAGACCTTATAGGTCGGCAAATTCTAACTTTTATCACTTACTTTCCCCTTCGGGGAAAGTAAAATCGAAACCAGGGATAGGATAGGATAGCCCAACATTGCTGAATGAAGTGAAGAACGTTGAGGTTATATACACATTTTTGTAAATAAATACTTACTTACGCTTCCGCACACAGCACTATGAATGTAAGGAACTGTTGCACAACACCAACATATTCAAACAAACACAAAATCTCCGTTATTTCCTTCCATAATCCACAACAAACTAGCAATAACACCTCAAGAACACATGTAATACCCGGCTTCGCTCTGCCATTCCTGGGACTGGTCTTGTCACGTAACTTTAGCGGACCGTGGCCTGTCTCTCACGTTGGCTTCGCTGCTTAGCGCGCCACGTTTTCAAGTATGAGATAATCCCGTCATTACTTCTTCTGGCCCAGAGACTGGGTGTAAGTGTTTGTTCCATCACTTTCCTCTTAATATTCTCACAACACACTGCACTTCCAACCACCGCAGAAACATGCAATAGTGATTACTAGACCTCGGATCTTTTGGTGTTAAGGTTATTTTAGCTGCCTAAAAGACTCAAGTAGGTTCTAAAATACTTTTAAGCAGCTTCAATTGTACGTATTTTAATAGGCATCAGTTAAAATACCATACTCATTTTGCTAATTGATAATAACGCGTTAAGGGGAAATAAACATCTTTACTCACCTCTTTGCTGCAAACGTCATAGGAGCAACTCCTGTAACTACTTTTTAATTAAAGACGAGTCGGAACCTGACACTTTCGGCATAATTCACACACTGAACAAACGGGAATACCGAAATGTTCTCACAGTATGACATGCAGTTCTTTTCTCCAGCAGGTCAATGGATACTCGTGACAAACTACGGGAGTTGTTCGCTGCGGGAGTTTCTTAAGGCATTCCGGGGAGTGTGGTTTACAGCTTCCCAATTTTAAAATTTTGTTTAAGGTACTGAAAACGAGTCAGCAAATATTGTATTTTCTAGGAATATACTGAACTGCATTTTTAACCGAGTTAGGGATAAAAATACGAATTATAGATGTAGGTTTTAACGTCAATTCGGACATTTTTAGGCACTATAGGACCACAGTTTCTAACCTTATAAATACATGAAACGTGTAAATACAAATTCATTTTAAGTCATTTATTTAGAACAAAGAGGTCTTTCCGTAAAATCCGAGGGTTGGTGATTACATCCCTCCATACAGGGTTGGCGTCAAGAAGGGCACACAGCCGTAAATTAGGGCCAAATCCACGTGCGAGCCAGGTCGCGCCCCCGACTCCACATATATGGGAAAAGCAGTAGAAGAAGGAGAAGAAGAAGAAGAATAGTGTTTGTTTTATGTATTTTATTTTAATTTTTTCATTAAATAATATATTAATACAAATTTCTTAATATTCACAAACAATAGGACAATAATAATAAGTTATCAGTAGCTAACAAACAATTTGACCACCTAAAACAAAAAATTAGGCACAAGTTACATAAAGGCAATACTACTGTGCAGTAATCATGGATAAAACTGAAGACAGAGCATATTTTCACAGATAATAAATTCAATATTGTCAAGAAAGACCCCACTAACACCATCCAAAAGAAGCTCAAATAAATACTCAAAAATTATCAGCTTTTGTTAAATGCGCAGCAGACATCGAAATTCATTAACATGAGGCACAAACTGCCAACTGCAAGAGCACTCCTTAAAATATACAAAATAAATATACCGGTACCTATTAGGACCATTATCAATTTTAGGAACAGTCCCACTTACCGAATTTCAATTTATTCGAAAATTTCTAAACATCATTTTGCAGTTACGAATTTACCTCAATTTCCCATTTATTACCACGATATCACCAACATGCATTTCAACATACCGATTGCTGAATCTCAATAATAATAGCAAATTGAGTAAAATCGAAATAATTCTTTTATGAATCTCCTTAAATTTGCTATTGACAACTACTACTTTTCTTTTACGAATACTGTACCGGGAGGTACACCTCAACGCCGCGCATTTAAAACTAGCGCCTAAATAAACTCCTCTATCGGCAAAACAGTGAAACTGAAACTACTCCAACTTAGAATTTTACTCGGAAGATCTCACCACTAAAATATTGAGTAATTATGTCATTGTGCAGTTTCCTAACCTGTGTGAACTTCTACTTGTTTTGTTTGCCATTCATCAAGAAGTTTGGACATTTTTCCACAGAGGACACCACTAAAAACTATGTTCATGCACCCCGGTGCGAAGTGAAAGAACTTATGATTTAAAGAAGTTTTGTATTTCTATGTTTTTGTAACTGATTGATGCTCATTTATTTTTGGGTTCGCAATTCTTCCTTTCCGCCAGTTTTGAATCTAGTCAATCCCAAATTTTGTAATAAATATTTCAACTTATCACAGCCTCCTTCTTCGATTCTGAGTGTAACTTTGAAATTACCCAATAAAAATGGAGGGTGTGGCTGGTTTATTCCTGAATGATCTCGAACCTTCCCTGAGGGTTTATAAACTGCGGCTTTTCACGTCTCTTGGCCAATTGATCGTCATCTTATTGAGTGTGTGTGTCAAAGCAGGGGGCGGGCGGCCTCTTTCTCCTGTCAGCAGTACAAGATAATGGCGACATCTTTCTTTCTTGCTAACTGCGCAGTTTAACCCGAGGGAAAGGTCCGACTTTTTAACTATGTAACCTACTTTTATAAAAATGTAACTTTCAGCCGGCTAATGTAAAAACTTAATACAATCGGGGATAGAGAGTGATGTACCTTCTCGAGCTCCCCTTCATCTTGGTTTGGGGCGACTTTCATATCTGTTTTTCATTTTGTAATGTGGTAATGTCCATTCTATACGAGTCACCTCAGTAGTTTGGGAATAACCCCTGTTTCTTCGGCCTAGAGCTCTTTAGGTTTTTAGTGTTTAAGATCTTGGTGTGCAGGGTACGCCTCCATTCAGTTTGTGTTTGTGCCAGTTAATTCACCTGTTCCTATTCTATGAAGGATCCCGTAGATTGGGTATTAAATACCCCTGTATTAATCAGTTTTCATATCGCAAGTTGTGCCTTGAGAGGCCAGTGGTTGTAAGCTGATGTTGCCGTGAGTAGGCAGTAAGAAACTGAAAGCCTGTTAGCTCTTTTCCAAAATTTTGTAAAGAGTGCCTTTGGAAGGCTGGATATTTAGATTTTGGAGAGCAAGTGCTAGTGAATTAGGGGATATCTGCCCCTGAATGATTTGTGCTCTTTTGTAAATTTGAGCTTGTAGCTCAGGAATTGTAAAACTAGGGGATAAAGCCCATAGCGTTAAGGTTCTGAATCTTGGACTTCTTCCCAACCTTGTTTAATGATTACTACTTGTACCTGTAATATTGTAATGAAAAAATTGTTACGATTCAAGATTTTGAAAATATAACCTTCATTCTATTAAATAACCCTGTTTTTTGGTGTGCCTTGAGGGCAGTCTGAAGGGTAGGTTGTTGTAGACTTTGATGATGATGATGATGATGCTTGTTGTTTAAAGGGGCCTAACATCGAAGGTCATCGGCCCCTAATGGAATGTGATAAACGACATGAGAGATGATGTTAAAATTTTAAAAACATATCCACTGACTAGAGTTTAAAAAATGATGGAGGAAAATGAGGGTGAGATTAAAACAATCAGTGGATCTAATACGCAATGCCTTATTTTCTAATAAAATAAGAGAAATTACAGGAAAACAAAAGAATAAGGCATTGTCTGGTAGTACATAATTTACGAGAGACGTTAAAATAACACATTAAAATACGCAAAACAAACTAAAATTAAGTCAATAGGATAAAAGCGAAAGTGACACAAAATACACTAGGACAAAGGACAGCATTACACACGAGAAAACAGTCCACTATCCCTCATAAAGCGGATGACGAGGTCTGCTGACTGCTCGTCATCACGCAAGATAAGGGAGATAGTACTCGGAAGGTTAAGACTACGGCGCAGATCGACCAGGTCCACACACTCCGTAAGGATGTGCACCACGGTAAGGTGGTCGCCGCAGGTACACACCGGAGGGGGTTCTCCTTTCAAAAGATGCGAGTGAGTCAAGATACCGTGGCCGATCCGAAGACGACATAATACCACGGCTTCCCTCCGCGAAGCCCGAAGGGAAGTCCTCCATACCTTCGTTGTTCCTTTTATCGCTCTCAGCTTATTGGGAAGTGGAATGGCCTGCCACTCCATCTCCCAATGGGACATAACAAGATGTCTCAGCTGGGAGCGAATATCACTTACTGGAACCTGGAAAGGCAACGTGGGCAGTGTAACTGCCTCCTTGGCAGCCTGATCTACTAACTCGTTTCCCTCTATGCCCATGTGGCTTGGGAGCCACAGAAATGTGATTCTGGTGCCAGCATCCCAACACCCGGCCAGCAGGTCCTGGATTAGCTGCACCAGAGGGTGCCGAGGGAAACAGGTATCTATAGACTGGAGCGCACTCAAGGAGTCGGTACACAGAAGAAAGTGTCGGCGCTCATTGTACAGTGCGTACCGCAGAGCCTCATAGATAGCATAGAGCTCTGCTGTGTACACACTACAGGTTGCCGGAAGAGCAAAAAGGAACCTATCATTGTTAACAACGAACGCACAGCCCACCTTCGTATCTGACCTTGAACCATCCGTGTAGACGACGACTGAACCTGGATAGCGGCCAACAACGGACAGGAAGAGCCTCCGATAAATCGAAGGGTCAGTGTTTTCCTTTGGACCAGTGTGCAGATCCAGGATTACTTCAGGTCGTCGTACGACCCACGGAGGTACCCCACTTGGTTGTCTGACAAGGCAAGGAACCGAAGGTACGTCAAACAATTCGGAAATGTTATCCAAGCGTATCCCAACCGGCCGCGTCGCTCGAGGACGAGCAGCGTACAGCAAACGGTTGCCATTGTTGAACACGCAAAGATAGCTGGGATGAAGTGGCATCTGTCGCAAATTTGCAGCATATGTAAGTAGAAGTTGCTGGCGCCTCAGGTGTAAAGGCGGCACACCAGACTCAGCGAGCAGGCTAGCGATGGGGCTTGTACGAAAAGCTCCCGTCGCCAACCTAACCCCGCTGTGGTGGATACTGTTCAGCTTCGCAAGAACGCTTGGTCTTGCGGAGCCATATGTTGCACTGCCGTAGTCTAACCGGGATAAAATGTGTGCCCGATAGAATCGCAGGAGCACGGCGCGGTCAGCCCCCCAAGAAGTGCTGCTAAGAAACTTAAGGATATTAAGCTTCCTAGTGCATTGCACTTTTAACTGCCGCACGTGTGGCTCCCACGATAATTTACTGTCAAAAAGGAGCCCAAGAAATCGGTAGGTGTCAACAACTGGAAGAACGACATTACCTAGATAAAGCTCAGGATGAGGGTGAAGTGTACGTTGACGACAAAAGTGGACAACGGAGGTCTTTGCGGCAGAAAACCGAAAGCCATGTTCTAAGGTCCACTTCTCCACCCTCCTAATAGCTTGCTGTAACTGTCGCTCTGCGACTGCCATACTGCACGAGCTATAGTGCAGAGCAAAATCATCCACATATAGGGACGGTATGACGGCTGGACCAGCAGCCGCGACAATACCGTTTATGGCAATCGCGAACAGAGTGACACTAAGAACCGATCCCTGTGGTACTCCATTTTCTTGAACGTGGTATTGCGAATATGTCCTCCCTACTCGGACACGGAATAGACGGAGGGACAAAAAATTCGCAATAAATACCGGCAAGTTACCTCGGAATCTCCATTGATGCAGGACTGAAAGGATGCCATATCGCCAGGTGGTGTCGTAGGCCTTCTCCAAGTCAAAGAAGACAGCTACCAAATGCTGTTTGCGGAGAAACGCATCCTGGATAGAGCTCTCCAGGCGTACCAAGTGGTCTGTGGTGGATCGAGCGGCTCGAAATCCACATTGGTACTCGGACAAGAGTCCTTGTTTCTCCAGACACCACACGAGTCTGCGATTTACCATCCTCTCAAAGAGCTTACACAGGCAATTTGTAAGACAAATCGGTCTGTAACTTCCTGCATACTTAGGATCTTTGTCAGGTTTGAGGACAGGGATGACTATGCCCTCTCGCCACTGAGACGGAAAATCACCCTCTGTCCAGATTCGGTTGAACACACGAAGGAGATATAGTAAACTATCATCACTAAGGTGTTTCAACATCTGGTTATGGATGTTGTCCGGTCCAGGAGACGTGTCCTTGCAAAGCGCTAATGCGCTGCGGAGTTCCCACTCCGTAAAGGGCACGTTGTAGTCCTCTGAAGCTTGGGTGGCAAAACTAAGGTGATGACGTTCAGCCTCCCGCTTCAGAGGGAGGAAATCAGGATTGTAATTCCCGGAGCCAGAGACATCCGCGAAATGACTAGCGAGATGATTAGCAATCGCAAGGGGATCAGTGGCGACACTGCCTGCAATGGAAATTCCCGGTACAGCAGATGATCCTTGAATACCCGAAAGTCGTCGAAGTTTCGTCCACACTTGAGATGATGGAGTGTGCGACGTCATGGACGACACATATCTCTCCCATGAAGCCTTCTTACTTTGTCGAGTAAGAACTCGCGCCTTAGCGCGGAGTTTCTTAAATGTTACCAGGTTGGCCACAGTAGGCTGTCGACGGTAACGTTTATGAGCGCGACGGCGTTCTTTGATGGCTGCTGCTATTTCATCGTTCCACCAAGGAACGAGTTTTCGGCGAGGAGCCCCCAAGAAAAACGGAATGGACTCCTCAGCAGCAGCAAGAATAACTTGGGTGACGTAAGTTATTTCCTCGCCGACGGTCCGCCTGACATCATCGTGAAACACAGCTAGTGATGTGTACTTTGGCCAATCAGCATGTTTAAGAATCCATCGAGTGGGAGCCTCGACGGGTTTATGTTTCAACAAAGTAAGAATAATGGGAAAATGGTCACTGTCACAGAGATCATCGTGTGCATTCCACCGAAACAGTGGAACCAACGTTCGGCTGCATAGACTTACGTCTATGCGAGAGTATGTGCCGTAACGTACACTAAAGTGAGTTGGTTCCCCTGTGTTCAAAATACATAAATCCAGATCTGTTAGAAGTGTTTCCAACTCTCTTCCTCGGGGACAAGGCGTCTCAGAGCCCCATATGGGGTGATGGGCGTTAAAATCGCCCAATAAGAGGAAGGGTGGTGGAAGCTGATCTATAAGATCAGCGACATCATTGATGTTCAGATGCTGGCCGGGTGGAAGATAAACATCACACACTGTTGCTATGACAGGCAGCGAGACGCGAACAGCTACAGCCTCTAGAGGGGTTCGTAATGGAACCTCTTCGCTGTAGCTATCAGAACGTACAAAAATGCCAACGCCTCCGGAAGCCCGGTGAGCATAGTATCGTTCTGTCGAGTATAGTTTGAAATTCCTCAAGACCGTATGATGACAAGGTCTGAAATTGGTCTCCTGAATACAGACTATACTCGCTGCGTACTCACTAATAAGCTGACGTAACTCAGCAAGATGCCTGTCATAACCATTACAATTCCACTGTAACAGTGTCATAGTGTGGACTGTAAAAGGAGTGTTAGGTTATGAGCGAAAAATGCTCGTTAGCCTAAACACTATCTAATTCTACATCCGTAGATGTAGAGGACAGCGCGACATCCATCCCGTCATCAAAAGATGGCAGGGGTGCCGCCCAGAACTTCGACAAATTTCGGGCGCGAGGGGGTCCCCTACGAGGAGAGCGCGCAGGTTTGGGAGCAGGAGTGCCTCCTGGCGCAGACTCATACCCTCCAGATGGGGGGCATGACTTCTCCTTCGCAGGGGAAGGCCGAGAGCGCTCAGAACGGGCGCTCTTCTTCCCCTTCTTTTTTTCAGGTTTAGACGGGCTGGGAGATGGTTTCCCAGCCCTGGTCAACGAAGCCGCCTCCGCCGGCTGGGGCACGACTTTCGTCGACCTCCTAGGGGGGGGAGACTTAGTCTTTCCCCCTTGCTGTGCCGGCTGGGAGTTCCCAGCCGGCACAGACTTCTGGTTGGTCGAAGGTGGGGTGGTCCCCCCCTTCGAGCTTTGACTATTTGCGACGTTGCTGGGAGCAGCAACAGTCGCCTTGGGCGCAGCGGTCTGGACAGGTGTCTTGGTCGTAAATGACGAACCTGGAAGACTCTGAGCTATCAAGCTATAGTCGAGTGTACGGGCAGGTGTATTCATAGAATGAAACTTACGGCGCGCTTCCTGGTAGGAAAGACCATCCAGGGTCTTGATCTCCTGGATCTTCTTCTCACTCAGGTATGTCGGACATTCCGATCCCGAGGAGAATGAAAACCGGAGCAGTTAGTGCACTTGTATGGAGTTGTGCACTCCTCCGCGCCGTGAGCTACTCGTCCACATGTACCACATACAGCCTGATTCGAACAGCGAGATACCATATGTCCGAATCGCTGGCATTGATAGCATCGCCTAGGAGGCGGGATGTACGGCCTCACATCGCAACGATAAGTTGTTACCTTGACTTTCTCTGGTAACACTGACAACTTGAAAGAGACAATGAAGGCACCAGTGGCAACGTCTTCACCGTTGACCTTGCGCGTAATGCGCCGGACGTGTGTCACGCCACGGTTCTTCATGTCTTCCATCAACTCGTCGTCAGTGTTCAAAATAAGGTCGCGGTGAAAGATGACTCCGCGAACCAGGTTCAAGGACCTATGCTCCTCCACTTTGACGGGGATTTCGCCAAAGTGCTCGCACTTAAGCAACTGATCAGCTTGCAGTGCTGTACGAGTCTTGAGAAGCAAACTACCGTTGCGCATTTTCTTAAGTTCCTTCAGTTCGCCATAGACGCCTTCGATGTGCCGACTAAAAAGGACCGACTTCACCAGCTTAAAATCGTTCCCATCGGTTCTGGTAGCGACCAGAAACCTAGGGAAGCTGGATCCCATTCCTTCACGCTGCGCATGTTCCCAGGGAGTTGAACCTCTCAGGGAAGCAAAAGTTAAAGACTTAGGTGGGCGACCACCTTGAGAGAGCAGACTTCGTTTGGAAGCCATGCCCGATAGCATCCTCCCCGAATGCCACCCACTCCGATCAGGGGTCTCTGTAGCCGAACCAAGCAGCCAAGGCAATACCCACCTGGTCATAGCAGGTACTGCCCGGGGTCCGATGTTGGACGATGCCTAATACGGCATGACTGAGGCAATGAGCACTAAGACTCCCTTCCTCCAGCCACCCGCAATAGCATGTACCCCATAGCGTTTACAGAGCAGTAAATATAGAGAAAAAAATAAAAATAATTAATAATAATATGTCCTTCTGGCATTCGGCTGTGCGGGGACCTGCGTTGTCAGGCGGATACCACTGCCCGGGTACATGATACTCCCACCCGCCGCGTCCTGGGTGGTTGCTGGCACGGGCTTTCGAGCGTAGTCGCACACATAGGAGCTCCATCGCCGGGCAGCACGCACATCAAATTTTGAATGGTCTACATCTGACCCTCGGAAAAATAATAAAAAAATAAAGAGGGGACCATGGCCACATGACCCTTTAAGTCGCCTTCTACGACAGGCAGGGATTACCTATGGATGTATTCAGCCTCTCCCATCCACAGGAGGTCCATCACATTATACCAAACCGCAATCCATGTCCGCGCCAAGGTCGCCCCTTTTTGTCGCCTCTTACGACAGGCAGGGGATACCG